>NW_026526732.1:15480842-17880842 GCF_024362965.1 Panthera pardus | reverse complement strand
AGATAGCATGATGTGATGCCTATGGCACGTAATTAATAAATACTTGCTGAATTAACCCGTTTTCAGGTATCTTGAGCCCTTCAAAAGCTGCAGAGTTGGATTTTCTCCACTTGTCTTTCACCTGGGTAAAATCCTATTTCAAGGGCTGGTTCATACCATTATCTCACTTATATAGCTTTCTCTGGTCCACTTTGTCCTTGAGGCAGAAATGCTTCTTCTATGTATGACTCATCGCTTTATATATACTTCCATGTGATTTTTTTAAAAGTGGGATTGGTACCTTTCATTTGGTGTCCACTTGCCAGGCATTAAGCTAAATACACTACAGATGTTATCTCTTTTTGATTCTCAAAACAACCCCGGGAGACACAAACCTTAGGTATCATTATCCTATTTTACAGGTAAGGAAACAGAGGCTCAGAGGGATTAAATAAATTCCTCTCGGTTACAGTTAGCGAATTCCGGAGATGGAGTAGGAATCCAGATCTTACCGATTCCTAAAGTCTGGGCTTTCAGTGTATTCTTTAATTTTCAATCGAGGCAAATTTTACATGCAGTGAAGTACACAATATCTTAAGCGTGTAGTTTACAAGGTTTGATGAGTGCACACGTCTGTGTCACTGTCTACCCAGTCAAGATATGGAACGTTTCCACTGCCCAGAAAGTTCCTCCGTGCCCCTTCTCTGTCATTTCCAGCCACCCAAGGTGAAGGTTGGCTGTTCTTGAACTTATAAAAATTGATATATGTATACAATTTTTTTTTGTCTATCACTTGCTTCACTCAACATAGTATTTTTGAGATTCATCCGTGTTGTTGTGTGCTGGTGTCTACCATATGGATGACGTATTCATTGTCACTGCTGAGTCGTATTCCATTTTATGAATATACCACAATTTGTTTATCCATTCTCTTGTTGATGGGCATCCGTTTTCTTTCCAGTTTTAAATTATTGTGAGTAAGGCTACTGTGAACATTCTCGCGCACAAGCCTTTTTAAGAACATACGTTCTCATTTCTCTCGGGCAAATACCTATGTGTGGGTTAAAGAGGAGAGACCTGTTTTGCTTTGTAAGGAACTGCCCATTTTCCAAAGTGGCTGTCCGATTGCATGTGTACTCTCATAGACAATGTATGAGAGTTCTAGGGTCTCCGCATCTTCTCCGCGATTTGATTCTGTCACTCTTGTTACAATTTAATGTTACCTTTTGAAATGCCCTCTTTCTTACTCAGCTGTGAGCCCCTCTTGAGATCAGGACGTAGGTGCCATCCACCTCTGTGTCCACGCTGCTTAACTCAGCGTCTGGCACAAATATGATGCATGTGAAACTAATTTTGAGGATTGCAGAAATGGTTGTCAGGATCCCTTCCAGCAGTGAATATCTAGAAATCTAACCTCATGCCATGTAGCATGCGGATCGTTTTAAACTGAAAGGCCTGTGGATAATCATCTTTAGAGGGGAGCAGCCTTTCTAAAGGGAAGCGGCAGATTGGTGATCCCCGATGAGTGAGCATTGGCTCTCCTGAGCGAGGTGGCCTGGTGAGTCCCACTGTGTGCCGGGAGGCTGTTCTCCAGTAGTAGCCACAGCTGACACGAGAAGTCCACTTGGACATCGCTGAAAGCATAGACGTCAGCCTCTGCCCTGTCTTTTGGGATAACGTGTTGGTTGTCAAATGCTGCATAATAACATGACAGTAAACTTAGTAGCTTAAAACAACACACATTTATTATGGCAGGAGTCTGGCCATGGCTTAAAGGAGTCTTCTATTTCACATGGCTGCAGTGAAGGGGTTGGCTGGGGCCGTGGGCTCATTTCAAGGCTTGTCTGGGGAAGGGTTCCCTTCCAAGCTCAGAGAGTTGCTAGCTGGATTCAGATCCGTGTAGGCTGTTTGACTGAGGGCCTCAGTTTCTTGCTAGCTGGTGGCCACAGGCCGCTCCTAGTTCCTTCCGGTGTGATGGCTTCCTGGACACCGCTGCTTGCTTCATCAAAGCTGGCAAGGGAGCACAGCCGAGCAAGGTAGGTGTTACAGCTTTATGTAACGTTATCACGGAAGGGACATCCTGTCACCTTTGCAATATTGGTTGGAAGCAAGTCACAGATACTACCCACATTCAAGGAGGGAGGATTACACAAGGAGATGAACACCAAGAGGTGAGGACGCTTGGGAGGTCATGTTAGTGTCTGTCTGCCACAGAGCGTCAGTTTCTATCTTTTCCAAAGTGGAAAATACAGGTATTATGAGCAAAGTAGTTGTTTTGACCCAAAGAGCGCATTAAATTTTTTACCGTTCTACTGAATAGTTTCAGAGGCTCCAGTCTTACCCCAACACAGAGGGACACTGTTCTGGATAAATTATCTGCAGTTAATGTCCACTTGTACGGAAGATTGATAGGAAAGCATGAAGTGATTTCTGGATAAATGCTTCTCAGTGGGTTCATTCAGTGTAGATGAATTGAGTCTTTTCTATGATCCGCTCCTGGACTGAGCTCCTGCTTTGAAATTTGCCATGGATTAAAGACACAGAGCGATGGGCAGAGTGACCCCTTAAACACAAGCATGGGAAGCCAAACTTCTTGGCCGTGAGTTTGCTTATCGGTAATAGAATGACTGACCCAGACAAAACACAGGAAGAAATCCTGAGGGTCATAGGAAACCAAATTTTCTATACTTTTCGGGAGAGTATTTTTAATTTAAAAAGTAAGTCACGTATATAAAGACCAGCACAAACAGCATATTTTACTCATTAGAAGATAACCTGGAAGATGTTCAAGCTTTAACCCTTAGCTTTGGGGAGTTTGGCCAGCTAAGGAAGACAGCAGAGCCTTGTCCAACCTTGACCATATGGTATTTACTCTGTCTGTCCTTAATAATTAAGCATTTGGAGTTCCCTAAATGTTGTTTTTTTTTTTTTTTTTTTTTTCAAATTTAAACCAAGCACAAAGGCTCACTTCCAGACTTTTGGGAAACATTAGAATCCTTTAATAGTTTAGAAAGCTTTGAGAAGCTAAAGACCACATATAGCTACACTTGAAAAAAAAGTTCAAGATTCATCTCCTTGAATAAGCTGCATAACCTACTTTCCTTGAGTATATGAATTAATCATTTCAAAGAAATGGAAAATTGTAGATTTATCTCTTCTAGTTAAAAAAGAAAGACAATATTAATAGACATTTAGAAACTTCTTATGCCACATTTCAAATTCATTCTAGGCAATTTACATTGAAAGCAACAAAAATGCCTTTTTCGATGGATACATAGAGAAAAATTTATTTTAGTTACAAAATAATAATAATGGTGAAAGTTATGTAGTGCTTATAATGTGTCAAGTTCAGTTCTATCCAGCGTAGTATATATAGTAAATATATACCTATATTACATACATACCTATATACCTATATTATTACATACATACACATATGTTGTTAGTATATATACACATAAATATATGTACTAATTCAGTCTTCTCATAACCACCTGTTATAAAAATGCCTGAACTTGGAAGTATATATACACATTAGCCCACATATTCTGTGAACCCCGGTGTCCTCAACCTGCTGGTTCCCTTGCTAATGAATAAAATAAGTATTTGATTCATGCTCGCTCTATATTTACATGAGAATAGTGTTTTAACTTTTTGAAAAGTATGCTTTGATAAACTCTGTGGTGTAGGTACTATTATTATTCCCATTGTGTTGATGAGGCAAGAGAGGCACAGAGAGGTTGAGCAACTTGCCTGGGGCTTCACAGCCATTCCATCGTGGGGCCAGCATTTGAACAGCAGCAGCCTGGACCAGAGTTTCTGTTCTTAACTGTCACAGTGTCCCCAGTCATGAGGAATTTGCTTTCTTTTCATGTGTAAGCCAGAGCCAGCCTTCCCAACACTAAAAAAGCAGAATCAACAAAGGGGTCTAAGATAAACCAGTGCATTCCAGCTTAAGGAAAACAAATAAACCAGAAAAGCACGCTCGCTCCAGCCTGGCACAAGCTTCTGGGTTGGGACAACCAATCGAAGAAAGCCCACACTTCACTGTTTTAAAGAAAATAAACACCCCCACGAAGATGGCCTAATTATGATTCTGAAAGGCAACACACAGTGTTTCCCCCAGTGGATTAAAAACCAACCCCCAAAGTTTCAGTGATGGTCGGAGCTCTGGAAAAGTCCCAAGTGGCATCTGTAAGCGTGGTCTCCAGGTTGACCCATAGGAGCGCAGAGGAGCCAGGAAAGGGAAAATAGAAGAGATGAGTTGTTCCTAAAGAGCAGTCGTAGTCTCACTGGTGTCATGGACGCTAAGCCAGTAGCTGCCCCCAGCGCGATTCCTCTTGTCCCACTCTAAAGAGGCCTTCCACAGAGCCACAGTTGGAGCCAGCAAAAACTTCCTGCTGCATCCATGGATGCTCTGTGGGCAACTCGCATGGCATTGGGACATTCGTGGGCTGGAGGCAAAACAGAGCCCCAGGACCCCTAGGCTTTGACGCCCACCATATCGAAATGGCATTGTCCTGTTCCAGAACTTACCCTTGTGAAGAAGACAGCTCAAGACCTCCTCCCCTCATGTGGAGGGCTGGTGGGGTAAGAGCAGTGAGAGCAGAGGACGGCTCAGCTTGCTGTTGTGACCATGCTGAAGCTGGGCTGACTCCTTCTCCCGGACATCTTGAGCAACGCACAGTTATTGTCATGCACATTTAGCACCATCTGTCCCTGAAATGTAGTCTGGGGACAGGCTTACTTTGCTGAAAAAATACTAGAAATAAGTAAGTGAGTTCTTATTATACATCTAAATAAGTATGCAAATATTTATACACATGCACATATTTAGAGTTCTTTATATGTAAAACATATTTGTATGAAGCTACATATTCATACTTTTTATATGTACCTATATATCTATAGTTTTTACTGACCATAAAACAAAGCATTCCCATTACAGAAACAATTCAGGCATCACGCACACTTATAAAGAAAAAAGGTAGAAATCCCCCCAAATCCAGCCATTCACAGATAAGGCTTTGTTTACTAAAAATAAGCACTGATATTTTCGGTACCCTTTCATGCACATCTCTTTGCATATGTACCTACATAATGACCCATGTCATTGTGTGTGAATTTAGCCATACTAAGAAGGCTGTTGGTAAACTTCGACCCAACAGGGTGTGCGTTCTTTCATGGTCAGGTGATTGATCTAGATCGTCATTTCGTCAACAGAAATACCAACAATGTTGTGACCAGGTTTGCTTGGGGTTGAGCAGACAGCAGGAATAGAATTATCAGAACATCTGCGTTTGTGCAGACTTTCCTGAATCTTTGAAAACTTGCTGTGCACACGGGGATGATGCAGTGTGTGGTAGGGCATGGAAGAAGCCAGGAGGAGCCCTCCGGCTGATCGCTTAGGGGGCAGTGAGCGGAGAAATAGAAGTGGTAGGTGTTCACCGTGCGGTGTTGACCCTGGAGCTAGTCCCGATGAGCCCTAGAGGGACAGCACACGCTGCATGAGACCGGGAAACGTTTTGAATAATGGCCTTTTACTCCTGTTCATACAAGACTTGAGGAACCATAGGATGATGGCTGGGCTGATTTAATTAGCAGCAAAGGAATCAAGCAAACCAGCCACCAGATTCTTTTCATCTCTCTCCAGAAAGGACGTTTTTAACTCGACTCATGTTCTGAATTTGTGATGAATGCCAGGGTTGTAATTAAGAAAGGACCTAACGCAAAGCAGAGGCAGGACCACTGTGTTTAAAATGTTTAGAAACAAATGTGGACGAAGACCACTGATTTTTCCTTTGGGACAAAGTGACAGTCCGTGTGAATAGATAAATTATACTGAATCTATTAGAAACACATGTTGTGTTTGGTTAAATGCTAATCTCTCGTTTACCCTCCCACTGCCAAGGCCTATGGTGCCTGTCCGGGATCTGAATGTATGTTTGAGCTGTGACAGTCCCGGGAAAGAGCCTCGTCTTGTTTGTGTTACAGTGAGGCCCCTTTTCTCAGCCCAGGGATTCTACTGATAGATATTACCCTCTATCGCTGTGTAAACCAAGTTCATTCTCTTCTTCATCCATGTGTACGAGGAGATACCATAATATTCAGAGCTTTGGAAGCATCAGAAATTGCTTTCAGGGCATGTGAGATAGGAGTGGCCTAGTGAACTCTGTTCCCTTTGTCTAGAATGCCCTTTGTCTAAACCACCCTTCTCTCTCACCAAGCTCCTGCTCATCTTCTAATTCCTACTAATCTTTCCCATTGGGGCACCGATGGTGCTTCCCCTGGGAAGCCTTCCCCGACTGACTTCCCAAGCCTGAGTTGACTATTTCTCCTTTGTGCTTCTCCAGCCTTCCTCCCCTTTTCACACCTGGTTCCAGTTGCCTGCAACGTGTCTCCATCCTTCACCAGGCAGATGGTCTGTGAGGATCAGAAGCATGTCACCTAGGACAGAGCCCGCCACATGATCTTAACAGACATCTCTTGAGTGAATGACGACAGCTCTCTCCTCAAAGACGTTTGTCCTTTAGCAGGGACCGCCATTCACCGGCCAGCACTTCCTGCTCCCAGGGCCACCTCCGTGCCTCCCCGCTGCATGCCCCAAATCTTGAGGTGACATTTGAGATTTCCACTTCACGAGATACATAGGGACAAAAATGGGCAACTTTTGCCTCATGTTAACGGATGTCTTTATTCCCAAACAGCATACGTGATTAACTGTGGTAGCTCCTGGTAGGCAAATCGTCAGAAAACAAACAGAAATGGAAAGACAAAAGCAAACCTGTAGTTTTTGGAATAAGATTGCTTTGACTAGATTATAGGAATAGGATTTGGAAACATTGCAGTGAGCATTCCAAATGCAGCCCGCCCTCCACGTTGTGGCCTGGAGCCTGGCACCCTTCCCTGTGCTGCTGAAGCCTGCTCCACAGGGGCTCAGAATCATGGGCTTGGGCACCGCAAGCCCAGGGAGGGTGGACATGATTGTGAACGTGTGGCTGGGGAGGAATTCGCCCGATCTATTTCAGGCCAACCAAGTGCACACTTTACAGAGAGGCCGTTCTATTTTCTTCAAAAGATCTTGCCTGCTCTTTCTCTTCTCCTTTTGCAGAGCTGAGAATCGAACTTGGTCTAAACATGCTTTTCTTCATAGTCCCCTGTGCTCTTAGCACTGCGACGTGCTGTCTGGCGTATTAGTTATGACTCTGGTTTTGTCCTTGTGTTCCATTTCGGGAAAAGGCTATTCACTGGGGACCAAACCTCCATTTGAATATCACCGTGCTTTGGGAGAAGTCAGCGTAATACAATTTTAGACAAATGTGTCACTGGAATGGGAACATTAGGGAGGAGAAGGAGCTAGGCTGGTGGGAAGATAAAAGCTCCCGGTTCCTGATTAATTGAAGTTAACATGTGGGTGCGTAGATCACCGCGTAATGGGTAACACTTGGTGAAGACGGCAGAAACGAAAGGTAGGGAGGTATTTTAGTAGTCTCTGCTGTGGAAATATTTTGGCATTGTGGTTGGCATCAGTTATTCCAGTGATAATTCTCCGCGAGCAGCCTTTCCAATTTTTGGCACAGCATGCTCGGAGAGAGGTCCCTCTCTCACAGCCTACCTGCCTTACTGCCACAGATTTGTCCGTTCTCTTCTCTCCTGGTACCCCAGCAGTCAGCTGTGAGTCCCAGAGCACACAGCTTTTCTTAGGGGAGGAATTTTTGCGCCCCCTCCCCCCCCCCACCGCCCCGCCCCGCCCCAACCGCCCAAAGCAACACAAGACCGTCCTAACTCAGTACGTACCACTTCTTGTGAATGAAGGCCAGGTCGGGGAGGAAGGCCAGCAGGGACAGGCAGGAGAGCAGGAATGTGCCACCTTCTGGAAAGGTCACTGCTCATGTGGAGAGTATCTGTTTGGAGCCTTAGATCTGGGTAACTAAGGAGATTAAACGGGAGTTTCCATCCAGAGTGAAGAGGAACCCGAGGCAGGTGGGAACTTGAGTCTGGAAGCAGTTTTGGCAGAGGCCGGTCTCATCCCTTACGTGCACGAGGGTAGAGACACCCTGTGTCTGCTTCTCACTGAGCGTTGTTCGCTAATGATCATATGACTCCAGGAGAAAAGGTGGATCTTGGAGCCAACGGGGTTAGCTAGAGTGCTGAGCAGGCCGTGTGCCCCTGGGGTGAGCCCATAGGTCCCCCCGCAGATGCGGGGCTGTTGTGTGACTCGTGCACCCTGGAACTGGCAGCATTCAGACCTGGAAACAACGACATTTGACGGGTGAGACGTTTCTTCCTTCGTGTTTAGTAGGGGAAATTCCAGCTTTCTGCAACCTAGCAAGGCTGCAAACAACCTTGACAATATTATTGTTTATTTCGCGTATTATAAAGAGATGTACTTGCAGGGCTGCTGTGTATGTAAATGTCCTTGACAGTGGCTTTTCCTTTAGTCACAAGAATGCCAGTGACACGCATCGCTAGGTCTTGGAGAGGTGGGATGAGACTTGGGGGGTGGGCTCCGCCACACAGTCTCTCGTGAAACATTTAGGTAAATCAAGTACACACAAGCTACTCGGTCAGGAGCACCGCCTTTGAACCGATTAGAAGACGGACGAGTATAAACTTGCCCTAAGTTACATTTCAGGTTGGTCTTCATACCAGAGCTGATTGAGAATTGGGATCTGAAATCATTACTGTGGTCAAATCCCAGACTTTCTCCTTTTCCTCCTTTTTTGATCCCCAGAGATAACATTTCACAGTGAACAATGTCTTGCGGTTGGATTATTAGAGAAATGCCTGAGAATGGTGTGCTGCATATGATTTATGTATGTGTGTGTTTATATATATGCTTTGTTATATTTGAAGGATGGAATGTAGGTATAGTAATATGTCATGTTACGTTTGGGGAGGTTTTGGTCATTTCTGTGAGGAGCTTGATTAGGAGAATCTTGGAACCGGTATACACGTTAAGTGAACAGAACTTGGCTTCGAGGGTAAATTTTCACACACAGTCCACGACAGGTTCTAAAAATGCTCAAAGGAGAGCTGCGGATACCATTATGTTAATCTTTCCTTTACAATTTTATCTCTTGCAGTGCCCTTGATGTTGCGCCTGGCATCCATACAGGCCAGACCGACACTGCCTATCATTCTGATCGCTTTTGCTGTTCCCCCGCTGTAAATGCCCTTCCCTGTGTCACATCAGAGTTGAATCACGTTCAACCTTTAAGGGACGACTTAAGTATTACTTCCGTTCTAAGTTCTGCCAACATAGGTCCTTGTCCTGCCTCTGACTTTATGGTCAGTGGATAAGTCAATTAACACAGTTGGATAAGTGTAATTAGAGGGTTGTGGGCAGGTGCTGAAGACAGAGCTCATAGCAGAGTGTTTGCACCATGACTTCATTTATTTATTTTTAAGATTTTATTTATTTTTAGAGAGAGGCAGAGAGCAAGAGAGTGAGCAGAGGAGGGGCAGAGAGAGAGAGGGGGGTGGGGATCTCAAGCAGGCTCCGCACTGTCAGTGCAGAGCCTGACTCAGGGCTCGATCTCATGAACCGTGAGATCGTGAGCTGAGCTGAAATCAAGAGTTGGATACTCAACTGACTGAACCACCCAGGCGCCCCTACACCATGACGTTACTTGAATATATTCATCTTAACCGCAAGACTGCATATGAAGCTATGCGATATGACCATTACTTTATAGGTTGTTAATGTGTGAAGTCAAGACACAGATTTGAGGTGTCCTTGAAGAGCTCTTACCCCTTCCAAATTTCTTGGATGCTTTAAGAGGAAGAAGCATAGCAAGGCATCTCTGCCTTTGTTTCTTTTTTCTGCCTGACCCAGGCCTGGGTGGCTAGTGGTTGAGAAACCACGGGATGGTAGTTTCTCCTGTCCATGGACAAGGATACTCACCGGGTGAGAATCCAGAACCTGGGTGAAAAGAGAAGAATCCACATACATATTGATTGCAAAGAGTGGTGTTCACTCACAGCAACGTTATAGAATGATATTGTGTGAGGCAAACTCATGTACTGACTTCTGAGGTTGTGAAACACTCTGCAAGGATTGGGTGCGAGTGTTAGGATTGCTCTATTAATTATTACTTATCCTCGGCTATTTCTGCAAATGTCATAATCAATATTCACAGCAAAGGAAAGAATCATAACTTGACAGAATAGAATGTTCTAGAGTCCAGTTTCCTGGGCAGTGAAACGGGTCATCCGTCTTTCCTCTGGCTCCTCTGGTTTTTTCCCCCAGCACACAGGGCTTCAGTGTGCAAAACCAGGAGTGTTCCGAAACGCTAATGTCTATTTTCTCTGTGAGCGCTAAGAAAAATATTTACAAATTTCGTTTGCATTATGTATATTGTTGTTTTATTCATGAAAGATTTAAAACCTAAATAAACTAAATTAAAAAATGCTACTTCGTACTCGGCAATATTTAGGTCTAGAAGTGGTCACGATTGTGAACGTTATGCAGGCTTCGAACTTTAAACATTAATCTGGCCTCTACCGTGAACGCCATCTGGATGCCTCGAGAAAGGACAGGTGATACACACACTACCTGGGTGACTCTGTGTGTTTGGTGTGGCACATTGAAGGGTGACTGCTCTCGGAGGAATTTGGCCACAAGTACAGCTCTCTCTGCTAGTATTCACGTGATTTTGGGGTAACGTTACTGATGGGAATAGATGCTCAAATGATTCCTGGAGTCGCATAACAGCAGAACCCACCTTTGAAATCATCTCTCGAGTGTGTTCGGGGGCATGGGTTGTGGTGTTGAAGGCTTTGGAATGACTCCCCAGAGGGACAAATCGAGCACTGATTTTCAGTATGGTCCCTAATTCTATGATTAGAGGTACGGCAGGGGGAAAAGTTGGTTATTTTCTTAATCTTCTTGGCTTTGGGGGGAAAGTCATTTACTTTTTGTTTTTAGCATAGAGGATGAAAAGGAAGAGAGACACTTGGTGGTTAGACAGCTGGGTCACCAAAGTGAAATGGAACGTGCAGCAGTCAGATCTGATTCACTGTCCGGGCCTGGTGTAGACCTTTCTGTCCAAGCTGACAAAAACAAATGAATAAAAATTAATATGTGTATTTTCTCTCTCTCTCTCTCTCTCTCTCTCTCTCCCTCTCTCTCTCTCCCTCCCTCCCTCCCTCCCTCTCTCTCCCTCTCTCTCCCCCTGTCATAGTGGAAATGCAGAGAATGAATGTGGCCTAGGGTTTTCAAAAATAGACCTAGTGAAAGAAGTAAGATGAGGTTTCAGAGGCCCAAATTTGGATGGGCGAAAAGTAGGAGGTAAAAACCATCTTTTGGAAACTTGACTGAAACGTTCTTGGGAGTATGCATGGGACTTACTTAAAAAGAGAATGAAGGGTAACCTGGGTGGCTCAGTCGGTTGAGCGTCCGACTTCGGCTCGAGTCATGATCTCACAGTTCGTGGGTTCGAGCCCCGCGTCGGGCTCTGTGCTGGCAGCTCAGAGCCTGGAGCCTGCTTCGGATTCTGTGTCCCTCTCTCTCTGCTCCTCCCCCACTCATGCTCTGTCTCTCTCTCAAAAATAAATAAGCATTAAGAAAAATTAAAAAAAAAACATTTAAAAATAAATAAAAATACATACATACATACATACATACATACATACACATTTTAAAAAAAGAGAGAGAATGAGTCTTTTCAATCAAGATACATATCTCCCCTGGACAGACATCTCTTCTATGCACAGCTTTATGTGCCATTAATTATATAACTTTAGAACTTCAGAATATATGTGTGGTATATAAAAAGGGAGTTTTAAAATTCCTCCCTACCTTGTCCCATGACAACATTGGTTATTTCATGTGATAAACGAAAAGTAAAATAACATACTTTTAAAAACCTACGATGGGCCCCCCCCAAACCTTACTTCTTCCACTAATTTCGAAAGACATTTCAAAATCCCTCTTACTAAATTATTGCTGTTACTCAGAAGAACCAGAAGCGTGTGGTGGGTCGGAGTAGTCAGGGGAATGCGCAGCGGGTTCTGGAAACGTGCTGTTCCGAGTCTGTCCTGACCCTGCCATGGGCTTCATTGTTCGTTGGTGGTCAAGATTTATGACCTCTCTGGGGGTCGTTTCCTCATCCACAAGATGAGAAGCCTTGAACACTGAATGAGAGAGTTCTATGTAATGATTTGCCTCATGCGTGAGTCTTGTAGCTGTTTGCCTCAGGAAAGGATCAGGGGCTCCCACCTAAAATTCCATTTTCCACTGCTTCATAGTTCTGTTAGCTAGTCTGACCTAATTCTCTGTTTCCAGCTTTCATCGTCACGAGTCCATTAGCATATTCAATTTCTCATATTATTTATAACCCTACATTATTATTTTTATAATCCTTACAAGCTCCAGTGCCTCTCTGTACCATCACGAAATAGATTTTCTCCATTGCCCAGTGGTTTCTTCAATTATTCTTTGTTACGTATAAAAGCATTCACATACTCTCCTATGATTTATCTTTTTACGACCCTCACAAAGCATGTCTGGTTCTGGTTTTTGTTTAGGTTTGTAGTGGCTTTGCTTGAGTCTGAAGGCTTCTGGATTGACCCAGCATCTTGCTTTATTCTTCTTGTTGCCTGGTCTGTGGGGCTTCTCTTGTAAAACCTTATCTACAAAATCCGTAACAGGGATCTTTTGATTCTGCTGAATCAACTCTAACTTCAGTCCTTGTGTCCTGAAATGAGACTGTCTCCTCTTTATGTAACCCCCAGTTTCTACCACTGACTTCACTGGGCTAAATCAGGACATGCTTGCCTGGCATTCACAACAGAGAAAAATCTATGACTCTTATGCCATTTGCCTGGCATGAAGTTGTTCCTGAAAGATGAACTTATTTTGCATTGATCAGCTTTCCCTTCCCCAGTCTACCTTTCTTTAAGGCAGGGTTGAAGTGCTATATATCATGTATATATATATATATATATATATATATATATATATATATATATATTTTATAGAGAGAGAGAAAGAGAGAGAGAGAAGCGGGGGAAGGGCAGGGAGAGAGGGGGACAGGATCCGAAGCAGGCTCTGTGTTGACAGCAGAAAACCCAATGTGGGACTCTAACTCATGAGCCGTGAGATCATGACCTGAGCTGAAGTCGGATGCTTAACCAGCTGAGCCACCCAGGCTCCCCCACACATATATTTTTTAAAGCCATTTCATTTGTCAAATTCTGTGTTAGAGTTATGCCCATATGTTAAAATGTCTTTGTGATGTCACCAATATCACCATTCGTACTATTCACACTTACCTCTGCGATTGAAATCTGCTTGATAAATTAATGATGTTTAAAAGATGAGCAATTTCATTTTCTAGTGCCAGAAGGGATCTTCAGGAAATCTGAGAATTGGGAGAAAGGTGGGAAGGGCACCACGGACCTCCTTCCATTCAGGAAAGGCATATCCTTAAAGTCTCAGACCAGGACTGATCATTTGATTTCTTCAGACTGAAAGCTCTGTCTTTGATGAGCTAAAGCTCCCTTGTGCACCCTAACAATTCAGTTATTTTAAGTAGGCGTGGATTCATTTGACTGATGTTTTCTGCTGTTGGAGAAAACTTTTTTTTTTTTTTTTTTTTTTATTAAGAAGCATTTTCCCACAAGCAAGTTGATGTCAAGTAGGCTTGGATATATTTGGAATCCGCGAGTGTGAAAAGCAGGACAAACCACCTGCTTGTTTTGATGCGAAGATGAACTCTAGTTTTCTTCCAGCCGGGCCTGCACTGGCCTTTGATACAAGACTACCTGCCTTTGCCTGCAGACTCAGCCTTTTAGGGGTTCAGGAAAGTGAGTATCTCATTGAGACTTTGAGAGACGTTATTTTTCCAGGTCTGTGATGCATTCAAGGCAGCCAGGCTTTTAGGAAGGACTCCTTTTGGTCCTCCCAGCACTTCCTCCTCCACCCCCCGCCCCCACCTCACCCTGGCCCCAACTCTTTTTGTGGAAAGGCAGAATTAAACTTTGCTAGAGAAGAAAGCGATCTAATATGTGCTAAAGAGTATTTATGACCTCCAGTACACTCTATCTTTCAGAACAACAATAAAAGCCTAGGAAGACCCAAATCCTGCCAGGGTTTTAAAAATTACATTTCATTCATACCCAGGTATAACCTCCCATCATAAATCCTGAAAAATGTGGAGGAAGACACTGACAGGCCATTCTAGTGCATAATGAGGGATGCAGATTTCAGTGCCCGGGACTGATGTTTATGTATGTGATTACTTGGAAGAGGTTTTATTTAATGCACCAGGTCTTTAAATTGGCTCTGTTTTAAATATAATCATAGGAGCTACATTTTATTGTATGCACGCCAGGCAGTTTATAAAGGGTAATTCTAATCCCCCCAATTCTATAAGGTAAGTTTTATTCTTCCTGCTTTACCTGTGGGGAGACGAACGCTTAGAAACTTTAAGACCTCGCTCAAGGTCATAGCCAGTAAGTAGCTTGCCACCTTGGACCGTTCAGCTGCAGAGCCCATATTCTTTCTTCTACGTGTTTTCTCCTTATACCTTCGGCTCATCTTTGGCAAGGATTTTCTGATTTTTCAAGCACCTGTTTGTTTTGCCTTTTTGTATTTGCGGGTGTTTGTGTTTATCCGGGCCTGTGGAGTAACATATGGAGCTAAAAGAATCTTCTCCCATCTTCCAATATTATAGTTCTATGAACCACAGAACCTCACCGAAATCCTATTGAATCTGATTCAAAATGGAACTAGAGAAATGATAGAAAAGTAGAGCTGATAAATTTATTGAAACTCACTCTTTTTTAAATAAACACTGCCGGGCTCGTATGCTAGATTGGTGGTTAATTTTGTGCCGATTACTATTCTGAATGATTTCAATGATTGCTGCTGCTCTATTAAAAATCCCCCTTTAGGGGCGCCTGGGTGGCTCAGTCGGTTGGGCGGCCGACTTCGGCTCAGGTCATGATCTCGCTGTCCGTGAGTTCGAGCCCCGCGTCGGGCTCTGTGTTGACCGCGCAGAGCCTGGAGCCTGTTTCGGATGCTGTGTCTCCCTCTCTCTCTCTGCCCCTCCCCCATTCATGCTCTGTCTCTCTCTCTTTCTCAAAAATAAATAAACGTTAAAAAAAAATATTAAAAAAAAAATCCCCCTTTCTAGTCGAAGACCTAATAAAGAAGAAACCATGATCTCTTTGTTGTGTTCCTGGGAAGTGTATATGAAGGCATAATCCCAGATGGGATAGTTCTGTGTACACACGACCACGATGTGAGACCAACTTTGCCATCAGACCCATTTCGTCCACACCCTTTCTAAACCAACATCAGCATTTATGAGCAGCTCTTCAAATCTCTTTTTCACGTGCATAGCATTTCAGTGCAGTTTGGCTGAAACACTGCGTGGAATGTTCCTTCATACTCATTTCCCTAAAGCAGGAAGGCAATTGGCAAGTGACAAGTCATTTTTCTGTCAAACATACGACTGTTCCAGTTACAGTATAGAAGACACAGATGGCTTGTTTACCAGTGGCCTTGGGCCATGGCCCAGGCACCCATCAAGCAGGAGACAGAGCTAGAAACATAAAATCTTTTATACCCCTGTAAAAATCTGTATGCTTTGACACCAACCTTCAAGCAAGTGGTGATCCATAACCCAGCAAGAGGTTATGGCACCACCAGCCTCTGGCAACTTGCCCACGGTGTTTCCCTCTTCTGTCCTCACAGACTTCTTCATCTGGATTCTGGCCTCAGGCTCACATGTTGTGCCTGCGGGAAACCCTCTGGTCTGCCCATGCTGCACTGAGCCCTGAGCCAGTGCGGACTGGGGTTCCCACAAGCTTGAGCCCAACCCAAGTCGTAGGCCAGCTCTGACACCTCCTAGCCGTGTGACCTTGGGCTCAGCTTCCTTCCTGGTAAAGGATGATCCTCGCTCTGCGTGCCGATCTCCCGTGGTTGATGGGGTCAGAGGTGGGGGAGCATTAGAGCTTCGCACCCACATGAGCTCACTTCAGATGTGCCCCAAAACCCTCGGCCTCTTTGCACAAACTTCCCTTTGCCTCTTAAATGAGACTTCATCCTCTGATCTTGACCTCAAGGTGACAAGCGCATCTTTAATTTGGACTCGCCATCCTGCAGGGATGTGCTGGTATGACATGCCCACCTCTGAGTGCCACAGCCCCAGGACAAGCACCGGTACCCTGTCCGGGGACACCTGCTCCTCTCTTTTTTTGAGACGTAGCTGGAAACCCCCCTCCACGGAGCCGTGCCTGACTTCATTGCAAACGTGCGCCTGGCACATTCCCCTCTGGGCTCCTCGCCGACCTGGGCACCGACACAGGCTGCCCTCACCTGCCTGGATCACTCGTTGTCCTCATGGCTTCTCAGTCCTGAATTTAGGGGCTTCTGTTCCTTTTCAGGCCCCCCGGTACTTTATTCCTTGTAAGACTATCGCGGTGCCGACTAAATACTTACTTTGTAATCATAGTTTAATGCCTGTCATCTCTTTTTACTGCCAGTGCCACGGACTGTGTGTTTGTGTCCCCCTAAAATCCATGTGCCAAAGCCCTGACTCCTAATGTGATGGTGGAGGTGGAGCCTTTGGGAAGTGATGGGGTTTAGATGAGGTCATGAGGGTAGGGTCCCCCACCCCCATGGGATTAATGTCTTTATGAAGAAGAGGAAGAGACCAGAGCTCTCTTTCCGCCATGTAAGGCTTAGCAAGACCACATCTGTGAGTCCGGAGGAAGGCCGTCGCCAGAACCTGACCTTGCTGGCACCCTCATCTCAGACTTCCAGCCCCCCCCCCCCAGAACTGGGAGAAATAAATATTCGTTGTTGAAGTCACCCAGTCTACGGTGATTTGTTATAGCAGCCCACACTGCCAAAGTCTGACGGGGATCCTGCCTTTTTCCTCATGTAAGTGTCCCTAGGACCCAGCACAGTGCCAGGTGCAGGGTAGACGCTCCATAAATAGCTGACACGTGAACTTGGAAGTGTCCTGCCTCTCATCTGTCCCTGTCACGCTCGCCTTCTGCTGTCCCTTATCCCTTGCACTTCCTCAGGTATTTAGTATTTTCACTTACATTTCTGCACAAGGCACAGTCTCCTACGTGTTTGGTTCATTTACAGAAGTCGACGCACAGGCACTCGTTTCCATCAAACCTGCCGAAACTTGAACATCTAAATTAGCGTATCAGCCTTGAGAGGCTGTGAACTCCCCGCAGCCGTGCACAGGGCGTGTAAAATATTCTCTTTGGGAGTTACCTTCAGTGTTCGAGGCATACGTTTTTGTTAACTCTCTCAATCGCGAGATATCTTTACCCATAGAGAGGTAATTTTGAGGGTGTCAGAAAAGCACAAACTCATTCCAGTTTAAGCTCAGAGAGTAAGCCAGGGGCTCAAGCTTGAAAATACCATTTAGGGTAAAAACGTGGCATGAGGTAAGACTGTTATGTTGTGGAATGAGCACCAGTGACCTAGGTCTATTCTTAACCCTTCCTTGCTAATCAGCCTTGTGTCTTGGCCTCATTACTCGACCTCTTTTTGATTCAGTTGTGTCCTCTGTAGATTGAGGGGTTGGACTGTATATCTGTGGTGATTTTCCTGTTCTGAAATCGTATGATGTGTGTGTGTGTGCGCGCATGCTCGCGCGTGTGTGTAATGGGGTGTGACCCATACTGTTGGCCCTGATAACAAAGCCAAAGAGAAATTCCAGACTTAGAGCAATGGCAGTTTGGACGGACTGAAGCCCTTTGTCAGAGGCAGCACTCTATTTGATTGATGTTCTGTGTGTTTGTTAAGTGAAACAGTGCGTCAAAACTTTTCCAGTCCAGAAATACTTTGAAAATGCTGAGGTTTTTATGGTAAACTGGTGAGGATGGGGGGAGGGGGGTAGCTATATGAGGTATGATGAAAACACTTGTTATGTTTTCTTTTTAATTGTGTAATTGTTAGAAAAACAAGATACAAAATATTAGGGAAGATCTTACATTTGGAAGTCATGGGAAACTTACAAAGAGAAACATTTCGAATTTATCCCTGCGAGTGACGAGCCTTTTACAAGACTTTATCCAATTCCCCGTTATAGGCTTTTTGATGAAAATTTCTTCAACTCCTTGAGAATTACCACTGACAAGAAACTTTATTTACATAAAGAGGTGATTTTTATTTTTTTAAAAAAATTTTAATGTTTGTTTATTTTTGAGAGAGAGAGAGAGAGAGAGCGAGTTGGGGAGGGGCAGAGGGAGAGGGAGACACAGAATCTGAAACAGGCTCCAGGCTCTGAGCTGTCAGCACCAGAGCCTGATGCGGGGCTCGAACCCAGGAACCATGAGGTCATGACCGGAACTGAAGTCAGATGCCTGAACGACTGAGCCACCCAGGGGTCCTAAGAGGTGATTTTTAAAACGTAAAACCATTTTAAGAGCTGTGCTAATCCCCTATTGCTGCCGTGATAATTTGCCACAAATTTAGTGGCTTAACACAACACAAATTCATGATCTTACAGTTCATCTGGAATGGGTTCTAATGGGCTCAAATCAAGGTGTTGGCAGGGTGGCATTCCTTCTGGAGATGCTGGGGAAGGTCTATTCCCTGCCTTTTCCAGCTTCTAGAGGCTGCCTACATTCCTTGACTCGTGGCCTCTCCACCTGTCTTCACAGCACATTCCACCAACCTCTAATCATCATGCCTGCTTCGACTCTGGCCCTCCTGACTCTTATGATTACATTGGGCCCACCCAGATCATCAGGGATAAGCTTCTCACCTCAGGATCCCTAACTTGATCACATCTGCAAAGTCCCTTTTGCCGTGTAAAGTCACATATCCACCCATGCCACGGATTAGGATGTGGATAACCTGGTGGTGGGGGTGGAGGGAGGCCTTATTCAGCCTACCACACTACCCTTCACAAAATTCGCACCAACTGAAGTTTTATCTAAGGAATCAAGCAGAGCTTCCTTTTCGATAGTTGACAAATACAACGTTGGCATTTTTTGCAATAATGAGAATGGATTTCTAACCCAGGCTAACTCTTTGTATCAAGTATTTCAAAATAATGATGACTGCAGAAGGCTCGTGCCCTCACAGCGTACCGTCCTGTGGCTAATCAGGACCCACTAAAATAGAACATCAGCTAGAAACGGACCCGAGGCAGCCAGAGGTTCTGAGTTGCCCCTGGAATCTGGGCCCCACCTAACTTGCCCCCTCCCCCCTCTCCTACCCATTGCAGTGCTGGTTCCTTGGACTCCCAGGATATTAAGTTCTTCCACAGTCTGCAGACCCCTTGCCCTTGGGTGAGGTGGGGGGAGTGATGTTCAGTCAGAGGTCCTGTCTAGCTGGTGAGTGCCAGATGTTGTTAGAGAGCTCAGACCCTGCTCTGCCTTGGCCATCCCTGGGTGGCCTCAGCCTGCCCAGCCTGAGCTGCCCTTGGAGCCAGAAGGCTCAATACCTCAAAGCACGTTGTCCCAAGCCTGGAGTCTCTGAGCAAGGTAGGGAGGCAGGCAGCTGTGGTCAAGTCCAGGATCCATGCTGATTAGCCGTGCAGCATCGTGCACGGTCACCTTCACCTTCCTGAGCCTCGGCTTCCTTTGCTGTAAAGTGGAGGTAACGGGATGGTTGTCATAGGAACTCAACAGGGTGAGGTCCGGAGGATACTTAGCACGGTGCTTAGATCGGTGTCGGTGCTAACCATCGGTGACGATAATGCAGATGCTGATTGATTCAGCCTCGTTTTGTTTCTCTCTTAAATTGGCTACATCCTGCTTGTCTTCCACCATAGTTATCAAGAGTGCTTTGTGCAGTAAGCATGTAATGGGAAGTGTCCGTTCTCATGGTGGCTACGTCTTACGGAAGAAAACTTAACCTGGCAGCTCGTTCGAGCCTTGCCCTGTGCAGGGCTTGGGGCTGCTGTGTTAATGGGGGTGTTAGAGTTACACAGGTAGGATCAGTTGACTATAGTAATTACTTTGGGAGGAAAATCTAATGGGACGAAACAGAAACCTAGGTGATTCTATCTCTCTTTGACATGCCACGCCTACCTGGATGAGGTCATATATGATTATGATGAATCCCTGAGCTAATTTGGCAATAAATTCATATTTATATTTAGGTTGTTATTTTAGCAGTAGTGTACTGATCATTTGATCCCGAAGGTAATTTCCTTCTACAAATGTGCCCTTGACATCCTAAAATGTATATTCAGATTTAATGAAGAAAAAAAAAAAGAGAGAGAGAGATGCATTATAAAACAAAACAGTGCTTTTGAGCCCGAAATACAAAGAGGGGAGCGTTAATTTTCTTTTAAAATTCATTAGAAATGGAAACCACTTTCTAAATTGTGCTTGATGGCAGTTTCACTTGAATATGTTTTTCAGTGTCTGGAATGCTCATTTTTTATCACTTAGCATCAAGAAAGTATTTTCAGGATGTTTCTGCTTTTGTTAACTGGTTGGATAAACACTTAAGATTTTTTTCTGAGAGGCATTTTTATCGATGTATTCCAGTATTGATAGTTCATAAAGCCATTTGTTTTAATTCAGTGGAAAATAATTCTATTAAAGCTTAAATAAAGCTGTGCAAGCAATTTTCCTCCATTACAGTGTCTTTGGGGCCGCGTTAATTATAATAAATGGAGCTATTGGAGACGTTTACTCAGCACACAAACTCCTCATTGTTAACCACGGCTGCTGTGTGCTAACAGCTGCCTCTTAGAGAAACGTAACCCATAGTTAATGGTGGAAAGTGTGGCATTAACATAATTTTTTGGCAAGGACAAAGCTAAGTTGCCGTGTTGCCTTTAACAGTGACTCCTTCATTAAGAGTGTCTTATCAGAGGCCCAGACTCCGGGGTGGGGGGTGGGGGGGGGAGATGATTGTGTTGTAGGTAACCAGAACCCTGTGTGAAATGGCTGTTTCTAAATAAAACAGGAAAGGATTTCAGTTGCTTACGAGTGTGATTTTTTTAAAGGGGGCTGAAGAAAGACTCTGAAAAGCATTGCTGGTGTTTGATCAAATTTGACGGAGTGTA
This sequence comes from Panthera pardus, assembly GCF_024362965.1. NCBI lineage: Eukaryota > Metazoa > Chordata > Mammalia > Carnivora > Felidae > Panthera > Panthera pardus. The sequence continues at coordinate 17,859,855 of NW_026526732.1, read as the reverse complement.
CAGGCGGCTCTTTTGACATTGACGCTGATGCACATTATGGTTTCCATAAGAGGGATTAGAATTAAAGCGTTTTTATTCTTCAGGGACCCATTCAGACAAAAATAGATTTGCTAATGCGAGACTTAGGAGTCCAGAATAACTTCTGTGCCGGGAAGGTTCTGTAAATGCATTTGCACATCGCTAAAGGTGTTTTTGTCGAGCTATTGGGGAGAATTTTTTGTATCTTTTTGAAGACCGATCAAAGATAGAATCAGAAAGTAATAGAAACTGTCAAATGATGATCTCATGTTAATATTCATCCTTAAACCTGGCCCCTGGCCTCAGGATTCTCTTGGATTTCCTCGATAATAAATACAATTATCAAATTGATTATAGATGATAAAATCAGATAATATAAGCTGAGGAAGCTACCATTCGTTAAGCACTTACTATCTATATGCCAGGCAGGCAGTGTGCTCGATGCTTTATATATGTCTTGTTCCTTCTCATAACAATCCTGTCGCTGCTACTGTTAATATCCTCATCTTGCAAATGAGGCCATTAAGCCTCATGGAAATTAAGTGCTGATTCCAAGGCCATTCGATGAGTATAAGAGAGGACTGAGATTTGAACCCAGGTCTTTTGTTCTGCCGCCTGTCGTATTCCCTCTATCACCCCTGGGCTACCCTTGTCACCAGTGACAGCCAGTGCTATAAGCCGTATCTCCCCGAATCCATTCAGTGATGACCCTGGGGCTCCTTTCCTCTCTCTCTCTCTCTCTCTCTCTCTCTCTCTCTCTCACATAAGAGTGACTGTTGCTCATTCTGTTCAATAGTTCTTCACATCACTGCTTCCAGCAGTTTCTCCTCTATCAGCTGTGTTCACAGTCTCTGTTGGATTCACTTGGGTGCCGCATCGAGCCTCTCCGCTGACCAGGTTCGCTCACCTCCTCTCCACTCTAGGCCCACAGCCTGCCAAGACAGGCACCTCACTGGGCTGGGACCAGGCTGTGCGTCTGCTACAGATTTTCTGGAAGCTTCCTCCTTTCAGATCCTTGTGGTCCCTTAAAGCGTTTGTAGGGATCGCCTATGAGTGTCTCCAGGACTGATGGAATACCCTCTGGTTGTTTAAATCGAGTAGGATCTGGAGAAACCCTGGGGATGGAGGTTTATGTTTTCACTTCCCCTTTTACCTTGAAGCAAGAGGTTCACTGGGACAACATGTGCTAAGCATTGCTTGCAGGAACAATATGTCAAACTATAAGCTCTGAAGATTATTTTTGGAAAGACTTGTGAAGACCCACAAAATTGGGCAACCCATGTAGCTTAGGGGGTCAGCTCTCCCCCTGCCCAGTGGTGCCTATGCCAGTCCTCGGGCAGCCTGTGAGCTGGCCCTCTTCAGGTTTGTTATGTACCCCAACGGGGAGCTGCCTGGTGGTCTTCTGGAGTCTGGGAGTCCTCTGTGACCATCAGCTCTCTACCAACATTCCCCTTTGACGTGATACCCATGTTGCACAGTCTCTCACCAGAGATGATGGGAGTGACCCATGATTTACATCAGCCTGGATTTCTGGAAAATGCGATTCAGCCTGAATTCTGCAGTCCATTAATTGTTTTTTGTAACTCAGTGATTCTCAACCCTGGCGAAGCATTAGGATGCCCTGAAGAACTTTAGGAAATACTAAATGCTACATGACTTGTTCCCAAATTAAACTGGATGAGCTAGGGTTGGGGCTTGGCATCCACATTCTCAAAAAGCATCGCAGGCAAGTGGACTGTGCAGTGAGGGGTCGAAAACTAGTGAGACAGAGGATGGAGAGACGTTGGAGGAGGGATTTTCGCTACTACTAGGACCCCTGGTCATACAGTTAGTATTGTTAGCAGTGCAAAACAAGTATTCCCAACAAACATACTAGGCGCTTACTGTGTGCAAGGAGTGTTCTAGGCATTTTTTTATAGAATGAAATTACCTTTGCATACTCCTTATAATAACTTAGGAGCTTGTTTCACTTTTACAGATGTGTATATGGAAGACTTTGAGGAGACAAAGCAATTTATTCAGAGCTGAATGATGCTTCTTGGGGATATTCTCTGTTAAAAAGTGAGACGAAACCTTTTTGTGTAGGTATACATTGTATTTGGTTGTTCACGTCATTTCCCTTATCATGGGAGACTTGGATGGCTCTTGGATGGTCAACGTGCCTTGGCTGTGCCACCGGAGACTGGCTATGAGATAGTAATCGGTTAAGAACCTTCAGATTCCAGGTCACATCTCCCGGCCTCCTGATTTTTCGTACTAGACGTCACATGAGTGTCCTGAAATGCATCTTTGCTGCAAATAGCTTGTATGATAGCAGAGATAGGTAGACTTTACTAGCATACCGCCCTGCAAAGACCCTGGTCATACACATACTCTGTAGTAAGGATACCGACTGTAACTCCCATGTACTTGGATTTAACACCTCTGCACCTTGGCACGCGATCTCTCACGTTATATTTGCCACCTCCTGGGGAGGTGTCCAATATGAAGGGCTAGATGGCTAGGGTGAGATTGAGGACATGGTATAATTTCGCTGGTTGCAAAGTCTGAGATCACTTACTTTCTAGTCAGGGCATTTTAAAAACCATTAAACCATGAGTGTTTTGTTGGTGTTGGTTTTGATGTATAGTTCTCTAGGTTTTAATCCGTGTACAGAGCTACGTAAGCATGACCTCCATCAGGTTATAGACCAGCCACATGGAGTTAGAAGGCCTGGAGTGTTGCTGCAAATAGTCCCTACCGTGTCCTGTCCGTACCTCAGCAGCCTGGACAAGCTTGACTTTCTGTGAGAGTTTTAGCTCAATGCCAGCCTGAGCTAGCAATTTCTTGGCAGTTTGGAGACAGGCCTTTCTGAAAAATTTGACCAGTGATAGGAGTGGAAACATGTGGGGTGTGCCTTTCCTTTTTTTCTACATTGACTGAGTATCGTAACCCTCGATCCTCAAAGAAAAGACTTAAGACAGGAGGCCGGAGTCCAAGCTCTAAAGACGTGAGTTGCTTTCTGGAAATAAATGAGATGATATGCCCTTATAGGCCTCCATAAATAAGAGATACTGCCTCATAGGGTGCTGCAGCCTGGGATCAGAAACTGGGGGTTCCCAGGGCAGGTGGAAGTGGGTGGCAAGGGAGACCTTGTCCTCTCTCCTAGCTCTAGATCATTCATCAGCCCTCCTCTGCCTTTTCCTTCTGAATTTGCAGCTTGAGCTCCAAGCCCAAAGGCCTGGAGGGCTTTAGTCTGATTTCCTTCCCCACCTGGCACCCTCTACTGAGTCCCCCACGAGGCAGAGTGACCAGAAGTTCCTCCGGTGCCCGGGAGCCCATTCAGAGAGGCTTACTTTGATAACAGGGCTCCTCCTTTGATCTCCACAGCCAATAAGTTACCAACATCAGGTTTGAAGATTCTGACCGTTTTGTTTACTTTGTGCTATGAAAGCATAAGATCATAGGATGGAAAGTTCTACCTATATATCTGATAAAAATATGGTTATGCCCTAGGAGAATAAAAACTTGCTGTCTCCAAGTAAGGAAATGTGTGTAGCTTTTCTTTGCCCTTTCTGTACCTCTGCTACAAGCCCAAACATTTACAGCCTCTGTGTTCTTTAAAATTTTTTTTCAACGTTTTTAATTTATTTTTGGGACAGAGAGAGACAGAGCATGAACGGGGGAGGGGCAGAGAGAGAGGGAGACACAGAATCGGAAACAGGCTCCAGGCTCCGAGCCATCAGCCCAGAGCCCGACGCGGGGCTCGAACTCATGGACCGCGAGATCGTGACCTGGCTGAAGTCGGACGCTTAACCGACTGCGCCACCCAGGCGCCCCCAGCCTCTGTGTTCTAATAAACCTACCAACAATGGGCACTCAGGGATCTGCTGATGGAGAGAACAACAGGGTCCAGGGCACGCATGTCAACACTGGTCAGCCCTGTTCCTTCCTCTGTGCAGAAGGAAAGAAGTGAAGTCTTCTATAAGGGAGCCAGGGAGAAGGGGAGACAGGAAGGAAGAATGGGAGAAGGAAGAAAGGAAGGATATTGGAGCTAAGTCTCAGTGATGGTGGTGGGGAAGAGCTTTTTCTGGCAGAGGAAAGAACTGGCTGTAAAGGTCCCTAGCTGCCGACAGGTTGGTGTGTTTTGGGGCAGAGAGAAGGCTGTTGTGGCTGGCGATGGGTGTGGTTGGAGGGCAGGGCCTGGCTCCTGTTGAAGTATAGACCATGGTAAAGAGTGGATTATTTCATTCTTAGAGAAAATAGGTTTTAAGCAGAGGGCTAACATGGCCTGATTGATAAGGTTAGAAGAGCCCTCTGGTTGCCATCTGGGTAGAGGAGAAAATTTGTAAGCAGTGAAAAGATGTAAGAGTTCTCCCAAATGGCCCAGAGGGGCCAGTGGGAAGTGATCAAAACATTACATTGAGTCATGTTTCGAAGGCTGAGCCAATGGGACTGGTGAGTGGGTTGGTACAGATTGGGTAAGGGGTAGAGATGGATCAAGGATGACTCTTGGGCTTTGGAGCCCATAGGGGAAGGATGTGTTGTATAGCCAGATACAGAAGATAGGGAGGCAGCAACCTTGGGGGGGGTGGGGGTAGGGAGGTGAAATTGCAACAAATAAAAGAGTTCTGTTTGGACTGGCAAAGTGCAAGGTGCCTATAGATGTCTAAGCCCGGGTGCTAAGGAGTGAGTCAGTGGGTAGCCGAGTCTGGGGTTTGAGGGAACAGTCGGCATTCAAGTCATCCATTTATAGGAACTTTGTCTCTTTTGGAAACTTCTCCTGTTTCAAAACCATTAGTTGTTTGAGCTGTCTTTGAACCCTGAGATTGATACCTGGACGACATGCAGACGTTTGTTGGGATTTCTCACATCCGTCCTGGGAAGACACATTCACATGAGGAGGTGATGAGAAGCTTCTGCAGCTATACTGACTGCATTATGTTGGAATAGCTCTGAATATTTCTCTAGACTTAGGCAGTCATTTTTCTGAATTCTTTCAAGCAGATCCTCTTTATTAAGTCAGATAGAGATCTCACTTCCTAGTTCTGTGTGTTCCCCGTGGAATGCCGCACAATAATTAAGATCAAACAAATCATTAATCATATTCACATTTCAAAGATTCCTGAAAATAACCCAACATGAACACGCCAGGTGTTTGTGCTTGTGCGTCTTGTACATGAAAATCGGGCCCCGTTGTCCTTTTACTATGTACAACTAGCCAGTTAGAGTACAGTCATTGTGGACATCAAGTGGGTGACAGATCAAAAGACTACAGAGCAAAAGGGACGGCTGATACCCCAGTATGGAAGAAGGAAAAAAACCCTATAGGCCCAAACCCACTTATTTGCTATTTTTGGATAAGTTTTCCCATTTGAACTGTCTCTGTCTTAAGTTCTACTTCTCCTTTTTTTTAAAAGTGTATTCATTCATTCATTCATTCATTCATTCATTCATTCATTCTCTATACCCAATGTGGGGCTTGATCTCTTGACCCCGAGATCAAAAGTCACATGCCCTTCTGACTGAGCCGGCCAGGTGCCCCTTACTTCTCCTTTTTATTCCAATTTCCTAAGTCACTTTTGCATTCTTCTAAAAAAAGATCAGCTTTCATCTACTCCAACTGGGACACTTACTTTTTCCTTAAGCTACTGTTCTCTCTAGATATCCTTGTGTTTCCAATATTTTTTTTAATTTTGTTGTGTTAGAAAGGCTGACTGTCTTCACTTTTTGTGAAGGTGATTTCCCCTGACTGACAAGCATTATCTCCTTGGAGGGGAGCCTTTGAATAACCTGAGCACATCATAGGCTACCCCACGGGCTCAGATGTGTTGCTGGGTTGGTGTCTGGGGTACACGGTCAGTGCCCAGAGTATGTTGCTGGTGCTTGGGCTCTGCAAAAGCTGGTAGGTAGGTTTTTCAGACAGATGAGCAACAGATCCCCAAGCACCCTCTGGAAGAAACGATCTTCTGTCTTTCCTGCAGTGTCACAGGGTGTGACCCTGAGCAAATCTCTGGATTTCTCTGGGCTTTTGTTCCCTCCTCTGTAAGTGGGAATCAGTATAACCCACCTCCGAAATTTGAATTAAGTGAATAGGTGGGAAGCACTTAGCAGGTACCTGCTGCATAAAGGGAACTCTGGGACCTTTAGTTCCCACCCTAACCAGTCTGAATCTATATTCATCAGGAAACGATAATCATGTACTCTGAAAAGTGGCTGTTCATCAAGACAGATCAAGCTTCTGAAGCAAGCTAGACTGTAAAGATGAAGGGAAATTGACCATCAAGACGAAGTAGAGAAACAGTGCAGTGGTTCTCAAAGTATGGTTCCAGGACCTGCAGCGTCAGCATCACTTGGGAGCTTGTGCAATGCAGATTCTCAGAGTCACTGAATTGGAACCTCTGGGAGGGGACCCAGGCAATCTGTGTTTTAATAAGCTCTACAGACAATTCTGATGCACACTGAGGTTTGAGAACCACTGGTCTAAAGCAAACTCAACAGATACGGGGTGAGGAATTGTGGTGTGTGTTTCTGTGTGTGTGTGTGTGTGTGCGCGCGCGCACACACACACACACACACCAACGTATGTACAATGTTTGTAACTGCTGAAAGTGTAATTGAGCATGGTAATGTCAACAAAATCCCACCAAACAGGCAACTAATGACCTATTTTTCTTTGGTAGAGTTGTCTAAATAGACATATATCTGGAATGTTTGTTTTCAATGACTGTGCACTAAATTCGCTTTGGTTTTAAAACTACTGATTCATCAACTTTCTTCTTCTTTTTTTTTTTTCCCTAGGAAATTCCACTTACTTGGATGATCATGGGCCACCTCCTAGTAAGGTAAGGTCTTTGCTTATGGTTATACATCCCATTTCTCTTTTCTCAGTTCCTACAGCCTCCAACAACCCTAACCAGAGCCCTCCTGGCCATGAATTGTTTGCAAGAAAATAGTAGATGACAGATGTGAAGTTAATCTTTGATTTACAGTGAGGACAAAAAGGAAGCATATGAAGAGCGCCAAAATGGCGAGGGAGGAAGGGCCATTATTTTATCAACACCTGTAACTGTGCCAGGCGCTAGAGCCTTAGACTGACTTCAGATCTTTGGCGGCTTCTCCTGTTTGCTGCCCTGTTTGCCTCTGCATCCGTACTGGCCCGTGATCTGATGCCCACAGCCTGGCCTCCCCCTGCCTTTGGGCCTAGGGGCTACACTCATTTCTGCCCCTTTTCTCCCTGGGCTGCCTTAGTTGGGCTGCTCCATCAAAGGCTCAACCCCTTAGAACTGGCCTTCTCTTTTAGTGCCCTCTCAAGGCTGCCCTGGCCTGACCTGCGTGCCCACTTTTGTTTTCCTATATTAAGGGTCAGAATAGTCTGGTGACATGTTAGTGTAGTTCTCCACCACTATTTACTTTCTTGTACTCAATGAACACTAAATGTCAAGATACCAGAAAATGGGAAAAATAAAGATAGTCTTTGACCACTTAAGATGATAACCTGCGAAGTACAGTTTCGAGTACGTAGTGAGAGGATAATCATCCCCTAACCTTCGAGGCTGGAAATTTAGCCCAAGGTCGGCTTTTGAGCTTGTGGGATTTGAAAAAGAACCCTATTATTTTTAAGACCACGGGTTTTGGAACAGGTATCGCTGGATTCATCGCTGGCTTTGCCACTTTCAGCGTGCGACGTTGGACAAATTACATGGAGCCTCGGTTTTTTGATGTGCAAAGTGGGATTAACAATACTACCCACGGTAGAGGACATCTAAAAGGATCAAATGAGCTGATATAGGACATTCAGCACCTGGCCTGCGCTAAGCATTAAAATAAAGAGTGGCTGGTGTTAACTAGACTGGAGAGCCACATTAAGGTTATTGATGAATGGTACGGTAGTATTTATCGCAGTTGTGACTGGCTCTACCACTTGGTCCCCTGCATATATATTGAGTGTCTGTGACACTGCAGGCATTGGGAATACAAATATGAAACAAGACAAGAGCAGCAGAACACAATAGCCCAAGCCCTAGAGGAGCAAAAGGATATAGAAGTGAGACACCCTCCGAGGGTAAGAACCAGGATAGCTCATCTCAGTACCCTCACATCCCTGCAGTAGCACGTTGTGACTGTTCATTAAATTTCACTGAATTGGACCAGGGAATCCAGAGCTGGAATCTGAATTAGGTCCTGGCTCCCGGCCCAGGTTCCTTCCACAAGGCCAGTGTTCCCAAACTTTAGCTTGGATCAGGGTTTCCTGGAGGCTTATCGAAACACAACTGCTGGACCCAGACCCCTGAGTGTCTGATTCTGTAGGTCCTGAGAGAACCTACAGAAGGTTCTCTGTAGGGGGAGGGGGTAGGACCTGAGAACTTGCGTTTCGAACAAGCTCCTGGGTGATGCTGATGCTGCCGTTCTTGGGACCGTGTTTGAGAACCACTGCTTTAAAGGCCACGAATCTGAAGAAAACAATTTCCCTGGACATTTTCTATGTTGTTTTCACTGCTGATAGCCTAGAAAGAGTAGTATGGCTTATTATATGAAGGCTATTTCTTAATATAATGGTGACTCACTATTATAACCCTACTTATAGTGAAAACAAATTTTCTTTGGTCAGTAACCTGCCTGGGAGGGCAAATAAGTGGAGGTGGGGGAGAAGAATTGTATGGATGGTCTGCTAGGTTCCTGCACCACTAACTACTTCTGTCCCAAGTGGGGCCAGTTGAATTCTCCCTACCTTCTCTGCTCTGCAGGAAAAAGGGTTTGGGGCGGGGCGGGGAGGGGCGGGGGGCTCTGTGGGATCCATCAGCTGTTTCTCTCAATGCCATGTTGGGACATTATTTTGGGTTTCAGGATTGATAAATGGGGCTTTACCTAATCAGGAGACCCAGGCCCGCTTTATATAAACTTGCCTTCTTGAACTCAATCCTTGGTGACCACCTCATTAGTCTGCTTTGGGGCCTCACTCTTGCTAGGTTGGCCATCCCGCCTGCCTCTTCCCTACTATCTTTGATGCCTGGATTCTGCGTCTGCTGGACCCTCTCCCCTTGCCCCTGTGGAGCTTTCCCTGGATCTGCAGTCTCCCACCCCTGCCTTCTGGTCTTCATCCCTCTCCCCCCACCCCAGCCCAAGCTCCCTGTGACACCCAGAAACCATCAGGTCATATCAGATCATTTGAGACCACTTTCAGAGTAAATCCGGTTGTATAAACTCTATCCCAAGTTTGAAATTGTGACTATAATCTCCTTCAACCAGCAGAAGTTTGTATGAGGCCGATTCTCTTACTATAAATGTATTTTCATTATCCAGGAGTGGAGTGGCAAAAGCGCTCTTGACTTTCGAAGCAGTAGCCAAAATAAGGAGAAGAATATAAAAATGAATAAAAATAATGTTGGTATGTTAACATCTTTTCAGCCACACTCATTGCTGCTACCAGTGTGGAAATGAATCCCAGGAGTGAGGAGGTCAGACTTCCAGATAAAGGTCCTTCGAGTGTCCCCTGAGGTGGGGCCTTGGTTAGTAAGGGCTTGTAGACCAGGGGTACGGGGACGTGGTGGCATCCAGGTGAGAAGGACTCACACGTGTGTGGCCTCTAGAATGTACCCCCAGCCTGGCAGGGGAGAGCAAAACTGACTGCAGACCCACCATTTTCGTATTTGTTTAGCATCCAGAAATAACTTTTTGATGCCAAGATGGAAAGAGCTGTGATCTAGATAAAGTAAGATTTTTAAGTCCTGAAAATGTCCTGAGGTTTACGGGCGAGTTCTCATTTGATGAAAAGTTCATTCCCCAAGTTTCACATTCCACAAGTAATAGCCATTTAGGGAATGGGGTGTACACCACACAGCACATGCAGGGCACGGGTCTCCCTTCTCTCCAGCGTGTTCGTAAAAAAGAACCAAATGCCTCCGATTTTTGTTGTTGTTGTTGTTACTTGTTTTTAAAATCCACTGGAACCTCACAGCTCACCTCAGATTTTAATCTAAGTCATTATTTAAGGCAGATGTTAATCTTTTCTTTTGTTAACCACTTATGACCACCAAGCAGAACACGTGGCTTCAGGTGAGAGCCCAGCGAGAAATGAGCATGTAGATCTCTAATGAGTGAATTGGAAAGATGTTCTCTTTTTTTTTTTTTAATTTTTAAAAATTTATTTATTTAAATTCAAGTTAGTTAACATACAGTGTAGTATTGGTTTCAGGAGTAGAGCCAGGGATTCATCAGTTCTGTAGAACACCCAGTGCTCAGCCCAACAAGTGCCCCCCTTAATGCCCATCATCCATTTAGCCCTCCCTCCCCCCACCTCCCCTCAGCAACCCTCAGAAGGATATTCTTGAGAACAAAACAGGCATGCGACAGCCAGGGTAGTGTGATCTCACTTCTTTTAAAGTTATATGTCTGTGGGGGCACCTGGGTGGCTCTGTGATTTAAGTGCCTGGCTGTTGGTTTCAGCTCAGGTCATGATCTCATGGTTTGTGAGATTGAGCCCCACATCAGGCCTTGCATTGGCAGTGATGAGCCTGCTTGGGATCCTCTCTCTCTCTCTCTCTCTCTCTCTCTCTCTCTCTCTGCCCCTCCTCTGCTCGTGCATGCGTACTCTCTCTCTCTCTCTCTCTTAAATAAACATTTAAAAAGTTAAAAAAATAATAAACCTGTGTGTATATGACTGTACGGAGAAAAGTCTGGAAGGGGTAATAGTGTTTTCTCTGGATGGTAAGATTTGAAAAGCATTTTACTCTTTTCTTTATACTTTTCTGTATACTTTTGCATTCATTAAAGTAATGCCTGTTCAATCTAAACATCAAGGGAGAAAGTCCTTATGTGAGATAAGATTAGGTAGGGTTGGGCTGAAAAGCCTTTGGTGCTTCTGCAGGGTCATCTGCAGTTTCATTGACGCCTGAGAGCAGCCTGACCTCTGAAGGTTGACGTCTTCTCCTCCTGTTCCATGCCCTGGACCGTGGGCCCCTGACGCGCAGCGGGCGACAGCAGCAGGAATTCTGGTGGTAGCAAATAGGATGCAGTAATTTCACATATGTTGGCATCTCAAATCTGATAGATAGAAAAGCTGTCCTAAGCGACCCAAGGAAAATAAAACCACTATCCATAGCTGATGTCTGTCATTTCCTATGTGGCAAGCAGTCTGCTAAGCGCTCTGCAAAGTGCAAGTTCAGTCTCCGTAAAACCCTATAAAAGAGGAAGTCATTTTCTTTAAATTGAAGTATAGTTGACATGCAATATTATATTAGTTTCAGGGGCACAACCTGGTGATTTGAACTTGTATACATTATGCGGTACTCACCATGGTAAATGGAGTTATCGTCTGGCACTTATATTCCCTATGCCGAACTTTATATACCTGTGACTTATTTATTCTATAGTTGGAAGTTTGAACCTCTTAATCCCCTTCACAGATTTCATCCCTGCCCCCACCCCTTCCCTCTGGCAACCACTGGTTTGTTCCCTTTGTTCGGGGTTTATTTTTGTTTTGTTTGTTCACTTGTTTTGTTTTTAGATTATATATATAAACGTAATTATACAATATCTGTCTTTCCTGCTTGACTTATTTCACTTTGAGTTGGCATAATGTCCAATGGCCTCTCTGTCCATCCATATTGTCACAAAGGGCAAGATTTCATTCTTTTTTATGGCGGAGTAATATTCCAGTGTGTGTGTGTGTGTGTGTGTGTGTGTGTGTGTGTGTGTACACACATATATATTATGTTTACCCATTTATCTATATATGGACACAGGTTGCTTCCATATCCCGGCTATTATAAATAATGCTGCAATAAACATAGGGGTACATATATCCCTTTGAATTAATGCTTTTGTTTTCTTGGGATAAATACCCGGAACTGGAATTGATGGATCATATGATATTTCTGTTTTTAATTTTTTGAACAACCTCCATACTCTTTTCCACAGCAGCTGCACCAATTTACATTCCCACCAACAATGCACAAGGATTCCCTGGTCTTCACGTTCTCACCAACACTTGTTATTTCTTGTCTTTATGGTCATTCACACATGAATGGTGTGAGGTGTTATTGTTTTGATTTGCATTTCCCTGACGATTAGTGATACTGAGCATTTTTTTCATGTGTCTGTTGGCCATCTATATGTTTTCCTTGGAAAAAATGTCTATGCAGGTCCTCTGCCCATTTTTAAATTGGTTGCTGTTTTGGGTTTTTTTGTTTTGTTTTTGTTTTTTTTTTTTTTGGTGTTGAGTTGTATGCATTCTTTATATGTTAGGGATATTAAGCCCTTATTAGATATATCATTTGTAGATATCTTCCCCCATTCACTAGGTTGTCTTTTCATTTTGTTGATGATTTCCTTGCAAAAGGTCTTTAGTTTGATGTCCCAATTACTTTTTGATTTTGTTGCCCTTGCCTGAGGAGACAGACCCAAAAAACTACTGCTAATCCTGATGCCCAAGAGTCTATTCCTTATGCCTTATTTGGAGAGACTTGTGGTTTCAGGCCTTACATTTAGGTCTTTAATCCATTTTGAGTTTATTTTTGTGTATGGTGTAAGAAAATGGTCTAGTTTCATTCTTTTGCATGTAGCTGTCCAGTTTTCCCAACACCATTTATTAAAGAGATATCTTTTCCCCAATGTATATTCTTGCCTCCTATGTTGTAGATGTATTGACCATACAAGGGTGGGTTTATTTCTGAGCTATCTTTTCTGTTCTGTTAATCTATGTATCTATTTTTGTGCCAGTAGCATACTGTTTTTATTACTATAGTTTTATAAGATAGTTTGATATTGAGGAGTGTGATGTCTTCACTTTGTTCTTCTTGATCAAGATTGCTTTGGCTGTTCAGGGTCTTTTGTGGTTCTATACAGATTGTAGGACTGTTTGTTCTAGTTCTGTGAACAATGCTGTTGGTATCTTGGTATGGATTGCATCAACTCTGTAGTTTGCTTTGGGTCGTGTGGACATTTTAGCAGTATTAATTCTCCCAATCCATGAGCATGGTATATTTTCCCTTAAGTTTCATCTTCAGTTTCTTTTATCAGGTGTCTTACAGTTTTCAGAGTACAGGTCATTCACCTCCTTGATTAAACTTATTCTTATATATTGTACTCTTTTGATGTAATTGTAAATGGGATTGTTTCCTTAATTTCTCTTTCTGCTAGTATGTTTTTAGTGTATAGAAACACAACAGCACTCTGTATAGTAATTTTGAATCCTGCAACTTTAATGAATTCATTTATTCATTCTAATAGTGTTTTGGTGGAGTCTTCAGAGTTTTCTGTATATTATTACCATGTCCTCTGCAATTAGTGACAGTTTTACTTCTTCCTTACCAATGTGGATGCCTTTTATTCCTTTTTCTTTGTCTGATTGCTGTGGCTAGGACTTCCAATACTATGTTGAATAAAACTGGTGATAGTAGGCACCCTTGTCTTGTTCCTGATCTTAGAGGAAAAGCATATAGCTTTTCACTGTTGAATATGGTGTTAGCTATGGATTTGTCATACGTGGCATTTATTATGTTGAGGTATGTTCCCTCTTTACCCACTTTGTTGAAAGTTTTTATGATCATATGATTTTTATCCTTCATTTTGTTAATGTGCTATATCACTTTGATTGAGTTGCAGATATTGAACCATATTGGCATGCTTGCAGTAAATCCCACTTTATCATGGTGATCACTTGATCCTTTTAATATACTGTTGAATTCAGGTTGCTAATATTTTGTTGAGGAATTTTGCATCTGTGTTCATCAGGGATATTGGCTTGTAATGCTTTTCTTTTTTCTTTTCTTTCGTTTTTTCTTTTCAGTGTCTTTATCTGGCTTTGGTATCAGGGTAATGCTGCTCTATAGAATAAATTTGGAAGCATCGTTTCTTTCTGAATTTTTTTTTGAGATAGTTTGAGAAGGATAGGTATTAACTCCTCTTTAAATGTTTGATAGAATTTTCCTGTGAAGCATCTGGTCCTGGACTTCTGTTTTTTGGAAGTTTTTTTTTATTTCTGGCTCAATTTCATTACTAGTAACTGGTCCATTCAGATGCTCTATTTCTTCCTGATTCAGTCTTGGAAGGTTGTATGTTTGAAGAATTTATCTCTTCTTTGAGGTTGTCTAATTTGTTGGCATATAATTTTTTATAATAGTCTCTTATAATCCTTTGTATTTCTATGATGTTGGTTGTTACTCCTCCTCTTTTTTTTCTGACTTTATTTATTTGAGTTCTCTCTTTTTTCTTCTTGAGTCTGACTAAAGGTTTATCACTTGTGTTTATCTTTTCAAAGAACCAGCTCTTTTGTTTCAGTGATCTTTTGTATTTTTTTTTTTAGCCTCTATTTCACTTATTTCATTCTGATCATTATTATTTTCTTCCTTCTACTAACTTTGGGCTCTGTTTGTTCTTCCTTTTCTTATTCCTTTAAGGGTAAGTTTTGATTGTTTATTTGAAATTTTTCTTGTTTCTTGAGTTAGGCCTGTATTGCTATAAACTTCCCTCTTAGAACTATTTTTGCTATGTCCCAAAGATTTTGGAGTGTTTCCATTTTCATTTGTCTCAGGGTATTTTTTGATTTCCAAAAAAGGAAGTAATCTTGTAATCCTTATTTGATAGATAAGGAAAACTAGATCATAGAGAGAGAGGCTGAATAACTTGCCAAAGGTCATGTAGTAAGTATTAGAGTTGGGATCCCAGCCCAAGGCTGTAGTTTTTTCCAGGATTTATTTTAACCATTTCAAGATTACTTATTTAAGTGGAAATGCAATAATTTTTTTTAACCTTATTTCTGGAATTTTACTCTTTCATATAAGGTATCTTGTACCTTAACTAGTACAATAAACAAGTTTTAACTCAGCATACCAGAAGAAAAATAGTCATCACTACCATTTGAATTCTCATTCCAGTACATTATCAGTTATCAGTCCAGTAAGTTTTTAAATTTCTATCTCGTCTTTTTCCTTCCACTTTTGTATGCATATATACCTTCAGAATTCGTCCATTTACAAACTGCATATAGAGTAAATTTTGGTGTACAAACATCATAAAAGGTGAAAGAACTCTGTTTTGCATTCATGTAGCAAAATGAGATGGTCTAGGTTCTTGTTGCAAAATATTGTCTGACAAAGTCCTTCCTCTTGATGACCTACTGCACGAAAATACTGTATATATAACTATATAAAAATTAATTAATTAATTAATTAAAGTAAATACATATACATTTTGTCCTTAGAAATATATCGATTCCTCGGGAACTATTGAATCTTAGAGAATTAATCCAGGATGTTATCATCTGAAGACTTGGAGTTTGTGGTTTCCCTTTCATAATTAATTTCATTGTCATCATTAGAGTCTTGAGTGCTGCTCTCTAACTCTTAGAGTTCATCCATGGTTCTTCCAATCTTGTGGAACCTCTCCCTCTGTCAGTCTTCTTCTTTTTGTCATTGTAGACAGGAATAAAACTTCTGAACTCCCCATTCTAATGGAAGTTAAAAGCAAACAACAAAGTGTCTCCAGTCTTCTATCTTTTGGAAAGATGATACAATCCTTGGGGCAGCACAATAAAATATAAAGAGCAATGCAAGAGTGACGATGTATTTCTCTAATGGATTACTCCTCTTGGCCTACCCTGTTCAGGAAAATAGCCATTAGGCTCGTGTAGCTATTTAAAAAAAAAATCAACTAAAATTTTTTTTAAAACTTCAGTTTCTCACTTCCACTAACTACATGTCAAATTCTTTAGAGCTACATGTAGCTAGTGACTACTGTATTGGACAGCACAGAATAGAACATTCCAGTAATCAATCCACTAAGCAGCAGTGTAGTTAGAGCCATTCTATCATTATTCCATTTTTCTACTACTTTAGTCTTTTTAAAGCATATTTGGGAATAATTGATGCATAATTGGTAGGTAATTATTCTAGGATGATGAAATAGCAGTGTCTCAAGATAGAGAAAAAAATAATAGTATTCAGCTCCCATAATGGTTCTTAAATTTTTTTAGAGGCTGGCAGACCCTATTATATGGTAATTATATTATATCTATTATTATAATTATGATTATATAATTGTAATAATATGGACCTATTTGACAGTAATTGCAGGGTAGAATGAGTTTTATTCTCTTTATTGAAAAATAAGGTATGTTGTCTTTGGAACATTCTAAGAAAGAATAAATTCAAGAAATATCAATACATACAAATGGTTAGAACTACTCAAAAAAAGCTGCAAGCCGAAAAAGCTAAAATTGGGTGCAGTGAACCTTGATGGGGCATACAGGGTTAAGATATATTACTGATGCCTGCGTATGTATGTAAAAGTGTTTTGATATACAAGACAATATTTATATATTGTTTTTATATAATCATGTGCTAGCTAGTGTTAGTATTCAAAATTCTATTTTAAAATGGGTTCATTAGAAGGGTTTTATAATTTATTAATGCTGAGCAAACATCTTCAAATGAAAGAGAAGTAGTGATCTTAATTGACATGACATTTGTATAATACGTGTGTCCAGCAGCGAACTATTGCTCAATAAAGGTTAGTCCTTGTTACCTCCCAGCCTAGCCCAGAAGCTAATTTTCCCTTAGTATCAATTAATTATTGAGTGCCTTCTTTATGCGAAGGATCAGGAAGACACAAAAAATTGTTGAAGATAATCTCTGCCATTTGGTACTTTACAATCTAGTTGCGTCTCAAGGCTTCCAAGGATCAGAAACTATGGAAGCACACAGCTGATATAACCTTCAGTCTAAATGACCCTATGCAGACAACCATTCATTCATCCAAGCATTATTTATGCACTAAATTTGTGTTGGGCTCTGTGCTGGGGCTGTAAGACTGTAGGAGGTACAATCCTCGCCCTCCAGGAGCTTAGAGTCTAGTTGCAAGGACAGGCTAGCATCTCATACAAGCCCGATCAGATACATTACATAGGTTGCTAGGTGCTGTGATAGAATGAACACTGAAGACTCCACTTGACCTCTGCAGGTGGGAGTCCTGAAGGTTGCATAGGACAACCCAATCAGATCAAAGAATCTGGGATGGACGGGGTGAGGAGGGGTAGGTAGGCCTCACTTCTGAGGTTTGAGGAGTGGTGGGTAGAAAATGAATATATGAAATGCTTTGAGAAACGTGGCTTTGACAAGAAAGAGAAAAAAATTGATAGCCTAGAAGACATTGACCATGGCGGCATAAATTGTGTAGTAGAGAAATTGACTGATAAGTAGGAAAGGAGTGACAAGTGACAGATTCAGTTCTGCGTGGGGTTATGGATGGAATTGTGTTGCCCTGCGTTGAAGTCCTAGCCATCAGAATCTGTGAGTGCAGCCCTATTTGGGAACCGGCTCTTTGCAGATATCGTAGTTAAGATGGGGCCATGAAGGATGAGGATGGGCCCTAAATCCTGTATGATGGATGTTCCTACAAGAAGAAGACACAGAGACATACAGGGAGAATGCAGAGGTTGGAGGCATGGAGGCAGAGGTTGGCGTTATACTGCCACAAGCCAAGGACCATCAAGGATTGTTGGCGACTGCCAGACTCTAGGAGAGAAGCGTGGAGCAGATTGTCCCTCTGAGCCCCCCAAGAAGGAATTAGCCCAACTGACATCTTGATTTCAGACTTCTGGCCTCCTGAACTGTGAGAGAATAATTATTGTTTTGTTGTTTTAAGCCACTCAGTTTGTGATACTTTGTTAATGGCAGCCCTAGAAAGTAATTCAAATGGGGTAAGTTTAACATTTTCAATAACACGGATAGCTTTGAGTGGTTTGCCCTGTTATGCATTATTTGGTTTGATTTAATTAACATCAAAACCACCCTTAGAAGTCTATCACTAAGATAATTTAAGTGCATGTTCATAGTTTTTTCAACTTTGAATACCAAAGTTATCCCCCGAAATTCCTTCCTCAATTTTCGTACTTCTCTTTTTCCCTCTTCATCAGTCTGATGTCTGCACTTTCTTCTGTTGGAAATTCATTTCTGCTGTTCGAATTGTGCTTTTAATATACAAAAGTCATATCATATTATGTTATATTTTTCTTGGGAAAAGATCTTAGTGAAAAAAAAGAGAAAGTTACCTGAAAGGAAGTTTCTTACTTTCGTAGAATACAGGGGCTGGGAGTGACAGAGAAAAACAGGAAGGAAGTCTGTTGCCCTTTAAAAAATATGTCTGTATTTTTATATGAGACTTTTCTGTCTGCCATTTAACAACCTCTACTACCAAGTCCCTCAGAAAGACTGCATATTTGTTTCTGTTTGTTTGGTTTTTTTCCTATCAATAAATCCTTACAAACATCAGCTGAAAGGAGATGTTTTAATGTTCTCCAGTAGAGAAACCATCGTTCGCATTCCTTGTTTGGAGCCTAAAAAGGAAAACCCACATATCTAATCATCATAAAGGTAAATGACTTGTGGAAGATACCAGAAGTACAGTTACTTTCAGGTATCTTGGCCAAGCATTGGTCAACTCGGAGAGTGTTTCTGGATCAAAAATTTCCCTTTTTCCCTGAGGGCAGGTTTGCTGAGTTTTATGTGTGCACAGAGTCTCCCTCGGTCAAAATCACTTACGTGGAAGAGTAGCGCTGAGATTGAAAGGAAAAGCAATTTCTTGTTTCTATCCCTCAGAACCTATTTTTCAGCATATAGACATGGCCGCCCCCCTTGATTTCCTCTTGTCTGTGAAGACCTCAAGAAACAAATAAATCTCTGGCAGATACTTGGGGGTGTATTTGGCCTGCCTTGTTGAGCTGCTTCCATTCTGGCAATTTTTGAAGCCATTGCTGCTGGTAAGAGGGCCTTCTGGTTTCACAGCTGCCTCTCCTCCCGCTGTGAATAACCTCAGACCCACATTGTCTGATTTTCTTAGGAGAAAAAAAAAAAAGTGGCATTCTCAAGAAATTTAGATCTTATTTTTATCCAAGGCAGAAACAGTGAAGTGTGTTTATAGTTACCTTTTAGTTAGGGAACGTTCCAAAGGCAGATAATTAATGAAAACAAATAAGATGAGTACCCAACCTACCAATGTGCCCACTCCATAGATGTAAAACATGTTACCCTTTTAACTTGCCAGATTCTTCATTCCAACTTTCGTATTTGTTCTTGGTTCTGCCAGGCTGAGGGGCCTGGCTTTGGGAGTCAGACCTCAGTTCAGATTCTAGCTGTGTAACCAGTTGCCCTAGAATAAATACTTCATCTCTTTGAGCTTCAATTTTGTATTTGTAAAAGGGGATGGTTTTATCCACCTCATAGAGTTGGAAGCTTAAATGCGATAAATAGAAAACACCTAGCATGCCAGACATAACTAAGCACCCAGCAGTGGGGTCTCTAGTACTCTAGATATTGCTTATATATAGCCTTTTGCAGACTCTGGTAACTCACTTTGTTATTACTTAGAGTAAGACTAGCTTTCAACAACCCCCCCCCCCAACTGTATTTTTTTTTTTTTTAAGTTTATTTATTTATTTTGAGAGAGACAGAGACAGCATGAGCAGGGGAGGGACAGATAGAGAGGGAAAGAGAGAATCCTAAGGAGGGATTCTTAAGGGATTCCTAAGGATGCAGGGCTTGAACCCTTGAACTGTGAGATCGTGACCTGAGCTGAAACCGAAAGCCGCGTGCTTAACTGACTGAGCCACCCAGATGCTCCCTTTTTTTTTTTTGATTTTTAAAAGCAATTAATTACGTGTCAGTTGGCATACCAGATACCAGTGTAAGAGCTTTCAGGTTCTGTGGTTGCCCCCATTCTTCCTTGGGCTAGTTTAGAACACTAAGCAAAGACTTCCACATAACAACCTTGGGCATTTTGCTTTTCATAAGCCTATATTGTTCTCTGCGTCCACACCTGACTTTACCCAAAGTCCTTTTTAAAAATCACTACAAAAGTGAAGCTGCTTTTCATTTTATGGATGAATCAATTGCACTGGGTAATAGGTTTGTGTTTAATGATTCATGATAAATATATTAGGTTGAGAGAAAGAACGAGCAGAACAGAATGAGGCTGGGAGTTAGGAATCAGTTTCACTCAGATGAGCATGACCTTGAAGGAGTCCCATCCACCCTCTCATTTTGTCTTGATCATTGCAAATGATAGGAAAATTTATGACTTGAATATTTTATTTTTAAATAACTCGAAGAGCATCTGAGTTCAGTGGGTACCATAACGAACTCTACACTTCGGAATTTTGTTTGAGAGGGATAACTACTAGCTGAGAAGGTTAAAAAAAAAAAAAAAAAGAATCTGCCAAAGGGGAACAGATCAGCCTTACATAATAGGGTATTGTTTCCTTATCCTGAAGTCACCTGTATTCTTGCTTCATGCTTCCTTTGCACTCATCACAGCTCTTAACTATTAACATGGAAGTCTTTGGCCCAGCCAGTGGCCTCCTGAGATTTCAACTTTCCATGGAAATCTGTGTCCAAGTTCAGAAACAGTACTTCTCAATTTATCAATTTTATGAGCATGTAATGTGTTCACTCTTTCACAAGAAGAACATAATGAATCATTTCTTACTCAACAAATGATTAGTACTATTAAGTGTATCTTCTACTTTTTTTTTTTAATTAAAAGAATTCTGCAAAGCCACAGGTCTAAAAATACGTGGTTTGTGTAATTGTTCTTTTAGTATCTTCCCCACCCCACTCCCCAAAACCCAAGGGCCAGTTTTCATTGATAAGATGTTCTCCACACCTTATCCAAACCACCACTTACAATCACAGACTTAATACATTGCCAGGTTTGGGCTGCCTTCAACAAAAATAAAGGACTTTAAATGAAGCATGAAATTTTTAAATTGCAAATTGTTGTTGGAAAGCATATTTAATCAAGAAATTGCTTTAGTAAATTAAGAAAACTCATGCCACCATTTTTTGGCAGGGGAACAATTGCCTCAGGGTTTTCAAAGTTGTAGTAACTTAATCATTTTAGCAGCTTCCAATATAGTCACCTAATTCTTTCTGTTTGTTTTATGTCTTCCTCGACCGTATGATCAATTCTTTTTGTTTTTAAAAACCATGCATGCTCCTATTTTGTTTTGATTTGGAAAGTACAGAAAATTGCAGAGTAGCAGGAAACAATAAGCATGCATTATGCCGCCACTCAGAGACGACCCTAATGAAGCATTTTTCAGAATTCTGCCCAATCTTTATTGTGTATTAAGAGTATAAAAGCCTTACATATCATTGGTTGCAAATATTTTGCCCGTCCTTGGATGTACCTTTTATGTTTAATCAAAGTCATGCACATACATAACACACAGGGTTTAAAGCACCAGATGGCTCATGAGCTTATGACAAAGGGACCCCTGGCTACACCCTCCCCATTACTTTCTGCTGTTGAGAAACAATTACTTTATACTCTCCCAGCCAATCTTCAGGGTCGGCTTTCATCTCTCTGAATAACCAGCTTATGCTACCTCTTGGTTTTCCTCAGCTTTAGACCTTGTCTGTTGACATTCTTCCATTGGAACATGAGGATTTAGCACCTTCATTGCAGCCCCCTCCTTCTAAACCACGTGTGTTATTTGGGCAGGCCCCTTGCTTGGTGTTTTTCCTGTTGACACCAGGCAAATAATAGTGGCAGTAGGACCATTATGATCGTGTTTTCTTTCCTGTTCAGCTCTTAGTTTTCTTTGTAGCAAGTAATTGTCTTGTTTGGTAAATTCATTTTCACGCTTTTCCCTGACCTCCAAGTTACCCTTCAACTTTTTTCCAGTTGTGTAAATGCCAGAGCCTCCAAACTCGTTAGGGGTTTATCCAAGTGCAGTTACTGAGGTCTTTCTGAGGCCTTCCCACCAGCTCCCACCTGGACTCAGCCTCCTGCTCAGACGTGTCTGGGAGCGCCCCACCTTCTGTGTTTCCTCCCACTTCCTGTACCCCATGTTGTATCAGTTTTCTGCTGCTGTAACAAATTACCACAAGCCTGGTGGCTTAAAAAAAACACAAACTTATTGTCTTAAAGAAGTCTGAAATGGGTGTCACTGGAGTAAAATCAAGGAGTCAGCCAGGCGGCGTCCCTTCTGGAAGCTCTATGAAGGAAACCATTTCCTTGCCTTTTCCAGTTTCTTGAGGCTGCCTGTGTTCTTTGACTCCTGGCCCCTTTCTTCATCTTCAAAGCCAACATTGTTGCATCTTCAAACTCTGAGACTCTTCTCTCTCTTCCACTCATAAAGATTCTTGTGATTATGTTGTATGCACCTGAGTAATCCAGGGTAATCTCCCCAGGTCAAGATCCCTTATGCCATGTAGGGTAACACATTCATAGATTCTGGAGGTTAGGGCTTTGACATCCCGGGGTTGGGGGGGGGGTACACATTATTCCGACTTTAACATACATCTTTCTCTTTCCTTGGTCTTCGGCAGCTTCTTGAGAAAAGGTACACGGTATGGAAGTTATCTGAAATGATGCATTTCTGAAGATGGCTATTCTAACCTTGACTGATAGTTTGACAGGATGTGAAATTCCATATTGAAAATCTATAATAATCGGGATAGGCTAAGGTGATGCAAAAATCTCAGTGGCTTCACACGTTGAAAGTTTATGTCTTGCTTATGTAAGACCCTCCATGGGTCTGGTGGCTCTTTTCTTTCAAAAGCTTGCTCTGGATCCAGGCTATTTCCACTTTGTGGCTTCACCATCCCAACACAGGAACTTTGTGTCATTGTGGCAGAGCAGAAGGAGCTAGACGGGTGACACATGTCACCTCTATGGGTACCCTGTTGGCTAGAACTGGTCACAAGGCCCCACTCAACTGTAGGAGGCTGGGAAATCGAGCACTTGGGTGCTCTGAGCATTAAATGTCTCTGCCATAAAAGAATCTCCCTTCAGAATTCTAGTTCCTTCTCTGTTTCACTACAGCTTCTAATATATCTCGGCAGAGAAGACTAATTCTTGACTTTTTATATGAAAATCGAATCCGTCTCTGTGGGAGCTTCTTATTCCTAATGTCCTGAAAGTGTACAATTTGGTGCCCACTGTGTGCCAGTTTTCAAGTCCTGCTCTGGACACTCAATGGACCTCTCATTCTGGAAACTAATATCTTATTTGGGGATATTTGCTTGACCTTCTTCACTGATGATTTCTTCCCATGCATTTTCTCTTTCTGTCTTTCTGGAACTCATTATTTGTATGTTGAACCTCCAGATATAGTTGTCTATATTTCTTATTTTTGTTCATCTTATTTTTCTTTTCTTTGCCTTTTTGCTCTACTATCTGCAAGAGTGTTTCAACTTTATCTTCCAGCCTTTCTGTTGAGTTTCTCCCTCACTGTTTTCCTGGTTTTAATTTCCAAGAGCTTTTTGTTCTTGTTTCTGTGCTCCGAATGTTCTTTGGTTCCAAATGGGGCCTTTTCATTTCTTCCGAAAGGTTATTCCTAGATATTTTATTATTTTTTGGGTGCTGTTCTGAATGGAATTTTTTCCACTATATTTTAAACTGATTGCTGTCATGTTAAAAAATTATTGGGGTGCCTGGGTGGCTCAGGCGGTTGAGCGTCCGACTTCCGCTCAGGTCACGATCTTGCGATTTATGAGTTTGAGCCCTGCATTGGGCTTGCTGCTGTTAGCCTGGAGCTTGCTTTGGATCCTTGGTCTCCCTCTCTCTCTCTGCCCCTCGTGTGCTCTAAATAAATAAATAAATAAATAAACCTCTCCCACTGCTCCTCTCCCTGTCTTGTGTTCTCTCTAAAATCTATATATATATATATATATATATATATATATATATGTACATGTACGTATATGTACGTATATATATATATATATATATAGGTTTTATACATTATATACACTCATGTTACTGAACTTCTTATCTATTTCAATAATTATTCTTTTTCTTTTCCTTAGTAGGGAATCACATCATTGAACAATATCCATTTTATCTCCTATCTTATTCTGTTTCAAGGTGTATGGCATTATCTAGAATAATATTAAGTAAAATAAAGTCCATCATGGGCGAGTGTGTATTCATTTTCCCCCTGTCACCCACATTTAGAACATGTACCTGGCACACAGTAGCACTCAGTAAATACTTGTCAAATCACTGAATGGCTATAGACAGCATCTTTGTTTTGTTTGAAGTTTTAATGGTAGTGCTACAAGTCTTTTATCACTAACTATAATTTTGGTATTTAGCTTAAAATGGATTTTCTTTATCACGTTAACAAAATATTGTTAATTTTCTGAAAGCATACATTACTTGAGAGAATCCTATTTCCTGCGTGAGTTGTGATCTTGCACTTAGAAACATGTTTTGAATTGATTTAATTTAACTTACTTTCACTTTTAAAACTTACCGGGGCAGACAGGTTGGGAAGTATAAACAGGCACTTTTTATCAATGTTCAATTTGTTTTAAGATCTCTACTGGTGGCCTGGAGGAAGAAATGCTCAGAAAAGTCTCTGAGGGCAGGTGACTCTGATCTTTTTTCCTTTCCTTTCCTGCTCTTTTTCTTTTTCTTTTTCTTTTGTCTTTATTTTATTGTTGCGGGACAGTGGTACTAAACCCTACGTCCTAGCCTGGTGTCTTGGTCAGCTCTCACCTAGGGGCTCCCACCCAGTGTGATACCGCAGCCCAACAAGGCCATCAAAACACTGGACATCCTCCAACAGAGGACATAACGGTGCCTAGTGGAAGCTACAATTCATCTACACCTGAAAGATTATATGAAGTTTTAGTCGACAGAGATCAAAGGAGGCATAATTGACCTGGAGAACATCCAGAATGTAACAACGAGAATGCTCTTGGAAGGTAGAAGAAACGACTAAATTGATTATGATTCTTGCCAGGAAAGACATTGGCTTGGGAAAATGATCAAAGTCTATAAAACCAGAAGGAGTGTGTTTGAGGAGAACATGAAAACTGTTCACTGAGGCCTTAAGCACGTCTCTAGTCTGAAATAAATAGACACGGTGTCTCTCAAACCTTAAATAAGGTTTAAATATCAAAGACAAAATGAAGGATATTCTGCTTCTTATGGTGGATAATAGATGACTGGGCTTCATGTACCCACATGACAGGGCAGGCTGAAACTATAAATCAGTCACGGATGGATATTCATGGATGACCAATCCACAATGGATAAGGAGGGGCAACCTAATGTTTCAGACTTGATGTTCTTGCATCCAGTAAGATCATTCTTATTTTATATATAATAGAAAAATGAACATTCTCTTTTCCCAGTAAGAATATTGTTAATCATTGACTCTTCTTTACAGTTTAGTAATTATTGATGCTTACCTCGAAAGTCATTCGCTGAATTGTTGCTGTTCAGATTCCCCATTTTGCAGGGTTCTGCCCGACTGCTGCACCTGCTGTGGCTCCTAGCTAGAAGCTCAAGTGTGTGAAGACTTCAGAACCAGGACTTTGAACATCCTAATCCAAGCCCAGGCTTTAGCTCTTACTAGTTCTTAGACCTGACAAAAGCCAACTATGCTTCCTGAGTTTTGTTTCTCTTGTTTGTAACATGAAAAGTATTAATGATTTCCCCATGTTCTCTACATTCTCATTTTTGTGAAAGGAACTCAAGAACTGTTTGCAAAAATGCTTTTGGATCTGTCGAGCTGCCACACTGATAGGTGAAGGTGGTAATGGCCTGTTTCCTGAACCTCTGAGTCCTCAGGAAGCTGCCTCTCTTTCCCCAGGTTCCTGAGGGGACACTCTGCCCATGAACCCCAGTGTGGAACTACAGGGTTCCTTTTGCCCTAGTGAAAGGCAGGCTAAATGACACCCTGATGGTTCTCTTTGAGGCTCACACTCTCATCTTGACCTTGAACTTTTACTACTCCTGGAGGTAAGAAGATGCAGGATGGTCCCTATCTCTTCTTAAGGCCCAGAGCAGAACAGAGCCATCAGGACTCTGCCTGTAGCCTTTCCCCGTGGCCATACCCACACTCCCTCTTGCCTTTTTCCCTCCCCATGAGAGGGAAATTGGAAACCATTTACTTATTGCACAAGCTATATGGGACCTAAGAGCAAAAGGAACAATGTGAAACAGGCCAACGGCAAGCAGAGATCAAGAAAGGGGTCCAGGTGGAAAACAGCTTTAAAAACCTTTGTACCGTATCTTGAGAGCACTGTTTCTGGCCACCTTGGCTTAGTTTCGTCCTTGAGGAATATAGACCCGAAGGACTCCTTTTCCTTCACAGAGAAGAAGGTAGCTTGAGTTCCTGTTAGAGATCATTGTGTGCAAATAAAGCACTAAAATTGTTCCTTAGGATCTTATAATTCTCTCCCGTAACAGTAGTTGGCACAAATATGATACTTTGAAATGTCACCTCTATGTGTCTATTTTTCTCTCGCCAAGTATACTGTAATTCTTTGAAGGCGTGGGGCGTGTTTTATACATCTTTTATGGCTCAATGGATATGTACTAATTATGTGTACCCAGAGGACTCCTTTCATCTGGCGGTCACAGGTATCCAAAACAAGCTTGTCAGTTGTGTAAGCTGTATCCTGTATGATTCCACGATGCACTGCTGGTTTAACATGGTGCCCTCGAACATTGGCCGTCAGAGGTGGCCTGGAAAGGAGATGCTTCTTTCCTGGACTCACTTCATTCCCCGACTTTGATTCTTATGCCTCTTTCATTGTCCCTTCTTCTTTGGAACCAGATGCCATCCCCACCCCCTCTTACTTCGGCCAGAAAGAATATCCCACTGAAGATGTATGTCAGGGTGTTAAGGGAAGTATGTGGAGCGTGGTTTTATGGAGGATCTCAGGTCCCTTGACTTAAAGTTTGATGCCGGAGGGGAGCCTAAGTGGCTCAGTCGGTTAAGTGTCTGACTTCAGCTCAGATCATGATCTCATGGTTCGAGGGTTCAAGCCCCACGTTGGGCTCTGTGTTGAACGGTTGCTCAGAGCCTGCTTCAGATTCTGTGTCTCCTTCTCTCTCTGCCCCTCCCCCACTCACGCTCTGTCTTTCAAAAATAAATAAATGTAAAAAAAAAACCTTTAAGTTTGATTCTGTGCTACAATTTAACTGCATCACAGGTAGAAATATCAGAATAGGAAACTATAAACTGATGTGGGCTTGTCATTTGTCCACTTAACATATGATTTATGTGGGCTAGCCAGTAGACGTTTCTAAAATTTCATAATTTGTTGAGATGCAAGATGGACACTGACAAGAGACGTTGTTAGACGATTGCCATTGGAGTGTGGTAGATGAGTGCTTAGCTTCTAGAGCTTTGTGAGCCTGAGTTCAGATTAAGGCTGACTCTTACTCACTATGTGATTTGGGACAGATTTCTGAATGTGTGTTATTCTCAGTTTCCTTATCTGTATAATAGAGAAGTCCCCATTTGAAGGGCTGTTGAGAGGGTGGATTGAAAGAAACCACATAAAATGCTTAGCACCAACCTGGTACAAATTTCATTATCTAAGTCACATGCCCTAATGTCACTGACTTTCATGTGTTTTACTGGGTCCTGATCTGAATTGCTAATACGTGTAGACATTATAACAACTGTCCATTTTAATATCTCCTGAGACCTTTCAGGATAGATGTTTTAAATAAATTTTGTTGCATATGTTTTGTGGCATTGGGTTCAAACCAGATCAATTGTTTTAGCTGGATTTTTTTTTCCTACCAGAAATGAGTTTTTGTTACTAAATGTTTTTGACAGATATACATAATATGTTTTTAATCACTGATGTAGTGAGATACTTTTTTAGATTACTGTTTCATTCAGTCAAAACATAAAGGACTATTTGGCTATTGTTTTGTACTCAAAGCCAAGTAGTACATTAGTGAAGTGTCCCAGAGAAAACTCATTTCATTTCAACATTCTGGACTTTCAAGGGTATATTTTTTCTCTTGGTGTATGAGAAAGTCAACCATTGATACAGAAGATAACAAGTTACTGTTTTACAAATATATAATTTTATATTTTAGTAAGAAATATCAAATTTCTTGGGGTGCCTGGGTGGCTCAGTCGGTTGAGTGTCTGACTCTTGATTTTGGCTCAGGTCATGATCCCATGGTTGTGAGATCGAGCCCCGTGTCGGGTTCTGTGCTGAGCATGAAGCCTGCTTAAGATTCTCTCCCTGAGTCTCTCCCTACCCCTGCCCTGCTCTCTATAAATAAATAAATAAGTAAATAAGTAAGTAAATAAATAAATAAATAAATAAATAAATAAATAAATAAAATTTCTTTTACCTCTATGTGAACATGAGTAATTTGAATTATTAAGTTATACATGTAGATACATAATCCAAAAAGCATACATGAAAGATGAATTTTCCTTCATTTTAATTACAAAATGATTTTGTAATGTAATGTTTGAATAGAAGAAAATCTTTTCACAACATCATAAAAAGACTTGATTAAAAAAGGTGAATCATCCATCCCCTTTTGTTGGGGGCAGATCTGAGAACTTAAATTATCCCATCTGTTCACATGGGACTCATTCTTCAACCTTATCAAAGTATTTTCAATAGTTTACTCTTAATCTTCTAATTATTTACAGTTGATGTTACGATTATGTGATCCTTGAATGTTTGAGTTGCAGCTCAAAGCTGTAATTCAAAATTGAGGATTATAAGGATGTGTTTTCATAGGTTCTTTTGTATGTATCCCATATTTTATTTTTTAATGTTTATTTAGTTTTGAGAAAAATAATGTTATTATTTTTGAGAGAGAGAGAGCGCGAGGTGGGTTTCCCTCCCCACCTCCCTGCACTAACAGCAGGGAACTCACAAACCCACAAGATCACCGCCAGCCAAGGTCGGATGCTCAACTGACTGAGCCACCCAGGTGCCCCTTATTTCATAACTTTAAAAGCTTAGAATTATCTTTTCACAAAACTTTTCAAAAGTGTCATATGAATATAATTGTTTCCAATATTATTTTATCGGAAACTATATTTGTCTCATGATGTTCTCTTTGGGAAAAAGTATATTTTAATGAAATTTCTCTCTGTTGTCAGAACTTCAAATTTAATGGGAAGTAATTCAACTCTTTTATATTTAAAGAGCTCTAATTATAATGGATGCTCAAGTATGGAAATGGGTAGTGCCATCTGCTTTTGGCCTTATATAGATTCAACAACAGAGTTCTAGAAGTTCTACCATCAGCAGAGAGAGAAACACTTCCCAGTTCCCAGAAGTTACCAGATAAGGTGTAGAAAACTACATGGTTCCCTAATTGTGGTAACGGCACTAAAAATAGATGACCGATGTTATTAAATGTATGATTTGATATTCTTCAGATATATAAAGGGTGAAATTTTCCATCTCCCTCTAAAAAGGCTCTACTAATAGTCTAATGTCAGGTGTCTCAGGGAGCTTAGGGCAGCAGTTTTTGTTGTTTTGTTTTTGCAGTGGAGCCTGTAGGTCCCTAGGGACTCAGAAGCTCTCAGAATCTACATTATTCATGTGGTTGTTTAGCAGTGCTGTCCTTGGGGCTCCGTGTTAGTGGAGGGGACGTGCGCTGGCAGACCACCTCCATTTTCACTTAGAGAATTGCCGGCCTGTGCTCTGCCTTCTAAGTGATTACTTCGCTATGGTTGGAGCACCTGGCAAGAAGATAAATCTTTGGCTGGATAGAAATTCCTCAACTACTGCCCCCCACCCCCATCAGAAGTGATGGCAGATGTGATGTGTTCCGACGGCTAAATAGGCAAGTTCCATTGTCGCAGGATAGATGAATAGTGCGTATTGTTTTAAGAACTGTTGCCTTAATTATGCAAATGTGGAAAGAACTAACAAACCTTACTGCAAAAAGCAATAGGCCATGGTTTTGCATTATTTGGGAGAAGGGGGGATGTTTTCTGCTATTTATTTGCTGATTTTTGAAGTTTGTTTCCTATTAGTAAAGCCTAGAGTTAATTTGATTGTGCTTGAGAGACAGATAAATTTCATAAGCAGAATAGGTTCTTTCAGTCCCCTAAGGTAATCTTGAATTTTTTTTTTTTTTTGGACACTGCTCCCTACTTCGTCCCCCTTTCCTTCCTCCAGAGCTCTGTGCCAGGCACAAAGCACAGTCTAAGCCATCTCACTTTCCGCCAAACTACGACGCACCTACTCTTTGTGGCACAACTACAGACTCACAACCTTAATGATATTAATGAAATTAACCGAGAACCACTAGGGGGGCCTCTCTTTTGTGCTCTCTCCATTAATCAAAATTAGTTCTACTTTCTAGTAAATTTAAGGACATATACATACATATATACACACTTGTAAAAGGTATGAGGTTAGTTGAGCAAAAATGTAGCATTTTGTTTTATTTTGTTGTTTATTTGTTTAAATTCAAGTTAAGTCCCGTACAGTGTGGTCTTGGCTTCAGCAGTAGAACCCCGTGATTCGTCGCTTACATACGACACCCAGTGCTCATCCCAGAGAGTGTCCTCCTTAAAGCCTGTCACCTTTAGCCCATCCAGCAACCCTCAGTTTGTCCC
Organism: Panthera pardus; assembly: GCF_024362965.1. Lineage (NCBI taxonomy): Eukaryota > Metazoa > Chordata > Mammalia > Carnivora > Felidae > Panthera > Panthera pardus. Next base: position 17,829,494 of record NW_026526732.1, on the reverse strand, counting down.
TGTATTTAAGAGTCTCTTATGGTTTGCCTCCTTCTCTGTTATCTTACTTTTCCTTCTCTTCCTTTATGTTCATGTGTTGTGTTTCTCAAATTCCACAACGAAATCATCTGTCTTTCTCTGACTTAATTTCACTTAGCATAATACCCTCCAGTTCCATCCACGTTGTTGCAAACGGCAAGATTTCATTTGTTTTCATCACCGAGTAGAGTGGTCTTCCATTGTGTGTGTGTGTGTGTGTGTGTCTTTATCCATTCATAGATTTTTCCCTACTATAGGTAAACCTAGCACAGTCCGTATTGCCACTGGTGGTAGGAAGGGATCTTATTTTTCTCCAGTTTATTTATTTATTTATTTTTTAAAATTTTTTTTTTCACCTTTTTTTTTTTTTGGGGGGGGGAACAGAGAGAGACAGAGCATGAACGGGGGAGGGGCAGAGAGAGAGGGAGACACAGAATCGGAAACAGGCTCCAGGCTCCGAGCCATCAGCCCAGAGCCTGACGCGGGGCTCAAACTCACGGACCGCGAGATCGTGACCTGGCTGAAGTCGGACGCTTAACCGACTGCGCCACCCAGGCGCCCCTAGTTTTCTCCAGTTTAAACTCACCTCCTAACGTCTCTCTCCTTCCCTCCTTCCCTCCCCTTTCTTTTTTTTCATGTTTATTTATTTTGAGAGAGAGAGTACTGGAGCAGAGGATGGCCAGAGAGAGGGCGAGGGTGTGAGCATGCGAGCACTGGTGGAGCAGGAGCAGAGAGAGAGAATCTGCGCTGTCAGCACAGAGCCCTACGGGGGCTTAATCTCATGAACTGTGAAGTCGTAGCCTGAGCCGAAATCAAGGTCGGACGCTTAAGCGTCTGAGCCACCCAGGCACCCCTCCTTCCCTTTCCTTTCATCTGTTTCTTGTGGCTGATCAGTTTCCCTGGCGAGAAGAGGTTGTGTGTCCTCAGGGGAGCGGCACCATGCCCCCATGCTGTCCTCTGTCCGGGGTTGCCCCCGGTCACTGGGCCTGGTCTTGGGTTTCAGCCTGTTGGCTTCTGTCATGCTGGCCCCAGGGCCGGCCCTCTGCTCAGTAGGCCCCCACCTGCTGCGTCCTCCTTGTCCCGTCTCCAGGTGCCTCCAGCCTTGTGGTCTCAGAGCTTCAGAGGAATCCCAGAAGACTTCTCATGGTGAATTGCCCCAGGGCCACGTGTCAGAGTGGATATCTCCCTCAGCCAAAGTCACCCTGAAGTTCAAGCTCTGGTCAGGAGTGAGGCCTCCTTATATGGCCTAGAGCCTCTGAGGATGCGCCCTGGGAAGCTGGCCCCTTGTCCTCTGGGATTTCTATCAACCCATCATTTCCCAAACCACTTGGCCAAGGTGGGCAGATTGCCAGACCTTTTCCTAAGGACCCAGACAGCTTCTAGCATCTAGTCTTGTCCCTCTTCATTCTCATCCACCAGCCACCTAAACCTTTATCTCCCCTTGGGAAGCAACTGGCTCTTGTTTTATTCTTTTACTGATCCTTGATTTTGTTGATAAACTTGATGTCCTCCTTCAGGCTTTGCTTTTTAGCTTTTAGAATTCCAAACCATTCTTCTCTCAATCACTTGGCTTTGGAAAAATGTAGCTTTCAAAACAAATAGCTTTTCTAAAAAGTCACAACTGAAAACTTAGATGCTCAAAAGGGAAACGTAAAATAAAAGGAAATTATCAGAAAAAATAATTTGTTAGGAAGCCGAAATTGTTATATTTTTCTATATTGTCTCCTCTCCCTCTTTACTTACTTGTTATCTTTTGTTCTTCTTTTAGTTGTTTTATTGGTTCTATGCTTTTTTGGGGGGGTAGGGAGTGAGGGATGGAGAACATAATGGTGCCAAATCCTTTTGGCAGCAAAGAGATTATAATTTAAAAACATGGAGCACCTGGGTGGCTCAGTTGGTTAAGTGTCCAGCTTTGGCTCAGGTCACAATCTCATGGTTCATGAGTTCAAGCCCCACATCAGGCTCTATGTAGACAGCTCAGAGCCTGGAGCCTGCTTCCGATTCTGTGTCTCCCTCTGTCATTGCCCTTCCCCATTCACGCTCGCTCTTTCTCTCTCCCTCTCTCTGTCTCTCAAAAATAAATAAACATTAAAAGAAATTTTAATAAAAAAAATAAAAATAGATTCAATGCCCTATCTACAGGTATGTTTTTATAGTATCTTGCACGCATTTCCTGAGTTCATATAACCCACTGGAAAATATGTCAGTGAAAGTTGCAGTTCATGAGTTGTCACTTCTTTTCATCTCCCGGCTGCTTATCCGATGACATATAGCAACAAGGAACCATGACAGAAGAGAAGGACAAAGGGAGAGCAAACTGGTATCATTGCATCAATTCTGAGCTACATTTCCTTAAATTCCATACTATGGGGGGATTTCAGGCCTTGCTGTTGTTAACCAATAACTGTAACCCCATGGTGTGTAATTTAAGAGAACACAAGGATCAAGGAGGAGCAGCTCTTATCTACATTGCCTTTGCCTGTAATGGCCTCCATAATTTATCCACAGGGAGAAACAAACAACTGGAAAAATTTCTCTCTGGCTGGCCAGAGCCTGTTCATAGATTTGGCAAGAAATGAAGACAAAAGAGTTATAAGGTGTGGTAGATTACCCCTGAGAGTTTGTGTTTTATTTTTATCTTGTGATGAATCGCCCCCTGATAAGCAGAGGAGAGCACTTCAAAAAAAAAATCTCTTGGGAGAATACGTATTGAATGCTGTTGCAGAAAGCCAACTTTGATGATCATTTCTCACTGACCCGTTTACTGTGCATTATTATTATCAAGAGGTAGGTGCTCCTAGGTTGCTGTTTACATGGTGATATGCATATGAGTCAACAGGACTCTTGTAAGTCTGGAGCGGGGCCTGAGATTCTGCACTTTCTGACATGCTCCAAGTTACGTGACTGCTGATGACGCCTGGTTCTTACTCTACACAGAAGAGTTTTTAGAGAAACTTAGAAGTTTCAAATAGCTTTGTGCAGAAATTTCTTACCAAATTAGTAGAGCCAGTAGGGACTTGCAATGCCAGTGGCCTTTATGGGTCCCTCAGCTCGCTTAATCGTTAAAGTTGCCCAACTGGAAACCAAGGGTTTAAGCAGAGATCATCCATAAATGCTTTGCTATGGCCAGGGCAGAACTTCCATAAACACCCATCCTGAATTGGTGCTGATGTTGTGACCTGCCCATAGTAAGGGCTATTTGAAGAGTGCCTTTATTCTAGACTCTCTCCATCATCAGGCTACAGGACTCCTTTCCAGGACCATATAAAACCTTGTATTTACACGAGCAAGCAATTTGTCCAGTCTTATAGAAACCAAAAATCATCTGTGAGCACTGGGGTGACCCAAGAAACCAACTAGAATGGATTAGATGTAACTACACGAATTCATTACAAGATAATTCTGTTGTCAGTGATGAATGCCCCTAAAAGTTGTGAGCACACGATAACGAGGAATTTCAGAGGAGACCCACAACAGTGAGTAGCTTATACTTCTCTTGGGATTTTGATTCCTTAACATGAAATTCTTATTCCAACATTTTGGCTTTGCTGTGCCAGTTCAGAAAAGCTATTAATCCTATTAATTGTTGATTCTATAGAAAAGAACCTGCCATATTGAAAGAAATTGATTTATCACAGAAAGAATATTAGAAGTCTACTAAAGAATGTGGTTTTGTTGAATATTGTTTTTAAATTTTAGAAAATTTGCAAAAATTAGGAAGGCTGGTTTGACAAAACCCTGCGTACCCATTTTCCAGCTGCACCAGTTACCAACACATGGGGCTGAAGACTGAATGCTTGTGCCCTAATCCCCTAACCCCCAAAATGGTGGTATTTGGAGGTGGGGGCCTTAGGAGATAATTCGATCATAATATTAGAGCCCTTATGAATGAGATTAGTGCCCTGATAAAGAAGAGACGTGAGAGAAATGATCTCTCTCCCTGCCATAGGAAGATAGAGCAAGCAGGCAGCCATTTGCAAAGCAAGCAAAACGCTCATGCCAGAAATCCAGTTGGCTGGTCCCTTGATTTTGGACTTCCCAGCCCCCAGAACTGTGAGAAATGTTTTTGTTGTTTAAGCCACCCGGTGTATGGTATTTTTGTTATAGTAGCCCAAACTGACTAAGATACACGGTCTATTTTATTTCATTTATATTCTCAACCCCCCACCTCATCCTTGGATTATTTTATATCAAATCCCATGTATTATGTCCTTTCATCTATGAATATATTAGTATGTATCTTTATAAGCATGTATATAAGAACTTAAAAATATAACTGTAATCGCATTAGTATAACTTAAAAAAAATTTTTTTACATTTATTTATTTGTGATAGAGAGAGACAGAGCACAGGTGGGGGAGGGGCAGTGAGCGAAGGAGACAGAATCCAAAGCAGGCTCCAGGCTCCGAGCCGTCAGCACAGAGCCCGACATGGGGCTTGAACTCACAAACCACGAGATCATGACCTGAGCTGAAGTTGGACACTTCATTGACTGAGACACCCAGGTGCCCCAGCCGTTATTATAACTTTTTAAATTAACTATAATACCTTAATGTCAATCAGAAACCCATATAGTGTTTGCATTTTCCTAATGACCTCAAAATGTTTTTCAGTTTATTCAACTCCGTATCCAAAGTTTCTACACATTGCATTTGTTAATATGTTTCAAAACGGTTTTAATCTGTGAATTCTTTTTTCTTTGCCACCCCTCCCCCACCTTGCAATGTATTTTTGAAGAAACTGAACCATTTGTCCTACTAGAGTTTCCTACATTCTGGAGTTTGGTGCTTTCATCCCTGTGGTATGGTAGAACACGTTGCTCTACTTCCTGTATTTCCTGTAAATTGGTGGTTAAATGCAGACGCTTACTCAGATTCCAATTCAGTGTTTGGGTAAAAATATATTCTAGGTGGTGCTGAATGCCTCCTATTGTGTCTCATTAGGTAGGAGATACACATGTCTGGTTTTCTGTCTTTTTTTTCCGTATTGTTGAATATGGTCTTATCTTTCATATGAAAGTTCAGAAATCTGAATCAAAACTTGATCCTACCTTTGATAAGTGAAATATAGTGTATAATATTAATATATAATATATCATTATAAATAATATAAAAATATATGGTTAAATTGGGCTACATACAATAAAAAAAAGACAAAATAAAAATGGCCTATAGAAGATAGTTTATTTTCTTTTTTTATAATAAATAAATCCAAAGACAGGCAGTTCTAGACTGGCATGACAATCACTCAGTCATCAAGGAGCCACTCTTTTTGTGGCTGGCTTCCATGATTGAGATTACTTCATGGTCCAAAATGGCCACTGAAGCTCCAGCCATTACATCTGCTTCACAGACTGGTCGTAGGGATACAGGTGAGGGAGTTAAAAGAAGAGCCTACCTCCCAACTGAGTCACTGTAATTTAAGAAACTGTTCCAAAGGGCATTCAGGAGGGCATTTGCTGGGATCAACACTGGGTGTTATATGAAAGTGATGAATCACTAAATTTTGTTCCTAAAATCATCATTACACTGTGTATTAACTGACTTGGATTTAAATTTAAAAAAATAAAAAATAAACTAAAACACTATCTTTTACAAATATAAATAAATAAATAAATAAATAAATAAATAAGCAAGCAAGCAAACAAATGCAAGCAAACTGTTCCAGAATGCCAACGAAGGAATTCTGCCTATTTTTAAGTGGTCACCCATAGCTTCAAGGGAAGCCAGAAAAGTTGGAAAGGCAGGATTCACATTCTATGAAGCGATCAAAATATCGATAAGGTGTTCAAAAGAGTTTAGGCAGCCACAAATGATAAATGTCCATTACATATCGTATAGAACTATATCCTGGTGCAACTCATTATTCTGTCAACATAAATACCAAATTCTGGGAAAGAAATATTGGTCCCAGGTAGGAAAAACAGAGACATACATAAAAATGCAGAGAAATTCTTGGTGAGCTTATTACCCGCTTTTGGTGAGTTTCTGTCATTGAAAGAGAAGTTTGAATCATTACGTCCAAGAAACCCAGGCTGAAAGGGGAACTGAAGTCAAGTGTGTCCAAGAAAAGGAAGGATACTTCCAACGTGAAATGTGGAGTGAAATGGCTTCCAGGAATTAGTACAAGAGGGTAGGTGTGGGAGTGGGGAGTGAGCACTGAAGCCAGGTGTGGGATGTAGGTGTTACATAGATATATCCACCAATGTAATAGAGCATAAAACAAATAGCTTCTCCAGAAACTGTATTCAACAGACTGTCACTACTTTAAACAGCATATGCCTTTTAAATGATGTGCCTTTTACTCTACTGAAATTGGAACTGTTGTGCACTTCAATGGTTCATTTAAAGTAGTCAGCCGTTTGGTTTTTGTTTGAGTAGGAACTTCGGAAAGGGCAAGAGTAACAGCCAGAGTATATTGGGTGCTTACCATGTGCGACACATTGTTTTGAATAGGTTACACTTAAACCTCACGGTTCGTGAAAGTAGTACTATTATTATCCCCATTTTACAGATGGAGAAACTGAAGGAAGGAGAGGTTAAGTAACTTGCCTATAGCCACACTGCTGGTAAGAGGTAGAGCTAAGATTGGAACCCTGGAAATATGCTATATTGCAATAGATCAATTTTATTTTATTTTTAAATATTGATTTATTTTGAGAGAGAGAGAGAACACATGAGTGGGGCGGCGGGGGGGGGGGGGGGCAGGTGGCAGAGAGAGAGAATCCCAAACAGGCTCTGAGCTGCCAGCATAGAGCCTGACAGAGGGATTAATCCCACGAACCATGAGATCATGACTTGAGCCGAAATCAAGAGTCGGACGCTCATCTGACTGAGCCCCCCAGGCGCCCCTGCAGTAATCTCCTTGAGTGCATTTTGTGAATTGTTAGAGGAAGCGAGACGAGGGAGGTGGGGTGTCGGCACTAATTTTGCTTTATCATAAATAGTGAAACAGGGAGAAGAGACCGTCTGGGTTTCACAGCTGAGTGCAGACATATTTCTGGTCGTGGATACCTCGCCATCCGCACCAGGTGGAGGGAACTCCAGCTGATCTTAGCCCAGGAAGTTTATTTAATAGGAGATCTTAGACCCTAGAACTTGTTTCCTCCCCTGAGCGCTCCTTCCTCCCAACTACCGCCTCTTCATTTCCTCCGTCTCTGAGGGAGGTCTGGACGTCACACACTTGCCAGGAGATGTAGCGGCTTCTCCCCTGAGGCTGACCTCACACACGTACCCCCACGCACCATCCATTTGAATACACCCCCTCCTAGATTTTGCAGCCCCAAGAGTTTGGGTACAATGTTGTGATTTGTAGTGGCCTGTGATTTGCGCTTAGGTTCACTGGTAAAGAATTCTTACCTAGCTACTTAGCAGGACCCAACCTCGGCAGGAAACGTGGACTAGAGCAGAGGAAACGTCTTGCCACCTTATTCATCAAGTTGCCCTCCCTCCCTCCTCTCCTCCCTTCCCAGCTTCCCTCCCAGCTCCCAGGACGTCCCCCATATCCCTGTGCTGTTCTGATCTGATCGCATGGTTGGGCCTCTGTGCTGTGTGCAAAGAGTAGAGGAGAGTGGAGACAGGTAGCAGAAGAGGGGTCCTGGCAGTCAGCATTTCATCACCCTGTGGGCTCCAAATTGGAGCCCTGGCTTGGGGAGGAAGGAGCAACTCAGAGCGGTGGCCCTCACTGACTCAGGTTTTTGGAGAACCTGCACCTCTCTCTGCCAATATGTATGCACTCCTTTGAGACGTGGGGCTGTCTTAGTCACCTGGATATCTGCATTTACTCCCATGTCTAAGACACAAGATCTTGCACATAGCAGGCCTCCGATAAATATTTAATGCGTAAGAGTCACTGTTGACGATCATAGTTACATGCTGGCTGGATATAAACACACTGACTAATATAAACAGCCAAGCATCGCCCCATGACATCCTGCGGCAGAATGCTCACACATTGGCCCCAACAACGACCTGAGGACTTGTAAAGGTTGCAGGTTCTGAGGCTCCACCCACAAGAGCCTGATTCAGGGGCAGGCTGGTGGAGCTTAGGGGTTTGAATTCTCAGCACGTGCCCTAGTGATTCTAAGGCAGGTAGAATGTGGATTCACTTAGAGAAATGGCCTAAACAGAACTTCTTGCCCTTTCTGATAACCGGTGCCCACCCTCTCCATTGATAACGGTGGCTTTCTGGTGGCCACAAGCCACACAGCACACACACCAGAGGGAGCCCCTTTGAGACTCTGGCCCCTACGAATGGAATCTGAGTCCTCACGTACTTAAAATTCCAGAAGGGCTTTATCATAATCTGTAAGAAGGAAAAGACCATTGCTTTATGAATTGAATACTAACCTGGAACTCTTCCCAAATCAATTGAACTTTGCTTTCCTATTAGAATCGTCATTTAATGCTCTTAAAGTAAATTTTAAGATACCGTTTCCATGTAAAAAGCTCATAAAGACTTGTTTTCTTTGAGAGTGTGCTTGGAAAAGAAACATTTTTATCCTGTCCTACGTAAGTTATAAAACCTAATAGTTTTTTTCCCCCCAACCTTTCTTTCTACTTTCAACTATTAGTCATTTGATTTAATAAAGCACCTAATGACTCTCCCATTCTTTAGTGGTTCTTCATCACCCGGCACCTGAATTTGTCTGCAGAGTGCTTTTTAAAATTTGGCCTGCACAGTGCTTTGGATATAAATTTTATAGGGCCATCTTCTTCAAATTCTTCTTTGTCAAGCAAAATACTCTCTTTTTTATTATTCTTACTTGCTTTTAAATGATGATTAAAGTATCACAGGAAATGTGTGTGATTGAGTTCATATTTCCTACCCATATTTTATGATTAGGCTCAGACAGATGGCTCCTGCCTTATCTAACAGAGTACCAGAAATACATCAATAGCCTCTTTATGGCGTGCATTTCAGCCTCTAACTCCGGGCACCGTGTTAGATCCTAAGCCTTGTACTTTTTTTCTTTTTTTTTTTCTTATTAATTTTAAAATACGTGGTCTTATTTTTAATTTCTGCTCCTTTGCTACAGGGAATATATCTTTTTGAGCTAGCTTGTATCCTTTCTGGAATAAAGCAGGATCTGTGTAAATAAACATCATTAATAAACATGAATAGAGGAAACTATGGTATTCATCTACATTTATCCAACTTTGGGTTCATTTTGATTCACAGCATTATTTTTACATGGACATTACTACAGCCTGTGATCCCTCCAAAATGCTAGAATCTCTCCTAGAGAAGTGAACTTGAGCCCCCTTACTAACCCCTACATAGGGGCACCTGGGTGGTTCAGTTGGTTAAGTGTCAGACTCTCTATTTTGGCTCAGGTCATGATCTCATGTTTTGCGGGTTCGAGCCCCACGTCAGCGCAGAGCCTGCTTGGGATTCTCTCTTCCTCTCTCTCTGCCCCTCCCCTGCTTACGTGCACTCGCTCATTCTTTCTCTCTCTCTCTCAAAATAAATAAATAAATAAATAATATATTACATATATAGTATATATTTATATATATTTATTTATACATGTATATTTATACAGATATGAACATTGTATATATTTATACCTACATTCATATATATACATATATATATATACACACCCTACATAGAAATGTCTCCCCCAAGCCAGTCAGGATGTATCTTTTTCCTCCCCAAACCCTTACCACCAGAGGTTGCCCCAACCTCTGGGCCTGTCCACCTCCTCAGGGCAGTTGGGCGTCTTCCAACATGGCTGCCCTTTGCAAGGGTCTGGCCAGCTCGTCCCTGCAGTAGATCTGCCTCAGATCTGCTCCAGCCCAGCAAAGCGAAATGTCAGAGTTTCTTTGGAGCCAGGAGATCCCTTTTCCCTCTCCACAGTGTTCTTTGGTGTAGGAGTGGTGTGTGTGTGTACGTGTGCGTGTGCACGTGTGTGTGCTGGTGTGTAAGGATACTTCTTGTGGTGAGGGCTGCAGATAAGTAACAATGAATACCTGCTCTGTTACCATGGTGAGTTCACAGTCTAATAGGAAAAGTTCATGTAAGGTTTTTCTAAGTAATGAGATAATCAGGCTAATAATAATCTCCCACAAGTATCATGGTGGTTATGGCCAAATGTGGAACCTGTGCATTTCCAAAATAGTTTGTCTTCCAAAGGCAGTTATTCAGTACAATTTTTTTTTCCTTAGGGTTTTTCTTCTAAATATCTATAGCCATTATTTTTTAAACATATTTCAGATTTTATTGCTCTGGTGTCAGTTCAGCCTCTTGGACTTTCTAGAGTGTTCCTAGGTGATTTCTGACCCCTCTTATCTATGAAAATGGCTTAGATCGGCTTAAGGCCTAGAGTCAGATGGACGGAAGTTTAAGGTCCAGCTATATATTCACGAGTAATGTGAATTTGATGAGTTTATTAACCTCTCCAGAGTTTCTTCACCCACAGTAGCCCCCCGCCCAGAGGGCTGGTGTAAGGAGTGAGTGAGGTCAGGCCCACGTGCCCACCCTGAGAACATCCATGGAGGCTTCCTTACACACTCCCAGCCTCCCAACACATCATCTTGGAGTCTCCTCAGAAAGTTTTGTCTCCCACATTTAAGAGAGAAGACCATCAGTACTGGAATATGTGGTAGACTTTGTTTATTTTTAGGGATTTTATGCTATGAATTGATCTTTAGAGGAAGCACTGGCACTGCGTGTGAGCCTCCGATTCCTAACTGCCACTGTGTTAGGTTTTTCAGCCCTTAGCTCCGGCTTTCTCCCCTCCAGTCTGTCCTCCACACTCTCGAATGTGGTCTCTCGAGGCCCAGGTGTGCTCCCAGCATCCCCCGCTTCAAACCCTCCTGACATCCCTCAGGATGAAGACCCAGGATGAAGGACCCGGGTGTCTTCCCTGCCCCAGCCCCCCCTCTCCCCACCCCGGGGAGGTTTTGCTGTCTGTTTGCTTACCATGATTTCTTGCTTGCTCTCTTAAAAGCAAAACTAAGAATCTGTAAGGGGTGGCGATTGGAGACTTGTCCGGGGTATTTTTATCACATCTCCCTTTGTACCTCGGCTGTATTCCTATCGGGTATATCAGATGGACAGACAGCAGCCGCGTGTTCCCACGCCAGGCGGGTGTTACAGGCCACTTTGGAAGCTTTCCTCATTAGGCATTGCTGGCACCTGAAATAGATGGCTTGAGAGTTAATTAGATGCAGTTACTTGCAAAAGGCTCAGAGGCATTTTCTTGGTCGTACACAAGACGAGTCTATTAATTATTTCTAACAAGGAAGGTTTACATAACATCCGTTAATGGCCAGTTGCTGGTGGCAGCCAGGCAGAATGAGCGGCCCCAGGCTGAGCATCTTCCGCTACCCTGAGAGGAAAAAGATCTCCAGAGACAGAGCTCATGCCTCTGGGGGCCTGCGGTCTCCTGGGGAAGATAAAATACAAGCAGATTAAGGAGTGGAAAATAACTTAGTGCCTAGCTCCGTCCTAGTGATTGTCAGTCCAACGGGTGGACAGGAAAATCCCCCAGAGCTGGAAAAGATGGAAGTGTTTGGGTTCAGCACAGATAACAGCTGGCTTTTCCTTGCAACGTGATAGCTGTACAGTAGGACAGGCAGTGTTTTGTAGGACTATAGTGAAAAAGTATTCAACCTCTACAGTGCGTCCAGGCTGGGACCTCACCCATACAATTTCTCCCTCTCCAGGGGCCCTCGGTGCCTGGCATTCTGCCACGAGCAAGGTGCTGTGTTAGAGGGAAGCATTGTTCTCTCCTGAGTCCTCCTTTGGAACACACACCTCCCTGGGAGGAAGGACCCCGCTGAGCCTTTGGCATCCCGGGGTGGCCTGCTGGATCAGAAGCTTCCAGACCAGGAGGGACCTAGAGCATCTGTGTGGGTGGTACAAGCACAGAAGGGGACAGAGGACCTTGGGCAAGCAGCCCAGTCGTGGAGTGCCACCCCCTGGTCTGGAGCCTGTCTCTCTGGAGCCCTGTCTCCCTCTATGTCCCCACCCCCACCCAAGCCCCACTCTTCTGCTCGGGGCCCCGGCCACTCGGGGTTAGTTATGTTTCTTCTGTTTCTCAGCGCTGCACCCGTTGACAGTCACTCCCCACCTCCTTCCTGTCCCCCTGCCTCAGGCAGCTGCTAATCTGCTCTATAGTTTTGCCCGTTCTGGACATTTCACGTTGATGGAATCATACAGTGTGTCGCCCTTTGTATCGGTCCTCTTTTACTTAGCGTGTGTTTTTGAGATTCGTTCATGTTGTGGCATATGTCAATACTTCACTCGCTTATATAGCAGAGTACTATTTGACTGTGTACGGATATGCCACAGTTTGTATATTCCATCATCATTTAATGGACATTTGGGTTGTTTTCCATTGTTGGCTATCACAAATATTGCTGCTCTACATGAATAATGAATAATTCACGTATAAGATTTTTTGGACCATGTCTTGGGTATGTATACCTAGGAGTCAAACTTCAGGGCCGTATAGTAACTATGTTTAACTTGTTTTGAGGAACTGCCAAACTATTTTCCAAAGTGGCTGCACCGTTTTATATGAAACCAACAACGCATGAAGGTTCCAGTTTCCTCACATCCTTGCCAACACTTGCGACTGTCCGTCTTATGAATTATAGCCACCCTAGTGTGTGTGAAGTGCTATCTCATTGTGGTTATACAACATTTTCTAAACCAGTATTGAAAGCGTTGGTAGGTTCTATATTTCAGGGATCTAGGCAAAACCCTAGTGTCCATTCCTAACTATTGCTAATTACACTCCTAAAAATGATAGTCTTTGGGCCAGTTAGAAATAGGTCTCCTCCCAAACCCCCCACGAACACAGCCTCATAAGGACACGGCTTGGTGAGAAGGTGGTACCTCTGTGCAAAGAACTGGGCACTCTTTCCACTTCTGTGGGCTGGACACTGCCTCTCACCCAGACTCCTGGCTTAGCCAGTAGGGTGTGGGCTAGATTTCAGCCATTCATACCTATTTTGTGGGCATCTTTGTCCAGGGCACAATCTACACAACATGTGGTCTGCTGTTGGCTCCTTTAAAGCCAAGAGACCTGGCTTCTAGCCTCAGCTGGGCTTTAGGGCTGTGACTTTGGACAAGTAAATTAATGTCCCTGTTCCTCAGTTTCCTTGCTGGTAGACAAGAGTAATAAAAACAGAACCTTCTGATGGTATCATGATGATGAAAGTGAACTTGATAAAGCAATTGGTCCAGGGCCTGACAGATCAAAGCATTTAGTAAACAGTAGTTAATTTTATGTCTTGTCCTGAAGAACTCAGCACAGATGTTATTTCCTCTAGAAGACCGGTCAACACTCTTGGCCTGTTGGCTTCATGTTACATCTCCCACAAGCCAAGAATAGTTTTTATGTTTTTTAAAGTCTGTGAAGCAACAAATATATGACATAGAAAATATGCCCTCTGTGGCCTAGAATATTTCCTATATGGCACTTGACAGTAAAACTTTACCGCCCCTGCTGTCGAACCCTTCTGTGGCAGCCCCTCCCTCCCTCACCCTGCCCGCCCTGCTCCAGGGCAAGGTGCTCCCACTCAGGGCTCTGCACCTTGGACCTGTCTGTCACTGCCCTTTGACACAGAATCCCTACAAGGCTATCAGCACTTCATCCCTGAGTCCCTTGGCACATAGTAGGAAACTAATATTAATTTAGGGAAAGGAAAGGGAAAGGAGGAGGGGGACAGTGTTTTGCCAACGGCACAATTTTGCCTACATCCTGAACTTCCCCTTGACAATCATGCAGGGGTAGACTTCTAGATACACCTTTCTCAGTCGTTCACAACTCCCTTCCAGAAAGCTTGGCCTGTGGATATCAGCTTCATCAGGGAGCCCCCTGCCACTCCCAGCTGGGCTGCCTGGGTTCAGGATTTACACCCTCGTGGATGGGGGCTGGACTGCAAGAAGGTGTAATGAGTGTGTCTTGAGTCTTAGAGACGCAGGCGGGACTCTACCTGCTTGAGTCTATTACTCTGGGACACTTCAAATGAATTTCTTAGGTCTCTACTTATTTTTCTAATATTCATGCTTATGTTGAATTTCTTGTGTAGAAACAGATGCTCTGTGTTTACCTAGAGCTTTCACTGCAATTGTGTGGAATTAGCCATGCAAACACTGTTGACGTGATATGTCTTCATTTTTTGGTTTCTTACATGCTAAAACAAAAATGTATTTCAATGAACTTGTGTGCATGAGAGAGAAAGGGAAAGATTGATTTGTGCCTCGACTCCTTGTCCCCTTGAGGAAGGCCAGTGAGTCTGCAGGTGAAAAGACATAAGAAATAAGCAGGATAGCACCTGCCTGAGCCAGTAGGTGCCCGAGGTGCTTTCAGGATCAGACCTGAGCAGTTTCCAACTCTTGTGCAAAAACCTGCACAGACTTTTTCAACAGATAAGGAAACATCTTTAAAAAGGAAAATGACAAATGCAAATGAAGGATTTGCAATTCACAGTGATTTGTTAACTTTCTACTAAAAAAAAAAAAAAAGGAAGGGAAGGGAAGGGAAGAGAAGGGAATGGAAGGGAACAGAGCAGAATGGAACATTGCAGTTTATAACAGGTTTTCTCCAAGGCTTCCAACATGTAGGTTGTTTGCAAGCATATTGACCAGCGGAAAGACTAGGGAAAGATTTCCAAGTCACGATTCTAAACAATTTATGTCAAAGCTTCCCAAGTATTACTCCTCTGAAGCTTCAAAGGAATTGTTTATAAATTCTTGAAAAAGAAAATTGCATTTCCACCCTTGGATGCAAGTGACCGTCTGGATGAGATCACTCCCCGTGACGGATTAGAGAACATAGTTTGGCCTTAAGAATGACTCACAGAATTAGGTCAGGAGTTGTTTATTGACCACATCATCTTCCAGGTGCAAAGTATGCAAAATACAGACCTTAACACTTTTACACTGAAGCTGGGGCTGGGTGCATAGGGGCTGAGGAACGCTGCAGCCATATTTCGGAGCAAATTAGAACGTTTTGTGTTTTTTAAAGTCAACCTGACACCTCTCCTGGAGGGAGTCTTTGCCATCACCGAGCAGATTAAAACCACTACAGTGAGCTACATTTGACAGGCTGCCCGTGCAGATGGTGTTTATAACGCACCTCCTTACCCAGCTACCTTTGACTTCCGACCATAAATGTTTTATAAACTACCCCAGAGAAGAGAGTACCTTGTCAAATGAAAGAATTTTAAAGCACTTGAAGAAAGAAAGCGCAAAGCTTTCCCGTGACGTATTTTGATCATAGATAACAGAATTTTTAAGCTAATGGCGCTGCTTCGGCAGTGTTGGTGCATAGTGGGACCTAAAGGAATGATTGGAGACTGGAGCTCTCTTAGCCATGAGCGCTCTTGGTTTCCCCAGAGGCTAATAATACCTGTGGCCATTAAAAAAAAATTAATATAATTATCGCAAAATTAAAAGGGGAAGCGGCTGCATCATTTGCAAATGTGTTCTCTGGAAGGCAACACAAAACCTAACTAAACAGTGGCCTAAACAGGTGATGAGGCTTATTTATTGCATGGAAGAAGCAGTCCAGGTCTGGTACAATGGCATTATTGTGGCCCAGAAGAGTTAGAAAAAGCCTTCGTGGAAGAAGTTGACTTTAACATAGGCTCATTCACCCGTTTCTCAAAATGTTTGTCAGGTCTTTATGTTGTAAGTGATAAAAGCCCAACTGCTTAAACAAACACAGAAGTGTGTGTGTCTTTGTGTGTGTGTGTGTATGTGTGTGTGTACATGCACACAGGTGGAGCTATCTTTGGGGAAGGGATCATATATTCACCCACATAACTAAAGCCTCTCAATCAGGTATGGCTGGATCCAGGGACTCAATCTGTACCATCAGCTCTGGTCTATTCTTACCTCCCAGTTCTTGGGCATCCTAACTCTTAGGTAGGCCCATTTGGTGGTTAAATGGCTACCTGCACACCCAGGCAAGCATCTCACTCACTAATTGTAGTAGAAAAAAAGGACTTGACCTTCAGCAGGCCTACAAATTCCTGAGATGGAGTCTCATTGGACACCTAGGGTCAGATGCCCACCTGTTAACCAGTTATCATGTCCAGTGGATGGAATGTGTTGGTTGACCATGCCCAGGTCAAACATCCTCCCATGAGGCAAGGTTGAGGGCAGCCCTCCAAAATCTCATGGGCAGAGCAGGCAAGGGGGTGATTCTCTAAAAGAAAATGGAGATACTATTACCAGAGGAAGGAGGGAAAATTACAAGTCTTGTTAATTATAATAACTGCTCTAAACTGAGTCAAGCTTGCAGCTGGTCTCTCATGAGATTGTGCATATGCCATAGGCGAAAAGAAAAACAACAACTTTGAGCTTATATTTTAACAGGCAACAAAATAATAATACCTTTTATTTGTTGGTAGATTTAATACTTTGCTCATTCTTCAAACAATTTGGGACCATTGATAGAAAATATAAAATAAAATGATAAAATGTAAATGAAAACATATCAGAACCATGGAAAATATAAATTGGAATTGAAACTGTGATATACAGAGACCCTAAAGTCCAAAAAATTGCTGTACTTGAAAAGACTTTACTCTGAATTTCCTGGTAGCCAAAAAAAAAAAAAAAAAAAAAAAATGGGGCGATAAATGGCTACAGTTCTTATTTTCCATGAAGCAGAAATATACTAGTTTTCCAGGTAGTGTAGTGGATTAAAGAGCATGAGTTTGGGCTTGAATGCCAGCTCTGCAATTGACCTTGGACCAATTACTTAATTCATCTAATTCTCAGCTTTTCATCTTTTATACGGGAGTACTTGTATTCACAGCGTTGGGTTGATTTACAAACTGAGATAATTACATGTAAGGTACCAACAAATAAGAGCCCTGTGATGAGGAAAAAAAAAAACCAGGAAGTTAGGAGAGAGAGTGGTTAATTACTTCCCTATCACAAACACAGAAGTGGATTGTGTGATGCTCTATCTTATAGTGTCCCTTGATGACCACCAAGGACATGAAAATGTCACTCGGTCAAGACAGCTCTTGATGGGGCCAAGAAATTATGCTCTAATGTACAGCCTTGTGATCGCCCAGCGTGGTCCAAGACAAAATCCAGAGTTTACAGAGAAATGGATGGATTCTCTGTTCTTCAGTCAATCAAAAAGCCAGCCTTTTTTTTTTTTTTTAAATTTTTTTTTTCAACGTTTTTTATTTATTTTTGGGACAGAGAGAGACAGAACATGAACGGGGGAGGGGCAGAGAGAGAGGGAGACACAGAATCGGAAACAGGCTCCAGGCTCCGAGCCATCAGCCCAGAGCCTGACGCGGGGCTCGAACTCACGGACCGCGAGATCGTGACCTGGCTGAAGTCGGACGCTTAACCGACTGCGCCACCCAGGCGCCTCCAAAAAGCCAGCCTTTTGATAGATCTGAGTGGCTCTCTGTTCAAGGAGATAGTCCCTGGTGGGAGCCTGGAGTGGAGTATTGGTGGATGATGAGCCCCTGCACTTTAGTGGCATAGCTTGGTCATCCAGCGTAACTGACGCTCTGGCCGGGACAATGGTCGCCTTTTGGCAAGGACTGGATCTTACCCCAGCGCTCTTGGATGGCTCCAGTCCAAGAATCAGCACTAAACACTTAAAACCTGTGGTCCTTTCTCTCATTTCAGACTTCAGCTTTCTTCATTTTACCACATTTTTCTAGCTTACCATGAACTCTGCTAACAAGGATTTTCTTATGGCTTATTCGGGTCCAACTCCTTGACAACTACGGGGAAAATCAGAAGTTTGACATCCAGTGGGGGCTCTCTAACTATATAAAGACATGTGTTGCTCTGAAAATTGTCTTCCTTTCCCCCTCTTTCTGTTACTATTTCCATTTATTATAGTGAAATCCTGATGGCAAATATTCATGTCAGTTTTTTAAAAAGTATTTTTGCAATAATGGTTCTTTCATTTAGCAGTGTTTGATAGTCTGAATGTGATCATAGTTCCCTATAGGAAATGGGAAATACTTCATCTTGGTGGGAATTTATGAAAAAACCTGTTTACCCAGCACCAAGTAACGAATGAAAACAAATAAAAACCAGCCTACATACTCCTCTCCATGCTGGTGGATTGGGTCTACATTACATGACACACTTATTCAAAATTAATCCATTTAGGAAAAAAGATGTACTTGTGAAAAGCCTCCAACATGTAGGCAGTATGACATTTCTTCATCTGAGAGCAATTTAAATGTCTTATTATCATCTCTAGCTAAAAATACCTTATGAATTCTAGATTCTTTTGTGGAGTTAATCTTACAGCTCAAGTTCACCTTGTTGCGAATTCTTCATCTCATGTCAGTGTGGGGGGGGGGCAGGGGTGGGTGGTGGTGGTGGTGATGTTGTCTTATGTAGAAGGGGAATGTATGTCATCTGTCCCCTTCTCCAGCTATCAGCAAATCCGTGCCGAGGGGATGGAGACACTGTGGGGACACAGCCAGCAAGTAGAACCTTGTTGTTTAGCAAGTTTTCTGTGTCTTCCTTTCTTACTGTGTCTTCTGTAGTTGAGGAATGGGGTTTTCAAGAATGGATTTTTGAAGGATCAAGAACAATAGGTCCTTTTGCTATAGCAGAGCCTGTTACTTGCAAACCCCACATTCATTTCCCCACCGTCTCCTCCTCTTTAGCAGAAATCTGACTTTGCTTATATTTTACCCTATGGGAAAGGTAATCCCATCCTCAGCTCAAAGGTAACTAAGTAATTCTAGGCAATAATTACTGTCTCATTTTGTTTGCTAATGGTTAGTGGAGAGCGGGCTGCTGGCTTGGACCTCGCCAAGGAAACGGGCGGGGAAATTTTCTCATGACCTTTAGGTAAGATTTTCAGACCTTAAAGGAAACATCCAGGAAAGATAGTCTTTTCTTCCCCTGGACTTTGTTATTCCGCATGTAATGGCTGGAATTGCAGCAGCCATCATGAAACATGAGGAACACTAGTCTGGGAACAATATTGACTTACTATGGTGGCAGAGCAGGATGGAACAAAAATAAGGAAAGAATCCTAAAAACCTCTATACCTAATAACTTCTATTTTGAAAGAGGATATATTTTCTTTATTTATTTGTAGGAGAATATGTTTTCCTTATTGTTTGAATTAGGTTGGGTTTTCTGTTACCTGAAACAAAAGCAACTTCACTGATGTATGGAGATATTACATAAACGATCATGGAAATTCTTTTTTTTTTATGTTTATTTATTTTGAGAGAGACAGAGCATGAGTGGGGGAAGAGACAGAGAGGGAGGGAGAGAGAGAATCCCAAGCAGGCTTCCTGCTGTCAGCTCAGAGCCCGACACGAGGCTCAATCTCACAAACCATGAGATCATGGCCTGAGCCAAAACAAGAGTTGGACGCTTAACTGACTGAGCCACCCAAGCACCCCATAATCATGGGAATTCTGTAGTCATGGCTAAGCCAGTTGTTCTTAGAGTGCAGGTCCTCCGTTTTCCTGTCCTGTCTCTCGACACCTGGTGGGCATGAGGCAACACTAGCCCAGAAAGTTGATGAACTTAGCATGGTGTATTTTCCTTGCATATCACATGTGCAACATACGCAAACGCGCGCGCACACACACACACACACACACACACACACACACACAGAAGAATATGAAAAATGCCAAGAAGCCAACTCTACATAGCCAAGTCAAGCATGGAGGGCTAGAAAGTTCCTTATTAATTCAAACCAACAAGAATCAGGTAGCTGTACTTTGGCAAAGGGAGAATGACTAAATTGAGGCTACACAGTTTCTAGAGGTATCAAGGCCCAGCTCCAATGTCACATTCTCTGTGAAAGTTCCCTTGAGCCTGTTAGGCCAAGTTCATCACCCCTTGTTCCTCTTCTCCTACTGCTATATTCATATCTCTAGTGAGCCACTTCCACAGGGTATCAGAACAAGCAGGCCAGTGTTTGGTTCCCTTGCTAGATTGTGAGTTCCCATGGAGCAGGGTGTTTGTCATAGCCTTTGTTGTATTTATTCATTTAATAGCTATTTGTTGAGTAGCTACTACGTGCCAGGCGTTGAGCTGGGGACTGAAGATGTAGAATAAGGAAAAGCAGATATACCCCTACCGTCATGGAATTTAGAGTCTACTCGGAGACAAACAATCTAATTATCGCAATAATCGATTCATTTCTTGCTCCTGACCAAATGGCAGGCGCTCAGTAAGAGCCCAGTAATTATCAGTTGAATAATTAGTCACAGAGTTTTCAATATTCCACAGGGTCTCTTATGCTCCTGAAGGCTAGTCTCAGTTCATATTGTAGGGGAAAGTCTCCCAGAGGCAAGCAGGATCCGGACTCAGTGTGCAGGCTCTTTTCAAGCCTCTGCTTGCGTTGTGCTTCCTACTGTCCCATTGATCAAAGCAGATTGTGTGGCCAGGCTCAAGGCCCATGTGGAAAGAGGTTACACTTTTGCATGAATATAGAAAAGGGGGATTAATTTGAGGCCATTACTGTACCAATCTGCTACACTATTTTAAGTTGTGGGTTGTGGTATGAAAATCTTAAACGCAGCCAAGGAATTTAAACAATGGTTATTTGAATCCAAGAAGAAGTTTCTTGCTACAAATTCACACTCAAACTGAAATTTGCTTCAGGCATTTTAAGTGGAAAATAATGCTGTGGTTCACAGCGGACAGTGAATCTAAGCCTTTGGTCTTAAACCTTTACACAGTGCTTTGATGAGAGAGGGGGGGATTGACAACCAAGTGTGGCTCTTCCCCCAGCATTTGTACTATGTACAGTGAGGACAGTCTTCTCTTGTGATGTTCGTAATAAGAATAATTGACTCTTCTCCCCCTCCCACCTCCCCACATCCAGAGGAGACCTTTCTAAATTGAATGGTTGGCCCATGCCACCAATACTTGCTATAAATTTTGAAACTTGCAATCAATAACCAACACCTCTTCTCTTTTGCATTATAACAAATTAGTTTTTAGGTTGGGCTCAGAGCATAAATTCTTAAAAAAAATAGGATAAAAAGAACACATAAATAAATAAGGCCTAACTTTAAAGCAGACTCTTAACCCTTAAACGTCTGTATAAACTAAAATGTCTATGTGTATTTTATTTGGAGACGGATGTGATGAAAACAAAACGTGTTCTAGATCTGAATGGAGAGTTAAAAACTAACTATGTGGGTCTGGTGGAAAGATTATCTACCCAAAAGCATCTACATAATTCCATATCCTGGTCCAAAAGTTAATATAAAAGTCAATTGGTTAATACTAAAAATGGAACAGCTCTAGAGCTAGAACTAATTTGAGGACCGAATCATCCTGTGTTCTTGTTGATAAATCTGCGACTCTTTCTGAGTTTTGTGTAATAAGGAACTTGTAAATCACAGAATACATGGCATATGAGAAAATTCTGGAAATGGCTGAAATTGGCTCAGACTTACTACAACCACGTTACTTATAGTGTCTTTGAACTCAACAAAACATACAAGGCACATACACACACGTACACAGGAAGATGAGGGTTAAATAGGAGTGCCAAACCCATTTGGGTTTCTCCATTTGATTTTGATTATAAAAGCCATCCAGAGGGTTTAAATAAGGGCTCTTAGGAGAATGGGCAGAGGCTCCTAGCACAAGTTCAGTAGGGCTACTATGTATATGTAGAAGCAAGACTAAGTCCCATGTTAACACTTTGAGATACTTCTTCAGGATGGGTTAGCCTCTAACACTTACACGTCCTCCACATTCTGCTCACAATTCATATACATGGCATGTGGACGTCATTTCTCTTCTCTGTCAAACCTCTGAGTATTCCATGGACTCCATTTTCTATGGACCAAACTGAGGTTTGAACTTTAGAAACTAACCTACTGGAGTAACGAGATACCCAGATTATGGGCTTCTTCTTGCCTGTGATTTGTATACTGACCAGACAAAGAAGCATAAAGAATGTTGCAGAATTAAAAGTGAATCTGCCTTTCCTTAATATGGTGGGTTTTTTTTTTTTTTTTTAACATTTGTCAATTCAAAATTTGAAAGTATTCATCTTCTTGTCCGTGGCATTGATAGCATTCACTCAAGGTCACCTGGAATTTGAGTTTTTAATCAAACTAGAAATCATTTTTGTTCTGAAGCATACTTTAAAGTTCCAACTATGATGACTTAATCATCACATCCAAAAATTGCTTCTGGCTCCTTGTGAAAATTGCTTCTTTGTATGAGGATTCTGTTATAATGTAAAGGGTATTACATTCCTGGAAATAACATAATGATGTATATAATGGAGATAAGGACATTAGATAGACCAGAATGGAATGAATATTTAAAAGTGCAAGATGCCATTCAGATGACCCCCTGAACATCTGTAACTGTTGTGCAATCCTGCCTTACAATCATGAGATGTGAATAGGGAGGAGCCTTGAAATCATTGGATTCAATATCCCCAATTATATTTGTGGAAACTTTGGCCCAGAGAAGTTGTTCAAAGTCACTTATTCAAGGTCCTTCAACTAGTTTGGCCAAGGAGAAAGCCAAAGTTTTATGACTTTCAATACAGGGAACTTTCTCCACATCACCAAACTTTTTCTTATGTAATATAGCACAAGAGTGTTGGAAAATATGAGTGTTAAGAAAAATTGATAGATTTACCTTATAGTTTTAGCAGACAAGAAAACCAGAAGAGCATCCTTAATAATGACAAATATGACAGCATTGGTTCTAAAACAACATTGAATAGTATTTTTATCCAACCAGTCTATCTATTTAATAGACAGATATTTTTTAAGTATCCACTATGCACATAAAATACCCAATCTATTACACAAATAAAACAGATGGGCTTGTAATGGATTTGTAGCTTTTGACTTTCTGTAGATAGCATTCAACATGAAACTGTTTCAGGTAGGAACAGGGATAAAGGAGAAAGCATAAGGTTCAGATTTGGCAAGGCTTCTGGGAAAAGATAGGTTATGAATAATTAGAAGACACAGGGATGATATTTGAGGGTTGTGAATAGAAAGAACTCTCTATTCAAGAGGTCTGGCAGTGAGGGAAAATAGAGTTCTTAAATGGGTCCTATGTGTTTCCTCCTCTAGAGTGGAGGAAATTAGCCCAAGGGTCTGGGGAGTTGGTGGTGATTACCAAATGGACGTGCGTTTGTCAGAGGACCTACAATGGCTTGATGTCAGTGACAATGCCTCCTGAGTTCTGGAAAGCCCAGCAGGAAGCCTGAAGCCCTGTGTTGTGCAGGCTGTGGTGTTGGTGACGGTCTTAAAATAAGCAGAGAGCTGGAAGTGATTAAAACTGTGGAAAGGAAGAGAAACATAAGAAGAACATAAGAGAAGATTTATTACGTGAGCAGCCCAAACAAGAGTGGGACAGGACAGAAATGACAAAGGTTCCAAGAGAGACTTCTGCACACCCTGGAGGTGGAATCCATGTTATCAGCACAAAATATTGGAACGGGTTTTTTGTATGTTTCTTTTATGAATATATTTAACAAGGAAACATATTAAAATCCAGTGTTAATTTTTAAGGTTTTCCAGATATATTGCTTATATCTATAAGCATTCCAGGTCCTGTCTTAATAGCAATATAGATTAAAGTGAAGAATTTCATAGTTTAAGAAGAGAGGATCATTTATTGGCTTTCCACCCAGTTTTCCACTTTTATGGATGAGGAAGGTGTGATAAGGGTGGCTCCTAGCACCACCGTGTCCTAGGAAACTTTCAAATGAGGACTTGCCGAATGGATGTGTACTGCTGCTCAATGTCTTGGGGCACCTGGGTGGTGCAGTCGGTTAAGCGTCTGACTCTTGATTTCGGCTGAGGTCATGATCTCATGGTCATGAGGTCGAGCCCGGCATTGGACTCTGTGCTGAGTGTGGCGTCTGCTTGTGGTTCTCTCTCTCCCTCTGCCCCTCCCCCTGCTTGCATGCTGTCTCTTTCTCTCTCTCTCTCGGTCTTAAAACAAAACAAAGTCATGTGGACAGAGACATCGAGAAGCAGAAGTGTACCTGAGTTCAGGTCTCACAAAGACCTGGCTGTGACTGTCCCCACATGGGTCTGAGTAACCATGGGACAGAGGGGATGTAAAATACAAGGGGCAGTTTTGTTGCTCAAAGAGAGCAATTTCATCTTCAGCATAATATGAGTACTGAGTCGGGTCTAATGGTTTGATGATGTTTAGTGTAAATTTCAGTTAATGCACACATTCAGTTAACCAGGTCACTAGTTGTAACCATTCTGGGTAAGTAGGCGTTAATGTAGTGTGAACATGTTTATCAGGCTAATCATGACTTTTAACTATGGGTTGCAGGCCGTGGACACTCCAGGGAGACCCAAGGAAGAGGAAACGGGGTTCTCACCTTGTCCCCTCCAGCGTTTACACAGACAACCCTCTCCCCCACCTTAGCTCCTTAGTGATGGCAGAGACCCCCCCACCCCCACCCCCACCCCAGGGGCATTTTAGAGCTAGATTCCTGACCCTCCTCCTAGACTTTCTGTTTAAGTTAGTCTTTTTTTTTTTTTAAACATTTATTTATTTTTGAGAGACAGAGGAGTGGGAGAGGGGCAGAGAGAGAGGGAGACACAGAATCCAAAGCAGGCTCCATCCAGGCTCTGAGCTGTCAGCACAGAGCCCGACACGGGGCCCAAACCCATGAACCATGAGATCATGACCTAAGCCGAAGTCAGATGCTTAACCAACTGAGCCACCCAGATGCCCCTCAGCTAGTCTTAGAATGGGGCCCAGAAATCTGTCGTTTTAAAGTCCCACAGGTAATTCAAATATACAGCCATTTGGGAACCACAGCTTGTAACATACCATATTAAATGCCATTTTGCAAAGACTTAAAAGCAGAATTGATGTAAATTCTTCTAACGAGACCAGTCCCCAAGGAGTCCTGTAATAATACGCTATGGAAGTCTTGGTCCAGACCAAGCATGCTTTTCACCTAGAAAGTCTTCTTTGTCCCCCTTACCAATGCAAACCAGGGACAAGCGATTGAAATTGTACACGTCATCTGGTGGTAGTTACTGTTGTGCTCAGGATTTTGGAAAGACTTCTGTTTATTTGGCATGTTCCACACAAGCCTGTCAGCCCCTGGGGATTTGTGGCATTTGCAGAACTTACAAGCAGGCAACATAAAAATATATAATTCATAGAGTGAACTATTTTGGAGCTCCCTTCACTTTTACAAATTGGCCATAAAATAGAAACCACAGACATAACATTCGTATAACCATAGTTGCCAAGAATGAAGAATCGTTTGGGGAGTGGGGGAGGATGAGGACTTTTAGTGTGTACTTCTTTATAGGGCATCCAAAGAAAGAGTAAGTGTTAGAAATTTGTTTGCGAAAGATAATGGTAATATTACAGTTGGGATATAGTTTTCTGCCTGATCCTTGGCAAGTATCTGTTGAAAAAAAATGGGGATGTTGGAGTTGACCTTAAGAGGCCTTTAAAAATCATTCAGCTTGTCTTTGAGGGGCATCTGCTTGTCTTGATAGGCATTTCAGGTGTATTTAGGATTTCACGTGTGTTTTACTATGACTTACTGCTTCCTGTTTTTCCCTTTCCTGGTGGAAGTGCTCCACAATATGCAAGGCTCTGTGACTGCCTACAGTAGACTAAGGGGAGGAGTGAAGGGAACACCACATTCTTCTGCTCTCCTTCACCCATTAGCCGCTTTGACATTCTGGGATTACGTTCACGTCTAAAACATGTCCTCTGGAAGCAAAAGGAGAGGCTGTGTGACTCCTGTCAGTTCCACCTGTGCATTCCAGTGACTTGGGTAATGGATGCGTAATGGCCGATGACACTGGATGACGTGGTAGACTGTTGAAAAATAGCATTGAATGGAGTTGGATGCATTCAAGATATAAAAGAGGAGATGGTCAGTCTCACAGAAGTCACACTAAAAATTATTTCACCATTTGATGTTATATATTAGAGTGTCGTCTTGGGGTCCAGAGAGCTGTGAGCTGGGCTTTAGTTGTTATGTGCCACTCTTTGACCTTGAAAATGCCAAACGATCTCTCTGAGCCTCGGTTTGTTCATCTAAAAATAGTCACGGTATCTCCCTCACAGGGTACTCGAGAGGATGAAAAGATGACATAAGAGAAAGCCCTCGCCAAGCCAAACACATTGGGCTGAGTGTGACAATGACAAAGAGTAGGAGTGCTGGGGTGGGGAGGGGATTGGAGCGGGTGGGTTATTCTAAATTGCTCTAGACCTCAAACTCTGTTCCTCTGTGAATCCGTGATCTATAGAGAAGAGAGGGGCACACTGGGAGTCCCTTAGGGGCAATTAATGATGCTTAAATTATTTGATAATTTAACCTTCTAGAGAGATGTGCAACTAGAGTAAAGACAATTACACTCTCTGACTCAGTATTGTTAACAAGGATTAAAAGCCTTTACCTGGCACAAAGCCTAGCACAGGGTCAGGGTCAGCCTTTCATAAAAATCAGTTCCTTCCCCCCTACTTTTCCGGAATGAAGGCTTCAAAAAAAAAAAAAAAATGACAATGATTTTTAAAACAGACCTTCAGGAGCGGATCTATAGCTCTACTCAAGCGGGGATGAATCTACTTGTTGCCGTTCCGAATTTTAACACCTTATCCAACATCAGCACATTGATTTAGCCTGCTAAACTTGCCAATTTCCAGAGCATTACATAGGTTCTTTTAGAAAATGATTTAAAAGCCCCATCCTAACTTTGAGAAAGGTTTATGTTTGTGATGATGTATGTTGTGTCTTTAACAATAACCAGACTGATTCCAGAAGCTTCATCTAAAAACACATTTTCTAGCTCAGTTTTTATACCCTGTAGCTGTATATTGGTGTTTACAGAAATGGTATAATAGAGTCACAGTGGGGATGTTCAGCTCTCTTTTATTTTCAAATATTATTGTAGATACAGCTGCAGGAACAATGTGGGGAATTTTTGTTTTTATGGAAGTGTTCTTTTTTTTTTTTAACCAAGTTCTGATTGACATGTAACATTATGTTAGTTTCAGATGTATGACATGATGATTTGATATTTGTATACATTGCAAAATGATCACCACAATAAGTGTAGTTAAATCTGTCACCATACATAAAGAATTTTTTTCTTGTCAGGACAAAAGTGTTCTTAAATAACAAATATTTATAACTGTTATGTGAGAGCCTCCCACAAGACTAATGATGGAATTGGAATGAAAAGTTTTTCAAAAGTCAACAAACAACTAGAAGGTTTATAATAATATCTTTAGTTATCAGCAAAAGGAAATAGATGGGAAGCCTGCCACGGTGTAATTACCCACAAAATTCAGGAGAAATTAAGTGTTTTCACCAAAGGTTTGTGCCTCTCGGTTCTTCATTTAAATCTTCTGAGATACACCTGTACTCTTGGAATAAAGTGCTTGGGTATGCGATAACTCATCTTGGTCAGCAATTCAGACGGAACGAGCGCTCTCCGTTGCTGTTCTATACTGTGCTAGAGGACAAGGAAAGACACACTGATCGCAATTCTTAAGCCGTTTATTTTTTCAAAGAAATTAAAACTTGTCTTTATATCAGCAGCTCTGTCACAACTGCAGTCTAAACCCCAGCCTGGTGATTATGGAAAGTCCAGCTTGCAAACGCTATTGACATCCTGTTATATTTCAGCCTCCCTGGATCATAACCTCATGAGGAAGAACATATCTGATTTATCTGAGTATCTGAGCTTCCGCAGTTGTTGTCAGAAAGCGCTAATTTTGGGGTACTCACTGATAAAACCATAAGTACAATGACCTATTAGAATGATTATCCTTTTACCCTGATGCCTTTTATATTAGCATTTGGGTAGAAAGATCAGCTGTGTTTGAAGATTCTCCCGGTCTCACATTTTAGCAGAATCATTGTGTTAATCATTGTTAAATAGCATAATAAGCCCTCAGAGGATCTAATCAATCAATGTTTGTTGAAGCCCTATATTTATATACATGGCATGTTCTAGGCAATATGAGGACACACAATAGAAGATACTGACTGGTTCTAAAGAAACAAGGTGTTGCTCATTAAAAAAAAAATTCTGGAAGAATTATATCAAAATGGTACATGATGGGTTGCTAAGTGAGTGATAGATATAATGTTTTACTCCAATGACAACTAGCCTTTAAGCTCCAAATTTATGAAATGCTCCTCTATATAAATGTAAATATAAATATAAAATATTTCATAAAAATAAGTAAGCCTGTAATTACAGAGGCAAAATTCATATTACATACAGTAGGCACGTTTGGGGTATATGTATATTTATATTATACTATATTCTTTAGCTTGTGGCCTTCTGTTATGGGTACGTGCTGAATGAAGGACTCTTGGTTAACATTTGTCAGTTCTTACTCAATGCTGAGCATTCAAAATGGAAATATTTTTATTGGGGATATAAATATTTAATCAGATGCTTTTCATAATGGCTTCTTAGTCTCTAAGAATCATTTAAACTGGGCAATTAGAAAAACAAAAGAGGGGCACCTAGGTGACTCAGTCAGTTAAGCATCCAACTCTTGATTTCGCCTCAGGTCCTGACCTCATGGTTCATGAGATCAAGCCCCACGGTGGCCTCTGCACTGACAGTGCGGAGCCTGCTTGGGGTTCCCTCTCTCTCCCTCCCTCTCACTGCCCCTCCCCTGCTTGTGCACATGCTCTCTCTCTCTCAAAATAAATAAACTTAAAAAAAAAAAAGAAAAAGAAAGAAAAGGCATCTATATTGGGAAACTATCTCTGTTTGCAGATGACATGATCTTGTATATAGAAATTCCTAAAGAATCCACCCATAAAAGCTATTAGAGCTAATAAATGCATGCAACAAGATTGCATAACACAAGATTGATGTACAAAAATAAACTGTTTTTCTATCAGTGAACAGTCAATCCAAAAATGAAATTAAGAGAATAATTCCATTCATAACAGCATCAAAAAGAATAAAAGGAGTATTAGGCTTGTACATTGGAAGCTACAAAACATCAGTGAAACAAATGAAATGAGAACTAAATAAGTGGAAAGATATCCCATGTTCATGGACTGGAAAACTATTATTAAGGTGGTAGTAGTCCCCAGAATGATCTACAGTTTCAACACAATCCCTATCAAAATTTCAACTGCCTTTTTTTTGCAGAAATTGACAAACTGGTCCTAAAATTCATATGAGATGCAAGGGACCCAGAATAGCCAAAACTATGTTGAAAAAAAACAAAGTTAGAGGGACTCCCCCTTTTCAATTTCAAATCTTACAACAAAGCAATAGTAATCGAGACTCTGCGGTATTGGCATAAGAATAAACACATAGATCAATGGGGTAGAATTGAGAGCTCAGAAATAAACTCATACATTTATGGTTAGTGGATTTTCAACAGGGTGCCAAACAATTAAATGGAGAAAGAAGCGTCTTCAATAAATGGTGCTGGGACAAATGGATATTCACATGCAAAAAGAATGAAGTTAGATCACTAGCTCACATCACACACAAAATAAACTCAACATGAATTAAAGACCTAAATGTTTTAGGCCACTAAAAATATAAAATTCTTAGGAGAAAACATTCTTGGGTTAGGCAATGATTTCTTAGATATGATACCCAAAGCACAAGTCACTAAAGAAAAATTAGATACATTGAACTTCATCAAAATTAAAAACTTTTGTACTTCAAAGGACACGGTCAAGAAAATGAAAAGGAAACCCATAGAATGGGAGAAAATATTTGCAGATCATATATTTGCAAATCCAGAATAAACATAGAACTTTTGAAACTCAATAATAAAAAGACAAATAGCCCAGTTTTAAAACGGGCAAATGATTTAAACAGGTATTTCTCCAAAAAAAATATACAAATTTCCAATAAGCACGTGAAATATGGTCAACATCATTAGTCATCAGGGAAATTCAAATCAAAACAATGAGATACTACTTCACATCCATTAGGATGGCTATAAAAAAAAACAGGCAAAAACAAGTGTTGGCAAGGATGTGGAGAAATTGGAACTCTCGTGCATTGCTGGTGGAAATATAAAATGGTGCAGCTGTATTGAAAACAGTTTGGAAGTTCTTCAAAAAATTAAACAGAATTGCCATATGATCCAGCAGTTCCACTCCTAGGATATACTCAAGGTGAATCGAAAACATATGTTGACACAAAAACTTATACACACATGTTCATTGCAGCATTATTCATGGTAACCAAAAGGTGGAAACAATCCAAATGTCCATCAACTGATGAATGTATAAACCTGATATGGTATATCCATACAATGTAATATTATTCAGCCATATAAAGTACAGATTCATGCTACAGTATAGATGAATCTTGAGCGCATTATGCTAACTTAAGCCAGACACAAAAGGTCACATATTTTATGATTCTATTTATAAGAGATGTCCAGAATACTATAGGCAAAATCATGGAGTCAGAAAGCAGATAAATGGTTTCACGGGACCAAAGTAGTGAGGGAAATGAAAAGTGACTGTTAATGGGTAGGGAGTTTCTTTCAGGGATGATGAAAATGTTCTGGAATTAGGTAGTGGTGATGGTTGCTCAACTGTATGAGTACATTAAAACCACTAAATGGTCCACCGTGGAAGGGTGAGTTTTTATTGATATCTCGATTTTTTTATTGCTATCTCAATATTTTTCCTTGAGCACTCTACAAACGAAGTTCTAATAAAGCATAATATAACTTGCAAAAGCATACTGTCATCACAGCACATATTTATATATTTTGTTCCTAAGAAGAAACAAAAGAAGCTTCATAATTAGGCTTAGGATTGGCGTAAAAGCTTACCAGTTGTAAGTGTCGGTGCAGAAAGGTAATGAGTCCGCCATCTGTCCCGAGTCGTACTATGAGGACAACCATGAGTCCAGTGCTCCTGTTCTCTCTTTGACTTGACATGGACCCTTCTCGCTTAGATTGATCAGACATTTGTTGTCCTGAAACTGAGGGAAGAATCCCAAGTATTTTCACCCGAGGTCTCATATTTGCTCTCTCGTTCTTTCCCAGGTGCTACCTTTCCCGAGCCAGGTCGTGTACAACAGGGTAGGCAAGTGTGGGAGTCGTACTGTGGTCTTGCTTCTGAGAATCTTGTCAGAGAAGCACGGATTCAATTTGGTCACGTCAGACATTCACAACAAAACCAGGCTTACTAAAAATGAACAAGTAAGTTGTCGCTGCCCGTGGTTAAACTGTGCTTTGTGTCAATTCATTTGTGTAATGAGTGGGTGCCTTACAAGACATCCTTCAAACACCTAACAAATGAATAACAGAGTTGGAATGTCATACTGTATTTTTGGCCGAGTGTTGAAGGAAATGTAAGTTAAAGTCTGAAGGCAGTCTTTAGACAGGAAGTTCCCCTGAAGGGATACTTTTATTAAGATGGGTGAAGGACAGTATACACTCATCATTGTCTATTTAGCTAAAATTAGCCATGCGTAATTCTCAAATGGTTACACCACTGAGCTATAAATAATGCCGACATCCTGACAACAAAAGTAGGAAAACTATTTTCATTATTTCTTCTTTTCCATTTTTTCACACTTAGGGTTATACTACAGAGAAAGCTCTCTTTGGTCCAGGAATCCGATTGGTTGATGGGGGCAGGAACTTCTTGCTATGGGTGAGCTCAGGGGGTCTTGAGTTTCCAAAGCAGCATTTGGCATATTCAGTGGAAGCCAAAGAATTACCCCATTTCCCAGGAAGAGTTCTGTCTGGTTTCTTTGTTTATTTGTTTGTTGAGAGAGAGAGGGCGTGAGCTAGGGGCAGGGAGAGAGAATCCCACAGGTGGCAGAGAGGAAGAAAGAGGGAGAGAAGGAAGCGGGATTCACCCGAAGCAGGGTTTGTGTTCACCCGAAGTGGGGCTCCAACTCATCTGATGTGGGGCTCCAACTCACGAACCTTGAGATCATGACCTGAGCCAAAGTCAGATGCTTAACTGACTGAGCCGCCCAGGCGCCCCAAGAATTCTGTCATAACGTAGCCCAATGATGTGAGTGGGCATGCTGGCAGTAGATTAGGGGTGCTGTAGTCTGCCAGGAAGCTATGAAGACAGATTTTACTCCGTAAGTTTATAGAAAAGCAGGGTCCACAGTCTCCACTGAGGTGCTTTGCTCACGTACAGAAGTTAGGCGCAGTGCTGGCACAATCATTTTACAGGGTCAGATGTGTTTGCCTAGTCTCACGAAGTTGCTTCTGTCCCCTTAGATACTTAGGATGTATGAGTAGCCACCAGCATAGGTCAGGCTTCCTCAGACAACAGAACCAAAAGGATGGAGATATCTATACTGATAGATAGATAGATAGATAGATAGATAGATAGATAGATAGTTTATTATGAGGAATTGGCTAATCCAATAACAGAGCCCAAGAAGTCCCACAATCTGCCATCTGCAAGCTGGAAACCCAGGGAAGCCATTGGTCTAATTCAGTCTTACTCCAAATGTGAAGGCTTGAGAACCAGGGGAGTCAATGATGTACTCCCAGTACAAGGGCAGGAGAAGATAAGATGTGATATCCAAGCTTAATCAGTGAGGCAGGAAAAACAGGGAGAACTCCTTCCTCTACATATTTTGCTGTTCAGGACTTCAAGGGATTGGATGGTGCTCACCCACGCTGGGGAGGGTGATCTACTGTATCGCTTGACGATCTATTTTACTGAGTCCACGGATTCAGATGCTAATCTCATCTGGAAACGGCCTCGCAGACACACCTAGAAATATTATTTAATATTGGTACCCTTGCCATATGGGTACCCCTCAAGCGGACGCACGATATTACCCATCACGCCACCCAGTGAGTATGGAAATATTTGGGGAATAAACATGGCACATGGTTTACTATCAGATTGAAACCATAATTATGAACATTTTTACCCATGGCTACTTTTTTTCTGGCATAATCCTCACCTTTGAGGCATTCAAAACCTCACAAACAGAAGGGATCTCATTATTCATTTATGATAGCCTGTCATTCTTTTTTATCTTGGGGGCTAGTACGACTCTTTTAAGACAGCAACATAGCCAGTAGTCCTTGCTGTAAAGCTAGTATGTTCAGTGTCTTCCAGTGTAGAGATCAAAAAGCCCATGCCTTTGAAAACTTCCATGAAAGGCTGAGTATCAAGTTTGAATAGTCATTCCCAATTAGCAAAAAATATTTTGAGATCGGCCCTTATAGGTTGTGCGGTAGGCTTGCAATAGAAAAATTACACTTGGTGACATTTAAGGACATCACATTTTATGAATAACCTTAGTAGGGGTAGGTTCTCTTTAATTTCCTTGCCTGATCAAAAAACTGTTATTATCAGGCTAGTTATGCCCTTTTCACTGCCTGAAAGAGAGTGACTATAAATAAATAGCCTATGTTATTGCAGTTTTATTACAATTATTAAATTTGTCTTTCCTTGGAGCCCTAGGTCTTTGGGTCTGCGTATGGATTACTTTAAAATATTCCTATGCGTGGTAAGGGGAAACCGCTCAGTTCTCAGATGCCTCATCAAACTCTGTAGCTTAACTTTAGTTCCCACTGCTAAAAGGGTACAAATAACCCAGAAAGAACAGGACAAAGGGAACTGAAGTATTAGACACTGGGATGTTCAGGAAGGCCCTAGGAGAGAAAGGACAATAGATATAAATATACTGGGGCTTTGCACAGATAAACCTACTTTGTTTCCTACGGGAAGCAAACATGAGAAAGTGAAATACAGTTGTAACTGTCATGGGAAGCATTTTAGACATAAAGACAACAGTAATTTACTAATGCTATGTACATTGTTACATCTAGAAGGGGTTAAAGACAAAGTCATCCTCTTCTAAAAGAGAGGTTAGCTCTCATCTGTTTGGAATGATTGGCTTGTCTGGAAGCCAGGGAACAGACTAGACAATCTTTTAAGGTTCTTTCCAGCCCTGTGATTCTGTGATATATTTATACAACTTCTAGCAGAATCTGTGTATGGTGTAGTTGAAACATTTCTGATTCCTGTGGTCAGTGTGACCTAGAATATATTTCATTACTTAGTTATTCCAGATTCCTATTAAGTTATAAGGCACGTCCTAAAAACTTAAGGGACTGATAAGGTTGAAAAAAACCCAAACGATTTCGATGTGAAAGCAAATGTAAGAGTGACAGCTGTCTCTCTGCCACTAGCTGACTGGCTGTGACATGCAGAGGGAACCGAGAAGTGACAAGAACCCGGTGTGAGGAAGTCCAAGAGTGTTTAAAGGAACTGTTTTCCTCGTTATATGCACCCCTTTGGCTAAAGTTGCAAAGTGCACAAAACAAGAGGAGGAAAAGAAACATTATTTTAACCTAATATATTGAAGCAACGATTTGTGGTCAGAATAGCTCCTCTGCTTGGTAATTTATTAAAGGAAAAAGGAAGAAGTGATTTAGTAGGTGAGTGAAAACTTTACAGTCAGTGGTTCCCAACCTTCAGCAGGCGAGCTCCGAAAATGTGTTCCCATGGAAACATTGTTCTCCATAGTTCATAACAATTCCACTTCAGGTGCGGTAGGAGTTAAACAGAGTCTTGTGGGCTGGCCAGGCCTCTCTCCACCATGTAGAACAGTTCTTTTATGAGAAAATGTGTTCCGAGTTCCCAACTACTGACTTACAAATGAACTTTGGAATCGTGTCCACTATAAGACTGGAATTATCTATACCAGTCCATTCATACACAAAGGCACTTGTCTGGGCCAGAGTCAAATCTATGTATACATTTCTCCCCAGAAGATAGCTGTCATTATACACATACACACACACACACACACACACACACACACACACACACACACACACACGTAGTACTAAGTTTAACAAAGTCTATTTAATGGAATAAGACGTTGAAGGGATTATTAAAAAGGAAAGGGAGCATGAAGACACCAACTATTACAATGCCAATTAAAAGCCCATTATATCTGCCCTTATGGAAATAGAAATACCATTGAAGTTTATATTTTTAAAACTACCTCAACAGAAGAGCATAGGCAGATGCTACTGCCCAGATGCTGGGCCTTTTCGGGGCATATGACACAAGTTCATGGTGACATCATTGCATTTATACTCTGAAACCAGATTTTGAATTCTTGGGCTGGTGTAAATAAACTCTTGGAGCATGCAGATTTTGAAAGGGAACTATTTTGCGGAAGACAGGAGAGTGATCGCCAACAGACTCATAACCATCTTCGTTAATGGTCTGACACTCTCTCAGAACATCAGTCTGAGTACAGCAAAGGTCCACCCCAGGAACAGGATATAAGGATTCAGAATTATTTCATTCTTGTTGAAGAGGGGCAAAAATTGTTGGCGTGGGGGCCTAAGGAATGGAGAAAGAAAATAATTTCAGTTTTATTTATGTTGGAGCTACTGAGAATTGCAAATTGGAAACAGCACTTACTACAAGCTAATTATTTTCCTTCATTATTTCATTTAATTCTTTTGGACCAAAAATGATATGACTGAGTGAGTATAATTCTTTATTTTATGGATGGGAAAATTAAGACAACCAGATTAAGTCACTTTCCAAATGTAACATAATAGAATGTCTGTGCTGTTTGGACTTGAACCTACGTCTTCCTGAATCCAAAGCCATTCTCCTAACACAGTGGTTTTCCACTCTGGCCGCACAGCAGAATCTCCAGCGGAGCCTTTTGAAACATATAGTTGCAATGGCCCTTCTCCTGGAGATTGTGGGGTAGAGTCCAGAAAACTTTTTTTTTTTTTTTAATGAAATAAATGTCACACAGGGTTAAGACTCCTGTCAAAACTATCGTGCAGCATTGTCCTCTAAGACACTGGAAAAAAAATTTTTTTGAAGAAAATATCATGGTTAAATAAATTTAGGAAACGCTGCTCCCAGGTCCCCCTCTAGGAGATTTATAACAATTGTTCACATTTTAAAGACTGAGAATCCCTCCAGTTAAAGGCAAAGTTGACACTCTATTTATCTGGCTTTCCCCTAGAGTTTCCTAGCCTTAATTGACCAGGGGAGCCTTCATGAATGTTTGTAGCTGTCACATGCATCCCACAGAACTCCAACTCACAGCTTGGAAAATGCTGGACTAACCTATTCACTTCTGTCAATCGTGCCAGGAAAGGCTACTATTTCACTATAAACTTCACATCTGCTTTGACGCTATTCAACAGCTATTCAGATGATCAAAACCTTGAAAAGTATTCAAAGAATTGAAGAGACAGAGACCCTGTGCCCATGTGCTCTAGATTGCTTTAGTCTCTTGGTCAAAACCAGAATTTCTTCACCATGTTTTAAACCTCCCTTTGCCTTTCTCTCACCAGTGCAAGTTCAAATCCTGACTGTGTCTGTGTAGAAGTGTAACTCCAAAATGGAAAACTCACCTAAAGAAACCATGGTGGCTTTGGAAATGGTCTAGAGGCCATGAGGGCTCCTCCTGGGTTTCCCTAGGGCAGGGGCATCTGGTCTCTCTGGGTTTTTTGTGTGTGTGTTTGTTTGTTTAATGTTTATTGTTGAAAGAGAGAGAGAAAGCAGGGGAGGGGCCGAGAGGACCCAAAGCAGGCTCTGTGCTGACTGCGACATTGGGGTTGGAACCCACAAACCCATGAGATCAGGCAGGACCTGAGCCAAAGTCGGATGCTTAACCAACCGAGCCACCCAGGTGCCCCTGGCATCTCTGTTTTAACAAAGGTTCGCTCACTCCTTTATGGAGTCCGTCTCGCTATTGTTTCTTCATTTGTTTTGGTGAATACTTACTAAGGACTTACTAATAACACTGCACGTTAAGCGCCAGATGTTTGTGTACCTTATTTCTAATCCTTTAATTAACATCGTCAGGAAAGTATTATCGCCCCATTTTATAGGAAGGAGCAAGTGTTCAAGAAGAATGGGGGAGAATAAGACTCGAAAGTGAACCAGGGTCAGATCCTGGAGAACTTTGAATCCTAGGCTAAGGAGTTGGAACTTTATTCAGTGGGGAGCCATTTAATACACAGTTCTTAACCATGACAGGCATCAAAATCTTCTGGGGAGCTTTTTCACGACACATGTTTCCTGGCCCTACTACAAACAGGTATTTGTATCTTTGAGGGGAAAAAAATTCCCAAAGAAGTCTTCATGCACAATTCTAGTGAAAAATCATGGCATGAAAGGCTCTAATTATTAGAAACTTGTCTTTTTATTAAAGTGAGCACTCCACTAAGCAAGGAAAGTTCCTTTTTCACCTGAGGGTCTCTCAAACCTCCAAAGACATCACGCTTCCTCTGAAGTATTATCGAGTGGTGCCTCCTCAGAAGCCTGCACATTTATCCCTTGCTTGAAACCTGCTGGAAAAGTCTCCATAGAACGACCCTCAAAGTTTCCTGACTTTATAGTAGCTGCGACAGTGTCCGCAGGCATCGGAGCTGCTCCGACCGGACCTCGGAATCAAACCAAGGAGATTAGCAGAGAATCAATCTGTCTCCAGGCCACAGGAAGGATGAACTCTGCAAACAAGGCCTTATCTTGGATTCCTACAGACAAAAGCCGAGTCCGCGAAATGGAAACTCAGTAGAAAGAAAAGGTAAAAAGGAGGTAGAAGCAACAAGGCCTGAAAAATTCAAATGTTTTCTCCTCCCCTTCCAATTGCAGTGGCGAGATTGA
Organism: Panthera pardus; assembly: GCF_024362965.1. Lineage (NCBI taxonomy): Eukaryota > Metazoa > Chordata > Mammalia > Carnivora > Felidae > Panthera > Panthera pardus. The sequence goes on along the minus strand of NW_026526732.1, from coordinate 17,791,891 downwards.
CTCTGCTCTTCAGACCCACCCTCTTTGCCTTGTTCATGTCATTGCCCCCCCTGGTGGACATATTCTTCATTGCAGGCATTTGTTGCCATGAGCTGAAGATGGGTAGACCATCCTGGCTGGAGCTAGACAGGCTTCTTTCCCACGCAGGAGGAAGAGGGGAAGATAACGGGAGCCTATAGCCATCCCCCCCACGCTTTGAGGTTAAAGGGCCACGGATTTCTCCCCTGAGCTGCTCCCTATTTAGCTTTGATGTGTGAAAAACATGTCTTTTCTTTCATGAAGATGTTTTCCAAATTATAGGGCGTCTAGTTACTCACAAGTGACACAAGGATTCAGACCTGACTCGGGTCAACGCTCTGTCAATTACTGTTGACAAGTATTTTCTAAAGAAGTCGGGAGCAGAGTCTTTCACTCACTAGCTGTGCTGGTAGAACCACGGGTAAAGGTTTTCTGCTATACCATCCCACCAGTTAGATTGAAAACAAAGTTTAAAATTACTTCCTCGCAGATCGTCTGCATTATACATTCTGTTTGATTCTTGCCTTTTTTTTTTTTTTAACCTCAGTTCTTTTTCATTCTCAGATGCGCTGTGATTCAACCTCTTCCTTTAGGTACATTCCATTCCATAGCTTCTCCCCCCCACCCCCGCCCCAGTATTTTAAATTCATTCCTGTTCTTCTGAAAATGTACTGTTTTCCCACCAGGAACGTTAAAAAACATATCTTCTCTGATATTTTAATGCTTTTGTATTTAATTATTTTTAATGCTTTTCCACCTGTTGTAACTTTCTTTCAGTTTTTCAACACATCACAGGACGGATAGAAAAAGCACATCCCCATAAACCCTCTTTAGTCCCTGGAGTTATTTTGCTAACCGACCTCTTCCTCCCTTTGTAAAAAAAAAATTTTTTTGATGTTTTTTTATTTATTTTTGAGGCAGAGAGCAAGTGCGAGCTGGGGAGGGGCAGAGAGAGAGGGAGACAGGAACCGAAGTGGGCTCCATCCTGACAGCAGGGAGCCCGATAACGGGGCTCGAACTCACTAGCGATGAGATCATGACCTGAGCTGAAGTCAGACACTTAGCTGACTGAGCCACCCAGGCACCCCCCTCCTCCCTTTTAAGAGGTCATGTATAGATCAGAAAGCACTGGGAATGGTAGGAGATTGCAGCTTAGTGATAAAGAGCAGGATTCTTTGTGTCACACCGACTTGTGTTTGAATTCTGATGCCACCTTTTTCTAGCAGTGAGATCTTAAACAATTTACACAGCCCTTCTGTGCCTGAGTGTCTTAACCTGTAAAGTGTAGATAATACTACTTAACTTGTGGAGTTGTTTGAGGATGAATGGCAGCATGTGAAGAAAGAGCTTCTGGACACTGCAGAGCCCAGAAACCACCCAGGAAATGATAGTTTAGTGTTGCTGTGTCTTAGATGGTGTAACACCAGGGTGATGAGTGTATAGGTCTGTCCCAGAAAGGCTAGCTTCCATTGCCCGAGAGATAATTCTGTCTTCAGTGAGCTGTACGTTTCTTGACTCCAAAGAAGTTCTTCTGGAAGGGGTATCTTCATGCCATAAACAATGATGGAGTATGTGTTCTGTGCTAGGCTTTCTGGGGGAGCAATTAGAGCCCAGCCTCGACCCTCAAGGAGCTTACAGTCTGGCTCAAAGACAGCACACAAACTCAACTATGATGTAACGTAAGAAAATGTATGTCCTGGAAAATCCTCAAAGCTCTGTGGGAGACCAATGAGGCAACAGCATTTCTAGCCAAAGATGTTCAAAACCAAACCCGTTTGCCCTGACTTCTGCAGCCAGACGTGTTCCTGCCACGCGTTCCCATCCCCACGAATGGGCACCAGCCTGTGTCCGAATCCGGCCAGGGCTCTGGAAAGCTCTCTTGACCAATCCTCAAAGCTCTGTGGGAGACCAATGAGGCAACAGCATTTCTAGCCAAAGATGTTCAAAACCAAACCCGTTTGCCCTGACTTCTGCAGCCAGACGTGTTCCTGCCACGCGTTCCCATCCCCACGAATGGGCACCAGCCTGTGTCCGAATCCGGCCAGGGCTCTGGAAAGCTCTCTTGACCACTCCCTCTCCTTCCCTTCTGCTGCCACCTGGCCACAGGCCTGAGGAAGATCCTTCTTAATGTCCCTAAACCTCCCCATCTGTCTTCACTTTCAGTGACTTCCTTCTGTGGTCCTCAACCCTCAGTACCTTTGAATCTACTGGAGGACTTGTTAAAACACAGATTGATGGGGTCCCTGAGTGCCTCAGTCAGTGAAGTGTTCAACTCTTGGTTTCGGCTCAGGTCATGATCTCACGGTTTGTGGCTTCGAGCCTGGTGTCAGGCTCTGTGCTGCCCGTGTAGAACCTGCTTGGGATTCTCTCTGCCCCTCCCATGCTTGTGCGTGTGCTTTCTCTCTCTTTCTCAAAATAAAGAAACGAACAAGAAATAACCCACACAGACTGATGGGCCCCACCCCCTAGAGTTTCTTCTAATTTGGTTGGTTGGGGTGGGGCCTGAGAATCTGCATCTCTAACAAGTTGCGACCCCAGTTGCTGCTGATGTTGCTGGTCGGGGGGGCACACCAGGAAGCACTATTTTAGTTCATGCCATCGTCATTTCCTCTTGGGATTATTGCCCCGTCTTCCTAGCTAAGCTGTCTCTAACCCTTCCTTTCGTTACATTCTCCGCCCCGATCTCAGATCTGGAAAGAAAGCCCTTTCTGACTGTGGATTGCCCATAGCATAAAGATCAGAATCCCTCACATGGCCTGCAGGGCCCTCAATTACCCGCTCCTACCTTCCTCTCTAGTTGTTTCTACTGCCCTGCAGATCCCACAGCCGATGCCTGGCACACAGAACTCCTGGCAGTTTTAATATCCAGGTCATTTCGGGTTTTGTCCTTTGCATCTACTGTTTCCTCTGTCTGCAGTGCCACGGGTCCCTTTCTTCACTTGCTGACTCCTGTGAATCCTTGCCAACCACTCAGGAGTGCCTCCTTGAGGAAACACTAACTGTCCACCTACAGGCAGGGATAGGCCACTCACCTCTGTGCATTCTACCCCATGGTGGTTATCACATAATGGTACCTCCCTACCAGTCCAGCTTGCCGGCAAGACTCTGAGCTTCCTGAGAGCAAGAACCCAATCTTTTATCCCTATAGCAACAGCCCCAAGCAGTACATTGCCTGACACAGAGTTGGAAATCAATCGATGTTGAATAAAAGGAGATCCGGGAAGGCTACTTTGAAAGAGGTAGGCATTTTAGCAGGATGTAAAAGGTGGTTAGGGTTTGGACCTGCAGAGAAAAGAGGAAGAACATTCCAGAAGAGGAAGCTTGAGCCTGCGCTTGGATATGGTCAAGCTTGGACACAGTATAAGGAAGGACCAAGGAGAGGTCTTGTTTGTCTGGCCACAGGACACCTTAAATGCCATTTGAGGGTCATAGTAAAGGTAAAATCAACGTAACTCAGCAAGTGACTAAATACGAGTGTCAGGAAAGACCCAGATCAAAAGTGAAATGGTATGGACACCATACCATTAGCCAGGTATGGATGAATGGAGAGTACCATCAGCCAGGACCACACTCTGCAGAGATGCCGTAAGCTGGATAAGGAGTAAAGATGGACGAGGACCAAGAGTGTGGTCCGGGTCATCGTGGATTTGGGGACACCATTAGGACACACTCCACTGTCTTGTCTTTCTGTGTCTTCTCACTCACCTCAATGATGTTTTGATCTCCAGGGCCTCCAAAGCCTAGTAAGTACTCCATAAATGCTGAGTGAATGAATGATAAATGAATGTAGGCAATGGAATCAGAATAAAGGCCAGCAGTGGCCTCGCATGAGCCAAGGAAAAGGACAGGTGGTTTCTGAGACGATTTTAGGTAGTGCCATTATCACTCGTGATGCCACCCGTGCAGATAAGACTCGGGCCAGAGAAAAGGCAGGCCGCTGGCAACCGTGGAGGTCCAGGACGAAACTCCGGGGAAGGACAGCAGGGGCACAGGAGACCACTGCCTGCCGTTAGACCTAGGGAAAGTCTTAGCATTCGTGGAGACAAAGCAAAGGACGCCTTGACCATAGTGCCTTACACCCATGCTTGCGGGGCGTCGTACGTGGTTTCGCTGTTGTGTGCAGCAATGGAGCGTGTGAGAGCTGGATATACTCTCCGACTTCGGTGTACCGATGCACTAAACATGAGCATTAGTACTTCTCGCCTACGTTTAAGGGTACGTCTAGAAAGAGTGACTCGCTGTCACCGCGAATCCGTTTCTCCTTGTGAAATAGACAGCTTTAGGACTATTACGACACTGTTCTCCAAATCGAACCACTACAGCTCTTCCATTAAATTGAACACATTGGCATGCGTTTACAGGATATATTATGATGCTGAATAGGTGAAAGAAACAGTTGCCCTTCTGACCTGTTCTTCCAGTCTTCCTGTACGATACGAGGGGCTCTCTCGTATTACTTTCATGTGTGCAGAGAAATACTTGAATCAAAATAATCTAGAGATTAAAGCATTATGTGGTCTTCGCATTAAGCACGTTTAACGTAGAGTTATGTTTCTAAGCAAACGGAAGTCTTCGGTTGTGCTTCCAAATCTGTAATTCTATTTGTTAGATCCATCAAAAATGAAAATTTATGTGACCCAGCAGGAAGTTCTGTTGCCAAAAACAGGTGCTGGGACATGCAGGGGGTGTGTGGAGGAAGGGAGTGGTGCACAGAATAAACAACAGATAAAGAAGCAGGGTTCAGTTTCCTTTTATACTCAAGCTTGGGGACAGGCAGATCATTATTTACCCAGGCGTGCCACTGATGAACCGTGTACGAGGTTAGGAGGTGCCAGTCATTTACCTTTAAAATTCAATTTCATTTCTTCAAACAGTCGTTGTGAGCCTGAATATCTAATTAAAGGCTTTAGACACTGAGATCCTGCTGTAACAATCTAAAATGCAGGTAGTAGGGGGAGTTAATTCATTCAATAAATATTTGTTGAGCATTTATTTATGACGTGAGCCCTGTGCCGGACATGAGGGAACCAGGCAGATTCAGGTTTTCTGTCCGGCTCGACCCAAACCTGGAGTTCTAAACTCTGATTTTATTGTGGTTATTGCTACTGTGGCTAACACATGAACGACCGCCTTTGTTTCCAGTGTTCTACGTGGACTGTTTCCGAAGAGGTAATGTACATCCAAAGTGGCAATTTTCAATGTGCTTTAAAAAAAATTCCACTGTGTGTCAGTATTGATGGGGCCAATTCGAAAATCTAAGGAAAGTGGAATTCAGGAAGTCAGGGAGTCAGAAGAATGCTTGGAATTTCTAACAGATTTTACTAAACATTTTCCGTATCATGACATGTTCCAGAAGACCGTAAACGTTAGTTTAGACAAATATAAACTCCTCTTCGCCTTGCTGATAACTGCAAATAAATACTTCAGATGACCACCCACCAGAAAACCAAGAAGTTTTGGGTGTTTTGTGTGTTCCCTATAAAATACTTGCTTTGTACATTCTTGGAATCAAAAAGGAACATCGTAAGGTATTGCCTCATTTTGTTCTCGCTTTTAAATTCTGCAGACCTGGCTTCAAATATTTCTGTATATCTCAAGAATGTAATTCTAGAAATTTAAAATGATGTTTAACCTCTTGCCTTGTTTTGACTCCCAAAGAAGGGGCATAGAGACATTTTTTTACTTGCATTTCAGTACAGCCACACTGAATTCTCAAGTTAAAATGACTTAACCTGTCACATTGTTTTCGTGGTAGCGATCAACTAAATTAAATACAAGACTATCGATTTCAGCAAGAAGCCTAATGTAAAGTTCACAACTGTTGCACAAAACACAGCTGTTTGGCCCTGGTCCAAGTGGTAATAAGTGAGGACAAAGGAGTAGGGAAGATAACCTTTAGCTTAATATAGTTCGGTAAATTAGATCCTATATATGCTAATTTTGTACTTTTTTTAATAGATGGAACTGATTAAAAATATAAGTACTGCCGAACAGCCCTATTTATTCACTCGACATGTTCATTTCCTCAACTTCTCAAGGTAAGATATTTTCCAGCTTAATGGTTCTTTCATTTCTTTTTAGCACTTAAACTCCTTCTAACGAACAATTATTTTAAAATCCACCTTCGTTTTCAAAGTAGTGTAATTGCCCTTGAAAGGACTTTTTTTTTAATCCATTTATTTTGGCTGTGGAGGGATCCAAATGTGAAATATTTGGACAGAAGCTTCAGTTCTTTCTAGAATACTAATCTTAAATCTTTTGAAGACTTGAAATAATTTGAATGCACAGCCATTTGACGTGACAGTTGTGATTTCTTAACGATGTTTATATATTTTTGAGAGAAAGAAAGCACAAGGGAGGGGCAGAGAGAGAGAGAGAGAGAGAGGGAGACCGAGGATCCCAAGCAGGCTCTGCACTGACAGGAGACAGTCCGACACGGGGCTCGAACTCACGAACCGTGAGATCATGACCTGAGCCGAAGTCGGACGCTTCACTGAGCCACCCAGGCACTCCCCATAGTTGTGTTTTAAAGAAAAAACTCGGCTAGGTGCTAAAACAAACAAACTCAGAGGCAAGGGATAGGTGTTTCGACAGATATTTCATTGCACATTTTTGTACCATGTGAACCCACACAGGACTCGGCATAACTTAGTTGAGGAGTGATGTGTATTTTATCGGATCTAAGTGCTAGTACTGGCCTCTCCGTACCTTTTTCATATTGCATTTGATTATTCTAAATCTTGCATATTTGATGCTGGTGGGGGTATTTTAGAAATCTGGTTTTTTCTTCAGCTGCAGATAATCATGCAGATCTTCAAATTTACGTTGTGAGACTCTTGATCTGTTCAGTTGCTAACTCCCAAGTTCTGGGCACTCTCTTCCGCCGTTAGCCCGGGTCCCCTGTCACTGCGCTTTACTGCAAACCGGTGGCTCTCAGATTCCTCCTCTCCATGGGCTGGCCCGCGTCTGTGCTCACAGTTGGTTTCCGCTGACAGAGCACGGGGTCCGGGGGCAGATCCGCTCCACAGCCCGGGGACCCCTGGGCCTCCCTTATCCTCTCACAGGCACTTCCCTTACTGCTGCAGCTCCCGCGGGGATATAGGACCTCACAGGTCTGCACCAAGAGGCCTTGCTGGCTGATGCTGGCCTAACGCCCCGCTGGGCCAGGCACCCAGGGAGGCTGGCGCTCAGGGAAAGACAGGGCTCTGCCTGAGTGTTAGCTGCTTCCGAGTTCACACCTGAGCTGCCTGGTTCAGCTTCCCTGCCATGGGATGCCTACCTGTCTAGGGGGTGGGAGCTTTTAGCCTTCAAAGGGCTGTTGCACCAGGCCCTGCCATGCACCAGGCCCTGTGCAAATCAAGTGAGATTCAGCAGAGCAAGTTATGTAGCAAGTTACCTAGCGGCAAAGAGCAGGCGCTGCCTTATATTTAAAAGTAAGCTCTCCCTGCGATTTCCCCGCCTCCCTGCTACCCAGAGTTCCCTTGGATGGTGAATAGGCATATAGGACACTGCCGATCAGCCTCCGTGACCCAGTAGCCTGAGCGTGTTTCCCACCACATTTGTAGAGTGGCCTGGTACTGGATTGTCTGGGGTATGTGCCCTGCCTCTCACTTCCAGCGGCCGAGAACACATAACGGGACGTAACTAGACAACGAGGTCATGTTAGCTATCAGGCATTGCATTTTACGACTTGCAAAGAGCAGAGCACGCCCACCCCCGCGCCTTGCTTTTCTGGTGAGCTTCCTTCCGTGTCACCCCTGATGTCCTCTAACCTTTGATTTAACTCTTCTTGCTTCAGGGGTCAGGTTTTTACAACCAAAACAAATTGCAATGCAACAGATTTTAATACTTGACCCAGGCCAGTGTAAAGTTCTAATGATAAGCCAAAGCCAGTACCTTAATTGGGTCAGCAGAACTGAGCACAGCATGGTAACCACGTCTTACCATGGCCTCTACTACTAAATACATGTCCAACAGGCACCTGGGTGGCTCAGTTGGTTGAGCATCTGACTTTGGCCCAGGTCATGATCTCACAGTTTGTGAGTTTGAGTCCCACAGCAGGCTCTCTGCTGTCAGCGCAGAGCCCGCTAAGATCCTCTGTTCCCCCTCTCTCTTCCCCTCCCCCACTCATGCTCTCTCTCAAAAATAAACATTTAAAAAACAATAAACGCAACATACATACATACATGTCCAAGAGTTTAGTCTTGATTAATTTAATCATGGAAGAAAAAAATTGATAAACACCTTTGAGAAGACACACGTCGCCAGAAACCAGTGTTGGCCTGGCCGCCAGGACCTCTGGCTGTCAGACCTTCCCAATGACCATGACTCTGGGCTAGCAGTTTCACCTCTGGGTGGGGATGGGAGGTCTCTGTTTTCCCATCTATGAAATAGGAACAGTTTCTGCCCACTCCTGCCTTGTAGGGATGCTCCAAACACAGGAATGAAGGAAAGCCCTTCAACTTTTTTGAGGGGAGGATATTACATACGTGCAAAGTGGAGTTTATATTTTTACGGGGAAATAATTTTATCTTAAATAAGATAAATCCAGATATATACTGACTTGCTTATGCACGCTTAAAAAAACATGTACCAAAATAGATCATTCTTTTTTTTTTTAATTTTTTTAACGTTTATTTATTTTTGAGACAGAGAGAGACAGAGCATGAACGGGGGAGGGTTAGAGAGAGGGAGACACAGAATCTGAAACAGGCTCCGGGCTCTGAGCTGTCAGCACAGAGCCCGACGCGGGGCTCAAACTCATGGACCGTGAGATCATGACCTGAGCCGAAGTCGGACGCTTAACCGACCAAGCCACCCAGGCGCCCCAGATCATTCTTTTTTTTAACATATTTTTTAAGTTTTTTAAAATTAATTTTGAGAAAGAGAGAGAGCGCAAGTGGGGAGGGGCAGAGAGAGAGAGAGAGAGAGAGAGAGAGAGAGAGAATCCCAAGCAGTCTCCACACCGGTGCAGGGCTTGAACTCACGAACTGCAAGATCATGACCTGAGCTAAAACCAAGAGGCAGACCACCTAATTGACTGAGCCACTCAGGCGCCCCCAAAATAGATCATTCTTAACAAAGTGTAGCAATTTATACTTGAGCAAGACTGAAACACGTACTCCTGTTTTCCTTACGGAGGAGATTGTTCTAAGTAATCTTTCCTGTGGTATATGCCAATAATCTTTTTTGCCTCGTACTTTCCTATTAATTCTCATCTGGCATCCCTGCATAACTTGTGATTTTTTTTTCCATCCAGGTTGTGTGTCTATTTGTGTATTAGAAATGACGCGTTCCTATGTCTCTGGCAACCATTCGGCCCTAGGGTAACTACAAACTACCTTTGTAGTTTCTCGTCGAAGTGGTTTGTGAGAGCGTTCTGCCGCCTCTAGTTTTAGCATATGTGCTGCCGAAGCGAGCACATCGTTCTGCCGCTGCTGAAAGACACCTGTACAGTGTTGCCAGTTGGCACTCAAGAGGCATTGCCGTCGAAGCCTCTTTCTGAGCCGACGGCCGAGTTCCCGAGCAGCCTCGCGGTGTCTCCCGAGATACCTTGAGGAGAGGGCCCGGCTCGTGCTGACTTCTCCACCTTCCATTCCATTTTGTTCAGTCAAACACGTGTTTTGCCGGGCACCCTCTATGTCCTGTTCACTGCTGGAGGACCGGGGCTTCCACAATGAACTAGAAATGCTTTCGCTGCTTTAGGGCAAGCGTCTGTTCTTCTTCCATCGAGGAAGGATTGGCAGCAAAGTGTGATGGGCTTTAGGAGAGAGAGTGGCAGTCTCTCCCACAGGGGAGGCGGGACCCTCCCTCCCTGAGGGAGGAAGAGTGGGAGGGCCTTCCAGAACAGGAGCCCTTGCCTCTGGGATATGAGGGACAGGTCAGCGTTAGACAAAAGGGAAGGGCACTGGCGGCACAGGGACCAGCATGAGCTAAAACCGGACAAAGAGAGGGACCAAGAGGAATCCGTAGATGGGAGCCCCAAGGGTGAGCACAGCAAAAATGGCTGGCAGTCAAGAGTTCTAAGCAGGAAAAAAGAGAGACTGGCCTGAGCAGCTCTGCTGCTTTTAAAAAGCCCACGCTATCTGCGGAAGCGATCATGTCCTCTCCTGCCACCCCACACGCACAAGGCGGCGGGGTGGGGAGGGGAAGAGGGGTGCCCAGGTACAAGACCTCCATATATACGGGCATACAGAGCAAGCCCCCCAGTATACAATTAACAGAAAAACAACTAAGTGGGAACTTGTTAAGAGGGCTTTCCCGTGCTTTTAAAAAATGACTTCCATATTTTGAATTGTAAGGCAAAGAGATAATTGAGCTACTCTTAAGAAACCTACCACGATCGTTGCTGACAGCCGTATGGTTGGCTCGTTTCAAGATAATGAGGTCATTAAGAGAAAAATTGATAGTGCAGCTTAATATTCTTTGTTGATATTTCGTTTCTAGTCTTCCTGACATTCTTAACATGCAGCAAGACACTTCCTGGTGAGCAGAACATAAGAATGGAAGTCACCTCTCTCCCCACACCTCGTGCACGCAAATGTTCTGAACTTCTGAAGCGTACGGCATTATCCCAGGACGAATTGCCTTTATTTCTTTTTTTTCCCCATTAACTATGGCATCCTTATCTTGAAATATAGATCCTCTCCTGTGAGCTCTTGGTGATTAGATAGCCGAGCTGCTTCATTTATTAATCATCTAGGAATCTTGCTCTGTTCCTTCTGTTCCCTATTTTTAGACCTAAAAGGACCATTTCACGATACCCAGTTTTATTAATTCAACCATAGAAAGCAGTAGTTATCAGACCAAACTGATGTTTCCATCGTTGCTTCGGGGAAGGCTTCCCGCCAGAGGAGATAAACACTCCAAACTCAGCAGAAATTTCAGGCCAGTTGGGATCTGTGAGGGTTTCCACTAGACCGCTCCCTCATACGGTTTTTGAACCGCTTAAACATTTGGTCCGGACACATGTCTTCCAACTGGACTACCTGGAGAATTGAGTCAAAAATGATCTTGGCCTAAAAGATGCCCTTCTTTGTTGTGATGATTTAGGAGGACTTTTACTATTTGTGTACTGCCATCTAATGTGTCCATTCCCGGTTGTTGAACTAACCGAGAGAATGATAATTTTTGACAAATGTCAGCCTTTCCGCATGAACGGCATCTCCTCAGGTGCGGCTTAGATCCACACGCTGAAAGACCGTGACAGACAATTCAATTCATCTTCCCTTGCCCCCACTGTTTGTTTGCAAGGGTTTTGGGGGGCTTGAGGGGGCAGTAACTTTCCAACCTGTGCCCCCCGCCCCCCACCGCCACTCAACTCCCAACTTGTGTCTTGCAGGGAAGACATGAGGAAGTTACGTGTCAGAGCAAGGTGCTGTCAGAATAGTCCAAGCGAATTACAGGCTAGATCAGTACGCTAAACCATTTCAAACTACCACGTCTCAGAGCCCTTTTTTCACGGGATTCTTCATTTCTCATTCATGACTCCCTCGCCCTCCTTCACTTCTTCTGTTTCCTTATTTATCGCAGATGCTGGCTCCCACGCCAACACTAACTCACAAAAGCAAAATATTTAAAAATAAATCAATCACTCAAGAAGCAGGCAGGGTGTGATGTTCGAGGAGCAGCGTTTTGGACACTTTCTCCCTTCCCTTAAAGAAGCCTTAATTACTGGCGTGAACAAAGGCTGCCCTCTGATGGCACTATTTAACAAAACAAATCCAGCCTTACTAATTCCACAATTCCGTCTGGTTTCCACAGCTTGTTTCTGAATGTTGACTTGGTTTTCGCTGTCATTGGCAAAACCACCCACTTTCAGGCCGTGCCCTGCAAATCTTTTGTAACGGTGACAGGAAGCTCCACCTGTGAAGAGGGCTTCCGGGTAACAGCCGAGATCAACAGCTGCTGAACGCTGTCTTTCCCTCCTGAAGCTTGATTTCATCCTGTTGGAACACCGCTGGACTAATCTTGGGAAAATGGCGCTCTCTTCTCACTTTCCCCTTCCCCTGAGCGGATGGCGCTGGTCAGGGGACACATAAGCCCACGTGCTTTGTTGGCCCGTCGGAGATTAGTGTCCTCGGGACTTTTCCCTGAGCCCGCCTCACTGCCTGCTACAAACAACCTTCCCTCTCGTGGAGTCCCCTTGGCTCCAAGCAGGAGCCCTCACTCCAGTGTCCCAGCCGGCCCTCCCTTCACCCACATTTGTCCCCACTCAGCATCCCCCTCTCTTCCCTCAGGACACGCCACAGAGCCGAGGAGGCTCAGTCTTCTCTGCTTGTGTTTCGTGAAGTGACGTCCTCTCCCTGGTGGCGGGGACCAAAGTGCCCCCGTCTCGGGTTTGGGAGGATACTCGGTGGCCCTTTGGCCCCATTCCAACGAAGGACCAGCAAATAAGCGTCCCTCCCTCCCTCCTCCTGTGGGCAGCTCCTCAGCCTGCCCCCCAAACAATCACAGCCTTTTCCATGATGGCCTTTCTGTCACTTCAAAGTGTCTCTTCCCCAGGGATCAAAGCCGGGCTTCTAGCCACGGGGTACTTACCATCTTTGAATGTTAGGTAACAGCACAGGGGATAACCCCTACTTTTAGGCCAGAGGTGAGAAGAAGATACACTTTCAGTAGAATGGAAATTGCCAGCGGCCAAGTGGAGGGTCACACAGAGCTCGGGTTTGGGATGAGGAGAATGTTCTGGAGATGGCTGTATACATAAAATGTTTCCGTTATGTATATTTTACCATAATTTAAACAAACACAAAAAAAAGAAGACATACTTTCAAAAAAATGTTCCCAGCCCTAGCAAATTCTACCATAACGGGAGGACAACACAATCTTAATTCCCCAGAACAACTGGGGTCATAAGTCTTGCTGTTTACTATGTGCAGTAATATTCTAGGCAGAATATCACCAGCAAGTTGATGAAAGTATGCCTAAAATTCTTGCCCACCTGCTTTGCTTTGCGTAGCTATTGGGGAGGTGGCTAATGCTGCGGGTTGACTGATTAAGGCAGCAGTGGGGGGCAGATACGGAAGAACATCCTCAGAATGAGATATTTAGGAATTCATGGAAAAAAAGTGAGAGCCATGCAGTTATCATTTCTCGAGAATTACATTCTGCCTTGGGTCTTCATCTTCTCATCAAAACACAAAAATGAAAAGAATATGGTAAATTTGCAGTGGGTCGGAAGGAGACCCACAGGGGGTGATTGAAGAGTTGATACATATGGTGTATGAACAGAAGTCAAAGAGTGGAAACGCCTGCTATTTTAGGATGACTTAAAAGAGAGCTTCACATATGCAGTAGCTGTTGTGGTGACCAAGGGACAAGAGCGTGGGTTGTTAAGTGAAAAACAAAATATGGCCCACCTCCTCTGCTCTAGGATGTTTGCACAATGCAGAGCCTTTCCTCAGTTGTGGTCAGCACAATTTTTTAGAGCTTCATAAAGGCCAAATTAGTAGTACAGATTAAAAAATAAAAGGAAATAAGTCTGAAGACAACTGCCAAAGGAATTTTCAAGAAGAAACATGCACAAAAGAATTTACAGGATTTAAAATTGAAGCTGAAGAGGCTAAAAGTTGTAAAAACAAACAAACCAACGAAAACAAACAAACAAACAAAAACACCGGCCACAAACAAAAAGAGAAGCTAATTCTTTATGTTGAGGGGATGAACAAAAGGAAGTCTGGATAAAAGAAGACTGGGAATTTTGGCTGGTATACCAAAGACCTCAGGGGTCAGGTTGGCCAATAGGATGGACTTCACCGGGAGGCTCTGGAAGTCTTCTCTTCAGGGTTGAAAACGTAAGGCAGAGTGTTGCGTGGCCTGAGATTGGGTGGGCGTGCAAAGCCTTCTGTTTCTGGCACAGATCAGCAGCCCTACATTCAGGAGACTGGGAGACCTTCTAAGGGTGACCAGGAATTCTGATTAGGACCAAACATTGCAGGAGAAGGAGAAACTCATCTCGAGAGAGGATGGGTTGAGGGGGGGAAACTTGTTTCCCTGGGAAGCGTGGGTGGTATTCTGGCCTCTTTGGTGTAACTGACGTGCCACCCCAGTTTTACCAGTTTGGGGGGGAGCTCTGTCCTAGACAAAGGAGCGGGCTGGCAGCCTGAAACCATTATTACTGTTGACTTCTGGAATGGGGGAGATCTCTATCAGATGTCTCTCTACAGTTAGAAATTTCGAGAGAGTGGCTATTATATTATCTGATACTTAATAAATTCCTAAACCATCTAAAACTTCTGTTTTGGAAAGTTATCCTGGAAACCTTGCATTGGGCTGCCGCGTGCAACTCAGAGCACGTCACCCACGTCCAAGAAGCCTTGTCAGTCTGCAGCCTTCGGGGGGAGATGGCAGCGGCCAGACTGAGGGCCCTCTCACAGTGGGAAGCCGTGCCTTGCTTCACAGGATTGGGCACTTCTGCTAATTCGCGGTAACAGTCATTCTTCACATGAAGACAGACTACAGTTGAGGTTTCTGGAAAGCGTGATGCGATTGCGGAGGGCCTCCCGGCATTCACATCTGGGACGCATGCTTCGTCTTCCTAACCCGTAGCTTTATTACTTTAGTTGCTGCTTATCGTAGGTACGAAACTCAATTTAATTAAAAAGAGGAAGATACCTCCAGGACAATAGGGGTGAGCTGGTTTGGCACAGCTGACTTGTGAGATGAGTTGGTTCCCATGCGCCTCCAGCTGCGTGAACGTCACCTTGTGTCCATACAAGACTCGTACTGGCACGGCTAACCCTGGTTAACTTTCCCGTGGGGAGTGGTCAAGGAGTCCAGAATATCATTCATGCAGCCTGGTGCCTGAAAGTCCACCACTAGACAGTCATTTCTTTTCGTACCTTTGGATTCCTCTTTCTGAAGCTTCTCGTTAAAAATGCAAATAGATGGGGGCCCCTGCGTGGCTCGGTCAGTTAAGCGTCTGACTTTGACCCAGGTCATGATCTCAGGGTTCGTGGGTTCGAACCCCATATTGGGCTCTGTGCTGACAGCTCGGAGCCTGGAGCCTGCTTCGGATTCTGTGTCTCCCTCTCTCTCTGCCCCTCCCCTGCTTGCACTCTGTCTCTCTCTGTCCCTCACAAATGAATAAATGTTAAAAAAATTTTTTAGATAAAAATACAAATAGACCTAGGACCTTATGTGAGTTAATACACGACAAAGGATGGGTGACCTGGTATGTCGACTTTCATCTATAGCAGAGGCCTGTGATATCAGCAGAAGCCTGTAAACTTAGAAGCATACACCCAGGCATTCAAGTCTTCACTGGCTGAGCACCTACTGTGTGGCTCACACTGTGCTAAGTGGCATCGTTGCCGGCTCCAGGAGCGTAGGCTGACGGGAGAGGCAGACCTACACGGACAGTGCCGGACAGAAGGACGGACACGGGATGGGGCAGAACTGCTGAAGGATGTGACTGTGATTCTGGGCTGGCTTTTGCAAGGTCACAGAGTCTGCCAGCCGGGGAGTCGTGAGACGGGGTCTCGTCAGTTTGTTTTCTCTGTGCTCCTTCTGACCCCTGATGGAATGTCCAGGCATCCTCATCAGAAGGCCACAGGGTCACAGGGTAAAAGGACCCTGAGGGTCTGCCTGCGGGTCCCCAGAAGGTCCCCAGAGCGAGACCTGTGCCCAGAGCCTGGAGTGTTCTCCCAGGCTCCCCAGGGCCATTGTGTGCAGGCCGGTCAAAGAAAAAGGGGAGAAGCCTTAAGAAAAACTCAGCCAACCTGATCGTTTTGCCTCAGGGAGGCCTTGCCCTCAGGCCAGCGTTCAGAGCATTTACCCAATACCTTTGTGGAAGGCATTAAAATGAAACACCTAGATACTCGTTTTATTTTTATCTAAAACCACCTGCCTCCATTTAAGGATAATTACATAGATTTTTGTTGTGCTCATAATGCCCCCTTACGTTATTACTTTTCTCAACTCTGGAATCTTCTTTCCATGGTTCAGAGCACAGATTCTGGAGCCAGACCTGCCTGGGTTCACATCCCGGCTCAGCCACAAATTACTCACCCCCTCCCTGCCCCAGGTGCCGATGGGGACGGTTGTGGTTCCTACTCCATGGAGACGTTGTGAGTCTTCTGTGAGGTGTTCACGAAAGGCTTACAAGAAGGTGATTTAATAAATGTTGAGTGTGTTTAATAAACGTTGGCTAATGTCACCCACTTCCTGCAGAGCACCTGCCCTGAGACTGTTGGAATCAGAACATAGAAGAAGCACCATCTCACCCAGCGAGGCAATCGGGATTGATCACACGTTCCATGAGGGGCAGCCACCTGCCAGTGTGTCTGTGCCAGACGCTGGGAATACAAAACCCACCACCGCGTGCCCCCACCCTCAGGAACCCACAGCCCAGGGAGAAAACGAGACCATGTCCACACCTCCCTGCTGACAAATCCAGTTGTTTGCCTGGTGCTGGCCAGGAATAGCCCTCTCAGCCCCAGCAGGTCCCCGCACAGACATTTCCCACACATAATAAAGTGCCGATCAGGAACCCCTGCTCACTGATTGAATTCTTCACTGGTACCTTAGCAGACTGGGTCCTCTAATGACAATATATGAGCTAGAGGGGAAACGGAGTCTAAGTGGGCTTCGTTGTCCTCCAGAAGTGATGGGTCGTAACCAGCTCCATGTTTGTGTGCATGTGTTAGGTTTGGAGGAGACCAGCCCGTCTACATCAACATCATTAGAGACCCCGTCAACCGGTTTTTATCTAACTATTTTTTCCGTCGATTTGGAGACTGGAGAGGGGAACAGAACCACATGATCCGCACCCCCAGCATGAGGCAGGAGGAACGCTACCTGGTAAGTCCTGTGGCATCTAAGAGTGGCCCACCCCGCCCTGGGCGAGCCCCTGGAGGCCGGGGAGCTCTCCCTCCCCACCCTGGCTGTCCCGTGGCACTTCTGTGGCACCTTCCTCAGGGAGGAAGTTTTGCCCGTGAAAAGCTGATTGTCCCAGATGACCCAGATCCTGATGAGCATCTTCTCAAATGACTTTCTAGTCTGGTTTTTCCTGGTTTGTCTTTCGCGCTAAATCCCAGGGGAATCCCTAGGGAAACCTGATGGGTGGTACTGTCATTTAGACGTGTTTGGAATCTCTCTTGAAGGGCACAACGTGACTCCCGTGGCAGTCCTATGAGAGAGGGGTGTCTTCAGATGAGACCCTGTGGTTCCTTAAAGGATGTGGGCACAACCGTGACTGTTTACAGGTCATCCAATGTCAAGTCCGGGTTCTTGCCCACCAGAGCACAACAGAATTAGGCTGTCTCAGCAAAAACTGCTCTTTCTGGACCTTGTTTGGGGACCCTCAGCTCCATGGGGATGTTAATTGTGACCCCAGTAATTGTTTCCATAGGGCAGAGTTGGGAACAAAAAGGGAGGGCCAGCAACAGAGTTAGAGTGCATTTGTCACCTGTTTGTGACCTAGATCAACAAAAGCTTGTCGGGCAGCCGAGATCGGGTGGTAAAGAAGGGGAAATCCTGGTCTGCGTGTCTCAGGGAGCCTGTTGGGGTCACCCAGACCCATCCTGGGCCGTTGGGCACAGCAGAAGGAGAAGAGAGTAATGAGGGGTCAGTACAAGTCTGTTCCCAGGGTGGGAGAGTGACCCAGAGCCTGTGCCCCCTGCTGTCAAGGCCACAGAGCATCCTTAGAGCTGAAGTGTCATTACCCACAATTCCAGCCAATGCCCAAGCTTCTCTTTCCTCATTTAATTTTTAAAAGTGTAATGAAAGTTCGTGTTTGGAGGATGGGAGTATTTTGCGTGATGTCACTTTCACGTGTTACAATCCACAAGCAGAGTTGAGAAAATGGAGTTGTGTCTTATCTGCTGTGAAACAACGCGTTCATAGATGGGCCAAGACCAGAAACTAAGCCCGGTTACCATTCAGGATTTACTCAACCACCTAATGCTTTAGTGAAATATTTTTAAAATGGCTTTTACTTTAAAAAAAAAATTTAGTGGCAGAAACTCTCATCTTTTCCTTGAAACTGCATGTTATGACCATGGCTATATATTTTTTATTCAGTGACAAGTACATCTTCAGAGGATAGAACCACTTACTAGCGATGCAGGCGGGCCGGGTCTGAGGACCCAGAGTGGGGGGACAGTCCCACAGAATCAGCCAGGAGGCTCCTTGGCTTCACACAGGATGGAAATCATACCCAACCCAGCAGGAGGCAAAAGCAGGGTTGACTGAAGATATATACCGAAAGAGATAGAAATGGAGTGTCCAGGAGATTTGGAAACGAGAAGAGGGAGTCTGGCCTTTGCTTGGGATCTGCGGTTTTTATTGGTGACTAGGGTCGGGTGTGTGTCCTCTCAAACATACAGGAGCGGGTCAGAACAAGACAGGGTCCACACGTCCTTCATAAGTCGCTCGTTCCCTGAAGCCAGGGGTCTTGGCGTGCAGATATCTAGTGTCTGTGGTCTGGAACAGGCACATGATACCTCTGCCCGGTCATTCCTTAGATATCATCTGTTGTGCTGGAAAACTCCAAAGATATCATTATCTCTCTATCCCTTAGAAAGGGGGCATAGTTAAGGTAAGGCATGTGCAGGGTAGGGTGCAGATCCCAGCAAGAAGAGAAGCAGGAAAAGAAGCCAAGGGGAGAAAGAAACAGCCTTTGCTTTCATGGGGTCTCTTTGATTTCCCGGTCTCATTAGAGGAGTAATGTCTATTTGGATTATTGTGGTTTGCGTTGGCTCTTGGTTACCATTTATATGTTCTTTTGAAAATGATGGGGCATATTCAATTTAATCAAAGAATATTACGGTTCCTGACCCGATCCTGATACTAAGAAAGTTAGAACCAAGTTATAGCTGATGATCTTGAAAAACCAAAGATCTGGAAGTGAGTTTTATGAATCCCGCTCTTCAAACGTTAATGTAGGTAATAGCTAAAGTCGCAGTCCGTCAGAAGGTGAAAAGTGATTTTGGAAAAACATGGAAGTGGAGGGGCAGCCTTGGGGATCCAGAATGCCAGAGGGGGCGGGGACCGGCTGGGATGTCAGTGAGGGGGTGAGGAAGACAGTGAGGACATGGCATCGGAGGGACTGTCAGAGTAGAAGATGGAAGTCGGTAAGTTGGTCAGCGAGGGGCACACAGCTCCACCTGGAGGGGCATCCGGACAAAGGCCTGCAGTGGGCACACGTGTGGTTCATTCAGAGATCAGCGGGGAGAACGGTGTGGCTGGTGGAGAGTGGGGCGTGGGGACAGGAAAGTGGCAGGAGGAAAATTCGGAGAGGTAAGGGTGGGAGAGAACAGATCGTAGAAAGCCCCATGAGTGACGCCAGTTTCTCTAAGTGAGCTGGGAAGTAACCCGAATGACCCCAAGTCAAACCCACCTTCCTCAGTGCTCTTTCTCTGGAGTCTCCATGGGAAGGCTGAGCCCTTCTCCCAGCAGGGATGTGTCATACCATCAGCCTGCAAACACCCTCAGCAGGCTTCTCCCACCTTTCTAGCAGTCAGGGCCTCCCTCCTGCGCTAGACCTGTATCTGGCCAATCCCTGCAAGTCTCACAGGCTCTTCCCACTCAAAGTTTCCACAGGGCTCTATTGAGAATGGAGTTTGTGGGATGGTGACCCCACAGTTATGCAGTGCACAGGCTATACAGCTGTACAGGGAGGTCTTGATGTTCTTCCTGTGCTCTCAGAAAGTTCCGTGCTGGTGATACCATTTCTCTGGGTGATATAATGTCTTAACTTCTGCCCTCCAACAGCCTATAAGCTCTTTGAGGACCAGATAGGATCAAAGTTCCATCTGTGTCCCTGGCACGCAGAAGAGGGGCTGAAATACTGGAGGCCTAAATAGCATTCTACTTACTAAATAACAAACACATTATTAATATGGAAGCTGAGAGCAATTCTCTAGGTTTTTCTACCCTGTCACGTTTTTGCCATCCTATGAATCATTGCACATAACGTAGTCTGCACGTATTCACACAGTTAAGTTGTAATCATTTGCCAGAGAGGTTGTAAACAGGAGAGAAAAAAAAAAAAATCATGGTTTAGATTTAAAAAAAACAAACAAACCCATAAAGTGTTGAAAGTTGGTAGTCGAAGCTAATCTTATGCTGCCTTTATGGTGTGATTTGAGAGATTCTGGGGAACTTTCCCCGCCTGGAATTCTACCCTTAGAGATTTGCAGGGGCCTCCTTTCCAAATGGAAGCTCTGTGTCCTGGGAAGGGCCTGTGTCCGATGAGCTCATGTCATTCCTTGGCAGGGCCCCAGCAGGAGAGCACTGGGCTCCCCAAAGCAGCAGAGGGAGAAATCAGGGTAGCAAGGAATAGAGAGGGGGCCCCACGGGACATGTGACTCCTTCGTGACCTGGCCCCAGCCTGACCCAGTTAGAAGACTCTTTTCTTGTTCAAAGGATAGTTTGTTTATTTGGAAGAAGATGGTCTATCCCCCCCCCCCTTTTTTTAATAGCTGAAACTTTTCATTTCATCTCCTTGGACCCATTAAACCCTTGAAATAAAACTGTCCCCTTTCAGAGCCTGCCCTCATTTTGGCAAGCCTGGGTGGTCAGTTGTTTGACTCAAAAGAGGGTGTTGTGTCTCAGTGGGGTGTAGGGCAGCTGTGAGGAGACCGCTGTCCCTGGAGGGGACGCACAGGGTGCACCCACACCCGAGAAGGAGGCAGGCGTGGCCGTGTGACGAGACCTCTCCCTGAACACTGCACGCACGCGGAGTCATGGGAGCTGGCCCCAAATGGGTCCACTGATGTACCCACATTATTCCAGATCTCAGCACTCCAAAGTCACTTGCTTTATCCAGTTGCCAAAACTCAGGCAGTTCTGCTCCTGGCCCCGAGCCTCACAGAGCTGCTTAGCATACAGCTGAGAGAGGGCCAGGGCCTCTGAGCCTGCCCCGGTTGGGGCGGGGGGGGGAGGGGGGGCGTGAAATAATATCATCTTGTGATGCTGGTTTGGAAGAAAATGGAAAAGGATAAAGGGATCATAGGATTTGCAGGGTCCCTGGAGGTCATGGGGAGACTCTTGTTTCACAGGGGGTAGGAACGGGGTCTGGGTCTGAGGGTGGGTCAGAGGCCCCACCAGAAGGAGAAGCCGGGCCCCCAACTCCACAATTGTATCATTTGATCATTTGGACCTTATGTTTTACTTCCTGCATGTTAAAGGAAGAAGAGGACTGGGCTGGGCCAAGTTCTGTGCTTTCTGAGCAAAATCATTTTGTCTGACGCATCTTTACAAAGACAACAGCTGTTATAACCTTTTCTTTCTTCCCAAATTTTCTAGCATCTTATAGCTATTTCCCATATTTTCTGGAAGCAGTTAGATTTTCTAGAAGTTTCTATGTCTTTCCAAACCATGCTTCCCTTGTATTCACACACACAAAAATAATTTTAAAATAACTTCTTGCTTGGGGCACCTGGGTGGCTCAGTCGGTTGGGCGTCCGACTTCGGCTCAGGTCATGTTCTCATGGTTCGTGGTTCGAACCCCGCGTCGGGCTCTGTGCTGACAGCTCAGAGCCTGGAGCCTGCTTCCGATTCTGTGTCTCCCTCTCTCTGGCCCTCCCCTGCTCACTCTCTGTCTCACTCTCTCTTTCAAAAATAAATGAACATTAAAAAAATGTTCTTGCTAGAACGGATACAAATTCAACATAGAGCAGCCACGCCATGAAAAGGCCATTCCCTTCGGCTCATATCTCTTTGTCCAGACCCAGACACTGGGCTGCCCAACGCACAGGTTCCTCCTTTCTCTTTTGCTTTTAGACTCATAAGGTGGGACAGAGCTGAGCCCAGGCACACTTGGATACATCCCAGCACATGAGACTCCTCTCCAGCTGGAGTCCAGGCTCCTTTTATTTCCAGGGCAGGGAGGTCCCTGGCACCCAGAACGTAGCTAATGAAAGAATGAATGGCCGCTAATGAAAAGCAACTGTTGTGATTTACAAGCGAGGGAGAGCATCTCATGCCTGCAGAAGCCACTCCCTTTTCCAGTTGCTGAATTTCCCTGCAAATGGATTTCTTGCCCTGGCATTTCCACTCCGTTCGTTATGTATACGTGTGCCATTTCTGCCTGCTGTTTGCCTAAAACTTGGCTGTAGAAAGGTTCATGGTCGAATGTTCTGCAGGGATCCCACTTTGCAGTTTCAAACTCCAAAAAATGTCAGGTTGGCCTCCTTACCCAAGCTTACTGCACGTTCACCGGAGGACCCTTCCACTAGACGACCCTCCATTTGAAGAACAGGGAGAGAAGGAGATGTTCCCAGGGAGAAAACGCCTCTGTGATACTGTTTATTCGCCTTGGCTGTAAAGCGTGGAAAGTAATGCATGTTTAGAAAAAAAAAAAGATGCATAATTTACAGCTTCTTAATTCATAAAGAATTCAGTGAATCATGTTGGCCCCGTTGGATTCTGGAGAAGTCTGAAAACTGGCCAGCGTCAGCAAAGGTTTTGCAGAGAGCTATGCATTTTAATCTGCTTGAAAGTTTTGGACTCTAAACGTCCTTTAGCTTTGGAAATGTATATATGAAATACTCATTTCTGGAAATTTCCACTCTGCCCTGACCAGCTGAGGCTGTCTTGTGATCGAAACCTCGGGCTTTGCCTCCGTCTTTATTAAGCGTCATCTTCTTAAAGACAGAAAACAAATATGGGATTTGGATGGTCTGCTCTTTCGGTATTTCAGTAAATATCTATGTTTTCCGAATTTTAGAAAGTAAAAAAGTAATACTCTGTCTCCGACTAGTACAGATTTGGCTTATGATTGCAGGCTGAGACAACAGCCTACCTAGCTGGGTGACCCAGCCAGTGAGTTAGCCTCCGTGAACCTTACTTTTCTCATCTGTACGATGGGGATATTTTACCTCCCTTGCCTGTATCACAGAGTTGTTGGGAGAATAAGTGAGACATTCTACACAGAAGTACTCTGAAAGCTAAGAGTTTCCAGAAATGGTTTCGGCATTAATGCTTTCACCCACTGGCTGCATGTGACCTGTAGAGACTATTGCTCCTACGGACAGGAGCTGCTGTTCCCCTGTAGCCCAGGCCACGCTGGGCCATGTCCTGAAGCGTGAGGTCCACCTCCGCCAAGATCTCACATGGCCCCACCAGGCCCCTTCCCCTGGGAATTTGTTTCTAAGGAAACTGCTTCTCTCTGTGTTCCCAGCAGCTGGAGGCGCGTTTTGATCCCGGCCCACTGGCATATATTTGTCCCTGTTTATTTGCTTGGAAACCTAAGCAGCTGTAGGCACAGGGCTGTAAAGTCACGGAAACAGCACACTGTCGGCTTCCAAGGAGTGGGGAGAAAAGGTGAGCCAGGGCCTAAATGCTCCCTCGTGCCGCGCAGAGGTGCGGAGGATGAAAGAGCCCTGACTTGAGAGGAGCATTTTTGGAATCCATTTGTCAAAAGTGGTCACGGGCATCGCTAGAACCAAAGACCACTTCTGGGGTTTACCAGCACCCAGAGCGGCCCCGGAAGCTTCTGGCAAACAGAGAAGATGATGGCACAGGAGGGGGAGGGGCAGGAGAGTCGAAAACAAGAAGGGGTCTCGGAGAAAAGGCTGGCTAGGTGCCTTGTGAGGGAAGAACGGAGAATCTCCAGCCACTGGTCAGGATGCCACCAAATAGCCACAGCCTTGCAACTGGTGGGTCGCAGGTTAGTGTGCCCTCCTCACATTTGCTCATTCACCTTCCAGCATCCTCCTACACCTCTGCGTGTAGGTATTAGGTCCCACCCCTCGACCCCCTTTTATGGGCTCCAAAGGGGAGCCCAGACAGGCTGCACGGATAGGGTCAAACTCCAAATGTGAGGAAGTCGTATTAGGCCCTGTGAGTTACAAGGAGCTCAGATCCCCTCAGGTTACCTCAGGTTACAGGGGCCGGGGGAGCAGAAACGTGGGGACAATGATGAGGACGTGTCCAGGAATGAGGACAGAAGGACCACAACTGCCGGCAAAGACCAGAACATGCCACGCAGAGCACAGCCCATGAGGAGGACGGGGAGCAGAGTGAAGCCCAGCGTCAAGGCGGGACACCAGACGTGGCTCGGAATCGGAGCCAGGTCTGGCCACCAAATTACGTTGGCACCGGGCCGCCCAGGGGTCCCCAGCTCCCTATTCTGCGATTCTGTCCTTGACACGCTTCAGCCACTCGCCCTCCTCTCGCCTTCTTCAGTGGCCTCGTCCGCTGCTCCCACAGTGGTGCCCGGTATTTCTCTTTGGCTCACATTCAAGGCCCTGAGTGACCCTGATTTGTCCAGTTGGTCAGTCTGTCCAGCTGCCTCATCGGTCGTGTTTGGCTGCCCCTGAGACACGTCCCCTCTCTGCTCTGGTCGAGGGGGTAGGCAGACGGGTGGGACAGGATGGAGCATCCCGTACGCGCAGGGCCTGTGTTAGCTTCCCGTTGCCGCTGTGACGGTCGACCGCGCGCGTAGTGGCTTCGACGACAGAAATTTCTGCCGTTGCATTTGTGTAGGTGAGAAGTGTAGCACAGAACACCAAGGTGTCAGCAAAGCCGCCTTCCATTTTGGGGGTTCAAAGCGAAGACCCCTTTCCTCGTTCATTCGGGGAAGGCAGAATCCATGCCCTGTGCTGCCAGGATTGAGATCCCATTTTCTTCCTGGTGCTCCCGTGAGCACCATTCCCATTGTCTAGAGGCGTCTACGTTCCTTGAAATGTGGTCCCCTTTTCCAAAGCACCTAGTGACTTGAGCCCCTTACCTGCTACAGATCTCTCCTCCTTCTTCCATCTCATCCCTTTAACCCAGCTGAGGAGGGATCTACACTTGGAGGGTTCGTGTGATTAGATCGCACTCACCCAGATAATCCGGAATATTCTCGGTCTCAAGGACTGTAACCTTCATCACACCAGCAGGATCCCTTTTGCCACATAAGATACCGTATTCACGGGTACCAGGAATTAGGGTGTGGACATCTTCAAGGCCCACTATTCTGCCTGCCACAGCGTCACCTAGGACTGCAGGTCCTAAAGAGACTGGAGGCGATGTGAGCATGACAGGCACTTGACCTGTCCCGTCCATAGGTGGGGGCCCTCATCTGTTTTCCACTGTGGCATGGCACCAAACTACGGCTACCCTGCTTCTGGTCTTCAAAACCAAGAGTACAGTCCTCCATTTTGGGTTTTCTCCTTAACACTAATGACGCATCCATCCAGTCATCATTCATTTATTCAATAAACACCGGTAGTCCTTTCTGTATGTCAGGCACGATAATAGAAACTGGAGATAAAACATAGAGCAAAAATAGACTCAATGTCTATCCTCATGGAGCTCAGAGTCCTATAAGCGAGACAGGCAGTAATCCCCACTGCACAAATGCATGTGAGATAGTAACTGTATCACATCCTACAGTGCAGAGACAGGGCACTGTCCAGGCATAGGATGAGGCAGTTGGCAAGTGGGAGGTCAGAGACGTGATGGTTGAAGTAAGATCTGAAGGGAAAGAGGAGAAGGAAGAACATCCAGATGTAGGGAACAGCATGTGCAAAGTTCCGGTGGCAGGAGGGAGCACAGTAAGCCGAGGGGGAGAACGAGGGAGGCTGGAGCAGAGAGATCAGAAGGAGGACAGAAAAAGCTGAGTCCGGTAATGTGGGCAGGCAGAGGTCAGGCCCTGTTAAAGAGCACTGGGGAGACACTCAGGATTTAAAGCACGGGAGGCATATGTACATGGGATCCTGAAACTTTTACATTTTGAAAAAAATTAGCTAACGAAATACAGAAGGACTCCAAATATGTGCATAGACCAGTTAGTTCAAGGCTAAATGCAGAGATCCAAGTGGGAGATAAATGAAGAAACAAGTGTTTATGGAGCATTGACCATACACAAGGAGCAGCTCCAGTTTGGGGCAGGGGTGGTGATGGGGGAGCATTTACAAACAAGTGTAAAACACCCCACTGTCCCAGTTGTTAACAGCCCAGCTAGCAACGGAAGAACCAAACTTGAAAAGCTCACCACCAACAAGGAGAGAGGTCATAGCTCAGTGCAGCAGCACAGAAATTGTCAATGGCTGGGACACGTTTAATTAGCAAAATAATGATGGAGACACAGTCTGAGAATCCAGGTGAGGAAGGAAATCTGGGAGAGTTGGGGTCATTGGGGGAGGCTTCTTAGCCGAGGTGGGAGCTCCATCTTTAAGGACGGATATAGATTAAGGCAGGGGTACGGGTCAAGAGGGCCATAGGAACTGAGTGTGTGCAAAAGCCTGAGAGCCTGAGGCTTGCTCTTTAGTGACCCGCCCAGCTTGGCTGGAGCAGAGGGTTTAGGGAGGCGAGGAGCTTTGGGGCTGTAAAGCAGTTCTCCAGATGGCCCTGAGCAGGGGAAGCAACATGCACTCCTGAAGGAAGGTCCCAACAGGAGCATCAAACCCCAGGGCCGCCAGGGCACAGCCAGGTGCATCCGCTGGCCACCTGTCAGCTGAGATCCTCTGCTCCTCACCCCGCCCCTCCCTGTGAGCCCTCGGACCCTGCAGCTGTCTCTTCGCTGGGGGCTCAGCTCTGCGCCCCTGCTGGGCCAGTTGGCTCATATTCACAAAGGTGACAGTTTCCAGCCTGGCCGCTCATTGGAATGACCTGATTCCAGAACTACTGATGCCTGTCTCCTACACCCAGAGATTCTGGTCTGGTTGATCTGGAGTGCAGCCTGGGCTTTGGGATTTGTTACAAGCTCCGGAAGTGATGGCAACACGTAGCGAAGGTGGAGAAGTACGAAGGATAACAGCACATCCGTGACTGGCTGTGTTAGCAGGCGCTGCTCTCACCAAGAGACGCACCGCCTGAGTATCTTCTGGAGTCTTACCTCCCGTATCCTCCGCCCCTTTGGAAAAAGCTGTACTTGCCTTCCCCTCAGAAACGTTTCTGCTTGTAAGGCTTTTATTTGGCCCGTGCAGATAAATGTCGTTAAAGAAGTTTGATGATGTAGTGCGAGGTTTGCTGTGTTAACGAATACTTGTACCTGTGTTACCGGGCTTCCTTCTAAATTGAAGTGGGTCCTATTTATTATACAGAAACCAAAGAGTCTATGATAGGTGCCTTTAACATCTCACTTTCTAGAGCCCTGCTTCAGGCAGTAAAACAGAGAGCGAGCACTTTGGCAAATAAAATCCTTGAGCATGAGGACCTCTGTATTGCCACCTCATCAAAGAGACATGTGTCGTATACAAATACATATACATACTAAATGAAAAGACATGGGTAAATACAACTACACTTTAAATGCAGTCAGGAAATGTCCTTTCGAATAATGTTCCCCAAATGTAGTCAGGGCATTTGCTATTCAAAGAACTTACGGGGTGAAGTTTTATATAAAGTGCCAAGTTAATGGCTCAACTGATCTGCGTTAAAATTTTGAATTTCATACCTTGCATTTGTTTTGCAGAACCCGGCGCACCACTGTAGTTGTCCTCAATTTGCTTTGCCAAATTGTAATATTTTTTCTCTGCCCAACCGTGTTACATACACAGCACAAATTCCCCAAAGGCGGGATGACCTCCAAATGCGTCCTGAAAAATATTTTGCAAAGTTTGAAGACAGACAGGAAAAGTAAAAGTGTAAAACATCTGAGAGATTTATTGGACTCTCAGCTTAAATTCTAATTGCAAGTACTTATGAAAATGTCAATATTAACATGAAATAGCTGGCAGTTTCTCTAATAAATGTAAATTGAGTTAGATGGTGCATAATTGGAAAAACGCTTGCTTTGCTCGGGCTCTCCCAAAACAAGCCTTAAAATCTGTTAGCTGCAGCAGCCTTGCCCTCTAATGGCTGGAAATAGAAGGACAAATACTTTTAACAGCAAGGGGGATAGAAACTAAGAGAAGGGCATGGCTGACCATTTAGCACCATGTGCAGGTTCTCTTCCCAAAGCATGGGGCACGGTGTAGATGTTAGTGTGAGCATATTCGTAAAAAGAGGTGGCTAGATGGAGGCTGAGGGCTAGGGAGCCAAAAGCCAATGCCAAGTGCCTTGGATCTTCAGAGCCGTCTTCTCTAGAAGCTGGTAAAACAGATGCTTGATCTCCTGAAATGCAACAAGAAGGTAAAACTCACCTCCAAACACTAAAGATTTTTTTAAATGTTTATTTTTGAGAACGAGAGAGACAGAGCGCCCGTGGGGCAGGGGCAGAGAGAGAGGGAGACAGAATCCGAAGCAGAATCCGGGCTCCAGACTATTAGCACAGAGCCCGACGTGGGGCATGAACCCACGAACCGTGAGATCATGACCTGAGCCAAAGTCGGATGTTCAACCAACTGAGCCACCCAGGCGCCCCCAAATACGAAAGATGTAAATGCCTGGAAAAGTGATAGAATAAATAATCAAGCCTGGAAACTGTGACGGTCTTAGCTCGAATTGGTTTTGCAGAACACGCTTAACAAACTACCTCCGTTCCCTCTTATGAGCGACTAATGAGTGTCACAGACAGGGTAGAACCAGTAAATGTGGTTTGGTGGGAATTTAGTAGGAAGTCTGATCTTATCCCACATGACACTTGCATTGGTCTTCTAGGAAAGCAGCCAGGAATGAATGGGACAGGTGGGGGATGAACCGGCTATAAACTCGTGCACAGACCATCTTTTCTCTGACCCTAAGCTCATGAAGATATTCATGGTTAAATGAAAGAGATTTGGCCAAAGCCTACTCAGCTGCACGATGAGTAAAGATTTGTAAAAACGGCTCAGCGTTTCATTGGACAAAGTGGAAACACAATGGAATTGTACCAACATTCATATACTCATCACCTTTTGCATTAAAGAGGAAGTGACTCTGCTATGAATTTACAGTAAAGATGGCTGCCCCTTTGCCACCTGCAGAGTCTTTTTTTTTTAATGTTTATTTTATTTTTGAGAGAGAGAGAGAGAGACAGAGTGTGAGTGGGAGAGGGGCAGACACAGAATCTGAAGCAGATTCTGAAGCAGGCTCCAGGCTTCAAGTTATCAGCACAGAGCCTGATGTGGGGCTCGAACTCACGAACTGCAAGATCATGACCTGAGCCAAAGTCGGTCGCTTAACTGACTGAGCCACCCAGGCGCCCCGTCACCTGCCGTCTTAAACGCTCACTTCCATTTTTTGAAATAAACTCACCTCTTGGATGAGACTTGGTGGAAAGAAATCAGCATATGTACAAAAGAAAGTTCTCAATTTCAATAGGAGACCGAGGAAACTTTGTTGATGATAGAATGTCAGACCTAACTATGGCATTCTCTGGTTGCTATTAGTAAAAACTATGTGCAATTAAGAAAAGTGATCTAATCTAACATGGTAAGGTTAACCTCAACCAACTTTGATTACTGCTAATCTTTATTTCTCCAGTAATTATTACTTGGTGTGGATTATATACCTATATATACATATACATATGTGTGTATGTGTGTGTGTGTGTATATATGTATTTACTTGCTAATGTGTGTTGCTTCTTAAATCCTCCAAATTATTTCATGGTGGTATATGTCTTATATTTTTAACTAAAATGTAATTCTCTAGATGATAGGACATAATCTCTTTTTTTTTTTTAGTTTATTTATTTATCTTGAGAGAGAGAGAGTACAAGCGGAGGAGGGCCAGAGGGAGAGGGAGAGAGAGAGAATCCCAAGCAGGCTCTGCACTGACAGCACGGAGCCCAATGTGCAGCTCGAACTCACGAACCGTGAGATCATGACCTGAGCCAAAACCAGGAGTCGGACACTTCACCAACTGAGCCGCCCAGGCGCCCTGCATAATCTCCTCTTTTGATCTTAGCACCCGTCACAGCTCTGTGGCCAAAACCCAGCCTAAACTTCAGTACATACTTAATAACAGATACATATACAGAGTACTAATGACATATGCTTCTCTTCTCCACTAGCATGAGAAACTTCAGCGTGCTTTGAACACCTACAATGTGCCAGGCACTACGATGGGCATCTGTCCCTACTTCCTACCTGTACCACACACAGGGAAACCCTGTATTCCACTCTCAGTGAGTGTGATACTGTTTAGTCACCCAAACAAGAAACTCTGGAGTCATCCCTGCCCGCTTTCGTTCTCTGACCCCCCAAGCCATGTGCAGTTAGCCACCTACTTAGCCTGTCATCCTCCAGAAAGCAGAGCCTGAGGCAAGGGTGAAGGGCTTGGGTGTGGGAATGTGGACAGCCATCCCAGGGAATAGGCGTGAGGTACTGGAGAGAGAAATGGGGAAGGAAGGAAGGCCAGTACAAGGGTATGTCCTCACATCGGTCACTCCCTTGGAAACCAAGACTCAAGCCTGCCAGGACTCTCGAGGACAGTGTAGAATTCACCCTAATTTTTTTTTTTCTGCTTGGGGAAAAAACAAGGGGTGCATGGATCCTCCGGTTTCACCTTTGGTTGTCAAGTTTGCCCCTTAACTCCCTCACCTCTGGGCTCTGCACACATGAGTGCCAGGCGGGTTCCTGTGGGCGTAGCACTGAGAACAGAAAGGAAGGGATGTCTTAAGCCGCCGAGGCAAGGGCAATCTCAGGCCACCTCTGTGTGAATCTGTGGCTGCTGCAATGGCTAGAGTAGAAAGTGGCCACGAGGGTGGGAGGTGGCACAGGAGTGACCAAGTCACCTGCCAAGCCTGTTGGTTCTTCCTCCTTGACTTCCTTCAGATCTGCCTCCATCAAGGTCATCAGTAAAAAGCCCTCATCATTTCTCACCTGGATATCTGCAAAAACCTCCTAGACTCAACCACGTGTCTCCAGTTCATCTCCCTCCAATCCATAGCCATAGTGTCCAGTTTGCGCATCTGACGTTGTCGTTCCCCTGCTTATGGCTCTTCAACGTCTTTCTGCTCCTTAGATGTAAGGGATTTTATATCTGTCAACAGTATTCTACTGTTGTTATTATTACTATTTAATCAATAAGCATCACACCCGCATGTGACTCTACAATTATGTCAATTAAAAGCTTCAATGAACAAGAGCATCACAAACCGACAGAGAAGGGAGAGGTTAATCAATACGTCGTATAGGAAAAAAGGAAATGAGAGTCAGTTCTGGGTAGAGGATGGGAGAAGCATGGTTTGATTAGCATTTATTTGGGAAAGCAGTTAAGTCAAGGCTGGATTGGTCCAGATTATTGAGAGTCTGTGAGAATCAGAGAAGGGACTTTAGAATTCATCACAGAAGGCAGGCGTCCCCAAGCTTCTTGAGCAAGAAAGTAAATATCATGGTGTGAGACGCTATTTCCGAGTTGTGTGCTACACTTACAAGGACCTTCTTCACTCTGAAGCTATTTAAAAAAAAAAAAAAAATTCTCCATGGTGTCTCCCGGGGGGGGGTTGTTGTAGTTCATATTGTTTAAATTAAAATCTTTGATTCATCTGAAATTTATCCTGCTGTCAGGTGTAACATATCAATCCAGTATCTTCCCCCCACCCAGATAGCTGACAAATTATCCTTATGACCTTAATACAAGAATTCATCTTTTCCACACTAATCTAAAGTGTCGCTTTTAGCACATAATATGGTTCTGGAGGGGCCTATTTTTGATTTTCAATCTTGTTGCATGCATCTGTGTCTTTAGGTACAGTAACTCGCACACTCTTACATACCTAATCTCTTCTCATGAATCTTTTCCCCCAACTGTCCTACTCTTTATCTTTGTTAATTTTTCCATGGGAACTTTCAGATCCTCTTGTCCAGCTCCCCCCCTCTTCACATATATGCCCAGAAAACCCTGTCGTTACTTGCTGGGTTTACATTAAATTTTAGGTTAACATATAGAGAATTGGCATCTTTATGCAGAGTCTTATTCTTTGAGCATGTGTTTTGCTTTTCCATTTGTTCAAACTTCTGTCATAGCCCTTGAGAGTATTTTTAAAATGTTCTCATTTAGATCTTGCACCGTTTAAGTTTATTTCTAGGTTATTTTATCTTTGTTTTTGCTATTTTTGCATATTATTATTACTGTTATTAAATTCTGTATGTCATGTTTAACTCAGCCAACTCACTCAGTTCTCTTACTGTTTCTCAATAGATTTTCGGGGAATTCTTTTCATTTACCAGATAAAATTTGCGTCCCCAGATAATAATGATAACTTTTCTCTTTTTTTCTAATTTTTATAGATCTTATCCAATTGTTTTTGTCATATCTCTAGAACAGTGCTAAATATAATGGTGGTAAGAATTGGTTTCTTCTAAAAACCAGATGATTGAAGTAAAAATCAAATCACTACGGTCAATGTTTGATCATTTCCACTTTTTTTTTCTACTAGAGTGTAATGTTTGGGATCTAGGCTGTTTGGAATTTCATTTCAGGAAGACTATAAGCAGCATAAATCTTTTTTTAAATTCCTTTTAATGTTTATTTTTTGAGAGAGAGAGAGAGAGCACAAGTGGGGTAGGAGCAGGGCGGGGGGAGGGGAGGGGGGGGACACAGAATCCAAAGCAGCCTCCAGGCTCTGAGCTGTCAGCACAGAGCTCGACATGCGGCTCGAACTCATGAACTATGAGATCATGACCTGAGCTGAAGTTGGACACTTAACCAACTGAGCCACCCAGGTGCCCCTAAATCTTTTTTTAAGTTTAGTTACTTACTTTTGAAAGAGAGAGAGAGCATACGAGTGAGCGTGGGAGGGGCAGGGAGAAATAAAGGGAGGGAGGGAGGGAGGGAGGGAGAGAGAGAGAGAGAGAGAGAGAGAGAGAGAGAGAGAGAGAGAGAATTCCAAGCAGCTCACAGTGGGAGACCGAAGAAAGGCTCGAACTCACAAACTGAGATCATGACCCGAGCGGAAATCAAGAATTGGTTGTTTAACCAGCTGAACCACGCTGGTGTCCCCAGCAGCATGAATCTTAATATCTAATGTCAGAAAAGCCTGAGGAAAAGACAGTATTTTTCTAACCCTTCACCATTAGATGTCACTATTGGTAACCGCCCCCATTATCTAGTAACCAGAACAGCCGTGTTCTCAACAGCCGTTTTCTCTGGATCGGTGAGGGAAAGATAACACACTAGGGGGTAAATTCAATGTTGGAGTCCCTCTAGAAGTCTCTGGACTGGATGTGAGCTTGTTTCTGTTCCCAAGGGTATGATCTTTCCCCGGCAAGTCAGTTCCTCGGTGACCACATTTCATAACTTGTAATAAATGCAGAATACATTCATCGTTCACAATTTCGTAGTAGAAAGGGACATGAAAAACAACTGGAGGCTGAGGGTAGAATCAGGCACACATGTCACCTTGCCTTTCGTTCTGAACAAACGTAAGAACAAAGTGCTGCCTGATCGAGATCATCTTTGACCCTGAGACCACATGTCTCCCCAACTTCTGTTGCACAGTCTTCTTTGACTTCCTGTGGGGCTGCTACGAAAGGACCAGAAAGTCCTTTGATATAAACCTGAGCACACCTGACTTTAGAAAGGCAAAGACTCTTTGATTAGGACCCAGTGCTCTGAGCAGCTGTCAATCCATTCAAACACAACTATGGAAGCAAATAAGCCCAGAACCGTGAGAGGAACCTTGACTGTGGACCCTTGGGTGGATGATGTTTCTCATTGAAGTTTTGGACTTGAGAAGCTCTGTGGGACAGCTTCCAAGGGACCTGCACTTCCTGGCGTGCTCCCTCTCAGCCCTGTGTGGTGGGCGAGAGTGCCAGGAGTCGAGACTGCTATGTCTCCTTTACTTCTGGAAACTAAGTTGATGTGAGAGAATAAATCCCCTCACTTGAATTATTTTGACGGAATATGTTCCTGAGACTTTAACTTGGTCATTTCTGGCTGCTCCCATCAGTCAATGTAGAGCATTACTATAAATGAGTATATGCCTTCCACTTTCCTGTGAGAATCCCAGATGTGAAAGCCCGAGTGAATCTTTATTTTGAACCGTGAGTTCCATTTCCAGCCCTTCAAAGATGGGCCCCTCCTGTCTCACGATGTTTCTTTCTTTCCGATGACACTTGGGCCCTGGGGTTTCCTCAGGCGTTCATTTTCAGCCTTCCTTGGGTAGTCTAGAAGAATTTGCTGCGGTCACTCTCCTACATCTTGCCTAGCTTATTTTTTTGCCGAATCTGATCACTTATGTATTTAAAACTTCTGAATAATATACATATATCACCAATCTACAATAATCCTGATTAAAAAAAAAAAAGCAGCTCTTCATTCATTCAGTCCAATCTGCACTGAAACCCTTTTTATTTTCCCTTTGGAATGCCTCTCAGGTGTCCTCAGCCCCTCTCCATCGCTCCTGCCAGCACCTCGGCCTTTAATTTCTCCCACCTCTGCAATGGCTCCCTCGCAAACCTTCTCTGAGGCCACTTTCCCTCCCCTCGCACCTTGCTTGGTGCTGCCGGGCTAGTTGTCCAGAGCAGCCCCTCACGTCAGCATTTAATCCCATTCTCAAGAAGCTAAGTGACTCCCATCTTCCGGGATGAATTCGAAAGTCCGTTCAAAGGTCTCACTCATCTGAACCTATCCCGCCAGCCTTGATTTCCCGCTGTCCCAAACAAACACTACTCGAGCCAGGGTGCTCCCAGCCTCTTCCCAGACAGGCTCGTGCCCGGTTCCACCCTTTCCCTTACGTTGCTCCCCTAAGCTGGAAAGCCTCCTTCTCTTTGCCCTCTTCATCTGCTTCCTAGCTATCCTTCGAAATGTCACCTCTACTCTCTCTTGATTCCGGCCTGGGGGTGCTGTCCCTTTTCTAGAATTCCAGTTACTCAGGTGTTCTTCTCCTGTCACTTACTCCTGAGTTCACCTCCGTTCCAGGCACTGCTAAGCCCTTGAACACTTAACTTGACCTTCACAACACAATCTTATGAGATTATTATTGTATTATTATGCTCTCATTTTACAGATGAGAAGCCTGCTGTTCAGGGAGGGTAAGAATTAAGTTACACCCATTAAGTGATGAAGCTAGGATTCAAACTCAGGCAGGCTGGCTCCAGCAGACATGTTCCTAACCACGAGGCTGAACTGCCTCTTTCTGTTCTACGTGACTCTCTCGTTGTTACCTTTGTCCTTCCCCAGCCTAACTGCCAGGTCCTGAAGGCCAAGCCCTTTCCTCTCTGCTCTGTGTACAATAGCCCGTTCACTGCTCCCTGGAGCCCACTGCATAGGAAGCTCTTAAGCTCTGTGTACTTGCAGAGAACTTATCTGTCCTACCAGCGTTTCTTCACCTAAAAAATAAAAAAAATTAAAAAAAAAAAAACCATGGTCTAGCACATGGTAAGTGCTCAGAGAACATTTGTTGAATAAATAACCAAATGAATATTTGATGGATTCACCGTTCAGTAAATACATGATCAAATCATATATTTCCTTTCACGGAAATTTCTGGATCTGTATTTTACGGACAGATCTCTCAGTTGTTTCCAGGCTGCTGCCGATGACTGAGCTGGACTTCTTCCTAAATAAAATGGATGCTTCGAGATCCTCAACAAAGTTAGTCGTCGCCTCTGTGGATCCAAAGGGTTTCAGCGTTCATGTCTCCCTTGGAGCTGATGAAATTAAGTTCTACCCATTTAATTAAACTAATATTTCAGCATCAAAGCCAAAAAGAGACACTGTTAGGTTTAGCCACCTCGCAAACAGTACTTTTAAACTTGAGGTCTATAGCACTTACTTATTTATGAGTAAATTAAATGGTGTCAGTTTGACAAATATTAACATTTCATTCTCAGAAATCTTCTTTAGGAGAGAGCTGCTCCAAACTGAAGGAAGCCATTAGTTGTTTTATACCCTATGCCCGAACACTGCTTTGGTCTCCATCCAGTGTGGATTTTAATGTTTTTGATAAAAGATACCTCATCTAATTCTCTCTAAATGCTGTGAGTGTGAGTCAGGCTTCTGCAGAGCACAATCTGTATTGACTTCACTTAGAAAGCCACATTTAGCATTGCAGATTTTAAAATTCAGTCAAAACAAATGATTCTACATCAAGGGCTGAATGAAGACCGAGTCTTCAAAGGGCTTCTCTTTTGAAAAATTCAAAGCACCTCATTAAGTCTACAATCTTCCAAAAATGTGTTCGCCAAGATAGCCTTATTAGTCCCATTTTGCAAGTGACAAAGTTGCAGCGAGACGCAATTAAATATCTTTACCAGGGTCTACCAGAAGGGAGTCACGCAGGGAAGGCCCTTCACTTATGATCAGGCCATCATTAGTTAATTAGATGAAGAGACCCCCCAAAAACAGGCAGGAAGCCAAATGTAAGAACAGGATTTGTCATCAGGTCTCTTTTAACGTGGGATCCCAAGGACTTGAGAAGAGAAAACAAAAAAACAAAAAAAAAAACCCAAAACCCGACCTCTTTTAGTCATAGCACTTAACTGTAGAAAAGATACAGAGAGGTTATCTCCTCTCCAATCACTGTTTGAGTTGTGAGGATAAGCCGGAAGGTCAGAACCTTGGGTGGAGTTAGCTCTCACCGTGCTGCCTCTGACTGCCAAGGTGAAGGCCAGCTGGGTGTTTTGCAGAAAAAGTGAATTTGGGAAATAGAATGTCAGAAGCAAGCTTACGAAGTGCAGGAGGGTCTAGAAGGGTGTACATTAAGCTCTGAAACAAAATTATAAAGCTCAGAAATGATGGCTATCCCCTAAACTTTTCCAATCTACTGTTTACCGATTCACTTAACTGCAATCCCATCCCTGTCCCGAAACGGAGAACACGGTCCTCTCAAGATGATCACATCCCCACGGGTAGACCTCTGTGTCCCCCCACCTACATGGACACATGCTCATGAGCACACTCAAGGACTAAAAATAAAAGTGTTTTCTTTTTAAGTTCAGCTCTTCTTCCTGGGTTCTTTCCTCAAGTTATAAATAAGCCTTATAGGCCTGGCATTTTGTTACTAACATCTCTGAATGAACCTACC
The DNA here is from genome assembly GCF_024362965.1 of Panthera pardus. NCBI lineage: Eukaryota > Metazoa > Chordata > Mammalia > Carnivora > Felidae > Panthera > Panthera pardus. The sequence goes on along the minus strand of NW_026526732.1, from coordinate 17,755,098 downwards.
CATCTGCAACTGATTATGTACATCATGTGCGTAAAATGATCGGACTCTTTATATGCTAATGTGGCTAATTCATTCATTCTCTCTTTCAACAAATACTCAGCACCTACTCTGTAGCCAGTGCTTTGGCAGATACTGGGAATCCAATAATGAAAAACACAGATGTGGTTCCAGCCCTCAGAGAGTATATAATCTATCAGGGAAAACAGGCATTAAACGTCAAACGGAGAGGTGATCTGGCTGTGGGAATAGTATGTGCACAGGTCAAGAGTCTCAGGAAATAGGAGAATCTCATATGGATGGAGTTTAAAAAGCAGAGGACAGGAGGGTGATACGGAGGTGGAAAGGTGGGCAGGAGCTAGATCATAAAAGGCCTTCAAAAACAGCCTAAGTATGTGGGCCTTTATGCTGAGGACAATGAAAAGTCCTAGATTGAATTATGGTCAGGTGGGGAGGTTGAAGGGAGAGGACATGATAGGATTTGCATTGGAAATCTTGTGCCAGGGGAAGTTACCTGGAGCAAAACAAGATAAATTATTTTGGCGTGGAACAGGATTGTCCTGGTAGAGGAATGGATAGATTAAGACACATCCGTAAGGTAGAAGCAACATGCTTCATGAGTGACTGGATGTGAAGGAGAAGAGGAGGAGTTAGGAAGATCCCAGGTCTCTGGTTGTAGCAACCATGGATGGTGTTGCCGAGGGTGGGGAAGGAAGGGACAGAGAGCCAGGAAACACAAGTTCTGCCTTAGGTATGCTGAATTTCAAATGCCTGACATATATGTGATAAGGACCTCCAGCAGGCAGAAGAGAGGGCTGGATATATGGAATTGGAAGTTAGCAGTATCTGGAGAGAGGATAATTAATCTACTAATGTATATATTCCATAAGGGGTGAGATCATGTCTGGAACAATGCTGGTGCTCAGTAATTACTTGCTAAAAGTTGTGGAATCCGAGCCATGGGGTGAAATTAAGGCTGAGAATAAAAGAGCCTGTGGGTCACCCATTGTTTAGCACTCATTGAATTGGAAGCAAAGGAACCTGAGCAAGAGTCCTAACAAGAGGGCAACATAGAGATGTGGCATTACGGGATCAGAGGAAAATAGTTTTCACTGTTGGAAGGTTCTAGGAGGGCAAACAAAATGAAACTAGAAAAACGCAGCCATCTTGGAATTAGCAACATAGCAAAAACAAGCCATCTGGGCCAGAATAGTTTCCATTTAGTGATAAGGGTAGGGGCCAGATGAACTTGAGTGGTGGGCAGGAACAACATGGAGATGGTGATGGAAAGGGCTAATCTGCGTTGTCCTGATGAGGTGTGCAGAGGCACGCCCAGGTTGGTAGCCATTGTCTTTCCTAAAGAGGGTGTTCTCTCTCAGGATCACTTACCAGGGGAAGAGGTAGGTCCTCAAAAACTAAGGGGTAAGGGAATCCCACATCATTCCTTTTTAAAAAAATAATAAATACTTGGGGTGCCTGGGTGGCTCAGTCGGTTAAGCATCCAACTTCGGCTCAGGTCATGATCTCACAGTTCGTGGGTTCAAGCCCCGCATCGGGCTCTGTGCTGATAGCTCAGAGCCTGGAGCCTGCTTCGGATTCTGTGTCTCCCTCTCTCTCTGCCCCTCCCCAGCTCACACTCTGTCATCTCTCCCTCTCTCAAAAATAAATAAACATTAAAATAATAATAATAATAATAAATACTTATCGAGCACTTACTACATACAAAGTCCAAAGCGATTAGCATGCTGAGGTCCTCCAAGATGAGATTGGACATTCAGAGATTTATTGGAAGAAATGCCTGTGGGGAGAAAAGGAGCTGGGAAGAGCCACAAAGAACAGAGAAGGAAGAATCGAGTAGGCAGAAGCTTGGACCACAGTGTGGTTCCAAGAAAGTTTTGGTCAGGCCAATGGGGAGTCCTCAAGCCCAAGGCACCGATCAGAGGAGTCCTACTTCTTGCAGGAATGGGCGTCATAGTCTGTTTGCTACACTCAGTGTTTGGTTGAGAGCAGCCCATGGGAAGCATGGCCTTGGTACAAATGAGGTGATAGGTTCAGAGCAAAGCATCTGGGGCCATCGGTCACTTATGCTCCCTGTAGCAGGAAAGGTTCATAGCTGCCACGCATACATTACCTCACTTAATCCCTACAGCATCCCTCTAAGATAGGTGTCATCATGCCCATTTCACAGATGAGACACCAAGGATTACAGAAGTTATGCAACTTGCCTAAGTTCAAACGATTAGTAAGAGGCAGAGACTTGATTTCAACCACTGGGGTGATGGAACTGGCTCAGACTGGCTCTGAGCAATTGTTAAATTTTTAGAAATTGTGCTATTCCGTTGATATCAAGATGATAGCTTGAATTGGGCCGTGATGGGAGTTCTTACACTGCGGAAATCTGCAAATGCTACGAATCTGGCCCCTGTTTGTATGTTTTTCTGGACAGGCGGTTGTTATACACTCATCAGCACTCCACCGATTTGAACCCAGGTCACCTGACCAGAGCTGCCCCTCCTACCTCTGTGCTACATGCAATTGCCGTAATGATTTCTGATGCATTTCCGATACAAAAAATTCCTTAAGTCACCCTTCTTCCTCTGAATCCCTGCAGCAGGGGTTGTCATGCCCCTGTGTTTTGTACCTCCCTTCATCACCTTCGTCACCGTTGTGTGCCCCGGCTTCCTACCGCGATAGGAAATTTCTCTAGGACAGAGAGAGAAATTGTCTTACGCCTCCCGTGTTCCCAGCCGCTGTGCACCACCGCAGCACTCGATAAATATCTGCTGTCGAAGTTGGCGTTGATATACCTACACTCATCTATTGATAGCTAGGGAACGGTGACATCTCTAAAATGATATAAAAGTGTGTGCTCAGAACATTTGCATCTGTTACCACTCACAGATCCTGACTCTTAACATTTATAAAGGCAGACGCTACTGGAAAGTGTGTTTCAACCTCAAGATGACCTTTTAAGAGAACTGTAACATCCATTACGGCCCAGGGATGTGGTTGGTATGCTTCCTGCCTACTCCCACCCACACACCTGCAGATATATTAATTACCTGCCTGCCTGGCCACTGGGCAGCTTGTTGTGAAATTGTTTATCTTCCCAGCTCTGCACTCTCCAGCCTGGGAAATAAAGTACGCATGCTGCCTGGAAGGAGGGGGTCCTGAGACTTCTCTCATCGTGTCGTGCCCCCCAGTGTCCGAGAGCCCAGATCTGTAGAGAACCCCAGAAAGGATAGGATGAAAAGAATCTGCCCAGAGGACTCAGGCCACTGTAGAAAGTGATGGGCCCTAAGAGACATCGGAAGACTCGGATTTGGGGTCACTTCAACCGTATAATATGTGAGCTACTCAAAATATCTCTGGTGCACATGAACAAGCTGCAGAAGCAGCTCGTGCCAGGAAGTCTGCTTCTAGAGGAAAAAGCAAGGTCTCTCGTGAAAGCCACCCTTGCCCTCCAGCAAAGCTCTTTGAAATGTTCTGACGTTGCAAAAGAATCTGTAAATCACCACTTCCTCTGCACCACTTGCAACAATGTCTCTTCCTTATGAATTTATTCTAAAAATACGTTTTTGAGGGGCGCCTGGGTGGCTCAGTCGGTTGGGCGTCCGACTCTTGATTTCGGCTCAGGTCATGATCCCAGGGTCGGGGGATCGAGCCCTGCATTGGGCTCCATGCTGAGTGTGGAACCTGCTGGGGATTCTTTCTCTCTCTCCTTCTGCCCCTCTCTTGTGCTCTTTCTCTCTCCTCCAATGAAAACAAACAAAAAAACTGTGTTGAGGGTCTACTCTATGTCAGGCCCTTTTCTCAGCACTTGAGAAACATGAGCAAATGGAACAAAATTGCTACTGCAGTGGGGCTGACATCTGAGTTTCAACCCTCGTTTCAATCCTCTTGACCTTCACTGCATGGGCATGTGTTCATTTATCCAACATGTAGTCATGTGGCCAACAGGCCTTGGGCATCCGCTGTGTGTCTCCTCTGTGGTGCTGGGGGCTGGGGCTGCAGAAGAAGATAGACTCTGTTCACGGAACCCAGTTTAAGGGAGGAGGCAGACACGTAACCCCTGGGTTCTAGCACCTGGCCGGTATCTGCGAGAATCCGCTTTGAGTGAAGAGGTCGTGTCCGTGAGCCCTCCTCAAGGAGGTGTCACCTGAGTTGAGTCTCATGGGACAGTAAAAGGAACACAGACAGGGCATAGCTTGGAACAGCTTGGTGCACAGAGGAAACAAAAGGCAGCAAAGGTGGCTGGGATATAAAGTCTGGGGCAGGAAGTAGCAAGAGCTGAAACCCAAGATGGACAGCTAGGCAAGGCCTGCGTCATGTGTCCATTCCCTGGTTTATTCCATTTATTAAAAAACAAAACAAAACAAAAATCCAGCCACCCCCACCATACCCTGAAGTCCACCTTTCTGCTGGCTGTCTTCTCTGAAAGGTAGGAAGCCTGAGGGGGCACCTCCCTGGTCTCTGTCCTGAAGATGTAGACCTACAGGGTGACCACACTGTCCCACACTCCCTGCCTCCTCCCAGCCACACCCCAGCCCATTCCACTTCTCCATTTTGTCTCAGCCTCCTGGCATTTCCAAACCCACCCTTCAAGGGAGACTTCTGCCTGGCCCCGGGGATGCCCCTCCTCCTCACTGCCCTCCGGTTCCAGTAATTCACTGGTAACTCACTGGCCCTTGGGAGGCAGCTCAGAGCCTGGCTCTCTCCTCCTGCATCCTGACCCCAGTACCCGTCACACTGAGTGAGCCAAGCAACGAGCTTTATAGCCACCTCTGCTCCTCCTGGAATGGCCCTTCCCGGAAATGTGGGAGCCTCATCAGTCCTCTGTCAGCCAATAAAAATAGGATGATAGATGTTCAAAGACTTTGAAAAGACAAGAAGTATAATTCATAGCGTTTTTGTTGTTACCATTTGAGGCCCCTAGGCCTCTGAAGAAGCCATTTCTGGCTTTGTGGGAACTCGGCCAGGATGGAATTCATTGATTTCAGTAAGTGTCCCCAAAATAAAAACTTAGGTTAAAAAGTTTCAAAGGTTCAAAGGGAATTAGGACAAGTCAGGGAGGGAAGAGCTGGGAAAGAAATGTTGAAGACCGATATCTCAGGGCCTTCCTCTTTGAAGGAGGTAGCTAAGTCACAAGAGAAATCCAAGTCGTGGGTCTCAATGACGTTTTACAGACTGCGTTAGCATTTTACCAACTCTCATAGACTGATTCGGCAGATGGCTGGAACATGAAAGAAAAAAGGTAGTCCATGAGACTGCTTGCTACCAAAATAAAGGGAAAACAAAAGCAATTGGCCCTTGTCCCTATTTGGATAAACCGAAAACAGCTTGGATTGCGTTAACAGAAGCATGTGTTCTACCAACACCCAAAGGGGATCACTTGTGTCCCCAAGTCTGTCCAGTGTGACATGATCATGTGTCACTCTTTCCAGGTGAACACATCACTCTTTAAATTAAGGCAGCCGCATTCACCGCTCACAAAGGGGGCCCTAGAAACCTTGCCCATCCTTCTTTGAGAAGCTGAGGGCACGGTCTGATCTGCATGCCTCTTTCTCAAATATAAGAGCTAACAAAAAAGGCGCTCGTTCATATGGTAAATAACAAACTTTCCTGAGCTTTTTGGTAATCAAATCAATTTTACTTTATGAATTCCATTCCTCCCCGTTTGTAATTTAGATGGAAGGACATCTAAGTCAATGAAAATCCAACCGAAGAAACATTGGCCTCTGTGTGAAAAGAAATCTCACTTATAAATATTTTTTTAAAAGGGTACAATGTAAGAAAGTCCAAAGACTTTTGCTTCCTTTGTTCTTTTTAATATTTTATTTGGACTTTGGCGTTGCAGTCAGGACAGTCCACACACAGCAAGACAAATAGGCTTTCATATAAAAAATACCAGAAGGGTGCCTGGGTGGCTCAGTCGTTTAAGTGTCTGACTTCGGCTCGGGTCATGATCTCGAGGTTCGTGAGTTCGAGCCCCGCGTCGGGCTCTGTGCTGACAACTCACAGCCTGGAGTCTGCTTCAGATTCTGTGTCTCCCTCTCTCTCTGCCCTTCCCTTGCTCACTCAAGCTCTGTCTTTCCCTGTCTCTCAGAAATAAACATTAAAAAATTTTTTTGTTTTAAAGACTGGAAAGGGCCCTGCCTTTTATTCTTTATTTTTATATGTTTTATATATTTTTCCTCCTATTTGTTATATTTTTAGAATCTTTACATCTTTTATTTCAAAATATTTATATCTGTGTGACAGATTTATGGTTGCTTTTTATTTTCCTCATTTTGCTTAACTATATATTCTATCACGAACATGGGTTGATTGTGTAGTAAATAAAAATATTTGAAGAGGAAGACTAAGGTTTGACGCAGATGAGATCTTTTCTTTCTTTTAAAATCAAATAGTTAAGGGGCACCTGGGTGGTTCAGTCTCTTGAGTGTCCGACTTCGGCTCAGATCACGATCTCACAGTCTGTGAGTTCGAGCCCCACATCAGGCTCTGTGCTGACAGCTCAGAGCCTGGAGTCTGCTTCGGATTCTGCATCTCCCTCTCTCTCTGCCCCTCCCCCACCCCCATGCTCTGTCTCTCTCTCTCTCTGTCAAAAATAAATAAACATTAAAAAAAAAGAAAGAAAGTGGTTCTTACTTAAAAAAAAAAAAGAAATAGTTAAGAAAATCAATGTGTAAAAATCGAGAAGCCAAAGAAAACATTTCACTGATAAGTTTGCTGGATGGTAGGTTTCCATTTAGCTGTTTGACCTCTTTCACATGACACCAGCGTATTTTCATGGATAAAACTACAATCCCAGATATTCATCCTTTCAGATTCATACTTTCCATCTTAGCCCACAGAAGCTTTCTTTCAGGGATCTTGCAGAAATTTCTGCCTTGTTGTTTCAGTCATTAGCCTTTTGTCTGTGGAAGCCAGTAGGGAACAGACCATCCCCAGACCCTCGGAATGTTGCCAAGAGGCTCTTAATTGATGGAGACATTCTTTTAAAGCGACGGTTTCGGGGCGCCTGGGTGGCTCAGTCGGTTAAGCGTCCGACTTCAGCTCAGGTCACGATCTCACGGTCCGTGAGTTCGAGCCCCGCGTCGGGCTCTGGGCTGATGGCTCAGAGCCTGGAGCCTGCTTCCGATTCTGTGTCTCCCTCTCTCTCTGCCCCTCCCCCGTTCATGCTCTGTCTCTGTCTCAAAAATAAATAAACGTTAAAAAAAAAAAAAACAAAGCGACGGTTTCTTTCTAAAACAATTTTGATTGAATAATGAGACTAGCTGCGAACCATAATATTTGTAAGGCACAAGTACTGAAATCCTTAGTGATATTCCTTCAGGAGTCAGAACGAGAAGCGGAAAGAGGAAAGAGCTTGCTAAGTAGACTCAGTAGGACCTAGAAGCTGTCAGTACTTTCTCATTCACTCGAGAGACACTAGCTGAGCATCTCCTCGGGGCTGGATGCTCTTCTAAGCCCAGGGACAGCAGTGAACGACAAAAACCTGTCTGTCTTGGAGCTGATATCCTAGCGAGGTGAACAGATGGCAAACAACCAAATACACAAATAATACATATAATATTTCAGGTAGTGATAATGGTCCATGGATAAATTCTAAGAGAGTCTATGAACTCTAATAGAGGCAAAAGATACATCTTGATTTTCACCAGCTCAGCATTTCCTTCATTTTTAAAAAATGTTTATTTATTTATTTTAACAGAGAGAGAGAGAGCACTCATGCATGCACAAGAGCAGAGGAGGGGCAGCGGGAGGGGGAGAGAGAGAATCCCAAGCGGGCTGTGCGCTGGGTGGGGCTCGATCCCATGACCATGAGATCACAACCTGAGCTGAAATCAAGAGTTGAACACTGAACTAGCTGAGCCACCCAGATGCCCCTTCCTTCATTTTTGAATGTAGGCAACAAACTATAGCACTACTAACAATATCTATAATGTCGTCAGTCTAGAATTTAGATACTTACATCAATTGCTCTTACTGGGACTCTCTCAAAATAATCATTCATACTACCATAAGACTTGTGTCAATAATATGATAGATATTAGAAATCTCGTTATTTAATACATTAAATAAGCATGTATATATATATGTATGTATATATGTACATATACATATATATATACACATATATCTCACCTATTATTTATCAAAATAATTCAATATTTTTAATTTATCAAAATAATTCAATATTAATAATCCTATATGTTTTATTTTACACGTTCAAGCACATTGATCTCTGAAGTGGGTCCTTAGACTACACCAAACTTCCTAGAGGTCACTAGCAGTGCTTAATGCTATATTCTATCTCTTCATAGAGTTTCAAGAGATATATACTCAAGGCTGAGATTTGGCACAATTTCTGATTTTTACTGCTCTGTCGAGGACATTCTTAAGTCAAAAAAAAAAAAAAGAAATGTTTTTGTTGCGATGGTGAAGAATACCATTACGCCTGGTACAGTAAGGTCCACTGTCTCGATTCACATTAATGAACCAGCCATTTACAGCCACAGTTTTGTACCATTGGTGCGAATGTTGACGCCATTAAAAAGACAAATAATGCCTTAGCATTATTATGAAAATAGTTTTGATCTTGTGGACCCCTAAAAGGGTCTCAGAGTCCCACCGAGGATCTAAGGACCACACATTGAGAACCACTGTGCAAGTTAAGTGGCAAATGAAGAAATTCTTTGGGGCACTTGAACCACCCAGGGGACTCTACTTGCATAAAAATTTTGTTGCTGGTTATTGTAGTCTATCCAACTCTTTGAAATGGAAGTTTTACCCAAGCTTTTAAGGGAGAATTTTTAAAACTCCCAGTTAAAAATAATCTGTTGACATTTTTTAATTGCCCAGTGCTGTAATACAAGCCTGGAACTACATCTTACAGCAGAGACACAAGGTTCCCGGTCAAGAAAAAATATCCAGTACAGAGAGGTCTTCACCTGAGGGGGGTCCTCTGTACTCCAGGTTAATAACCACTTGCTTCCCCCAATCCTGCTGACAAGGAGAAACACCTAGGATCATATTTGTTTTTTAATGCATTTGCTTCCAGGTCAATTAACATCTTAAACCCCAAAATTCTGATTTTGTCAATAAGATAGATTTAGACCTAACGAATCCAGGACAAGAATGTGGAGTGAGAATTGAGTTTCTCCACCTTCTACGAGACTGAGTGGACTGTGTCTCCTGCCAAATATAGATTCTTTCTAAAAGGAAATGGCCTTGGGCTGGAGGTAGGAAGATCTTGGCTCCCTAGGGTCTAGGACTATCAAGAATCTTTCACTGGGACTTTCTAAAATTTTGGTTACTGCTTTGGGGGGGGGGGGAGACACTTGTTTTACACCAAGCATTTTCTTTTTCTCTGCTTCTTAAACCAGCATCCGTAGACTTACTGCCTTCAAAAAACTAATCTAGCTCTTAGTGCTGACAGTTAAGCAGAGAATTTACAGTTGTGTGGTTACCTAAAGGGTAAAACCAGGAATAACCCCATAGTGAAAATGTCCACTCTCCTGGTGAAAGATTTGTGATATACTGAAAAACCACCTATTTATCCACTTTCATAAAAGAAAATGTTGGTGCCGATCATTGAAAACACCCAATAATCCAAAAAATCATCTATATTTAGTCTTGGAATTAATAAGAGTATTCCTGCATTGTGATCTCCTCTGATGGTGTTTTTCTTGGGCTGGTATTAACATGAGTTCTTATTCTTTGACTTAAGGGTGGAGAGGTAAGTTGGTGGTTTGAAAATATCCCAAGAGCAGGAAGCCAACTGGTGATTTTAAATTTGCTACAAAGAACCCACCAGCTGGATATTCACCACTTAGTGAAGGGTTTCATTGTGGGCTTTATAGTTTTAGTACGTTTTTTTTCAAGAAGGAAACCGTGCTCTCTCTAAAGCACAGCTCTCCTTCCTGTCCCCACCACCAGGCTTTTTGTTTGTTTGTGTGTTTGTCTGTTTAGTTTTTGCCCTGCTCTTCTGGTACTTGTAAGTACATAGTTTTCTTTCCAGGGGTGAGTTGAACAATCAAGCCCTTGCCTTTCCATGACCATCTTATCCAGTGTTGCTGAATCCTTCATAGCCCGTAATCAGTGCCTTCCAAGAACAAACTGCCGATTCACGCCCAGAGTTCTGTCTGTAGTTTCTAAAGTGTTTTCCCATAAATTTCCTTCAGTCCCTGCAGCCATCCTGTGAAAGAGGTAGACGTACCCTTCTGTTGTAGGTGAGGAAACGGATGCTCCGAAAGGTGAAGAAACCCGTCCATTGGAATCCAGCCAGTTAATAAGAGGCCAGGACTCAAACCCAAATCATCTAATGGCATATCCATACCCCACCTTACAGCTAGTTCTTTCCTGGTCTAGACTCCTTACAAATCCTACTTGTCCTTGATTTACCAATGCTATTCTTGTCAGAAACGTAGTACAGAAAATTATAAGCTCTCACATTTTTTCAGAGTATACCCACGCGTGAAATAGCTACGGCTGAAGACAGTGGAACATACATTGGTTACCTGTGGATCATATTTGAGCTGCTGACACGTTTTATGTCAGTCACAGTTCTTATTTCCTTTGGGCACTGACATTTAAGGATTTCACACAAAAATCCAAACTTCCAGCTTCTCTTGAAAAATCACATCAGGCCATCGTGGCACAAATTCTATGTAGCAATGATGGGCTTGAGCTGAGCAGCACCGGCCCCCTGATGACAGGGAATGTGTTTTCCCAGTTGGCTCCAGGCTTCTCCATTCAGGCAGTGGAAGCAGGCAGAGGGCCCCACTCATGCGTTCATGCTACCTGACAGGCACTTGTGGGCATGGGTATTTGCCAACTCTGCTCTAGACCGTGAATTCCTGGGGAGTGGGGAGGGGAATGGACTGTATATAGCATAGTGCCAGCATATATTCGGAGCCTGGTAAGAGCAATGTTGAAATGCTGTTTTAATAGTGCTTCATTTCAAAAATGTTATTCTTATGTATATAGAAATTATCGTAGTAATTTGAATTTTTCTATTATTTATAGAGCGCTGGTCTGATCCATGGGCAGATAATAAATTTTAAAAGGGGAGAGAACATCAAAAAGGGAAAGAAAATGGCAATAAAAGAAAGCTATTGTAGCACAGACCTTAAAGGATAGTAATCGGGGTTTACATCAGTTTGCTAAATGCCAGACCCTTCAACGTAGCTGCACATAATAAATACACGAGAGAACGTCTGGTAAAGGAGATGGAAGAGAAATCCTGATAACCAACATCATAAAAGGACTGTAGCTTTCTGTCTTGCCTTCTGTGCTGTTGTATTTCATTCTAGAGCAGAAGGAATCCAGGAAGCAGAGCCAATGACAGGATCAGAAATGAGGTCTCTAGATAAACTTAAGATGGAAAATCACAAAGTCTGAGGATTTGTAAAGACCAGTGGAAAACAGACAAGAAGCTAACAGTGGTGAGAAAAAAGATCAAATATGAATGAGTTAAATAATGAATAAAGAACAAATGAACTATAACAAAGGAGGCCCAGGGTGCCTGGCTGGCTTAGTCTGTGGAACGTGCGACTCTTGATCTCGAGGCTGTAAGTTCAAGCCCCACGTTGGGTGTGGAGATTACTTAAGGGAAAAATCTTTTTTAAAAAAAGAGGCCCAGGAAAAAAAGAAGGCAGAAAAAACAATTGAGCTCGTGTGGCTGGAGACACATCTATACTATACTCAGTGCATCTTGGTGGGAGTTTTTTTGTTTGCTTTTTACTGTACATTATGGAAATTTTCACATATTCCTAGAAGAGAAACTAGCCTGTGAATCTGTCACAGACAATTGTTAGCCACTCATGACAATAGAGTGTTAAGAAACTGAAATACCCAGTTAATCTAAAGTAATCATTCTATATAGTTTCAATCTCCTTTTATTATTTTTAAGTTTTTATTTAAATTCCAGTTAGTTAACATACAATGTAATATTAGCTTCAGGTGTACAATAAACTGATTCAACACTTCCATATAATACCCGGTGCTAATCACAAGTCCACTCCTTAATCCCCATCACCTATCTCACCCATCCCGCCACCCGCCTCCCCTCTGGTAACCATCAGTTTCTTCTCTATAGTTCCGCATCTGTTTCTTGGACTGCCTCTCTATCTTTTTTTCCCCTTTGCTCGTTTGTTTTGCTTCTTAAATTCCACACATGAGTGAAATCATATGGTATTTGTCTTTCTCTGACTGATTAACTCTACCCATGTCATTGCAAATGGCGAGATTTCATTCTTTTTTATGGGCTCAGTAACCATTGTATATATATACCACATCTCTCCCTCTCTCTCTCTCCCCCTCCCACAATTGCATGTGCTCTCTCTCTCTCTCTCATGATAAATAAACATTAAAAAAAACTTTTTTTGATGTTTACTTATTTTTGAGAGAGAGAGAGAGCAGGAGAGCAGAGGAGGGGCGGGGGGGTGGGGGTGGACAGAGGATCCAAAGCAGGCTCTGTGCTGCCAGCAGAGAGCCCGATGCAGGGCTTGAACTCATGAACTGTGAGGTCATGAGCTGAGCTGAAGTCAGATGCTTAACAACTGAGCCACCCAGGTGCCCCTAAATAAACATTTTTTTAATTAAAAAAAATAAATTTTTGATAGAATTCACCTGTGAAACCATCTGGTCCTAGGCTTTTGTTTGTTGGGAGTTTTTTTGATTACTGATCCAATTTCTTTGCTGGTTATTCGTCTGTTCAAGTTTCTTATTTCTTCCTGTTTCAGTTTTGATAATTTATATGTTTCTAGAAATTTATCCATTTCTTCTAGTTTGTCCAATTTGTTGGAATACAGTTTTTTATAATATTCTTTTTTTATTTTTTTAATTTTTAATTTTTTTAATTTTATTTATTTTTTATTTTTTAAAATTTACATCCAAATTAGTTAGCATATAGTGCAACAATGATTTCAGGAGTAGATTCCTTAGTGCCCCTGACCCATTTATCCCATCCCCCCTCCCACAGCCCCTCCAGTAACCCTCAGTTTGTTCTCCATATTTACGAGTCTCTTCTGTTTTGTCCCCCTCCCTGTTTTTATATTATTTTTGTTTCCCTTCCCTTATGTTCTTCTGTTTTGTCTCTTAAAGTCCTCATGTGAGTGAAGTCATATGATTTTTGTCTTTCTCTGACTAATTTCACTTAGCATAATACCCTCCAGTTCCATCCACATAGTTGCAAGTGGCAAGATTTCATTCTTTTTGATTGCCGAGTGGTACTCCATTGTGTATGTGTATATGTATATATATATATATATATATATACCACATCTTCTTTATGCATTCATCCATCGATGGACATTTGGGCTCTTTCCATGCTTTGGCTGTTGTAGACAGTGCTGCTATAAACATGGGGGTGCATGTGTCCCTTCAAAACAGCACACCTGTATCCCTTGGATAAATACCTAGTGGTGCAATTGCTGGGTCATAGGGTAGTTCTATTTTTAGTTTTTTGAGGAACCTCCATAGTGTTTTCCAGAGTGGCTGCACCAGCTTGCATTCCCACCAACAATGCAAAAGAGATCCTCTTTGTCTGCATCCTTGCCAACATCTGTTGTTGCCTGAGTTGTTAATGTTAGCCATTCTGACAGGTGTAAGGTGGTTTTGATTTGTATTTCCCTGGCGATGAGTGATGTGGAGCATTTTTTCATGTGTCGTTTGGCCATCTGGATGTCTTCTTTGGAGAAGTGTCTGTTCATGTCATTTGCCCATTTCTTCACTGGATTATTTTTTTGGGTGTTGAGCTTGACAAGTTCTTTATAGGTTTTCGATACTAACCCTTTATCTGATATGTCATTTGCAAACAATATTCTCTTAAAATTGTTTGGTTTTTTTGTGGTATTGGTTATTTATCCTTTCTCATTTATGATTTAAATTATTTGGGTCCTTTCTCTTTTCTTTTTGATAAGTCTGGCTATAGATTTATAGATTTTATTAATTTTTTTCAAAGAACTAACTCCTGATTTTATTGATCTGTTCTATTGTTTATTTAGTTTCTGTATCACTTATTTCTGCTCTAATCTTTATTATTTCCTTTCTTCTGATGGCTTTAGGCTTTGTTTGTTGTTCTTTTTCTAGGTCCTTTAGGTATAATGTAAGGTTGTTTATTTGAGATTTTTCTTGCTTCTTGATATAGGCATGTATTGCTATAAACTTTCCTCTTATAACCATTTTTGCTGCATCCCAAAGGTTTTGGACCATTGTGTTTTCTTTTTCATTTGTTTCCATCTATTTTTTTTTAATTTCTTCTTTGATTTCTTGGCTTATCATTCATTGTTTAGTAGCATGCTTAACCTCTATGTATTTGTGGTCTTTCCATATGTTTTCTTATGGTTGACTTCTAGTTTCATGGCGTTGTGGCCAGAAAAGCTGCATGGCATGATTTAATACTTTTGTGTTTGTTGAGGCCTGTTTTGTAACCTAATACATGATCGATTCTGGAGAATGTTACATGTGCACTTGAAAAGAATGTGTATTCTGCTGTTTTAGGATAGAATTTTCTGAATACATCTGCTAAGTGCACTGGTCCCATGTGTCATTCAAAGCCATGTCTCCTTGTTTATTTTGTGTTTAGATGATCTGTCCATTGATGTAGGTGGGGTGTTAAAGTCCCCTACTGTTATTGTCTTATCTATTAGTTCCTCTATCTTTGTTATTAATTGTTTTATGTATTTGGGTGTTTCCATATTGGGTGCATAAATTAAATTTCTCCTTATTAAACCTATTATGGATCATGAGTTGGGACTAGGAGGCCACAGAAAGGAGAGACAGTGGACCTAAAAAAATCCACAGACATGCAATTTATGCCCCAGGTAACCAGAAGTTGAAAGTGTGACTTTTGCAGTTTGTTTTGATGTCTTGGGCCAAAACGATTAGAGCCCTGGACGTGAAATAAAGAGAAAGGAATTCTGAAGCTCTTCAGCTGGGAAGGCAAAATCATCCAAATTCTGTGAAGACATTTTCTATGCTTTTTAAAACTTGTGTGGCCCAAATGGGTCATAAATAATTTTTATGGTATAGAATCCTTGAAGAACATGCTTGGTCTCTCAGGGGTTCTTGCCATTCTTACACTCACAAAGTTTCATGCTGGTTGAGAAGATCTGTGCATGCCTGAGCTTTCTGTTTGGTACAGCCTCTAGGAAATACTAAACCGTGTTGAGACCTAAGCCTACTCCTCGTGCTTCTTTTAACGGGTGAAATGAACAGATTTGACTCAAATGATGTGTTTCTCTTCACTTCATAATTCAACTTTTAAGTAAAATCTACAGTGGTTCGTCTGATCTCTGGCATATTTCCCTTCTGGTGTTATAGAGAGAGCAGTCAAAAGTTAAAATGCATTTCTAGGGTTTTAAGATCTAGAATGATAAAATCGTAGACCCAATAGGATCCACTGGCAATCCATTGAAATGATATCATACTACCTACAGAAAGCCTCAAAACGATGAGGCTTTTTTTTTCTATGTGGCTAGGTAGGAAGGAGGGGTTGAGTCTCTCCATAAACTAGACCTTCTGCTTATATTAGCACCTCAATATTAGTCATATTAGAAGGACAGATAGTCCCATTGACTCTGAACTTGCGAATGTAATCAGTATAGTCTTCTTCTGGAAGGGCTTCTGCCACTCACCAGGCAGAAGAGCCCTGGGCTCGGGAGGCCAGTGTGTGCCTGGTTCACCAAGAGAACACTTCCAGAGCTCACAGCAGAGCTGCTGGTGGCAAAGGCCCATCCACATGGCTCTTCCTGGGCCTTGGAAACTAGAACCACAAAATCTCAAAGTCATTATTCCTCTAAGTGGAGTCCACATCTGAAATGCACTTTTTCTAGCAGGGAAAAGGGTTATAGGTCATTGAATAGCATTTCAGTCATACAGATGTCTACTCAAAAAAGCATCCATAATGATGTATCTTTATCTACAATATCATTTAAATGTATTAGTACTTGTATTCTGGATTTCACTCTAGTGGTGAACTTTTTATGATGTTGTTTATTAAAAACCAGTGCCATCCTCTGAAAGCTTTAATCGCTTCCCATGGTGATTTGCTTGGCATAGCACAATTCAAATTAAAATTTCATTATCTTCAAAGGCACTTTTAGGAGCTATAAGAAAGCACCTGCCTGGCCCTGGGTGGATACCATAATGCAGAGAGAATACATGAAGCTTTTCTTCCAGAAGTTTAGAGACTCTATACTACTAATAAAAATATGTAGAGAACAAATATTATATATTTTTTGTATTCATGGCATACTTCAAATATGGGAACGTTTGCAACACACTTGAAGCAACTAAAAGATTAAAAGCAACAGTGTAATAATAAAGACCCTACTGCGATATATTAATATCTTACAAGGTCTGTAGGAAGAATCCTTGGGAATCACACTGTTTGATGTCTGGCTGAAACTGTATATTGGCCTTATGTTCTCTCACATACTCATGAAGCAGAAATTACCACGTGTCAATAAACATGTGACCTTGCTTTGGCACAGATTTGACATGTCACCAAGCTTCTTTCCTCTGACTTAACAAGTCGCACTTCCCATACTTGAGACTGCCCGCGCCTCTGTGTTCATTATTCTTTTCTGGCGATAGATAGAATATTAAAAGAAGGAAGTCCAACGTATTTACCAAGTTAGAAAATAAGAGCTTACCCATGCCTGGAGCAATAACAGAGTAGTAAGCAGTGGTGAAGCTACAGGCCAGCTGGGCTTGATCCAGAATCAGGCAGTGACAGCCAGAAATTGGGCTCCTGAAAAGTCAAGGAGACTAAATGCACCCCTGTCAAGATGGGACCAGAACGAGGTCAGAGATTTGACCTAGGGCTTGAGATGGGGAACCACACTTCCCCTTCCCTCAAGCAAAGAAAGCTGAACAAAATGACTTGCTGACCTATTGCTGCAGCTGTGGCCTTGTTAAGAGTTTATAGAAAGAGAGAGGTGGGAAAACAAAGCTATAACCTCACAAGTAGGAAGTGAACCAAATTCTTTCTGTTTGGTAACCAGATCTGTAGTATCCCCATTGTTCCCATAAGATGAGAAGTACAAGTGTGGTCTGTTTCTGGGGTAAGTGCTCAGGAGTCCAGATGGTAGTAACTACAAAACCACTAGGGAATGACAGAAGTAGGGAGGGAGGAAAAAAGAGAGAGGGAGGAAAAAAGAGGGAAGGAGGAAAAAAGAAACAGGGAGAGGAGGAAGGGAGGGGAAAGAAAGAGAGACCAAGAATGAGAGCAAACCTCCCATTCAAAATGAGCCTGCAGGAAAATAAAAAACATATATACTTACGTACATAACCAACCAACCAACCAACCAACAAAAATGATCCTGCAGGCCAGACATCCTAAGGACATGAGAGAAAATCTAATACCAAAAGAGACAGGCAGCAAAATCTATTGAAACATGACTTCACTCCAGATGGCTTTCAGGAACAATCTGACAAAGACTTAGAAATAATTATGCCTGGTATGTTTGAAAAGATAAAAGAATGAATAACTTGCATTAAAAAATAGGAAATTATGCAACAAAAATATGAAACAAGAACATGAGTATATTAAAAAAGAGTTAATTATAAGTCTTGAAAATATGGTCATTAAAAATAAAAATTTAAGAAATGAAATAAACTTTAAACTGTGTAGAGTTAAAGAGAAACTTTATGAATTAAAAAGTTGGCAAGAGGAGCTGACCAAAATGCAATTCAGAGAGATAGATAGATGATAGATAGATACAAGGATACATAGATAGATACATAGACAGATAAAGAACAGTTAAGAGATATGGGAAAGAGCTTGTCATATTCCAGTAGTTATTCAATAGCTCCAGAAAAAGAGGATGGTAGGCAAGAAATATTTGAAGCAATTGAAGGATAGGATATTCTAAAATTGGAGATGTGATTCTTCAGACTAAAAGTGCACCACAAATACTGACCAGCATAAACAAAGTTAAATTTACCCCCAAATACTTTAGAATGACAATAGAGGATGTTAAGGAAAAATCAGAAAAGCAGATGACCAATGAAGGAAACATAATTAAGCTAGTGACAGATTTCTCATCAGCAACAATAGCTGCCAGATGACAATAGAGTAATATCTCCAAAGTGCTAAGGGAAAGTGTCAAAGTAGAATTTTATACCCAGTGAAACAATCAGTGTATAGACTTTTTTTGACATAGAAAGGTAGTTTACCACTTACGGACTTCACTGAAAGCTCTATTAAAAGATGGATTTCTCCGTACTTTTCTCCATAGAGAAAAGTAGGGAAGGTGTAGCATTGATTAAAAGAGTGATAGCCATTGATTAAATAGCCATTGATTAAAAGCCATTGATTAAAAGATGAAAATAGCCATTGATTAAAAGATGTTGGCAAATGAGTTCAATACTAAGTGCTACAAGTTTTTGGGGTGTTTTAAAAAGTGTTGAATTAGATAGCATTGATAAGATGGGTGTATGGTGTTTCACGGATAGTTAAAAGTGCTAAGATCCTTCCAGATTTGGGAGGGCTATAAACAAATTAAATTACTTCAGATTTTGCTGGCATGGGAGGCAGTGGGACCAACATCGGTGCTGTCAGCCTGCCCAGTGACAGCGCTGGCAGGGTGACTGGGTCCCTGAGCAGCATCTGCAGTCTCATGACTGGCTTGGGCCATGTTCAGTTGTGGCGAACAGGAGTTCTGCCCCCAAGGAATGTCATAAATTAAGCCATGGGGGAAAAAATTACCTCAGACCTTATTAGAAAACTTTTTTCTAGTTAAATTTGAATATTAAAAACTTTAGGTGACTGTTCATCTTTCTGGCCATCCATATATATATATATATGAATGAATTTTTAAAATTCTGCACCCCTCCTCAAAGCCTCCTAAGTAACAGAAGTATTTTACGTTACGTTATTATTTGTAAAGCTGTGAGAACCATATATTTGGGGAAAAGAATTCTCAGAATATTAAAAATGTAAAGGTAATCATGAAAATAATAAAAATGTAGCCTTTAATTCTAAAGCAGCAGAGGAAAGGCAAAGGGTATTATTAAGATCTTTATTAAACCAACAGAAGACATGAGAAGAGAAAAAGAATAGCAAACAGAAAACGCGAAGGAATATGTAGAAGCAAATCTAAGTACATCAATAATCCTAGTAGAGACAAATGATTAAATTTGTTCACCTATTGAAAATAGAGAGGCTTAAAATAATGGGATGGAGAAGGTCACCATTTAAGTACTAAAGGAAAGTTTATAAGACAAATTTTAATATAAGGCAAAGGCCTTAATGAAGAGAAACACCACATACAAATAAAGGAAATGAACTACTAAGAAGAAATTCTATATAAATGTTAGTAAGAGGACGTATTATAAGCTACAAATAAAGGAAGACAGACACAATTATTTGTCATCTACTTGGGGCCAGAGTACTTAATATGATACCTTAAAAATAGTAGATACTTAATTCATAATGTAATTAAAGAATCTTGGCATTGGTTTATGGAAGGTTTGGGTTTGAATTGTTTAAAGACAATGAACAACCAATTTTGAGCTACCCCAAATTAAAAATCCCTGAAATAAAATTGTGTTAGACCATATTGTGGCATCAGAGATATAAACTATGTAAGCAAATTCTAATGGAAAATTTTAAATTAGAATTCCAGGAGAAATTTATCTTTGTTTCATTTCTAACCATATAGCATTAAAAAAAATGATAACCCACCTCTACCTTTTTTCTCAGTATTCCTTCAACTAATCACTGGATTCAGTCCTCTTAATTTATGACCCCATAAAATTTATACCCCCAATTTTTTGTCAAGATGGGACTCTCAAGATGTCTCACTTGTATAAAATTTAGGATGTCCAGTGGTTTCTTAAGTAAATCCTACAGGGGCTAACCTCTGCTTAAAGACATTCTTTGTGCAAATATTCCAGACATTCTATGTACAGAGAAGGAAAATGATTGTTAGCCAAAAAAACTATAATTATGAGAACTGGTGCCTGATAATGTATTCCACTTTTAGTGCTGAAAATGTTTGTACAAAACTGGGTTGGGCCCAGTGTTTTTGCACTAGAATCTGTAGACATTTATTCACCTAATAAAATAACCACACAATCTGGCAAAGTTCAGCTTAGTTGGCAGCGTTTCCTGCCCTGGAGCCTGGAACGGCATCGGACCAAGCAGGTGTGGCTTTCAGAAGGTTCAGAGAGTTGCATTCAGGAAGCCTGCCCGGCACCCCACCTGTGTGCCGTGCGCCCTCCTGAAGCCGTGGTTGGTGTCCCAGCTTTTTATAGGCTCAAAGGGCCTCTATTCATTCACAACGGATAATGGAGACTAAAATGACCAAGAAATTGACGTGTTTTGCTGGAAATACTTGATATCGACACGATAGACCAAAATTACAACAAATTTTAAAATCTTTTTTAAAAAATTGCCATGTGCTTTAAAAGATATTTTTGGTATTTGGAGTATAGATACTACATAGTATTTAACACTGTTGCACACAAGAAACCTATTCTTCCCCTTGTTAACATCGGTTGGGTAGTCCTCTCTCCTCCTCCTCCTCCTCCTCCTCCTCCTCCTCCTCCTCCTCCTCCTCCTCCTCCTCCTCCTTTGCTCCCTCACCATTAGACCCTTAATTCTTTGGGAGACACCTGGGTGGCTTAGTTGGTTGAACATCTGACTTTGTCTCAGGTCATGATCTCAAAGTTCGCGAGTTCGAGCCCCACATCAGGCTCGCTGCTGTCAGCCCAGACCCTGCTTTGGATCCTCTGTCCCCCTCTCTCTGCCCCTGCCCTGCTCTCTTTCTCTCAAAAACAAATAAGCATTAGAACCTTAATTCTTTGGGCTAAATGATTGTCCCCCCATTGAAATGCAAATATTTCTGGGAAGCACATTTATACCTCTGCAAATATTTCTGGGAAGCACTCATTTATACCTCTGTGTGCATTAATTTACGAGATTGTTTCTGCTAGACTCTGAGCTGTTAGCCATTTTGGATAGGTAGGAGTCGGGGAGGAAGCCAGAGAGGGCTTGAGAGTACCCAGTACCTCTAGGGAGGTGAAAGGCCCTCAAGGGGATGGGGGAACACAGCTATGATGTTTTCCACAAACGTGACCACACCCAGTAAGGTGACATATTGGAAGAGGGAGGAAGGCAGACCTGAGGGTGGCTGTGATCCTTTGTGATATTGTGCCCGGCTCAGCTCCCTGTCTGAGCCCAATTATTTCCACAAACCTAAGAGGATGGCCTCAATTGGCCCCACCGTGGCCCGTGAATTTTGGGGACCAACTGAAAATAATTGGTCAGGGCCACGGCCTGCAATCTACTCACAGCAAGCCTTTCTGTCACTAATCCTATGCCATAAATATTTCTCTGACCCTCCATCCTGCAACTTCACCACCTTCCACACCTGTAGAGTCAGCGTTGTCTCCGTGTGGACATGGCATGAGCATTCACTGTCTGCTAGCATCTGTCTATAGTAGTCCCTTTGAGTTTTTTTTTTTTAACGTTTATTTATTTTTGAGACAGGGAGAGACAGCATGAACGGGGCAGGGTCAGAGAGAGAGGGAGACACAGAATCTGAAACAGGCTCCAGGCTCTGAGCTGTCAGCACAGAGCCTGACGCGGGGCTTGAACACACGGACCGCGAGATCGTGACCTGAGCCGAAGTCGGACGCTCAACCGACTGAGCCACCCAGGCGGCCCCTATGGTAGTCCCTTTGATTATTATCCTATCGCCTTCTCTCAGCAATTGTCAGGAAGCTCAAGTCCCTGCAGAGAGAATGGACGGGTTGTTCCTCCTACCTGGAGTTTTATCACAAAGTGATGGTTGATTTCATGCGTTCGACTGGTGTTTTTGTAAACATTTGGAAAGTGGTCGAGATGGCATTCCAGGCTTTGCATTTGAGACAGGAAGATTTTTCTTGGCTGTCAGAGAGAGATGCCAGTGTCCCCAGTCCTAAAAACCAGAGGAGCCTAAAAGGTCAGAAGCCAGGTGCTTCCTCGCTGCTGCTTTCTTACATTATTATTTGTAATTTCACTTTTTAAGGTGCAGAGAGAGCCCAGAGCCATGTAGTGAGTCTGTGTCTTCTCATGTTGCCCTTACCGACAAACTTTTGTTTAAATTTGCATCTCGATTTCTTTATGAGATGACATAAACTGTCAGTGCAACAACATTGCTGCTGGTCAGGGTGCCTTGCTGTGCAGTTGATGAGTTTCCTTATTTAGCGAGAGGAGACTTTTCTGTCAGTTTGCCATAGGCTTGAGGACAAAAAGAGAAATCTCCCACAAAGGCAGGAATTTATGTCGCAAAATTAAAGCATATTTGATATTTATGGGCATCTTAACATGTAAAATGTTGCATTAATATTTGAATCAAAACATAGTATCTTAAAGTAACAAGGACTTGAAATTGGTATTTGTAAAGTATTAGATATCTGAAGTTGAGTTTTCTTTGGCGTATATTTTATTTCAGTTTCTTCATCTATGCATTAGTAATGGAGCATGAGCCTGGGGCTGAGGAAACTAGCCCTTGCTTTTCAGTTCAAGAAGACAGTGGATCACACCATTTAATTCTCTCCCAAGACCTCATTCAGCTGATAGGTACTAAGAGAATTTTTAAAGGTCAGACACACAACAATGGGGAGAACAACAGGATGATATGCTTGAACAAATACATAGGAGAGGAAATAGAATATTGGTAAGTGAAGTGGGACCAAGGAGACCACAGCCAGGAGTGCATTCAGAGTAGGAAAGACAGCTGAATAATAATCCAGTCTGCCTGAGCCCCGGGGCCTTGTGTGGAAGTGCCAGGCACAATTGAGAGTGACTACAGGGCAAGAGGCTAACAACAGGGATTGACCGGAGATCTCCATGTGGAAGAGTAACCCTTTGCCCATTCCCATGTGGGAACGTCCAGCAACTGTGTCCCAGGTGAAATGTGTCCCCAAGAATGTGAATGTCCCCAGGACAAAGACTCTCCCACTACCCATCTGGCAATTAAGTAACCCTCAGCAAAATGATGAAGCCCACCGATTGAGAAACCCTCCCAATGGCACACAATTCTCCATCAGTGTTTACTGACTCGTTGTTAAATATGCAGGGACAAGCAAAGCTCCGTAGATATTTTAGAAAAGGCTACACCTTGTAAGAGAGGAGCTGAAATAATCAAGCAGAAAGTATAACCCTGAAGGAGATGGAAATTTCAGGAAAAAGGTAGGCTTTCAAAGAGAACTCTTCTTAGTTTCCTCAGATTCGAGAAAATATTACATCA
The DNA here is from genome assembly GCF_024362965.1 of Panthera pardus. Taxonomy (NCBI): domain Eukaryota; kingdom Metazoa; phylum Chordata; class Mammalia; order Carnivora; family Felidae; genus Panthera; species Panthera pardus. The sequence continues at coordinate 17,731,846 of NW_026526732.1, read as the reverse complement.
ATAAAAAGAGCGGGGCACCTGGGTGGCTCAGTCATTTACGCGTCTGACTCCGGCTCAGGTCGTGATCTTGCAGTTCGTGAGATCAAGCCCCGCATGGGGCTCTGTGCTGACGGCTCAGAGCGTGGAGCCTGCTTCGGATTCTGTGTCTCTCTCTCTGTCTACCCCTCCCCCCACTTGTGGTCTGCTTTTCTCTGTCTCTCAAAAAGAAATAAACGTAAAAAAAAAATTAAAAACAAATAAAAAGAGCAAATGACATAAAAAAATCGGGGTGTATCAAGAAAGAATTCTTAGACATTAAAATATGACTTTTGCAATAAAAAAATTTAATAGAAGGATATGGAAGATAAAATAAAGGAAATTTCCTTGAAGAAAAGCAAAAAAACAAAGAATAAGAAAAAAAATGAAAGAATAAGTGTCTCTTATTGGATCAGGCAAGGTCCACAATCCAACTACAAAGAAATCTAAAATTAAAGAATTGAGAAAATCAAGGAGAGAATATTATTTAAACGTACACACACACGCGCGCGCGCGCACACACACACACACAATCACCTACAAAGTATTCCGAATGTTACCAACGATAAATTCTTTACAGCAACACTGTAAGCTAGAAAACAGCAGAGCAAAAAAGTTGCTTGAAGATGTGCTCCAGCAAAACAAGGGAGTAAACCAAGCTATAGTAAGACATGGAGTCTAGTTAAATGGTATTGTTAGCTCTGCCAAGTACAACTGAGAAGGAGAGAACAAGAGATACTTTTCATTTCAAACTTTTTGTTAACGGGTTTTGGGGGTGCATGTATTACTTCAACAAAAACTGAAAACCTTTTTTCAAGTAGAAAATGTAAGGTGAATTAGATTTTAAGACTAGAAAAGAAAAAGAGGGGGGAAATACACGGCTCCACCATTTCACACCCAACCTTTGTTAAAATTTTTGGGCCGCATCTTTCTAGTCTATTCTTAAAATGTGGGTCATTACGTTTCTCACATATACATTTTTCTTATTGTTACCTATGCTCTGTAAATATTTTAAATGACTGCAACTATTTTACAATTAGATATGTTATAGCTTACCCAGTTTCCATGTTTGAAGAGTTTATAATTGTTTTTGATCTTATAAACAATACCACGATAAATATTTTGCTATAAAAATAGAAAGTCTTTGTCAGCTGGGCTCCATCTGAGTGTTGTCGTTTTTATTTGTATAAACGCCCCAAATTTTTCAGCTCGTTAGGAAATCATAGTGATTGTGGTCACCATATCTCTGATAAGCATCACAACTCCTTGATCTCAAAGACCATGGTTCCTTGTTTTAATAACACTGTGTGTAAACAGAAGAAGTGCAAAGACATTTCTGGAAAGCAGCACTTACTGCCTGTACAGGATCCTACGCGCAGTCATCACGAGCGCTCAGTAAATTTTGTTGCAGCTACCTGAAAAGGGTCCATTGAAATCGAGTGAAAACTGACCTAGATAACGGATGGATCCTCATCTTAAAACAGTTCAGGATAGAACCGTGACTACTTTTTTTTCTTGAGTTTAGTGCAGTAGAAACCTGAAATTCACGAGCTTGCAGTCCAAATGGAGGGCTTCAAAAAATATTTTATCTCTTATGTCTGTAATTGTTTCAGTTTCAGGAGCTCCACTGGACTAGAGCCCCCAGTGAATATGGTTATTGGCTAAAATAAATGCAGACTTATACTCACCCACAATCCTTGGCCTGCCATCCTGCAACCAGATACACAGCGACAGACCGAGAAGTGGGGTCCAGGGCCACAAAGCCACCAAAACGCCATAGGTGTTATCCATCCAGCGTCACATGCCGTGCTGGTAACAGGGGGAGCAAAGTGCTACTCTGCTTGATCCTGGGAGGTGGACTCTGTTGAGAAGGATTCTGACGGTACTTCCCATCACTACTAGAAAGAGCGTGTCATCAGAAATTCACGCCTGGCATGAGCACAGAACGAGAGAACGTTGGTGTCTGGCCATCTGCCACGTCCAACTCCATTAAGCCTCACTAAAAAGTCTTCCTTGACTCTTCTGGTTCTGGTTCAAATTTCTTGATAAGGCTTAAAAAGGCTTACAGGGAAGAATGTAGGGTACAATAAAAGTTAGCTTAGACCACATCCTTTCCATTTCTCTAAATTGACTAAACCATTAAGTGCGTGATCTGATTACCGTGGTCTGTCTACAGGTCAAGGATTCAGGGAGTGCTTCCACGGTGACTGACACTCAGTCATTTTTCTCTGTCCCACTTCCAACGTGGCCATGTTGGAAGCCACATCCAGCACAGGAAGGTGTCCTTTGTTGTGTCTTTTACTTCACCCTTCGACTTCTTCCTGATATCTGTGTGCTTAAAGTGTCAAGACTGGCTCCCAGTTTGATTTTAATCCACACGGAAAAAGCGCTTTTCTTGGGCATGGTATTATTACATTGTTTCATGTACGGAGTAAGAGGAGATGTCATGAGAAGTAATTGCATAATACTGTTTTGTTTTTCCATCAAATCGTGTTGTTATTTTGGCTTGCCACAAATAGCACGTTTCATATTTCCTTGTTTGTTTTTCCCCTCTGTGTTTTCTCCGTGAGTTAGCTGATGTCTCTGTTTTTAAAACTATTGCAATCACCAGTCATGATGTGTTTAAATATAAGCTAAGGGAAAGAGGAATTGAGATGCTACCGACCGACGTGATGAAGATGGGATAGTCGAAAAAGTTGGGTGGCAGGAAAAATAATTTGCGTACGTGATTTCTAATCGAAGGAAAGAGTAATGCAGGTATTATCATCCCCGTTTTACAGATGAGCACATTGAGCCTCTAAGTAGTAGACATTTGCTAGACTCCACAATTACTAAATGGTACAGCCTAGATGTGAACTGAGGTGTCTTTGGTACCAGCCCTGGTCCTTTCCCCCCTCTGCCTTCCCTGAAGGTGAGACGTTTATATGGTAAATGCTGAGTGAAAGCCTTTTATAAATGCGTCAATTTTGGAATAAAAAAAGTTACCACTTTTTCTAGATCTTCAGATTACAACACTATTCTTAAAAGTTAGTTAATTTGAGGCACCAGGGCCATTAATATGGTTTCATGGACTGAGATTATATGGCTCAGCCCCAAGTTATGCACGTGGGGAAACTGAGGCTCAAGACAGCATAATCTATCTAAAGACACCCAACTTACTAATCGCCAGGCTGAGGCCGAAACCCAAATTTCCTTTACCTCATTTGGGCAGCTTTGCCTGTGGCCTCTCAAGGTTTCTGCTGCTAAAAGCATCAGAAATTCTTTCTTCTAACCTCTGAGACCATACAGACAAAGCCAGTGTCATCGGCAAGGAACTATATAAGAACACCAAAAAGTCTTTTTTCAATTCAGTAGTTTTTAGACAAGGTGCTGCCTTATAAAAGAATAAATAAAAGATGAATTGTCTCTAAATTCACCCTTTGTGATAAGATTAACTCCACCTGGGATTTCAATCCTTCCACTCTTTCCAAAACTACAACCAGGAGAGGAAGCATTTAAGTCCTCTCTCTGCACAGAAATAAACAGGCAGCTTTCTGTCTCGGTTGGAAGCAGGCATGAGGCCTGCAGGAGCATGGCCGTACGGGGTGAGGAGAAGGAAGCAGGGCAGGGGAGCGTGGGTGGGCATGCCCAAGTGCGGCCCAAGAGCAAGCCCAAGTGCAGAGGGCACAAGTGGTAGTACAGGCAAGAGCCCCTGCAAGGGGGAGGGGAGAACCTCACTTTGGGACACCAAGTGGCACTCCGTCCAGATGGGAATCCCTCTGTGGGCATTGTTACAGAGTCCTTCTACATAGAGCGGATCTCTGGCCACCAGCAGGGCATGGTGGGAGCAGACCCGGCTGTGGGGACTTTTGGGGCTCTAGCCAACGGTGAGGAGGATGTGCTGTGCTGGACGGCCCCATAGGCCTGTCCCAGGGACCCCACCTACCCAGTGTGGCTGGCAGTGAAGAGCCGGGATGGAAACGAGCCATGGTCAAGGCCACCTTCATTCCCTTGACCTGAGTGACAAGCCTAGGTGCTAATACTCACCCTGCCAGCAACGGCTGCAAAACATGGGCCTGCTGTTGGGACCAGGGGACCAGGGAGAAAGAGATTCCAGGCAAAGGAAGATGGGTGAACGAAGGCGTGGAATTTGCTAATGGCATGGTGTTGGCGGCTCATGAAGAGTGACCTCTTCTCAAAATCATCAGAGGTTCTCTAAAGTACAGATTCCTAGCCCGATCCCAGACAAACCCATCGTGTTACACATGCTGCTGGTAGGGCCAGGGAATTAGCATTTTTACCAGGTGCCCTAACTGCGTTGTCAATAAGAGCCATTGAAAGTTTTTGAACAGGGGAGTGGCATGGATCAATGCACTCGGTTGCTGGGACAGCCCTGCGGAGAATGCGTGTGGGGGGAGGGCAGGGGAAGAGGAGATTCTAACTGGAGAGGCGCAGAACGGGGGCCGTAGGGTGTAATGGGTAGAAGAGTGCAGATTAGGAAACTGGTGCAGGGCTGGGCAATCGAGTGGATGCGGAGCTGGGTGTAGAGAGAGAGATCAGGAATAACTCTGGGGTCTGGATGTCGTGACTGGCCTTTCCTGTCAAAGGGGCCCTGTTGGCACTCAGAAGGTGAGTGTTGTTCATCACAATCTGTCCTGTGAAAGGTTACAGGAGGAAATCAATAAAAGATGGTTTCCCTGTAACACCACCGCCCCCCCCCCCCCCACACACAAATCCCTAGATGGTATAAGCGTATGTTTTTTCAAATAGTACAGTTTAGAGTAAGTTTCACCAAAATTGGTCTAATTTTTTTTGGCAGTTTTGACCACAAAAAGGATTCTCGTAGTTATCAGGGATGTTCACTTATAATGTCTCATTTCCCTAATAATGTGAGAATATGAGCAGAGTAGGGACTTATGTTCAGACCCAATCTTAAAAGAGGGCAAGACGTGAGCAGAGGAGGGCGCTCTGGGAGCCCGTGGTATCTGCCAGCATCCAGGCACCGGATGAACAAATCAGGGCAAGTGCTGGCCCGCTTAGCTAACGTCATCACCATGATGACCATCTTAGAGCAAAGCTGTCAAGCTTCAATAAAGATGAAAGCTATTTAAAGCAACCTTATCCTGAAATAATTGTGTGTGTATACACATATATATGTATATATGTGTGTATATATACATATATATACATATATATGTGTATATATACGTATATATACATATATGTATGTGTATATACATATATATACATATATGTATGTGTATATATACATACACACACACAACTCCTGTATAAAAGGGTGACCATAAAAAAGTAATAAAATAAAAATAAAAACAACTGTCAAACAACACAGGCTGGCAGAAGCCTGAACACCAACGATAACACCATTAACACGGGGAGAAACCCAATGGTCCTGGGGAGTCAGTCACACCTGTCGCAGGAAATTGTATGAGCAGCTGTGTTGACACTTGTCCCCTTCAGTTTCCTTGGACACCAAAGGCCACTCACGGAGGGTCTCAGGTCCAGGAAGAGTGGACTGTGTGAGTGGCCAGGAGCAGTTTCCTGAGGCCCCCTCATCCTTGAGCTGCGGTGAAGTGTCCCTCGTCACTGTGGGTCTTCACAGCTCATTTTCTGCTCTTTTTTGACCTTACACCTGAGTCATCTTTTATTTATGTCCTCCCATAGCATTTCCATAGGATGGTTGTGGTCAACACCATTCATCAACCTCTAATGGGCTCAAATGGAACTCTAAAATCCCCCGGGACATGCCTTGATCTAAGAAAAGAAAAATTGCTAACGGCACTTCTTAAACTAGGAATTTATGTCTTCCCATAAATTGACCTTGTAGGGTTATTTGTGGATTCCAATAGGGAAATGACCTTCACAGGCCCCTGCACCTCCTGAGCCCTCCCTGCTCCCGCCCCCACCAGCCGATGCTGACGTCCTCCGTCTGATCCTGTTAAGCTCCAGGCCAGGGTCACCGGGGACAGCATCCCGGCTGTGCGTCGAGGCTTTTTCCTTCTGCCATTTGTTCATCTATTTGCTGAGTATTTATTGCACGCCTGCTTTTTCCAGGCAGGGTGCTAAGTGCTGGAGACACGGTGAGCAGACAGTGTGTGCTCTCATGGACTTCCCACCTAAACAAATAATGACACAGGTCTCATTCAAAGGAAACTGTAAAGTGAGCTCTGGAGAAGCATGGATGCTGTGCACTCTCTGGGCGGCTTTGGCAGGCTCTGTCGCCCGCCCCTCCTATTAAGACGGGTCTCTGGGTGGCGGGCGGTGACAGTGTATGAGACACATCTCTCGACACCCCCTAAACCACCACCAACCTACTCAGCCCTTTGGCGTGAAGTCTCCACCTCTGATCATCCCTGCCCTGGCCAGGGATCTCCTGTGCTCTGCTCCGCACCCAGCTCCTGGCTCCCTCCTTCAGACAGCAGCCCAATTACTGGGTCCTTCTGACCTAACGCTCGGGTCCCTGGGGGATGCCACCTGCCAGGGGTCCCCCGGACTGTAAGGGAGGAAGGGAGGTCAGAGCATCCTTAGGGCAAAGCCCACTCATCCTCCCACAAGCTTTGATTTGTTTTACAATGTGCAAATCTCCTTTTTCTGATGATAAAAGTAAAATACATATATTACAATAGAAGTGGCATTTATGTAAAATAATGTTTTACCTAAGATACTTTATATACAACATTTATATTGAAAATAACATTTCAGAAAAGGATAAAGTTCAAGTTCAACCAACGTATTCCCATCTTTTACATCTATTGCCAGAAAGAACCACTTTTAACAGTTTGGTACTTATTCGTCTAGATATGTTTGTGTTTATGTAAACATACGTGTTTATCTTCATATCGTCCTACACCTGCATATTGTCCTGTAATTGGCTTTTTTTCATGTGAAAATTCATCACAGACACTTTTCAGAACAGTACGTGTAGATTCTCCTTGTCCTTGCCAGCTGCCCCATATTTCCCTGTAGGAATGCACCGTAACTTCTCAGGGAATCAATCCCCCGTTAACGAACATTTAAATCCTGCCACATTTTGTTGTAATAATCTTGTAGCAATGACTGTCCCTACATAGATGGTCCTCAACTTTAGATGGTTCAACTTACATTTTTTTCAACTTTAAGGATGATGTAGAAGTGATCTGCATTCAGTAAACACTATACTTGGAATTTTGAATCTGGATCTCTTCCTGGACCAGGACCAGCCTGTCTCAGGATGCTGGACAGCAGTGAACAGCCACTGTCACCACCCCCACCCCCACCCCCCGACCCCAGACAGCCACGCGATCAGGAGGGCCCACAACCTGTGCACCTCCAACCATTCTGCACCCAACAGCCATTCGGTTTTTCACTTTCAGTACAGCAGTCAATAAATTACATGAGATATTCAGCACTTTATTATAAAATAAGCTTTGTGTTAGATGACTTTGCCCAGGCTAAGGTCAGTGTTCTGAGCACGTTTAAGGTAGGCGAGGCTAGGCTAACCTGGGATGTTCGGTAGGTTAGATGTAGTCAATGCATTTTAAACTTATTTTCAACTTCCAAAGGGCTGTTAGGATGTAATTGCATCACAAGTTGAGGAAGATCTGTATACCCCTGTGTCAAATTCTTCTTAGAAAGGTATTTTGGGTGTAACATCATGCATTTTTACTGGATTTGCATACACAATAAAGTACTCTTCATCACCCTTCACTTAACACGTGGCTGGATGGACTGATGAACTCCATTTGCTTCTAGTTTATTCCTCTCTGAGAGTTGTATACCCCTGCTTCCCACAGTAGACTCCAGTCCTCAGCTAAAGTGTTTGTGGCTGAATCTGTTTATTCCAGTTGTTACTGTAATGGTGCAATTTATTTAATTGGTATATAAACCAAAGAGGTATGGGGGGAAAGAAAGTGTTGTTAAAAAAAGAGTTTGTGGTACATTTTTCTGATTCCCAACTTGAACTAAAAAAAAAAAAATTAATATCTAATCACCTACCCCAGTCATATCAGAGACAGTGGCTTCAACTGACTCAAATTTCATTGACAGTGTGACCATGTTTCTGAATTACATCCACTCTTGATCTACCTTGCCAGTATTCTCTGGAAAAACATCCCGTAGCTGTTTGGTTTGGTTGTAAATTGGATTATTGTTTCTCCTTAGAAATACTTAAGAACCAGGCATGTCTTTTCTAGGGCAGCCAATGAATCTACCTTATAAAAGTTGACTTTTAGCCTTTCTGTTTACCCACCGACAGAGACGTGATGTTCAACCTCACAAGAGAAATAGAAAATCTAGAAATCAGATGTTGCCTTCGAAAGTGAGAGAACGTATACAAACATCGTGTCACTCTCTAACCTAATATGACCTTAGAAATTATTTTACAGCCTCTCCAAAATCTAAAAATCCTTTATGTGACTCCTGTAGGTACTCAGTCATTATTTGATGGATGTACAGATACCCAGGGAAATACATTTCTGTAGGGCTGGCTCTACGGGGATCTCCAATTAAGTCAGAATGAATTAAGAAGGAAGCCACACTGCATTCACTCAACAAATATTTATTAAGTGCCAACTGTATGCCGGTTGACTGGTAACGTCTAAGTTACGGTAGGTAGTGGGTACCCTGGGTAATAGTTTGTCAAGATGCTCGTCATGTAGCTAAAGACTGCAGGCCACAGGGAAATGCAGAAATGCAATTTAGTCAACAGAGCAAGCAATCTTGGAAATGCTCAGACCGCATGCGCACCTGGCCAGTGGAACAGGAGGCAAAATGACAACGAGAAAGATTTCTCATGAGATCTGTGAATTCTCTGTATCTCCCCACGGCTTGCCCACGTGACCTGAAGTATCAACTTTACTCACCCTGTACGGCATTTGACAAAGCACTGCAGGGATTGCGAGACATCTCACTGCTGTGTTTTCTCTTCCAGGATATCAATGAGTGTATTCTTGAAAACTATCCTGAGTGTTCCAACCCCAGATTATTTTACATCATTCCATATTTTTGTGGACAGCATCCCAGATGCAGGTAAAGACTAAAACGGACAACGGCAGGAAAGCCACCCGGGGGCACTGCGTGGGGAATCTCTTGTATGCCTACTCCCTCGGCCTTCTGGAATTCAGTTTATGTTTACTATTAATCTCCAAAGATTGCATTGGAGACTCTGAATGTCCTATGTAGGAAGAAATGAACGGATCAGGGTCTGACAGAGGCCTTGGGACCCGCCCGTAAAGATGTGTAACTAAAATGCCAACCAGACCCTTTTTTTATTCTTAACTCATAGCTGTCCCTGCTCAGCCCATGAGATAGTAAAGACCAGCGGACATCACCCTACTGCTCCCCCATAGCGCCTGTATTTCATCGGCACCCGTCCTTGCCTACATGCCCTGTCTAATTGGGTCTGAAACACTGGGCGCTCACACCCCAAAATCTGACAGTGTCTCTCTCAGGAGACACATCTTGTAGAAAAAGAGGAATGGGCTTCCTAGTCCTCAGCCCCTCAGCCTTCCTTGGATGCAAGACCTTCTTTAGAAAGTGACTCACTCAGATGGTAAGGCTCTCAGAGTGTGGTCTGCCCACCTCCTGCATCGGCGTCCCCAGGGCACTTGCTAGAAATCCCCACCTAATCACAGTGCCTGAGGTGGGGGCACAGATGATTCTGGTGAGCCTGCTCTCGCTGCAGTTTAAGTTCATTGTACTAGGCAAACGTGTAGCCTGGAGAAAAAAAATGATAGTAACAATGAATATGATCTTCACGTGATGGAAAATAAAGCCGAAGTGACATTTTCCTGCAAAGGGAACGCTGACTAGAAGGTCAGTGTGTTCCTGAAAAGATCGAGAGAAGAAACTGTTTCTGAAGTACAACTCATCCATTGTACTTCTGGCCTGCTCAGTGATTACTGCTTAATTATTATGTGTGTTGTTGCTTTGCTGAGTTTCCTGTAACACGGGACTTTGTTTACGGTCTGAAATCTGGAACTAGAAGCGTCAGCTTTCTGCTTTATCATAAACTTCCTGAGTTCAGGAGGCCTCCCCACTCCAATCCTCACCCCTGTATAAGTGCCTCCTGGTTCACGGTCAGTGCTTCAGACACTGGGAAGATTTGGGGCCAGATGACTCACTTTCTGTCACAGTGAAGATATTTATTCCAAGAAACATGATCCTAACTCCCTCAAGTGTTTTTTTTTTTTAATTATATATTTCCTAATCCTGGGGAGAGCACTCATGATGCCTTATCCTGGTACACAGACGATGATTTTCAAAACTCTTTCAAAATGTCCCCTTGTTCCCTCAATTATTTGAGCTGGGTTAGGTTTATTATTACAGTTTTTCAAAAGAGAATCCTGGCTTGCCCAAATTCCCTCGGATGGGAAATGCCAGCCGTGCCTGGAGCCCAGCTCCCATGACTCCCATCCTTTCCCCCTCACAGAAATGCACTTGGCTCAGAGATCTGCCTTGCAGATGAGATGAGGCCATTTTCCTTCTGTAAAACAAAACAAAAAACATAAAAGCTTGTCTTTAAACTCTTTAAAAGAATAAGATGATTAGCAGGGATGACCTAAAACTGATTTTGATTTCTATAGAACTACTGTATCAGTAAGTTTCAGATTTCATATCTTCTAGCTTTATTGGTTTGGTCCTTCTATTAAAAAGCCATTCAGATCGCCCCTTTGATCAGTGTTTATAGGACCTAATTGTCTGTGTGTGTATTCTTCCCAAAAATATTTTGACCAGGGCCTCAGGGTTACACACAGGTAAACATGATAGCGGTAAGAGGTGGAAAAGCAAATGGCAGCTGGAAGGCTCCCAGCGGCAGCCATATTAGGGCTGATCCTTAAGGAGGTGGGATTGGGGCTCAAACAAATGGTGGGGGATGGGTTGAAGAGATCCATTCTCAGCATGTTGTTCCTGCATTTCGAAAATGAATCTTTGATTTGAAATCATTTTTGTATCCACGAAGGGAGCCTGGTGAGTGGGCCCTTGAAAGAGCAAAACTGAACGTGAATGAAAACTTCCTGCTTGTGGGGATTCTTGAAGAGTTGGAAGATGTGCTGCTTTTACTGGAAAGATTTTTACCTCATTACTTCAAGGGTGTGCTCAGTATCTACAAAGACCCAGGTAATTCCTTCTGTAGCAACCTCTTTGGTGTTTTGGGGGTTACTCGCCTTGAACAGGACTCGGGCAATAAAAGGAGCGGAACCTTCTCTCCTGTTAATGAAGAGAAGTTGCCCTGACCTTCAAAGGAAGCTTAGACACCTCCAGATATAGATGCCAAAACTGGGAGCTTCAGGTCCAGACCTAACTTGCCATGTGTGAAAGGCCTGCTGGCTCCATTTTTCCCTTTGGAAAGTGAAGCTGGCAACATTTGCATTGACCTTGGTCCAGGGCTGTTGCCAGAGTCCATTGATGGAAGTGGGTGTGAAGGAACCATCAGGTGATCCTGTATCTGGGCCCTACTTCCATCTGACAAAGCGCTCTGGCATATCCAATGCTGGCAATAGAATAGACACAGAAGCAAATTGAAAACGCAATTAGCGATTTTATTCTAACGAATGGCGTGGTTTCCAAATAGAAGCGAGGAATGGAATGCAGCAGAGAATGAGTGCAGAGGGTGCCTGTGGTATCACTGTAAAGATAATTACTTTCAGAAACCCATCATTTATTTTTCTCATTATTATCGTATCTGGAGAGAACGGCAAACAACGTTGTTTCTCTCCCATTCTCCTTAATCTACTGCTGCCCTGCAAGCCTTGCATACTTATTCACTCCTCTGGTTGTTGTTTCATCATCCTGAAATGGGAGACAGCCTTCTGCTGTGTAGAAATGAGGTTCCCCAAACAGATGAAAGGTTCCCCAAACGGAGCCCTGGTGCCTCGCGTTCACCACCAGCCAGGGACCTCGCACCCCACCTGCTCCAGGAGCAGGTGCCGATGCTCATGTGAACTGGTCTTTGCCCAGAGGGGCCCTGTTACATCAGGTGGCCCCTGCCACCGCCAGGGGTTTGCAGGAGGAAGATAGCTGGCGGGTGGGTGCTGTCCTGGTCTCCGCTCTCTCCCTCCGAGGTAAATTCTGACGTGCACATGACCAGGAACCTTCACGCGAGCCCTGCAGGTCAGTCTCCTCAACAGGAAATGCAATCTGAAAGGCTGGAAGCATCATCGACCCTAGTCACTTTTTGAAAGTAGGCCTTCCTCTGCCCTTTCAACAGTGGGCAATTTAAAGAATTTGAAGAGCCATGCTGTGACCAATTTTTAGCTCTGTAAGATCACATAAACTCGGGTCTTTGTGCAAGGTGAGGTCTGACCCTAAGTTAGACTTTTTCGCAGAAAAAGTTTAGGTTATTCGTTACTTCCACTCTTTGGCTTTATCCGTTTGTGTAGCATGCGTGTGTGCATGAGTGCGTGTGTGCACGAATGCGTGTGTGCGCTTGTGTGTGTGATACGTAGTACGAGATAACAGGTGAACGAGGGGCGCCTGGGTGGCTCAGTCGGTTGAACATCTGACTCTTGGTTTTGGCTCAGGTCATGATCCCAGGCTCGAGGGATCAAGTCCTGCATTGGGCTCCACGCTGCGCATAGACCCTGCTTAGATATTCTCTCTCTCTCTCTCTCTCTCTCTCTCTGCCCCTCTCCCTCACTCATGCTCTCTCTCTCTAAAAAATAAAAAATCACAAAAATATTTTTTAAAAAACATGAACGAAACCCTGGAGACACAGAGTTGTCAAAAAAATGAACACACTCTCGTCCCAGCCTTTGAGAAGAGTTTCGGTCAGTCTACATCACACACGCCATCCGTCCTTGGATCTGGAACTAGTATCGTGGGCCCAATAAGTGAGGCATTTTATCTTTGTTCTTCTTAAATACAAATAAACCACAAATAAAAACCCCAGCCCCAAGAGCTCACTTATGTGCTGTTGTCAGAAGATATCCTCTTGACTTCTCAACTATAATCTCCATTTAGATGCATGACTTCTCAGAAACTGGCCCTTTGTCCCATGATCCAGAAGCACGTTTAGAACCTATTTCTGAAAATTGAGTTACTATTAGCTCTTGTGACTTCCGCCGAAGTCTTTCGACCTTGTAAAGATTATTATCCTTTTGAGTTAGGCCTAGGAGTATATTAAATAATCTGAGGCTTGCCGCCTTAGAGAGGGTAAGGGGGTTCCGATACTCCTGTGTGGTGGGATGAAAGGTTTCTATAAGGCCGGGACCGACGCATGGCCGGTTCACACAGTCCAGCATATTAGTGGTTAAAATAGTGAAATATGCCTATACTGCCCTCAGTGCCCACACTTGGCCGCCCTGTCTGCCCTTGCCACGCCCCCTCATCCAACAGTGAGGTAACAAAAGAGGTAATTCACAGGCATAGAGCGAGTCTTCAGGACTCTGGCCCAGTGCTACACTCAGCAAGTGTTGTGAATTCAGGTCCTGAGTGGACCTGGTTGCCACATATTTTGAATACCACCCCAATGTGACGCTCTCAGCTGCCACACGACATGCATATAACAAACTGAACCCTTGAGTGATTGCTCAGAACTTTCCACCACGTTCTCTGGTCTCTCGGGCATCTTCTGGAGAGATTGTTGTGTGGTGACATTGGCAGCCAAGCAGCCCCACAACTGCTGTGTCTCAGGGAGTCCCACATCCCCTGGGGCAGGGGACAGGAGATGAACATCCACTCCTGGCCAGCTTCTCACTATATTTTAGCCTCTGCAAAGACTAAGCACCTGCACTGTTTTCTTGTGCTCAGCGCATTGGTGTCACCCAGGTTAAAGGAAAGAGTGACCTCAAGTCACTTTAGCGATCTCATACCAGAGCTGCCTCGTCAGCTCATTTTTAGTCTAAATTCTCGGATTATAGCACACCGAAATCATTGCTCTTGCCCTTTTTAAAGAATTTTATAACTGAATAGCCTAGAGAACGGAAGGAAGAAACACTAAAATCGAAGACACTGTGGGATCTAGTGACCCTTGCATCATTGTAGATGAACTGACCATAGAACCCGAGTGAGATGCAGACCCTCCACTGGCCATTGTTCTTTGACGCTTGTCTTGTTATTTTTAAACTGTAGGTGTGTGCTGATTTTTAGTAATCCCCCTACAGCAATCCGAAAAATATTTAGACCAGTCTCATTACTGAAGAAAAAGCACTTACAGCAATGACCGTCTGGGGAGCTCGTAAAAATACTTAACGTCTGTTAGTCAAATGGGTTGTCACTTATTCAAGATAGGAATGATACCTCTTAATTCCTTCCAAATAGTACTGCTTGTTTGACTAGCCAACCATGTAGGGAAGTTCGTAACTTTCCTATGTAATAGCTCGACTGTTAGCCCCCACCTCGTGCATTTCTTGTAGGAGGGTATGCTGACAAGTGAATTTGTCTCCTCCCCAAAATATTTGAGGAACTTAATTTTTAGAATTTTTTCTTAAAAAGTTATTTTTTATTAATGTCTGGGTTCCGCGGAGACCCCTTTAGCATATCTCAGAAGAAATGTATAATAATAAGTACTCAAGAGGAAAATAACAATGAGTTTTAGCACATGAATAACCAAGAGAATGTTTCCTGAATTTTCTAGAATTTTTCTTCAGATATTTCTGAAATTTCTAGAATTTTCTAGAATTTTTCTTCAGATATTTCTTGCCAGGCAGGGGGGCACTTGCGGATGTCCAGGGAAGTACCCTGAAGTTTACCACTGAGTAAACTCCACTCAACCTTGCTTTGAGTTAGAATTAGAGAGAACTGGGTCCCAAACAGATGTGTTGGGTAAGAACAGCCAAACTCACTTGTTCGACCTACACAGTCTGATTTCTTTTTTTATTGATTAATCTGGATTATATTTGCTCACTACTTAACCTTTTCAGAGTGAGAAACTGGAGTCAGCCTAGAGAAGTTGAGAAGTTGATCCATAGTCACCCACCAAAATGTGGAAGTAAAAGGCAGAACTCAACATGTTTCTGAGCCATGAGTATTAATGTGCTTATGGATACTTTTTCCCCTTAACTCTTAAAAACTGACATGCTGTGAGCCGCCAATATGTTTCTTAGTCATAATTTCTTTAGGAGCTCAAATCACAGTGGTGTTAGGAGCCAAAACAAATAAGCAAATTAATTAAAGGCAGAGAACATGTGAATATCTGTGATAGGAACAGCCCTTAAATGAATGTCCCTTGACTTGGCAAATGACCGAGCTGTTATGATTCAATAGCGCCACCTAGCATCCAGGCATTGAAACTTCATGACCTAACATTAATCCCCATTATCTTTCTCCCTCTTGGAGGCTCGAAAGCTCATGTGTCCAATTCTTTTCGCTTGTATTTTAAATACTTTCCGTTACTAGCATTACATTTGTATTCATTTTCAACTTTTTCCCATTACAAATGTAAACATTGGCGCCACAGTAGGGAATTTACTACACTTCTGTGGGTTGCCTTGAGACTCTGGCCACCAACCATTACAAAGGAAAAGTGTGTAATTCCAAACAAATGACTTACGTACTAACTCTGCAGAGTTCATTCATAAACTGAGCGCTTTAAAAAAAATACATATTTTTATGTAAGTATTTTTATAAGCGATGATAGAGTACAAATTTAAACATTTTTTTCAACTATGCATGAATGATAATCAGACCTCCTATTAGGAGTATAGTAATGTACTCTGAGTTCATTTGCATTGTTGTATTTAAAGCTGAGGACATCTACATAGAAAATAATAGCAAATATGTTGAAGAGAAAAGTTAATATGATGTGCTACAGGAAACATTCAAGTTTTCATCCATCTGTCAATAAAATGCCAGACTGGGTTTAAACAAATGCTAAGTGATTAAAGCCTGGCCTATGTATCATAAAGAACAGCCATTCTTTAAGGAAAGAACACTGAGTTGGGAGTTACAGGAGACTCGAATCCTCTTTCTGCCATGGTTCTACCCATATGACCCAGGGTAAGTGCAATTTTGGTGACTGATCTCTAAAGATTATTATTACGATACTAAAGCACAGTGTTTTAGGTGACATGTTCCACCTTTTGTTGGTTAGCACAATTACAGGGTACTCCCCCCCCCCCAAAAAAAAAAAACCCCAGCAGTCCTTGGACAGTCCCCATTGCATTGATTATTTCCAAATTTAGTTACGGCAGCTATCGCCACCTAGAGGACATGACAGAATCCTAAATGGAGAGTTCTAGGTTCAGAATCTGCTGTTCCCTGTGGTTGGCGATATGGAGATGACCAACTCAAACTCTCTGGTCACAATGTCCATCCCTTTCTTTCTGTACCGTATGCATTTCTGTTGAGAAGAAAGGATATCATAATGATTAGAGCACAGAATCTGGAGTAGACAGCCTGGTGGTAAAGCTGCTACTTCTCTGCTGTCACCACAGGAAGGTATAATCCCTCTGAGCCTCAGTCTCCCCATCTGTATAAAATGAAACAAACAAGGGGTGTCCGGGTGGCCCAGTCAGTCAAGCCTCGGATTTTTTATTTCGGCTCAGATCATGATCTCACGATTCGTGAGATGGGGTCCCGCGTCGGGCTCCATGCTGACAGCGTGAAGCCTGCTCGGGATCTTCTCTCTCCCTCTGTCCTTCTCTCTCCCCGCTTCCCCCACTTGCCCTCTCTCTCTCTCAAAATAAACTTAAAAAAAATAAGATGCATAAACAATACAATCCACTTCAGAATGCACATAAAGCCCTTCGCCCAGAGCTTCACATAGGATAAGAGTTCAATAATTAGCTATTAGTGTGCAAACCACATCACAGGAGAGAAACAGGGCCCGTGTCTGTGAGAAACAGGACATCAGTCTGTCTTTGTAACTTCTACATGGAGAAAGAGAGAGAGAATCTATGATGAGCCTTGACCTATTTGGACAGTTACAGCTGGCCTGTAAAATTGTATGCCTTTAGGAAATAGTATTTTTGACTTAGGAGGAGTCAATTATATTCTGGCTAGTACTCTATTTCTGGAACAATTATAGGGAATAAGTTTATTGGAAGTATTCTTACAGTGACACCTTCAGAAGTTGAAAACACACATCATCCTAGTCATTGAGGGTATTTTTTTTAATCATTTGTTTTTACGCCCAAACTCTTGCCAAAATTATCAGGGAGCTAAGATTTCCACTTTATTTTTATCTTATTTTTATTTTATCTTATTTTATTTTAGAGAGAGAGCATGTACCATTCAAGGGAGAGGTAGAGAGAGGGGGAAGAGAGAGAGAGAGAGAGAGAAAATCCTAAGGAGGCTCCACACTCAGCACATAGCCCAATGCAGGGCTCAATCCCATGACCCCAGGATCATGACTGAGCCAAAATCAAAAGTCGGGAACCCAACCAACTGAGCTACCCAGGCACCCCTAAGATTTTAACTTCAAATGAAACCCACTATTGAGGTATGATTGGGGCAATTAACCATTAACTTTTGCTGAATGTTGACTTTTTCAGACTGTTATATGTCATGTTGTTTAGTATATATAGGAGGAGTGTCCAGAGATTTGGTGGATTTTATTCCAAGTAAGACCCTAAGATTCAGTTCTTGAAAAACCTTGAGTTTGTTTCCCAAGTGCAAAATTAACTTCAAAACGCTAAATGAGTAAATCACACCTTGTCCAGCAGGTGGCAGTGTCTGCACTTTCTCAAGGACGTGCCTGTGGTTTCCTAATAAGTTTGCATCTGCAGTCCGGAGTTTACATAATGCTTGAACACAGATGTATAATTATGTCCAATTTGAGGACTAAAAATGGGATCACAAATATCAAAAATATTCCAAGTACAATTGATTGTAGTAGTCCGGACTACATTATAGGAGAGCCAATGGGGTAGCGGTAAAGGGAGTTTTATAATGAAATAAGTTTATGTGGGTCAAAAAAATATATACACTATAAAACTCTGGTTTTACACAAATAATCCATCTCTCTACAATGTCTGTATTAAACAAATGCTGTCTTTCATCCCTCATTTCCACTGCTGTTTCCTACTTCCTATTGCTTCTGTGCCACGACAAAACTGAAAAACATTCTGGGACCTCACAGAGACATAAGCTATGGCTGGGAGGAATTCAGACTATCCATTTACAGACACCAATGACATTGTTTAAAGAACTCAACTGTCATTTATAAAAATAGTACTCCTCTTGCTTTTGGTTCATCTGCCATCCGTGTTCTCCATGAAGATTTGGTTTTTTTCACTAGCCATGTCCTAGGCTCAGACACTAATCACATTGGTACTAGATGAGGTGTGTGAGTGTGTGTGCATTCATTTGTGTTCCAACAACTAAACTCCTCATTATAGCTCAGTCATCTCTGAATAGAGTTGGGTCAGAAAAGCAGTAACAGCCTCTAGATAATAATAATTTGCATAGCAATTTACAGTTTATAAAGCACTTTCACACAGCATATCTCCTTTGAGTCCTCTTGAATCCTCTGAATCTAGTTGAGAAGGACAAATAGTCTTTGTCTCATTTTAAAACGAGGAAGCTGAGATTCAAAGATGGTGAACAACCTGCCTACAGTTACCTAAGTGACCACAGACATTCAGGCTTCTGTCCCCAGAGCCGCCACTAACACCATAAACCTGTGACCTTCTAAAGAATCTTTGTGTTTAATCACTAACTCAGAGGTTGGGGGTATTAAGCATTCGTGGTATATATTGCAGTTAAAGGTGAGAGCTGAAAAATAAAATCCATAGATTCTATTTTTCCACCTATGGTCTGTTCACTAAGGAATTTGAGGTCATAAAATATCATAGATCACGAAGGTATCTTATGCCGCTGTATGGTAATCCACATAGAAGAAGAAAACACCTGATACTTTTATGGTGGGGGGGTGCGGGGTAGAAGGGAACAGTCATGTTAGACCTTTGAAATAGTGTCTAAAAATTAAAACTGAATACATACAACTGTTTCAATCGTAGCTTTTGAGTAAATAGTTTAAATTAACATAAATGTGAACATCCCTTTAACTTAGACATTTAGGGGTTTTTTTAAATTTTTTTTTAATGTTTATTTATTTTTGAGACGGAGAGAGACAGAGCATGAACAGAGGAGGGTCAGAGAGAGAGGGAGACACAGAATCTGAAACAGGCTCCGGGCTCTGAGCTGTCAGCACAGAGCCCGATGCAGGGCTCGAACCCACAGACCGCGAGATCATGACCTGGGCCGAAGTCGGACACTCAACCGACTGAGCCACCCAGCCCCCCTGACATTTAGGGGTTTTTAGTGAACACTTCTAGAAGGGAACTCTGTAACCACAGATCAATAGCTTGATTCACTTACAGGAACATCACTTTTTCACAGAGATTCAGCCTTTAGGGGTATTTAATTGATTTTATAAAAGCTTAATTTGCAGCATGTATGTATTGTGTATAGAAATAGATGTATATATTGTGTATTAGAAATAACAATTACCATGAATTATATAGTTTTAAATGCATTTTTCACTTGCTTATTGATTTTCTCTTGCCTTGGTACCATGCCTCGTCCAGTAGAAAGGATCTCCAATTTTATTATTTGAGAAGAGAAGGAAAAGAGGACTTAATTTACATTGATTTTCCAGTTATAATTTTCCAAAACTGTTTCCCTTCTGTGAACACGAACATTTAAATAGCATAGATAAACTGAAAATTACAGAAAAATTCAACAAACACATTCAGCAACTGCTTAAATGTCTGCAAGATGCCAGTCCTGGGAAAGCATGCTATAAAGATCAAGAAAGCAGGGTCTAGCCTGAAAGCCATTGCACACAGGACCGGGAAGTACTTCCTGGTGAAGGTATTTGTGCCAGGCCTGGAAGGGGACATAGGTTTTCATCAGATGGACACGGAAGGGGGCATTCTTGGCAGAAAAATAACATGAATATAAGCATGGAGGGGTGAAGATGCGGAAGTACCTGGAATGTGGGAGGCACGGGGTGGGGGTGCTCCGGCCCACGCTGGCCCTTCCTGCTGACTCTGCCTCTTGGAGCTCAGTCACCCTGCTGTTGCTAAGACAGCTCTGCCCAAGGCGGGGAAAGTATCAGCAGCTTCTGCTCTCTGTGTGGTACAACCTGGAGCTGAGTCACTCACACCAGTCTCAGAACCGGTGGCCAAGCCACAGTTGCCAGGGGGCCATGTGTCAACCCCAGACTCCCGCCCCCGCCCCCAGTTTCCCTGCCCTCCGCCAGTCCTGACCACCCCCCAAGAATCCCTCCCTTCCTAGCAGTGTGTCGGGGTAGTGCCAGCTCCCCAAGTTCCTAGCACGAGGGTTCTTCTCCTTGCTCTCTTCCCGTGTCCCAACCCCAGATCCAGCCACCCAATAGGCTGGGGACACCCACTGGCTATATGCCTTGGGCTGTCGCGGGGGCCCCCACCACACGTCGGTAAACACCAGTTTCTGCCCTGCCTGATCTCCCAGATTCAGTCCTTTGCCCACCAGCCTGGACTCCCTATCCTGGGTCCGACCTGGCTGTGCCCCCAACACTGCGTCTGGTCTTCCTGGTCTCCCAGGCTGGAAGCCCTTGAGATCATCCTTCCAGAACAGTCTCCCTCGGCCCCTGCCTCCCACACCGCACATCCTGAGAAGTTGATGTCCTCTGAGTCCCAACCTCATCATCTGGAGAAGCCCGGCTGCCCCCCACAGTGTGGCCAGGCCTGGGGGGGTGCAGTTTTCTCTCCTATGATTCATTTCCCCCAACAAAGAGCTGGCTAACAATATCTGGGTGTGTTGAAGGTCCCAGCATTCTTCTGTGTTTAGAGGTGAATTTCTTCTACTTTAGAATTTAATAATCACTTCTACTTTGAGCAGTTTTAAGTTGAGCTTGACACTAATATGCTTCGCACTGAGTAAGAATATTACTAAGGGGTGGAATTAGTCACCACAGATTTCAATTTTTGGACTTTCCTGATAACTCCACAAAGCTGACATGCTTCTAAAGCCTGAGCAAAGAAGATGAAAGAGAGACCTGGCCCCCAGGGGTGATAGCCGATCTTCATAAAAGACCCTGCCATCTTACTGCTCTCTTATGCCCAAACTGCCAAGGTCCCCGCCCACACCACGGATTCGTGTGGTAACTTGCAAAGAGAGCCAGACAGAGAATCTCAGAACTGTCTTTGTACCCTTGGCTCGTGGCCTAGCTTCCCTGACATTCTTTGCTTATAAAATGTACCCCCAGCTGGGGTGAAGTACAATCCTCACCCATTTTGCATGACTCAACATTTTACAATGGAAGCTTCTATTTTTGTTCAGCTAAATCTTTTTCAAATAAAAGTATCATTTCCTGATTTTTTTTTAACATTTCAGACATTTTTATCAGCGCATCGTGCTCTAGCTTTTCACATCTTGCAAATAGTGTTGAACTGTGGAAGAATACAGTGAAAAACCTCCAAATATACCTGTGCACAGAACATTGCTGCTTTTCGCGGTTCCTTGTGGGTTATGCTAAGCACATTTATTTCATTGTCCCTAAACCCATGGAGAAATGCAGCATAATTCCCCGCTGATGGGAAGAGGAAAGTTTTGCTTGTCAAGTGGAAGTTTCAGATACTCTGACTGGAAAGTCTTAGCCCCCAGTTGTTACCATGTGCTTAGGGATTTCTGCTGTGTTCTCAGAGTCAGACACTGCCGGAGCTATTTTTCAACATTTGATCCTAGAATTTTATCTCCCTGATTTTCAGCTATGTTTTTTAAGGTGCTGTGTGTATACAATTAACAATCCAAAAGTACAAAAGGACATATAATGAAAAGCAGCAGCCTCCTCTTCCAACCCTGCCCATCATAAAGTTTGATTTTTCCAGGGGCAGATGCTTTGAGCACAGTTAGCTGCTTCTTGTGATAATCACTACACGACTTAAAACCAGTATGCACAGGCTGATATTTCTTGATTGATTTCTTCGAGAAATTTAGTTCTCTTATTCCACCACCCTCACCTCTACCTCCTCCCCTGCCCCCCATCCTCCTAATATGGTTTATAGCCACATTTAGGATATGTAGTCCCATTTACATGACTGTGACTATACATTTTATTGACTGCTGACCCAAGTAGTACACCGTGATTATATTTCATTTCTTGCACAATTTATTGTTTTCCTGGAATTAATTATTGCCTTTTTTTTATTTGCCTAGATTTATTTGTACTTATCAAAATTTTCATATATGCCATTATATCTGTTGTGTCAATACTACTGTTGATGTCGTCATTATTATTGGATAAGAACATTTGCACATTTGCCACCCCCACCCCAGGACCCCTTCCCCTCTTCCACCCACAGCTCTCTAACTTCCTGCTTCAGTCTGGGCTGATTACTCAGAAGCTCCCTGCTGCTTCCCTTTGACACATTTCTGTATTGGATCCCTGGTCTCCTGAATCCCAAAGATCCTGTTTCTTGATTTAATCGCTCTTTTACTTCAAGATTTTCCCAAGTAGCTTCCTGATACATGGGAGGTAAATTTATCGAGACATTGAATGTCTAAAAGAGCTTAATGTTCTATCTCACTTGGATCGCCAGTTTGACTGGATATAGATTTCTTCATACATTAATTCCATTTTTCACTTCTTTTGCCATGACTTTCTCAAACTCTCCTTCCCTCTCTCTCTCTCTCTCTCTCCCTCTCCCTCCCCCACCCCAGGGTCTTCCCTGTATTCCTCTTATGAAAGTTTACAACAACATGCCTCAGTATGCTAAGTACTCAAGCTGTATGCGTATATATGTATGTATATATATACATACATACATATATATATATATTTAATATAGATATATATATACAGACAGACACACACACACATATATGGTTTATGTATATAATATATATATAGTTTATATATGTATGTATATATATAAGTATATATACAACTTTCTTTTTTTCAATTTTTTAACATAGTGTTTTATTAACTTCAAGTGTACAGTATAATTATTCAACCATTTTATACATCACCCGGTGCTCATCAAGACAAGTGCTCTCCTTAATCCCCATCACCTATTTCACCCACCACCCACCCCTGGTGACCATCAGTGTGTTCTCTCTAATTAAGAGCTGCTTCTTGATATGTTTCCCTCTCTCTCTTTTTTCTTTTGCTCACTTGTTTTGTTTCTTAAATTCCCCACGTGAGTGAAATCATATAATATTTGTCTATGACTGACTTATTTCGCTTAGCATTATACTCTCTAGCTCCATTCATGTCATTGCAAATGGCAATATTTCATACTTTTTTATGGCTGAATAATATCCCATTATATATACACACCACATCTTCTTTATCCGTTCATCAATCGGGCACTTGGACTGCTTTCATAATGTGACTGTTCGTCAATAATGCTGCAGTAAACATTGGGGTGCACGTACACCTCTGAATTAGTGTTTTGTATTCTTTGGGTAAATACCAAGTAGAGTGATTGCAAGATCATGGTGTAGATCTATGTTCAGTTTTTTGAGGAACTTCCATACTGTTTTCTCCAGTGGCTGCACCAGTTTGCATTTCCACCAACAGTGCACAAGTATTCCTTTTCTTCTCTATCCTTGCCAACACCTTTTGTCTCTTGTATGGTTGATTTTAGCCATTCTGCCAGGTGTAGAGGTGATGTCTCATTATAGTTTTGATTTGCATTTCCCTGATGGTAAGTGATGATGAGAATCTTTTCATGTGCCTATTGGCCATCTATATGTCTTCTTTGGAGATATGTCTGTTCATGTCTTCTGACCATTTTTTAATTGGATTATTTGTGTTTGGGGTGTTGAGTTAAGGTCTTTATGTATTTTGGACACTCACCCTTTACCAGATATGTAATTTTCAAATATCTTTTCTCATTCTGTTGGTTACCGTTTAGTTTTATTGATTGTTTCCTTTGCTGTGCAGAAGCTTTTCATCTTGATGTAGTCTCAATAGTTTATTTTGCTTTTGTCTCCCATGCCTCAGGAGAGAGATCTAGAACAAAGTTGCCATGGCCAATATATAGTTACTTTCAAGCTTAAAATGTCTTTCATTCCTGGGAATTTTTCTTTTTTTTTTTTTTTTTTTTTCCTTTCATGATTTTATTGTACCCATTTTCTTTGTTTCATTTATGGAATGCTGTTGGTCAGATATTTGGGCCCCTACATTCATTTTTTTTCTCTATGCTTTATTATTTTTTCCTCTTAATTTTCATCTCTTCTACTTTTTATTCCTCTGGAAGAATGCCTCATTTTGCATTCCATTCATCCTATTGAATTTTCTCTTTTCCAAGAACTCTTTTTTAATCTTCTATTTTTCTTCTTATATAGTGTCTTATTCTTGTTTGTTGGATGCAATACCACCTTGAATCCCTGAAAAGTATAGAGATTTTTGAATAATGTTTTCGTCTGTTCCCTGCATTGTCTCGATTTGCTCCAGGTTTCTTTTTATTGTTTTGGTTCGGTGGGCCTCTCTTTTTTAGTCTGAAGACTTTCTTTTGGTGATCTCTGTCAGAATTTCTATCCAAGAGAGAAGGACTAAAGCACCGAAAGTGTTGTGCAGTGAGGGAGCCTCAACAACCAATGGACGCTGCTTGGCCCGATCAAATAGTGATAGAAGTTTTGCTGGAAAAACATTTGTTGGTGATTGTAGGTCTTTTTTCTCTGGGGTCTGTTCAGTTTCCCCGCTGAAGAATTCTCATCTGCTTGGGGGATGGGAGGTGAGCTGTGAGGTGGGAGAGCGGGGTGAACATCTGGTGGCCAGTGTGGGAACAGGAGCCGATGGTCTACATTCAGTGCACCATACCCTTGACTGTTCTTACTTTAGCCCGTGCCTCTCCTTTCTCTCCTCTGGGTTGGCAGATTAGTCTGGAGCCTCTGCCCAAATTCTCTGCAGACTAATCCTAAGATTCCCAGGTGGTGGAGGGTTCTCCCCTAGAGAATGAGGGAGAAGCATTGCAAGATACCTGGCTGCATGCAGTTAGGGAGGAATTTGGGGCCCAACTGCTTCAGACCCAGACTGCCTGCCTCACGCCCAGCTCTCCCATCTGGACACCTGGTGCCACCACTCTGTCTCTCAGGGGGTCAGCAGGGCGAGCTGGTGTGCCTGATGTCCCCACTGCAACGCTACAGACGTGCTTTCTGTGCTCTGCCACGTCGAGTGTCTTCGTCCGCTTTCACCTTCCAGAAACCGGTCGAGGTCCGTTTGCCACGGACATCCTTCTCCAGTTCTGACATCCTTTTCCAGATCTCCTTGTGATCTTGCGTCCTTTTGTAAAATTATTATCCTTTACTGTCTTTTTGGATTCTCAGAGGAGAGGAGTGGAAGGCATGTAATTAGCCTACTGCAGTTGCTAAGACGGTTTTAACTACCCAGACTTTAAGAGCCTGTTACCAGTTTTGTGTTTGGGGCTCTCAGCTAGGTACGTTACCACCGTGTCACATACACCGCGTCTTTCTTGCGATGTCCGCATAGCCACGATGTGGGTTGGGCCACAGCGCTGCCTTCAGCGTCTGTATCTCGGGATTAGAGTCCTGGTGGACTTTCTCAAGCAAAAACAAACAAACAAAAACAAGACCCCTTCATGGTAATTTATTCATTAAACCCCACTGGGGTTCTGCTGAATGATGTTGCTATGCCAAAGCCCCAAACTAGTGTTTTAAAAATCGCCTCAAAGACAAATCAAGGCCATATTGGAGATCTCTTTGATGAGAGAGAAAGTAAACTCTAAGAACTGATCAAAAGACACTCCCATCATCCCAGGCAGAGGGCACGACCACCCAAAGATCGCGTTCCACGTAATGTGGCAGAAACAGGTGTCTCTGTTTCGTGTGCTGTCAGGTATCACTTTGGGGGGGAAACGTCTCCCGTAACTTCTGCAAGGAGGGCGGCAGAGGCATCGGAGCAGGAGAGTCGGGGCCCTCCGTTGGCGACCGCTGTCCGTCAGCTAACGTCCAGAAGAAAAGCAGCCATTGAGGGGGTTTCTCAGCAGCAGCTGCCTTAGTAGCGGTAGCAGCAGCTCATATACCAAATGTTTCATGACGAATGCAAACAAAAGCCAGCTCTGAAATTCCAGCCACGCCATCTCCAAGCCAGTTCCAAAGTGTATAACCACTCCGTTCGAGTTTTTCCCCCTCTCTAAATGCATTCCATATGAGCCGTGGTGTGGGACTGCTGGGTTCGCCTGCATTCACTCAGAAGGCTGTTTTCAAAGCCCAGACTGAAAGGAAAGTAAGTCAGTGGGAAAACAAACTCAAAGAAAACACTGGGACTCAGGTGTGGGAGGTGTGTTTGTCTTCCCCAGCCAGGCGTGCCCCCCGGAATG
Organism: Panthera pardus; assembly: GCF_024362965.1. Classification (NCBI taxonomy): domain Eukaryota; kingdom Metazoa; phylum Chordata; class Mammalia; order Carnivora; family Felidae; genus Panthera; species Panthera pardus. Next base: position 17,705,639 of record NW_026526732.1, on the reverse strand, counting down.
GAGCTGGAGGCTGGCAATCAGTTAACCGTCCCCCCTCCTCTGAGGCCTGGAAGCCGGGCCACGCTCCAGCGGGGCCCCCAGCTCCGCAGTGGCCCTGACCATTGTTTCTCAGAGTGTGGTCCGGGGATGGGTGCCAGTCCGCAAGCTGCTTGCCCCCAGCCCATGATGAGATAAGGGCAGGAATTGAGAGTAAGCCTTTAGAAACTTGGATGGTAATTTGACATGGCTGTGATCCCTTTTTAAAGACACAATCTTATTTATAGTTGATAAAAGAATCAATCTGAAATGGATTACGGGGTGGGGGATAAGTCAGAGATTGTTTGAGAAGCACTGCTATAGACTCTTCCCTTCTTTTTTTTAAGGTTTATTTACTTTTTGAGAGAGGAAGAGAGCCACAGTGTGAGCGGGGGAGGGGCAGAGAGAGGGAGACACAGAATCAGAAGCAGGCTCCAGGCTCCACGCTGTCAGCACAGAGCCCGATGCGGGGCTCGAACCCACGAACCGGGAGATCATGACCTGAGCCAAAGTGGGATGCTTAACCGACTGAGCCACCCAGGCGCCCCTATAGATTCTTCTGCTGGCTTGGGCTGCCAGTTGGAAGGTCATCCAGTCAACAAGACCACACCTAAGGCATTTGAGACTGATCAGGTGCCATGATTTTTCCATATGGTTTTGCCTTCTTGGCTTCAGCCCAAACTGCCCTGTACCGATGGGCAAACACCCAAACTCCAAGAGACGTGATACTTTGACACTCTGCCTTCCTAAATCTGGTGCCTTTTTGACCTTGAAACCTTTAAAAGTGGGGACACCTGGGTGGCTTAGTTGGTTGCGAGTCTGACCTCAGCTCAGGTCATTATCTCATGGTTTGTGAATTCTATCCTCGCGTCAGGCTCTGTGTTGACAGTTCAGAGCTCAGAGCCTGGAGCCTGCTTTGGATTCTGTGTCTCCCTCTCTCTCTGGCCCTCGCCCACTGGCACTCTGTCTCTTTCTCTCTCAAAAATAAATACACATTAAAAATAAATTTTTTAAAAACCTTTAAAAGTGGCAATGCACATTAGGATAGCACTTTTACAGTTAGCAAAGTACCTTGGATTTATGTTGGCTCACTTTTTCCTGACAACTCTGTTAGGTCGTGTTTGGGGTTGAATTATGTCCCTCAAAAACATGTATTGAAGTCCTAATCCCCTGAATCTGTGAAGGTGACCCTATTTGGAAATAGGGTCTTTGTAGATGTAATCACATTACGATGTGGTCCTACTGGATTTAGGGAGGACCCTAAATCCAACGGTGTTCTTAGAGGTCCAGACACAGGGAAGAAGTCCATCTGAGGATGGAGGTAGAGACTAGAGTTCTGCTGCCACCAGCCGAGGGCCACCAGGATTGTCAGCGGGGACAGTCAGAGACTAGAAAGAGCAGGAAGAGTCTTCCCTGGAGTCCTCAAAAGGAGCATGGCCCTGCTGACACTTCTAACCCCCAGAACAGTGAGAGAACACACTTCTGTTGTCTTAAGCCACCGAGTTTATGGTCATTTATGGCAGCGCTAGGAACCTAGGTACATATCCTCTGCACCCTCATTTCCAGATGAAAGTCTGGAGACGCGGTGATAATGAGATCTGCCCATGTTCAAAGCAGCTAGCAATTAGCAGAGCCTGAATGTGAACAAATGTGAGCACTGTCCTCTACGGCAGATTGTCTCTGTTTGTGGGAGGAAGGAACTGGGGGGGGTGGGGGGGAAGAAAGAAATATCTAACATTTGAGGAAAGTTGAATAAGTGACTTTACAACAATACGATGAAATATTATGAGGCTATCGGAATTTTATTTGGAAGACTTGTTAATGAGAAACAAAAACAATTAATGAAAAATCAGACACAATATTATATTCATATCATACAACATTCGTATGTGTTTATAGTACACACACACACACACACACCTACACACTATGCTTAGAAGAACAAACTGGAAGGGAGAGACACCAACAGAATAGCAGTTGCTACTTGTATTTATGATTCTGGGTAGACTTTTCCACATCGTCTGTGTTTGCTGTAATGAACTTGAATTGCGGGTAGCCCCAGTGTATTACCTATGCTGTGCACTCTTCATGCATATTCCTATTGTCCAAATGCCACAACACACTAGGTATTAACGCTAGAGGAGAAGGGCGCCTGGGTGGCTCAGTAGGTTAAGCATCCAACTTTGGCTCAGGTTGTGATCTCGCGGTTTGTGAGTTCAAGCCCCACATCGGGCTCTGTGTTGACAACTCAGAGCCTGGAGCCTGCTTTTGGATTCTGTGTCTCCCTCTCTCTGCTCCTCCCCTGCTCATGATCTGTCTCTCTTTCTCTCAAAAATAAATACTTAATAAAAAAGAAAAAAAAGCTGGAGGAGAAAAAGTATCCAGACAGTTAAAGGATTGTATCCGAGGCCTCACAGCTGGTGAGAGGCAGAGCCTGTCTGGCTCCAAATCCTGTGCATTTTCCACCAAGCTTTGTGGCCTCTCCTTTCATGATCAGAAGCAGAGAAGATAGTGGGAAGGGGGACAGTTAAAGCAGTGATGAAACCAGAAGAAACTGTCACCGTGGCTCCTTCGGGCGGGTCTCACACATCCTCAGTCATTGGCATGGAATGGAGGCGTTGTCATCCTTTCTGTCGTTAGCTCTGGGAGGCTTCTTGAAGACAGGGACCATGGCGGCTATCATCCTAAGGCCCCATGACACCTGCTGTAGAACACTTTAAAACACTTTTCATCACATGTCTGCCTGGCTCTCCTTCTCTCATCCTTCCCTCCTGCCCGATGCCCCCGCCTGGCAGAGTTTGGGGAATACCAAGTAGAGCACAGTTACTCACCCAGGGTTTCTGGAACAAATGCCTTCAAGTGCGTCTCCGGCTGACCAGGCATCCTCTCCCTCCAGTCCCCAAATCCGAAGGCCAGTTAGGGCAGGACAACAAGTTCGCCCCTGTTCTCTTTTTCATGTAGCCCTCAACCTTTCCAACTCCAATAACTCAGACCTTAGCTATAATGTATTTAAGTTGTTTTTTAAATAGATTATTGAAACCTAGTTTTATTCCATTCGTGTATCGTAAGGTTTCATCATAGAATTTCAATCCTCATCTGCACAATTCTTTGTTTCCGTTATTTTGATCTGATTTTTGTTCGTCCTTTTTCCTGAAAAGCGTCTCCAGAGTCTAGCAGATAAGCATTGTAAAAGTAAAATTTATTTTTTATGGAGTTCGGTACGTGAAAGGCCTTTGGTTCAGTCTGTTCTCGGACATGCGTCTCCACTAGGAGGGTGTGCCGTTTCTCTGGATGCTAATACGCTCAGTTTCATGGTGCAGCTTTTTTAAGGGCTCAGAAGCATCCTGGTAAAGACTCCCAAGACCTCCTCTTACCGGATTCTGTTTTCCTGATCTGAGCTCATTATCTCGGCTATCTTAGTAATTAATAGGCTGCAGTAGAGACATTTTTTTGCACAATGCTTCTCCTTGCCCTGAGATATAGTCTGTGGCATTCCCGTAAATGCCCGGGTGGGTATCAGTTGTACAGAAATAATAAAACATAAGGAAAGCCCATCCTTCCCAGGAAGGAAATTTCCCAATAGAGAGAGGCACCTGGGTCACTTATTCAGCAAACACTGATATCACGCTCGCTGTGCGCCAGGCAGCATGTGAACACTTTATAGATATTAACCCAATGCATGGTCATGAGACTGGTCTCTGTGGCTGAGTTCCTCCCTGCCTTGGGGCCCCTCGCTAACCACTGCTGGCTTCTATGCTTCCCTCCAGGAGGGCTCCCCTCCAGCTGGTTCAGTCATGTGCAAAGAAAGTTGCCTCTTAGACCTTCAGCCCAGTGAGGAAGTTCTAATGCCCTGCGGGGAAGCAGAGGGAAAGGCACAGAGATAGGTGCATAAATCTGGATAATTTGTTAACCAGCTCTAATTGGCATCCTGAGGTTCATAGCCAAGGAAAACTGGGGTGCTCCTGCTTTGTGTCCCCTAGCCCATGCTTCTTGCTCTTCTGGGAAGTCTCCTCCCTCTTCCCAGGGAGCCCCCGCTGTGCCAGCCTCCAGTTTAGTCATGAGGACTCTTTCCACGATGATGGAGAGGTTGATGATGATCACTGGTCACTGTGAAATGCACATGCCATGGTTTGGATGCCTCTTCGGCGTTTGTTCCCCACCCGCACCCCACCCCACCCCATAACTAGAGGCCCAAGTCCCTCTCTCAGCCATGCTTTGCCCATGACCAGATTGAACTATCCTTACCGCGAGGAAATGAAGTTTCTCATCGGCACCCTCCAGTCCACCTTTCCAGATAGATTTCTCCCACTTTGTGCCTGCCTCTGGACTTCTGGGATTCCTGTATGCCATTCCCACACCCTAAGCTGCCTTCTCCACACCAGTAACACTTGGTACCCCAACCATCCTCTCCCAGATTAGGCTGTCGTGTGGCCCACTCTTTCAGAGCACTGATAGATAATTCTAGAAGTATGAAGATATTACCAGCTGACGGTAACACAATTGAAGGACAAATTGCCCAGGGACTTTTCCAATAATAATGATAACACCTAGTAGAACAGTGCTTTTCACATTGTAAGTATTCAATAAAAATTGAATTAATTAATATTGTAAGCATTTTATATGGACTCCTTAGTTTAATTCTCAGAACAACCCAATGACATAGATTCTTTTATTATTTTCATTTTACAAATGAGAAAACTAAAGTTGAAAGAGGTATAAATGACAGATCACTATTTTATAAATAAACTCCTTAGAAAAAGAATCATTTTAGCCACCTTTTTTTTTTAATTAATTATTTATTTATTTATTTATTTATTTATTTATTTATTTTAATATATGAAATTTACTGTCAAATTGGTTTCCATACAACACCCAGTGCTCATCCCAAAAGGTGCCCTCCTCAATACCCATCACCCACCCTGCCCTCCCTCCCACCCCCCATCAACCCTCAGTTTGTTCTCAGTTTTTAACAGTCTCTTATGCTTTGGCTCTCTCCCACTCTAACCTCTTTTTTTTTTTATTTTTTTTCCTTCCCCTCCCCCATGGGTTTCTGTTACGTTTCTCAGGATCCACATAAGAGTGAAATCATATGGTATCTGTCTTTCTCTGTATGGCTTATTTCACTTAGCATCACACTCTCCAGTTCCATCCACGTTGCTACGAAAGGCCATATTTCATTTTTTCTCATTGCCACGTAGTATTCCTTTGTGTATATAAACCACAATTTCTTTATCCATTCATCAGTTGATGGACATTTAGGCTCTTTCCATAATTTGGCTATTGTTGAGAGTGCTGCTATAAACATTGGGGTACAAGTGCCCCTATGCATCAGTACTCCTGTATCCCTTGGATAAATTCCTAGCAGTGCTATTGCTGGGTCATAGGGTAGGTCTATTTTTAATTTTCTGAGGAACCTCCACACTGCTTTCCAGAACTAGCCACCTTTCATTATATGTATACTGAAAATGATTTTAAAGAACTTTTCAGGATTTTAAAGAACTTTTACTCATTTTGCTTGATGAGTAAATTTGGTGCCCTAGAAATATAGGGAGGTGTTGTGAACTTCTGTTGGCCATTAAACCAGGTCATTATTTTGCATCTTTGGTACTTCCTTGGTACTAGGTACTAGGTACCTTGGTACTAGGACATAAGGTGAAATCTTGGCTGCCTTGGGGTATGGTAATATACTCTTTATCCCAGTAGCCTGCCTTAGGTCACATAGCACCAGGATTTGGACCCAGGCATAACCACTGCACTAACCTGCCACCTGTGGTCTAATGGGGTCCTTCGGAGACTAGCTCACTGTCTCCCATACCCTCCCTTCCAGTCACTGGTCTCTTGGAGAGCTTGTCCACTAGTAACATGCCCGTCCAGCTGGACCGTGAGCTGTACCACGAAGAGTAAGCCCCTTGGGTGTGAGCCTTGACACAGGCAGGCCTGATCTGACGGAGATTGACCAGGAGGACTATTGAGCTGGCTCTAGGTCAAAAGAACTGACCCAGTGGACTGAGGGCAGCCATCTTGTTTAGAGACAGAATATAGAGCTGACACTCCAAGTGGTGATGAAGTTTCGTGTTTGTTCAGGGTGATTTTTGGCTCTATCATACTTCTAGATTTCCACATTATAGCATAGGATATTGTTTGCCTAAGTATAATGGGGCATGTGAGTTGGTTCCTGGCATTGACCGTGGAAGATTAGCTTACTTGCACCAACCCAGAATCAGCCCCCATGGCTATCAAGAAAGACCACACAACTCCCAGAGTGTCTATAAGTAGATACCAAACCACATGTGTTGTTAGTCTTGATCTTAGACCATATTATTATTAACTTCGCTTTGGTTGAAAATGGGCCCCATCATATTGTTAAAATAGAGTTTCACAGCCTTTAAGTAACTAGAGTACGTCACTTTTAAGATGTTTTTCTAAAAGAAAATGTTAAATCCCAAATACATTTTTGGCTGAATAGTTGGTTTTAATGGTCCAGAGTCAAAAACTGTAACTTAATTCCTCGTAAAACTTAAATCAATTTCACGAGGGTTCTGCTAAACAGTTCCCTCTGTTCAGCCCAAGATGTCTACTAGTTCCTAACCCTTAAGAAATATTAGCATATTCTTCTAAAATGCCTATGTTTTTCCGTTAAAAAAAAAAACCCCTCTATTGTCAGTATCTGGCTTCTGTTGACATACGGTAGCTTATTTGTGGCCTCAATTATGGTATTGTGGTTATAGTTTCCCCTTCTCTTGCTCCCTTTTTCCTTAGTATCAGTGGAGAAACACAGTGTTTAAGTGATTTATGTCTGTAGTTTCCTAGTTTCCACGTTTTGCTCGCCGAAGGTGATGAGGGTAGGTGAGAGTGTTATACGACTTCTCCATCCATAGGTGGAACTTGGTATTAAGCATGACTGTTGCCATCGATGTCTCGTTCAGCCATGGGATTTATTGGTGAAATGGCGTCTGCTACATGCCTGTGGCTCCAGCTTAATACCACCAGAGACAAGAATGCCGGGCCTTGCTGAAAGGCGGTAACGCATCTGGAGAGCTCCTCAGAAAGATCCAAGTCGTTTTCAAGTTTGCTTAATAATGTCCTCAGTAGTCTAACGTTTTGAGTACAAATAGCCCAAACTTCTTCCAGTAACGCGTGCTTTGGATATCAGATTAATGTGGGGCAGGAAACACAAGTGAAAAGAAATCCACCCAAATGAAGAAGGCCAGTACGCCAGCATCAAAGGCTTAGAGTTTTGTTTTGTTTGACAAAATGGAAAAAATATTTCATCCTGTGGTGAGCACGTATTGCGGAAATAATCACTGTCTCATCAGCGGTGTGCCAAATTCTGTAAGCTGATAAGCATCGTTCTCTATTAGGGGTGGAACTAATCTGGTACCGTTTTCAGGTTCAGAGAGAGTTAAGAGTTCTGAGGTTGAATCCCAGAGTGTTTAGGTAAAGTGTGACTGTGTAGACAGATTTTTTTTGGCTATTAAGGGACATCATTAGCTATTGGGGTGCTCAGAAACCTGTGTATTTGAAATCTATCTTTTTTTATGAAACTCATTTCTCTTGAGAGGTGCTTCTATGTTTCTTATTTCCCCATGAGTTTCCCTTCATTTTTAAATAAATTTCACTGTTCACTAAAGATGCAGTGCTATAGAGGGGAGCCTGGGGGGCTCAGTCGGTTAAGTGTCGGACTTTGGCTCAGGTCATGATCTCAAGGTCTGCGAGTTTGAGCCCCATGTCAGGCTGTGTGCTGACAGCTCAGAGCCTGGAGCATGCTTCGGATTCTGTGTCTCCCTCTCTCTCCGCCCCTCCCTGGCTTGTGCTCTGTCTCTCTCTCTCTGTCTAAAATAAACATTAAAAAATTTAAAAAAAAAAAAAAAAAAAGATGCAGTGCTATAGAGAAATATGGGGAAGAGACTTATTTTGTCCCCAAACTCAATTCGGGGTAGCAAACATTTTGGAGCACCTGCTGTGTGCCCGACCCTGCTAGGTGCAGGAAGCATTCACCAGGAAGTGCTTTTTGGTATGTGGGCGGGTCTCCCGGGGCACTGTTGGGACAGCCTGATAGGAGGCGCCAGCATGATTCCAATGCAGTGGTGCCACCTGACACATTGAGCAGTTCTCTCCTGGGATTGAAAGACAGAGCTTGGGGTGCCTGGGTGGCTCAGTCGGTAAGCATCCGACTCTTGATATCGGCTCAAGTCGTGATCTCACAGTCATGGGTTCAAGCCCCACATCGGGCTCTGCGCTGAGTGTGGAGCCTGCTTAAGATTAAGATTCTCTCTCCCTCTCACTCTACCCCCACCCCTCTCTCTCTCTCAAAAAAAAAAAAAAAAAAAAAAAAAGACCGAGCTTAAAGTTGATGACAGTGTCTGAGAGAAGGCAGTCTCTGAGAGAGGGGTCTTCAGGAGCCAGGTGACTTCTGCTTTTCTGCTTTTTAAAAATTACCGTCGTGGGATTTCAGGTCTTACGTATTTAAAAAGACATAGGTCACTCTATAGCTCCACCATTTTGCCAGTCACCCAAGTTTGAAAGTGTAGTCCTTTCAGTTATCCCTTAAAAGAACCATCCCCCAGAAAATCTGCTTGGGAGCCTTATGGAAATCTTGCCAGCTCACCAGAGAGCACAGATGCCAGACTGCTGGATGCCAGACATGTGTCTCTCAATTACTATCATTTCCTGCAGGCCACGGTCAAGAAATATTCAGTAGAGACTTGGAAAGAGATCTGCCTCTTAAATTCATAGGGAGCTCTAATGTAACTTAGAACGTGCATTTGCTTGGAGTGCGTCCTTACAACCCTATTTATGGAGGGAGCCTGGAGTTTTACTTGGTGGACAAAATCCATTGATGAGCATCAACGCCCTTATCCCCAAAGTTTAATAAGAGTAGGCTTAGAGGCTTCTTTTGGTTGGGATTGTCCAGGCCACACACAGTTGGTATTCTTGGTTGGCCCCTCAGCCAGTCTACTGGCCAGGGCTCAGGCCACCACCGCCCTTTAGCAGGCAGAGGGGTTAGCTGAGCCTCTGGGAGCCTGGTCTACTCTACCTTGTCCTCGACCACCTAGTCGGAAGGTAGCAACTGCTCTTTCACAAACGCTTCTCCCGTTAGCCAGGTTTTCTTCTCTTTTCCTGAGATGAGAAAACAGTATAGTCCACAGGGCACAGTCATGGGCTTTGGAGCCAAGAGACTCGGTTCTGAAATCAGCTCTAACTTTAGCAGCTGTTTAACCCTGGGCAAGTTCCTTAACCTCTCCAAGCTCTCATTTTTTCATTTGAAAGAGGAGGATGATAACCTCACAGAGCTGTTCTGGGAACTAGTGGAGATTATGTACTCGTGCGCAAAAGCACCCTTTCCAAGCCTCTTTTCTACCGTCTCATTTGATTCCTCGTTTTCAGTGTCCCCTGGAAGGCGGGATGTGCAACAGGTGCTCAGGCTCGTCTGGCCTTTGCGTCTCAGAGCAGATAGCGACACAGTTGTTCCAAAGTCTGCTTGTCACACTGCGGAGTTCCAGTACTCCCCGGCAGGATTGGAAGGGGTGTTATGGCATGAGGCCTCAGCTTTTCTTGTGGTGGGGAAACTGCCCATTTAGTGCCTACTGCTGGGGGCAGCCTGACTTCTTGGAAGTGTCTCCGTGTGGAGTGACGGAGGAATTCTTTTTCCTCTGCATTATTTTGCAAATCACCTTGGAAGTCAAGAGTTAGAGTTGTTTTCTAATGCAAATGTTGAGGTCGCACGAAGTTGACTGGCCACATCCTGTGGCACATTCCCACTCGCTCTCCTAGTTTATTTTTAATATAAACCAAGAGTAAAAATACACACACACCCCATCTCAGATGCAAATTGAAGCCAGGCGTTGTTTCCACATATCTGTGAAATGGAGTGAGTAAGCTAATGGAAAAAAAAAATGGTGCTAATACTTAGTCATATTCTACTAGTGGTTGCTAATGCCAAATTAACTCTTTTAAGAAGAGTTAGCCTATGTACAGGATGGTGCTGTGATCAGAGCCCACATTTCTTCCGTGTGCTAGAGCTGAGATTTTTAACACAAAGGTTCATCAGTGAAAGTCATGGGAACACATTTTAATAGCCATTTAATGGAACATTTCAAAATGTAGAAGCCCTCTTGGCTTTCTGAAATTGAACCATTTGTGTGCTCTACCCCTGGGCCATTTTTGTAGAGTGTGCTCTGAGCTCAGGATTTTTCATCAATAGGTCTAGCCCTGGAGAGACCCCAGAATTTCTTCTTGAAATGTCAGCACCAAGCTTCTCGACCTAGGGAACATCCACCAACACCGAGAGGCAAAGCCAGAGAGCAAAACATTCATGCATGAGAATGTGGAATATTGTAACAGTGCCATTTTTCTCAAATTAGCTTATAATTTAAAGAAAACTTGTTTTAACTTAAAGCGGTTCTCGAGCTCATCTGGAAAAGTAAACGTGTGAGATGGCCCATGTTTTTTTTTAAAAAAGAAATGAGAAGTTTGTCCTATAGGATTCTGAAATTTTAGAAAGTTCTTGGTTTTAATATAATGATGTAAAGGTATGTGCTCAGAGAGACAAGTCAATGGAACAGAAATAGGTCCCAGTGTAAAACAAGTGATGTGCTGTATGGTAAAGATCATTATGAAGGAAGAGTAAATAAAGGTGTAGAGGAAGTGGCTAAATGTTTAGGAAGAAATAGAATCTCATTTGATACCATGGGCCTTAACAAATTGCAGATGCTGTATCTGGAGAGAGTTAATTTTCTTTTAATGAAAACAAAAGAAATAGAAGAAAATATACGTGACGATTTTTTGCAATGATAGAGTTTTGCTAAGAATTTTCTGAGCATAAAAGCAATAACATGCACACAAAGGTCCCCCCTTGATTCATGGGGATACATTCTAAGACCACCCCCCCCCCCGCAGCAGATGCCTGAAACTGCAGGTAGTACCAAACCCTATATATACTGTTGTTTTTTCCTATACATCTGTACTTATGAGAAAGGCTTATTTATAAATTAGGCACAGTAAGATTAACAAGAACTAATGATCAAATAGAACAAGTGTACAAGTATGCTGTCATAAAAGTTACATGAATGTGGTCTCTCTCTTTCTCATAATATTTTATTGTACTTGCGCTCACCCTTCTTCTTGTGATGATGTGAGCTGATGAGATGCCTACAGGATGAGATGAAGTTAGGGGAAGGGCCTAGGCATTGTGATGCAGTTGGGCTGCTCTTGACCTTCTGACAATACATCAGGAGGATCATCTTCTTCTGGACCTTGGTCAACCGCGAGTAACCAAAACCGTGGAAAGCGAAACCATGGATAAGAAGGGACTACAGTACACATACAAAAAGAAAACAGAATATATATATATTCTTAACTAAAACTTTAAAGTAAGCGTGTTTAAGACATACGTGAGTAAAAATATTTACGACAATGTAAGATATGTGGTTGATACCTTATTAATATGTAAAGAATTTTTATAAATCCATAAGAAAAACACCAACAGAAAACAATGGAGAGAAAATACAAATAGCCAATAAAAATATATTAAGAAATAAGCTCAATAATAATCTAGGAAAGGCACATTACAATGAGACCTTATTTTCTATTAAATTATTATCTGTTAAATGGACAAACACTAAGCAACAGGAGAGTCCTTGGTGATGGGGAGGGTGTACAAAAATGGCCTTTTAGGTAGGCAAAGTGGCATAACCTGGGGTAAAGAGCAGTGCATACATATGATGATAATATATATGAAGAGCCTTCAGAAGGTCATAGCCAGAGATTGGTAGCAATGTCCTGTGTTGACTGTGGCGGTGGTTTTGCATGTATATAAAGCTGCCAAAACTCACTAAACTTTATGTTTTAAATGGAAGTGTTTATTACACTTAAGTCATTAACTCATTCCATGATTCTTAATAGGGAAACATGGTCACAGCCTTTTTAAAAAAATTTTTTAACGTTTATTTATTTTTGAGGCAGAGAGAGACAGAGTGTGAATGGGGGGGAGGGTCAGAGAGAGAGGGAGACACAGAATCCGAAACAGGCTCCAGGTTCTGAGCTGTCAGCACAGAGCCCGACGCGGGGCTTGAACTCACGGACCGTGAGATCACGACTTGAGCCGAAGTCGGATGCTTAACCGACTGAGCCACCCAGGCGTCCCAATGGTCACAGCCTTTGATCCAGTTATTCTAATTCTAGAAAAAGAAAAGCAGACAGGTGCATAAAACTATCATGAGGACGTTCTTCAAGTATAGTTTACAATTGCAAAACAGAAACAGACTTTATCTAAAACCAGGAGGATGATTAAATACATCTGGGTACAATCAGTTGAAGGGTATCACATACTAAACCAGTAAAATCATGCCTTCGAGAACACTTAATGACAGAGACAATTGCTCAAAATGTGACAGGATAGGAAGTGGAGACGAAAAGGATAGCAAGTAGTATTAAAATATGGTACTAATTTTATTAGGAAAAAAGGCTACAAGCACAGGAATAAAACTAAATGAAATATCTCAAGGTGTTCATGGTTATTTAGCCAAATCTCTGGGTAGTTGGATGACTAGTGATTTTTTTTTTATGATTTCTTTCCCTACTATTATATAATAAGCATTTTAAATTTTGGAAAAGTAATTGAATTGTCAGATAAAAATTGCATGTGAAAGAGGGAAGCAGAAGCAATGCCCACTAGAGCACTAAGGCCCTGAAACATCACGCAGGACATCTCTGATCTGCTGTGCACACAGAGCGGCATTGACTGAGAAGGAACAGATAAGGTACGCCATTCTCTAGGGGGCAGCGTAGATTCATGCGCTTAGAATCCAGGCCCTAGCTTTTTGTCACGTCACCAGCCTGTCTCCCTAAAGACTTCCAACCTCTTGTCAGTGACTCTTCTTTGGATTTCTTCAAATTGCCTGCCAAATCCTAGCCAGTGGTCCATTAAAAATCCCTTCGTTAGACATGCATGCACGCATACACACACACACACACACACACACACACACACACACACTCACACACACAGCCCTTTCTGGGTATATATTGGAGCCATGAAATTGCGTGAAGGTTTCTAGTTCTGAAATACTAAATCCTATGACTCATATTTTAGTCTTCACATTTTTATCTCCTCATTGGAACTGTGGTGTAAACACCATACGACAGGAATTGGCTTCCGAGGCCTGAGGCCTGAGTCCTTGACCACTGGAGGCGACCATGCAGATATTTAAGAGGTTTCAATTGCAGGACAGTGGCTCACAGATCTTTTCTATTGCAGTATGACTGTCCTTAATCTGAAAACAAATCAACTTCACTGTGTGGTGAGTGACATGCCTTCCTCCCCTCAAGTCATGATAGTGTTAAGATTAAATGTGAGTATCACAGTTTAGCCAAACCAGATGTGAACTCTGCAGCTATTTTCATGTCAGGGACTGAGGTTTTATAGGCATCCCTTATTTGTTTTTATTATTTTTTTTAATGTTTATTTATTTATTTTGAGAGACAGAGACGGAGGGGCAAATAAAGAGAAGGAGAGAGAGAATCCCAAGCAGGCTCTGGGCTGTGAGCGCAGAGCCCCATGTGGGGCTCGATCCCACAAACCATGAGATCGTGACCTGAGCCAAAATCAAGAGTCAGATGTCTAACTGACTGAGCCACCCAGGTGCCCCTCCCTTATTTGTTTTTAGTTGAATAAGTACAGATGGCACCTAATAAACTCTCATGCCACGGTATCTTGAGGTCATTGACTTATTAAGTTTGGTAGGTGTGCAAATTCCAGATTCTGCTCAACTTCTCCACATTCCATAGCACAATTCTCAGGGAATGTTAAAATGACATTTGCCTGTTTACTTTCCCTCTTGACAGATAAAGATCCTTTCTGAGAGGTAAACACCAGCAGGATTCAGGAGTGCAGTTTAGACTTTGTTGATACTTTTCAAGAAAATGTATTTTTCACGCTCCTTCAAAATGAAACAGGAAAAAATAAAAGCTATGTGCTTTTCTTTCAAAATGTACTAACTATAACCACCACACCCCTGGATGATACAAATTGATCCTGATTTTTTATAAAAGTAATGATTAATTTTACAGAGATGTTGAGTGTCAGGTGATGTGGGCACATGGAATGTGATGGTGAATTGATACGTCTTTTCTCCCATTCGACTGATTATTGTGTTGACTATTTGACTGTCTCTTCCTGATTCTTTTCTACTTTGTTTGGAGTGTTTGGAAAGGCCCACATGCCAAGACTAGTTAAGGAACCAGAGCCTGGGCAGCAACTGGGCAGATGCTTCTGCTAGGCCAGGTAGGGGCTGGGCCAGAAGGCGCATGCATCCAAAGCCGGGGCACATGGGGTGGCTGTGGTCTAGAGACAGAAGGCAGCCCAGGGACAGGTGAAAATCTGACAGCACTAGTTCCTGGGATTTGTTGGGTCTTTGGACACAATCTGAAATTGATCCTTTGTATATGTCATCATTTAGTTAAATGGCATGTCATGCCATAAGAAAGTGAGTCTCAGTTGGTTTGGACCAAACTACATGACCTAGGGAACAGGGCATAGGATTGGACGGCACAACTCCTGGTCTCACAGAGTCATGCGTGGTCATTTCTATCTCCACCATTTCATTGTACTTCCCTTAACTGCCCGTCTATGATAGTGACAGGTTGGAGAGAGTCTCTTCCTCAACTTTACTTTTTTTTCTTTTTCTTTTTAAGTGTAATGAATTATTTTTTTGAAGGCTTATATTTTCCCTGCCCAGTCAAAATGCAACAGAAGAGAAAATGGATAGAAAAGAGATAACCCTACCCAAATGGAACTTTGGGGAGAGAAAAATACATGAAACATAAATATATTTTTGATGTCTAAAGCATTACATAATCAATTCTAGATTGTGTGGTATTAGTAAGCAAGATGTACTTCGAAAAATTTGGAAAGGTAGTGAATATGTAGGTGGGGAAAGTCTATAAATGTGCATGAATACTGCACAGGATATGAATCTCTACTTTCACTGAACAGTCAGTTCTTAAACTTTTGAAAGAGCAGAGCATCTTCAAATCTTGATGTCTGTAATCGCAGGAAGGATAATTTATCAACTAATGTTCAATTAAATTTAACTTCCATCCTTTTGTTTCAATTAAGAGGATCAGCATTTTTCCATTTTAGTGGCAGGATACTGATGTCTCAAGACAACAGATTTTGGGGAAAAAATAATAATAATGATAAAAATTGTTCTTATAGTTAACACTTAGTGGGGATTTATTGTGTCCCAGATACTGTTTAAGCCCTTTAGAGATATCATCTCATTTAATCCTAACAACAGTCTTATTGAGGTCGATACCGTTATCATGCCTGTTTCCCAAATAAGGAAGCCGACAAATTAGAACGGATTCATAACTTTCCCAGGTCACTAAGCTGGTCATTGTCAGAGCCAGCACTCAGGCCTAAGTCTTTAGTATCTCTTGCTTTTGACCACTCTATTGCCTCTCCCTGTAGGAGCGAAATCAAAACCATGAAGATCTGTGATGGGGTCGTTAATAAAACCTATGATTCTAGCAAATCTTGTTTCGCTAAATTCTTAAGAACCCATTGTTTCTGGAAAGCTTAGAAATTCTGTTGAGATGATGTTCATTGATATTCTAGAGATGTTACTTTGTTTCAGTTTCTCTAGGAGAAAGACTTTAGTGGTTGAAATTACTAAAGTTGACTGCTTTAATAAAGTGCTTGCAAAGACTCTATCTGGAACAGGAAAGCCGTTTGTTGCAACCATGTCAACAACTTTGGCTCTCATAAGGATTTAATGAATCGGGGAATGGAATTTAAGAAAGCAAACAGTCCAAGGAAAAACCACTTATTTTCCTAAAACAGCAAAACAAAAATGGGAATCCTTTCCAGTCTGGTTGTTGCAAATGTTTGATGGAGTCTTAAAAATTTTTAGAGTACATGATTTATCATATAGAACAAAAAGGTGAGTAATGAGCACTTCTTTTAAAACTTTTTTAGGGTCCTATCATTGTGATTTTAGTTGTTTAGATAGAAAAAAATTCTGTGATATATTTAGGTAGAAAAATATTCTGTGACAGGGGCGCCTGGGTGGCTCAGTCGGTTAAGTGTCCGACTTCGGCTCAGGTCATGATCTCGCAGTCCGTGAGTTTGAGCCCCGCGTCGAGCTCTGTGCTGACAGCTCAGAGCCTGGAGCCTGTTTCACATTCTGTGTCTCTGACCCTCCCCTGTTCATGCTCTGTCTCTGTCTGTCTCAAAAATAAATAAATGTTAAGAAAAAAAAAATCTTTTTAATATTCTGTGATCTATTTGCTGGTAAAATTATAGTGAGTTGACATTCAGTAACATTTATTTTTAAAGTTGTTTAGGGGCGTCTGGGTGGCTCAGTCGGTTAAGCGTCTGACTTCGGCTCAGGTCATGATCTTGCGGTTTGTGAGTTCGAGCCCCGCATCAGGCTATGCTGATAGCTCAGAGCCTGGAGCCTGCTTCGGATTCTGTGTCTTCCTCTCTCTCGGCCCCTGCCCCGCTCATTCACATTCTGTCTCTCTCACTCTCAAAAACAAACATTAAGAAAAATTTTTTTAATAAATAAAGTTTATGCAAATATATATCTACCAGAAATAAATAGGATCACCAGATAGTCAAATCAATTTAATATTCAATCTTTTTAAAAAAAATTGTTAATACGAAATTTATTGTCAAACTGGTTTCCATACAACACCCAGTGCTCATCCCAACAGGTGCCCTCCTCAGTACCCGTCACCCACCCTACCCTCCCTCCCACCCCCATCAACCCTCAGTTTGCTCTCAGTTTTTAAGAGTCTTATTAGTCTGTTTAAAAGAAATTACTGGATTTTAAATATTTTTCACAAAGGCCTTTGTTACTTAGGAATGTCATTAAGCTATGATTAAAGGCAGTGAATATCAGTAAGCTTGAAAACATCCTATGCTAATGTTGAGGGTCATATTTTTTTCTCGTAAAATTCTAGCATCCTTCCTATTTGCTCTGTCGACCTTTGTTGTCTATAGACCCAAGCTCGTTGGGGGGTTGGAGGGAGTCATTTCCATGGCAATTATGGAAATGACACATTCGATGTCTGCCGCTAATATAAGCTTGGAAGTCAAATGATTTCAGCGTTTGACAATATATGTCAAGGTACTAATGGTATGTAGGGAAAAAATAGCGTTTCGTATGTCTATCCAATCAGGTGATGCAGTAATGGATAAAGTTATATGCACTGGAAACTAATTTCTTCATAAATATTCTAAGTACATGGAAAGAATTGTGTGCTCAGTTGCAAACACTAACTTATCAAAGAATTGCGTCTAAATACCTCAGGGAATGCACAGAGGGCAAGGATGTCTAAAAGTCTTCAGGAATCATTGGTGTACTATTGCTTCATTGGTGTACATGCAGTCAGTGAAAAAGTACAAGAGTTGGGGCTTCTGTCTAGTGTCAATTTGGGGCAGTCGGTCATGGCAGCCAGAATCACAGGCACAAGGATTGTCAGGCTGAGCCTGGTGCTGATCACTGCCATGGACTTGAGAGAGGGAACAGTGGCTTGCCTTTCATGATTCATCACCCCTGCCCAGGGCTCTAGCAGAATTTGAGAGCAGGAGTGACTCCCCACCCTATTCTCACCCCGTCCCCACCATGCCCAGCAACTCCCACACGCTACAGCTTTGGACCTTGTGGGATTAAAATAGAAGGAGAGAAAAACAAGTTGTTACGCTCCAGAAAATTTGGCAACATTCAGAAAAGGAGAGTGGGATTAAATCTACCCAAAGAAGAGCCAAAGGACTTTCACTAGCCTCCAGTTCTCCATTTTATTGTCACAAGTAAAACCCAAGGAGTGACAATTGAGTTAAGTAGCATTAAATTCAAATTTAATCTCTTGTGGTAGAAATGCTGTAAAAGTTTTCAAGAGGGACACGTTAATTCCTATTAGCACGTTTCCACAACCTTTGATATTCAACCCCATCACCTCCTTGAGCTCATAGCTAATAAAGGAGGTCATATAAACACCGGCATTGTCTTTACAATTCCTTGGGATTCCAGAGACCGTCTACATCTAACCCGCTGGGGTCAAGGGAGACACCCATGCTTAACGGGAAAGCTAATAATTTCATTCAGGTCTTATTTTGAAAACTTGCTCTTTCAGGTGACATTGAGTAGATTCATTTTGTAAGCTAAGAAAGGAAGTTGGCCAGTAAAACAAGAGGAAGGTGAAGCAGAGACACAGAGCTGGCCAAGACTTGAAATAATGTTATTTCATATTATTATTTCATATACATTATCCAGTGAGTCAGAAATTGTCATTAGTTCTTTTCTTTTTTCCAAAGAGAATTGGCGGGGAAGGAGGAACATTTTAAAACTGAACCCAGGCCTCCTAATTCCGCCATATGAGAACCCACAGCCCACACCGAAATTCAAGAGATGTGTTAGTGAGGGAACTCAGTCCCTCAGCCTCTGAGCTATAAGGATGGCAAACAGTCCAGCCAGGAGGTTACCTCAGCATAGAGCAAGTAAATAAATCATTTGGTAAAAGCCATTAGAGAGTAAAGGTTAATGGAAAGTCATAAATCAACCAGCCTGTCTATGTATGGTTTTGCTAGAATGTAGGAGCTATTCGAAAGTTTTCAAATATTTCCTTAACTGTGTATGATTTGAACAAGGGGACTATGACATAACGAACCAGTTTCTATTCTTATATCAAAATGAGATGAAAATATGGTATGGATTTAATGCCAGTTCACTTATTCAATTTTGCACGGTTGGGTTGTTGTTTTTAGAACATCATGAAACTTCATTTCAGGGCCCAATAAAACTAAAATGTAATGGGTTACAGCTTTTCCGTTTGTTGATTTTTCTCCTTCAAACATCTTCGATTTTCCATCCTTTGAACAAAATTTTAAAAATGTCTTGAATGTCATTCAGTACGCCTGTTCTCCTGGCCCTTCCCCCACCTGTCTTTAAAGCCGTTTCTAAAGTGAATCGGTCCTGATAGAACCTAATGGTAGCTATGAGCACATTTCTTAAAAGCATTAGAACCTCTTCCTCGGCAGCTTCTAATCCACTGCGTGGCCATCCCATCATTGGTAGATTGTTTCTTTTTAGTATCACCCCCGCATCCCACCCCCACCTTATCTAAGAAGAAGGCTGGTGCCTAGCTACACAGGGTCAGGCTCATGTGCCTTCAGAAGTTTCCTGGCAGTTGTCCTCTCCCTTCCATCCCACGTCACAGGTTTCTGCGGTCTCTGTCAGCCATTGGCCATGAAAGTTCACCTCAAGACATCACCCAACCGTCTTCATTTATAGCTGCTGTTGATCTAACGCCTAGCACGTGCCAACGTTCCTCCCTTTTTTCTTTCATCTATCAGAAGAAAGAGCTTAACTTTTCTCATCAGAAAGAGTTTACATTTCTATTCTACCTCAATAAAAATACCCCTCCCTCCCTCCCCACCTCTTTCTGAGAGCAACTGCTACCCTAAATAGCTTCTCTCGAAACTTGCTACTTCTAGCCTGCCATCTTTTGATGGGCAAGTTCCAGTTACAAGAACAAGTTTCTACCACCACCAAGTCTTTCAAAAACATATGATGAAAAGCATTATCTTGTTCTTGCCAGACTACATTTGTGAATTTTAATATGCCGGGAACACTTTCACAGTGTTTAAATGTTCCTATCAAGTGTTTCCCGCTGTTCTTTAAAGTAGTAGCCATGGTGCCCAAGCATTTCCCTCTCAGATGGTCTTCTTGGCATCCACTAGTGTGAGCCTCTCAATTTCAAACTTCCCTTGACTGAACAGATGGACCTCCCGTACAAATGGACAGGTTGTGGTTTCATCTCACTGTTCTTTCTTAGGGTTTTGCCTAAAGCCAAACCATTTGGATATGCTTTCCGATATACACGCTGTTCTTATAGAGCACGCAGTTGAAAATCTGATTTCCAACACGGAGAGAAGGAAGAGACGGGACCATTCATTTACATCCTCCCAAGACCTGGCCCTACCAGTGTGCTGCAGATTGCCTCGATGAAGTGCACTTAATTTCAGAGTAACACAGCAGACTTTCCCAGTGGGATTGACAGCCTCCTTGGAACTTCATTTCACACTTTCCTGACTTGGGAATGGTTATTTTGAGTAGCACCTCTTAGTAACCTAACTTCTTAATGCCTGGGCAAGAGGTTAAATATCTCACTTATCTACATGTTTGGCCTCCATGAACAGCGACTTCATTCAAAGCCCTTCAAGGGTTTATCAAAATCTCACCGTGTTTAACATTCCAGAGAAAACATCCAGGTTGCTGGTGATTGGGACTCACCTTTGGTTTTCTCATCAGAGCTGATCATTGTGTTAAATACAATGTCAAAATAACGACAAAGAAATAGACTATATTCTCGCAAATAAAATGTATCTAGAATGAACAATAAAAAGGAAAAATGTAGGTTTTGTGATAGCGCTGAGTTCCCAGTTCATAGAATCCCAAGAACAAGCAACTATTAAATAGTCATTATACACATCATATGATAAAATTTACCAAGAATTTCTTGTGCATTAAATGTTTTACAAGCAACTGCGTTCCCGTATTAAGTGCTATGGTACTTTCTATTCTCACAAACAGTAGTTACAGGATCTTCAAAAAGCCCTGTGTGTGTTAAGATTTAGTAAGTTAGGTTATAGTTAGATTAATGTCAGGCAACATTAAAGAAAATGTCTTAAAATTTAGGAAAATTGCATTATATGAATTGCAGGATCCCTGACAAAAGAAAGTAAATGGTGTCTTAAAACTGTCAGAATTGAAACCCTTGTCAAGCCATGAAAAGAAAGTTCACCCCTCTGTATCTAAAGCTGCCATTTACGCTAGATAAGGAAAAAGGCACATGATCACTTATGAGCAAGGTTGTTTATCTCATATTATTGAGAGTCATAGAGGCTAAAAACCAACTCAATTATCTAACAGTAGCAAACTGTTTATATGATCTATAAGGCTACCAGTGGAGCACATAAAAACACACTGCAAAATATGACTTGGAATAATTAATACTATAAGCAAATGCTTATGATCAGTTAATTTTTAAAATAATATGAAACTCTGAAACTTAATAATGTGTATAGCAGAGATGTATTTTACAATTCACGTACATAAATAAGAAAAAGACTAAAAGGAAATGTATTATTATAGTAATAAATACGGCTTGATTTAAAGCCATTTGATCTTTTTTTTAAATCTTTTTCCAAAAACGTTACCCTCTATCGTTTGCATATGTGTGCATGTACATACGTGTAAGTATATGTGTCTATATGGTATGTATATATTTAGGTACGTAATAACCAGACAAAATGAATTTTTAAATTATAAGTTGCCTAAGAATTAAGATTTAAAGCTAAAAGCTTATAAATTCCCCAAGGACTTTATGATAGCCCTCTATATAACTAGATAGGTAGCTTGATCTATATGAAACACCAGAGAGAAAAAATAATGGAGCGAAATTTTTAAAGGAGACAAGAACTGTCCTGTGGGTGTTTTACCATCTCTGGAGTGCCCACAGTGGCCATGTGTGTTAACAGTTGGCTTCAACATCATTGAGACTAGATTTGGACAATGCAGCGTGATTCCAGAGGAGGGCCTTTTCCCTGTCAAAGAAGGGATGTGTGTGTGTGTGTGTGTGTGTGTGTGTGTGTGTGTGTGTGTACAAGACAACTGCCTAGACCTGCTAACGCCATACAGACTGTGAGGGATAGAAAGAAGAATCTTGCATATAAAGTAAAAGCAGAACTTAGGAGATTGTCAGATGCCAAAGAAATTTGGACAGAACTACTGGGTTAGTGTTTTGCTTGATCTTCTTTGTTCAAGTAAGTCCACTTGATCATCACTCGTCATAATGTGATTCCAAGTAAAGTAACAAAGACACGAAAAGTAACAAAAATGCGTTTCTTAATAATTTCAGATGAAAATGTTATTTGCAACAAAGAAATGCATTTTATTAGTAATGCCATAGCAAGTCTTCCAATAAGGTGTTTTTAAGTAGATATTTTCCAGTATCGTGGTTCAGTTGTTGCTGTGAAAATAAGGCCTCTGTAATTGCCATTCTCATGCCCAAGCCATTTTTTTAACGACCAAATGCCATGCTGGGCAATGCATGCGTGTATAACTAGGGTGGTATACACTTTCAAAAAAAATAGAGCAGCTTTTTGATGATTTGGGTCGTGATGCCAAAGTTGGGGAGAAAGGTAACGGGAACGAATTGTCCTCCGCCCAGTGAACCAGCGAGAGTGGGGAACTGGAGCCAGCAGACCCCAGTGGGCACTGAGGCCGCCCCCAGGCTGATTAAGCGACAGTACGTGCGTGTCTGAGCAGGAAGGGATGAATTCTGATACCTCTTCCAGTTCTGACGTGTTTACTTCTAAGCTTGAGGACCTGTGTGTGGTTGGACAGCTCCCGCAACCAAATCAGCTAGGGTACTAACAAGAAATGCAGGTTCCAAGGGCCCCATCTCTGCAGGTGTCGGCCTGGCCAGTTGATTCATGACACATTACGTTTGTCCAGCCAAGGGTTCACTTGGCCCCACAGAAGGACGCAAAGGTAGCCCTCAACACCCATCCCTTTTGGGTCCGACCCCCCTTTTCTTCCCTCCTCTAAGGATGGGATTTTGAGACTGCTTGAGAAGTGACTAGAAGGGAGTACGTTTGTTATTCTCTTTATTGTTTACTCTTCCTCCTGGAAGAGGGAATCTGTGTTTCCAACGTTTAGCAGCTCTCTTGTTCCCTGGAATCATGCTTGGTGCTTAGTAGGTGCTTCATGCCAATTCAAATGAGCCAAAGAAAGCCGGGTAAGAGAATAACTAATTACCACCCCCAGCAACTTCAGCAGATTTGGAGGATAAGTAGTGAGGAGTTGGAACACAAAGGCAAATAACGTGGAAACCCCTCTGATGGGCCACCCCACCTCAAGATTTGACGGGGTTGGAACCCGACTATGCAATGTTTCTGTAAAAACACGTCTCCTTGCAGGACTCGTCCCCATTTTTCTTTCCAAAGGGGACCAGTGCCTTGGCTTTTGTGGGCCCTTGTGACCCATCCCACACAGGCCAATTACTTTTCTTCCTGGTTCCCTTTGTTGTGCTCCTGCTTCCAAAATTCAAAGCAAATTGGAAGCATTAAAAAGGCTTCATTCTCTTTCATCAAAGGGGTCTAGCACTTTCTGGCATTAAAAAAAAAAAGAAAAAGCCAATCATGTAACTTTCCCTTGGCTGCACAGAGAAAAGGTTCTCTTGAAATTCAAAGGGATCTCAATTTATTTTTCAATTAATTATATTTCCAGATCTAAAAAGGAGATGGTAAAAAAGAGAAAGAAAAAAAATCTCTCTGTTTACTTTACCAACCCCAAGCACCGAGTCAGGCATGAAGTGCTTTTTGTTCTTTTCTCCCCTAATTGCCATACCTCCAAGAAGCTGGTTTTAACATGCCATCGATCATCCAAATGGCAAATCAAACGCCGGCTCTGTCAGCCCAGCACATCGCTGCACGCCACAGTGACATACATTCATTTCCGGTGAAGGCAGCTGCCAGGGAACCACATGTGTTTGAACTGTGTGGCCTCCCTATATAATTCAGGAAATGAGGTTACTCTATCTGTGACAAACATCATGTTCACACGGTTTTGGGGGGCAGCCAGCTCGATGCGGGGCTCGCCAGGAGTGGCCCTGGGATGTGGACCCACCATGCTGTCTGAGGACAGCACTAAATGCCCCAGCTCCCTGCACCTGACCGGTGACTGTCATCATACCTGTCCCCTGAGAACGCATGCCTCATCCCATGTGCGCTAGACGTTTCTAAATGTAATCTAACCTGAGGTTAGTACACCACAGTTTTTTAGACAGAGGGCTGCTTAGAACAGCAGGACCTCTTGGTTGATTACCACTCAACTCCCCTGAAGCCAAAGAATGGATGCCCATCTTTTGATGACGCTTCTTTTTATTCGGTGATAAAATCTGGTCCCACTTCTGGTTGTTACTCAACTTGTATTCATTTCTTGCACATAATCTCCCCTGGACCAAGTTCAAACAGGACCAGATTGATGGGGCAAGGGGGCTTTGGTCAGTGTGGAGTGTGCATTTGCTTAGATCAAGGGAAGGAATGCCCAAACCAGCTCAGCATCAGAACAGACTGCAAGCCCGTGGTGAGGTTTTGTTATTTTGCATATGGTTAACCATCTTGGAGGTCATAAAGTGAGGCCTCTGTCCTCCGGTGCAGCAGCTGGGTTTACACAGTATTTCCAGATTGTTTATTTTGGCCCAGAGCCAGGGCTACATCGTTTTTCCATTATGCCTGTGTGACAGATGAAGAGAGGTGGGAAGGGGGACTTCATGGGGCAGCTCTGTGATTTCCTTTTTATTTACATTAGAGGGATTTTTGAGAGTTCTGAAGATTATGAACCAGTCCAAACATAATGTCAATGCAGCAGAGGTAGAAAGAGCCACTGCTTTTGCAAAAATGTCTAGATCTCAGGCAGTCAAGCAAAATCTATTCATGGCCTCAGCTTGAGGCCGTGTTGGGGGGCGTTGTGCCTGTCACTGCTCAATCTTGCATACAGATGGGCTACTGGGGAATGATATTTATCATCACGTTCAGAAGTTAAACTCCCAGCATTTGCTCAGGAGTTCCTTGTGGGGAGGGGGAGGAGCAGCGAGTTGGGAAACTGAACCATAACGCCTTCATTGGCATATGCGTTCTCTGTGGATGGATGCACTTGGTGCTGAGTGGAGGTGTGTTTCCAAGGGCACCATAGAACTTTTCCTTTGCAGTCCTTTCCCTGAGACACCAGCTTTCAGGGGATACTCCCCGTGCGCTGCCCTAAGTTTTTCCACCAGGGAGCATTCAAGAGTGGTCAAAGAGCCACAGTTCAAACTATATCCACAGCAAAGCCCTTGCAAGTTGGGTCAAGTGCATGTGATCTGATGGAATGTTTTACTACTAAATGAAATACTTGCTTTTGCAAATGGAGAAACAGCATTAGAAAGCATCAAAAACGATGGCGAGTTCAGTCATTGAACTGCATTGATATAGCAAAAGTAGGTCACATAGACGTTTGCTGCTCCAACGGTGTTGGGGTTTCTTTACTGCATGGCCGTAGTATATAATACATGTGACATAAATGCATTAGCTACAAGGTTTTAGCATGTATTATGTGTTCCTACGTGGGTATTTACGTTTGTGGCAGATGTCCCTTATCACAGTATTTCTTAAGCTTTGCCAAGTGTATGTGAGCAATCTGTCACCATAGCATAGTGTTCTCCAATAGAGTGGCTAAGAAAAGCAAATACCACGGCCTCCCCAGAGCAACCTGCAATCCTAACTACCTATATGAGCCCATCCTAAAGAAATCTGATTTCTAGAAATGGAAAGTTTGATCTGGAAGGACCCTCTTCTAAGGAAAGAATTTAGTGAAACAGCAAATGTACGGTCAACACCAAAAGTTGCCCTTTGGGTTAATCCGGTCTTACAGATGGATTTAACGTACAGCTTTCAAATCAACAAATCTTTATGGATGGTCATTATGAGCCAGGTGTGGAGCTGGGTGCTGGGGAGCTAAAAATGAAAAAGATACAGTCTCTTTCGGTCTGCAAACATTTCTGCTGGCTTGCGAGTTTTTCGCCAGATCCTCCCAGACTTACCAAAGCGTTCCCCTTGACTTAAAACACTCAAGCCCTTCTTTTCAACCCGTCCCCTTAATGCCAGAGTACACACAGGGCAAGGAGAAGTGGGTGGTTATAGATTTCCACTCAATTTGGAAATTAACAGCCGGTGATGTAGCAAAAAGGTGCTGGGCTGGGAATCAGAAAGCCTGCTTTCTAGTCTCAGGACAGTCACTCACTGGTCATACAACCTTGAGCAAGTCTTGTGACCTCTCAAGCCCTGGAGATCTGTAGGTAAAATGGATTGCTCTGAGGAATGCGTGAGGCAATGAAAGGCCGTGGGAAAATCCATGAATCCATGGAACTCTGTGCAAAGAAGGGCATGCCATTCTGATGACCTGTGGGGAGAGTGGGGTAGGGGAAGGTCCGAGCTGCTTGCACCACTATCTATAAAGCTTTAATAATGCAGAAAGCTGACTCAACTCAGCAATCTCCCTTCTGGCCCTATAGTCTTCGGTTTTTTTTTTCTCTACTGGCATTGGATGACCAACTATAGATGTTTATGTTATTGGGGGCCAGCAATATAAAAAGGACCCCCATTCAGGGCCCCAGCAAGAGGGTCTTTACCACCACCCCTCAGAGAGAGTAGAGTCTGGGAGCCTAAAAAAGTCTGTCCCCACATAGTCCTGACTCTGTGGTGACTTTGGACATGTCTGTAAGGAAAAACAATCTTTATTTTGCTGTTGAAATGAAAAGGTCAGAGGTTGATTTTTGTTTGTTTTCCCTTCCGATCATTTTACCGCTCAAAACCAATGCCTACTTTGAGGAAGTCTTCTGCAGTTATGAAAATACTTAAGGGGAGCCTTTGCCACTCCCTAAAAGTAAATAAGAAAAATGAAAAAAAAAATTCAAAAACATCCCGAAACCACAGCTTCTCTTTGCCAAAGCGTATCGATTAATTAAAGAACAGGAACAGCAAACCCTGACTTGGTCAGCACTATCATTCCAAAAAGGCAACTGAACCACAAAGCTAAACACTGGAAATTATAGACCCCAGTGGGAGATGAAAATTCCCAGATGTAAGGGTAAGCTGTTTCCTGCTGAGGACCCAGCATTCATGGGCCTCTTGGGAGTTTTTGATTAAGAACATCCGGATATGGCCTTTGTTCCCACTTGGCTATATCTGCACCTGAAAGGCACAGCCAAGCCTTTTTCGGTCTGACAACACCCTCCTCCTTCTGTTGGTTTCTTTCATTCCTTCAACAACATGTGTGGAGGGTGCTGCGTTCCCCTAGGTGCTGAGCTGTGGAAATATAAAGATACATGGGGGGCCACCCTTCTCCAGGGCACTCTCAGCATAACAAGCTCCATTAGAACAGCTAGATGAAATGGTGGGGATGTTGGGGGGGGAAACATCCAGGGGAAATGTTTTCAGAAATTTCATAGTGCCTCAGAGGCCTCCTAAAAGTTTTCCATCTTTTGGTTGAAACACACACACACACACACACACACACACACACACACACACACACACACACCTTACTCTCAGACCTTCACACACAGCAGATCTTCATGATCAAATAGTCAAACAGTCGTTATGAGAGACCCAGCTCCATGCAGAGTATCGGAGACAAGCACATTAGGCTTGGTCTCTCCATGAGGGATTTCTGACCAAGGAAAGAAAATGTTGACACGATGCAACAAACCAGAATGAAATGCCCTATTAGCTCCCATCATGAGCAAGCCCGTGAGAAGAGATTCTCCCCCATGACCACGAGCTCCATTTGGCCATAAACAATGTGAGAGGTCAAGAGCCTGGGCTCAGTCGCCAGACTGTCCAGATCCAACTTCTGGCTTCTCCACTTACAGCCATGTGAACTTGAACAAGTGACTAAATTCCAAGGTCACATCTGTAAAATGGTGATAATAGGAGAGCCTGCCTCACTGGGGTTTTTGTAAGGATCAAGTGCATGTTCAAATTCTCAAGTTCTTTGCACTGAGAAAGCTCTCTCAAAAATGCATAGTGATGCAGCTGATGATGATGGTAAAGTCCCATTCGTTGCTTATATCTCCCATGCCTGGTGCAGAAAAGTTATTCAGTCAACATTGGCAGAAAAAAAAGGAAGACAACATTGGACACATGAATGAGGCCTAATTGAAGCCTTCATTTTGACATAGAGCACTTGCTTCCTGGGTTCATGAAACCCAGAATTTTAAATCCTTTAAAGCAGAAGCATAAAACTCCACTTTTTTTTTTTTTTATAGCAGCCAAGGAAGTCACATAAAAGAATCAACTAGCATTTGGGGTCTGGAACAAAATGGAGAGCACTGACCTCTCTGGGCGGGTTGGGGGGGGAGTGGGAGGGGGAGGAGGGGTGCACAGCCACACTCAGCCACACTCAGCTCCAGAAGAATCTTGCCTCACTTTGAGAGAAGCCAGAAATCCAGATTTCCATGTGAAATACACCAAGTCTTAACAACAACTAAGTCAATTTCTAAAAAAAAAAAAATAACTCACGGGCCAAATCACACAGCCTGCCAGTCAGATCCCGGGCTGCCTTCTTGCTGGGCCTGCCCTAATGGAAGGAGCCCTGAATTTGTCTCCTCCTTCTGAACTGTTCACCAGTGGGGACCAGAGACATGAGCCCCTTGAAGTCATCTCTCAGTTCCCGATAGTTTCAAAGGCCACTCGTAGGGTAGGTCTTCACTTCCTGTGGTTACGTTCTACAGTATGTGCCCTCCTGACGAGGGCAACTTCACTTCCCAAAGGATGCTAATAATAAGTGTAGATTCTTACAGCATGATTGTTTGGTGGCTGAAATAAGAAGAGTCTCCAAAAATTCCTAACAACTTCCTCTAGAACTGCTATTAGGGCAATCTGGAGAGAGACTGATTCCACAGTTCACGTAGCTTTGTTTGGTTTGGAGGGAAAGTCTGGCATTTTACAAAAATGTGGAACACTTAGCAATGAAATGACTTTTCCATAGCACTGATTATTGGACAGCAAGACACATAACCATATGTCTTTGAAATGTGATTTTAGAAATTCTCGACTAACTATACAGGGCAAACTTCCCTCTAGTCTTTCCATGTGAAGGTGATAATTTTCTACAGGCTCATGAAAGCTTCACTGGTTATGGCCCGGTACTTAGTGGAAACCTCAACACAAATAGGAGGTCCGGGCTCAGGTTCCAGCTCAGTCACTTACTCACTAGCAGTGAGACCCTGGGTAAGTCATTTAATCTCCCAGAGCTTTTATCTCCCCATCTGCAGAATGGGGGTCACAGCGCCCCATAGGGTGGTTGAAAATATTTTTAAAAACAACATGCGTATGGGCGTAATCCAAACCTCTAATAGGTGCTCATGTCAGTGTTGGTTGAATCTGAACCTGTTTCTTCTCTCACAAAGCAGGGCTCTTAATTTCTGACCAGGACACCATCCTCTGGCAGTGTCATTAACCTTCCTTTTGAATTTGGCAGCTTTGTGGAAAACAAAAGGGGAAAAGGAAAGCTGCGATCATTTTACATAAACATTTGGGTTTGCATCCACAGTATTATGAAAACTAAGGGTAGAGGGTTGGATGACACCACCAGAGAGTAAGGAAGGAGGAGGGGGAAAGGCTGGACCAGCACCCGGGAGCACTGGCATTTCAAGGACGGGCAGGGTAAGAGGTCTGGGTCTGGGGAACTGAGAGGGAGCGATCAGAAGGAGAGTGGATGACCATGGTGCTCATTCAGTGTAGCTCTTCCTATAACAATACACCGGAAGGGATCAGGCTTAGCTGCGACTGTCATCATCTCTTGCCAAATCAATTCATTAATGTTGCAGATAGACCCCGGTTCTTTTCACTTGTGCTTAAGTGACACTGTGTCAGTTCCGACAGATGGCTGCCTACTCTGCCCACCCACCCACTCGCCCATCCTCGGCAATAGAGGAAAGCATACAGGGAAGAGAGTCGGTTGGGATGAGCCAGGAGTAGCTTTACAACAGTTGGCCCAGTTACCTAATCCTAACCAAAGAAGGGAATGTGTAGCTCCATCACATATTATCGTTTTGTTAAAAGCTTCAAAATTTTACTGGCTTGATGTTAATCACCCTTAATAGCAAGTCAACATTTTGCATCCAACTCATCTTGAAGACCAGTCTAGGAAATTTCCTTGTTCTAGAATAAAAAATCAATGGATACTTTTCTTGGATGGCTTTGTGGTCAGCGATTATACTTGTCGTGTGTTATTTTTAGGAAAATTCCAGAAGCCCATATACCCTCCCTGTCTTCCTGAGCATGAGCTTTAATCAGGTTTTCAGGCGGGCTAAGAACCTCTACCCTGGAGCATATTCCCTGATCAAGCCCAAGTTGAGTACCTGGGGTGTGCCATTTTTCTCTGTCACCCAGGAAACTCATGGCTGCGTATGTTCAAAGGACGTTACTGAAAATGATGCTAATTTAATTGCAGTTTTTTCTTATGAAAATTCATACCAGGCATTTCTCTATGGTTTATAACCAGGAATGGATGTGACTAGACTGTTTTAAATGAAGAGCAGTTCAGTGTTAAATTCTTTGTTGGTTGTTGGAAAGTTTAGGGACAAACTCTCAACCCACCTCCTGCACAAGTACTTAGTACTTCATCACATTCATCTTATGTCCCTCGATATTGGGGTTTGGGGAACTAGTAAATAACAGCCATGTCTCCCTGCCTGGGTTTTAAACTCATTGAGAAATAGACGCTGGAGACAGATAGGTGGAGATGAAAATGTCAGCTTCTTTACCAAATCACTTGAATGGGTATATTACATGAATGCAGCCTAGATGTGCAGAGAAGTGGGCTGGTCATATTCCATCCTGGCTTAGACAGACTTGCCCACCAAGTCCCAGGCACGGCTGGAAGCCCTCACCTCCTCTGCAGGAAGGTGTGAAGTCTCTGCAGACAGATGCACTCTCTCCAGAGGGAATGGCATCTCAATTCCTTCCCCCAAATGCACAATCAGAGAAACCCCTCTGGCCCTGGTACCTGAAAGAGAGACTGGGGCAAGAGGCAAGAGCAGTACTCTAGGGAGATCCTTCCAGATCGGGAGGTGGAAGCCATTATCCCCAGTGTTGACCTTCCTAGCCTCACACTCCCTTTGCCCAGTTTCCTTAATTGTTTCACAAATTGCAGCATATATGTTTTTGTAAAGTTCTTTATATTCTTTTTGGACCAGGTTGGGCCAAATAAGTTAATTAAAGAGTTTATTTTACAATCACAGGAATCCTAATACTTTTTATGGTATGAAATAGCAAAATGCTACACAATTTAGAGTGCTTTGAGAGGAAGGGATTGTAGGAGTCTGGAAACGACGGAGTTATGTTTTTTGTGCCTTTCAGTGTTAACTGAAAACTCTTGGTGCCTTGTCTGTCTTTAGTACCAATTTTTTTTGTCTTTTTTTACATTTATTTATTTTTGAGAGACAGAGAGAGAGAGAGAGAGAGCACGAGTGGGGGTAGGGCAGAGAAAGAGGGAGACACAGAATCCGAAGCAGGACCTGGGCTCTGAGCCGTCAGCACAGAGCCCGATATGGGACTCGAACCCACAAACCGTGAGATCATGACCTGAACCAGAGTCGGACGCCTAACTGACTGAGCCTCCCAGGCGCCCCTAATTCCAATTTTTTAAACTCTGTGTTTTAAAAACCCAAAGGGATACGCCTATTAATATGTCTCTCCTCAGATTAGCTATAGCCAATATCTGCAAAGAAGAGAGACATTATAAAATGTTCTATCATAAACCCATTTTAGAAGAAACTATGCCAAATTCTTTAACAAAAATTCTAGAACTCATATGTCCAAATGTGTATTACACCTTTCAAAAGACTCAACTGGAAAAGCAACACCCTTATTTCAATTAGGCCATTATTGTTCCAAGAATTTCTTCATTAGAATTGCTACTGGAGGCTTCAGAAAGTATCTCAAATACTCTTAAAAAATGACGGGCCTTTGTCCTGTCAGGTGAATCCAGGTTTAGCACCAGCCATTTGGAGATCTGTTCGGTGAGTAATATACCTATTCAACTTTGGTGACAAAAGTTTTAGTTCGTAAGATGATAAAAGAAAATATCCTGGGAAATTTTCATGATCTTGGGTTTGGCAGTGCTTTTTTTGGTATAACAGTACAGGTAACAAAAGAAAAAAATAGATATATCGGTCTTCATTAAATCAAAACCCTTTATTCATCAAAGATAACTATCAACAGAGTGAAGAGAGCCTAAGGTGGGGGAGAAAATATTTGCAAATCATATGCCTGATATATATGCAGAATATCTAGAGCATATAAAGAACTACAACTCAACAACAAAAATTTTAATCCAATTTCAAAATAGGCAAAGGACTTGAATAGACATTTCTTCAAAGAAAATCTACAAATAGCCAACGAGCACATAAAAAGATGCTCCGCGTCATTAGTCATTAGTGAAATGAAAATCAAAACCACGAGATACCAATTCACACTTACTGAGATGACTATAATGTTTTTAATTAAAATAACAATTATAGAAAAGGATCTGGGGAAATTGGAGCCTTCGTACGTTGCCAGCAGGCGTGCAAAGTGGTTCAGTCACAGAGGAAGACAGCTTGGTGGTTCTTCAAAGAGTTAAACATAGAAATACCATAAGCCTTCAATCCCACTCTTGGTATATGCCCAAAAGAACTGAAATCAGGGACACAAACAAATACTTGTATACAAACGTTCACAGCAGCCCTCTTCACTGTAGTCAAAAAGTAGAAACAACCCAAGTGTCCATCAATGAGTAGATGGAGAAACAGATTGTGGTATATCCATACAATGGAGTACTATTCATTTATTCATATACTGACATGTACACAATATGGATGAACCTTGAAAATAGGATTCTATGTGAAAAAGGCCAGACATAAAAGGACCATGTTATTATATGGCTCCGTTTATATGAGATACCTGAAAAAGGCAAATTCATTGACAGAAAGTAGATTGGAGGTCACCTGGGGAAGGGAGTACAGAGTTTCTGTTTGGAGCAATAAGAAAATTTGGGGAATAGTGGTAATGGTTGCACAACATTATGAATGTAATTAATGCCACTTAAATGTACACTTTAAAAGGGTTAAAATTTGGGGGCACCTGTGGGGCTCAGTTGGTTGAATGTCTTTGGCTCAGGTCATGATCTCATGATTTGTGAGTTTGAGCCCCACATTGGGCTCGCGGCTGTCAGCGCAAAGCCCACTTCAGATCCTCTGTCCCTCTCTCTCTCTCTGCCCCTCCCCTGCTCACACATTCTCTCTCTCTCTCTCAAAAATAAATAAAACAGAACAAAAAAAGCTTAAAATTTTATGATGCACGTAACATTTTTTGTTAAGCATTCCATGTAAATATATAACACATTGTGTTTTTAGTCATTAATATAAAACTAAGCAGATTTTAGTTATAATTTACCATATTTTAAAAAGCCTTCACAATTTATAACAGTTAACATTGTGTTTAAGAAATCTGGCAATTCTCCCTTTATTTTTCTTAACAAATGCCCTGTTGAAATAATGAACTGCGAATAGCTTTTATATCTAGTTAAACTATCAATAATACATAGCAATATTTTAAAAGAAAAATCAAGATGATTGGCAAGTGGTGAGAGCTTTTTCCTGTGCTTCTTCCTGAAAGGAAAGCCCTTGGTGTGTGTAACAGGAAATAAAAAAGGAAAAATGGGTCAATTTTGCTGCTCAAAGGAATGTATAATTTGTAGTTCATTGAATTGTGGTCAAATTACATAGTTGGCATCCCATGCAAAGAATGTCAGGTAGTTTATGTTTAGTCAACTAATGTTGA
Source organism: Panthera pardus (assembly GCF_024362965.1). Lineage (NCBI taxonomy): Eukaryota > Metazoa > Chordata > Mammalia > Carnivora > Felidae > Panthera > Panthera pardus. The sequence goes on along the minus strand of NW_026526732.1, from coordinate 17,672,185 downwards.
TATTAACACCTAGGTTAAGGTGAAATCTTTCTAAATATTGTTGGGCACCCTTTTCCCCTTCCATTCTTTGCACGCTGAGTTTCCTTCCATAGGAGCTGCCGGTATTACGTACATAATGCAGAGTACATCATTACTCCTTTTGCGCAAAAGCATTACAGGTGAGGGCTCATATGCAACTCTGGTTCTCTTCCAGAGCATAGGAAACTTGGAAATATGACTGTGACCGTGAAGAAGACTGTCCCCTCCCCCGAGGCCGTGCAGATTCTCTACCAGCGAATGAGATACGAGTATGAGTTCTACCACTACGTCAAAGAGCAGTTCCACCTGCTGAAACGCAAGTTTGGACTGAAGTCCCACGTCAGCAGGCCCCCTCTGAGACCCCAGTTCTTTATTCCAACTCCACTGGAAACCGAGGAGCCGATCGATGATGAGGAACAAGATGACGAGAAGTGGCTAGAAGATATTTATAAGAGGTGATGCCAGCACTGTGTTGCCTCCACTGGCTTTATCTCCCTTTTCCAGAAAGTTTTTTGTTGGGGGAAGAAAAATCCTTAAGGGACTAAATTAATGCTCAGTTGCATTAAAAAGAACGAAACATTCCCACATGTTGGGGTCATTGGGAGATGCCCGGTTTTGCGGGTCTTTCTTGTTTAACTGTATTCTGGGTCTTCCTGGTTCCCCGGATCCTTCCCAGGTACACTAGATGGCGCCATCACAGGGCAGTTCATCATAACATAGCTTTTTCCCTCTAGTATAATGAGAGGAGGGGGAGAAATACAGCCCATAGCCCAATAATTTATCATTTGTAAAATGACTTGTAAAGATATTACCTCAGTGGTAGGAAACACCCAGACTTACATAATTCGGTAGAAATACAAAACCACTTCAGACACCAGGGAATCTACTCTAGAAGTGTCTAAGAGGGGAAGGTAAGACTGATAAGGACCTCAAAAGGGAGGATGCCCCTGGATGAGTGGTTTCCACCCACAATGGTAGAATTCTGCCTCTGGTCCATCTCAGGGGACACTTTTGCCAACAGCAGCATACTTCTCTCTGAAATGGCAAGTCAGCTTGTGCCACACCCCCAACCAGTCCAGAGCCTTGAGTACTTTCCAAGGTCAAGGTGCAGGGCAAGCTCCATTGAGACCCTCCGTTTCCAAGCACCATTCTGACGGATCTAAAAGTAGCATAGCAGGGGAAAGAATTTGTTTGCTGTGTAAGGAAAAGTGTAGGCACGAACATCTCTGGAGGTCATGTGACATCAGAAAATTGGTTCTTTGTACCCACATGGCATCTCTCTCCCCAGCATCGTTTTCACTGGAGACCCAGGAACCAGTTTAGCTCTGGCATTGGACTCCTGTGGCAGAAGTTCTAAGCCTGGCCACAGACAATGCATAGTCTAACCCCTGGCCAAGCTGGGTCCCACCATAATGGCATCTTTCACCTTCTGGTCCCTTGAAGGGTACCTGGTTTTGGTCCAAAGGGGTACTGAGTTCTACTCAGGCAGCGGTGAAACTCCAACCCCCTTTCTTATGGAAGCAGCTCTTTCCTGAGAACCCCTATTAAGACATTAAGACAAGAAGCAAGAGCTTCTGGTAAGAGACTGCCTGACCAGCTTTATGAGCAGGCGTCTGCCCCCAGAGTGGTGCATAGCTGTGGGGCAGTTCCATTGCTTGAAATGTCTCCTCTCCCCATTCCTCTCCTGTCATCTGCCCCCGACTCATGACCCCGTGGGTCTTTGGATGCTGAAATGTTTTCATCTTTAACTGCTCCCCCCACCCCGCTCTGGATATGCATATATTTCTGGGTGGATAACATACAGCCAGCTGAGAAGCAGGGGTGCGGGGGGTGGTGGCAGACGGGATACATGTGACAGATTTTGTCTCCTTCATGTTTTCTCCCCTAGAGCCAGCCCTTCAAGAGCACTAGCAGAGTGTGAGTTGGGAATACTTAATAGTAAATAAGACTGACTTTACACAAGCTACACATTTTCTACTTTTCAGAAACCAACAAGTCTCTCTAGAGTTTTTTCTTCGTTCACTAAAATTGGACAGTAGCCAAGATATAAAGCAAGTCATTTGGAACCTGTCGAGTGTGCACTAAAGCTACTTTATCATGAGATGTATTAAGAAGGCTCCACCCCACAGGAGTCCAGTGAAGGCTGGGACCACAGAGGCACAAAGTCCAGCATTTGGCCACTGGTGGGCCTCCTTTCTGCCTCAGAGAACTGGGGCAGAGACGTGATTAAGAAAAATGTTCTTAGAAGAGGAAATATCCTTTGTCCTGTGTAGAGAGACCAGGGCCCTACCATTAGGCATACCTTAAAAAGCAACCCAGAGAACAGCTGTCCTATTAAAAACAAAAAATAAGAGCAGCGCCCGGTACGTTGTGAGTCATGTCTATGAAACTGCATATAAAGAATGATAATTAGTTTACACACTGTGCAGGCTCACTCTCTGAAAATAAAATGGAACTGGCTTAGTGATCTCTGCTTTCGTCAGAACATCGGGACCCATTGGTCATTTGCAAAATGCATCGTCCTAGTGCAAGTTCACACGAGCACTTCCAGCTGTGTGTTCAAAGGCCTTTACTGTCAGCAGTGATCATTACACCATGCCAACAAGAGATGCTGACCTATTCACTTGCAGGGCCTTAATGCCATTTTGCCCCAACAAAGAGTCTCTACGTCCTAAAAGTCAAGGCACTTCATCCATTTATTGGCACACAGGACAGGATTTCTTTGGCCCCGAGCCCAACGCAGTTTGTACTTCATGAAATATATTGTACATTTTACATAGTTTAATTTAAAAAAAAATACATTTTAAGCTGGTTGATCTTTGACTGCCTTATTTATTATAACCTTTCAGCACATTCCAAGGTTTTAGTTACTCAGGAAGGAGTTAATTAAAATGATTTTATTTTGGTCTGATGGATGTTTTTTAAAAGGAAAATTATTATTATGAACCTTCAGCCTACTCTTCTTGAGTGCCGTAAAAGTGCTTGTAAATCCTTTTTTTTTTTTTTTAAGAAGAAGAAGGAAGAAAAAAATGGTGTTGGACATTGATGGAAATTCAAAAATATATATGGAACTGAAACATTAGCTTAGCTAAAATAAAAGCAATCTGTGTTTGAGATGAAGTGTTCCTTAACTTATTCATCATCCATATAAATAAATGAATATAAATAAGTTGCAATTTTTTTCCCCATTCTGTTCATAGCTGGAAATAAAAGTGCCTGCAGTTTTTCCCGGCGCCCTCTGCCTTTTTAATCGGCCAAACTTCTTCCTTCAAGCTGTGATTTTTAGAAAGACGGGTTTTCTTTTAATCTATAAACTCTATTCGTGTTATCATTGGGTGACACCACAAAGCTGGCTGAGAAAATGAGCGAGGCATTCATTCCTCTAGTTGTGTGGACACGATACTGAGCACCTGACCTTGCCTCCACGTGCACTGCTTGGTCTGGTGTCCGGGGTTTGGTCAGAACCCTTCACACCACGCCTCTTAGCATGTACTCTGATCTCTTTCTCAGACACACAGAGCCTCAAAAAGCTGGGTGATTCTCCCCTCCCAAGCGAGCAGTTTTGATCCAGAAACACTCTCCCTGAGAAATTTCACAGCCACCTCAAAAGGGACTTGCAGAGAGCCAGGGGGTCCCCTGCTTTCTAGCAATTGGGCACCCCATGCCAACTCCTGTGGCTATTTTGTAAAAGGAAAGAACCAGAGTCTTGGTACTAAGGGAAAGAAAAATCTATTTTGGTGATAACATGCTTTACTTTAAGTAAGAGCCTGAGTTTTAAACAACAAGTGACCAATGGTTACCTTTTTTTTTTTTTTTTTTATCATTTAATTTGTTCTGTAACTTGGTCACATGATGTTTGACTCCAAGTGACCTTTAAAGACAGAAGTATTGAACAAAACCCGGACTACACCCCATCTGGAGTTGCGTGTTTGGTCCAAAGTTCTTCAGAAATGTGCTGTCACCTACAGGTTCATCCAGCGAACTATTTGGCTTTAAATGAAACGTGTAGATAATGGTAGTATTTCTCAGAAGGCAGACTGATGATCCATAAGCATTCAGAACAATTGTTCTATGGGTCGAAATTATGAAATTCCCTTCAAGTAAAAGTAAAGAGGGTTTATTTTACTAAATTTCCTTCATGTCTGGTGATGAAGAAAACATTTTTTTTTTAAGTATTTTAAATATCCTGGGAAAGACAAGACTGCTTTAGGCTAAAACCAATATTAAGAGTCTGTTAAAAAAAAAAAAAACAAAAAAAAAACAACCCATAGAACATCTTTCACAGCTCAAAAAACTCACTGTGATATAGAGCTCAGAGTGTTTGCGCCATAGATGGACTGGCCTAAACAACGGAAATTTATTTTCTCACACTTCTGGAGGCTAGACGTTTGAGGTCACAATGTCAGCAGCATCGGTTTCTTCCGAGGCCCGTGTCTTTCTTGTACCTGGGCATCTTCTCCCTCTGTCTTCACATGGTCTCACCTCTGTGCACACTCATTTATGTCCAAATTCTTTTTTTTTTTTTTAAATCTTTGTTTATTTTTGAGAGAGAGAGAAACAGAGCATGAGTGGGGGAGGGACAGAGAGTGAGGGAGACACAGAATCCAGAGCAGGCTCCAGGCTCTGAGCTGTCAGCACAGAGCCCGACGCGGGGCTCGAACTCATGAACCGCGAGATTGTGACCTGAGCTGAAGTGGAACACTTAACCCACTGAGCCACCCAGGCACCCCCAAATTCTTCCTTTAATAAGGACACCACTCGTATTGGATTAGGGCCCATGCTGATGGCCTCATGTTAACTTGATTACCCCTGTAGAGACCCTGTCTCCAAATACAGCCACATTCTGAGGTACTGGTTGTTAGGACTTCAGCATATGAATTTTGTAGGGGACACAGTTCTTCTTACAGCACCCAGACTACAGCAGAGAAGTTAGAGCAGAGGAACTGGTCTCCAACTAGGAGAGAAGCAAGCCTAAACTCACAGAACCCTCGAACTGCCATGGGGCTGGGCGGCCATCTAGCCCTTGTCCTTTTTTTATACGTAAGGAATTGAAAGTCCAGAAACGGGTTCCTGGGTGGCTCAGTCGGTTAAGTGTCCGACTTCGGCTCAGGTCACGATCTCACAGTTCGTGGGTTCAAGCCCCGCATCGGGCTCTGTGCTGACAGCTCGGAGTCTGGAGCCTGCTTTGAATTCTGTGTCTCCCTCTCTGCCCCCTCCCCAGCTCATTCTCTCTCTCTCTCTCTCTCTCTCTCTCTCTCTCTCTCTCTCTTAGAAAATAAATCAACATTAAAAAAAATTTAGAACAAGGCAAAAAAAAAAACAAAAAAAAAACCTCCAGAAATATACAAGATTCAAATACACCACATGCTAAGTTTTGCCGTTGAGGGTTCGATGAATTTTTGAATACTGAACAAATCAGAACGATGATACCGCCAAAGTCCCTCTACCGACCTAAATCTGGAATGGAAACGATAAGGCACATTCAACCACCCCCAGTGCCACCCGCCACACTGAAGCCATCTCTCCCTGCAGCTCGCCCGGCTGTGGGGCCTGTGGGACCCCCTTCCACAGAGGGAGACCCTAACTAAGCACTAAGTCCTCCGGGACAGATGTCAAAATAAACCTGTTCCCTCTGAGATTTTTCTCTCTACTCAAAGGACAAAGAGGGCTTCTTATTTCTGGATTTGAGCTCCATTTTGCCCACCGCAGATTAGAGAGTTGTATTTTTCCTAAAGGTAAAATGAAGATTCATGTTCTGCTTCCTCTAAGGAGCTTCAGAAGGACCTGCCTCAAAAACTAAAGTCAAATACAGCTCGTAAAACTAGTTGAAGTCGAGTGCAGACATGCCTCTGGAAAACCCGAGCTAGAGAGTAACCAGGCCCTGAACGCTCCCAGGCCTCTTCCCTCGCTGACTGCTTCACTCACTGGAGAATTCCTTTCTGCGTAGGGCAGGCTTGGCTCACGGCGCCCGGCACCGCCGATTCCCAAGGAACACCCTGGCCCACAGATGTTCATGGGTCACAGAATTGTGAACTGACCACTGGTGCACTTTGGATTTCAACGTGTAAACATGGGGATTCCCTTTAAAAAAAAAAAAAAAAAAGGGAAGAGAAAAAAAAAGGAAGGGAAAGAAAAATCACCGTGCAGAGGAAAAATGTGAGCTAAGTTTTTCCTTTGGAATCTTGGCGTGTGAGTTTAGCTATCTTCAATCTGGCTTTCGCCAGACACTGTATGCTTTGAGCAGGCATGGAGCAATCTGCCTTACGCTGTGCTGCCAGAACATTCAGACTTGACCTGTAACATGCCTCCTATTCCAGTCGTGAGCAGAGACAGCCGGGAGGTCGGCCACGCAGGACGCAGCACGCTGACTGTGTGGTGCAGCTAGAGAAGCGGCTAGAACCAGGAAACAGGGCTGTTGACTGACTCGGGCAAGCGCTGTCGACCAGCAAAGTCCCTGAAATCACGTCCCAGCTGCTCGACTTCATCAGGCGCTTTACTAAATCACTTGACCTCTCCATGCCTGAAGTCCACCCAGCTGGAAAATAGGAGGTCCACTGAAGCCCAAGAGTTGCTTCTGGAATGGACTTTGTCCCACCCTCCACCCCCATCTGCTAAGAGACTAAGAGCCACAATCCATTGGGGGCTGATGAATGTTTGTTTTCTCCATGAAACGCTGCGTCCTCAACAAGAGAACCTACAATTACACATCATTGTAGGTCCGTTGATGCCCCCGAAACCCTCATGACTGAACGTGTTGTCACCAAACGTACCAATGAGTCCATGGACAGCAGCACTTCTGAAGTGTGAATGGAGCCAATAGGAATAGGCACATTCTCGTGGACATGAGTCAGTATTCTTGTCATGTGCCATCATCCAAGACAAGCCACTGTATGGACTTCCAGTTTTCTCTAACACTCCCTTTGAGAAGAGTTTGTCGAGCTGTGACTTATCGGAATCCCCTCAAACTCACCGCTTCCGCTAAATACAGGCATCTTCTAACTTCCTCAAAGCACCCTGTGTCTCTGTGATCCTGTTTGTAATAAAGAGCCTAAAACGTCCACATCAATTAGTACAGGTAGTGCACAAGAAAAGTTGTATTAAAAGTGGAAAACCCCATAGGATGGGGCACTGTGCTTTTTGCAGTCTTTCACGTTCTCACGATGGCATCAGTGCTATGACGTTTTGGGAGAAGTCTGGTAATGATTGCGTGGGCTGGCGATGCATTCGCCACGGTCGGTCCTTCTGACCCCATTATAGGACTGCCACTCTCGGACTCTGAATCTGTTGCGTTACTAATGTTTCGCTGGTCACAAACTTCTTTATAGCCACCCTATTGGCTGCTTGTATCAAATACCATTTCCTTTCCTCCTCTGGCTTACTTTCCTATTCGTTCTCCATCTTCGACTGAAAGTTAATGAAATTCTCATCCAGGGCGTATTCGTTCCCAGAAGATAATTCACAAACCAGGTGTGTGGGATAGGCATGAAAAAAAAAATCATGGTGTTAGACAATTTGGGAAATGCGTTAGCTCTAAGTATCACACGGTGGGGTTTTAAGAGCACACTAAGGGTTTAGAAGAATACTGAAGTTTTTAAAGTCAGTTTCTCTTTGTTTAACCCCACATGTCTCAAAACGACTTATCATGAGAGCCTAACTAAGACCCGTTAGGGGCGCCTGGGTGGCTCAGTCGGTTGACCATCCGACTTTAGCTCAGGTCATAATCTCGCGGTTCGTGAGTTCGAGCCCCACGTCGGGCTCTGTGGTGACAGCTCAGAGCCTGGAGCCTGCTTCAGATTCTGTGTCTCCCTCTCTCTCTGCCCTTCCCCCCGATCGTGCTCTCTCTGTCTCTCAAAAATAAATAAACATTAAAAAAATTTTTTTTTAATTTTTTTTTAATGTTTATTTATTTTTGAGACAGAGAGAGACAGAACATGAACGGGGGAGGGTCAGAGAGAGGGAGACACAGAATCTGAAACAGGCTCCAGGCTCTGAGCTGTCAGCACAGAGCCCGACTCGGGGCTCAAACTCACGGACCGTGAAATCATGACCTGAGCCGAAGTCGGCTGCTTAACCGACTGAGCCACCCAGGCGCTCCTAAAACAATTTTTTTTTAAAAGTAAGACCCATTGTGGAACTAGTGTTTTTGGGAGATTACACTTTAAGAAACATTGCTTTAATATGTCATTTTTTTCCCCATTGGAAGAGTTACTTTCCTTCCACTATGGTTCGATCTTTGGTCTCCCAGTGGTCTCTGTGTCCTGCTTGAGGAAAATATATTTACAGATGCCTAATGGTTTGATAAATAGAAGGCAGGGGCCGATAAAATATGTAGTAAAATAATTAACAAGGAACCGTCTTTAATTTTTGCTTATGCTCCTTAATTACATCCCCTACTTCATGAGAAAGTGGCAACTCTTTTTAAAGCAATTTTTACATACTTTTAAATATTTCTTGGATGCCTCGAATCAATTCAGTCCTTCCACGAAGATCGGTGCTCAAATCAGTTTGGATACAGAACACCTGCCCCATTTCGTCTCCGATCTGTGGTTGGTTGTGCAGTAGGGAGGAAACGGTGGCAAAATGGAGATCTCAAGTTGTTCAGGTAAGGCTGGCGGCTGGAGAGAAGAATACTGGCTCCTGAGCTTGAGCTCAGCTTTTGCACACTGGGGTACCTGTGTTGTTCAGTACACTAGGGGGAGCCGGAGCCATAACAATTTACTCAGGAAGTCCCAACGTCTTTCCTAGCCTGATTTCTCTCCCACACCTGCTTATTTTCCTCCCATGCTTTAGAGGAGTGTGGCCCAGAAGGAAGTCACGGTTAGTGTATTTAAAACACAACGTGCACATTGGGGCACCTGGGTGGCTCAGTCGGTTAAGGGGCAAACTTCGGCTCAGGTCACCATCTCGCCATGCGCGAGTTCAAATCCCGCATCAGGCTCTGTGCTGACAGCTCAGAGCCTGGAGCCTGCTTTGGATTCCGTGTCTCCCTCTCTGTTCCCCAGCCCCCCTCGTTTTCTCTCTCTCTCTCTCTCTCTCTCTCTCTCTCTCTCGCAAAAATAAATAAACATTAAAAATTAAAAAAAAAATCACGCAATGTTCACACTGTCCGTCGATTCATAGGGTATTATCTTTCCCAAGCCGTGTGCCATGCTTTCATGTTGTTGCCCTTGTTTTGAAATTACGATAGTGTTTTTTAAATTGGTCTTCATCAGATCACCCTTCCTGAGTGCGTTGTATAATTACAGCACGATTGAAGTTCCCATTCGGTAATCAAGAGTTGCGTCACGCGGTCATCATAACCCTCAAGCAATAAACACCACCACCGCAGCCGTAGCGGTGAGGACGAGGTAGGTACAATGAAGCAAAACAAGGATGTAGGAAGAAGAATCCCATATCGCTCCATCAGCAAGGCAGTGCAAACTAGGCAAAGATTCAGATAAACCTCAGTTCAGATATGCTTAACGTACAAAAACTTATTGCCACGCGCAGGAGCTGAATACGGAGGTGAGAGGTGGGTGAAGACTTGAACGAGGAGGTTTCATGTGGAATTTGTCCCCCTCCGGGGACAGTGGAATTTGTATAAAGAATACAGGGCCGATCTAAAGCACAAAGGAAAGCTGACCTTTCAGTAGGCCTACAAGAACAGTATTGTACCCTGTTTGTACGATAGGAAATAAAGACCCCCACGGAGGTTAAATAACGCGCCTGTGGTAGCCCAGTAAGTGACAAGGCCGGGATGCATATCCGAGAAGGCCGGATAAAACTGAGCCTGACTGCCAAGGATTTGGGAAGAAATTTTTATCTTATGCTGAGAATGGTGAGGAGCCCTTAGTCCTTTCAGAATAGAAAAGAAACACGAGGAAATCGTTTTTCTTTTTCTAAATCCATTGGCAGGTGAGCAGACTATTCTCCCTCTGCCCTCCCAGAGCTCTCCTCCTTTCACTACCCTTCTTCGCAGGCTCCGTCTCCTGAGACACTGAGCCCTGCCTGTGAATTATGTCACCCGGGCTCCCTGCCTACCGCCTTTTAGCTGGCTTTGGCCGGTGGGTGGCACACAGAAGATGGGGAACATCTGGATGGAATTCTGCCTCTGACTGTATAATGGGTGAAGGAATGCTGGGCAAAACCCTCGTTAGTCATCACCATGTGTGCCCGGGGCGTGGACGGGGGCTGGGGAAGAGACTGGAGAAGAAGGACAGGAGACAGAACTTAAAGATGGCCCCAGGAATGATTTCAACCAATGGAAAATAGTGCCCGCTACAAAGGTCCTCCGTGAATGTTTGAGTTGAATGGACCCAAAGGAGCCAAGGGAAAATATAGCATTAACTCAGGTATTTCCAGCTGGATACAGATACAAGTGATATAAATGACGGAGTGAGAGAGCGATGGAGAGGGCTGCCCTAGCGGGCAGAGGGGTTCCATTTGAGATGTGTGGGTGTGTTGAGGCCAGCGAGCCTGGTCATCCCTTCCTGGATTTCACTGTCCTCGGAGGCAGGGTTCCTAACGGGCATTACATCGATCCCCTCATCCCTCTGTGTGGCCACAAGAAGCTGGGACTGGGTCCCAATTTCCCCCCAGTTGACATCAGCATACTATCATACAAATCTAGTCATATTTTAGATGCGCCATTATATGAGAAAAAGGTTGGGAAGGCCATTTGTAGTTGACTACCCAGAATACACAGAGCTCCTGGTTTTGATATTTTTTCTTAAAACAAGTCTTTTCCTTCAAGCCTGCGGTTTCTTTTCTTTTACACTAATTATTCTTTGACTTCCAGGTAAGCACATACAGACACCGGAGCACTGGTTCACCATCAGTAAGATGGCCCGATTAATTTTTCTAGCAAAGATGATGGATTAGACACCTGCCTATCTTAGACGGCTTCAGACCGATTTGGGTGGAAAACATAGCAAAACTGATTGATCTAAAAGCAGATCTCTGATCTCAGGCTTATGAGCACCAGCCCTCAAACAAACTGGCCAATCATATATCCCAGGAAGAGTGGGAATCATTTATTGGCATTCTCACACTGAAAATTATTAACCTGTACATCTAGATTCTCCCTTTCAGTGAAGTGATTGAAAAGCAAAGGGTTTCCATAGTTATAAGTATTATTTAGTATTGGCCAGCTAAACTCTGATCAATGTCCAGAATGTATAGTTCCAGACCATGTTTTAAAACGCTTTCAAAAACGTTATATCAACTCTGTGGATAGACAGCTGGAATAGATTAGGAAACTGAAGCTCAAGGAGGCTCAGATAGGTTGCATAGTGGCTGAACTGATTCTAGAATCCTCTGATTCCTTTTCTATTCCTCTTGTATAGGAAATGCTTTTCATTTTCTTTCATTCATTTCCTTCATTTTCCTTCCTTCATTTCATTTCCTTCCTTCCTTCCTTTCTTCCTTCCTTCCTTCATCCATTCATTCATTAGTTGTGTTTATCACATAATAATTGCAGGGTTCTCTTATGAGTTGATGGCAACATAGCACTTGAACCCTTAGCCTGAGAGTTTAATTGAACATAATAGAAAACAGCTCCTCCCCTCACTTGGGGCATTTCTGAAGCTCTAATTCCAGACACAGGCCTTTCATGGGGAGATTTGACTGGAGTAAGACCTATATTTTATCTGGTTTGATCTTTACCATGTTCCACTTATTACTTCAGAACAAATTTTAGTTTCAAGAAATTAAGAGAAAAATGATTCCAGAGATAAACTGGGTGGAAAAGAAATCTAAAAATGTCTCCTTTTCGGGGCGCCTGGGTGGCTCAGTGGGTTGTCAAACTTTAGCTCAGGTCATGATCTCACGATGACCCACGTGGGGGCTGTCTGCTGTCAGGGCAAAGCCCGCATAGGATCTTCTGTCCCCCTCTCTCTGCCCCTCCCCCGCTTGCATGTTCTCTCAAAAATAAACATTTAAAAAAAAAAAAGTCTCCTTTTCATTCCTTGTAAATTAGTGTCCAAGTCCTGGGGGCAGGGCTTAAGAGTGAGGAAGGAGAGGGGGAGGGCAGAAGGCAAAGGTACCCTAGGAATCAGACTTCCCAGGCTCCTCCCTCCCCCACTCACCTCCCTTCCCAAAAAGACTGCCCCTCATTTCATCCCTGGGTTTCCAGGCACCTAATCCACTTGATGGTCAGGTGAGATAGGAGACATTTGTGTTTTCGTTGTAACTTGCACTGGGGCTGTTGTTAGCAAATCCAGGCCTCTAGCTATTTTCCTGACTCCGGCCAGAACACTAACCCAAAGCCCAGAAGCACTGCGAGGGCAGAGGCAAGTCAGTGCTGGTTTCCTCTTCTATACAGAGACACAGACCCAACAAACACCCCAGGATCTCAGGGACTACAGATCTCTGTCTTTCCATTATGCTCTCTTTTCTTGTCTTCTCTTTTTTTTTTTCTTTTAAATAGAATAAATTAAAAAATGCTATTCAAAATTAAAGTGATTTCACGCTGTTACCCCAAATATGTCTCTATGATCCAGTGAATTGACAGGATTTACGTTATATTGTACGAGTGAGCATAAATCACAGGGGAATCTGATTTGGGGATGAGGAAGGGCTTTAAAGGCAAGCACAGTGGGAGAAATCACGAAGAAAAAAGGAATGAGAATCACTGAGGTTCCAAATTGAGTCACAATTTAAAAATGAAGAAATACTTGTGGCAGAAATGGCATAAAAAAAGATTGAAATCACTATATATATAAAGAACTTATATAAATCAACAAAAGGAGTAAACGTGCAAAGAACATATTCATTCTCAAAAGTTAGCTCTGCAAAGGCTAAGAAATAAGAGGAAGTGTTTATTTTCATGAATAATCAAAGAAATTTGAAGTGACATTGAATATGACATCACTGTTGGTACTTCAGTGACAAACTAGGTTAAGTGTGCTAATGCATGGGATGAACAGAGGGCATGATGAAATACTCTGCTGATGGGAATAAAATTGGTACATTCCTGAAAAGTAGTTTAGTAATTCGTATCAAAACCCACAATAAAATAAACACTGAGATTCTAACTAGTTTGAAAGCCCTGCCTGCCAAAAAGTGCTGATTTCATAGCTACAGCATCAAATCCCAAATCTAGAATCATCTAAAGACATCAGGCATGTCAGATCAGATGACTCAAGGTCTCCCTCTAAAATACCGTGCTAATGATATCTCTCAGCTTCCAAGAAATGTGAACACAGCTTTTACTTGAATTAGAGTTTGTACGTTACAGTATGTCGATTTTTAAAAAAATCTAGTCTCATTATCGTATGGTCGATTTCGACGTGAACTCAAAATTCTTTCCCTCTGGCTTTACCACTCTAACCAGCCTCCCAAAGGTGGAACGGGCTCCATCATGACCTGCTTCCCACATATCTGCAGCAGGCCATTTCTAAAACTCAGTAGAAACACACATTTGCCAATAGAAAATACAATTTTCCATAGGATACAGATAAAATGGATTTGAAGCTGGAGCTTTTTGCTTGGATGAGTTATTTTGTAGTTAGGCAGGTCATTTTAAATTTCACTGTGTCAAATATTCCTCACATAATTAAGCCATGCCCCGGTATTTCTAACTACTTTCATTACAGTTGAACATTTGTTGAAATGGAACTCGCTGTGTAGCACACAAACCCCTCTGTAAAGTTGTTTATTCTTGTAGAGTATCTCTAACAATTTGCTCAGATTTTCTCTTTGGCAGTGCTCACATATCTTCAGGTTGCCAAATTAATGCAAGGATTGTTTTCTAGCTCATTGAATCAGAAAATACGTTTATCTTTCATTCACTTGTAAATTCGTTACCCCGAGCATCACATTCATAAATGAGAGAAGTGACCTATCATGTTTATGGTGATAACCAGGGTTTGGACAATGCCGTTATTGTTTGTTTCTACATGGAGCCAAGAAGACAAGTTCCACCTCCTAAATGAACAGAATGATCTGGGGCTCTGAACCAAGAACCTCCATTTGTCTCTGCTTTTTGAACTCCCTCTGTCCTGCACAAGGTCAGACACCCAAAGCCAGCCGCTTTCTGTGTTAAGACATATTGTCGATTTCTTTTTTTTTTCAATGTTTATGTATTTATTTTGAGGGAGAGAGAGCATGAGGTGCAGAGAGAGAGGAGAGAGGGAGAGACAGAATCCCAAGCAGGCATCACCGTCAGCATGGAGCTCAACGCGGGGCTCCGTCTCCTGACCACAAGATCATGACCTGAGCCGACATCGAGAGTTGGACACTCAACCAACTGAGCCACCCAGGCGCTCCTGTCGATTTCACTTATTTTACAACTTGAGTCCAATTTTATTCTTGAGTACTTATAAATATACTTTTGTTAATTGTGTGGACTTGTTGGTTTCAGGTGCCAGAAATCCAGCTCTAACCAGTTCAGACAAAAAGGAAATTTGTTGGAAGGGTAAAAGGTATAAATCAAAGGAAGAATTGAAAACCAAAATGCAAGAAGGACTAGGGTGAGCTGGACTCAAAGGCAACTGAACAGCCAGGAACTATGAGGTGTCTCTCTGTCTCTCTCTGTCATTGCAGACCAGCAGGAAGTGTGTCCCCTGCCCGGCTTCAAAGCTTCCAGACCTCACTCACAGCTTCAGTCACCACAAAGGAGCTGGCTGGCTCCTGGCTAGTTACAGTTCAGAAAAATCTTGAGGAGAGACACTGATTGATTCCACTGAGTCAGGCCCCCACTCTTGCACCAACTGGAAGATCAGAAGGAGGATTCCCATAGATCACATGATCCCAGAGACTGGTAAATGTTGTGAATGAATAGCCATCCGGAAGAGTGGTCACTACTGTGTCTTTTTAGATTTGTTTTTGAGAGCTCTGCCCAGTAGTTCCATAACTGGTCACAATAAACAGCTACTTTTGTGAAAATAAACTGGTAAAAATTTTATTTTTAGATGTGAAAGTGTAACAAATTCAAAGAATAAAATTAAATCACAATCTCACCACCCAAATATAAGTACTGTTTATATTTTAGTGCTTATCTTTCCAGTCATATATATATATATATATATATATATATATTCTTTCCTACATGTAATGTATCACTGAGATAGTGTTAGGTGTACAATTCTACATCCTGTTATTCATTTAAATGTAAAAAGAATACTCTTAATAACATTTTATACCTATAAATCCCTTTAGGTCAGGAATCCATGACACCAAAAGATCCATGAACATCTCAAATTTATATGCAAAGTTCTTACAGTTTTAAGCGTATTGATGTGTATTTCTCTTAAGAAGGGGTACATGTTTTCACTAGATTCTCCAAGTGGTCTGTGACCAAGAAAAAGGTTAAGAGCCTTCAAGTTTCCAAAGCATTTCCACATAAATTACAATAGACTCATAACTGATGTATATTTCACGTTTTACTTTCTACTAGTCTCAAGTGACATATAGGCTCATGACACGCGGCAAATTATAACTTGCAAGTGCATGAATTTGTATCCAAATGTGCAAGCCAGATCCTTAGTTTGTGGGTGAGCCTAGCGGGCACCCAGCATCCCAGCTCAGCAAAACTCCCTTACGCCAACCTCAAGGCTAGAGCTTGTGAATGTCACCACAACTTGTTTGTATACACTGTGGGGGTTAACAACGGAGGGAGGCTGGCAGGCGCAAGGAGCAGAGCAGGGGAGCCATGGCTCTCTGGAGATGAGATTATGAGACAGGATGTAGGCTCTGAGGAGTTTTAGATATTGATGGTGAATTCCAGAGGCATGCGTAGAACTGACAGGTCATTTTAGCCCAAAGCCACTTCGCCACCTGAATCATTGGGCACTGCGCTCGGAGCAGTGAGACTTCAGGGCAAGATCATTCGATAGGTGACAACTAAAAGTAGATTTTTCAGGAAACTTACCAAGTTCACCTCTCTCTATTAAACTAAATAGCCAATTAAAAAAAATTTTTTTTTAACATTTATTCATGTTTGAGAGACAGGGTGCAAGCGGGGGAGGGGCAGAGAGAGAGGGAGACACAGAATCTGAGGCAGGCTCCCGGCTCCGAGCCATCAGCACAGAGCCCGATGCAGGGCTTGAACCCGTGAACCATGAGATCATGACTTGAGCCAAAGTTGGACGCTCAACCGACAGAGCCACCCAGGCGCCCCTAAATAGCCAACTATTATTCAAGTTTGCCCTCCCTGGTGAGTTGTATACAACTTCAGTGGATTTAACCCCTCAGACCCATCTTTGAGTTCTCACTTGGCTGAACTTAATGGCCGGTGGCCGACTTTGCTCTTCACGTTGTGCTGCCTAGCTCTCTCTTCTGCCCCGCAGAAGTCCCATTCTCTGTTTCCAGGCACTGTTTTATCTTACTCTTTGTTTTCCAACACATTTGTGGGGCTTCACTGAGATACCTTTCACCCTCAACAAGAATTACATACACCACTCAAACTTGCCTTGGGTCTGGCGTCCCATGTTAGCCCAGGGGAGCACAGGTCAAGGGTGAATGAACCCAGGCGGCCACTGTAATGGCTCATCCTCAAGAAAGCCAGCTCCTCTCCGCGTGCTTTGTATCAAGGCATCTGCTATTTAAAATGCCTCCATTCAGCGCCTCCATTCAGTTAAATCCATTCCCCTATTTGCCATATTGTTAGGTGATGGTTCGTCACAAACTGTCATTTTCCTCAGAAATGTGAAGATCCATTTCTCAATTATAAAATTCTATTCAGTTTCTCCAGATTAAACTCTGTTTCTTATTGTTTGATTCCCATGCAGCACATATGAAGCAGAATTTAGAATTTACCTTAATGAGTGGAAAATATCGTTGATCAAAATAGGTTCTTTGCTACACAGAAAGCAACTAGCCCAAAAAACTAAGAAAACCCAGTAGTGACAGCTGGGAATTATCAGACCCACACTATATTCTAACAACTTCTTGTAACTTCATCCTGATTTTCAGACAGCCTCCCCTGGACCTTCATTTCTCATTTTTTGATGGTACAATTTTACCACATCCTCACTGAAATGCTAAGAGTAATCCTGAAATTATTTCGGTAAAGTGCTTTATTTTTGAGAGAGAGACAGAGCGTGAGCAGGGGAGGGGCAGAGAGAGGGAGACACAGAATCCGAAGCAGGCTCCAGGCTCCGAGCCATCAGCACAGATCCTGATGCGGGGCTCGAACTCACAAACTGTGAGATCATGACCTGAGCCAAAGTCACATGCTTAACCAACTGAGCCACCCAGGTGCCCCTCTTTTTTTTTTTTCTTTAATGTTTATTTTTGAGAGAGAAAGAGAGAGAGTGGGAGCGTGTGTACATGAGCAAAGCTGGGGAGGGGCAGAAAGGGAGAGAGAGAATCTCAAGTAGGCTCCATGCTCAGCACAGAGCCTGACACGGGGCTCAATCTCACGTGAGATCATGACCAGAGGCAAAATCAAGAGTCAGACGCTCAAGGGACAGAGCCATCCAGGCGCCCCTAGGTATCTTTCAGCAACACTTAAATGACAAAAATACGTCAAAGTTCCCCTCAAGAGAAAAAGAAAACTCAAAGATCAAGAGATATTGTTGGTCTCAATTTGGAAACCAAAGAATGCTAAATTCTTAAACTCTTTTGGCTTTTGAGAAAACCTAGTCTCCGTTAGATGATGCTTATGACTCACAAGAGTTCATTCGTTGGGATGAAAACTAGATTCATCAGTTAGGAGAAACAAGAAACGAGCAGTACGCTTGCATTTCAGGGCACACACAGCACCCAAAGTACACATCCACACTCAAATTGCTATTTGCACTTTGGCTTATCTCACGGATCAGAATCAGGGCCCTAGAGACAGTTTTAAGGGATCGTCTCTCAGCTGCTGCTCTGACAATGTTCCCTCTGTCACATCTGCCACCAAGTGTCCCAACATGGTCGGACAACCACAGTTTACAGTCACCAAAGATCGCACTTACAGCCCATAAGGAAAGCCAGACAATTCCAGAAGGCCAGCTAAGCCAGCATTTGTCTAGGTGCCTGGCTCACTGCCCGGTGCCCAGAACTCAGCCTTCAGCTCAGGGAAGACCTTCCAGAAGCCCAACCTGACCCTCCCCGAGGCTGAGTGAGGGTCCCCTCCGCGTTCCTCCCTCACGTAGCGCTGACCACACTACACTGGAAACGCCACTCACCCGTTATCTTGCCCTTTAGATCACACCCTCTGTGAGGTCAGGGACCTGGCCTGTCTCGTTCACCGCTGTGTCTGCAGCACCTAACACAGCACTCGGAGTGAACGAGTGAATGAGTGAACCCACGAAGGCGTGAACAAATGAGGTGAACTATTTCCTTTTCACTGAGCAGAGGGGGCCGGGGGAGATGCAGTGAGCAAGAGGAGGGGAGCAACAAGAAAGATGGAGAGCAAACAAGTGACAAGGCAGTAACTCGTCACCTCTTGGAAGCCATCGCGGGAGGCCTGATGGGACCGGAATTCCCCCGTTCAGCTTCTGATGGATGCGCCACGTGCATTTTATTTAAGCATTTAAGAAATATGAAAAGAAAAAGAATTTGAAGAGAGAAAACCGTTCCACGTGGGGATCTTACTCTGAAAGAACCAAGCAGGTAGGTCTCATAAATCAGGCTTTTCCTCTGCTCTGCGGTGTGTAGAATGATTTACTACATCCATAAAGGAAATTAAAGAACTTTGAGCGCAGAGACCCTCCAGGGGCCTGAAGCCGGGAGGGCGCAGACAGGGCTGTGTTTGAAGACGCGGTTCGGAGGCGGAGGGAGTGGACGACTCACGGTTGCCCCGGGTCCACGTTCAAAGAAGAGCGGAGTCACCAGCAGCTCTGGCCCACGGCTGATTAACACCACGGAACGTGAAGTCAGCAAGGGAGCTCGCTGACGGAGCCACAGGTGAGCTCCGTTGGTCCCCGTTTGCGGGGCCAGTTCACGTGTAAGGGGGCCGTCACACCTTATATGGCCCAGGACGCTTTCATACCGCTCGTAACAAGGCCAGCACGCTTGAAATGGAGCAAACGCGCTCAGGCTTTACCATGGCAAAGAAAAGAATTGTGCATAAAACAATAAAAGTGGTGTCAAAGCATCTTGACTGATTCGCACGTCCTAGCGCTGTAAGAAACCAGATGGGGGTTGTGAATCCAGAAAGGAAAATGGAAATCCTAAAGAGCAAGGGGCTTCAGCGTAGGGAAGGGACGACCTTTCAGCGAGACGTCCTTAGTAGTCCCACTTAAAGTTTAGTGTCCCACGTGACCCAAATGCACCGTGTCAGTGAATCTTTCCTCACATTTCTAGCACATCACCTAGGCCAGGGGTGTGGCCTTGATGCCGGAGCTGAGCCATTCTGAACGTCTGGTGAGTTTCTTCGGATAAAGCGGTGGTCCCAGCCTTTGGGAATTTATGTAACAAGAAAAACCCTACGGACACATGAAACCAAAATAGGATCAGCAGGTGTTTCTTTTCTTCCTGGTCAAGTCAAAACAAAAAGAAAACAAGAAGGCGAAAGAGGAGAAGGAGAAGAAAAGGAGAAAGAGGAGGAAAGAACCATCTACCGTCATCATGACTTTCAGAGAAGAACGGACAGTTTGACACCAGAAAAACTAAGAACGTAGTCTTCCAAATAAAAAGACTTGAATTTATATTTATGAGAAAAGTCACCCCTTTTTTTATTTTCTCATAGGCGGGCTTTGGGGAAGCAGTGGATAGAAGAGCATAGCATATGACTTTGCAGTAGCAGAGGCTCAAACACTGACTCTGCCGACAGGTGGCTTGCAATCCCCGCCACTTAGCGCTCCCTTCTGTGAAGAAAGGATGCTCAGTGGCAGGAAATGAATCTGGCCCATCAGGGCTTCCTCAGTGGTGGCTGTGGTTATTCTGGGGCGCATCATCTGAGACGAAGTGTGAGTATACGTGAGTGGGATGTTGGAGCCAAGGGTAGAGGAGAAAGGTTCCCCTCGGTACTCCCACCCCCCAGTGTGAAGCTGCTCCCCTTTGGGACCACAAACCCCCCTTGGCCTAGGTTTTGTGGGATCTGGTCCTCTTTCCTGTTAGGGAGTCTCATTTAAACTTGACCTCACCTGACTACAGATGATACCTGAAAAGACAAGTCAAGTGGGTGGGGGCCTCTGGGTCTTATCCCTTCCAGAATTCTCCTGGGCCAGGGCTGGAAGCCCCCTACTGCTGACATGTGGCTGTAAAATGTAGGGAGAGTGAAGCGTGATCACACTTTTTCCCTCCCTCCCTTCTGCAGACAAACGACATGCAGATTTTAAAGGAAAATGGTAAGGTGCTGGATTTGAGACTCAGACGTTAAAGACCAAATGATTTAACCTCCTCGCTGGAATATTCTAAAATGCGATTCTACACGTTGATTTGCTCCGAATTAGAATCGAACTCCACAGCTAGCTCATTTGAGAGGAAAACAGAGGGCAAAGAACAAAGACCCTTCCCAAGGTCACCTTGGTGGGGGGAGGCTCTCTGCACCGACTGTCAGAACTGGGCTCTAAACCGTGCCTTTATCGTTCATGTCTTTTGCCTTTGTTTCCCAATGGAAACATAAAACTAATACCACCAGCCCTTGCTGTCTGACAAGACAGTGGTGAAGATCAAAGAACACTGTAAGTTTGAAAAAGTTCATAGAGGGGCGCCGGGATGGCTCAGTCGGTTGAGCGTCCGACTTCCGCTCAGGTCACGATCTCAAGGTTCGTGAGTTCGAGCCCCGCGTCGGGCTCTGGGCTGATGGCTCAGAGCCTGGAGCCTGCTTCCGATTCTGTGTCTCCCTCTCTCTCTGCCCCCCCCCCATTCATGCTCTGTCTCTCTCTGTCTCAAAAAAATAAATAAACATTAAAAAAAAATTAAAAAAAAAAAAAAGAAAGAAAAAGTTCATAGCTACTACCGCAGTATGGTATCGTGGTGATTATAGCAACATGAATGGAATTTCAGCTCCATTCCTTCTTGAAAGGCCTAATGTTTAAAATTAAAACATTCAATAAAATAAATGCTTGTCGAGGTCTGAAAGAACTCATGAAACACTCAGCTTTTAGCCATGATGTAGCCCAGATGCCCTTGAAGTTCTCCCAACCCTGAATGCCAGGCAACATGGGATCCAGGGCCACTGAATTTCTGTCCTGCAGCCTGTGGAGTCTTGAGACCGTCTGTAGAATTCTTGTGTTTTCCAGGATCTTCTCATGGCCTCTTCTCCCCTGAGTTCCTGCTTCTTGGTGTTGAAGATTTGGGGAGGGTGGGTGGGGCAGAGAGAGGGAATCAAGACAGGTTTTGCAAATGATATATCCAATAAACAGTACCCAAAATATAGAAGTAACTTATACAACTCAACACCAAAAAAAAAAAAAAAAAAAAAAAAAACAACAACAACAACAAACACACAAATAATCCAATTTAAAAATGGGCAGAAGACAAGAACAGACATTTATCCAAAGAAGACATACAGATGGCCAACAGCCACCTGAAAAGATGCTCAACATCACTCACCAGCGGGGAAATGCAAATCGAAACCACAATAAGATATCACCTCAGGTCGGTCAAAATGGCTAGAATCAAAAACACAAGAAACAAAATGTTGGCAAGCATGTGGAGAAAAGAGAACCCTCACACGCTGTTTTTGGGAATGCAGACTGGTGCAACCACTGTGGAAGACAGAACGGAGGTTCCTCAAAGGCTTAAAAATCGAATGTCCATATGATCTCGTAATTGTCCTCCTACTTTCCCAAAGAATACAAACACACCGAATCAAAAGGATATTTGCACCCCTGTGTTTATTGCAACATTATCTAACAACAGCTAAATTACAGAAGCAGCCCAAGTGTCCACCAATAGATGAATGGATAAAGAAGTGGTAGGTGTATACAACGAAATATTACCCAACCATAAAAAAGGATGACATCTTGCCAAGGACCTAGAGAGCATGAGGCTAAGTGAAATGAGGCAGGCAGAAAAACACAAATATCACGATTTCACTCACATGTCGAGTTTAAAAACCAAAACAAAGGACCAAAGGGGGAAAAAGAGACAAACCGAAAAACAGACGCCTACCTATAGAGAACAAACAGATGGCCGCCAGAGGGGAGGCGGGTGGGGGATGGGTGAAAGCGATAAAGGGGGCTAAGAGCACCCTTACCGTGATGAGAGCTGAGACATGTATAAGGTTGGTGAATCCCTGTATCGTACACAGGAGACTAATATAACACTGTGGCTTAACTATACTGGAATTAAAATAACATTTTTTTAAAAGACAGGTTTTATAGCACGACACAAAAACCTTCACAGAAAAGGCTGGCCCCCACCTCCCCTTGTCCTTTTTCTCCTGCCTCTCTTCTCAGCTCTTCATTTGTCTTCCTCCCTCCCGTCAGGAGCAAAGCCCACAAATTCCTCACATTGTCTCCTGAGAAGGGACTCCCCCCTCCTAATATCTTGGTGCTGGCTGACATCCAAAGGGTCTCACCCCATCCAAGCAGGTTCATCAAGGCATTTCTTTTCAGAGGCTGATCCTTTCTTAAGAGGGGTTCAGACGCCGGCTGCTAAGATAATGACTCCTGGCTAACGTAGCGTCACCACTAAACTGTGTGAGCACAGATCGGTTCTCAAAATCTGGTTCTCTCCACCAAAAACATTGGCATATCATCTGGCAACTTCTTAGAAATACAAACTTGGAGTGGCAGACCTATTAAATCAGAAACTCTGGGGGTGCTGGGTGGCTCAGTCTGTTAAGTGTCTGCCTCTTGATTTTGGCTCAGGTCATGATCTCACGGTTTCTCAGTTCAAGTCCCGCATCAGGCTACACGCTGACCGTGCAGAGCCTGCTTGGGATTCTGTCTCCCTCTCTCTCTGCCCCTCCCCTGCTCACTCTCGATTTCTCTCTCTTTCAAAACAAATAAATAAACATGAGAAAGAAAGAAAGAAAGAAAGAAAGAAAGAAAGAAAGAAAGAAAGAAAAGAAAGAAAGGAAGAAAGAAAAGAAAGGAAGGAAGGAAGGAAGGGAGAAAGCTCTGAAAGAGCAGCCCAGAGATCTGTTTTCTTTACAAGCCTCCAGGAGATTCTGACTCTGGCTTAATTGGGAGAATCACTGAACGCTCTAAACATGGTCAGCATGTCAGTCGGACTCACCATGCTGCATACAGCATGAAGCACAATGCCTGGCGTGTAGCAAGTTCCAGTAATTGCTCATTAAATAATCCAGTAGACCAAGTACTGTGTGCCTAGCTCCCTGATACCACGTGCAGAGGAAGAGTGTTTCACAACATGAAACACAATTTCTGCTCTCGTGACTTAAAACCAGCAACCAGAAAGCAATGCATGAGCTTGAAGTCTTTGAGCAACAAGTCAACTTACAGATACTTAGTCTATGTTTTTAGGGATGCAAATGAGCAGAGACTGCACAGCTCGAGGTGCGGAGGAGCAGAGCCCGCCCAGGAGCCTGTGCTCTGGGTATCCTGGCCTCCAAGTGTCCTGGGATTCCCCAGCTCCATAGCCCCTCTGTGCTGGAGGGTGATTCATGGCTGAATTTCTCGGTTCAGCCTCGAATCTGTAAGGGGCTCCAAGGGAGAACTCCGTGTGGGCTGGAGGAGTCAGAGAAGGTTGTGCCCCTGATGCAGAACTGGTGCTGGGCTTCTTTTCAGAACAAGAAAGATCTGGATGAGCAGAGATTTATAGGATTTTCTTTTCCGGTGTTGGTAACATTCCAGAGCACGGAGAGAAAACGTACAGCCAGCTTTTCTTTAGTGGACATAAATTGTATTTGTCCAAAGAAGGCAGCGAGATCCAAACAGCCACGCGAAGACGCAGGGCCAGGCCCCGAGGCCTAGCGTGAAACTGTGGCCGGGCTCCTGGGCCCCGGCCGCTTGGCATGTGGGTCCCAAAAGGTGCCCATGTCCTCCAATCCCAGCGTGCCCCTCAAGGGCGGTGAGGCCGAGATTCGCCTTTCCCTTCACCTTGATGGCGCTGTTGACGTTCTCATGTCTCTCTGCTTGGGCACGTCTGCCCTCCTCTCTTGTCCATCGCGTCCTGGTTAATTCAGTGGCAGTAAAGTCTGATGATTTCTTTGACTTAGAGGTTCCCCACCCGCCTGTCGGTGCCACTGCCCCAAAACATCCTGTATGTAGCCGTTTGTGGTGTAGATGAAGCAGAGGGGGAGGTGTGAAAAAGCCAAGGGAAACCTTGACCATTTCCCTTCAAAGAAATTAGGCTAGAGCCCAGGGGAGGCACCAAAAAAATTGCTAAATTTACTAATGGTGGAAGGAATGACTAACCTTCAACCTACGGTGTATCAGAAGCATTACAGCCTGTGGCATTTATCATAAAGCCTCTAGCAAAAAAAAAAACCTGACACACCACATGAATGAATGAACTAACGAATTAGTGGAAAGAAGG
This sequence comes from Panthera pardus, assembly GCF_024362965.1. Taxonomy (NCBI): domain Eukaryota; kingdom Metazoa; phylum Chordata; class Mammalia; order Carnivora; family Felidae; genus Panthera; species Panthera pardus. The sequence continues at coordinate 17,647,861 of NW_026526732.1, read as the reverse complement.
AAAGAAAATGCGTATAGAGCTTTTCAAGCACTTGAAACGTAAAACACCCACGTATGGATGGACAGTTGTCTCTCAACATCATGGTAGTATGGCGAGCTCTAGGGAACCCACCTGATTCGTAATAAGTGGCTTTGTTAGAATCTTTGTTAAGCTAAAGATAAACACAGTCTGTTTAGCTACTGAGGTGATAAACTAAACCATTCCACAAGAAACAGCTAGCTGGGGCGCGTGGGCAGCTCAGTTGGCTAAGCGTCTGACTCTTGATTTCAGCTCAGATGTGATCTCATGGTTCATGGGATTGAGCCCCATGTTGGGCTCTGCTCTGACAGCATGGAGACTGCTTGGGATTCTCTCTCTCCCTCTCTCTGCCCCTTCTCCGTTCACACTCTCATCTCATGCCCTCCTCTCTCTCTCTCTCTCTCTCAAAATAAATAAATGAATTTTCAAAATAAAAGAAATACCTAAACTGAAATGGAGACTAACTACAAATCATCCACAATTGCAATTGGTCTTTTTTGTTAAAAAACATCAGCTGCTTCATCACAGATATACGTGTGGAGAGCAGTGGTGGGAGGGACGTAGAAATGTAAGTGAAACATAAAAGAAAATCAATAGTTCGTTAACAGAGCTTCTTCCAAGGCTAACAACAACAACAACAAAAGAATCCTTTCTGTGTTATACCACAGAAAAAGCCCAAGTGATTATTCTGGTCACATAACAAGGAAATACCTGTATCTTCCAACATCAGCAAATACAGCATGGCTGTCTACAGGGGAAAATAGCATACTTCTGAAGGCCACTGGCATTTTATGACTGGAAATCTAGATATCTTTAGTAGGCAGCAATGTATTTAAGTTAAAGAGAAAAAAAAAAAACAAAACACTGTCTTTTATCTAATTTTTTAAAGGTCAGCTCCCCCTCCCTTCTTGTGTACTTTTTGAGTAATTCCTGGAAAAACTTCAACAACATCCCAGTAATGAAACTGTCATGGGGCTGGTGTGCGGCTATAACGAATCTCAAACAAAACAGAACACTGCCCAGAGCTTGAGGAAGCCTAATTCTCAGCCTGGAAAATAATCCAAAGTTACATATCTCTCCCCTTTGAGGTCCTAAGAACTAATTATCAGTGATCTGAGTGTCTTGTCCACCCTGGTGTGAAGAGCTCAGGGATCACAAATAATAAACTCCCGTTGGGGCACCTGAGTGGCTCAGCCGGTCAAGCGTCTGACTCTTGATTTCGGCTCAGGTCATGATCTCACGGTTTGTCAGATCGAGCCCTGCATCAGGCTTTGCGCCGACCGTGTGCATCCTGCTTGGGATTCTCCCTCTCTCTCTCTCTCTCTCTCTCTGCCCATAATCTGCTCAAATTCTCATTCCCTCTCTCTCTCTCAAAGTAAATAAACTTAAAAAAAAAAAAAAAAAACTCCCATTGGTCCCACATGATTGAAGAAAAAAGCATTCCAGTTAATTGCCATTCGTTTCAATAGCTACCTACTCAGCTCTATTAATATCAATATCATAATCTGTGCTCACGTCGGGCTTCCCCAGCTTTCCTTTGAGCTCCTGTAGGATGCATTTCTTCCTTCTCTTCCTGGTGGGTACACGGTGCCCGACCTTAGGAAACATTTAGTAAAGGTGTATGAAATGAATAAATTAATTTTTCACAGGCCACAACAATGCAATTCAAGGTTAAAATTTTCAAAATATTATTTCATCTTTGTTTATTCAAGTTATTTCAAGATATTACACTTCGTATAGTTAATCATGCATTGGAAGTGTCTATTCTATGTCAGTTATTTGTGTTAGACGACGGTAAGTTCTTTTTTAAATTTTTTTTATAATTTTACTTTTTTTATTAATAATTATCTAATTTGGTTTGGTTAAGGAAAATGTGCAAAGGTTAATTTGCCTAGATAGTATCTTATGCACTTTTACCTATCCAATATTTCCATAATATTAAGTTATGTAAATTATGTGAAATCAAGCTTCATTATATGTATCTATTTTTGTGGCTTCATGTTTTTGTTTTTTTACATATTGTTTGTGATTCTAATGTGATTCTAATTAATGTTGATTTTAATTTAAATCCAAGTTAGTTAACACATAGTGTAATAATGATTTCAGGAATAGAATTTAGTGATTCATCACTTACATATAACACCCCATCACCCATTTAGCCCATCCCCTTACCCCCCTCCCCTCCAGCAACCCTCAGTTTGTTCTCTGCATTCAAGAGTCTCTTATGGTTTGTCTCCCTCTCTGTTTTTGCCTTATTTTTGCTTCCCGTCCCCTGTGTTCATCTATTTTGTTTCTTAAATCTCACATAGGAGTGAAATCTTATGATATTTGTCTTTCTCTGCTTGACTTATTTCACTTATCATAATACCCTCTAGTTCCATCCACGTTGTTGCAAATGGCAAGATTCCATTCTTTTTGATTGCGGAGTAATATTCCATTCCATCGACACCCCATATCTTCTTTATCCATTCATCAGACAATGGACATTTGGGCTCTTTCCATACTTTGGCTATTTTCGATAGTGCTACTATAAATATCGGGGTGCATGTTCCCCTTCGAATCAGCATTTTGGTATCCTCTGGATAAATACCAAGTAGTGTAATTGCTTGATTGTAGGGTAGTTCTATTTTAATTTTTTGAGGAATCTCTGTACTGCTTTCCAAAGTGGCTGCACCAGTTTGTATTCCTACCAGCAGCGATGCTGGTAAGTGCTTCAAAAGTAACTGACTCTTAAGAGCGCCCAGTCTACATGTGATAACTAGCATTTTCCAATGCTTGCACTGTGTGCAATCTAGTCAAGTCCTTACAACAAGTCTAAGGGGAAGACATTCTCTTCCTTTTATGTAGGTGCACATCCAGGCTCAAGAGGTGAAATAAATCACCTGAACTCACATTGCTCAGAATGAACCAGGAGTCGGATTAAAGGCAGGAGTTTTGATTCTAAATCCCATACCTCATAATTCCTTCTGACTTAACGTCCCTAAGCCCAAAAGACAATGATATTAGAATAAGGGAGTTGACTTAAAATCAACTCTGGTCTCAAAGCACATTGTGGAAGCTGCTTCGTAACAGTCTCACATCCCACATGTCCAACTCACTCCATCTCTCCTCTCCTATTCTCTTCTCTCCTCCCCCCCTCCCTCCCTGTCCACCCCCTGCTTCTCTTACCCACACCAGTAGCCCAAAGAGGGGAACAATTTTTATCACACCACGACAGTTATTTAGATTCCTAAGATGTGGACGTTTCCTTGTGGAAGCAACATTGAAATACATTCATTTAAAGTGTTATCACAAAATTCACAGTGGTGTTTTAAAAATAGTATTGGTCACCAGAAGGTACACTTGAGAAAGTGACTTTATATCATTTTCTAAGGACGAATGGAGCTAGGGGCAATGTTCCTGACGTTGGTCCCCATTTGTCAACCGAGCTACAAAAGTTGTGGGGGTGAGGCTTGAGCCTGGGGTCTCTGTGACACTCAGCCTGGAGGACAGAAGCATTCTTGGGTTTCTCCTTTCACCAAGGGACACTCTCCCGAGCTCGAGTCAAACGTCTCTGACTGTATCCGCCTCTCCCTGAAAAGTTTAGTGCCGTTATTTGAAAGGAAATGCTTAGTATTATTATTCTTCTCAGATAGGTCCCCAAGGAAGAGAAAGAAGTGTTCCCGAGCCAAATGTGTATCCAGTCGAGAAGAGAAAACTCAAGCCGCATAGGGGAGAAATCTAGTTCTTGCCAAGGGGACAGGCAGCGGCTACCAAAAAATAAGACGTTGCAATGCTTACATCACAGATTGAAGTAGAATCCTTTTCTTCAACTTCCCAAACTCCCCTCTTAGTCACCGTTAGTCTAATGTTAGCTAATCTATCTAGTTTAGCAGTCTGCATTTTGTACCTTCGGGCAGTAAATTGGTGTGCAGGTGACCCTCAAAAACTCGCTAACCCTCAGCAACCGTGATGCCTAGAGAAGAGGCGGTGACACAGGAAAGGGTGATCTCTAGTCTTACGTGACCAAAATATCATGTGAAAGACCATCCAACACAGACCCAGGTGGTTTCCTGTGTGAGACCCAGAAATTCATTCTAGGTGGGGAAACAAAATACATCAGAAAATCCAAAGAGCCAGCGCTCTCTGCTCCCAAAGAACTGACAAGCCAGTTGGGAAGGCAAGAGAAAAATCAAATAGCAAGAGAAGGGTCGAATGAGCAGAAAACCAACCAGAAAGCGAGAAAACCAAGTGAAAAATGACAGCGCAACTGCCATAGTCACGCGAAAGACCATAACGTCCCACAAAAAAGTTTATGGCAAACATTAGCGGTTTTAACAGTAGTCGTATAGTTCACTCGCGTTGAAAAGGAGCGGAGGTTTTTCTAAAGGCTGAGGCTCCATCCACCGGACTAAGCCTGCTGCTTGAGATCCTGGGGACACCGTATTGCTTTATCACCGCTACCAGCCCTGGAAATTGTTCGATTCATGACGTGATCCTCCTGCATCCCAAGCCGGTGTTCTAATAAGACAAAAGGATTTTTTTTTGTTTTTTTTCATTTTAGCACATTGTTCTTTATTATGTGACATTTTTAAAAAGCAGCAAAAAATGTGTTCGGTGTCTTGTTTTAGGGACAGAAGGCGAAAATAGGCAGTTTCTACCTGTTGGTTCCTTTGCAGCCTGCCGTGTGGTTCCTGGAGGTCGGCAGGGGCGGGTGGGGGGCGGTCTGTAGGCCCTGCTCCAGGCTGTTGAGAAGAGAGGAAGTCATATGGCCTCCTTATAGCCAAGCCGGTCTCAGCTCCCAGCCACTCCCCTGGCTATGGCTCCGGCCTCGAAGACTGCAGCTTCCAGCCCTACTCCCCGCTCCCAGACCCTTCCCTGTGTCTCCTGTAGTTTAGAGGAGAAGAAAGTGCTTACTTTTAAGACGAAGACCCTGAGCCCTGATTAAAGCAGAAATTTGGGCCAAACAGGGCCTATCCTGAGAGAAATACATGAGTTTTAGTAACTAAAAGGCATGTGCTGTTGGTTGTGAATGATAACATAAGAAGGGTGTTTTCAAAGAACTTTAAGACCTTCTGCTGTTGGAAGACCGTCGACCTTGGCTATTTATTAGATCCGATCGCAAGTAGAAACTACTCTCCAAAAAAAAAAAATGCAGCTGTCTCTCATCGTCCAAAACCATGGAAACCAGCTCTCTCTGCAAACAATGAGCCTGCTTCCAGCCAAGGCAGCTAGAGATTCTCATTTCTCATGATTTTCTTCCAAATCCCAAGCAGCAAATGCCTTTAAAATGCACAAAAGAGCAAGGAGCCTACTGAATTGGCAATTACTCCTGTTCCTTTAGTAAAGGAAGGGAAGGCATAAAAGATCTGTGTTTTGCTACTTCGGGGTTTCCAAAGACAAGATGGAAACTTAGGACAAGTTAACCCTCGTGTGGAGAACTGCTTGGAGCTGCCGAGGGAGAGTGTTTTTGCATTTTCATGACCAAGGTATATTTTCTTTTTTGGCAAAGGCCTTGTCCCAGAGGGAAAACGACACGGACTAGCTTCCAGGATGAACCCCATAGAAACCACACTGCTTTCAACATGGTTACGGTCAGCACATAGTTTCTCAGTTATAAACCACCCTCCCCCTCATTCTCCAACCCCAGATAGTCCACGGTCTGCTTTCCAAACACACTCTTGCAACAAATAGCGATAGCCCGTGTAGGCTGGAATTTTAAATATGCGTCAGATTACAGGTCACGTTTTCAGAGGCATCCTTTCAAGGCCTGACCTGCTCACCTAGTGGCTAACTCAAGCAAAGCCATGAGACAACTGAGGCCTGATGCTGGTGGAGGCTGTCCACCTTGGCTCAGCCTTTCCACCAGGCCACTTCCCCATGTCTGCAGGCCCACGGCAGCGTCCTTGTGACAAAGACCCTCTGTTCACACCAGCCTGCTAACTGATGTGCACATTCACACCAGTGCAGAGGTTAGCAGCCCAGGATAGCTTAGTATCTCCTCCTGAGTCCTTTTCCACTGCCCTGGAGTGGGTCAAGTTACCCCCCTCCCCATGTTCCCAAAAGATCTTGCACTTCTGCTGCCCTAGCATCCGTCTTCCACTCCCCATCCGCCACGGGACTGGGAGCTCCCTCCCATCTGTTGCTGGGACATTAGCCCTCAGTTCAGTGCCCTGCACACACACAGCAGAAACTCAGTAAACATTCCCTGAATGTTGTTGGAAGGATGATGTCCACAGGGACCCATGCTCACTATTCATTCATTAGAGATGAATCCCTACTGGTGGAATTCCAGCGAGACAAGTACTGAGTAAGAGAGACGTTTAGAACAGAGGCAACTAGTGAAAACCCATCAAATAAGGCCGCTCCCACTTACCAGTTCTGTAACATTCACAGGGTGCCGGAGTCCTTTGAGAATGAGATTAAATCTATGGTGTATCCTCTACCCAGAAAAAAAAATGTGCACACACACACACACACACACACACACAGATATACATACAATCTTGCCTACAATTTCAAGAAACTAGAGAATCCATTGAAAAATATGCCTGGAACCCCAGGCTAAGAACGTCGGCCCCATCTTAGTTGGGCCCAAGCTTTTCTCCATGTCTCCATTAGATTTCTACCTGCCTGAGGGCAGGAAGGAAATCTTGGTCCGCCTTGTGTCTACCAGTAGCTCGCTGTGCAGAGTAGGGGCTCGATAAACGGTCTGTGAAAAAGCTCACTGTACTGAAAAAAGGGTGAAGAGCTGTCTCTCAAGACTCAGTAAGCACTCTCACCCTAAGCAATCCCCCATTGGCTCCCGTGCTTCCTCTCCACCTGTCCACGTGCACCCCAAAGAAACAGGAACATCTCTATGACTTGCAGAGCGAGAGACCCAGGCACCTGCCCCAGACTAGTTCAGCCTCAATGCACCGTCCTCGGTGGTGAGGGTGAAGCTTGCGGGACCTCCCCAGAGGATACTTTGAAAACTCATGGGGGCGCTTTTTGGTTCTCACGATAATTAGGGATCACCACCACTTTTTTGCAACGCGCAGGCAAATTTCACACAGCACAGAATTGTCCAGATGGAGCTGTCCCACCTCACCTCCGAAGGTGCCATCGGATATTCACGCAAGTGAAAATATGCCTATTAGCCTGTGATCCTAGATCCTAACTCTCTGTGCCACACCATCACAAAGTAATTTTGTGTGGTGTTAATGTATGCTGAATTTTTCGAGAACGCAGCTATCACTTACATCCATGTGAGATTGCCCACTGTTTGGTGTGGAACCTTACCAAGAGCTGTGCGCCTTTTGAAAAATCACAATGCCGATGTCTATGCCGCGGATGGGATTTGCGTCACCGGTGTGCCTGCAGCAGGCTGCTGTGAGAGCTAGAATATTCATGGCGATTCGACTCAGACTTGTAAGCTCTGACCTCCTCCTCACATCTTCTAATGTAGCTCTGCCCAAACATTTACCACTTAAATGCACATTCTTCTTTAAAATTATTTTTAATATTTCTCCTTTATAGTACATTATTAGATACTATATTATAGTCAGGGTATATTATATAATATAATATATTTTATTTTATTTTATTGTCAGAGTATCCTACTGATCTTTTTTAAAATTATGGGTAGAAGCAAGTTTTATTCCCCAGATATTTAGTTTCAAGAGAGTAAAAGGAATATGACAAAATGTTTGGTACAGAGAGAGATAAGCCTGATGTTGAACTGCAGTAATGTCATTTAAATGGTGAGTCATTAAGGATGCCCTTAACTGCAAGGAACAGCGTGCTAAATGTGGCTTAGACTAAAGCATCAAGACCACTTCTTCACATAACAAGAAGCCCAGAGGTGGGTAGTTCCAACACTGTTTCAGCGGCTTCATGAGGTGGAAAACAACCAGGGAGATCTCCATCTTTCTTTCTGTCTGCTGTCTTCAGTGTGTTGACATTTGTCCTCAGGTTTGTCCATCCATGGCTGCATGAAGACTGCAGCCACGCAGTTTGTTAATGTTTTTTATTTATTTTTAAGACAGAGAGAGACAGAGCATGAGTGGGGATAGGGCAGAAAGAGAGGGAGACACAGAATCTGAAGCAGGCTCCAGGCTCTGAACTGTCAGCACAGAGCCCAATGCGGGGCTCGAACTCACAGACTGCGAGATCATGACCTGAGCCGAAGTCGGACACTCAACCAACTGAGCCACCCAGGCGCCCCTGCAGCCACTCAGTTGGTAGCCAAAAGACAGAGGTGCTGATTTTCCTTCGCATGGCTCTTTTATCAAAGAGAAAGAATTTTTCAAGAAGCTCCAAGGAAGACTTCCTTTCTGGTTTAATTCGCCAAGATTTAATTGGATGCCCATGGCTGCAATGGCAGCTGAGAAAGCCAGCCTTTTCATTATTTTTTTAAGTTTATTTATTTTTGAGAGAGAGAATGGGGCAGGGGAGGAGGTGGGAAGAGGCAGAGAGAGGGAGAGACAGAATCCCAAGCAGGCTTCGCGCCATCAGCACAGAGCCCAACGTAAAGCTCAAACTCATGAACTGTGAGATCATGACCTGAGCCGAGATCAAGAATCAGACCTCAACCGACTGAGCCACCCAGGTACCCCATCCAACCTTTTCCTTATTAAGTAAAGGTGGGATCTGCTGGGAAGGATATGCGGGGGAGGGTGGCTATGGGTTGCAATCAGAACTGTTTGCTACTCACTGTAGAAGGATTATTCACAAACAACAAACAAACAAAACCAAGAGTAAATGGTAGTTCAGCATGATGTTCTGTATGTTTACACTTCAGTTAAATATGACAAGATTGTACATTTAGACTCTGTTTAACTCTGTTGATTCCCTATGCCCCTTTTTTTCCTACTTGCCGTAATTTGATCCCAACGCAATGTGGTTCTGTGTTCAAAAGAAGAATTGAACTCTTGCAGCCTACCCCAGGGCTTTGGTGTGGATATCAAATGAGAACATGTGCAATGATATAAAACCCCTTACACATATAAGATATTCTTAGTTGATAATATCAGTCCCAAAGAATAATCAAGCAGCATAACTGTAAGCTTATTTTAAACTTGGTTTCACACCCTAATTAGGATTTAAAATGGAAAAACAATCTGTGCAAGATTGAAATTTTACAGCGTAACTTTCAAATTTAAAATAGAGACCCACTAGGCTCTTGAGCCTGTGGCCCTTTGGAAAAATACAGAATTAGACAATCATTATAGATGAAAGATACAGTAAAAAAAAAAAAGAGAACAATCTGTCCTGCTTTTTTCTTTTTTCTGAGAGAGAGAGAGAGAGAGAGAGAATCTTCAGCAGGCTCCACACTCTGCAGAACCGGATGTGGGGCTCGATCTCACAATCATGAGGTTATGACTTGAGCCAAAATCAAAAGAGAGATGCTTAACCAACCGAGCGACCCAGGCACCCCCAATCTGTACTGTTTTAATCCTCATCAACCATGTTCTGTTCAGGACCTAGACCACAGTTAGCAAGTAGAGCCAAGAGCAAGAAGGCACAATGTTCTTATCTCTGCTGCTGTGTGGTAAGCCTTTAAACACTGTTTAGGTGCTGTGCGACAGAGCCGGAGCTGAAGTGGGTGACCGTGTGTCTGGGCTCGCCCAAGAAGGTCCCGGTTTACTCCTCTTACTCCTACCCTAATTGTTAGCAGCTCTCTTCTTTTCATCCTTGGAAGTGCCCTAGTTTGGGTGATACATTATAAGTGGTCATCCCACTAACTGATCTAAAATATCTAGATTATAAACAGCAACTCATGCCCAATCCCCCAGCTTTAAGGCTGAAGAAAATAAAGCCGAAAGAAGGAGAAAGTTGTAGGGTTGGGGAGTTGGAAGAGAAAAAGTTTAGCAGGATAAAAAAAAAAAAAAAAAAAAAGAGTAGACAAACTGAAAAATAAACAATCAAGTGCCACGTTAGGAAGAACAGAAATCCAGAACGCTGTTCCTCCAGGTATTCTCCTCTGCTGGGAGGGCTGGTGGGGAAGGAAAATTTCACAACGGCCCAATGAATGGATGGTTTGTTTCCCTCCAAAAAGGCTTACAGCTGGACACCAGTAGTCCGAATACCAGCTCTGTTTCACAGGCAGGTTCCTCCGGCCGCCAAGTGTTACAAGCCCTTCACAGAGCAGTGGATTTTAAAGGTGAATTGAAACTATTTTAAGATCCCTCTAGGGCAGCAGATGGACAGAATGACGGATTGTTACTACGGTGGAGTTATTTTCATTCCTGGCCCAACTGTGCACGCAGTACTGTAGGCTCGTGACTGGCCAGGCTTGCTCTCCGGGCAAGCAAGATGCATTCTGTGAAACAGGCAAAGAAGGGAGGCTGGGAACCAGATTACAGGTTCTTCTAAATGAAATTTAAAAATACTGACTAGGCCATAATAAGACTAGGCAAGCCCATGTGGAAATTTACTTTGACATTATCTTTGAGATCCAACTGGGAGAAAAAGAAGTGATATGTACGTGAAATTACTCTCTCGGGAGTTCCTGTCAATAAGTCAAAAACTGAGATTTCGTTGGATCGGACCAACGCCACCAAATTCTTTTGCCAAAATAACAATGAATTTTAGTATAGCTCAGTGGTTAAGAGTTCCAGTTCTGGATCAGAGAGCCTTGACTCAAATCCCAGCCTCACTGGTTACCAGTAGCTTTAGGCAAGTTTTGTGACCTTTTTGTATCTCAGTTTCCTCATCTGTAAAATAGGGATAATTCTCTTACCTACCTCCTAAGGTTGTTGAGAAGAGTTAATGAGTGAAATGTAGTGCTCGTGGATGTCAGTCGTGGCTGTCACCATCATTAAATGGGTAGCCACAGGATTCCAGTGTAACCTCTTACGGGTACAGCTTGCTAGGCTCTAAGTGGTGAGCGAGGGTCAGTGTTTTGTTTTGTTTTGTTTTGTTTTTTTGTTTTGTCTTGTTTTGTTGTTTTTCAGAGACTAGCCAGCCCTATTTTGATAAGGGTCCCAGTTTCCCTCCCTTGAGTAGGCTAGTGGGGAGAAGATTTGGAGAAGAACAGAGATACTATAAAATACAGTAAACAGGGTTGTATAACTCTGGGGGCTTCCATGCTGTCCTAGTTACAAAACACCGAGAAATGAAAGCGGTAAGAAGTTGACAGCAATTAGGGAGAATCCCCCCAAAGCTGGGAAGTAAGCACTGGAATGCTCTCAGACTACAAATGGCATCTAAGTATGAATATGCACAAAGCACTTTACTAGGACCCTTCTGGACTACAAAGATGTATATAATGCCCAAGGAGTTCATTCATTCACTCATTCATTCTTCAACTCTGTGAGCATGTGTTACGGGCCAAGAACTGTTCTAAGGGCTAGGGAGAAAACAATGACTACAACAGGGCCCTAAGCTTAGGAGACTCTGAAAATGGGAGGGGCGCTGACCAATAATAATCATCAGATGTGACCTAGATATACGATAGTCCAGGGAACTTGGGGAGCACAGACAAAGGTGCCAAACTCTGTCATTTGATGTGTGACAAGTCAATCTCAGGTTCTGGCACTGCCAGAGACTACATACGGAAGACTTTCAAAGTGGGTAATTCCTGATTTGGTTCAGGTTGAAAAGAGCAGGCAAAGCTCCAAGTCAATTCAGCATCGGCAGCAAGAGGAGAGAAGGGCATTGGGTGAGGCAGGGAATAAATAAACCCCCTTTGCTGACAATCTGGTGAAGTCCGGAGACTGATGCCTTTTGACAGATGGGGAACCTAAAACTGAGTGTTTAAGTAGCTTAGTCAAGGTCGCTAGCTGTGTAGCGGTGGAGTTGGGTTAAGCAGGTGGGTGTGGCTCCAAGCCTTGGGTTTTCCACTGCCCAACTGGGGCTCGATTCCAGAGAGACTAATGGAGCCCAGACAGGACATTTTGGAAGAAAAACCAAGAGCATATTGTTACATTCAGAGTGATAATAATATGTTTGAAACTAGACTGTAGTAGGAAACTGGCAAAGCCAGGTCCCTAGGTGTGCTCAAGCCCGGATGACAATTTCAAGCCAATTACATTCGTCAGCGATGTCCCTATCAGCCCAAAGACAAAGTGCTCATTCACTCAGAGGGCTGGAACTGCCCGGTCAGTCAGATTGCTTGTGACCTCACTCTCCCTGAGACTCCCAGACACCTCATCTACCCAGGGACTTATGTAAATGAGCTCTGGACATTCATAAAATCTGTCTCCTTTAATCAGGAGTTTTAATGTTCCTTATTGGCACCATTGCTAGTGCTGGTGGGGAGGCTCAGGGCTGAGATCTCCGACAATTTTTGCTGCCGTGCTGTTGTCAGAACCACATTCTTGGCAGAAAGAGCAGGAAGTGCCAAGGAGGCACGAACAATACCTGTGTTTGAAAAAGCAAAGCTTATCCAGAGATCTCCAACAGACTTCTCCTTATGTTTCACTGCTTAGAGCTGAGTTGCGAGGGTACTTTAGCAGGAAGGGAAGCCGGAAAATGGAGTTTTCTAACCTTGCGCATTGCTGCCTCACGCGAATTCAGTAAGGGCGAGCTTCACGGAAAAGAGCATCAAGCCAGGAGAGCTATAAAAAACCTGCCAACAAGGTCACAAATTTGTGCCATGCCACAAGAGAACAAGCTTTCTCACGGAATGCTGGAGCTTCTCCTCCGCTCCCCAGGAACGTCCCAGCGGCGGCACGTGCCAGGCGCTATGCGGGGCTCTGGGTGGCAGCAGGGCACAGCTCACTGAGTGGCCTCGAGGAGCTCGCGGGTCAGCGAGGAGACACGCGCTGCACCAGCAATCACAGGATGCCCGGGTTCTGACGCACAGGGTGATGGTTTGGGATCCATGGCAGTGTCCAATCGCTCATAAAGATTTAACCTGAAATTTTAAGAAATCAACAAAGGGCCGGAGATAATGTTTTAGTAGATTGCAAAATGTTGGTTTTCCCCTTGTTCATCACCTTATCATGAATAGCATGCAGACCATTTATGGAAAACTTGAGTATTGAAAGTGCGTATTTCTAAAAATATTTGTAAAGGCTCAGAAGTCACTAATGATGTCTGATCACATGGCAGGTCATCCTGTAACCCCTGACTGTGCTGTGCTCCAAGGTCTCCATCCATGGGACGTTCGCATAGACGATTCGGTACGCTTCCAAACACAGCACTATCATCCCGGTGACACCTTTCGAGGAGGTGAGCTGTGTGGTCGATGTCATAATCCCTTTGCAACTCAAAACTTTTACTGACCCCAGGCAGCATTGTTTCTCACTTCTGCTTAAGCTGAGAGCCCTCGTACAATGGGCAGTGGCATTTTCCGGTTTTACGTCCACGCAAAACTGCCAAAGCTCTCAAAAAAACGTATGTTCCTACAGTGTAGGCTCAGGCTCCTGACCAGGCCAGCGACATTGTCAAGAGAGTCCCTGGAAGTGGATCTAGGCTGGGAGGTTGCCCTGCTGTGCTGACAAGTGTCTCTCTCTCTCCAAGGCTGTTTAGCCAACCTGCAACAGGCAGCCAGTAAGAGACCACTAACCTCTTCCTAGGCACTTTAAATCACATGGCGTTTAAATGTGTGTGCGCGTGTGTGCGCGCGGGTGGGTGTGCGTGCGTGCACCCATGCACCTGTGCACACACACGCATGCCACGTGTGTCCGTTTGAAATTTTTATTTTAAAATATGTTATTCTGGGGGTGCCCGTGTGGCTCAGTCGGTTAAGCATCCAACTTCAGCTCAGGTCAAGATCTCATGGTTTGTGGGTTTGAGCCCTGCCTTGGGCTCTTTGCTGACAGCCCGGAGCCTGGAGCCTGCCTCGGATTCTGTCTCCCTCTCTCTCTGCCCCTCCTCCACTCGGCGTGCTCTCTCTCTCTCTCTCTCAAAAATAAACATCAAATAAATAAATAAATAAATAGTGTTTCATTCTGAAAAGGAAGCGTATGTATCATATGTTCATAGTGCTAAGCAGTGTTATAGAACCCCAAGGAGGTGCACTGAGTTTGAGGGGTCAAACAAGACCGCTTCAGGGCATGCGGCATCTAAGCTGACACTTGACGGACCATGAACTCCCTTACTTGGAGCCCCGCCCCTTCCCATTTCTGCAACCCCATCCTGGACCCTGCACAGCAGAGCCTCCTTGATGGAGATGAGCTGTGGGGGACAGAGGCAGGCATGGCCTCTCTACAGCAAAACTCTCGGATGAGCTTCATCCCACTTTCATTGATTGCTTCGGCCTAAAGACCAGAGAGTGACCTTTCTGAGCCATCCCCATGGCTGAGGTTTCCTGTGCGGACCAAGGGTTGTGACACTCCCCAACTCTCCACCTAAAAGGGGAGGATTTTTTCCCTTCCGCACAAGAATGGCCTCAGCTCATTATCAAGATTTCCATGACAGCTTTTAAATGTCAGTTTTGTGAGTTTTAATACAAAACATTTGAAAACAGTTTTCTTTTTGGCTTATCTACCATAGTTTGAAAATAGAGTTTGGTATTTTTATTGTTTTTGACAGCCCTCGCTGAGCATTTCTGTTCCTATTAGCCGAAGTATTTCCAAGGGCTTTAATACAGGCTCGAGCTATGTTCTTGGTTCCAGCCCTGTAACCACACCTACACCAGACCAAGGCCCTTGACACGGCCTTGCACCAGCCCAGGGACAGGAGAAGAAGGCTAAGAAGTGAAGCCGGGGGGGGGGGGGGCAGGTAAGCGTCAGCAGTACAGAAGGCAAGGCTGAGATCACAACAGGGGCACAGTGAGGTCCCCCAGATGTTCAGAGCTGCAAACAGTTGAAGAGTTCTTCGAGATCTCCTAATTCTTCACTGCACATCCTTGCTAACGGACTCCCTTGCTACCCATCTTACCCCAGCCTCTCCCCCTCTGCAACAGGCAGCCGCAGTCCTGGGACCTGTGTCCAACTGGGAGGTAACGAGGAGATAGGATTATGTCCATCATCAGAGAACCTTGGGTCTCCGGTCTTCTTTCTTACTGGTTTGTCACTGGTTGGTTGTTTACTACTTTAGAAGTTGTCACTTTAATGTTTAGCCTAAAGCATTGGAATGTAGTATCCAAGTGTTATGCTACCCCAGTGATCATTTTCAAGGGGCCAGAAGGCTTTTCAAGTGAAAATGTTGATCCTATCAGGAAGTAAATGGCTCACGTAGACGAGAGGGTATTTAAGGTTGCGCTGGGCCTCTAGATTATTGCTAGATTACTACTCTAAATTATTGCTAGATTATTACCCACTATGTGGGGTGGGGCCATTCAGTTTTGGTGACAGGCTCCTGACTGTGGCCGGCCACTGTGTTCCATCCAGCTGGCCCAGTGAATGCTAACTCCAGTGGTTTTAGGCTATTAGTGGGCCAATCTGGAGGTTCCCCTGAAAGTTGTTCCCCTCGCCAATGCTGCCAGATGTGGGCCCAGGGTAGTTCGGAGGGGACTTCAAGTTTGGGGGCCTTAAGGAGAGCCCTATTACCCTCCATTTGTTCTCTCTCTCTCCTCTTCAGTCCCCAGGTTCTGCCGAGGACACAGAGGAACTGTGACATGGGAATGTGACCCTACTGACAGCTTCCTGTGTGCCAGGCTCTGTGATGGGTCCTTCAGGCACTGTCTTTCTTCCAAGCCTCATAACAAACCTAGGAAATGGATCTTCCTATAATTTTCATTTGGTAGATGAGGCAACAGGTTCAGAGAAGGTAACAACTTATATGACTAGTAAGAGCCAGTCTGTTTCCAAAACCACTTTCCACTCACACTGCACTGAGCCTTGAAAGTTCCAGATTTTCCTAAGTTCCTTAACGACACATCAAGTGTGAGCAGGGGTAAAGAGAAGAAAACAGAAATGGCACCATTTCTAGGGCACCTGAGGTAAGGCCAGGACACCAGGGATCGGGGCTCCTGGAAGGAATTTTCCCAGAGCCTATTAGTGGACAGGACAAAGGTCGCTGATGGTTATGCAACAGCCACGGTTCCCCCAGAGGGCTAACATCCATAATGGCAGTGACAGGGGATCCCTCAGCTCATTTAGATATTTGATAAGAGCTAAGAGAAATCATACCTTGGTCTGCGCTAAGGTTAGGCAGATAAGGTTAAAATGCTGAAGGCTAAAATTGCTTCGCTCCTGGGGGAATCATATCAGCTTCAGGTATTTGCCATGGTTATCTTGTGCTCATCAAAACTGTTGTTGGGAGTTATCTCCCTCTCTCTTTTTTCCCCAAATGACCCAGATTTAATCATCAGAAGCAAACAAAATGGAGTGTTTATAAAAGAACACATCAGTGCCGTTTGCAAATGAGGCAGAGAGGGTCTATGGGCTTGTCTCCCCCAAAGATGCCCACAGTGGTTCTAGCTGTCTGTCCCCAAAAAAGAGAAGGTGGGAATCTGCTGGTTTTGTGAGCTCAAGTCTTCTCGCCTGTCACTCACTCCTGACCAGCATTAGGAGCCCTCATGCCCTTTCTGGTCACTGCCCTTTGTGCTATGGTTTGAGGCAACATTATCAACCCGTAGAACAGGACTGCTGTTGTCTACAGAGGTCTTTGCAATTTCTCAGCCAACGGCCACCAGATGCCCAGTTCTTCCGTGCCCTTCAGGGTAGCTGTCCCACCAAGTCTAACCCACGTCTCACAGTTCTCCTGTGGGTGGTTGGCCTTAAGGGAGGTAAGCATGAAGATTCTCTCTACCACACCTATTTACAAAAATGAGGTGATGCAAGAACTGTAGAGAAGAAGATGTAATAGTAGGGGAGATTCCATGTATTGAGTCTCTGAAAAGGGGAGTCAGTGGAAAGCTCTTCCAGAAGAGTTTTGGGGTAGGTTGTGCAACTGAACTTGAGGGAATATGGTCCAACAGAGTGCTTCCCATCCCCTTTGGTGTCACAGTACACAGAGAATATGATCATGTTTGAACCACACACTGGGGGACAAAGTAAAGACGTGTGGTGAATCCAAGCCAGAAGCCAAAGGCCAGGAAGCTCTGGAAGCTTCAGTCCCACTGCCAGCCCAAGAACCGGGGGACCAAGCCTGGGCACACTATGGGGGGCCTCTGTACTACTCAACGGGATGGTCTGATGAAAATTCAGTGGAACCCAATCCTATTACCACTGATGTGGGTATTTCTCAGGCGACTCAGAAACCAACACAACTATTTAGGGTCTGGAGCAACGTCTTAGAGCAATCCTCCCTCTCTGGGCCCAGCCCCCATCCCAGTCTAATCTCCCAGCAATACAGAACTCCTGATGGTGAAGAAGGGTCATTTTGATGTCACGTTATCAATCCTATTTCTCTCAAAGAGCCAGAATGCTAACACTGGGCTAGAAGAGTATATGAAGGATGAGAATTCGTCTCTGATTTACATCATTACCAGGCATTTAGTGTATAATCTCTTCTTTCCATGAAATCTTTGGAAGAAAGGTGCTCTATTTTGAAATGTGATATACCAACAAAATGTCTCAGGATATAGCTTCTATTTTATTTCAGATATTCCCTCACTTTGCCACATCTGAGGTCTAATGTAAAATGTTGTTCTAAACATTTTTAAGTGGTCAATTTTTTATAATGTATCCTACCTTCAATTAAAGTTAGGATATAGCTAAATATCACAAAGATACATGATATTCTTGACTGCAGTCCAGAGAACCACTGCAAAAAATAACCCACCATAAGGAAAAAGTGACTGAAACTTGCTTATATCTGCTTATCAAATTTAATTTAATAAGTGGTTTTGATATGACCCAGAAATCCTACTCCTAGATTTATGTACCCAAGAGCAGTCTGTGCATAGACCTGTCAAAAGAATTATACAAGAATGTTTATAGCAGCTTTATTCATAATAACTCCAAATTGGAAACCACCCATACGTCCATCAATAAGGGAATGGATAAATAAATTGTGCTACATTCGTATAATGGGCTACAACTCAGAAATAAAGACTACAGACCACTCATGACAACAAAGATGAATCTCACAGACATTATGTTGAACAATAGAAGCCAGACACGAAAGGGTATGTATTGTATGACTTCACTTCTATGATATTCAAGAACAGGGATCTGGAGTGGTTACCTCCAGGTGGAAAACCAGGGACTGACTCGAAAGTGAACAAGGAACTTTCTGGACACATATTCTTAGCATGTGCTATGTCTTGATCTGAGTGGTGGTTACAAGAACGTCCACATATTTAAACATTGAGCAGCACACTCCAGATTGGTACATTTTATGCATTTATGTATATCTCCATAAAAAAAAAAATGGGGGCGC
The DNA here is from genome assembly GCF_024362965.1 of Panthera pardus. NCBI lineage: Eukaryota > Metazoa > Chordata > Mammalia > Carnivora > Felidae > Panthera > Panthera pardus. Next base: position 17,629,663 of record NW_026526732.1, on the reverse strand, counting down.
CTTGGTGGCTCAGTCAGTTAAGCGTCTGACTTCAGCTCAGGTCATGGTCTCACGGTTCATGGGTTCGAGCCCCACGTCCGGCTCTGTGCTGACAGCCCGGAGCCTGGAGCCTGCTTCAGATTCTGTGTCTCCTCTCTGCCCCTCCTCTACTCACACTCTGTCTCTCTCTCTCGAATAAATAAACATTGAAAAGAAAAAAGAACAAAATGGATTTGACATGTGTTCAGTGCCTAGGAAAATTCCCCTAGTAGTGACCTAACTTCCCCTTATGTTAATAAGAATAATTAATAAATAAATAAACTAGAAGTTGAACCCAGCAAGGCCAGGATGTTCTGGGAATGAGCACTACATCAGAATCTGTTGAAAATACCACTGAGTGAAATCAGTAGATACTCCTCTGCTGATCTGCTCCATCCTGAAGTCTCACTGAGGGCTTATTCTACCCCTTCTGCCTTCTGCTTTCACTTTTTCTCTCTGGGGTTTGTTATGGGCTGAATGGTGTCTTCCAAAATTGATATGTTGAAGCCTTAACCCTCAATGTGACTGTATTTGGAGATAGGATCTTTAAAGAGGTAATTAAGTTTAAATGCAGTCATTAGGGTGGGTCCTAGTCTAATCTGACTGGTGTCCTGATAAGAAGAGATTTAGACCTAGACACATGCAGGGGAGAGACCTTGTGAAGACACGGGGAGAAGAAGAAGGCCATCTACAGGTCAAGAAGAGAGGCTTCAGAGAAAAACCCTGCCAACATGTTGATGTAGGACTTCTAGCCTCCAAAACTGTGGGGAAATTAAAATCCATGTTTAAGCCATCCAATCTGTAGTACTCTGTTATGGCCACCCAAGCTAAGACAGCTTCTTGCCCTGGTTGAGACGACTCACATTCCTGTTCTTGCTTCCTGCCAGCCATGTCTGCTTTACCCAAGAATAAGCCTTGGCCTTATTCTTAATCTGTGCCCAGACCTCAATTCCAGAAGACATTTGGCATTCTGGACCCAGGGCATACTCCAGGAACAAACCACTGTAGACAAACACAGGAAGTCCAAGCCCATTTTCTGAAGGAAAGAAGAGGTACAGAAACAGAGTTGAACACACTCACAGTAATCCAAACACACACGTCTCTATCTCCTTTGCTTCAAGTCTCTCCCAAAGAGAAGTCATTGTGATTTGAGGACATGTTTTAAAAAAGAGAGAAGTCAGGGTGGCTCAGCTGGTTAAGCATCTGACTCTTGATTTCAGCTCAGGTCTTGATCCCAAGGTTCACATGGGATCGACCCCTGAGTCGGGCTCTGTGCTGATAGCACGGAGCCTGCTTGAGATTCTCTCTCTTGCTCTCACTCTGCCCCTCCCTTGCTCACAGGTGCTCTCTCTCTCTCTCTCTCTTTCAAAATAAATAAATGAAAGAAAGAAAGAAAGAAAGAAAGAAAGAAAGAAAGAAAGAAGTGAGTGATCAAGCAGACAAAGACTAGAGCATCAAAGGGTTATGTTTTTTATGTTAATATTGTTAAAGCCACGAGAGATTGACTTCTTCCAGGAAGATGACTTCTTCCAAAGGTAGTTTTTTCCATTCCATTTGCTGAGTCCAACTAGAAATCTCAAACATTTGGTATAAAACCATGAAGGGTGTAAAGAAGAGGGAAGATGGGCTAGAGACCTTGGGACCCAAAGAATGACATGGTGGTGAGTTCCCTGAGCTTTCATTTTGCCTCATGTGTCCAGACATGTGGCCAAAGAAGCAGGCAACTGGGAAAACCCATGGGCACAGAAAAAAGAAAGCCTGCTCTCTCCAGCCAGAGGACCAGGAAAGGGTCAGCCTCGTCAGATTATCTTAAACAATAGCTGTTTTATTCCAGTCAAACACCACAGAAACGCCTGTAGCCTTACTCCTGCCAGAAAAGGCCAAGTGGGGAGGCTAGAATTTTACCTCCACAGGCTGCAACAGGCTAACCGCCCCCCACTACATCGTGGCAGGGGGGAGGGTCAGAGAAGAGTAGGGAGCTGGAAATTCACCCTTCTGGGTAGTAACAACACCATCCAGCAACAGCAGAATGTACTTTTATTACAAGTACCTACAGACCAGATATCAAGATAGACCATATCCCAGGCCACTAAAAATTCTTTTTTCAAGAAATTTTAAAGACTTGAAAATCATACCATAATGGAATCAAACTGGGATGCCTGGGTGGCTCAGTCAGTTAGGCATCCGACTTTGGCTCAGGTCATGATCTCATGGTTCATGGGTTTGAGCCTCACATAGGACTCTGTGCTGACAGCTGAGTGCCTGGAGCCTGCTTTGGATTCTGTGTCTCCTTCTCTCTCTGCCCCTCCCCTGCTTGCTCTCTGTCTCTATCTCTCAGAAATAAATATGTGTTGATTTTTTTTTTAAATAATGGAATCAGGGGCACCTGGGTGGCTCAGTCGGTCAAGGGTCCACTCATGCTCTGTCTCTGTCTCTCCAAAATAAATAAACATTAAAAAAATTTTTTTAAATAATGGATTCAAATTATAAATCAATAACAGAAAGATAACAGGAAAATCTCCAAACATTTGGAAACAAAACAGCAGTGGATTGATATGTCTCCTTAGTGGATTGACCCTTTAATCATTATATAATCTCCTTACCTGTCTTTGTTAATTTTTTTTTGCTTTGAAGCCTATTTTATCTGATATTAATATAGTCCCTCCTACTTTGATTGATGTTTGCGTGATATATCTTTTTCCATTTTTCTCCTTTCCAACCTGCCTACATCATTATATTTGAAGTGGGTTTCTTACAGACAGCATACTGTTGAGTCATGTTTTGAAATTCTCTCCACCAGTCTTTCTTTTTTAATTGGCGCACTTAGACCACGTACCAACACTGAATGCTTTCCACTTAAGATTGGGAACAAGGCAAGGTTGTCCGCACCCACTATTCTAATTCAACACAGTGCTGCAAGTTCAAGCCAGTGTAGTAAAGCAGGGAAAGAAAGTAAAAGACATACAGATCAGAAAGGAAGAAATAAAACTGTCCCTATTTGCAGATGACGTGATTGTCTACGTAAAAAATCTTAAGAATTTACCAAGAACTCCTAGAGCCAATAAAGGAGTTCAATGAAGGTCACAGCATACAAAATAAAAATGCAAAACTCAGTTGTATATCTACATACTAGCAATGAACACGTGGACATTGAAATTAAAAATACTATACCACTTATAATTCTAAACAAACAACTAAAAAATGAAATACTTAGGTGTAAATCTAGCAAACCAGGCCTAAGATCTATATACTGGAAACTACACCGTGCTGATGAATGAAATCAAACAGGATCTCAGTAAATAAACATACATTGCTCATGGATTGGATGACTCAACAGAGTAAAGATATCAATTCTGCCCAAATTTAGATACAGGTTTCATGACATTTCTATCAAAATCCTAGAGAGATTTTTTGCACATGTAGAGTAAAGAGTATCCCCAAATGCATACGAAAAGGTAAAGAGGTAGAATAGCTTTTTTATAAAAAAGTGAAATAAGAAGAACAATGTGGATTTCAAGACTTATTATGTCATGAGTAATATTATACAATCAGTAACCAAAACTGTGAGGCACTGAGAGAGGAGTAGGCACAGTAAGCCATGACTAGAACAGGGAACCCAGAAAAAGACACACAAATATGCCCAAGTGATTTTGGATAGTGCTGCGATTACTATTACTTAGAGTGGAGTCAGGGTAGCCTTTCCAACAAGTGGCAGTAGAGTGGACGTCCAGACACAAGAAATGAACCCAAGCCTCTGTCTCACACCTGCTACAAAAATAAACTCAAAATGGACCAGAGACTTAAATGTAAAAATATCAAATGTTGGGGGGAAAAATAGAGGGAGATCTTTGAGATTAAGCGCTAAGCAAAGACTTTTTAGACTTAACACCAGAAACACAGTTCACAAAAGAAACACAGATAAATTGGATTTCATTAAAATTTAGAACTTTTGCACCACCGGCGACCACGTTAAGAGAATGAAAAGACAAGCTAAAGATGGTGAGAAAATATTCGAAAACCACACATCCAACAAGGGACTACTCTCTCAAACATATAGTCTCAACATTCAATGGTAAAAAAACAAACAAAAAAACAAACAAAAAAACTCGTTAGAAAATGGGCGAAGAGGGGCGCCCGGGGGGCTCAGTCGGTTAAGCGTCAGACTTCGGCTCAGGTCATGATCTCACAGTTTGTGAGTTCGAGCCCCGCGTCGGGCTCTGTGCTGACAGCTCAGAGCCTGGAGCCTGTTTCAGATTCTGTGTCTCCCTCTCTCTCTGACCCTCCCCCATTCATGCTATGTCTCTCTCTGTCTCAAAAATAAATAAACATTAAAAAAAAATGTTTTTTTTAAAAAGAGAAAGAAAATGGGCAAAGAGACCAGGAAGCGATATTTCACAGAAGAGATATACAGATGACAAATAAGCGTATGAAAAGATGTTCAGCATCTTCCGCCATTGGGGAAATGCAAATTCAAACCACGATGAGGCATCACAACTCACTGATCAGGATAGCAAGGACGCAGCGAAACTGTACTACTCACGCATTGCTGGTGGGAGAGCGAAATGGTACAGCCACTTTGGAAAACGCTTTGGCAGCTTCTTAAAAAGAACAAACCTGCAACCACCACATGACTCAGCAATTGTGCTCCTGGGCATTTATCCCAGAGAAATGAAACACGTTCACACAAAAACCTGGCACAAATGTTTATAGCAGCTTTATTCATAATAGCCCCAAGCTGGAAAAAAAAAGATGCTTTTCAGTGGGTGACTAGTTGAACAAACTGTGCTGCACTCGTACCGTGGGATACTTGAGCAATAAAAGGAAAGAAACTACTGATGCACGTAACAACCTGGTTGAATCTCTAGAGAATCATGCTGCGCGACAGAATTCAATCCTATACGTAACTCCATAGGTAACATGATTGAAAGGAGAAAATTATGGAGAACGGATTCACGGTTGGCATGGGTCAGCAGGGAGGGAAGTGGATTTGGCCATAAAATTTCACCACGAGTGGGATCTTGTGCTGTCGGAAAGGCTCTGTAACTTGACTCTGTCACTGTCAATATCTTGGTTGGGATGCTGTCCTAGTTTTGTAGCATGGTACCGTGGGGGGAAACCGGTGAGGGGTACATGGGATCTCTCTGTGTTGTTTCTTACAACAGCCTGCGAATCTGCAGTTATTTCAAAAAGTGTAATTTCAAACACGACCAAACAAAAACAAAGAACGAAAGAACAAAGAAAGAAAAAGGTCATGCCAACAGTACCAGGAGAAAATTCCCCGGATAGACTCTGGTTTGGCATGCTACTTGTCATCCTGGTGCGTTTTATGAACCCAGTGTTTCTTAGAGTTTAGTTTGTAATCATCCAATATGGAGAGAAAGGGACTAAAACAAAGATATCAGTAGAGTGAACTTGTAACCTTGCTGCTCGGCGGATCCTTCCGTGGGGGATGGAGGAGAGCTCTCAGTGGCAGTCAAAGTCCATCCAGAAGAGATCCTTCCAGCTGCGTGTCATCTTGTCCTTATAAACGTGCCACGAAGGAGGAGCTGATAGGATCCTGCTTTCTCTGTGCTCCTGATTCCCAGAAAGGAGGGAAGTATGGCATGGACACATTTCGAGATCTGAAAAGACACAGTCTCTACCTCTGGGATGTTGGTCTCAGTGTCTAAGGAAAGGCTCCTTTCTTGCCCCGCAGGTGAGGACGTCAGCAGGACCTATCCTTGACATTGCGAAGAGGGAAGGTGACAGAGCAACACTCCAAGAAAAATGGCTAGAAATTCTACTATCAGCCTCTGACCTCTGACCTATGGCTTCAGTGCAGGACAACCGAATCCAGGAACAGATAAGGCACACCATAGTACCTCTTAAATTTTTCACTGAACGTGTGCCCCAGACATGGAGGAGAGGAAGCACATACCCTCACACCCAGGGTGCAGCCTGAGACAATTCACTACACACTAAAAATTTCTTTGAGGTTGTGTGTCTGCATAAGACTTCATATCTCTTTTGACGGAAGCTGGCTATAGGCTGCGTCCCTGCCTTTCCAGGAAACTAAGTTCCTGCAGAAGTAAAGTAGGATTTCATAAGAACACGATGGATGGAGAAGAGAAAACCTATGGCGGCTGTGAAGATCCTGCCATGGATGTCATATCAATATCTTCGGATGGTCATGAATTTGTTGTCAAAAGAGAACATGCGCTAACATCCGGAACAATAAAAACCATGTCGAGTGGCCCTGGTCACTTTGCTGAGAACGAAACTAATGAAGTCCATTTTATTTTTTTTTTTCATTATTTTTTTAATGCTTGTTTATTTTTGAGAGAGAGACAGAGCGCGAGTGGTGGAGGGGGCAGAGAGAGAGGGAGACACAGAATCCAAAGCAGGCTCCAGGCTCCAAGCTGTCGGCACAGAGCCTGCTGCGGGGCTTCAACCCGCGAACCGTGAGACCATGACCTGAGCCAAAGTCAGACGCTTAACCAACTGAGCCACCTAGGCTCCCCCTAATGAAGTCAATTTTAGAGAGATCCCTTCACATGTGCTATCAAAAGTATGCATGTATTTTACCTACAAGGTTCGCTACACTAACAGCTTCACAGAGATTCCTGAATTCCCAATTGCACCTGAAATTGCACTGGAACTGCTGATGGCTGAGAACTTTCTAGATTGTTAAATAAAATAAATTATTTAAAAAAAGACTTCATGGGGCGCCTGGGTGGCTCGGTCGCTTAAGCATCCGACTTCGGCTCAGGTCACGATCTCTCGGTCCGTGAGTTCGAGCCCCGCGTTGGGCTCTGTGCTGACAGCTCAGAGCCTGGAGCCTGCTTCCGATTCTGTGTCTCCCTCTCTCTCTGCTCCTCCCCTGTTCATGCTCTGTCTCTCTCTGTCTCAAAAATAAATAAACGTTAAAAAAAAAATTAAAAAAAATAAAAATAAAAAAAGACTTCATATCTATTTTATCATTGTAAAAAATAATGTGCTTAATTACTCACCATCATGCAACCTGAACCTTCGGGAAAATGGCCATGTTCAACTCACGGCTTTAGGCTTAACGGTCATGTCGTGCTGTGGCTGAGGGTCTGGGCTTGGGAAGCACTCCATCTGGATTCAAATCCTACCTCTAGGGCAAGTTCCTAATTCTTTTGTGGCTCAGTTTCCTTATCTACATAATGAGGATTTACAGCAGTGCCTACTTCGGAGCAGCGCGTTGAGAAGGTTAAAAAAGTTAATATGCATCAAATACTTGGTACACCCATCCGATAAATGTTAGTTTTGGGGCGCCCAGGTGGCTCAGTCGGTTAAATGTCCAACTCCAGCTCAGGTCATGATCTTGCAGTTTGTGAGCTCGAGCCCCGCGTTGGGCTCTGTACCGACAGCTCGGAGCCTGGAGCCTCCTTCGGATTCTGTGTCTCCCTCTCTCTCTGCCCCTCCCCAACTCGTGCTCTGTCTCTCTCTCCCCCTCTCAGAAATCAATAAACATTACAAAAAAAAAAAAAGGTAGCTTTTATCATTATGAGTTACACTCGGTATTTTACCCCTGTTCCTAAATCCCACTGGAAAAGCAGTAGATAACACGGCAAAGATAAACTTGTAAGGTAAAAAACCTGGGGAATTATTGTTGTTTCAAAGTAGTGGAGTTAGAGATACAGCAATATGTTTTTGTTGTATGGGCAAGAAAGTTTGGGCACAGACTTGTGCTACAGTCACTTTAGAGTGAGAGTTCTGAATCTGTTCTGTACTTAAACCCGTCTCCCTTTCTTCACCAAGCCGGCGAAGCTTTGTGTTCCACGAAGGTTGGAATAACATAAACGGGAATACACAGAGTTTGGGCCCCATAGTTTTGGGGGTCAACACCATCCATACACCCTCCGCTTTTTATAAACAGATGAATACTACGTTTGGACAATGGTGACACTCTCCACGTCCTCCGCAGCGGCTACTTTGTTGGTTACGTTCGGGAAATCTGCAAGGCTGTGGAGAACGTGAACAGGGTTCAAATGCAGCCCTTCTGTGGCAGGCTCTGAGTTGGAATGCGGTACAACGAGAAGCTTCTGAAGCTCGCCCAAGTTAAACACGGGGTTTGTCACACACACGGCAGTGACATAAAACGGGTGCGTGATGGCACCCCTGCTTTTTCTGCAGCGTGAGACCCGAGCCCAACCCTCCGAGCGAGGGTCTGCGAGATCTGTGCTGGGGGTGGCTGCTCGACTGAGTTGCCTTTTAACCAAATACCCTCCGAAGCCAGAATCCTTCTTTGTGTGCGGGGAACTGTCACCGGCTGTGCTCTGTTTCCACTGAGGGCAGGACAGGAGGAAATAGAATGGATCAAACAGCACAGACGGGAGTTAGCGTAGATACAAGAGAAAACATTCCGACTGTGAGAATTATCGAACAGTCAGGGAGAGCTATGTAGGGCACTATAGAACCCTCTTCTCTGAATATCTTTTTGAGAATCCTCAGCACGGGCTGAGGGGAGAAAGCTGGTTCTGAATCAGTGATTGGAGGCCGACATTTCACAAAATGGGGTACCCGTTGACAAACTCCTGATTTTCTGAAATCTTGGTGGAAAATGAAAGGCCCTTCAGACTAAAAAGTGTACCTCCTGCTCCCCTAATCTTGATTAATAGCTTTCCTTTTTAAAATGTAAACACTGCCCACGTGGTCACATACATCAGCCGTTCCTAACAGTATACATCTCCAGAATCGGATAATCTCCTAAAACCCAACCAGGATGCTTCCCCCCAGGGAACGAAGGTGTAACGAACCCAGAAGAAGGCCTGGGTCCACCCAGGACTATCCACTGAGGTGGGTGCCGGGAAAGAACAGGAGGTGATGAAGTCAGGATCAAAGGGAACAGGAAGACCGTAAAATCACCTACCTTCTTCATGGTTTTATCAAAGTTTCTATCAATCTATACAACGACTGAGGAACACTGAAAATCCTCCTCTTGCCCATCGCTGGCTCCACGCTATGAATTCCAAGCTGGGAAGATTGCCAAGGCGCCTTCTGGACTCATCATTCTCTGATTCTGGGATGCCTCTGTTTCCCAAAATGCCACACAGTCTGTCTTCCAAAGAAGCTCAGAGACCCAAGGGGGAGGATCCCTGGGTAAAGACAAAAATGGAGCCATTACCAATACATGGGGTTAAGCCACCAGAGACGGAGTGGAACTTTTAGGAGGAAAATAAAGAGACCACATATAATCTATTAACAATAGCCGACACTTATGGAGAACTTAATATGTGCCGGGAAAATATTCCAAGTGCTTTGTATGTGTTATCTCATTTAATCCTCACGACACTGTATTGTCCCCATTCTAGAAAACTGGATGAGGAAACCATGCCACCAAGAGGTTCGGAGTCATTCCAAGTCTCCCAGCTGATAGGCAGAGGGGCTGGGCATGGCAGTCATTAAACTCCGTGGAATGTGCTGGATGGGTGTCCCTTTTCTCTTTCTTGAGTCACATCTTTAGTTCTCTCTTCACTCATCGTTTCCACTGAGCTTGTGGGGGGAGACTGGATGTGTCATGATTGTCGCCAAAGGAGCCCCAGGAAAGAGAACAAGGAGTGAGAAGTTTAGACCAGATCTCAGAGTCAGGAAAGAAGTCCTTGTTCCTCTCAGTCACTTTCTCCCCCAGTAGTAGAAGGAGTAAGAGCAAAAGGGCCAAAATTCTTGCTGCCACTTCTCTCTCCATGCCCATCACAGACCATCCTCCCTCATGCTGAGCCAGAACAAAGCTGTAAAATCTTGGTCAACACAGTACAGGAATTGGTGATCGAAATGATTTTTTTTTTTTTCTATTCTTGACCTGACACACAGTCTGCTTTCTTTTACCGCATCTCAAACCCACTTATAACTCAGGCATAACACCAGCACAGCAGAACTAACTGGTAAATCACAACATCCACAAAGGTATGACCAGCTGGTCACATGCAGTCACTTCTTCAGTCCTTAATGCATCCATTGATAATGATCAAAGATAATCCATTGATAATGTTCAAAGAGCAGCCCCTTGTGCTCCCTGGGTCAATTAATGATAGAGCCAAGAGAAAACACCTGTGCAAAGACAAGAGGGTGCTGGAGAAGAAGTGGCGGGGGTGGGGGCAGGGGAGGATCTTGGCCTCCGGCTGGTATTGGGTACCACTCCTGAACCCAGGCTGGGATGGGGAGCAGAGCCTTTGTGAGAGCTTTCCCAGCCTCATTCCAGTCCACAAAGCAGCCACAGGATCCTGTCACCAGCCAGAGGCACAATGTCTGGGACCCTACCCCAGGGAACTCTTCCTCCTTTCCAAATACAGTGTTCCCTTTTTTAATTAAAATTCATTCGGCCCCAGTGAAACCAAGCTCAGTTTCCACCCGCCTCTTTTGTACTCTTCTTACCTCCCCAACTCGAGAAGAAAAATAATTCTAATGAGCCAAAGAGCGTCTGCCCACAGGAAATGTTTGCATGGCCGACGGACTCGAATTGGTGTGCAAAATGAGTTCACAGAAGTGTCTGAGAAGTAATTCTAGACATTGGGGAGGAAATGTTTCAGAAGAATGAAGACTCTACAGGGACAGATGGAGAAGACAGCAAAGGGATTTGGCAACCACCCTTGGCCACAGCGGACAGAGCTGGATTCTCCCTTTCTCTGTCTTCCTTGAAGGAAACTGGTGCCCTAGATGCTGACTGCACTTCTTGGGTGGACAAAGCAGAACAGTTGTGTTCATTGCTTTGCCTTTCAACTATTTCCCCTCAAGGAAACATGTTAATAGAGCAGTGGTAGGTGGGTTTGAAGTTTATTTTGTGTTTTTTAAAGTGGCCAGCTAGCTATAGATGCTACATGTGGGGATTTCATTCTAAGTTCACCTTCTCACATCAAGTCCAGAATAGTAGCAGTAGAGCTTTTCGGGGGGTGGGGAGGGGGGAGACATTTTTTCACACTTAGGATACAATTTAAATAAAACTGCAGAAAAGGAAAATGGCGGGGGAAGAGTTACCATGACTCTGGCAAGATGTTTACTATGAGGAAAAGAGACATGAGCAGGAACACACAAAAGGGCCAAGGAAGATCGTGAAAGAAAGAAGAATAGGATCTGAACATTGGGATCCACCATTTATTCATTCTTCCTCTTAAAAAAAATTTTTTTTTAATGTTCATTTACTTTTGAGAGAGAAAGAGTACAAGCAGGGGAGGGGCAGAGAGAGAGAGAAGGAGACACAGAATCCAAAGCAGGCTCCTGACTTCGAGCTGTTAGGTCAGAGCCCAACGTGGGGCTTGAACCCACGAGCCATGTGATCATGACCTGAGCCTAAGTCAGATGCTTAACTGACTAAACCACCCAAGTGCTCTTCATTCCTTCTTCTATCTCTTCCATTCGCAAGGTTAAATCAAGATAATCTGGTAAGTAGGGGCGCCTGGGTGGCTCAGTCAGTTGAGCGTCCAACTTTGGCTCAGGTCATGATCTCGCGGTCCGTGAGTTCAAGCCCCACATCGGGCTCTGTGCTGACCACTCAGAGCCTGGAGCCTGCTTCGGATTCTGTGACTCACTCTCTCTCTGCCCCTCCCCTGCTTGCACTCTGTCTTTCTCTGTCTCAAAAATAAATAAAACATGAGGGGCGCCTGGGTGGCTCAGTCGGTTGAACAGCCGACTTCGGCTCAGGTCATGATCTTGCGGTCTGTGAGTTCGAGCCCCGCGTCGGGCTCTGTGCTGACAGCTCGGAGCCAGGAGCCTGTTTCAGATTCTGTGTCTCCCTCTCTCTGACCTCCCCTGTTCATGCTCTGTCTCTCCCTGTCTCAAAAACAAATAAAATGTTTTTAAAAAAATTAAAAAAAATAATAAAACATGAAAAAAATTTTTTAAAAAAGGTAATCTGGTAAGTAAAATAGCCCAATATTAATGTTTTAACTACGTGGGACCTGGTACTCCATCATCACCATCATCATCATCACCATCATCACCTTCTACATTCAAGTGCTTATTTGCTAATACGGCCCATAGTTTCTGCCATGATAACTTGGAGCTATTTAAAAAAAAAAAAAAAAAAAGGAAACATTTCTGGGGGAATCACAGGAGATGCTTCTGGGCTAGCCCTTGCCTGACTCTGATGAAAGTCACCGATGGGATGGAGAATATTTAGAATTTATGAGAAGACTTGGAGAGAGCTACTCCAGAAGAAAATACCATTTGGTACCAACTCTGGTGCTTGTGGGTAGGTTTCTATTTTGATGTCCTGGATTTCAGATAAATAAAATGTTTCTTACAAAGTAGCCGTCAAGCAACTTCCATGGGTTTACAGTTTGGGGGAGCAGAAAGCCACAAAAGAGGGTCTTGACATGATCTGGGGGCTTCAAGAATGTAAAAAGATCTACATATTCAGTAATGCTTGGCTCTTGAATGGAAGAAGGGACAGACTTGGGATTCTGGGGAAAAGAGGGAACCGTGGCAGGCAATAAAAGTTGAATTTCTGAAGTTCACACAGGGGTCTTATACATCTTACATGTATACAAAGACATTGAGTTTCTCACTGTTAATTTCTTAACCTATCTAAAACAAACAATTAATGAGAAAGAAAACCTATATAAACAAAATTTCTTTTGGAGTAGCCCAATAAAGAAAGAACTGTACATTTAATAGCTGCACATGAATGAACTGGTAATCATTAAAAGGAAAGATAAGAAAAAGACCCCCCCACAGAGGGGGGAATTCTAGATAAAGAGCCATATTTCCTACAAACAAGTATGCAAACAAAACAGACCAGGCAAAAAGCACTAGAGAAAAAGGGGAGGAAGCTGAACAATGGCTTTATTGATTTAAGACATGTGGATTTCATTAGGAAAGCTGAATGCATAAAAATGGGTTGTGATATCTGAAACGAGGCAAGGAGCAAAATTAGGTCACAGAGCTCCTCGGACAAAACGAATGATGAATCTTTATTAGGTAATTGGACTCGAAGGTAGGAAGAAAAAAAAAGAACTCTTTTCTTCCCCAACCCCCCTTCGGATAGTTTTTGAGCCTTCAAAGGTAAGTCTGCATGTCGAACTGAAATGGCAAATCCCAGAGCCCCGCTCTCTGACCCAGCATCTGCACTGCCAAAGAACCCCTGAGCCAGAAACTAGAGATTCCCCAGGAAAACACACACACACCGATATGGAAATAAATGATAAAGAGATCAAAGCAATGCATGTAAGATGTCCCAATGGCCCCAACACAAAGCTTCAGCTGAATTTGAAAGTAATAAAGTAGCAATAATAATATTTTTTCGCTTGGATAGACATTTTCCTCTTAAGAGCTTATAACCCACGGTAGCCTATACGAAGTTGATACACTATTCATATGGGAGTCTCATTTTAATAACAATGACACAAAAGCGACAATCACTGAACCGTTCAGATGAGACTGTTTATATTTCCACAAATACATAGAAAGTGTGATGGGAATCCTTTTGCAGAAAACCTCTGAAATCCAATTTTGACGCTTTGGTTTGGCATGCTGAATCAAAGAAAATTTTTTAATTAAGGGAAACGGTCTTTGAAACTCTTATATCTTTCTTTCTGCCCCCTTCCCTCTGTGCATTCGTTTTTCCAGCACATTCTCGCTTTTATTTTTGTGAACTAGTTGCCTCTTCCTGCTTCCCATCAAGAACCATGATCCCATAAACTGGCCCTTCCCCACCACCTTTGCACACCCCCTTTGGACCCAGGATCCTGTTCCTCTGGGCCAGCCCATGGAAGGTCTCCTCACGTCAACCAATACAGGAAGGAGTTACTGGTTCAGTGTTTTACCCCCACTGGATAACACTAACACCTAAATGGCTGCCTTAGATTATAGTTCAGCACACAATGTTATAAATTGAGCTAAATAACCGTGGGTGACTTTACTGACCAAAAAAATACTGACTTTTTTACCTTAGAAGAGTATATGAGTTTTTAGAGCACCTGATTTGTGCAAGGGATGTGGCTAAACTCTTTGAAACTACACAGGAAATACAACCCTTCGCCAACCTAGTCTCCAGAGTTTAAGACAAGACGAGGAAAGTAAGCCAAGTAGCTTTAATGTGAGGCTGATATGCGGCACGAGGGAGGGATATAGAGACCTGGGGTTGAGAGGGGTTCTCCCCTGGGTGAAGGGACTGGGGACGGATACACAAAATGTTCCGAAGAAGGTCAGATTTCAACAGGTAGCTTGGGGAGGACCGGGCAGACAAAAAAAAGCTTGAGTAAAGGTGGGAAAGGTCCTAACGGGGGCTTGTTCCTTAGACAGCCCTCAGGAATGCACAGTGATGGAAGGCCTCAATGGTGTAGATAAAAAAAGACGGATCCCAGAATCAGGCTTCCACGTCACAGCCTCCTTGCCAACCAGCATAGTCCCGGCTGTCACCCACTGGACTCCTAATGGAAGTTCGAGAGAGAGAGAGTGCCCCCTTCCGCGGGGCAGGTGTCAAATGCCAAGCCAAGAAATTTGAACCTAATTGCAAGGGTCTTGGGGAGCCTCAGAAAGCACAATAAATTACCTTTCCAGACTCACACACGTGCAAGTGTGTGAGCGTGTGTGTGGCATTAGGTATATTCGCATTGTTGAACGCAGCCATCGCCACCATCCATCTCCAGAACATCCTGCAACCTGAAACTCCATACCCATTAAACAACAACTCCCCGTTCTCCCCACCCCCCCTTCCCCTCCACGCAAGAACCATCCTTCTAATTTCTGCCTGCATGGCTTTGACTACGCCAGGGACCTCACATAAGTGGAATGATACCATATCTGTGTGCAGCTCACTGGACTTGGCATAGCGTGCTAATGGCTTTTAGAAGTTAATGCAGCTTCCACATGTGTATGAGCCTGGGAAACAGGTTAAATATGGAGCACATCCGGCCAGAGAGGTATCACAGCAGAATGCAAGGAGCGTGAGCAGCTGAGGCAGAACCCCTACTTTTGAAGCATGGGCCCAGCATTATCGGCTGTGTGGCTGGAGGAAAGTCACTGCAACTCTCTGTGCCCGGACCTGCCCACATGTGAAATGGAAATAACGACAGTGCCCATCCAGGGGGTTATTGTGGAGATCAAATAAGTTAATATATGCAAAACACTTACAACAGTGCCTGGCACATAGTTGACATCAGACAAATATTAATGTGGTTTACAATAAAGGACCTACATGAACGTCTGCAAAATTATAAAGTTTATATTCTTAGGAAACGCTTAAATATTTCTGAACCGGTTATTCATGCAAAAAAGCCAAGAAGTATACTCTCAAAAAGCAGATCTTGGAAAATTAAACATGCATTTTCTGTTTGATACATAGAAAGAAAAAAACCTGTTGAATGCAATAACCCTTGATCCTGGGAAAAGATAAGATCTAAAAGGAAACTGGAGGAATCTGGACAGGTTTATGAAAGATATGTCCCAAACCTCTGTCTAACAGACATTACATCCAGAAGGGTGGATAAATCAGGTCCCATTCAAGAAGTGCAAGGTAAAATTTTGGGCACCTGGGTGGCTCGGTTGTTTAAGCATTCGACTTCGGCTCAGGTCATGATCTCATAGTTTGTGAGTTCAAGCCCCACGTGGGGCTCTGTGCCAACGGTGCAGAGCCTGCTTGGGATTCTCTCTCCCTCCCTCTCTTTCCGCCCCTCCCCTGCTCTCTCTCTCTCTCTCTTAAAATAAATAAAGTTTAAAAAATCTATTAAAAAAGAAGTGAAAAGTAAAACTTAAAACACTAGGTGATGAAGCAAAATAGTTTAATACTACTAATGTTCCCAGGTTGCAATTGGAGATGTTATAAGCAGTGAATCCTCAGAGAGGGAGAAAAAAATCCTTTTGCGTACTTATGGAAGTGTGGACTTTCCCCATTATTGAACAAAAAGATGTCATTTATCTTAGAAAAGTTCATTTTAAGGATTTTAGAAAACCGAAAAGGTCATTCATTGAATACAGATTTCACAAATGAAATTCCTTGCCCACCTACTAACTTTCTATGTCTTTCTTTTTCCTCAGTTAGAAGTAACCACCGTCACTCTGTGGCTTAACTTAGCCAATCATCTTCCAGAGTTCTGCCACCTGCTCTCCCAGGACTTTTGCAGGAGAGCCACACAGCCTCCGCAGTGGGTCATGGTGGTGACCTTCCAGTATCATAGGTGAGTGTGCATCCCATCACAGACTGGCTTTTTTTCTCACCCATTTGATGGTTTGGGCATATAATCATCTCTGGGATAGACCAAAACCAAAAGAGCCTAATGTAGTACACTGGGGAGCCACTGAGAGGGTCATTTGAATCAAGCCATGGGTTTCAGAGTGGGGCAGCCAGAGGTCAAGTCTCTGCTCCCATCCTGAGTCTGAAATCACCTGGGTCTTCATTTACAGTAGGACCAGAAGGACAAAGAATTAAATTGCTTCGACCCAGCAGAGACCAGTTCAGAAATACAGTTTTCTCTTTTGAGGGCATATTCATAATTCTGTCTTATCTTAAGCTTTCGCTCGGCCATTTTTGTGCTGTGCTGGCCTCAGAGTCAGAGTCTGTTGTCTGAAAGGGTTTTTCTGAAATGTTTACCCAGGAAGCACATGGAATGCACCCCGACAAGTAAAGCCCATGTTTCCACTGTTCACTGAGGCTCTTTGTTTTCACATATCAAATACCAAATACTTTATTTGCTAATAAAGATTCAAGACTTCAGCCACGGGGAAAAGAAAGGGAACCAGTGGAAATTAGTGGCATCCCGGTAAAAGGGAAAATATTTCATTAATTTCATTTTGAAAAGCAGGCTTTCATGGGTGCTAGAAAATTCCCCTAGCGTTGTTTCATTAAAAAGCACGGTATGTGTCAGAGTATGAAAACAGGAAAGGGGTGAGAGAGTCGCCGTTGTTTGATCATCTCACTCAAGGGGAAATTTGTCTGAGATAAACAGTTCTCAGAAACAGCAATCGTTTCATGATCTGATGTTTTCAATGGTTGTGGTATACTCCAAGTGAGGCTTGGACTGAAAGTCCACACTCTTCAGGGCTATGAAAGGCAGGGCAAGTCAGTGGACTGTCTTAGGACTTGAAAGAACTTGGGACCCAAAGGGGTAATGATTTCACTATCAGACAGTAACTTTAATTTGTGGGGACTGGCAAAGAAAAAAAAGACATAATTATTTGGCAATTATAGGGAAGTTGATTGAGAGGTGATTATAGGAAAAACATATAAACATCCTTGGATGTTATTCAAAAGGATAAAATATTAACATTAGACTTGGTAATTAGATAGTCCTAATAAAATTTCTAAGGGACTTACTAAAATACTAGTTATAGAGTTTATCACTTCCAGACTCGTGGGACGGTGAGGTGGGAAATAGTACAGAAAAGGAAACGTATTTCCTAAATTTATATAACCATTATATGGCTTATATAAAAAAAGAAAAAAATGGAAAATTACCGAAATAAGCATGCAATTTAAGAAGTTAACCTGAAAAACACAATATAATCCACCCAAAGAGGCTGGAAAAAAAAGAAAAGAAAGGAAAGACAGGAGAAGAAATCAATGAAATAGGAAAAATAAAAACAATAAAGAGGATCTATATGCCAGAAGTTGGATTTTTAGGAAGATTAATAAATGAATACTTGCCTCACATAACTGATCAAGAAAAAAGAGAGAAGGTATAAATAAACAGTAAAATGGGCCAAACCACAAATATAGTGGAGATTATGAAGATTAAAAAAAAAGAATAATATGAATACGTTTATAAAAATAAATTGAAAACTTAGATGAAATGGACAAGATCCTAGAATGACTCAAGCAACAGTAGAAAATCTGAATGGTTTGATAATAACAAACAAAATTAGATCAGTAGTTGAAAATCTTCCCACAAGAAAACCAAGCCCAGCTTTTGGTTCTACAGGTAAGTTCTCCCAAAATTCAGGAACAGATATTTTCAATGTTACCAACCTCTTTCGGAAAGCAGAAAAAGAGGAAATATTACCTCAACTTACTTTACAAAATTTGTATAATTCTGTTTTGAAAATGGGGGGGGGGGGGGGACGGTTCATGCATAAGAATTGAGCGAAATTCCTAAGCAAAATATTGGTAGCCTGAATTCTGTATGTTGTATACTACATCATAATCAAGTTAGATTTATTTTAGTAATGCAAGATTACTTCAAATTCAGAAAATCTGTTGATATAATTGACATTACAGATTAAAAGGATGAGGGGATATAATCATCCTAATAGATTCAGAACAAGCAGTTGATGAAATTCAATATGCAGCAGAGTAACAATAGAAGAGAATTTCCTTAATGTGATCAAAGGTCCACATTTTAAAAAAAAGACAATAAATACCGTATTTAATGTTGAGATGTTGAAAGTATATTTTTTGAAATCAGGAACAATTCAAGGACACACTTTCTTACTGCTATTCCATCTTGTTCTAGAAGTCTTAGTCTTCCTAGATAAACAAGAAAAACATATTAAAAAATATAAGAATTGAAAAGGAGGAAGAGCCCTTGGTTGGCTCACAGTTAAGCACCCAACTCTTGATTTCAACTCAGGTCTTAATCTCATGGTCATGATCTCATAGTCATGAGATCAAGCCCCATGTCAGACTCTGCACTAAGCATAGAAACTGCTTAGGATTCTCTCTCTCTCTGCCCCTCCCCATCCAACTCTCTCTCAGAATAAATAAATAAACTTTTTAAAATCTTTAAAAAAAAAAGGAAGAAACAAAATTATTACTGTATATATAGATCATATGACTGCATAGAAAACCTAAAAAATATCTACAAAATGTTAACATTAGAACTTCTGGCATGGTTACTAGATATAATACCAATTTGTAAGAGTTCATTGTTCTCCATTCCAATAACAAATATTTGAGTTTAATGTTTTAAAAAGATACCGTTTACAAGATCAAGAAATACATACAATAACTTAGGAATAATTCCAAAACAACACAGGCAATACTTTCCTGCAAAAATAATTCTATAAATGTAGAATTCTTTTAAATATTTAAAAGCATAAAAATATTTACATAAATTGGGGCACCTGGCCAGCTCAGTTGGTAAAGCATGAGACTCTTGATCTTAGGGTTATGAGTTCAAGCCCACATTGGGTGTAGAGATTATTTAGAAATAAACCTAAAAAAATTGTTTTAAATCTACATAAAAGGAAGGACATACTAATTTAATAGACCAGAAAGCACAATTTCACAAAGATGTTAGGTCTTAGGGGCACCTAGGTGGCTCAGTCGGTTAAGCACCTGACTCCTGATTTCAGCTCAGATCATGATCTCATGGTCATAAGTTTGAGCCCCACATTGGGCTCCGCGCTGACAGTGTGAAGCCTGTTTGGGATTCTCTCTCCCTGTTCCTCCCCCACTCTCTCTCTCTCAATCTCAAACTATATAAATTAAAAAAAAAAAAAAAAAAAAAAAAGATGTCAGGTCTTATACAAGTGTATTATAGACTAAGTGAAATTCCAACTGAAATCCCTAAACGATTTTTCTTGGAAGTTGACAACTTCTAAAATTTATATTAGAGGACAAAGAGCTTATTATAGTCAAGACCTCTTGAAGAAGATAAAGCAGGTAGAGGGATTTCCTCAACCAGACAGCAAGGCTCACTACAATGCTATAGTAATTAAGATAATGTGATCTGTCTTAATGGAACAGACAAACAGACCAATGGGACGGATTAAGACATGCCTAGAATGCCTAGACACAGACCCACACACGTGTAAACACTGACATTTGTTGGAAGTGATATTACAGAGGTAGCTTGGAGTACTCCCAGGTGGTGTGGAACTCTTAACTATCTCTATAAAAAAACTATATTGGATCTCTACCTTGTAACTTACTCAAAAACTAATTCCTGATGGCTGAAGGATTTAAATGGGAAAAGCAAAATTTTAAACCTTTAGAAGAATATCCAGGCTCTTAAGAAACATACACTGAAGTATTTAGGGGCAAAGGGTCATGATTGATTTACCTTACTTTTAAATGTTTAAAGAGAGAAAGAGAGAAAAAAAATAGTGGGAGAGAGAAAACGCAAAAGGAAATGAAGATAAAATGTAAACAATATGGGAATCTGGTTATAGGACTTACTGGAGCCCTTGGTACAATTTTTATACCGTCAACTTATCTGTGAGCTGGGAGCTATTTCAAAATAAAAAGCCTTTTTTTCTTTTACATAAATCTTTTAGAAGACGACACAGGAGACAACCTTTATCACCTCAGGGTACAGAAGCCAAACACAACTCAAAAGATGAAAATCATAAGGGAAAATATTGACGAAATAGGTTGAAAAATGTCTGTTCCTTAGAAGACGCCGTGAAGAGAGTAGAAATTTCTTTGTAATCAAAGAAATGCAAATTAAAACCCCGATGGGGCATAATTTCAGACACACATGATTGGCAAATATTAAAAATCTCAATGATAGCAAGTATTCGTATGTACAGCACGGTGACTGTAGTTAATAATACTGTGTGGCATATTTGAAAGTTGCTAAGAAAGTAGGTCTTAAAAGTGCTCATCACGAGAAAAAATAACTGTGTACGGTCATCTGTGCTAACTAGACCTACTGTTGCTATCATTTTGCAATATACATACATATCAAATTACCATGTTGTACACCTGAAGCTAATATAATGTACATGTCAACTATATCTCAATTTTGAAAAAGTGTTCAGAAAGACCTGGAACCACCAGAGGTCTCATAGGCAGTAGCGTAAAAATCAGTGCAACCTTCAGCAACATCTATTAATGTTGACCCAGCAATTTCACTCCTAGATACTTACAGACACTAGCAAAATTCGTGCACACGTAAACCAGGGGACACATATAAGATTGTTTATAATAGCATTGTTTGTAATATATAAAAAGACTGAAAAGAATCTAAAATTTCCATCAAGAGTGAAGTGCATAAATACAATGTGTTATGTTAATAGAATAGAATACCAAATAGCTATGTACAGCAACATGAATGAGTCCCAGAAGCGTTGAGGGGGTCCAAAGTAAGTCCCGAAAATACATGCAAGCAGTCGAGATGAGATTTTGAAAAATGAGGAGTGAGCTAGGAGAAGAGAGGAAAGGACACGGCAGTCACAGAGACAAGGGACAGCATAACCCTTTCAGGATCTGCAAATGCACCCCTCCTCCATCAACGTTTCCCTAAGGTGGACCTCAGGTATCCATGAACTCCGTGCTGATACCTTTTATTAAACCATGAGAAATTCTGTATAAGTGAATTGCTTCTTAGAAATAGCTGCATAAGGAGGGGCACCTGGGTGGCTCAGCGGGTGAAGTGTCCAACTTTGGCTCAGGTCATGATCTCACGGTTCATGGGTTTGAGCCCCGCGTCGGGCTCCCGGAGCCTGCTTTGGATTCTGTCTCCCACTCTCTCTGCCTGTCCCCTGCTCATACTCTGTCTCTGTCTCTCAAAAACAAATAAACATTGAAAAAGAAAAAAGAAAAAAGCAATAGCTGCAGAAGGGGAAGAATGAGTTTAGGAAGCCAAGAAAAGAGGTAAAGCCCTTAGAAAAGGAGTAAAAATGTCTGCAATTAATTCCTCATAGGACTCAGGTGGGGAAATTAAATCCTGTGCATAGGCCTTCCCTCCAGCGACGTCCCCAAGGATGAAAGGGGCAAAGACAAATGTAAGGCTTGTTTCAATGTGAAGATTACAGAAGTACAATCAAGCTGCATTAACCTGAATTTTGGAGAGGGATTTTAAAAGTCAAAGACAACTAAATTAAGGTTTTCCCTCAGCTTTTTCCATCTCAGGTGCTTAAGTTACTCCCTGAGATCACAATGGGAATGAGCAGTTTTTAAAAGTTAGAGGGATTTTCCACAAACGTATGGCCAACTAATCTTTGACAAAGCAGGAAAGAATATCCAATGAAATAAAGGCAGTCTCTTCAGCAAGTGGTGCTGGGAAAACTGGACAGCGACATGCAGAAGAATGAACCTGGACCACTTTCTCACACCATACACAAAAATAAACTCAAAATGGATGAAACACCTAAATGTAAGGCAGAAAGCCATCAAAATCCTCGAGGAGAAAGCAGGCAAAAACCTCTTTGATCTTGGCCACAGCAACTTCTTACTCAACATGTCTCCGGAGGCAAGGGAAACAAAGCAAAAATGAACTATTGGGACCT
The DNA here is from genome assembly GCF_024362965.1 of Panthera pardus. NCBI lineage: Eukaryota > Metazoa > Chordata > Mammalia > Carnivora > Felidae > Panthera > Panthera pardus. The sequence goes on along the minus strand of NW_026526732.1, from coordinate 17,607,538 downwards.
CATCAAAATAAAAAGCTTCTGCACAGCGAAGGAAACAATCAGCAAAACTAAAAGGCAACGGTCACAATGGGAGAAGGTATTTGCAAATGACATATCAGATAAAGGGTTAATATACAAAATGTATAAAGAACTTTTCACCTCAACACCCAAAAAACAAATAATCCAGTGAAGAAATGGGCAAAAGACATGAATAGACACTTCTCCAAAGAAGAGATCCAGATGGCCAACCAACACATGAAAAAATGACCCCATGACCCAGCAATTGCACTACTAGGCATTTATCCACAGGATACAGGTGTGTTTTGAAAGGACACATGTACCCCAATGTTCATAGCAACACTATCAACAGTAGTCAAAGTATGGAAAGAGCCCAAATGCCCATCGATGGATGAATAGATAAAGAAGATGTGGTATGTGTATATATATATATACATATATATATATATATATATATACACACACACACACACACACACACACACACACACAATGGAGTATTACTCAGCAATCAAAAAGAATGAAATCTTGCCATTTGCAATTATGTGGATGGAACTGGAGGCTATTATGCTAAGTGAAACTAGTCAGTCAGAGAAAGACAAAAATCATATGACTTCACTCATAGGATTTTAAGAGACACAACAGATGAACATAAGGGAAGGGAAATAAAAATAATATAAAAACAGGGAGGCGGGCAAAACAGAAAAGACTCATAAATATGGAGAACCAACTGCGGGTTACAGGAGGGGTTGTGGGAGTGGGGATGGACTAAATGGGTAAGGGGCACTAAGGAATCTACTCCTGAAATCACTGTTGCACTATACGCTAACTAATTTGGATGTAAACTTTAAAAAATAAAAAATAAAATTTAAAAAAAAGTTAGAGGGATTTTGTGTCTAGAAAGAAAGATTTTCTGTAGCAGGGCTTAAAATTAGTATTCAATCCATTAAAACTATAAATTGAGAATCTCGGTGTTTACAAATGTTTACATTCAACCTACAAATCTTGTTTCTTTTTTATTTAGAAATTTAGTAATTGTCCAAATATAAGAAAAGTCATTTCACATCCCTTGATTAATTTTTAAATTAGCTCATAAGTAGAAGAACTGAATTTTCTTCTCTTAAATAACAAAATTCGCTTAGACATTCCATACTACAGTTACATATTTAGTACACATAATTAAATATATTTAATTATATTAAATATAATAATTTATATTTACTACATAATTAAATATATTTAATACATCGTGGCAAATGCCTGTCAAGTAAATTTAACAAATCTAAAAGTACATTCCTTTCTAACATTTAATCACCTTTTGGCTCCAATAAATTTTAGAATACAGTAAAGTCAATAATTCTAATCTCACACGTCTTAAAATCAGATAACACATACTAAATGTAGCACAGTCATGACAAAACTTACTACATTCATGTGATCCTTACGAATGCATACCTTACATAACACCATCAACATTACCTTAACTTTTTAATCCTGGATGTACAAGTTTATGCAGTGGAGACCAGCAATAACACTCTGGCTGGCTGCAGCAACCAGAGTGGAGGCCAATAATAGATCTTGCCATTGACCTGGGCCGGGTGACCCTTCCTGAGTCACAGGCCAACAAGGGGAACCCTGGTTCAACCTTAGGCTCTGTCTGCTTACTCAATTATTCACTGAAATAGTTTCATAATATTTTGCTTCATGCCCACACTCCCTTCCAATTCCCTGCCCCACCCAGATTGCGACATCTTTTTTTTTTGAACCAAATAATATATCTTGGAGGGCTTTTAAAAATAATTTTTAATGTTTATTTTTGAGAGAGAGACAGAGCGCGAGCAGGGGAGGTGCAGAGAGAGAGGGAGACACGGAATCCGAAGCAGGCTTCAGGTTCTGAGCCGGCAGCACAGAGCCCGACTCAGGGCTCGAACCCATGAACCATGAGATCATGACCTGAGCCAAAGTCGGATGCTTAACCAATTGAGCCACCCAGGTGCCCCTGAACAATTTTTTCAAGATCAGTTTATAAAGAACTTCCTCGATATTCTTAATGACTGCAATGACTTTTGTTGTATGGATAATATGTACCATAATTTACTTAAGTACTCCTTTATTAATATTTATATTGTTTCTATTCTTTCATTAATACAATTGATGCAACATAAAGCCTTGTGTATATGTAATTTCTTTTTGTGTTTTTTCCAGCTTTATTGAGATATGATTGATGAATTAAAATTGTATATATTTAAGGTATAGAGTGTGATGTTTTGATATACATATACATTGTGAAATAATTGTCATAATCAACCTAATTAACGTATCCATCACCTCACAGAGTTAAGCTTTGTGTGTATATGTGCCCATGCATGGAGAACACTTGAGATCTACTTTCTTAGCAAATTTTAAGTATACATTATATCGTTACTAACTATAGTCATCAGCCTAAGCATTATTAGCTCTCCAGAATTCATTTATCTTGTAAGTGAAAATTTGTACTCTTTGACCAGCATCAGGTTGCAATGTCTTTATGTCTTTTCATTTCTGAAACTCTGTACCCTCTGTGATATTTTACCTTGTCATCTGTTTTCTCATTGCTGTAACCATTAATTTACCCAAGGCCAACCCAGAGGGGGGAAATGAGTGCTCTGGATCGTAAATTCCGACAGGCATTGGACACTTGGTTAGAAGATGAGCCAGAGACAAAACGTATTCTTAGACCATGAAGTATCTGCAACAAAGACAAAAAAGACTTACAAACATCTTGAAACCCTGGGTGGGAGACGTTCCCTGCTGTTTCTGACAAGCAGGGGTTGGCGAATAAAAATTACTTCAGCGCCCATGTCTTAGTCAGTTTGGGCTTCCATAACAGAGTTCCATAGACTGGGTGGCTTGAACAACAGAAATCTATTTCTCATAGTTCTGGAGACAGGGAAGTCAGATCAAAGTGCCAGCAGATCCAGCATCTGGTGACGGCCAGCTTCCTGGCTGGTAGACAGCCACCTTTTTCCCTGGGTCCTCACTGGCCAAGAGAGCGATCGTGTTTCTCTTGTCTCCATATAAGGACATTCATTCCAGCATGAGGGGTCCATCCTCATGGCCCAATCTCCAAATACCATCACGCTGGGGATCAGGCTTCAACATACAAATTTTAGGGGGACACAAACATGCAGCCAACAGCAGCCCATTGTAACTTAAGATGTGTAAAACGTCACTGCCTTTGTGTCGACCTCCCCAGCGGGGACACAGACGCTGTTACAGTTACAGTAGTCATCCAGTTGTGAGCAGTTATGGCCCCTCCCTGCTGGTGTAAGAACTTGGGCACCTCCAAATACCACCCAAAGATTTGTGGTGGTTCCCCCACAAATGTCTCACATGTTTTCATCAATGAATTCACTCACACAGCTGAGGCACTGGTAGTTTTAGTTTAAGCACTTTTAAATGACCCACCACTGGCTCGCTCGAGACCCCAGGGCTGTCCCATTCGGTGGTGCGTCGTGTACCCACAGGTGAACAAGAGTGACACTGCCAAGAAGGCCTCAGTGCGACACACATGGAACGCCTCCAGGTATAGGGTTTGGGGAAATCGCAACATGGTTCTTCTAGTTTTTCTTTTAGCTCCTGAGGGATCCAGCCAAGATGGGGGTTTCCCAAGAAATCAGACCTAACACACAACAGAATTTGAATTCCAGCAGAAAACAGAGAAGAAGCTATAGCTTCTTATGTCCTCACCCTGTCCCGTAGGCTTTCGTTCCTCAAACACATTTTGCTCTCCACATAATGCGTGGCCCTTCCAAAATAGAAGCAAAACCCAAACCAAAACACTCCAGTCTCCACAGAGCCTCATCTGAGGACCAGTATATAGATTGTCCAACAGCAACCGGGGTTGTGGGAGGGGAGAGCTGACACCCCTCCAAAGTATGTTTCAGTGTTTTCTACCCACAGAGACCCTCTCAGGAAAACATGAATAAAAAGAAACTTCCTCTTACTATTTCAACCTTAGACTATATACCAAGCACTTTTCAGCCCCCTGCCAGGTTAAAAATCACACCAATCCAGACAGTATGCAGTTTATTAAAACTCTGTTCCCACTGGGGTAGCAGAAACAGCTAATATTATTGTTTTAAAGATATTGAAGCCAGGTTTTGGGGGGTGTTGTTTGTTAGTACAAGCTGATAGGACCAAGTAGCTCCCTTTTTATTCTTCAGAACAATTGGGAGGCGTTTGGTTTTTGCTTTGTGTTTCTTTGGCTTTTTATTCTATTGTATGTCAACTGACTCATTTGGAGGGCGTAAATTCACATGTCAGCCTGTGGTCTGACCAGGGTGAGTTACCCATAGGGGAAAAAAAAAAAAAGAGAACATTTTCAAATTAAGGTATATTCAGCAGTCATACATTCTTATTTGATTTTTCCTTACTCTTTAAAATTTATTGACCAGCAACCAGACCACATGAGCCAAGGGCCTGTGCCTGAGATAGTCAGGTGGGAAGGTTGGTCAACATCAGTCCCATCTTTTCAGCGGAGATAATCTGGGTATAAGAAACAGAAACCCACTTCCAGCAGCTTTAGTAAAGGGGGGTCTCGTGCAAGCACAGCGGAGTGCTTCATGAAGTGGAAAATGTACACCTAGGAAATCCATAGCGGTTGGGAACTAAAGGCTTGCTCGCTGTCTCATTTTTCTACCTCCTCTAACCCCAGCTTGATGGTCTCTCACGTCTATTTCCCTGTGTGCCGTCGCTCCTACCTCTGGCTTCCCTTGGCAGACTGGCTTTCTCTGTTCACACACGAGTCCTCATGGCCCAAAAAGGCTGCTCTAATCCAGTCTTCCAGTTGAAGAAATGTCCATGGAACAAGCGTCTCTTTGTCTCTTAAGTCAAATTTTTGTAATTTATAGCTGAGTTCTTCAGGTTGAGTCAGATGTCCCTGATCTGTGTTAGAAAAATAGTTGCCGAACTCTACTCTTCAACAAAGCCTGTAAAAAAGGTGCTTGTAAAACGAGGGATGGTCTTTGCAGGCCCCCTAAACATGTTTACCACGCTTCCTATTTTCATATTTGAACCTCTTAGCAAATCCAGCCCTATTTACCCTGGCAGGTAGTGAGGCAAGAGACAAACCATCCATCTTGGTAAACCCGTACATCATGTTTGGTTTTGCGGAGAAATGCCCCACAGAGATGGGACTAATATACCCAAGGTCCAAGAGTATAATGTTTATTTTTGAAAGAAAAGTAAGTAAGGGAGAGTATTATAGCAGATTTCAACGTATCAGTAGAGGCACTTATTTTTAACCAAAAACATATTAATTAAAAGTATGCAAATAATCCCTTTGACTTAGGAATTTCACTTCAAAGATGTGTATTAAGGAAATATTCATAATAGAACACAAAACGCAATAAAGGAAAGTGCTCATTATGGATGCATAGAACATAACTATCAATAGAATTTCGATGACAAATTTATGTTCTGTGCATGTGGTTGCAATCAGGCAGCCTCTAAAAAAAATCACCTTTTTGAAGACTTTTTACTAACATGGAAAACGGTTCATAACACACTAGAGGAAAAAGATCAAAATACACAATTACGTGTCCAATTCTAAGATTGGTGGTCTATTGTTTTATAATATAGATCATATTTACAATACATATTCTAATGGCCTTGTTGACTGAATTTTTTCTAACGTTTTTTAATGTTGATTTCTTTTTGAGAGACAGAGACAGAGTGTGAGCGGGGGAGGAGCAGAGAGAAACAGAGACACAGAATCCGAAGCAGGCTCCAGGCTCCAAGCTGTCGGCGCAGAGCCTGACGTGGGGCTGGAACTCTCAAACCGGGAGATGGTGACCTGAGCCGAAGTTGGATGCCTAACTGACTGAGCCACCCAGGCGCCCTGGACTGAATTACTTGATCAGTTTGCTTCAGTTTTCCACCTCATAACAGTGGATTCAATAAAATGAACACAAAAGAGAAAAACAGAAAGAGAAGAAAATATTAGTAAAATACCATGAAACATGACCAGTGTTTGCCTTTATTTTTCAGCCCATCTTTTGTTCTTGTGGGAAGGGCACTGTGGAAACTAGCAATTTTCCTGAAACTGCCATCTGACAGGGGCTGTTTTTTTCTTATTCCTCATCACAATCTACAAATGCCCCAACATAACGCTTGTGATCACCAGGGGTTAATTGTGCATTTCAGCTTCCACTAGCACACGGGGAGGCTGATAGGGTTTCTGAAAATGGTTGCTTCTATATATATTTTTTTTTTTTTATGAATGGTTATGTTTATTATGACAATTGAGTGTTGACAAGCATGGCAGAGACTAAAAATATAGTTCCTTTTTGAAATAAAATATTCAGCATTTTCACTGGCTGAAGATTTATTTGGCAGTAAGTTCTTGGTTAAAATTCCCTGAGGTTTGTTTATATGGCTATTTTGGTTCTTTATTTTAAGTATATCAGCATTTTTCCACAGCTTCAAGCTATTCTCATCTCAGCATGTAGGAAGTTAATAGGTAGCACAGAAGCTTATTATTTTAATTCCAGTGAAAATATAATCAACTAAAGAAGCAAGAGCGGTAACCCCATCCCTTCTGGCATGCTGAAGTATGCAAATTCAAACTCATCATGGCTCTCAGGACCTCTGGTCCTGGTGACCAAAGGGATGGGCTTGCGACACTCGGCTCCGAGTAATCTACAGGCACTGCCAGTGGACGCGAAATAAGGACGGCTTGGAATTTTGTTTCTCTAATGTGACAAAACTTTATGAGATTTTTTTTTTTTAAAGAAGCATAAAAGCAATGTAGTTCCATTTAAGGTGGTTGCCCACCTAGATAATGTATGTATTTGTCACCATTCTGCAAAACATCCGTGAACTGGTTCTCAGATACAGTGTATTAAATGCATCAGAAAATTAACCTTGTCAGTTTCTAATCACATACGAATGAGATTATAAAGTTAGATTACTCAACGTATTTACCAGACTGGGCTCCAGATGCCTTTTGCATTTTCTAAAGAGCAGATCCCCTCACAAAAGCAAAGTTTGCCACCAATAAATCCTTCAAAACCACATGCCTTGCTCTAAGACAAGAATTCCAATATGAAAATTGCAAAAGGGATTAGAATAATGGCAGAATCACTGGAATGAGTGTATAGATTTACAACCTAACAACTCTGAACTAGGCATTTGGATCTGTGAGACCAAACTTTAATTAAAAAAAAAAAAAGAAAGAAAGAAAGAGGAAGAAAGAAAGAAAGAAAGAAAGAAAGAAAGAAAGAAAGAAAGAAAGAAATCCTGACTTTTTTTTCATTCACTTAGTAGTGAGTGAGTGCCAGCCACTGTTACAAAGGATGCAGCAGACATGGCCGACATAGGGACATAGGTTTGGCCTTAACTCTATGGCAATACCAATCTAGTGACAACTAATTTTTAAAAGTGTTTTAATATGCTATTTTAGAATTATGTGAATTTGAACTCTCTCAGCAAGATATATATAGAATAGGATATCTCAAAAGTGAGAAAGCTAGGGGAAATTTTTTGAAGTCTTTTCCTTTGTTTTTTGTTATTGTTGTTGTTGTTTTCTGTATGGGACTTTGAAACAAAGCAAGGAAGTATATTTGGATTCATCTCAATGTAATTTGAGTACCTAGATAGCCTCTGAGACTCTGGAAGTCTCCCTAAGCTGGAATATGCAACCAAAGCTTCCCACCTACCTCACGGTGGTTGCTATGAAATAAAGGACTAAAAACTTTAAATGCTGCTTAATTAAAGCATCTTTGCCATCATCAGTAGCAGTGGCAACATTCTCTAGTAGTTGAGACTTCCCAGGTTTCACCCCTTTAACAAAAGGGTAAAAACAGTTTGGGAAAGTCAGTTAAAGTCAATTCAGCTTCAGTCAACAAATACAATCTAACTACCAGGAATGGAGCTCAGATATGAGGATACAAAAATCAATGTTCTGGTGAGATTTCTTCAGCTGCAAGGAACTCATCCAAGTTACCTCAAGTATTGGTATCTTCCTGAGAATGTAATAGGGACGCATAGTCTCTCAGCTCTCAGCTAGGACCAGCTCTGGAAGTTTTATCCCCCAACTTCTACCAGTCTAGATGTCTAGAGATCTCCTAAGCTTAGTGGTGTCTTGATGTAAGGAAAATAATCTTGCTCAGGAGATGACAGTGGTTTGGCAAATAATATCTAGAAAGACTGGCAGCTTGATGTTCCCATTCAGAAGATGAACAGAATCTTAACCAAACAGAATTGCACTGCAGTGGGAGCATCAAAGTTCCTGTCATACTGCAGAGCATCACCTAGATTGGGTGGGGCCCTTGGTCTCTCCAGAAAATTCAAGGGCCACCATTTATAGTGCTCTTCCTACTTTTCAAGTCACCCCCCAAATTGGGGGTGAAGGACATTCAGCTGATTCCCTTAAGTCAAGGCCCCTTCCCTTTCCCATTTCCCAAGTACCACTGTTCTCTCCTTTACATCCTCAAGGACTGGTCCATGTAGGAGAATAAACTCACATTTTTTCCTAAATGATGCTGTCATTGCATCAGAGAAATAAAAGTACCTGCCCTCATTAATCACGATCTTGACCTCAACTACTTCTCTTGGGTCCTAATACCTTGACCTTCAAAGATTCTAAGATGCTGTGTGGCAGGTGTCTCTTACTGTGCCTTTGGCCTCCCCATGCTGGACTCCCCCACTCCCCATCAGCCATCTCCTTGATGAGCAAGCAGCACAAAATTGTTGGTACTGAATCTCAGACTAAAGGAAAAGTCATCCAACCCAAGGATTCTTTCTTTGTTAAAAATTATTAACCACTTATTCCCAACTCTCTAAAAATATTAACCAATTATATCCAGTTGTCCAAAGGCCCATTCCTAAAATCATCCCATCAATTCAAATTGGTTCCTTTCTACCGGCTTGCCAAGCAAAAATGTTCTTCCTCTCATTGGAAGTGCAAGTCCCTTTCAACACATAGGCCTGTGAATATGCCATGAGTATATAAATTCTCCTTTTAAGTTACCATTGTATTAATGAGTAGTAGTAGGCTTAACTGAAATTCAGGGATATAATTGGCACTGTTTATTTTGTTCATTAAATTAATTTAAAACGGGGCAACAGCGTGGCTCAGTTGGTTAAGCACCTGACTCTTGATTTTGGCTCAGGTCATGATCTCATGGTTCATGAGTTCAAGCCCTGCATTGGGCTCTGCACTGATAACACAGAGCCTACTTGGGATTCCCTCTCTCCCTCTCTCTCTGCCCCTCACCCACTCACACACACACACTCTCTCTCTCTCTCTCTCTCTCTCTCTCTCTCTCTCTTTCTCTCTCTCAAAAAGAAATAAACATTTAAAAAATTAATTTGAAATAAATGTGTATCAGTAAACTTACGGGGTTAGTGGTTTAAGGTGGGTAAGAATTCAAATGACTTCTTTTCACATAGAAAAGTTTCGTAGACAAAAGAGAACAATTAAATTACCCTGTGTCACTAGCTTTTTCTGTGACCTTATTAATATCCTTAAGACCTTTAGGAACATATTTTAAGTAATGTACATTTGTGCTGCCTTTGACATTCCAGGGACCTTGGTGACCAGGAATTTAGATAATAAACGATTGGAATGGAAATTGTCCTCGATTTTGCCCACATCTAAAGATGAGGATGCATATGTATATTTTTTTTTCCGTCTGCCATCCAGGAAAGAGTGCTGTCTGCTACGTCTTGTCTTCTAGCCATTCCATCACACACCCCTTTAAATCTGTGTGTGGTGAATGATGTATTTACTCTTTCAGAGTATCTGGTCACAGTCCGATCAGACTATAGTTAGGCTTTAACATTGGCTCACATCTTTATTCTTTGGACATTATAGAGTGCCTAATATGCCAGGTATTGTATTTGGCTTTGAAAATATAAAGACGAAAAAAAAAGAAAGAAAATACAAAGATGGGGAGAAAGATGGAGAAAGATCTGGGAAGAAAGATGGATAAATTACTAACTACATCACAATATGACGAACACGTTAATGAAAACATGGACAGAGTAGTTTGGAGGCAGAGAGGAGATCGTGAGTAATACCTGAAAACTGAGAATTAACCCAAGTTTTATTTGCTTCATTCGGGCGAGACTGGCATGGCAAGTGTAAAGTGGATGAATCGTGTACATACACACACATACGTACACATACCCATTAGAGCACAATTTTCAATTTTTGCGTGAAGCTGCATGATGTACCTATTTCACAGCTGAGGGAATCAAGACACGTACTTCACTGGAGTCTTAGCTGGTTTCAGGGCCACTGAGGCTGACCCTGGCATTGTCTGGCACTTTGATTCATTTTCTCTGCCTTGTTTGCTAGAGAATATTTTTCAACAGTGGACGTTCATGATTTCCAAGCACTCAGAAAAATGCTGTTTGACCACTGTAGAAATTCTTCTTGATTGTTTTGGATTAAGAATTGCTACTCTGCTGAAATTAAGCCAAAGCAGCATTCAGGAAGCAAGGTGTTTTGTTTGAACAGAACACAGATCAAAGCTGGAAATGGGGGCTGCTTCAGTTCCCTGTCCTGAAGCCTTGTCAAGCCTGCGAATTCCGTTGTAAAATCCTTGCTTCCAGACCTTGGGAACATGGCTTCACAGGTCTGCCTCTTCTAAACTCACACTTGCCATTTGCTTTCATTCTGTGGCTTCTAGGCCTGTTTCAAGAATTCAATTCAAAATTGTAATTTCATGGACTATTATGCAATTCTTTCTAATGGAAGGCCACTAAGATTGTCAAATTTCATTGGTTACCAAGTCATGTAGCTGACTGACCGATGATTACATTACAAAGTAAATGTAAGCCCCTACACAGCCCCTGATAGGGATTTTCCTCTTGAGACATGTGTACAAAGAACTGAATGATGACTGTGGAGGGAGAATCACGATTACCTCTGTGATGTGTTTCTCAGACAAACGTACACCCCCAGAGATGACTGTGGTCAGTCAGGCCTCGAGGCTGTGTTAGCTCACTGTGGGACAGCAGTTGACAGCTAATTTTAACTTCTTCTTAGCTTAAGTAAACTCCCTATAAAAATAAAACAGGAAAACGATGTTGAATTTCTGAAGCACTCATGTAAAAAAGTGTTATAAGAGCAAAGAAAATCCCATTTTTATTTCATTGAAATACAATAATATTCTTATGATGGACTGGATGTTTGTGTCCTCCCCCCTCACCCAAATTCATATGCTGAAGCCCTAATGTGATGGTATTTGGAGCTGGGGCCTTGGGAGGTAAGTAGGTCATGAAGGTGGAGCCTCCATGATGGGATTAGTGCCTTCATAAGAAAAGGAAACGAGCTGGCCCAGGCTCTCTTTCCACCAAGGGAGGATACAAGAACATGGTCATCTACAAACCAGGAAGGAGGCCCTCACCAGGCATCAGATTTACTGGTGCCTCGGTCTTAGACTTCCCAGTCTCCAGAACTATCAGAAATAAGTGTTTGGTGTTTAAGCCACCCAGTCTATGGTGATTTGTTATAGCAGCCCAAACTGACCGAGACACCACTGACCATCTAATATTTCTAAACAGAAACAATTGAAGTGATACATGAAGTCAGAGATTCCCAAAGTTTTGATTCCAAGCTTTGCTTTGGCTTTATAACATCTTTACATTTCTCTCCTCTTTTCTATTATATATTTATATATTATTTTTATATAGTACATTTTTCATGAAAAAAGTGATATATACTCATAGGAAGAAACTGAAACAGTACAGACTATCGATTTTTGCAATAATGCTACAATTAAAGCCTTATCCGTTGGGTAGATACCTAGAAATGGAAAGGATGAATCAAAATGTATGAACATTCAAAACTTTGGTAGATATTGCCAAGTTGTCTCCAAAGTTTATGCCTACACCGATACTATTTGTCTCCATGCACCTTCTCCACGCTGGGTATTACCAAACACTTACGTTTTACATATTTTAGAGGTTAACAAATGATATTCTATTGTGCTTTCAACTTTCCCATATTTAATTATTAGGAAATTGAATAATGTTTTACTTTTATTAAAGTCAATAAGCCCTTATTTTAGAGAGAATTGTATAATACCTCGAAATAATAGATACTGCTCTGAGATAATCTATGAAATTAAGGCAATTTAACTTATATTAGAATATAGATGGGAGGTAAAACTTTTAAACAAGTAGAAAGAAATTTGATATGGCTGTGAAAAGTGGAAAAGGAGAAAAAGAATAAGAACCCGTGGTAAATTGAAAACATGAAATCAGATGGCAGCAATGTATCATATACTTTCATATAATAGCATTATCTATCATGTTAGATAATATATCATTATTTTTAAATATAAATGAATTAAAACAGAGATCTAAAGACAGAAATTATTATAATTAATTATTAATATTATTTCCAAGAGACATATTTTTTTAAAGAAACCAGAAAGGTTGAAAAGCCTAGATAAGGATGCCCCAGTCAAATATGAACGAAAAAATATGCAATAACAGTTTTACCATTTGCATGTAACACGTTATATTTAATCTAAAACCAATATCAGAGAAGATACTTAAGGTAAAAGATCATAAAGTGGACTATTCAGACATGGTGTGGGTACATTACAGGGTGAATATTAAAGTTGAAGGGTTGCCTCATGCCATTAAAGACCTAAGTGTGAAAATAAAGACATACAATTAATAGAAAAAAAAAAGTTGGAGAATTTCTTCAAAAAGCCCCAAGAAGCATAAACCACAAAAGTGAAAACTAATGCATTTGATGACATCAGATGCCGAGACTTCAGGTTAACTAATAAAGGCTAATAATCACTAAGCAAAAATTTTAAAGGGTATTCATTCACCTGATCTTACTACCTCTCCTACGAGGCAGGGGCTGCTGTTCATCTGACAGATGAGGAATCAGGCACAGATCAGTTAAGTGACTTGTCCTAGGTCACATCCAGAGTGTAGGAGAGATGAACCCGACCTTGAGAGCCCTGGTGCTCACTCACTCCACTGTATGGCCTCTGGAAGACAACACAGACCAGTGAAGTATGGGGGATAGGCCGGGAGAAAGTATTTTAAATAACTGTAACTTAAACAATCGAACATACAAGAAATCCCTGCAAAGGGGCGGGGGAACAAGGAAAACCTATAGAAAGGTGGGCAGAGGATACAAATACACAATTCACAGCGGAGAAAACAGAAAGAGCTAATTAGTGTGTGAACAAATGCTCAGTCTACCTGGTAATTTAAAAATGCTAATTTTTGAAGAGCTAGGTTTCACTGGCCTTACACCAGGACCTCCCACACTTGTCTGCTGAAGAAGACTTTGCACAAGAGGAGCACACGGTGGCCATTGTGTCTACCTCTTCTAGCCCCAAGCACCAGGCGCTGCTGAATCTCCAGCCCCACGTTGGACTTGGTTATCTCCTACCATAATAGCTGGATATGATTTGTTTTCCTCTGATCTCCCAAAGTTATATACTTACATCCTTCCTAGGTCACTAACTGGATGTTGCCTTCTCCTATAGTTCTCTGTAAATTTGTCCTACAGCTTCCTCTCCAAGGGCAGGAACTCTTAGTCATCTAGAATTTTCTGTAAGACCAGCATAATATTTTGCACATAACAGGAGTCCAATAACTATTTATTGAATTGAATTGAGTGGAAGTGTGGTATGTTAAGCTCCCAGCTAGTAGTCAGGAAACCATACGAGCTTTGAAAATGAAGAAAAACAAAAGGGGAAAAATGACAAAGTTGAACGACATCAGCAGTTTCCAAAATGTGCACCCCAGAACACAAATCCTATAAAATCCTACTTGAAGAAAGGGTCCTGGGTCAAGTAATTCTGGAGACTACCATATAATATCCCCCCAACACACTGAACCCCTTTGGGAACCATAAACACTGGTGTGCTGGATCCGGTTTGTTCTAGCTTTCAAACGTCAATTGCTACATTTTTAGGAATTTTGTGAGTGAATTGTTAAACACGATCATTATTAAAAATTAAATTGTTTAACTTACAGTTAACTAAATTCTATTAAAAACAAGGTAATAATTACTCAAAACAATACTTCCTAATTCTTTCACTACATTTTGCTTTGATGTTTGCTCTTGAGGTTATTTACATCTGCTGTCTAGATTGTGGCCAGTACGGATGACCAAGTTTACCATCACTGATGTTGTGTTGGAAGGTTGAAATTGACCGTGAGGGGAATATTTACAGCACAGAAATCAGCAGATGCCACAAAGCAGGGCTTTTCCTCTGGAGAACTGGTTGTTGAACATTTAATATGTCATCACCTGGTTACAACCATCTGGTCTATTAAAATCCCTGATAGTCCTACGGTAAATACACCTGCTTCACTGTTTAAATCACTGTTCTGAACTTTAATTGATCAAAAGCTTAATTTAATGCATAACCTGTGTTAACATCCTGAGACACATCCTTTGGGACAAAATGGACTAGATGATCACTAAGGCCTTTTTCTAGTTCTTACAGCATGTGTCAATGAACATACACACTTACCACCCACTTCTCGGCTTTTCAGTGTATCGGGGAATGTGGATAAGGTTAACAGATCTTACCTGTAAAAAAAAAAGTTGAAATAATTTAAAAGGATTCCTACTTCCTAGAAAATATTAACTGATTTGTTTATGATTTCTCAGTTTTAGGCAATTTGGTTAAGTGCAGAATACCATATAGAAAGATTCTATTTTCACTCCGTCTGCAAGTGGGGCACTCAATACCTCTAAATCTTATTTCATTCATTTGTAAGGGCACTTTGTAGGATTTTTGAGAAGGCAGACCTAGATTACATATGAGGAGTTACACGGAAAGCTGGGCAGTTAGTATATACGAAGGGAAATACGATTCCGGGGTTTCTCTCTGAAAATGGTGTGATAAATACGGTTCACGAACTGTCTTTAGCGGAGTCTGCCAAATCTCAGAAGCCTTCTCCCAAATGCCCACGGCAAAGTGGATAAAGCCTTGGCTCAAACTCCAAAGCAACCTAACCTTGCTCCAAGCAACAGCTCAAATGTTATTGTTCAGATGCCTTCTGGCTTCATGGCCAAGCTCACAGGAAACTGTTTTCAAAAGATCTAATTGAAGCCAATTGTATCTGGACTGATCGTCAGTGTGAGTGAGACTGGGTGGTCCCAGTGCAGATGGAATTCTTGGTAGGGGGTTTTCACGAAGTGCCCCCTTACAATTGGGAGCAGTTACAGTTCAGAGAAGCCGCCCGCAATTTGGCCCAAGCCCAGAGAAAGGTGATTTTATCTCTCCGGTCAGCCTAATGTGGCACAGATCCGCTTTGGAATAATATTTTCATAAACATGGACATTTTCACTGTGGTTGAGGGTCTAAAAATGTTAACCTGCCTCTTTAGGAGGTCACTCTCAAAGGTGAGAACGAGGAGAGGGGAGGGCAGAAGGAAGAAAACTGTCTCTTGTTCTCTCTGTCTCTTTGATCCCCAAGCACGTAAAAGGAGGGCAGTTTGCCCAGCACACGCTTCCTGCTCTGGCTGGCCCCCGCCCAAGATTCGGGGTCTTGGTCAGTGCAGCCCTTCTGCTTTTGCCTCCAGTGGGGACACTCGGGATGTTTAACCACCAGAGCAACAAGGCTCCAACTGACCAGAACGGATGCCAGTCGCGACGCCCTGGAGGCCCGAGCCCGGTAACCCGGAGAGACGGGGAGTGGGGGGGGAAGGAGTCTCAGGGAAACGGCTAATTACCAACCCAAGCGGACCCGCTGCCTATTTTAACAACTGCTGTGGGCAAGCTGGAGCCTACTGGCCGAACGTCGGCCCGGCTTGCCTGGATTCCTCCTCGGAGGGAAGATTTAGCGAATGACACATTTTCCAGAACTTTCCACATTCCGCCTTTTCTTAAATACTTCTGGTATGAGGAACCAGGGGGTCACTCATGAAGAGTAATGATGCAGTGACCAGCTATGTCTTGCTGAGGACCAAAAAAAAAGGGTGTTTGCCTACCCCTTACTGATGTACCATCGTATTCAGGGTTTTTCATTTCAGGATTCTTATTTTATCCTCAGAAGAGCCTTGCGGGATAAGGATTATCACCCTTATGTTATAGATGAACGCTTATATCGTAGCTGGTCAAGTTACTAACCCAAAATGACACAACTAAAAATTGGTAGGGTCAAATTCGTACGTGGGTCTGTCCGGCCCCCCAAAGGGGTTCGCTTTGCTACACAAGGTGACAAAGAGGTTGAGAGCACAGACTCTGGAGCCACATTGGCTGGATTGGAACCCCATCTCTGGCGCCCAGCTAGTCACATGACCTTGGGTAAGTCACTCGGCATCTATGTGCCTCCGTCTCTTAATCTTTAAAATAGAAATAAAGAGGGGCGCCTGGGTGGCTCAGTCGGTTAAGCCTCCGACTTCAGCTCAGGTCACGATCTCATGGTCCGTGAGTTCGAGCCCCGCGTCGGGCTCTGGGCTGATGGCTCAGAGCCTGGAGCCTGCTTCCGATTCTGTGTCTCCCTCTCTCTCTGACCCTCCCCCGTTCATGCTCTGTCTCTCTCTGTCTCAAAAATAAATAAACGTTAAAAAAAAATTTAAAAAAAAAAAAATAAATAAAATAAAATAGAAATAAAGCATTTTCCGGATACCTGGGTGGCTCAGTTGATGAGTCGGTTAAGCATCTGACTCTTGACTTCTGCTCAGTTCATGATCTCCAGCTTCGTGAGTTCAACCCCCGCATTGGGCTCTGTGCTGACAGTGTGGGGCCTACTTGGGAATCTTTCTTCCTCTTTCTCTGCCTCTCTCTCTCTCTCTCTCTCTCTCTAAATACAAAGAAATAAACTTTTTAAAAAATTATTTAAAAAAATAAAATAAATAAATAAAGCATTTTCCTCAGTTTTGTTGGAGGATTAAATGATTGATTCGCAGCCTCCGCAGCTGTCCTGGCACAGAGTAACCACCCCATAAATGTTAGGCTTTTTCTTTCTTCCTTTTTTTTTTTTTAATGTTTATTTGTTTTTGAGAGAGAAAGAGTGAGTACGTGGGCAAGAGGGGGGCAGAGAAAGAGGGAGAGAGAGAATCCCCAGTAGGCCCCACATTGTCAGCACAGAGCCTGATGCAGGGCTTGAACTCACAAACTGTGAGTTCATGCCTTGAACTCAAGATCACGACTTGAGTTGAAACCAAGGGTCAGACGCTTAACCGATTGAGCCACCCAGACGCCCCTAGGCTTTTCTTGTCCTCGCATCTCTCAAGATTGCCACCCACGTCCAGCCCATTCATGGCCAGGATCTATCTAGGTCGGTGGACCTGAAATTTACTTTTAATTTCACCTCATTTCTTCTCACTGACCAAACACTGGGTAACTAACAAAATAAACACTTCAGGCTTTACTTCAGCCTTAAATATTCAGAGATTCCATTAGATGATTTTGGAGATAATATGAGGCACTCTTGCTACCTGTTCTTTGTTACACTTTCATTTTTGCTTTAATTTCACATAACTGACCTACTGATCCCCAGGGGAGGTCTCTAACGCTGAGAGCAAAGACAACCAGTCGCAGGGGTGAGGTAAGCGTGTGGGGACGTAGGGAGCAGACTGGCTCAGCTAAGGCACTGGCCTCTGAGGTATTTTCAGAACTGAATGCTGTCATGGGTTTTACCATCCAGGTATGGTGAGACCAACAGATCAGGAGACGATCGCCACTGAAAAGATAGTGTGTTCCTCAGGGTGCCACAGAGGAGAAGGCATGCCACACCACGAGGGGCCGCACGTGAGGGCAGGAGGGTTGGCCAAGAGGAAGAGGGAGAAGAAGGAGGCCAGCTGTGGGCCAGAGCCTTTAGAGCAGTTTGCGCAGGAGAGACCAAGCAAGGCAGGGGGAGCTATTTAGGACTGGCTAGTTTGAGTAACTTTGGGGGGCTCTAAAGAGTAGGGGCTGCCCACGGCTGTCTGGTAGCTGGCCGTGGGGTGCAGAGTGGCCCAGAGCATGAAAGCTCAGGAAAGGAGGTGTCAGGGCGCGGACCCTGGATTGGTTGTGTCGTATTAGACAAGTGCCCTTGGAAGCGAGTTGTTTACTATCTCTAGGAACTGGCCTGCTCTGGAAGAGTCCCTCCCTCCAGGGTCACAAGGCCCCAAAGGTCAACGGGTCAGTAGATAGACAATCAAAGACATGGTTAATATGCTGAAGCGAGGGACACTAGGCACCTGTGGTAGAGGGAGGGAAGAATCCAGAAAGGGGAAATGAGCCTTTCTGTAGAAGCCCCTGGGCAGGGGCTTTACCCAGCCTCTTCTTCTCGGTGGTCTGTGCCTCACAAACACCTGGTGGTGGGGCTCCGGTCTTTGGCTGGGCCCTGGAAAACCTCACTTCTCAATCTCTGCTTGGCAGAAAGCAGCAAATCTGTCACACTTAAATGCTCTCAATTAGCATATACAAACAGGCCTTTCACAGAATACCCGCCGGCAACTGAGACACGCCTAGATTCACAATGGGACATATTCATCAGTCAAACATGAACTTCTGGCTAGGGGCTTACATTTCAATGGGCTTTGTCAGGCCGTGATCTGCGCCTCCTAAAAGGCCAGGGCCTGGGGCAGGGCTCTGAAGTTGACCAGGCTCAGCTTTCCGGCAAACAGCCCAAATGCTATCCGGGTGTACCCGGCGCCCACCGAGTCCTGTCTGTGCTGTAACAGCGTGGGTAGAAGCACCAAGAGACACCAGGGCAGCATCCGAGGTGCCATTTTGTATTTCCCACTTGGCAACTGTGATGTGAATCGCTCGCAAAGTTAATTGGGAGAAGGGCAGTAACTTAGGGTCTGGGTGCAAGCAGTTTCCATGGATTCTGGGGCCTTTATGAGGTCTGTTTGCTAGAAGCCAGCTTCACACGGATGAGTAAAAGGCAGCTGACTCTTGCTAAACTGACACAAAGCGCTAGATCTAAAACATCAGATTTCCTACCTGATGGCGACATTCATGTAATAGGTCAACTTATAAGATATCAGAAAGCCTATTGTACCTAAGTTCGGCTTAAACTCACCTTTCATGAATAGTTGAGATAAAAGGCTTATGTAGTTCCCTATTAGGGTTCTCAGTAATTGCTAACCGCCCTATCTCACTTCTGTGACCTCACCTGCTTACTAAATAGATAACTTAGGATGCAAAACGCTCCCCCACCCCCTCTACCAAGGTCTGGCCTAGGGAAGACCAACATGTAAAAAGTCACATACTCACTGCCCTACAGCATCTCAGGTGTCTAACTATGATTGGTCATTTTAAACCCTCTTAGGACAAAGACCTTCAAAATTTATAGGTTCCCGCCATAACTAACGTCTTTGTGTCACAATATAATTGGCTACCATGAAATGCCGCTGATTGTAATTGGTTAACCAAATAATGATGTATTCTGACTTGCTAAAGTCCATATAAGCCCACCGCTGCCTTTGTTCGGGGCCATTCTCTGCACTTTTCTCCTTAACCTCAGGAGATCAGGTTTGGCCTGGCCATGAATAAAATCTTGCCTCGCTTCTATTCGGTGTCTGGTGGGTTTTTTTTCGATATCACCCTGTTTCCATTCACAAGTTCTATCTTGGGGTTGAAGAGATTTCTGGGAGGTACCTCAGCTTCTAGTAAATTAAAGCGCACCGAAGTGAGGTAAACATGAGTAGAATTACATAATTGTTTTCTCATTGAGAAACCTTCCCATGTGAGATATTTCAAAGCACTGTGGTTAAGGCAACATTTCTTTCTATGATTAAAAAAAAAAAGCCTAAAAGACCTGACACAAAAGGACTTATCAGAGAAATTGTACAAGAATTGGCCCTTACCATTCTGAGGTTTCATACAGTTTATATCTCAGTATCATTGTATACAATATTTTATTTGAAGTTTTACAATAAAACATGCCTTTAAATGCCCTGCAGTCCGTAAGCCTGGATTATCAGCAGTTATTACAAAACCCGGACTTTGCAGAATGGATGTTTTTCCTTCTGCTTCCCTCGGAGTATTTGTAAAACATGAAGACCGAATGCCCAAGCTTTCCCCAACATCTCGATTACAAATTCTGCTTCTCCTGAGCACCTTTCCATCTCCCCTCCATGCCCTCTTCCCACTTCATTCTGCCCACCCAGAAAGACCCCTGTTCTTTCATCTGTAAAATTCCTGCCCATTCCCCCGGCCTAGCCCTGCTTCATCTTTGGCCGTCACAACCTAAAGTCATGGCCCCTTCCTTTGGCAGTTCAGAACAATAACAGTGGATAGAATGGCTTTGACGATTATACCAGCATTATTATAAAATAGAGTTGACACTTGAACAACAGTTGAAAATCCCTGTATAACTTTTTTTTTTAAGTTTATTTATTTTGAGAGAGAGAGCGAGCTAGCGAGCGGTGGGGGGGAGGAGCAGAGAGAGGGAGAGAGAGAATCCCAAGCAGGCTCCCTGTTGTTAGTGCAGAGCCTGACGCGGGGCTCCACCTCACGAACGGTGAGATCATGACCTGAGCCAAAATCAAGAGTCGGACGCTTAACCGACTGAGCCACCCAGGCGCCCCATCCTGCATAACGTTTGACTTCCCCAAAACGGAACTACTGACAGCTGACTGTTAACTGGAAGTCTTACTGATAACGTGAACAGGCAATCAACACATATTTTGTATGTTGCATGTGTTATGTACTGTATTCTTGCCATAAATAAGCTATAGGAAAAAAGATGTTATTAAGAAAATCCTAAGAAAGAGAAAATACGGTTTCAGTACTATCCTGTATTCAGCAAAATAAATGTGCATAAGTTTTCTTCATCAAAAAAATCTGCATATAAGTGGCCCCATACAGTTCAAGACCATGTTGTTCAAGAACTGTAGTTCTTCCATGGCTCTCTTTTAAATTTTTTTAATGTTTATTTATTTTTGAGAGAGAGACACACACACCGAGTGCGAGCAGAGGAGGCGCAGAGAGAGAAGGAGACAGAAAATCAGAAGTAGGCTCCAGGCTCCAGGCTCTGCACTGTCAGCACAGAGCCCGACGCGGGGCTCAAACTCATGAACCGTGAGATCATGACCTGAGCCAAAGTCAGCACTTAATTGACTGAGCTACCCAGGCCCCCCCATTACTCTCTTCACTTAACCACTTGAATGCTGTCTAATCTTTCCCCGAGTGATGGCTTCTCTTCCCAACTGGACTGGAAGTTCCGAGCAGCCCAGCGCTTCTGGTTTTTCTATCCCAGGGACAGCCAGACAGAGCAGCCTGAGGAGGGAATTACACTGTTGCCAGGTCTTGTTGTCGCCATTTAACCCTTTACTGCCTGTGTTCTGTGAGTCTGTATTGAGTGTTGTTAAATGCCGCGTGCTTTCCTTCTTTCTGGAAATCTGAGACTCTCAGTTCTGCTTGTTTTGGAACCTGGAACTCACGTAAACTGTACTGTGACGAACGTTCTTCCAAATGGGAAGACTAGAGGATGGGAGGAAACAAGTTCTTTCCCATCAATGCCTTTCAAGGATTTATAGACCTCTGTACATTTCACCTTTGTCAACGTTACTCCTCAGATACGTCTAGCTTATATTTCCATCTCCTGTTGTAATCAGGTTTTCTTGTGCAGCGAGAGGAGCCAGAACATTCCACAGCTGTGATTACACGAAGGCCACCAAGATGCTACTGAGCTGGTGGGGCCGAATTTGCCCCTATTCATTTTGTCTCCAGAAATATCAGAGGCTTCTGCTAACTGTGCTTGTTTAAAACATACGAGGGAGACCCAATCTATGAAATGGTGAGAAAGATTTTTGTTTTATTGCCAGACTTGAAACCAGACCTGAGAGGTACTTAAAATTTCAGTCACGGGGGCAAATGGGGTTTCTTTACACTTGAAGAGGGGCTCTTACATCTCCAAGTTGGAACAGGTTCAACCACAGAGGTCAGTGAGCCTCGTGTTGGCTGTCTCTCCTCATCATGAAACAGAGCGTGTGCTTCAGCAGCTTAAAAAACAAAGCAAAACAAACAAGCATTAATCCACAGATGTGGCCTTCACACTTGGGCACCAAGCCGCCATGAGTGTCTGGGTCTCTTAGCGCTCTCTTCCTCCACAGACACACCAGCCCCGCCATGGCGGGGGCACAAGCCTCTCACCAGCACAGAGGTGCCATCTAAGATTGTCAGAGTCGCCTGTAAGGATGCCGCGAGCCCCTCTGAATTCTGCCCGGTCCCTAACCCGGTGGGAGCCCCAGCCCAAAAGAATCAAGGCAGCCTCTTTGCTGTGTTTTGAGAGGACTTGGGGGTGTGTCAGCCGCCTGTGGTAAGCTTCAAATGCCACCATTACAGAGGGGGGGCTTTGGGTTAGACCACGACGTCCTATTAAAAAGCAATACACACACACACACACACACACACACACCCCTGAGACCAGGGGAGATTAACATACTTACCTCACATCCCAGGCCTGGCCCTCCCAAGGCCTCCCCTGGAGCCTGTCACAGAGGGCCTGAGTCACTCAGAATCTCTCCATAAGGCATGTGACTGAGTCACCTCAAGCTGCTATAACAAAATGCCATTGACTGGATGGCTTAAACGACAGACATTCATTTCTCACAGCTCTGGAGGCTAAACGTCTAAAAGCAAGGTGTTGGCAGGTTCAGTCCCTGGTGAGGGCCTCTGCCTGCCTGTAACCTTCTCACTGTGTCCTCATACGGCAGCAAGAGAGAGAGATGGGGGACAGAGACGGAGAGAGAAATAGAGAGAGACAGTGCACTGGTATCTCTTTCTCCCCTTATAAGGGCACGAATCCCCTGATGAGGGCTCCACGCTCATGACCTCATCTTAAACTGATTACTTCCCAAAGTCCCCGTGTCCTAATACCATCACCTTTAGGGGTAGGGTTTCAATATATGAATTTGGGAGGGACACAAACATATGGTCCGTAGCAGCATGAGAACTAAGAAACCTGACAAGAACGTGTCAGTTAGCAGTGACCATACAGCTGAAGAGGTCATGGGGCAGAATCAGGACTGGAAAAGCCAACACAAAAACAAACTGCAGTTGTGGTAGGAGAGCAAAATTGGTGAAAAGAAATGGGAAGTCACTTGTGCTGGGAGGCTGGAGAAAGCAACAGTCAGATTTGAGCCGAGATGTGTTAATTAATGGCAACACAGAAATGGGTTTCCACACCTCTGGCTGCGAAGTCCCCAGAGCTTATCAGTATTAGGGAATCTCCTTCCAGCACCAGCACCAACCCTATTAAGCTCTTGCTCCAGGATGTTAGTGACCTAGTTTTTTTTTTTTTTTAACCTTTTTTAACATTTATTCATTTTTTTGAGAGACAGAGACAGTGCAAGCAGGGGAGGGGCAGAGAGACAGGGAGACACAGAATCCGAAGCGGGCTCCAGGCTCCGGGCTGTCAGCACAGAGCCCGACAAGAGGCTCAAACTCACAAACTGTGAGATCATGACCTGAGCCCAAGTCGGGCACTTAACTGACTGAGCCACCCAGGTGCACCATTGATCTATTTTTAATGTATATTCCTACCATAAGCTGCCCCTTTACCCGAGTTCCTCTAAGTCAAGGGGGACAGGAATTCAGCTCTTCTGGGCTGAATTGTGTTCCCCCAAAAAGATATGTTAAGTCCTAACCCTGGAAACCTATGAAAGTGACCTCATTTGGAAATAGGTCTTTGCAGATGTAATTAAGACGTAAGTTTGGATAAGGTCATACTGGAGCAGGGTGGGCCTTTAATTCAATGTGCCCGGTATCGTTACCAGAAGAAGAGAAGGGACGCAGACACTGGGGTCTCACAGCATTGCTGGCAAACCCCAGAGGCTACGGGAAAGCAATGGGACAGACTCTCCTCTCCCCTGGATCTTCAGAGAGTGCATGGCCCTGCAGACACCGTGATGTCAGACTTCTGGCCCCAAAGAATACATTTCCATTGTTTTAAGCCACCGAATTTTGGTACTTTGTTACAGCGACCCTGGAAAACAAACCGGTATTCTTAGAGAGGGAGTTCAGAAAAGCCCCAGAATCCCGGGTTCGGCCCGAAAACAGCAGGTGTGAACAGGCAGATGTAGAGGTCTTGAAAAGACGCTATCTCTCTGCCTACCTGAAGTGAAGGATACAGAGCAGGCTCCTTTTGATACTGCCGCTGCTCATCCCGCCAGCCCTCAGAAAATGCCAGAATGTCCAATGGATGAATGCTGGCTACAAGCAAAGAAGGAGGAGGAGAGCAAGGAGGAAGAGGGGAAGGGGTGGAGGGAGGGGGGAGGGGAAGGAGGAGGAGGGAGGCAAGGGAAGAGGAGGAATGGGGACAGCAGGGGAAGAGGACCTTTGCCATGTAAGGCAGCACGGTCACAGGTGCCTGGGATTCGAACTTGGATCTCTTTGGGGGACCATTGTTCAGCCTGCCCCTGGGACTTTAAGTAAGTGCCTATTTACACAGTTACAGAAACCAGTCTTTCTCTACTACAACTTGAAAGGAATCGCCTGTAAATTGAAGAGATCAAAATATAGAACTCACTTTCCACCTTTATCCTTCTCGTTTCTCCCTTCGACCACCTGCATAATGCCCTCCACGAGGAAACAATCTGATAGCCTCAGTGATAAAACAACCTCAGTCACTGACTTGCACAAACATTTCCTGAGCCAGCGTCATGGCTGAGCAAGCCCACTTTGCTTCACTTTTCGCACAGGAGCCTGCCGAGCGCCGTAATCAGCACTCAGCATTGCCTTAAATTGGCAGTTTGCGCTATAACGTTGGGTCCCGAAACAATGGGGTCGATTCAGAGGAGAAAAAAACTCGGTCAGATTGGTTGTTTGACTTTCACGTAGGCAAAACAACCATTTGATTGATGGACTCTTTCATTTTTCATAGTTATTTTAGCACTTTATAACCACAAGCTAAGTGTGCCATTTATATAACCGAATAGCAGTCTATTTACAGGGTTATCAAATGTCTGAATTCATCTATGAAACCAACATGAACCACTCCCAGAACTTACATTTGCCTACCGCGAACCCGCCCTCACCAACCCAGCCCTCCACCTCTTGTTATTCCCATTTAGCTCAGGCCAGAGCTCTCCGTCTAATCGGGTCATGAATTTTTTAAATTTTTTTAACTCAACAAATATTTCCTGCCTGCTCATTATGTGCCAGGCACTGAGCTGGATCCAAAGGCAAAAAAAAAAAAAAAATGCAGCAGGGCGCATAATGAGGCAGATTGAACGTTGTTTAGCAGGGGACTCTAACAACGGTGTCTTACCAGTCTGGGCGAACTTGATAGTTTGGAAAGGATTCCGAGAGGTTTTGCAGAAGTCAGGGGAGAGTCGTTTGAGTGGCCCATTCCTCATGTTCTCAGGCCAGAGTCAGGTGGGTGAGCACCGTTCATCTGGAGGAAAGCAGTATTAAGAGCTTACTGTGATTAGATCAAGCTGTACCTCACAGTCTGCAAATGGGTAAGTTTACAGAAGTGTCCCAGCTGCCTGTTCCACACATCTGCAAGGGAGGAAGTGAGCCATGCAACCACTGGAAGTCCGCACCCATGAATTAGCTTTGGCCGTAGCATTTTCAAGCCTGGAAAAGGTACCGCTCCAAGATAAGGGAAGGAAACTGGGGCCACGCAGCCAGAGGAGAAAGACCAAAGAACCAACCAGAACTAAGATTCTACGTGAAAAGATATGAAGAGATATCAAGAGACAAACATTCAGACAGGACTTTCAGTACGCCATCTTAACAAGGCCCCAGTGGTTTGGGCCCAACTCAGAATCAGAGGAATCCACTCAACGAGGTGATATTCAAAAGAGACAGCCAACTTACTATGTTAGCACCATACACATAAACAAATACATATGACAATTTGAGTTTCCATTATCCTTTCTCCTTTTGCTTTTTTAAAAAAATATTGGTTGACCTTTGAAACAATTTTAAAAATTTGGTAGAAAAAGTGTGTATTAGGAAAAGGGCTTCAATATTCAGCTCCTGTCTAGCACTCTCGTCGTATTTAACAAAGCAGGACATATAAAAGGATGGTCCTACGATTCCAAGAAGCCCATGGCTTGTTTTGATTCTCCTTCAAGCAAACAAAATGTAAGATAAAACTTTCTGGGGAGAGTTTGATTGATTATGCCGTGATATCATTAAAGTCGTGTATGTAGAACACTGTGCTAAGATTGAAGAGGTCTGGTCTAGCAGTTATGTTTGGGGCCCTCATCTTTATTTCTTTCTTCACCCTTCCTAAAATAAAAGGTTTTTTTGCTTTTTGTTTTTTAATGTTCATTTATTTTCGAGAGGGAGAGAGACAGAACATGAACAGGGAAGGGGCAGAGAGAGAGAAGGAGTCACAGAATCCGAAGCAGGCTCCAGGCTCCGAGCTGTCAGCACAGAGAGCGACGTGGGGTTTGAACTCATGAATCAGGAGATCATGACCTGAGCCAAAGTCGGGCAGTCTACCAACTGAGCCACCCGGGTGCCCCTAAAATAAAGGGTTTTATCGAGATGATGTGCTTTGTAAGTTCACAGACTTCGGGGCTCCCTTCACTGCCACAAAAACAAAACTTTCGGAGTTCTGTTTTATTGGGAAGTTATTCAAGAGGTTGGAAGGCTCTTAACTAAGGTTTTTTGGTACAAAAGGGGCCCTAGGGACCCAAAGGGACACCACCTGGAAGGCCTGGGGAGTTTGGACTGACTCCACTCCGGCACCACATGGATGGGAAAGGAGCATGCAGGGGACAAGGATGGCTGAGGCTACAAACCTGTCCAGACACAGCACTGCTTACACCAAATTGGACTCTGGGATCATGTGGTTGAGCATGTGAGTATAAACTTAAAAAAAAAAAAATCTACCAATGGTGCCATAAACACCTGGAAGATCTAGATGCAAAGGGCACCCTGAAAGCATTGGACAAAGACACATTGACTGTGCAAGCCCATTTTCTACCATGAAACCACTGTAGGGCTGAAAATGAATCGTAGCAACTATAATCAGAAGCCCCCTAGCAGACTAATCAGACTTTCCAGTTCTTTTTCTACTGGCATTTGGGCACAAGACTGACCCTTTGGACTGAACAAGCCTCCAAGATGCTTAAGTAATTGTGGGAGCAGGGATAGATGAGATCAAGAGCAAGAAATATGAACTTCCTGCTAAAGAGAGAAATGGCGGCCCTAGTGCATCACTGGAGAGATGAAACAAAAGACACGTGACTACGTTTGTACCTAAAGATGGTGACATGAATAATTCACATCCGGTTGTGAATATCCAAGGCTGAACAACATACTCGGAGAATTATCAGGATGATTTCTGTCACTACCAGAATGTCTTAGGGCCAGAAAAGAGAGTGTCTTGTATAAGAAAAGGAAGTAAGAGTGGAAAAGGTGAGGGGTGTCTGGGTGGCTCAGTCCTCATGGTCTTCAATTTACTAAAGGACGACAACACCAAATTGCTTTTGTAAAAAAGGTATAGTAACCCAACTGGCTAAAGGTCAGTTAAATCTCTTTAAAACGGGGACCAAAATTTCACACTAAAAATAAAAATTGATAAGAACTTAATCTTGAATAATAAAACAAAACTTATAAAAGATAAATTTACGTTATACTTAACACAATTTACGCTAAATTCCAATTATGCCTCAATGTTTTTTTTAAAAAAAGATCAATTGCACTGGGTGTTGTATGGAAACCAATTTGACAATAAATTTCATACATTAAAAATAAATAAATAAAAATTAAAAATTAAAAAAGATCAATTGTAGGGGTGCCTGGGTGGCTCAGTTGTTTAAGTGTCCAACTTTGGCTCAAGTCATGATCTCACGGTTAGTGAGTTTGAGCCCCGCGTCAGGCTCTGTGCTGACAGCTCAGAGCCTGGAGCCTGCTTTGGATTCTGTGTGTCTTTCTCTCCTTCTGCTCCTCTCCTGCTTATGTTCTCTTTTTCTCTCTAAAAAATAAATAAACACACTTAAAAAAAAATAAGTTAAAAAATTTTAAAGATCAACTGCATGAGGATTGTCTTGAAAGGGATATTATTATCTTTCAAGCCAATTGCATGATAGCTTAATAAGACATAGTTCACTTGATATTCATGTTTGGCTTTTTCAGTGTGGTCATAAAGAAAGTAATTAGAAAAAAAAATCTAGGACAGTGTTAACTTCCCTGATGCTTCCCTTAATCCTTTGGCAATCAGATCATTTTCTGCCCAGGGGTATATCCTGACCTCACCCATACTAGATTTCTCTTCTTTGGTTGTTCATCAGGTTAACTCTGCCAGACTTTCATGGTTCAAAGCTTTGAGTGTGATTCCAACGATTCTCCAATTTATTTTCATCCATTTTACAAATTCCTGAATCCTTTGTATTTGTATTTTATTGTCATATATTAACAAGGTCTGACCACCAGCAAGAGACAGGCCGCAAAATGCCTTGACATGATGAGGTGAGAAACACTCTAGTGTCAAGGTCAGATGACTGGTTGTCAGATCATTAGTGAGTATTTTCAGGCGAGTTTTTGCTCGCCTTTGACTTTGGCTTCCCTATGAATCCTGCAACCCTGTAACTGTAGAGACTCCTGTAATGAATACAGGTAAAGGACTCTCTATAATTTGAAACTCATACTGTCTCAGAAACTTAAGTTCCTCATCCAACTCAAAAGCCAATTTAGCCCTTACTATATGCTGACTGGAGTATGATAATTTGTTTGCAACTATACTCTTACTTGTGAATGATTTTTATGAAAAATGCATCCTGGGCAAGTGAGTATACCAGGAATCCACCTTCCCTTCTAGCTAGAAGACAACAGCTACAGTGGCAACCTCCTGGGCACTAAAAAATCATTAACTCTACTACAGAATGAAGGAGGGCACCAATTAAAACATCCCTTCTAGCTCTAAAGGTTCATGACAAGGTGACTCTTTACTCTCTGGGTGGGTCGTTCTAAGGGTGCTGCAGAGGGGAGCCAGGAGCAGTTGGTAGGAACAATGACAGGTCCTTCTCCTGGCCAGAAGTGACTTACAAACTCGGTGTTACCTGGATATTTATCTCTGTTTAGTTTCACTGCTGATTTCTTTGGATACACTATGGTTTATTTTTAAATACTGAGTACATGGGCAATTATTCATGGTTGGGACATGGTTTACCTTGATTCTTTGGTGGAGATTATTCATGTGCATAAATCATTCAAAGCAAGCAAATCAGGAGTGCAGAAAGAGAAAAGAGTAAAAGGGAACAGAAATACCAACTTCCTTTTCTAACGTGTGTAGTTTTATTTCCAATGATGACTAAAGTCTACCTCGTTTTTTGTTTTGTGAGTTTCAGATTTATTATTCTAACAACCAGGCAAAATGTTTTTCCATGTTAATGCTGAAATTATTGTTAGTCCTAACAAGGTACAGAATGTATCATATCTGAGGGTACTAGTAGTCACTGAACTACAATCTAAATGTTTTTATGTGTTAAACCACAAAAAGGTCAATGACCTCATTTCCATTACATGAAATTGAGACCCTATTTATGGAAATCAAATTCATATCATAAGAAAAGACTGGATCACAAAATGAATTTAAAATATCAGTGATGTTTACGTATGTTTTAAAAGCAATAATACAAAAGTTGCATTGAGAGGCTCCCGAACGATCACCCAGCCGTAAACAACTAAAAAACTGGAGAAAATACCAGAACTAGCTATGTTTAGACATTGTACAACAAGCAGTGCTGGATTTTTCTTCCTGACAAAAGGAAAACAAAGGAAAAGGACCCTACCATTGGCAAAGCTTTCTGCTTGGATGAACTTTGTGGAGAAGTAATGCAAAAAGAGCCTGGCTATTTTTCTAAGTGAAGGGGACAAAGATATGAATTTGGGGAGTCCAAGGTAACTCCATGGGGCAGAATATATGAAAAAAGGGAGCTGTGCAGAGAAAGAACTGTAGAAATCTGCATGGAGTCCCCTGAAGCCTTTAACCCACTATAACAAGCTTAAAAGAAAGTCTTGATAAAACTGATGCCAAGTAATAAGTACTTGCCAGGAGGGAAAAAAAGAAACCAACATTCATTAAAGGAATATAGCAAAATGAACACTCAGAAAAATAAAATTTACAATGCCCGACACCCAATGAAAATTCACAAAGCATGTAAAGAAACAAGAAAATTTAACCTACAACCAGAAGAAAAATCAATCAAATGACAAAGATAATGGAATTAGTAGACAAGGATTTTAAATGATTGAAAATGAAAAGATTGAGATTTTTAAATCTTATAAACATGCCTAAAGACATAAAAGAAAGCATGAATACAATGATGAAAGGGCTAGGAGGTTGGAAAAAAGAGCCAACTGGACCAAACAATGTCTGGTGGGAAAAATATAACATGATGGGATTAGCAGCAGATTAGACTCTGCAGATCAGGAATGGACTGCAAAGAGGAATGAAAGAATTTTGCAGGGCCATGGAAATGTTCTAGAGCTTATCTTGATTGTGGCAGTGATTACATGACTGTATACATTTATCAGGTCATCAGTCTGCACATTTAAAATGAGTCAATTATATCGTGGGCAAATTATACCTCAATAAAGCTATCTGTAAAATGCCAAATGTAATGGTGTATATCTGTGTAACCAGATAGAAAAGAACGCATGCTCTATGTGTCCGTATACATGAAACTTTTATAACTTAACTATGGAAACAGAAAGCAGATCAGGGGTTGCCTGGGGGTGGAGGGAAGGAGGGCGGGGGGGGGCGGGGGGGGGGGATGGAATATCTTAATGCCTTATCCATTCATTGTAGTGGTGATTGCATGGGTATATACCTTTGTCAAAACTCATCAAAATCTACACTGACAATAGACACATCTTATTTTATGTAAATTATACCTCAATACGTAGAAGAGAAAAAGCAAAGAAATGGCTATATATTTAATTCTTACTTTGAATGTGTTTTGAGGGGAGTCAGGATTTTTTCAGCAGGTCTGGACTAGTCAAGGCGTTTTAAAATTCATCCAATAATGTTTGGACTGGAGACACGCTATCTTATTCTTGGTATGTCTCCTTATACTGAGGAAAAAATATTATTTAATGCCCCAAAGAGCATCAACGTGAGTTCAAAACGAGGGTTATCTGGTTTCAAAAAACTTTGTGATCTGTACAGTGCTTATGGTGAAATGCCTTTACAAATCTTTAAAAGGTAAATTTAAATAACAAGTCTTTAAATGTAAACAAAAGATTAGCTACCTGGGTGTTTTTGACCTCCTGGGCTTATCAGTATTATTGGCGTCCTTGACTGCCTAATCATTTAGGAATCAAAAATTGGAAAATATTAGTGTAATGCCTGCTGTGGAGCGCTGCCCAGCTCTCCCTTTCAGGATTGAGGCACCAGATCCCCTAGTAGCTTGGAGTGTTGACTTCCAATGGCCTCTGAGATTGCCCTCTCTTGAAGGGAACTGCCTGACCCAAGTTCACACTTCCTTCTCAGGGCTTCTCAAGGAAAGTCCACTCCAGTGTGCAGTGGATGGGGTCAAAGGCCTGGCCCCTATGCCTCAGTTCAGGACAAGTTGGAAGGGCCGTCCCAGCTCTGCAGGTCCCTAAGGGGACCAGCTGAAGTCTCTGCTGCGACTCTACTGTGGCTCTATTTCTCCCTCTCCCCATCCTGCTTCCTTCACTCCTCACAGTTACTTTCTTGAGGGAACCTTCCAGGAAATCTCTTGTACACAGACCTATCTGCAGATCTGTTTCCCAGGGAACTTACCCTAGGGCAATCAGTAAATGGGAGGGGGAATCACGTATGTCTGGTGTGATCTCTCTACCACCAGGTAAAACATAAATATCCAAAATTCACTAGCTTTCTTATTTACCATAACTGACTGGTTATAAAATATAATTTAAAAATCCCAATCACAACAACAACAAAATAGGCGGGGAGAATATCTAGCAAGAACCACAACAAGACAAATGGAGGACATAAGTTGATAAAACGCTGCTAAAAATCTTTATAAAAAATGTGAACAAATGGAGGAAAGCATATGGTTCTTACGTAAGAAAACTCAATCCTGAGAAAGACAGTGCTTCTACCTAAATTAATCGATAAACGTAGTCTAAATTTGCTTAAAAAATTGTACAAAGTTGCCGTAGAAGAATAAACATGGAAAAACGGGGGATGGGGGGATTTTATGCAACAGGGGAGATTTGAGAAAGCGCGAGCCCTGTACACCAAATATTGTAAAATAAAGCTGTGGTCACTTCCTCCAGGACCCTCTCTTCTTTGCAGGCCTCTGCCCAGAGGCTGAATCCTCCTGTTGCCTTTCTCCGCCTCCCCTCTTTCCTACAGTACAGCAACTACCTGTTTATTTTGTCTTTCCCATTCTGCTGTAATCTCTTAAAGGGACAATCTACGCTTTTCAAGATATATCCTCAGCACCCAACACAGTGCTTGCGCAAAGTGCTAAATGAATGAATGAATACATGAAGAACCCCCTAAAAGTACAATTAGGTCAAGCACAAAATGGGCTACAGTGGAGCTTAGTTCTGGAGCTTAGTCCATTCCTTCTTTTGAGGAGCCACTGTCATTATAATCTAAACTGATACCAATGCCGTCAAGTAGTCAATGCTTGTTTCCTACAGATATGCCCCCACTTCCTCTCAGTGTAAATTTACGTTTGAAACAGTGCTTGCAACTATGGAATATTATTCAGCCATTAAAAAAGAATGCAATCTTGCCATTTGCAACAACATGGATGGAACTGGAGAGTATAATGCTAAGCAAAATAAGCCAGAGAAAGACAAATACCATATGATTTCATGCATCTGCGGAATTTAAGGGACAGAAACAACAAGCAGAGGGGAAAAAATAAGAGAGACAAAGCAAGAAACAGATTCGTAATTATAGAGAATAATCCGATGGTTACTAGAGGGAAGGCAAGTGGGGCGAAGTGTTAATTAGCTGATGGGGATTAAGGAGTGCACTAGCCATGATGAGCACTGGGTGATGCTCGGGCTGGTAAGAGGGTAGGCTGGGCTCCACACTGCTGTGAGCCAAGGTTTCAGCCCTTCTGTTCCTGAAGAGGTTTCATTTCAGAATGCAGATGATAAAGTACCCAAGGGGCGCCTGGGTGGCTCAGTCGGTTGAGCGGCCGACTTCGGCTCAGGTCATGATCTCGCGGTCCGTGAGTTCGAGCCCCGCGTCGGGCTCTGTGCTGACAGCTCAGAGCCTGGAGCCTGTTTCAGATTCTGTGTCTCCCTCTCTCTGACCCCCCCTCCCCACCCCGTTCATGGTCTGTCTCTCTCTGTCTCAAAAATAAATAAACGTTAAAATAAATAAATAAATAAATAAATAAAGTACCCAAATAGAACCATCTAAGTCCCCAAGAATTGTGACAACAATAAAACCTTTTGCAAAGCAAGGGAGAAACTATACTGTCCTACTCCTACCTTCCTGGAGAGCCACAGGGTGATTTGACCACCTGTGCCCAAACCCATGACCCGAGAGCAGGATTCACCTGGTTCATGAGAAGTCACAGCTGGACTTCATGTTACACGTGCCCCAAAAGACGTTTCATTTTAAGTTGGTTAATACAGCCCTCGTCTGCCAACTAATTGCTGGGTAGGTTTCAAACTCCAGCTTTTATCCGCGCGTAGCTCAGAGTTGCAGAATGCTAACCGGGCAAATGACCTCATGAGAGCAGAATCAATGTGCAGACTCTGACACTACCAAAAGTTGCAGTGGAAATGTGTTTTGTAAGGACAATGTGTAAATCCGATGAAAGAAAATGTAAAGAAAATTGTAGAGTGCCCCTGAAAGCATAATAAAAGCTTCTCCCAAGTTAAAGGTGTACGCGTGGGGGTCTTTCACCAACTAGCCTTCACGTTCTTGCGACTTCAGGGTCTGTGGACCCATACTACAGATGTGCCAACCTACAGATGTGATCTGAATGTTACCATGAGGATTCAGACCGGGGTCCTAAAACTTGGAACCGGAATCTCTGAAGTCTGGGTCTTCTAAGAAAAACAACCTTCTTGGTGTTAATGCAGTTCAATTGTTGCTTTTGGCCCCAATTACTTCATAAAAGGTCTTGAAGAACATGCATGAAACATGCATGGAAAACATGTACTACATGCATAAAAGACCTTGGAAACATTCGTATTGAAGAAGACACATAGGGGGCACCTGGGTGGCTCAGTCAGTTGGGCGACCGACTTCGACTCAGGTCATGATCTCATGGTTTGTGAGTTCGAGCGCCGCGTCGGGCTCTGTGCGGACAGCTCAGAGCCTGGAATCTGCTTCGGATTCTGTGTCTCCCTCTCTCTCTCTCTGCCCCGCCCCCACTAATGCTCCATCTCTCTCTGTCTCAGAAATAAATAAACATAAAAAAATTTTTTTTAAAGAAGACACATAGAATTCAAGCAAGACTGATGCCTTTTTTTAAATCACCACAACAACTGCCAAGATTCAGAAAGAAAATACTTGAGAAAAGAGGGGTAGCCGACTTACCCTAGAGAAAGAAAAGTTAAAAGTTCTCTGATTTCTCTGGGGAAGGAGGAAGACATTTCATCTCCCAGAAATTTCTTTGAGTCAGGGATGCCCGGAAATAGCCGTTTCTGAGGGAAGCTATCAGGCAGAGTCAAAAGTAACATACTAACTCTAAATCCTCACAATTACATGTTGAGAACTTTGCCTAGATGTTCTAGGCGCCACCTTGCAATAGGCCAGTTGTGTTGCTGACAGCTCAGCGCGTATCAGGGAAAAGACACACTCTCAGTCGGCGCCTCTTAGAGCCACATTAATCCAATTGAAGTGTGGTTCTGGAATACAGCCAGTCTACCCCACTGAGGCAAGACTTGATGGAACATCAGGCTAGCATGAGTGGACCTGGCCAGCTCAAAGCGTGAAGGATGGGAGACATGGGGTAGTGAAAATAACCGTCCGGTAAGTCTTCAAGCATCACTAATGCTAAGAAGACACACGGAGTCCCAACATCCCAGGGCATAGCTGTGGAAACAAAGGCAGTCACCTGACTCTGAAGGCCTGACGATGATCTGAGTTAAGGCTCATTTTAAGCAGAAACTGTGTGGGCTTCAATGCAAAGATGTAAACCATGAACATAGAACACTCCTGGCTGACACAGGGTCATTAACCAAAAGACAGTTTTCACGTTTCCAGAGTGGTCACAACAGCAAACATTCAGTCTGCCTCTCTCTCCCAGCCCCAAACAAGACGTAAGATGAATTCCACCCGCTCTCTATCTGGGGGAAGAAGGTCCAGCTACAGAGGCAGAGTAACATTTGTTTGAACCAGAAGAAGACGTATCGCAGTCAGTGTCTAAATTGTAGAGCCTGAATGGTAAGTGCCATTACGGTCCTGGGGATGTGGAACTCCTTAAGGGAGAGCTGGACCCTGAAGCGTAAGTGACTGAAATTAGGAGAGAGGCAAGTATTCTATCAGGCAAGATCCTATAAGTAGAGGCAGGTAAAAACTAAAGAGAGTGTTGGACATTGAAATACTGAGTAAACTTAACTATAAAGACGCGACCCATAAACCAAACATTCCCACTTGATGAACAGACCAGTGATTGTCAAACAACGTGAAAACTTCTCCAAGTAGTCGCTGCAGAAAGTAATAAGGGGGCCTGGGGGAACCTCCGTGCCACCACCGCCATCGTCCCCACCAAGTAGGTTTTGCTTGGAACATTGAGCTTTGATCTGTTTTATGTACTCTGTTTCCATGTAAGGTTTTGTTTTGTTTTAGAGTAGGTTGCTTTTATTTTTTTTAATGCTTATTTTTATTTCTGATAGAGAGAGAGCATAAGCAGGGGAAGGACAGAGAGAGAGGGACACAGAGGGTCTGAAGCAGGTTCTGTGCCGACAGAGGCAAGCCCGACGCGTGGCTTGAACTCACAAACCGAGAGATCATGACCTAAGCTGCAGCCAGACACTCAGCCAACTGAGCCACCCAGCCACCCCCAAAATAAGTACCTTTGAAAAGTTTAGACATTATAGGGACCTTAACAGTGAGAAGAAGCAAGAAAAGCTACAAAACTCATAGTTTTTGAAAAGCCAGACTTAAATGAACTTAATTTCACAAAGTGACAAGTTCTTCCTAGGAGGGAAGAGATCTATAGTGGCTTCATACTTGGCAGGGTGTTTGGAGGAGGAATAATTTTTTATAGAAGGGAATCGGGAAAAGCCAGCTGAAATTTAACAAACATGTAACAATCACAGAGGCTCCCCTGATGGACTCAGAGTCCTGAGTAGCACCAGCCAGAGCCAACTCTTTCCTGGAGGCTCTTATCAAGTTCATGGGGAAGTCCACACGAGACTGTGAGTGAGGAAGGAACTCAAACAGAGACCCTTCTGAGGTACACAGACCTTCTCCAAATACTAGTCAGTGGTATACTGAAGGCTAGAGGAAAGGCAGGGAAGGGGAGAGAAATCCCCAGAGGGCACATGAGGCTTTCACTGAGAACACAGAAACAGTCTAGTGAAGTCTAGGATTGAGACAGGAGAGGTGAGAAAAATCCCTTGAGACACTCTAGACCTTCACTGAATGCTGAATGCCCTGTAGTGGCCCTCAAGTTTTGTACGGGACAGAGAGCTAGAGAAATCTCCCACGGAGTAAAAGTCTGGAAGTGGGACAGGAGCAAAGAGACTGCAGAGGCCCCAGAGTTGGCAACAGCTTGTAAAGCAGAAAGCAACCTTGTGTGGTTTGGAAAGTTAGTGGCTGAACTCTTAAGCATAAAGAAAACTATGGAATCTCACCACTGCTCAGATCTCATGCCCTGCTAAAGGGAAAACCCTATTGCTGCCTTCAAAACATTAAAGCTGGTGACTGGTAAATGACTCTTACGTAAGCTGTGATAAAGCCAGTACCAGCTCAACTCAATTAGATGGACTTATCCTCCCTCACTAGCAGCCTGTCCAAAGAAGAAGCAAGCTCCTTCCTGAGAGTAAACCCTATTTACTTTATTCTCTATTATTGTGTTACACGCAATATTTGGCATTGAATCATGAAGTCCAAGACCTGCGAAGAGGCAAGAAAAACGTGTTCTGTGATCAAGAGAAGAAGCAGTCAATAGAAGTAGATCCAAAGATAGCCCAAAGATGGTGAAATTATCAGACAATGACTCTAAAATAACTGTGATTCAATATATTAAAAGATCTAGATGGAAAAATTAGACAATATGCATGAACATATGTGGAATTTCAGCAGAACTGGAAACTATAAAAAAAGAATCAAATAAAGATGCCAGAAATGAAAAATAATGTATCAAAAATAAAGAAACCATTCAATGGTTTTATCACCAGACTGAACAGAAGAGGAAAGAATTAGTGAACTTTACGGCAAGTTAATATATATTATCTAAACTAAACCACAAAGAAAAAGAGGTGGACAAAAATGGAAAAGCACCCAATATGTTTCCACAATATGAAACAGTAGAAGATAAATATAACTAGAGGCTCAGAAGGAGAAGAATACAGAATGGGACAGAAGAAACACTTGAAGAGAAAGAGCTCCCCAAATTGATGAAATGCACAATGCCATCAAAGAAGCTCAGAACATGTCAAACAGTTTAAATACAAAAAAAAAAAAAAAACCACATCATCACATCATAATCAAACTGTTAAAACTCAAAGATAAAGAGAAAAAATTAAAACAGCCAAAGAAACAAGATGTATCAGTGAAAGTTGACAACAATACAAACAATGACTCACTTATCATCAGAAACAGGGTTGACCAGAGACTGGGAAACAACATCTTTAAAATGCTGAAAGAAAAAAAAAAAAAAAGAACTCTCTATCCAGCAAAAATACAATTTTTTTTTTCAACGTTTTTTTTTTTTATTTATTTTTGGGACAGAGAGAGACAGAGCATGAACGGGGGAGGGGCAGAGAGAGAGGGAGACACAGAATCGGAAACAGTCTCCAGGCTCCGAGCCATCAGCCCAGAGCCTGACGCGGGGCTCGAACTCAGGGACCGCGAGATCGTGACCTGGCTGAAGTCGGACGCTTAACCGACTGTGCCACCCAGGCGCCCCTACAATTTTATAAAAAGGCAAAACAAAGACAATTGCAGACCAAGAAAGTTGAGAGACTTCGTGGCCTGTAGGCCAGCACAACAGAGAAATTCTTTGAGTCAAATGGGATTGATACCAGATTAAAGCACAGATCTGCTAGGAAGGATAAAGAACACCAGAAAGATACTTTAAAAAATCAAATACCAGGAATAACTCCAAAACAATACTGGAAGTCCTCTGCACTGAAAACCAAAAGAATATTTTCTAGGAAATAGTAAACAAGGCCTAAATAAATGAAGAGATGCATCATGTTCATGGATTACTAGACTAAATATAGTTAAAAGATCCATTTGAAGACTTCTATTTCTGGCCCAGGTAGAGACACATGATTTAACCTCCCATCCGAAACAACAAAAACTAAGCAAGATATAAGAAACGACAATTTTCAAGACATCGCAAGATATGTGAAACGACAATTTTCAAGACATCGCGTATCAGTTAACAAAGAAAAATGATTCTCAAGAGATGGGAAGGAAATGAGACGAGTCTTCTGATTGGCCCAGCTTATCACCTTGTATTTCCTGGCCATGACACAGGGAGGGGTGACCTCAGTGGATACCAGCAGATTCCCTAATCGCCCTAGATCAATGCTACTCTGGGTCCATCTGGCAATTGTAAAAACAGGATCTAAAAGCATCAAACTGTTTCCAAGTACAAGCATCCCAGAACAAGGCTCAAAAATATTTACAGAAAACAAAAATATCCAGCACCCAGCAAAGTAAATGTCACCATGTCTTGTCTGGTCACACAGTTCACTATCTTATCTCAAGTCTGTCTGACTCCAAAGTCCACCTCCTTTCTGCCACATATGCAGGGAGGGGTTATGTTTTCCTGGATTGGAGTTAAAATACCCTTTCTCTTCACTGGTCGGTTGAAAACTCACCAAAAGGGAGACCGATATTATGCGCCCCCTAATGAGATCAATAGAAGGTACCAGCTCCAGCTACGAAGTGTTCCTGCTTTAAAAAAAAATCCAATCTTCCATATGATGAAATCTCTAGACTTAACTACTAGTCACAGGAAATATAGGGGGCGGTGGAGTCTATGTGAAATGATACCATAATGATGATGCAATCAGCCAAATCCACATCATGGGAAAATCTATAAGACAAATGACTCATTTCTTCAACAAATAAATGACATGAATGGTAGGAGGGAAAGGAGGAATAATACAGATCACAAGACAATTAAGAAAAAATACCAACCAAACACAAAGCGTGCGTCTTACTCCAGTCCCAGTTTAGGCAAGTCAACTGCACAAAGATGTTTGGGGAACAATCTGAGTATTTGTACATGGAGTAGAGACTGGGAATATAAAAGAACTGTATAAGGAATAAAGAGCTATCTAAAAAATTTATTAAATGTGATCATAATAATGTGATTTTATAAAATAAGAAGAGACGTGCTCTGTTAGAAATACACACTGAATTACGATGTTTTAATTATATTTATTTTAATTTAATTTAATTTGCTTAAACATATTCCATTGAAGGGGATGGCAAGAATTGGAGGGTGGTATGTAGGCGAAACAAGATTGACAGAATCTGCTAATTGCCAAAGCTGAGTGATAAGTGCGTGGGGATTCATGGTACTATGCTCTCTACTTGTACGTATGTTCACACTTTTCTCTAAAATTCTTAGAGCTTCAGTGTTTGTAAAGATCACCTTCCATTCTACTAAACTGGTTTTTCTCACTTTGCTTTGACATATTATAGAATCACGTGCCTAAAAATCTGTGTCAGCTTAGATGAAATAAAATTGCTTTCAAAATGCCCTCATATTTTACACTGAAAAAATATGGTCTTATAAAATATTAACCAACATACAAAATACTGGGAATTGTCGAAATATAATGTTAAACCGTCAGATACATCATAAAATAAAACTTGAAGGTAACCATCAAAAACTTTTGAACTAGATAGTTTTTAGTCTCCAAAATGGGCCCCCTAGAGACTGTCATCCCCTAAACAGAACGAGGATTAGCGGTGGGAATGAACCTTTAAGAAATGTTTTAACGTTGATTTACTTTGGAAGGAGAGAGGAGGAGGAGGGGCAGAGAGAGAGGAAGACACAGAATCTGAATCTGAAGGAGGCTCCAGGCTCTGAGCTGTCAGCACAGAGCCCAACGTGGGGCTCGAACTCACGGACCGCGAGATCATGACCTGAGCCGAAGTCCAGGACGCTTAACCGACTGAGCCACCCGGGTGCCCCTGGGAACGAACCTTTAAATAATAACTGTCAGGCACTGTCCCAGTTGCTGATTTGTTTCTGTCACCGATATTGTGAGATAGAGCTTTTTACAGGGAAGGCAACTAGAGTTCACCTGCTTGCTTCAGGCCCAGCAAGGTAAATGAGGAAGCTACGTTTTAAATTTAGGTCTACCTGCCCTCACACCCATGTTTCCTCCACAGCATCAATCATTCAGCAGGTTGTTTGGGTTGTTTGCTTCGTAACAGCTTCAAATCACTTTAATTATTTCTAATTCCATAGAGAGAGAGATCTGTCTGTGGCAGAATGGGTTTTTCAGCATTCCAGGATGCATCCTTACAACGACACAAATGGAAACTATTGGAGACTTTTTTCCTTTTTTTTTTTTTTTCCCCCTTCTTTTTCTCCTGGGGTCTCAGACTGGGGTGACTACAGGAGACAGGAACTCTTTTAACAGAAGGAAGGAAGGGCAATGCCATAGAGCTGCAAACACGAGCACTGAGAAAACTGCTTATCCTTCCCACCAGGTCCTGAGAACTGACCGCTGAGAAAGCCTCTTTTCCTCTCCTCTCTTCTACCCTGCAGGATTCAGTGACGCCCGCATGCACCCAACAGTGGGAACCAGATTAATCCGAAGAAGAGGATAGGAGCTGAAGGACAAAGAGAACTCCATGTATAGTAGAGGCAGGACCCTGGGGTTGGGAGTGCTCAAGAGAAATTGTTGTGTTGCCTGGTAGAAATCGCAAGGAAGCCTTTCTTCAAGACTACTGCAGTCGGGGAGGGAGACTAGACTTAACTCTGAATAACGGGAACAAGTGGGAATTTATAGCCAACAGGTAAGGTCAGCGGGTGGATGAAAAATTACAAAGGGGAACTTAGTCAAGTACCAAGGGTGGGTAAAGGAAGAGCTTGGTTGGATATCAGGGGTGGGGACAATTCTGCATGAACTTTACAGGATTCTTTGTTAACACTGGACTCAATGGGCCAAGAATGGAGCCAAGGACAAGGCCTACTTGCAAAGAGGGCTCAGAGGAGCCCGTCTGAAGTTTAGTCAAGGGAAAAGCACTTGTCAGGAGTAAAGGAGATTCCGAGGTCTGAGGGGCCACGGGAAAGGAGGGAGGGGTAGAAGCAAAAGTCAGAAAGGGTGACTGGCTACACAAGGGTGGCCACATGGATACCCAGAGAATCCATTACCAGGCCTGCCCAGCGAGAAATGAAAGAGGGCGCCTGGAATAGGATTGGGAAACCCCGGAGTAGATTCAAATTCAAAATTAAGATCTCTTTTATACATTTTTCCTTTATTCTGAGGGTACTGACACATAGTCACTTAGGGGATATCAACCACCCCCCTCCCGTTTACACTCGGGGTGTGGTGCTGGGGTAATAATTTGAAAGGTTACTTATTTTATTTTTCCCATTTAATGCACTATTGGACCACTTTCCAGACCCTTCTCCTGTCAGCTATTTCTAACTGATAGCTAGACAGGTTTTTTTTTTAATTTTTTTTTTTTAACGTTTATTTATTTTTGAGACAGAGACAGAGCATGAACGGGGGAGGGTCAGAGAGAGAGGGAGACACAGAATCGGAAGCAGGCTCCAGGCTCTGAGCCATCAGCCCAGAGCCCGACGCGGGGCTCGAACTCACGGACCGTGAGATCGTGACCTGAGCTGAAGTCGGAGGCTTAACCAACTGAGCCACCCAGGCGCCCCAGCTAGACAGTTTTAAAGAGCATCCTTTGTCAGTGAAGGAGATTATAGGGTTAAATCAGAAACCACCCCCCCCC
Source organism: Panthera pardus (assembly GCF_024362965.1). Taxonomy (NCBI): domain Eukaryota; kingdom Metazoa; phylum Chordata; class Mammalia; order Carnivora; family Felidae; genus Panthera; species Panthera pardus. Next base: position 17,565,578 of record NW_026526732.1, on the reverse strand, counting down.
CCCCCCGGTTCCAAATTCATTTAAACAGATTTCTATTCATTAGCAATCCCGAATTTAGGGAGTTATTTATTCCTTCATATTACTGAGAAACAAACCGGACTAAAATGAGTATTGAGACAGTCTGAATTTAGTGGAGAGGCTTTTTGGTTGAGGCTCTTGTTTTTTTTTTATCAAACCTTATTCCAAGCAATGCAGATAAGGAGCCGATTCAAACAATCCCCCCCCCGCCCCCCCACACACAATGCATTGTCACTATTGTTGCCCCAGCTAAGCAGGGAAGCTCTAAAGGAATGAAATTTTCCTCCTTCCCACTGTTCTGTGGTCTTTCAAAACAGCAGAACTGCCAAGATCAGCAGCTTGAAAGCCTCCTTTGAGGTGGTCCTCATGCCTCTTTCACCGCCCGGAGCCCATCCAGCCCTTAGACTGAATGCCCAGTCCCCAAGGGGACACCCAGGAGGCCACACAACCAGGGGAGCGTAGAGAAAACGGCACAGCGAAGACAGGGAAACTTCGGGCTGCCAGGGGTCAGATCCAGGAACTCAGAAACATGGGCTTAAGTCACTATAAATACCTTTGTAAAAGTGACGGGGGCAGCGGTGGGGGCGGACAGGAACAGGTGGTCGGAGGCCCTACATGCACATCACTGGCCGAGAACAATTACTCTGGGGGCACGGGCCCTGTGTGCTATATTCTGAGTCCACGTTTACCAAGAGACGGGATACTTTTCTCTCCTTGCGGTTCTGTGTGCCCCTTCCTCCCACTGAGGATTAGTTTCTATCTCCACAGTAATCTAGCATGATTTTATATATATATATATATATACCGCATCATGGGCACCTTAACAATTTACAAGCACAGGTTTGGGGGAACCGTATCTCCATCGTAAACAGGACAGAAAATGTTTCAGAGCACCATTAGGGAGGAAAAGACTCTCCAGTTGTCTAGGGAATAGAGACGGACACAGTGGGAAAATAAACGCGGATCAAACGGATGAGAACAAGCAACTCTATTTATTCAAGTTGCTAGAGCCAGGGGGGTCAGCCAAAGCCATTTGCATTTCGACAAAGGCTCAAAGGCAGGCAGAGGAGCGGGAAAGCTTTCCGTGGAAAGAAAGGAAAGGCTTCAAGTGTGCTCTCACTGGACGCTGTTGGCTCAGGGAAGTGTGGCCAGCTAACTAGAAGCAGGGCACCGTGTGATTGGTTAGGGGTGCGTATTTGGCTCTCTCTGACCGGTCCTAAGTTGGAAGTAAGGGTAAAAATCGGAGAAGCTAGCCGTTATTAATCAAGTTCTGGCAATTCAGGGCCAATTGTTACAGAAGTTATTATTTAGCTTCCAGATTGTTGCCAGAGATAGCAATCCGTGCATCTGATTCAGAGCAGGCGGGCTTCCTGGATTGTTTACTGGAGATAAAGGGCCTGGTTTTCCTGGCAGGTTGCGGATCAGAGTCCTATTTTTATATATGGTCTGGTCATTGTCCATTTGTATATTCAGTCTCTCAGGAGTATCCCGAAACAAGGAGACCAGCAGGTAGGAAAAACAGTCGTGAGTCAAGCCATGCTCTCTCTCTATGGAAGAAACCATAACTGGGATTTCATGAAGCCGGGTTAAAGTTGAGATGTATTTTTTCCCTACAGGAGGTGAAGTAACTTACCTAAAACCCCCGCAGTTATTCCCAGAACTCACTCGCAGACCATCTGACTCTGAAGCCTTCACCACTCTACGCTTCATATTCTTCTCCATCACAGCGTCCTGCTTTTCGGCAAATATTCCTTTGTAGCTCTTACTCTCTTTAGGGTTGGTCTGTCTCACACCACGGGTCCCCAAAAGTGTACGCCCCTAAAATGTTGAACCAAGTTCAGAATATAAATTCTTTGCAGTGGAGTGAGCTTCTCTGAGCAAGAAAGCCAGACAGAAAGGGAAGGCATATTTGATCATTTAAACGGTTTTTTAAAACTGTCTGTCTTTTGTCATTCAAAAGATAAGTCGTAGACTGCAAAAATATTTGCTTTGCGTCCAGCAGGCATAAGATTATGTCTCTGAGATGCAAAAAAAAAAAAAAAAAAAAAATGCCTACAATTCACAAATTAAATTCATTCTGCCTGTCATATATTTCTTGGTAACTCTCACATGCTTTAGCAAAGCATAACCCACAAGGTAAGCAGTCCAAATTTTTGAATGAATAATTAAGAACACTCACAGGGCACCTGGGTGGTTCAGTCAGCTAAGCCTCCGACTTTGGCTCAGGTCATGATCTCACAGTTCTTGAGTTTGAGCCCTGCATTGGGCTCTGTGCTGACAGCTCAGAGCCTGGATGGAGCCTGCTTCAGATTCTGTGTCTCCCTCTCTCTGCCCCTCCCCTGCTCGCGCTCTGTCTCTCTTTCTGTCTTTCAAAAATAAACATTTTTAAAAATTAAAAAAAAAAAAGAACACTGTACAGCAAAAAGTGAGATGCCTTGAGCACCTTGCCAGGAAAGTGTATGAAAAAATGTCAGAGGGAAACGAGTCTGGAGCTCTAGGCTCAGGAGAATGAGAGTGTCAGGGAGAGACTGAACTCAAAGACCCAGAACCCCGTGAGCCACAGCCCTGGTGACTTTCACCAGCATTTACATGGCACAGCGGGGCAAGCCTGGAGCCCTGCCAGAATGGACATTGCTTTTCCAGTAAGCTCAGAGCCTGCACTCAGCACAAACTGGGACAAGGGACTGGAGACGCCCGTGAGAACACGTGGTGAATGTGCCCTTGGGAGGTGAGCCTCAGCTCACCTTAGCAAGTGGCCTTAGCAGTTATGACACTGGTCTTCTGTCGGGGGGGATTCCTTGCCCAGGTTTTCTGAGGATTCTCATTCGCCCAGTATTGCCGGCCTTGGGGTACAGACACTGAAACCAGACGATAATTCCCATCCCTATGGAACACACAAGTTCCGTAAAGATGGCAACTTTCAAGTAAAATCAAGCTAATTTAGCTAGCTTAACATTAGAAACAAGCAGGATTTTTTTTTTTCTTTTTATCAGCAAATCAAATCCATTCTGCATGAAGCTGGGAAAATGAGCAAATGTGGGCAGAACATTCTGGGATCACAACATAGAAAGTGATGTGGAGAGAATCCTTAGAAGACGTCTCCTCTTTCTCCTTCTCCCACACACAAAAAAGCAAAATGTAGCTTTGCAGGAGTGTTTCCACTGGGAATCATTTTATTGCCATGGAGGTGGAGGAAAATAATTTAAAACAGCTAAAAGACAGGGTCTGGATAACTCCTTTTTTCTTTTCTTTTAGATCTTAAAAACCATGCACTTTAATACCACGAGCCCATGTGAGAATGCCATTCAAAATAATGGTTTTCTCTCTCTAAATCCTTGTTATTAGTCATTTTGAGGGAATATCATGTAACAGAAAGCCGCTTTTATTTTTTCCCATCAGACAAGGATATCCTAAGCAATTACCAAATGCTGATTCAGTACCCATGATAAGAACATTGGGAGTTTTATAACTTGCATGGTTTTGTGGCCCCTTTAGATCTGGGGGGTTGTAGACATCTAACTAGTAATTTTTTTCGGTGCCCGTGGTCATGTCTCAGGCTGATTGTGCCACGCGGGCTTTTGTGTTTGTTGTTGTTATTATTGTTGTTTGCTCCGTAAAAGTTCTTAGAAGTTCTGGAGACACAGAATTTGGTTAGCTGTTAGGAGAAGCAGAAGATATTATCCAACACTGTTTATTTACAAAAAACATTAAAGGGGCGCCTGGGTGGCTCAGTCGATTAAGCATCCAACTTTGGCTCAGGTCATTATCTCACTGTGAGATCTCTGCTCACTTTGAATCATCTGTCCCCCTCTCTGTCTGCCCCTCCTCTGCTCATTCTCTCTCTCTCTCTCTCTCTCTCAAAAGTAAAACTTTTTTTAAAAATTAAAAAAAAAAAAGTTAAATAATATTGTTCTTAAAAACATTAACAATAAACTATGGTGAGTTGGGACACCTGGGTGGCCCAGTCGGTTGAGTGTCCGACTTCGGCTCAGGTCACGATCTCACGGCCCATGAGTTCGAGCCCCGCATCGGGCTCTGTGCTGACAGCTCGGAGCCTGGAGCCTGCTTTGGATTCTGTGTCTCCCTCTCTCTCTGCCCCTAACCCACTCACATTCTGTCTCTGTCTCTCTCAAAAATAAATAAATATTAAAAAAATTTTAAAAACAAAACAAAACTATGGTGAGTTGATAACATAAAGCTTAAAGAAAGACATCCCAGCTCTCTTACAGATATATATATATATATATATATATATATATATATACACATATATATCCATACATATATATATATCTTACAGATAAGATATATATCTTTATAGGTATGCCCCAACATTCTGATTATTTTGATAATTATATCAATGAGTAAATAAAAATTCAAAGTTTCCATCTTCGATAAGGATGATTTCTTTTATCCAGGTCCTGGTTTTGTATTTGATAAGTCCTGTATTCAGGGTATATGTTCCTGGAAGACCCCATCACTGGGTGGGAGAAGGCAAGGGTGCCCTAATCACTGAACCTGGCCGTGTCAGTCAGCGGAGCTCAGCTTCAGGATGGCAGAATGAGTGCCTGTGCTCTCATCCTCTTCTTCAAGGAACTCCATTTAGATGGCACTTCAACAAAGTAGCATCAATCCGTGATCGTACTGAGGGCAGTGGATAAGAGATTTTGACACAGTTTTGAAAACTAAGAAGTCCGTGGTATCACACTGCCACAAAAGCATTGCTGAGAAAGTAGTAGGCCCGAGTGCTCCTAAGCGCACTCCTTCCGGAAGAAGCCTGTGCGAGTTTCCTAGGGCGGCTGCTGTGACACGGCACCGGGCACTGGGCGGCTTAGGACAACACAGAGGTATTTTCTCTCAGTTCTGGAAGCTAGACGTTCAAATCAGGGAGTCGGCAGCGTTGCTTCCCTCCAAGGTCTGCGAAGGAGAATCTGTTCACGCCTCTCTCAGCTTCTGGTGACCGTCAGCCATCCTCCATCTTTCTTGCCTCATAGATGCATGAGTCCAGTCTCTGCCTCTGCTGTTCTCCCTAAGTGTCTCTGTGTTTTTCCTCTTCTTCTAAGGATACCGGTCACACTAACGGCCCACCCTGCTCCAGTATTAATTCATTTTGACCTAACTAATGACATCTTCAGTGACTCTATTTCCAAATAAGGTCATACTCTGAGAGGCTGAGGGTTAGAACCCCCACATATTTTGGGGAGGAAGGAAGAAGGCAGGGTATCCCCCCCCTTACTCTGCTCTGGGCAGTGTCTTCTATCAGTAGCTATATCTACTTCACGGTTTGAGTTCCTACCAGGAGGCCTTGTTCCACCTGGGCGACCCTACTCCAGCGTTCTAGCATCCAGCAAAGGAGAGCCCGAGCCCCTAAACTCTGAAAATCTCTTCTCCCAATACCCCTCTTGTTCTAAAATCTGAGTTGCTTCATCATCCTGTTTTATCTGCCAGCTCTTCCAAAATCTTTGCAATTAATTCCCCTAATTAAATTCCCTCTAGAGAACTACCTGGCATGAGTTCTGTTTTCCCGACAAGACCCTTGACTGACACAAGCTTCAAGAGTTGCCAAGCTCTGAGTCACCCAGTAGAGAACAGGAGCGGACCCGGGGGCAGCCATCGGGGTCACTGTGGAAAGGACCGCCAATGGGATGGGTCAAAAGACACCAGTGTTCTCATCTCCCTTCCCGCCCCCCAGCAAATGCAGTACAGTTGTTAGGAGGAAGGCATGTGGGAAATAATAGTTGTAAGGATGCAAAATCCTTCATCTTTCTCAGTGGGCAGTCAATAGATACTACCCAAAGTTAAGAAACGAAGAGGCATAAGCATATTTCCAACACAGTGGTTTTACGTTATCTCGTTCCTTGGCATCCAACTACAGACGGTCCCTCAGATGGACTCAGCTGCAGCAATGTCCAGGGTGGGCAGGAAGGAATACCTGACAGAAATGGTAGGGCCCAGCGGAGGAGGCTGGCCCAGGAGAAGAAAATGGGGCGTGCCATTTTGATAGCTATAGATGACCAGACTTGTTTATTACAACGTGGGAGGCATTCTCTAGACAGCACCCCCCACCCACCCACCCACCCACACACACACACCTCACCAGTAACACCCGAAGAGATTTTCACAGGGTCTATCTATACCAGCAGGCAGGAAAAAGAGACAGAGAAACAGAAGCAGTTACTATGATCACAACTACGGTTTACTCATAGCTAGTGCTGCTTTGGGAAACTCCATGAGGAAATTATAAACTGCCATTCTTTTGACCGCCATCAAGTTGGAGCCTTAAAGGAAAGCAGGCCTGTCAGAAGCCTATTACTGGAGGTTATGATCCACAATAACTAAATGCAAAGACCTCTGGAAATTTCTATAGGTATATAAACTATGATCTTAAGGCAAGGCAGATCTTTGCCTGAAATAGATCCACCCCTGTCTCATTTCATGTCAGCTACCTCTGGGGACTTGTAAAAGACCCTGTTTTTCCTGATAAGGTGGTATCATTTGAAAGGTTAAGACAGGTTTCACTTACAGTAATGATAAAACCCAGAAACTTCAATCGCTTAACACAATAAAAGTTTGTTTCTTGATCACATAAGGTCTGATATGGATGGATGGCTCTGTTCCATCTTAAATACATGCCAACTAGAACACATGGCCTTCATGGCCATCATAAACAGAAAGGAAGCTAGAGAATCTTCTGGAATGATGTTAAGTGCCAGGCCTAGAAATGACTTCTGCCCATCTTCTCATCAGCCAGAGTGAGTCCACGACCCGCGCTGGCCCGTGAGAGCTGGGAAATGCAGAGGGACCCCAGATCGCTGGGTGATTACTAAGAATCTCACCACACCTGTTCTTTAAACATTTCACTTCTCTAATTAGTTACCGTATTTAAATGGCTGTTATTAAATACGTTTATCTGTGTCTCTTTCAGGGACTGAGTTAGTCAAGAAAGGAGAAATTTACCAAGTCACCCCTTTGTACCCTTTCAATATATTATACTATTATTTGTCCATTATACCTCACTCAGTAAAGCTAGGGGGGAAAGGGGACCTAAAAAAAAATAAAGGAGGAATATATTAACGTTAAAATAAAATTTTAGAAACCAGCACCAGACACTCTGATCCATCTCGGTGTGATTTATCTAGTAACGAGTTAAATGCTTGCTGTATATTTACCACAGAAAAAGACAGAGCAGTCTTTATGTTCTCAGCAACAGCCCAGAAAGCTGCCAACATTAGAACCTATTTGTTTTATTGAGAAGAGGGATTGTTGGCTGCAACACAAGGGCTCCCCATTACTCTTTCTGGAAAAAGCAATGGGAACTTTAACTTTTCTCTGGACAGCTACCAACATCTATCAGGAGAAACACAAGTTTAACATCTCTTTCTGAAGGGCAGCACTTAGAATGCCTAACAGCCTTTCCCGGTCCCCACTGGTGTCAGGAACGGCTAGGGGTCCCAAATCCAAGCTCTTTTGTGTTTAATAGAAATGCTAAAGCAAATCAACTGTACAAATTGAAAGCAACCAACTGGCCTGGCCTGGAATGCTAACTGAAACTGAAGTCTGATGGTGCTGAGTTAAATGGCAAGAGCCAGGGCTCTGTCACAGGATTAATTGTGAGTTCTGACAGAGAAGCATTCTGTGACCTGAGGGAGAGGAGTTCACATCTCCACACGTCAGTGAACTTGAGTTCAAACTCAAGTCTCTGGGGCAGAGAGGTTTGTCCTTGGAGGACAATTCTAGAGGTCGGGATGGGAGAGGAATGAGTACCAAAGTCTTCTGTTTCTGAGTTGAGTTTTTAAGACTCCCTGTCTTTATAATTCGCCACTGATCTTAACCTTCCATGCCGCTTCCTCAAGTTCAGGACATTATCTGCCTCTTCCTAATGCACAGAGAAAACAGAGAGACTCGGGTGGGAAATCTCTCACTTTCCTGACCACACTGCCCACAAATGTTTTTAACTCAGTATTTTCCACTTCCTGTCCTGTTTGTCCCTCCACCCATCGCCACCACACCGCTGAAACCACTCTGGCTAATGATAGTACTGATGCCCTAATCCAGAGAACACTGGTAAGTCCTCATTTCACTTGACCTCCCCTTGGCATCTTGCACTGCCTTTGGCCAGTCCCTCACTTTCTACTCCATTGGTTCTGGTTCTGACTTCCGGTTCTCCTGCCACCCACCAAGTCGCCTAAATGTCTACCACTTAAATGTTTGCGTTCCCCCAGTTCATTCAACAAGAATTTCTTGAAGGAGGAAGCGTTTAGAGGAAGTGCTAAAGCAAATCAGCTTCTCAGACTGAAGAGGGACTCTGGGGTCGGCCCAGGAAAAACTGGATAAGGTCAGATCCCCCTGCCCTCAAGGACCTGCGCTCTGGATCTCATTTAATGGCCCCAACATCTGCCCAGGCACCCACGCGAAAAACTGACCCAGTGAGGACTCCTCTTCCACTCTCATGGCCAAAAAAATCCCAAGGACAGTCAAATCTATCTTTTAAAAATCTTCTGAATCTGCTCCCTCCTCTGGAACAGGGTCACTGGCTAGTTCCAGCCTTCACCTGGACTATTAGCAGTAAATCTTCCTTGTTCACCCTGTTCCAGCCCCCGTCCCCTCCAATCTGCCCTGCATAATGTTCTAGAGTTATCTTTGAAGAATTCAGCACGGTCACATGACTCTCCGTTCAAATCCTTTCGATAGTTCCCCGTCACCTCCGTACAGGGTCTTTCTTGAACTGGCTCCCATCTGCTCCCATATGTACCTTCTGCCACTCTCCTGCACAAGTCTTAGGTTGCAACATTATTAATCAGCTTAGAGTTTCCTTGGAAGTTCATACTTAATCACGCTTCCGGAGCAATAGCTTTAAGAAATCCTTTCTAACCTTGTGACCATGGTTTTCATTCTGCTACGTATGTGGTTCACTTTGCATACCATGGGCTTCACACGTGGAAGTGTGTTGGCTTACACGCCCTACAGTCGTCTCAGACTTACCGTGTCCAAAACAGAATTTCATACAAAACCTGCTTTTCCCCAGTCTTTTCCATCTCCGTCGCGCAGGCCAGAGACTTAGGAAGCAACCGGGACTCCTCTACCTTACCAACACATCCAAGTTACCTGTCAGCTCCATGACCAAACTACAGCCCAAAGCAATCCACTTCCCTCTTTGCCATGGTTATGTCCACAGCCCAGGCCATCCGTCTCCAGACTACTATAAAAACTTCCCATCCAGTCTCCCTGCATCCCGCCTTGCCCCCTTAGAAGCGATTCTCCACATTGCCACCGACCTAATCTTTCAAGAACACAAATCAGACCGTGTCATCCTCCTGTTTAAAAGCCTTTGATGGCTTCCTTAAGACTTACAAATAAATTCAAACCTTGTGAGAGCCCTGCATGAGTCAGCCATATCCTCCCTTTCGATCTCCTGTGTATACCTGTCTGTGCCTCACCCACTGTGTTCCAGACACACTGGGCTTCTTTTCATTCCCCCCACCCCCAAATACCCACCTTATTCCTATCTAGAACCTTACCAGGAGGTGCTCCCTCTCCATGGGAAGCCCAGCTTTCGGAGGCTGGTTCCCTCCTGGCATTCGATCCCAGCTTAAATATCACCTTTTCAGAAATGCCTTCCCCGATCACCATGCCTAGGTTAGACTCCAACACAACATCCTGGATTGATGTTGTTGTTGTTGTTGTTGTTGTTTACTCAAGTTTGCATTTACCTTCTATTTACATCCATTCGATCCAAAATCAAATTTCTTAATACAGCAAACTAAATACAAGATAAAAAGCAGAAAGGTGTTATCTTCACGACATCACCTTGTTTTATTTGCATTATGGCACTTACCACCGCCTGGTTTGTTTATTAGCTAATATTTCTCAATTGACTCTCTCCTCAAATGAAGATATGTGGTCCACAAGGGCAGGAACTTATTTATTGCTGTATCCAGTGGTGGTAATCAAAATATTTAGGGGCACCTGGGTGGCTCAGTCGGTGGAGCGTCCGACATCGGCTCAGGTCATGATCTCACCGTCTGTGGGTTCGAGCCCTGCATCGGTCTCTGTGCTGTCAGTTCAGAGCCTGGATCCTGCTTCGGATTCTGTGTCTCCCTCTCTCTGCGCCCTTCCCCTGCTCATGCTCTGTCTCTCTCTCTGTCAAAAACAAATAAACATTAAAAAAAATTTTACAAAATTTAACCACAGGTATGGCATGACCACCAATCCATTAGAACGGATGCCAACCTTTAAGTGCTCATATGGTCTTGCTGAGAAGTGGTGTCTAAATGTCAGCCTTCTTATTCTTATCCCTAGCGTCTCAACAGAGGCTGTCTCTCAATAAATGTCAGTCGAATATATGAATAAATAAGTCAACGGATGTTTCTTGGTTAATTTCATTTTTCCATCATGAACACAGGTCTACGTTAATAAAGAGGGTTTTATTGGGCACTCCCACGTGCTGGGATAGAATCCGTTGTCTTCAGAAGTTCCTGACGTCCACCAGCGTTGACTTCTTTCTCATGCCCTCTATAGGGACCCACAGCTGAGCCAGAGTGAAGGAGCAGTGAAAACTGAGTTCAGAAGACGGAGTTCAAGTTGAGGTAATAGCAGAAGCCACTTGTGAGCCGCGTGGCCCTGGGAAAATTACTTTATTCTCCATGTCTGCTTCTCTCTCTGTAAAACGGGCACACTGTAATAACTTACTTCCCATAATGGCCGAACACTGAACAAGATAGCATATGGAAAAAGTAGCCAGCCAGTCACACCTATAACATCCAAGGTCAATATGCGTCAGTTTTATTTTGATCATCCTTTCCCTGCAGGGTTTCTACGAACATCAGATGAAATAACCACATAAAAGTCTGAAAAACATATGCATTGTCCAGATTGTTAATCACTATGAATACCAATCAGTAACAAATTGTCCTTTTTTAGACCTATCTGTTTAAAATGTTTTCCCAGTTTAATCGATATAGAATTGACAAACATTGGTATTGGTTTAACATGTACAATATAATGATTTGCTACGTGTATGTATTGCCACCGTGATTTGACCGCCACAAGTTTAATTAACATCCTCAGCTCACATAGTTACAGATATTTTTTCTTTCAGTGAGATCTTTCAAAACCTACTCTCTCAGCAACCCTGAAATATACAATGTAATATTATTAACTGTGGTCACCATGCCGTACATCACATCCTCATCACATCACATCTATCTGATAATTGCAAGTTTGTACCGTTTGATCACCTTCGCTCAATCCCCACACCCCCTGCCTCTGGTGACCTGCCATATGTTTCCTGTATCTCTGAGTTTGGTTTTTTTCAGATTCCACATATAAATGAGGTCATACAGTATGTGTCTTTCTGTGTCTGACTTATTTCAGTTAGCGTAATGTTCTCAAGATCCATTCATGTTGTTGCAAATGGCAAGATTTCCTAACAAACTATCCTGGATCTGAGAAATCAGGTGGCTTTCCAGAAGTCATAAAGGAGCTGGAAAGGAAATCTGAGTCTTGTGGGGGCAAAGCTGGTACTCTAGCAGAGGAAGCCCATGCTTTGCTCAGCTGAACGGCACTCCCTGGAGACAGCATCCTTCTGGAGAAATCTGTTTGTACGTCATTTAAAGCTACTAGATGCTGAAAAATAGACTTGCCAATTACCTACAGAGAAGGAAGGCTTTCGGCATTCAGTGGGTTCAACGAGTGAAATGGGTTCATGAATTTTCCCCAGCAGCAAGAACTGGGAACATTTTCTCCTTTGTCTCTCATCCCACCCAAATATCTCTCCATTTGTTTGAAGACACAGTTCATCTGGACTCTGGCCTCCACTGATATAAGCTGAGGTTTCTGTCTCCCTGTCCAACTCCCCGTCCAACCAGGCTCTTCTCAGCTTCTGAAATCCTGTCTCCTTCTGGCCTCACCCAGTACAAGGACCACCTCATACAGAGGTGTAGATTGTATACTGCACAGCTGTACAGGGTCACACGCTCATCATGGTCACATGGTAGGACACAACAGTCCCAACCAACGCACCGTTGTGTCCTCCCACCAAGACCTCCACCACCACCAATATCTGTATATAGCGAGTTATCCTGATCCAAAGAGGTTAGGGCACCCAGGAGAGCACTTACAGTAGCCCTTAAATCAACAATGGCTCACAATGTGTTTTCTTACCGACAACCTTGTGTAATTTCTTCCCTTTTTAACCAACAATTTTTCCTAACTGGATGTTAAGCTTTTAAACATTATTTAAGACTTTTGTGCCCTCTAAATCCAACGCCTTGGAGCAAATCTCTGGTCACAAGGCTCTGATTACCCCCTTGCCCAGACTTTCTTGGGGAGGAGAGTAAGAGTGAGCCACACAGTCAAGGTCTTCATTCAAACCCCATCTGCCACTTACAAGCCAGGTGGCCTTGAGCAAGTCACTTACCTTCTCTGAGCCTCAGTTTCCTCACAGACAAAACTGGTGATGAGGATGATGATATCTACTTCGTAGAATTCTTGTAGGGAATAGTTAAGAAACTGCTTGTGGGGTATTCACAGTGCCTGGCACAGACATAGCAAGTGGAGAATAAATGTTAAGTGTTGGTATTAGTATTAGTATTTTGTTGTTCGGCCCAGGAGAAGACAAACGAAGACCCAGCTTCCAAATTCAGCCACATACATTCCACTACATATTCTCCAAGAATGCTTTCACTGCAATAGCAGAATTGAGTAGTTGCCACAGAGACAATATGGTGGCAAAGCCTAAAATGTCTGCTATCTGGCCCCTTACAGCAACATTTGCCAACCTTTGGTTTAGCCCCCAGCACCTCCCCACCTCCACGGTCAGATCAGCATAAAACTATTGGCGGCTGAGGCTGCTACTTCCTCCCATTAACCATTTTTCCCTTCTCCTCAGTCATAGACCCTTCTCCCATTTTTAGGCTACACGCGATTGCCTGGAATAAAAACTGCAGTGTCCAGACTCTCTTGCTGCTAGATGTAGCCATGTGACTAAGTCCTAGCCAAAGGGATGCCATCTGAAGTGCGTTACGCAACTTCGAGAAGGAATCTTTATAGTACCCCTTCCTCCTTCCTCAAGCCCAGAATGCAAGCCTGGAGGCTAAAGTTAGGTCTGGACCACGACGTGACCTTGAGAATGGAGGCCGCTCATGGGAAAGCTACAAGACCAAAGGAACCTGATCTCTGTTGGTGCAGAACTGACAAAGACTGAGCTTTCTAGCTCCCTGTCCAACTCCACCAGACTTTTCTCAGCTTCTGAAATCTTACCTCCTTTGGTCTTGTCCAATAGGATGATGTGCCTCACTGGTTAACTTACTTGGGATTTTCTGCACTCAGTGATGAACCTGATCCTAACAACTGTGCTTGCCAAACACATCTAGAAGACTAGAACGCTTATCATTAGCCCTCGACCGCTCCTATTTTTTACACTGCCGAAAAAAATTCTTTGTAGTACATTTGGAACTTAAATAAATTGGTTCTTGGCTACACAGAACACTTATTCTTGCAGAATGCTGAAGGAACAGAGCACATGTTTTATACTTATTCAGGAAAAAAAGATTAATGCTCATTCAGGGGGAAAAAAGCTTTATTAAAATGCTTATTCGGGAAAAAAAAAAGATTAATTTGGAATCAAGGTTTGAAAGAAGTTTAAAAACAAAAAAAGAGTGACGTTAAGCCTGAAGAAAGCATCCAAGTCTTGTGCCTACCCTACTTCAAGTTGAGTCTCTGTTCTTGCAGCCAAAGAGGCTAAAACAGGCCCTCCTCCGCTCGCCCCCCCCCCATCCCAGAAGGGGCTGTCCCCTTAGAAGCAGGTGCTCTGAGCTGGCAGGGTGGGGAACTGCTCTCCGGTTCTTCCAGATGAGAAGACCGGAGCTCACAGAAGGTAGCTCGTCCAGAGCGGCACAGCTGCTGAAGGTCTACACCCCACCTGGCTGCCTCTGGATGCAGCACGCTTCACCTCGGGGCTCTCCCAGAGCAACGAGGGCTTGAGACTGAGTTTGCTTCTCCAGAGCAAGCTGACCAAAAGTGCACGAAGGCAAGAAACGGCCCATGGTTCTGGGAAAAGGATCTTCTGTGATCCGGTGTGCTAAATCCGTTTGGGGACCTGAAGCAGAGAGGCCTGGGGAGTGCACACTAATGAGTAGAGAAGGGAAACCTCGTACTTTTTAAAAGGCCATTAAAATCCCTGACTGCAAAGAGGCCGCTAGTATACTGCCAGCAAAAACCAGATTGAGCAAAGAAAAGAGTTGTGTCCAGAAAACTCGCGGACTTTCTTTTTGTTTCGCTCAACTTTTCTTTTCTTTTCTTTTTTTTTTTTTAAATAAACCTTCTTTTGTTGTCATTTGCTCAGTGACTAATTACAATAGTCTCTGGGGAGGGTTTGGGGAGGGGGTGCATCCGTGACAGCCAGAGGGCAAAGAGGCTCACAGAGTCCCTCCCAGAACTCAAAGCATTAGGGCCCAGAAGCTTCACAGTTTAAATATCTCTGTTCTGGGGGCGCCCCGGTGGCTCAGTCGGTTGAGCGTCCGACTTCGGCTCGGGTCATGATCTCTCAGTCCGTGAGTTTGAGCCCCGTGTCCGGCTCTGTGCTGACAGTTCAGAGCCTGGAATCTGCTTCAGATTCTGTGTCTCCCTCTTTCTTTCTGCTCCTCCCCGACTCACACTCTCACTCTCTCTCTCTCAAACATAAATAAACATCAAAAAAAAAATTAAAAAATCTCTGTTCTGGATGAGGCAGGGCCACTATTTGCCACTGTTAACTTTTGTTTTCCTAAGTTCATATTCGTGTGTGTGTGTGTGTGTGTAATTGACCTGCTAATATCCACTGAACACTTACCATGTGCCAGGCACTGGGTCAGGTCATAACTAGGCAATGCCACACTTTATACCTATTGACTCTATATATATATTATTACCCCATTTTACAGATAGAACAACTGAGGTAACCATTAAGATTTGCCTGGATTACAGCTAAGAAGTGGCCTTGCTGAGGTTTCAATAGTTTCTGTTCATTTAGGATCTTCTCTTTTAACCACTATTTTTTTTTAAATGGAGAGCTAGAGAAGGCTTTTAGGTCCAATCAAAGGACAGGAACCTTTTTAAAGTTACCTGCTACTTTATGCTGCCTTTATTTTCGGTCAGTAACCTGATTCACCCCTGTCCCTTAGGTGTTTATGTGTAATCACCCTTGTTTCAAAGAATCTCTTCCTGATCTCCCCAATCCCCAAATTCTTACCTTACTTGTGATAAATCCCCAGTGTGTTTCTACTACATGTGAGAACAGCAAGAACCCTTTACCGTAGTCCATGTTAGGACTGGGGGTGCCTGGGTGGCTCAGTTGGTGAAGCATCCAACTCTTGATTTCAGCTCAGGTCAAGATCTCACTGTCCTGAGATCGAGCCCCACGTTGGGATCCATGCTGGGCACAGAGCCTGCTTAAGATTCTGTCTCCTTCTCCCTCTCCCCCTCCCCAGCTTGCTCACTCGCTCTCTCAAAAAAAAAAAAAAATTATTGAGACCCCCCAAAGAACTTTTGTTTATGTAGGTCATCTCTATCGACCTTTGATATTTTGTAATTTAAAACTGGGAAATTGTTAAACTATTAATTCATTTAAAATAATAATAACCCCATTGCATGTTTACATAAATGACATTTTCACAAAGAGCAACCATGATTTTAAAAAATTAGTGAGAGAAGTAAATTTTTGCAAATCTCTTTATGACTGTCCAGGTCCTCATATCTTCTTCTGCATTCAATCTATTGTGATATGTTGTTTTGGTTGAACTATGTAAAGAAAATCGAGCTTTGTACAGACAAAAAGTTGGAAAAGATAGGTATATTTTCATAACCTTTTCAGATAACTGTGGCTCTTCCTCCCTGAGACCATACCAAGGCTCAACAAGTGGCAGTTTCTTTTAAAAACATTAGCAAATAGGGGGCGCCTGGGCGGCTCAGTTAAGTGTCCGACTTCAGCTCAGGTCATGATCTCATGGCTCTTGGGTTCCAGATCCGCGACGGGCTCTGTGCTGACAGCTCGGAGCCTGGAGTCTGCTTCGGATTCTGTATCTCTGTCTCTCTCTGCCCCTCCCCGCCTCGTGTTCTGTCTCTTTCTCTCAAGAATAAATAAACATTAAAAAAATATTTATTTATTTTTTATTTTTTTAAATATTTATTTTTGACAGACAGAGAGAAACAGAGCGCAAGCAGGGGAGGGGCAGAGAGAGAGGGAGACACAGAATCCGAAGCAAGCTCCAGGCTCTGAGCTGTCAGCACAGAGCCCAAAGCAGGGCTCGAACTCACGAACCTGAGCCAAAGTCGGACACTCAACGGACGAGCCACCCAGGTGCCCCCCGCAAAAAACTTTTTTTAAGTTAGCAAATGGAATCAGAATCCATTATTGATGAACTTTTCATATTCTGTTACTTTAAATTCCACCAGGCTCTCACCATGAACCGATACATGATTTTGCAACATCATGCATCGATCATTTGGAAACTCACTGAGTTATTCAGATCTTCCAAATATTGGCACATTTCATTATATAATATCAAAAAAAAAATAAATTTATCAATCTCACTACAAGTCTCATCAGAAAAGCTAGAGTTTGGGGAAGCTGACAAGCCCACGGTGGAAGGTACAAATTTTTTAAGGACCTGATTTTCACCAGAAAGCTTGAATTTTATCATCGGCAACAAACACTGGCAGTTATTGTCCTTGAAATGAAACCTGCTTAGTTCAAGAAAACACCTGTCATATATCCGAGTCAGAATAACCAGTTTGTCTGTCAGCCATTCTTGCAAGGAAGAGTGGGATTCCATGAAACCTGCAGCTAGTTAAGCGTGCGACTCAAACAACCACACAGGTGTTTTTCCCTCCAGCAACGCCCCCTGCACTTACGAATACAGCAGCAGGGTTTCATGTGTACTTCCCATGTTGTAAAAATATTAGTAAGACCTGTAGCTGAGGATCAAGATCAATGCAGTTCATACTTTTTACTGCTTCTTAAGGCATCCTTAACTAGCCCTATTTTACAAATAAGTGCGTCAGAGAAAAGAACACACTGCCAGTTGCACAATTTGACCTAAGGCATCGGAGGTTGTACCCACCACTGTTATTTGTACCACCAGTGCAAAAGTCAATCCAGTGAGAAAAGAAAATAACATCTGTATTATAAAAATAGCGTTGGCCTCATGAATCTCTCTGCAAAGGTTCAGGGAACCCCAGAGGTCCACAGATCACACTTTGAGAACCACTGCTACAAGCAAGCTGGGGAGCACCCTCAGAGGCCAGGCTCTTTCTGTCCCTGTCCCTCCCGCAATGAAACAACACACTCTCTAATCACCGCATTGAACTCCCTGTGAAAGTGTCTCCTTTTATTCTAGGGAGGAGAGAGTAAAAAAAAGTTCTTTACCAAGTTTAAGTAGAATGAGTTCTGGCAGGTGGTCAATCCTGGAACGCAAGCAAGACAGAAGTGACTTCCTGATTATCTGAGCCCCGGTCAGACATTCAGAAATGCCAGTGTTCCAACTCCTGATTTCCATTCCTATTATCAGACTTGGGGAAACTTACTCACCCCCTCTTGACCACATGAATGTATGTAACAGTTACTCCCTCTGAAAATAGGGAACTCACAGGTGATTAGAAGTGTGACCCATATTTTTCTTGCTGCTGCCAGCCTCTCTCTCTCTCTCTCTCTCTCTCTCTCTCTCTCTCTCTCTCTCTCGCTGTCTCTCACACACACACACACACACACACACACACGCACCTCAGATTCTGTGTACTTAGAAAAGCTATTTTCCCAGAATCGTTTTCCCTAAATAACCCATATCACATCTGTTAGGAATTTCTAATTAATAAACAAAATTAATAAAAAGGTCAAGAGTATTACAATTCCATTCTGTTAGAATCTGTTAGATTCTGACCTCGACCTCCTTCTACTGCATCAATCTCATTTTCTGAACCAAGATCAAGTCTAATAAGAAAAAAATATTTTTTGCAAAGTAGCAATACCCATGCAACATAAACCGTAAACTCAAAAGACAATCTTGTTAATATCAAAAGGGATATTTCCTCACAAAAGGATTTTAGATAAGAAAATGAGGATTCATCAGCTCTGTTTTAGTACAGAAGACAGAGCCTGTTTTGTGTTTCTGCTGTGGAATTCGGTTCTCAGAACTTTCTGACCTATCAATGAGGACAACATTTCAGACAATCTTATCTTGCACCAGCTTTCCTTTGTTTCCTCAGTATGCAGAATCTGTGCAACCAAAGAGAAATTAAAACCAACTGATCGCTAAGCCTCACCCAGCTCTGACATGTAGCAGTTCTAGAACCGCCATCAGTTTCCAAATTGGAGCCCGTGTCTCTTGCTGTTTATTATTGTCTTGCCATTTTAGAAAGTGTGGCCCAGATTCTCTGTCCCCTTCCAAGCCTTTGGAAAATACTTTCAATTTGAAAGGCAAACTTGGATGGTTAGAAATGATAGTTCTCTCAGCTCAAATCTCCATTATGCACATTTTCTGTGGCTTTGGTGATTAAATCTGTGGTACAGAGTGATTTGTCCTATTACTGTAGAGCGTTTTTCTGATGTTGTTTCAGCTGCTTATATAAAAAAATGTTAAACTTATATGACTATTTGAAAACTTGATTTAGTGATGTTTTACATGAATGCTATTTTCTGGACATTTAATCCAATTTTTTCTATACCGTACCTAGGGTATATCTTCAAGGCCATATTTCAAATGCACCAGGAGCTGAGACTGAATGCAAATATTCCTTCGATCTGGCTGAGATTGCACACCTCTCCCTTTAGGAAAAGGAAAAAAAAAAAAAACTGTAGAGACTGTCATAAATAATTTTACTTAAGTGAATGCTGAAATTAGGCACCGCATTGCCTGGCTCCTGGTAACTTATTTGCAGCCAGATATGTCGAGTACCCACTGGCCAAAGCCTTGCCTTTTCAGAAATGGAAAGCAGGAAAAACAATGTGATCATCTTTTAAAGTGGCATTTTGGACCCATCCCCAAAGTTAAATATACCTAGACAGTTCTCGGTGAGGTAACTATAGCTGACCTTGGAAGAAAATGATGTTTATAGCAGCCCATGAGCTGGAAAAGGTGATAATGAATGAGATGTAATCATGTCTTTCTGGCACACACTTTGGACAGTACAAGGAGCTAATTGCATTTAAGTATTATCTTACAATATGATGATCCAATCATTTTGGAAGATAACCAACATCTCCCTTTTGGAAGAGATACTCTATTTTTAGCAAAAAGTCATTAATGTTGCCTTCTGAAACTCCAAACGCTCTTTCCTGGATCAAGTCAAATTATTTGGCTTTTTCCTGTAAATCTTCCTATCTGGGCTGTCAAATGCTAACAAGCATATCAGTGGTTCGTGGGCTGAACTCTGAAATAATGGGCCCTGTTTTCCTTTTGCTCCTGGTAATCCTTGGTTTAGTGCAACTTACGGCACTAAGGACTGTGGTTCTCACTCAGATTACATGAAGGAAACATTCATCCTGCTAGAATCTGGTGCCTCTCCAGGGAAACATGCCAGTCCACAGTGCCACAAGGGGTGAGGGAGAACACAAATGTCTTCAAGAACAAAAGAGCAGCAGGAAGAAACTAGTCCTAAAATGTCAAGGTAAGAGTATTCTTTGCTTTGCCTTTTTAAATCATGGACAGGTTGATACATAGATTAATGCTGCCCCACATACCTTTGTGTGGGAGTTAAGCAGACTCTTAAAACGTAAAAGGAGAGCTGACAAAGGAATTAAGGTATTTTCTCCTGCAGACATATTTTTTTTAGACTGTGTCAGTGTAATTGATAGCATATGATGTTCTTGGGTCATTTTTCAGTTCTGTGTTGATGCAGGATGTTGGGGTTAATTGGTCTCTTTCTGGAATTTGTGCTTTGATCAAGTGCTTATAATTTCTATTAATACTTTTTTCAAAACTGGTACATTCAGCTAAAACATATTTATAATCTCGCGGCTCTTGGGTAGCTCAGTTGGTTAAGCGTCAAGACTCAGGTCATGATCTCACGGTCCGTGGGTTCGAGCACCACATCAGGCTCTGTGCTGACAGCTCGGAGCCTGGAGCTTGCTTTGGATTCCGTGTCTCCCTCTCTCTCTGCTCCTCCCTAGTTCGTGCTCTGTCTCTCTCTCTCAAAAAGAAATAAGCATTAAAAAAAAATTTAATATATAATCTCAATGTGCTATGTATATTACAGCCAAACAGAACATCGACAACAAAAAGACACTGTCCTTGCTTCAAGAGACACTGTCCCTGCTTCATGCTAAACAATGAAAATGGAGAATTCGTAGTTATTTGTAAACCTATTTGTAAACGGACACAATGGAGACATGAATCTTTTGAACAATCAGAAACACCAACTTGGGAAGTAGCTTGTAGGCCTTCAAAGTCCCTCTGTGTTTTAAAGCTTTACTGTAACTAAACCCCCTTTGTACATCAGAAAACTGGAAGAGACAAGAATGTGGCTCTACTAATGAAAAGTAGAACTCATTGTCTAAGGGAAAGTTTTCAGAATTTGCCAGATTTCCAACGTCTAAAGTTTGTCAAGACCCAGGCAGAGCAAGCAAGAAGGCAAACGTCTTCCTGCAGTTGGCAGGCAGGCTGGGAGCAGGGATGTCACATAAAATAGCCCGGGGGCCTTCCTCCCTGCTTCTTTCCCTCTTGCAGATCAATCACCCATTTAGAACAGTAATAAGAATTTTTTTTGACCCAAAGCTAAGGACAGAGGCACAACTTTGAAACTAGAAGGGCCTTGGGGCACCTGGGTGGCGCCTGGGTTAAGCAACCGACTCGGCCTCAGCTCCGGTCGTGATCCCACAGTTTCGTGAGTTCAAGCCCCGCGTCAGGCTATGCGCTGACAGCACGGAACCTGCTTGGCACTCTCTGTCTCCCTCTCTCTGCCCCTTTCCCACTCACACTGTCTGTGTTTCTCTCAAAATAAATAAATACACTTTAAGATAAATAAATACAATAAGCCGAAAGGGCCTGACCCAGCTCCCCAAGTAAACATCATCTAGTATGAAAGGCACCAGGCAGTCAGCAAAAAGGAGGACAGGCTCCCTGCCGGAGCCTATGAATGAATAACATGTTTTGGTGTGAGGCTGTCCCATTGTTTAGGATTGGGGAAAAAACTAGAGCACAGCATTTCAAATATTCCAAAAACAAGCAGAAAGCAGAATTTGAGAAGCCGAATATGAGCAGCTAAGAATCCAAGATCAAAGCATCAGGAGTTCAAGGAGGACACTAGAGCAGACACGAGGCCCAGGGTGTCTGCTGAGGTGAGCAGCATTTGAGTCCCGCGGAAGCCTTTCCTCACGGAAGTTCCAGAGGCAAAACCGGAAGTCAAGCTGACACGGTACGAAAGCACAGACAAGTAACCACCGGGAGCGTGCAAGGTTCTACTGAAATGGGGCTTAGATGGGACGGGAAGGACCAGAGGACCCCAACCCCTAGCCATCTAAGGTTGAGCTGGTTGTTTGGTACAGCATGGGAACCTGGCTCCGGAACCGTCTCCACCCCTGTCTTCACTCAGGGACACGGGAAATACCTCCAGCTAAGCCGTGGCTGTGGCCTGAGAGCGGGTCAACAAGAGGTGTGAAAGGAAGCGTGAGGACCCATCGGTTCCATTCCTCAGTGACCCCAAAGACTGTGTTCCCAGGGGTCCCCAGGGTGCGTGTGCGCGCGTCCAAGCACAGACACCATAGTTGACCTCCATGATCCTTTTCAGTCCCTAGGTCTGTGTCCAGCCCCCATTGCTTGGGGAGCTCTCTGTTCTGTGAGGCCCACCCAACCTGATGTGCTCACTTAGGATAAACTGCTGTTTTAGAAATACAGTTGACCGTTGAGCAACATGGGTCGAAACTGCACAGGTCAACTTATACGGGGATGTTTTTTGATAAATTCAAGACAGTACTATAAATATATTTTCTACTCATAATTTACTTCATAACATTTTCTCTTCTCTAGCTTACTTTACCATAAGAACACAGTATGTATAATACATATACAATCTATGGGTTCATCGGTTGTTGATGTTATCCGTCAGGCTTCTGGTCAACAGTCCAGAAACTTAGTAGTTAAGTTTTTGGGGATACAAGGTTATATGCAGATTGTTTTACTGCACAGATGTGGGGTCGGCGGCGCCCCTAACTTTCACATTGTTCAAGGGTCCGATGTATATAATACTTGCAGCCTTTCCCAGATAAAAATTGTTTTATCTCAATGTATTGCTAATTGGTCCTCATCGGCAACAAGTCAGAAAACAGACAGCGATGGAGACAGGCGGATCTTGGACTCCTCAAATTGCACCACAGAGTAGTGTCTTTTCATTAACGTTGGTTTCTGTAAGGCAGGAAGTGTGAAAACAAACGTAAGGCATTTGCGTCGTGTTCATATTGATGTGCTCTTATCCCAGTGTGATCGATGTCAGTTACTGCGGTCAGCGAGGCCGCTATTTAGAAAAACAACGTGCCAACTGGATAATGCTGGATGCACGTAAACCCAAATGTATAAAATGTGCAAGTTAACAAAGTATTTAGAGTTCAAAACGGTCTGAGGAATGAATAAATGAATGAATGAGGTATTTATTCATTCTTTACAAGAGTTTTCTGCTTATCAAATAGCTCCGTTTCAAAATCTATGTGGAGAACTCCAAGATTCAACAAATTATTGAGTGGCCCCCTCCCTCCTCTCCTCCCCCCCCCCCCCCCAGAAAAAAACAAAATGGAACAGTATCTACATAGTTCTTTTCAGGAACGTATATATTCTGGAAAGCAAGGCTCATCTCTTGCAAATGATGTTTAATGTTAGCATGAGCGAGGAGTTTTTTGGGGCCATGT
Source organism: Panthera pardus (assembly GCF_024362965.1). NCBI lineage: Eukaryota > Metazoa > Chordata > Mammalia > Carnivora > Felidae > Panthera > Panthera pardus. The sequence goes on along the minus strand of NW_026526732.1, from coordinate 17,542,690 downwards.
TATCTGAATTACAGAAATGAGAAACGGTAAACAAATTCTTCACCTTCTCCGTGCATGACTAAGTAGTGGCACGTCCACAGTCATCTCTCTTCTTTGCTCCAGTACCCTTTGATCATCCTAACCACAACATTTAGAGCCTACTTTGCGTTGAAAATATGAAAAGTGAGTGAAGCTTGTTTGTGAAAAATCTAGCTCCTTCATGTCCCAACCATAGGCTAGTGTGAGAGACTTTAAAAACTTGATATGAGCTCAAAGAGAAAGAGAGTCGTGTTACCACCAACAAGCACACAAGGCAAATTCCCATGATGCCAGGCCACTGCCTGGGGGGTGGAGGCCGGCGGGGGGGGGGGGGGGGGGGGGGGGCGGGGCACGTCAGGGCATTCCTCCCAGGGATTGGTTTCCTCTGTGATGTCACTGGGGGTGAGGCCAGGTTGCTACTTGCCCTCCACTTCCGTGAAACCCCAACTGCCCCCAGAACATGTCACCAGTGAGGAGTCTCTTCTGACCTTGAGCATGGTATGGGCCATACGGGCCATCCTTCCTAAAAGGCCAGAAGAGGGGCTAACATGCTGACGTGTACTGGATGAAACAGACGAAATGATTTTTTTTTTTAAGATGTAGAATTCGCTTTAAAGTAATCTATGGGGAAGAAAGGGGTGGGTGTCTCGATCATTCCTACTACTAGGTGATGTGTCCATGGGGGGTTCACTACACTGTTCTGTTTACTTTTTGTGTATGGTTGAAACTCTTCATAATATAATGGTGCTTTGTTTTTGTTTTTTAAATCCCCTAACATAGTTGGGGCAAGAAGCAAACAGACAGAGAGAATAAATAAAATGTCTATGCTAACCTCATTTCTCAGGATGAAAAAAGCAGATCAGTCCTTTATTGGGTGAAACATCTCAACCGGAAGCACTGCCCTCTCTGATCAACATTGTGGCAAAGCCACGAAGCCCAGCACCAATTCAGATAAAACAGCTGCAAAAATAGAGGCTGCTCCAACCTTGAAACCTAAGGCAAATAATAATTTAAAATTTAAAAAAAATCTCTGAAATGAATCCATTTCCCCTCCATTTACAATAACAACTTTTCACTTGAATTATGCATCGCCACGACTATTTGAATTACAAATGTATGAATTATTCATTATCTGCAATGTGAGTGAGTGTTTTGGTCCCACTTGTTGAAAGCCAGTGCTAAGCCTGCCTGGGCTCTGGCTGGCAAGGGGAGGGTGGCATCTGGGGACCCCGGGAGGCAGTTGCCCTTCAGAACCCTCCTCCACCAGGGTAAAGAATGGAAGGCGACATTATACCGTACGGAGTTGTCCACTCTGACCTCCTTGTATCGTAAAATGTCCCCATCGTCTCCCGGCTCCCCAGCCTGTAACAGCTGCTACCCACTGGCACCACCTACATTTTAAACCAGCTGGAGACAGAGTTCTACGTGATAAGCCTGTTATATTTGCAGAGTAAGCAGGAACACCTAATGGCTTGGCCCCCTAACGATTCCGGGACTGGCCTCTGACAGGCTACAGCAGCGTGCACTGGCAAAGCAGAGGAAAAAATAATTAAAAGAGCCTTTGTCAAAGCTCCCTCTAAATCAACCTTTTAAATGTGCTCTGTTTAAGAGTCCCAAAGTGCCAATTCAATCACACTGGCCTCTAAGAACCACAGAAACCCCCAGGATAGCCATGGCCAATTAGTCAAGCAAGAGGAGAGTGTGTGTACGTGTGTGTGCGTGCATGTGTGTGGATATGCTCAGAGAATCAACACAGATGCTGAAAGAGCCCCCTGGAGAGAGGGCAGAGTGACCCCCAAACAGAGCTGAACTGTTCTTTCCTTGTTTGGGAGATTGAAACAAAGCAAAAGGAACAATTAGAAAGATGGTAGTAAAGACTGACACCGATAATAAAATAGAGGGCAAAGATTAGCACACAGCGGACCCTTAAAAGGGTGAAATGAAAACTAGTATTCTTAATGTAATCCACAAAGAAGGAAAGCAAACCAGCCCGAGTGCATGCCTTGTGGAGGACGGGGCAGGGGAACGGGGAGAGACAGATAAAAGAAGAAAACACGCGAGATGCCAAAACCAAGAGGGGGAAGAAAAAGTGTGGTGTCAGAAACGAAACACAAGAGCAAGGATGAAATTGTCAACAGCGCAGAGTAAAACCCTGAACTGGCAGCGTGCTTTTGCTAACAAAGAAAACGTGTGCTTTTTGTAGGCCGCCCAGCAAAGCTGAAGACAGACTTGCATATACGTTTTTTTAAAGGGGAGGGTGGCAACAGGGAGCAGCCACCATCCTGGCACACGGTCTTTCCTCCTGAGAGCGGCGGCCCCACCCCGTGCAGCGGGAGGGAGGCCGTAGGTACACGGTGGTGCTGTTTGGTTGCTGGGAATGCCAGAAGCCGCATCAGTGCCGCATGGGCTTCGTTCCATGAGGGAAACAGGAGCCTGTACAGAGTCAGCTGTGCGTGGAAAGGAGGCCTGGCAACGGGGGGCTGTCCAGAGGAGCGGGGATCTGGGGGCTCACGGGCACTGTGGACGATCGGACTCACCATCTCCTGCAAAGCTGGCTCGGCAAGGCTCCGGTCTGAACCTCTGCGAGTTCTTCTCATCTTCAGTTTCTTGTTTGCACCACTGGGGGCCTCAAATGTCATCCCTGACTCCCAACAGTGCTCTTGCAGGTCAAGTTTTCAAACCACTGAGCAGAGTGCAGTTGGGTGGGTTTATTTGTTCTTTTACCGGGCATGTTATCGTGTGGACCCAAGTTTTAAATTTCCCCAAATTCTCATTGCCGTTGCTCAGGACGTTGGCTAGTTTCAAGTTCTGGAACTATGTTTGCACACCTCTCCCAGAAGTGGGTAAGAGGCTAGAATAACGGAAAGGCTTGGCTTCAAGTTCAGTGGAGTATCAAAACGCCTATGTTTGGCTGAATGGACTTTGGATAATGAGATCTCAGCTTCCCTCTGTGTTCTTACAGGCCAAATACACACTGGATGAAACCGATGAAATTAAACAAAGCGAGAGGCTTTGGAGCAGTTACCGCAATATTCTATCGATGAGGCGTATTTATCGCAATTTGCTAGTGATGAGTATTTGTTGCAATATGCTGGTGATAAGAAGTATTTATTATAACATGCTGGTGATAAGCACCAATGGATATTGGTTTCATCCTGCACGAACGTGCACAATCAGTCACTGATTCATCAGCTTGTGTATTTGATACACTGAGCCCCTCCCATACGCTAGCCAGAACAGAGAGAGTGAAGAACCCTTTCATCAGTGATGACCTCCCCTCCGCCCTTGTCATAGGAGCACTGTCCTGTGGAAACCTCTAAAGTTCTGCAAGCCTAAGAAGTTGTTCTGTCCTGCCCAGAAAGCAAGGGCATGCTTCTCAGTTTCCTACTCCCTCAAGTGTCAGGGGCTTGAGTTGCTCTGCTGAAGAGACTAATAAATTGGTCTCTGGTCCAACTTAGATGAATAAGAGATGTTTCCTAGGTCAAGTGCCCGAGGTAAAGAATGGAGTGGAAAAATAAATGTATCAAGTTCTTTAGACAGCAGAGCAAAGCTCACTGACTGAGCACGTCGCCAACTTTCTTTTGTGAGGGATGGAAGTCAGATCCCTCTACCTTCAGGACACTTCTATTCTAATCATGGGCTGCCACACTAAACGTGGAAACTTAACGTTTACTGTTCAGTTCTTGTACTTGGGAACTTTTACATCAGTATTTGGGGAGCATCGGGAAGGAGAGATGGAAGGGTAGACAATGATTCCCTTTGATTGTGTATATGAAAAGGGCAATGGGGCCGATGATTAACTACCACATGCTTTGCAAACTCAAACAGTCACCACTTCAATGCCAGACTTTATTTTCTACTCCACACAAAAAGCTAAGAAAAAAAAAGGCATGCCTCTGTGGTAACACACTTACACAATTAGAGGCTCAACTACATTCTGTGAATTGAATGTATATAGGTAGTTATAGTTGGGTTAGCGACTTCTTGTGGTGTTTTCTTCCAATTTTTTTTACAAATTACATATTAAGCTTGATTTGGGGATTATACTCAAAGTAAGTTTAATATGCTTTAAATACTTTTTCTATATAGTATTTATAATCTGAAAAAAAGCACTTAACACAATATATATAGTCACTGTATATATATGTAGAACATAAATGAGTTTAATTTCTCTTGAAAGAAAAAATGTAATTAAGCTAAGTTAGAGTTCCTGCATCAACACAATTAAAATGATGAATTAAAATTCATCAAAATGTCTTTTAAATGAGTATAGAAGTCTCTTTTGGAAAGTTGACAATTGGCAAGGAATCTAGAACGCGTCTCGAGTCCTGGGTAGGACACGCAAACATCTGGGGGTATAGGAGGTGTTTGCATCTCTTCTTCCAGTTGGAGTTTCACAACTTCGGAAAAGAAAAAAAGAAATGAGGAGTTGAACAGCTGGCTCTAAATCGGTGTCAAAGAGCAGAGTTTGGTTTTCTGGACAGGGCTCGCCACACGGAACAACAGTTACTGGCAAAGGGACAGCGAGCGCATCCACAAGCTTTGTAAGAACATGTTTGGCAGGAAACTCACTGACCCAAACAGGAGGACCAGAAATAGAAATTCAAAGGGAAGGGGGGAAACTACCCAAGTACAACAGTGAACTTTACAGGACAGGGAACAAGAAGCGAGCTGGAGAGGGAAGAATGGTTCAGGAGGTGACCATTAGTGTCAGCAGAGAACGCGAGGGAAGAGGGTCGCATACAAGGCCGACCTCCAAGGACTGCTGGCCCACACGCACCCAGATACAAAGGGAGCAGGCTATTTTAACACAAGACGGAATTGTGACCTCACATCGGTCGCGGAGATAGGAAACCAGGCCCGTGACAGGAATATGGTTGGGAGAGTGTTTGCCTCGTTCAAACAACAGAAGTGGTGAAGCAATATCACTGTGTTGAATACAAAGCACTGTGCTTTGTTGCCTTCTATCAATTATTTCCCTTACTTCTGTGAAGTAGGGTTCCATTCTAGGGATGAGGAAACCGAGGCTTAGCGAAGTGGAGTTGTCCAGGGTCGTTCAGTTGATGAGCATTAGAACTAAAGCTCTTGCTTTTAGCCATATATGGGACTGCCTTCTGAGAAAGCATCCCAGAACAGAACAGGACCCGAAATGCCTGTCATACCCACCATCCTTTGAGAGTTACGCTGCCATGCTTCTCCCATTGTGATCTGTGTTGGAGCCAAAGTCTGACAGGGAGCCACAGCTGAGATCCCAGCAGTCGTAACCTCATGCCAGTCCACAGTAAGTAGCTTTACAGGGAGCTTTATCCTGAGGCAACCCGATCAGTCTCCACGTCTCATACCAGGAGAGGGTCATCCTGTATGGAAATCTACCAACCCAGAGGTGGAGGTGGTAAGAAGAGCTTTGTGGGTGAGGAGAAATAATGTGCAATAATCAATCAATAATAATGAATAAGGTAACCAACGCTACGGTGACTACCTGGTCAGGGGAGAGCAGCAGGGCTTTTCTGTCACAAATTACACCTGGGACCACTTAACACAGTGACAGAATCTCAACGATTCAGGTGTCCACAGTAAGTCTCATTGCTCTCAAAGTTCCTGCTCCGCTTCTCATCACGAGACCCCTACTGTAGGTCAAGGACGCCTACCGTAGGAGTTCTGCACTCCAGAGAGAATCACTAACACTCCTTCCTACCTTGGCCTGGAGCTGCCCAGTGCCCGGCAACCTGCTTTCATCTCTATGTTGGATTCGCCACACATAAACGTCATGGTCAACTCATTCGTCTGTCTCCTCTGTTATACTGTGAGCCTCTTAAAGGCCAGAAGTGGTGTTTTGTCCCTGACTTGCCAATATGGACAGTGGCCCAATACAAGGAAGTGCTAGGTAATTATGGATCCTGACTAGTCTTCAGATGTGAACCCCCTCAGGAGGGCTTTCCTCAATTGCTTCCTCCCGCTTTGCTTTGCAACAGATATCGCCCGACTTGCATAGAGGCGTTCACCAGTTGCTGAAAAGCCTGAGGCTAACTTGGGGCCAACCAGACTTGGGACCAACAGGAAAGAGGTAATAATCAAAGATCCTAGTATCAAGAATTTCGTTACCGTCTTGTCTGGCGCTACCCCTTGAAAAAAAGAATTGCAGGATCACATGCCTACCCTTTGACCACCCCAGGGAAGGAACAGGGAGAGTCTGGCCGGAGAAACTTCCAAAGATGTCTTTGACCTCCACATCAGGAGGACATCTCTCTTTGTCCAATCCAGGCTGCTCCGGGTTATGTCCCAGAAGAAAACCATGATGATTTTAGGAAGGGACATTGATGTAAGGCATCCAAAAAGTGAAAAATGACCACTACACAGGGCTCAAGATGAAGAAATACATTCTAAATATTAAAGTGGTCTAGGAACATAACGCCCGTAAGATATTCAAGCGTAGATCACAGGATCAAACAGGGGAGGTTCCAACCTGAGGTAGAAGGGATAGTTGGCTGAACCCAAAGACCCCTTAACTTCCAAGAGTCAACAAGTCTAAGTAGTTTTCAACCTGAGGGCGTGTCAGCATCACGTGAGGAGCGTTTTCAACTTATGTCTGCCTAGCTGTCCTCCCTGTCCACAAAGATTTTAAAGTCCCCTTCCCATTCTGTATCCCCATCGCTAGCTGAGAACCAAAAAAACACACATCTGAGGTTTCTGCTATTGTGTCGCTACCTGACGTTGGTGAAATAGCCCAGGAAGGGAGACAGGAAGCTAACCAAATGGGAGAATTCTTTTTTTATTTAAATTGTTGTATGCACTAGGAATGTCTAACTTGTAGATTTAAGCAGTGTAAGAAAGATCTGTGAAAAATGAAAAGCGACTTGGTTGAAGAAAATTAATAGTTTGAGTTATCTAACAAAGCTGCAAATGTTGGCTTCCTTCTGCTACCGCTATTTTGTTTGGAATGGGTCCAATTTTCCCCTTGCATAAAAGGAGACAAGATCTGTTTGAAGCCATTAACAGCACCAATAGGAGGGACATTTGAATTAATAACCAGAAGGCCGGTCAGCCAGGAGCAATTTTGAGCATAATCTTTTCCTTTGACTTTTTTTTTTTTTTTTTGCAAGACTGATATTTTGCTATATAATACTTGGTCCAGCATGCCTCTGCAGAGCCAAATAATTTATCTTTCCAACTCTTTTCTATTTTTTAAATTGACCTGAGTAAAATATTTTAATTTATTTGCATGAAGATGCCTTCTGTGGATTGTGTTAGGCGCTATTAAGCATTATTCCTGAGCATAAAGAATTCCTAGGAATTCGGCAAGAAATAACAATACTTTTAAGGGCATAAGCAGATGCTCTTGAAACAACGCTCAGCGAACAGAGTAAGACACAAAACCAAATATGATGTGTGGCCCTCATTTTGTTTCTCTGAAAGTGAATTTACCCAAAAGTTAAATCTTTTCTCACTATGTTTTACTCAGAGGCCAAGTTGCCCAAATCCAGGCCAACTCTGGTGCTAGAGAGGGAAAGCAGTCGGTCCTGCCTTTCCTTCAGCTGTCCACTGTAGCCTCTTCCCACCCGTTCTACACAAGGCCTTAGGCAGATCGTTCTAGAATGCACACTGGAGGAGCACCTGGGTGGTTCAGTTGGTTAAGCATCCGACTTTGGCTCAAGCCACAGTCTTGCAGTTCGTGGGTCCAAGCCCTGCATTGGGATCTCTCTCTTCTGTGAGCTTGTTTCTAAAGAAACAAGCAAACAAACAAACTTTAAAAATAAAATAAAATGCACACTGAAATGTAGGCCTCTCCTGCTTGCATAGCCTTCAATACTTCCTAAGACCTACACTATAAAAGCAGAACCCCTGAGCTATAACTATGTCGCCCTGCCTCAGCTTCCTGCAGGGACTCTTTCCTGGACCTTGTCCTCTCTTCTCTGGGAACACCAAAGGGCCTCCCATGTGACAGCCAGTCACTGCAGGAGCCCTACTGTGTGCCAGACCCTGGTGGGCTCAAGGATGAGCCATGACCCCATTGCCAACACTATGTTTCTGCTTCGAACACTTCCCCCACCAAACCCATCAGCCTGCCAAGCGTCCACTTCTTCAAAACTCAACTCAAATGTTTCTTTCTGTGATGTTTTCCTGAAAACTAACCCCCCCCCACCACCACCCCAGCAGTATGCCTGCCCCTACTCTCCTTTTCCCTCCTTGTTTATGTGGTATTTAGCTCAGGTTTCTACCAGCATCGACTCGTGGTTGCTAATCTTCCTCCTTCACTAAGTGGCAAGCCCCTGCAGTCAGGGAACTTGTCCTCAACACTTTGGTGGCCTTAGCACCCAGGGAGGGTGCCAGACGCCGACCACGCATCCGCTGGCCTGACAAAAACACACCAGTACAAACGTGAAACTCCACGCCGGAACTTTGGAATTTCCAGAGGTCCCTAAAAGTCCGTGTTTCTTTTCTCTTATGCTACAGGGCACCTGGTCTCTCTTGTCCTCCCGTGAGGAAGTCACAGGATGTGTTTGGTTTCTGGCCTGTGCTCCTCCAAGATTCCAAACCTGGCGCATGTGTGCAAGGCACAGTGAACTGACTACGTCCGAATGACTGAGGTTAAGACTGACCCTGCACGGCCTGGCCCCGTGACCCCGTGCCGAGTGAGGGCACTGGCTGGACAAGCACCCATCCCTCCGGACCCCGGCCTCAACAGAGGGGCACAGAACACCCACTGTGCTAACCCACAGCTCCCCCCCTAACCCTGGGGATCGGGGTCATTCTTCCTGTAAGAAGACGCCTTGCAAGACACAAACCTGCACAGTCTGGAAGCTGTCAGAGACTTGGAGGGCACGTTCTCAGTTCCTCTGAAAGCACAGGTTTGCTTTTGCCGCCTAAGGTAGGCTTTGTAAACACAACGGGGTTTCCTGTTCAAAGCGAGCTTCTGCACTCCCCCCACAGAGACCGTCACATCTCAGGGGGCACAGCCATGCCTTGCCTTGTTTGATGTCCGCGTTCGAAACCACCCGGTTTCACAAAGCTAGGGCTGAGAGCATAGCTAATCTTAGCAGTAAAACTCACATTTATCATATTCAGACGACCAGTTTGAAAAAGAAGACAGCAGCAGTGGAAATATCTCTGGGACCTCCACAAGGGATTAACTCAACCGACTGTGGAATGTCAGTGCCTCACCAACTGATAACCGGCCATGAATGCATTTCTCCGTCTAAAACGCAAGTGACTCTTAGAAAGGGATCACTGCAGATATCATAACACACATGGGGCATTTGGGTCTCCAGAGAGCCTGGCGTGTCTGACCATTGGGAACACAGATGTCATATGATCGCCTGACGGGCAAGCCCAAACCGATGCCAGGCCTATCCTCTTGGTCGCCAGTGCTTTAAATCTTGCCCAGAGTTGCCATGGCCAGAGCTTACTGGGATTATGTGGTGAGGTCACCTGAGCCAGAAACCTAGCCAGGAAGCAGAGGCTAAGCCGTTTGATGGGCAGACCACGGCTCCAGCCACAACATCTCCGTCAAAACAATGTCACGGACAAGCCTAGAATTTGTGGTGATCAAAAGGTGCTCTAAACATGCTAAGGCCTTGCCACAACCCTAGGCTTTCAATTAGAAAGGCATATGTAAATGTTTTGACATGGTGTTAGGACATTTCACTTAAATATAGTGAGCTTAGGTACGGGTGGGGAAAATCAGACAGCATTTCATTCAAGCCGCTTCCCTTCCACGGGCTTCTTTATTGTGCCCTCTTTTCTGCTTGTTTTCAGTAATGTTAGCAAGGGGTGAATTTTCTTTTTTTTTTTTTTTTTTTTTATTTATTTTTGAGACAGAGAGAGACAGAGCATGAACGGGGGAGGGTCAGAGAGAGGGAGACACAGAATCCGAAGCAGGCTCCAGGCTCTGAGCTGTCAGCACAGAGCCCGACGCGGGGCTCGAACTCACGGACCGCGAGATCATGACCTGAGCCGAAGTCGGCCGCTCAACCGACTGAGCCACCCAGGCGCCCCAAGGGTGAATTTTCTTCTGAACTTGATGCTGGTTACCCACTCCAGGCTCAGAACTGTGAAGTGGGAGTCCTTGTTTAACAAATACTCGTTGAGCATACGGCTGGGGGCGGAGGGGAACAGTCTAGTGACAATGACTTCCAGAGGTAAGCTAGGCCTATTGTCAGGCCTTTCTGCATGGGACCAAGGCCCGTCTATTCAAATCCTAAACCACAGGGCTTGCAACAGCCCCCAAGTGAAAATGGGGCCCCGGGGCCCCTGTGACCACAGCTGGCAACCCAGCTGTCCACATCCCTCCATGGAAAGTGGTGGGGAGTAACAGGGGGTTGCAGGCCTGGGACGGCCAAGCTGATCGTGCCCATGGCTGTGCCAAGGTTACCTGTGCTACTAGTGTTACTAATTCCGGTGTCTGCATTTTACTGATGGTTCTAGAACCTGGTTGTGGCAGGGGCTCATCCTCGTCTCCTTATCTCTGGGGGAGGAGAAGAAGAATCCAGGGTTTAGTCTTCCTTTCCCTTCAGCCAGAGGGCCCCTCTAGCTTGCTACCTCCTGGGCGGTGGCAGGATTCCTCCAGGCTCCCAAAGAGCAGGGACACTCCCCGCATGCACAGGGATACTGCCCCACCCGGCCAGAATCTTTTAGCCACCGGAGAGACATAGCCATTCAGGAAGAGCCTCTGGAATTCCCATGTAAATGAGGTCGGGTAGGTCAAAATGTTTTGCAAACCATAAAATGCTATAAAACTAAAGGATACCACGATCATCATGATTGTTATTGTAAACTATAGTGGTAACATCACTGCTGGGCTTCGACTAGACCGATTCCAATCAAGAACCATTACCTGTATTTTTCTACGATTCCATTATATTTTTATTCTTCCCCAATTGTGGTATATTCTGTACACAATATCATGAACAAATTTTAAGTGTAATACCCATTCATTCTGTTCATTACTTTTTGACCAATGTCAAGTCTAATAGTTATATTTAAACACAAAGTGCAAAGTCAACAAATTATATGTTAACTCATATAAATATGTAGGATGGCACGTTTAATCACCATGCATGTTATGGACGGAATGTGTCCATATTTACGTGTTGAAGCCCTAACTCCCACTGTGACTGTAGCTGAAGACAAGGCTTATGAGCTGACAAAGGTTAAATGAGGTCGGAAGGGTGGGGCCATAATCCCAGAAGGCAGGTGGAAGGAGAGGAAGAACACAGGGCTCCCTCCTTGCCTGCACAGAGAATGGGTCACGTGAGTACACAGCCACAAGGCAGTCACCTGCAAGCCAAGAGGACCGGCCTCAGAATAAACCGGCTTCTTAATGCTGGACTCCTAGCCTCCAGCGCTGTGAGAATTAAGTGTTGGGTAAGCCATCCCATCTATGGTATTTTGTTACGGCAGCCCGAGCAGATTAAGACCATACATTTTTAGCCAAGTTTAAAACTTACAGTTGGTAATAGGTAGACAAACCACCTTTCCTTTTTTTTTTGGTCTGTTTTCAAGGGTGGCTTTTTGTGTTCAAATGGTGTTGTCTTGCCTAAACTCTTTTAATTAACAGGCTCTTGATTCTGTGTCCCGTAAATGATATTCATGGTTTTTGTTTTGTTTAATGTTCATTTATTTTTGAGAGAGAGCACAAGCAGGGGAGGGACAGGGAGCGGGCTCTGAGCTGACAGCAGCAAGCCCAATGTGGGGCTCGAACTCATGAATCGAGAGATCATGACCTGAGCTGAAGGCGGATGCTCAACTGACTGAGCCACCCAGGTGCCCCGATTTTCATGTTTTTAAATTGTCATTACAGAGGTGCCTGGGTGGCTCAGTTGGTTGAGTGGCTGACTCTTGATTTCAGCTCAGGTCATGATCTCAGGGTCGTGGGATCGAGCCCTATGTCAGACTCCATGCTGAGTGCGGAGCCTGCTTGGGATTCTCTCCCTGTCTCTCTGTATCTCTCTCTCCCTCTGTGCCTCTCCCCTGCTCTCACTCATTTTCTCTCTCTCAAATTAAAAAAAATGCCATTACAAGTAATAATGACATATTTGCTGTATTTATTCTGTTAGACACCAATCCAACAAATGTTTGAGAAGGTTGAATACCTGCAAACATTTCAGTTTGAACACATACTCCTTTAAAATAGGCTTTGCAAAGTAATTCTCTTCACAAGCAACTCTGCATTATGAAATACAATGCAAATGAGGTAAGTCAAAAAGGAAGGTCAGACTGACTGCAATCTTTAAGAGAACATAGGAGACTCCCGGGCAAGTTATTACCAGAAGTTAATCCCACACTATGCTATCCAGAGTGATTTACAAACCAAATTATGATTTTTATTATAGCTCAAGCCAAGGGATTAGACTTTGATTGCATCTATACGTAGATACCAAATCAGACTGCAAGATGGCTTCCCTGAACTCATATATGCAAATGAGAAGCAGAAGAATTGGGAAGGAGGCAGACTTGACCCAAAGCTGACCCTCTGCCTTCTCACTGGTGCCTCCTGTCTCCGCTGCCTCGCAAGGACAGTCCTGGGGGGGGGGGGGGGGGGGGCGGGGCCTGCTGTCTTCCTCAGGTACCACAGCCTCTGCTGCCTTCCCCAGGCTTCTGACCTTTCCTCAAACACCCTCGCCCTCAAACCTTATCTGTCATGTGCCATTGGGCTCCACTTTCTGTTAGGAAAATGATAAACTAATCTCTATATAATGGGGAAGTCGCTGCTCAATATATCGTCCTTCCTGCCAATTAAACATATTTGTATTTAAACAATGCTTTCAGAGAGATCATGCTTAACCTTTGCAGTCAATTTTCAAACTACACAGTCATTTTGATGATGCCAATTCTAGCCTTTGGTCTCTAATTGTACTGGTTTTATGGACCCAATATTCATTTGTATCAAATTTGATTAATTGTTTTTTCCACAGGAGTGGAATATCACAAGAGTCACTGAAGGTTTGGGATAACTCAGCTATCGCCCTTGGTCCCATTAACACTAATGTCAATAAAAAGTAATTTGTAAATATAAATCAAAACCTATTAGCACTGTGAAATCTAAATGAAACTATTCTCGATTTATTGTTGGTGTCTTATTGCCAGTTCGGGCTGCTATAACAAAATATCATAGCCCAGAAGGTGTTATGAAAGACATTTGTCTGCCCAAATTCTGGAGACTGAGAAGTCCAAGACTAAGGTGCTGGCAGATTCAGTGTCTAACGACGGCCACTTCTTAGTTTGCAGACACAGCCTCCCGGTGCCGGGGGCAGGGAGAGCAGGGAGGGCAGGAGGGGGGCCGGGAGGTGGGCAGGAGGTTCTAGTCTCTTTCTCTCCTTATAACTTCTCATTAGAGCACTAATCCATCATGGGGCTTCACCCTCATGATCTCATCTAAACCTAATTACTTTCCAAAGGCCCCACCTCCAAATACCATGGCCTTGGGGGTTAGGGCTTCAACGTATGAAGCGGGGAGGGATACACATAAGCATTCAGTCCAGAGAAGTCAGTGTGTGTAATCACAAGACACAGAAAATTGTTTTCGAGGAAAATAAGAAATAAATTTCTCCCAATGAAAGGAAATTGATGTTTTAATAACTGACTCACAATGCCCAAAAGGGGACATTTCCTCTGGGACTGAGGAAATGGAGTGTCCCAGAATGCATGGTTTAAGAGTATTTCCAAAGTGAAACAAACAACACTTTTCTTGAGGGGCGTGTAAGTCTACTGTCTTGGTATCCCCTGGTGAACCTCAAGGCAGCTTCTGGTTCTGGGCTGTTTTGCCATGGAGAAAAGCATGTGATGTAAGGATAGCCCATCTCCTCTCCATGGGACTATTAGACTCACCCACAAAGGTGGCCATCAAATCCCCTCGGTGTCCCCCCAGCCCCGCCCTCATGCCCAGCCCATGGACCAACCATCCAAGAATGGCCGGCTGTGCATGTCTCCTCCTGACTGGGAAATTACCAACTGCATCTGGCTGGAATGTACTTAATAAATGGCAGCCCTGGGAACCCAGCCCTTTCATCACTTCGTTAGAAACTGAAATTCCCAGAAATGAGAATCTGAATCTGGAATTCTAGTAAGATCTCCACACGGGCTCGAAATCTAAAGAGAGAGAAGAAAAATTGGCCGTGCGTGCCACTGGTCTCAACATCTGAGATAGTTTCCTGCTGATTCGTAATGTAAACATAGGGGTTAATTTCTTCTTTTCAGAAATCTGCCCGTGTGCACCCCAAATTATTATTATCCGTGTTTAGCCATGACAGCATGACGAGCTGAATGGCTGCCAGCACGGCCCTTTGCCTTCCCTGATTTAAATAAATAGATCTGGCTTTGGGCAGGCTTTCCAGACTGACATACACTCCAGACATGCATGTTATTTTATTAAGATATATAGCGACATATAAATATTTTTATAATCAATATATCTTGTTCAGCTTTAAAATCTAGGACAGGTTTTCAAGTAATCTCATTCTCACAGATCAAGTAGACTGGTCAGAAGCAATGACGAATGTTAGAGGAGACATCATGTTTATTTATAACAGATTGATATTATATCTAGTTTCTGTGTACTAGGAAACGGAAATAGGTTTGTCCAGGCCTTTCCCCACCCCCAACCCTAAAGAACAGGAGACACTTCATCTGAGCTCTCTTACTATATAATATTTTGTCTTTAAACGGGAGATGGGCAGTCTGTATTTTCACCTTACTGGCTTACCCCCAGCTTTTTGTTTCACAGAAGAATTCCCTGTAAGAGTAAAGAGCCATTCTTTGAAATGGAATTCTTCCTAACATGGTCCCTTCAACAGGTCCCTTTTAAGTCCACCTTTCTTGACGGGTTTCACTTCAGGGCACCATTAAAGGGGAGGAGTCGATGAAATGAAATGAAATTGAAACGTGGACCTGGGTAGAGGTGACTGAAGGTTCTTCATTTCAGGGGTTGGTTCCTTTTCTCATATTATATTATGGAATCTGAAAATGCCCCTTGGAATTCTTGGTCACCATCTTTAGGATACCCCAAGAGAAAGCCCCTTCATACTTCTGCCCTCCAAGATTCTCCCATCTCATTTGGCAAAATATAGTCAGGCTCAGACACTTCTAGTGGATAACTGAAAGAGGTACCAGACACCATGAACCAAGAAGTACATAACTTAAGTTGGAATATAACTAATATAAAGAGAGATAAATTAGACAACACACACCCATGAGATGTAGTCCTAATAGGTGACCAAAATGCAAGCACAAACACTGAGGCTTGCCGGGGTGTTTGGAAACAGCCTAAATCCGGAAGTATCTCAGGAATGGCTTTATCCACCCATCGTCCCTTCCATTCCTCCAACATCAGTTTAGTCTCCATTTCGTGCTTGGTGCTATGCCCAATCCTGGCCACTCAAAGATAGAGGAGACTTGATCCCTACCCTCAAGTTGCTCAAAGCCCAAGAATTATGGGTAGGAAGAGACAATGAAATCAATGAGGAGGGGTCTAATAGCCATGTCCTAGAGGAATCTGGAAAGATGAGTGATAATAATAGCAAGCAAAATAATACCATACGGCAGACACAGCAAGCATTTTTATTATGTATGTATTAACTGGTTCCATTCCCATAAGACCCTGTGTATAGACATCAGTATTATCCTTATTTCATGAGGCACAGAGAGATTAAGCAACTTGCCAACTTCAGCAGCTGCCACGTGAGAGAGCTGGGGTTTGAACTCAGGTATCCAGCTACAGGGTCCACGTTCTTCACCAAAATGCTAAGAATTTACCAGACAGGCACGCAGTGACTTTCTCTTTTAAAGAGGATCAGGGTCTTAGATTCTGTGAAGGAGCAGAGGAAGAACATGACATTAGGTGCCAGTGAAGCTTAACGATTCAACTTTGGAAAGTGGAGGGTGATCTGGATTGAGCCGGCCCTTGACTTCTCAAAAGGTACTGAGAGCGCCCTTAGGAGCACGCGGTGGTGACGGAGAGGACTCGTGGCCATCAGATCGACGTGGCACATTATTTAATTCTCCCAAGATTCATGAGAGGAGGCTTTTATCTGACAGCGCATCTCTTGACAATGTAGTTTTATATTATAGAATAGGATGTGAAATCGCCATGATATTTTTCCTTGTTTCTTCTTACTTTTGATATGTGATTCAAAGTATTTCTTTAATGTATTTAAAAGTCAAATGTCAGGGGTGCCTGGGTGGCTCAGTTGGTTGAACATCTGACTTCGGCTCAGGTCATGATCTCACAGTTCATGAGTTCAAGCCCCGCGTCGGGCTCTGTGCTGACAGCTCAGCGCCTGGAGCCTGCTTCCGGTTCTGTGTCTCCCTCTCTCTCTGCCCCTCCCCTGCTCATGCTCTGTCTCTCTCTCTATCTCAAAAATAAATAAAACATTAAAAAAATTTTTTTAAAAATCAAATGTCAAATTACAGAAGTAATTTGTTACTTAACTAAATAAAATAGCCCATAGCTGTAGAAGTTAGAAGTTATTCTCCTCCTAACATCCTTCCATTCTTACTTTCTTGAAGTGTTGTTATTATTATTATTATCATTATCCGCCTTCAGCTCAGGTCATGATCTGATGGTTCGTGAGTTTGAACCCCACATTGGTTCTTTGATGTCAGCTTTGGCCCTTCCGTCTCCCTCTCTCTCTGCCCCTCCCCTGCTTGCTCTCTCTCTCGCTCTCACTCAAAAATAAATAAACATTTTTTTAAAATGACCTGTTCAGGCCTAAAAGCTCAGTTGTGTTCAATAGCATACTTCTCATAGGACACTGTTTCTTGAGCAGGCTATATGAACCAATTTTCAGCAAATGTGAACTCAAGTCTTCCTGGATGATTTCCTCAATCTACTTAATTTGCATCATTGAAAAAAAAAAGCTTTTTACAAAACCATTAATTGGAAGTTCTTACATTTTTTGGCCACAGCTTTTTAAAGTAAAAATTGAGACGTCAAAGAAATCCCAAGTTCACCTACTACAGTGACCTGGACAGGCCCTTAAGCATGGACTGCTTGGTATGGGACCATCCAAGGTGAGGACATCAAGAGCCAACAGCTCAGGTGCAGGGTCTTGCTCTTGGTTTGAAGGGCTAGGTGCTCTTTGGACTTTCCCTCCTTAATATTTAGGCCTTTTCGATCTCATAGTTATTCTCTTTTTTTTCTTTTTTAATTTAAATCCAAGCTAGTTAACATGTAGTGTAATAATGGCTTCAGGAGTAGAATTTAGTGATTCATCACTTATATATGACACCCAGTGCTCATCCCAACAAGCGTCCTCCTTAATGCCCGTCACCCATTCAGCCCATCCCTCCACCCACCTCCCCTCTAGCAACCATCAGTTTGTTCTCTGTGTTGAAGAGTCTCTTATGATTTGCCTCCCTCTCTGTTTTTATCTTATTTTTCCTTCCCTTCCCATATGTTCATCTGTTTTGTTTCTTAAATTCCACACACAAGTGAAATCATATGGTATTTGTCCTTCTCTGACTGACTTATTTTGCTGAACATATTACATTCTAGTTCTATCTGCATTGTCGTAAATGGCAAGATTTCATTCTTTTTGATCGCCGAGTAATATTCTATGGTGTGTATGCGTGCGTGTGTGTGTGCCACATCTTCTTTATCCATTCATCCATTGATGGACATTTGGGCTCTTTCCATACTTTGGTTATTGTCGATAACGCTGCTATAAACATGGGGGTGCATGTGTCCCTTCAAAACAGCACACCTGTATCCCTTGGATAAACACCCAGTAGTGCCATTGCTGGGTCATAGGGTAGCTCTATTTTTAATTTTTTGAGGAACCTCCATACTGCTTTCCAGAGTGGCTGCACAGGTTTGCATTCTCACCAGCAGTGCAAAACCGCTCCCTTTTCTCCACATCCTCACCTACATCTGTTGTTTCCTGAGTTGTTCATTTGAGCCATTCTGACAGGTGTGAGGTGGTATCTCGTCGTGGTTTTGATTTGTGTTTCCCTGATGATGAGTGATGTGGAGCATTTTTTCACGTGTCAGTTGGCCATCTGGATGTCTTCTTTGGAGAAGTGTCTATTCATGTCTTTTGCCCATTTCTCCACTGGATTATTTGTTTTTTGGGTGTTGAGTTTGAGAAGTTCTTTATAGATTTTGGATACTAACCCTTGATCTGAGATGTCAATTGAAAATATCTTCTCCCATTCTGTCGGTTGCCTTTTAGTTTTGCTGATTGTTTCCTTCACTGTGCAGAAGCTTTTTATCTTGATGAGGTCCCAATAGTTCATTTTTGCTTTTGTTTCCCTTGCCTTCCTCGACATACCTGGTAAGCAGTGGCTGCAGCCGAGGTTAAAGAGGTCACTGCCTGTTTTCTCCTCTAGGATTTTGATGGTCTCCTCTCTTCCATTTAGGTCTTTCATCCATTTTGAGTTAATTTCTGTGTCAAAGTGATTCTTATTGACCAAAAGACTAAAACAAAACAGAAAGTGCAAGAGTTCTGCTTTCTCTGAGCCAGCTCTCCGTGCCCCACAGTCATGGCCAACTTTTCGGTTCCTTAATTCGGTGGCTTCCCCCCTTCTGCTCCTTCTCTGCCCTCCCCACCCCACCTCTTCTAGCCTCTGCTTAAACAACTCTTCCTCAGGTAAGCACTCCCCTCTCCCGAGACTCCTCCCCACATGGTTATTCTTTCTCATGATACCTTTTACGTCTCCCTCATGAATGTAAGCTTTATGAAGGTGGGGACTTCACCCCATATCCCTGAGGCTGGCACAGGGCCTGCTTAATACGTCTGTAAGGACACAGGTGGCATCAGGCATGTCGTATACTGTGGGCCAGCCACTGTTCCAAGAGTTTCACACATGCTATTTTATTCAGTTCTCAAAACAACCCTACGCACTCTTAGTGTGGCTTTAAAGATGTGGAAGCAGAGGTGGGAGCCCATGCTCTTAACCACTGGGCTTTCTCATCATCCAAACTGCACCCTTGATCTTCTAACCTAATAGGATGATAGAGTCTTCATTCCCTTTCACAACCCTCAGTTCATTTGGGGTTTTAACGCTCCTGACACCGTTCTTACTTATGTTTACCATGTTCCTTACTTGTTTTTAACTTGATTGTATGCTTTTCTTGCCAGCTCTTTTCTTGCTCCTTTAGATTTTAGAGTTCATTAGACAGGTCCTAGTGTAGTCACTCTGTTCGGGGTCTGGGGCAAGGGGGCACCCTTTTATTTTCAGTAAGATCAGTTGTAATTACACAGAGTCCCAGTTGTGAGTTCATCAGGACAGCTTGAGCCTCCCTCTCTTCCAAAATCCTGGGCCACGGAGTCATATGCATCTTTCCCTTGAATTTTAAGAAATCAACATTCCACAAATTTAGAGTTCGTAGAAATCGTACACGTCTGAGTTTCTCTCGCCAGCTATTGCAAACTTTCTCCCAAGGTGCCCATAAGTAGCACAGTGTGAACTCAAATTCTGCCTTGTTCATTAAAATTTATCGAAGGGAGCGGTTTCCCTAGTTCCTTCTGTACCCTCTGGGAAATGAAATTGTCAACAAGCTAAGTCAGGAGTTTTTCTGGAGCTCTGCTCTAGAAGGAGCGAGTGTCCGGGGGGACTGTCCCGTCTCTGCTCCTCTTTGGCCTGTTTCCCTGACCTGTGTCCAGGACCTTCTGCCATTTTTTCTATCTTGTCCCAGGAACCATAATGCCCCCACCGCCAGCTACTATCACTTCTGCCATAGCTCTACTTCTTTAAGGACACGTGGCAACCCTCTCCTGGCTCTTCACTCAATCCTCCCAGCCACACACGCACACAAAGCCTGAATTACACAGAAGAGGAGAACCAGGTGGATCCAGCCACAATAGCGAGATTCCTCCCTCGCCTCCTAACTTATTTCCCGTATTTCCTCTTCAGCATTGGGCCTTCCAAAACATCCCACCAGGACCTACAAATCTGGGACCTGCCCTGACGGATGGATGACTCCAGGTTGAAGGCTTCTCTTTCTCTGTAGCTCCTCACTGTCCTGTCCACCCTGGTCCCTTGCTTTCAGGATGTGCGTTCCTGTACAGATGTGTGTCTCCACCCATTTCTTTCCTTGTTTACTTACAGTCAGTTACCGCCTCCTGTTTCAGACCCTTCCTAGTCACCGGTTTTGCAAACCAATTCAAGGGGTGGATAATCAAGTCGTAACACAATTCTAAGTCCTGTACTGGAAGCACAAAGAGTGAGCTATTTGAAAAGGGAGAAGGGGGCAATTATCTCTGCTTAACCTGTGAGGCAAGGCTGCAGAGAAAGGCTGTATGTGAGTTGGGTCTCGTAATTCCTGAACCATGGACAGGAAGGGCATGGGCAGGGCTGAGCATGGGAATGGGCAGGGGGCTACAGGGTAGGAAGCATGAGTGGGGAGGGGGTTTTGTTCACAAGTGCATACAGATCCTGAAACAGCACACAGTAGTAAATATTTATCTTGGATTTTGAATGAAGTAGAATAGAGCCTGAATAAAAAGAACATTTTATGCCAGGAAGTCTACATTGCAGCTTGTAGATAGTGAGAAAGCATCAAAAAAATTTTTAATCAAAGAAGTGGCCTATTTACATCTGGGTTTTTTTTTTATGTTTATTCATTTTTGAGAGAGGGAGAGACAGACAGAGCATGAGTAGGGGAGGGGCAGAGAGAGAGAGTTTGTCAGCACAGAGCCCAGCACTGGGCTCCAACCCACGGACTGCGAGATCATGACCTGAGCCAAAGTCAGACGCTTAACTGAGCCACCCAGGCCCCCCTGGATTTTTTTTTTAAAGGGATAACTCTTAAGACTGTGTATAAAACATTTCGAAGGGGAAATTTAGAAGGGAAATATAGCATGACGCGATTTTTTAAAGGGTCTATTGTTTTTGATTAAGTTTATCCCTTCCTTTGCTGTATTTGCCCCAAATCTTGGGTTTACTTGTAAAATCACGTTTACCACCCTATGTTAAAAATTCACCCCGTGCTGATGCCGAATATGTCACCATAGAGGCCCCTGGAACCGCCAACTTCGTCTCTGCCTCTCCTACCAGTTTTCTCCAAGGATTCCACTCATTTCCAAATGACACTGGCCGTCCCAGGAAGTATTTTGACCCTAACAGTTCACTTAGCATGAGTCGGTTCGCACTGCACAACAAGATTCCTAGTTCTCCTTGGTTTGAAGCCACCCCCCCCACCCTGCCTCTCTTTTCCAAAAGCCTCTGGGTCACCAGGATTGGGGGGAGGGGGGAGTGTCAGATAGTGGAAAGGTGATTCCCACCCCATATGAGCCAGCATGCGGTTCCCACTGGGACAAATTTGTAGCTCTGGCATTTCAAGTTAAAGAAGAGATGTGTTTTTTAAATGGAACAATGATAGAATTTTAGATCCATTTTTTTTTTTTTCGTCTTCTGTTTCTTTGAAAAAATTATTTCCCGCATAATTCTGTGGCAGGTCACGGATTCATGGTAGTTCCACACACAATGAGTCCTGTGAACTTGGGAAGTCTTTCCTTCCCGCCAACATCCTCGGTGCTGGGATCAGCACATCAGTCACCACCCAAGACAGGAGAAAGGTCTCCCTGCGCTAACATATGCTATTGAATTCCTCAGCCAACCTCATTTATAAAAAGTTAAGTGTCCATGGCATAACTTGCAGCTGATCCAAAAAGATTTTCACTGTGCTTTGTTAGGACATGCACTGTATTTAAAATCTACAGATATTATGAAACTCAGTCCCTAGAGAATTATTACACTACCCCAGTAATTTTAATGTTTATAGATACACCAATTCTTAAACTAAAAAACAAGAAATGGGTTAATGTGTAAGAATCATTGAACAGAACTTGATTTTCTTTTCTTCTTTTGTTTTCTTTTTCTTTTCTTTCTTTTTTTTTTATCAAAAAGGTCTCAAGAAATATTTTATTCTTCAGGATATTTGCTGAAAATTATTCTTATTAAATTTCTTAAAGACTTCCAAGATAACCAGATACTTGAGCTCCAGACCTGGAGAGAAAAAAGCAACAGGCCTCAAGAGGAGAGAGTTATTTTTAAGGCTCCTAAGGATGAGACATGAGAGTCCTGTCTCACTGTGGTTGGCAATCTATGGTAGATTGAGTTATTGGCCCTGGTTCTTTATCCTTCCCCATACTGATTTTGTCTTTATTTAAAATTTTGGTATGTTCGGGGCGCCTGGGTGGCTCACTCGGTTGAGCGTCCAACTTCAGCTCAGGTCATGATCTCATGGTTGGTGGTTTTGAGCCCCACATCGGGCTCTGCGCTGACAGGTCAGAGCCTGGAGCCTGCTTCCGATTCTGTGTCTCCCTCTCTTTCTGCCCTTCCCCCTCTCACACTCTGTCTCTCTCTGTCTCTTGAAAATAAATAAATGTTAAAACAAATTAAATAAATCAATAAAATTTTGGTGAGTTCATGATGGATTTTTTTGCATTGATTTGGATTTTGAACAATATTTCATTAAAACATCATTTAAATAAATGTTAAAAAAATAAATCAATCAATAAAATTTTGGTGTGTTCATGATGGATTTTTTTTTTTTGCATTGATTTGGATTTTGAAAAATATTTCATTAAAACATCATTTATCTTGACTAAATATCTTGGCACCCCTTTAAACTTTTCACTGAAGATGAGCGCTCACTCAGCTCACCCTACCCTTCGTTCTGCCCACGATGTCCACCATATGATGAGGTTCCTCCACTAACCAGACAGAACAAATCTCTCTTAATGAATGTGATTTGCGTTGGCCAATAAAATGAGACAGAAATGGCGGTGGGTCGCCTCCAGACCTAAGCCTTAAGAGACCTTGCATGCTTCCATGTCCCAACCCTCAAGAAGGAGCAGAACTTCTGCCATCATCGTGAGAAGAACCTGCCTGTAGTCCCTGGAGAAGCTATAGGAGCAGAGAAGGAGAGAAACGTGAGCAGGGGCAACCCAGTCAAGTTATACCAGCTGAGCCCATCCGAGATCAGGCAGCCACCAGCCCACACACAGACACAGGAGCTAAATAAATGCTTATTGTTGAGACTTTGTGGTTGTTACACAGAAATGCATTACACATACTATCAGTTATTTCACTCGGGCTGCTTATTTTGACTTAATCCTATTAACCGTCATCCTTAATGGACTTCATAACGGAGAGGTCTAGGTTCATGGCAGCGAACATAACATAAGAAAGATTTGCTCGAGTCTTCAGGAGGAAATTACTTTCTTTTATGAGACAGACCAAGTCCCATCTCTTGTTATCTTCCTTCCTTCTTTGTGAGCAAGAAAGACAGGTAGGCCATCCAAAAGACGTCCCATAGAGGAGTGCAGAGCTGTGACAATCACAGAAAACTAAAGCAAAAAGCTTGATGAAACCATGCCTGAGTCTGAACTACCTCTAGATTTTCACTCTGCGAAAATCCATTCTTACAGGATTCAGTACGCGTCCTTCTCGGTTAAGCAAGTTGGAACTGAGCTTCTGTTTCTTGCATCTGAAAGCATTCTTAGAAGCTGATGCAGACCACACAACTGTTTCTTTTTCTTTGTCTTTAAAAAAAAATTAATGTTTATTTATTTTTGAGAGTGACAGAGACAAAGTGTGAACAGGGGAGGGGCAGAGAGAGAGAGGGAGACACAGAATCCGAAGCAGGCCCCAGGCTCTGAGCTGTCAGCACAGAGCCCGACGTGGAACTCGAACTCACAAACTGCGAGATCATGTACCTGAGCCGAAATCGGATGCTTGACCGACTGAGCCACCCAGGCGCCCCCATACAACTGTTTCTGAACTCCCTTGAGGACCCCCTCCTGTCACATTATCCTAGGTTTGATAGGCGAAGTTGCTGGGTGATCTGAAATAAAGCCCATAAATTTCACAGTCACCCACGAAAGCTCCACTCTCTTCCCTCAGGCCTTGCTCCACAGAGAGCTTCACACAGCTTCCCTGCCGATGGTCTCTTCCTCCATCATCATGGCTGTCATTACACAAATAACTTCTCATCTTACCCCATGCTCTTTCTACTTTAAAACAGAAAAAAAGACAGAACTGGTGAGATGAATTGTGGTATTTTCATATAATAGAATATTACACATCCAGCAAAAATGATTTATTTATTAATTCAGCAAATATTTACTCAACACCTGCTCTGTTCCAGGGACTGTGCTATGCAAGAATACATGATGAGAAGGGAAAGGTTAAATATCAACTATTTTTAAAAATCAAGCAATAAAACATACGGTATGATCTTAAATATGTGAAAAAGGAATGTGTATACATATATCCACATTCCTACAAAGAAAATAAGACTAGGGGCACCTGGGTGGCTCTGTCGGTAGAGCTTCTGACTTCGGCTCAGGTCATGATCTCACGGTCCGTGAGTTCGAGCCCTGCATCGGTCTCTGTGCTGACAGCTCAGAGGCCTGGAGCCTGCTTCGGATTCTGTGTCTCCTTCTCTCTCTGCCCCTCCCCCGCTCATGCTCTGTCTCTCTCTCTCTCTCTCTCTCTCAAAATAAACATTAAAAAAAAAAAAGAAAAGAAAAGAAGACTGTAAGACTGAGAAGATACCCTATTAATAAGGATTATCTCTGAATAGTGGAATAATAGACAATTGATTTCCTCTTTGTGCTTTCCCATATTTATCACATGTTCTATGATTAATTGCCATCACTTCTATAAACAGGAAAAATACCCAAGGAAGGAAATTAAGGTAGTATCCTTCATAAATTTAATAAATCTTGAAGTGTCATCATCTTGTTTCCGTCACGTTTCTTTCTGCTTTCAGTGACCCTTGATGTTTAATATATATTTACACACAGTATCTGTGTGTATGATCTAGAGACAGAACAAAGTAAGGGGAAATTTTTTAAGTGATTGAAAGTCATATTTACATCTACAATCGCCTCTCTTTCCATGCCAGATTTGCAACTTGCAAAAGGGAGGACCCATGTGGACCACAGACCATATTCACTACTCAGGCCTCCTCAGAAGCCTGGGTACACCTCTAAGGGGGACAGGAAAAAGGAGAAATAGAGACAGTGTCATGAGACTCAGCCATCTAGGGGCTAAAGAGTGACCAACTAACTCCTTCCATTCAGCTAGCAAGAAGCAGCTGACGTACGTGTAATCTGACAGACCTACACGGAGAAAATCCACATTCTGTGGAGACACCTCCAGGGGCACACGGCTTACTATGCGAAAGAAAGACATTTTTTTTAAAGAGAAAGAAAGGAAGAAAGGGAAACGTTTTTATGATTTCATCTCAAGGTGATAACACAAGAATCCTATTGTACTCCTAGAGGGAACTGGGATAAAGGAAGAGAAATTGGAATTATTAAGGCTGGAATGTTCTACATGCACTTAGAATGTAATATTAATAAACTACATGCAAATACTGTACTCTGCCATTATAAACTGTATTATTTCGTTCCTACTCTTTTGTAAAACTTTCACAAGTCATTGCACCTGATTCTCACAACCCCCCACGTGAGACCTGAGACAAATATTCTTTTCCCCCTTCTTTAGAGTCTTCTTTTTTTTTTTCAATGTTTATTTTTGAAGGAGAGAGAGACAGAGTGTGAGCAGGAGAGGGGCAGAGAGAGAGGGAGACACAGAATCCGAAGCAGACTCCAGGCTCCGAGCTGTCAGCATAGAGCCCGATGCGGGGCTCGAACCCACAAGCCACGAGATCATGACCTGAGCCGAAGTCGGACGCTCAACCGACTGAGCCGCCCAGGCGCCCCTGTAGTCTTCTTATAAATGAGAGCCAGAGACACAGGGCAAGGATTCAAGCCCAAGTCTTACGTGGTCAGGGGCTCTTTTCTACTAAATAACTCAGATGTATTTATTCTGCTGATAAGATATAGAAAGCATCTCATTTGCCCCCTTTTCTAGATATTTACTAAACTAGAAAAATCGATTGCATGGGATAAAGTTTTCCACACGTGGAAGTATCCAGTACAGTCCTCACGTTCGCTGGATGTTCCAAAAATATAAGATGACTGACATGTACTTGATCTTAATAAGGAACAGATTTCTGTAGAAAATTATAGCCTTCATATTAGATTTTTCATTACCCTTTCCTTTCCTTGGAACTTGCCTACATGCTACTGAAAGGTTGCGTCCTGGGGGGTAAAAATTTGTATCAAATATCAAAGGACTTGAGACCCAAGTCTCCTAAGGCAGTAATTCTTCATTTTCTCTCTATTTTTCAATCAACTCCGTATAAATTAATTTGGACCATATTTTTAAAGAAAACCAATCGGATCCTGTTCACGTGTGAAATGAAAGAGTGAAGTTAGCAACCACACAACCAACCAAACTCTTTCCTGCTAAGAAAATTTCTGGAGTCAGAGTGGCTTTGTGAATAAAAAACAAGTTAGATTAAGTTTGGTGAAGACTGAATTTTCTCGTCAATAGACATTGTCTGTGGCTGTGAGGTTTCTGTCTGCACAAGAAACAGCTAAACATCCATGGAAAGTGAAAAGTTGAATAAACTATTCAGGCGCTTTCAAATAGTCGGAATATTTGGGCTCATGAGGATGAATCTCGACAGATGTGTGAACATTTCATATTTCCACCTGATTAACAAAATGTCCTCCTCTCTGGGTGCCTGGGAGCGTGGTATTCTGCACCCACCTGCCTGAATATAATCATAAACTTTGTATGCCAGACGGGGGAAAAAAACTTCCTAGGGACTAGGCTCTACGTTTCTTTAAAATGACTGCTCATTCCTTACTGAGAACCCACAATGTATGGACACAACGCAGGCAAAGGTGTCTGGCCAGCCAACCTTCCAGGAGCTTCCAGACTGAGCAGTCAGTGTGGCCTGAATATGGAACCTCCTACCCCCGAATCACCTGGTGCTTGTCGATAACACAGATCCTTGGGCTTCACCCCAGACCTTCAGGGTCAGACTCTCTTGGGGAAGAGCCTTGCAATCTGCATTTTAACAAGCTCCTTTGATGATTCCTGTGCATTTTGAGTGCCACTGATTTCCTGCTTGTCCGACAAGCAAGGACAAGCTAATGCAACTCTAAGAAAGGGGCTCCAGCCCCTAAGGGTGGGGTGCAAACAATGGAGTGATGACGGGGGTTGGACAGGACAGGCAAAACACCTAAACAAATGCTAGACAGAGAGAGGTCCCGATCATAGTAACAAAGAAGCAACCTTTAGCCCACATGAGAGAAAGTTTAGCTCCCAGTGCAGCCTACAGTTATGATAGCAGCTAGGGCTATCTAGATAGTATTTGGGAGAACTGCCAGCTGGTCCTGATGCTTCCTGGGATCTGCCCCTTCTCCAGCTATCGGGCTGGGGAACCCACAGGTACAGTATTACCAAACAGTGTTGTGTGCACTGAGTGAAAGCAGTGAGTCTGCTGGTTACTGTTCAACACTAGGCTCTCCGGGGAGAATAAAACCCTGACTTGTAGCATTTGCCAATTTCCATGGTGTAAATTCTCCCACCATGGCTAATTTCAAGCCCTGTAACGTGATGTCCCTGAATGTAACCTTAGGAAAATAGGCACACGTTGGTTCTCATAAGCCAATGTGAACCAGCTCTAGCACGCCGTTGGCTCAGCAAACGCGCGCAGCGCGCGCACGCACACACACACACACACACACACACACACACACACACTTCTCACATAAAAGCCCTCATCACTTTTATATCATTTTGTCTTCCTCACACTCCTATATCTAAGTGTCCCTCCTATCCCATCATTGAACATAGAACTATTCTTTGCTAATAGCACGTTTTAAAAGGGATCAGTTTTTATACAAACACGACTTTTCCTAATTAAATAAAAAGTTTGAATCCAAAAGATGATAATTGCAGGTAACTTGTCTCTCTTAAATCAGATAAAGAAATTACCATGTGCCTGTGTGGTAAACAGAATAACGCTCCCCATCTAAAATGCCCACATCCTAATCTCTAGAAGTGTACCTATGTAACTATGTAACGATTACACGGCAAAGGGGAATTAAGGAGAAGGACGGAATGGAATTTGCTAATTATCTGATTTTAAAACCGATTATCCTGGATTATCTGGAGGGGCCCAGTGTCATCACAAATGTCCTTCAATGTGGAAACAGGAGGCAGAAGACTCTGTGACATAAGAAAAACTCCACAGGCTGTTGCTTGTTCTGGAGGTGGAGAACCCACCTGGGTTCCGTGAGCCGAGGAACAGCAGCCTCTGCAGAAGCTGGAGACCACAAGACTACGGATTCTCACCGAGCCTCCGGAGAGGGATACAGTCCTCCCAACACCTTGACTTTAGCCCAGGGAGACCCATTCTGGACTTCAGACCTCCACAATCCATTATTTAAGATAATAAATCTGTGTTGTGTCAAGCCACTAAGTTTGTGGTAATTCTTGACAGCAGCAATAGGAAACTAATACAGCCTGGTTTTCAGAAAAGAGGCAAAACAAAGGAAGAAAAATGTATAACTAGAAAGCCATAAATGGCCCTGAAAGTGCTGACCGCATTTGGCCATAGTGCAGACAAGCAAAGCCTGTCTATGGAGCTCCCCCTGCACACAGGCAGACAGACTGACAGACAGACAGACACACACACACACACACACACACACACACACACAGGATGGGGTCTCTGCTAAGCCTAAGGAAGCACTTTGACTCTCTGAGGAATATGTAAGATACTAGGGCGCTTAAGCCTCCCGTTTTCTCTCAAATGTTCTCTCAGAGTAAGTGTTTCATCTGGACATTACCTCATTGGGAGATCTTAAAACAAGATCCTTAGCCTGAAGTTAACACCTGCACCAAGTCAAATTTGGCTCTTCGCACCGCCCTCCCTAGCCAAAGGCAAGACATTCAGAAGTCTCCAGAGGAATCAGGCGGCCTGTCTTACAGATGCTTATTCATACAAGGGTGGGAGAACCTTGAGGTGTAAAATGTACTCTCTCTTGAAGTCTCTAATTTGCTGCCTTTAAAACTTCTCCACGGTGTTAAGAGGCCCATTAGTCAAACTTTCACATCCTTCAGGTAAGGAATAAAATGGTGAAGCAAGTGGCCCAAAGTTACCCCTTGAGTTCAGTCCTGTCCAAACCAATACTCACAGCCTGGCCCTTCCCTTCAGCCCTGAGTTTCTCTACTCCTGCCCATGGATTCTGTGAGGAATCTGGAGGAAAACAAGGAAGAACTGTTGCGACACACAACACGGACAAACCACCCTACAGACTTTACGCTGACAGAAAAAGCCAGACACAAAAGGGAGCATAGGGTATGTCTCCCTACATATGAAGATCAAAAGGAGGCAAAACCAGTCCATGGTGACGGATGGAGAGTGGAGGTTACCTGAGGCAGAGTTGAGGGAGTGGGGTGATACTGACGAAGCAGAGACTCAAGGGGACCTTCGGGGACATGCTCCACTCGGATCTGAATGGTAGTCGCACAGGCACACACATATGAAAGACAGTTGTTGACCCGTGACTAAGAGTTGTAAACTCACGTAAGATAAAACCCTTGCTTCTCACATGAAATGCTAATTTCCTGGGGCGCCTGGGTGACTCAGTCGGTTGAGCGTAAGACTCTTGATTTCATCTCAGGTCATGATCTCGTGGTTGTGGGATTGAGCCCCATGTCAGGCTCTGCACTGAGCGTGGGGCCAGCTTGGGATTCTCTCTCTCTTTCCCTCCCCCTCTCCCCCGCCCCTCCCCCCATCTCAAAAGAAAAACAATTTCAAAGAAATGCTGGTTTCCAAATAGTTCTGTGAAAGAAGGTGCTTTGAAATTCTTAAAATTAAAACTTTAGAAGCTACGTTTACTCTTGATTAGGTTGAAAAGTGTTTCATTTCAGTCATGATTAATTATAGTTCTCAACTTAATTGTCTTTCTAATTAGAAAAATCAGTGAAGAGGCCCTATATCATTCACTTTCTCCAAAAAAAGAAACTTTTTGTTTCTTTGTTTGTGGAAAGATGGCAAGAATTAGACATTTTAAGTCACCACAGTTTGGTTCTTCCACATTCTTGTCTCTAGAAAGCCAAAATCTTGGGGCATCTGGGTGGCTCAGTCAGTAAAGCCTCTGACTTTGACTCAGGTCATGATTGCCTGGTTCGTGAGTTCAAGCCCCACATCGGGCTCTGTGCTGACAGCTCAGAGCCTGGAGCCTGTTTCAGATACTGTCTCTCTCTCTCTCTCTGCCCATCCCCCACTCACGCTCTGTCTCTCCCTCTGTGCCTCAAAAATAAATAAACATTAAAAAAAAAAAAAAAGAAAGCCAAAATCTTTGCCCATAGTTGAGATTTTTCAGTGGCTTCTCTGCTGCACAAATGTTATGCCTTTCATCTCTTCTATATAAAGGGAAATGAAGAGGCATAGGAGAACGCACAAAAATGTTTTAATTATCTTGTTGAAAAGTTTAGAGGAGATGCTATAAAATGGGCATGTATGGTATGGGAACAGATGAAAACACAATATTTTAATTTTTAAAGACGAAAAGAGCTATTTTAAAAAGCATGTGTTTTTCATAGCATACTTTATACCAAATGATTCTAAGGTTTCTATTAAACAGAAAAACAAATTACAAGTCTGGCAACCACAAAGATGAAAGGGGAGAAGTCTCTATAAGGGAACGGGATTATAACCAATAGTCAAGTGATGACAGAATACCACGGCCTATTGACAGCATTGTTGAAGCTCCCAATTACATTTAATGATAGCTAACTAATGTCTGGGGGTACGAGAGTCCACGGATGTTTAACTGTTGACGAAAAAAGGAAAAAGAGAAAATGAGGGATGGTGTCTCCTCCAGAGAACAGCTAAGTTAAACTGGCCCAGCTGGGCACGGTGGCTCCCAGGGTAAAATAACTTCCATTCTCATCAACTACATGGATCCAGCCCAGCTCTTCTTAGCAGGCCCAACTCAAGACTAGTTTATCAGTCCATAGGGAATAAATTTAGCACCTTCACAGTAGCTCTGGATCCAAATTTCAGAGTGGACAGCAGTTCAGGTCAGGACTTTTGTGTCCAAGCAGGTGGAGCTTTGCCTGTCCCAAGCAATCGAAATGTGGTATCCAACACCAGCTGGAGTTCAGTAAAATCCCTGTTCCTTGAAGAAATGCAGTATTTACCAGGAAATTGTGAGCTAAAGAAACTCGGGCTGGTGGAAGGGTGTGGCCGCGTAAGGGTGTCTAAACCGTTAACAGAGAAATGTAGTATGTGTATAAACAAAGATGATTAGACTCAGGTAATGGCCACATTCACATGCCAGGCGTCAAAGTCAGCCATTTTAAGGTCTGTTTTTCTAGGTAAAAAATTCAAAGGCTAAAGTTGTCACCTGGCAAAATAAATTCTGGAGCTAATGGAAGGAACTTGAGAGGACTGTGTTCCTTGGCTGGATAAAAATCCCTGCCATTTAGGGAAAACAACAGGACAGCAGGAAGAAGCAAATCCCCGTCACTAGCCATCATCCATCTTCAATCAGGAGCTCTCACGGTGAATTTGTCCCACATGTAAAAATTAAATCCAAGAGGGAAAAAAGGGAATTACATATTTAAGACTTGGTCTCACAACTCTGTTTAAGAGTGAACTATGCTTTTGTGAAAGAAATATTCAACTGATCAAGTTTTAATTGTCTATTTGGCTCCAGGATTTAGACGAGGTGCAAACGTTGAGAAGTTTTGATAATGATGCCTAATTTTCAGAGCTGTTAAAATAGCTCTGTTTATTAGGAAAAAGGA
Organism: Panthera pardus; assembly: GCF_024362965.1. Lineage (NCBI taxonomy): Eukaryota > Metazoa > Chordata > Mammalia > Carnivora > Felidae > Panthera > Panthera pardus. The sequence goes on along the minus strand of NW_026526732.1, from coordinate 17,511,040 downwards.
GACATGTTATAGTTGTTGCAGAAAAAAACCAGATGTTTTTAATTAAAAATAAATGGGTAGTTATCTGTATCAAAACAGATTTTTTTTTCACCTAAACTTAACAAATTCCTATTACTATCCAGACACAAAAACCTCAGTTTAATTTGGCCACCTACTATGCACAAAACATTATGCCGATACTGTGTGGAAGCCAAGAGTTACCAGTCAGCACCCTGCAGGAATTTACAGTATGAAAGCCGTGTGCAGGCGATAAGTTCCACAGGAACTGGTTCAGGGAAGACATGCCATGTTAGCCAAACCAAAGTATTGGTAGGATATCATCATATGGAGATCGACAGAATGTTCCAAATGAATGGCATGATCCAAGTTTACCCTAAATGGTGAAAAATAGTCCCTCCTCTGCCCTGAAAATGCAGAGTAACTTAATAGGCTTCTTCACTTCGACACCCCCGGGCAGACGATTTCCCTAAAAGGAATTTCTACAGGCTATTATGGGACAGGCCAGTGGTATTCGTACCCACGAGTTCTCCCAAACATTCCGTAGTGGACACGCCTCTCACGAGGAGCCATCTCTGCGGGCTGTTTGGTAGGCAGTCGGTTCTGGGGCACCAACCCCATCTCTTCTTGACTTTGGAAACTAGAGAATCTGGCAGGGTCGTTTTCTTCTTTCCATGGCATATGCCCAGCCTGCATCCTGCCAGCTTCAGGGGAGGATCGGGTGAATGTTTTTCAGTTTATGCTGAAGGCGATACCTATTCGGCCTGCCCATCACGGGGATTCAGAAATGTGAAGGACGGCTGCTGTGGGTTGTGTTCCTCGGAGGCCCCATGGAATGGGCAGATTGCACCTGGTCTGAGTCTCCGGAACGAGGAAGACGGACAAAGGCCACACGTTAGCCTCCTCGTCAGGGCGTGGAGGCCTGGGAATTCCTTGGCCTCAAATTGCCCTTGCTTGGTGCAGGAACTCTTGGTGATTCTAGCAAGGGAGGACAATCTCTTCTGTGAAGAGCGACGTTGGCCCATTCCCTGAGAGAATGTTCTGCGAGGGTCCCCAGCAGAGGGGTCTTATGAAAGCAAAGCCTAAGTCAAATGAGAGTTCTGGTGTTAATCGCTAATGATTAGTGACTCATGTATGTGACTAATGGAAGGAACAAGGCCTTCTTCATCAGGGGCTAATAAAAAGCTGTACCAGTGGTGGTGGAGGAAGATCTTACTCTATCCTCGGGCAGTCACGGCTGAAGACTCAGGGAACCCGGAAGCAGAGCGGGAAAGTTAAGGAATGACAGAAACATCAGTGACCCTCCAGAGACAGTAACAAAAATGACATGGGCGAGCCAGTCACATCCCCGGGACACAGCAGGGTGAGCCCACAACATAGAACTGCAGCGGCCAATGAGACAAGGGCACCAGGGATTCGGGGCACCTAGCTCAGAGAAGAACTTAATGGCCAAAGACAAAGTGTGAGCCATTGCCAAAAAGCCACGATGTGGCCGCATCTCTGCCACTGCCATGGCAGCGGAAGAGTTAGAAAGGCCAGTTGGTTATATTTTGTTGTTTTTACCCACACGTTTTGCACCAGTGCTAGCTAGAGTGGCTCGGGAATTAGGATATACTTATCTTTACAAGCGTATGATTTCTCGATCTGAGTTAGACAAATTTAGTGAGTAGGAGCCTTAAAAGGGCCCGGGGGGTTGACTCACTTGAAATGATGCTGGAAAAACGCATTTTAAATGACAAGGGCTCAGAACCCTTTTTTTTTTTTTTTTTAAACACAGCAGTTTCCAAGGTTTACAATTTTGTGGGTCTCTGATGGCGAAGACCCTGCAAAGCAAATCCAGTCTGCCAGCGTTCTCTTTTCGAATGTTCTTGGAATTCAGTTGAGGTTAAGGATATTTCCATAACGTAAGTCTACACCTTAGATGTTTTCCAACATCTGAACATCACTGTTAACGCGACCGCTTCTCTTTTATTTTGCTGTGGCCTTTCTCAGCTTCCCGCAGTTAGGATAGGATTTCAAATCCACAGGAATGGAAATAATAACCAATAGTTCACTTTCCTCTTCTGTGGTTTGTGTTTGTGTTTTTGCTCCTGCTTCCTGAGCTTCCTCAGCTCCCCTCCTCCCCAACCACTTACCCTGGAGCACTGCTCCATCCAGCATCCTTACTGAAAGTGAAGTTTTATGAAAAGTAAGATAAAGGGAACATAACAAGGGCTTATACCTAAGGGTGGTCACTTCCAGAGCACTGGAGCTGGAGCTGGAAGGCCAGGGTATAATCCCCTCACAAATGTCTTTGCTATCCTAATGTCTATCTAAGGTACACACTGCTTAGCCTGGGATTCAAAGTCCTCCCCAGTCCGACGCTGACCTGCATTGGTCTCCTACCACAATACCCACACAAATTCTCTTCTCCAGCCTGCTAGGAAGTCAACCCTGAGCAAGATATGCTCATCCCTGCTCTCTGTGCCTTACTCAACACTCCACTTGGTGGCCACATCCTTCCCTGCAGAGGTCCTACTGATCTGAAGCCCACTCATGGGCCTTACAATGGGTGGCCACACTCAAAGCCTGAAATATGTTGATGCCCTCAGCTAAAAGTGGGATGTGTTAGGTGATATTAGTGTTTAGTAAAAGTCACCGTAAAGTCAAAAGAAGAGACGGAACCAGAATATCGTCTGGTGTTAATCGAAAAAAAAGAGAGAAGTAGTCAAATCCACATGCAGAAAGGATATGTGAGCAAAAACGGATTGGCCTGGGTCAGATCTAGAAAAAAGGAGTCAGCCGTTGCCCAAGGAGCCACGGATTGTCCATGTGTCTGTGTCCCTTGAGAGGTCATCCTCGCTGGTTCTCATCCACCTGGCAGACTGTCCCTTAGCAGACAAATACATTAGAATATCATAATCTGGTCACCTCTCAGCTGAGACCACCCCACTCTTTCTCCTTGTTCACATTTCATGCTCACCAAGGGTCCTTTGGTCACATTTGGATGCTTGTGTAGGTTTCCTTAAGAAAGAGAAGGGCTAGGGGCACCTGGGTGGCTCAGTCAGTTGAGCGTCCGACTCTTGCTTTTGGCTGAGTCATGATCTCATGGGTGGTGAGTTCGAGCCCCACATTGGATCTCTGCAGTGACAGCACGGAGCCTGCCTGGGATTCTCTCTCTTCTTCTCTCTCTGCCCCTCCTGTGCTCTCTCTGTTTCTCAAAATAAGTAAACTTAAAATAATTTTAAAAGAGAGAGAGAGAGAGAGAGAAGGGCTAACTGCAGAGCATGAATATCCCAAACCTGTGTCATCCAACAAGTGGTCATCAGGTTCCTACTCCGCACCTTGATCTCCTGTGAGTTTGCTTTGCAAGGACCCACCACGAAGAACCCTGTCAACTCGAGGCTCACTGACCAAACAGAGTTTGTGAACCTCACAAGCTAAAAGCCAGGGCACAAATGTGGTAACGCTTGGAGTTAATGCCTCCTGAAAGCCCGTATGGGAATCCCTGGGACACCTCGAACCCCTGGGACACCACCCTACTGTCTCTGTAATTGCCACACAGTCTTGCCTTGGACCAGTCAGGGTCTGCGTCAGAGAAAGACCCCACACCAGTTATTCTAATGGAAAAAATTAATGTAAAGAATTGAGCACTAGGTATTGAAAGACTAAAAATGCAAAAAAGGAACACAAGGTCTCATGGATTTAACAATGGAAGAAAGTAGCTCCCACCCCTAGGACTGAGGAAGCAAAGGAAAGAGGTTGGAATTATAAAAATTTAGAAGGTTGGAATAGCATTATGGTTGAAGTTGTGTTCCTGCCAAATTCTCATGCCAAAGTCCTAAGAATATACCTCAGAATATAACTGTATTACTTGTAGGGGGCTTTTAAAGTAGCTAAAATGAGGCCATTAGGATGGGACCCAGTCCAATACGACTGCTGTCCTTATAAGAAGAGGAGATTTGGGTACAGAGGGTACAGATGGGTACAGAAGGAAGACCACGTGAAGCCTGAGGGAAGACGGGCCACCTGCCAGCCAAGCAGAGAGGCTTCAGAAGAAACCAATCTCGCCAACACCTCAATCTCCAACTTCCAGCCTCCAGAATGGTGAGACAATAAATTTCTATTGTTTCTGCCACCCAGTCTGCAGAACTTTGTTATGGCAGCCCTAGAAAATTAATATAAGTAGGGAAGAGGGGATTCCTGCAAAGCTGGGACTCAGACAGCCAGGAAGGGAACACCTGCCGCTGGTGCCTCCAGGGGAAGGCAATGAGGCTGGCAGTGCACGGTGAACAAGATAGAGACATATATCCCTTCTTCCTCTTCCCCGAGGTCCGAATTCTCTCAGATGCCCCCTATCGGTAGAACCTAATGAGGAGCCAGCTTGCAAAGCAGAAACATGGTTTCTGAGTCTCAGTTTCACCATCATAAAGCGGAAGGGTAGTTTGGAACAACAGCTTAATAACTGGCATCATATTGTCTATATAGATATTTACTCATTATCTCTCTGCTCCACTCAAAAGTAAGCTCCAAGAGCATAGGGATTTTGTTTTGTTCACTGCTATGCCACCAATGTCTAGAATATTCTCTGACCAATAATAAGAACTCAGTAAATTGATGTTGAATGAATAAGTAGGACCCAAAACAAAAGGTCAAAACAAAGGCTACAGTGAAATATGCTCTACAAAGTCATAATCAGTTTATTAGGATTAAGTTGGCTTTAACCACCAGAAATATCAAAATGGTAGTGGCTTAAACAAGAAGACACTCATACAGAAAAATCATCATTCCAGGGCTGATGTAGCCCTCCACAGTGTTAAGGACCCAGGTTCCCTCTTCATTGTTGTTCTACCATCCCCAGGGTCATGTCATGGGTCAAGATGGCCGCCCCAACTCCAGCCATCGTGGCGGCATTCCAGCCAGAAAGAAGAAAGGCAAGAAGTGCTGGCCTTTCTCCTTTAAGGGCACTTCTCAGAAGTTGCTCACCTGGCCTTGTCTTACATTTAGTCATGTGGCCACATATAGCTGGAAAAAATAATATTATGGTTGTCATGAGCCCACTCAAAACTCACACTTTCTATTTACTAAAGAAGAAAGGGAGAATGGATATGAAAGAGAACTGGCATGCTCTGCCACAGTGAGCACTGAGAAAGTCTGTCTGTCACATATATAAAGGAAGAAAAGTAAATCCAATTTGCTAAACAATGGTTCTCCATGTATGCCAAGACACCTTCATATTCTTAATTTAGAATGCTGCAGGAATTCCAGTGGCTCCCAGGATTTGCCCAGTGAACGAGTCTGGGAATCATCATAGATGTCACCCTCTTACTTCCACACCCAGTTGTTCTTTAAGTCTCTGTCTTGATTTCCTCCTATAAATATAGTTAATAAAAATGCTAGGAGTTTGCACAGCACAGGGTCAAAGGCATAGGCTCTGAAGTCAGAAGACCTGGGTTCACTACTAAGTCCCAGTACTTGCTAACTATATAACCTTGAGCGAGTTACTGAGCAGCTCTGTTCCCTCATTTGTTTTTTGTATTCTTAGGTTTTTATTTAAATTCCAGTCAGTTAACATAAAATGTGATGCTAGCTTCAGGTGTACAAGATAATGATTCAACAGTTGTCTCCATTACTCAGTGCTCCTCATGATGCGTGTACTCTTAATCCCCTTCACCCATTTCATGCACCCCCCACCCCCCGCCCCCCCTGTAACCACCAGTTTGTTCTCTATAGTTAAGAGCCTGTTTCTTGGTGAGGATGAGAAAGGGGAACCCTCTTGCACTGTTGGTGGGAATGCAAATGGGTGCAGCCACTCTGGAAAACAGTGTGGAGGTTCCTCAAAAAGTTAAAAATAGAACTACCCCACGACCCAGCAATTGCACTAGTAGGTATTTACTCAAAGAATTCAAGAACACTAATTCAAAGGGTATGTGCATCCCTATGTTTATAGCAGCATTATCTACGATAGAGAAATTGTGAAAACAAGCCCACGTGTCCATCAACTGATGAGTGGATAAAGAAGATGCAGTTTATACACACACACACACACACACACACACACACACACACACAGTGGAATGCTACTCAGCCATAAAAAAAGAATGATACCTTGCCATTTGCGACAACATGGATAGAATTAGAGAGTATTAAGCTGAGCAAAATAAGTCAGTCAGAGAAAGATAAATACCATATGATTTCACTCATATGTGGAATTTAAGAAACCACGCAAATGAGCAAAGGGAAAAAAAGAGTTTCCTCATTTGTAAAACGGGACTAATGACAGTGTCTATTTCCCCTAAGGCTATGGTGGAGATTGTTGAGCACTGCTAAGCGTTCAATAAATGTTTTCTATCACTATTATAATTATTCCCTGACCATTCTAACCCCTGGACATCTCTCCTCCCTCCCCTTCCCTCCCAGATGCACACCTTTCATTCAGGCCTTATCAATTCTCAGCTGGACCAGTACTCACAGGTCTTTCTTCCTGGTCCATCTGCCTTCATGCTTATTCTGCTATTATCTACTCTCCATGTGTAGCCCAAGAGATCTTTTTAATATACTTATCAGATTATGCCATGCAGTTCCTTAAAATTCATTACTATGTCCCTTCGTGACCTGACCTTTCTAGCCTCAACTGTTGTCGCTTCCCCACTGACAAAGCTCACTCAACAAAGCACACTCGCTGGTTTGGGACAAGTCGTTCTGTGTGCCTGGGATACATCTTCTTCACCTTAATTTCCATTAAATGACTCCTCACCCTTCATGATTCGACTCAAATGTCACTTCCTCCGGGAAACCTTCCTTGACCCCCCGCCCCCCGCCCCAGGCGCAAACGAATTAATATACTCAGTGACCCTGGAGTAGCACCTGACCTGGTAACTTGTCAATCAGTATAAGTTGTTGTTACTGCCATTTTACCTCCGTGTTTGCAGGGTACTACTTACGTTTTGCCGTTAAGTTTCTGTGATTGTTTTCAAGTGTCTGGTTTTCGCACAAGGCTTTCTTTTACCATTTGCCAAAAACTTTTTATCCCAAGGACCTAGTACGACGGCTAGTACACAGTAACCGCTGAGTAGATGCATGGATGGTGGATAGAAGGACGAATGGATGGAAGGAAGGAAGGAAGGAAGGAAGGAAGGAAGGAAGGAAGGGAGGAAGGAAAGAAGGAAGGAAAGGAAAGGAGGAAGGAAAGAAGGGAGGAAGGAAGGAAGGAAGGAAGGAAGGAAGGAAGGAAGGAAGGAAAGGAGGAAGGAAAGGAAAGGAGGAAGGAAAGAAGGGAGGAAGGAAGGAAGGAAGGAAGGAAAGGAGGAAGGAAAGAAGGAAGGAAAGAAGGGAGGAAGGAAGGAAGGAAGGAAAGAAGGGAGGAAGGAAAGAAGGAAGGAAAGGAAAGGAGGAAGGAAAGAAGGGAGGAAGGAAGGAAGGAAGGGAGGAAGGAAAGAAGGAAGGAAAGGAAAGGAGGAAGGAAAGAAGGGAGGAAGGAAGGAAGATGACTCGACCCTAAATAAGCCAAACATGAATGTAAGAAGCGCAATGGGGAAGAGGTAGAAAAAGCTACTCCCATGATGCTTATCACTGAACAGGGCTTCAGACTGAGTTTAGAGGCATTAAGTAAAGTGCCTGCCACCCTATCTGAATAGGTAGACAGAAATATATCTGCAGTGATGTTTGTCTAATTCAGTGGGAACTTTGGGTAATACTTTTTTACTTTCTACTTGTATACCCCTGCATTATTTGTGCTATTTTCTTGTAAGCATGCGATTTAAAATTTTTTTTTTCTGAAAAAACAAATATGGTACGTGATTAATTCTGAGTGGCAGAAATACGAATGATGCTTGATCTCTCCTTTGTACTTTTTGTGGTTTTTAAGTTCCTGCCTCCACACCCCCAAATTTTTGTTTAATGAATCCAAGAATTTTATCTTTCCAGATAGTACCGGTTAAGGTAGCAGGCTCTGGAGTCTGACCGTCTGGGTTCAAATTCTGTCCATATAATTCACTAGCTGTGGTTCCTTAGGCAAGTTACATAACCTCTCAAAGTCCTCAGACTCCTCATAAATAAGACAGATTTATCCTTCCACGTAGGATTGTTATAGTAAGTATCTGGCACAGGGTAAGGCTGTTATTATTATTCCCTAGCACAGGGTACATTGAATCTTGAGTACATGTGCTGAACTGAGCTGGCTCTTGTATTTTTTCCAACATAGAGTACATTTTTCATGGTACTCGCTCCAGGCTTTCTCTGCACTTCGGCCGTGGTTTTGCTTTATCTCCATGAAGACCTTGGAAAGCTCTTAGACCGGAAGGATGTTGGCAGCCTCTAGCAGAGGAACGATTCTCCCCCTCTGAAGGGCCAAAGGGGAGGCTGAAATGTGGGACGAGGAGGAAAACGCTCACTACTTCATCTCTAAAAACGAGAAAAGTTGCTGATGCTGCTCTAAATGTAGACAGGCTGATCTGCCACCGTGATGATAACGAATCTTCCCTTTTGCTTTTAAAATGAAATGTATCTATCTGCAATTTCTTCTGCCTGATTTTCCATAATTTCTGATTTCTTTATAATGAACATGTATGGCTTGTGTAATAAAAACTTTAAAAAAAGAAAGCACAGGACAGTAGTTGTTTCCAATTCTCATGGTTACAGAATGAGTCAATCTTTTTTAATGTCAAAATTTTTTTCGGAGAGTGACCTAGTAGACGGAGCATGAGTCTGGGAGCTGGAAACTTCCAAGTCCTTATCAAAGCACTGAGAGTCCCTTGCTGCGTAGCCTTTGCCATCCCTTTAACCTCTCTGAATCCTAGGTTCCTAGTGCGATAAGGAAGGATACTCGAGGACCTCGGAGAGTTCAATTTGTTAGCATTCACTAGATCTATAAAGATATAACACATTATTTTTATTTAAGATAGATGGAGAACTGAGTCAGAGGCATAACACCTAAATAAAAACCACTTTTCTCCATCTCTGTGCTGTGAAAAGTGGTGCCTCCTTTGAGTATATTGTCAATACCAGAGTTTCAGTAGACCAAAGTCTCACAATTGGGGACCTGTTTGGGTTGACACAGAGGGAGAAGATTGGAAACATTCCTCGGTTGACTTTACTCATTTGCCAAGCATTTGCTAAGAGCGGACTACAAACACAACTCCTTTGTAGCAAAGGTACCACTCACTGCCTCCCCACACCCCTTCTTAAATGATCTGATATATGCCCATAACCCCAACATCTCAGTTCTTCATAACCCAACCCCTCTCCAGCCATAGCTGCCTGCACCGAAGTGAAGAGTTAACCCGTGATTAGCTGAGCTGGTCAGGTCCCGTCCCTTGTGAATCGGGACTGAGTCAGGAATCACTTAGAACTTAGGGTGGCCACCATATCGGGCCATGTACAAGCAGAAGAACTTGGGGTGCAGCCAGGGCAGAAGAGCATTATGGAGACAGCAACAGAGAAGAGAGAACCTGTAACCAAGGGGAGAGAAAATGAGGTGGGGGGGATGGGTGGGGAAGCTACTCCAGACTTTCTTGCTTCCACAGACCAGGAAGAGCTCTTGCATTTGGGCTCCACGAAAGCCCTCCGTATCTCCCTAGCAAACCCCTTTCTCGATATGATTTGAGTGGGTTTTATTTTATTGCACCAATGATCCCAGCTTCAACCTATGGAGTCTGGACTTCTAAGGCACTGAATCCTAGGCTGAGATTACATACATCAGGAAGATGTCCACCAAAAACCTGGGATTCCAGGATAAAGTTGCCAACTTTTTATTCTGCCAAAATAAAAGATAAGAAATGTTGCACTGTACTGTCATCAGCGTAGTGCCACGAATCAGAATGTGTGTATACTATAACATCTTTAAATAGTTTCATTAAAATTTTACTGCATTATTCTTTTTCCCGTTTTTCATTACAGTTTACATACAGTGAATTTCACCCTTTTTAGTGTACGGTTCGTCAAGTTTTGACAAACATATAGAGTTCTATAACCCCACCGCCATGGAACAGTTAGAGAGAATGCTTCCCTTACCCTAAACATTTTCTTTGTGCTCCTTTACGATTCACCCCGTCACCGCCCCAGCCCCCGACAGCCACCGATCTGTTTTCTGTCCTTGCAGTTTTGCCTGTGCAAGATCATCACATAAGTGAAATCATACCGCATGTAGACTATTGAGTATGACATCCTTCACTTAGTGAAATGTATTTGAGATTTAGCCATGTTGTTGCCCGTATCAGTAATTCATTCCTTTTATTGCTGCGTAGTATTCCATTACATGAACGTATCACATTCCATTTATCTGTTGAGAGACACTTGGTTTGTTTCCAGGTTTTTATGTGAACAAAAACCATGTTCATTTCACTTGGGTAAATACCTAGGAGAGGAACTGCTAGGTCCTCTAGTAAGGGTGTATTTAACTTTACAAGAAACCTCTAAACTGTTTTCCAAAGTGGCCATGCCAGTTCGCATCACATCAGCAATAGATGACAGTTCCAATGTTCCTATCCTAGCCCGTGTTTGATAACGTTGATTTCTGTTTAACTATGCTGATAGGTGTCTGATGCTCTTTGTGGCTTTTGATTTGCATTTCCCTGTGATTAATGATGCTAAACGCCTTTTTTATGTGCTTATTTGCCACCTACATCTCTTCTTTAATGAAATGTCCGCTTAATTATTTTGCCCATTTTTTATTTGGCTTATTTGGTTTTCCTATTATTGCTTTTGAGTGTTCCTTACATAGTCTAGAAACAAATCCTTTAGCAAATAAATGCAAATATCATCTCCTAGTCTGTGGCTTTTCTTTTCATTCTCTTAACCACAGTATTATTCTTATTTTTTCCTTTAGACTTGGACAGTTGAAAATACTGTCAAGAACACCATTGGTATGACAGGGTTGGGGAATCCCTACTATGCGGAACGCAGAAATGGACAAGAATGTGAATAATTTTGTCAATGAGCTTGTACATACATAACGTTACTTAATTTAGGATAGGTAGACAGCTCTACTCCCTGTGGTCATCCAGGGACCCAGGTTTTTTCTATCTTGTGGCTCCATTATCTTCTGGTATATTTTCCTCATCTGTTTGGTTGAAGCTAATTCACCATCATTTTATCTGCATTCCTACACTAGGGAAAAGAGGAAGTCAAGGGCAAGCCACTTCCTTTTTAGGACATGGCCCAGAAGTTACTAACATCCTTTTGGCTAGATCTTAGTGACTTATCCACAGCTAACTGCTAGGAAGTCTTGAGAGTATACTTATTAGCCAGGCAATCAAGTGCTTTCCTTAAAACTTTATTTATTTATTTATTTTTAATTTTTTTTTTTTAACGTTTATTTATTTTTGAGACAGAGAGAGACAGAGCATGAACGGGGGAGGGGCAGAGAGAGAGGGAGACACAGAATCGGAAGCAGGCTCCAGGCTCTGAGCCATCAGCCCAGAGCCCGACACGGGGCTCGAACTCACGGACCGCGAGATCGTGACCTGAGCTGAAGTCGGACGCTTAACAGACTGAGCCACCAGGTGCCCCAAAACTTTATTATTATGGAGCACATACATTGAGAGACAAGTAGTAGGTCCACCAGAGGTAGGAAATGGAGCTGTTGTACCTAAAATAAGACCTTCCTACTCATACTCATGGGCAACTGGAAAGCAGAAGTTGCCTTTTACAAGCTACAAAAAGCTTTGCCCAAAGCAAGTTTTGAGGTTAACGGAAAGTTGCTGTGATTTTTCTTTCGCCTTGGAATTAGCAAAAGGACTTGGCAAAAGCCGAGGACAAAAAGCCAGGCATCAATTCTGTCAGACGCTCCCACAAAAACACCACCACACATCTCCAGCCCCACCCCCAACCTCCCAGATACTGAGTGAATAGAGAGGTAGGAGGAAGTTGAGCAATTGCCCTGTGGGGAATGTAATATTCTGTGGTGAGAGATAATTCCTTCCTCATCCTAAGAGAAAGGAAAAGGAGATGTCCCTTCTCAGAGCTAAGTGAGCAAGCCTCAAGAAAAATCACTCCTAGAACTTAGGGCTGTGTTTCTCATCCAGGGGGTAATTTTGCCTCCCATACAAGATGATCAACAATCCTGGTTTGGGTGGGGACAGAGGAGTTTTCGGATGTTTTAGTTTCTGATTGCTGCTGTAACAAATAAGCATAAATGTAGCGGCTTAGATGATGCAAACTTATGATCTTACGGTTCTGGAGGTCAGTGGCCTCCCTAGAATGAAATCAAGGAGTTGACAAGATTGTGTTCCTTCTGGAGGCTCTTGGGGAGAATTTGTTTCTTGCCTTTTCCAACTACTATATGCTACTATATCTCTGACTCTGGCATTCCTGTCATCTTCTTGTAAGGACCCTTGTGTTTACAATGCTTCATCCAAATCACCCAGGATAATCTTCGCATTTCAAGATGCTTAACTAGTCACCTCTGCAAAGCTCCTTTTCCATGGAAAGTAATACATTCACAGGTTTGGGGGATTTGCACGTGGACTGCTTTAAGGGGACAGTATTCTGTGTATTATACCAGGGCATGGGACTTTCAGTCCTAGCACCAGGAAAGTTGGTCACTCTATCACCCAGAGACATATGGCAATATCTGGGAACATTTTTGTAAGGTTTATTTATTTATGTTGGGGAGGGGGGAGAAGTGTCCACATGGGGGAGGGGAGAGAGACAGAATCCCAGGGCCCAGTGTGGAGCTCAAACCCGTGAACCATGAGATCATGACCTGAGCTGAAGTGGGATGTTTAACCAACTGAGCCACCCAGGCACACCTCTGGAGACACTTTTTATTGTCACAACTGTCTAGTGGATAGACACCAGGGGTACCACTAAACATCTGGCAATACATGGGACAGTCCCTCACAGCAAAGAACTATCCAGCCCAAAATGTCAACAGTGCTAAGATTCAAAAAGTCTGGAGTAGAGGTACCTAAAAAAAGTCCAGAATGGCATCTTTAGGGAGTGACATGGGTGGTTTTGTCTCTGCTTACCCGAGCAGGGGGAAAGAAAATGGAGGGAATGGTGGGTCTCAGAGAAGAAGTGACGGCGAGCAGCATGAGAGTCTTCTCTTGGCATGAAATGGATGCTTGAGTTTCCCATGAGTGAGTGGCTCTTGCCAAAGGGGCTGAGAGGAATCTGCCCTGCAGAGCCACACTCTGAAGATCTGTCCACCCAGTGAGTGAGCTCCACCAGCAAGAGTGGACTGCCCAGGGGCAGGTATCGAAGAAGCTGGAAGAGGTTGAGCCAGGGCCAGACCCTCCAAGAAGGGAACTGTGTGCTGGGGAAGCTCATGTGGCCTCCTAAGAACTAAGATTTATATATTCCATGAGAGAATCCACCTGTGGGCACCCGTCACAAAGACAGCAATCTGCAGCCCATGCATCTTAGCAAAAGAGACAGCAACAATCAACATGAGGAGATAGTGGTTGTCCCCACCCTCCCCTTTGTCCTTAATCCCTCAAAATGAAATGAGGAAAGGGAACAGAAGGGCAGACCACATAGCTTCCTTGCTGAGAGTCTCTCAAGCCAAAAGTCTGACCTGTGGTGGAGGAGAGGGGAGGTCTTGAATGAGACTGGTGATTGGAATTGAAACCGGACTAATTTCAATAAATTGGAAGTGACTAGAAAGTCCAAGGACCAGTCCCAGAGCTCTTAAAATCCTGCTGCCTAGTAGAACCAGAAAAATGGACAGTAGGGAATCAAAAGCAGTGACTGGAGAAAATAAAATTTTATGCTTGTACCTCGCAAAGTTAGATCTCCCTTAATAAACCAATTTTATGTCTTAAAGGTGTCATATTTCCGTTGGCCATTACCATTGTTTGAAATGTAAAAGGGCCTCAGTCCAAAACTCAAAAGTGTGGTGGATTCTTGCACCCAGGACCCCAAACCAACCATTTGCTATATGACGTAAATAGCAGTACATTCGAATTGCTATAGGTGGGTGGTCTTGCCTTCAGTCATCCAAAAGTCTTGTGGAGTAAGTGACTTCATGAAGGGATCCCACTGCTGTAGTGCGTGAATGTGACCTGAGCCTCTTGCGGTCAAGAGCAGAATTATAGACTTTCAACCTCACAGTAGAAAGGGTTTCTTTTGCCTCATAACTGTAACTGAAAGCAACTTATTACCTTGACTTTTCGAGCCTGCAATTATTTATTTATGGAAGAAAATGCTTTGAAATGTTAGCTTTGATTTGCCCTCCCTTTGTTTTTCCCCTTCCACCATTTTAAGCAGGTAGCCAGACGTTTCTGTGCCCCTTGATAATGAGTTGTCTAAGAAGTTACAGAGCCAAAAGCAAAAGTTGTCTGAAAGATAATTCCCTTTCTTTTCTTGGAAAATGTCTTAGTCCTTTAAAGATGTTGCCCGCATCATCCTGGAGGGAGAGGGCCTTTGAGAAGTGGAAAAGAAAGAGTGGAGATTTGGACCTTGATTGGAAAAGGGAAGGAGGTTGAGGGTTTGAGAGAAGTGAGAACCAGGGCTTATGAAGATCCCCAGGAGGTGCTCAGTCCCACTGGCTACACATGGACCCAGAACTTGAGTTGTAGACTGATACTCATACCCCACTCATCTCTTCAATTTTCAACAGAAGTCTAAAGTTTTCTGAAGTTACATATTAAAATGATCATCTTCTATGTTAAAAATCCTACCTTTGAGGAGGTTATAATGATCCGCAGGTAGCGGATTAGAGTTGGAGACACGAGTATGAACTCATATTTAGTTTAGTATAGATATAGATGGTTAGATAGGGCAATACTTATATATGTATATACTCTGCTTAGTATACACATACCTGTTTCCTTACTCTGCCAGCTGAGAGGACTCAAAGCAACAGAACTCCAGTAGCAATGGACACATCTAGCACCTAGAGCTTAGTTTCTAATCCCATTCCCCAATAAATGAAGCAGGGCCCCTTGGAGAAATGGCTGATTCTAGGCCTAGGGAAGGAAATGTACAGGATGAGTCTACAGCATCATGCAGTACTGGAAAGTAAGGAAGCGTTCAACATACACACACACACACACACACACACACACACACACACACAATGGTAGACGTATGTCCAAGGGACACAGAAACCAACTGAAAGCGCTCCCAATGGCTAAAGCTGGAGCAAGCTGACAACAAAATGAAGTACTATTGGCTGATAACACAGAGTATAAAAGAAATATCCATGAGCCCACTCTGATATAAATAAATGATTGAATACATAAATAAATGGAGGAGAAGAGACAAATCTCCCATGTAGAAGAGCTCCGAATGAACCAGTTGTTTAAGTTCTGCATCAACCTAAGGCGTGTTGATAGTATGTTCCCTCGACACGGTGTGATGAGAATGTCACGTTGCTTCTGTGGGCTTCCTCCCGAAAACCCATAACCCCAGCCTAATCGCGAGAAAAGTATCAGGCAAATCCCAACAAAGGCTATGCACCACAAAATAACTTGCCCGTCTTCCTCAAAACCGCCAAGGTCATCAACAACAAAGGCAGTCTGAAAACTTTTTCATAGCCAAAAGGAGCCTAAGGAAACATGACAACTAAAGGTAACTTGGTATCCTAGATGGGATCCTGGAACAGAAATTGGATACAAGGTAAAATTAAAGAAATCTAAATAAAGTACGGATTATAGTTAGTGAGGTAACTGTATTGGTTCAATATTGTAACAAACATACCATACTATTGTAAGGTGTTAACAACAGGAGAACTAGGGGTGTGGTGTATGAGGACTCTGTGCTATCTTCATGGTCTTTCTGTAAATCTAAAACTTTTCTAAAAAAAAATAAAGTTGACTAAAAAATAATGATATATAAAGATCTCAGGTTTATTATAAGCCTCAAAAAGTGGATACAACGGACCAACGTGTGGACATTTTATCACAAAGAGAAGTATAGCTTAATGGTGATAATCTCTGGAAAGAGTATTAATAATGTTAATCAATGTATACATTATAACATTTGTAATTGGTTTGTATTCTATTGGAGCCAAAGAAAATGTTATGTATCATGAGATATTAACAGTGGCAGGTGTTGGAAGAAGCACTCTGACTCTGAGGAACATTTATTGTCTTTAATAGAAATTTTATGCTGGGGCGCCTGGGTGGCTCAGTCTGTTGAGCGTCGGTTCTGCTCAGGTCATGATCTCCTGGTTCGTGGGTTCGAGCCCCGCATCGGGCTGTGTGCTGACAGCTCGCAGCTCGGAGCCTGCTTCAGATTCTGTGTCTCCCTCTCTCTCTGCCCTTCCCCCACTTGCACTCTGTGTGTGTCTCTCTCTCCATCTCAAAAATAAACATTTTTTTAAAAATAGGAATTTTATGCTTAAGAATATTTAAAAGATTTGAAAGTTTCCCTCTTTGATTTCTCTACTTTCTCCAAAGCATTTTGGGGGATTCAATAAATCAATCTTTTTTTAATTCTACCTTCAGCTGTTAGACATTTGAAAAATGGTTCAGCCTCATTTATAATAAGAGATATATAAATTAAAACTGAAGTAGCATTATTCTCACATAGGCAAAAATCCAAAAGTACACTATGCTGGTAAAGCTGTGGAGAAGCAGGCACCTTCCTACAATGCTAATGGGTAAATTGGTAAATTGGTAAGACCTCAGTGGAGGGGGATTTGGCAATATTAAAATTCCAAATGATCTAACAATTCCTTTTCTAGTCATTTATCCCACAGATATACCCACACACATGCAAATAACTTAGTACAAGTTTATTCATTGCAACATTGTATGTTAATGGAAAATGATTTGAAAGGTCTATAAATTAAAGGTCTGCCTAAATTGAAGTAAGATGCATCTTTACAATGGAATACATAGATTTTTTTTCAAAAATAAGCGAGCTTATTATACATTGATATAGAAAATTTTCAAAATATATTAAGATGCAGTGCAGCAAATATAATGTGTGTGTGTGTGTGTGTGTGTGTGTGTGTGTAGATAAGAATTTGCTTGTAAATGCATTTTTTTAAGTCCTTGGAAAGATAAACCAAATATTAATAACAGTGATTACCTAATTGAGAATGAAAATAGGGCTGGCGAGTGGGCAGATAAGAAACAGAGGCAGGGGATTGTCACTGAATACCTTTCTATATTTTTTGATGTTAGAACCACATAAATTTAACACCTACACAAAAAATCAAATAAGTGTTTAAAATCTACCTTGGAAGAAATAGAAGGCTGCTGTCTATGATGCAGAATTCTTACTCCGATAACAGAGTCTAAATGTACTTAACCATATAGCGTTCAAGTTAATTAACATTTTCTATTTCCTTTAAGTGAGTTGTTTAGAATTGAAGGCATAATATTCATGATTTTAGTATTTGCTATAGTTTTTACTTGCAAAAAGTCTAATGGTGGTTTTAGAAACAGACTCGTGATACATTTAGTCCTAATTACAATACTCTTCCAAAACATCTTGATAATATAAAGTTAAATGATACCAAATAGAAATACAAGGCCTACACACAGGAATGGAAAGCACTGGATATGCTAACTGATTGAATAAACATAAAAGTTCTTTTCCTATTATTATTAAAATCTCTTTAAAGAAAATTAATGCACTGTTGTAATAAAAATAATACCGGTGTAGCTTAAAAGCATATGAAAAGTTGTATCAAAATGTATAAAAATAATAGCACGAGGAGAGGGAGGGATAGAAAAGAACGTATACTATTGTAAGGCTCTTATGCTATATCTGAAGTGGTAAAATACTATTTGAAGGTAGACGGTGGTAAGTTCAAGATGTATACCATAAACCCTAAAGCAGCCACCAACATAACAAACGAAAGAGTTATAACTAGTAACTCAACAAAAGAGATAAAACAGAATCATAAAAATACTTGGTTAATTCAAAAGAAGGCAGGAAAAGAAAAAAAAAAAAAAGGAAACAATAAAGAACAGATAGGACATGGGTGCCTGGGTGGCCCAGTCGGTTGAGTGTCTGACTTCAGTTCAGGTCATGATCTCACAGTTTGTGAGTTCGAGCCCCACACTGGGCTCTCTGCTGTTTGTGCAGACCCCACTTCAGACCCTCTATCTCCCTCTCTTTTTCTCTCTCAAAAATAAATAAACATAAAAAAAGGAGTAGATGAGCCAAACAGAAAACAAATAACAAGATGACCAATTTAAACCTAACCTTATCACTGATCGTATTAATGCCAAGTGGAGTCTAAACACCTCAGTTAAAAGGCAAAGATTGTTCAGAATAGGGAAAAAGCAAGACTTGGCTACATATGTCCTTCTAGAAGGAAGGATGTATATATAAAGAGATATAGAATGCAGAAGAGATATATATACGGAAATGTATATATAAAGAGATAAAAAGATTAAAGGCAAAGGATGAAAAATTATGCCATGCTGACACTAATCAAAAGAAGACTGGGGTGGCTACAGTAACATCTGAGAAAGAAGATTTCAGAACAATGAATTTTACCAGAGACTTTTAAAAAAGTCATTTCATAATGATAAAGGTGTCAATTCATTGGGAGAACATAATAATCCTAAATGTTTATACCTTATTGCAAATATACCCTATACCTTATGACAAAGTTTCAAAATATATGAAGTAAAAGTTGATAGAACTGCAAGGAGAAATAGACAAATTCATAATTATTTTTGAAGAATTCAATAACCCCCTTCAATAACTGATATGACAAATTAGATGGAAAATCAGTAAGAACACAGACCGCTCAAACAAAACTATCCCCTAACTTGACCTAACCGACATTTATGGCACACCTCCCCCAACGGCAACAAAATAGACATTCTTTTGAGGTGCACGTGGAACATTTACCAAGTTAGATGATAATCTGAGCCAGTAAGCAAATCTTTAAAAAAACGTCTTAAAGGGCTCAAGTCCTCTGAAGGCTCTTCTCTGGCTACAATGAATTAAATTCGAAATTAAGGAAATGGAGCAAAAAACAGAGAATTGTTTTTGTTAAGCGTGTGGTTGAAAATGTTACTCACTGCATTTTCAGACCGTATTTTAGGACAACCATCAAAACAGATACAAATTCAGCAGGAATTGACTCTCTTTCCACAACAAAGCCTGAGACTATGTGTGAGTCACGTGCATTAGTCACGCACTGAAGGAGCTCTGATCGCCACTGCTCTTGGAGGAAGCAGCTCTTGCCATGCACAGACAAAAAAAAATACTGCCTGCATTAAGAAAAAAATCTCTTCCCACCCACCTAAGGCCATAATACATCACAGAAAAGCATTCTTGACTGTTGGTTCATAATAAGTTACAACTGACTGGGGATCTCGGGGGTGGAGGGGCAAAGAAAGAAAGAAAAAAAGTTATGTGAAGATTTGGTTTTCTACCTTAATAAGCAAAAGGCTGACAAGTGGCCGTGTAGGAAGAGTGGTCTACTTCCTAATAAATTAAACATTTCTCCAATTAGCAGGCTTGGGTGGGTGTATTGTGGGAGGACCCCCGGCTGGAATTTTGCCAGCTCCCTTCTCCTCTCCCACTGTGCTCTGTTTGCACCACTTGGTTGATGCTAGGTGGGTATAGGTAGGAGGAGCCATAGAGTTCAGGCCTTTTTACATTTTACATTTTACATTTACTTATGTAAATGGTTTGGGGACCAATAGAGAAAGTAAACATACTCGCGATGCAAGTATTATGTGAATATGGGAGGAGGAAGAATGGCATGTTTTGTCTTTACATCACATGATGAGATGTTTGCTGACAACTAGAATTACTAAATCACAGTGTAGGGGCAGAGGAACATCATTTGGCAGGATAGAAGTAAGCACAAGAAAAATTAACTGGAAGACAAGTGGTGGATTTTGCACAACAAGAAGAGAGTTAAATACGGATGACGGGGGGCGGGGGGCTTATAACTACGCGTAATTTCAATGAAAAGAAAAAGGTTTCAAGTATACTAAAAGTCATTAAAATTCATGGAGCAAATAGTTCCAGATTCCAGAACACCAATGATGGCAATCTTACAGGCGTGTGGTCACTAAGATCTACCAACGATTATCTGCAACATCTCTCCCTGTCAACCTAAACACTCATTTGCAAGATCATACACCTAAAATGCAACTTGGCCCGTGTCATGTCTCATCTTAGAGCATTTAATAGCCTCCTATGGTCTACAGCAGAAAGGCAATGCTCCTAAACAGTGTTTAAGAACTTCATATCTGTCCTGTGAAGTCTTTTTACCACTGGCAGAATCCTTGCTAGCTTCATACTGAAACCGTATCAAATGCTTTTATCTCCCGACAAACCCAGCCTGGGTGCTTCCAGCCAAACCTGTGAATTATCACCCACACAACCATAGTGGGTGAACCAAAAACACAAGACCCCTGGGAGAGACAGCCAGAAGACCCAGAAGACAAGTCTCAAATATTTCACAATTGTGCCTGGAGCCTAGTCTTGTACAGTTCCTAGAATCTCTTTACAGGGGGATGGTTCCCACATCTCCCAGAGGCACGCCCAATCTATCTCAAACAAAATGATCTACCTCTTTTTCCTTCACTTTTTCTGCATTTCCACCTAGTATTCCTATTAACCATAGGAAGTCCGGAAGCATCAAAGAATCTTTCCTTCGCATAAGGTGAGAAAGGAGGAAAAGTTTCAAAACCTGTACTTTAATATACTCATATACCCTCTTCATCACATACACTCATGTACTAAGCACATTGAGTGACGTCTCCAAACACGTGTAGATAAGCAAAACTTGTAAGCCAGAAATGTCCTTTATATATGTCTAACTGGTTGCTATGTAGCCTCAGGTGGAAGTAGTTAGACAGGTGTGCAAATTGATTTGCTTTTAAACCCTAAATCAGTGACTCTTGAATTTGGGAATGCATCAAAATCACCCAGAGACCTTGTCCAAATACAATGCCAGCCCACCAAGCCCAGAGCCACTCAAACAACCTGTCACCCAACTCCTTTTCTTTGTGGTAGCATGCCTGGTTTTATTTTCCATATGTGTTAAAATAAAGACATCATGCTTGCTTAAACTGCCCTGTAGACAGAAATTCAGGAAAAGGTAGGTTAGTCCTGAACACTTTCTGAAGTGCAATAGTAAATAAAAAACCTGAGAACCCATGCGTCGGGTGTATTTACAGGGAAGTCTTAAGCACGGATCCCAATTGAACAAAGCTCCATAGAATAGTTTCTCACTAGATAATGTTTGGAGCTTTGAGGCTCTCATAAGTGTGTGCCATGTTTAAATTCAATCATCAAATTACTGGTAAGCCAAAGAATAAAATATGGTTAAGTTAAATTAAGTCAAATGTTTCAGCGTTTAAACATAAAATCAGCAAAGATATGGTATGATAACAACACATTTTTAAAGTCCTCACTGTGTGCCTGGTGCCGTGCAAAGCGCCTTATGTGGATTATCTCACTCGTGCCAAACTCATTTTATTTTCTTAAGTTTATGTACTTATTTTAAGAGAGAAAGAGAGAGAGGCAGAGAGAGGAAGAGAGAGAGAATCCCAAGCAGGCTCCATGCTGTCAGCGCAGAGCCTGACGCAGGGCTTGAACTCACGAACCGTGAGATCATGACCTGAGCCAAAACCAAGAGTTGGACACTTAACCAACTGAGCCACCCAGGTGCCCCAAACTCACTTTATAAGGTGGGTACCGTATCTCCAGATGAGGAACCTAAGGGACAAAGACTCTAACAAACTGGTGCCTGTGTCATTTCCATCTCACACAATGGCCTGCTCAGTAGAGTGGGTGTTTTCCTGGTTCCCTCTTCTTTTTTGGTCACCTCTCAGCAAAACAGCAAAGAATGGACAGTCACAAACCCACGGAGACTGACTGCTACAGGCTCCCCCACCAGAGCCCAGGCTCTGGGCATCTCAAGACTAAGCCCGCAAACAAACACGAGCCACCTGCCTGGCTGTATCACACCCCAGCTCCTTTCCTCTCGTCCTGCTTATCCCCAGAGCCCCTGAGACGTGAGTGATGAGGGAGACGGATGTCACCCTGTAACCAGAGAAAGAAAAGGGCCTTCTCCTCTGGAGAAACAAAACCTCTGTGCCCAGAAAAACCTCTCTAACCCAAACCATTGCCGAAAAAGCTAATCAAATATGATTTCCAGCACACTTCTTTTTTTTTTTTTTTTTTTTAATTTTTTTTCAACGGTTTTTATTTATTTTTGGGACAGAGAGAGACAGAGCATGAACGGGGGAGGGGCAGAGAGAGAGGGAGACACAGAATCGGAAACAGGCTCCAGGCTCTGAGCCATCAGCCCAGAGCCTGACGCGGGGCTCGAACTCACGGACCGCGAGATCGTGACCTGGCTGAAGTCGGACGCTTAACCGACTGCGCCACCCAGGCGCCCCTCCAGCACACTTCTAGAAAGATGCAATCGTATTTTGCATGAAGGAACTTGCCATATACTTTACGTATTAGTACTAAGCAATCCTGGATAGTGGAACTAAAACAATGCCTGATAATGTTCTGAGAGAGTATCTTGAACTCACTGCAGTTTTTTGTAAGACTGCACACAATAGCTTTTCTTTCATTGTTTCCCTGCTTCTGCCCTCGCCGCTCAACACAGGAACCCAAACAATTCTTTTTAAAAGATGGATCACGTGGGGGCGCCCAGGTGGCTCAGTCGGTTAAGCACCCAACTCTTGATTTCTGCTCAGGTCATGATCTCACAATTGTGAGATCGAGCCCCTCATCAGGCTCCATGCTCAGCGTGGAGATTCTCTTCCTCTCTCCCTCTCTCTCTGCCTCTCCCCCACTCATGCTCCTCTCTCTCTCTCTCTCTCCCTCAAAATGAATACATAAACGTTTAAAAGAGAGATTAAGAAAAGCCAAAGATGGAAACAAGTTTCCCTCTCAGGATGAATGGCTAAGGAAAATCTGGTGTGTGTGACGTATAGAAATATTATTCAGCCACAAGAAAGAAGGAAACCCTGTCATCTGTGACAACATGGACCTTGAGAGCAATACGCTAAGTGAAATAAGTCAGAGGAAGACAAATACCGTATGATCTTACTTATATGTGAAACTTTTAAAAACCAAACTCACAGGAACAGAACAGACTGGTATTGCCCAGAGGCAGACGTTGGGTGTAAGGGAAATGGGTGAAGCTGGTCCCAAGGCACAAATTTCCAGCTGTAACATAGGATCTGGGGTGTAATGCACAGCACAGTGACTACAGTTAACAATGCCGTAATGGATAGTTGAAAGTTGCCAGGACAGTCGATCTTCAAAGTGGCCGTCACAAGAAAAAAAAGTAGAATTATATGAGGTAATGGATTTTAGGTAAACCTTCTGTGATCACGTCACAAAATATACATGTATCGCATCATTTTGTTGTACATCTTAAACCTAGGCGGCATTGCGTGTCAATAGTATCGCAATAAAACTGGGAAAATTCTAAAAATGAAAATCAAAGCCAAAGTCCTCACCATGGTCTTCAGTGGATCACCGGGGGAGCCTGTGAAAACCAGAGTCTCTGGGTCGGGGCTCTAGCCTGAGTCCTTCACGTCCTGATTCATATCTGTGCCCCAACTCTGTGATTCGTTTGTGTAGCCAGCGTGGAGAACCACAGTCCTGCAGAATCTGACTTCGTTTCGCACGGCTCACCTCCTCACCCAACCCGCTGCAGGCCGCTGGGCTGCTTGCCGCTTCCTGTGCCTGGCGGGTGCACCCTTCGCGCAGGATCACCCATGGCTCCACCGTGATGTGGACTCGAACAAACTGGTGCCTGTGTCATTTCCATCTCACACGATGGCTCCACCGTCACTCCTGCGGGTCTTTGTTCGACATGCCCTTTGCAGGGTGCACTTACCTAACCACCCTCTGTCTCCTTCCCACTCATCTTTTCTATCCTCCCTTCTGGCTTTATTTTCTTGTATAGCAATTGGCATTATCCAATATGTTTACTAATTTTTTATTGTGTTTCTGCTATACTCCTCTCCCCTAGAATGTAAATTCCATAGGGGCAGGAATATTTGTCTATTTTGCTTTCTTATATATCCCAAGAAATGCCACTGGGCATAGTCTTATGGTACAGGGTGTATATGGTACAGGGTGGGTGCTAAAAAATCTCCTTGATGCAAATAACTTACTAGATAAACCCCATATTCCATAGCAAAAATGAAGATATGCTTCAGCCTGGGCCTTGTTTGACAGTTTGTCACAAAATCTAAAACAATGAGAATGAAATTTAAAAGATTTTCTTCTTTGGGAGGTTTCGTTCCATCCTGTTAAAGTCAAACAGAGTCCCTAAGTTCCTGCTCTATGCAGAACCCCACAGAGTAAACTCCCATTTATTCAGAATGATTGGGGGCAGCATGTTCTGTGGACTAAACGTGGCTGCATACATTAATATGCAGGGACCGTCAAGTTTCCAAAACTCAGAGCACGGTGTGGAGATCAGTTTAAACTTTCTTTGATTATCCAGAGACCGCTGCAGAATTTTAGTGTAACTGGATGTCGTCATTAGGAATATTATTCGAGGCTTCTAGGTGAATGAGTGCTAATCTCAGCGATGTTGCTGGTCCCATGAGCAATAGAAGACTGTGTGCCATCAAGGGTTTCCAGTCTAACTATGAAGATGGATCACAAGAGCTAAATCATTAGAAAACATGTGATGAGGCAACAGACCGATGAATGTTCATTAAAATTACATACAAGAAGATAATCTCAGCAGCCTTCCAAGAGGAAGTGGTTGCAGAACTTCAACTGTATTTTGCAGAATTTCAGAATAGAGATGGCAAACAGATTGATTCACTAGACAGAAGCATGGTGCTTCTGATTAGAACAGAGCTCTATAAAGAGGGAGAGTTTTAGTAAGTTTTTGGCAGCATGGACTAATGAAACTCATTTCCTAGTGCCCCGGACCACAGATTAAACTCGATCAGCGTTAGCGTCAGAAAACTTGTTCTTAATCGGGAGTCCGTGAGAACCGGGCAAGTCGAGATAAAGGGCAAACTTTTAGAATGAGTGACTGATGCAATCAAACTTATTAAGGATTTGTCTATAAAGTAGAAGTTTAAACAATGAGACTATGCCCAGTGGCATTTCTAGAATTTTTGCTTACTTTAAGAAAAAGTATAAAATAAACCAAACAGATTCTTTTAGAGGAAGAAGCAATTATTAGATTTATTTTTGAAAGAACACTAAACTATGTTATTGACAGTGTTCCAACAGGTAAATTAAGAAGCACAAAAGTTACACAGTAAGAAATCCAGCATATTTCTGATTTGGAACGAGAACACCTCCGACGTTTCTACAAATCAATATACCATAATTAAGCAACAATGAGCTTATTCAAAAGTTAAAGTTATTTCAGAGCTAATCATATGACCTATTTCCTTAACATTCTTAACCTTAATTAAATTCCTTTGTTTTTCTTTAATAAAAATATCATATAATTCAAGCTAATTACAAAAGTTTTCGTTGTTACTCAATATATGAGAATTAAATTATAATTTTTTGAGCAGATGAATAAATTAATTTTTCCAGGCACATATCTTTATTAGTTTCCCTGATTGAAAGGTTGGCAAGTTGGGAGTTTCCAACCGAGTTGTACTTCCCAATGAAAACAACCATGTAAAGTCCAGAAACTTCTCAGGCTAGGCTTCCTGATGGCAGGCCTCTGGTTAGGGAGCTTACTAATGACAATAGAGCATTAAAAAAAACTTTTGAATTGTCCTTCTTTCTCTTAATGTAGCGTTGGGGACAGAGAGGATGTGGGTGGGGGAAGGAGAAATTTGTGGTGAAAAGTAAATGAAACTGTTTGATTTAGAAAAATCATTGAGTATAAAACACAATGTTTTGAAATATTTTCTTATGTGCAATGTAGTGTAAATTTGTTTTGTATAAATGCTACCACCTCATTCAGGATGCTTAGTAACCCACCTCTTTTAATCCTAAAAGAAGTCTGGAAAATGCAATTGAATTTTTTTCTTTTGGAGTCATCTCCAGTAAGTTGTCATTAATTCACTTCTCATGTGTGTTGCTGTTGTTTATTTGCATGGGTTTTCTGGTTTCAAAATAAAACTTGTCTCAGATGCAGCTGTCCTGGCTTGTTGTTTGAATCTTTGCACATTCCAATAGCATTTTGCACTGGAATGTTGAATTCAATGAATGAAAGACCAGATGTTCCAGGTACATTCAGCCCGAGTCAAGAAGGGCATATACAGCAGGGCCCCAATGCCTTTTCAGATAGTTAATAAATTAGTATTTATGTCTGCTCTTCAAAATTATCATCCTCGAAATGTAAGCGCAACATGTTCTGTTAAGGAGAAATTTGTGATACCTTCCAAAATGCTATCAAACCGCTTCACAGATAATATGACTTCATGTATACCATGTGATGATATAGAGTCATCACCGGGGCTCCTGGGTGGCTCAGTTGAGTGCCTGACTCTTGATTTTGGCTTTGGTCATGATCCCAGGGTCATAGGATCAAGCTCTCTGTCAGGCTCTGCACTGGGCATGGCACCTCCTTAAGAATCTCTCTCCCTCTGCCCCTTCCCCCCACTTGCATTGCTCTCTTTCTCTCTTTAAATTAAAAAAAAATAAAAATATTCATAAAAGTGTTTGTTGTACTGTAATATAATAATTTAATTGCTACAAAACTTCAAGTAATCCAATACGGTGTTATAAAAACAATTGTTGCAATGGTAAAAAGGCAGAAAGAGCCTAGAGAGTATCAAATATTCAGTAACAAAGTTACTTTCCCTGAAAAAAAAATCTTAATTACTAGAAAGTTTTTAAAACTGTAAGAGAATGACTGTACAACCGAGACATCACTGTTTCAATCCAGCATCTGATTATATCTGGTCTTTGCTCAAGAGTTTTGCTTGCTTCCTTCCTTCCTTCCCTCTCTCTCCCCCTCTCACCTCCCTCTCTTCCTTCCTTCCTTCCTTCCTTCCTTCCTTCCTTCCTTCCTTCCTTTCTTTCTTTCTTTCTTTGTCACTAGCTATATTAGTTTGCTAGAGCTATAGTAATAAAGTACCACAAACTGGAGTAGCTTAAACAATAGAATGTTATTTCCAAATCATTCTAGAGTCTGTTGGTAGGGTTGGCTCCTTCTAAGGGCCATGAGAGCAGGATCTGGCCTTTCTTCTCAGCTTGTAGATGGTCATCTCCTCCTTATAGCTCCACATGGTCTTTCTTCTATACCCATCTGCATCCAAATTTTCTTATGAAGACATCCGTCACACTAGATTAGGGCCCACCCTAATGACCTCATTTTAACTTTGCCTCTTTAAAGATCTTATCTCCAAATACAGTCACATTCTAGAGTACTAGGAGTTTGCACTTCAACATATAAATTGGAGGCAGGGGTCACAATTCAACCTGTGACTTTAGTATTATCCATGTTTTCCAACATATTTTTACCACCTGCTATCTTGACAAGCAAAGACGCTCAAGTAATGCATTTGCTAAATTATAGCCTTGGGGCACCTGGGTGGCTCAGTCGGGTTAGGCTTCTGACTTTGGCTCAAGTCATGATCTCACAGTTTGTGGGTTCGAGTCCTGCATCGGGCTCTGTGCTGACAGCTCAGAGCCTGGAACCTGTTTCGGATTCTGTGTCTCCCTCTCTCTGACCCTCCCCCATTCATGCTCTGTCTCTCTCTCTCTGTCTCAAAAATAAACATTAAAAAAAATTTTTTTAAATGATAAATAAATAAACATTTAAAAAATTCTTCTAAATTATGGCCTCTTCCTCCCATCTAATTCCAAGGTCATGTATAGTTTGGTATTAGTTTATAACCAATAACACCCCACATAATATAAATTATGTTCTTGAATACATGGATTGCTTTATAGACAATTGTTAATAAAATGTATGCCATAGTCTAAATGCCTACAAACTGGAAAGGCTCTTGAAGAGTCGCCAGACTTGAGTTTTAGTACAGGTTCTATTACTGACTAGCTTTGTAACCCGACCTCTCTAAGCCTTAGTTTCCTCACAGAATTGTAACGACCAAATACGATCATTAAGGTAAGACAGCACTGAAAGTCATAAAGTGCTATTCAAATACTGTATCAGATACTTTTAACCTTTTTCAAGTGAACCATAACATAGATACAGAAGAGTACATAATCATACCATCTAAACTTCAGTTTAGTTTCTTCCTTTCTAGTCATTATACTTTTATTTTTCCTTCTTGCCTTATCATGCTGGTGAAACCTCCAGTACAATGTTGAATAGGATTTTCATCATGAGTGGGTGTCGTGGCGGACTCTAAAAATAGAAGCAAGATTCTCTAGAGGATTTGTGAAGATCTGATTTATTTCTTTCACAAATGTTTAGTAAAGCTGCCAGTCAAGCCGCATAAGATTTTAGTTAGCCCAACTATCTCTCCTTTGAAGATAATGTCTTTTTTTTTTTTCTGTGCTTGCCTTTAAGACTTTGTTTATTGTCACTGGTTTCTGCTATTTCACTATAATGAGTTTAAGTGGGGGTTTTGTTTTGTTTTGTTTTGTTTTGTTTTGTTTTGTTTTGTTTATCTGGCTAGGGAATCTATAACCTGTGGATTGTATCTTTCATCAGCTCTGGGAAATTCTCGACCATTATTTCTTTAAATATTATTCTTTTCCTGTTGTTTTTCTCCTCTTCTTCTGGAACTCCAATTAAATATAAATTAAATTGAGGGGCACCTGGGTGGCTCAGTCGGTTGAGCATCCGACTTCGGCTCAGTTCATGATCTCGCAGTCAGTGAGTTCGAGCCCCACATGGGGCTCTGTGCTGACAGCTCAGGGCCTGGAGCCTGCTTCGGATTCTGTGTCTCTCCCTCTCTCTGGTCCTCCCCCACTGACGCCCTGTCTTTCTCTGTCTCTCAAAGATGAATAAATGTTAAAAAAAATTTAAAAAACATATATATATACATATAAATTAGATCGAGGCTTCTTGTTGGCTCAGTCAGAGGAGTATTCAACTCTTGATCTCAGGGTTGTAGGTGTGAGCCCCATGTTGGGTTTAGAGATTACTCAAAAACATAAAATCTTAATATATATTTTAGATCTTCCCTTGGTATCCTCTGTGTTCCTAGTTCTCTTTCTTCTTTTTTCTCCATGTTGTTCTTGGGATCATTTCTTTTGAACTATTACATAGTTTACCAATTCTATTGTCAGCTGCTTTTGATCTAGTGGTAAAACCATCCACTAAATTAAAATTTTTCCCTTATATAATTCTTCTACTTCTGGTAGTTATATTTGATACTTTCAAATCTGCCATGATTTCTCTTCTGTTATCTTTGTGCCTGGTGGTCTTTGACCACGCACTGTATCTGTAGAAGTATTTATAGGAATAATTTGAGGCTCACAGTGAAGGCCATTTTCTTCAGGGAGGATTGTGCTTGCTTCTACCAAGAGTGACATGCTACCACCCCAAGACCAGCTCGCACCAAATTCAAGGTTTGACATTCCTAAAGAGCAAAAGGAATTCAAGGCGACCAGAAGATTTCAACAGAGTTGGTTGTCTCACTTGGGGTTTGCTCTGAGTTTGAGGTCCCAGCTTATTGTGGTGACCATCACTGGCCTGTCTCCCCACCCTGAGCAAGCTCTGGACTGTGATATTTGTCCTTTGGGTGCTCAAGTCTGTTAAAATGAGTCTGTACTAATATTCCAGGATCACAAAATGACCTCAAGCAAAACTATCTTTTTTCCTGCTTTCTTTGCATTGCCTTCCACGTTTGACTTGACCATTTCTCACTGTCCTGTCATCTCATCAATGTTTCAAGTAGATTTTTTAATTGTTGTATCCAGTCCTTCAGTTGTTTGAAGCTAGGGGGTTGGGTGTAGACATCTTGACAGTTCTCCTCTATCACCTCTAATGCTTCAAAAAAACAAGGACTTTCTTCTACATCCAATACAACTATCATCCTGAAGAAAGTTAATATTGATATAATGCCG
The DNA here is from genome assembly GCF_024362965.1 of Panthera pardus. Taxonomy (NCBI): domain Eukaryota; kingdom Metazoa; phylum Chordata; class Mammalia; order Carnivora; family Felidae; genus Panthera; species Panthera pardus. The sequence continues at coordinate 17,481,238 of NW_026526732.1, read as the reverse complement.
TTATCAAATATAGAATCAATTTTAAATTCCCAGGCATCCTAATAATATCCTTTATAGCTTTTTTAATAATTTTATATCCTTTTCTCTTATCTAGAATCCAATCAAGCACCATGCATTATATTTGGTTGTCATGTCTATTCCTTTTTATTTTAAGAATGAGTGATTAGCAAAAGATCTGAACAGATCAGACAGACACTCAAATAATGATTTGAAGTACGAATAAGAAAGTAAACTTTTCAGTTCATATTCTGCCGCACTGTTTTAATTTTTTCAATGAGCACGTACAACTTACATAATATTTAAACCAAGATATTTTTTAATGAAGGAATACACTTTTAAATAATTTATGATGGTCATGAAATTCATGATGTTGCTGCTTAATAGTTTTTCTTACTATACTGCATATTCCCTGTTTAGTTAAAAATATGTGGCTTCATGTAACAACACATTGGGTTATGGAAATTCTGAAAACAAGTATTTTATCTTTCACAATAAGATTATCAATTTACTTTATTTTTTCCTAAAAATTAGGCTACCAATTTAAAACTCCCAAAGAAGCCATTGGTACTAAATCACAATTTATCTGAAAGACAAAATTAAATAATTTCAAGGGGGGGTTAGGGGATTATGTCCATAGCTACTCTAATATTTTGTACCTTACAATAGCTACTGTTCTAGATATCTCTGAGAACATGCATGTTATTTCTTGGAAATGCATTTTCTTTAGGGGTAAGACATGTAGCCTTAAAATCAGAAGACTTTGTTTTAAATCGAGACTCTGCCACTTACTACACGTGCAACCTTGAAACAGTCATTGACGCTCTTTGAACTTCATTTTTCTTATTTATCAGTTGGAGATTATAGTATCTACTCTTCAAGGTTATTCTAGGGAAGAATTCAAATGTGGAAGACATTTTACAAAGTCTAAGACACACACGAACACACAGGAAAACATTAATTTTTCTCATTTTAGGAGCAAATCCCATATAATACTATATTCTCCCACCAGACAGAACCTGTTTGAGAATTTTTAAGATAATCTCGACTAGGGGGATTAATTCCATAACCGGCTAAGTACATTCCTTCTACTTATGTTGCTTTTGAATTAAAAAATAGGCTTAGTTCCATTATTACTATCAATCATAACTTTCCCTTGGGGATTTGCTTAAAGAATCTTTTTCATGCTAAATGAGTGTGGAAATTTATTTCTTTTTCCTTGACTGGACAGCAAACCATGAACATCTTTATGTATTTCATGCAAAATAAAATTTAAAGTATTACAGTGGAAGGGAAAAACTATGTTAAGACTATCTGATTTTAGTAGAAATTTTCATCTATGAATATAGCATTAATTTGAAATATTTAATTCTGGCCACGAAACTATAGTAATTACACTAGTGTCTATTGTCAGCTGCTATTAATTTTTTTTTTTAACGTTTATTTATGTTTGAGACAGAGAGAGACAGAGCATGAACGGAGGAGGGGCAGAGAGAGAGGGAGACACAGAATCAGAAGCAGGCTCCAGGCTCTGAGCCATCAGCCCAGAGCCCGACGCGGGGCTCGAACTTGCGGACCACGAGATCGTGACCTGAGCTGAAGTCGGACGCTTAACCGACTGAGCCACCCAGGCGCCCCTGTCAGCTGCTATTATAATTCACATCAGAAAATTAATAAGCGTGGTAGTACAGTGCAAATTAGGCAAAACTTATTTCTCCTACACCCAGGTTTTTGCAAGATGAAAAAGAAGGCTGGGCCAACTAGCTAATGTCTTTGCTAGATAAAGATGAAGCTTCTGGAGAAAGACAGGATTTTTTTCTTACTGTTGAAAAACTTCAGTCTCTAAGTATTAACCTTATAGGAACAGTATCTTGTACAGGAAAGGACTAAACTGAGGATAGTTTACTGTAATCCTGACAATCTGTGAGTGAACTGAGGAAGAGGAATCCATTCTAAAATGTTTATGTGTTAATAGTTACTCTGATTAAATTTTAAGCCCTTAATTGTATACTTGACTCACGAAAACGAAAATGTCCTATTTCCCCACATATTAGGAAAAATCAGACAGCATGGCTTTGATCGGCGAGCCATGCTGGTTGAATCATGGGCACAAGATTGAATACAGTCAGATAATCTTGATTGTGGAGCTGGTTCTACTAATAATTTGCTCTGACCTTGAGCAAATCGCTTAGTTTCTGCACAGGTAAAATGAGGAAGTTGCATGAAATGGTCTTTAAAATCCCTTCCAGTTATAAAATTCTGAAGTTCTGTACATCAGCTATCTCTCCCCCGACTACCACATTCACCCCACCCTACCCCATGCACACACAATCTGCTGTGGTTAAAAGACAGACCCGATGTTAGACCAGGGGCTCCAGCAGGGAATTAAGGAGACAATCACAGGCACAAATAGGTGGAAGGTTGAAAGAGGGTAGGAAGAGTCAAGACTCAGGATCCTTAGCTTTGCAGCCTAAGACATTGGGGTGGAATGTTCAGACTTTGCATTTTGCCATGTGGAAAGGTAAGATCCTGACTTAGTTACCCAAGTGCATTGGATGCACCTTGGCAAAAATGAACCCATGCTTGGGGAGTTTTGCTATGAGATAACCAGGGTACAGACTGAGTGAGGACAAGAGACCACCCACGCCCTCACCCCCAAATTCGTCATGAACATGTCTAATTGGCAAAGGTCCACAGTGGGGTTGGCCATAGCCACATCTCTGCAAGAGAGAGGAGCAACCGTAGAAAATCACCAGTGACACCAGTGGAAAATCTCTGGCACTTGAGAGAACAAAACCAGAGGGCATGTCAAGAAGCCAACCGTTACAGTTTAGTCCCAAGGGACATTTGAGTTTTTTTTCTCCCTCTCTCTCTCTCTCTCTCTCTCTCTCTCTCTCTCTCCCCTCTAGTGGACAGTAACAGGGAAACTACAATAATCCTGGGGAATGGAGGAAGCCTGCTAATCAAGTTATGGATTCTTGGGACCATTATAATTTAGAATATTAAGGTCATTGTAATCTTATTTATACACTGAGCTTGCTGAAGGCTGCTGTATATACATTATGTTTTCAGCCTTTGAAATTTCTCAAAATGACGGGCAGCAGGGATTAATAAGAGGATGAAATGTTCATTTCTGCAAGTTACCCTTAAACATTCCTCAAGGAAACATGGTCAGGAGAAATAAAAACCCATGTTTATAAATCCTAACTCAGGGGCGCCTGGGTGGCTCAGTTGGTCAAGCGTCAGACTTCGCCTCAGGTCATGATCTCACAGTCTGTGAGTTCGAGCCCCGTGTCAGGCTCTGTGCTGACAGCTCAGAGCCTGGAGCCTCTTCAGATTCTGTGTCTTTCTCTCTCTCTGCCCCTCGCCTGCTCACACTCTGTCTCTCTCTGTCTCTCAAAAATAAATAAACATTAAAAAAAACATTTAAATCCTAACTCAATGAATGCCAGTCCACATTTTCAAATCTCCTTTTATTTATTTGTTTTATCACATGAATGTTGTTTTGTGTCCTAAAAACTGTATCTTTATTTGAATGTTTCCATATAATATTCCATCTTCAGTTATGTACATTGTTACTAAAAAGAGTATTATGTATTCAAGGAATACTTGTCAGCAAATGCTACACTGAACATATTAACATCCCTTAAAACCTTATTTTTATGATTTCAAAATAAACCACTTTTAGGAAGCTATTATGTAACATAGTCACTGAGCCACTATTTTGGACGACAGAAGGAAACTTATAAGGATTAAGGTTTATTTTCCCATTATGTTTGTATATTATTTAATACAAAACTCTAAGTGCCATTTGCAAAACAGTTTTGACTGAGACGTATAAAAGTAAACTTATTTTCAAATCCAAGAAGGAAATCATTCTGGTACACATAACGTCAAAGTCACGTATGTGAAAACCTCTCAATCAGTGTCCCTATCCTGTTTCATACAATCACTCAAAGATCTGCCCAAAACCAGCTCAGGATCAGGTACCATCATTTTCACAAATACTGGAAAATCATGAGCATACATATATGTGCATATTTTATGTGTATGTACATATATATGTACATATTATACACACAAACGTATAAACATATGTATTTTATATATATAAACATGTATACACATTTTTTAATCTGGAAAGGCATATGTCAAAAGGTTAACAGGGGATAATTCTAGGTTTAGAATTATTTAGTCAATTTTTGTGTTTCTTCAGTTTATTTTTCAGTCCTAGTTTTCCAAAATGGCCATGTATTACTTGTGAAATAGAAATGTTTCTTAAAACACTATAGGTGAACATCTTATGGTTTGGAAACATGTTCATAATAAAGGGTGGCTATTTTGACGGCAGACTTTCAGCTTCAGGAGATAAAGTTGAGGAAGGGCCTTGGTCGCTCTGAAGTACCCTAACATTTGCGCCAAGGCCACTCTCCCCACGCCTGCTCCCAACCAATGACAACCTGATAGGGTGACAAAGACAGGCCTCCTCCTGGGTGTCATGGGACTCCCCTGATGGCCAATTTTTTCTCAGGACTCCCCCAGACACTTGCTGAACTTTCCCCAGACCACATGACAGTACAGGATGCCACCACCCCACCTCCCGTCCCTCTCTCCTTCACTGGGATCAGACAAAGATCATGGTCTGAGGCCTTGCCCAGCCTCTCCCAGCTCCCTTCACTTTTCCCCTCACAGGTGTTTTCCAATGAAATTCATGTACATTTAATCTTCTCTTGGTGTCTACTTCTAGTAGAACCTGAAATAACACAGGCTACAAAGCAGTATATCACATTATTATATTGGTTGGAGGAAAAAATATACATTTGTGTATGCATGCTTGTGTGTGCACGTGTACATACATTATATATATACACATATATCTGTGTATTTACAAATAGAAAAAAAGCAGGGAAAGTGGCTCTCTCAGGATAGAAAAAGTAGAGGTGATTTTCTACATTAAGTATGTATGGTGTGATACGAAAAAGTAAACCTTGAGGAACCCTTTTGCACTGCTGGTGGGAATGCAAACTGGTGCAGTCACTCTGGAAAACAGTATGGAGATTACTCAAAAAATTAAAAATAGAACTACCTTACCACCCAGCAATTGCACTACTAGGTATTTATCCAAAGGATACAGGTGCACTGTTTTGAAGGGACATATGCACCCCCATGTTTATAGCAGCACTATCAACAAGAGCCAAAATATGGAAAGAGCCCAAATGTCCATCGAAGGATGAATGGATAAAGAATATGTGGTATATATATACGTATATATATATATACGTATATATATATATATATATATATATATATACGTATATATATGCACACACACAATGGAGTATTTCTCGGCAATCAAAAAGAATGAAATCTTGCCACTTGCGACAACACGGATGGAACTAGAGGGTATTATGCTAAGTGAAATTAGTCAGAGAATCACAAATATCATGTGACTTCACTCATGTGGAATTGAAGATACAAAACAGATGAACATAAGGGAAGGGAAGCAAAAATCATAGAAAAAGAGGGAGGGGGACAAAACAGAAGAGACTCTTAAAAATAGAGAACAAACTGAGGGTTGCTGGAGGGTTGTGGGTGGGGGGATGGGCTAAACGGGCAAGGGGCATTAGGAAGACATTTGTTGGGATGAGCACTGGGTGTTATATGTAGGGGATGAATCACTGGATCCTACTCCTGAAATCATCATTGCACTATAATGTTAACTAACTTGGATATATATATATTTTTTTAATTTACAGAAAAAGGGGGAGCGTAAGTAAACTTTTACACGTTATTAATTTAGTTGAATCTGTGACAGAGTCATTTATATCCAATTTTACAATTTACCACATTGGTTAAAGAATATATTCATTCATTCATTTCTTCGCAGACACGTTTGCTATGCCTGTTATGTGTGAGCCCTGTGCCAGAGTCCACGGAAGGTACAAAGGTAAAGATGAATCCATGAAGTCAAGGAAGCAGGCATCTTAAAGAAGATGAGTGGACCATGGGAAGTGCCCTGAGAGAGGCACAAAGTAAATGCTATGAAGGTCCAAAAGATGGAAAAGGATACCTGTCTGGAGGCCCAGGAAAAGTTTATGTAGAGGTAGAATTTCAACTAGACCCTGAAGGAACAAGTAACATTTCTTCTTCTACTTTGGAGTTTCATTAAACAGCCTTGACGTTTGGAGCATGGTTTAGGAGTGCTTCAAAGTTTGAGACTAGGTTTTTTATACTCTCTCCTTTGTCCTGGTGCATTGTTCATGGCACTTTCCACCCTCATCTTCCCATCCACCAATTTTGTCCCAAGGAGGGGTCTTCTTGCCAGCCCAGTCCCATACCTGAATCAAGGAGTCATAATAAGGTTACTGTACTCTAGGTGTTTCTGGCCAGCTAGTGTGGTTTCTTCGAATTCTTTTCTTGGCTTAAAGAAGATCTCATTAATTCTAAAGGTGCTTTTACTTTTGATAGTGATCACATCGCTATTTGTACCAATGGGCACAGTGGTCTTTACCAACAGTCTAGTTTCCTGCTGGTTTCTCCTATTCCTTCAGTAACAGAAGTCTGGGCATCTGATCTTCAAATGTCTACTTCATTTGGACCAACTCTCTTTTTGGAGTTTCAAAAGTTGGGCATGTCCTGGCACATCAGGGGCAGATGTTATAAAACATGTCACATTTTGTTAAGTAAAGATGGGGGGGTGGCAGGGAATGGCAGGTACAACAGCAAAGACTCGGTCCCAACACTCTACCATCAGTTCATGAAACAGTCAACTTTACAAAGTAATAACATGAGCTCTGTATGGAAAACAGCAGAGCTTTACCATGATCAGGAGCTCACAAGATTTTTCATCATTTCACCTAAAAGACTAGACTCGTTTGTTTAAGAGTAGCTTAGTACCATACTCTTTCCGGATTTGGAAACATCCCATGAAAAATGTTGAAAATTATTTTGTCATGAACAGAACATCTTTCTGTTCAACTACAGTTCTGAAACATTGATGATTAGTGTAAGTGGGGTGGAGTTGGGGCAGAAATGTGCATTATTAACATCATCTAAGGTCAAGTTCTGCTACATGAGCCTATAATGTTCCTTGGTTCACCACAAGCTTAAAATTCACATACTGCAATAGCTTGTCGCCTTGAAAGTATTTCCTTTCTCTAAGAGTTCTATCCAAATCTCACAAGACTGTTCAGACTCGGAACCATTAAACGTGTAAAAGCAGCCCCCCACCCCCATCACTTCCTTATCTCAAAAGTCCTGCCCATTCTTTGTTGTTAACAGATGTGCTGTCAGAAACTAAGAATCTTGACGTTATCACATGGAAAGGAAAGTAGTTCGAAGAAAAAACAATAGAACACAAAGTTCTTCAGTGAAATGCTGACTTTGAGTATAACATAGACAAAGCAGTTATTCATAGATCTGAGGTAACATTCTCTTAGGTTTTATTTAAAGAACTTCTATAGTAGCTGAAGCTGGAGTCTACAAGTATTTCCTTAACATGTCATTTTTTCCTGCAATTCAGATACATAGACTTATTATGATAAAGTTCTTCAGAATTCATAAGGTTTTCCATTTTATAATAGCAAGCATTTCAGCATTTATTTTGGAAAAAATGCTTAGAAAATGTCGTGAATTTTTCTAGTAAGTAAACCAATCATTAGGTCTAGGAACATGTAGATTATCCAGTGCCTCCAGCCCTCCCCTCTGAAAAGTCCAAGTTGGTTTTCTTTCTTTCTTTCTTTCTGTCTTTCTTTCTTTCTTTCTTTCTTTCTTTCTTTCTTTCTTTCTGTCTTTCTTTCTTTCTTTCTTTCTTTCTTCTTTCTTTCTTTTTTTAAATTTATATAGGAATCTGGCTCTATGAGAAGAGGAAGGGAAAGATGAGGGGGTAGTATTCTATAGGTCTGTAAAATCTGTACCAAATAGTCTTACTGAAAACCGTGTGCTGGCATCATGTTTCTGCTGGGCTCACCAGGGCAAGGAAGCAGAGTGGGAGTGTGGGCACGGCAGATACAGAGATAGGAAGCTTTGAAACACCATACAAAGTTCATTATCTTCATTTGGTAATTTGTAAACTTTCTGAGAATAAGAACTCCTTTTTCATCTGAGTGTCTGAAAACGTGGCTCTCTACATGACAGCAATTGTACTTTTGTCTATTTAGTTTTCAGACCATGCTGGAGACCTAGATGAAATCACTGACTCTTAACAACAACCCCCTGTCCCCAGAGGCCCCTCCTCCTCCCCCAAGAGCTGAGGCTGAGACACAGTTCTTTTCTGTTCATTGATGAAAATCATTGTGAGTCACAGAGCGATTCTGTTGCAAATACGATAAGCATTAGGCCCCCGAGTCTCACAGAAGAGTGGGTTGAATTGAGGATTTTTAGCAACCTTAGCGCAATAATGGCTGCCGAGCCAAGAGGACTTAATGTCCAGATACCAGTGCAAGGAAGATCGGGTTCAACAAGGATGGGACAAGAGTGACAGGGGCAAGGGGAGGCGTTCTGTTGCACCCTGAAGCCTTATTTATGTGGAAATTTACGCACTTTGGGCAAGATTAAGGCAGGATACAAAACCAAGGAAGAGGCAAACTCCCCACCTCTCTTCCATGCCACTGTACCCCCAGCCCTGTCCAAAAACCTGATGCAAGCGTAAGGCCACTGTTGCTCAGATTTTTTGTCTGCGGCCCTGTCAAGGTTCCTTTTTCTTCAATTCTTTTAACCATCGTGGAATGAGGTCAGTACTCTGTGATTGTCATTTCGTTCCAAATTCTTGAAATATTTTATTATTTACAAAAGATTTCCCTACTGACTTAGGACAGGAAAAAATATGCATGTGCAAACCCTGACAAAGTCTCAATGATAAAAATTTCAAGTGTCATGGCCTTAGTTAAACAAAGATTATTCCTGAAGGGCTTTTGAAGGAAAATGTTTAAGAAACATAGTTTAATTAGTTTGTTTTTATTGAAGAGTTTTATTTTGTTTGTATATGTATAAGTAACAGATTCATTGTTAAAATTTCAGAAAAAATGCCACCAAAAAAGTGTAAGGAAGAAAAGAAAGATTATCTCTAATGTCATTGTCCAATGTTATATTTTGGAATCTGTCTTTCCAGACTTTTTTCTACACATACCCACATTCAGGCATACACCCCCGGTTTTAAATGTGATCAGAGTATTTTTCATAATCTGTCATGCAATCCATCTCCCATTTTCACTGTATATAATATTGTGGCATTTTTCATGCCAATGTACATAGACCTACACTTTTTAATTATTGTATTGTATTCTATTGTATCGAGGCACCATAATTTAGCTCATTACTTATTAACATATACTCGGGTTATTTTCTACTCTTTTTTTACTATTATAAGGAAGGTTGAAGTAAATATCCTTGAACATACACCTCCAGATATATGTCCAATTATTTCTTCGTAGGAGTGGAATTGCTAGATCACACAGCTTGCATATTTAACACTCCAATACGTGTTGTTAAACAGCCTTGCGGGATGCTTATACTTAATTCTATGCCCACTTGTAGGATATAAGGATGCCTCCGTCTCCACTGTGCCCACGTTGGGGTCTCTCTTTTTTTAAAACCTTGGCATTAATAAACAAAAATAAATAAATAAATCGCATTGTTTTTGAGTGAGATTGACTATTGAGAATGAACTTATTTTCTTATATTTATTGACCATTAGCAACGCTTCTAAAAGTAATTGGTTTATGACCTTTGTTCATTTCCTGTTGGCCTGTGGATTTTTAACCTTATGATTTTTAATAACCTTTTGTATATCAGGGAGAGTAACGTTAGTCTATAGAGACTATAAGCTCTCTGAGAGCTAAGATCATCTTCAGTACCGCAGAGCCGGCCCTTAGTATGATGCGTGACCCAGGGCAGACCCAACTAACTCTAGAGGTTATAAGTAAGTTCTCCTAGTATATGTTTCTCTTAGTATTTTCTTAAAATTTTTTTCCTATCCAGAAGTCTGTAAGCTTCAAGTAGTAAAAAAATCTATCAATATATTCCCTTATGATAGATGAACATTTGAGTCGTATACTTCCCATATCAAGATTATGAAAATAACAACAAACATTTATGTACACACGTTGCAAACACTTTGCATATGCTCATTCACTTAATCCTTGTAACAAGCCTTTTGCCTAGTAGAGTATGTCCCAACCCCGTGCCTACCTAATTACTCCTTTTAAAAACTATTCTAGCTCTCTTCTCAATTGATCTCACTAATTTTAATAGGTAAGCCTTTCACGTTTTCTTTTTCTTTTTTCTTTTTATAACCTATTGACAGATTGGCTTCCATACAACACCCAGTGCTCATCCCAACAAGTGCCCTCCTCAATGCCCATCACCCATTTTCCCTCTCCCCCACCCCAATCCCCATCCACCTTCAGTTTGTTCTCTGTATTTAAGAGTCTCTTATGGTTTGCCTCCCTCCTTCTCTGTTCGTAACTATTTTTCCCCCTTCCCTTCCCCCAAGGTCTTCTGTTAAGTTTCTCAAGATCCATATATAAGTGAAAACATATGATATCTCTCCTTCCCTGACTGACTTATTTCACTCAGCATAATACCTTTCAGCTCCATCCACGTTACTTGCAAATGGCATGATTTCATTCCTTCTCATTGTCAAGTAGTATTCTATTGTATATATAAACCACAAATTCTTTATCCATTCATCAGTTGATGGACATTTGGGCTCTTTCCATAATTTAGCTATTGTTGAAAGTGCTGCTATAAACATTGGGGTACATGTGCCCCTATGCATCAGCACTCCTGTATCTCTTGGGTAAATTCCTAGGAGTGCTACTGCTGGGTCATGTTTTCTAAATCAGAAGAAGCAGAGGGGTAAAAGAGATCCCTTTCTCTCTCCCCTTCATCACAGCTACCCTCATTTTCTTCCCCAGTGCCTGTGTGTGATTTCCCCTTTTCTTTACACAAATTGTAGCATGATGTACACAGTATTCTGCATCCTGGTTATTTGATTCACTTAATAAAATATCCAAATGCTCTTTAAAATCACTTTGTCAACTTTTGATTGTAGTTGAGTTAAATTTATAAACTTGGGGACAACTTTCATCTTTAAAATATTGTCTTCCCAGGGTGTCTGGGTGGTTCAGTTGATTAAGGAAGCGGCTCTTGATTTCAGCTCAGGTCATGACCTCATGGTTGGTGAGATCAAGCCCTACATGGGTTCTGTGCTGACAGTTTGGAGGCTGCTTGGGATTCTGTCTCCCTCTCTCTCTGCCCCTTCCCTGCTCATGCTTTCTCTCTCTCTCTCTCTCTCTCTCTCTCAACATTTAAAAAATAAATAAAATATTGTCTTCCACTCAAGAATATATTATTTCTGTGGCGCCTAGGTGGCTCAGTTGGTTAAGTGTCCAACTTCAGTTCAGGTCATGATCTCATGCTTTGTGGGTTCAAACCCCATGTCAGGCTCTCTGCTGTCAGCTCAGAGCCCAGAGCCTGCTTCGGATTCTGTGTCTCCCTCTCTCTGTCCTTCCCCGGCTCACAGTCTGTCTGTCTGTCTCTCTCTCCCTCCCCAAAATAAATAAAAATTTAAAAAAAATTTTAAAGCATGTATTATTTCTGTTTTTTTCTGACTTACTTTTGTGTCCTTCAGTAGTTTCCAGTTTTCTTCTTACTAGAAGAAGTTTATATATTTCTTAAGTTTATTTCTGAACAGTCTTTTCAATCTTTCTCTACCTGATAGGCTGGAAAAAAATGTCTCCTTTGTTTTTTTTTTTTAACTTGCATTTATGTTATTACCAATGAAGTAAAACACTTTCATACATTTATTGTTCACTTATAGTCTCTGCAAGTTGAGCTTCTCATCCTTACGCATCTGAATGGCAGTGAAGGCTTGAGAGGGTCCCCAGGACAACTAAAATAATTGTTCAACACATTAAAAATCTAATTCATCATTCTCACAAAAGCAATATCTCCACCTTACTTCTCTGTTTCTGTTAACAAGATTAACAGTCCTCCATGATTCAGGCTCAGAATCACATAGCCTTCTTTGATAACTCTTTCCCCCTTCACCTCCTACTTTATCTCATTTGCCTAAAGTGATTTTTTAAAATCTACTACTGAAATTTCTCTTGCTTCTGACTCTTCCTTTTCATGGCCACAGGTTTGGCAAAGTCCTCTATCCCTTTGCCCAGAGATAATTGGCTTTCTGGTCTCCCCACCTCCCCTCTCTTCCTTCTGCATCTGAACAGAGAATACATGAAATACATATCCAAGCATATCCCATTGTTCATAAAACTTGAATGGTATACCACTGCTTCCTAAATCTGTCTTCCAACACGATCCTACTTTTTTCCTATAGTTCAGCAAAACCAAACTACTTAAGGTTCCCAAAATATTCTCTATGATTTCCTGATATACTTTCTCTTCTGCTATCAAATGCACCTGGAATGTCCTTTTTTTTTTTTTTTTTTTTTTTTTGCAACCCCATCACTTCCTCAAGCCTCGTCTGAAATATCATCTCCAAGAAGCCTGTCTTGTGATCTCCAACTCTTCTGAAGTCCCAGTGTAACTTTGTTTCTCTTAAACTACTCACCCTATTATTATCGCCACTATAAATTGTTTAAGCAAAGAGAATGTGTCTTACATGATGGTATAATGCAAAAAAATCCTGGGATATGTGGTCAGAGGATCTGTTGAAAGCCCCATTGTTCACTTACTAATTGGTTTAGATTGGGTAAGTCATTTAACCTCTTGCCCTAAGATCTTTAGTTTGTGAATTGGTGGTGGGAGCAATAATGTGTATAACAAAAGAAGCTGTGAAGAACAAAGAAGATAATGTATGTGAAAAAAAACTGTAAATTTTAAAGCACTGTATAATAAATATTGGCTTAGAATTGATAAATTTAGTGTGCCTTGATTTTCTTCCCATTTGTTCACCACGCCAACGTCAATCAAGGTACTGTATTCCACATAAGACAGTTGCAATAATTTCTAATGAGATTTAGCATCATGATCTAGTCTCAAAAATGGAAATTGTTGGGGCACCTGGGTGGCTCAGTCGCTTAAGTGTCCGACTTTGGCTCAGGTCATGAGCTCACTGTTCATGGGTTTGAACCCCACGTTGGGTTCTCTGCTGTCAGCACCGAGCCCACTTGGGATCCTCTGTCCTCCCATCTCTCTCTGCCCTTCTCCTGCTCATTCTTTCTCTCAAATAAATAAATAAATCCTAAAAAAAAAAAAATGGAAATTGTTATTAGTTGGTTGAGAAAAAGACATTTTAAACAGTGATTACAATGGTTTTGTAGCTGTTTAAACGTGAAGAGGAACCTTAAAAGTAGCGAACACCAATGGCCCCTTTAAAGATAGGTGACATTGTTGGGGCGCCTGGGTGGCGCAGTCGGTTAAGCGTCCGACTTCAGCCAGGTCACGATCTCGCGGTCCGTGAGTTCGAGCCCCGCGTCAGGCTCTGGGCTGATGGCTCTGGGCTGATGGCTCGGAGCCTGGAGCCTGGAGCCTGTTTCTGATTCTGTGTCTCCCTCTCTCTCTGCCCCTCCCCCGTTCATGCTCTGTCTCTCTCTGTCCCAAAAATAAATAAAAAACGTTGAAAAAAAAATTAAAAAAAAATAATAAAGATAGGTGACATTGTTACGGATTGTAAACAATTGCTAATCATGCTGACAGAAACCTTTCTGAATGAAACATATTTCTATTAAAGAATCTATGATATACGGTGACAGGGAGAGATAAAGATCAGAAGGTGAGCCATTCTAATTCCTGTTTTCAGGTCTAGTCCTGAGGCAAAGGATGTCTGAGTAAATGAAGAAGATTGTTGATTTCCCATGAACTTCACTGGGATTATTCTCCGGAAATAAGTTTTTTAAATCATTCATAATAACAACATCTGGTGCTTCTCCCCACAGTGGCATCACACAACGCATGCATCCCATATTTCATACACATAGGAACATGTGCACATAAACCACCTTACCTATCCTAAAAGAAATAAGACAAAAAAAGAATGACTCTCTTCCTTCATATAACTATCTCCTTTCCACGAATTTAGAATCCCTCACCCAACACTCTTACTCTGAGAAATAGGCCTTGCTTTTGGCATATCCGAAAGGTCGGAGGCCCCCATGACATTTCTACTGTCTCTTTCTTTCCAAGCTTAAGTTTCTCTCTATATTATCACCCATCTTTCTCCATTTTTGTGAATGTTATTATTGAAATACAAAATACAGCCAGCAAAGTGCCAAACTCACACTGAATTTCAGTATACAGCTCGAGAGAGTTTTGCATATGTTTGAATCCAAACAACCACCACCTAGATCAAGATGTGGAACATTTCTAGTACCTCAGTGGGCTTCCTTGTGGCTCCTCATAATCAAATGCCTCACCCAGAACCCCCTAGAGGTAAGTGCCATTCTGACTTGTATCACCATCAGTTAGTTTGGCCTGTTCTTGAACTTCACATGTATGGAATCATACAATGTGCACACACTTATGTGTCCAGCTGTTTTCTCTTCCCAGAGTATCTATGATATTCATCTATTGTGTTAATCAGTAATTCATTCTCGTTACATACGTAACAACTTTATTAAGTATAATTCGTATACCATAAAATTCACCCTTTCAAAGTACAAAATTCAGTGGGTTTTGGTATATTCAGAGTTGTGAAACCATCACAATATGCAATTTTAGAACATTTTTAACATCCCCAAAGAAACTTTATACTGGTTAAGTCACTCCAAATTCCTCCCCTTCCTCCAGCCATTGGAAACCATTAATCTACTTTCCATCTATAGATTTGCCTATAAATGGAATCATACAATATGCAGTTTTTATTGAGTGAGTTCTTTCAGGTAGCATAATGTATTCAAGATTCACCTATGTAGTAGCATGTATCAGTACTCCATTCCTTTTTATTGCCAAATACTATTCCATTGATGGAAATACTACATTTTGTTTATCCATTTATGGGCATTTGGGTTGTTTCTATTTTTTTGCTATTATGTACAATGCTGCTATAAATATTTATGTACATGTTTTTTTCTGTGGACATATGTTCTCAATTCTCTTGGATATACACTTAAGTTTTTAATTTTGATGAAGTTAAATTTATCTATTTTTCATAAGTGACAAAAGAAATAACAGTGGTGACGGTGGCTGTCAAGTTCGAAATCTACGGGATGAGCTGGCAGGCAGGAGACCCAGGAAAAGCCAATGCTGCAGTTTCTGTTCAAAAGCCATTAGTCTGGAGAACCAGGAAGAACTGATGTTCCAGTTCAAGTCAGAAAGCCATCTGCTGAGGGAATTCTTCTATTTGAGGGAGAGTTGGTCTTTTATTCTACTTAAGTGCTCGATGATTAGATGAGACACATGCACGTTATGGAGGGCAATCTGCTTTACTCAGAGTCCATCAATCTGAAAGGAAATCTCATACAAAAACACCCTCACCGAAACACACAGAATGATACTTGGCCCAGCCAAGTTGAAGCATAAAATGAACTAACACACTTGGGTCATAGAGTAGGCATATGTTTAACTTTAGTAGATACTGCCAAAGCGTTTTCCAACATGGGTAAACCAATTTACACTCCCGTCTGTAGCGCATGAGAGTTCAGGTGGCTGTCTACCTTTCTTTGTCAACACTAGGTACTGTCAGTCTTTTAAATTTTAGCCATTCTGATAGGTAGGTAGTGATATGTCATGGTGCTTGCAATTTACATTTTCCTAGTAAGAAATTATTTGAAACACTTTTCCATGAACCTATTGGCCATTTGGAAGTCATTTTTGTAGAATATTGCTTCAGGAGTTTTTCCCCATTTAAAAAATTGCATTGTTCAGTTTTTCATAGTGATTTATAAAAGTATTTTTTTACATATTCTGAATATGAGTCTATTGTCAATATATATACTCAAGTATATTCTCTCTGAAGGGTGTCATTATCAAGACACTCTCTTGATAGTGTCTTTTGATTAGTAGAAGCTATTTTGTTGTTGTTGTTGTTGTTGTTGTTTTAACGTTTTTATTTATTTTTGAGACAGAGAGAGACAGAGCATGAACGGGGGAGGGGCAGAGAGACAGGGAGACACAGAATTGGAAGCAGGCTCCAGGCTCTGAGCCATCAGCCCAGAGCCCGACGCGGGTCTCAAACTCACGGACCGTGAAATCGTGACCTGAGCTGAAGTCGGCCGCTTAACCGACTGAGCCACCCAGGTGCCCCAACTTTTTTGTTTTTTAATTTCCCATTTAATTTAGGTCCATGATCCATCTTTTTTGTTTTAGATCTATGATCCATCTTGAATTCATTTTTATATACGGTGTGAGGTAGGAATCAAGTATCTTTTCTTTCCATACAAGTAGCCAATTGCTTCAGCACCATTTGTTGAAAATATTATCCTTTCCTCACTGAATTGCAGCAGTGCCTTTGTCATAAATCAAGTTCTATTTTTGGATTCTCTATTATGTTCCTTTGGTGTATTCATGCATCCTTGTGCCAATACCACAGTGTCTTAATTACTGAGTCTTATGATGTCTTTACATTTGGTAGTGTAAGTCTTTTAACTTTGTTCTCCTTTAAAATTTATCTTGGTTATTCTAGGTTCTTAAATTTAAATAAATATTAGAATCAATTTTCAATTTGCATACATGCACACATCCAAACACACTTTGGGGAATTTTCTTCCTTTCTTATTTCTTTTTGTCTCGGAAAATGTCTCTTCTCCTAAAAAATTAAAACTCTCCTTTTGTGTCTGCAGTGTTAATCCCATAGGCTTCTCTTACATGCTCAAGAGTCATCACCTCATACTTGCACCTTCAATTTTTTACTCTCCTTTGAGTTTTTCCCCTCAGCAGATAAACACAGCTAAATGTTTCTTATTTCCTACTAAAGCAAAACAAACAAAAACAAATGTTTTTCAACCTTCACATCACGATCCTCTGTCTTTGCCATTTAATATTTTTAAATATATGCATATACATTTTAATTATAAAATTGCTATCTCACGACACGAAATCTGAAAAACCATTGTTCAACCACCGCAAGACAATTAGGATTATTTCATAGCATCTTTATATGCACATGCATGTATACTTTTTGGTGTTGTGATCCATATGTGTTTTTTAAAATTTTCTATCTTCTTCCTTCACTTAATATTATAAATATATCTCCATACTGTTCCATAATCTTAATAATTACTTTAAATGACTGCATCACACACAACTGATTACCAAAATCCTAATTTTAAAACAATAGTATATTATGTTAAATAATAGTATATTCAGAAATTTCTGTTGCTTCAATATTTAGTCTTCTAAGTAAATATTGGTATAAACATCCTCATTCATGTAGCTCTCCCTTTCATGACTATCAAACCTTTTGAAAGAATAGTCTGCATTCCATACTTTGACCTGTCTGCTCATCCCTTAACTCCTGAAATCTACCTGCTCCTACATTGCTATCAAACAACTCTCTTAAAGGTCACAATCACCTTCTATTCAGCAACCCAATGTTTCCAAGCCTGCATCATCCTGATTCTCTTCATAGCACTTAATACTGCTGGCCTTCTTGAAATTCCATCCTTTCTCCTTGATTTCTGTATGATATATAGCCTAACTTTGCCTGCTTCTCTTGCTTTCCCTGCTTGTACCTCATCCTCCAGGGTTGGGTTATGTATCCTCCCCACTCTTCTTCTCATTTGGCAATCTCATGGCTTAATTTATTTTCTCTCCACAAATGACATCCAGTGTATATCCCCAACTGTGATCTTCTTTCTGAACTCCAGTCCCATGTTTTCACGTGCTGATCATTTCCATCTAGATACCTCTTTAGCATCTCAAATTAGGAGGACTATCACAAAGATCATCATCTTTCCTCCCACAACTTCTCCTCTTCCTATGTACCCTAGTCTTTTAGCCTTAAACGCTTGAGTCACCTTTGACTCTCACTTCTCTGTCTTTGACTCCTCGACAATTGTTCCCTCATATAAACCAGGAACTGTTTCACGAGTGGGCATTGTGATTCAGTTAAGGCCTAGGAGGGAGGGATGGCAAGTCATTCTGGGTAATATTTTCTCTCTCTTAAGAAGATCTTTCTTCCTCCTCTGGACATTATGACTTCAAGATGTGATCATTGGAACTTCCATTGCCATCTTGCCATTAGCCAGACAATGATGCTAACACTCATGACATTGGGGCAGGGATGGAAAGAACTTGGTTCTTGATGATATTATTAAGCTTCCGGATCTTTCAAACCTGAAATCTACTCTAGTTTATAATACCCAAATTTATGAGATCTAAATTTCCTTATTACTTAATCCATTTAAAATTGAGATTTGTTACATGCCAGTGAGAACATCCTTACTATCAATTCTTCATTATCTCTCATTTGGGCTATTGCAAGGCTATGTGGTCTTTATGCCTTCAAACCTAACCTATTTCATACACCTGCTGCTAGATTCTCCTTCCTAATGAACTATTTGACCATGTCTTTTTTCTTATCCAAAGACCTTTAGTAACTTCCTATTGCCTAGAGGGTAGTTCAGACTTAGCTGCTCAGCATTTGTGGTTTTATACAGTTTTACCCTGCTTTACATATCTCATGTTACAGATACACAGAATTAAGTGCTATCCCTCAAATATGCCTCTTCCTTTCCTGCTCGTTTCATGTTTTCTCTCCCTGGAATACTCTTGTTCTACCTCCTCCTGTCTATATGCAACTTTCTTCTTGAAGCTGTCCCTTCCCTTCTTCCACCCCCTGCAAAGTAATCTCTCCTTCCCCTAAACTTCTGTGGTCTTTTTTACTGTCTACCTTGAATTGGTATTATTTCTATAGCATAATCTCTTCTACTGCCAGTGCTGTTCCATAGAATTTTCTGTGAAGAAAGTTAATGAGCACTTGAAATATGGTCAGTGCAATCGAGGGCCTGAATTTTTCATTTTGTTTCAGTTAGTTAATTTGAATGCAAATAGCTACAGGCAGGTAGTAGCCATTCTATCAGACAGCACAGTCCTAGACTAAAAGGCTCTTGAATACAGCACAGGGATTTTATCTTATTTTATCTCTGTAATCAATACAGAGGGCCCTGGAAAGGCACCGTGTGTTTTATTCTCTCTTATTTTCTCCAGAGACTTGTGGCTAATAGACACTGAATATTTATTAGGTCATTAAATATGGAAATCACATTTACCAAAACAAGTGTTTCTAGCTATTTTTGTTCCAAATTCAAGTAGATTAAATAGAAGAATGGACAAAACTTGCACCTGTTACTGAGAAACAATGGCTAGCCCACCGTAAAAGAATCTATTTCTTTTTAATTTTTTTTTTTTAACGTTTATTTATTTTTGAGACAGAGAGAGACACAGCATGAACGGGGGAGGGGCAGAGAGAGAGGGAGACACAGAATCGGAAGCAAGCTCCAGGCTCTGAGCCATCAGCCCAGAGCCCAATGCGGGGCTCGGACTCGCGGACCGCAAGATCGTGACCTGAGCTGAGGTCGGACGCTTAACCGACTGGGCCACCCAGGTGCCCCAAAAGAATCTATTTCTATCGCTCTGTCCACCTTACAACTTTATTCCTCTTAGTCAAGTAGAGGAACTCTGCTGTTTAAGGCTCCTTGGTTTTTAAAACTTTTCACTTTGCAATGATTTCAAACTTAGTGAGACATTGTAGGAATAGTACAGAAATTCCCATATTCACCAAGGCTTTAAAATATTTAAACATTTCTTAGAATTTAAAAATCATCCTGTAGTTGCCAGGGCTGGGGGAGGGGAGGGAGGATTAGTTTTTAGTTGGGTTTAGAGTTTCTAATGTTGCAAGATGAAAAAGTTTTAGAGCTCTGTTGTACAATAATGTGAATATACTTAACTCTAGTGAACTGCACACTTAAAAATGGTTAAGATGGTGAGTTGTGTGTGTGTGTGTGTGTGTGTGTGTGTGTGGTTTAACATGAGAACAGTTAAACCATCTTGGAAAAATAAGTTATAATTTTGTTATAGGCTCCAAAAAGGAAAATATCTTTTCTTTTATCCTGTGAATTATTCTTCCAGAAATCAATCTGTTCCTGTATTTTCAAAACCTCACTTTTTAGAAGTCCTTCCTTATGGCTCATTTAAAATTCCATATTTTATAAGGGAAGCCCTTTTTCATCATATTCCAACCTCAACAGAAATACAATTGATTCTTTAATAAAACTAATAATAACCTAGATTCACCAATTTTTAATTTTATCCATCACTGTACATGTGTATGGGAGACATGAGAGATGTGTGTGCATGCATGTGCATGTGTGTGTGTGTGTATGTGTGTGTGTGTGTGATTTATTCTTTCTGAACCATTTGGGAAAAAAAATCCCATAATGTCCACTTATCCTTTAATATTTCCATATGTTTTCTTATGAATAAGGATATTCTCGGACATATCATATTCGGGGAAATTTAACATCGATACAGTAGTTTTATCTACTCTGCAGTCCATATTCCAATTGCATCAATTATCCCAATAATGTCCTTTCTAGCAATTTTCTCCTCCGGTAAAAGATCCAGTTCAAAATGTACATTTTGCGTTTAGTGGTCATGTCTCTTCAGTTTCATTTAATCTGCAGCTTTGTTTTGCTTTGCTTTGTCTTATGACATTGATAGTATTTTAAGAATACAGGCCAGTCGTTTTACAAAATTTTCTCCTTTTTGCATTTGTCTGATGCTTCCTCACAATCAGGTCCAGGTTAAAGCTCTTCAGTGTATGTTCACACCTATCATACTCATAAGTTTATAAAGCACTCTGTTTCTCTTAAAATATACACTTATTTCATTAAATAAGTTTTCCTAAAAATATAAAATACACAGTTCTACCATTTCAAAAACAGTTGTTGGCTCTGTGCTTTTTAGTGGTTTCAAAGACAAGTGAAAATTTACTTAATAATAGATCCAATTTCTCTAAACTCATTTATTCAATTATTTTAACATGGAGTATGGAAACAATTCTTCAGACAGGACTACTGAATGTATCAAAGTTTGGTGATTTCTTGTTACCCACCAGTGAATAAAACTACAGCATTTCCATTTTTTGAATCTTTATTTTTACATCTCTTATGATATCAACAGGAGAGAAAATACTTCAATTCTGATATTGTAAATAACAAGTACTTTGGCTTTTGAAGTGGTAAAGGTTTTGAGTTGGTTCTTTATTCCAAGATTACAGGTAATTTTAAATGATGACTGAGGAAAAAGGAACTGAGAAAAGCCCTTCAACTGTGTAGAAACCTGTACTGCTTAAAAGATACTTTACCAAAAAAAAATAGTCATGATAGCTATAGCACTCATCTGCAAACAAAAATAACGGCCCTTCAGAATTTTTCTGGGGAATAAGTAAGAATTGTTTTAAGGAAGAAACTGGCAGGGATATGGACATTTTGGACAGGGACAGAAAAATGCCGTAGTGTTTTGGACACCATGAAAGCACTAGAATCTTTAAATAAATATTTTACATTGTGAGAAATGTCTGAGTGTTAAACACTTTTTTTTTTTTAATAGGGGAAATTAAACAAATATTTCTTTAAGAAGATAGAAACAAGTCTCCCCTTCTCCCCCCCCCCCCCCCCAAGTTAAAGTGTCTTTGGCTCTGCTTCTAGGACTTCTAGGAACGTGCAATTAAAATAAAATCGAAACAAAACCCTTGCAGCATTTCGATTTTTTTTTCCCCCAAGCGCTCTAGAAAACTCCGAGTCCGACTCTTTTTTCAAGTCTCAAAGGTGGGAGTGCCGACGCTTCCAGGACTTCTCCCACACTCTCTTGGGACTCCGGACTCCGGGCTCCCGCTCGGGTCACCCCGGTCAGCCCACGGCCTCCGCGCAGCCAGGCTCCAAGGGGGTGTGTCCCGGCCCCCGGGGCGGCCGGACACCGCCTCCGCCGTGGGGCCCACCTGCTGCCCCCTCGGGCCCCGGGCGCGCGGGAGGCGCTGAGCTACCGGTGCGCCGGGGCCACCCCCAGCCCGGAGTGCGGGGCCCCTAGCCCGCGGGCGCCGCCGATCGGGGACAGGTCCCGCCGCCCGCTTCCGGACGGGCCGTGCCGACGGAGCCGGGGTTCCTTTCGCCTTCCAGCGCAAACTGCTACCGGCCCCGTGGGGTGGGGGAGCTTGCACTTTCTACACGCACACACACACGCACGCACCGACATACAGAGCCCTCCAAAGTATGAGAGATCGGGATTTAAAAACGTAGGATCCCGGGCCCTCCCCGAGCTCTTTGCGCCGGCGCCCCCTCTTGCACTGCCCCGGCGGCGGCCCGCGCCAGTCCGCGTCGCTGATCTGTGTTCTCCCTCCGGCCTTCACAAGGCGGGCGTGGAGTCTGCGAGTGTCGGGGGAGGGGTGCAGGGCGGAGAAAGAGCATCCCCGCGCCGCCGCTGCGGCGGCGGCCGCCGCCGGCCGGCTGGGGGAGGCCTCGTCACAGCCGCCGCCTCAGCAGCGGCCGCAGATCTCGCGGTGTTTGCCGGCGGCTGCGCCGCCATATTGTGTGACAGTATTTTGATTTGCACTGGGCTGGCGGAGCCGCGGCGAGAGCGAGCGAGAGCTGGGGGGGTGGGGGGAGGGCAGGCGAGCGCGAGGGGGGTGGGGGCAGAGGGAGGTAGGGAGGCCGAGCGAGCCGGAGCCGAGGAGCGGGGAGCGGCGACGCCACCCAGCCAGCGTTTTTGATCTGCAGCAGCCGCCGGCGGGGCGACCCAGCCCGACCCCCTCCCCTCCCCTCCCCCTCAGCCACGAGCGGCGGCGGCGGCGGCCGGAGGGAGTTGGCGGCGGCGGCCGATCGGAGGGGCTGAGCGGGGAGGGAGGGAGGGCTGAGGTGTCCCCCCTGCCGGGTGGAATCGGAGGCGGCGGCGGCGCTGGCGGCGGCCGTGGTGGTGGAGGCGGCAGCGGCGACGGTGGAGACGGCTGCCCTAGTGGGAGAGGCGGCGGCGGCGGCCGAGGAGGAGGAGGGGGAAGCGGCGGCGGCGAAGGGTAAACGGACAGCGCTGCCGGGCCTCGGCGGGATCCCCGGTCCCGGCTCTCCCCTCAGCTTCCCGCACCCCCCTTTCGTCTAGAAGGGGCTCCGCTGACTCGCAGGGCCCTTGCGGGGCGTCCGCTTCTTCCTCTCACTCTTCCTCCCTCCGCCTCCTTCCTCCCCCAGTGGCGAGGAAGAGTGGGAGGCCCCCCAAGTCCTCCCGACCGGGTGGGGGTGGGGAGTGTCGGGCCGGGCCTGGGCTCCGGGGAGTTTGTGTGTAGGGGGAGGGGGGCATTCATTGCAGTCGGGAGCCGGGGAGAGCCCCGGGTAGGGGAGGGTGCCAGGGGGTGGGGAGGGCCCCTGCCTGCACCCGTGCCCCCGGCCCGCCCCTCAGGCATGTGTGAGATGGGGGTGGGGGAAGGAAAACTCCTTTTTGGGGAGCCGGAGTCCGGTCAAGATGATTTAGCCAGGGTGTTGGGGTTAGAGACTGAAAGAGTTGTGTGGCGACGGTGGGGGGGAGAACTTCGTTCCCTTTGCAGTGTTGGTTTTCTGCAGCCTTCTTGAAATGGGGAGCAAGCCCCGCTCTGAATATGCGGCCCCCTCGATTTCACTGGAGAGTTCTAGTGTTCCGTCCGATCTATCTCCAACCCCTAAGATTGTGGTTGTAGCAGGGAGGTTGAAAGGGTCTGGATAGTGCTGAACAGGTGACAGGTGTATCTTTCTGTTGCTGATGCTGTCGGATTGCTCAGGCAGAGCTGTAAACCAAAGTTTCGGGGACCGTGTGAGTTTGTATTTATGTGTTTGGCCACGTTTCATTCCATATATAGTATATTTGAGATGTTAGGTTTCCATTCTTCAAGTCCGCTTAATTGTTGTGGAGAAATTCTTCAAATGTTTCTGATAAGAGGAGTTTCCAGGAGAGCGGAGGGAGTTTGCAGCTTCACAGGGGTTTCTCAGTAGCTCGTGAAATTCAGGTCCCCCATGCGAGGCTGTTTTTAAGAGCCTTTTATTCATTGGAAAGTTCTTGAACACTAAGGTCGTATTTGAGGCAACGGTAAGGCAGTATGATTTTGCATCCATTTTGTCTGTTTTAGGTAAGTTTGTAAAGGTTCGAATTTTAGGGTCAGGTTGATTCACATTTTATAAAAGGAATTGGGGCTGTGCTTTAGCTCACTTAAAAGAGTATGTTGCTTATTATGCAATTTCAGACTTGGCTGAGAATTTTGGTGGGCATGGAGTAGAATTTTTGCTTTCAGTTTTTACACTATTAACTGGTTGCCACACTTTTCTTTATACAGTAGCAGAGTATTGACACCTTTTTTTTTTTTTTGTAACCGTGAAATCGTGATTGGTTTTAATAAACCTGCAGTTTGAAACTTTAGTTTTGAAACCATTGCATTTTCTAATAAAGGAAGACATGCTTTTCATCTTATTGTATGTTTTGGCTGAACACTTAAATTAGAAACAATGGAAGGAATTGTCAGATAAATGAGCTACAAATTAAATTAGGGCCAAGTTAGTTTAAAAGGGATCCTGAAGCATTTAAAAACGTGTATGGAACAAATGTATTGAGTGATGGTACCATCAGTGTGTTAACAGGAAATAGAGCAAAAATTCCAGTGATTCAGAACTTCTGTTGGGGTTTTTTCTCCTTTAAATCTAATCAGTTTCTAATATAGGGTGCTTATGATTTAAATCTTTGAAGGATCAACTGAAAGTTGAATGTGTTAATTAGATGAATAAGTCATCCCCCGAACAGACTCCATTATTTCATTTTTCTCTTGGGTGCATGGAATAACTTTTTCTAAGTTTGAAAGTATTCTCAAAGGACAATGATGAAATGCAGCCCTTCAGCTTCTCTTCAGTGAACTGTCAAATGGTAGAGACTGTGCTTTTGTAACTCATTAAGAAGTGGGTAATGATGGGAGTCTCCTCGGATACAGATTTCCTGAAAAATATGTTTTAACTTAAATCAATCCTGTTTGATTGCAATAACATCTATATTTGGTCCTCTCTTTAATGGAAAGAAGCACCTGCCTTCAACTAAGGATTGTTTAATTACTGCATCTAATGAAATGAAGTTTTTAAACTCTGCGGCGTTAAGCAAGCACTACCCAGATCCCCAGTTAATGTCCTTGAGTATTCCTTCATTAGTATTAGTAATATGGGTAAATTGTCTTAATGTGATTAGTCTGTGTCTTGACAGAAATAAAAGTATTCTATTTCTGTCATTTTCTCTGTAAGGAAAATTATTTTTTAGGATGAAATATACACATCTATCTGTAAACATGCCGCATTTTGAAAAATAGGTGTAATGTAGACCATTTACACGAAACTATGTTTCATGCCAAAAATTCCTTGAGGAATGTCAGAATTTTCTAAAACATTTTTAAGAGACATAAACTGATCAAGACTTAAAAGTTTATTTTTAACAATCAAACAATCATCAACGGAAATTTTGTCTTTTGTACATGTTTTGGAGAAAAAGTACCTGGTAATCTTGCCAATATGTAACGTTTGTAAATTAAACTGATTCAGAAAGGCTTCGATTGCAGTATATCTCTACCTGGCCAGGTTCCCATCACCCAGAGGAGAATAGTGGTAGCACTTTTCATTGTTTCACTTCTGTCATCTCTGTTTGGTCCATCTGAGACTGGGACTGTCTGTAATAAAAGGATTATGAGGCAATAACAGAGGCCAGTGTGAAGATTGGGGCAAAATAATAATGAGGAGATAAGGGATTATTAGCTGAAGAGTTTTAGGCAGCTGGAAATACGTAGATGTGGGTAGTGGTGGCTACCAAGCATAGGAAAATGATCATGCTGAACTGTACTGAAGAGATTTGCTCTGAATCTTTTGAGAGACTTTGGCCATATGTATGTCATCTTATTTTATAGAAATGGTAAGGATTTGGAGACATTGAAATTGTATGAAATTTAAGTGTATATTTGTTCATATTATTTACCTCTGGCTCATATTTCCAAAACACAGTAGTTTAACATTTCATTTCTTATGATTCTGGTCCTAGGAAATCAAGGACACTTGCTTAATCAGAAAGCTTAAAAACCAGAGGAAGTATCTTAGGGGTAGCCAGTATTGTATTTTTAGCATTCTCTTTTGTTGACCACTAAACTTGACTATGATCTTGATAGAGTCATAGATTAAGAATGGCTTTCTTTTTCTTTGTTTTCTAACTATTCCATCCCTCAAAACAATGTTTAGTACTAAGTATAACTACTAGCCTTCTAGCATTAAAGTTAAGCATTTCACTTAGACTTTTCACTCTGAGTTTTATTGACTCATTTTACAGAATATGCTTCGTTTCTAATTTCTTAGTCCTCAGAAAAGGAATGAGCTACTGTTAAAAGCACAGTAAAAAGTGTCAACTGACACCTTGATATTTCAGAAGAAGATCCAGGTCACAATTGCCACAAACTAAAATCATAGATATTAATATCAATGAAATATAACTGAAATTGGATTAAAGTTTAGGCACTAAAAAGTGCATTTGTTCAAAATATAATTTATATAGACCCCTTCCTTATCTCTTGATGCCTGATAAATTGCTGAATATCTTTTGATTTGCTCAACATTTTAAATGTAAAATTTTAATAAATTCTTCCTGCATTTCTAATCATCTGTTCCAGTTCAAAATTTGGTATCAAGGGAGTGATGAATTTTTTTTTGACCTTTAATAGCTTTATGTTAGTCTTGTTAGTGTTTCTTTCATAGTAAAGGAAAGAAAAAGAAACTAATATTTACTAAATGGCTACTGAATGCCAAGCTTTCGTTCACAAATATTTATTGAGCACTTACTGCGTGCTAGGGACCTTTGAGATGCAGGTGATGGCAGCAGTGAATGACATAGACAAAATAGCTGACCTCGTATAGTTTACATTTTAGTAGTAGAAGACAGATGAGTAAAATGAATTGTCTAGGAGAAAAAAGTACTGTGGAGAAAAATAAAAGGGGGTTGGAGAATGGACATCGTTTATTTGCTGTTTTCACAACCGTGAAATGAACATTATCCTTGATTTCAAAAGCAAAAACTATCCACTACATAAATTTTTTCTTTAAAAATATACTTCATAACTTGTGAACATATTTATGTTTGTACTTTGGAGTTATAGTTCAGGGGTGCCTGGGTGGCCCAGTTGGTTGGACGACCGACTTCGGCTGAGGTCATGGTCTTGCAGTTTGTGGGTTCCAGCCCCGCGTCGCGCTCTGCTGAGAGCTCAGAGCCTGGAGCCGCTTCGGATTCTGTGTCTCCCCTCTCTCTGCCCCTCCCCTGCTCAGGCTCCATGTCTCTCTGTCTCTCAATAATAAATAAACGTTAAAAAAAATTTAGAGTTCAGTTGATAGCAATTTTCAAAAATTTTTTAATGTTTATTTTTGAGAGAGAGTGCGAGCGGTGGAGGGGCAGACAGGCGCGCGCGCAGCGCGCGCGCGCGCGCACACACACACACACACACACACACACACACACACACACACACACTCCAAAGCAGGCTCCAGGCTCTGAACTGGCAGCACAGAGCTTGATCCCGGGCTCAAACCCACGAATGGTGAGATCATGACGTGAGCGGAAGTCAGAGGCTTAAGGGACTGAGCAACCCACGCACCCCAATAGCAATTTTCTATTGTTAGTACTTCAGAAAACTGCTTTGTGGCTCAATAGAAAATCTGGAATCTGCTATCCTGGTTTTGCCAATGATTAGCTTTGTGCTTTGGAGCAGATTACAATTTGGTGGCCTCTCTGAACTTGTTTTCTTCTCTCTAAAATGCCTGTGATATCAGTAAGGTGGTTGTGATTATAAATTACACATTTTGTGTCAATTATCTGATACATAGGAGGGGTTCAGTAAATTGTAACGTTTTTTGTTTACTGCTTATGGGAAAGTTCTGTCAAACAAATATACCTGAAGTTGGTGACCCTTCCAAGAAGCTCTGCTCGCACTCTGTGGGGCATTGTTTAATATATATTTCATTTGAACAGCGAAAGCATTCTTGTCTGATAGCATAAGGATAATTAATATATACCTGTAACCTATAGTCACTAGTACTATCCGGGACACTTGTACAGTTGTCTAGTCAATGTGATATTGGGAGTAAACCTACAGTGTTTTTCTGGTGAAGGAACATTGTGACATAGCTTGTCATTTAGGGTGACAAGCTGGATCACAGCATTTTGACAAATACAAATATTGGGTAAGATTCCCGTTTATGCAAATACTTGTGAAACATTTAGTACAGCGTAGCATATTGTAAGTATTCAATAAACGTTTGCTTTTTTCATTCATTACTCCTTATTGTGTGAAGGGTGTAATCAAAGAGTTCAGAAAGTATTAAGGAAAACTTTTACAAGGATAAAAGAATGCAAGTTGTTGATGAGTTTTTTTGAGGGAAGAGTGGGATAGCCAAATTGCAGTATTTTTCATTTTTATTCTGGGAGATCACTAACCGAGCTTCTCAAGGACAGACTATGGCTTCTTTTCTTTTTTTTTAAAGTTTATTTATTTATTTGAGAGAGACAGAGACACCAGGAGCAGGGAAGGGGCAGAGAGAGGGGGGGAGAATCCCAAGCAGGCTCCACGCTGCCTGCACAGAGCCTGATGCAGGGCTTGAACTCCCAGAACCAGAAGATCATGACCTGAGCCGAAACCAAGAGTCGGAAGCTTAACTGACCGAGCCACTTCAGCACCCCTGGACCACGGCTTATTTTCATTTCAGTCTTAATTTCACCATATCTTTAGTGGCTGGCTTCTACTTAAGAGCTCAACAAATGTGTGTTCGATGTTGAATAGTTCTTAGTTTTTCTTTGTATCACAACTCATTTTGGTAGTAAGCCACTTCTGAGTTTGAAAAGTGACAGTACTGGACTTAAATCTTTGAATCTGTAGTTTAATGTCAGGCAAGATGTCAGGCAAGGTCTTCTGAATGCCATGTTTTTGAATCTAGCCAAAAATTTGAAAAATATCCTAGAAATTGAGAGGAAGAAATCAGTTATTTGCAGCTAGATTGGCATTTGTTAACCTAGTCCTATGAAGTTGTTGACATTAAAGTGAAAAAGTGAATAGCAATGTTTACAAGTAGAGCAGAAAATATAGTTCATGCATAATTACATGCTCTTACCTGTTAAAAGACAAGTTAAGCTTCTCTCTTTAGGGCACTTTTGATGAAACTGTCGATTTATACTGGCTTTATGAGTTAAATGGCTCAGTCACGTTCTTACACTCTTACGATGTGGGGAATATTGGTGTTTTCACAGAAAAGAGAAAACAACCCACCCCACCCTACTTTTAACAGTAACCATTTTTCATATGCTTAAATCTTACCATCAGCCAGCTTTTTCCTGTTCTGTGGCAAGTTGTCCTCTGCCTAATGAATAGTAATTTTACCTTTCTTAAAACTTAAAGAGTTTTTCAACTTCTAAGACATTTAGTCATTTACACAAACTGTTTCTTGGCTTTTTAAAAACTGCTCCTCATTGCTTTATATTCAAATTTGGTATGTTACAGTACTGTTTTAGAAATGAGATAGAAATACATACAATTGAGTATTTTGATATTCTTGTGGTTTTTGTTTGTTGGCTTGTTTTGAACTGTAATAACCTGCCACTGAAAAGGGATACTTCTACAGTGTGTCAGTGTGAGTGGCTTCAGAGAGAAAGTCTGATTTATCCACAAACAGGTAGAACATAGACGAGGGCATTGTAAGAATTTGTAGTATTTTAATTGCGTTGTTAAAGAAAATGACATTCTTGTTTCACTTAAAAACAAAAACAGTCCTAGTATAAGTCACAGAAGCCAAAAAATAGAGGTTGGGAAGGTCCTGCAGAGAAAGACAGGAGAGAAGCAAGAGTAATGTAGAATTTAACAAGGATTTTGGTGGAAATACATGAATACTGGTAGTTATTAATAAATTATTCAAAAGAATTAATCCATTAAAGCGAGTGACCCCTGCAACCAGTACCCTCAGCCAGTCCTACGAAAACAATTCAAAGCAGTGTCACATTCCTAGATATATTACGGGGGTTAGTGCTACCACCAAAGTCTTAAACATTTCTGGAGGTAACTCTGACCGTTTAACTTGCCTGCTTACTTGGTGCAGAAGACACGTTCTGGGAGAATGAGCGAATTATTGCCCCCTCCCCAAAAAACTATGTGACAGAGTCCTTTTTGATTAGTAAATTCTAAATTAGTAAATTTTGATTAGTAAATTTTAATTAGTAAATTAGTAAATTCTCCCTGGTTTATTAACTGTACCTCTATCTGAATTGTTACATAATATTCAGTTATTTTGAGTGTTACCTTACAGGTTTACTCTTAACATTTATATTTAGGAAAATTTCTTTTGGCCTACCTTAATGGTCACCTTTTCAGTGTTAGCAAAACTGAGCATGTCACAGGTTGCTTCTTGTCAGCCTGCCAGCTGGGCAGGCCAGAGATGACCGCCTGCGTCAACCCTACAGAGCCAATGGCAGTTCAGTGCAATGGTTTTCCATTCCCTATCAATGAGAGAAAATACTTGCCAAGACAGACTAAAACTTGAAATCAGCAACTTGACCTTACAGAACCTGGTTCTCACACTAGGCAAGTGCTTAGTCAGATAAATCAACAAAAACTAATTCTGATATCAACTGGGGAGATAGGAGCCGAAGGGAGTTTACTTAGTTTTGATTCTGTCTGCAACTGAAGAAACTATTACTTTTGACTTGAGTTGATCTCTCTTAACTGGTCAGCTTGTCAACCTCCACCCCCTTTAGCTAATTATCTTAGCTTTTACCATGGTGAGGTTCAGCGAGGTTTAGTAAGAGACCTGGGCTTTAAGGTCACATGAGCCCTAGTTCAGCTCCCAAGTTGTATTGCTATTAGTATGTGGCCTTAGATTAATTGCTCAGACTTTTTGAGCCTAGGACTTTTTTTTAGAAAAATAAGTATGTACACTAATACTTAACTTGCATGGGAGTTTTAATCACATTATCTGTATTTCTTATATTACTTATATACAGACATGGAACCTAGTAGACATCGATAAATAGTCAAAATGTAAAATATATCCTATGATATCCTGTGCTTTTCAAGACAGCTTTTCTTCCCTCTAACTTTGTTAGCTTCATATTGAGCAATTTCTATTTAGTCAGTTTAATTTTTTGAGGTATTAATCTTTAAAATAGAACAAGGCAAATTCTTGTACTTACATTAGACATCTAGCTTATAATTAGAAATAATAATTTTACTTTTGGAATTTTGCTTTGTTAGTGTTTTCCTTCAGGGTACTTACTCCCTTTATTGTTTTCAATAAATAGTATGAAAAGGGAGTAATTTCTATACAGTTTAATTTACTGTTCCTCTTTAGACCAAGGATGATATAAACAAACATCACTGTTATTTTTTCATTACAAAATAAATGTGTAACTTCTTTGTATTTTCCTTACCCATTCCTATGAAAAAGCCTACATTTTTCATTTGAAAGTAGTCCAGACTCATAATTAAGTTCTTTTTAATGAAAAGCATTAGAAAATTGACATGGGTCATATTTGAAAACACCTTAAATATGAGGTTAAATATAATACTATGAAACTTGTGCTACCTAAAAAAAATCTTGTGTTACTTTATATAGAATGATCTTTGTACCTTTTCTGTTTTAAATTCCTAGTCAATGTTTTTTTTAGTTATTTCGATAATACTCTTCTGTGTCTGTATTTCACATTCTAAACGGATATAGTGCTGAGTTTCCCAACGTTTATTACTGGATGCTTTGATTTTTTTTTTCCTAAAAGTTTTTTATTTTAATCTACTGAAAGAACTGATGTGATTGTTGTAGAATATTTTGCTCTACTAATTAGTATTCAGTTCTATTTGCATAAGTAATATTTTAACATATTAACAATACCATTTGTTTTTTGTTTTTTTTTTATTTTTTTTTTAACGTTTATTTATTTTTGAGACAGAGAGAGACAGAGCATGAACGGGGGAGGGTCAGAGAGAGAGGGAGACACAGAATCTGAAACAGGCTCCAGGCTCTGAGCAGTCAGCACAGAGCCTGACGTGGGGCTCGAACTCACAGACAGTGAGATCATGACCTGAGCCGAAGTCAGACGCTTAACCGACTGAGCCACCCAGGTGCCCCAACAATACCATTTGTTTATTGATCATCCAGTAAACCTCAGAACTTTTCCTGGTATTGCAGCAATACAAATAACCTGTTACTGAACTGTAAGTCCAATTGCTATGGTTACTGTTAAGCAGTATGTACCAATCAATCAATCAATCCATCAATAATTGCCTGCACTTTAATAAGTATGTTTAGAACATTTGGTAGTAGCTCTAGAGGTAATAAATACTCTTTGTCTAAACGTGCAGTTTTTGTGAGGTCTGTGGTGTGAACCTAGAAGCACAAAGGATAGTGGAGATCTAACCATTTATCATCGAATAAATAACATTGTTGCAGAGAGGATTATGAGATCTGTGTTGGTCTTTCCAGTGTCCTTTCTATAGCTAAATAGTTTTTCTTTTAGCAAAGTCATGTGTAGTGCATAGGATTATTTATAGACACAAAGGTTCCATTTTTATTTTCCTCAAATACTATTATTTTGAAAATTATGTTTTCAAAATTGTTTAGATGGGTCACTTAATGCTAGTAATAATTAGGCCAACAAATTTTGCTTTTTTGCCCTTTGCAACAGAGTTCATCTTACATGTAGCAAATCAATAATCAGTTGCATAAGAATTTAAATTGAAGAAGCCTCCCTTTGTTTATTTATTTATTTATTTATTTATTTAATGTTTATTCATTTTTTTTTTAATTTTTTTTTTTAACGTTTATTTATTTTTGAGACAGAGAGAGACAGAGCATGAATGGGGGAGGGTCAGAGAGAGGGAGACACAGAATCTGAAACAGGCTCCAGGCTCTGAGCTGTCAGTACAGAGCCTGACGCAGGGCTTGAACTCACGGACCTCGAGATCATGACCTGAGCTGAAGTCGGCGGCTTAACCGACTGAGCCACCCAGGCGCCCCAATGTTTATTCATTTTTGAGAGAGAGAGCGTGTGCTGACAGTTCAGAGCCTGGAGCCTGCTCTGGATTCTGTGTCTCCCTCTCTCTCTGCCCCTCCCCATTTCTCTCTCTCTCTCTCTCTCTCTCTCACACACACACTCTCCAGTAAATAAACATTAAAAAATTTATAACATTCAAATCTATGGTATAAAATAAGATAAAGATAGATACTGGCTTCCATATTCTTGACTATCTGAACTATCCTGTCTTTTATACCAGCATTTCCTGATCATAGGTTTTTATTGGTACTGAGTCATCCCTAGAAAATAATTGTGGAGAAGATAGCAATATAGGCAAAAGAAAAACAAAAACAAAAACTTGTTTTTTTGACAGGAATTCAGAACACTGTGTATGTTCCACTTTAATTCATTGAGCACTTTGTATGTATAGTTGCTTGGCTAGTTTTTAAAAGGCAATTAGTGACCTGATAAACACGGACATTTACTCTTTGGAACTGAAGCAGATGTGTGTAGGCATTGAAGTCAAGTAGTTGCTAGGATTGAAGAGAACAAGTACTTAGGAGATACCTAAGATAACCATCGTCAAACAAAAGTTGGTGGAAATACAGGTACCGTATATTTGCATTGAGAGTAACTTGCAGTTTACCTTGTAGCTAGCATGTACCCGAATGGTACTTGACTAAGTACTGATGTCCACTTTATGATGATTTTCTAAGGAAATGGAAAAATAAACGTGGAAATTGGAGTTTCAAAAAAACCCTTTCATTTCCACATGGACGATTACGCTTTTTTACATAGGAAAATGTGTGGACATGTTGGTTGGGCTTGCCAGCTTGCCTTTTCTTTTTTCTTCTCTTCTCTTTTTCTTTTTCAGGATTTTTCTAGGCGAAGTGATTGGCTGGCCCGAGTGAGACATCCTCAGTCTTTTCACATCTTCCCCTCACGAACAACGGCGTAAATTGACAGGATTACTGTTCAGAGCCGTTCCTGTATGTGTGCAAGTGGAACAGGGAGTGCTCTTTCGGGAGTGCTGGTTCATGGGAAGATTGAACGGGTGATCTTCACCTGAACCAAACTACAGGACTAGTACTTCAACTTTTCTAGGCTGTCACGTGATAGGAAGACTAGAAAGAAACTCCACAGCCTTTGCACACCCGTGTAAAACCCAAGGAATCTTGCCTGATTCTTCCATTATGCTTCATCTCTGCATTCTTGATTAGTTAATCTAATTCACTTATCCAATAGTTTTGGAGTAGTTTTGAGTTTCTGCCATGTGCTAGGTACTTTCCTAGGTGAGGGGGACGGAAAGAGGACTAAGATACAGTTCTTGCCTTCGAGAGACATGTATACAAACTAGTATGCTATTCTGTAACACGTGCAATGAGAGAGTTATAGATTAGGAGTCTCTAGGAGTGAGCATCTGACTCAGTGAGTGAGAAAGGAATAGGAGAGGGAAATCGTCATAGGAAAGGTGAAGCTTAATCTAAGCGTATGTCAGACAAGGAGTACAAGCTGGGAGGAGAGAGGCTATTTCAGAGAAAACAACATGTGTAAAGGGTGAAAACAGGAAAGTCCATACATATTCAGTAACTATGAGTAGTTTCACTGTGTGTAGGCACTAGTGAGGGGTTACTGGAAGTGAGGTGGAAAATTAGAAGACAGGACATGAAGATACTGCCTGCTCTGTAAAGTAGATTTGCCTTCATTCTATAAATGATGGAAGGCAAGTGCTTAAATTAACATCCTTAAAAAGGTATTTCTGGCTGCAGTGTAGAGAATATTTAGAAAAGAGCCAGGCTTGGGAAGGTGGAGGACGTGGTACCTGGGTGGCTCAGTTGGCTGAGCGTCCAACTTTGGCTCAGGTCATGATCTCTAGGTTCGTGAGTTCGAGCCCTGCATCGGGCTTGCTGCTCTCAGTGCATAGCCCGCTTCGGCTCTTCTGTCCCCCTCTTTGTGTACCTCCCCCACTAGTGATCTCTCTCTCAAAAATCAATTTAAAAAAATAGAAAAGAGCTAGGCTTGGAAGGCAGGGGCAGGCCTTATAACCATGTATTTGGATAAGGAACTGAATTAATGAATTAAGTCAGGGATTAAAGAGCAGAGTAGGAAATGAATTTGAGAAGCGAATACTGAGTGTGAAGTAAAACAATGTCATAATGATCACACATGGCCTGGTTTGAGTACCTGGGTATATAGTGTAGTGCCTGCCATTTACCAATGTAAGACATACCAGGGCAGTAACAAGTGAGGAATATATCTGAGTTCTTTTTGTTGTTTTCAAGGTTCCTATGGAGAGAAAAGAGAAGCAAGACATTGCTTTATTGCGGGGAGGCAGAGAAGAATTCTCTAATTAAATGACATTTGAGTAGGTACCTGATGAAGTGATAAAGGGAAAGAGCTGTCCAAACAGAGGCAATAGCAAGTGCAGAGGCGTTTGGGGGGTGGGAGGGGAGTGCTTGCCATATTCCAAGAGCAGGAAGGCCACACTAGTTGGAGCTGAGAGCGAGGGGAAGGGTAGATGAGATTCAAGTATGTATTCCTCATAGCGTCTTTAGATTGTAGGAAGGACTTTAGATTTTATTCAGGATGTGATAGGAAGCCCTAAAGAGTTTTTACGCATGATCTATGTGCTTTTTTTCTCCCTTCTTAGAACATGTCTATTTGTTTGCAGCTGTATATATATGACTCTATCATTTATCATATGTAAGATTCGTGTAACCATCACAGTCAGGACACAGAACTGGGACTCTTCTGTCACCACAAAAAAACCTCTTTGTGTTACCCTTATATAGTCACACCTTTCCCCCGACCTTAACCCCTGGCAACCACGTGTTCTTTATCGCTATAATTTAGTGCTTCAAGAGGGTTATGTAAATGGAATCATCCATTATGTTATCTTTTGAGACTGGTTTTTTTTTTGGTTTTTTTTTTTACTCAGCATTATGCCCTTGATCCATCTAAGTTGATTCTATTTTAACACCAAAGAACTGTACCATTGTATGGATGTACCACAAGTTGTTCAACCATGGACTGATAGACTTATGAGTTTCTAGTTTATAAAAATAAAACTGTACAGTTTGTATGTGTGTGAAAATACATTGTTATTTCTCTGGGGTCAGTCCTCGGGAGTGCTTTTGGTGGGTTGTGTGATAAATATATGTTTACCTTTTTTTTTTTTTTAATTTTTTTTTTTTAATTTTTTTTTTTTCCCAACGTTTTTTATTTATTTTTGGGACAGAGAGAGACAGAGCATGAACGGGGGAGGGGCAGAGAGAGAGGGAGACACAGAGTCGGAAACAGGCTCCAGGCTCCGAGCCATCAGCCCAGAGCCTGACGCAGGGCTCGAACTCACGGACCGCGAGATCGTGACCTGGCTGAAGTCGGACGCTTAACCGACTGCGCCACCCAGGCGCCCCTATGTTTACCTTTTTAAGAAGGTGCCACTTCTCCAGAGTGGCTGCCCTATTTTACATTCCTACCAGCAATGTATGAGACATCAGTTTCTCCACACCCTTACCAGCATTTGGTACTGTATTTTTTTATTTCAGAAATTCTAATAGGTTTAGAGTAACATCTCATTAAAGCGTCCATTTGCATCTCTTTAATGGTTAATTATGTTGAACATATTTTCATGTGCTTTGCTCTCTGTATATCCTCTGTGGTAAAGTATCTGTTCAAGTCTTTTGCTCATATTTCAATGGGATTTTTTTGTTCTCTTCTTTTTTACCCTAGTGAGTTCTTCAAATATTCTGGATACAAATGCTTTGTCAAGTATGTGATTTGTAAATATTTTCTCCTGGTCTGTGGCTTATCTTTTTATCTTCTTAATGGGCCTTTGCAGAGCAAGAAAAAAATAATTTCAATGAAGTCTAATTTATCCATTTTTTTTTTCCTTTTGTGGATTGTGCCTTTGTTGTCAAGTCTAAGAACTCATTGCTTAACTTTAGATCCCAAATTTTCTTCTAAAAGTTTTCTAGAAGTTTTACATCTTGAATATATAGATCTATGATCCATTTTGACTTAATTTTTATTTAAGATATGAAGTTTAGATTTAGATTCATTTTTGTCTATGGATATTCACCAGTCTGTTCCAACACCCTTTGTTGAAAATTATCCTTCCTCCATTGAATTGCTTTTGTACCTTTGTCAAAAATCAGTTGGTTGTACTTGTGAGGGTCTATTTCTGGATTCCCTATTCTGTTCCATTGATCTTTGTGTCTGTTTCTCCACAAGTAACTATCTTGATTACTGCAGCTATATACAGTATGTCTTAAAATCAGGTATCGAAGTTCCTCCAGTTTAATTCTCCTTTTTTCAGAATTTTTTGTAGGTGTTCCAGTTCCTTTCCATGTAAAATTCATAAAATTTTACAAAAATCCTGCAAAAATCCTGGATTTTGCTAGGAACTCCATTAAATGTGTAGATTAATTTGAGGAAAATTTGCATTTTTATTTTGAGTCTTTCAATCTATGAACACAGCATTTCTCTCCATACATTTAGGTAGTCTTTGATTTCTTTCATCAGCATTATGTAGTTTCCAGTACTCAAACCTTGTCCATGTTTTGTTAGACTTCTACCTAGGTACATTTTTTGGAGCAATTATAAATAACATTATGTTTTTAATTTTGGTTTCTAGTTGTTCATTGTTAGTTTTTAGCAGTATGATTGATTTCTGTTAGTTGACCCCGTATCCTTTGACCTCAGTAAGCTAAATATTCTAGGTGTCTTTTTTTTTTTTTTTTTTTGCAGATTCCATTGGGTTTTCTAATGTGTCTGTGAATATAGACAGTTTTATTTCTTCCTTTCCAATCTGTATGCCTTTTATTTGCTTTTCTTGCCTTGATGCTCTGGCTAGTATTTCCAGTATTATGTTTAGTAGGAGTGGTGAGATCAGACAAGGTTGTCTTGCTCCTGATCTTAAGGGTAATGCATTCAGTCTTTCACCATTTGGTATATGTTAGCTGAAAGTTTGTGTAGATGCTGTTTATCAGATTGAGAAAAAGCCCCTTTCTGTTTCTAGTTTAAGAATTTTTATTATGACCAGGTATTGAATTTTATCAAGTGCTTTTTCTACATCAATTAGTAGGTCATGGTTTTTCTTCATTAAACTGTTAACTAATGGTAACTTTCCTTTTTAAAGATTTACTGTGGCTGCTGTGTGGAATAAACTATGGGAGCGGGGCCAAGATATAAGCAGGGAAACCATATTGGAAATTTTTGCAGTAATCCGAATGAAAGAGGATAGTAACTTGGACTAGGAAGGGTGAGAAGAGGTCAGATTTTGGACATGTTTCAAACCTTGTGTGGGCAGGAATTGCTGATGAATTGGATCTGAGGCATAAAAGAGAAGTCAGGGGTGACTCCTAAGATTTTTGGCCCAAGCAATTGGAAGTATGGAGTTGCTGTTTACTGAGTGGGAGAAGACAGTGATGTCTAGCCAGTTTGCGCTAGGCAATCAAGAGTTTGTTTTGTACATGTTAACTTTGAAAGGCCTATTAGACTTGTAACTGGAGATAACAAGTAGGTGATTGGGTATACAAAATAGAATTCTAGCAAGAGATTCAGACTAGAAATTTGAGAATTATCAATGGAGTTGACATATGAGAAATTATAGTAATATTTATTAAAAACTATACCTACCACCTTTTTACTGGACTGTTATCTAAGTTTATCTATCTGTTAGCAAAATGCCGTATTCTCTTACCACGTGAAGAACTTTGTTTAAATTTGGATTGTTCTGTTTATCACCAGACTGCTGTGTATCTGACATTACGTGACGTGCACCAGAAATTATGTGATGGGGGGGGGGGGGATATATATTCCCTATAATACTGTATTTAGCCATGCTTTTTGATAGGCAGATGACTGTAATAGTAGTGTGTCTTACTTATTTTCAGAGGTTTGTCCTAAACCTTTATAAAAGGAAGTATTTCTGTGTGTATTGTGAACAGGGTTTGACACTACTTAGATTCCTGATAGGCTTTCTGTGGCAGGATTTCTTTTGTAGGTAAAACAGGACAGCCAGGGAGACAAATCAAAAACAAAAATTAAAAACAGAAGTGCAAAATAGCTAGCAAGGAAAAGACTTCGATTTCTGACTTAGGTCCAAAATTAAATCGGTAAAGGGAGAGGGTGAGCCTCAATTTACAGAATTGGTGAAAAGACAGATCTGAGTTCCATTCAGATATGTTTACTTCATATAAAAGTGTTTCAGAAAATATTTTTTAAATGCCACAATCTTTTTTGTTATAACTGATTAACTCTAATAATATTTTCTTTTTTTATACTTAAAAATGTTTTTTAAATATTTATTTACTTTAGAGGGAGAGAGAGACAGAGTGCTAGCAGGGGAGGGGCAGAGAGAGAGAGAGGGAGACACAAAATCTGAAGCAGGCTCCAGGCTCCAAGGTGTCAGCACAGAGCCCGATGGCGGGGCTCAAACTCACGAACAGCAACATCATGACCTGAGCCAAAGTTGGTCACTCAACCTACTGAGCCACCCAGGCGCCCCTCTAATATAATATTTTCGTACTGATAAAGAAATTTATGTGTCTCTAGCACTTTTAGTTCCTCTGTTGTGCAATTTACCAAATTGTGTTACAATATTCTGTTTACTTTTCAGTTTCTCCCACTAAATGTCAGGTTTTACAGCATTAGTACAATGCCTTGGCACTTAAGCTCTCTGTACGTATTTGTGAATGAATGCATGAACACCTACTACTAAAGTTTAAAGCTAATAACCTTGCTTTTGAAAGCAAATGAGTTTTTGAGATTCCAGAGTGTGGGTTATGGTCATATGTCTCTTCCGAGTACTACATTTTCAGTTGATGCTTTCAATGAACATTATACTCCGACAGAATGCGCATAGCAACATTACTAACCCAAAGTCAGTGAGACACACATTTTGCCTTTTGTTATCTGTTCTTTTTGTCCTAGTGGTAATGGATTTATGCAAAATCATCTCAACTTTGGCCCAGACTTGTATTGAATGGCATACGCTTTACAGATAGGAAGCTGAGCTTAGAGTTTAGCCCACAGTTAGTTACATGCCTCATAGGATTTTCATGTGCACGCTTATTACCTAGTCCTTCTCCCCATTTCCAAGTAGATGGTACAATTATAGGCCACGTTTCTCTTCAGTAATAATTATACTTTTAAAAGCATTTTCATATACTCTTGTTCCTTTGAGCTTTACAAGACAAATATACCCTGAGCCTTTACTGTTCCAATGCAGATTTAAGCGCCCTGAGAACAGTTATTTTTGCAACCATGGTATTTTATCTCTAAATCCATAGTGTGTTTGTACATGTATGTGTATATATATATGTACGTATGTATGTATCTACATGTACATATATGTCCCATTAGTCCATAACAAATTAATAAAGTTTATAGGAAGAATCTTTCTCTGAAATTGTTGATGTGATAAATGCTTAATAAGTGTTAGAGGTTTATAGAAAACTTTTTCAATTATAACATAGCTATAAAATTATTACCAAAATAATAAACTTAAAACTTTATAATAATTATCGTTATGCTTCTTTTCATTTGGCTTTCTTGACCCCACTCTTTTCTGAGTTGTATCTAACTTTGACTCTTTTGTTGTAAATTCTTGGTCTTTAAGTCTCCTCTTTTCCTGCTTAGCACCTTTTCTGTAATTCCCTGGGTCATTGTCACTACCTTCTCCTAAAACTCAGTACTGTGTAATTCTAGAAAACCTATTGCCTGTCTTGGAGAGGCAATTACTGCGTGGGAGACAGATAAGTTTTAGACAGAGAACTTGGGTTCCTAGCATAGCATCGTCAGGCTATTTAGTTTTACTTGTTCCAGTTTCCCTGCCCCGCCACCCCCCAGTCTTCCCCCTCATTCACTCTGAATTCCAGTGCTGTTGGTCTAAGAACTTCCCTTTAGGAAAAGTCATTTCTATTTGGTTATAATCAGCAGTAGAAATTGTGTTGTATGGAAACCATCTTTGTTTCCTACCCACATTCCCATTATCCTCCTCTTCTTCCAATGAGAAAGATTACTTAGAATAATATTTACCACCATCGCTCCTACCACCTCACCCCACCCCATCTCTGGGATATTGATACATAAGTTTTTATATTTCTTGAAATAAATGAGGCAACTTGGTAGAGCTCTTTGAAGAAAAAACAAAACTTTATGTAAGGTGTTTGTGATTAAAACATTAATCAATGAGTAGTGTAACACTTCATCTAGTTTCATTGGTTATAAATATGCTACATAAGATAATTGAAATTTATCCCAAAATGTTTTTTTTATAGATTTTGTGTATAGAGATTTTTACAATATATATACACTATGTAGGTTTTACTTGTGTGTGTGTGTGTGTGTATGTATACATGTATTTAGTAGCTACAAGTATGTTTCTTTATAATGTTTTTATATGATGTACTCCCTTCTGAAATAGGGAACATTCCCCTTGCTCCACACTTAACCTGTTCTGGAAGATAGAAATGGCTTCTTGTTCCCAGAGCTTCGGAATGAAGAGTCAGAAACCCTAGGTTCTAGTCCAAGCTCTAACAGTAAATTCCTGTGTGAGATATTTTGTTTTTTTACCATTGAATCCATGGGATCTGGAATAGTGTCTGGCATGCAGTAGGTGCTTATTAGCAAATATTCATGGAATAAATCATTGTTTTATGTCTACATTAGCACTGCTTTCCTGATTT
Source organism: Panthera pardus (assembly GCF_024362965.1). Classification (NCBI taxonomy): domain Eukaryota; kingdom Metazoa; phylum Chordata; class Mammalia; order Carnivora; family Felidae; genus Panthera; species Panthera pardus. The sequence continues at coordinate 17,439,578 of NW_026526732.1, read as the reverse complement.
ATTACTTGGGATTCAGTACTACCTAGTAAATAAGCTTCTAAGTTTTTAATATAATAGGAGTATCTAGGTTCTGACTGAGGCGAACTATTTAATTTATATTGTCTTTTAGTTGCTTCGTGGAATTTTTCGCCTTCATGATGTATCTTCTTATATACTTAAAGTTGTCAAATGATTTTCTAATACTTCATTTAATGAGAAGTTTCCTTACCGATTACATTCTGTTTGTCTATATTATATGTAAGCAGTGTCTTATTTACAAGGATATAGCCCATGTCCCCAGGGATCTTATAACCTAGATGAAGAGACACACAAATGAAACTAGAAGACTGATTAATTGTTAGATCATGAAGCACTGACCTACAGGTACAGTGGGAGTTCTCAGAATAGAGAGATCCATGTGGGTTGAAGCAGTAGCAAAAGAATTCAAGAAGGAGATGAAACGAATTGGTTTTGGAGAGTAAGTCAGAGTTTGATAAGCATCGAGATGGAGAAATGACATTCTAAGCCAAGGCAGTAGCGTAATCAGGAAGGAAAACTGGGTTAAACATGTTCAGACAAGCCCGACTGGATTCCTACGGGTGTGAGGACGAGTGGGAAATAAAGGTAGGTGGATTTAGTAGAGTTTTACTCTAGGTTCCGTGAAACCGAAGAGGTCTGAGGATAGAATTTAGAGGGATCCCTGCACTTAGATGAGAAAAAAACTCCACATCTTTATGTTTTCACTAACAGAAACCTGTACCTGCAATTTAGCAGTTTCTTCTGACAGTCCCGTATTTACAGTGGTTCAACTTAATGATTTTTCAACTTTCTGAAAAAGAGATACACACACATTGAATAGAAATCTCACTTCAGAGTTTGAATTTAGATCTTTTCCTTGGCTAGCGATTCCCAGTGCTGGACTCTCTATGCTGGGCAGTGTCAGGGAGCCGCTGCCCCAGTCAGCCACACAATCACGAGGGTGAGTGACCGGTATACTTACAACCATTCTGCACCCGCACGGCCATTCTGTTTGTCACTTTCAGTACAGTAGTCAATAGATTACATGAGCTAGTCAGCACTTTATTATGTAGTAGTCTTTGTGTTAGATGATTTTGCCCAAATGAGGTGTAAGTGTTCTGAGCACATTCATGGTAGTCTGGACTAACCTGTGATGGTTGGTGGGTTAGGTGTATTCAGTGCATTTTTGACTAACGGTATTTTCAATTTATAGTGGGTTTGTTGGCACGTAACCCCATCATAACTCAAGGAAGATCTGTACTGTGATTCTAAGCAGTAAAGCAGTGCCTATGACTTTATTACTAATAGTAAAAGCACAAGGATTTTCATATTACTTTACAGTTGTTGATATCTCTGAATATAATTTACATAGGTTAATAAAAAATTATGGTTATTAGACTTCTAGATTTTATTTTGTTGAGTGTTAATAAAGAAGCATATATATCTATATCTATATGTATCTATATCTGTATATATATGCATCACCAATACAGGTTTTAAAAAAATACTTGGTAACTTTCAATATAATTGGTTTTCTTTGTAATCACTTATGCATTTAAAACCATCCATATTTTAAAAAATAATTACACTTTAGTGAAATTGGCTTTCTTTGTAATCCTATGTATTGTATTTTATGCATTTCAAACTATGCTGAGAGGATATTTGTAGCTTTCTTCAGACTGCCAAAGGGGTCAACGGCACCAGATCTAGTGAAACCAAACAAGAAAATGCCTTGAGAACCCCACCAAAGAGTTTTAGTTGAAGTGAATAGTAGAGGAGGAACCTAATGAATTTTTCTTTTGTTTTTAATTACAGAATAAATACAAGTTAACTTAGAAGAATTTTTAATTTTCATTAAGTTTTAAAAAGAGGGAGTTCTTTATTTTACAACTATAGATAAACGTAAGTTTACAAGGCAACCAAAACTTGTATAATCCCACACTCTTTATCCTTACCCTCTTACCGTGTATCTGTTCCAGTTTAAGTTTTTGTGCAAAGGAATGAAATATTTAAAGTGGTTAGGTAGGAGCATTTCTTAATCTGCTGTACTACACTGGGTCAAGCGGGAAGACTTTGGTGTCAGGGAGGTAAGCTGTGGGTCTGGTCAGTTAGATGCTGGATGATTGGGATAGTATGGGTAGCGGTAGGTAGGGGTGGGCTAGAATTGGCATTGCCAGGAGGTATTAAGAAAGAACTTTAAAGGGGTTGGTGGTAATCATGGTGGCCGAAATGCATGCAGTGGTGTAGGGGAAAGTACCAGAAAGTTAAGAAGAGAGTGCCTAAATTAGGATTCCTGGAATAATACTCTACAGGTTCACAGTGCTTTATCTGTAACCCGAGGCCAGCTTTGTGTTTTAGAATTCAAAATTCTTTGAATTTTAGAAAGGAAACGTGACATTTATATTGTATATTATGTAATGCCCCCAACAAGGTCTGAGGCATCACCCAGTTATTAAACCCTAATTATTTCTGCAGTGAAGCATGGAAATAGTCACAGTAGGCTAACTAAGCCTATAAATAGCCTTAAGTCAGTAAGTCAGTTCAAAGCAAATTTTTGCCACTACCAGATGAGGTTTTTTTTTCTTAAGATTTATTTTTATGTAATCTCTACACCCAATGTGGGGCTTGAACTTACAACCCCGACATCAAGAGTCACATGCTCTCCCGACTGAGCCAGTCAGGCACCCTGTGCAGAGGAGTTTCGACATGAAGAGTCATGGGAAAATGTCTTTTAAGTACTTTTAGATTTCAGAACTATGGAAGTAATTGTAAACTGTATTGATTATAACATCCAGTGAAGAGAGTCTTAGGAGTTGTGTTTTGAGGAATATTGATTATGAAATGGATGAAATTTGAAAGAGAGGTAAAGAAAGGCAAGAGAAGCGTTTAGGTGACTTCAGTTTTCAGGCTAAAAAGAGAATTACTACTTGTGATAAAAATGGGAAGCTGAGGAGGGAAGCAAGTTTGGGCAGGATTTTAAATTTAAGCTTACTTCCCTTTTATTTTTCAAGTGTTCCATATTGGTAGAATGAGCTTGAAAGTTTACAAGTGGAATGTACAGTTTCCTTTTAAAATAAGCTCTTAACACACTGTATACATTGTATTAGCTAACTTGACAATAAATTATATTTAAAAAAATTAAAAATCAAATAAAATAAGCTCTTAATTTTCAGAACTCACAGTCTCTGATGTTGAGACATTAAAGTACTTCGGGTTTGAGAGTGGTTGAAAGGTGTTGTTCCTGGAGCATTAAAATTGTGGCCCTGCTCAACTGGGACAAAACCTGGAAAACAGACCGAAAAGGAGTAGAGTAAGGTACTTCTACCATGACGGGATTCTTTGTGTGGCTGAGCCATTAACGTGGCCATGTTTGTAATGATGTGAACGCGTACGGAAATGGCAGTTGCAGCTGCAGCGTGGTGGCTGACGCACTTTGAATGCTTACCGCAGGCCGGCACTGTTCTAAATGCTTTACAGCAAGCAGTCTCCTGCCTCTCTGCCTTGTAGTCCAGGTCCTGACTGCATGTGGGTGGGAAGCGTTAGCACAGCTAGCGGTATGATTTTGATTCCCAGTTCACCTTAAAAATCTGGAGTGAGGGGCGCCTGGGTGGCTCAGTTGGCTAAGTGTCCCACTCTGGATTTCGGTTCAGGTCATCATCTCACGATTCGTGAGATCGAGCCCCGCGCTGGGCTCTGCGCGGGATTCTCTCCCTCCCTCCCCCACTCACGCTCGCGCGCGCTCTCGCTCTCTCGTTAAGTAAATAAATATTATAAAAAAAAAAAAACTGACCAACTTCAAATTCTGTACATTTAGACAAATTTTAAACATAAAAATCCAGAGTATGGATAATTCATGAATATGTAGAATTGAGTAGGTTTCAACTTTATTGCTATTCTGTGATTTTTTTTAATCTACTTTGATAAATGAACTCCTATTAATATTGTCACATAAATAACATCTCTTAGAAATAGGAGCAGACAAGTCTTTAATAGAAATAGAAATAAGGACAGACAAGTCTTTAGCAAAAATGAAATAAGGTCCAATAATTACTCTTAAAATTTAATTACTTAGCTGTATCTACTGTACATGCATATATGCATTTACTTTACGTATAGTTTAAGAAGGCAAATTTTGTCTTAAACCTTTATTCAGATTCTCCCACTGACTTGTATAATACAAACTTGACATTTTTAATTGAGTAAGGACATCAGACTAGAGTATATATAAGCGTCCTTTCAGTATCAGACTCTACGGCTGTGAATGTTTAGATTTCATCCAGTAGAAGAGAAGGACTGAACTACACCTTAAAGGAGATTCTCCTTCGATTATGCTGGAAACAGTGCAGAAAAGGTGCCTGAGGAAGACGTGCAAGGACGAGTGTCAAAACTCTGCACCACATGGTTTTGACAAACCAGAAGCACAGAAATAACGATCCTAGAAAAATGAAGAATGTGTACGCTATTGAGCAGAAAAATTTTCAAGAAAAGAGTGATTAGTAATCATTCAAATTAGTAATCAGTCAGTCAACTTAATAGAATATAGAGGAAAGGGGGTCTCTGGGTGGCTCAGTGGGTTGAGTGTCTGACCCTTGATTTCGGCTCTGGTCATGATCCCAGTATCATGGGATCAAGCCCCACGTCAGCCTCCATGCTGAGTGTGGAGGCTGCTTAAGATTCTTTCTCTCCCTCTGCCCTTCTCCCCCATTCTCTCTTTCTCTCTCTCTCTCTCTCTCTCCCTCTCCCTCTCCCTCTCCCTCTCCCTCTCCCTCCCCCTCCCTCCCTCTCTCAAATTAAAAAACAAAAAACAAAAACATAGAGGCAGGAACCCTGTGCCTGGAGTTAGAAAGCCACGGATACATTTCTGGCCCTAAATCTGCCACTAATTGAGGTTTTGATTAGTAAATTACTCAATTTTCTAAACCTTGCAAAATGAGAATAATAGCTACCTAGGCTTCCTCACTGGTTTTTCATGAGGATCAAATGATACGATGAATTAGAAAGTACTCAAGAAAACTTAAATATACTATGGAATTAAGTTATTGCAAAATGGTGGATGACGATCCTGAAAAGGGTATTGTATTTGATGATTTGAATAAAACTATTATCAAGGGAGGAAACTTGGAGGCAGTTTAAAAGAAAGTTGAAGCCATAGTATAACTACTCTGTAGAGGAGTTTGGCAAAAGGCATGAATGGTAAGACACAGGGGGCCTAGCATAGTGTGTTCAGTCCTTACATTGCTAATGCAGATTTTGGTATGTATGCTTGTGTTTCTCACTTGTTTAGGAGGATGTAAGGGGCAGAAACTGTAGCTCATTCTCTTTCCTCAGTGCCTTGAATACAGTAGCATATTAATAGCTTTGTGAAGACATACTTGTTACAGGGCTTAACTGGTAAGGAAATACTTTGTGTATTTCCGGTATATTGTATATACCAGTATATTATATATACCAATTAAGGTAAGGAAATACATCCACGAGTTTATACATGGATGTATGTTTAAGATGGTTAAGACTCAAACATGTTCATAGGTTGAAGGAAGAACGCTAAGCCCCAGATAACCATTTCAGAGCGTAGAGAAAAAAAAGTAAGCTTCCCAGTCCTTTGTACAGAGCCAGCATAACATGATAATAAAATATGAACATAAAAGAAGAATACACACCAATCTCCCAAAAGTTGGTGCAAAAAATGCTTAATAAAACTACCAAATGGAAACTACCATTACATTAACAGAATAAAGCGTAACCAAGTAGAATTCACTCTAGAAATGTAATGATAAATTCATTCACGTTTAGTGGGTGAGAGGGGATTATGAGTATCTTGAAGGATTCCAAAAAGGGGGAAATCAACATTTATTTCTAATAATCCTTAGTGAAACCAGGATAAATGAATATATTTAAAATTTTACATACCTCCAACCACAAGACTGCATTTTGTTATTAGACATGAAATACTAGAATTTCTATTTTAGTGTTTAGTGAAATACTAAATTCCTTTTTTAAAGTCATGAAGCAAGGAAGATCTGGCCAGTGTTACTATTCTATAACATTGTCTTTGGAATACAATGCAAAAATTAGACCAAAATACAAAATAATTGTTGAAAGGGAGGAGACAGATTTATTATTTGTAGATGATCTTGTATATCTGGAAAAGACAAAAAAAGAATCAACCTACACATTACTATGAATCATGAGGTTTCATTATAATAGCTAGTAATAAAATACCAAACATGAAAACTAACTGTTTAAGTATTTTTCCAGGGGCGCCTGGGTGGCTCAGTCGATTAAGCGTCCGACTTGGGCTCAGGTCATGATCTCACAGTGTGTGAGTTGGAGCCCCGCGTCGGGCTCTGTGCTGATGGCTCAGAGCCTGGAGCCTGCTTCAGATTCTGTGTCTCCCTCTCTCTCTGCTCCTCCCCCGCTCATGCTCTGTCTCTCTCTCCTTAAAAAAAATAAACATTAAAAAATACATATTTTTCTTGGTGGACTTTAAACTGAAAGCCCATCTGTATGGGTTAATGAATGGGAATCCTCATTCTTTTTTTTTTCCTAAAGTTTACGTAGAGAGCGTTCAAGAGAGAGAGTGAGAGAGAGAGCGTGCGTGTGAGTTGGGGAGGGGCAGAGAGAGGGAGAGAGTGAGAATCCCAAGCAGGCTCCACACTGTCAGTGAGAAGCCTGATGCTAGGCTCCAGGTCACAAACTGAGGTCATGGCCTAAGCCGAAATCCAGAGTCAGATGCTTAACCAACTGAGCCACCCAGGTACCCCAGGAATCCTCATTCTTAAATACTTTTTTTAATTATTTTTTTTTAATGTTTATTTATTTTTGAGAGAGATAGAGCACAAGTGGGGGAGGGGCAGAGAGAGAGGGAGACACAGAATCTGAAGCAGGCTCCAGGCCCTGCGCTGTCAGCACAGAGCCCGACACAGGTCTCGAACTCACAAACTGAGATCATGACCTGAGCAGAAAAGTCCCACACTTAACCTACTGAGCCACCCAGGCACCCCTAAATACTTTCTTTGCTTTTTTTGTTTGTTTGTTTGTTTATTTTCCTTCTAGGGAATACACAGGCAATTTAATTTTATCATCTCTAAGTAAATTGAAGTGGGTTTTGAATAGACACTTTCCATGTTAACTTTTAAAAAATATTTTGAAATAAAGTTGTAGCAGTGAATAGAATGACTAAGGGTTTTTGTTTTTTTTTTTAATTCTTTGTTACTTTTGATACTTGCTGTATTACTTGGTAATGCTAGGAAAGGTGTAATCTGATCTTTGAACCATATTTGGTAAATAGTAATTTTGTATGGAACCCGCTGTTCTATCAGTAAGAGGAAAATTATTGCCCAAATGTAAGGCTTTTCTTTGCCCTTAAAGCATTTCCTGACTTAAAAACCAAGTTATATCATGCGTGGATTCTTTTTGCTTTTTAAAGTACACTACTCCAGATCTGTAACTTTTTAACAAGAGATGTGTTGACAAAGGTACTTTCTATTTTATTTGGAGGGAGAAGAATTACATTGTTTATCTTGCTTACCACTGATTCCCTTTATGTTCTAAATGTAAATTGTTATATTTGTATTCATTATCAGCTCTCAGAATTGAGCTCTCTGACACATTTCCTTTGTAGTTCTGAAATCAATGTTGATAAATCAGTTGTGTCTCTTAGGATGTGATATAGTTGAGTTATTTAAACCTAAAGCTTGTTACACACTGTTGTTTTAGTATATATGAAAATGAAAACTTAGGTAGATCTGTATGTTTAGAATAAAAAAATGTGTTTCACTCTGTAGTAATGCAGAAAAATTGATTATCTACTGTGTGCTAGGTTGTTAGCCACTTGTGTACTTTAGCTAATTCTCTTGACAGTCTAGTAAAGCGAGGTGTGGTATCCAACTTGATAGAAAAGAAACTTCTGCAGAGAGTTTTAGTCTAAGGCCATGCTGACACAAGATTTGAACCTAGATCTGTCTCTGCCAGAATTTTTTCACTGACAATATGCCATCGTGAAAGATGGAAAATTTACATTTTTCTTAAAAACTATTTTGATTCTGTTTTGCTTTGCTGTGTTGCTAGTCACTAGAAATGCAGGGAGTTAGTTCTTTGAATCCTTGTCTTTATTATTATGATTATTATTATTATTATTATTATTTTGTCTTGTTAGCAGTTCCCACAATCTGCCATCATTTGACAGTAGCAGAGAATTCAATTCATTTTGAGTGCTGTGGCATTTGTTTCTTAGAGAAGCTACCTCGGGTGCCAGCTCACCAAGTGTAAGGACATCCTTGCCAGGCTCTCATACAACAGTCTACCATTTTTAATATCCTACCATTTCTGTAACCTCTGTAGTTGTGTGTGTGTGTGTGTGTGTGTGTGTGTGTGTGTGTGTGTGTGTGTTAATATGGACCCCACAAATTTATACCAAAAAGATTGAACCTATTTTGGTAATGGAAAAAGAGAATTTCCAGTGTGGTTAAGAACCACATCTTATGAGCTGTTTTTTTGCCTCCCACTTTAAGAATTACCAAGTATTTTTAAAAATTGGAACTTGAAATTCAGTTCATTGCTTGGATGTATTTCTGAAGAAACCTCTGAGACTTGATTGTAGGAAATCAGGGGAGCAGTTAGAAGACAATTGGAAATAAGATAGTGCAAGAAGAGCAAAATGACCTGAAAATGAGGACTTTACAATTTTAATTTGACCAGTGAAAGTGGATTTGCTGTTTTTCTCTTTTGGCTATTGTGTGTGGTCCCACGTTGGACAGTCTGCTGCTCAAAGCGATCACAGGTCTCACGAAGGCCACTGTTTCAGTAGCTGGAACTGGAAGTCTAGAGTAGAGTTGGGTAAAGAAAGACAGTGACTTAACTCATGTAAATGGCATCTTCTGGGAACTTACAACTTAAGAGATCCTTCTTCCACCTCCGAATATCTTCTGTGAGACGCACTGGGGACTTCATCACTGCCATTAGATCTCATAGTGTTACCTGGTCACGTTTCTCGTTCCGCCTGCCTCTAGTTTACTCTAGTTTCTCTTCTGCTTTCAAGGCTCCAGACCCAGTTCCTGGACCTGCCCTGGAAAAGAAGTATCCGGTAGAGATGAGCTCACTGCAGTTACTTAATTAAAAATTTGTAAGCTGCAAAAATGGCAATGGGCCAACCAAGAACAGCTACAATTTGAATTTTTCTATTTCCAGGTATGCTAAAGTCCACGGCACCAGTCAAGCTTAGCCTGTGTAACTGCCTTACTGTGACATCTATAATAACCAAAACTTTACTTTCAAAATCTGTGGTCTTCTTGCTTTCAAGTATAGTAACATTCCTAACATCTAGGTAACATGCAGCTACTCTTGACTTTAACTTACTTTGCCTGAATATTTCTGATTTAACTTGTTTGCTAGTAGTAGCAAACTAATGCAAAGACAACTTAGGAAAAATAAATTGGAAATACTATTGAGTTAGACCCTGTAAATGTGCAAAAACTACTCTGGTCTTCAATGAAAAGTAACCATTATCGACAGCAAAACTGTCTTCCTTTAAGAGGTTCACACAGAGTCTGAGTAGTACGTGGAGTTAAATAAGGGAAACTAGTTCTCTCAACCATTCCACGCAATGCGTGCCTTCGCATAGAGTCGGTGTTTTCTTCAGCAGTTGGAAGCAGAACCAAATAATGTATTATATAGTACTTCTACATAAAGAGTTTAATTTTAAATGTAAGTGTGTAACTAATATTTGCTGTAATGATACTTGATTATTCAAAATAAATCCAATAAGAAAGTCATAAGTAGATTAAATTGTCCTGGAATATAACAACAAAAACAAAAACACGTTTCCTGGTGCTTAAGATTTTAATGGAGTGAAAACTACTTATGAAGGATTCGAGGGCTGAGGTCAGTTAGCTTTTAGGGGCATTTATTGCTTTTACCAATTTGTATAGATTTAGAAACTGGATTAATCCATGAAAGGTGATTTTATTTACTGAATGGGCAGATAACCATACTTATCTTTTGTTTTTAAAGTTCAGTTCAGAAGAATTGATCGAGAAATTTTATGTCCCAACTGTGATTTTAAAGGATGATTCTAATATCCTAGCTTCTGCTTCAGAAATTCTCTCCTCCACTGTTATTGTATAATGAATATGTCAGCCAGTCTAGTCAGCATTGGGTCCCTGATTATGTCCCACATGATTTGTTTGGTATTGAAAGGATTGACTCTCACTGAGTGTTGTATTAGGACCGGAAAGAGAGCTACTATCAGAGTTATTACAGGATCTTTACTGCCGATGGGTGAATTGGGGGAGAAATTGAAGAGAGAATTGCATTTGAATTTCAAGTCTTGTTTGTTATCACTGGGAGGCTGTTAGTAATGGTGAAATTTTTCTACATTGCTGAATGCAAGTTTTGTGTAAAACACTGTACTAGGCCCAAAGGGATGTGCAAATGAATAAACTTTGCTTTCGGTGAGCTCACAGACAAGTGATACCAAAGGAAGTACTATAATAGGAGTGCTAACAGTATACGGGAAAGGACCAGATAGAATCAACTTTGTGGGGAAGGTAACATTTCTACTAAGCCTTGAGGGATAGATAAAAGTCTTTGGAGAGAATGGCAAGAATCTAGAAATCTTAGAAATCTAAGTTATGGAAATGGAAGTAGATAGGGGCACCTGAGTGGCTCAGTCGGTTAAGCTTCCGACTTCGGCTCAGGTCATGATCTCACAGTTGGTGAGTTCGAGCCCCACATCAGGCTTGCTGCCATCAGCACAAAGCCCTCTTCAGATCCTCTGTCCCCCTCTCTCTGCCTTTCCCCCACTTGCACTCTCTCAAAAATAAGTAAACATTTTAAATGTTATTTACTTCTTTAAGAAGTAAAAAAAAAAAAATTTTTTTTAAGTGTATAACATGTTCTAGAAATTGTGAGCAGCCCAGTGTGCCTAGAGAACAGTGGAGTACAGGATGTGATAGAAGATGGAGCTGTGTCATACTTTTGAATGTCAGGTGAAAGATTTTGGACTTAATTCAGTAGCAGGGAATGGGTATCCACTGAAGATTTCTTAGCCTTGGTGCACTTAAGTCCGTGAGTCTTTTGAAAAGCTAACTGTATTAGAGTAATTGTCTTGATGAAGTTAGATTTTAGCAGTAGTGGTACCTCATTAAGGACATTTATTGTTATATGTGCCAAACGTGTGAAGAGTTTTTCCTGCAGTTTCTCATTTAATCCTTACTACAGGAATGTGCGAAGTAACTGAAATGACACACGTTAGGCATTTAGCATAGGACCTGGCCCATAATAATGGTGAACCAGTAATGCTGAACCATAGCGTTTACACTGTAAACTTAGAGAAAAGTGTTCTTGTCCACCTTTATGTGTTATAACTTTCTATAAAAGTATTGTGTTTATTGAGGGACTCAGGCTTAAGATAGTAACATTAAACCTCTTTTTCTACAACCCCCTACCTCTTTTAAACAATTAAACCATCTCATTGGTGGATGAGTATTTCTTACTCCGTTTGAGAGTAACTCAGTATTAGTTCACGTTGAGTTAGCCTTTGGTTGAAAATCAAAGGGACCTGGCTTTTTTGTTTTAACGGGACTGAGCATAGGGCTAGTCGTACACCTAAACATACAGCCTGTATGTAACGTTTAAATCAAAATGTAACTGTAGATCTCATCTTGTCAAACATCTGGAAGATTGTTAATTGTTGTAGCTGTTAACTAGAACAGTAACAGTCTCAGCATAGATAACATAGGCTTTAAGTTATCTTAGAGTACATATAGTTGGCTAAGTATAGGTATTTTCAAATTATTCTACTCTTACTCTCCTGCTCAGGTATCAGAATACAAATACTGATGGACCATATTCCATCCATGTAACCTTTTACCTGGCCTCGCTCCCTCTCCAAAATAAGTGTATATTCTTTCAGAGTCTTTCCTGTAGATACATACAAAATATCTTTTTAAAATACATCTTTGTATCCCTTTTTTAAATACACAGATTCTGCCTCTTACTTTTTTCATTCATTAAAATCTTCTCTTTCCATTTAATTATTTCGATATCTTATTCCACCAAAACACACACACACAAACACACACACAAACACACACACAGCTACTTGGTATTCATTAGTGTTGCTATACAGTAATTTACTTATTCACTTGCCAGTAGCAGTTGTTTTTAGTAATACACACTAAGGAGGTGACTTTCTGCTCCTCTTGAAACACATGTGTTTGTCTCTAGATGAGATGCTCTAATTTATGTAAAGAGACCTCTGGTTCTTTATTATCTGCAACAGACTTCATTCAGCCTGCCTCACAGCCGACTGCAGTCGCAGTGGGGGGTGACACCACAGTTGTGCACAGCTGGCCTTGCAGACTAACTTGGTGGGAAGTGTGTGTATAGATGTCTCAGTGTCTCTCTCCATGATGCTCCTCAGTTAAAAGGAATATAACAGCTGTCCTCTGTGCCTCACATGTGGGGAGGATAAGGTGAGATAATAGACATGTGCTGGTAGGAAGTCCCAATATAAATCTGAATTCTGCTAGATTATAATCTTCTCAAAAGCAGGAACTATATTTTACTTATCTTTGCATATTTAAAGCACATTGCCTGGCTTGTAGTCGCAACGTTTATAGAGTGGATCCTAGAAATGAAGGTGAGCCAAAAAGTCGTTAGGCCCGTAGAATTTTCGCAGATCTATTTTCTACATTATCTGGAATCTGTACATTTTTCACTGAAACTTTCCCACCTTTTCAAACTTCACTCATTTTTCTACTCTACTCAGCTGTAATTCTTCTAATTTATCGTGTTCTTTCGTGGCCTTTCCCTCAACACAAACAGTTGTCAGGGATATCCTTCCTGCGAGACCTTTATTATTCCTCTGTAATTCCTAAGCTCAAGCACGACATTCTTTGTGACATTTTTCCTGCCTTTCTTCAGTTCCTCAGTTTTAGGCACTTCTTCCCTTGACCTTCACTGCAGCTTGTACACCTGTAAATGGCACAGAGTACTTGTTGCTGTGTGCTGGGGCATAGTGGTAGGTCTTGTGGCAGGGCCTGGAGCTTCAGAGATAAATGACCTGAACGGAGAAAGTGAGAGGCATGTTTTTGCTGACTTGTGGGAGGCAGCATGCATGATGCAGAGAGCAATGAAAATCTTCTGTGACGTGCCCCTCCTTACCCCACTTCTTCAGCCTCGTCTTTTGTCACGCTGTCTCCTTGTGAGTCTCACCCCCCGCAGGTCAGCATTAGCCAGCTCCTTACGGTTTCCTGAACTTGCCATGCTGCTTCACCCCGTTGGTCTTTCCCTAGGCAACTACCTATGCCTGAGTTACTCTTTCCCTCTCACCTGTCCAAGAGAACACATTTTATCTTCCAAGACCCAGCGTAGGTGTCCCCTTGTTTAATGAATCCTTTCCTTAAATCCTCCCCTTCTCCTAGAATTGGCTGGTCCCTCCTTCATTTCTGCTGTTTACTGCATATTATATCTGTATCCATTATTACATTTATTTGTCGAATGTTTGTTTTCCCCTACTAAAATGTAAATTAAAAAAAATTTTTTAATGTTTATTTATTTTTGAGAGAGGGAGATTGACAGAGTACGAGCAGGGGAGGGGCAGAAAAGGGGGGACAGAGGGTCTGAAGCAGGCTCCAGGCTCTGAGCTGTCAGCACAGAGCCTGATGCAGGGTTCAAACGCACGGACCATGAGATCATGATCTGAGCCAAAGTCAGAGGCTTAACCGACTGAGCCACCTAGGCACCCCTAAAATGTAAATTTCTGGAACATAAGCAACTGTGCTTTTATTAATTTTAATACTTTCAGCACCCACTATGGTGTAGAGTAAGTAGCAGGCACTCAACAAAGTTTGAGATATATGAAAAACTACATATGAAAAATGTACATATGAAAAAATATAAAAATGATAAATTAGAAAATGGGTTATGTCATAAATAAAAATGTTAAGTAGAAGATCACTTTAATATATTTTTACAGTTCAGATTTCCTACTTAGTTAGGAAAGACTTTGCTGCAGATTTATGAATAGGTGTTTGTAGGATGTGATTTCTGTTTCTTTATTTGATTATGTTATACAACTAAAAATATTAAATTGAATATTCTCTAAGGGTGTCTAATTTAGAGATTTGTGAAATAGATTTGTATATAATAAATTTGCTGATAAAAGTTTCTGTATAGTTCTGAGATTATTCTTGACCATCTAATAAAAAATCCATTCACCATAACTATAACAAGACAAATAGCCAACTATATACAACAGTTTCACAGTGTTAGATTGAAACACTGGCACATACTAAACAAAATTACAGCATGGTGTTGTATTTTAGAAACGATTCATTTAATATTGCCTTTCCAATTTTAACTTTGCTCTTTTGAATTCTCTGTGATTTCCTTTTAAGGTTCTGAATAATCTAGTAATGAAATATTTTATTTAAATGTTGGTCTTTACATATAGATTTGTATATATTTTCTCCATTAGCAGGCTTAGCAGTCTCTATTAACCACGGTTGTATTACCAATCAAGTGTATGTGTATAATTTTCAAATTGCCAATTTAACTTTTCGTTAGATAGTAAAACATTTTAGTAGTTATTACGAAAGCACTAATGGGGAGCCTGGGTGGCTCAGTCGGTTCAGCCCCCTGACTTCGGCTCAGGTCATGATCTCACAGTTGGTGGGTTCGAGCCCCATGTCAGGCTCTGTGCTGACAGCTCAGAGCCTGGAGCCTGCTTCAGATTATGTCTCCCTCTCTCTCTGTCCCTCCCCTGCTCATTCTCTCTCTCCTTCTCTCTCTCTACCCCCAAAATTAAATAAACATGCAAAAAATTAAAATTGAAGAAAAGACTAATTGTCCATTTACACTGTGTCTAACTCATGAACATAATCGACCTGTGCCCTGTGCTATAACACACACACATGCATACATCTACCAGGCAGCCAGAAGTCCACTTTGGGGAGAAGTCAGCTGAGGGCCATGACATTAGAAGGAAGATGGGCAAAATTATATGAGATGAACAAAAAGAAAGCGTGGGGCCAAGTAAGTGATTAGAACTGCACAGGGATCAGTTGATAAAACTTCTCATAACTTTCTCTTAATCTGCATATAAAGATGCCATTTTAGATTAATATTTTAACCAGATTATTATAATTTTCACATGCCACTGAGTTCATTGGTTCGTTCTAAATGTTGATGGTTGATACAAGATGCAAACTGGTACTTCCAAGTGCTTTCATTTTCTTTTATCCTCTCTTTTTCCCTTTTACCCATAATAGGAGCTTCTTGTCATATCATTTATTTATATCATGTTTTCTTTCCAAGATATTTATGCACAGGATGGATTATCCAAAAATTACAGGGAAAAGGGAGCACTGAAAAATAACTTTGTCTCCATCTTAAAGCCCTAATGTATTGGAAAAAAATAGTGAGATATGAATTGGAAAATACACACAAGGTAGTTAGTTATATAATATGTTTTGATGAATTATAACCATTCTGTCTTAGATTTATTGCACTTTTCTTGATCCTTAGAAAATGGTAGCACTCACCACAAAACCACAGTACATAAATTGCCAAGTGTGGCTGACTTGCACATTCCTTTAGAAGAACTTAAAACTGGTAAGACTTTTATCCATAAGGAATGGCCAACATTCATGGACTTGAGGCAATGTAGTAAATGAAAAAGTCGGGAAGTTTTCTTGCTTAGAGAAGGAAGTATAGATCATTATGTACTTCAGCCATTAGTGTTAACTTTTTCTTTTACAAAGTAAATTATTGCAGCGTTATGAAGTTGAGAAATCCATTTTCTGCTACCAGTCCCTTGCTCCTTTCAAGCTTTTAAATAACATAAAAGCTGAACATGATAGCTAACTTTATGTAGCATTTAGATGACTGATTTGGTATGTTTACTGTTACTTTTGCAAATAACTAGCTATCTATGTAAAGTGTTTCAGTATTACAATTCTTTCATGCTAAAATTTATGCTAAAGAGGGATTATGATTCTTATTTTTAGTCTTAAACAGTGATAGTATTTGAATTTTAGATTTTGATTACATGGCTACAATTCTTGCATTTTTTAACTCTTAGGAAAATAACTTGATATTATAGATTGGTGGGGGGTGGGGGGGGGTGGGGGAGGGGGAAGGAGTTTGCTTTGCCTTAGTAAAGTTGTCATATCATGCTCCAAGAAATATAACTCCAATAATTTGCTGTTAAAATTTTTTTGAAAGTTTTTATGTTTAATTAATGACATTTGTAAATTCTTTTGAGGTTAATCAAATGTGAAGTGCATCAACTGTTACCTAACTGGCATTTGATGAGATACTTAGATAATGCATGAGTAAAGTAAAAGGTATTTAGAATAGTGTGTGTATGATTAGGCATGGAATAGATTTCTTTATTTTTAAGGTTTAATTCTGAAATCTTATTGGGACTAAAGGTTTCAAAATTTGCTTTAACTTTAATTTTAAAAATTGTAGCACCATCCAGCTATTCTAACTGTATATCAATGCTTCGTTCTATGATACTCTTTAAGAATAACTCACTGCACAGTCTGGTAATGTCAGCCAATCCACAGAAAAGACACAAATTATAATCAGTTATAAGAAACTATTAACATCATTTTGACAACCAAATAGATAAGTTAAAACATTCTGCCTTCCCAGTAGTCATCCTGGGGAAGTTACTGTTCACAGTTGTTAAGGTCAGGGGGGCTTTGCAGTTCAGACAGTTCTGTTAAAATTTAACATCTGTGTTTCTAAAAATCACCATGCTATGCAAATCATGAAAAAGAAAAGCCACAGGGTTTATGGAAAAAGTGGAGTTCCAGATACAACACTCAAAAACTTTATCAGAGAACATTTTAAAAAAGATAGGATCCTTAAAAAAATGACAGTATAGTTTTACCCATGTTAAATGACTAAGAAATGTGTACTCCTATAACGTACAAACAAATATGGTACTTTGAAAAAGATCTGCAGTTGGCTTATGGAAGTGAGCATAGATGTGGCAATTTGTTATCCTGAAGTGGTCAAAGAAGGGTTTTCTGAAATCAGAAGGAAAGTTGTAACACAAGATATGGCTAGGTGGGGCCGCATGCTGATACGGCCAGCTGAGGCGGCTGGCGGATGTTTGAGGTGTGTTACGTTTTGTGTATTCACATGCAGCTTGTTTCATTTGAGCGTGGTTTTCCGCATCCAACTAGTATTTCTAGCTGGTAACTAACGCTCAAATTGTTCCCTATTATTTCAATTGCATTGGAACAAATTTGCAGTTTCAAAATAAGTACTAAGCAGCACCGACTTAAAGCTGAGGGTAAGGGAAACGCTTGTTTGGATAGATAGAGACCACTTTTTATACTAGTCTTCAAAATCCAAGCATTTTCTGGCACGCTAGCTCAGTCCGTAGAGCCTGCAACTCTTGATCTTGGGTCGTGAGTTCAAGCCCCACGTTGGGCATGGAGCCTACTTAATAAATAAAATTATTTAAAAAAATAAATCTAGGCATTTTCTGATATGTAGAGATTTATTGCAGCAAATATTTACTGAGCATCTACTACTTAGCACACACTTTCTAAGTATTTAGGACACAACAGTGAACAAGGTAGTCTTTCCACTTTGAGAATAACAGTACTTTTGTAAAGAATTTTGTTGTCAAGGGTCAGTTTTAAGAAGTAAAATTACACAGGTGAAAGGAGAAGTCTAGCAAGGAGTCTATTGGACAACAGGCTTTTCTCTAACCTCTGAAATTGTATACTTTCGCCAGATAATTTCATGGGGTCCTCTCCCACTCAAGATTACATTGTTTACAGAAAAAGTTATCATCTCTTAAGGTTATTAACCAGAACTAAATTTTAGGATGGTATATATGTTAGAATGGGAAGACCTCCTTACCTTCTTGTCTTATAAGCTAAAAGAGAATCCTAATGCAATTGAGAAGTAAATTTTAGTTTTATGTATTTCATTCCATTTCTTTCTGGTACTCAACATGAACTATAATTAAATGTGTTTCAGTAAAATTCAACCATGCAAGAATAGGGCAAAGATAAATGATAGTTTACATAATAATATTAAAACTTTAGTGTTCTTATATCTCAAGGCCTTTCTCATCTCCTGTAACTACCCCCCACCCCAAACTCCTTCTTCCTAATCCTACTGTCCCTCCTTTCTTCTAGCCAGACAGATGACTGACTGTCTCCAGAATCTGCCTCAGATTTGGTTGTTTTGCTTCATACTTTTTTAACCTTCTTTTTTAAAAATGTTAATTCCAGTTTCGTTGACATGCAGGTACATTAGTTTCAGGTGTACAATATAGTGGCTCAGCAGTTCTGCGCGTTACTTAGGCCTCCTCACAATAAGCGTATTTCACTCGTCCCTCCGCCCACCTTCCCTCCGGCAACCATCAGTTTGGTCTCTATAATTAAGAGTCTGGTTTTTGGTTTCTTTCTTTTTTCTTTGCCCGTTTTGTTTCTTAATTGAAACATATGAGTGAAATCATTTGGTGTTTGTCTTTCCCTAACTGACTTATTTCACTTAGTATTGTCCCTCTAGACCATCCATGTTGTTGCAAATGGCAAGATTTCATTCCTTTTTATGTTCTTAAACTTCGAAAGTAGCCATGATTCTATGGCCTCCCAGTCTCTCCCTCAGCCCAGAGAGCCCTTTAAACACATACAGCACAGTTAATACCACTTAGGTAGCACTCGTGTACAGCCTAGACCCATATAGCCTTACTCCCTCTGTGATACATCTATTTTGATGTTTTAAAGGTGCCCCAGACTCAGCATGTTCAAAACCAAACCCGTAATCTACCCCTTTGTTTTCTTGGGCCTGTTCTATCATTTGTAGATGGGACCACCATCCAGTTGAGCAGATCAGAAAGCAGTGTGGACACCTACTTCTTCACCCCAATATTTAATCCATCAACAAGTTCTATTCATTTTTCCTTCCTAAATATCCTTTCAGTTTTTCCTTTTACTCGGCCTCCATTGCTGTTTCTGTAGTTACAAGCTATTAACATTTGCCAGCTAGACTACAACAGTAGTTTTCAAACTGAGTTTCTCATATATTTTGCCCTTTTCTCCATTCTGTAGCTATTCTTCATACATACATGATTTTTTCATCATGTCCCCTTCCCTGCCTCTGAGCTTAAATCTTCAGTGACTTCCCATTACTCAGAAGATAAAACTCCCAAATTTTAATGACCTGCAAGACACATCATGACTTGGAGCCTACCTTCTTCTTGCTCTCTGCTCTCTACAACTTTTCCTTATGCACAGTGCTCCTTCCTGATCCTTTTTTGAATGCGAAAGAGACGAAACCAATGTGATAGCAACAGGCTAGGCTGAGGTGGCAGCAGGAAGCAGACAGAAGGTAAAATAGTGCACAAGTTCGAATAGCTACCTAAATTACAAACTGTGTTGATGTGCCTCTAATCCAAGAATTTCTGTGACCTGGAGAGCAAGGGCATTAACTAGTACTTGTATCTGCACGTTCTAGGCACTCCTTAAGTGTGTGGGTCGTGGCTAATTAGACTAAATGATTGTCTGTTTTTCAATATTCTGTGTATCCAGTTGCCTCATAAATACCCATAGTTAGCTGCGTTATAGTTCATACAGAATCTAACATTGGTTTGTTTCAATAATGTGCTTAGTTGTAAAATTTATTTACTCACCACCAAAGGCTACGTTAAAAATAGTTATCTTGCTTTGTTCTTAAGGTTTACTTTTGCTGGATATAGAAAGTGGGTTGACGTTTTTTCTTTCAACACTTCAATTATGTCATTTGACTATTTTCTGGCGTCCACAGTTTCTGATGACAAGTCAGCATTATTAGAATTGTTCCCCTTTGTGTCATTTCTTTTGCTGCTTTCAACATTTTCTTTGTCTTTGATTTTTAGCAGTTTGACACTTATACCTGTGCGTGGTCTTCCTTGGCTTTTCCTGTTTAAGCTTTGAGCCTAACCTGTTTAGGCTTGGATATTCTTAAGTAAGATCTTTTTTGCTGCTGCTGCTGCTGCTGCTGCTGTTGTTGTTGTTTAAAACAAGCTCTGGCCAGTTTTATTAAAGACAACTTCTGCATACTTTTCACCAGTCTGTTCTAACAGGCTTCTAGTGATATCAGAATCACCTGGGTCAGGGCATCCTGTGCAGAATTTTCCACATGCTGTGCCCAATTCAGTAGTATTGCCACTGCAGAGACGGACACGAGTTTTGGCCAATGTGACATAGTACTGTTTCAGATTTCTTCAAGGCTGGGCAGCTGTTGGCCAATTGGCTAGTTTTGCCTTGCCTTGTCTGGTCATTTTTAGAGTCTTCTCCAACCCCAGCAAGGACTTCCCACTTTTCATGAGGAGTTGGAGCCTAGAGTTGATGGACTCCGGCCATCATGTTCTGGATGGTGTTGCAGCCACCATCTTCTGCCTGCTGTGTGGGATGACCCCTGACCAATAGCAGCCACACATGTCTGAGAAGGTGACCAAAGTCTTAACTAACTTGGGGAAATCTTTAGCCACTACTCTTCAAATAGTTTTTTCTACCCCATTCTCTCTCCTTTATCCTTCTGGATCTCCAGTTACAAGTACCTTAGACTTTTTGATATTTACCCTTAGGTTCTCTTCCTACCCTCACCTACCTGACCCCACCCCACCCTCAGTCATTTTTTTATTCTCCATCCCTTGGGTGTGAATAATTTCTATTGCTTTGTCTTCGAGTTTACCGACTATTCTGTCGTTTCCGATATATGGGGAATCCACCCAGTGAATTTATCTCAGACATTTATTTTTCACTTTTTGAAGTTATGTTTGGTTCTCTTTTTTAAAAGAATATAGTTTCTGGCTTTTTGGTTTTTTGGGGTTTCAGGGGAGTGGTTTTTTGCTGAAATCCAAGCATGTGTGTCCTTACATCTTTAAGCATCGTTAAAATAGCTGCTTTAAAATCCTTATGTGCTACTTCTAGCACCTGGGTCATCTTGGGCTTGGTCTCCCTTGGTTGCCCTTTCTCTTGAGTATGGGTCAGTTTTTCCTGTTTCTTATGAATGGCATGTAGAGACTCTGGATTCTATTGTGTGCCTTCAGTAGTGAGTATTGATGTTTGGTTGGTTTCCTTCCTTGCTTGCTTGCTTTAGGAGGCAGTTAACTTGGCTGAACTCCCAGCTTCAAACTCTGAAATCTCAGTTATTTTAGCTTTGGCTGGGCTGCTTGGAATCTCACATGTGTGTAGTTTGGGGATCAGAGATGTGTGCAGAATTTATACATAGGATTTGGTGCTTCTCTCCTTGCTGTGATTTACTTACTAGGTTTTCAGCTGTTGTGGGTATGCCAGAGTCTACCCTTTGGTTCATTAAGCTGGTACGGCTGTAGGTTTTCTGTCTAGGTTTTAGCCACCCGAACCAGCCGAGGCCTGCTCTCTGGCTAAACGCCACTAAAAAAAATGGAAAATCACCCCATGCTGTTAACCTTCTAAGTACTGACTCCTTCTCCTCCCCACCATCTCTATTACTGCTTTCATGTAGTTGTTTTTATACTCTGTCTAGTGTTTATAGTGTTTATGAGAGAAATGATCTAGTAGGAGCCATTCAGCCATTACAGGAAATGAAATCCCTGAAATACAGTTGTACATATGAAAAATTTTGTTGTTTGTGTACTTGATGGTCTTTATTAGAAAAGCAAGTGTGATAAGATTTTTTCAAAGAATTTGGGAACTTTATGTTTTAATAATGGGATAAGTTGAAATTTATTTTCATGATTCATCCTCTTCTAATAAAGGTGGTCCTGAATTAGACTGAAAATTCATTTATTTGCCTCTCCCTCAAATTGTGCAAAAATTTCCAAATCTAGATCATTTGAAAAGTGTTTTAGAAGCAAAGTAATGTGAAGAAACCATACAGTAAAACTTTCATTTCATGCAGCAAATGTTGCATGTTTGACCTAGGTCCTGAGGTGGGTATAGCAGTGAATTTCAAAGTTCTTGATCCTGTGGAGTTACCATTTTGCAGATAGATGGAAAATAAATAAATAAATACATATCAGGTATTGACACGCTATGAAGAAAAGTAGGGTGTGAGGATGTGAGGAGGAGACTTGTGGCTTTATTCTTGAGAGATTGGGCAAGGAAGCTACTGTCTCTGAGGAAGTGACATTCCAGCAGAGATGTTAATGAATTAAGAAAGGGGGCCATGCAAGTATCTGAGGGTAAAATGTTCCAGGCAGAAGGAGCAGTGGTGCAAAAACCATAAGGGAGGAAAGAGTGGCTTTTTTGAGAACTAACCAGAACCGAGGGGGCTAGAATGGTAGAAGGTGAAGTCTGAGGGGTGGTAGTTAGCCACAGGCCTCGTGTTGTAGGACTGAGCAGGGGATTTTGCTCTGGTTTTCTTTTCATAAAGATCCCTCGATAGAATGAGGGGCAGAGGGGGAACAGAAAATGAAGGCAAGGGACGAAACAGTAAGAGACCTTTGCAGTGGCAGTCTGTGTGAATTACAGTGGTGGCTTGGACAAGAGCAGTAACAGAGGTGGGAGAAAGTGGTCAGATTCAGAATATTATTTTACAGATCCAGCCAACAAGACTTGATGATGGATTAGATCTGGGATCTGAAAGAAGGATCAACTGGATGAATGATGGCACCATTTACTGAGATGAAAAAGACTGCGAAAGGATTGGCTTGAAAGGGGGGAAATTAAGAGTTTCCTTTTGGACATAGTAAGTTTGAAGTGAGTTTTAGATGTCCAGAAGGAGATGTCAGGCAGGTAATTGGCTAGATTAGTGTGGAACTCAAGGGAGAGCGCTCCCTTGACATTGGAGATACAAATGCCTCTGTTTAAAGCGGTAAATTTGGATGAAATTACACTGCGGAGGAGTGTAGGTTTAGTTGAAAAGAAACCCTAGATCGAACTCCATTGTCCACCAACATCTAGATGTGCAGGAAAGGAAGAGGATCTGACAAAACTGAGAAGGAGCTGCCAGCAGGTAGGAGAAAAACCAGAAGAGTAGAAACCTCAGAAGCCAAGTGAGGAACTTGTTCAAAGGAGGAGATTGGTTGACTGGGTCCTCGGCTGTGGTTAGCTGAGGACTGGGGACTGCTCAAGAGGTCTGACAGCCTGAAGGCCTGCGGCAGCTTTGAGAAGTATAGTTTCAGTGGAGAAAAACTGCGAAAGCCTGATTGTGTAGGCTAAAAGAGATTAGGAGGGAGAAAGGGAAGACACTTAGGTACAAACAACCCTTCCTTTCCAGGAGTTTTAGCCCAGAAGAGGGAAGGGGCAGAGAAATGAGCTGATGGCTGGAGTGAGGTCAAGGGAGGCTAGCTCAAGTTGAGCAGTGTTGTAGCTCATTTATCACCCCTTAAGCTATTTTAAAATACCATTTACTAATTTTCAGTACTCCTCTTTTCTCCTATAACCCATTGTAATTTTTACCTGTGTGACATAACTAAGCTGAAATCACAGAGACGAAACAATTAAGGAATTTAATTAAATGATAATAAAAAGCTAAAAGGCTTTACTATGCATGATGTCTATATATTCTGTGGAAGACTCAGAAGTTCTACCATAACTAAATTTAATAAAAAATATTTTAATATCTACTGTTATGCTGAACAGTGCTTACACGGTGCTAGCTACATGAAGGGAACAAAAGAGACCTAATTCCTATATTGATGGAGTTTATAGGTTTGTATTTTTTAAGCTTATGTTAGTTAGCAAGGTTAAATGAGAAATACAACAGATAAGAAACCCGTTTCAAAGAGATTGTCTTATTGTTAAATTTATCATAAAATGACATGATCACACAAATAGCATTATATCTAAATATTTTCATGTTATTTAGGTTTAATATACTTACGTACTATTTATATGCCAAAAGGGCTTTCAGAATTAAACGTGGTTTCCATTAAGAATAAAAAAACAAGGTAGGTAGTTCTCAACTTTGGCCACACCTTAGAATTACTTGGGGAAGTGTTAGAAGTCCATATGCCCAGGCCACTCCCCAACCAATTAAATCCAGACCTTTGGGGGTGAGCCTCAAGTAATAGTATATTTCAAAATACTGATTTTATTAAAACAGAGGGAGTAAAATGCCACTGATCCCCTGAGAATGAATTCATTACACATTTAAGGATTAAGTATATCTGGAAATTAAGAAAATGTATTGGGTTATATAGCTCATTATTAGACAAAGCATGCAAAGTCATTTTTAAAGTTTGGTTTAGAACCAAACTTTATCAGGTTCCAAACTTTAAAAATTTTGAGTAAATAAGATAACTCACCTCAGATTCTCTTCTGATTATTAAGAAAAATGTCAGTAATGTTACTCATTTTCCCCGTTTAGAAGAATGAGGGAAGACATCCTTGACAGTAATTTCTTAAATGCCTTTTGGCACAGCCATTATAAGGCATACAAATAGGGATTAAACAATCTAAAAGTTTGACATCAGGAGTCATAAATTGAAAAGATAGTATAACTACATGGAAAACATTGTAGGACTAAATACTATTTTGATAACTTATATTAAATGTTAGGAACTAAAGCACGTGCCCTGTGTATTGAAATTTTAAATCCACAACAATATTCATTCTCTAATCAGTTCTCATTAAAATTTTTTTCTTTCTTTCACAGAAAATGCTTGGACAGAAGAGATGAGTACTATTTCCACTAAGGCCTAGAATTGCCTACTGTACAAATAGTCCTGATCAGGCAATATACGAATGGCCCAAGGAAGCCACCAAATTGATTTTCAGGTTTTACATGACCTGCGACAAAAATTCCCTGAAGTACCTGAAGTTGTTGTATCCAGGTGCATGTTACAGGTCAGTGTGCAATGATTTCTGCATTCATTCATACAAACCTGGGTTGTTGTTTTTTTTAATTAGAAGAAAACTCTTATCTTCCTGTTGGCACTCGTGTGCTCTGATGAAAAGAAATGAACTTTGGTGTCTGATAGCCGTGTGGCCTTTAACAAGGTGTTTAGGCTCTTTGGAATACAGGTAGTACCTACCTTGTGAAGTAGATGTGAGGACGAAATGAGAGCCCAGTATAAAGCCCTGATACGTGGTCCATACTTACTCTGAGCTCGCTTCACTTTTCCCCTGCACTTTTTAAAAATTCCAGATCTTCATATGAGAGTCAGGAAATCATTAAATAAGGAGTCAGGAAACTTGGGTTCTGATCCTAAATGAGCCCCCCAAGCGTATTTGGCAAGTAATATGCCTTCTTTATACTTTAGTTTGCTTGTCTGTAAAATGAAGGAATTTGACTTCAACAATGCCTCAGGTTCCAATTTTAAAGACAAAAGTTTGTTTTTAATATTTTTTAATTTAATCTGTAGGTTTTCCAGTTGTCACTAACCATCTAATAAATGTTTGCATTATTCTTGCGTGTACAATCTTAGAAATCCATAATTCTAAATATTTGGTGATAGGTGTGCCTTCTCATTTGATTAAACTGGAAATCTCTCCATCAAAAACTGCTTTTCCAAGCTTGTTAAAAATAGAGATATAAAAAAGTAATTTGGGCTCAGACATACTTTCTCGATAAATTAATTTAAAAGTTTGAAATTGTATGAAATTTTTACAGGCTCGATATCTGCTTGATAAAGTGACTACATTTTGTTCATACTCCTCTGTCACCTTTTATCTGTACATTTAATTGCTCTACCTGCCTGTAGCCTAATCCAGTTTTGGCCTCTCCAGTCCTCCTTATTACTTCTGCCAATGTGTCTTTCTAAGTGCAGATTTTGTCATGTTTTTACCTGCTTAAAAACCTCATGATTGTTTTTTCATACCCTTCAGAATAAAGTTCATATATTGCGAAGAGGGCATACCAGGCCTGTGATCTGGAATCCTGCCTTCTTCTGCAGCCTGGTCTCTTGCCCAGTCCTTCCTCCTCACACCCTATGCTGCAGACGTCCTCAGCTGATTGGAATTCTCTGAACATGCCTCGCTCTTTCTATAATATAGTGTTTAAGAGCATATGTTTTGAGTTAATAATACTGTATTGTATACTTGAAATCTGCAAAAAGAGTGGATCTCAAGTGTTCTCACCACCACTAAAAAAATGCACAGAGACAGAGACAATGTGAAGTGGTGAATGTGTTGATTAACTTGATTGTGGTAATCATTTCACAACGTATAACTATATTAAATCATAACATTGTACACCTTTTTAAAAATCACATTGTACAACCTTAATATATACAGTTTTCATTTATCAATCATACCTTAGTAAAATTGGGGGAAAATAAATAAGTAAATAAATAATAGATTTTTTAAATAAATAATAAAAAAATAACATATGTTTGGGGTGATAAACAGATTTGAGTTCAAGTTTTGACAGTTACTAACAGTAATTTAATTAACCTCTCTGGCCCTCATTTTCCTAACTGTACAATGGGAATAAAAAACTTCACAGTGAATTAAATATGATAAAGAGGGAGCCTGGGTGGCTCGGTCGGTTAAGCGTCTGACTTCGGCTCAGGTCATGATCTCACGGTCCGTGAGTTCAAGCCCCGCGTCAGGCTCTGTGCTGACAGCTCAGAGCCTGGAGCCTGTTTCAGATTCTGTGTCTCCCTCTCTCTCTGCCCCTCCCCTGTTCATGCTCTGTCTCTCTCTGTCTCAAAAATAAACGTTAAAAAAAAAAAAAATTAAAAAAAAAATATGATAAAGAAAGTAAAACCACTGGTAGGATAGCTGAATCATAGGAAGTGCTTAATAAATTTTGGCAGCCATTACTAATAACAATAATAATAGTAGAAGACCTATAATAAATATTTGGTGAATGAATCAGTAGTCCGCATTCATTGATATAATACGTAAAAGAAAAAAAGGAAAAGGAAAAAAAAGTACCAAGAGTAGAGTCAGAAGTTAAAGAAAGTATGGGGAGGAGCAGAGATAGTGGGGTGTGTTTCCCCCTAGAATCCAGGTACCTCTTTCTAACTTTTCAAATGGATTTTTGTAATAAAATAACCCTATACTGAGATAATAAAATAACCCTATGCTGAAAGAGTTCAATAAGTCATTGAAAAATAGAAAAATAATACAATTTCTTCAATAAAATGTTACAAGACTTGATATGAAAGAACTGCCAATTTTTTAAAAATGTAGCCAGTAAGCATGTATTCAACTTTACCAAAAAATAGAAAATAAATGATTTTGAATTCCTTTTAGGGGCCCAGTAGTAACACTTTTACCATGTTAATCTGGTTTCACAAAGCAAACTGCCCGAAGGCAAGCTTCCTAACACCTAATGATAACTGAAATGAAATCGGTTTTGCTTGCAAATTACCCATGTGACAGATCACATTCTTCTAAATTGAGTTGATGATCATTCCGGGCATCCAAATAATGTAATTTGTATGTGCTAGAACAAGAAATGTTAAAAGAAAGGGATGGGGAGAGCTCCTCTGAAAGCACAGCTAGGGTGCACATCTTCCCAAATTTGGGGAGATATTTTTAAACTGTAAAAGTAAATTTAGCTACCTCTAAATGTACTTCTAAACACCTCTTATTTGATAACAGCCTCTTCTTTTGGGAGCTGCTGTCCCTTTCCCAATTGGGTAGGCTTCTGTCCTTCCTCTGGAGGGAACCTCCCTGTAATAAATACACTGGTTCAGAACTTTCCTCGATAGAAAAAAACACGGTAAAGAAAATAGAAGAAATTAGTCGTCAAAGGATCATGCCATGCTGCCACTATGTTTACATGCTCTTAAACATCTTGCTTCTTCTTTTTTTTTTTTTATACTTATTTTTGAGAGAGAGACAGAGCACAAGTGGGGAAGGGACAGAGAGAGGGAGACACAGAATCCGAGGCAGGCTCCAGGCTCTGTGCTGTCAGCACAGAGACCGATGCGGGGCTCGAACCCACGAACCACGAGATCATGACCTGAGCCAAAGTCAGACACTCAACTGACTGAACCACCCAGGCACCCCAAACATCTTGCTTCTTAAGGACAGAAATATCTACTGTTCTTTTCTTGACTTTATTGACTGTTCAGATTCCTCTGTTTGGAACTACCTGTATCATTTCCTTGTGCTGTGGATTCTCTAAGATGACAATATTATCAGCAGGTATAATTCATATCTTTAAAATTTATATTTGTTAATTAAATATTAGAATGGTGTAAAAATACTGCATCGTTAACACCCTGACTTCCTTTTTTTAACTGAGTTTTTCAGTTCTCTTAAAATGACAATTGAATCTATAAGTTTAAAATTTGCTATTCTAACAGTAATGCATTAAGTAGTGTTTATTTAGTGTTTGTAAGACTTAATATTAAGTACCATACATATCCTTAGGTGAAGTCTTCTCAGGTGACCTCTGCCCATAGTCCTTATCCCTACACCTATCATTCTGTATTCGGTTTGTGAACACATTAATTTCCTCTACCAGACCAGGAGATCCTTAGCAGTAATTGTATTTCTTTCTGTTTGCCTAAGGGAAGTTCAGTAAATTGGTTGAAGGAGTGAATGAATCAGTTAGAGAAGGATGATCACAGAGGATATTTTGACACTATCTGTAATCTCTGTGTCTATGTAAGAAGCTTGAGGAAAAATGAAAGAGGAACTGGAAATAATGAGTCAGACCTTTTTGTAGCTTTGAAGAGAATGCAGATTTGCATATATACAAAAAAGCAATGGTTTTCAACCTTTTAGAATCTTACCCCACACCTCTTGTTACACTTAAATGGAGTCCCACTAAAAGTAACTAGGGTGCCTTTGAGAAAATAGGTGATTCCTCTAGGGTAGGAAGTGTACAAGATGATCTTGGACATCTTGTCATATGACAAAACAAGCTATGAAAGGCTACTGGGTTCATGTCGTGTATACACATGGACCAACTTGAAGTCCTTTCCACCAGCCTAAAGATCAAATAAGAATGACCACAATCGATAAACATCAAAACATTAAAGATGCTGGAGTTTGTGATGATACTGAAAATAAATCTTAGTAACTTTTAGAGGTTGCTAGAACATCAATTCATTATTCTAAAAACCAGTAGAGAGAAAGAAATCATTTACTCTGTTTCTTCTGTGCAAAGAGTGCCAAATAGTCAAAGACAGCAAGTTCTTTGAGGAAGCATTGCAGCTAATACATGAAGAAGGAATCTTAGGAGCACCTGGGTGGCTCAGTCAGTTAAGCATCTGACTTTGGCTCAGGTCATGATCTCTTGAGTTCAAGCCTCCCGTCGGACTCTGTACTGACAGCTCAGAGCGTGCAGCCTGCTTCACGTTCTGTCTCCGCCTCTCTCTGCCTCTCTCCTGCTTGTGCCCTCTCTCTCTCTCTCTCTCTCTCTCTCTCTCAAAACTAAATATTTTTTAAAAATTTTTAAAAAAGGAATCTTACAGTTGAGATATCCCAAATATCAGCATTTTGCAACCCCTAATGAAATAAAGATTCTAAATAGCAATCATCAGTAACTGCTAGAAATCATTACCTGTATCAGGCTGATAATATCAGAATCTACCAATCAGCTTGAAGGTCATAAAGGGACAAGCGGACATTATTATGCCCCCTTTGTGATGCAGTAACAGACGCTATAGAGTCTTGCCAAAAATTTGTATATGAACCTGCTTATACTTAGAGTTACATTCACGATGAAATACAGGGGATATTGACATCACAGAGTGCACCCATCCAGTATAGATGGCAAATTCTACTGGACAAATGATTGTTTTTCAACAAACAAATGGCTAGAGAATTTTTTAAAGAGGGGAGGATTAATTATTATTAGAAATTTAAGAAGCATATCAGCCAAATTAAATATGTGGACCTTCCTTAGATCCTCCTTCAGGCTAACTAAAAAGACATTTATGACGCAGGATTTCAACACTATTTAGATATTAAGTGATATCAAGTATTGATTACTTTAAGGTGTGATAGTGACCTTGTGATTATGGTTAAGCCCCTATCTTATTTTATTTTATTTTATTTTATTTTATTTTATTTTATTTTATTTTATTTTATTTGAGTGTGTGTGTGCCTGCACATGTGGGGGAGGGGCAGAGGGAAAGAGCGCGAGAATCCCAAGCATTAGGGCTGCATCCCAGGACCCTGCGATCATGACATGAGTCTAAATCAAGAGACACTCAAACAAGTGAGCCACCCAGGCGGCCAAGTCCCTATTTTTAAAAGATACGTATTGAAGTATTTACAGATGAAAGCGAAATAATGTCTGAGACTTGATCTAGCGTCGTGAGGGGAGTAGCTGGGGCATATACATTGGGTGAAAAAATTTTGATACTGTTAAAGATGGATGATGATATAGATGACTTTATCGTATTTACTCTTTAGTTTTTAATGTTTTAATTTTTAATACATTTGATAAAAGGTACATTTCCTTTTATCCTGTTATGGCCTTATAAAAATCCCAAAGTATACTACTTGTCAGTGTTTTTCTGATAAGAAAGTGATGTCTGTAGAGGGTAAATAACCTAAGTGCATGTGAGTTATGACATAGCTGGGATTAGAACATATTAAATAATCAGATTTTATAAAGGATTGAAGGGATTTTTGAGAGCTCAAGAGAATTAAGGAAAAAGACTTTGTAAATAGGAGTATCTCTTTTAAAAAAGGAAGTGTGGGGATTGGATTTGGGGATGTTGGCAGAGAAGAGATGAGAAGATGGGGTCTTTGTGAGCTTTGGTTTAGTAGGGAGAATTTGCTAGGAACAGCAATAAAGGTAACTTGAAGCAAAAAGCACCATTTAGGTTTGGCAAAAGGTAAGGTCTAACTATAGTGAGTAATTGGTTGATAAAGATTGTGGTGTCTTTTTAAATTTTAGTTGAAAAACTGATGTATATCAATTCAGAGTTATGAGTAGGGTAAAAGAATTTTTACAGCATAAGAGATTTGAGCTTTCAGGGAGGAAATAAGTCAAGCCTTGCCCACTGTATTTTGCATTACCTGTTCAAACTGTGGACTATCATTTCTTAACAAGACTTCAAGATGCCTTTTGTGGTTCAGTTTTCTCTAATAAGGTATTATCTCCTATCAAACCACCTGTAAACATTTTAACTTGGTTTCTTACCTTTTTTGTGTCTAAAACTGACCTCTTTCTGTCAGGTTCCTAATCTTCCAACCCCTCTGAAGTCTCTTTCTCTCTTGTAGACAAATTGTGTTGACTGTTTATTTGTAATCCTTCATAATTTGTGTCTACTGTCAAACAGTCCTTATTTCATGTCTTCCAATGGTGGTCTTATCAGGAAGTTGCCCGTTTCCTTTTCATACGAAGTATCAACAGACCACCCTCCCAAAATACCCTGCGTCTGCACTTCTCTGTTCATTCACGTCCAGTGGCTCTCCCCACTGCCTATATCCAGTCCTAACTTTAGTGTGACTCATTTTTCAAAACCCTCAATTATAGGCATACCTTGGAAATATTAAGGGTGTAGTTCCAGACCACCACAATAAAGCAAATATCATAACCGAGCCAGTCAAGCGAATTTTGAGGGTTCCCAGTGCCATATAAAAATTATGTTTATACTGTAGTCTATTAATGCAGTAGCATGATGTCTAAAAAGAGAATGAGCATACCTTAATTAAAAAACACTTTGTTGCCAAAATGGCTAGCCATCATCTGAGCTTTCTGTGAGTCACAGTCTCTGCGCTGGTGGAAGATCTTGCCTTGATGTGGATGGCTGCTGACTGATCGGGGAGGTGGTTGCTAAAGGTTGTGGCAGTTTCTTAAAACAATGAAGTTTGCTACATCAGCTGACTCTTTCACAAACGATTGCTTTGTCGCACGCAAGGCTGTTTGATAGCATTTTACCCACAGTAGAACTTCTTTCAAAATTGAGTCCGTCACATCCTGCCACTGGTTTCTCAACTAAGTTTATATAATATTCCACATCATTTATTGTCATTTGAGCAATCTTCACAGCATCTTCAGCAGCAGTAAATGCCATCTCAAAAAGACCACTTTTTTTCCTCATCTGTTAGTTTTAGCATGAGATGACCCATTTCAGTCACTTCTTCAGGCTCTGCTTCTTATTGTAGTTCTTTTGCTGTCCCCACTACATCTGCAGTGACTTCGTCCACTGAAGTCTTGAACCACCTCAAAGTTGTCAGTGAGGGCTGGAATCCACTTCTTCCTCACTTCTCTTAATGTTGGTATTTTGACCTCTCCCCATGAATTACAAATGTGTTTAATGGCATCTAGAATGGTGAATCGTGTCCAGAAAGTTTTCAATTTACTTTGCCCGGATCTATCAGAGGAATCACTGTCTGTGGCAGCTATAGCCTTACAAAACATATTTCTTAAATAATGAGACTTGAAGCTCAAAATGATTCCATAAGCCATGGGCTGTAGAGTGGGTATTATGTTAGCAGGCGTGAAAACAACATAAATCTCATTGTACATCTCCGTCAGAGCTCTTGGGTGACCAAGTGCATTGTCAGCAGTAATATTTCGAAAGGAATCTTTTTCTGAGCTGTAGGTCTCAACAATGGGCTCCAGATATTCAGTAAACCATTTTGTAACCAGATGTGCTGTCATCAAGGCTTTGTTCCCTTTTTAGAGCAAAAACAGAACAGATTTAGCATAATTGTTAAGGGCCCTAGGATTTGGGGAATAGTATATGAGCATTGGCTTCAACTTCAAGTCACTAGGAGGCGTTAGCCTCCTAACAAGAGAGTCAGCCTGGTTTTTGAAGCTTTGAAGCTGGGCATTGGCTTCTCCTCTATAGCTATGAAAGGCCTAGATGGCATCTCCTTCCAATAGAAGGCTGCTTCATCTACACTGAAAATCTGTTTAATGTATCCACCTTTGTTAATTGTCTTAGCTAGATCTTCTGTATAACTTGCAGCAGCTTCTGTATCAACCCTTGCTGCTTCACCTTGCACTTGATGTTATGGAGATGACTTTTTTCTTAAACTTCATAAACCAACCCCTTCCAGCTTTAGATTTTTCTTCATCTTCCTCACCTCTCTCAGCCTTCACAGAATTGAAGAGAGGTTAGGGCCTTGCTCTGGATTCGGCTTTGGCTCAAAGGAATGGTGAAGCTGGTTCCATCTTCTATCCAGACCACTACAGCCTTCTCATATCAGCAATAGGGCTATTTCGTTTTCTTATCATTAGTATGTTCGCTGGGCTAGCACTTTTAATTTCCTTCAAGAACTTTTCCTTTGCACTTACAACCTAGCTCTCTGGCACAAGAGGCCTGTCTCGGCTTTCAACATGCCTTCCTCACTAAGCTTAATCAGTTCTAGCTTTTGATTTAAAGTGAGAGATGTGGGTGGCTCTTCCTTTCACTTGAACACTTAGAAGCCATCGTAGGATTATTAATTAGCATAATTTCAGTATCGTTGTGTCACAGGGAATAGGGAAGCCCAAGGATAGGGAGAGAGAGTAGTCGGAACATACAAATTTATCGGTTAAGTTCATCATCTTCTATGGATGTGGGTCGTGGCACATCCATAGAATTCGTGGCACCCCAAATCTATTATAATAGTAACATCAAAGATCACTGGATCACGGATTGCCATAACAAACATAATAGTATGGAAAGGTGTGAAATATCGCAACAGTTACCAAAATGTGACACAGAGACATTAAGTGACCAAATGCTGTTGGAAAAACAGTGCCAATACATTTGCTCAGTGCAGGCTTGCCACAGACTTTGAATTTGTAAAAGAACAACAGTATCCGCAAAGCACAGAAGCACAGTAAAACGAGGTATGCCTAATTTAATCTCAATCTCTTTTTTTTCTTAAAATCTTAAAATCTCCAATAAAACCTTTAGCTCCAACTAAGTCTGTTGAAATTACCTTGTTTAAAATATGCTTTTATTGATCACACTTACATCTGTCTTTACTCCTGCCATTCCCTTCACCTGGAATTCTTTGTTCCTATCCAAGTCGTGTATAAACGCATATCCTACTGTATATGAAACCCATCAGACTACATGTCCCTTAATAACAGTTCTTTGTACAGTAGCCTACAGTACTAACTCTGTCGAACTTCAAAACCACTTGGCACATACTCCTGTTTTAATAATGTTACCTTTTCATAAATCCATGGTTTGTCTCCCTAATCGAGTTCCAGAACTCTTCTAGGGAAAGTTTGGTTTTATAGGTCATTGAGTTTTTCCACAGGCTCAGACTACTGTGCATATTTGGGTGTTCAGTAAATATTTTTATGGATGATTTATGAGTAACGATTGGTCAGTCTCTTGAGGATTCTTTGGAAATAATCTGGTTGCTTTTTTGTTTTTGTTTTCATTTCTATGGAGTAGATTTGTATGGTACTGTCTAAAGGCAGAGATACGAACTCCATTACTCTAGGGCCTCCCTGGAACTTCCATTTCCTATATATGTGTGGGGTTTTTTTTACACAGGTTAAGAGGAAGCATGTAAGGAATTGAGATGACTTTGTTGTGAGTTTTAGGACTTTTTATATTTAAACACTCCATACGTGATTTTTTTAAAAGGTCATTAGTTTAAAACAATTGATACAGCATTTGAATGCAGGACATCTAATTAATATATAATACTCGAGTGGTAATGTTTTGTTCAACATTCAAATCGTGTTTTTAATTAGGTTATACTTTTACTGTATTTGCATGAATCCATTTTACTTACAAAACAGCTCCTAAAACAGAACCGTGACCTGGTTTGCTGTCAGCTATTGCTACAGAGCTTTTCCATTATGTTAGCAGTGAGGATTTTTATAATTCCGTCATTTGCACCAAAAATAGTTCTTCTCAAATTAAAGATTCCAACAGATCTGTTAGAATTGTATTAACTAGTCGCTAGTTAATCACGTAATATTTTAGTAGTGTTGAGCATGTGAGCATGAGCTTCTGGTTGTTAACATCAAGCTGTTTTTATTTTTGTTTTATAGAATAATAACAACCTGGATGCCTGCTGTGCAGTTCTCTCTCAGGAGAGTACAAGGTATCTTTATGGTGAGGGAGACTTGAACTTCTCGGATGACTCTGGAGTTTCTGGCCTACGCAATCACATGACTTCTCTCAACTTGGACTTGCAGTCGCAGAATGTTTACCACCATGGGAGAGAAGGACATCGAGTGAACGGAAGCAGGACTCTGACGCACAGCATTAGTGATGGACAACTTCCAGGTGGTCCGGCCAATAACGAGCTATTTCAGCAGGAGCCACAGACAGCACCAGCTCAAGCTCCTCAAGGCTTTAACGTTTTTGGAATGTCTAGTGCATCGGGTGCTTCAAATTCAGCACCGCATCTTGGATTTCACTTAGGCAGCAAAGGAACATCTAGCCTTTCTCAGCAAACTCCCAGATTTAATCCCATTATGGTGACGTTAGCCCCAAACATCCAGACTGGTCGTAACACTCCTACATCTTTGCACATACATGGTGTACCTCCCCCTGTACTGAACAGTCCACAGGGAAATTCTATCTATATTAGGCCTTATATTACGACTCCTGGTGGTACAGCTCGACAGACACAACAGCATTCTGGCTGGGTATCTCAGTTTAATCCTATGAACCCTCAACAAGTCTATCAGCCTTCACAGCCTGGCCCCTGGACTCCTTATCCTGCGTCTAATCCTATGTCACATACCTCAGCCCAGCAGCCAAACCAGCAAGGCCACCAGACCTCTCACGTCTACATGCCCATCAGTTCACCTACTACTCCACAGCCACCGACCATTCATTCATCTGGGAGCTCCCAGTCTTCTGCCCATAGCCAATACAACATTCAGAACATTTCGACAGGACCTCGAAAAAACCAGATCGAAATCAAACTTGAACCCCCACAAAGAAACAGCTCTTCAAAATTGCGTTCCTCTGGACCTCGAACCTCCAGCAGTTCCTCTTCGGTCAACAGCCAGACCTTAAATAGAAATCAGCCCACTGTTTACATAGCTGCCAGTCCCCCAAATACTGACGAGATGATGTCCCGTAGTCAACCTAAGGTCTACATTTCGGCCAATGCCGCCCCAGGAGATGAACAGATCATGAGGAATCAGCCCACCCTCTTCATATCCACAAACTCCGGAGCATCTGCCGCCTCCAGGAACATGTCTGGGCAAGTGAGCATGGGTCCTGCCTTTATTCACCACCACCCTCCCAAAAGCCGAGCAATAGGCAATAACTCGGCAACTTCTCCTCGAGTGGTGGTCACTCAACCCAATACAAAGTATACTTTCAAAATTACAGTTTCTCCTAATAAACCCCCTGCAGTTTCACCAGGGGTGGTGTCCCCTACCTTTGAACTTACAAACCTTCTAAACCATCCTGATCATTATGTAGAAACAGAGAATATTCAGCACCTCACGGACCCTACTTTAGCACATGTGGATAGAATAAGTGAAGCACGGAAGTTGAGTATGGGATCTGATGATGCTGCCTACACTCAAGGTAATAATACGGAAGGTGGGGTCACTTTCCATGGTGGGCTTATTGGTGTATATTGGATTTCACTGTAGACATGGCTGTCAGCATTATTACTGCATCTTTTAAGTGTTGCCCCAACTCATACTGTTTTTAAAACCTTTGAGAGTATTCATATGAGCTTTGAATTTCAGTTTTATCATTGTGTAAGTTACAGTTTAACTGATAGGGTTATCACAACTTCAGAACAATCCACTCTTCTTTGTTTACTTTTTTTTTTTTTTTAATGCTTATTTTCTTACTTGAGAGAGAGAGAGTGCATACGGGGGAAGGGCAGAGAGAGAATTCCGAGCAAGCTCCACGCTGTCAGTGTAGAGCCCGACGCGGGACTCGAACTGACAAACCACCAGATCATGACCTGAACCTAAATCAAGAGTTGGATCCTTAACTGATTGAGCCACCCAGGCGCTCCTGGTCTGTTTACTTTCTTAATGTTTGCTTTTCAGGTAATTCTCTTCTCCATGGTAATGCTTACCTGCCCTTTAAAAT
Organism: Panthera pardus; assembly: GCF_024362965.1. NCBI lineage: Eukaryota > Metazoa > Chordata > Mammalia > Carnivora > Felidae > Panthera > Panthera pardus. The sequence goes on along the minus strand of NW_026526732.1, from coordinate 17,402,734 downwards.
TTCTGCAAACACACATCTTAGTAAGAGATGAGTGAATTCATACAGTAAATCTGCCTTCTTCAACCAGGCGAATTCTCTACTTACTCTTAAGGCATTTTCATTTTTCTAATATGACGTTGTTCGTCTTATTTTATGTCAAAAGCTAACTTCTTCAAGTCCTAGAATAATTTCACTCAGAGATTTGATTTCTATTCTAGATATTTGTCTCTTTCGGTCACCCTTAATCATCCATGAATCATCCATCCTTTCTTTTTATTTGGAATTGTGAATAAAAACATTAGTTTTCAATCTGTCTCTCTTGATTATCCTTTTCTGAAATAGACTAGTTGATATTGACATAATACTAAATGATATCTGTATTAGTTCAAGTAGAGATAATTTCTGTCATACATATTTTATTTGGTGCCTTAAGTTACGTAATCTTCAGTAGGAAACTGTTAAATTCATTCAGATAAGAAAGTGGAGGGTAAGTGTCTTCTTGACTATTGATGTAAATTTGTAGATTGGCTGCGAGTCCTTTAGAGTAACAACATGTCGTACCCATCTTTGTGTCCCCAGTGAATTGTTCCAAGTACTGTAGGCAGGAAAGTACTATATATATCATCACTCCCACGCAGCCACCTACTACCCCTAGTACCACTTGTCCTTTTAAAAATTCCTAAAAATAGGGGCACCTGGGTGGCTCAGTTGGTTAAGCTTGCGACTCTTGATTTCAGCTCAGGTCATGATCTCATGTTTTGTGAATTCAAACCACTAATCAGACTCTGCACTGTCAGTGCAGAGCCTGTTTGGGATACTCTCCCTCTGTCTCTCTCTCTCTCTCTCTCTCTCTCAATAAATAAACTTAAAAAATTTTCTAAAAATAATGATTTCACTGCTGAGTTTCTCAGAAGATCTGATTGTTTTGGCTTATTTTATGTTTCAAGCAATTAGATTCTTGCGATTTTCAACTCAAGCTGGACTGTGGTATTTTCAGATTCCATAAACACCTGTGCAGCTTTCAAATTAAGATGCCCAGGTCTTAACCCAAACTTGCTCAGTTAGAATCTCTGAATGGTGAAGCCTAGTGTACATGTGTGTTTTAAAAGGTCTGTGGGTGATTCCAATTGCACTAAAAATTGTGCTAAAACTTCTGTTTGTTTTCCATATATCTGTGACTAAATTGGACCCAGTTTATTTATTTATTTATTTATTTATTTTTATTGTTTACTTTTTGAGAGACAGAGAGAGACAGAGGAGGGGCAGAAAGAGAGAGGGAGACACAGAATCCAAAGCAGGCTCCAGGCTCTGAGCTGCCAGCACAGAGCCCGATGCAGGACTTGAACTCAGGAACCATGAGATCATGACCTGAACCAAAGTCAGATGCTTAACTGACTGAGCCACCCAGGTGCCCCAAACTGGAACCATTTTTGTTTGGTTTCAGTGGTATATGAATTTTAATATACCACTATTTATTCCACTGATATTTAATTCTTACTCTTCTCCCAAAGTCCTCCCTTCTCCTTCTCTCCTTCCATCAAAATAGCAGATTTCCTGTATTCATATAGTTTGCTATTTCTTAAATGGAGAATAAATTGTTGTATGAAGATGATTTGGTAAAGGGAATTTTCAATTGAAATAGACATGATGATCACATTTAACTGGATTGTGAATATAAAGTGTTGCTTAAACTTGCTATCTCCCAGTTTTTCTCATTGTCTTTGGAATCTACTCTAGTCAGGATTTTTTCCACTATAGTCAGCTCTTGTTAAGGTCATGAGTGACAGCATTGTTACAAAACCTATCTGTCTCCTTTCAGCCCTCATCTTCCTTGATGTGTGTACAGCCGCATTTACCAGTGAAACACCCTCTTCACAGTGAAACATTTTATTCATTTGACTTCTAGGATACTATAAAATTTCCACCTTCCTTTTTATTCTTTGCTCGTCCTCCTTCCCTCATCTCTCATCTCTTCATCCTTCCACTTCTCAAAGAAGTGGGATCAATGCCTCAAAGCTTAATCCTTGGGCCCCTTCTCTTTTCTGTCTGTACCATTCCTTAGGTGATTCATTCAGCCTTATGACTCTATAAATACTATGTGCTGATGATTGCCTAATTCATAACCTAGACTTAATCCCGAATTTCAAGCCAGTTTATTTAACTACTTATTTAACATCTCCATTTGAATGTTTACTGGCCGTCTCAAGTTTTCCGTGTCTGAAATACCTTCTGATATTCCCTGCAGCTTACTCTCCCTGTAATCACTTTTCCCATCTCAGTTCATGGCAATTTAATTTTTTTTTTTTTAATTAGGCCAGAAACTTCAGAAACACCCTTGACACCTTCTTTTTTTCATATTTCACATCTAATCTGAAAATCTATCAACTCTAACCTTCAAGGCGTATCAAGAATTCTCTCTTCTTACCACCCCATTATTATCACTCTGGTCTGAGCCACCATCATCTCAAGTGGATTATTGCAGTAGCCGACCTGCTTTCACTCTTGCTTCCTTATGGTCTTCTTTCAGCTCAGCAGCCAGACAGATGCTGTTAAAAAACGTAAGTCAGATTATATCACTCTTCTGCATATGATGGCTATTTCATTCAGAGTAAAAGCTATGAAGCCTTATGTGATCCACTGCCCATCGCTCATCTCTTTTCCTTCTGCTTACCACTTCCAGCCCTACTGGCCTTCTTGCCAATGGCCTTCCTTAAACAATGGAAGGGATGCCTTAGGATCTTTGTACTTGCTGTTCTCTGTCTGAAATTCTCTTCTCCCAGAATCCAGTTAATTCCCTTTGGATCTTTACTCAGATGTCACCTTTTCAGTGAAATTATCCCTGGTCTCCCTGTCTAAATCTCCATGCCAGCATTTCCCATCTTTCCATCCTTGCTTATTTTTGCTCAGAGAGGGGAAAATGAATAATCTAACAGTAAGGTACATAATAACTAATAAATACCTACTGAAAGCTTACTATGTGCTAGGCACTTTTCTGAATGCCCATTTATTTCCCACAACCAACTATAAAGCAGACACTAGTATTATTCCTGTTTTCAGATTAACATACTTAGAAACAGACAGGGTAAATACCTTGCCAAAGGACAAATGACAAGATTCTAACCTAGGAAATTGACAGTGGAGCCCACACTCTTAAACCACAGCACTGTAACCTCTTTCCACATTTTAAAAATAAACCCTCTGGAGAGATGCTTCAAGTTTGTCTTGTAGCTTCACATAACCCCTGGTTCACCAGTGGGGGCGACATGTGCCCCAATTTAAGAAGCGTGAAGCTAAAAGATCACTCAATAAAAATAAGTAAAACAAAAACAGGCAGCTATAGGGAAAGAAATCACAATATACAGATATAATTAGAAAAACGACTTGAAAAAATAAAGCAGTCCCCTGGAGAAAGAAGTATAGGGAGCACTAGACTTCTAAAGGCACCTAAACATTAAAGAAAAAAAAAAAAATGCTGATGAGTGAAGGCCCTGGTTTGAGAGCCCAGAGCCTACCCAAATAACAAATAGCAGGGTTCCACGGAATTCGCCGCTCAAATTACTTCTCTACCTTAACAGCCTTCAGACAGCTGAAACAACAGCACTCGCTTGCTTTGCACATATGTACATACACGTGGAATTTCATAACATTCGTGTGGCTGCGTATCCTTGTATTACCTGGTGCGTGCACACCGGACTGGTGGGAGTACCGTTCTGCAGCCCTTTCATCTTGTTTCTTTCTGTTTAGTGTGGAACTGCTGTTGACCTAGATTTATGCATCATCCAGTGACAAAATTCTTGATCTCGTGTTTCTTTGACTTGGTTCTATTCAAATCAAAAGATTATTCGGGACGCCTGGGTGGCTCAGTCGGTTAAGCGGCCGACTTCGGCTCAGGTCATGATCTCGCGGTCCGTGAGTTCGAGCCCCGCATCGGGCTCTGTGCTGACAGCTCAGAGCCTGGAGCCTGTTTCAGATTCTGTGTCTCCCTCTCTCTCTCTGACCCTCCCCCGTTCATGCTCTGTCTCTCTCTGTCTCAAAAATAAACGTTAAAAAAAAAAAAGATTATTCTTTCCTGAAAATGTATCTTTTGTGAGGTTAACTTATACGTGTTTGATGCTCTACAGTTTATACAGCACTCACTATGGTACTTAATGCGGTGACCCGAATAATAGTGATCTTTAAGAAAAGACCTGAATTCTGATTTATGTGGCATGGGTAATAAAGAGAAAAGAAGTGTCTCTGCCTCCTGCAGTGAAATTGATCTCTCTAAAGCTCCTGGAACAGACTATTTCAGAATAGAAAGAGAAGTTGAGCCAAGTACCAGAGTTGTAGGAAAATATTTTTCTCAAGTTGAGGACGGAACATACATAAATAAATTTGGTACACTAAATGCATTCTTTTTCATTTGTATTTCATCTAACATTTAAAATCTAAAAATACTACAATAAAACATGTCAAAAATGAGAATTTATGTTTATAAAAGATACATTGATTGATAAGCCCTCTGCTATCGAATGAGAAGAAAAAGGGATAAATTAATGAAACTTTCCCAGGTCCTGCTCATTTCATCACCCAAGTCTACCAACACCACTGCTAAAGGAATTAAATTACACTTGAGTCCTTATCAAAGTACTACAGGAACCAGAGACACAAATGAATGCCCAATAGAAAAGACAAATTCAGGCTAGAGAGAAATGCCCTTTTGAAGTCTGTGGATATAAAGAAGACTCCTATTCTATCTGCTAAGAACAAATGTTAAAGTAAAAATTGCTTGCCAGTAGTAAGGATACTGTGTGGCCACAAGCTACGTTTTCCCCCTTGAGTCATACTGCCTGACTGTACCTAACTTCTGAAAAGTGCCAGTAAATATTTTATCATTCGCTGTATTCTGGGACTTTCTGGTGCCCTCTCGCATTCATAGATGTACGCTTTTAGTAATACTGGCAACTTCTTTAGGTGTGAAGAACAAACATTTTTTTGATTCAAGCTAATTTACATTGTGGGGGATGGGAGGAAAGGCCTGCTTTCTATGTTTTGTTATAGCAGGCAGAGGCTCTTACCAGATTACCACTGGTGCCAAAAATGATGTCTTCTTCTCTTTTATTTCTGAAGAGCCTTGCATCAGGCTCTGTGCTCACAGCTCAGAGCCTGGAGCCTGCTTCAGATCCCCTCTCTCTGCCCCTCCCCCACTCACTCTCTGTCTGTCTGTCTCTCTCTCTCTCAAAAATAAGTAAACATTTTTTTAAATTTACATATATAAGGTTATAAACATTTTTAATGATTCCCTACTACTTTTTTCCCAATTATATTTATGGTCCTATCATACTGTTAAGCAGTAGCCTTGACTTTGAACCTGAAATACAAAAACAAATAAGGAAAATTACGAGATGAAATTTAGCTCCTTGGACTTTGTATGTCTCATTCCTTGTCCTTTTTTTTTAACCAGTGCTTCCCTCCAAATCACACTTTCTTTTAACAATATTCAATAAATATGCTAATCATGACAAAAATTGAGAGGGCTAAATATTCTTTTCAAGAGGAGATAAAATTTAAATTAGTTTTTAATCTGCCCTACTTCTCATAGGTTCTTCCCAGTCTCAAGACTTACTACCTTTCTTAATTTGAAATCTCAGGATTGGAAGAGACTTCAAAAGTCATTTAGAATTGTACAACTGTGTACAATTGTACAGAGGTCATCCAGCCCACTTGCCCAGTTAACACTTAGTCCTCACGATCCCTAGTCATTGTAAACCCATTGTGTACGTACTTCAATCCCTGAGGAGAGAGAAGCTGCCTCCCGAGGTAGCAAATCCCACTTTGCACAGTTCTGCCTTTTGGCAAGTTATTTCTTGTATTAAACTGGTCTCTTTAAAAAGTATTATGCAGTAACATATGCACATGATAAAAGAAATTTCAACCCCCCCCCCCAAAAAAGGAAGATAGGATTACAATCTGTCTCCTTTCAACACCTGCCTGTGTCTCCCCCCCGGCCCTCCCACCACTTGACTATCAGAGGTAACCTCCACTAACAGTCTTGATCCCCCTTCTCTCTGTAATCATACACGTACACACACACACTTTTTGTAACGGGAACGCACTATACACATATGGCATACATAAATACACACATGTGGGATTTTATAATACATACATAACCTACCGTATGTAGGACATAAACATTGGAGAGGTACGCTTCACAGTTTTTGCTTAAGATCATTGCATTTCAGCCTGTACAAATCTCTTTCATTCTTTTAATATACTTTTTAAACATTTTTATTCATTTTAGTAGCTTTATTGAGATAGAGTTTACACCCATGAAATTCACTTACTTACGGTGTACAAACCAATGATTTTGGGCAGAGTCATATGTACAACCATAGCCATAACCAATACTAAACATTTTTGTCACCTCAGAAACTCCACACCCTTTAGCTATCAGCTGCCTGCCCCATCACCCCTACCCTCAGCCTTAAGCAACCGCTAATCTACTTTCTGGCTCTAAATTTATGTATTCTGGACTCTTACAATAAATGGAATTACCTAATATGGAGTCTTTCATGACTGGCTCTTTTCACCTAGCATACTGTTGTAGAATCCATCCATGTTGCAGCATATGTTACTACTTCCATTCTTTTTTTTCAGCTGAACAACGTGCTTTTGTATAGATGGAGACCACATTTTTGCTTGTTCATTCATCAGTTGATGGACATTTAGGTTGTTTCCATCTTTTAACTATTATGAATGATGCCGCTGTAAACATTCATGTACACCTTTTTGATGGACATTTGGTTTTATTTGTCTTGAATATATACTGGGAGTAGAATTCCTGATTCCTATACTAATTCTGTGGCTAACGATTGGGGAACTGCCAGGCTGTTTTCCAAAGTGGCTGTACCATTTTGCATTCCCACCAACTGTATGTGAGTATTTTGATTTTTCCACATCATCAATAGTTGCCATCATTTGACTTTGAATCTTGCTATCCTAGTAGCTATGAAGTTGTATTTCTTTGTGGTTTTGATTTGCATTTCTCTGACGGCTAATGATGTTGAGGATTACGACATGTGTTTATTGGCCATTTGTGTATTTTCTTTGGAGAAATGCCTATTTATAGCCTTTGCCTTTTTTAAATTGGGTTGCCTTTTTATTATTGAGTTGTATGAATTCTTTGTGTATTCTGAATATAAGTCTCTGATGATTTGCAGTTATGTTTTCCCATTGTGTGAGTTTTTATTTCAAGTAAGCTCTATGCCCAATGTGGGGCTTGAACTCATGATTCCCACAGTCAAGAGTTGCATGCTCTACCAACTGAGCCAGCCAGGCCCCCTATCTTTTCATTTTCTTGACAGTGTTGTTTGAAGCACAAAAGTTTTTAATTTAGCTGCAATCTAATTTATCTGTTTCTCCGTTCATTGCTCCTGCTTTTAGTGTCATATCTAAGAATCAGTTGCCAAATCAAAGGTCATGAGAATTTACTCCTATGTTTTCTTTTAAGAGTTTTGTAGTTTTAGTGCTTGTATTTTGGTCTTTGATGTATTTTGACTTAATTTCTGTATAATAGTATGAGGCAAGGGTCCAATTTCATTCTTTCACCTGGGGCTTATCCAGATGCCCCAGCACCATTTGTTGGAAAGGCTTTTCTTTCCTCGCTGAATGGTCTTGGCACCCTCATAGAAAATCAGTTGACCATAAACACATGGTTTATTTCTGGACTCTCAGTTCTTTTTCATTGATCTATATGTCTGTCTTTAGGCCAGTACTACACTGTCTTGATCATTGTTACTTTGTAGTAAGTTTTGAAATTGAGACCTGTAAATTCTACTTGGTTCTTTTTCAAGATTATTTTGGCTATTTGCAGTCTCTTGCTGTTCTATATAAATTTTAGAATAAACTTGTCGATTTCTACAAAGAAGTCAGCTGGGATTCTAATAGAAATTGCACTGGAGTATTTTCCTACATATACTTGATGTTTTGTTTTGCTTTGTTTTGTTTAAATGCAATCAGAACAAAAGGGTTTGTAGTGAAAAGTTCATCTCGCCAGAGGCAACTGATAGCTATTCACAAATATTTCATTTTGCATTCTTCTAGAAACTGAAATGTAGCAAATCAAGGTATATAGGTATATAGATATATTTTTATACAAATGAAATATAGTATCTCGTGTTTTGTGTTTGTCATTTTTTTTCGTTATCACTTTGAGAGCATTCCATGACAGCAGGTGGAGATAGATCTCTTTGTTAAAAAATGGCTGCACAGTAGTTTGTACCATAATCCATAACCAGTCCTTTCTTGATAGACAGACATTAAGGTCTTATTTTTACAAACCACTGCAGTAAAAATCCTCTGCATACATATTTATGCCCATGTCCAAGTATGTTGGCAGAAGAGATTACCAGGAGTGGAACTGATGTGTCAAAGGATATGTGTATTTTTAATTTTGATAGATGTATCATTTAGGGTTGGTTATACGTCAGTAACAAACCGTGTCTTTAACAACCAAAGTTTATTTCTAGCTCACTTGCCACAGTAGATTAGCTGGTGGGCTCTGTTCTATATCATCCTCACTTAAGGACCCAGGTGGAGGGAAGCGCCATTCCACGTTTCCATGATTGTTCAGATAAAACAAAGGAAAATCAGCAAATCAGCACTGATTCCTTAAGCTTCTGCCCTGACACATGTTACTCTTTAGCTAAAGGAAGTTTCACAGCCACCCGTAACCACATCTAATTCCTGGAGAATGGGGAGGCATAATTCTACTGTATATACCTGGAAGGCAGAGAGCCAGAAATATTTGGTGAAGGACACCGATGACTGTCACAGAAAATATTGCCAGTTTTGAGAATCTGTCTAGCTACCAGTTTATAATCTCATATTTGTGAACGGGGAACACTTTTGACAACATTTGTAAGAATGTTCTTTTTCTCCTTCCCTCCCTCGTGATGAGTATCATCACGATATAGGTGATTGAAAAAAAAAATACATCTTTGTCAGTTTGGTAGGTAAAAATTTATTGCTCGGGTTTTTTAAAATTTGCATCTTTGAATATGAGTGAGGTTGAGCACCTTTTCGTGTGTTAATTTTTTAAGCTGTTTGTATTTTGTGAACTTGTCTGTTTTTATAAGATACCTACTGTTTTTTTCTAATACGTTGTTTTAACTTGGTCAATAAATTTTTTTATTTTATAAAGTTTCTTACTTTTATATGTTCAAACCTAACAATCTTTTTTTTTTTTTCTTTCTGGCTTCTGGGTTTTAGGTCTTATTTAGAAAGCCTTTCACCATTCCAAGATTTTGAAAAAAGACCAGAAATCTTGCACATATCTTCTCTTTATAGTGATATTCTTTGGAACCCTATTGAACTGGACTCATTTCTCTTTCCTGTGGCAACCCTTCAAAACTTTTCTAAGCTATAAACATGCCCCAGTTCCTTTAATGGTTCATCCAGTTGTATTTCTTTGAGGCTCTTTTGGTATCTCTAGGCCCTGGTTTTCTTTTTCTCTATAACAGAAGTTTTAGACAGTGTCTCTATCTTAATGCTGTAAAATTATATGTAGAATCTTACTTGTACACACAAATAAAGGCCAACAAAGTGTTTATCTAGCAGAAGCCTAATCATAGGAGTTAGGCATCATTCCTTATAGTTTTGTTACATCTGTGGCCCACATTAGAGGCCCAGTTTCAGCACTGTTGAAAGATCTGATTTCAAACTGTCTTTAAAAATGGCAAAAGTAGGGGCGCCTGGGTGGCTCCGTTGGTTGAGCATCTGACTTCGGCTCAGGTCATGATCTCATGGTCTGTGAGTTCGAGCCCCGCATCAGGCTCTGTGCTGACAGCTCGGAGCCTGGAGCCTGCTTCCAATTCTGTGTCTCCCTCTCTCTCTGCCCCTTCCCCGCTCATGCTCTGTGTCTCTCTGTCTCTCAAAAATGAATAAACGTTAAAATTTTTTTTTTTTAAAATGGCAAAAGTAGATGAAAACATCAGGAAACTTAATTTTAATGAGTAATTGCCATCTCTCAATCTTTTGTGACTCCGTCACTAAATAAGTGACAGTAATTATACATTGGCATATAAAACAAATACCTCTGCTGTCAACAGTTACAGTCTAGAACAGTTTTGATTTATTTTAGAAGCTGACATTGTACTTTGTTAGGTACAGTGACTTAGGCACATAACTGACTTTGGCATGTGAAATTGTCATGACAGACAAAAATATAAAAGATATTAGAAGTAAGTACCTATCAGATTTCCAGTTGCAAATTTCCCTCTCTCTCTCTCTCTCTCTCTCTCTCTCTCTAATAAGCCAAAGATCTTTATATCCATAAATACCTGGTACATTTTCCAGTGGCAAAGGTATTCTTTTAATATGTACTTTGCATCCTCTTTTTTTTTTAGCAAGTTTTTTTATTGACACCAATTAAAAAGAGTAGGCACCTGAGAAATCGCATAATTTCCCCACAACTTCAAGTCAAACTTTTTGTCTAAAGAAATAGGATGTAAGAATGATGACTGAAGAATTAAACTACTTTTGGGGGGAGATGGGTAAACCCTTAAAAACTGTAGGATAAAGGAATTTTCTGTAAGAATTATAAAGACTTGATATTTGTTAATAATACAAAAGCTGCACATTTGTCTAGTGCTTTACCATTTGTAAAATAGTTATGCAGATGCGAGACCTACGTGGGGCTTAAGAGAGGTAGTTGAAAAAAAAAAAAAAAAACTGTGAATACCTTAATTAGAATTACAATTTTTCCTTCTTGAATGTCAACCCTGTCATCACCATTCCCGGACAACAGTGTTGATTCCGTATCTCTTCACCTTAGGTCTCAAGTGCATCTGTTCTCTTCCTCATTTTCTCTTACTTCCCACCCCACCCCCCCCCCCCCACAATGGAAATGCAGTTTTCAGAATGTATGCTGTGTTCCATGCTGTTATTTTAAAAGCTTAAGTCAGGCATTTTCTTTTTTCTCTTACCCCCCATTTGGGAGGAGAACAAATCAAAATTAATTTTTGGTTCGTTTTATGGTTAACCATTTTTACTGTTCTTTCTTCCGTTACTAATTCATACCCACATTTCATAAGAAGAAAAAAATCTGGCCGTGCTTTGAATGTCAGTGCCACAAAGGATGGGATCTCTTCTAACTTGCTCCTTTCTCTCTGTAATGCTTGTACAGTGCCTGAAACATGGTAGGTAGACAGTATCTCTTTTTTTTTTTTTAACTTTTGGAGAAATTACATGTTATTTACACTATAAAAATACCTAAAATTATGGGGTGCCTGGGTGGCTCAGTCAGTTAAGCGGCCGACTTTGGCTCAGGTCATGATCTCTCGGTCTGTGAGTTTGAGCCCCGCGTCAGGCTCTGTGATGACAGCTCAGAGCCTGGAGCCTGTTTTAGATTCTGTGTCTCCTTCTCTCTGACCCTCCCCTGTTCATGCTCTGCTGCTCCCTGTCTCAAAAATAAATAAAACGTTAAAAAAAAATTTAAAAAAATACCTAAAATTAGTAAAGCTAACACCATCTGAAACTTGAAGTGTGTTTTTCTAATTACCAATAAAGCTGAGTAAGAAATTGTGTCCATCGTTCCTGGAAGTTGAAAAAAGCTGGGTAAAGACTAAGCTTTCTGAAACTGCTGCTTTAAAAAAATGCCCGTAGGACTGGTTTAAGGGCCCCAGTATTTGAATTCACTAATACTTACTTTAACAACCACAAGAGGGAGTTGTATGCTTAAATTACCTTTTTATGTTAAAATGTAATTTTGCCTGAAAGAGGATTTAAAAGGTACTGAATGTTTTTTCCACTACCTGTTATTCCTTCTCTTTTTTGTGTGTATATCTAAAAGTAGATAGGTAGGTTTCGAAACCAAAGTCAGTGTGTAATTGAGGTGTTAAATACATCACTTAGGTTATTTCCTAGGCAGAACTAGCATATAAAACAACGCCACCTTTCTGCATTGTGAGCAACTTAAAAGTCTTGCCAGATTTCAAAATGTATTCAGCTGTGTTAAGTGACAAATACTAAAACTAAACATTCAGGGAGAACTCTAAAATAAATTTCATGTTTTTGTTTTATCAGTATTTCCGTCTCTTGGGCGTAAAATTAGTATTTTACTCCACCATTCATTAAAAGTCAACTGTTGTCACTATTTTACATGTAATAGATATTTATCAAGTGCCTACAATTGTCAACATTTAGTACTAGATACCAGGTGGTACAAAATCAGTGTTTACCCTCAAGGACCTTGAGGTTTAGTTGAGAGACGTACTTGATAATGAAAAATCTAAAATGCTGAATTTTTCCTAGTGTGAAATGAAATGGGCTCATCTAACAAAAAAAGTTGCTTCTCTAATGGGATACCGATTTATAAATACAAAGTAATAGTATATACGCTCTTGAAATAGTTCCTTTAACTTTGTTCCTTCCTTCACACTTCTTCATACTTCACACTTCAGGGTATTAATTTATTTAATGCCCTTTGAACAGGTAGTATAGAAATATATACTTAAGCTCCTTTACTACTAAAATTACCTTGGATTTCAGAATACTAAAAATTTAATTAATCTGTTTTTGGCTAAACAAAATACTGTTACGATGCAAATACTGCTAAAGAAACTACAGCACAGTCTTTACTCATACATGATTGGATATATTTTAATTTTATACATTTATATATGTTACATTATATTCTGTATATCCTGTATATTCTGTATGTGTAAATATACATATTCTGTATATAGACACAGTTATGTCTAGGTGTGGTGTTTTTTTTTTTAATCATCCTTGTTTCATATTCAGTGAACTCCTGTTGAAAGGCTTATTTCTCCTTTCAGTTCTGGAAATCCCCTCCTGAGTCCCAGTTTTTCCATTGTCTCTTTCTAGAGCTTCTCTTACTCAGCTATTCAACATCCTATACCAACCTTCTACTTCTCATAGCCCTGTCCTCAGATATTCTACCTCCTTATCTTTCCCATTATGTAATTCAGGAGATTTCCTTAATTTTTGTTCCAACCCACGTATGAAGTTTTCATTTCAGCAGTGATGTTCTTAATGTCTAAGAGCTATTTCTCTAATTCCTTTTTCATAGCAGACTATTGTTGCATGGGTGCATGAATGTCTCAGATCTCTTAATGATGCTAACTAGAATTTAAGTTTTCGTCTAGCTCCTAAATCCTCTCTGCTTAATCTGGGTTTAGTCTTTCTCTTTGTTTATATAGATCTTTGACATGTCAGACGTTTCTGAAATGTATGGTGATCCATGGCTGTTGGTTCATATTTAAAATTTTTTTTCTTAATGTTTATTTATTCTTAGAGAGAGAGAGACAGAGCGCCAGTAGGGGAGGGGCAGAGACAGAGGGAGACGCAGAATCTGAAATAGGCTCCAGGCTCTGGCTGTCAGCACAAAGCCGGACACAGGGTTTGACCTCATGGACCGCGAGATCATGACCTGAGCCAAAGTCGGACGCTTAACTGACTGAGCCACCCAGGCACCCCAATTTATATCTGAGAATGAAAGACTGAGAAAACTAAGTGGAAACCTACGTGAGAACGAGGGACTTGTCACTTGGGAGACTTTGCTATGTGATGAGTGAGGAGCCAGCTACTAGGAGAGAACACTACCATCACGGCCTAACGTTGTTTGTATATGGGGACCAGCTTGAGAAATCCGTGTCGGGTGGCCTTGAGAATAGACATGCAACTGTCTGTCCCACAGGATAGGGTAAGGCCGACTGTTGCATGAACAGATATCCAATTAAAACCTTATTTCCTTAACTTCGGCCTCCTGTTGTCACCTGCAGTCTTCAGTCTGGAGCCTCAGTAGGTCTCTGCAGTGCAGATGAGCTGCTTCTTTGTCCGAGATTGTGGCTTTTCCCACCCTCCTTCATTAGCCTGCTGTTCCATCTACTTTCAGCCTTCCAGAAATTTGTTGAAATCTCTTGTCCATTAATTGCCTTTTCCCCCTTGTTTGTTGTTGTTGGATTGATGGTTTTATTCCTCTGTCATTGTCTTGGGGTTTCAGGAGGTGGAAAATTATATAAATACAATGTTTAGTCATCTTTAAATGGAAGTCCTGGCTAACAGTCGATTCTTCATAGCCTGGCTTTTTAAGTCCATATTTGTCTATATCTAAATGAATGACAAGAATGGAGAGAGAATTTTTCCTTTAGCTTACCCATGGAAGTCTGTGTAACAAATCACCCTTCCTCCCGTATAAATACATATTACTAGATAGCACATGAGCCCAAATTATCCTTATGTGTGGTTGATGTGATTGTGTTTGTAACACTTTCTTAACATGTCAAAACAAAGAAACAAAACCCAAAAACCAGTCTCAGGGATTTCTCAAATCCCTTTTCAAAGCCATTTCTTGTAACAGAGGTGAAATTTTCTAGCCTCACCCACGACTGCAGCCCAATTTTGTAAGCCTGCCTGACTCTCTTTCTAAGCTAATTCCCTTCTTTTGGACGCCAGAAGTATAATTGTCATGTTTCTTGCTCTGTAGTTAACACTCACCCTTTTTTCATTTCGTGGAGCCTGATCAGAGCAAAAGTGTCTATAAACAAACACTATAATGACTTTTCTTCATTATGAGTCTAATAAGGGTTCTTAATGATATGTACTGTGTAATGGTTTATATGGTGAAGGTTAAAACTGCAGACAGACCACAACGAGAGAAAAAGTTTATTACCTTTAGCTGAATTTTCATAGCGATTCATCTTGACACCCCTATTTTGTCATTCATCTTCCTGAGATTTCTATCTAAAACTCCCAAGCCACAAATGAAAAGTGAGCTGGGCACATAAAAATCCAGGCACTTAGAAGAAGTAATTGCTAAGAAGTAGAGGGTCATATCTCTTTCCTACTATCTTCAGAGCACTTTTTATCTTGTTTATAATTAACAGACATACTTAAGAGATCCTGAAGAGTCTATAAACTACATTTTTCATTCCTAAGTAATATAATATGATATAATTATAACTCTGTTCTAAGATTTTGTCTTCACTGGAAAGAAATCCCTCAAACAGAATTTGAGGTCATGGATTCACAGTATTTTACTTTAGGGGTTCGGTGTAATCATAAATGTATCTTGCCATTTTTCCCCAGAGGCGAGCCAGCTTCAGCCATTGCAGAAACTCCATTCTTTGTGAATCCCCAGGGATGTAAATAACGTTTTTCTATTGCAGAAACATTCTGAACAATTTACTCCTTAACTTCAAAATATGCCCACAGCCTTCAGCAGCTGAGGCTGCTTCAGTGACTGTGGCTCCTCTGTTTGTCCTCAATTTTTTTTAACCAGATTTCTGCCTTGTTAAAGGATCTCTGCTACCAATATTGGCCTTCTCAGCTCTGTGGTATACTTTCCTATTTTGGTAGAAAGGATTACTAATACAGAGAATTACTGGGAAGAGTGCTTAGCCCCCGTCCTAGAATGTATGTTCTGAGATGGATTGGTTGGAAAATAAAATTGAAACAGAAATAAAGTTGGACGGTTGGTACCTTCCCCCTCCACACTTTTATCACTAAGTAAAGAACCCTCTTTATGTCTCATATTTTGCCCTAAAGTCATCTTTTTCTGAAATGAATATTACTACACTCGCTTTATTTCAGTTTTACATATTTGCCTGCTATGTCACCTTCAAAACTTCCAAGTGGCCTTCAAGATGGTGTCTGGTTTTCAGCAGTTTGACTATGATGTGTTTGGTTTTTGTTTAACTACTGCTTGGAGATCTCTGGGTTCCTTTGATCTATGATTGATTGTCTTTCATTAATTTTGGAAGATATTCGCCCATTGTCTCTTTAAATATTTCTTCTGCCTTGTTTTTCTCTTCTCTTTAACTGATTACATGTATATTAGACTATTTGATATTTGTTCTTTTTTCCACTTTTTTCCTCTCGTGTGGGCAATTTCTGTCTTCCAAGTTAACTGATTCTTCTGTATCCAGTATGCTGGTAAGTCTGTTGAAGGAATTCTTTATCTCTGATACCATATTTAATTGCCAGCATTTGACTCTTTTTTTTGTGTGTAATTTCCATTTGTCAGATTATCTGTTGGGTCCTGCCTGTTTGGTATCCATCTTTTTAACTAGATTTTTTTTTTAACATATTAATCATAGTTATTTTAAAATTCCCTGTCAGGTGGTTCTAGCATCTTGATCATCTGTTAGCATGGTTCTATTGATTGCTTTATCTCTTGGTGAGAAGTTGGATTTTTCTCTTGCTTTCTGTGTGTCTCATAATTTTTTGTTGAATGCCAGTATTGTATGGAAAAAAAAAAAAAAACACAGAAGAGACTGAGATAAGTAGTATTTGCACCCGGAAATGAGAACAGCTCTTTTTTTTTTTTTTTTTTTTTCAGGTCATTAGTGTGAGGACTTTAGTGAATTCAGTCAGGCCCGGAGCTGGGTTTGGGTTTTGTTGTTAATCTTTAGTGTCCCACTGCCTTCAAATATCTCCAGCAATTGACTGCTCTTACTTTGCATCTCTTAGAGTGGTACCCGAAGTGCAAAATATTTATTTTACTTTAGTCCTTTTACTTCCGACCTTTCTGTGCTATGATGGGTCCCCACGTACTCAGACTTCATAATATGATCAGCAAGTCTCCACATGATCTGATAAAGGGCCAAATAGTAAACTATGTCTGATTTTGCAAGCCATGCAGTTTGTCACACTATTTAGCTCTGCTGTCGTAACACAATAACAGCCATAGACAATAAGTAAACAAGTGAGCATAGCTGTATTCCAGTAAAACTTTTTTCACAGAACCGGCAGTGAGCCATACTTGTCCAATGACCGTAGTTTGTTGGCCACTCGTTGAGAGCCTTGTTCTTGCACACCATCACCACCCTCCCCACCACCACCATCACCCCCCAGTCTCTCCTACCTCTGTAATGTAAGCTCTGCAAGGGCAGGGATTTTTGCCTGTTCTTTGATTTGACAAGTAGGCTCTCAATAAAAGAATGGGTGAGTGAATTATATTGTGTGCTTCTTATGAACAGTATATAGCTGAATTTTAAAAATTTAGTGTGCTGATCTCTTGTATCTAAACAAATACATTTAATTAAATTGCAGTTGTGATTACTGATATATCTGGGATTATTCTTGTCATATTTTTTTTTCTACTTCTTTCTCTTTTTTCCTCCTTTCCTGCCATCTAAGTTTAATCAAATTTTCATTCTCCTTTTGTTCAGTCTTTTTATTTAGAAGCTACGTTCTATTTAGCTTTCTCTAATAGTGATCCCTACACATTTAATGTGTGTGTGTGTGTGTGTGTGTGTGTGTGTGTGTGTTTAAGTAGGCTCCACGCCCAACCTGGCGCTTGAGCTCACAACCCCGAGTTCAAGAGTCACATGCTTTACCGACTGAGCCAGCCAGGTGCCCCTGACATGTAGGTTTGGTTTGTCAACATTTTAGAGTATTCTTCCTAAATACTTTCAAGACCTTAGAATGCTTCTCTGGGCTTCATATTTCCAATTTCTTGTTATTTCTTAATGTTTTAGTTTTACTTTGTTTTAAGCAGTTTATGCCACCCTGCCCACTGCCATGGTCTTTCCCCTTTTTTTAGAGTTAGAACTTTAGATTTGTTCACCTATTCTTTCCTTTTGTATTAATCTCCTTCTTATCAAAAAACACATTATTAGTAGTTCTTTCAGCAGCAGCCGGTGGTTGGTGAATTCCCCCAAACTTTACCTGAAAATGTTTATGCATCCATGCTCCGATAATTTAACTAGATGATCAAGTTATGCTATTATCTTTGAGCATCTGTTATTTCTCTTCTTTAGTTTTAGAAGTTTTTTCAGCAAGCATCTCCTCAGAGTTTGCCCCTTCCTATCCGTTGTCTCCTTCAGGAACTCCTTTTTTGATTTATGTGAGATTTTTTCACCCCTCTTTCATGTTTTCTGTCACTTTATCTCTGTGTTCTGGGTAGTGATCTTAGGCTTATCTTCCAGATCACTAGCTGTGTCTTTGACTGTATACAGTCTGTTTAATCTGTTTGACTTTTTCATTTCAGTGGCTACTTTTTATTTCCAGAGGTTGTTGATGGTACTTTTGCAAATCTGTCTCTTTTATTCATAGTATCTTTTGCTGTATTTTTATGTACTCTGTTATCACTGTAGTCATCTTAGGCTTTTATATAGCTTCTTTCAGACTATTACATAATCTCTAAGTTTGGGGGGCTCCTTCTAGGCCATGGATCCTCATGGGAGATCATTTTCTTGTTTGGTCAGACTTGTCTTTTGAAAGCTTCCCTTTATCGAAAGGATGTTTCCTCCACGGATCCCATGGTACTAGCTTCCTGGCGGTGGAAGTGGCTTGTCACGGCAGCTGGCACTTGCCTCTGCCCGCCCCTCCCAGCAAATCACCAGCCTGGGGCTCTTTGTCGTCAGTATTTCTCACCCTGAGGTTCTCTCTCTCTGCCCTTAAGATATAAATTTTGACCGCTCAGATGTGTTTTAACTTGGGCTTCAATTTCTCAGGAAATCTCTACTCATCCCTGCTTCATAAAGAATACTGAAGAATATCGCAGATATGTATCTTGTTTTAGAATTTCAGCATAAATATCAACCATCATTTGGTCATCAGAGGATATTAAAGGATTTAGTCATTAGGGAGGAAACCATCATTAAATTTAAGAAATGCTACTTTTAAGTAAAATAATCACTAATTTGAGCAAATTTCTAATTAATGCCCCGTGAGACATGTTGTTGGCAGGTGGTTAGAGTTTAGAAAGTATGTTATTCCCCATTTTCCTTTGCTCTGTCCTTCATTCGTACTGCAGTCCTGCCTCCGTCTTTTCTTCTCTTCCTGTCTCCCTCAATAACAGCCCACATCCTCATCTCCTCTTAAGAAAATAAACCCTACCGTAGAATTCTTATATTTTTGGAAATAGAGAGGTAAAACTGCAGTTCAAATAAATAAGTCAAATTGATAAAAGCCTGACAGAACAAGCTTGATAGGTAGGGATGTACTAAAGACACAGCGGGTTTTCAACCAGGAACACGTGTACCTCCAAGAACACCTCCCTGCATTTACAGAATATATATTAAAATGGGAGAAAGGTTAACAGGGTTTTCATGTTTATCAGAATCAGCCATGCTTTTTAAAACTTGAAACATAATGCCCTAGTATTTGTTTCTTCCAATTAATAAGAAAGGAAAATTATAGAGGGAAGCATTTGTGGATTATAACAGTGTCAGATTTTGTTGGGAAAAATGATCTACTGTTTAAAGTTAATTTTGAAGTCCTTGATCCTAACAGCCTCCCAGACTCCACACCCTAATTCTGGTTCTAGAATACAGTACTCGATTGGCCTGAATATGTCTTAATGTGCCATAGCCTTTTCCTTATTTTTTTGATTCTTAGAAAATGAGGTTTAAAAAATTAAGTAAAATAAAGAAATCTGAGTTTAGTTTAAGATGACTGTTTAGCATTAATCCAACCTGTTTAATCTACTTGACTTCTTCATTTTAATAACTATTTTTCATTTTTAAAGATTGTTAATTGTACTTTTCTAAATCTGCCCATTTTCTCGTGGTAGAATCATCCCACATTGCCTTTTTATAGAAGTAGATAAAGGTGTCTTCACTTCTAGCCCAGTATCCTAAAAAACAAGGCCCACATTGCCCAAGGATTGATCACAAGAACACACACTAATTTTTTGGCTTAATAAGGTTTCCCAAGCAGCTTATCATTCATGCTACAAGATTGATTGCATACTTTCTTTCTTTAAAAACCTTAGGAAAATATTTTCACAAAATAGAAGTGATTTCTTTAAATGGTATCATTTTTACTTCGTGATTTGAACAATTTAATGTTAGCATTTAACACTTTAATGTTAATATTCATGTGGATTGAAATCAGTCTGTCTTATTTGTTGGCATTCATCAAAATGGATTTGGCTTAACCCACATTCTCTTCTAAAATGTCCATAAAGTGTTCACATTAGAATACCTTATGCATAGTCCAAACATGTCAGGCTTCTTGGAGTAGATCTCATCTTTTAGAGGGTCAGACGCGAATTAAATAACAGTGAGTAGGTTAATTAACTAGACCAGAGCCTTTATAGAAGTAGTAGGCTATAAATGCTGTCCTTAGCCACAAAGTGGGTTTAGCCAAACTGGTTTTTTTTAATTTTTAAATGAGTAGCAACATTTGTCTGCTTAAATAATTAAAATAATATTCAAGTTACAATTTTTTAAATTTTAAGTGTTCAAACTCAAAATATTTTGTTTTAGTGTATCTTTGGGATTCTTGGCATACTCTTGATTGTCGCAGAAACACTATTTGTTTTCCCAAAGCTGCTTAAAGGTTAATTGACGGAAGTGAGTGGGTCCTCATGTTTGCTAATATGTGTTGCAGCTCTGTTGGTACACCAGAAGGCCAGAATGGAACGACTTCAAAGAGAACTTGAGATTCAAAAGAAAAAGCTGGATAAACTAAAATCTGAGGTCAATGAAATGGAAAATAATCTAACTCGAAGGCGCCTGAAAAGATCAAATTCCATATCCCAAATACCTTCAGTAAGTCTTTCTGTAATTCTTGTGACCTCTGTGCTTGGGAACATGAGAATAGGCAATCTGTCAGAAGTATAAAGAGTTGGTCTAGTTTTCTAGAAATGCTCCTATTAACTCATACTTGTTTCTTTGCCCTTACCTTCCCTTGCCAAACTCCACGCTTTCTTACCTAATGATAAGAGAATCCAATGTAGATCCTTCTCACACGGAATTATTTTTCAGCTCGAAGAAATGCAGCAATTGAGAAGTTGTAATAGACAACTCCAGATTGACATTGACTGCTTAACCAAAGAAATTGATCTTTTTCAAGCCCGAGGTAAAGTTCAGTGCATACTCAACTGAAATTCATTGTATTAATTTATCAACTCTTTTCCTGTGGCTGAAAACAAACTTCTCAGTTGTAGGCTTATTGTCTCAGATTTGACTTTGGAGCCAGATAGTACTAAAGAACTATTGTGTTTTTCTTCCCCACCCCGACTCCAAAAGAAATTATGTATTTGGTTTAGGAGTAATTTGATAAAATTTGTATTATTCAAACCCGCTTTAGTCTTGTGTTAAGGGAAGACAGTAATTAGTATGTCTGGCTGTGCTATCAAAAGTATTACTGTTATGTATTAGTAGAATCTATAATATTTATTGTAATATTTATTAAGATTAAAATAGAGGTATGCCTATGTCTCTTTCCTATTGCTGTTTTTCCTTTTACCTCTCAAGAATCATGCTTTTTTTAAAAAACGTAATTAAAAGGCATCCCCACCCTAATGGCACTGTCTTAATTAATAAAAGAGAGTAAAAGTATGGCCTGTACTTTTTTAGAACAACTTATTATGAAGCTTGAGCTATTAGTGATAAGCCATAATTGCTTATTGTAGTAAAAAAAAATCTTGACAGTGTAATTCAGTTCCATAGACAGCTAAAAGGAAATTTTATAACTTAAACCTAATTCTGAAGTTAGGGAAATAATAGAATGTATGAAATGGAAAAGATAGAAAAAAGGAAGGAAGCCAACAAAAAAGAAGTCCTTAATTACTCTTGAGTGTGTGCCAAAAATCCATCAAACTGAAAGATGGTGGTTGTGTTTCCTTTTAAAATGTTAATAAGTCATGTTTGACATTCATAGAAAATGCCATATTTAACTTTAAAGAGAGAAAAAGGAATTTAGTGCCGGTCTAGCAACTATAGTTTTTGAACCTGTTCCTTTTATTTAACATCTGAACCATTATATTACATTAGTGTAAGGTTTTAATACTTATTTGGGATCAAGCTATTTATTTAGTTGCTTAAGACCATGTTTGATTGTTTGAAATTATATTTTAAATTGTTACATTTTAAGTTATTTTAACTTGTCACATGGAATAGTGGTCTAGTTCTACATCTGTCACTGTCTTACGGTTTAATTTGGCTTCTTCCCTCATTTACCACTCAGACCTCTGTTGTGAGTACTGTATTATACCTTCCTCAGCTCTTTTGACATCCTTACAGGTAATTTGAGATTAGAAGTGCAAAATAAATGAAAGACATTTCTTCTATTTATACTGTGATCTTTTTTAGAAAGAATATGTTTGCTTTTGAAAAAATAAAATTAAATATTTTTGAGCTATAAACATTGATATATTTACTTTTTATATATTTCAGGACCACATTTTAATCCCAGCGCTATTCATAACTTTTATGACAATATTGGATTTGTAGGTCCTGTGCCACCAAAACCCAAAGGTTAGTGTCTCCATTAAGTGTGAAAACCATTACATCTTGAAAAACAAGATTTTAGAAAAATTTGTTTTTTAGCAACCTTCCACTCTAGAAGTGCTTCAAACATTGGCATTCATGGATGAATTCATCAGGAAGATAGTTGCTTATTTTCACTTATATGCTGGGGATGGGAAAGGATGCAAAAGTGTTATGTACTTAGCTCTTTAAAAGTAATATGCAGGTCCTTAGGATTCATTATATACCCCTCTAAAAGAGCAAGTCTTGGCAAAAGAAATCATCAGGTGCAAAAATTTGAACTCTTTAAAATTTTAGATAAATGAAGAGGAAGACACCTTAGGGAAGTTTACTTTTCATGAGTATTCTGTTGATGCATAATTCTGCATAATCAAAATACTCTAAATTCCAAATGAATCATTTTTAAAAACTAAGGGGCACCTAGGCGCTGAGTCGGTTAAGCATCTGACTCTTGATCTCAGCTCAGTCTTGATCTCAGGGTTGTGAGTTCAAGCCCTGCATTGGGCTCCACGCTGGGTGTGAAAAAAAATTTTTTTACCTACTATCATTTTACATCATTGATAATCAGACCATATGCACACCAAACTAAGATGTCAAAGTAGGTGTGTGGATTTTTTTACTCTACGAATTAAAAGAGAGATGATAACAAGAATGAATCGGTATGTTACTAGCTCTTTGGTTTGTTAGAAGACTTTTCACATTAGCACTCAGTGGAGTTCACTCCGTCATTTTTGTTTAAATATAATTGTATTGGGCCTAGCTGTACCATCATTTTTTTTTTTTTAATTTAAACGTTTCTAAACATAGTTAGCTGGAATGCAATGAACTATTATTCCAGAGGAGCAAAAGTGAGATTAGGGCATTTGTCACAGTAAGCAGTGGTTAAAATACTACATGCTATTTGGATGTTAATTAAATAGAGTAAAGAAAACAGTGGCATAGCCTAGCTTCTTAAAATAAACAAAGTGGGTATTTCAGACTCTGAATAAGTTGCTTTAATATAATCTTTTCACTCTCTTTCAAAAAGTAGAATTGTTCTTATAAAAAGATTCCTGTTTTACTTCTACTTAATCCAGTACTTATGTATTGAGGGTAGGAGGGAGTGTAGATGGAAGGTAGTTGGAAAGGAGGTGAAATGGAATCAGTCATGACAGTTGTTGAAGCAGGATAAGTACACGAGGGCTTAGTTTACCGTTCTCTCCACTACTGGATATGCTTGAAGTTTTTTGTGATAAGAAGTAAGGAAACGTGGAACGGTGAAAGCAAAGGATGGGAAGCCTTTCCTTAAATTTACAACATGTCAAGGGAAGGGGTCCGAGATGGTGTCCTAGGAAGACTCTGAACTTACCTCTTCCACAAACACACCAAATCTACACCTACATATGTATGGAGCAGTTCCACCTGAAGAAGAACTGGGGGGCTCACTGAACAGCTCTGCACGACAGAGGGTAGAAGGACCACATAGAGATTGGAAAGAGAGATAGAGACACAGGAACCATGGGAACCCCACTCCCTACACTACAAACTGCAGTAGGGGGAGATAGCACTGAGGAGCCCGCGCACAGATTTGCCCACCTGGCCCCAGAGGAAAAACAAAAAATAAAACAAAGACGTGGTTTAAAGGGCAACGGGAATATAAGTGAGGAAAACCCATTTACCAAACCTAGAGTGTCCACCAAACGGTGAGGGAACTGCTGCAACTCTCTGGGGTCAGAAGTGCCAGCAAGTACCATGTTTACCTTCTCCCACCACTATGATAGCACAAATGGGAGCAAAGTCTAGCCAACCTGCCCTCTCAGCAAGACTCGGGCCTCTTCCCACACCAGTTCTGGCCATCCTTCCAAAATGGCCTCATGCGCCTATGCCTACCTGAGCTCCAGCCATCCCACCAAAGGGCCCCGATGCAGTGCGCACTGGTAGACACCCAGCCTGCACCCACTGCAGTTCCAGCCGTCCTACCAGGGCACCTCTGCACGGAGTACCCTGGGTCTCCGCTCACACCTGCTACAGGCTCCAGCCGGCCAGCCAAAGCTGCCGGGCACACACATCTTTGTGGGGACATTCCTACACAGGGCCACTCCTTCAAGACTGAAAAAGGTCTTTTTTTTCTTTTGCCTAATTCATAGAAATAAACACAGAAAATCAAACAAAATGAGACGGAGGAATGTGCTCCAAACAAACAAAGACAGAACTACAGAAGAGGAACTAAATGAAACAGAAATAAACAATCTACTTGATAAAGAATTCAAAGTAATAGCCATAAAGATGCTCACTGAACTTGAGATTAGAATGGATGAGTTCAGCGAAAACTTGGACAAAGAGATATAAAATATAAAAAGAATCAGAGTTAAAGAATGCAATTGCTGAAATGAAAAATACACTGGAAGGAATGAGCAGATTAGAGGATGCAGAAGAATGGATAGACCATCTGGAGTCAGGGTAATGGAGAGCACCCAAACTAAACAGCAAAAGAAAAAAAAGAATGTTTTAAAAAAAGAGGATAGGTTAAGAGACTTCTGGGACATCAAGAATAGTAACATTCAGGGGCACCTGGGTGGTTCATTCAGTTAAGCATCCAGCTTCAGCTCAGGTCACGATTTCACGGTTTGTGAGTTCAAGCCCTGTATCAGGCACTATGCTGATAGCCTGGAGCTGCTTCAGACTCTGTGTCTCCCTCTCTCTCTGCCCCTCCCCTACTCATTCTTGTTCTCTCTTTGTCTCTCTCTCTCTCTCTCTCTCTCTGTCTCTCTCAAAAATAAACATTAAAAAAATAATTTAAAAAAATAGTAACATTCATATTATGGGCATCCCAAAAGGAGAAGAGAGAGAGAAAGGAGCAGAAAACTTATTTGAAGAAATAATAGTTGAAAACTTTCCTAACCTGGGGATGGAAACAGACATTCCAATTCAGGAAGCACAGGGAGTCCCAAATAAAATAAACCCAAAGAGGTCCACACCAAGGCACACAATTAAAATGTCAAAGATTAAAGATAGATAATCTTAAAAGCAGTAAGAGAACAGGAATTAATTGTATATAGGGGAAAAACTCCATAAGACTCGGCTGATTTTTCAGCAGAAACTTTGCAGCCACAAGGGAGTGGCATGATATATTCAAAGGGCTGAAACGAAAAAACCTACAACCAAGAATACTACTTAGCAAGATTATCATTTAGAATTAGAGAGGTAGAGTTTCCCAGACAAAACTTAAGAGTTCACCACCACTAATCCAACCTCATAAGAAATGTTAAAGGGACTTCTTTAAGCAAAAAAGAAAAGACTGTAACTAGAAATAAGAAAATAATGAAATGAAAAAATTTCCCAGGTTAAAGCAAACTTATGGCAAAGATAGTTGATCAATCACTTATAGAACTTAGTATGCAGGCTAAAAGACAAAAATAAAATCAATTATATCTAAAGAAAATTAGTTAAGGGATTCACAAAATAAAAAGATAAAATATAATATCTACTTAAAACATAGAGGAGGGAGTAAAAATGTAGTGCATTTAGAGTATGTTCAACTTAAGCAATCATTGACTTAATATAGACTGCTAAATACTTAGGATGTTACATATGAACTTAATGTTAACCACAAACCACAAACCAATAATAAATACACAAAAAGTAAAGAGACAGGAATCCAAACACAACACTAAAGAAAGTAATCAACACATGGGAAGAAAGCAAGAGAAGAAACAGAGAAGAACTACAAAAACAACCAGAGAACAACAAAATGGCAATAAGTACATACCTATCAGTAATTACTTTAAATGTAAATGGTCAAAATCCTCCAATCAAAAGAAATAGGGTGACTAGATGGATAAAATAACAAGGCCCATGTATATGCTCCCTACAAGAGACTCACTTCAGACCTAAAGACACTGAAAGGGATGGAAAAAGATACTCTGCAAATAGAAGCAAACAAACAAACTGGGGTAACAATACTTATATCACACAAAGTAGACTTTTTTTAAACATTTTTTTTAATGTTTATTTATTTTTGAGAGAGAGAGAGAGACAGAGACAGAATGTGAGTTGGGGAGTGGCAGAGAGAGAGGGAGACACAGAATCCGAAACAGGCTCCAGGCTCTGAGCTGTCAGCACAGAGCCCAACACGGGGCTCGAATTCACGGACCACAAGATAATGACCTGAGCCAAAGTCAGATGCTTAACTGACTGAGCCACCCAGGTGCCCCAAAGTAAACTTTAAAATGAAGACTCTAATGAGACAAAAAAGGGTATTATGTAATGATAAAAAGATCAACAGAAGGATATTACAATTATAAATACTATGCACCCACCAATAGAGCACCTAAATATATGAAACAAATATTAAGAGACATAAAGAGAAATTGATAGTAATACAATAAGAGTAGGGAACTTTACAACCCCACTTACATCAATGGATAGATCTTCCAGACAGAAAATAAGGAAACATTGGCTTATGAACAACCCATTAGATGACATGGACTTAACAGAAAATTTCATCCAAAAGTAGCAGAGTACATATTTTCAAGTACACATGGGACATTCTCCAGGATAGATCACATATTATGCCTTAAAACAAGTCTCAGTAAACTCAAAACTGAAATGTGAAACATGTTTCCAACCACAATGTTATAAAACTAGAAGTCATTTACAGGGAAAAAATTGGGGAAACAACAAATATGTGGAGGCTGAACAACATATTAAACAACCAATGCATCAATGAAGAAATCACAGAGGAAGTAAAAAAATACTTGCAGACAAATAAAAATGGCAACACAGTTTCAAAATCTCTGAGATGCAGCAAAAGCAGTTCTATGAGGGAAGTTTATAGCAATATAGCAATATAACCTCAAGAAACAAGAAAAGTCTCAGATTATCTAACCTTACACCTAAAGGAACTAGAAGAAACACAACAAAACCAAAATTAGTAGAAAGAAGGAAATAATAAAGATAAGAGTAGAAATACAATAGAGTCTAAGAAAAACAATAGAAAAGATCAATGAAACCAAATCTAGTTTTTTGAAAACATAAGCAAAATTGATAAATCTTTAACCAGACACATCAGGAAAAAGAGGACTCAAAATCAGAAATGAAAAAGGAAAAGTAATAGCCAACACCCACAGATATACAAAAGATTATAAGAGATTACTATGAGAAATTATATGCCAACATTTCGACAGCCTAGAAGAAATGGATAAATTCCTAGAAACAAACATTATTCCAGGACTGAATCAGGAAGAAACAGAAAATCTGAACATTTCAATAACTTAGTAACGAAATTGAATCCGGAATCAAAAAACTCTCAACAAACAAAAGTCCAGGACCAAATGGCTTCACAGGTGAATTCTGCCAAACGTTTGAAGAAGAGGTAGTACCTATCCTCCTCAAACTATTCCAAAAAATAAAAGAGGAAGGAAAACTTCCAAGTTTATTCTACAAGCCCAGCATTATATCCTGATACAAAACCAGACCTTTTAAAAACACTACAAAAAAAGAAAGGAAAGAGAGAAAGGAAGGGAGGGAGGGAGGGAGGGAAGGAAGGAAGGAAGGAAGGAAGGAAGGAAGGAAGGAAGGAAGAAAGAAAGAAAGAAAGAAAGAAAGAAAGAAAGAAAGAAAGAAAGAAAGAAAGAAAATTACAGGCCAGTATCCCAGATGAACATAGATACAAAAATCTTCAACAAAATATTAGCAAACTCAATTTCAACAATACACTAAAAGGATCATTCACCACAATCAACACAATCAAGTGAGATTTATTACAGGGATGCAAGGATGGTTTAAAATCTACAAATCAATCAACATGATATACCACATTAACAAAGTGAAGCATAAAAACCATATAATCACCATAATAAATGCCGAAAAGGCATTTGACAGAATTCAGTATCTGTTCATGATAAAACCTTTGAACAAGGGGTGCCTGGGTGGCTCAGTCAGTTGAACGTTTGACTCTTGATTTCAACTCAGGTCATGATCTCATGGTTCATGAGATCGAGCCCTGTGTCAGGCTTTGCTCTGAGAGCACAGACCCTTCTTGAGATTCTCTTTTCCTCTCTCTCTTAAAATAAATAAACATCAAAAAAAAAACTTTAAACAAAAGTGGGTTTGGAAGGAATATACCTCAACATAATAAAGGCCACATATGACAAACCCGCAGCTAACATTATAATCATTGGTGAAAAGCTAAAAGCTTTTCCTCTAAGATCAGGAACAAGACAAAGATGTCCACTTTGGCCATTTTTATTCAGCATAGTACTGGAAATCCTAGCTGCAGATTCAGAAAAGAAAAAGAAAAGGCATCCAAATTGATACGGAAGGAGTAAAACTGTCTCTATTTGCAGATGACATAATGCTATATATAGAAAACCCTGAAGATGCCACCAACAAAACTGTTAGAACTAATAAATGAATTCAGTAAAGTTGTAGGATACAAAATTAATATGCAGAAATCTATTGCAGTTCTATATACTAGCAACAATGTAGCAGAAGAGAAATTAAGAAAACCATCCCATTTATAGTTGTATCAAAGAAAAGTAAAATACTTTGGAATAAATTTAACCAAGAAGGAAAAAATACCTATGCTCTGAAAACTATAAGGCATTGATGAAAGAAATTGAAGACAACAGAAACAAATGGAAAGATGTATCATGTTCGTGAATTGGAAGACTTAATATTGTTAAAATGTCTGTACTACCAAAGCAGTCTACATTGAGATTCGGTGCAGTCCCTATCAAAATACCAGTAGTATTTTTCATAAAACTAGAACAAATAATCCTAAAATTTGTGTGGAACCTGAAAGATCCCAAAGAGCCAAACAAATCTTAAGGCCAAACCTGGAAGTATCAGAATCCCAGATTTTAAGATACGGTACCAGCACAAAAATAGACACATAGATCAATGAAACAGAATAGAAAGCCCAGAAATACCCACCCATATATCATCAACTAATCTACAACAAAGGAGGCAAGAATATAAATGGAGAAAAAATAATCTCTTCAATAGATGGTATTGAGAGTATTAGACACCTACATGTGTCTAAAGAAAGAAACTGAAAAAAAAAAAAAAAAAAAAAAAAAAGGAAACTGGACCACTTAAAAATAAACCCTAAATGGATTATAGACCTAAATGTAAGACCTGAAACCATAAAATCCCTTAAAGAAAACACAGGCAATAATCTTTTGGACATTGGCCTTAGCAACATTTTTCTAGATGTGACTCCTCAGGCAAGGGAAACAAAAGCAATATTGGGACTACATCAAACTAAAAAGCTTTTGCACAGCAAGGAAATCACCAACAAAATAAATAGGTAACCTACTGAATGGGAGAAGATATTCGCAAGCAGTATATCTGATAAGGGCTTAATATCCAAAATATTAAGAACCATACAACTGGGTTGTATACAACTGGGTTGTATAATATCCAAAATATTAAGAACCATACAACTGGACACCAAAAAAACCCCACACATAATCCAATTTTAAAACGGGCAGAGGACCTGAGTAGACTTTTTCCAAATGCTACAAATCACTAATCGTCAGGGAAATGCAAATCAAAACTATAATGAAATAACACCATTCAGAGTGGCTAATAATCAAAAAGACAAGAAGTAAAAATTAAAAACTCAATTTGAAAAAGACCAGAAATAACAAGTATTGATGGGGATGTGGGAAAAAAGGGAACCCTTGTGTACTGTTGGTGGGAATTTAAATTGGTACAGCTACCATGGAAAACAGTATGGAAGTTCCTCAAAAACTAGAAATACCATATAGTCCAGTAATTCCACTGCTGGGTATTTACCCAAAGAAAATGAAAACATGAACTTGAAAAGATACATGCATCCCTATGTTTATTGCAGCATTATTTACAATAAGCAAAATATGGAAGTAGCCTAAGTGTCCATTGATAGATGAATGGATAAAGAAGATGTGGGGTGTGTGTGTGCGTGTGCACATGTGCACAATGGAGTATTATTCAGCCATAAAGAAGAATGAAATCTTATTCATGGCAACATGATGGACCTAGAGAGTATTATGCTAAGTGAATAAATCAGAGAAAGACAAATACCATATGATTTCATTTATATGTGGAGTCCAAAACAACAACAACAACAACAACAAAACAGATGCAGACTAATAAATACAGAGAACAAACTAATGGCCTCTGGGGTGGAGGGAGATGGGCAAAATAGGTAAAGGAGATTAAGTGGCACAAACTTCCAGTTATAAAATAAGTAAGTCACAGACGAAAAGTACAGCATAGGGAATAGTCAACAATATTGTAGTAACTTTGTGCGGTGACAGATGGTAACTACGTCATGATGAGCATTGTGTAATGTATAGAATTGTTGTATACCTGAAACTACTAGAACACTGTATGCCAACATTTCAATTTAAAACATTCATAACATGTCAAATGATGAAATATGGCATATTATTATTTCCAAAAAAAGAAAGAAGAAAAAACCTTACTAGCTTGTTCACAAAAGATAAAAATTTGCATGCTATTTTGGGGAAATACAGAATCAGACATTCTTCCCTTAGGGCTAAAATAGAGAATTATTTATTAGTTTCATTTATAGAGGTTTATTTAGTTAGAAATGATTTTATAGTTCTGCTTTACACTGCATCTTTGTTTTTTTTTTAACGGCTAAAATTAGTATGGAAATCACAAGCCATCCTTTGCAATCCAACTTCCTCCTTTTAAATTCTGGTTTCCAAATACCTCTAATAAAAAGATTGGTAAGTTTAAGTACCAAATGAGATTATGCAGATATAAGGAAACCATTGGAGATTTTTCATTAAAAAAAAAAAAAAATGTGGGTCCCTAGGGGCGCCTGGGTAGCACAGTCGGCTAGGCATTCAACTTTTGGTTTCAGCCCAAGTCATGATCTCACAGTTTTGTGAGTTCGAGCCCCCATCAGGCTCTGAGCAGGCAGTGCAGAGCCTGCTTGGGATTCTCTCTCTCTGCCCCTTTCCCACTCGCACCCCTTACTGTCTCTGTCTCTCTCAAGATAAATAAATAAAGCTTAAAAAAAATTTTTTTTAATTTGTAGGTCCCCTATTGATTGCCTTAGATATCTAAATAATGAAGATAATGCTGGTGTTTAATAATAGATTGAAATGTTAATACAAATAGTACCCCTTCCTAAAAACTTTTGTAGTTAAACAAAAAGGATAGACAAAGTTTTTTAAATGTGCCAGGTAGGAATGTTTTCTAACACCTAAGTGAGACCAAAATTCTAATAAGTAGGATGGAGCCCGAGATTAAAACAATTATTCAATAAAAGTGTTTCCCAAGTATGAAATGTGAAATCATTTTAAATGGTAAAATGTCAAAATAAATCTTAACTATTTATTTTAATGTGGGTAGGAAACATTAACTAGTATTTTCAGACCCTTGATTTTTCAAATATTTTCATTTACAAAACCCTTAATTAGATATTTTTAACTTAAAGAAAATTACTGTATAAATAACACTTTCAGGTTGCTCATGCATATGGCAAAAATTGTCATGATGCCTAAAAATTGCTACCAATGCCTGAAAGTCGACAGTTTTGCAATAAAGTAAGTATTCTTTCAGACTAATCAGTAAAAAAGATGCTGCCAAAGGGGGACAGAATACCAAACGTCACTTAATTATTTTAAGTTTGTTATAAAAACTTGACTTCCTATATTTTATCTACTAGATACCGCAGTGTGGATTTTAGGTTATCTGAAAAGCTATCATTTAGTTACCAACTCAGTAGAGTAGGTGGAATTTGCAAATTAATAGACAGCATTTTAACATAGTTTGAATCTTTACATTGTAAACCTCAGCAGGAGAGTCCCAGCAAGCAACACGCGCTCCTTTTACCTTAAATCTCCCTGAATAATTTGCAGGAACTCTCTCCTAACATTTCTAATGGGATTCCCACAAGAGTAGTTTCATAACTGTAATTTCATCTTAGATACAGCCTTGGAGGAATATAATTATTCTTGATATTTAAGATACCTTAATCCTTTCAAACAGTCTAGAACATCGGCCTCTTAGAGCTGCAGTGGCTTTAGTTTATGAGAAAGATCAGACCTGGAGGGTATGTGGTTTATCTGAGATCACAGAACAAAGTCATGAATGAGTAGCAGACCCAGGAACAGAACTTCACCTCATGTTCTTTCTACTGTTCCATAATAAGTAGGATTTTAAAATGAACTGAGAGATAAAGGATGGTAAAATGTTCATACTCAATTTGCTTCTCCAAGTCTATTGTTGATCCATAGTGAGGATTTGAGAAATTAGCTCATCTTTTTATTTTTATTTGTGTTGGTCAAGGCTTACATTCTTAGCAGATAGAGGACGTTTACCAAAAACGTCCATTCCTGGAAGAAAACAGAAATAAAAATACCACTTCAGTGGGGAATGAAACTCTAGCATTAATGAGATATAAACTTTGTCAGTATTGCAGTACGATGGATACCTTTTCCCAGTCTTAAGGTGACATGGGAATTTGCTGTTGGGTCCCCTGTGAGTTGATTGCGGTTTTCTCCTGCTATAAATTGGAGAAAAGATGCTCTTTTCCCCTGAAGGACATAGCGGGGTGACCCCGTCATGTCCATGTTGGCTCCCCGGCACAGAGCACCCGGCTCCCTAGAGGTTGGAGAGAACGGAGCTTTGTGTCAGTTTCAGGTCGAGGCTTCATTTGCTTGACAGGCTGCTTTCCTGCTGTGCAGTCACAGGTGTCTAAAGTTGCCCGTAATTGATGACTTCGTGCTTTTTGCTTCTAAAATCATTCTTTTGCTTCCTTATAGATCAAAGGTCCACCATCAAAACACCAAAGACTCAAGACACAGAAGATGATGAGGGGGCTCAGTGGAATTGTACTGCCTGTACTTTTTTGAACCATCCAGCCTTAATCCGCTGTGAACAGTGTGAGATGCCAAGGCATTTCTGAGCCAAAAGGCCCTATATCTCTAAAACCACATCTGAAGTTCAAGAAACTAGTCTGTCATCAGGGGAAAAGTTTCACTGCTACATAGGATTTTGTCAAATTGAAGGTGTGACAGGATGGTGTTGTGCTAATGGTAAATGTCAGCCCACAGAGCTAATAATACCTCAGTCTAATGTCATGGGCAGTTGAAATTCATCACATGAAAGGTAATCTGCTGAAAGACTTGGTTGCCCGCTGCCTAACCATGTACAGTGTTACCAGTAGCCCGTTATGGATAATTCTCAATCTATTAATGCCTAGGTGTTCCCAGTACCTTTTCCCCCTCATGTCACTACTGAATTTTGACAGGAGGAAGGAATAGAACGATGGCTTTTTTTTTTAAAGCTTTCGGTGAAACACTACAAACATGAAGAAAAGGAACAAGGTTTAACTATTTAAAAACTGTTTGCTGCCGCATGGTGCCAATGGATGGGGGAAGAACTTCATGAATCTGTGGTACTCTTGGCCTTGTCTTTGTCTTCCCTGAAAACGTCTCCACTCTGTGAAGCCAGCATCTGGGCTCTAAAGATGAAAAGGAAAGCAGCATGCATTGTCTGTACAAACATGCAGTGAAATATCCCAAAGCTTTTCCTACTGTACAGATCTCTCGAGTCTGCTTTAAGTGATTTCTTTTCTTCTTTATTATTTTCTTATATTTCTATATGTATAGTGTAATAGTCTTTTGTTAACTAATTTTCTTTTTTCCTTTTAGTGATTAAGCACGATCATGTCCCTTTTTAAGCCTTACCTGAGAGAAGCAATGCCTTAAAATAAAAAAAAAAGCATTAACGAAATGAAGCTGTGCACAAAATAACCTTCCTCTACTCACTCTGTACTTTGCCCTCATGAGTGCCGATGTTCTGTGAAGACATTCAGATGCTGCCCAGTGAATTGCAGGAAATATTCCAAGACTTACGTCGATAAGTCACACTATCTGTACTGACTTCGGCAGTGGGCGGCACAACGGTGTTTGATCTCCCACAGGGAAGCTTAAAACAAAAGGTATTTTTAACCCACTGACAGAGCAACAAGGTTGAGCTTGCTCCACCTGCCTGGTGTCCCACAGAACTCTCACGGGAGATTACGATCGGGAAAGTACAGTTTGCAAAACCAGCAACAGCGGCCGTACCTACAGCCCTGGTGTGGGGAGAAGTTTCAATGCTTTACTGTTGGGG
Source organism: Panthera pardus (assembly GCF_024362965.1). Taxonomy (NCBI): domain Eukaryota; kingdom Metazoa; phylum Chordata; class Mammalia; order Carnivora; family Felidae; genus Panthera; species Panthera pardus. The sequence goes on along the minus strand of NW_026526732.1, from coordinate 17,368,403 downwards.
CAGTCCGTTTCTAAACCTGACTTGGTGGCAGTATCATGCGTATTTATAAAACGAGGCTAGTCATATTTAGGACAACTGAAGGAAAGCTGGAAAAAAGAAAAACAAGCAAACTTGAACACTGAAGCAACCTCAAGCATCTCTTTATTTTGATGATCTATTTTTATAAGGAAAATAAATATTCAGATGATCGGGAATGTATATAACTAAATGAAATCAAGAAAAAGAAATAACAGTATGCATTTAAGAGCAGAATTATGAAATTATCTATCAGTGCTTAGAACGGGGCTAAGGGAAGTGCTGAAATGTAGCAAAAAGGTAGGAGATAATGTTGACTGTCACCCATTGTAAATGTCTGCAAATGGATATTTTTTAAATAGGCAGGATTATTACAGGTGATCTGTATGAATGTCAGAGCCTCGACTTCCGGGCTTTGCATCTTGTATATGGGAAGAAATAGGACAATCCTAGTTAATTAGCCCATAGACCCAAAGCCCTTACATTTGATACGTTTTGTTTTAAAACTAGGCCTTGTTTTTCAGCTTCATCTGCAGTTCTATGTGAAGATTGATAAATCAGTTTTTACTTGTTTTATTAATAAAACGTAATTTGGATATCTTGAGTTGATGGTTTTGTGATTTAGCTGGGTAAACTATCTTTGTAACAGATAAGTTATTTATAAAAATTAAAAAACTTATATTCTAATGTGGATTTTTGTGACTTGTTTTTAAAGTTTGTGGGACAGAAGACAGTTTCTACCCCAGCCGAACATTTGATAGTTAATTGACATCAGAGAGAACTCATTCCCTAGAGTCTTCTCGTGACAGATGGCATTCAACTGCATTTCTTGGATGATTTTTCGCCATTTCCTCAGGCTTCTTAACTAATGAAAGAAAGCGACCCTGTTTCAACTGAGCCAAAAACAATGTAATACTGCTTCTTTTTCGTAGTTACTGCTTTTCCTTTCATTTCTTTTTGGGTTTTTACCGTTTACCTCATTGGAAGCGTGATATCTTGGGCCATTAGGCTGGAGGAGTCACTTAGTATCTACTTTATCCCATAATGTGTAGGTGCTGGGGATCCCAGTGGTGCTTCTCTTGAAGAGAATCTCTATATTAAGACTTTCCGAAAAATATAACTTGGTTTTTCTGAGTATGAAAAAAAGAAAGTAGCGTCTGCTGACCTCTTTATGTCGTAACCGTAGAAAGCCCTGCCTTGCCTCGATTGGTGTTTTAAACCTAGTGAGACAGAAATACCCTTTGCCAAGGAATATGAGGCCTGGACTTGCTGGTGGTCTGGAAACCACCTTCAAGAATTACTGCACTAAAATAGAATTACGGACACTAAGAACCTCAGATGGAAAGATGGACTTCTGTTTCTCATCACTGTTATCCTTGGGTGTTGACGTTCTCTTATTTAAAGGTGAGGTGGGCAATTAGTTCGGGGAGCCTGGATTTCTCAGAAAAGCTTATATTAACAGAATAGTGGCCAGTATATGCTCTTATAACTAATACATTATGCAAAGATGCATGTCATATTGCAGGTTTTTGTGAAAAGTATGAACATTAATTTTTCTTTTAAAATTTACATTTACTTTAAAAAAAATTTTTTTTTTTTTTTACATTTATTTATTTTTGAGAGACAGAGAGACAGCGCAAGCAGGGGAGGGGCAGAGAGAGAGAAGGAGACACAGAATCAGAAGCAGGCTCCAGGCTCCGAGCTGTCAGCACAGAGCCCGACGCGGGGCTCAAACCCACGAACCGTGAGATCGTGACCTGAGCTGAAGTCAGACGCTCAACCGACTGAGCCACCCAGGCACCCCCCCGTTTACTTTTTTAAGTGACCAATCTAGATGAATCTGCAGTCTAATATTGACTTTATATTGGAGAATTGAAATTGTGCAGAGAATCATATCCATAGGTAGTCAAAACTATGTTAGTTATTAACTTTAAACGTATTTTAAAGCATTTTTAAACCGCAGACTTCCCTGACATTTCATCATACCTCTATCCCAGTTAAATGTTGACGGGACAGTCCAGTGAGCAGTGATGGGTTTAAGAAGTGAATGGTGTAAGCTATCATATTCAGTCCCTGAGTGATTGAAGTTGGCTGTATTGCCTTAGAAAATGATGTTAAATCTGTAGTGGCACTGAAGGCCGTTCCAGATGTAATACCTTCATGCTGGGTGTTAGCATAACTTCCCTTATGATATTACAAAATACTTCTATTTCTCTGTGACAAACATATTTTTGACTCCAGTTCTTAGAAGCTACAATTATTATATCCATATTACTTGAAGATGAAATGGTTTGAGGCTGCATTTTAGTTTTTATTGCTTCCATCTGAAGTAAAGCAACTGAGAGAAAAGACTTCTAAAGAAAACACAATTTTGTAGCTTTATATTTGTTAAAGGAGGATTTTCCAACCCTCAGTGTGCAATAGACTGGGTTTGTTTTTTTGTTTTGTTTAAGAGAATGTAGTTAATCATACAGAAATGCTTGCTGTAATACCTTGTCTTTGCAACTATACATTTCTTCCTATATTCTAGGTTCAAAAATAGAACTGCCCTGTTATAATGGTTGATTGACTTACCTAGTTCTTTAGAAAGGTTGTGAAAGCACTTGGAGGCTATTGATTTTTTTAATTTCGGTATAGTTAACATACAGTGTTCTATTAGTTTCAGGGATAAAATATAGTGAGTTAACAACTCTATACTCTGTGCATTTGCATTTCTGGCACTATGGCACCTTGCTCCCTAGACCACTCATCTTAAGAATCAGGCCAGTTGAGGTCCAATTCTGGCATCTCCCTAGATTTACTCTGTAACCCTAGGATAGTTCCTTGCTTTTATTTCCCTGCCTTGTTAAATGAAGATAATTATATTAATTATGTTAAGCCTGCCTCACAGGAGTGCTGAGAGCCTTAAGGTGAAACTATCTGAGCCAACCCCTTCTCACTAGGAACTTCCCTATCCTTAAGCAGTGGGTCATGTTTTTGAATGGGTTTTTGATGCATTTTTCTCATCAGTATCAATGAGTGAAACGGTAAGTTTGCTATTATTTGTCTGAAGTGGCCTAGGGACATCACGGTGGACCAGAATTTGGGATTTCGGTCACTGCGATTAAATTACTTCATGCCTTTTAATGTCAAAAAGTTACTTGTTTTGCCAAGATTATCAAAGGCTAACCTGAAGATCAAGTGTGTTTATATTTCTGTTGTGTGTCCAGCTATCTAAAGAACGTGTATTTTATGGTGGAGTATGACATGATTTCTCCAGGAAAATAAACACTTTCTTCAAAGGACTTACTCCAGTGTTTGCACATTTGCATATTTGTCTCAAGGCTGAAATTGACCGAAGGTACACGTCATTCTAGCCTCTCTCTTTACCAATCCCCTACTTTACCTCCTTTTTTTCCCCTTTAGGGCAGGAATACATCCTTCCTCTGACCCAAACTATATTCCAAAAGTGTTTATTGACCCTCATAGCACAGTGGGCAAACACTAAAATATTTCCGCCATGGAAATGCTTTCCAGAGATTTTTAAAAGAAAACAAAAACCAAAAAACCAGACTTCCATTCCCACCTGTGAGCCCACCCGTCATTTCTTACAGCTAAGTGGCTTTTTCACACTGCTCTTACTGGTTCTCCTGCCTCCTGTTTCTTACTCTTCCTTGCACTGTGCAGCCAGGGTTAGAGGTAACACCATGCCCATGCTCCCCTGTTTAGAAATCTTTATTGTTTCCTGACAATAAGCTGACTGGGTTTACTTGTAAAATTCTGTAGCTTGTCTTCAGGGTGGTTTGTTACTTTCCTACGGAATACTCTTAGAACAATCAGCCTGTTCACTTCCCTTAGCCTTAGGGCACATCCCCACCAAGGTACTTTTGTCCATTCCACTTCCTCTCTCTGAGTTTAAACCTTCAAGGATCAGGTCAGGGGTCAAGGTCATGAGGCCTTCCCAAGCTACCCTCTTGTGGCACTTGCTATATTTTTTGCCCACTTGGCATTTATTGCCGCTTTGACCTGTCCATTCATAAACTGACAGGGTAGGTATTAAGACGTAGCCCTTTGTGTCTCCACAGTAAATACCCCGTATGCATAGAAAGAGGTCCGTAACTGTTGATGGTGATGATGATTGAGGGCCATTTCTAACATTTAAACGATGGGTACAGCCGCTATATTTCACATAGGACCAATATAAGTTACAGATTCCCAGGCCAGCCAGTAGTTAATAGGAATGCTTTGCATTTAAAATGCTAGGATATGGCACAATGCTATTGGGATATGTAAATGTAGCAAAATAATAGGATGTTTCAGTTATCTTCTGTGTGGAGAAGTAGAGACCTTGGTGGATATTCTGGAAAATACAGACATTGCCATTTGAAATTGAGGTCCCTGATTCTGTTCTATCTGATTTTACTTCAAAGCTTAAATTTTGCCTTTTCTTGGAGTCAGATATTTGAGTGGCTTCTTGTTCTTAGACATGATAAGGATCCAAAAAAATTAACTCACAACTGAAGCAAAGGGACATGAGAGAGTTGTGGGGTTTTTTTGTTGTTTTGTTTTTTTTGTTTTCTGAGAACACTGGTCAAGAGGAGAGGGGAAAAAAGAAAATTGAATGAAGAAGGTGTGATAACCCTCTCCTCCTTTTTCCCAAGAAAGGTGAAAAGGCAGGCTTCTGACCAGGTGCATGATAGCAGAGAGTGTATTTGTGAATTGTGTAAGTAGGACCAACACACTGCCTGTGTGATGAGTGCCATCAAATGTACGTTCTATTACCAACAGTAATTAACTACCTTTTGGGTTTTTAATAGAATTATTTCACAAACCCATATGCTGAAGAACCAGATTCTTTCCACAGAACAGTCTACACATCTTAGAACTACCAACCCGGGCAGCCTGGCTCTACGAAGCCACTGAATGAGAAGTCGTACACACAATCTCATTGCAGTGAATGATCATAGGTGATTTTTGTTAAGACTGTGAAGTGTCCCAAAGTTACAATTATATTTAATATCGAAAAGCAAAAACATACAGCAAAGTGTTTGGAACTTGCACACTTGTATTCCTCTCTTTACCAACCACAATCTCTCTTCCATCATTCATAACCATGAATAACCTACAGTTAAATGCAGTGGGTTCACATTACATGGAACAAATGGCCCCCACATTCTAAGACAAGTGAAATAAAGAATAAGCAGGACTCACTGAAAACCTTAGGCCAACTGTCACTTTTTCCTCTGAGCATCTGTGCTGTGGAATCTACATTTGCTGCAGTGCAGAGATCGTGAGGACCCCCTCCCCAGAGTCGTACAGGGCTTTCATTTTCATGGCATTTTGACAGACCCATCCATCCACAAGTAAAAGGATTTTATTGCTGTAACGAGTGTCACTGATTCTATTTCCTCTGTTTTCTACAGGCGTGATACTGAGAAAAAAAGTCCTTCATTCTCAGAAAGTGCAGGTTGGTAACATTTCGGCTTTGTCCTCTCTAGACAGAATGACGAACTGCCTTCAGTGTTTCCTTACACCATCTGTTTTAATGAGGGTCTAGCTTCCTCTACCGTGTTTTATGAAGTATAGTGGGACGTGGGACCTCTTGCATCCTGATTTGCTTAGAGAATGGGCTTAATGCTTGTCTTCTGGTGAGGGGGCAGAATGGCCATACTGATGCTTAGCCCCAGGACCAAACTGTGATTCAATCTTGCGGGGTCAGAGCATCTCTTCTTAGCACATCCTTGAGTGGCCAAGAACGCATTTTCCTAGCCGAGTAGAAGTAACTACCTCATGTTTCATTTACCTGTTTCCTCTCACGAATGTAATCAAATTGATCTGACAAGATCTCCTTCTTCAGGAGATAAATTGTCTGCGATGCAGTATTTCATTTTTTTAATGTTTATTTATTTATTTAGAGAGAGAGCACTAGTGGGGGAGGAGAAGACAGAGGGACATGGAGAATCCAAAGCCATCCAAAGCAGGCTCTGCACTGAGAGCAGAGAGCCCAAGACAGGGCTCGAACTCCCAAACCGTGAGATCGTGACCTGAGCCGAAGTCGGACGCTCAACTGACTGAGCCACCTGGGCACCGACGGTTTTTTAGATAGGACTAACGTGCTCACTATGTGAGGCACGATTCTAGATGCTTTACAAATATGAACTCATGTAATCCTCAGAAGAGCCCAAAGAGCTAGCTGTTCTGATATCCCCATTTTACAGACCAGGAACTGAGGCAGAGAGATTAAGTGACCTGTCCAGGGTCACACAGCTGGTAAGACTCAGGCCCAGAGTTCCCACTCAGGCCTCTGACTCCCGTCCCGCTTTTAACCACCACGACATGCTGCCTTCAGGCTTCTCCGTCTCCTGCGAATGGATATTTATTCCTACTTCCTCCAAAGTGGCTATGGTAAGTTATCAGCTCTCAGTCTCTAGAATCATCTTTAGATTTTAGGAGACGCTTTACTTCCAACTTGTGCTGCTTCCTCCTTTGCCAGTCTTCCAACTCTTCCTCTGATGTGTGAGGCCGAGGTCTCTTTCTGTGGTCACCACCGTGCACCCTGCTCCCAGCGGGGCCCGGCACGTAGCAGACGCACAGCAAATTTTAAGTTCAGCCCGTAAATCTGGTGAGCTCGCGTAACTGTGTTTTTCTGTTACTTCCCTCAAATGCTTCCCCACTCAAATGTGTGCACGCACAGCGCTCACCGTTCTCCCGTTGTGCAGCTTGTGACTTTGCCTGCTCGCTATAGCCGTTCGTGACATGTGCAGGTCGATGAAACATTTCCGTCTCCTGACGCTCACATTCCCAGCTGAGGTCCGACAAGGTTCCAACGCTCTGCCTCCCTGCTTGGGCTTTCCTACTGCAAACAAGGGTCCGTGTTTACGGTCTAGTCAGTGACACGTGCTGCACGTTTGTGGTGCTTTTTCTTGGCGATTTTGCTGTTTAAAATGAGCCCCAAGCAGGGGCGCCTGGGTGGCTCTGTCGGTTAAGCATCAGACGTCAGCTCAGATCATGATCATGATCTTCCGGTTTGTGGGTTCCAGCCGTGGGCTGAGCCCTGGGCCGACAGCTCGGAGCTCGGAGCTCGGAGCTTGGAGCCTGGAGCCTGCTTGGGATTCTGTGTCTCCCTCGCTCTCTGCCCATCCCCCACTTGTGCGCTCTCTCTCTCTCTCTCTCTCTCTCTCTCTCTCTCAAATAAATACACAAACATTGAAAAAAAAATTTTGGGGGCGCCTGGGTGGCTTGGTCGGTTAAGCGTCCGACTTCAGCTCAGGTCATGATCTCACGGTTCGTGAGTTCGAGCCCCGCGTCAGGCTCTGAGCTGTCAGCACAGAGAGAGAGCCTGTTTCAGATTCTGTGTCTCCCTCTCTCTCTGCCCCTCCCCTGTTCATGGTCTGTCTCTCTCTGTCTCAAAAATAAATAAACGTTAAAAAAAAATTTTAAAAAAACAAAAAAAAAAAATTTTTAATGACCTCCAAGCATATTGCTGCTGTCTAGGTCTCCTTAGTGCAAGCAGGCTGTGACGTGTCTTACAGAGAAAATGCATTTTGTTCGGGCCTAAGCCATAGTGCTGTGCAGCCTGTGAGTTCAGGGTTAGTGAATCAATAATGTATTAAACAGAAACACATTTAAAACAATGTATTGATTGGTTGATGAAGATGTGAGCAGGGCCTTGTGGGAACCTCAGCCTGCATTTGCCCCAGGAGCAATGATTTAGTACTTGCTAATTCAGTGTTTGTGAAGACTCTATAGGACACAACCACCACAAATAATGAGAATCAACCGGAATTATAGCAGAAGGCAAGTGCCGTCCACAGAGGTACAGCGAAGGGAGAGGTTGTCCACAGAGGTTCAGTGAAGGGAGAGATGACTTCTAATGGTTGAGTCCGGGACAATTTACGATGGAAGCATTTGAGATGGGACCCAAATGGTGGGTGAGGATCTGGTGGAGGCGGGGGAAGATGCTCCAAAATGCAGAGAATAGAAGTGAGCCATGGTGGAGCCCAAAAACCGCAGGGGCCCCGCGGAGATCTGCAGGTAACCTCACTTGGCTGAAAGGGGAGCTTGGGAGGGAGAGGTCATTTGAACCATTCTGCGAAGCAAGATGAAGAGTGTACTTGATTCAATGAGCAAAAGGAGCCATGAAAATAATTTGGGTGGTTGGCCCCCAAGAAATGAAAACGTAAGTCCATCAGTGTTGACAGCAGCTGTATTCATAGAAGCCAAAAAGTGGAGACAACCCAAACTTCCATGAATAGGTAAAGGGATAAACAGATGGTGGTCTATCATTGCATCGGGGGTGTTAGCATCAAAAAGGGACAAATATGGTGCAACAATATCAATGAATCTCAGTGCATTGAGAGGCGTGAAACAAAACCAGACACAGGAGTTCATCTGTAGGGTTTCGTTCATGTAAAGTTGTAGACAGGACAAAACTGTGGTGACAGCAGAAACGGGGATAGAATTCACTGAAAAGGGGCACAAGGGAACTTGCGTGGGGTGATGGGAATGTTCCACATCTTGACTGTGGCAAGCCTGCATGGGTGTATCCACTTGTCAAAATTCGTTTAAAAATGGGTGCATTTGGGGGTACCTGGGTGGCTTAGTCAGTTAGGCATCCGACTTCGGCTCAGGTCATGATCTCACAGTTCATGGGTTCGAGTCCCGCGTCAGGCTCTGTGCTGACAGCTCAGAGCCTGGACCCTGCTTCGGATTCTGTGTCTCCCTCTCTGTCTGCCCCTCCCCTGCTTGTGCTCTGTCTGTCTCTCTCTCTCAAAAATCAATAAACATTAAAAAAAAAATTTAAATGGGTGCATTTTGTTACATAAAAATCATGCAATGTATATGAGAGTATATAAATTAAAATAAGAAATTTGTTTTAAAAGAAGCTTTAGGAGGGAAAGCATCTGGTATATATTTCAATACCTTTCCCACATCCTGACAAACAGACACCTATGAGAAAGGCAAGTAAGTGGAAAAGCAGAAACACAAAACAAGTTACCACTAGATGCTCCCTTAGTAATGATCGGGTATAAAGTACAACCCCGTCATATCTAAAGCTAAAAACTCCCCGACATAATCCAGTTGGGGAATGTCCATGATCCATCCTGTTGCTAACTCGGATTTGATTCACAATTTCGTCTTAGTAGGATAGATACCAATTCCTCTCTATCACCACTAGCTACCTGGTGACCAATATACCTGGCGGGGTTTCTTCTCAAACTGTAACACTACTGAATTAATGCTGAGAAAGACAACTGCATGGGGCCATCTGCGGTTGGGAGCGTCGTGTTCTTCTAGGGAGCTCGCATGAAATCGGTGAGCGCTTCTGCACTGTGAAGAGGCCGTGTGAACCCTGCCGTGTGTAGACCAACATCAGCACCAGCCTAGTACTTTGGTTCTTCTGATTCTTCCGCAGGATTGTTCATTCTCAGGGAGGTAAGAGCTGCTCTGTTCTGGCGGTGCTTCAACGCCCATGCAGCCGCCGTCTGATGTCCCATAAAGCGTCCCCAGCATCCACGATGCTCCCACTGCAGGCGCCACCTCTGGCCTTCAGCCCAGACAGAATTCTCCAGGCAGCTACCCACCTTTAGTTTTCCCAGTTACGGGTGTGTTTTCGTGAAAATATATGTTGATTTCTGTAATTCTCTTCTCTGTAAAACTAACATCTCTGGTAACATTCGCATGCAGCATCTTAGGCTGACAAATCCCAAACAACTATCAGAGGTTCCTGCTTTCTCAAGTTAAACCTTGACTTAGAAATTTGATTTCTTTTTGATTCACTCAGACAACGCGCTCCTATGTGCCAAACATTCTGAGTTCTGGTCACATATCAGTGAAGAAGCCCCAGTGTTAATCCCCGTGCTCATCTGTCCCCTGGGATCTCCCATGACTGAGCTGTCACAGCGCCCGGCTCATTATGTGCCTTCCCTATACGCTGCCCAATTGCTTTGAGAGTAGTCTTACAGGATTTTGTTTTCAGGTTCTCTCCTAAGGAGCAAATGCTCAAATTCAGAAGAATAAATTTCTGTATGGGTCGCCTTCACTGAAAACTATAAACTTCAAGGCTCTTTGGCTTCTGCTTTGTGAGATAGTAAAGAACCTCATTAGTCAAAGGGGTGTTACTAAATGCTCAGAACAGTAGCTTTTAATCACTTGAGAACTGGTTTGTGGCTGAGGCGGGGTGGCAAGCGAAGCAGGCAAGGAGCAGCATCCGTGTCTCAGCTCCCTGAAGGCTCGTCCACGCTGCTCTAAATACTGCACGCTGTGTATCTTGCGTTTGTGGTACGCGGGGCAGCATCTGATTTTCTCTTTTGAAAGCTGGATGGATTCCTAAATCTGACTTTTTTTGTTTCTTTCTCGCCGTCTTTCCGTCAGTGTTGTCTTTAATAAGGAAGGGAGAGTGGAGGGCATCGCAAAGGGATGATTCCCTTCTACCTAATGCTGCGTTGGGGAAACCACACGTGTGGTTTCTTTCGTTGGGCTCCACGTTCTTGCTTTCTAAGCACATCGTGAGGGCGTCTTTCACCAGCTGAGTCCAATGTGGCACCGTTCCTAACTGCTGAATAAACAGAATGGAAGTCAAGCAAGAAGAAAAGCACCAGTACACGCAGAGGCATAATTACAAGGGAACGTTTTTAAGTTGAAAACATTGCTCACCCGGAAAAAACTTTACAGAGAGGAGTTTAAGCTGTTTTCAGTTTTGCCTTCAGAAGAACTGTTTTCTTACAAGGTTGGTATTTCCACAGTTCAAAAGAAGCTGCTAGAGAAGAGGATTAAAGTTCTGATTAATTCCAAAAGACGGCACAAACACCGTCAGGCGGGCTCCCGAGCACCTGACGCTGCAACCAATGCCAAGCAGAGGAAGCCACGGTTCGTCGGGGGTGGGGGGGTGGGGGGGACTCTGGGTTCGAGGGGCGCCGTCAGCACCCCCCACACCGGCCCCTCTCAACTCCATCTCAGGAGGGGCGGTTTGAAAACCCACGTGAAGCCATCGCCTCCCCTGCGTGAGCATGCAGGCGTTCACACGCCACCCGTTAGCTGTGGAGGGGCATTAAACTGGGGTGAGACCCGTCCCCACCGCCCTCGCCAGGCGCTAACGGGAACCAAAGCAACCGCGGCGAAGCAACCGGCTCGGTGCCCCCCACGGCGCGCGGCCCCCAGGGTAGCCCGCTGGGGTGCCCTGTATGCCTGTGGCCCCCACATGCCGAGCTCCCAGCTCCCTCCCCCCCAGCCACCACCGGTTCTTTCGGTGATCCAGGGCACGTGAGAAAAACGAGAACAATGCGCTGAATTCGCAGAAAGCAAAATGGATTTCGGCTTGAAGTCTGTTTTTTGTTTCCACGTTTGTAAACTTCCCTATAGACCCTCAGCCCCACAGAAGGGGCCGAAGGGTAGAGCTTCCCAGGCAGAGCGGCCCCAGCTGCGGAGAGGCCGGGCGGAGCTACTGGGTGGGGGTGGGGGCCCGCGGCCCCGGGGAGGGGAGAGGAGCTGCGGGGGGCCTACGGGGAGGGGGTCGGAGCTGCAGGGGACCAAGTGCGGGGGGGGTGGGGGTCAGGGAGAGGAGCTGCGAGCTGCGGGGTCGAGGGGAGCCTAAAGGGAGGGGAACGGGGCTTGGGGGGAAAGAGGGGGAATGGGCCGGGCTGCGGCGGGCGGGCAGGGGGCGGGGCCTAGGGGAAGGGCAGGCGGAGCTGCGGGGGAGGGGGGGCGGAGCTGCTGCGGGGGTGGGGTTGGGGGGGGGGGCCGGGGCCGGGGCCGAGGGGGAGGGGAAGGGCGGGCGGGGCGGGGGAAGTAGGCAAAGCTGCGGGGCCCGGGAAGGGTGGAGCTGCGGTGGGCGGCGGATGCGGGGGGCGGGGATGCGGGGGCGGGAGGAGCCCCAGTCAGGTTGCAGGTGGGGCCGCGGCCGCCGCCGCGCGTCGGAGGAGTCCCGCGTCCCGGCGGAGGGGCCTGAAGGAGCCCCGGTGCCCGGTCAGGGGTCGGAGACCGGCGGGAAGCGCCGGAAGGCTGGGCGCGGAGGGGCCGGTGCGCCTGCCGCTGTCACCGCCCGGCCTTGTGCGTCTCAGACCTCAGTGTCCTCACTCCGCGCACTTCCCACCCGCCCTTCCCGAGAACCAGGTTGGCTCCTGTCACTGCGGAGGTCCCGGGGCCACAACCACGGCTGCCCCTTTCTCCTCCGCCGTCCGTTCTAAGTTTCCCTCACCAAGGCTGTCACCTCGGCAGGTCTGCACGGTGGCCGCGGCGGTGCGATCCGCACCTCCCCCCTCTCCTTGGCGGCCCTGCCCGTGGGCTGCAAACGTCTGTGCGGCAGGAGAGTGCCAGTAGGTGGCCGCAGGGATCGTCGGGGCGCCACACACATTACCTCCCCGGTCCCATCTGTAAAACGCAGCCCCGCCTCCTCCCGCGCATCGGGACGGCGACGCCTCACCTGCTGGTCGCTGGAGACCAGGGTCGCAGCGCCCTGCCACGGCAGTACCTTGTAGTTCCGTGGGACCTGCTAGGACCTGCAAGCCTGGAGACCCCAAAGTTGGGGGACGAGAAGGGCACAATCTCGGATGGGTCACTGGTACTCCTGGTGAGTGGAGCCACTTCTGTTCCCCCCACCTTCGTTTCCCAGCCCTGTGTACCCTAGCTGGGGTCACTACCCTGGACAGGTTTCTGACTTAATGCCTGAACTGCCTAATGCCTGAAAAGATGGCTCCGTCTTTTCCCAAGGCTACTCCCGAGCCAGTGCGCAGCTGAGCAGTCGGGGGGGGGGGGGGGGGGGGGGGTCCTTTCTCCGGAGCCACCTGCTTCTGCACTGGTGCAGTGTGTGACAGGACCAATGGCTCTGAGGATCAGGGACCGCTCCCACAGCTCTTACTCTGTGACGAGCATCCCCTTGTCTTGGGTTTGCTGTGTGGGACTCTGTGCCCATGGGTGAGGCATCCAGGAAGCCCCCGATAATGAAGCTGGCTGAAGCTCTGGGGGCAGGGAAGGCAAACACACACCAAGAATGGGTATCTACCTTGACAGCCTTCCCAACACAATGGGCCAAATGGGGCCGGTGGTTGTCCTTGAGGAAGAGGACCAGGCCACATCAGGGGCTCAACTTCGGCCTCCAGTGCCGACAGGTTAGAAAGTCAGAGGCAGTTAAGTAACTCAATTGGCCTTGGTAAGTGACAGTTTTCATGCTGGGCATATATATAACCTCCATCATGGCAACCATAGCCACTCCATTCATGTGCCCATCGTGCCAGTTCCAGGGGGTCAAGAACAAAATCTGACCGATGTCAACTGGCTAAGCACTTGTCTACTTCGTTGTTCAATGCCTCTTCCAGTGGATATAACGGGTGGTACAAAAATCTTATTTCATGCCGACTTCCATGTACCCTTCACGTGCCTCTACCCCAGACCTCCTTCTTTCCCATCGTCCAGTCATTTTCTTTCCAGGCACCTGATCAGACAGCCAGGCCATTGGCTACTGCCCAGAGATCAGTATTAGTCTCTTGGGCCACTTGTCCTTCCACTTAAAGTACATCACGACTCTATTTAGGCAACTTCCCTTAGCTTTCCGCTCTTCCATTCTTGACTTTTTCTGTTACAGAAAAAGTTGGCTCTAGGGTCCCCATGATCTAGTAACCACCTCTGTGATTCTTGCCAGCCAAGTCCCCACGGCCACCCCTTCCCTCTTGCTGGTCATTATAGTGATTGCAACCTCCCAGCTTCTGGTGGTTAGTGTTTCCATGGCCTCTATGACTTCATGGGGGTGGGCGGCCATCCCTTTTGCCATCAACCCTGGGCTGCAGAGGAAAGCTACCATTGAGCTTCCTAGTGATGCTGGGTCCCTGTATCAGTGCATTTCCTAATGGCCTGGAGTCCTCTCTGGAACATTTTCTCTGTCCTCCCAGTCTTCCTGCCTCAAATAAGATATGCTTTCTAGTATGACCACTCCCCTCTGTCTCTTTATTCCTTCCTTTCCCGTCTGGGGCAACTCGGACACTTTCACTTCGCTCAGTGTTGGCCACCACACTCCCAGGCTTCTAGCAGCCACCTCAGCAGGATTTTGCCCTCTCCCCTGGAGGCCTTGTTACAGTGTTAAATCCTGTGTCCAACAAAGCGCCCCCCAATCAATAAATTCTCGCTTCTCCAACTTTAAATTCTAGCCCCCTTAATCAAGCCCCTCAACATCCAATGCCAGAGATACTCCCTACATCCTGTGCATACTAGCTAATTCTTGCTCTTCTTCTGGAACATAATCATTCTCCTCCCTGGCAAAGTACAGTCTGTATACAACCAAATTATGCTGGGATCGAACCCTAGTTATCAGTCTGCAGGCTGGAGAAGAGTCAGCTCTGTAGGACAGAGGCCTCTGCAGCGTCTTTCAGCACAGGGGACGTGCTCTCTTACTAGGGACCGGCTGGCCACCTCTGCAAGCCCTGAGGGTTCGGGGCGGGGGGTGTTCTGCAGAACCTACATTCTTGGAGGCACCCATGGGGATGCCACGTCCCCCTCCCATGCTTGCGGGCCAGGTTTTCCAGTGAGGGCAATGAGTCTGGCAACATTACAGATCTGCCTTGACCAAGTTCTGAAACGTCTCTCAAGTTCTGTGACGTTCGGGTCCTGCATTCACTGTTCAGCTGTGTCCGTTCTTCCCCCGCAGGAGACAGAGGCGTCTTTGCAAGGAGGCCCTCTGGCTCTCACACCCACCCTCTCTGTGCTCGTTAAGAGCCCTCCGTCCTTACTATCTTTCTGCAAGGCCTCAATACGTGCAGCGGTCACCAGCTAACACGGCTCCCCCTGGAGACACGGTCCCCCGTCTTCCCCTCCGAAGGATGGGTCCCACAACCTCAGGTCACCACCGCGGGATCTTCATAACGGGGCTGCCACGACGTACCAGGGACTCTCTGCATCACACACCCCTCAGGACGGTGCCCTCTTCGCCCTCTGGGGAGTGAGCCGTCCGGTCCTTAAGCCCCTCTCGTGTCCCCTGTGCTGGTTCAGGTCCTCTGAGAAGGAGCTACAAAGACAGGTGAGTTGTGTGAGACACATCCTGGGGGCAGAGCCCTGAAGGATAAAGAAGGAAGACGCAGGAGACGACAGGAGAACCTTGGAGGGCAATGCAGGAGGAGAGAGAGCAGGAAAGAGGGCTGAGTCCTCTGACGGAGGAGATCTGTCTCTCAGGAAAGGGGCTGAATGAGTGCTCCCGCCATGCTGTCCTTGGCTGGGAGCAGCTCGTTGGAAAAGTGGCCTTCGGGCAAACACAGCGGTGGACCCAGAGGGGAGCAGTTGGGCCTGTCATCTGTGCTTCCCGCAGGGAGAGATCCGAGGGGTGCATGGCTCCGGCTGTCGCGGCAAAATCCCCCTCCCACCTCCACCTTTAGCTCCAAGGACGGCCGGCTCTCAAAGAAAGGCAGATTTAGATAGCTCCCACGGGGGGTGCTCCCTGACAGTCAGACAGGGTGCTCTTCCTGGCCAGTGGGGAGCAAGGGGACTCAACACGGAGCCGGCCTAGGTGAGATGAGTCAGAGAAAGGCACACGCCATATGATCTCACTTACAGGTGGAATCGTAAAAAGCCAGACTCTGACACGGAGCCAGGGGTGGGTCGGTCAAGGGCCACCGACTTCCGGCTCTGAGACGAAATCCGTTCTGGGCGTCTCCTGCCCAGCCCAGCGATGACAGTTTACAAGACCGTACTGTCTACTTAACAGTCGCTCAAAGAGTAAATCTTAAATGTTTTTACCACAAACGAAGGGGGGGTAAATATGTGAGGCGGTGGTGGTGTTACCTAGCCCTACTGGGGTATTCATCTCACGATATAGACGAGAATGGAATCATCACATCGTGTGTCCTACACTCACGCAATGTTCTAATATAGCAGTAAAGCCGGGGGAGGGGGAATCAAGCACCCTGATTTGCTTCGTTTTGTTTTCTGTTGGGAAGCACAGTGTGTATGAGACTTAATCACCTTCTCAGAAAGGTCTTCATTAGCCATGAAAGAGAATCTCTACCGACGGACAGCAGTAAGTGACCTCAGACAGCTTGGGTGACAGTGCCCATCATTATATGTTATTTTTAAATCTCGTGATATATTGAGATGCTGTCTTACCTTCCCAACTCTTACCACTCTTATCTAGCAAGGGCCTGAAGAGATGGGGTGGCTGTGGCACCAGTTGAATGAGGGGAACAGGCAGGGGAGAGATCCAGGACCTGTGTGCCCAGTCACTTGTTCTGTCATAAACGGGACAAGCGGGCTTCCAGGATTCAGATTCGAGGGGTGGGATGGAAGGACCCCGGAGGAGGGAGGCTGCCAGGAGCCCGCTGACCGGTGAAGGGACCCTGGGACTCCATGCTGTTCTGGGCTTGGAGAATTTCAGGAGTTTGGAGGGGAGGTGGGGCAGGAGCAGAGAAAATTGATGCAAAGGCCCTGTGGCAGGAAAGATGTGGCATATCTGAAGAACTGACAGAAGTCCAGGTAGCCTGGGGTCCAGAGAGAGGAAGGGAGTGTGGCCTGCACAAAGGTCACAGTGGGAGGTACTGGCTGGATGTGCAGCTCCGTAGCCACATCATGAGTTTGGGGCTTTGAGAGGCCCAGGGGGGGTGCTAAACAGAGTGGTCCTTTTCTAGAAGCTTGCTCTGGCGGCAAGTGTAAAGAATGAATTAGGGGGGCAAGAGGCTCTTGGATGAGCAAAGGCCACAAACAGGCACTTCTCAGACATGGAAAACACAACAGCCAAGGCTCCAGGGAGAAGAGCTAAGCCTCACTGTAAACAGGAAAGTGCAAATTAAAACCACAGTGACATCAATAAGAGGAAGGATAAAAACCATATGATCATTTCAATAGATGCAGAAAAAGCATTTGACAAAGGACAGCATCCATCCATGATAAACCTCAACAAAGGTGGTTTAGAGGGAACATACCTCAACATAATAAAGGCCTCATATGAAAAACCCCCAGCTAACTCATAAGTCAACGGGGAAAAACTGACAGCTTTTCCTCTAAAGTCAGTAAACAGACAAGGATGTCCACTCTCACCGCTTGTATTCAACACGGTTCTGGAAGTCCTAGCCACAGCAATCAGACAACAAAAAGAAATAAAAGCCATGCAAATGGGTAAGGAAGAAGTAAAACTTTCACTCTTTGCAAATGACATGCTACTATCTATAGAAAACCCAAAAGACTCCACCAGAAAACTACTAGAACTGATAAATGAATTCAGGAAAGTTGCAAGAATACAAAATCAGTGTGCAGAAACCTGCTGCATTTCTATGCACTAATAATGAAGCATCGGAAAGAAAAAATTAAGAATACAACGCTATTTAGAGTTGTGCCAAATATCATCAAATACTTAGGAATAAATTTAGCCAAAGAGGTGAAAGACCTATATCCTAAAAACTATAAAACCCTGGTGAAAGAAACTGAAGATGACACAAAAAAACGGGAAAACATTCCACGCTCATGGATTGCAAGAACAAATATCGTTAAAATGTCTAGACTACTGAAAGCAATCTACAGATTTAATGCAATCCCTATCAAAATGCCAACAGCATTTTTCACATTAAGTAGAACAAACAATCCTAAAACTTGTATGGAGCCACAGAAGACCCAGAATAGCCAAAGCAATCCTGAAAAAGAAAAACAAAAGTGGAGGCATCACAATCCCGGACTTCAAGCTGTATTACAAAGCTGTAGTAATCAAAACAGTATGGTACTGGCACAAAAATAGACTCATTGATCAATGGAACAGAACAGAAAGCCCAGGAATAAACCCACAATTATATGGTCAATTAATCTTTGACAAAGGAGGAAAGAATATCCAATGGAAAAAAGATAGTCCTCTTCACCAAATGGTGTTGGGAAAACTGGACAGCTACATGCAAAAGAATGACACCGGACCACTTTCTTATATCGCACACACAAACTCAAAATGGATTAAGACCTGAAACCATAAAAATCCTAGAAGAGAGGAGGGGCAGTAGTTTCTCCGACACCGGCCATAGTAACATCTTTCTAGATGTGTCTCCTGAAGCAAGGCAAATAAAAGCAAAAGTAAACTCTTGGGACTACATCAAAATAAAAAGCTTCTGCACAGTGAGGGAAACAACCCACAAAACTAAATGACAACCTACAGAATGGAAGAAGACCTTTTCAAATGACACATCCAACAAAGAGTATCTAGAATATACAAAGAACGTATGCAACTCAACACCCAAAATATAAATAATTCAATTTTAAAAATGGGCAGAAGACATGAACAGACATTTCTTCAAAGAAGATGTGCAGATGGCCAACAGACACATGAAAAAAATCTCAACTTCGCTCATCATCAGAGAAATGCAAAATAAAACCACAATGAGATATCACCACACACCTATTAGACTAGTTAAAATAAAAAACGCAAGAAACAAGTGTTGGTGAGGATGCAGAGATAAAGGAACCCTTGTGCACTGTTGATGGGAATGCAAACTGGTGCAGCCACTTTGGAAAACAGTCTGGAGATTCCTCAAAAGGTTTAAAATAGAAACTACACTTAGATCCAGTAATTGCACTACTGGGTATTTACCCAAAGAATACAAAATCACTAATTCAAAGGGATACACGCACTCCTGTGTTTATAGCAGCATTGTTTATAATAGCCAAACTATGGAAGCAGCCCGTGTCCTTCGATAGATGAATGGATAAAGAGGATGTGGGCTGTGTGTGTGTGTGTGTGTGTGTGATGGAACATTATCCAGCCATACAAAAGAAGGAAACCTTGCCATTTGAAATAACATGGATGGAGCTAGAGAGTATAATGCTAAATGAAATAAGCCAGTAAGAGAAAAAGAAACACCATACCATATCACTCATATGTGGAATTTAAGAAACAAAACAAATGAACAAAGGAAAAAAGACAGAAAAAAAAAAAAAAAAAAGACTCTTAACTATAGAGAACAAATGGTTACCAGAAAGGAGGTGGGCAGAGGGATGGGTGAAATAAGGGAAGGAGATTAAGAATACAATTAACTTGATGAACATTAATAAATGGACTGTTGAATCACTATGTTGTACACCCAAAGCTAATATAACACTACACTGGAATTAAAATTAAAAAAAAATAGGGGCGTCTGGGTGGCTCAGTTGCTTTTAGCATCCAACTTTAGCTCAGGTCATGATCTCATGGTTCGTGGGTTCGAGCCCCACGTCGGGTTCTGTGCTGACAGCTCAGAGCCTGGATCCTGCTTCCGATTCTGTGTCTCCTTCTCTCTCTGCCCTTCCCCCATTCACTCTCTGTCTCTCTGTCTCTCTCAAAAATGAATAAACACTTTAAAAAAAGTGTTTAAAGACTTACCGTGTGTAAATAAATTTTAAAAATAAATAAAACCACAGGGAAATGAGAGCCATACACCCATCGACTTAGCAACAGTAGAAAAACTGTCAATACCTTTTTGGTGAGAATGTGAGAACAAAGCTCTCAAGGCCAGAGGACAAATCAGTAGAATCTAATGAGTTTGAGGATGTGTCTTGTCAGCGATACTCCTCCAGGGAGGTGCCCTGTGGACGCTCATCCCCAGTCCAAGAATATGAATGTAAGAACACTTACTGAGGCATACTTTGTCATGCAAGAAGAATAGAGGGGATAACCTAAATTCCGCCAGTAGGGGAACAATGTGTGAATGGGTACGTTCATACTATGGAATCTAGAGAACAATTGAAATAACCCAGAGCCACTTGTGCTCATGGAGCCCCGTGGCAAAGGGACAAAAGCAAGTGGCAAGCAGGATGATATGGCATTTGGTACCCTTTATGTACTATTTTAAGTACAAAATAGTATGTATTTGCAGACTTCTCTGTATATGGTAGAACTATAAAAAAACAGAAGAGAGGGTAGGCATCAGCTTTAGAATAGTGGTTACCCCCAGAGAGAGAAGACCGATGACAGGATTCAGAAAGTCAGAAAGAGGGCTTCAACCATATCTATAGTATGCACATCCTTTTAAATATTTGATACATTTAGTGGCTAATGTTAGCATGCTTAGGTATATGATATAACATTCTTCACTTTTGTACATTTAAAACATTTTCTTAAGAAAGTTTTGGGGGGGGGCACCTGGGTGGCTCAGTCAGTTAAGCGTCCGACTTCAGCTCAGGTCATGATCTCACCACTCATGAGTTCAAGCCCTGCATTGGGCTCTGTGCTGACAGCTCAGAGCCTGGAACCTGCCTCAGATTCTGTGTCTCCCTCTCTCTCTGCCCCTCCCCTGTCTTGAGCTCTCTCTCTCTCTCTCTCAAAAATGAATAAACGTTGAAAAAAAACCAAAGTTTTGGGGTGGTGATCCGGGGAGTCCAGGAGAGAATTCCTGGGTGTAATCACAGCAGAAGCAAAGAAAGGGCAGGTAGGAAGCAGAATGGATGGGATAGTTGACGTTAGAAAGTGGAAAGTGAGGTGCCTGGGTGGCTCAGGAGATTAAACGTCCAACTTCTGCTCAGGTCGTGATCTCACAGTGAGTCTGAGCCCCGCGTCGGGCTCTGTGCTGACAGCTCGGAGCCTGGAGCCTGCTTTAGATTCTGTGTCTCCCTCTCTTTCTCTGACCCTCCTCCACTCGCACTCTGTCTCTCTCTTCTCTCTCAAAAATAGACACTAAAAATATACATATATATTTTTTTAAAAACAAGGAAATGGAGAAGGGAAGGTCAAGGATATCCTCCCATTTCTGACAGCCAGGTAGGCAGTGAAGACAGGACACAGATGGAAGAGGTGTGAGGGGAAAGTCATGACATCAGGTTTAGAGCATGCACCAGTGGGTCATCTGAATAGAACTGTCATGGGGACCGAGTGGTGGGGGGGGGGGGCGGGGAGGGGAGGTGGGTTGCTGAACCCTGAGTGTGTTCCAGGCTGGAGAGGCAGCTCCCTGTCAATAACGATTCAAGCACGTAGTGGGGTCACCAGCAGAAAGGGTGAGAAAAGAAGGGCCTGACCAGCACCCCTGCACATCGTGGTCAAGAACAGGGGAAAGGGGCTGGAAAAGAATGTGAAATGTCAGTGTATCAAAACAGCCAAATTCTAGAAAGCAAACAGAGGGAAATGTCTACAACAAACAAGGCAGACAAAAGATTACCATATTCAACACGTACAGCATTCTTACAATGATGAATAAAAAGCACTAAGACCTTGATGACTGAGTAGGTAAAATGCTTGAATAGACAGTTCACCAAAGAGGAAACACGTGTTGATCAAAGATGGGGAGTTTAAACTGTTCTCCTATCAAGTTGTTGGTGTGCTGGTGCTGCTGGTGGGGGGGCAGTTTTGTTTCTAATCAGTTCTTGCTGGTGGGGGTGATTAAGTCAGGCCCTCGCGCATTCCGGGGAGGGTATAAATTCACCTGCCTTTTTGGAAAGCAGTTTGACCATAGGCATAGAAGGGCTTCCAATATCAATTACTTTGCTTGCCTCCAGTAATTCCACTAGGGGTAAATTCTGAAATGGTGAAAAAGTGGGGTGCCTGGGTGGCTCAGTCGGCTGAGCATCCGACTTCGGCTCAGGTCATGATCTCACGGTTTGTGGGTTCGAGCCCCGCATCGGGCTCTGTGCTGACAGCTCAGAGCCTGGAGCCTGCTTGGGATTCTGTGTCTCCCTCTCTCTCTGCCCCTCCCCCACTCACGCTCTGTCTCAGCCTCTCAAAACTAAATAAATGTTAAAAAACATTTTTTTTGAGGGGCGCCTGGGTGGCTCAGTCGGTTAAGCGTCCGACTTCGGCTCAGGTCACAATCTCGCGGTATGTGAGTTCAAGCCCTGCGTCAGTCTCTGTGCTGACTGCTCATAGCCTGGAGCCTGTTTCGGATTCTGTGTCTCCCTCTCTCTCTGCCCCTCCCCCACTCACGCTCTGTCTCAGCCTCTCAAAACTAAATAAATGTTAAAAAACATTTTTTTTTGAAATGGTGAAAGAGCTTTAAGCCAAAGACACTTATATATACTTCTGGCAAAAAAGAAATAAATAATGTTCAGTAAATAGTATATGGAAGTTATGATATCGTTCTAACCAATGACGTTTACAAAGATCGTAGTAAGCTGAGGAAAGGCTCGTGTTATAATTTTATAAGGAGAAAAATCCAGAATTTTAAACCGTATCTGGAGAATGATCTCAACTATACATCTGCAAACCAACAGTAACAAAAATTTGTATGTTGAAAGCGAATCAGAAGGAAATACACCAAAATGTTAAACAGTTGATCTTTTCCTTGATTTTCTAGTGTCTCCTGTGTTTTCTATAATGAGTATGTATTTCTTTCATAATCCAGTGTACACGCACATTATTTTCCAGAGGAAAATCAATGTTAGGCGTCTTCAGTGGATGTGCGCATCGTGAGGTTATCGTGAGGTTGGGCACGCGTCCCCTGCTCACGAGAAGGAGCACAGAGCGGGAAAGCCTGGGGTGGTGGCTTTTGCAGCCATCATGTGACTTTTTCACTGCATCATGATTTGGGTTCAGCCTCAGTTGCTTTTTTATCATTTCCCTAAGGAAAGCCATAGCCTTGCATCGTTTATCCCATTTCCGGAAGAGCCCATTCGAGCGAGGAGGACAGAGAAGATAAACCCAAAGCTACATGCCAGGCCAGCACTACACACAGCTGGACATTGTACAGCAACCAGAGCCACGGGTGGCTACTTAAATTTATAATTAAATTAAGTAAAAATTGAAGTTCCGCGCTGGGGCACTTGAGTGGCTCAGCCGGTTTAAGCGTCCAACTCTTGACATTGGCTGAGGTCATGATCTCACAGTTCGTGTCAAATTCTGTGCTGACTGTGCACAGCCTGCCTGGGATTCTCTCTCCCCCTCTCTCTCCACCTTTCCCCCACTTGCACTCTCTTTCTCTTTCAAAATAAATAAACATTTAAAGTTCAATTCCTCAGTCACAGTAGCCACCTTTCAAATGCTCAATAGCCACCTATGTGTAATGACTGCTCTCTTGGACAGACCAGAACATTCCCATCATCACAGAAACTTCTGTTGGTAAGCACTAATGGAGAAAATCAACTGGCTTTTCCCATATGCAAAGATGGCTCAACATTAAAAAATTAGAAATGTATATTAATAGATAAAAAGGGAAAATGTAATCATCTTCGTAGATGTAGATAAAACATTCAAGAAATTCAAGATTTGTTCATACAAAAATAAATAACACCAATGAAAAACTGTAGGAAAGTGTAAAGAAAAAAGAACCAGTTCATAATAACAACAAAAACTACAAGGCACCAAGGAATAATTTCGATAACATACGCATGCATACCTTTGTAGAGAAAAATCTCAAATCACTACTAAAGAAAATAAAGACAACCTAAATAAGTCTAGAGATATGCCATGTTCCTAGCTGGGAAGATCCAGGATTATAAAGATGTCAATTTCCCACAAATTCGTCTCTAAGCTCAAAACAATTCTACTAAAATGTCCAGTAATGTGTTTTGTAGAACTTGCCCAGCTGATCCTAACATTATCCAGAACAAGTAAGGACCAAGTACAACCAAGAATCTCCTAAAGAAAAAGAAAAAAAGGAGAGAAGAGACGTGCCCTACTATATATCCACTCATTTCTTTATTCAACAAATGGGAAGCACACGCTGTGTACTCTAGCTTGAAGTGATGGGAGCAGAGCAGTTAACAGAACGGTCAGCAATTCCTGCCCTCATCGAGCTTGGTCACACTCCAAATATCAAGACTCGCTCTAAAGCTATAGTAACCGAGATGCTGTGGCGTTAGCAACAGGCTCAGATGAACAGGTGACACAGGATGGGGCTTGGTAGAGGAAGAGCATGTCTACTTGGAGAAAACAATTCCTCACCACACACAACAACAAGCTATAGGTAGATTAAAGACCTAAAGTGAAAGATAAAACTTTAAAACTTTCAGAAGAAAATACAAAAGAATATTTTTGTAACATTGTGATAGGGAAATACTTCTCCTAAGACATGAAAAGCACAAACCACTAAGAAATTGTTGATTACTTGGCTGCATAAAAATTTATAACTTCTGTTCAGAAGAAGTCCCTAGAGTTTAAATAAACCACAGACTGGGAGATGATATTTCCAAAGTGTGTAACTGAAAACAGAAATTACTACCCAGTATATATAAGAGACTGCTACAAATTGATAGGGAAAAGGTAATACATTAGAAGATGAGCAAAGGGCATTAATAGGCAATTCGCAGAAGAGGAAACCCAAATAGCCAACAAACATCAACAGATAGAAGTTAGGAAAGGGTGCCTGGGTGGCTAGGTCGGTTAAGTGTCCAACTCTCCATTTCGGCTCAGGTCATGATCTCATGGGTTGGTGAGATTGAGCCCATGTTGGGCTCTGCCCTGATGGCACGGAACCTGCCTTGGGATTGATTCTCTCTCTCCCTCTGCCTCTTCCCCTCCTCTCAAAATAAATAACTTAAAAAAAAAAGAAATTAGGAAAGTGCAAATTGAAGCAACAATATGGTTAAAATCAGATTGGCAAGGAAAAGAACAAAACTAAAGAAAAGGACAAAAGAAGTATGTTAATAATGTGGCCAAAGAAGAAGTCTACACATCGCTGCTTTATTCCTTTTTTAAAGAAGAGAGAATTTATTTTATTTTCTTTTTTTAATGTTTATTTATTTTTGAGAGAGAGAGAGAGCACGAGCGGGGAAGGAACAAAGAGAGAGGGAGACGCAGAATCCGAAGCAGGCTCCAGGCTCTGAGCTGTCAGCACAGAGCCCGACGGGGGCTCCAACCCACGAACCGTGAGATCATAACCTGAATCCATGAATCATAAGATCATGACCTGAGCCGAAGTCGCCGGTTAACCGGCTGAGCCACTGAGGCGTCCCATACACATCACTGCTTTAAAAGTGGAAATTGTTTCAACCACACAACGTGAAATGAGGCAGAATTTGAGAATTGAAATGTGTATGTCCATGGCCTTTTAAATTCCACTCTTAGGTGGAAAGAGAAAGATTCTCTTGCACATGAGCACAGAGACCTGTGTGAGAACAGTCATTGCACAGAAAATGGGTTAGTACCTGTAAATGGGCTCTAGGGTCTCACGGGAGTGATAGAAACGTTTGAAACTTGACTGTGGTAATGGTTGCACAACTTAGTAAATTCGCTGAAAGCCATTGAATTGTATACTTTAATAAAGTGGGTAAACTCTGTGGTATGTAAGTTATACCTAAATAAAGTTGTTTTTAAATTGTCATTTCAGCCTTACCTGCAGTAATAACAAAATTGGAAATAGCCAATGATTTTATAAACTGATCGTTGTGGAGATTCAATGGAATACAATACAGTGGTTCAAATAAATAAATCAGAGCTACTTACAGCGACAGTAATAAACCCCCAAAACGAAAAATAATGGTTGAGGTGGTAAAAGCAACTTGCAAAATGATGTAATAGAAATGGAAATATTTACATAAAATTTGAAAACACACAGAACGATGCTATACAATGTTTGTGAATACATATATAAAACAAAGCAAAACACTGAAGCAAACATGGCAATTCAATTCAAGGGTTTCTTATAATGTTCTCTGTAATTTTCCTGTACATTTGACATAGTTTATTATGAATTTTAAAATACAACGGTAAAAAATATTTTTATTTGCCCTTCCGGCTGCTCGCCATACCGACTGCTTTTACATCCTCCATCACAAGGAGCTGTAACTGCCAGAGTGCAAAGCCCAGGTGGGCTTTACCTGTATTTTGTGTCAACTGTTGACTGGTTACTGGCCTTCAGGCTGGGCACCGCTACACTTTGGAGAACCCCACGGTCATGCAGAAATCGAAAGGCGATCAAGTTGGAGCGCAATCGTCCGGAGCCCAGGTCAGTCCATGTCGTGTACAACAGTGACACCTAATGGTCAGGATCGGTACTTGTGTGCGCTCCTGGGTCTGAAAGTCTGGGGAGCCGAGGTGGGGAGGTGGGGGGGGACACTAAGCTGGGTGGCTTGTCTTCCAGCTGCTCTTACCAGAAAGAGAGAGAAGGATTCAGACTGGGGAATTTTATATTTGACCAACTCCCTTCTCAGTGAGCTGAAGCCGATGAACACTCCCCAGAAGACCTAACCTAGTTCAGAGATTGTGCTTTTCCTCCTCTTCCGGGAGTTAAGGGCACCGAGCTTTGCGTCCTGAAAAAGGTTGCTCCCGGCGTCCTGGCAGTGTCTGAAGTCCTCTAAAAAGAACACCTTAGACCCACATTTGAAGTGAGATTTCAGGCCAAGAACTATTTCTGCAGTCGGGTAAGAAAGACTGCATGGGAGGGGCGCCTGGGTGGCTCAGTCGGTTGAGCGACCGACTTCGGCTCGGGTCGCCATCTCGCGGTTCCTGAGTTCGAGCCCCGCGTCCGGCTCTGTGCTGACCGCTCAGAGCCTGGAGCTCGCTTCGGATTCGGTGTCTGCCCCTCCCCACTCACACTCTGTCTCTATCAAAAAATGAATAAAAATTAAAAAAAAAAAAAGAAAGACTGCATGGGGTCGGAACACGTATTCTTTCCTGTTTCAGAGCAAGTTGGTGAGTGATGCTAGCTGTGTGGGGTCAGTGTCTAAAGCTCACAGTATGTCAGGCCCCACAAGACCTTAGGGTTTATGTTACCAGCTCTCCAGAGGCTTTGAGACTGAGAACAAAACGGACTCAACGATGTCTGTATTTCTGACACGTCCACACAGGCCACTCCCCAAACAGGCAAGACCAGGGGAGGAGCGGGCCTTTCTTGCCACAGCCATTCATAAATTCGTGAAGCCGGCACAAGAACTAGCCCCTAGTGAAACTGACTGCTTCCTTGCCTTGACGTTGACATCATCACCAGCCTGAGTCTTTCAAAATTACCAAAAATCAACATCTTCATTTGAAGGTCGTTGACTGAGTAGGGCAGGGAGAGAGCTGGACTCATCAGTGTATTAAGGCTTCTCAAAAAAAGAACCAATAGGGGGCGCTTGGGTGGCTCAGTCGGTTAATGGTCTGACTTGCGCTGGATCATGATCTCTTGGCTCCTGAGATTGAGCCCCACGTGGGGCTCTGTGCTGACAGCTCAGAGCCTGGAACCTGCTTTAGATTCTGTGTCTCCCTCTCTCACTGCCCCCCTCCCCTTGCTCGCATTCTCTCTCCCTCTCTCTCTCTTTCAAAAATAAAAAAACATTAAAACAATTAAAATAATAAATGATAATAAACATTAAATATTAAAAAAAAAGAACCAATAGGAGAGAGAGAGATTATACAGAGTTTGCTTGCATGATAATGGAGACCAGCAGCCCCAAGATCTGCAGCTGAGTTGACAAGCCCAGGAGCACCGATGGTTTAATTCCAGTCTGAGTCCAAAAGCCTAAGATGAAGAGCCGAAGTATAGTCCAAAGACTGGCAGGCTTGAAACCCAGGAAGACCTGATGCCTTCAGAGGCTGTCAGGCAGGAAGAACTCTCTGTAAGTCAGGGGATGGTCAGCCCTTTTGGCCTAGTCAGGCCCCTCGCCTGATTAAATGAAGCCCACCCGCATTCGAGACAGCGATCCCCTTTACTCAGTCTACCAATTCTCATCCAGAAAACACCCTCACAGGCACACTCAGAAAAATATTTGATCAAATATCTGGGTGCCCTGTCGCCCAGTCAAGTTGACATATGAAATTAAACATCACAATCAGTGACAGTTTACCCCCTCAAGGGTGAGCGTGGGAGCCGAAGGAAGCAAGTGCCCGCTGGGCCCCACGGGTGGCTCTGTGATGGAGACCCCTCCCCAAAGGCCAGGAGTGGCCACGCCGCCCTGGCCAAGGGCCTGATTCTCAAGTCTGGCTTCTTGTTGTTTTCTGTTTCTGGAAAGTGGGTTGCCAGGCTTACAGTAAGACCCTCTTCTCTCCCTTCTCCAGGACTCCTTTCAGTCACTGTGGCTATCGGAGCAGAGGGAGAGTGAAAGCCGTTCTTGTGGCCTTTCCAGGAGTCTTTCAGCCTGGCCCTTTGCTTTCAGGGGTCTGTGAGGAATCTGGGTGACCAGCTGTCCGGTTTGTCCCGACGAAACAGAGGGTTTCCTGGGTGTGTGGGGTTTTCGATGCTAAAACCGGGCTAGTCTCGGGCAACCTGCATAAGAGTCACCCCAGGAGCCCCGCCCCATCTGAGGGGCTTTGAGAGGCTCCAGTTTCTTTGCCTGCCTCGATGTCCATACCAAGCCAGCCCTGGACCCACAGAAGTGTCCAGCGGTCTCGTGGCTGACTGTCTCTGAGGCCGAGGGCAGCTGCAACTTTGGATCCCAGATGTTTTCTCGGTGGTGCAACACTGACGGATGTTTGGCAGCTGCCTTGGGTCACTGCTTTTGAGCCCTCGATGTGGTAGGAACACCGTTGTGGGTCACAGCCCTCTCCGGTTCCTAGACGGCTGGCCCCTGCTTGCTTAGCTCGAAAAGCCAGGCGGCAGTCGGGTCCCTTCCACTGCCACACGCCGGCTCCCTACTCACCCCGCTCACGGTACAGCTTCAGCAAGGGCCCCGAGATGTCAGAACTGGAAAGGGCCGTGGACTTCTCGTTGCCAAGTATTTCCAAAGCGGTCCTGGCCCCGCCGAGAGGTGCAGGGAGAGCCAGGCTTCATAAAGCCCCGCTTTGTTTTCTTTCTTTTTTGTTTCGCTTTTGTAAAGGCTTTATTGAGGTATGATTCACATACCATACAATTCACTCCTTTCAAGTGAACAATTCGATGCTTTTTAGTACAGACTTGTACAACCGACGCCACAATCAAATTTAGAACATTTCCACCACCCCGCAACGAAACCCATGCCTTTAGTTCTCATCCCCTTCTTCTCCCAGCAAGCCCCCGGCCCCAGGAAACCGCTCCTCTTTCTGTCTCTGTAGAAATGGCTTCTGTTACCTATTTATTTCAATGTCTCCTGGGGAAACTGTAGCTAACGTATCGCCCCAGGACTTCACGGATACTGACACTGCTTGGAAAATGCTAGGTAGAAACAAGTAGGTATAAAATCAGTGGTGGTCTGCCTCAGGGCCAGAACTGGAAGGTGGTACTTTCTCGTGCCTTCTCTTTTTTCTGTTGCCGCTTTCTCCCCTCTCCGCTTCCCATGCCCACCCCCCACCGCCATCTCCCGTTTTCCGGTTGTTCCTGAAGCACCTACTTAAGGCTTTCCTCTCCTTGTCTCCCCCCCCGCCGACCTCCTCTGGGGCTTTGGTGGCTGGGACTCAAACAGGAGGGGCTGCCACGGTCTGGGATTTCTCCTCCGGGGTGTCCATGAAGGGGACGGAAGAAGACCAGAGCCTGGATGGGGCCCAGCGCCAGCCCACCTCTGAAGCAGACAGAGGACCCACCTTGAGTGAGGGTAGAACAGCCGGGACAGGCCACTGCCCTCCACAGGGGGGCCCAGCAGCCCTGTGGTCTCTCCACAGACCACCCCCTACCCCAGCTGACCCTCAGGCTGAGGTGGGCACATTGGAACAGCGCATTCCAGGGGGCACAGACAGGGCAGGGTTGCCTCCTGCTGGGCTTGGTACAAGACAGAGAGGTGACAAGGAGAAGCTGGGACCAGCCCATGGTGAGAGCCAGTCCACCTCGAACCCTCCAGAGTCAGTTCTTCTGGGAACACATTTTCTTTACAGGTTTCTTTTGCTTTTAAAGAGCTTTACTGGGTCACCTGGGTGGCTCAGCCAGTTGGGCGTCTGACTCTTGGTTTCGGCTCGGGTCATGGTCTCATGGTTCGTGGGTTCGAGCCCCCCGTCGGGCTCTGTGCCGGCACTGCGGAGCCTGCTTGGGGTTCTCTCTCTCTGCCCCCCACCTCTCTCCCTCAAAATAAACAAACTTTAAAAAAATAAAGAGACATCCTATAAATACACTTCATACATATATATGTTTTAAATGTTTGTTTATTTTTGAGAGAGAGAGTGTGAGCAGGGAAAGGAAGGGCAGAGAGAGAGGGAGACACAGAATTCGAAGCAGGCTCCAGGCTCTGAGCTGTCAGCACAGAACCTGAACCGGGGCTCGAACCCACGAACTATGAGATCATGACCTGAGCCGAAGGCGGACACTTAACCGACTGAGCCCCCCAGGCGCTCCTGTTTTGTCTTTTTGTTTTTTTTTTAACTTTTCTTTTCTTTTCTTAAGTTTATTTATTTATTTTGAGAGATAGAGTAAGTGGGGGAAGGACAGTCGGGCTCTCCCCACTGTCAGCACAGAGCCCGACACAGGGCTGGAACTCACGAACTGTGAAATCATGACCTGAGCCAAAATCAAGAGTTGGACGCTTAACCGACTGAGCCACCCAGGCACCCCTCTCTGGGGACCTCTTGAAAGGGGTTAAAAGCCAGAGACTATGAATGAGTAACATGGTCCAGGGCATCTGAAGGTTAACTGTCCGTCTGTACACGATCTGAGGCTGAGTCCCCCAGGCTGTGAGCCCTGAGGGCAGGGGCCGCGAGGTCAAGTCCTGGGGTGGAAGAAATAGGAAAACCTTCTTGGCACTGTAGCTCCTAAATCACCCCGGGTAAACAAGCAAAGGAAAATCTCCCCAGGGCCCCAGGCAGTGCTTTGCCAGTGAATCAAAGGTCAGCAAAGCCATAAATCAACTTGTATTTGCACCAAACAGATCATGAAGAGTTATTTTGAACTTGCCTTGGCCAAAAAAATTCCCTGGAGCAGAACCAACTCAAAGAACACAAACGGAGAATGGGGAAACGTCCATCTTCCTCCTTTCCCAAGCAACGAGGCCGTGAGGCCCCAGGGCCAAATTCTCCACAGCGAGTGCCCCCTCCTTGCCTGCGATATCACGAGCCCGAATGTACGTGTTTGGGACCCGGGGTGCCACGAATGGTGGGCCTTCCACAGAGCAGCCACAGAAGCTGGCAGACATAGAGCTTTGGCGGGGGTGGGGGGGGTGGGGGGGGGTGGGGGGGGGTACCTCCCAGGATCCTTCATCCCTCCCAGGAGCCAGGGCCTGCACAGGATTTTCTGGCCATGGAACCAGCACAATGCTCACGGGCACCATCACGTCACTGACATCAGCCCATGCACTCCAGGCTCTGGCGGGTGAGGATTCGCTTTCAACGAAATATGCACGCATACATGGAAAGAGGTCTGGAAAGATCTAAACTTTGGTGTTTTCGCATGTCAATTCAAGGGGCCTGAATTTTCCGCATCTCTTATGATGAATGTATACTTTACCACTTTTTAAAAGGCCGGGTTGTTTAGCAAGAAATTTTTTTCTTGTTATGAAAGCAATCAACTGGAGAAGATTTAGAAAATAGATAAAGACCAAAAGGAGGAGAGGTTGCCTGTCCTCATAATCTCACCATCTGGACCTGTGGACCTTTTCGAGAATTTCTTTTCTATAAGTATAATATGCATTTACTAAATGTTTATTATATTTTGAGAGAGAGTGAGAGAGAGCATGTGAGCAGGGGAGGGGCAGAGAGAGAGGGAGAGAGAGAGAATCCCAGGCACTGTCATCACAGAGCCCCATGTGGGGCTCGATCCCACAAACAGTGAGATCATGACCTGAGCCAAAATCAAGACTCACACATTTAACTGACTGAGTCACCCAGGCGCCCCATATAATATGCGTTTTTAACAAAAGAGAAATATGGCACATTCTTTTTTTACAATCTGCTTTTATACTTTATAATCTATGCTCATCGTTTTCTATGTCATTAACATCCTCCAGCAATATCATTTTAGTGGCTTATACGATTCCATTAAATGAATGTACCATGTTTTATTTAACTCATTTCTTCCTTCAAGGCTTTCAATCAATAAATAATTCACTGTTGGCCACCACAGGCAAACTATCATGGTGCCATTCTGCCTACCCTAAGCAGACGCACAGGAGGATCGCGTTCTCCTGCCCCGTGCAGACGGGTGTTGCCATCTACTTGGAAGCTTTAAGAATCGGTGCACGTTTGAGAATGTTCTCTTCTTCCACCCACTTGGAAGCTGGAGACAGATCCTCCCTCAGCCTGGGTCTCTGCGTGCACAGCCCCAGCTAACCTACGACAGACCTGGAGCACAATGTAGCACAACCCTATGGTCCTAGCCATTGGGATCTGGGACTGTTTGGGTTCAGTGACATAACCTCACTGGTCCTGACTGGCCTCAGAGCTGATGGAAAGACAAGGCTAAAGACAAGAGCCCCAACCCTCTCAAATGTGCATGGTCTACACGCCCAAATACAAGGAAAGAGTTCAATGATGAACAGCAAATAACTACTCAGAGCAAAATCTTTCCAAGGGTGCCCTGGGGCAGTGGGAAATGTCCAGCCCCGGAAGGGACAGCGGTGAAGAATCTGAGAAGAGGACCGGGTCACAAGGGCTGGAATGGCCCCGGTAGACTTCATGGAGGAAGGGGAGAGAGAAGGGCTTTGAGGGCCGGAGAGCTTTGAGGGCAGCGGTGGGAGCAGGAGACCAAAGAGGACAGAGCAGAGGAGTGACATATAGTCAAGTGAAACACGGCCCCCAAAAGACCACTGAGAAGGTGGTTCTGTAGGAAGAAGGGGCTTTGAGAAAACGAGGGCTAGAGACAGTCTCAGAGAAAGGAAAAGGGGGCCGGACTGGGAAAAAAATCACCGGCGCAAAGAGGGAGACCTCATTTCCATCCTGTGCTTCCCATCCTTCCTTTGGGGGGAAGAAGCCTCCATCCACTACCCCAACAAGAACGGCATCGGTAAGGCTTGGTGTGGCTTGTTTTAGTCACACAGACGCCATTTTCAAGAGTAAGTTGGACTTCAGGCAAAGTCGCAACTATTGTGGTTTACTAACCCTATTTGAGTGATTACTCAGACCTTGTCAGCCACCCAGTCAATGTCACTCAGTGTCACTCAGCGTCAGCCAGCCAGCCAGTGGATATATATACGGCATTCAACTGGCTTTTGAGCCCTGTGGCCCACTTGCCTTTCTGTTTATTTACCACACCTTTCCTGTTCCTGGGCATTGGGGTTAAGTCTGTCATTCCTCCATAAGGACAGAGAGGTGACATTGTTCCCCCAGGAACTCGGAGCTAAGTAATTACCAAGCTGGGCCAGGGGCCGCCCCCGCCCCCCCTTTTCAGCGAAGCTGCCAGCGGCTGGGTTGAGCGCTCCGATCCTGAGAGCTTCCTGAGTTCTAGAGGGCATCGGTTCAGAAGTGAGTCAAAGGGAACAAGGTCACCTTTTGACTCTGAAGAGCCACTTCCTCCTCTGCGGGGCATTTTGGCAGTCTCCCACCTAAGTGCTCATCTGGCCGCAGTCCGGGAGTGGCGAGATGCGCACGACGATCGACGATCGCTCAGGCCCTGTAGCAGCAGGCCCTCCAACTTGCTCCCGCAGAGAGCTGTGCTGACTGTGGATGGAAGGTTTTTCCCGATTAAGCGAGAAAGAGAAGACACACAGCGGCTCCCTTCTCCGGTGCCACCGGAGCCGGCGGTGGAGGACGGTGCGGCCATCCTAAACCCTGGCCCAGAGTCCAGATTTGAGCGCTGTTTTGCCTGGCGTTCGTTCTGTCTGCCTGGACACCGTGCCCGCTTCTTAGATCTGAGGGAAGAGCCCGGCATCCCCTTAAACCTCCCGCCCCCTCTCCCCCACCAACCGTGTGGGGTCTGGCGGGGGCTGACAATCACAATACGTGCCCTCGTCTGAGCCAGACGGGGCCATGAGACCCAGCTGCGTCTAGGGCAACACCTCACAGTGACTGGTTCAGTGCTGGGCACATGACCCAAGTCAGGCCACTCAATTCTTCCCAGGATTTTTCTGAGGCTGAAAGTCCTTCAGCTGGAAGGACACGTGCCTGGGTCTGCCAACACAGTGGCCCTCGCTGTGCAGAGAAAACCTCAGAAGGAGAGAATAATCCACATGCAGAAGAAAACCAAAGAGAAAATTCTGACAGACAGGGTTCAAGCCCCTCATTGCAGCCGACCCCGAAGCCGCCTCCGCCCCTGGCCTCCTGACCTTTGGTTTGTAAGCCATGCCCGCACCCAAAGAGCCTTGCCCAATACAAACCAGTATACTCGCTGCCCAGCTGGGCCCACCCCTACTGCCCTCTCGTACTCATACGGACAGAGCTGGTCCAGTGTCTGGTTTCCCAGGACCCTTAACTTCTCCTCTTCTGCCCCTTGTTGTCAGAGGTGGGCAGAGAAAGCCAAGGAAGGTCCGCTCAGTCAGTCCTCAGGGGGTGCAGTAGACAGTCCCTGAGGGGGAGACCCGGGGGGACCAGGACCCTCCCTGGACACACGTGGCCTTTCCCAGCTATGAAGTGTGCACATCATATCTTGGGCTCTGACACTCTGGGCGTGCAAAATGTTCCCTTGCACGCTTGGTAATTCCACACCGGGCAGCTTCATGGGCAGTAGGCAGGCACACGGGGCACCCCCACTTAGAAGGGCCCCATGCTTGGTTGAATGCTGTGCTGTCTTGACATTCTTGACCACGTTTGAACAGGTACCTGCATTTTTTTAAATTTGTTTCTTAACGTGTATTTATTTTTGAGAGAGAGACACACACAGAGTGCGAGCAAGGGAGGGGCAGAGAGAGAGGCAGACACAGAATCCGAGGCAGGCTCCAGGCTCTGAGCTGTCTGCACAGAGCCCGACGTGGGGCTCGAACTCACGAACCGTGAGATCGCGACCTGAGCCCCAGTCAGATACTTAGCTGGAGCCACCCGGGCGCCCCTGGGGGGCCCTGCATTTTAAATCCATACAGGGCCCCACAAGTAGCTGGGCCTGGCTCCTTGCATTCCCTCACGGTGGGATTTGTGATTCCAAGTAGTTGTTCCATCTCCCAGAGCCCCCTCCCCCATCACCCATTCCTTAATGCCTCTTCCCCTCCCCCCCACCACGCTCTGGGGGGAAGACCGCTCTAGAGACCGGAAGCTGTACCCGTGCCAGCGGGCAGTTGGCTCATTGTCCCCCACGTGAATTCTGTGTAAACTCCGCAGGGCTGGGATTCATTTTATCTGGAGCAAGGCTGACGTGAGTGGCTTCTCCTGCCTCTACCCCCTTAACCCCTGATATTCTGCAGTTTCTGCCGCAAACCGCGGCCCAGAGGCCTCTGGGAAAGCAGCCCCAGCAAAAGCACGGAGTAGCAGCAGGCTCCTCAGATCTGAGCAATCAAGGATTCTGCTGCAGGTGTACACAGGAAGAGCGGCTTTTATGAGACTGCTTTGTGGTTCTGTAACGAGGACTTTAAGAGTCTAGCAAACAGATACGCAACCTGTGTCCTTGGTAACCGCCGGCTGAACATCCAGCAAAGGCATGTTCTCACCTTGGGCCTCCCCTGGAAAAGGCAGATCCCAGCCTCCTCACCCCCAAGGGAGGGATAACACTAAATAAAGCAGCCACAACATCAGTTTTCACACCCACAATATTTGACGTGAAAACTTGGCCTAAGGGGAGAAGCCGCCATGGGAGAAAATGATGTACAATTTGGTAACGGAGAGCCCAGGTGTGGATAAAAGTGATTTATTTTTGGATCACGGTGACAGTTATGCAACTAGGAACATTTCAGTCACCCATCCATCCATGCTTTGTGTCAAAAAGACGTACCAAGACTCTGGAAAAAATTCCAAAGGGGATTACACTGAAAAGCGCTGTCTCTTCACCTGTTTTTGTGCTTGTCTTCATCACAGTGAACCAAATAAAATAGCTTTACAGCTTACTAAAACTCAAACTTGTCCTCAAAGGAAGCAGTTTAAACATCTCCAACTGTAAGTCAGCAAGGAGACAGCTCTACGCCAGGAGACAGACCCAAGAGACAAACACATAAAGTTGTCCTGTCAAAAGAAAGGAAAAAACAAAACAAAACACCACGAGGGAAATCCACTTTATCCAGGAAGGGTGGGGCCTCTTCAGGACTAAGTTCCCAAAATACTAAGATATAACTGTGGGTGCAAAAAAGAGGTGAAGAACAGATCAGGCTGGAGCCACTGTAAGAATCTGGTTTAAAAAGACGAAAAGGGGGCGCCTGGGTGGCTCAGTCAGTTAAGCATCTAACTCTCGATCTCAGCTCAGGTCTTGATCTCAGGGTTGTGAGTTCAAGCCCCAAGTTGGGCTCTGCATGGGGCATGAAGCCTACTTAAAAAAAAAAAAAAAAAAAAAAAAAAGGTCAAAGGGGTCACAGGGAGACACAGCGTCACTGTACCTCCGCTGGCGGCATTTACCATGAACTAGAGGGCTAGAAGCAGACTCGCCCAGGGGTGCACCCTGCTCTGTGTCCACAACACTGAACGATGCTCTGAGAAGAGTTTCCCTTTGCATTCGCCAGTCTGCAGGAAGCTTTTGGGGGATGGGAGCTGACTTTCCACTGGGAGGTGCCTCACATTCTCCCTGATGGCCAAGACACCAAGGGTCCTCACGAACGAATGAGCTAAGACCTGCACATCTGGACTTGTAACCCAGAGTGAACGGGTGGATGCCCACTAGAGATGCCAGGGCCCCTGAGGACGCAGGGTCCACACCCCGCAAGCACGGTCTCATGTCCTGTCCACTGCAAGCAGGTGGGTCCCTCCTCCCCAAAACTCAAAGCAGTAGCTGGCTGGAAGAAACAGCACTGGTGGAAGGTGGCGATAAACCCCCATGACTGAGGCTCATCCCAGCTCTTCACGGACCCACCTGGAGGTTTCTGAGCACAAGTCCTGACTCACTGGGCCTTGACTCAAGAGTCAGGTGTGACTTAGAAGGCTCAACCAGTTGAGGATCTGTGCTCTGCCCTCAAGACCATGTGCCCCTGCCCCACCTCCAACCACACAGAGTGACAAGCGGACCCACCCATCAAGCCTAGAATTCTAGGTTCCTCTCATGAGGTAAGAAACAGCTGATATGAAACCCATCAGACGCCAAGACCTCCACCAGTCAACTGACTACGTATTTCAGATGTCACGTGATGCAGTAAAAGCCAAGGCCATTTACCAGGATTTTTCAAACTTTTGCCCATGACCCACGTTAAGTTTGCGCGGCTACCAAGGGCACACAGGTGCACACACGTGTAGTTAACATACAAGAGTTTCATACTTAGCTTGGCCATGTGGCCTGTGCTCTGAGATTTCCGACACCACTCCTTCTGGTGTGACCCACTAAATTTACGTTGTGACCCACTCGTGGATCCCAAATGCAGCTTGACAAAACAGCCATGCAGTGTTCTGGACAAACCCCTGGAGCCGTCATGGGACCTTCTAGTCTTCCAGACATAGGAGGCCACTCCTTCCGTGGCCAGCCTCATTCTGCAGGACACGGACCTCCAGCAGCAAGCCCTGCAGTGTCAGTGAGGGTCATCAAGTGCCACCATGGGTGCTGCTGGGGGTGAGGAAGCCGGCTTCCCTGACCTTCTTGAAGGAAAAGAGGGCTGCAGGGTGGCTCGCCCCAGGGGCAGGCCGACCATCCGCCCTGACCAAGCGGCAAGGCAAGATTGGGACTTCCGGTGGCTTGGACGACTTCCTTAGGATTTCCCCACGGGAGCCCCAGACGTCTGGAATCTCTGGATGAGAAGGATGAGCCGGGTGACATCGGAGAGCGCCGGGAACAGGGCCATGACGCTGTCCACCTGGTGGGGCGGGAAGATGCTGCAAAGCGCGATGCGCGCCCGGGCACGCGCGTCCACCTCGCCGGGAGCGGAGGGAGGCGGGGACCCCGAAGGTCCCCCGAAGGCGCCGTCGCCCCAGCCGCGTTCCGCCCAGGCCGAGCGGCCCGGGAACCGGCCGGTCCCTTGTTGGAGGGCCCGCGGCTCGGCGGGCCTCCTGCGCTGGGGGAGATCACTGTGCGGGGGGCCGTGGCCCCCCCTCGGCCCGACCTGGGGGGTCAGCAGGCCGGGCAGGGCTCCCGGGGACCTCGAGGCCCCCGGCGCCCCCCAGTCCGGACGGCGCGGCCGGGGCGCGAGGCCGGCGTCCCGAGGGGGCGCCCCGAGGGGCCCAGGGTCTTCGCTGAAGGCGAGGCGCGAGAAGCCGGCTTCGAGCGCGGCCACGTCGGCCGCCCGCCGCGCGGGGTGCAGGCTGCGCACGCCGGGCTCCGGGGGCCCCGGGGGCCCCGGCCAGGCCGCGGCGGGAGCGCCCCCGGGGCCGCCCTGCTCCTCCCGGGCCGCCCGCGCGCTCCTCCGCCGCTCCGCCTCGGCGCCCGCGCCCCGCCAGGCCCGCGTTTGCGCGCGAAGCTCGTCGGCCACCGCCAGCTGCGCCAAGTGCGGCCTCTCGGGGTGGTAGAACTTGCACTTGACGCCGTAGGTGCATTTCTTGCCTGGGAGGGAAGGGGCAAGGGGGAGAGGGCGGGTGAGACCTCAGGTAGGAGAGGGGGTGTGGGGGTTGTGGTGCGCCCGGCCCTTCTCCTTGGAGACTCCTCGGGCCCCCTTCAGGAGTCTCACGATTGGGGCTGGACGAGGAGGGGAGGAGGGGAGAAAGTGTCCTGGGGCCGGATTAGGTGGGTGAGGGTGCAGTACCCACTCCCTTGGTGTAGGGCGCTGGACCCAGTAATCTCAGTGGCAGGCCGGGAGATTGTCCGTATGGGAACTCCTTTCGACCAGGGACTGAAAGCAAACCTCTAGATCCAATGACCTTCGGCCTCCACTTCCCCAGGGAACCCTGTGGATGGGGCCACCCTTGTGGAGAGGGTGGGGAGCCGGTGCGCCCCGCACAGGATTGCATGTCCAGTCTGCCTCAGTTTCCACCGTTGGCCTCATCGCCTGTGCTGATCATTGCCCTCCCCAACAGGCTGTTCTAACAGAGGTGATCAAGCAGTTTATCGCCCAGACCTGGACACTTCTGAGAGGGCATGGGAGCAAGGTGAACCAACGTGAATGTGTGTGTGGTCACCTTAACTCGAACAAGAAATGACTTTGAATATGACTTTGAACTTCTCTGGACACGAAAAACAAGCCCCGGCGGCATTAAATGAACAAATGAACTTGCCAAA
Organism: Panthera pardus; assembly: GCF_024362965.1. Classification (NCBI taxonomy): domain Eukaryota; kingdom Metazoa; phylum Chordata; class Mammalia; order Carnivora; family Felidae; genus Panthera; species Panthera pardus. Next base: position 17,329,611 of record NW_026526732.1, on the reverse strand, counting down.
GCAAGTTAGCGAAAGAGCTGGCTAGAAGTGCTCTGGGATAAAAAGCCTTAATTCGTAATGGATAGCATTGACGAAGGCCATGAAGGTCCAGGGGTGGAGGGCTGGTGGAGGGAGGGGTGGAGGGATGCAGACAGAGGTGGCAGAGTGCAAGGGGGAGGGACTGAGAAGGAGGAGCTTGGGGGTACACACCATACAGCTTTGCCCTGTGTGGGACCCTGGCATCCGGCCCTCACAGACACTCCCATGCAACAGTCACCCAGGATGTCAGTTCATCCTTATAACAACCCTGTCAGCAAGTGCCATCCAGAGAGGTTAAACGGTCTCTCTGATGTCACACAGCCAGTTAGGAGCAGAACCCAGGCAAGAACCCAGGCTGCTGACGAGCAGGCCCGCACTTCTGACTGTGCCCTGTGCCGCCCTCACACGAGACCTGAACCGGGATCGCGAGGCATGGGGGTGCCACCCACCGTACGGACAGTGCTGCCAGGATGGCTCTGGGGGCTTGGGCTTCCTGCTCAGGAAGTTGCTCAGGGTGGGTCCCCGGCGGCCCAAGGGGTCATCGGGAGGCATGAACCTGTAAAACAAGCACAGGGGGGCAACTGCTAGACCCACAGAAACTCACCACCAGCACCTGCATGGGGAGCGGGCCCCAGCCAGCCGGGCGAGAGAATGGGCGCAGCAGGCACGGCCGGCCTCGGGCGGGGCTCACCATCCAGGGCTCTCCCCCCCAACCCGGGGCCGTGTAGCATTTGAAAGCAGCACAGCCCTCCCTTCTCACTGAACCCATGAGCGGAGAGCACGGCTCTCGGGAGAGTGGCCTCGGGCCTCTTCCGAAAGTCTGTCCAGCAAGGGCTGCAATCACCCGGCAACGCCTTTAAAACTGCAGGCTCCTGGCTTCCCTCCAGACCTGCTTCATCAGACTCTCAGGTGGTTCAGGAATCTGCCTTTTAACAACTTCCCAGGTGATTTTTATGCACTGAAATTGAAGCGTAATCCCTCTAGGGTTCCCCTGGGCCCCGGGTCCGAAAGTGACCCTGTGCTGCTTTCTCACTGTCCAGACCTCCCCGGGGCTGCAAACAGCCCTAGTCCTGCGGGCTCCCTTACTCGGATCTCCTGTGTTGCCCCACAGCTCTGGACATATACAGATGGGGGATAAATATTAATACGGTTTGAAATGCCAGCCAGTGAGCCGGTGAAGAAGCAGGTGTAGCCGGCACACAGAGCCTCAGTGCAGGTCCTTTTGGAACCCCGGTGAGCTCTGGGTTTGGTCTCAGCTTCCGGGGCTGCCTGACCCCGGCCCTGTTCTCTGATACCCTCCTGCCCCCTGTCTGCCCCTTCCCATCTCCCTGGAATTAAGCCTCACAAGGAAGGGAATGCATCGTCAGTGTGCCCACAGCTCAGAGGGGAACACATTCCTTGGGAGGAAAACGCCCTTCATTTAGGGCCATCCATTTTTTGTGAATACTTTCGTTCCCAGGAGGCATTTCCAGGTCATACAAAGGTTCCGCTAGAGGGGTTGTGGTTCCTAAGTGGGGGGCTGTTTTCAGGGGTTGGTGTCCCTCTGAGAGTCAAGGGTCATACTGAGTCCCACCATGCAGACCACATACCCTAGGCCAGCCCAGAACTGGGCAGTCGCTGGTCCCAGGCAGCCTCCGTGGCTCAGATCCCAGCTACACAGCCGGCTTCTCAGAATTGGGCCCTGACCAAGAATTTGGGGAGCCGCCCACTGCGGTTATTAGAGGTTCCCAAAGGCTTTACCTCCTGCTCTCTGCTAGGCCTTGGCCGCGGTGAGCTGGGCCAAGAGGGCCCTATGGACGTGCCCAGGGCACTGGGGCAGGCGTCCTCACCCACAGGCAGGCAGGGAGGCTCTGCCTTCTGGCAGCTGGGGGACCTTCTGGCAGGCCCTTAGCAGAGGCCGGTGCGTCAAAAGGACTTGGCCTTGGCCCCAGGCTGTGGCCAGGCCAAAGGCAGCCATGATCCATCAGACTTCAGTGAGGATTTTCTGGAACCGACAGTCACCAGACTTTCCAGATTTCTCCAGGCCTGAGCTGGATAGAGGGAGCTGCTGGCCTTGAGTATATGGAAATGGCCATGGGGGCTCCTGGGGCCGGGGAGCAGGTAGCTGGCTGCTTGCAAGCCTCTGCTCTGGGGCTTGGGAGGGTAGTAGTAGGGGCACAGTGCCCTCTAGAGGCACCACGTCCTGGCCTGGCCTGAAAGTAAGTGCTACTCTTAGGTACAGTTAGGTACTCTTCGGGGTACAGTTCTCCCTAGTCCTCAGAACCATCTCAAACATAAATATGATTAATCCAGGTATGGTTAATTCAAGGTGAGGGACATTTAGTTCAGTGACAGGGATTTCCCCCATGACACACAGCCCGTAAATGACGGAGCCTCCACTGGAAACCTCATCTGCTGCCTCCAAAGCTCTAGCTCTTTCCAGAACACCACACTGCCTCCTGGGCTTCGAGGTCAGGAACGGGCCTGCCGCGCACAAGTGGCCTGACCCAGCCGACCTGTCACCTCTCTCCCTTCCCCAGGACCGCAGCCATTCGCTTTACTGATTCACTCACTCACTCACTTGCCACCTACAACTAGTTCTTGAGTGCCTGTGATGGGCCATGGCAGACAAGGCACATACAGCCCCTGTCGTCACAGAGTTGGGAGTTTCTCTTAAACCATATTTCTAAAGGCCAGTCCAAGAGCCCAGAATGAGGGTCAAGCTATCACTGCCTGGAACGGAAAGCGAAGTGAGAGTGATATCCCAGCGTGCTCTACCCTCTGCACCCTGCCTCCCCACCCGCCCCCGCTAGTCTCAGACCCATGGCCACCTTGCCAGACCCCTAGCCTTTGCCCTCAGCGTGCCTGACGACATCCGCACTGCTCCCTCCCCACCTTAGCTCTGTCCAGGGGCCCTTGCCCAGCACCTGCTAACAGGTTTGTGCCTTGCGTCCATGACATTGCCCTCCCCCAGCTGGAGCTGGTTGGTTCAGGGTGGACCTGACCCAGGGGAACCAACCTAGGGGACAGAAGAACCAACTCGACGCTCTTGAAAATTGCAACCAACAACAGGTATTGCGATGGACTTAGTTCCAAGTTCTTCTCAACCCCCCAAAAAAGATGGTTCCCGTACGTAATTCAAAACTTAAAAAAAAGGGCGTGAACATAAAACACGTGAAGGGAAGTGCAACAAAGTTCCGATTTTCCCCAGGATGGCTGTTTCAGTGCTCTTACCTGTAGTAAATGCTTTAAAAATAAAAGCAACAAGGGGCACCTGGGTGGCTCTTGATTCCAGCTCAGGTCACGATCTCACGGTTCGTGAGTTCGAGCCTCTCATCGGGCTCTGTGCTGACAGTGCAGAGCCTGCTTGGGATTCTCTGTATCCCTCTCTCTGTCTCTCTCTGTCTCTCTCTCTCTCTCTCTCTCTTTCTCTCTCTCTGCCCTTCCCCCATGTGCACTCTCAAAAATAAACAAACATTTAAAATAATAAATAAATAAATAAAAGCAACAAGTTGATGGTGCCCCAAGCTCAAGCTTGGCCCACCTGTGGGGCAATTCTTTGCCAGGTCAACCACATGTGGGCATGGGAACAGAAAGGTCATGGACAATTGGGACAAAACAGCCCTGCTGAGGAATCGTGATCGCGATGGAGAGGAGACCCAGAGGGACTGAGAGAGCCTCTACGGACCCCGGGGGAGAGAGCAGGTGACTTCCAGTGGGCTCTGTCTCCAGGACTGGGTGTCCTTTGCTTTGGTACGGTGTGCCCATGACGGCAAGCCCCGCTGGGCTTAGGCTATTTGGACTGGCTTTCTGCCGGTCACCCCAGCCCCCCGCCATGCCAGGACCCCCTGTGCCACCACGTACCGATCGTTGACAAAGGAGAACATGAGCAGCCTCTGCTCGATGAACCACTTCCACTCGGGGTTCTCGCTCTGGAGGTCGCGGTAGTTGTCGTTGGAGACGATGACACCGTCCTGCTCGTAGGCCACCTTCACAATGTAGCGGTCGTCGTAGCAGACCACCCGCTTGCCGTTCACCTTGCGGGACGGGGTATACACGAGCACCGCCTGCCTCTCCAGCTCCTCCAGCACGTGCTGCTCTGGGGGCCACAGGGGGGGCGGGAGACAGGATGTGGCGGCTTTCTGGGTGGGACCCCCACCCCTAAAACCATTCTCAGATTGCCCAGCATGTGCGGCAGCTCAGGGATCCTCTCTGAGCCAACTCCTCCTCCCCCACCCCATGGCCCAGCCTGGCACATGAGCAGGGAGGTCAAGAGAAATTTGCCAGCAGCTTGGGGTCAACAGTGCTCTTGGCTTCTGTCCCGAGAATGATACCCTACAAGGGGGAGTCACTTCAGAAAGGAGAGCGAAGCCATAGCTCTTGTCCTTTTGATGGTCACACGCCATAATACCCCTACCACAGCAGACACGAGAGGCCTTCTGGAGAAAGACATTCATAGTTTAACTGGAATCCTGGCAAAGCCTTAGAAGTTACTAGGAGACTTGCATCCACCTGGAAGGCTCCTGCCTGAGCCCGTAGCTCAGAGCCACTGTCCATCTTCCCCCATGGTACAGGAATCTGCTTGGGACACCCTTAGGACAGAGCACACCGTAACACAGCTCTGAGGGACACAAGGATGTACTAGGGAGAGTCTGGGATTCAGACCCTACGCCTGGGTTCTGGTCTCAGCTGTGGCTCCTCCCTCTCTGAACACCAGATTTTGCAACTAGTATAAAATGAGGTTAGCAATTCCTCCTTCTGTCTCAGTGTCTGTGAGTAGACTGATAAGCTCACGTGGGCGACAGCTTAGTATGCGGACTGGTGAGGAGGTGAACACCTGATACGCCACAAGGTCTCTTACAGGAGCTAAAACCCACATTCCCGGGAAGTCTACTCTTTGATCCTAGTTTTGCCTTTGGAGGCAGGCGAAAGAAAATCCCTTCTACTGTAACAGTTACTCAGAACTTGGAAGAACTTTAGCATATTCTTCACTAACTGTCTCTTCCCTCAAATCTACGTCCTGTCCTATATGACTTTTTGAAAGTCCATAATGCATATAAGGGCACCAAGGATAACTTTTAAAGCCACCTACGCAGCACTCCCATAGAGAACTACAACGTGGCCATGCTTTTGAGGTCCCCCGCGCCCCTCCCACTTTGCACGTCCTGCTGCCCCTTTGACGTAGCCCAATTTGTAGACTTCGTGTTTTACAGTTCCCTTCCTTTCATTTTTTATTTTTTTTATTTAATGTTTTATTTATTTTTGAGAGAGAACGAGAGAGACAGAGCATGAGCAGGAGAGGGACAGAGCACAAGTCGGGGGGAGGGACAGAGAGAGAGGGAGACACAGAATCCGAAGCAGGCTCCAGGCTCCGAGCCGTCAGCACAGAGCCTGATGCGGGGCTCGAACCCACTGACTGCGAGGTTATGACCTGAGCTGAAGTCGGACACTTAACCAACTGAGCCACCCAGGCGCCCCTCCTTTCATTTTTAAAAATACGTATGTATGCATCGTCCCAAAAGGACTATTTTTCACGCGATTAGGAACCTCTAGACTTTACACACATGAAATTACGCGCTTACTTTCTTCCTGTAACATCGTGTTGGAGAGGTTCGGCCACGTCCCTGTGTTCCCCACTGTCAGTTCTGCACGTCAGTCTCCGGGGACAGGAGTACAAGGACTTCTCTAGGGAGTAACTCTAAGAGTGATATTGCTGAGTGGTAGGGAAAGGCACTTTCCAAGACAGTGCTGGATTGTTCTCCAAAGCAGTTCTATCAGCTGACTACCCAACACAGCATTCAAGAAGACCGTGTCAGGGCTTGGCTTTTCAGGTTTCTGAATTTTTGCCAATCTGGTGGGTGTACAGTGCCCTCTTATTGTGGTTTTCTTTTGCGTTTCTTTGGGTACTAATGAGAGTGAGCGTCTTTTCATACGTTTATTGGCCATTTATGTCTTCTCTTCTGTGAAAGGCCCATTCATGCTTTAGTTCATCTTTCTGTTGGCCCTTTGTCTTTGTCTTATTAATTTGGAGAAGCTCTCTATAGATTCTGGACAGTAATCCTTCATCAGGAATGTGTGATCGCCTCTCCCAGTTTAAGGCTTGTTTTTTCATTTTTTGGTTTTTGTGGTATCCACTAATGAACAGAAGCTTTTATTTTAATGCAGTCAAATTTATGAATCTTTCCCCTGAAGCTTTGCACTTGTTGTGACTTGTTTTAAAATTCCTTCCCTACCCCAAAGTGATTTCCCTACCCTTTACCCATACTATATTTTTTTTAAATTTTTTTTAACGTTTATTTATTTTTGAGACAGAGAGAGACAGAGCATGAATGGGGGAGGGACAGAGAGAGAGGGAGACACAGAATCGGAAGCAGGCTCCAGGCTCTGAGCCATCAGCCCAGAGCCCGACGCAGGGCTCAAACTCACAGACCGCGAGATCGTGACCTGAGCTGAAGTCGGATGCCCAACCGACTGAGCCACCCAGGCGCCCCTACCCATACTATATTTAAATATTACACAGCTGTTGAGAGCTGCCATTCTCCATGTTCAGACTGTAAAGAATAATTTAGGGTAAGCAGTTCATGGTGGAGAACTGAACACAAGTATTGATCCCTGCCTCTCTCTCATAATCCTACTGAAATGGCAGTAAAGAAGTACGAAACGGGGAGGGGATCCATAATCACATTAGAATGGGCCAGGGAACAGCAGCAAACCCAGGAAACCATACTGATCCCCCGGCACGTAGGGAGCCATAGCCCAGAACGTGGGTAGAAGGCTAAAGTGGATATGAGGCCATCCTTTCTGCAAAGGCCCAGAGTGTTCAGCGGGCCTGTGGAGAGGAAGTGGGAAGTCTGCGGAAGTCAGGGCTACTGACTACCTGAAGGGCTACTCCTGGGGCAGGTGCATCTACCCTTTCCCTACCCTTACTGCTATAAGGAAAGTGAGATATCACTAGGAAGGAGGAGGTTCCCATGTGGCCTTTGACCTCCTGGAGTAAAGCCATCATGGGGCACTTTGCACTGTGCACCTGCCTGCCCCACGCAGGGTCTGCCCAAGTGAACTCTGTTGGTCTACACTGACGGTCAGTCAGCCCTGCCACTCCGGGAGAGATCCTCGTACTAGGAGAGAAGACGCAAGGAAATCACATAGAGGTGTATCTAACTGATCTGGCTCTTTGTTTGCAAATCAAAACTGATGGCCAAACAAGTACTAGACCTTTGAGAAGACTTAACAGCACCCCCCACACACACCCCCACACACACTCACACACACTCATACACACACACACACGCAAACACACCCCCAAACTCCCACACCTACACACACCTACACATACACACCCCACACACACCTACACACACACACACATACACACACACACACACACACCACAGAAATGAACAAAGGGAACTGACCCAAGAAAAATAAATAGGATTCACAGAACTTAAAGGGAACTTTTTAAAGTCTATATTACTATAGAAATAATTAAAGATATTTCATCCCTAAGACAAGGATATATATTTTTTAATGTTTATTTATTTTTGAGAAAGAGAGAGACAGAGACAGAGCATGAGTAGGGGAGGGGCAGAGAGAGAGGGGGACACAGAATCCGAAGCAGGCTCCAGGCTCCGAGCTGTCAGCTCAGAGCCTGATGTGGGGCTCAAACTTACACACTGCAAAATCATGACCTGAGCCAAAGTTGGACGCTTAACTGAGACACCCAGGCACCCCAAGAATATCTTTTTTTTTACTTTGACAGAGAGAGAGCATGCACATGCGATTGGTGGAAGTGGTAGAGGGACAGAGAGAGAGAATCTTAAGCAGGTTCCATGCTCAGCATGGAGCCCGATGCAGGGCTCGGTCCCACAACCGTGGGATCGTGACCTGAGCCGAAATCAAGAGTTGGAGGCTCAACTGACTGAGCCACGCCAGTGCCCCAACAAGAATATCATTTTATTTAAAAAATAAAGACAGGGAATCTGAAAGAGAAGAAGCAGCAATTAGAAACCATTGGTAGAATTAAAAACAACACCAAAAACTTTTGGTTAAAAGGCTGAAAGAAAAAATCAAAGATGGAGAGCCCGAGTGGCTCAGTCAGTTAAGCATCTGACTTTGGCTCAGGTCATGATCTCTCGGTTCATGAGTTCAAGCCCCACGTCAGGCTCTGTGTTGACAACTGGATCCTGGAGCCTGCTTCAGACTCTGTGTCTCCCCCTGTCTCTGCTCTTCTCATGCTCTGTCTCTGCCTCTTGACAATAAATAAATGTTAAAAAGATTTTTTTCAAAATCAAAGAAATCTCCCCGAATCGCCAGGAGGTCAGCCCCACCATCACTGAAGAAACAATGCCAACAGTGGCTTAGTGTCTGACTTCTAGTAATGAGAAAGCCAAACAAAAACAAACAAACAACACCCTGTTTATTTAAACCACCTGCTCTATTATTTGTAGCTTAAAATATTCCTAGCTGATATAAGAATTAAAAATAAAGAATTCCCTGGGCCTTAGTTTTCTTTTTTTTAATTATTGTTATTATTTTTTAAATCAGTTTGTTTTATGGTCAATGAGTGTAACATTTATTTATTGTTAGGAGACAGAGAAAGACCGAGCACTGGGAGGGGCAGAGAGAGGGAGAGACATAACCTGAAGCAGACTCCAGGATCTGAGCTGTCAGCACAGAGCCTGATGTGGGGCTCGAACCCATGAACCTCAAGATCATGACCTGAGCCAAAGTCAGATGCATAACCGACCGAGCCACCCAAGTATCCTTCCTTTTTTTTTTTTTTTTTTTTTTTTAATGCAGAGATTGGACAAGGTATAAAGTAAATAAATATCATTGAACCAAATGAATGTCTCTTTCAGATCCTATATTCTGTTAGGGGCGGGATGCAGATCCAATCTCTGCAGAATGTTAAAATCTGTATGACACAATCATTTGGGGGACTTAATTGTTCACACTAGAAGACAAAATAAGTAGTTTATTCATCTATTCAACAACTATTTATTGAGCACCTACTATATGCCAACTATATATTCAGCACCTATGCTAGGTGCTAGGGCTATGGCAGTGAATATTCATAGTTAGTGTTCCCATGGAGCTTATAGTGCGGTGACCAACACAGACATTATCAAACAAATAGCTAATTGACTGTAATTGCCACGAGAACTACTGAGGAAAGGTGTGGAGTACCTCTTGAGCATATATCTGCTCCAGCATACCTCTAATAGGGGTATCAGATCTTGGTGGGTCTTTCCTCCAGGATGGAACAAAAACTTTGATGTAGGCGTGTCCTCTGTCCCTGAACCAGTCCACAGCCAGCTGGATTCCCCGGCAAGAGAAGGCTTCTTTATTTCCATGGCTACAATGGGAAAACAAAGAAATCTGTAGAGTCACGGAAAAGGTTTCTGAAGAGTGATTTCCCCTGGGAATATCCTGAATCACAGGCTCATAATCAAAGGGAATCAGGCAAATCTGCATTTGAAAAATAGTTCATTCTCGGCAAAAAATGGATCCTTTAACTGGCACCATGCGGCTTGCGATAGTCATGTGTATAGAGGGTCTTGGGCTCCTGGGGAAGTGCACCCCAAGGATTAGTAGACACGATCCCCTTTTTCCCTGCAGCTATAAGGATCAACATAAGACGGAGGAGAGTAGCCATCTGCGGAATACTCTTACCCTAAGAGAGGGCTGTGTATGTGTTATGGGGCTTCCCAAGGAAGGAGGCCAAGGTGCCCCAGAAATTCCACTGAAGCATCAGGAAGTAGAGAGCAGTGGGAGAGAAGGCCCAAGACCAGGCAGGGCCTGGCGTGCCTTACTGAAAACTCTTTTTTTTTTTTTCTTTTTAATTTAATTTAATTTATTTTGAGAGAGAGAGCGTGCAAGCAGGGGAGGGGCAGAGAGAAAGGCAGAGAGAGAGAATCCCTAGCCGGCTCCACACCGTCAGTGTGGAACCCAGTGTGGGGCTCGAACCCACAAACCGTGAGATCATGACCTGAGCCAAAACCAAGGGTCTGAGGCTTAACCAACTGAGCCACCCAGGTGGCCCAAACTCTTCTCCTAAAAGGAATGAGAAGCCATAGCAGGATTTGAAGATGGGGGGTATATGTGCTGTGCTGTGATACGATCCAATGTATGTTTCTAAAAGCTCAATCTGGCAACACAGAGGACAGTAAATTGGAAGGGAGCAAGGTGGGGGTGAGATACCCAGTTAGGAAGCTGTCACTGTCATCAAAGCAAAACTGGATGGTGACTGGGACCGGGTGGGTGGTGGTGGATAAGGGAGAAGGGTAGGTGAACCTGAGAGATATCTGGAAGGGAGAATCTCCAGAATGTGGTGATTGGTTGGATCCAGGGCGAAAGAGAAGAAAGCATTGAGGAGGCTTCCAGATCTCTGGCTTGTGTGGCTGGTGGGCTCCTCCTTGAGACGGGGAGTCCCGGGGGAGGACAGGGTGTAGAGGGAAAGACCGCGGGTTTTGTCATGGACACCTACTGAGCTGGAGGAGCCCCTGTAGGTGGACATGCTGAGTTCCAGAAGAGAGTTCTGGGTGACGAAACGTGTAGGGCATCTGTGCTTACACAGCACTGGAAGCCAGAGAATTGCCTGACTCCCGGGAGGGAGTGAGGGGCCCGGGAGACGGGTCTGGGGGGAGCTCTGGAACTCAGAGCTGGTTACGGCAGGGGTGGGGCAATGTCACAGGAGAGACGGAAAGGATCTCTCAGGCCAACAGGAAGCAAACCAGGAGTGCCACGCTGTGGAAGCCATGGGGAGGAGGCATCCGGGTGCTGCTCGAGGAACCCATGAAGCCTGAAAACACCCCTGAGGACGAGTCTGTGCAGGTCAGTGGTGTTTGGCCGGCGAAGGAGACGAGCAGATAGACGAGATCACGAGATCGCAGAATCAGTCGGACTTCGCCCCGGGTGCGATACAGCCTGGCCTCTGCTTCCAGCCCAGCCACCCGCGCGGCCTGCAGCACTTTGTCCTGGCCAGCCACCTTCCCCGCTCCCACCGCAGGACCTTTGAACCAGCTGTTTCTTCTCCTCTCAGCCCAGTCCACGCCTCCTTCTCCTGCGGATCTCAGCTTCATCTCTACTTCCTCAGGAAAGCATCCCTGCCCTCTGGTCCCCCTCCGATTCCCCTATTACGAGTCCTCACGGCACATGCTGCTTCTGCCTGGCCCTAATCTCAGCCAAATGATTACACACACCTATAGGATGAACAGGTCTCCCCCTCTTTAACTCACAGGCTCCTTTTGCTCTCCATTGAATTCCCAGCACCCACATGGCACCTGATGATCGGTAAGGGGACAGTAAAAATGTGTCAAATGCATGAAGGGCTGAGAAGACACAGGTCCTGTGAGCCACCAGAGGGGTACAGCCCAGGCAAGGGGGAAGAACCGGGTGGAAAGACAACGCGAAAGGCTCTCTGTGTCTAGGGACCAAAGAGACAACAGAGTGACTGGGGCAGGGAGAGGGAGCAAAGGGGAGAGTTGAGAGTTCACGGAGAGCCCAGGGCACCATGACAGCCTCTGTTCAGAAGCCTGGCCTGCAGCAGCCGGCCCACCGCCCACGTCCAGACAAGGACGACACTAAATTTCCATGCTGTGCTTTCTCTTGTGTGTGTGGCCTCTCCTGCTATTTTCTCAGAGGGGATCAGGATAGGCCCAAGAGAAGAAGGCAGGCTTTGGAAACACTAGTCAATAGTCTTGAAAGTCAGGCTTTGTGGACATACACGAGAACTCTAAATTGCTCTGACTCCAGTAACGTATCGGGAACCAGGCCTTGAGTCCTACACCCGTAGTGTCTTTCAGTTTAGAGAAAATAGTCCTTGGGCCCCTGAGGCCAAGCTGTGAGGGTTATGCAAACAGTAAGGAGAAAATATCAATGTCTGTGGTGCAAAGAAAGGAAGTGGAACCAGTCCCTCTGCCCCAGAGGAAGATGAAGAAAGAAAGGAGAGGGAGGGAGAAAGAGGAGGGCGTTCACAGGGTCCGTGCCCATGCACCCCCCACCCCTGCTTCACCCACCAGCCAGAAGGGGAGGAGAAAGTATAGAAACATCAGGATGGGTGTGAAGAGGAGGCCAAAGGTCGGTCTCCCAGCACAGTGTTGGCAGGTCACAAGGCTCTTGGAGATCCTGGGTTCAGCAGGGCACAGTGTCCACAGAGCTGCACGGCTGCCTCGGAGGAAGGGGGCAGATAGGTGAGCTGGAAGCATCACCCTGGATCCCTCGCATGCCCCCAGGCCCAGGAGATTGTCGGAGGCCTAGGGAGGGGCAAAGAGGCCCCTGTGAGGGGGGCAGGGCTGTAAGCCAGCACGGATCCCAAAAAGACCAATGACCCTCCTACGTTGACCATTCTGGAAGCTAAGCCAGGTCAGACCAGCTGCTCCGTAGCAGAGCCCCGTGAGGGTCCCAGACCCCCCTCTCCCAGCCAACATCAGGTCTCAAAGCCCCCAGATGCCGTTTGAGAGAGGAGCGGGGGAGAGAGAGGAAACATGAACCCCAAGTCATCCAGAAGGCAGGAGACACCAAGATATCACACACTGGTAAGTTTAGGTTTGCCGCTCGCCACGACCCGAACAAGTAGGGAAGAGACTGTATCTGAGAAAATAAGGTCTATTTTCTGTGCACACTGGAGCAGGAATATGAACAACTGATGATACCCCACCCCACCCCCACTCCCAAACATGCCTCTGTCAGCGGTGACAAGTCTGTCCTCCGTTCTCAAGCAAACATCTCACCACCACCCTTCTTTTAAAAATGGCTTCTTGGGGAGCCTGGTTAAGCCTCTGATTCTCGATTTCGGCTCAGGTCATGATCTCACAGTTCATGGGTTTGAGCCCCGTGTTGGGCTCTACGTTGACAGCTCAAAGCCTGCTTGGGATTCTCTCTCTGCTCCCACCCCCACTTATACTGTAAACAAACAAACAAACAAACAAACTTAAAAAAAAAATGGTTTCTTGAGGGCTCTCTTTCCTGTGACCACACATCTGTTTCTGTGACTACACACCTTTGCTGGGTGTGTGGGTGGAGGGAGCATGTTCGGTGATGAGGCTGAACCCGATTCCTCCGAGGAGGCAAAGGTGAGCAGGGCCACAGGTTCTGGTGACGATGGTCAGGACCACAGCCTGAAGTGGCCCTGGCTGGGGGCTTGTAGAGGGGAAGGGGTTGGCAGTTCAGCAGTTCAGGAAGAGAAAAACTGAGGAATGGTGCTACCCTGAGCTTCATGCAGCAAAATCCAGTCCCGTGGCCTCTCTGACCCCAGACTCCAAGATGTTTCCAAAGATGTTTGGAAAGATGTTTCCAAGATGTTTCCTCAGCCAAGAGTTTCCAAAGGGCAGTAAATACGATGAAGACCAGAAGAAGCTGGAACAAACATACATCTGCCCAGAGCCCTCCTTCCCTCCCTAAGCAGTGCTCTCCTCTCCAGCTTTGACTCCAGGCAAGGGAAGTCAGGGGCCGACCCCTAGAATCACTAAACTGATGTCTCTGGAATGGAGGGTTTTCATTCAGGTCTATTGTTTTGCAGGACCGGATTCCCACACGCTCCACCCCAACCTCTCTTCTGAGCCTTCTGGTCTCTTTTGAGATGTGAGGATTGTTACCGTTGGATCCTTGCCACATTTTTTTTTTTTTTACCAAACTTTGAGGTTGGTAAAAACCTCATAACCCCATTATGGCTGCCATATTTCTGACCACAGAGAGCCCTGGGCCATGGCAGGATTGAAGCCACACTCAGGGACCACCTTCCCACCACGGAGGGGTCTGTCCCTAGTTGTCTGCAGAGCTCCCAGTCAGGCAAGAAAGCACTCGAGGTCATCCTGGGTCCACACCCCTCGGCACACAGTGGTAAATGCATAAGCCCAAAGCATTTATTTATCTGTGCATCCCTCCACTTACTCAACGTCAATTTACGAAAATCTTCAGTGAGGCTCTGTGCTGGGTCCTCAGAGACATACCTTGTTCCTGCTTCTTGGAGCTCATTTTTAATATTTGTAGAGTCCCATGTCCCAGGCCACTTTGCACTTTGCGCTTCAATCATTGCAACGAGCCCCCGAGGAAGTGACCTTCTTCTGACCGCACCCTTGAGGAAACTAAATGGAAGACAGGTGCCCACCTGGCTGGTCCAGGGGCACATCTCAGAGCTTGATCTGTTGGGTTGCAAACTCCTCCTCCCCCATCTCTTATTCCATTTATTCCTGCCCCTCCCCGGTCTCTCCCCTGACACCCAGACAGGTTAAGTCGTCTGCTGTTAAAATGCTGGAGTTTGGGGAGGGCCCTTAAGGCTTCTTAACAGTCACTGTGAACCAGCTCATCACCGAGAGCTGAGAGCCAGGCCCTGGGAAAAGGAGACAGAAGCGGTAGGTTTTGGATAAAGGGAGGGTGGTAAGGGGAAGTGGGTTGGTGCCCGAGGCAAACTTGGCCTGTGGGACAATTACGCCTGGGGTGCCCACAGTCAGCATGGCCATTTGCAGCAAGTGGACCAAGTACATTGAGTGGACCATCACTGTATCGTTGACTATTGCCCAGGAGGTGTCTGCAGAAGTTAGCGACCTGTAGAACGGTGCCCGGGCAAGCAAGGTGGTGCTTGTGGGGAGGGAGGAAAGGAAAAGATGCTTCCTTCAGGGCAGGAGGTGCAAAGCACACCCCTCTTTCCACTCTGTTTCTTTTTGGGGGTTATATTGCAAATACTCGGAGTTTTATCCCTTTCTTTCACCAAGAGATCTCTCCCCAGCTCAGGGCAGGGGGGAGAAAGAGAGGGTGTGCCTTCATCGCAGAGAGGGAGAAACAGGTGCAGACCGAGGTAGGAGCCCAAAGCCAGCATCGGCCAGAGTCCACTCAGGGACTCAGGAGGAGGTTTGACCCCCAGCCCAGGAGTGCCTCCTCCACGAACAGCCCACTGAAGGGGGCTGATGAGACGCCCCCCCCCCCCCCCCCCCCCCCCCCCCCCGCCCCATTGCAGGCCTGAGCTCCTGTCACTGAAGGTTGGTTACTCCAGAATAAGCCAGATTCCGTTGAAGTTTCTGAGAGCTTAGAAATGTAAATGACGACCCAGACAAAAGGCCCTCCCACGCCAACATGGGGACTCGTTTAAGTAAAACCCTTGTCTGGGGCAGCAAGAGGATGTGAAATTATCAGGTGGTTTTCCCCAAGCTGAAGTCCTTCCAAATCATTCTTTTCCTAAATTTGCCTACAGAACGCACCACGCAGTGGGCTCCTGAGAGTTTGTCGGGCAGGCAAATACAGGCACGTGTGCCGTGAAAGCTACCTTCTTTGTCAAACCTGCCAGATGCTTTTAGCTGTTTCTTGAGCTCACACCCTCCCCTCTCATGTACACACACGGGAGCACACGCACAGGCACGCCCACACCCTTTGAAGGTGCAGGACTTGTGCTTGGAAATCACTCTTTGGGCAGCCAGCCCACCAGAGCCACCTTTCCATGCACATGTGATGCCCGGTGGGGGTGGCGGTGGGGGGGGTGGTTTCCAGAAGGCTGGCAGCAGCAGAAAAGGCATCCTGGGGACCAGTCCTACAGAGATCACCTGGTGAGGGGGTCCAGCACATCCTGTGTGCAGCGGGCAAGTTGGGGCCCATCCCACTTGGGAAGGGCTCTGGTCAGCACAGCAGGCTCTGGCCCCAGAATAAAATCCATGGGGTCAGGGGCTCCCACCCTGAGACACTTTGCAAGACTGGGCAGTGGGAAAACCAAAGATGCACGGTGCTAGAGGAAGTACAGGGCTTTGGAAAGAGCTCTGAAAGCAGAGCCTGGCATTCATTGCTCTGTGACCTGGGGCAAGTTACTTACTCTCTCTGAACCTCTGCAGAAGAAGAGAAATTCCTTTCTCGGAAAAATGCATTTATTTCTTTCATGCATGCATAAAATCATCACCTCGAATCCTAGAATGTTACAGATGGAAAGCCACTTAAGATCATTGTTGTTTAGTCCAACCTCTTCATTGTATAAACAAGGGCTCAAAAACATCACGTGACTCTGAGATCACACAGCTGGAAAGCTAGGGTACAGTCCAATACCTAGGCGCTCATCGCATGTGACCGTTTACATTTAACTTCAAATTAATTCAAAAGACACCAAATGTAAAATTCAGTTCCTTGGTCACAATAGCCACACTTCAAGTGCTCAGTAGCCCCATGTGTCAAGTGGCCATCGCTAATGGGCAGATAGGTCTAGAACTTTCCATCATCGAAGGGAGGTTTTAGTGGGCAGCTCCCAGCTAGAGGTCAGGACTCAGATCTTTGGACTCTCTCGGTGGCTCCTCAGGGCAGCACGGACATGAGCTCCAATCTGCCTTCTAAGTCCTTCCCTACCTCATGCAGCATCAGACAGCATATGAAGCAATATCTTCTTCCAAAACAGAGCGTAGCAAAGTCTGTGATACTATAAAACCTCAGAAAGGAAAATTTTCAGAAACCACGTTTCTGAGGTTAACTGAGTTTTGAGGTCAACTGATAATAACTAGACACCATGTTGGTTTCAACCACCCATTGTGTCTAAAGGGTGAGCCCCACACTTAAATCTATCCTGCACAACTGAGATCTGGCAGAGCCCGAGGGTCATGGGTCCTCTTGACACTCTGGTCGGAGGACACAGGCGGTGTCACTGTGGGAGAAGGAGCCAGGGGATGAGGTAGAGCCTCGCACCCCAACCGTCTCCCAGACTGGCCACTGAGCAAATCAGGTCCCACCCACCAGGTGGTGGTTGAACAATGGGTCTTTTGTCCCTGACTCGGGATGCAGGGGCAGGGGAAGGGATGGGATGTGTGTGTGTGTGTGTGTGTGTGTGTGTGCACATACAGGTACACACACTGAGACTTCACACAGGCACACATGCTCTTGTTAACTGAGATGACGTACAGGCAGCAAGTGTGTGAAAGAAAGCATCGGTGTTCTGACACATTCTTCATAATAAGCCTGAGTGATGGCTTCTACTTGTCCCCCACACAGATTGAGCACAAGGGGATTAAACTGGTTACAGTTGTGGGGGAGGGAGGACCAAATGGGTTTACCTGGGACACATCATGGTCACACGCAAGTGGAAGGTGTGGTTTGAGTTTGAAGTCCAAGCAGCAACAGAGATTTTCAGCAAAATAAAATCCTCCAACACCACCCTATCGAAACAATTCCTAAAAACTCTCTGGTCCCCAAGAGAGCATGCCCACTCTTCCCTGTAGCAGGTGAAGTAGTCAGTCCTTCCAGCCCAGAGCCATTCGGCTCTTTTGATCTGGGATCACAGAGCTGGTACAATCTTAGGGCTGGAAAGGTCTTCAATTTAAGCAATACCCTTTTACCTTTAGAGCCTCCTTTCTATGGATGCCCAGAAGGAGAGGTGGCTCGTCCTGATCAGACAGAGGCCAGGCCCCCCTCACAACCCTCACACACCCTCAGAACCTACCAGATCCTTTTTTTTTTAAGTTTTTAATGTTTATTTTTGAGAGAGAGAGCGTGTGAGTAGAGGAAGGGAGGAGAGAGAGGGAGACACAGAATCCAAAGCAGGCTCCAGGCTCCAGGCTCTGAGCTGTCAGTCCAGAGCCCGATGCGGGGCTTGAACTCACGAACTGTGAGATCATGACCTGAGCTGAAGTCGGACACTTAGCCGACTGAGCCACCCAG
Source organism: Panthera pardus (assembly GCF_024362965.1). Lineage (NCBI taxonomy): Eukaryota > Metazoa > Chordata > Mammalia > Carnivora > Felidae > Panthera > Panthera pardus. The sequence continues at coordinate 17,311,995 of NW_026526732.1, read as the reverse complement.
GTGCCCCAGAACCTACCAGATTCTTAAACATCCTTTCAACTTCCCCCTGAAATCTCGAATTAAGCAGGATTTCATAGTCTGGCCTATCTGGTGCCTACATGGGAGCATGTGTGTGGATGTTACAGAGGCCTGAGGACCAGCCCAGGGTGACCCAGCTGGCTAAAACTTGAACAAACACCACGCAAAGCACAAAGGCACAGCGCCCAGGGCTGGGCCAGCCTGGGTAGCATCATTCCAAACCTCCGTCCTACACTGCCAAGTCCAAAGTGAGTCCAAATCCCCAGGGAAAGCCACTGGCCCTGTCAGCCAAAGGACGGACACCCTCTGGACACATTTAGCACTGCGGAGAACACTCCTCTCCTCAGTCCCCACCCATGGCTCAGCTTTTGAAAGGGGAAGTGCGTCTATTTACAGCCTCGAGTGGCCAATTTCCTATGGATCTGCCCTTTGCCTGCCTGTAACTAAGGCAAGAAGTAGAAAACTGCACTTGTGTGCACAAAGCCTCCTCCTGGCCTATCGCGGAGTGTGGATGAGACGCTAAGATTGGCTTGCAGCTGAATGGAGCCGCGCAGGAAACGTAACAAGCCAGGGCACGGCACTCCCATCACTGACGCACACAAAGATGCCAATACACAGACGCTGACAATCGTGTCTACGGCTCAGGGGCCGTGAGCACACGTCTCCAACCTGGCTAGGGAGCCACACCACCGCCAGCCACCCCGCAGCAGCTCTCCCCTTCCACCCCACCCCCCAAAAGAGGGTTTCTAGTTCAAGTACATTTCCCCTCTGATTCTCATTACCTTTAGAGAAGTAGCAAAGCTATCTATTAGCCCGTGTCACAGAAGAGGAAACTTGAGATGCTATGGCTTTCTGAGTCACGCAGCTGGTTAGGGACAGGCTCTAGACAAGAAGCCACATCTGCCGAGGCCCGGTGCTAGGCTCCTCCCCAGTCATCTACTGCCTTTCTCAGAAAAGAGCCTCTCTCTGGGTCGATATGATAATAGCTACCACTTGTTGAACACTTACTCTGCGTCAGGCACTGTCCTAGGCATTTTGTGCAGCTCCAGTTCTCACAACTGCCTTCTAGGGAGGTTTTATACCAATTCTACAGATGGAGGAAGTGAGGCTCAGAGAGGTTAAGCGACTTACTTAAGGCCACACAGCTATGAAAGGGATGGAATGGGGATCAAAGGTCCATCCATTAGCCCCCAAACCACTCTTTGGACAAAACCACTGAAAAGAGGGACAGTTCTCCCACCCCGAGGCTCCAGGACGAAGAAAACTACCTCATTGCCACGTTGCTGCCGTCGATCACTATGGGTCGCAAGGAACTGGCTGCGTCTCCGTGCTCTTCTTCCAGCTCTGCCGCCAGCCCGCAGTGGGCAGAGTCCAGGGTCCCGCAGGAGCCCCTGGGAACGAGCAGGGGCACAGCACTGCTCTCGTGGGCCCCAGGGCGGCTGCCAGTCTGGATCAGCTCTTGCAGCACGTCGTTGACCAGGGCGTCCTCACCCAGCTTGCCCAGCACCCTGACCACATCATCCCGGCTGTAGCCCAGCTTCTGGAAGAACTCCATCTTGCTTGAGCGCTCCATGCCGTGCCAGCTGGGGCCCTGCTGAGGGTCCTGCCCCCAGTTTCCTTCTGGCAGAGCCACGCTGGCATGAGCTAAAGAGAAAAAGCATCCATCAGGTGTTTTCTGAGCGGCCCGGGCCTGGAGGCTGTCAGGTTACTGAGGGCAAATGATGCGTGCTCCCTCCCCGCCTTATCTGTCAGGAAATCATGTTGCCTGGTCCCCTTGGGGATTTTCAGTTGCTCAGTGTGGTTGGGGAGCCACAGATGCAATCATGCTGCTTTTACTCGTGCACTTTCTGAGGCCTTCTCCCCACCCAGGTGCCCCCGCAAGGATCCACTGGCCAGAGGAGCCAAGGGCCGCTGAGCAAACCACCCAGCACTCGAACATTTGCACACAGGCCAAAGATGCGTTTCCGAGGCTCGAGCATGGGCTGGGTTGGGCCCCCACCCCCCCAATTCATTCGTTGAGGCCCAACTCCCGGTAGCTCAGAACATGACTGCCTTTGTAGAAAGGGTCTTTAAAGAGTTGATTAGGTGGAAATGAGCTCCTTAGGGTGATTCCTGGCCAATATGACTAGTGTCCTTATAAGAAGAGGACATTTGGACCCAGATAGGAACAGAGGAAAGACCATGTGAAGGCACAGGGAAAAGATGACCGTCTACAAGCTAGAGAGAGAGGCCTCAGAAGAAATCAACCCAGCCAACACCTTCATCTCGGGCTGCTAGGCACGGAACTATGAGGCAATAACACCAAGAATAGGTAAAATATTACATATATGATATTATATGTAATACATACCACCCCTGTGGTATTGTGTTATAGCAGGCCTCGAAAATTAATATAGCTCCTCAGCTTAAAGAGGGGAAAGGGCTGCTGGTCAATTCCATTCCCAGGAAAGCAATGCTCTGGCCCAAATTCAGCTCTGTGCTGTGGCACAGCTTTCCCCAGCAATGAATTCAGATGATAGTGAACCTGTAAAGTAGAAGGTCCTAACCCACATTTTCCAGTGAGCATCACCGCCTGGCCTGTACCGCGGGAGTGGTGGGGAGGTGGGGGTTCAGTCTGACCCGCGCTTACAAAAAGAAGACTGAATCAACACAAACCCTCTGGACAGACCGGGTCCCTCTCTCTTTTCTACTCACAGACACCAACAGCTTTCAAAAATCATTTGAAAATACAGAAATCGTCATGCAAATATATTTTGTGTGGGAAAAAATGCAACAATGTCAAAGCGTAAAGAATAACAAGAGAGGGGCGCCTGGGTGGCTCAGTCGGTTAAGTGTCCGACTCTTGGTTTCCGCTCAGGTTGCGATCTCGTGGTTCATGAGTTCAAGACTCGCATCAGGCTCTGTGCTGACAACGTGGAGCCTGCTTAGTCCTCTCTCTCTCCTTCTCTCTGCGCCTTCGCTGTTCATGCTCTCTCTCTCTCTCTCAAAATAAATAAATAAGCTTTTCTTAAAAAAGAAAAAAATTTTAAAAAGATACACTGTCTCTCATACAAACCCCAAATCCCGCTTGCCTCTCCTGCTAAGTATTGTCCAGCAACTTGCTTTTCTTATTAAAAATGCATTTGGGAAATCTTTCTATGCCAGTTTATCTGTCCTGCTGCCCACTGTATCCCCAGCATTTAGAACAGCACCTGGCCCAGCTGAATCTCCTGCCGATTTGCTGAATGAGCGAATGATTGGCGTGTAACCATATGCCAGATGATGGAAGTTTAGTTTGCCTGCCATTTCTCTCGTGCACATCTGTCTTGTCCCCCATCTTCTTCTCAGTATGACAGGCTCTCTACCTTCCAGTCCTCTTCTCCTGCTGGCATCCCCCGCAGCACCCACGTCTTCCTACTGGATCTCAGCGTGGCTTCCTGTTCCCTGCAGGGCCGCTCCCCTTAGCGCAGGAACCCCACCGAACGGACTAGGTCTGGCTCTGGCAGGAGGAGGGATTTCTCAGCTGGTCTCCTGGACAGAGAGGCCCGGCTGTCACCTCTACTCCACCTCGGCCCCCTGACTGCTGAAACACCAAAATCGCCCCCGAGGTCACCAGGGACCTCCTCACGGGCAAATCCAAGAGCAGCTCCACATACCTTGCCTTATACACACCTCTCTGCTGCTTTCAACACTGTGGACCACACCCTTACCTCTTATTTTAAATCAAGACACTTAAGGGGTTCCTGGGTGGCTCAGTCAGTTAAGCATCTGACTTTGGCTCAGGTCATGATCTCACCGTTGGTGGTTCGGACCCCACATCGGGCTCTGTGCTGACAGCTCAGAGCCTAGAGCCTGCTTCGGATTCTGTGTCTCCCTCTCTCTCTGCTCCTCCCCTGCTGATGCTCTGTCTCTCTCTCTCTCTCTCTCTCTCTCTCTCAAAAATAAATAAATTTTAAAAGAAGTAATAATAAATCAAAACATTTTGGACCACCTCCTCTTGAAACTCTTCTCCCTTAGGTTGTAAAACTTGGTCCAAGTCTTCTAAGTCTTTCCAGTTCTTTCCTTAGTCTCTGCTCATGGGTTCAAAGACAGGGTCCTGCCCAGGCCATCGGCTCTCCCTCTCGTGCCCTCCACCTGCCCCTATACTGGAGAGTCCACAACCGCACTCGTGGCTCAGACCTCGCTAAGCACCAGGCACGCACAGCTATAAACCTGTGAGGTAAATGGCATGCATGCTATTTGAATAAGTTCTGTGGGAACTGAGAAAATGCTGTCATTCGCCAAACATTGGCTGAGTCTGTCTACTTCAGTAGACCGAGTCTACTTCTCAAAGTGTGGTCCAGGAAAACTCGGGGGGCGGGGGTGGCCCAAGACCCTTTCAGGCAGTCCTCAAAGTAAGAACTATTTTCATAATGACACATAATAAGGCGTAACGTGCTTTTTTCCACTCCCATCCTCATGAGCATGTCATGAAGTATTCCAGAGACTGAGTGTCGTGGGATAACCCCTGGCGGTCCTCTGGTAAGCCAGATCTTAATTAGAGACTTGCAAATATAAATCGGTGCCAGTCTTCTTACAAATTTTTTTGTTTTGGGAAAATATAGTTATTTTGCATAAAAATACATTATTTATACTAATGTAATGGTTTATTAATATTTAAAATAAACAAATATTTATAATTGCCTAATTTTAGTTTCTAATAAGGTGCTTATCAGTGGACGGATATAACTCACATAAACGAAAGCTCTTCGGCATCCTCAATAGTTATGAAAAGGAGTTCTGAAACCAAAAGTTTCTTCTTAAATCCAGAGCTTTCTAGTAGGCATTTCCCAGAAGATGGTCCCGTGTAGGGAGCGAATAGTCATGTTATGCAGGGTCCCAGGACAGAGGCCCAGTGTATTTCTCACACCATCCACCCACCTGTCCCACCCACACCTTCTTCATCCCTTACCTAACTCATGCTACAGCGTCCTACAGGCGTCCCTCAGCAAACCATTTGGCTCAGTCCCTGTTTGTAGCCAGCAGGATATTTCTAGAAGAAGTGTGACCATGTCACCCCCTTCCTTAGAAATATCCTCAGGATGGGGCGCCTGGATGGCTCAGTTGTGTGGGCCTCCGACTCTTGGTTTGGGCTCAGGTCATGATCCCACAGTTTGGGGGTTCGAGACTGATGTGGGGGCTCTGTGCTGACAGTGCAGAGCCTTCTTGAGATTCTCTCTCTCCCCCTCTCCTTCTGCCCCTCCCCTGCTTATGCTCTCTCTCTAAATAAACAAACAAACAAACAAATAAATAAATAAATAAATACCCTCAGACCCCGTGTTGACCTACAAGAAAAACACAAATGCCTAAGCGGCCTGCTGAGCCATCACCATGCCGTGCTGCCCCTGTGCAACTCACCACCAACCCTGGCCCACCTGGTCCTTTCTCTTGAGCCATGATGAATCTCTCCTGGCTCCCCAAGCCTTCTGGAAGGTTCTCATCACCGTACTTCTGCATATGCTTTTGTTTCTACTTGGAATGCCCTTTTTGGTTTGGCAAACTTCAAGATTCGGCAGAAATGCCCCTCAAAGTGGTCACACCTAAGTCCACAAACAGAATGAGTGACTTGGTCATCTCATCTACCGGGCACTTTGCTCACAGCTCTGCAATGACACATTGGATTGTCACTTATCCGTATCTCAAGACACTGTGTACTATGTTCCCACGTCTTTGCCCTCAGAATCACCAGCACCTGGCACAGTGTTACTATATCTAAGGACTTCAATAGGTTTTTCTTCAGTGGATGCCCAAAGCTGAAAATAATCTTCCCTGCTCAAATATTTTTTCTTGGGTTCCCATCTCATTGAATGGTGTGCCCCAGACTAAAGAAGACATCTCAAGGTCATGTCACCTACTAGGCACCAGGCACTGTGCTGGGACCCAGTTCCATAAAAACTAATATACAGTCCAATTTCAATTTGTTTACAACCTCTTCAGGAAAACAGACCAAATAAGTAAATACCAAGCCATCAGTCATGGCAATAAGCACAATACTTTCAATTAGGAAAAAAATGTGCTCTCAAAACTCAGGTGAGGAGTGACTTATCTTCCTTTGAGGGGACAGGAAAGGCCAGGAAGTTTCCCACAAAACTGGGTAACAGAGGATGCGCTGACATTTCCCAGTGGGGGAAGGGCCATGGCATCTCTCCCAGGGGGTTCTGGGAGGGCCTCCTCACCACACTCCACCCCCCACTACACTAATCTAACTAGTCCACTGACAAAAGATTTCTGTCACTCCGTCCTGTACAGAGTCTCCTCCTTGATGGGTGACCAGTTTTTCTCCTTGGGAAGGTTGTTCTCTTGGGCTGGGGTCCAGCTTTGGGCCAGTCTCCGGGGAGGAGGAGGACAATCACCCAGCCTGGCAGGCCCGACTCACACCGGGAGTCGCCTACTGTCCCTGAAAGACCCTTGGGCTGGCTCTCAGGCCTGCAGAGCTTCACTGGGGCTCTTCCCTCTGCCTGGAGATCTGCCCCTCCTGCCCCAGGCCGGACACCCCTGTCGCACCCGTCCCTCCCATGCCCCCGCCAGCCCAGCTACACCCCCACCTCCGCCCTTCCTTTCTTACACATACGTGTGACTCTTGTTTTAATTTGGAAGAAAGATCTCAGGGGGAAAGCTCTCACTTTTTCCCCATTGAGGATGATGTTAGCTGTGGGCTGTTCATAAATGGCTTCTATGATGTTGAAGTACGTTCCTTCTATCCCGACTTTCTCGAGGGTTTTTATTAAGAAAGGATGCTGAATTTTGTCAAATGCTTTTTCTGCATCGATTGACAGGATCATACGGTTCTTCTCTTTTCTCTTATTAATGTGATGTAAAGAAATTGTGGTTTATATACACAATGGAATACTACGTGGCAATGAGAAAGAATGAAATATGGCCTTTTGTAGCAACGTGGATGGAACTGGAGAGTGTGATGCTAAGTGAAATAAGCCATACAGAGAAAGACAGATACCATATGTTTTCACTCTTATGTGGATCCTGAGAAACTTAACAGAAGACCATGGGGGAGGGGAAGGAAAAAAAAAAGTTAGAGAGGGAGGGAGCAAACCATAAGAGACTCTTAAAAACTGAGAACAAACTGAGGGTTGATGGGGGGTGAGAGGGAGGGGAGGGTGGGTGATGGGCATTGAGGAGGGCACCTGTGGGGATGAGCCCTGGGTGTTGTATGGAAACCAATCTGACAATAAATTGCATATTAAATAAATAAATATATAAAGTTATAATGTATTACATCCACAAAAAAATTTTTGGAAGAAAGAGGAGAAGGGAAGAGAGAGGAGGGGTGTGAGAAAGAAAAGGGAGAGGGAGGAAAAGTGAGAGAGAAGGAAAAAGAAGAACGACTGTGGCAGACAGCATGAACGTCACAGTCGGTGCTCACAGAGTTCTTCGCTGTTTCCACACCACCTTCACTGAGAGCCTCTCTCCCTTGAACTTGCCGTTACCCCCGGTTGGGTAGACGGTGGATAAAAGTAGCCCCTTTCCACAGGTGAAGAAGCCGAGGCTCAGAGTGGCACCGAGAAAAGGCTATACGGTCAGTAAGCGGCAGAGGCCGACAAAAAGTAGAAACCAAAAACAACGCGTTGCTCTGAGTTGTGCTCAAGATGGAGGCAGCGTCTTGTTTTTGCAGAAATCGAAAAACCCTGGGGCGCCTGGGTGGCGTAGTCGGTTAAGCGTCCGACTTCAGCCAGGTCACGATCTCGCGGTCCGTGAGTTCGAGCCCCGCGTCAGGCTCTGGGCTGATGGCTCGGAGCCTGGAGCCTGTTTCCGATTCTGTGTCTCCCTCTCTCTCTGCCCCTCCCCCCTTCATGCTCTGTCTCTCTCTGTCCCAAAAATAAATAAAAAACGTTGAAAAAAAAAATTAAAAAAAAAAAAAAAAAGAAAAACCCGAAATACAACCACCCCCGGGTGACTTCTCTTTGGTCACAAAGTAACAGCTATGAGGAGAGTCCGGGTTAGTGTCGTAACTTTGCAGTCTGAAATCTGCAGACAGAATCACAGACATCTTCACGATGAAAAACCTTGGGGCTTTTACCTGGGGCGGGGGAGGGAGAGGGGTCGCGTGAGGCCTGTCCTCTGCAGCTCTCCATGGCACCCACGAGTTCCAAAAGAGCTCCCTTTCTTTTATTTTTATTATTTATTTAAAAAATTGTTTTAAGTTTATGTATTTATTTTGAGAGAGTGGGGGATGGGCAGAGAGCGAGGGGTTGGGGAGAGAGAATCCCAAGCAGGCTCCGTATTGTCAAGTGCAGAGCCCAACGCGGGGCTCGGTCTCATGAACCGTGAGATCACGACGTGAGCCAGAGTCAGGAGCCAGACGCTTCACCAACCGAGCCACCCAGGTGCCCCGGAGCTCCCTTTCTGAGGAAACTTTTGAAAGGTCATGCGTGGGACAGGAGAGCTGTTTTTACACAACATTAACTGAAAGAGTTCACCCACTTCAGAGGCTTTCTTTTGCCCCCTTGAGATTTCAAAATCAACTTCATTTCCTTTTAAAACTTCTAAATAAGGGAGAAACCTGAGGTGGGGGCCTGTCCTCAGGAGCCTCCGCTGGCCCTCAGGCCAAAACCCTCCCCTTGAGATGCGATGGTCTTTGAGCAGCAAGGCTGCCAGCAGTTTCTCACTGCTTTCTATTTTTAAGTCCTGAAAGTATGAATGATTTCATTTGAGTTTGCTTCCTCAAGCTTGACTGGAAGTCACAAATAGCACAGATAATTAGTAACCCTTTAAAACTCCTCGGTCTCCTCAGGAGCTCGTAGGACGGTCAGCCTTGCAACACTTCCCTATGGTCAATAGTCAAGGGAGCCATGGAGATGTGTTCGGGTGGAATCCAAAGTTGGAGGTGGCCTAACAAAGCAGCAGGAAAGGAAGGGAGAAAGAGGGAGGGAGGAAAGGTAGAACTTTATTAACAAGGAGCATTAGGGGTGCCTGCGTGGCCCAGTCAGTTAAGCATCCGGCTTTGGCTCAGGTCATAATCTCACAGTTCGTGAGTTTGAGCCCCACATTGGGCTCTCTGCTGTCAGCACGGAGCCAGCTTTGGATCCTCTGTCCCCCTCTCTGTTTGCCCCTCCGCAACTCTCTCTCAAAAATAAATAAACATTAAAAAAAAAAAAAATGAGAATTAGATCAGACCGGTTCCTCCTGGAATCAGCCAATCCAGGTTGAGGGCCTCTGGACCTAGGGTCTGTAACCTCTGACTGGAAGACCTCCTGAGGAAAAGAATACAAGAGAAACTGAAGAAGGAGAAAAGGAGGAGACATTAGAGGGATAAGACATGTAGAGAATCAGTAGCTCACATGTGCCCAGTATTTTACAGATACAAGGGACAGCCTTGCATATTGCCTTTGGAGATACCAACATCTGTGGGAGATGGAAAAGGATTCATTACTCATGACTCATGTTGCAAGTAAGAAAACTGAAGAAAAGAGAGGTTTTGCCAACTTACCCAGGGTCTCACAGCTAATTAATGGGAGGGACTAGACTCCCAAGGGATTCCTCCTACAGCCTGGCCCAGAGGGTGCTACCCAGGGCTGCTCAGGGGGCCACAGAGCAAGGTGAGCCCGAGCACCAGCCCCAGGAAGAATGCATTCATCACGTTGCCCCTGACCTTCAAGTCTGTTCCTGGTCACCTCTGCCAGTTCTAGAGAAATCCACCCCATCATGACAGCCAGAAGTCACCCGCATGATGAGGAGAAAAGTTCTCATAGACACGGTCTGTGCAGTTTTCTGGCTCAGCTCAGATCGGTGGGGTTGTCAGTTAGATTTTGGGGAAGTCACAGAGAGGCAACGACTTCAGCCCACGAGATTCGGGTTTTGGGTCTGGCTTTGGGGGGATTTTTTTAAAAGGGAATTATAATTTTTTTAAAAATGTGGTAAATTATACATACCACAAAATTTGCCATTTTAACTATCTTTAGGAGTGCAGTTCGGTGGCATTAAGCAACCATTACCAGCATCCATTTCCAGAATTTTTTCGTCTTATAAAACTGAAACCTTGTCCCCATTAAACACTAACTCCCCACCCTCTTCCCCTACCCACCCCTGGTAACCATACTCCTTCTTGCCATCCCTATGAATCTGACTACTCTAAGTACTTTCTACAGGTGCAATCACACAGTACTTGTCCTTCTCTGACTGGCTTATTTCACGTAGCATAATGTTTTCAAGTTCCGCCCTGTTGCAAGCATTTGTCAGAATTTTCTTCATTTTTAAGGCTGAATAATAGTCCATTATGTATATGGACCACCTTCTGTTTGCCCACCCACCTGCTGACGGACATTTGAGATGCTGCTCCCTTTTGGCTGTTGTAAATAGTGCTGCTGTGAGCATAGGTGGCCTGGTCTTGGGTTTTCTCCTTGAGCTTGTCCCTTGCTCTTCCGTATTGTTATAGGTTACTTCGGATACACACACAAGTATATACACACAAGCCCTGATCCATACCCCGGGGCAACTCTGAGTTAAAAAAAACAACAACAACAAAAACCCATCCTCCTTATCGTCTACACCCAACCTATTCACTCATCAGGTATTGGCATTCCCGGCCTGGCATCACCTGGCCTTGCAGAGGAGTTCATAATCCTGGACGCGTGGCCAAGGTTTCTAACAACCACAGGGAATGAGCCAAAATTGTCTCCATTGCCTCCGATTAAGACTTATTTCCATGTCCTTCTGGGCCTTCTTGGAGCCCGCAGAGCCGTCCTTTAGGAGAGATGGGGTTTGGGACTGCGGTCAAATATTCCTGATCTGCCGGGAAACTAGACACCCACAAATCAATATCTAGCCTAAAAGATATGTTTTCGGGAGCATGGAGACAGGCTGAAAACGTGCCTGAGCATTCTCGACTTTCTGATTTCGTAAAACTAAAAGATTTTCGAAGACCACAGCAGGAGTTGTCCCTTACACCTAAGAGTTACTCCGATTAATCTTTCTCCCACAAAAGCCCTCTTGAAATTAAATTCAACTGTGCTAAAACGAGCAAGGATTTCACCTTTTTTTTTTTTTATCTGTGCACTTAAAATCGTGTGAGGCACGGGAGATCAGACTGCTCAGAATAACGCTAATCCAAGGACTGCTCCCCAACTTGCTCCCCGCCCCGTATATTCTTGTGTCTCTCCTCCAGCCCTGGACCCAAGTCTGCACAGCACCTGTCCTACTGAATGATGGCCGGAGCCAGGCACTCACCAGCAGGGCGCGTCGCTTCGGCCCCCACAGTGGACACCCGTGCTCCACGCAGCACCCCCAGCTCCACGCCCGCCACAGTCGGCCAGGTGTCATCCAACCTGAGGTTGCCCTGCCCGGCTGGGCCACGAGGCCATTAGGAGGCCCTTCATGCCAAAGCTCCCCTTCCTGAGTGCCACGGTCACGTTCAGCTGCCAAGGTAGTTTTGCTCTGAGTTTTTTTTTTTTTTTTTTTTTTTAAAAAAAAAAAAAAAGGAAAGGAAGAGAGCAATCAAATGAGGGAGGCAGACTTGAAGGCTTCACCCCGGCATGAGTCACCGAATCAAAGTTTAACAACCACATGCAAAACAAACTCTCTGAGGGCATGGGCTGGCTGCACAGGAAAAAGCCAGGAGAGGCTCAGAGAACAAAAGTGTTCATAGGCGGAGGGTGAAAACTTCCGTTCCAAGTTCCACTCGTGCCTTTGGCTGAAAAGAGCATCTGATCCCAGGGGCTCCCAACCTTACAAGCAAAACGAAATCATGCAGGAGTGAAAAGTGTCAGGGGAGAGGAAGAATAGAAATGCCTACTAGATAAGGGTGCACAGGGGCTCGGGCGTGGAGAGGCCCTGTCCCTTCTAGCACAGAGTCCCTAACAAGTCCCAGAGGCCTTCCGGCTAAGGGCACTGGCCTCTGTCTGTAACAGGACTCTGAGCTGTCCTCACTGTAGCCCTGCATGGGGTGGGCGGCTGCTTGTCTCCATCTGGCAGGGGGAGCCTGACCTCAGGGCCTCCTGACCGTGGCATCTGCAGCTGCCTAGCTGCCAGCGACAGAGGGTGCGGGCAGCAGACCCTGAACTCTTGTCGTCTGTTCCCTGCATCGCTGGATGCCTGTCGGGGGTCGAGAAGGAGGAGAGAACACAAACCACGACAAGCCCATCTCCCAACAATGACAGGGCTCTAAAGTCACTTGCCCAAGCACACGGTGAGCCAGCAGGTAGAGCTGGGTTTAGAGTCTGAGAGTTGTTGCTTAGGAAACTGGACTCGGCTGGTCTTCTTGATTTATCCCCCATCTGCCTCCTACAGAAGGTGTGAGGCTGTCTAGAGTATTAAGACACAGAATGGGAACACTGACATAAAATCACGGTCAGAAATGATTAGAACAACAAAAACCAGAACATGGTACTGGAACCCAGATTAAAATAGTCACTTCTGGGGCGCCTGGGCGGCTCAGTCGGCTGAGTGTTCCACTTCGGCTCAGGGCATGATCTCGTGGTTCATGGGTTCGAGCCCCGTGTCGGGCTCAGTGCTGACAGCTTGGAGCCTGGAGCCTGCTTCGGATTCTGCATCTCCCTCTCTCTGCCCCTCCCCCGCTTACACTCTGTCTCTCTCTCTCTCAAAAATAAACATTAAAAAAACGTTTTTTACTAGTGACTTCACCCGAGCACTAACTCTAGCCTTGTTTTCCAGCACAATGGGTTTTCTAAGAACAAGTATGATTTCTGTAGCGCCTCCAAGTGTACTCAGTGCCTTCCATCGGAGCGTCCTATCCCCACGACAGCTCTATGGCCCCAGAATTGTTATCCCCACTTTTGAGATACGATCCAGGGTAACTCAACTGCCTGAGTTCCCTCAGTAAGTGGTTGGCTCAGGACTGAAACTCGGGGCCACAGAGCTCCAAAGTATCCTCTCTACACGTGGCTTCTCCGCTCCCAAATACCGAATGAAGCACGAAGCTTTTCCGTACGAAATCAACATTCTCCTGGCATTAAATGTTAGGGGAAATCTAAATCCTTATGCTGAGTAACACATCAGACACTATCTTCAATTCAAGTCCTATAGAAGCTCAGAGGCCAGTGGAGGGGGAGGGTAGCAACAAGCCAAGAAGGGAATTCTCTGAGGATATTGTCCACTGCCACCCAGCTTCACACAACAGGGGCCTGGACAATGAAACGTAAGAATCCTGGTTTGTGTCCGACCCCAGGCAAAGGGCACCTCTGCGCACAGGAGGGACCACAGTGGCCAGCACCAACCAGTTCCGCAGGAAAGACACTTGAATGTGCTCACCTATCAGACAGGTGAATACTTGGCAGAGGCTCCAGAGTTCTGTGTCTGAAGACTTGGAGACATTACTGAAGCCACAAAAATTGTGACTCAGATGTCTCTGTAAGACAAGGACCACCGTACAAAGCCATTCTAGTATCCGATCTAGAGAAACCCCAGCTGATTCCTCCACAGCTAAAATGACTTAGGGGCACCCGGGTGGCTCAGTCGGTTAAGCGTCTGACTCTTGGTTTCTGCTCAGGTCATGATCTCACGGTTTCGTGGGTTCGAGCCCTGCACACTGTCAGTGCAGAGCCTGCTTGGGATTCTCTGTCTCCGTCTCGCTCTGCCCCTCCCTCCCTCCCTCGCTCGCTCTCTCAAAATAAATAAATAAACTTAAAAAATTATTAAAACGGCTTAGTTGCCATGACTTGGAAGAGCCAAAAGACTTAAGCCACAATTTAGGCTATTTATTCCCAACTGAATGAGAAATAAGGCCTGCCAGAGGTAACAATTTTAGCTGCGATATCACTGACCCCAAACTAGACTCTACCCACAAGAGCTGTGAGAGAAGGCAGTGGCTTTCCACTTGTAGGGGTGACTGGGCGTGTGTCTACATCTCTTTAAAGCCGTTAGAGTGGCGCCTGGGTGGCTCAGTCGGTTGAGCGTCCCACGTCAGCTCAGCTCATGATCTATAGTTTGTTGGGTTCAAGCCCATGTCAGGCCCTGTGCTGACAGCTTGGAGCTTGGAGCCTGCTTCGGATTCTGTGTGTCTCCCCCTCTCTCTCTGTTCCTACCCCAGTCGTTCTCTGTCTCTCTCTCAAAAATAGATAAACATTAAAAAAAAATTTTTTTTTAATAAAATAAAGCCGTTAGAGCACTGAGAAACTGGGTAGCAGGCCCAGCATTCTTCCCTCTTCTCCCGGGCTTACAATCGGCGTGGACTCTGCCGCGAGGCTATTTCTGTCCCCTCTGGCCCTGGTGATGATGAGACAGAGGTCTGTGCTTTCAGGAAGTGGCCTGGAGGTGTTGAGACAGTGGCTCCTAAGTGTGTGGACACAGACCCTCCCCAGGGAGGGGTGCACAAACGTGTAGCTAGATGTGCCACTGTTTCGGTGGTCCCTGGAGCCCTGGGTCAGCCACCTCCCCTCTATCTACGGCATCTGTGAGCACCAAGAACTATCTTGCTTTGCATGTTTTCTCAGTGAGCTGACTCCGCGCCCCCCGCTCCCGCCCCCGCCCAGGCCGCTGCCACTCTCCACCAGCAGCAGTGGGAGTTCTGTTCCTCTGTCTCCTCGCCAGCACTTGGGAGGGCGAGACATTGTGCTTTTTGCCAGTCTGATGTGTGAGAAATGGTATATACCACTTCCCATGGCTGTTTTGACTTTCGTTTCCCCAATTACTAGGGAACTTGGGGATCTCTTCATGTTTACTGGTCATGCGAGTTTGCTTTTTTCCCTCCACTGCCCGGTGTCCTCTCGTGTGGCCTTTTTCTTACTGATTGCCATTACCCTTCACCTGTTCTTCCTGTTAACCTTTCATCTTTTGTGTGTGCTGTAATTGCTGCTAGTCTAGCACGTGTCTTTGAGCTTCGTTTATGACGTGTCGGGGCCTGAAAATGTTTTGATCTGGGGGTGGTCAAAATTATGGGCTTTTCCTTCATCATTTGCGCTCTCTGAATCTTGTTTAAGAAATCCTTCCCTATCCTAAGAGAAAAAAGGAAAAGAAAAGGGAAAAGAAAGGAAAAGAGAAAAAAGAAAGAAAGAAATCCTTCCTTACCCTGAAACTGTAAATAGATCTTCCTATATCTTCTCTAAAGTTGTAGCATTTTGCTTTTTCTAATCAGGTCTTGAATCGTGATCTGGAATTTGTTCTGATATCTAAGCTTATATCATAGTTTGGTGTCATAAACTCAGAGTCAGACTGCCCCGTCACTTATCCGCTGTATAAATAAACTTGAACACATTATTTAATCTCTCTGTGCCTCAGTTTCTTCCCATGTAAAATGGGGATAATTATCATATCTATCTCACAGAACATTATGAGAATTAAATTAGTCCATGCATGAAAAATGCTTAGAACAGTGCTTGGCAGGTATTAATTGCTGACAGATGGCTGTTATTATTTTGAGCACAAACTCCAATGAAAAATGTGATTACTAGAAGTTATTATGGCAAAGTCTAGCACCCGGGAAACACTGAGCTACCATCAGAGAGCTACAGAGACCAGGGAAACAAACTTCCGGTCCCCAATAGGAATGAGTGCACCCACAATACACACAGAAGCAAGTGGACAAGAAGTTGTCATTGTCATTCTGGCTTAGCCAATAATCTAATTTAAAACAACTGTGTATTTAACAATTTTAATTTAGGGCACCTGGGTGGCTCAGTCGGTTAAGCGTCCCACTTCGGCTCAGGTCACGATCTCAAGATCCCACTTTGGATCCTCTGTCCCCCTAGTTCTCTGCCCCTCCCCGGCTTTTTCTTTCTTTCTTTCTCCCTCTCTCACAAAATAAAAGCAAAAACAAAAAAAAAATAATTTTAGTTAAGGTGTGCCTCAATGGCTCAGTTGGTTAAACATCTGACTCTTGATTTCTGCTCAGGTCATGATCTCACGGTCAAAGGATCAAGCCCCACGTCAGGCTCTGTGCTGGGCTTGGAGCCTGCTTGGTATTCTCTCTCTCCCTCTCTCTCTCTCTCTCTCTCTGTCCCTCCCCCACTTGCACACATGTGCTCTCTCTAAATAAATAAATAAGACAATTCGAGTTTAATAAATTATCTCTATGAATCACTCCTCTGAGTTCCACTTGGGATGTTATCTTAACTACAGGGATCGAGGCAATTAAAACTCTTAAGTACATTCCAATTTCATTTCATACCATGCACTGGGCTGAGAATATAAAGCACCAGCTGAATGAATGAACTTTCTGCCCCCGAGTGAATGGATGACTGTAAACAAAGAGTTACAGGCACATGTCAATGTCAGCGTAGAGCAGGGTTTCTCCATTTTGGCACTACTGACTTTGGGGTTAGCAGATTCTTTGTCGTGGGGACTGTCCTGTGCACGGTTGGGTGGATGGTCAGCAGCTTCTCTGGCCTCTACTCACTAGACAGCAGCAGCACGCCCCATCACATCGTGACAACTAAAAACATTCCCAGACATTGTCAAGTATCCCCCTGGGGGCAAAATCACCCCAGACTGAGAACCACGGGACTACAGTTTCCATCAAAGAGGGAATCCCCACTCTGAGTGAGGAGGTGGAGGAGGCTTTATAGAGGAAACATTGGCTCAGCTGACTTTAAAGGACAGGCTGGGGCATCTGGCTGGTTCAGTCAGTAGAGCATGTACCTCTCAGTCTTGGGGTTGTGAGTTCAAGCCCCACGTTGGGTGTAGAGATTACTTAAAAATAAAATCTTTAAGGGGCGGGGATAAAAAATAAAAAATAAAATCTTTAAAATAATGATAAGTAAAGGACAGGCTGGAGTTTCCAGGAGAAGTCTGGATTCTCTGGGACATTCCAGGTGGAGGAAAAATCTAGGCCTATTGCTCAGAGGCACAAGGAAACTTGACAAGATCCATCTGTTTGGCACTTAGCCTCAGGGTGAAATAACTTAGCTCAGGAAAAACTTTAAACACTTTTTTAAGAAGCATTTTCATTGTAAAAAAAAAAAAGTAACTGAATCATTAATTAATATGTTCTCACACAGTATTTTGTTGTTTTGTTTTGAGCAAAATGATTTTCATTTCTGGGTCATCGTGAAGCTACCGGCTCGGGAAAACCAACAGTCTCAGAGCGCTCAAGGTTGAAATACAAGCACCATCATCAAGGGCCTGGCCTTCCAAAGGTTGTCTAAGCTCTGAGGGATCTCAGACCTTCTTATCAACCAACGGTAAGAAGAGTACTGATCTGTCAGGGCACTCTCAGACTTGCTTTATTCTTTCTCCAACCTTGGCTGCTGAATTCATTGCCCTGTCGTTGAGTGCCTGGTTTGCTAACCCAGGGCTCAGGTGCTTCTGTGTTTGGTCCTGGAGACATTAGACAGCGAGATTGTCTCTATATAACCTAAGTGCATTGGCATGCTGGGAAATCTCCCTAAAGTCGCTGCAGCCCATAGCTCCCGTGGGTGTGCGTTGACTGTGGGGCACCCAGCCTTTCTGACGTCTTTGGTTCTCTCACAAAAGCCCTGAGGGAGATTGAGATGGTCTACTCCTCTCTCCATTGCCAGAAAGAGAGACTATGAACCAAAAGGTGAGGTTTATGAGAACCAGGTGGAGGAACATAGGCTGAGGACAAAGAATGAGTGATGAGACATATGGTAAATTGAGGCACCTTCTCCTGGGCTAATGCTCACGGATTGTTTAAGTGGTCACATTCGAACACTTGCAATGCTCTGTGTCTGAAAATTCAGGCCCTAAGGCTCAGCTTGGTTTTGTCTCAACAGCATCGTTGCTGGTCTCTGGCCACGCTTTTCTTGAACTTTGCAAACACCTCACCCCTCACAGAGGGTTGAATGGTGCTCCCCAAAAGCTAAGCTCAAGTCCTGACCTCCAATATCTGTGAATGTGACTTTATTTGAAACAGGGCCTTCGCAGATGTAGCCGAGGTGAGTTGTTATACCGGGTTAGGGTGGGCCCCAAATCCAAAGTCTTTATAAGAGAAAGGAGAGGGCGAGTTGGATGCAGAGACACAGGAGCCACGGGGAAGGCCGGATGTAGAGAAGCAGAGACTGGGGTGACGCAGCTGTGAGCCAGGGAACACCAGCAGAAGCTAGGAGGAGGCAAGGAAGGCTCCCTAGAGCCTTCAGAGGGAGCGCGGCCTTACCAACACCGTGGTTTTGGACTTCTGGCCTCCAGAACTGTGAGAACGCACTTCTGTTGTTTTAAGCCGCCCAGCTGCTGGTAATGGCAGCTCTAGGAAACGGATACGCTCCTCGGTCCCCAAACCGCCTTCCTTCAGAGCTCTTGGCTGTGGCAACCATTTACTCAGCTAAGCACACGTCTCCATAATGGGCAGACGGGCAGGGGAGCCACAGGGCGAATCCTTGTGCCCGGGGGTTGGCTGGCTGGCCGAGGTCCACCTGTCCTCCCCCGTACAGCATCTCCTGTGCCTGCACACCTAGGGCAGACCCGAAAACCGGCGGGCTCTACCGTGAGGCCCTTCACGTTATTTCCCGTAAGCATATGCCAGGGGGAAGGGCCACAGATGTGTGCCTTTGGGTTGTTCTCAGAGAATGAGTAGTAGATAATTATCAACAGAATAATGAAACAACACTTATGATAAAGTTAAAAATAATTCCTGCCATATGCTGAGACTGCAGAATTCGTGAGGCTGGTTTCCCACTCGATGTGAGGCACTCTCCTGCTCGCCAGATGTGCAAAGATGAATCAGACAAGGTGCCCGAGCTCAGGACGGCTCCGGGCATGCCACCAACGCAGCACGAGGTGAGCCCCCGTCAGCCGGGCGGTCTCCATGCCGACCCTGCGCTATACCAAAGTTTTACTTAAGCCCGTTCGGCCCTGACCCTCCTAAGGATATCGGAGTTACTTCCCATAATGCCAAATGAGTGGCTACGTAGCAAGTATGGTGTGACTTAAAAAAAATGTTTATAGTTGGGATGCCCATTCCACGTTCTAGTGCCACACCAAGCGGGTATCAGATGCGGGTTCTGGCTTATACCTCGCCTCCTCTGGGAGCCCACTCTGATGTGGATCTGGATGAGGGACTATGTGTTCAACAGATGTTGAATCGTAGGAATCTGGTGCCAACCCGTGTGGAAGATCCTATCCAGAGCTCCTAGAGTGACTTTCCTCCAAGACCCCAGTGCCACTGCCTTTCTCAGAAATAAGGTCTAATTTTCCACCGCCTGGCAAATCAAAGCCTAGCTTCTCAGTTTTACATTCAGTGCCCTCCCTTTCCTGGTTCCTCCTCCCTTTCCACACTCGCTCGGTACCCTTCAGGGGCCGTCTGCTTCAGTCACACCATCACGTTGCTGTCCCCTCCCGGCTTGCCTCTGCTCTCAAGTTTTCTGCCTCGGAATCCCAAGCTCTCTCCAACAGACCAAACTGCCTTTGGAGGAAACAGAACAAAACTTTTCTCTTTTTCAGGAGCCAGAGGTCATCGTGGTCTTGTTCCCAGTTTGCAACAAAGCACAACTTGTCTCACTTTCCTTTTCATACAAGCTCTCTCGTATAAAATAGTCCCGTGTGTGTCTCGAGCTTCCTAGTGTCCTTGGAAAATAAATAATAGTGATACAGCCTTTTAACTGCACACGAAACGCCTCTGAAAAACCCTGCCCATCTGCCCATTTGATGCACAGGGCGTAGGAGAGGAGGCAAACACAAAATTAAACCTAGTGAGCAGTCCCGTGTGGGTAAGATAAGGTAAGAATGAAGACAGTTCCATTAGCAAGAATAACTGAGATAACTTGCTTTAAAAAAGAAAAAAGACAATTTTGAAAATTAAGGGGATCTCCATATTCTATCACTTAACAACAGGAAGCACAAGCTTCTCTAAAATTTCCCAGCAAAACAATTTCATAGCAACAGCCACTGAAAGGTAAGACTTCTGTGATTTCGATTTTACTTATCTATTATTCATTCTTTGTGACTCAATCTAGATGGGTAAGAAATGTCAAACTTGAGATTAGAAATTTTTTATGATGAGTGGAAAACCTAGATATGAAATCTCTCTTTCAGTGACTAAAAAACAACCAATTTATTGAAAGGCACTTGTGAAAGTTTAAGCCTATTTAAAGTTTCTTTCTTTTGCTGTACCCACTTAAGGTGTCTTTACTTTTAACCTTTAATGGTTCTCATCAAAATCTTTGAAAATTCAATAGGTAAGACAGATCAGCCTGAAACTCGACAGCAAAGTTATAATGAGTGAGCAATTTTAGCCTCAAAATAACTTTTTTTCTTCCCGTTAATAAAAAACAACCTGACTACTATACAGCTTGCTCAATTTTTTTCCTCTGGTTTTGGCAAAAGCGGGTAGGACATCTAACTGGAGCCTGGTTTTGAGTTCACCTAAGACCTAGAGAAGCAAAACAGAAGAAACAGGAAACACAGTCACTTTACCCTAGATGTTAGTAGTAGTAACATAGGACCACGACTGCCCTGCATCTAGTCAAGGATACTCGATGGCCACTGTCAGGAGAGATCACCACTATTAAAACCACTTTCTGACTAACAGAACTCTTTGTTTCGGTACACACATCTCTGTTAGAACTATAGTTTTTCCACACCTGAAATATCAGCTTTTACAAGTAAGGACAGTTTTTCCTTGAAATGCCAGGTTCAGAAATTGGAACTGAACCTACCGAATTCAAGTTTTAGGTTCTAGGTTATTTCTTCTTATGATCCCTCTCATATTCAACCATTATTTTTCTCTTGGTCATTCATTCTTTCAGACGTTGTAGAATCTTCTGTATGGAAAACATTTAGTTTTCTATATTCAGGGTGATAGTTTCTTCTGTGAGGGCATTACAATTTTTTCTACTGATGGCTAAGAATTATGAACAATAGTGGAGAGACATCCAGTCTTAGCAGCTTGGTAGACTGGATACTCTGAATTATGACCACCTATACCATCCCCCCCCCCCCATCAGCCTTCTGTAAAACATCCACATGCCAGATAAATTGTAGCAGTCATACTCTAAATACACTGATAAGATTGGAAGAGGGATTTCCTCAAGACCTAAAAATGTATTAACAAGATGGTAAGCAAACCACCAGCCTTCATGTAGAGCTTGGGGAATAAAGGCCTCAGGCCACAGGGATGAGGGGTGCCAACAAGGACCAGGCTTTGGGCCCTAAGAGAGTTGGGAACCTGAGTCTAAGATCTTCACCTAAAGCCAAGGACTAGAAAGGCCCCCCATGGGAGAAAATCTAGGCTAGAAAAGAATATCTGCAGGCATCTTCCCAGCTCTGTAATGATGGGAGATAGGAATCAAGCTTAATATAGACTGTTTCCCCCAGTATCTTTTTCTACAAATATTATGGTCTGCACTATGCATGCACTTGGAAACTGTAAGCCCAGAATTCGAAGTGTCTCCAAGTGATGTGATTTGCCTGAAAGGCAAGTATAAATTCTCTTTGGAGAAAAGTATTCTCAATTCAGGTACCTTAGGAGTCCCAAATTATGTATTCCCAATTAAAAAAAAAAAATTGGAAACATACAAGGAAAGAAGCCACTATGCCCAAGAGGTAGCAGGAAAAAAAATGAAGATTCAAATTCTTAAGAAATTAAAATATTGGAATTTTCAAAAACACAATATAAAGTAACCATGTCGGGGCGCCTGGGTGACTCAGTCACTTAAGCGTCTGACTCTGGCTCAGGTCATGGTCTCAAGGTTCACAGGTTTGAGCCCCGCATCGGGCTCTGTGCTTACAGCTCAGACCCCAAGGCCTGCTTCAGTTCCTGTGTCTCTCCCTCTCTGTCTCTCTATCTCTCTCTCTCTCTCTCTCTCTCTCTCTCAAAAACAAATAACATTTAAAAAAAATTAAAGTAACCATGCAAATAAAACAGAGTGGAAATAAATGATCAAAGAAATAAAGGGAATAAAAAATAACCATGTGAACTTGAAAAAGAATCAAACAGAGCTTGTAAAAATGAATCACTGAAATTAAAAATTCAGTGGATGGAAAAAAATTCAGTGGATGGGTTAAATAGCAGATTTGGCCTATATGAAGAAATAATGGGTGCCCTGGAATACATATCTGAAGAAATTATTCAGAACGTACCGTACGGAAAATATAAAAGTTAAGATACAAAGAACAGAATAAGGAGGTCTAAAAAAAACTGACTGAGGTGGCAAAAGAATAGAATGAACAGGGGAGAGGCAATAGAAAATGCCAGAGAAGTTTCCAGAATAGTGAAAAATATCTGAAGTCATCAGACACAGTATACAGGACAAGGCATAATAACCGTGAGACAAATGATATACTAAGAAAGCTAAATACATCTGTACCTAGATATATCATAGTGAAACTCTATCACACCAAAGAAAAAACAAAACTCGTAAAAGCAGCCAGAGAACTTTCAAGAACTGCTGCTGGAGCAAGTGGATGTCCCTAAGAAAAAAAACCCAAAAACTCAACCTACATATTACTTCTTACTCAAAATTAACTCAAAATGGATCACAGACTTAAATGTAAGACTCTGAAACTTTTAGGAAAAAAAATAGGAGGAAAACCTCAGGATCTTGGGCTAGAAAAAGAATCTTACTCTTGACACCAAAAGCATAGTCCATTAAAGAAAAAATTGATGCACTAAACTTAAATAAAATTAAAATCTTCTGCTCTGCAAAGACCCTGTAAGAGGATGAAGAGACAAGCACATAAGCTACACACTGGGACATTATTTGCAAACAATATATCCAAAAAGAACTAATATCTAGACTATATAAAGGACTCTCGGGGAACCTGGGTGGCTGAGTTGGTTAAGTTACCAGTCTTGGATATCAGCGGTCATGATCTCAGGGTTGTGAGATCAAGCCTCATGTCAGACTCTGCAATGAGCATGGAGCCTGCTTAAGATTCTCTCTCTCCCTCTCCCTCTGCCCTTCCTCCCCTGCTCATGTTCTTGTTCTCTGTCTCTCTTTACATATATATAAAGAACTCTCAAAACTCAAAAGTAAAAAAATAAAAAAAATAAAAAATAATAAATAAATAAAAGGGAAATCCAATTAGAAATAGGCAAAGAACATGAAGAGATATTTCACCAGGATATAAAGATAGAAAAACGAGTACATGAAAAGATATCCAACATCATTAGCAATCAGGGTAACAGAATTAAACCCACAATCAGATATCACTATACATCTATCAGAAGGCCAAAATTGGGGCACCTGGGTCGTTCAGTTGGTTGAGCATCTGGCTCTTGATTTGGGCTCAGGTCCTGATCTCAGGGTCGTGGGATCGAGCACCGTGTCAAGCACCATGCTGAGTGTGAAGCCTGCTTGAGATTCTTTCTCTGTTTCCCTCTGCCCCTTGTCCACTCGTGTACTCGCACGTGCTCACTCTCTCTCTAAAATAAAAAAAAAATTTTTTTTAATAATCTGACTACGTGTTGTTTCAAAGACACACTAAAACATAAGGTGTAAGATAAAATCAAAAGGATAATAAAAACTCTACCATATATTACGAACAACTTCAAGTCAATAAATCGAAAACTTCAAAGAAAATAACAAATTCCTAGAGCAATGTAGTAACAAAAAAAAGCACTTGCAAGAAACCGAAAGGCTAGTAATTCCATAATCATTGAACTCTCAATCAGTAGTGAAGGACTTTTTCCACAAAGGAAATACAAAGTTCAGATAACATCATAGGCAAGCTCTACCCAATTTTCAAGGAATGGATAATTTCAATCTTTTTCTTCTCTTTGAAGAGAATAAGAAAAGAAAGAGAGAACACTCACTAATTTATTCCATAAGCTGGACGTGAAAGTCAGACAAGAGCAATACAAAAAAAGAAAATTAGAGGCCAACTTCATCACTATACTAGAAATTTTATTTTTTTTAAGTTTTTATTTATTTATTTTGAGAGAGAGACAGAAAGAGAGAGCAGGAGGGTAGACAGAGGGGGAGAGAGAGAGAATCCCAAGCAGGCTCCACACTGTTAGCATGAGCCCACTGCTGGGCTTGAACTCATGAAGCATGAGATCATGACCTGAACCAAAATCAAGAGACTGACACTCAACTGACTGAGCCTCCTGGGCCCCGCTGTACTAGAAATTTTAGCCAGCAAACACTAAAAGAACATCACTACTACAAGTAAGTATACAGTAGGGGTGCCTGGGGGGCTCAGTCGGTTGGGCGGCCGACTTCAGCTCAGGTCATGATCTCACGGTCTGTGGGTTGGAGCCCCATGTCGGGCTCTGTGCTGGTAGCAGAGCCTGGAGCCCGCTTCTGATTCTTTGTCTCCCTCTCTCTCTGCCCCTCCCCTGCTTGCTCTCTGTCTCTCTCTCTCTCCCTCTCTCAAATAATAAACATAAAAAAAAATTTTTTTTAAATATAAGTATACAGTAAAACCTTGGTTTGCAAGCATAATTCATTCTGGAAACATGCTTATAATCCCACTTGTTTATCAAAGAGAATTCAAGAACCGTTGGTTCAGTTGTGATCACGTGACATTAGGCATCACATACTGCTGGTATTGCAAGACATCGCTCGTTTATCAAGTTAGAATTAAAAATGTTTGCTCGTCTTGCAGAACACTCGCTGAACAAATTACTTGCAATCCAAGGTTTTCCGGTATACATATTTTTAAAAATAATTTTAAAAATAGGAACGGGGAAAGAAAATACAATGTATTTGCAGGTAACATTATTGTCTACATTAAAGACCAAAATCAAAACAAAACAAAACAAAAAAACCCTGGAGATAAGTTTTAAATATATGGCTTTAGTAAAATGACTGGATAGAAGGGCAGTAATCTAAAATATAACTTGTGTGCTCACTTCAGAAGCACATATACTGGAATTAGAACTATAAAGAGATTAGCACGTCCCCTGCACAAGGGTGACATGAAAATGAGCAGCATTCCATATTTTCCTTTTTGTACTGTTTCTGTAAGCCTGAAATTATATCAAAATTAAAAGTTGAAAGGTACGTGTGACCTCTTAGATCAGGAAACAAATTTATAAAAGAATAGAATCTTATAAAATATATGGAAACTAGGAGTAAATCTAACAAAAGGAGTGCAAAAGCTTTGTAAGGAAAATTCTAAGAGGTTCAAGAACTAACTGGAGAGATAAGCTATTTTATGAATAGGAAAATTCAATATTATGATTGCTGTTTTTATTCCACAAAAGTTTCTATTGTTTGAATGCAAATGCAATTAAAATCCTAAAAGAATTCTTTGGGAAACCATGCAAATTGATTCCAAAATTGCACAAAACAAAGGGCAGAGGCATTTTTAATAAAACAGGTCGGGGGCGGGGGGGAGGGCTTGCTTAAATACTTTCTATTGCCATAGAAATGTTGATGTGTGGTATTGGTGGAGGGATAAACAGTAAACCAATGGAAGAGAGAGCCCATGAAACAAAATCCACACATATATGGAAACTTACCTGATAGAAGATCAACAGGGAATATACATGATCTATTCACTAATGTTTTGGACAATTGGCTACATCCATATGTTAAAAAAAAAGATTTTTTTTGCTATATCACACCATACACATACACACATACAAGGTGGATTAAAGATTTAATATAAAAAACAAAGCTTTATTTACAACTTTTAGAATATAGGAGAATATCTTTATTAAGGACTTCTTGAACAAAATATAAAAAACACGAAACACACAGAGAAAGGCTAATAAATTTGACATTCAACCTAAAGATTTCTGCCCAAAATATATAACCTAATTCTAATCAAACATTTAGACATAACTTCTAGTTTACGGGAAATAGAGAAGAGTTAGAAGACACAATGAAGACACCATCAACTTCCAGAATCTGAAACACTCTAAGAAATATTCTGGCCTGAACTCTTCAAAAAGTCAATGTCATTTGAGGTGGGAAGGATGGATAAGAAACTCTTCTAGATTAAGAGAATAAAGTGACAAGAACAAGATGTGATGCATGAATGTTGGGTCTGGGATTAAAAACAAATCAATACCTAAAAATGACATTCTTGAGATATTCAGGGAAATTCAAATGTAGACTATATATTATTTATTCTGGGATTATTGTTACTTTTCTTTTCTCTGTACGCAACATGAGACTCCAACTCATGACCTCAAAATCAAGAGTCTCATGCTCTATAGACTGGGCCAGTCAAGTGCACTTATTGTTAATTTTCTTAAATGTGATAATAATATCGTGGTTATATAGGACACTTGCTTTTTAAGAAATGCATGGTGAAATACTGAAAGGTTAAAGTTCATCATGTTTTCAATTTACTTTCAAATTGGATCAACAAGTTGTTATTAATTGTTAAATCTGGATGGAAGGCTTATAGATGTTCATTGTTTTTGTGTTTATATGAAAAAATTTTTTTAATCTTTTAAATATTTTTGAGAGATAGTGTGCTAGTGGGGGAGGGGTATATATATAGAGAGAGACAGAGGGTCCAAAGCAGGCTCTGTGCTGACAGCAGAGATCCTGATGCAGGGCCTGAACTCACAAACCACGAGATCATGACCTGAGCCAAAGTCGGACGCTTAACCGACTGAGCCACCCAGGCACTCCTGAAATTTTTTATATTACAAAGTTGAGGGGACA
Source organism: Panthera pardus (assembly GCF_024362965.1). NCBI lineage: Eukaryota > Metazoa > Chordata > Mammalia > Carnivora > Felidae > Panthera > Panthera pardus. The sequence goes on along the minus strand of NW_026526732.1, from coordinate 17,285,533 downwards.
TTTACAACTTGTGCTCTTCCAAGCATATCAATACAAAGGTGAGAAAATACACCAGAAACTGAGAAAAAATGTTTACAACATCAAATAGTAAAAATGGATTAGTATCCATAAGAAAAACTCCTCAAAGAAATCTGTAATAAAAAGACAACTTCACATAAAATGGGCAAAAGACATGTGAAACTTTTCACAGAAAGCAATCAAGAATGACTATAATACATATGAAAAGATACTCAACCTTGTCAGCATTTAGGAAATGCAAATTTAAACACTAAGATTTCTACTCTGGCCAGAAAGCAGTGACAGGAGCAGAATTTACCTTCCCCATGTTAAACAACTAAAAGCCTGTACAGAAAATATACTACAAAGTTTTTCAGACACTGGACAACAGCCAGTGCAAGACAGTGACTCTTGAGAGAAGAACAAGGCAAGTCCAATAATTGTCTTAGGTTACCGCACAGTGTCCACACTATAGCGTGGTGATAGGGAGTCTCCATGGGCAGAGAATGCAGGAGAGCCAAGATAAAGTTTGTAGGGCAGAGAATTGGAAAGAGGGGAAACTACAAAGGGAGAGTTCCAGATCTACAGAGGGTTTGCCTGAGTCTTCAGCTGAATACTAATCAGTGTATGCACATGAGGAAACTACCCAAAGGTGGGAAAGAGCCACCAGAAAAGAACAGGCAGCACAATTTGGGAGTTCATATAGGGCTCAAAATAGTTCTTGTTCCCATAGCCAGAGAGGGGAAATCTCATAAAAGACAAAGCATAGTGGAGAGTATTCAGAAGGGTTTACTCCCGTGGTGAGCCAAATTAGCCCTAGCGCCTCATTAAGCTTAAAAGCAAGCTATGAAAGGATCAGACTGTTTCCAAGTAACTTCATTATGTTCCAGAAAAAGCTCAACATATTTAAAGGAATACAAAAACTCTAGTGTACAACAACGTAAAATCCAAAAATTACCAGGGATACAAAGTAAATTACAACTCAATAATGGGTGGGGGAAAAAAATCAATCAATAGAAACAGACCAGAAATGATACAGATGATAGAATGGCCAAGTACATTAGAACAGCTATTATTAATGTACTCTGGGTGTTTAAAAAAAAAAAAAAAAAAAGGGAGGAAAGCATAAGCATGTTAAGGAGAGGCATGGGGGATATAAAAAAGACACAAACGGAACTTCTAAAATTAAAAATGTCTGAGGTGAATACTACACTGGGTGGGATTGAGAGAAGATTACATACTTCAGGAGAAAAGATTAATGAATGTGAGGACATAACAATGGAAACTATTCAATACGGAACAGAGAAGAAGACTTAACCCAAATGGAGCATCAGTGTAACGTGCGACAACTTCAAACAGCCTAACATACAAGTAATCGGGAGTCTTAGGAGAGGGCTGAGAGGAGGGAAAACAGCAAAAAGTAACTGAATAAATAATAGCCCCAAATTTTCCAAACCTGGTGAAAACCAGAAACCCACAGGTAAACAGCCCAAGCAGAAGAATGATGAAAAAACTACACCAAGCACATCATAATCAAATTTCTTAACAGCAGTGAGAAAACCTTAAAAGCAGCCAGAGGAAGAGAACAAGTTACATATATGAGAACAAATATAAGAATAATAGCAGTCTTCTTGCTGGAAAGCACAAGAAGATACCACTAAGCGTCCACTAAATTGACAAAATTGAAAAGTGGGAAACTAAGAAGTGCTGGAGAGAATGCGAAACAAAGGTAAGTCACATAACGCGCGTCGGGGTGTAAGCTGGTTCGGCCACTGTAGAATATAGCTTGGCATTATCTTGCAAAGACGAGGATTTCCATACTGTGTGAGCAAGCGATATCTCTCCTATATACAGAATGGTCACAGCGGCATTGTTTGCAATAGCAAAAACAAAAACACACAAACCAACCCCAAATGTCCACTAACAGAAGAATGGATAAATTGTGGTCTATTGATACAACACTATAAAGCAATAAAAATGAATGACTCTCAAAATATACTAAGCTGAAAAAAGCAAGTCACAGAAGTAAACATACATTATGCTATTTATATAAAATTCAAAAACATACAAAACTTAACATTTTATTTGCGAATACATCCATATGTTGTAAAACTATAACAAGCGGGAGAAGGACAAATAGAAAATTCAGAATAATCATCACGTGAGGAGAGAACACACAGAGGGTTTCTAAAATGCAGGTGATACTCTATTTCTTGAGCTGGCTCATGGGTACACAAATATTTACTATTCTTTATACCTTATATATACACATCTGTGGATTTCTGTAGGTATGAAATACTTCATTTAAAAAAGAGAAGAGTGGAAAATGTGAAAGACTTGAAAAATGAAGACCACTATTTATGTATAACAATAAAATTAGTGTACAAAAGTATACAAAGAAAATGTTCAACTTTTTATTGTCTTTCTGTGCCCTATACAATCAGTATTAATCGAAAAGGGCCATAACCCTAGTGTGAAAAAAAAATAAGCAGAGTCTCTGATGCTTTGACACAATATCTGAGTACCTGGTGCTCCAAGTTAGACAACAGTAAATACATTAGCCACCCATGTCTGATTCTCTGTCTTTCATCTGTACTTGGATTTTTCTTTATCTTTGGATTTCCTGGGACTCCTGCTTCGGTCTCTCTTTTTACTCCGTTCTCTTTCATAGGGGTCTGTTTGGTATTTGGCTTTGTGACTGTTACTGTAGTGGCCGTCCCTTTCTCGAGATCGGCTACGACTTCGGTTTTGAGGTCGGTCTCTCTTTTCACTCTTTTGTTTCTCCCAACAGCTTTCCTCTTCTTCATAGTGACCAAACCCCATTTCCCTGTAGATATCCTGTCAAAGGAATGGAGAGACAGTTACAGGTGAATGAGTAGAAGAATCATCTTGTAGTCACTGTCAATTAATAAAACTCAGCAAGGAGCTATACCAGCTCAGACTGGAACACTACCACCAATGCCCAGAATCTTGTAAATCAGAAAGCAAAAATAATTCACAAAGAGACTTAACCATTTTTCTTATCGATCTCATTGCTTTGTATCTACTATTTCAGCTGAACTAAAGGATCAGATCCAAAACCAAGAATTGAAATCATCCAGCTGAAAACAGAACAAGTCTTTAGAGAAAATCGTGACACCAAGAACTCTGGTTGTGGCTGCTCACCTTTCTACCTCTCCCTTCTTCACTCCCAAGTGATCGGCAATGGAATTACTAAAATTCCCCTAAAAGCCCAACTTTTACCCCTAAAAGAAGAGATAGCCAGGAGAGGTTTTAGACAAGTCAGTCAGTCCAAAAGGAAAACAGATACTGCATACTTTGGTCTCATTATTTTTCAAGTGTTTATTTTATAACAGCTCCTCTCCAAATCTTCAAATAAATTTTCCTTGTTTACACTACACTGATGTATGTTTTTATTAAAAATCATTTATTTACATATATCCTTAAAATGAGCTAAGAAACAATGGAAAATTCCACTGCCCTTAAGACAGACAATAGAGTAGGTACATTAAATTCCATTCTTAGTAATTAACAGTAGTAATTTCCACACACAGAAGAGGGTTACTTAAAACAATTCTCTTTCTGCTTGTGTTCTACCCCTAATTAAAGTGAGTATCTCAGCAAGTAGCTGAAATCTAAAGAGACCAGAGCCGATGCTCTTTCAAGAGATAAGTTCATAAAATCCAACTTCCTTAACAGATTTCTCTCAGAGGAAAGGCAAAATCCTAAGGATTGAGCTCCCAAGGGTGCCAACTCTATCACCACAGACATTATAGTCAAGATAAATATCAAGGTTTAAAATCTAGAGTGATGAATACCCATGGTTAAGGACTGGGTTGTAAGCAAAGATTCATAATTATTCCATACACTGTCCAGATACTGTACGTGACACCCGGCATGGAGATTGTCGTATGTGAAAACAGATCTAACATGATTGTTATAATCAGTGTTTGTGGAATACAACATTATAAACTGATTCATAATTTCCCACACAATCCCAATAGGTCTTGTCATTCTAAAAGAGTCCCCAAAGTAGAAGAATGACTATGTGGTTTAACCCTTTACCAACTGTTTTCTAGCAAAACATGACAGCCCCAGATCAAAGAATTTTTTGGTGCTTCCTGTAACATACACAAAATGTAAATACCTATGTACTATTCTGTCTGTACACTTAATTCTTGTATTGGCTGAGACAACCAACTTTTAAGATGGAGAGATCGCTTAGCTGATGCGTAACTCTTTAAAGTCCTCAGCAATTATACAAATAGGCAATTAAATGCTTTGAGTGTTTAAAATTACAGAGAAAGAGATAAAAGACTACACAGTACTTAATTTTTTGAAAAAATTGAGGAAGCTGAAAATGTGAAATGGGCAGAAGCCTTAAAACCTCTCCTACTTGGATGGAGTATTTTCAAAGATACACAAGCTTTGAAGTCAGGCAGCTCTCGGTTCAAATGGTCTCTGCCATTTAGGAGATGTGTCAAACAAATAATCTTGAGGTTAGATTTATCAGGGGAGGTTTCATAGAGAAGTTAGGACTGGAGATGAACCTCAAAGAGTGAGTGGGTTTGGCTGTGGATTGGCTGCAGGAAGGCTAATGCACAGAGTGGAAGTGAAAACCAAAGAGCAAGGAAGAAATCAGCACTGTGTACATAAAAGAGAAACTTCAGGTGGCTGGGTGAAGTCATATTAGAACAGATCCTTTAAGTATGTATGTGCTAGCACAGTGCTAAGTGCTTTGGGGGCACAATATTACCCTCATTCTAGAAATAAAGAAATTGAGACTCAAGAGATCTATACAGGTTGGAGATTATTATTCAATTGAGCAGTAACTTGACATATAAAATTGAAAAGGGGGTGGTACAGAATAATGAAAAAAAACCTCATACCTGACTGAATCAAAATAATGTTAAAGTTCTAGCTCTCTGATTAAACTCAAAAGGCTCACAGGCCTGTGGGGTCAGGAACTTTATATCTAAAGTGAGAGAAATTAATTCGATGAGCTCTAAGTCTTTCCAGTACAGACTATAAAAAATTATATCATTTTATGGGTGCCTGGGTGGCTCAATCAGCTAAGCGCCCAACTTTGGCTCAGGTCATGATCTCATGGTTCCTGAGTTCGAGCCCTGCATCGGGCTCTCTGCTGTCAGTGCAGAGCCTGCTTTGGATCCTCTGCCCCCTGTCTCTCTGCCCCTCTCCTGCTCTCTCTCTCCAAAAATACATAAACATTGAAAAAAAAAATCTTAAGAAAACATTCTATCAATTTATACACTTAAGACATAAGGCAAAATGATTAAACTAGCATGTGGCTAAAAAGGAAAGAAAAAACACCATTAAAAAGTCCTATTTATTTATTTTTTTAAGTGGCCAATTTAAACCTTAACCTATCCAATGATTTCATGTAAAGCAGTCCAAAAAAAATCTAAACTAAGAGCCATGCTTGCTCAGGTCTTTAGGACTCAATCAAAGGTTTAGTTAAATCTAAATCACTAAAATAATACTAAATGATTAAAATGACAGTAAAAATAGAGTCCCAAATTATAAGAATAATAAACACCTTAAAAGCCACAGAGGACTGACAGCCAGAATGAATACTTCTCAGCAAGGCAAAACCCACAGCCGAGAACTCACTTCCTGGAACCCCAGTAAAGCCCAAACCTCAACAACATAGTAACCACCTTTGGAATAAAGACATGAGGTGAAAAAATTAAACAGAGAAGTTTTCGAATTCAGTAGTAAGTCTGTCACTCAACAAAAAACAAAGAACTTCAAGAAATAAGTTAAAACATTCTTAGGGAACTAGGCTTACCAAGCAAAATACCAATAAATAGGAAAATCTGAGCTATACCTGAAAATAATCTAGCACTGAAAATCCCCTTTAGTGATTATATTTTTGAGACTGAACTCAAAAGGATAAAGATCAGAATAATACAAAAAAAATCTGGCCCACTAAGATCTTAAATACAGATGCTATTACCTGGGAAAAAAAATAAGAGAAAATTAGTATAAGAAAAAATAAGAGAAAATTTGATTAGTATACTAAATCAAAGTACAAAATCAGGGGTGCCTGGGTGGCTCAGTCATTTAAGTGTCTGACCCTTGATTTCAGCTCGCGTCATGGTCTCACATTCGTGAGATAAAGCCCTGTGTTGTGCTCTGCACTGACAGTGTGGAGTCTGTTCTCTTCCCCCCTTTCTCTGCCCCTCCCACGCTCTCTGTCTCTAAATAAATAAATACACTTAAAAAAAAATAACCAAGTACAAAATACAAAAACATTTGCTTTAATATACTTTGAGGGGAGAAATAAAGTTAGGAGATTATTATTTAGAATTTAACAATTTTATTTTTTTAACTTTTTTTTTTTTAACGTTTATTTATTTCTGAGACAGAGAGAGACAGAGCATGAATGGGGGAGGGTCAGAGAGAGAGGGAGACACAGGCTCCAGGCTCTGAACTGTCAGCACATAGCCTGACGCTGGGCTCGAACTCACGGACTGTGAGATCATGACCTGAGCCGAAGTCGGACGCTCAACCGACCGAGCCACCCAGGCACCCCGAATTTAACAATTTTATAATTACCAATGGACTTAAAATTATTTGAAAGATACTAACAACATTCCCCCCAAGAGTACTTGATGCCTTTTACTCCTTGCCAAAAAACAAAAGTATTTGCTATTATAAAGTTTTAAGTAATCAAAGAGAAGATAAAAACGATTTGCAAGAAGAGGAGGGAATCACAGACTTAATTAAAATGTGGCCAGCTTTTGGATTTTTTGGACCTCTGATGATTTCAAATACACCAAAGTATATCTCAGGCCTGATTTCACTGATTCCAGATTCCATGTACAGGTGCAAGATGAGAAACTGCAGCTAAAAGGAACACATGGTGAGTGTGGTGGTAGGAGGAAGCAGGGGTAGAGACCGAGGGGTTTTAGTGGCAAATCTGCTAAATATTCACAGAGACGGGACGCAGCCACCATTTTAAAAGATTGGGGTGGTCTTAGGCTAAACTGATAGGGTAGAGACATTAGTAAGAAGAGGCAGATGTTCCATTAGGTCACACTGGATTATTATACTAGGGGACAAACTATATTAGCATAGCAATAGAATTTAGGAGAGGAAACGGCCAGGAATATATTCCAGATAAGAGCAGCAGCAGAGTGGTTAGGAGTACACGTCCAGATTTACACTGCGCTTCTCTTACTTATCAGTGGTACAAAACCAGGCAAGCCGCTTAACCTCTCCAGTTTTCACTTTCTCTGCTGTGAGATGGGGAAAATCGCATCCACCGCACACCGTAAGCACACAAGATGTTAGCTATTACGGATTCACGTGCCTATTATTTGGAGGATTGAGTAACTGAGTGAAGGTGTAACTTGAAAAATGAGGGCAGGTCATGAATGATGGCCATCTTTAAACAGCAGAAAGGCTATGGAAAAAGATACACAAGATAATAGCAAGAAGTAGGAACATATGCTATCTAGAATACAGGAAACTAAGAATATATGTAAAATATGTGTCTGCTGAAATTTTTAAAAAATGAAGAACAACCCATGAAGCACATTAAATGGTTACCTTGGGGGCAGAAGGGGACAGGGGACAGGGAAGGGGACAGGTTCTCCGTTTGTACCACTTTATAGATTTTACTTTGGAACCATACAAGTGATTTTTAAAACTAAAAAACAAACAAAAAAAATTTAAGCAATCCCTAAACATCGAAAAGAAACAAACTGAAATATCAATCTAGTTAATGGCCTTACCACAGAAACTATTCCAAGTGATTTAAAACACACTAATTTGACTGTAACAGTAAAAGTAATAATACCCAGTGTAGAAAATGTGTGCACCCATGTTTTCCTTCCCTTAATCTCAACAACATACCTATAAGGTAAATATAATCTCAATTTCACAGAGGAGGAAACTGTAGCTCAGAAAGCTCACTAACTTGTGGAGGCCACATCAACGAACAGCCGTGCCGAAATGTACACCTAGTTTTTCCGAAGCCAATCCCTTACTTTGCCAACCATACACAGCTCTCCTCTGCATTTCTGCTTGACCTTCTTACCATCTTGAATTTTCTCCCTTCTCACCTTTGCCTACTAAAATCTCTGCATCAACCAGGGCCTGGCTGAGAAGTCCTCACGTGGTTAATTATGAGTGCTGTTTTTATTTCAGATACACAATATAGAAACGCATACATGTTCCACGGGCCTGAAAACCTCAACAGCTATCGGTACTATACGTAACACTTGGTAATAAATGAAAATGATAAACGAGCACTTTTTCAGCATAACCACACTGATGGGAATTAGTGTCCACATGTATGGAAATCACACTTGTTTTGCAATATGGAACTAAATGATATACTAAGCTACTTTGAAAACAATCTTTTATCATTTGTGATATATGTTCTTGACAATTAAAGTTCATTAACCCCAATGAAACCACTGGGGTTAGAACATACGCACCCTGTCCAGATCTATATGCTTAGTCCCTAACTTACGTCGCTAAGATGTAATGTACAGAGGGATAAAATGGTTACCCCCCTGCAGCTAAGGCCGGACACTCGAAGTACCTGATTAGTATTTTTGATCGGCATATAGTCCTCATCTTCTTTTTCTTCAGAGCAGTGACGAGTTTTCTTCTTGTGTTTCTTACTTGTGTGGGAGTGACTTGATTTCGGATCCTCTGCTTGCTCATCTAGTACAAGATCGTATTTCGCACTGCAGCAGCTAGTTAAGGACAGATGTGAGAACTGACGCTGATAATACATCAAAACATAAGAATCTGGTAAACAAAGGAGGCCATGAGGCTAAAGGTAACTTTTTAAAGCAAAAAGCAGCTCACAAGCATAGAGTTTATTTCTAATACAAAACTAACTCCTATTTTCTTTCATTACATAGTCAGGGAAAATGGAAAGAACCCTGACCTTAAATAAGCAATTAACAATCGGCAAGTAGGTGGGCAAAAAACATGTGTCCACAAATAAAATATAAGTAGCAAAAAATAAGGAAACCTATTTGTCAATAATGAAAAAACTTAGAAAAGGAGGCACATGTTTCATTGGAAAAAAAAAGAAGGTATTACAAACCCCAATGGCAGAGGAGCTACATAAGACAAAAGGTACATTCAGGAGACTCTTCCTTTGAAGTACTAATTAGTTCAACCCTATAGGAGGAAATTTAGCAATGCAGAGCAACAACTACCATATTTTATTTTATTTTATTATTATTTAATGTCTATTTATTTTAGAGAGAGAGAAAGGGTATGACCAGGGGAGGGGCAGAGAGAGAGGGAGACACAGAATCTGAAGCAGGCTCCAGGCTCAGAGCGCTCAGCACAGAGCCCGGTGCGGGGCTCAAACCCACAAACTGTGAGATCATGACTGGAGCTTAACCGGATGCTTCACCGACTGAACCACGCTGGCACCCACAACTACCATATTTAAATTACAGTAAGAATTTATAAAAAATTAAAATAAGTTAAATGAACAAAGACATATATAATGATTATTTTTAATAACAAACTGACAGCAACATAAAGCACAGTAATGAAGATAGTCTTCAATATATTGCAGAACTTCAACATGATGGATTATTGCAAAGAAAGATACTAGCAATGATAAATGAATGCAATGAAAAAACCTGGGAAGGTGTTTATGAAAAATTAAAAGTGAAAAGAGATTGAAATACTGTCTATACCATATGGTAATCGTTAACTTTACAAAGCATAAAAGATGAAGACTTGAAAGGAACGAGAAAAAGCATCATTTTTCTAGGTGGTAAACTGCGAGTGAATCTTTTTTCTTTTTTTTAGTTGAAGTGTGGTTGACATACAATATTGTATTAGTTTCGGGTGTACAACATGGTGATTCAATATTTATATACATGAATGAATCTTGTTTTAATTTCACATAAACATGTTATGAAAATTATGATAATGTATTTTAATACAGAGGTAAGTATTTTTTTCTAATGTACTATTACATCTTAGAATAAGAGAAAATGTAAAACTATTACAACCTCTATTGAAAATAACCTCAAATTCTAATAGAATTTGAAGAAGGCTAACAAGTGTCAGAATAGTGGTTTAAAAAAAAAAAACTCTTCTGAAGAAGGCCCGCATGCAGAGCAATTTTAGTGGCAGGTGGGACTAGAGTAAATCGCAGACACACTTCCCTCAGGACTCGAGTTCCAGGTCTGCCCTCACGCTGCCGCAGCTCTGCGCTTTCCTCAGGGACGTCTCACTTCTACAGAAGATGGAACAGGAAAACGCTGCACCCTCTGGGTTTCACAAGATGGCTGCGATGGCTAATCAGCCTGCACCATCCACTACGTCACTCCATCATCTCTAACTTCTTTGCTCCCTTATAGTAGGTCACAGTTTCCAGAGTAGCTTCTGGAGCCTCTCTTTTTTCAGGTACAAATTTGGTAGCCCTTGCCCAGCATTTCACCTTACTGTGTTGCTTTACACATGCCGCTCCCTCTGTCCAAAATGCTTTAAGCAGCGGTTTTCAAACTGCTGACTGTAACCTGTCAATGGGGAGCAAAATCCACTTAGTGGGTCACGGCCAGCACTTTGTAATAACGTAGAACAGAAAAGAGTATACGGAGCCTCGGAAAAATACCAGTGCGTTTGTTTCAATTATGTGTGCGCGTGAATGGCTATCCTTGGACTGTGGTGGGTCCAGATATAAACCGTATTTCTGAAATGATGGATCAAGTTAGAGAAAACAGCATCCCACCTCAGCCCTCCTCTCCTCACATTCAAGTTGCAGCTTTTGTCATTTCTCTTAGTGTTACCCGAGGGTGTTCCCTGACTCCTTGCCTCTACAAGCCCCATATCCCACAAATGCACTTCTTAACAACACTACAGACATATTTATATTTGATCCACGGTAATTATTTAAGGTCTGTTCATCCCCCCTCTCCAACAATAAAACGTAAGGTTCTATAAGGGCAGGGGCTATGTTTTATTGCTTAGTATACATCAGATGCCAAGTAAGTATCTGTAGATTATTTATTATACCCCCAGACGTGACATTTGTCACATCTCTTTTCCCTTGCTTAGCTACTATCTTCTGCTCACTACTATAGTCAACACTTGTAGATGCCAAATCTTTCCAGTTAAACACAAATTTGAGATCTCCCGTCTTCTTTTCCACAGTTACTTCCCGAGATCTACCCTAAGTTAAACTTGCCTTTCCTTTTGTTCTATTTTTTAATCTTCTTAGTAGTAGTGTAATTTACAGCAATTTCTTTTTTTTCAAGATCCATTAAAGTGTATCTCCACCATGACTTTGTAACTTAAAACTTACTATAAAAAAAACTTACCAGATTATTACATTGTCCTCTAAATCTCCTTTCCTTGCCATAGTAACAAAGTAACATATAATATAGAATGAGGACAATATATCTCTTAGTTATACTTTTTGTTTTTTATCTCTTACATATTATAAACACATGTTCTACCAATCTAATATTTTACCTGAGATTATAAATGCCTTGCTGAAGTGAAATCTATCAACTACCAACAACATAAAGACCACCGTATTTGGTCAGACTCAAGAATTTCCTTTTTCTTGTTCAATATCCTGTTTGAGAATGATTAACAACGGTTTACATCAGGACATGTCTGTCTTCTCCATCCATTTCAAAAGACTGAAGGCAAGCATTTTTCAATACTAGTCAAATGTGGTTGTTTAAATTAATTAAAATTCAACAAACTTTACAGTTCCTCAGTCCATTTCACATGCTCAAAAAACCACATGTGGTTACTAGCCATACTGGATGGTGGAGATATTTTCTAGCACTGTAGAAAATTCTACTGGAGAGCACTGGGCTACAGATTTATTCTCAAACATACCTGGTTTCCTTTCTTAACTTTCAGTAATCTATCATCTTAAATTTAAAACATTTTAATACTACATATTCTTTCTTTGCAGCCTGACCTACTTACCTCTGTGAGGGAAAGACACCTCCCTGTACTTTATACTCTATGCCTATACTTCCTTTTATTTGTCCCACCCACTTCCCTTCTTCCAGCTGCAGTTACTAGTAAGTCTAAATTTAATTTCAAAGATTTGTTAAATAAATCTCAAGTGTATTCCATCCACACCTTTTATAATTTTAATATTTCAATCATATCTCCTCTAATGTTCACCTTTTTAGACTGGAACTTAGCTTACTGTTTGCTGTGTATGCATGTGAAAGCCTCTCCTCATGTTGATTATGTCAGGGTATTTCAGCTTTATCCAGCTGTTACACCTTACAATGTTTCATGTATTGTAGACAGTCAACACATTTTTTTAAATGAGTATATAACAAGTCAACCTGATATTCATCTTTCTTTGATGAATACTTGGAAAGGAAATGTCTAAGGCAGTGTGGGAAAAGAGAATCCCTAAATTACTAACAGAAATTAGGAAACAAAGAAACCATTTACCAGAAAGAATCACAAAAGAAATAACTTTTGCAATGTGTAGAGTGATAGATTTATAATGAGAATATCAATGAAAAAATTGAAATGACATAATGTAAGCAGTATGTCTCGGATTTTTTTCTCAACCTAAAACCTCAAAAAACTTAAATTAAATGGTCAAGTCAATGAATTTCTTTTTAATCCTATAAAAATCAACTCTTGCTTACAGTATGAGCCAAATAAATATTTGTTGCTAGACTGACAATGTACTAAGCAGAAAGAAGCAACCTAATCATATAAAATAACAAAAGGATTTTGTTAATCTACACATTTACCATCTCCAAAGAAGTTAAACATTACAAGGAAGGTTAACACCAAGAATTTAGCTAAACTATATGAAGAAAATTTCTGACTATGGGGAACTGAAAACATTACAATTATATACAGAAAATACAAATCTTACCTGAAGATTTCAGAATAAGTGTTAACCTTAACCTAAGAGTAAGGAGGGAAAAGAATTAGGCTAAAGATCTCTTTGAACTGTAAACTCCATAAAATAGAGAAAGTACCAAAAAGGGAAAAGTATATGTAAGATGGTGAAAAAATATTAACAATAAACTAAATGATGTCTTCACAAACCATCTGGATTCAGGAACCTTGTCTTCTACAGACTTTATGACTTATAACATATCACATAGTACTCTACACAGAGTGGATGGTCTACATCCACCAATTGGTTCTTGTGAAGGATACTCCTGCTTGGGCTTTACTTTATCTTTCAAAACTAAATTAGATGGTTTATCCTGTTCCTTTTCATACTCCTTGAAATCACTCTTGGTGTATTTCCCACCTATTTATTAAAAAAAAAAAAAGAAAAAAAGAATTTAGTAAGAAAACTCACCTAATTTATCAAAGAACAAAAATTATTTTATAAGAGGTATAACATGAGCTATTTTATAAGTAGCATATATACTGAGGAACAGAAAACGAATGAAGATTAGTAATTCATTCTCCATTACCGTTTTTAAATGAAATCTGATACCTATTTTGCTAGGTAGCCCTATGCTGCCACCTAACAATTTATGAGAGTATTACAACATCAAACTTTCAATCCTAAATTACACAATGAATACTTTCACTGGGAAATAATGCGGTGTTTAAGGAGAACCATTGAGTCCATAAGAAAATTAGGTCCAAAGGAAATTGATGGCTTGAGACTGGAGTCTGAGATCTGAGAGACTTATCTTGGAAGAAGTAAGGCTTTAAAGATCTCTGATCTGTCAAAAGAGACAGACTAAAATCTCAACAGAGCACCAAGCAGATAGGGCACAGTAGGATCCACACAGAAATTCACTAAAGGGTGTGAGAGGGGAGGGTTGGCAAGAACACCAAAGACAAACTGTGTCTGCTTTCAAGTTCTTGCTCAAGAGCACCTTTATTCCTCCCGAGTGCCAAAAATGAAATCAACAATCCCTTCAGAAAAATAGGACCTACCGTTCTATCTTGACTGGCCTTCAGTGGCAGGGCAGGGAAAGAGCATCATCCTCTGCAGCCCCTTGACTCCCAAGCCTACTCTCCTACCAGATGGAGATTCAGTCCTAGACCTGCTGACCAACCTGCCTTTCCTATCCCCTCAACTACCATGACGAAGTGCTTCTAGTGGGAGGGCTTTGTACACAAGGGCCAAGACTGAACATACAAGTAAAGCAAACTGCAGATACACAGAGAGGTGTTTTGATTGGGAATCCTACATACAACCTACCATCAGGTTCTTTAAACAAAGGGGAAAATAGGAATAAAAGAAGTAGGTAAGCATCAAAAACAAAATGAATCTACCTGGTAATTCCAGAGACTCTTGAAACAAAAATGGCCAGTAAACAACATTTCACAGTATTTCACGTGAACATGAAATAGACAACAGCACACATTACAACACTGATAACTACAACGAACAGGTACCATTTCATCACTGACAAAAGATTCTGTGCTTGTCAGGAGTTTCACTATGGATGAGGCAGTTACGGTATAATGGAAAGAGCAATGGATTAAAGTGAAAAGTTCTGTGGTCAAATCCTGACTCTAGTGGAAGGTCCTAGGTTAGCCACTTCTTTGAAACTCATTTATATTCCTTTCATTTGTAAGCTGAAAATAATACCTACATTTCACAGAGCTATAAGACAAAGTACTTAGCACTGTGAATGGTATAGAGTATATATTCAATTTATTAAATACGAATCCATAATACATAAAACTATCTCAAAATTAACTACAGTTAACAAATAAACATGTTTATGATGGCATGTGAAGCTAAAGCATCTGTCTCCCTTTTCACTCACATGTGGATCTTGAGAAATTTAACAAAGACCATGGGGGAAGGGAAGGGGAAAAACAGTTACAGTTACAAAAAATAAACCACAAAAAAAATAAAAAATAAATAATAAAGCATCTGTCTCCTATATGACATTTTATTTTATTTTTTGAAGAGTTTATTTTAGGGGTGCCTGGGTGGCTCAGTCAGTTAAGCATCCGACTTCAGCTCTGGTCATGATCTCATGGGTTTTAAGTTCAAGCCCTGCATCAGGCTCTGTGCCGACAGCTCAGAGCCTGGAGCCTGCTTCAGATTCTGTATCTCCCTCTCTCTCTCTGCACCTCCCTGCTTGCTCTCTCTCTCTCTCTCTCTCAAAAATAAGAAAATATTAAAAAAGAAAAGGATTTTATTTTAAATAATCTGTACACCCAATGTGGGGCTTGAACTCATGACCCCAAAATCAAGAGTTGCATGTTCTACCAAGGAGCCAGCCAGGAGCCCTCCTCTATAACATTTTATTTTATTTTTATTTTTTTATTTCATTTCATTTCATTTTATTTTATTTTAAGTTTTTAAGGTTTATTTATTTATTTTGAGAGATAGAACAAGCAAGCAGGGGAGGGGCAGAGAGAGAAAACCCAAGCAGGCTCTACACGGTCAGCACAGAGCTTGATGCCAGGGTTGAACTCACAAACCGGGAGATCATGACCCGAGCCGAAACCAAGAGTGGGACATTTAACTGACTGAGCCACCCAGGCGCCCCTTAGAGAGGACTTTAAAGTGAACTTATTTTTTTCTAAAATGTTACATAGGAAGGGCATCTGGGTGGCTCAGCTGGTTAAGCAACTGACTTTTGGTTTCAGCTCAGGTCATGATCTCACGCCTTCGTGGGCTCAAGCTCCACATCAGGCTCTGCGCTGGCAGTACAGAGCCTTCTTCAGATTCTCGCTCTCTCCCTGCCCTTCCCCCACTTGCACTGTCTCTGTCTCTCAAAATAAATAAATAAAGTTAAAAAAAAAAGTCCTCTGTAAATAAACTACATTGAAACCACTTAGGAAGGCAGTATCATTTTTTCAGTGGGTGGATATGTTAGGAAAAGAATCGAGAGGAAAAAAAAACAAAAACTAAATTAAATCCTATTTATATCATCAGTTTATGTGACTCTCAATAAATCACTTCACAAGATTGTGCTTCAAGTTCTTTCTCTGTGGTGAGGAACTGTAATTATACTGGTTTCACACATGCCCCAAATGCTAAAATTAAATTAGCTCTTTGGGGAAAAAGCCCCACAGAAGAGCTACTTCTGCACCAGAACTAGAGTGCATTAGGCCAGTGCATTAGCACCACTGGACCAGAACTAGAGTGCATTAGGCCAACAGCTCCTCTATAGTTCTTGAATACACTTATTTGATTCTTTTGTTTACAAAGCTGCAATTACTACATGTGAAAAACACACCACCTTAGTGCGTTTAGTTTTCGCGAGTCACTGAAAATAGAGAGCGGTGTGAAAATCTAGTCATGCAATCCAGCACGACAGTTTCATGGGAGAAACCAACACTATAGGGAACCCTGACCCGTCACCGTCTCCCACCACGGAGAACACAGCTTCCAGCGGGCCTTCCTCACCTACTTTGGACATTGATCATTTCTTTTTCTGAACTCCCACAAGGTACCATGACCTACCAAACAAACGAGCACATCACTCTCAAGTAGTGTTCTTTCTTATTTGGGAAAAAAAAAAAAAAAGAATTCATAAAAATCATGGGAAAGAAAGAAAAGTTTTATAGAAAAAGAAAGTAATCCTGGAATTCCTAGTAAAATTTAGCATGATGTGGTGAATAACTGTCAAAGTAAAATCTTCTAAAAATACTGCATCAAAAATCAAAAACTTACATTATTTTAGCATACAGACATTCAATCTTAAGTTTGACATGCTACTACCAGAAATTCAGTTGACATGTATATATGCGTATGTGGACAATGTCATATGCACAGGGACAGTAAAACAGAAGAACAAAAGATTAGAAACTTCACTGTCCATTAATAGAACTAGTCCAATAAATTATGATATATACATTCAATAGAAAACTGCAGCTGCTGAGACTGTCACTTTTATACACTAACATGAATTGCTCTCTTAGATGTATTATTAAATGAAAAATGCAAGATATGAAGGCAGTATGTATAGCCTGCATCCATTTGTCTTATCCTTTTCTAAAGTTGAAAATAATACATATAAAATATATATACTTCCTTTTTTAAAGGAGAAACCTATAAATATACATAAAATATATACGGGGAAAAAACACATTGAGAGAAAATTCTCAACATAAAATAAACACATATGCATGTCTATTCAAAGAATGTATGCGGAAAATAAAGAAACAGGTGAGAGTGGTTACCTGTTGGAAGGGAAATGGGGTAGATGAGGTGCAGAAGTGGGAGAGTTTTTTACACCACCTTTCATGGACCTTTCCAACTTTGCACCATATGACAATGAAAACAAAAAAAAACCTGTTTTGCATCTAAAAGAACCAAGCCACCACAACCATCATTTTGCAAATATCTGCAATGGTTTAAATGGGTTAAAAGTAATTTATAATACAGTCAAAGCCAGTAAATATGTTCATCATCAGCTTAAAATACACATACACACATACATACACTCCCCTTTATCTTAGATTCTCGATAGCAGCTACGTGAAACCATAAATGGCAGAAGTTACATCAATGAACATTTCTCCTAATGAGCAGCACTAAGTCAAAGGAGATATACGCGCAAGCACGCTCACACGCACAAGCAGGCACGCTGAACAGAAACAAAGGAAGATGAACCAACATACCTTTTCCTTTCCATTTAACCTTTGCAACAGACTGGCTAAAATCCACATGTATTCTTCTGTCATCTATAAGTACATTGTCCATTTTGAAGAATGCTTTCTCACAATCTTCTTCCTGACAGTAATTATAAAAACTCAAGCATAAATCTTTATGGAAAAGATTTCTGCAGCTTCAACAAATACTAAAAATACAAAAGTTTGTTTTTACCCAAACTAACATTTGCAAGCTTATTACACGCGAAATGCCGTTAAATGTTTTGTGCCTGTGACCCCAGTTAACTCTGGTAACAAGTGTATGAGGAACTACTACCTGCTATCATCTCCATTTTCTCAAAGAGAAAACATCAGTTTAGAAAGGCGTAGAAGTTGCCAAAGGTCAGCTGGCAAAGGTGAGAGCCAGGACGTGAGCTGAGGCAGTCTGACTGTAGTGGACATACATATACCTACAAACTGTGTTCCCCAAGTCCATAACCCCTTCTACTCAAAACCCAAAAATATCCTGAAAGTTCAAAGTTGTTTTTATAAATTTGGTGTTAAAATCCATTTGACACCAAAACAGTCTCCTAACAGGAGACTATGGACTTAATTTATTCCACTTGGTATGAATATGCATTCATTTCTGTCCAGAAATTGTGATTGATTATGGAGTGCTGACCCAGAGGAGTATGACACAGTCCACAGGTGTGTGTACACACACACGTACACAATTACCTAAGTTCTGAAAAAGCCTGAAATCAGAAACAAAGCTATTCCCAATGGTGTGGATAATGGACTGTGGGCCTGAGATACCAAGGTCCTTGTTACATAAGGATTCTTCCCGTCAGCAACTTTGAAACCCCGTATTTCCATCTCGGACATCTGAACACTAGGAATGATGCATTTCAACCCAGCACTGATCAATTATCTCCTATATTCCTGGAAATGTATCCTTTGGTCTGCTCACAACTTACTAGAGGCAATTCAGAGAAGCAGACAAAAAAATAAAACCTAGTTACAATCATATTTATTTACCATGTATGTCAAGAATTAAATGGATCATAAACTCCATGAGGATACAAAGCTTTAGCCATCTTTGTATCTATATCATTTAGAACATCATCTGGTACATGGTAGGTAATCACTGGGGGCATAATTTTAATCAAGTCACATGACCACTATGTGTCTCCACTTACTTATTTGGAAAAGGAGGACAGTACCTATTCTCACAGAGTTGTAAGGATTAAATGCATATCAGGTAGTGTAACACCTGGCTTAAAGAAAGCTATTTGAATAACATAAGCTCTCATCATTATTATTATAGATCTAGAAGGTACCACCTAATCCAATATTCAGGTTTTATTTATAAGGAGGGTAATATCTAGAAATAAGAGTTCCAGATAAACTGTCAAATATCATATAATAGTGACAGAGCTCAGATTAACACCTAGAACTTTATACTCAGTCTAGTTCTCTATTATTCAATTACAGATCTATGTAAACAATGCTGAAAAATCATTTCTACAACATGAAAGACATTACCTAAAACTTTAAAGTTTTAAAGATACACTAACTCAGACTGTACCTGAATCTAAACTAAAGGTACATATATTAACACCAACAGATGTTGTATTTATTTAAATAGAGCATATAATAAAATTATTTTTCTTGGGTGCCTAAAGGGCAAATTAATTTTCTAATCTCAGAGACTGGAAAAATTTTATAATTTTTCATACTTTAACACTATATAAGAGCAAAATAAATATAAACTTAATGTATCTATATAATGACCTACCTTTTCAAATTCAATAAAAGCATAACAAAGGGATTCTCCTGTCTTCCAATCCCGGATAACTTCACAACTGAAAGAAAGTTTGGAAAAAAGTGACTTTAAAAAAAAAGCATTTACTCTTACTCTTCAAAAGTGAAGAACAAAATACGCCATTTATTAAAAGTCAAAGTTAAACTCATGGAACTATATTTCTCCCAGTTTCTTCAATAACAATTCAAAAAAAGTAGTTCACCAGTGTAGTAACTAAATTATCTAAATTCTACTCTAAATGCCCAATCTTGGCCTAAATTCCTAATGCACTGAAGAAAGAATAACAGTATTTACTTTACCATGCCAAAAGCAAACTAATGCTAAAAAAACTCTTTCTTTATTCACTTCTAGTCCAAATGTAAATGAATTAGAGTATACAATGATACTGCAAAATGTATACTGTAGTATACAATGTTACTGTATGTAAATTCATACACATGTACATGTTTAATAAGTTTATACTTTGTAGGGTTTTATTTTTTTATTTTCTTGAGAAAGAGAGGGAGCGCGCGTGTGTGCAAGGGAGGGCAAAGGAAGACAGAGAATCCCAGGTGGGCTCCATGCTCAGCACGGAGCCCAACGGGCTTGATCTCATGACTATGAGATCATGACCTGAGCTGAAATCAAGATTCAGACGCTTAACTGACTGAGCCACCCAGGTGTGCCCTTGAATTTTAATACAAACCAAGCTCAAATTAAACTTCATAGCTATAGCTATTAAATAGAACTAATCCATCTTAACAATCAAGTAAAAGGGCCAATAAGAGGAGTTGAAATCACCTGGCTTGCCCATTTACTCACATACCATAAGTCTCATTTTAAAAACAGGAAATGAAATGAATAGGGAAATAAAACATTGTGAGACAAAGGAAAAGTAATCACATTATACCATATGGATCAACTGTTATGACATTTACATATATTAAAATGTAAATATGGAATAATGATCTAACCAAAACTATGACACAATCAAAGTAGTAGGTGGTATGAATGAAGATGGAGAGGATAGGAAGAGACGTAAATCCTCATACACCTCAGCAGGAAGTCAGTATATAATATCTAAAACTCAAAAATAAAAATGGGGCGCCTGGGTGGCGCAGTCGGTTAAGCGTCCGACTTCAGCCAGGTCACAATCTCGCGGTCCGTGAGTTCGAGCCCCGCATCGGGCTCTGGGCTGATGGCTCGGAGCCTGGAGCCTGCTTCCGATTCTGTGTCTCCCTGTCTCTCTGCCCCTCCCCCGTTCATGCTCTGTCTCTCTCTGTCCCAAAAATAAATAAAAAAAGTTGAAAAAAAAAAAATTAAAAAAAAAAAAAAAAGTAGCAATATAGGAGTATTTTTTGTAAATATGATATACCATAAGTACGTGGAGGAATAAAGTTGAGTAGCCATTTATGGAAAGATTTTTCTTTCAACAGGAAGAATAAAGAATGATTTCATAGGCAAAAACAAAAAAACAAATAAAAAGCCCCAAAACATAACCTAAAAGGAAATTCTAAACATAAAATAATACTTTTTAATCAATTACAGTTGACCCTTGAACAACATGGTGGTTAGGGGTCCCAGCCCCCTCCCCTGCAGTAAAAAATAAGCATATAATTTTTGACTCCCCAGAACTTAACTACTAATAACACAGTCAATTAATACATATTATGTATGTTACATGTATTATATACTGTATTCTTATAATAATGTAAGCTACAGAGAAGAAAATGTTAAGAATAATAAGGAAGAGAATATACATTTATAGTACTATACTGTGTTTATCAAAAGAAATCTGTGTCTAAGTGGCTCCATGCAGTTCAAACCTGCAGTTGACCATGCAGGTCAACTGTATAATTGACCTTCCTCAAGAATATTTCCCTTTCTCACAGAAATACTAGCTTCATAGACTTTTACATTAACAATGCAGGGAAAGAAAGCATTATTAGCAAAAGAAAAACATTTGGGAAAATTTAGATTCAAATTTATTTTGACATAGGGGTGCGTGGCTGGCTCAGTCAGTAAAGCGTGAGACTCCTGCCCTCAGGGTTGTGAGTTCAACACCCATGGTGGGTGTGGAGACCACTCAAAAAAGAAAAAAATTAATTTTGACATAGATTGCTGGTAATTCTAGGGAGAACTTATATAAGCATCTTAAATATTAAAGATTACTGAGAATACTACAGAACTACTTAAACTGTTCCATTCGCTTCCTGTCTTAGACTGAAAATGTCTGTTGGAAGTGGGAGAATCATTCAATGATATATGTGTGTGTGTATTTGTGTGTGTATATTTCTATATATACACATACACATATAAATACATCTTTTTCTCCCCTGCTATGCAAAAGAGTCATCTGGAAAATTCACCAGTACAAAATTCTAGAGTTCACAGATTCATCCAAAAATGTCATTAGAAAACCACCAATACCTAGTTTTTCTAAAATCACTAATTCTAAAGATTACCTTCTTATTGGCCCAAATCTTGAGAATATTATCTCCAGATCTTCATCTGTGGTCACTGGATTCAATTTACACACAAACAGCACATTTTCTGGAGGTTTAATATCTGCATCAGGTAGGTCTCCCACCTAAATTGTAAGTAAACAAAAATATAAATCAATTCCTTTGTTGTTTCTATTCTAACTACCCTACGTATGCCCAAAATGCTGATTTCCCTAAACAACTGAATTTACATTTGAAATTACAGGCTCAGGGGCACCTGTGTGGCTCATGAGATTGAGCCCCGCTTTGGGCTCTGTTCTGACAGCACAGAGCCTGCTTAGAATTCTCTTTCTCCCTTTCTCTCTGCCCCTTCCCCACTTGTGTGCTCTCTCTTTCTCAAAATAAATAAACTTAAAAAACGAAAAAAAAAAAAAAGAAAAAGAAAGAAAGAAACTACAGGCTCAGGAAAAGAAATCTAAATAAGACTGCAAAATCTGAAACCATACTGTATTAATAGCTAATACTTGTCTGACTCTGACTTTCTGTGAATACCATGCTTCGCACTTCACACACACTACTGCCAATTCTTAAAACAACTGTGTGGTTTCCATTTTAAAAATGAGTAAAATAAGGGGCGCCTGGGTGGCGCAGTCGGTTAAGCGTCCGACTTCAGCCAGGTCACGATCTCGCGGTCCGTGAGTTCGAGCCCCGCGTCAGGCTCTGGGCTGATGGCTCAGAGCCTGGAGCCTGTTTCCGATTCTGTGTCTCCCTCTCTCTCTGCCCCTCCCCCGTTCATGCTCTGTCTCTCTCTGTCCCAAAAATAAATAAAAAACGTTGAAAAAAAAATTAAAAAAAAAAATGAGTAAAATAAAATTCAAGAATGTTAAATAATTAACTGAAGGCCACCCAGTAATAAGCAACAGAGTTGGGATTTGAGCAAAGATCTATCTGGCTTCAAAGTCCCAATTTTATCTCCTGTTTTTCTTTTTTCAAGTACTTCATATATTAAAAAAAAAAAAAAAAAAATTATACAAAGTATATCTAAGGAATGGAGCATGAAAATAAAAAACACCCACGATGCCAACTAGCTTAAGAACTAAAATGTCCCTTTGGTGGCTCAGTCGGTTGGGAGTTTGACTCTTCATTTCGGCTCAGATCATGATCTCGCAGTTCATGGGATTGAGCTCTATGTTGGGCTCTGAACTGGTAGCCTGGAGCCTACCTGGGATTCTCTCTCTCCTTCTCTCTCTCCCTGACTCTGCCCTTCCCCTGCTTGTATTCTCTCTCTCTCAAAATAAACATTAAAAAAAAAAAAAAAAGAACTAAAATGTCCCCGATCCCATTACTTTGTCTCACCAGAGTAACAAATATCCTGCTTTTTGGTTTTCCTTTTTGGCCATTCTCCTGTATCTTCAGAGTTTTCCCAAATAAATATGCATCCCCAAGCAATATAATTTAGTTTTGCTTGTTTTTAAACCTTTGAAAAACATGATCATACTGACACTAGCTTTCTGCATCAGTAATGCTCCATTCTTTCTGCGTTGCTGTTTGATGTGAACAGCAATAATTCAGGGCGAGTGTTTCTTGTTTTTTACTCTCACCCTCACTATCATCTTCTACTTCAACCAAAATGAACTCGACTTCACAACCAACTACTGCACTGAGTACGGTATCCCAGTTCTACTAAAGGACCAATGAGGGCAACTGTGGGAGAACACATGATGGAAATGGTTTCATTGTGGCAACACTGTATTTGCCATGGGCCTTTAGGTGGGCAAACAATACTTCTTTATACATAAATCTGAAAACTCTCAGTAATGATTTCTGATAACACTATCATGTGAAGTATCTCCTCTTGGATAAACACACTTTAAAAAAAATTTTTTTTTTTTTAAAAAATCAGAAACAGTAATAAGCAACAGAGCCAGTTAGATCTGCTCAGTGCTTCTGAAGCCTAACAAAAGACAACAATCTGGAGCACCTGGCTGGCTCAGTTGATAGAACATGCTTGACCTCAGGGTTGTGAGTTCAAGCCCCACACTGGGCATAGAGCTTACTTAAAAAAAAAAAAAAAAAAAGAAGATGAAACCTGTTAATAGTGAGAATCAAAACAACACACAACCACATATTAGAATGGCTAAAATCCAAAACACTGACAATACCAAATGCTGACAAGGATGTAGAGCAATAGGAACTCTCCATCATTACTGGTGGGAATGCAAAATGGACAGCTAGTTGGGAGGACCGTTTGGCAGTTTTTTAGAGATAAACATAATCTTACCATAAATTCCAGTAATTGCATCTTTAGGTATTTGCCCAAATGAGTTAAAAATTTCTGTCCACACAAAAATCTGTACACAAACGTTTACAGCAGATTTGTTCATACTTGCCAAAACTTGGAAGCAATCAAGACACTTTTTTTGAGAGAGAGTACACACATGCACGAGCTGGGAGAGAGAGAATCCTAAGCAGGCTCCATGCCCGGCACAGAGCCCGGCGCTTGATCTCACAGCCTTTTGATCATGACCTGAGCCGAAATCAAGAGTTGTACACTTAACCGACTGAGCCACCCAGCTGCCCCAAGACATTTTTTAATAGGTGAATGTTTAAACAAACTGTGGTACATTCCATACAATGGAATGTTATTTCGTGATCAAAAGAAATGAGCTATCAAGCCACAAAAATACACGGAGGAATCTTAAGTGCAAATGGCTAAGTGAAAGAAGGCAATCTTAAAAGGATACATACTATGTGATTCCAACTATATGACATTCGGGAAAACGCAACTATGCAGACAGTAAAAAAAGACCAGTGGCTGCCAGGGGAGGGGGGCAGGGAGAGATGAATATGTGAGCACAGAGGATTTTTAGGGCAGTGCAACTATTATGTATGATACTGTAATGACCGATACATGTTGTTACACATTTCTCAAAACTCACAAGATGTACAACACAGAGTGAAACCTAATGTAAATTATGGACTTTAGTTAATAATATTTATCAAATATTGACTCACCAAGTGTAACATATCTACCACACTAATGCAAGATGTTAATAATAAGAGAAACTGTTGGGGAGAGGGATGAGTGTGCACAGAGAATTCTCTGTTACTTTCTATTCAATCTTTCTATAAACCTAAATCAGCCCTAAAAAATAAAATCTACTTAGGGGTACCTGGCTGGCTCAGTCGGTAGAGCATGCGACTCTTGATCTTGGGGTTGTGATCTTACCAAGCACCATGCTCGGTGTAAATATTACTTAAAAAAGTAAAATCTTTGGGGCACCTGGGTGGCTCAGTCGGTTGAGCATCTGACTTCGGCTGAGGTCATGATCTCATGGTTCATGGGTTCAAGCCCCGCGTCAGGCTCTATACTGACAGCTCAGAGTCTGGAGCCTGCTTCGGATTCTGTCTCCCTCTCTCTCTGCCCCTCCCCTGCTCACAATCTGTCTGTCTCAAAAATAAATAAACATTTTTAAAAAAGTAAAATCTTAAAAAAATATATAAACTCCAAATTTATTAAAGTCAAAGCAAAAAAAAGAATCCATGAGTCCTTAGTAAAAATGCACATATAAATAAAAAGATAAAAAAGAAGGGCCATTCCTTACAGTAGAAGGCAGACTGACAAGTGTAGAAGTAGTGGGAATTAGAAAATCACCACTCTACATTCATCAAAGTAAAGGCTGGTTGAGACAAGAATCATGAACAGCTGAGAAATCCACAGGGACAGTTTGATAAGGGACAAGATATTTGAAAGGTCTCAAATGCTACAGATTGTTTACTAGCTGCAAGGGAAAAACCAAGTATGCAATGGAGACACCAGGCAGAGGATTACCTCGATCAAGTAATCAAAATGAACACTTTCCAATGAAGGGCAGATGGATATTGCGGACCTGTTACTGCAAATGTAACATCTGAGAAGGTCACTTATGTAGTATTCTGTCTGTGCACATAATCTGAATCTAATCACAAGGCAACTGTTGAATATTCTATAAAACAGATGGCTTGTATTCCTCAAAAATGGTAACAGCATGAAAAATAGACAGGTTAAGGAATTCTTTCAAAGGTTAGAAGAAACATGATAACTAAATGCAACAGATGATCAGTTAAGAGCTGGATTCTAGACTTTATGGGGAAAGTTATAAAGATATTACTGAAATAACTGACAAAATTGAAACATGGGTAAAATTTTTATCAATTTTAAATTTCCGGATTTTGATAACTGTACTGTGAATATGCATAATAATATTGTTGCTCTGAGGAAATGCACACTGATATAAGAGGTAAAAAGGAATGATGTTTAGGACTCATTTTCGAATGGTCCAGAAAAAATAATATGTGTATATACATGTATAATTGGAGAGAGGAGGACGGGAGAGAGAAAGGGAGAATGAATAATCAAGCAGATGTGGCAAAAATGTTAAAAATTGGTGAATCTGAGTAAAAGGTATAGAGAAGTTCTCTGTACTACTTTTTTAACTTTCTCATAAATTTGAAATTATCTGAAAAATAAAAGGTTTTGTTATGCTAACCCAACATCTTCCTGGCATAAATTGCCTGTACTTTTGCTTTTGAAATTCTGATGCTAATATAATGTTCTTTCACTTATAAGTCACATATTCTTCCTGCCCAGTTGCTCAAAAGATTTTTCTTTTAAGTGCAGTAATTTTCTTAGAACTTGTTATTCTGTTTGTTGTTCTGGGTCAATAGTTCCAGATACACAGTGTGCTCATTAAAAAGTGTATTTTCAAATTTTTTTTAATGCAGTAAAGTTTTCTTGAATTGTAACCTTTAATATTTGTTCCTTCAGCTTGAGATGAGAACAATGAATTTTGAAACAGGGCAAGAATCTGCAAGCTCTACTATGTAAAACAATGATAATAATAAAAACTGAATTATTCATTCAAATATTTATTGATGATCTACTGTGTGATAGGTATGCCTATTCCACAAAAAATTAACAAATGGAAAAAATGTCTGGTAGGTCAATTAATCACTATTGAGGAACTGTTCCCCAAAGGACTTCATACTGTTAATAATACAAAGCAGTATGTTTTAGGGTGCTCAATTTCTACACAGGTTCCTTCCTCCTATAACTACTTAACCTCAATACTTGAGTTGTATAAAGAATTATTAATATACATAAAATTCAGTGCAATAAACACTCTTTAAAAATGAGATAAATAGGGGTACATGGGTGGCTCAGTTGGTTAAGCCATCCAGCTCTTGGTTTCGGCTCAGGTCATGATCCCAAGGTCATGGGATTAAGCCCCATACTGGGCTCTGTGCTGAGCTTGGAGCTGCTTGGGATTCTCCCTCTTTCTCCCTCTCCCTTTGCCCGTCTCCCCAGCTCACACACACGCACACTCTCTCTAAAATAAAATAAATGAATGAGATGAATATAAATAATTGAAATTCAACCCATATTTGAAGTTGTATATCCACTGCCTATTTTTGAAAAAGGCACTTAGCACTATATTGATAATGGAACCAAAATTTGTTTACCTTTCATGTGTCCTATAAAATTTAATCCAGAAAAAATTCAAAGCTAAGTTTTTAATATTTTGATTATCAAAGAGCCAAAAATAAATTTACAATGAGTTACATATTAAATAAATTTCAGAACAACTATATGACCAAAGATAATCATCTTACCATTTCTAACAGAATAGCTTGAGTTTTGGCCTCTTTTTCTGCCTTTATTTCTTCTACTTCTTCAGCTGATCTTCCTTTAAAATCATCAATTTCTTCATCTGCTCCTATTCGACCACTCTGTAAGGCAGAAGCCACTTAAAAATATACTGAAAGAATTGAAAAATCTGAGAAACATGGGAGACATGGCACTTTATCCTTAGTTCCATCAAATATGTTAGAACAGAAACTCAAACAAACTTACAAGCCTCAGAAAATTATTTTAAATTAATTTGATAATATCGGCCAGACTAAGCTTCTAATTTATTGTTAAATCAAGATAAACATTTTTAAAGAAACTATCTAGTATCCAACTCAGTGCTGAATGCGGAAGATAAATGATCTTAAAAGTTAAGCACCAAATCCCAACTATAAAAATCAATTCAGCTTTGACAAAGCTTCATAAACAGAAACTTATACCTTAAAATGTAAGAGGAAAAAGTCTGCATTATGCCACAAAAATATCGAGGTTCTAGTATAGCTCCAGAGTGTCCCCAGTTGAAAAGCTCCCTTACAAGATGATGTTTAATTTAGCCTTAAAGCTATACTCCTACACAGAGTTAGGAGATAAGAAAAACATTTTCACAAGGTATTAACATAAACTTCTAGAGCTAAGGCTCTACTGGTGGAACAGAAATTGAAGAAAGAAAATCAGGGAAATGAAAAGAAATTAGGGAAAGGAAAAAATAATTCTAAACTTGTCCTAGTACAACTGATCAAGCAAGACATTCTGAAGAAATAAGTTTTAACGGACTAAAAAGCAAAATCTATGCAAAGCATTAGTATGCACATACATTCAATCACAAGAAGGCTCCACTTACATCGAGCTGTTCCCTTGTAGGTTCTGGTGATCGATCAGGGATTAATAAATCTGGAGGGTCATCAAATGGATCATCTAAAATCACTGTGTGATTTATCCTTACAAAATAAATCCAAGTCAAAAGGTTACATTTACATTATTTCAGAACCCCTGTTTTACTTTTTATAAAGGTTGTAACAAATGTCTTAAGTATCTCTAATGACAAAGAACCATAGGCACTTAAATTTTAATGCACAAGGATATATTACTAGAGTACCATTTATCTTAGATTTACTACTCTGCATTGCTCTAAAATAACATGTCTAATATTAACATAAATGTCTAAATCTTAGTAGTTTTGCCATTATTACTCAATATGCATTTTTTAAAAACTAAATTAAAGGATTAATAATTCTTCCCAACATAAGCAACTATAATTAATTAGTACAAGTATAAAAATACAAAAAAATCTCGTTTGCTTTATGGAGTTTTATAGTCTTGTATTAATACACATTTTGGAATTATCCAAAAACCAGTCCTGCACTTGATATCTCCACTATGTGTCAAACACTACAGTATTAAAACATTCTAGTACATTGAGACACCAAACACACCTGATATCCTGATATGGTACAAAGTCCTTGTCAACAAAGGTCTCATTAATTTTCTTAATTATGTCCATGCCTTCTGTCACCTCACCAAACACCGTATGAACACCATCAAGGTAATCTAGATTATCTCCTGTAGTAATAAGAAACTGCATAGAAAGACACAGCAAAATATAAAAATAGATCTATAATTCTAACTGAAATCAATGACAGACTGATAGAAAAAATACACAAAAGTAATACTTCACGTTAACTGTGTGGATTCTTATCCACTTGTTACTTTTAAAAAGTATTCCCTGATTGTTTAGAATACTTGGGCAAACCAAAGCTCAGTTTCTTCACATGTGAACTGTGAGGAAAAAAACCCATCTACCCCAAAATGGGTTGTTGTAAGGATTAAACGAGACAATGAATGAAAGGTTCTCAATATGATCTGTTTTGAAGTACAGACCACAGTGTCAACAGTGATGATCCATGGATAGTGGGATTGTAGATGCTATTTTCTCCCATGTACTGTGTTGTGTTTTCTGATCTCCTCATAATGGACATACCTTACATTTAAAAGGACAAGATAACTTTTTTTAAACATTTTATTTTTAAGTCATCTCTACACCCAACATGAAGCTCAAACTCACAACCCCGACATTAAGAGTCGCACACTCTACCTACTGAGCCAGTCAGGCACCCCCCCAAATTTTTTTATATAGAAAAAAATATAGTGTAATATTTTTCTTCTAACAACTATCTTTGCAATTCTCTTCTTATTGGGTAGTTTGAAAAGATAACTCTGTGGCTCTTTCTAGTCCTTCATTTTAAAACAAAATTCATCTTCTCACTCAATTCCTCACCTGAGATCCATGTTGATCACTGCCATTGTTCACCATGGACACAGTGCCTTTCTTCTTGTGCTTAATTCTTGGTACTTTTTCAGCTTCGAAAAAGCTTGCTTGATCACCATACAGTTGACTGAAAAAATACATAATAAAGCTTTAAAATATAAGTACCCTCAATATGAAATACAGAAGTTCTAGTACCAAACAGAACTGCCATTTCTTTGTAGAAATACCATTATGATTCAACATACTCTTTTTTGCTATAGACATTTAGGGAACTTAAGGGAAAAATCTATCTTTGAACGATATTTTAAAAAGCTGATTGAAATATGCTAGTTAACACTGTTAAGAGGCAATTCTATTTTTTCTCATTTAAAAACAAAAGAACTCACCCAAAAACAGACTCTCCTCCACGGCCAGTCCCTGTAGGATCACCAGTTTGTATAATAAAATCCCTCTATAATAAATAGGATACATTATTAAATCACAGAGTTTGCTAAGTGGTTCCAATAATAGACATGACTAATATCTACCAACTTACCTGTACATTGTGAATAAGACAATAATTGTAATATTTTATTTTGCACAACTTCAGGAAATTCAAGCAGGCTGAAAGAAAGTAAATATTAAACTTATCACAGTAGTTCACAAATACATTTTTAAGCAAGTATATGCACAGTTGGTATAATTTAATTTCTAAATTACCACATAAACACTTCCCCCCAATGCTCAAATGTCCAAAGTCATAAAAAAGGAAGTAAGTCTAGGAAAAAAACAATATATTTTAAATCATCTTTGTATTCTCTTTTTTTTTTTTTAGGACTTCTTGATCATCCGAGCTAATGCAGGAAACTAACATTTGGGATAAGCAATCATTTATTAATGGATTAGTTTTGCAAGAGAAAAAAAAGAACAAAGAGTATACTACAATACAGTATAATTATATAACACAATATACTATAATACAGTAATATATTATATAATATAGTATATACTGTATATATATGTACGTGTAGTACATATATAGTATACTCTTAGACGTATACTATATGAATCCAGCAGAGTACCTGTAAATGGATATAAATTATATAAATTAGAGAAAATCAAATATCTGAGACCAATTTTTTTTAGAGATTTTATTTTAAGTAATCTCTATACCCAACATGGGGCTCGAACTCACAACCCCAAGCCCAAGTGAGCCAGCAAAGCACCTGAGACCAATTTTTTTACGATGATTAAATAGCCCTTCACAAAAATCCATACGCTGATCATATACCAGGTTTCTCATATCAATTCACTCACTTATTCAATAAACATTTACTGAGTACGTTTTAGGTGCCTGGCACCACTGTCACAAATGCCATTAAACCATAGTCCCTGTCCTCGACAAGTTCACAGTCTAATTGTGGAGAGATACACTAACAAGTTCTCGGAACATTAAGCCAGAAACCAGACAGAAAGACCTATGAGGCTGTCTAGAGAGCTTATACCCAAACCAAATTAGTTACAATACTGGATATACCCGATAATACCATTTGTGCCACTTAAATAGCAAAATAGTAAAAAGTGAGTTTAAAA
This sequence comes from Panthera pardus, assembly GCF_024362965.1. Taxonomy (NCBI): domain Eukaryota; kingdom Metazoa; phylum Chordata; class Mammalia; order Carnivora; family Felidae; genus Panthera; species Panthera pardus. The sequence continues at coordinate 17,254,242 of NW_026526732.1, read as the reverse complement.
AAGCCGCAAGAGTTCAAAAGAAAGATTGTTTCTGGCCAGGAAAATTAGAAGACCTCATGGAGGTTTAAGGTGGGCATTAAAAGAACTAGACAAGCAAAAAGCAGATCGAGTAAGCATTTCAAGCTGAGAAGACATTATGAATAAGTCTAGAAGTGCAAATTTAAATGCTTTCTGAAGGGTCCGAAAGACCAGTTTACGTTCTGTAACACCCTGGTAATACTAGAGTAAGAGAGGGTAGAGAGACTGAAGGGGTAGGACGGGGCTAATCTATTGGAAGGTCTTGAATACCAGGCTCTTGATAGTTTTTCTGGAAAAAAACAGATTTCTGGATGACTGTTAAATACAATGCTACATAGTGCATATGGTACGAATGTGCAACAAAGATACCACTCTGGTAGGGGATACTGAAAATGGGAGAGGTTGTGCATATGCGAGCATAGGGGGTATATGGGAAATCTCTCTAAATACCTTTCCCTCAATTTTACTATGAACCTTAAATTGTTCTTAAAATATAAAGTCGTTTAAAATAGGCAAGGGGGGTGGTGAACACAGAATAATGTACAGAGAAGTGGAATCACTATACTGCACCTAAAGTAATGTAACGCTACGTGTCAACTAAACTCAAATTTAAAAAAAAAATTTTTTTTTTAAGGCAAGGGGGAGAATCTATAGATTAAAAGATATTTAAGAAAGGGGTGTGCCTGGCTGGCTCAGTCGGTAGATTATGGGGCTCGATCTCAGGGTGGTGAGTTCAAGCCCCATGTTGGGTGTAAAGATTACTTAAAAATAAAATCTTTAGGGGGGCCTGGGTGCCTCAGTCACTTAAGCGTCTGACTTTGGCTCAGGTCATGATCTCGTGGTTCATGAGTTCGAGACTGCGTTGGGCTCTGTACAGACAGCTCAAAGCCTGGAGCCTGCTTCAGATTCTGTGTCTCCCTCTCTCTCTGCCCGTCCCCCACTTGCTCTCTCTCTCTCTCGAAAATAAACATAAAAAATAATTAAAAATAAATAAAAATAAAATCTTTAAAAAATATTTTTTAAAACAAGGTATTTAAGAAATCAACCAATATAATAATGGACCTTGTATGGATCTGCATTTAAATTAGCAAATATTTTTTAAAAATTTTTTTAAATGTTTGGGGCACCTGGGTGGCTCAGTCGGTTGGCCGTCAGACTTCGGCTCAGGTCATGATCTCATGGTTCATGGGTTCGAGCCCCATGTTGGGCTCTGTGCTGACAACTCAGAGCCTGAAGCCTGTTTCATATTCCGTCTCCTTTTCTCTATGCCCCTCCCCCGCTCGCGCTCTGCCTCTCTCTCTCAAAAATAGACAAACATCAAAAATTTTTTTACTTTTTATTGATATTTGAGAGACACAGAAGGAGACAGAGAGAGAGAGAGAGCGAGCACTTGTGCACGCACTTGAGCAGGGGGAAGGGCAGAGAGATGGAGACAGAATCGGAAGCCAGCTGCAGACAATGAGCTGGGAGCTGTCAGCACAGAACCTGATGGGGGCTCGAACCCACAAGCAGTGAGATCACGACCTGAGCCAAAGTCGGACACTTAACCGACTGAGCCACCCAGATGCCCCCAAATTACCAAATATTTTTAAAACATTTATGAGACAATAATAAAATATGAATGAAATTAAAATATTACTGCTAATTTTTTAAGATATGATAATGATTTGGGGTTATGGTTTTTTTTTAATAATTTTTTAGAAATTCAAAATGAGGGGTGCCTGGGTGGCTCAGTCAGTTAAACGCCTGACTTCAGTTCAGGTCATGATCTCGCTGGTCCCCGAGTTGAGCCCCACGTCCAGCTCTGTGCTGACCACTTGGAGCCTGTTTCAGATTCTGTGTCCCTCTCTCTCTCTGCCCCTCCCCCGTTCACGCTCGGTTTCTCTCTGTCAAAAATAAACATTAAAATTTTTTTTTAAATACAAAATGAAGTAATTACAGATAAAATAAACCCCATGTAATAGACTTATTACAAAAAATCCAGTATAAATGAAACAATACTGGTTATGTGTTGACAGCTCTTCATTATAGCCGGTCATTGGCGCATGAAGGTTCATTTACGTGACTCTTTCTACTTCTGTATAGGTTTCAAGTTTTCTATACTAAAAAGTAAAAAAATGAAAGAAATAGCAGAAAGGGAGAGAGGGAGGGAGGAAGGAAAATAAGCCTGGATATGTTTACTATAAGTTGATAAGCAGTTACACGCGTAAGTAAGTATCCAATCACATGCTTGCAAATATATACAAATGGGGTGGGCTTAGTTTTTAGCGTTCCAAACTGCAGTTGCAGAATTGCTACTTGTCTATTCTGCCTGCGTTCACTAGGTGGGCAAACCCTACTCCCTCTTGAATTCCTCACAACCCTGGGAAAAGAGGCCCCAGCCAGGTGCCCCACACGAAGTAACCAACTCAAAGAAAAGCAAACCAAGAGATGAAAAATACAATTCCCTATAACATCATTTGAACCCCTGGATCCCACCATCCTTAAAGCCAAGTTTACCCCAGTAGCAGGAGGCAATCAATTATTTTCTTTGTTTAAGCCAATGTAATTTGAGTTTCTATCATCTGCACAGAGAATCCTAACTAACAAACACACACATATATACATTAGTCACTATAATGAGCCTTTAGTGTGTGCAAAGTGGCAGGCGTTGCACTAGGTGCTTAGGATAGAAAGACAAGGAAGGCACTACAGTCCCTCCTCTCCTGGAGTTTACGTTCTTGAGGAGACAAGAACTGCAAACAATTACAGGATTAACAGGCAAACGATGTAACAGAATGTGTTACATGCTTTTTAAAAAGATCTTAGAGCAGAAGAAACAGATCTAACTCTGCTCAGGGACAAGGGAGAGCCTCACAGAAGAAATCATGCTTGATCCAAGGTGTGAATTATAAGCAGGAAGTCGGCCAACAGGACAACAGTAGAGAGAACTGTGGGGTAGAGGCAACAGTATGAGAAAGGCCGGGAAGTATGACTGAGCATGTAGCATTGTGGGGTGGGAGTCGGGGGTGTACAACTGAGTGTAGGATACTGGGACAGCAGGAAAGCAATTACTGCAGGTGGTACTGTGGCTTGTTTCATCTTTTAAAAAAAATTTTTTTTGAATGTTTATTTATTTTTGAGAGCCAGAGAGAGAGACAGAGCATGAGCAGGAGAGGAGCAGAGAGAGAGAGGGAGACACAGAATCCAAAGCAGGCTCCAGGCTCCGAGCTGTCAGCACAGAGCCCAACGGCGGGGCTCGAACCCACCAGCCGTGAGATCATGACCCGAGCCGAAGTCGGACGCTCAACCGACTGAGCCACCCAGGCGCCCCTCGTTTCATCCTTTTTTTTTTTTTTAATTTTTTTTTTTTTTAACCTTTATTTACTTTTTTGGCACAGACAACGGACGGGAGAGAGTCAGACAGAGCGGCAGGCACGGAATCCGAAACAGGCTCCGATCAATGGGCACAGAGCCTGACGTGGGGCTCGAACTCGCAGACCGCGAGACTTCGACCTGAGATGCAGTCAGACGCTTAACCAACTGAGCCACCCAGGCGCCCCTCGTTTCATCCTTTTGATGGACTCTGCGTTCCAAGGGGACAGGATGCTAATTGTAACTTATCTCTGTGGCCTCCAGCTTCTCCCTGATCTGAAACATCCTCCACTGTTGCCCCTTATCTTCCTAAAACAAGTCGGCCATGCCTCAATCCTGCTTTTAAAACCTTCCAGGACCCTCATCAGTCGTCAGTAGAGCACACAAGGCTATTCACATCTGACCTAACCAATATAACCTATACGACCAGACACGCAGTCTGCCATTCCGTGTCACATATCATTCCTTCAAGCCCTGCCAAACTACTTGCTGTTTCCAGAAAGTTCTAAGCAAACTTAAAAAAAAAAAAAAACACACACACACACACACACCCTCACTCCCACTCATCTTTCAAAGAGCTAGTTCAAGTGTTCTACTTTCTTTGCTGGCTTCACTTCTCCCCGCCCCCAGCCAGGAAGAATCACTCCTCCCTCCGGTTTCCATGGCAACTTACACATTCTTCAACCACAACACTTACAATGGGTTTGTAAGACTTAACAACACTTAAAGGGGCTCCCACGCCTATTTCTCTCGGTGGAAAGTTAGACCCTTAAGGACAAGACGCCTATCCCAGAGCCTGGCAGTCTACACAGCTGGCGATCAATGAGCGTTTGCTACGGCTCCGTGCACACCTCCGGACAGCCCTTCCTCCACCCACGCTGGATGCCCACACTCACTGCTCCAAACACATCCTTCGTACTTCCATCAGGACTCCCTGGTTACACCCCAAGGAATACTGGTTGTGTTCCTCTCACGAGTAAAGCGCAGTACAGCCACAAAACCTACAGGCTTGGTTATATGCAGCCTGCAAGCGCACACACGCGCACACACAGGCATTTAATGCCACAAGCACCCGCCACCCGATTGGCCGGCACCAGATTCGAGACAGAGGCCGCTCCTCACAAAAACTTTTCCAACCACGGCCCGCTAGTGAAACAGCCCAGTCGTGGGCGCCAGGAGCCCAGAAGCCCGAACCCGGTCAAGGGGGCCGGGCAGCGAAGGGACAGTGGGGAAAGGAGAGCGCGGCCCCGGCGAAACGCGAGCCGGGCCCGGGCCTCACCGCGCGGCCGCTCCTCGGTGTACAGATCGATGACGACGTCGCCCAGAGTGGTCTCCAGCAGAACCGCCATGGCGCCCGCTGCTCCTCCGCAACAAGCCGCGGGTGTGACAGGCGCAGCCCGTCGTGGTCTACGCCACGCGTCACTCTCGGCGCGACGCCTTTTTACGTCATTCTTCCGGCGACTCCGCCCCCCTCGCAGGCGGCTCGGTCCGCGCGTTGGCTGTGTCCGCGTGGTGGGGCGGTGATGGGTCCCGCCTCTGGCGCGGTCCTTTTGAAAATCCTGGTTCGCCCCGGGCGACTGGCACGGAAGCCTGTCGCTCGAAAGGACGTCTGTAAAGGGTATTGTGCCTCTTTTGTGTCCATCTCAAGAACGAGGCGGACCTTCCAGCAGCCGTTTCTTCTCTGCTCCTCGCCGCCTCGAGGGCGACAATGGCGCCAGCTTCGCCTGTGTTCTTGCGGGTACTACTCGGGGTTTCCTAATCGGTGTCTTCTCGTCTCCCTAAATCGAAACCTTTAGGCGTTAAATGCACAATTTGTCACCCAGAAAGGTGGTTCACAGGGAGTTCTTCCCTGGCTAATCGTGCCTGGGGCAGAGGCCTTGTTACGGCAACAGATAGTGGTTGGCCCTTCGTGCGACAAGCTAAAAGGCTTCAGCCCCAACTCTCTACTGGTTTTATCCATAATCTTTGACTTTGAAGACTTAACTACATTTGGTCTCCGTTCAGGGTTTCCATGCAAAGTTTATTCCCCGAAATCTGTCCAAGCAGATCACTCCCCTTTTTTTTTTTTTTTTTACCATTTTATACATACTTCTAGCTTCCAATTACTTCACATCTAAATAAAAGCCAACGTTTTTATAACGGTCTACAAGGCCGTACCGGATACTCTGCTGCCAGGTCTTACTTGTCTTCTCTCCTATTCTGAAGCCACACAAGACTCTTGCTATTCTTTGAACACTATTGGCCATTCTTCTGCCTCAGGCCTAGGGGCTCGCTGCGCGTTCAGATTAAAACCCTCTTGTCTAGATACTTGCATGGGTCTCCTTCACCTACTATAGGTCTCTTGCTCATAGGTCATCTCAATGAACCCTTCCCTGACCACCATAATTAAAATTAACCCCGTATACATACATGTTTGGTTTTTTTCCAGACAGCTTTTCTCCATGGCACTTTTTACTATCTAACATGCTATTTATGAATTTGTTTATATTTTTATATTATTAAAATATAAGCTCTAGGGGCGCCTAGGTGGTTCAGTCCATTAAGCGTCCAACTCTGGATTTCCGCCCAGGTCATGATCTCACGGTTCCTGAGTTGGAGCCCTGCATCCGGCTCTCTGCCCTCAGCCCAGAGCCTGGTTCAAATCCTTTGTCCCTACCTCTGCCCCTCCCCTGCTTGCACTCCCTCCCTCTCTCTCAAAAATAAACATTTAAGGGGCACCTGGGTGGCTCAGTCTGTTGAGCCTCCGACTTCGGCTCAGGTCATGATCTCACAGTCCGTGAGTTCGAGCCCTGTGTCCGGCTCTGTGCTGACAGCTCAGAGTCTGGAGCCTGCTTGGGATTCTGTGTCTCCCTCTCTCTCTGCCCCTCCCCCACTCACGCTCTGTCTCTCTCTCTCCTTCAAAAATAAATAAACGTTAAAAATTAAAAAAAAATAAACATTTAAAAACAATAATAATAAAATAAAATATAAGCTCTAGAAGGCTAAAGCCAATTTTGCCTGTCTTATTTACTGTTATATCCCTAGTGCTTATGACAGCTTGCCACTTAATGGATGAATAAATATTAGCTGAGTGAATTAATGAATATTGGCAAGTAATTAAAGAAATGCAAATTAAAATAACAATGAAATTGTTGATGGGAATGTAAAATAGTACAGCTATTTTGGACACTGCATTGAAGTCATCTGATCTTTTCCCAATATAGTAAGAGTACAGATTACAGGGTAATATTTGATAGAATTTTGTATATGCTTAAAAGAAATATTATAGATGAAGAAAAAAAGAGGATTTGGAAAAATTAACTAATTTTTAATGACAAATTTGGACTATTACAAAAAGAATTAGAAATTGACATAACAAATATGAGGAATCATTCATTTCATATATAAAGTGATTCACTAATGACCAGAAATGATATTGCCAGTCTCTTTTGCAGACTCCAAGCCCAGGTGTGTATATCTTATGCCCAAGATAGAATACCTTATTTATTACTCAGTGTGTAATTTGCTAGATCTTTAAATTATGGTGTGCTGAGCACACACACACACACACACATACACTTACTGACATATCATTAAATATCAAATACTCTACCTTCGTGGGGAAAATGCCATTTCATGACATGATATAGTTTATGATTGTCATCATCTTAATTACACTTGGAATTTCTAATGGTATAAATATTTAAGTGGTTTATATAGTAGATACATAGGTGAAGAGAAATGAGATACCTCCTTCACAGTTCTACCAAATATAAATACTCAAGTAGATTTAATTTAGAGAAAAGATTAATAAATTTGTATTCCCTTCCAAATATCAATATCACCAACCATCGTGACTAATTTCTCTGTTGACATCTTTTCATATGCCTAATCTGAACAAACCACATTCAAAAGTCTGTAGCCTTACTAAAATTGCCAAAAGTAAAATCCTGATATTAAATGACTAAATATATGAACAACAAAAACGCATGGAGTACCTGGGTTCCTCGGTTGGCTAAACATCTGACTCTGTTTGTTTGTTTTTTTAAAGTTTATTTATTTTTGAGGGATAGACGAAGCGCAGGCAGGGGAGGGGTAGAGAGAGAGGGAGACACGGAATCTGAAGCAGGTTCCAGGCTCTGAGCTGTCAGCACATCTGACTCTTGATCTCAGCTCAGGTGTTGATCTCAGGGTCATGAGTTCAAGCCCCATGTTGGGCCCCATGCTGGGTGTAAAGCCTACTTAAAACATACACACACACGCACACATGCACACACAATGTACTATTTATGATCATATTTGTTGTAGAGTATTCACATGTTTGACAAGTCCAGCATGATTTCCTTTATTCAACTTTTGTTCCTTTTCCTGCTTTTCCCCCTCACACCCTAAGAAATTTCAGTTTGGTGAACTGAGATTCATCCTAGTGACTTTTGTCATAACATTTACAGTAAGATATCTGGGACAGTGGCAGTCCAGGGGCTACAGAACAATTCTGGCTGGCTGAAAAGCCTGCTTCTTCAACTGGCTATCTTTGTCAAGAACTTTAACTGCCTTTTCTTTGTTGTGATTATTGTAGCATTGACCTTTTCAGTCGATATCAGTATGGTGTTTTAAAATGTAGGTTTGGGGGCACCTGGGTGGCTCAGTTGGTTAAGCATCCAACTCCTAATTTCGGCTCAGGTCATGATCTCACAGTTCGTGAGATTGAGCTCTGGGTTAGGCTCTGTGCTGACAGCATGGAGCCTGCTTGGGATTTTCTCTCTCCCTCTCTCTCTGCCCATTCCCTGCTCTCTCTCGCGCGCGCTCTCTCTCTTTCTTTCTCTCAAAATAAAGAAGTAAACTTAAAAAAAAAGACCTTTAAAAAAATAAAATGTAAGTTTTAGTATTATTCATGTATGGTGAAGCCAACAGGTCAGGAGATGAATGCCATTGAAAAAATAGTTTTGGGGGCACAGGGTGGCTCCATCTGACTCTTGGTTTCAGCTCAGGTCTGAGCTTGCAGTTTGTGATATCCAGCCCCCATTCAGCTCCGTGCTGACAGTGAGGAGCCTGCTTGGGATTCTTCTCTCCCTCTCTCTCTGCTCTTCCACTGCTCGCTCTCTCTCTCAGAATAAATAAATAAACACAAAAGAAAAAAAAGTGGTTTGTTACTCACAGTTCCCAAGACAGGCAGTAGCACACCATGCCATGCAGGGCCAAATAGAAAGTACCAGGGTTGGTCAGGAGGCGGAAGGGGCCAAGAGGAAACCATAGGCAAGAGTTCTTATTGTGGTCTCTATGGGGAAAGTAAGAAAAGGTAGGATAAACAGGCTTTGTTGGCTAGTTTGAATAATTTCAGTGGGCTCTGGGGTATATAGGCTATATCTAATTGTCCAGTACCTGTCTCTGGGATGATTAGGACAGAGGAATATTGCCTCCTGATAAAGGAGGGGATTCAGAATATGGACTCTGGATTGATTGTTTTGCATATAAAAGGCATGCTGTGCATTAATAGAAAATGCATATTGGTCTCTGCCCCCAGTTCCTGGCATGGAGCTCCCCAAAACCGTGTAATTTCCTAAGTGATAAGACTACTAGGAGGGCCACCTGGGTGGCTCAGTTGGTTAAGCATCTAACTTTGGCTCAGGTCATGATCTCACGGTTCGTGAGTTTGAGCCCTGCATCGGGCTCTGTGCTGACAGCTTGGAGCCTGGAGCCTACTTTGGATTCTGTGTCTCCATCTCTCTCTGTCCTTCCCCCACTCACACTCTCAAAAAAATGAATAAATGTTTAAAAAAAAAAAAAAGAATAGTAGGACCATCTCTTGTTCTAATATTGGTCTTTTTTTTTCTTTTTTAAGTAAGCTCTAGGCCCAATGTGGGTCTCGAATTCATGACCCCAAGATTAGGAGTCACATGCTCTTCCAACTAAGCCAGCCAGGCACCTCTAATATCGGTCTTTGACTCTGTTACTGACACAGAGCTTCGGAAGCCATTGTGATTTCCTGGGTGATTGGAGTCTTTTGTTCTAATGAAGTAACTCTTAGTGGGCGTCTGGCTGGCTCCTGGTTGAGGGCTGGTCACCAGAAAGACCACGATGTAACTAGACACCTAGAATTTTCAGCCCTTCCCCTGATTTTCTTCAGATGGCACAAGGGCTGAAAATGGAGTTAATGATTGATGATGCCTCTATTAAAATCTTATAAGTACAGGGTTTGGAGAGCTTCAAGGCTGGTGAACAGGGGGAGGTGCTAGGAGTATGGCATGCTTGGAGAAGGCATGGGAGCTCTGCCCCTTCCCACATACCTTATCCTATGCATCTCTTTCCCTCTGGCTGTTCATCTGTACGTTCTATTATATCCTTTAATATAAACTGATAAACGTAAGTGTTTCCCTGAGTTCTGCTCCAGCAAATTAATCTAGTCCATGGAGGGAGTCATTGGAACCTCTGCTCTGTAGCTGATTGGTCAGAAGCACAGGTAATAACCTGGGCTTGCAACTGGCATCTGAAGTATGTGTGGGTGAAGGTAGGTGTGGGCTGTCTCATGGGACTGAGCCCTTATCCTGTGGGATCTGATGCCATCTCTAAGTAGATGGTGTCAGAATCAAATTAAATTGTAGGACACTTAGGTGGTGTGGCAGAGAATTACTTATTGGTGTGTGCCAAAACCTCCAACAAACCCCTAAACTAGCAGGCTTTTTTACTGTTTTGGTCAAAGCCTTCCTGGAGCTCAGAACTAGCTATGGAGACAAACAAGTGGAAGAATAATGGATGGTAAGACTATGGGGGAGAGCTCTGTTGAAAAACACAGACTACTTCATCTTCCCTATCTACTTTTTCATATAAAGGTACTTTAGAATCTTATACATATGTTACCAATTAAAGTTATGCAAATCTACATGTCATGTGTTCTAATCTTCAGATTCCTTTTTAATCCAGGCAGTGTGAAATAGAGTGAAAAACCCAGTGGTTGTAGTTGGACCCCAAGAGTGGGTGGGACTTCATTGCAGAAACCACTTGCAAGTTAATAATGTTGTTGCATATCTCATAGTAGGCAAGGAGTTAGTTGAATGATTTTGTAGTATACCACAAAGATTTTAAAATTTACCCCAGCTAGAAAATCAGGCATGTGGAGAGGGTTTGATAAAAGAAGGGCTAAGAGAGAAAGAGGCTTGGGTTCTTTCCAAGTCAAACGTTTTACTTTAAAAAAAAAAAAAAAAAAAAAAAAGGCTAAATGTTTCTTATTCTGCCTTGAATGGTAATATCTCCAAGTTCTTCTCAATCAATATTCAAACCTATTAATCTGAAATGCCGACCTTTTTGGCACTCTCTGCTTTGGAGAGTTTCATAAAATATTTTTTAAGAATACGAAAGGGGGAAGACATCATCTTTATTTTATAGATTAAGAAACTGACTAGAAAGGCCCCCAGGGCCCAGGTAGACTGGTTTCCTGCTGAGAATGTTGTTCCCGTGCGGTCTAAAGAGATATGCTGAATGTTGAACGTTTGATGTGTGGTTGATCCTCAACATTGTCACAATAAATCACTTGGGGAACTTAACTACCAATGCCTGAGCAGCAGCCCTGACTAATGAAATCAGAAACTCGGGTGCCCCGGAAGACCCCAGAGTCAGTAATTTTTAAAACTTTCCGGGCAATTCCCACGTGCAGCCAAGGGTGAGAACTACCGATTTAATAAAATTTCCCCTCTAAACGTGACATACTCTGTTTATGATGTAGAACAGTCTTCACCCATATTACCATTATTTTTATTTTATATATGTAAACACATACACACAGCTAAAGTTATGAGCATACCCACATATACTAGTCTTGCTAGAATATACTAATTTTAAAATAACAGCATCCAAAATCTTTTCACTCCGTTCGGATTAGTAGCTCCCTCCAACCCACACCTCCACTCTGATGACGAAATCGGACCTTCCCCCGCTTGACTCCGCCCCTCGACGTTTCGTGGCGGTGAGCGTGCGCAGCCCGTTTTTTCCAGAGTCCCCGCCCACCGGTGCCGCGGGTTCCTTCCACGGACCGGCTCGCTCCCGCCCCGCCTCTCAGAGTCCCGCCCCCCAATAGCCTCGCCCCGTCCCCGCCCTTCGGGCTGGCTCGGCCCTCAGCTCCCGGCTGTCCACCGCAGCTGGCCTGTCCAAGATGGAGGGCTATCCACCCGCGCCGTTTGCCCTCCGGCTGCTCCTGCTCGCGGCGCTGCCGGCCGCCGGGTGGCTGATGACCGTTACCCATGAGCTGCCCCTGCCGCCCCGAGCCCCGAAGGTAGGGCAGGGCGGGCGCGACTCGGCCGCTCCTCCGCCCGGACCCTCTGGCGAGGCGCGGGCCAGAGCCGTAGGATTGCGGCGTCCTCGTCGATGCCTCTTAAGACCGCCCGACGGGCCAGGGGCTGGGGTCCGGGCGCCCCAGAGAGTAGTGGGGAGAAGCCCCCAAGGAAATGGGGGCGGCCTGGGAGGAAGCGAGAAAGCGAAGAGGGCCCTTTAATGTGTGGTTAAGCCTTGTGCAGCGAAACTTAGGGATTCTTACAACAGCCCCAACTGTTGCCAGCCTGAGGGGGTTTTGCCATCGAAAGTACCCGATCACAAATGCTCTCAGCCTTTTGTAATGGCGCCTTCCTGGGGTAGAGCGGGCACTGGGGCAAGGCGGTGTTTCTGCCTTATGTGCACGGGAAATGTAGAAGTGGCTCGGTGAGGGAACAGGAACGATTCCAGGCCACCTGTCTGCCCCGGCGGGAAGGACTGCCTTCCCCCGGCGGGCAGGGCCCCGGGGTGCGCCTACGCCGGGTCGACGGGGCGGGAGGAGAAGGGCTGAAGACCCGACGCTTAACCTGACGTCGTCCCTTTGGTGGGTGTTAGGAGGAGTGGATCTTTGAGCGTGGCAGGACCGGCCGCACCAGCATCCCCTGGGAAACTGCTGGAAACGCACTAATCCGATGCTCTGGGGGTGAGGCCCAACAGTTTAAGTCAGCAAGCCCTCCAGGTGAACCTGAGGCCAGCTAAAAGTTGGAGAACCGCTGCATCCTTGTACTAGAGGGTGGCTGGTTCTTCCGTTTTTGCCGGGGAGTCCTGCTGAATTAAACCAGTATTTGCCATTCATCGATTGCATGTATGGTTGGGAAAAGTTTGAAGATTTTGAAATGCGAGTTTTCCCAAAATGAAAAGAAAGAATATAGGTATGCCTTTTCTTACTGGTCGGGACTTGAATACTCCACATCCAGGGGTGACTTACACCATAAATGTCACTTTAAAAAAAAAAAAATTTAATGACATTACTCTCCCTGGGAACAAAAATAAAGAGCATATCTCAGTTTCAGTTCTGCTGGGGCCTTTCAAGAAGCCACAACAATGCAAACCCTAAGAACCACTTGTATTTGAAATTGTATGTGGACCACAGTTGCAACTGGTCAAAATGTGAATGTGATTGGCAAAGCACCAAGAGACCAAGTACAAATGAAATGATTCCTAAAGTGCCAGTAATACATTATTTTCCAAATTTTAAAGATTCATCATAATCACTTGTAAACCCAAAAGACATTTAAGTCCCTATAGTTCGAGAAAAATGCATTTTGACTGCGAGCTGAAAGTACACTGCACTGTGGGCTTAGTGAATTCATCATTTCAGTTCTTCTTTTTTATGCCCGCCTTCCACTTTTGGAAAGTCCAGATCTATACTCAGAATTTCACAGATGAAAGAATGCTGAGCAGCGAGAGGGAGACATCTCATTCCTTGGAAATGTTTACATGGGAAGCTGAAGCCTCTTGATCTAACTTCCTCAACATTGCATTGTGAAAATTTTCAAATGCACACAACATTTGAAAGAATTTTACAGTGGTCACCACGTTAGATAAGTGCAGTCCCGTAGACCACTGTATGGTGATGGTGTTTGTCTGCTCTCTGCATTACAGTAGTCACAAGACTACTCTTTTTTTTTTTTTTTTTTAATTTTTTTTTTTTCAACGTTCTTTATTTATTTTTGGGACAGAGAGAGACAGAGCATGAACGGGGGAGGGGCAGAGAGAGGGAGACACAGAATCCGAAACAGGCTCCAGGCTCCGAGCCATCAGCCCAGAGCCCGACGCGGGGCTCGAACTCACGGACCGCGAGATCGTGACCTGGCTGAAGTCGGACGCTTAACCAACTGCGCCACCCAGGCGCCCCAATCACAAGACTACTCTTAATGAGCGTTTGAAATGTGGCTGACCAGGATGATTGAGGAACTGAGTTTTTAAACTTTTAGTTAATTTAAATGTAAATAGCCACATGCGGTTAGTGGGTACCATATTGAATAGTGCAAACTTAGACTGCTATTAATGTTTCACTATACTTACTTTATCATTTTTTTAATGTTTGTTTATTTTGCAAGAGAAAGAGCATGTGCGTGCGGAGAGGCAGAGAGAGAGGGAGACAATCCCAAGCGGGATCTGCCCTGTTAGGGCACTGCCCGTCGCGGGTCTCAATCCCACAAACTGTGAGATCATGACCTGAGCTGAAATCAAGAGTCCCGTGCTTAACCTACTGAGCCAACCAGGCCTCCCTCGGTTTGCTTTATGCTCATCTGTTTATCTGCATGTAAGAAAACTGATTGAAGTGAGGAAAAGTCTCTCTATAGCCCTTCAGTGGCTCAGATCTACCGGATTATAAGCATGTTCTGTTTTGTTTACATATGAGTTGTTGGAAGTTGAGGCTACCCAGGTTGTAAAATAATACAAATTTTTATAGTACGTTCTTCTAATATTAAAATAACTTAGTCACCAAAGAGAGGCATCCAGAGGACACTTTTTAAAAAAAAAATTTTTTTTAACGTTTATTTTTGAGACAGAGAAAGTGTGAGCGGGGAAGGGGCAGAGAGAGAGGAAGACAGAATCCGAAGCAGGCTCCAGGCTCCAAGCTGTTAGCGTCAGAGCCGACACAGGGCTCAAACTCATGAACTGTGAGATCATGACCTGAGCTGAGCCAAAGTTGGACGCCCAACTGCCTGAGCCACCCAGGCGCCCCTGCACTTATTTTCTTATATGTGTAAATATTTATTTCATGTATTTCCCTCAGACTTAATTCATTTATTTTAAGCCTTAGGATGTCCTTAGGATGCCATTGTGTACCAGCTGGGCATCTTGTGAGGGAAGGAATTAGAGGAAGAATTGAAAATGGGTGGGTAGAAACTTCAGTTCTGCCACCCACTTTTTAAGTGACTTGACTCACAAGCTTGAACTTCCAGTTCAGTTAGAGGCTCTCAGGAAGAGCAAGAAATATGACCTATCTCTAAACTTGGGCCCAGGAGGTAGTAACGGATTAGAATCTCTTCTGAAATGAGATCATTCAGGAAGACCAAAAAGCTTAATTGACTTTGGTTCTCTGCAACATACAGCATGATAGTATCTGTTAGTTGTCTTTTACAAACCCCAGTGTCTTTTACCAACCCCAGATTTTACTAGGCAGGTGATATATGTAAGTGCAGAAAATTACTAGTAATACAGTGTATGTTCACTGCTGAAAGGCAGAAGCTATAAAAAGGTTTCTTAGAATACCATCATTGGAGGGTTTTCTCTGGGCTGTTAATAGAAACAATAGTCCATAATCAACGGGTCCTCTATTTTGAAAAGAATTCTTGGCTGGAATTAGGACACCAAAAAATATACCACCAGTTTGATGACTTACTGAGTGTTGGTTTGTTCTAAAGATGAATGTATTGGTTCTAGCTCATGCTTAGTTCTAGATAAGGTGGGCCAGGAGAAAGCCAGGCTGGTTCTGAAGTTTCGTATGCCCCAGTGTAAGTTGGCAGGTATACCAGAGTGAGCCTAAATGTACGGTATAGGCTTTCCATGTTAGAACCCTGTTCTTTGAGTAGAATCACCTCAACCTCATAAAATCACTTCAGTTTTATTCTCTCATTTGTTGGAGATATATAAAGTATTGGAAGCAGTCACAGTGCCAAGAGATTCACTTGTATATTATTTTGTTTATGAACAATTTTCAAAGTTAAGAATACTCCCATGAAAAATATTTTTTTATTCCAGAATAACAGCATCTATCTGTGAAAAAAATTAGGGGAAGGATTTGTTTTACGAATGACAAATTGCAATTCCTTTGAGTATTGGTGAATATTTCTTAAAATACTGCTTTCTTCTCTATAGAAAGCATGTCATTAATAAACTTAAATATTTGGGGCACCTGGATGGCTCAGTCAGTTGAGCATCTGACTTTCGATTTCGGCTCAGGTCATGATCTTGCAGTTAGTGAGTTCAAGCCCCATATCAGGCTCTGCGCTGATGATGCAGAGCCTGCTTGGGATTCTCTCTCCCTCTCTCTCTGCTCGCGCCCTCGCTCTCTCTCTCTCTCTCTCAAAACAAATAAACTTTAAAAAATAAATAAACTTGGGGCACCTGGGTGGCTGTCAGTTAAGCGTTTGACTTAGACTCAGGTCATGATGTCACAGTTCGTGAGTTCGAGCCCCACGTTGGGCTCTGTGCTGACAGCTTGGGGCCTGGAGCCTGCTTTGGATTCTGTGTTTCCCTCCCTCTCTGCCCCTCCCCCGCTTGCACTCTGTCTCTCTCAAATAAGTAAAAACATAAAAAAT
This sequence comes from Panthera pardus, assembly GCF_024362965.1. Classification (NCBI taxonomy): domain Eukaryota; kingdom Metazoa; phylum Chordata; class Mammalia; order Carnivora; family Felidae; genus Panthera; species Panthera pardus. The sequence goes on along the minus strand of NW_026526732.1, from coordinate 17,238,316 downwards.
TAAAATATTAAAAAATGAAAGTAAAGAAGCAAATACTTGAATAACTGCTTTTGAGCATGCCTTGAGAGGTACTAAAACTGATTTTGCACAGTACATACTTGTCCATGGGCACTAGGGGACACATTTAAGAAGAGTTAGAGCAGTTTTGTTTATGCAAATAAAAAAGTTGGAAACAATTCAAATGTCCATTGATAGTAGAACAAATAAGTAAATTGGTAATCATTTGATGGGCTTTTTATGCAGTACTGTAAATAAATGTCCACAGCTGCATGCATCAACAGTTGTAAATAAGTTCCAGAAGAATACATATAAAATTGTTCCACTTACATAAAGCTCAGAAACGGGTGAAACTAAACAATATGTTGCTTAGAGAGAGAGAGAGAGAGAGACAGTAAAACTATAAAGAAAAGCAAAAGAGGCACCTGGGTGGCTCAGTCAGTACTCTTGATTTCCGCTCAGGTCATGGAGCCCTATGTCAGGCTCCATGTTCAGCGCGGAGATTCTGTCTCCCTCTGCCCTCCTCCCCCACCTCTTGTGAGCTCGCTCTCCCTCTCATTCTCTCTCTAAAAAAAAAAAAAAAAAGAGCGATTAATATGGAAGACAACCCAGGGATTCCTTCTGAGGATAAGGGAACGTGATAGAAAGGGGGTGACTTCTAAGGTGTGGACAGTATTCTAGTTTTTAACCTAGGTAGTAGGGATATGAGTGTTAATCGTTTCTTTTAAACTTTACATTTGCATGTTATAGGCTGTTAAATGTGATATATTTCATAGTTAAGTGGAAGAAATACAGATTATGAAAAGTTGGAATTGTGAATAAGGGCACAAAAAGTCCTGTGAAAAATGCTGGGTTTTACAAAATGTCGATGTTATAAGTGATTATACAATAAATGTAATTGAAGGGAAAAGAAAAAGAACTGAGTTATTCCCATTCTGTGAAGTGCAATTTCACCTATCCAATTTATATATATATATGTATTTTGCAGGACAGCCTCAGAATTAATGTAACTACCCTGAAGGATGATGGGGCTGTATCTACAGAACAGGTTTGTCTCCTTTTGATTATGATTTTAATATGTTACTTAGCTAAGTATTAGGCAGCCTATGTTATTTTTGCCTACACATCTAGTTCAGTTAGATCATGTATTTTTTACATGAAGATTTTGTCATCATTTATAAACAATTGGAATTAATGTATATGCTGCTTTATTTTAAGGTTATTCTTAACATAACCTACGAGAGTGGACAGGTATATGTAAATGACTTGCCTGTCAATAGTGGTGTAACCCGAATAAGCTGTCAGACTTGGATAGGTGAGTACTACTAAATTTTTTCCATAATTGTTCTGCTTTTAGTAATATTAGATTTGTGAAACACAGTTCTTTGACGTATTTCCATTTTAAATTAATAATATATGTCATTATTGGAGTATATAGTAATACTAATGTGTTTAAAATTCAAATCCTACTTTATATTGGTTATTCTTGGCATATTCCCATTTCTTTTTCGTGAGGTGGGCATTGATTGGAGCTGCATTTCTGGTAGGTTGATATCCATGTAAGGATGTGCAGGAAGTTCATAAGTGGAGATTTACAAGTAAGAGGCAAAATCTTGGAGGAGTGCTTATCACAGATATAACAAGTAAAGAGAAAAATAATGTTGTTGGTCTGATGCTTTCCTTTTCTGTTTCTTCTGCCCTTAAGTCCAGATGACATTTTTCTTTTTAACCTTTTGAAATCTTGAGTTGTTCAAAGATAAGCAAATATGTTACATTGTACCATAGTGTTTGAAGGAAATAAAGAATATGAGAAATATGTATAGCATTACTACCTGTTTTAATATATGCATTTAGAGCAGTAAATTTTTCTCTGAACAATTGTATTCTGCACTTGATTTATCGTGTACTTTGTCCATTCAATTCGTAGTATTTTCAAATTATTTGTTGCGACATCCCCTTGTCCTGTGGTCCATTTAGAAGTTATAGTACTTAATTTCCAAACATTTTGGAACTTTTGTTTTTACTGTTTCCACCTCTATCATTAGAGGCATACTGTGCATAATTTTTTTTAATGTTTATTTATTTATTTTTAGAGAGAGAAAGAGTGTGTGTGTGTATGTGCGAGCAGGGCAGAAGGAGAGGAAGAGAGAGAACTCCAAGCAGGCTCCACGCTCAGCATGGAGCCCAATGTGGGGTCGATCTCACAAATCCTGAGATCATGATCTGAGCCAAAATCAAGACCCTCAGCCGACTAAGCCACCCAGGCACCCCTATGCTGTGTATAATTTTAACCCTTTGAAATTAGAGACTTGCTTTGTGGCTTGGCAGATGGTCAGTGTTAGTAAATGGTGATATCCATGTGTCCTTTAAAAGAAAGTACATCGGGGCACCTGGGGTGGCTCAGTCGGTTAAGCGTCCAGCTTCGACTCAGTCGTGATCTCATGGTTCATGAGTTTGAACTCTGCATCAGGCTCGCTGCGGGAGCCCACTTCACATCCTCTGTCCCCGCCTCTCTGCACCTCTCCTGCTTGCACACACGCTTTTCTGTCTCTCTCAAAAATAAATAAACGTTACAACATTAAAAAAAAAAAGGAAGTACAGTACATAATTACTTGGGTGTGATCTGTATATGTCAGGTAAAATTTGGCTAATCATATTGTTCAATCTGTTATGGAATTGCTGAGTTTTTTGTTTGTTCGCTTGTTCTGTCATTTACTGAGAATGGTATGTTAAATCTCCACTATGTAGCTTTGTTGTCTCAGCTTTGTTAATTATTGCTTTTCTATATTTTGGCACAGTATTACTAAATTCATACAGATTTAGAACTGTTATGTCTTTCTTTAGATTGACTTTTTTATCATTATATTATGTTCTTTATCTCTAGTGACATTTTTGCTTTAAAATCAGCAGTACCTCTGTTATTTTAACAATAATTGCTTTTTGGCCTGGTGGGTAGGAGGGAGGTGGATTGTTGTGTGGTATCTTTGCATTTTCTTTCAGTCTTTCTGGGTCCTTGTAATTAAGGTGAATCTCTTATAAGCAGCATATATTGATGTGTTTTTTTTTTTTTAATCAGTCTGTCAATTTGTCTTTTAATTGGGATTTTAATTTATTTACATTAATGTAATAACGAATATATTTGGATTTAAATCTTTCATCTTAATTACTTGTTTCCTATTTGTGTCCTACCTGTTTTTTGTTCCTTTTTCTTCTCCTTATGTCCTCTTCCGGGTTATTTATTTTTTGTTTCATCATTTCCCTTTTTCTTATTGGTTTTTATGTTATTTTACTATTCTTTTAATGGTTACCCTTGAAATCAACTAACGAGTATTTTTATCACTTCCCAAACAATACAAGAACCTTAGCACACATAAACTCCATTTATTCCCTTTCTGATTGATTTTGTGTTGTTATTGTCATACATTTTAACTCTTTGTGTTCTTTTCTTTTTTTTTTTTTTAATTTTAGAGAAGAAGTGGGGAAGAGGGGCAGAAGTGGGGAAGAGAAAAAGAGAATCTTAAACAGGCTCCAGGCTGAGCACAGAGCCCGACGCGGGGGCTCGATCCCATGACCGTGGGATCATGGCCTGAGCCAAAATCAAGTGTCAGATGCTCAACCGACTGAGCCACCCAGGAGCTCCAACTCTTTGTGTTCTTAAGCCCTAATATTATACAGCACACCCATAATTATGCAGCATAACTGTTCTTATTATTTTGTGGAGTCCAGTACTCATTTATTTTTACCTTAATGGTTACCTTTGCCATCGCTCTTCATTCCTTATCTGTGTTCCTCTGTGAGGTCACTTTCCTCTTGCCTAAAAAATTCCCCTTAGGAGGGGATTAGGAAATCCCCTTAACACAGATTTGTTAGCAGTGAATGATGTGAGCTATCGCTTGAAAACATCTTTACTTTGCCTTCATTTTAAGAGGATCTTTTTACTGGATATGGAAATATAGGTTAGTTCTTCATAAGTTAGTGTTTTAAAGACTGATTTCATGGTCTTCTTACTTCTGTAGTTTCTGTTGAGTCCGTGTCAGGCTCATTGCTCTGTTGTGGATAATATGGGTCTTTTCTGTCGTTGTCCTTGGTAGTTTTTTCTGAGTCTTTGGTTTTCAGTAGTCTTACCGTGATGTGCCCAGGTGTGCAGACCTTTAATCTGTGACTTGATATCTTCTGTCAGTTTGGGAAAATTTTTTGGCCGTTATCTTTTCAACGAGTGCTACTTCTGCATCCTCTTTCTTATTCTCTTCTTGCTTCTTATTTACACATATGTGTGAAACTTTCACAAGGTTCCATATATATTTTACACTTTTTTTCTCTCTCCTTTTTTTCTTTTCATCCTCCTCGCACACAAATTCGTCAGCTCTGTGTAATTGAGTTAATTTTGTTTACTAAACTTTACCTCTAGGATTTCCATTTATTTCCTTCCTTCCTTCCTTCCTTCCTTCCTTCCTTCCTTCCTTCCTTCCTTCTTCTTCATCTCCCACATGGGCCCCAGATATGGGGCCACCTCTTTTTTTTTTTAATTTTAATTTTTATTGTAATAGCTTAGACTGGTCTGGTGAAATTCTCCATTTTACCATAGCTTTTCTTGAACCTATTACTTTCAGTAACTTTATTTCTTAAGTAATCTCTTACGCCCAATGTGGGGCTCTGACACAACCCTAGGATCAGGTGTTGCTTGCTCTACCGACTGAGCCAGCCAGGCACCCCTACTTTCAGTAACTTTGAAGTTCACGTCTGCTCAGTCTAATTTCTTGAGCCCCTCTGGATCTGTTTATTGCCCCCCTCTTTTTTTTTTTTTTTTAAAGGTTTATTTATTTATTTTCAGAGAGAGCACACCAGCAGGGGAGGGTGCAGAGAGAGGCAGACAGAGAATCCTCCCAAGTGGGCTCTGTGCAAATACAGGACTCCATCTCACAAACTGTGAGACCATGACTGGAGCTGAAATCGAGAGTGGGATGCTTCACTGACTGAGCCCTCTAGATGCCAGTGTTTTTCCTCATGATGCTTCTCCAATATGTGTTGTTGTTTTTGATACTGTGTAGGAAAAGCTATAAAGGCTCTGGATAATATTATTTTACTCCAAAGAGGATTTACTTTAACCCCTGGCAGTCATGATAATAAGAGGCAGAGTACCTTAATTTTTAAATCGAGGATTAGACTGTTTGAAGGCTGGATTCTCATCTTTGCAAGGCTTAGACTATTCCTCATTAACTGTTACTCCTCACACGTAGCTCATCATAGGTCCCAAGTGAGAACTTGGGGTGTTTCTGAGGGCCCTTCTTTTGTGGGTCCCAAATTCCCTACTGTCAGGAGCCTGTCAGAAGTTCTGCTTAACTTCTCAGTGTCTTAGGTATATGCTCAGTTTCTCAACCAAGCCTGACTTACTAATCGGCAAACGCTTCAGTGGGGAAAACTGCACAGAATGTTGGCTTACTTCTGTGCCTCCCTTCTCTCTAAGATCTTGTCACAAGTCCTGGATACCTTTGTAGCCACAATCTTTATTTTATGCCCCTCTATGTGAGACTGCCGACGTCTGCCTCTTTACTTCTCTGTCATTGTTTTCTATTGAGCTTTCCAGCTTCTCTACCTATTCAGCCGGGCAATCAGCAAATGCCTTGTGGGGGTGCTGGCTGTCTTTTTTTTTTTTTTTTTTTTTAACGTTTATTTTTGAGACGGAGACAGAGCATGAACGGGGGAGGGTCAGAGAGAGAGGGAGACACAGAATCTGAAACAGGCTCCAGGCTCTGAGCCATCAGCACAGAGCCCGATGCGGGGCTTGAACTCACGGACCGTGAGATCATGACCTGAGCCGAAGTCGGCCGCTCAACCGACTGAGCCACCCAGGCGCCCCGTGGCCGTCTTTTTAAAAGCTCTCTGGTGCCTCTGGACAGATTTGGGTTTTGAGTGTAGATGTGTGCGTTTATTTTATTTTATTTTTTAACGTTTCTTTATTTTTGAGAGAGAGAGAGTGCGCACACATGAGTTGGGGAGAGGCGGAGGGAGGGTGGGGACAGAGGACCCGAAGCGTGCTCCACGCTGACAGCAGTGAGCCCAATGGGGGGCTCGAACTCATGAATCATGAGGTCATGACCTGAGCCAAAGTCAGACGCTCACTCAGTTGACTGAGCCACCCAGGTGCCCCTTGTGTTCTTTTTTGTGGTTGTTGTCACATCTTTTCTAGTAGCTCTCAGTGAGAAAGTTGGCGAACAACAAGCTAATTCCTCATAGCTAGGAAAAGAAGTGCTATCGCTGGCTTATATAATCATTCTGTTGACGTTATATCCGTCACTGAATTTGCTATGGAGTGTGACCTGGCTGCTGTCTGTGTTGTAGCCACCTTCCTGGTCATCCAGGCATTGCACTGAGTTTTGTTGATAGCTGCAGTAAATGCCCATCTTATCAGTTGTAAGAATCTTCAAAACATTAAATACAGCCTCAACAAAAAGTCTTCTTTCCTTAAATTTTAAAAATAATTCTCCTTTGGTAGGTGTATTGGTTATCGCCGTGTAACAATTTAATCCTCAACTTAGTAGCTAGTGACAGTATCATCTCGTGGTTCCTGTAAGTCAGGAATCCGAGCCCGGCTTAGCTGGGACCTCTGGCTTTGTCCTAAAGACGCAGTCATCTCAGGGCTCCACTGGGGAAGATCTGCTTGCTAGCTCCTCCCGGGTGTTGACAGGACTTAGTTCTCGTGAACTGTCACACTGAGGCCTCAGTTCCTCACAAGAGGTTGGCTGGAGGGCTCCCTCCTTCCCTTGCCACGTGGACCTCTGTAGGGCATCTCGCAACATGGCGGCTGGCTTTATGGGTGAGAGGACAAGGGAGACTGTCAGCAAGAGAGTACTAGCAAGACAGAAGTCCTAGCCCTTATAATCCAACCATAGATGTGCCATTCCATCACTTTTACTGTGTTCTGTCTGTTGGAAACAGGTCACTAGGTCCAGCCCACGCTTAGCAAGAGGGAATTACACAAGGACGTGAATTATCGGGGTCAGGGGTCAGTGAGAGCCGTTTTTGGAAGCTGCCTACCACAGTAGGGAAAGTCAGAATATCAAGGGCTTTTGTTTTTAATTTAATTTTATCCTGCAGCAGAGTTACCAGACTGGGGACTGAAGAATCACCACTCTGATGTATTTATAAGACCGCATTTTCTCATCCATCGAATCTCTTGTGCCCTAGAGCGCCAGCCTTTGGACGTACAGATACGCTGACAGGGAGCCTACTGTTCTGTGAGCAAGACCGATGGGCAAACAGGGAAAACACTGAGATGGACCACAAGAGCGGGGAAGTTTTACAGTTAGGAGCCTTAGAGGATACGAGGGAGGATAGGCAGACCAGAGAGAAGGGGAGCAGCGAGTGCCCCCCTAAGGAGCCTGAAGAAGGACCATTCGGAGAACTACCAAAAAAGTCACAGGTTGCCACTGAAGGCATTTGAGCAAGGAGGCTGCGTAATCAAAACTCTGTTACAGAAGATTAATCTGGCGCTGTTGTGTGAATGGTTTAAAGGGGGAGAGATTAAAGAAGCAAGTAGTTCAGTAACTATTATAACAGTAAGTAGTTCATGAACTACATATTGGTTGAGTAGGGAGGGAGGGATGGAAAGGACAAATATAAGAGAATCTGGACCCGGAATGGCCTGAAAGAAGCAACTAACTGGACGCAGGGAATGAGGGTGAAGAAATCAAATGTAACCTGGTAACTTTTGTCTTTGCTGGTTTGGAGAAGGGTGAGTTTATTCACAGAAACAGCAAAGTCTAGGAGGACCAGTTTTGTGAACACTTGGGCCGAACTAAAAGGTTAGGTCACTTGGTTCTCAATGGAAATGTCTGTAGCTATTTAAAAAGTTAGAAATGTTAGTCTGTGCCTTCCAGAGATTTTGATGTGTTGAGATTGGGGAGAGGCTCTGGTGTCTGTACTGTTTTCTAGTTGATTCTGATGCAGAGTTAGGATTTAGAACCACTTGACCAGGTATTTGAATAGTATTGATAACTTATGATGGCAAATTTATTTTAAATTATGTATTTATAACTCTGGATGGAATCACTACTGAACAAAAGCCATAGAACAATAAACTTAATGCATTCTTTTTTTTTTTTAATTTTTTTTTTTTTCAACGTTTTTTATTTTATTTTTGGGACAGAGAGAGACAGAGCATGAACGGGGGAGGGGCAGAGAGAGAGGGAGACACAGAATCGGAAACAGGCTCCAGGCTCCGAGCCATCAGCCCAGAGCCCGACGCGGGGCTCGAACTCACAGACCGCGAGATCGTGACCTGGCTGAAGTCGGATGCTTAACCGACTGCGCCACCCAGGCGCCCTAAACTTAATGCATTCTGTCAAGGAACGTTGCCTAGTCAAGGTGACAAGTTGATAAACTAAGAGCTACACTGCAAGAAAGTTAGTGCTTTAAAAAAAAAAAAGAAAAAGAAAAGGCATGAGGGGCACTTGGGTGGCTCAGTTGGTTGAGCGTCTGACTTTGGCTCAGGTCACGATCTCATGGTCTGTGAGTCCGAGCCCCGCATCGGGCTCAGTGCTGATGGTGCAGAGCCTGCTTTGGATTCTCCGTCTCCCTCTCTCGATGCCCCTCCCGCACAGGTGCATACATGTACATGCACTCTTTCTCTCAAAAATAAACATTAAAAAAATTAAAAAGAAAAAAACAGGCACAAACTCAGCAATGTAGGGATATAGTAGCTAGAACTACCTAAGTAGGAGTTTATTAAAAACGGATGAGGAGAGAGGGAATAGTAGAGAACATTCCAGATAAAGGGAATAGCCCTGTACAGGCACTGAATCAATTTAAACAGCTGGGTTTGCATGTAGAATATCCATCTTGGTTCCTTTTTTGTCTAACGGTCCTCATACAATAACATTTGAGGGACCAACAGTTGAACAACTCGGTGCTCCTTTTGCACTAGTTTCATGGATTTATAGGGATTTATCATTTTCTGTAGTGTTTTCTGCCTTAATAGGATATCTGCTGGTTCTGTAGACCAGCTGCAGTGGTCACACCACACCTCCACTGGTGTGGGCTGGGGGGCTCTTAGCTAGAGGGGAGTGTAGCCAGTAGCTAATCCTACCCCATCGTCCACGGGTGGAGAGTAATTACAGGGCTGTCCCATCCTCCTCCCCATTCCTGCCCTTTCTGGTAGCAACAGGTCACTTACTGGAGAAAGAATTGAGAAAAAAACTCAGTGTCTTTACTGCTTTAGGCCCCTTATGTCCCTGGGTTTTGTGAATGAGTGAATGGATGAATGGATATACTTCCCTTACTAAAACATGGGATTGGCTGTGTCTTCTGACCTGCTTTGTAAGTAGTTACGTCTTATTCATTCCTCCTTGACAAACTCTGTAAAAGAATAGGAGTGATGTTGCTAGTGTAGTGGTCTAAAGACCACCAAGCACTTTTCCCTTTTCCAATGACTGTAAACATGGTGAGGATTTGCCAAGTTGTCTTTGTTTTCATAAATTCTGTAACATCAGTGAAGTCGGAGATGAAGAAAGGCCAAGAAACTGTTATCCAACTGTCCTGTTCCCTGTAAATGTCATCAAAATAATCAAATTCAGTAACAGGTTTGGTGGCATTTTTGTTCAAAGCTGTGACTACTTTTTTTTATATAGTGAAGAATGAAAATCTGGAAAATTTGGAGGAAAAAGAATATTTTGGAATTGTCAGTGTAAGGATTTTAGTTCATGAGTGGCCTATGACGTCTGGTTCCAGTTTGCAACTAATTGTCATTCAAGAAGAGGTAGTAGAGATCGATGGAAAACAAGTAAGACAGTCCGATTCTTAATTGGGAATTAAATTGTAAAGATCTGTGCTAGGTATTATACCTGTGTTCCATTATTTTATTACTTATATCTGACTTGAGAAGGAAGAGTGGTACCCTAATGTTGCCTGTAGCCAATCGTTTAGAAGTTTCTTTTACTTGGTTTAGCATTTGTTCAGCATCTGAAGTATTAATTTTTTTTAACAAACTGAACACATTGTACATATTTATGTCACTTTAAGATATTATAAACATTAGTAAACAGAAAAGTAAATGAAAAGATTGAATTTGGTTCATGGCTCTGCTGCCTTTTCCTCTGGCTAAGTCTAAGTAAATGAAACACAATGGGGAGCCAGGTTGTAATTCTGAGTGCTCAAACACTCAGATTAAAGCTGCTAATTAAATGCCTGAAAGCGAGGGGAATACAGAGGGATTGTGAACAGGGTAAGCTTTTTAGTTAAAGAGATCAAGGAGGAAAAGTTAGCTTTAGATGCTTACGGGGTTGTGCCATTATTTAAAATGAAGAGTAACTGTTTATGTTTTCTTTCATAGGCTCAACAAAAGGATGTTACTGAAATTGATATTTTAGTTAAGAATCAGGGAATACTCAGACATTCAAGCTATACGCTACCTTTGGAGGAAAGCATGCTGTATTCTCTTTCCCGAGACAGTGACATTTTATTTACCCTTCCTAACCTCTCCAAAAAAGGTACTTTAAAAGACTGTTACTTAAAGCATTAAGGAAATTAATTTTTTAGTGGGTAGCTTTTGAATTGTAGTTAATATGTTTGGAAGTAAGCTTCTTTCAGAAATGTTTTATAACATCTATTACTTTTCTGTCCCTTTAAAAACGTTGGAATCTATTTTGGGTCTTAATAGAAAGTGATGAAAAAAAAAAACGATCAGTGATGACTGCTTAGCGACACTTTGTGGTAATTATCTACTCTTACTCTGGGCAGTCATCACAAAATACACAATAAGAAAATTGGTTATGGGGCACCTGGGTGGCTCAGTTGGTTAAGCATCCGACTCTTGGTTTTGGCTCAGGTCATGATCTCAGTTTGTGAGTTCGAACACCATGTTGACCTCTGCATTGACAGCATGGAGCCTGCTTGGGATTCTCTCTCCCTTTCTCTCTCTCTCTCTGTCCCTCTTCCACTTCTGCGCTCACTCTCTCTCTCTCTCTCTCTCTCTCTCACTCTCAAAATAAATAAACATTTTTTTTAAAAAAGAATACTGTTGGGGTGCCTGGGTGGCTCAGTCGGTTAAGCGTCCGACTTCAGCTCAGGTCATGATCTCGCGGTCCGTGAGTTCGAGCCCCGCGTCGGGCTCTGGGCTGATGGCTCAGAGCCTGGAGCCTGCTTCCCATTCTGTGTCTCCCTCTCTCTCTGTCCCTCCCCCATTCATATTCTGTCTCTCTCTGTCTCAAAAATAAATAAACGTTAAAAGAAAAAATTAAAAAAAAAAAGAATACTGTTTAGGTTCATTTAGAGAAAGAAGTATTCATTCTTCCCATTGAAACATGGAACTTTTGGAGATTTGACCTTCTGCATAATAGAATCGTAACTAGCATAGCTCCTTGTAACCGTTTTAGTTTATGGCTCCTGTCCAGCATTTAAATCTGAACATTCAAGTGTCATTTTTTTTTCTCCCAAGGCAAAAGACATACTCTTAGTGTCCTACATATTTTTGAAATAGGAATGTTAGAACTAGTAGGAGAGACACCAGCATGCACCTAGCGTTTTGGTAACTTGGCTCTTCCTCCTCAGTAGAAAGTGTTAGTTCGTTGCAGACCACCAGCCAGTATCTTATCAGGAACGTGGAAACCACCGTAGATGAAGATGCTTTACCGGGCAAGTTACCTGAAACTCCTCTCAGGGCAGAGCCTCCATCTACGTATAAGGTAGGTATTTGGGGTTCTCTTTATATTACAAGCATTTTTGGAAGAAAATAGCCTTGCAAATGAGGTGGAAACCATGAGGATTGGAAGTATGAAACATTGTTAATGATGAGCTCACGGTTATTTTATTTTTTGGTATTCCTGTTTTAAGTTTCATTTAATAATATAGTTACACGATTGTGAAGTCATTGGATTTCGCTTTGGGGGGGAATTTTCACGTCCAGAGTCATTCCCATATTCTCATTTATTCTGTGACTGCCACCTCACGCGCACGTACGCACGCACACGCGTGGTGCCCTCAGGATCTTGAACGGTGACCGAGCACACTTGGTTCAGAGTGTCCTCCAGGAGTCAGGTGGCATAGGTCTGAATCTTGGTGCTGCTGCTGACGAGTTGTGTGATCTTGGACAAGTTCCTGGTCTCTCTGACCCCACTTTATCTGTACAACGGGGCACCTCCTTTAATCTGTAGAACCATGCAGTCGTTAACCAAGATTAGATGAACTGGGTACAAACACAAGTGTGTATTTGCACCTATTAAGTATTCCTGTATTACTGATGACATTATACAACTGCCTGGGAATGTACGCACGGTTCAGACCGAGTATCTGGACTTCTCCAGACGTGTGAGCTAGGTGTCTTAGTCAAAATAATTTCTACTTAAGTGAGCGAGGTCTGTTGTTAGTCTCAAAGGATTCCAGAGACTTCTTTGAAGTTTCCGCTGAGGGTTGAGATTGCTTATTTGGGGTTGCTGGGAAAGTCAGGTCACTTTTTGCTGCCCGCATGCCAGCACCCTGACCCTGTGTACCTGCCTTCCTCAGAGCGAGGCAGCCCGCACCATCCTCGCGCACGTTGGTGTCGACTCTGAGTCTAGGCGGAGTCACTGTGTTTTTGTGCACGGTGAACTCCCCACCTGGGCCAAAGACTGCTAACGTGTTTGTCTTTCTTCCTGCTCTTGTCCTCCCAAGTATTAGGAACACATCGTTGCCTCTGGTCTGTTTTGCATAGACTAACCAGACCTCTTACCATTTAGCAATTACTTACACTGAATTTATATACAATAGTATAAACAATCGTAAAGGATAATAAAATAACATTCCCGTGCCCATATTACTAGAGCATAATCTTAAAAACTGTAAACAACTTTATCAAGATACATTTTAAAATAAAATGCACCCATTTAAAACATACAGTTAAATAAGTTTTGCTAAAGGTAGATGTCCATGTAACCAGCATCACAATCAAAATACAGAATTTTATCATCACCCTAAACTGGAACATAATTTTTGAAGTTTCATAGAGATCAGATGACACTTGGCTTATCTAATCAAAACTTCTTTTTTAGGTGATGTGTCAGTGGATGGAGAAGTTCAGAAAAGATCTGTGTAGATTCTGGAGCAGCGTTTTTCCAGTGTTTTTTATGTTTCTGAACGTCATGGTGGTTGGAATTCTAGGAGCAGCTGTGGTAATAACCATCTTAAAGGTGCTTTTCCCAGTTTGTGAATACAAGTAAGTATTTCTTATTTTGAAACAACATTAGTATTTTTACTAATTAAAAAGCAAGTTGTATTACTGTTTTTTAAAGTAGAAAATATAAATATACGGATGGCTATAAGACAGGTGGGAGGGAAAATAATGTCGGCTTTTTTTAGCTCGTCTTCCAACTGTAGCAAAATCAAGACGCTTATTGGATATCAAGACGCTTGTTGTGAACAAGACACTGGTCTTGGGGATTCAGACGTGAATAAGACAGCTACTCTCTGAGGACTTAGTCTGGGAGAGAAAGGAAACCTGTATCCTAATGGGAAATGCAGTGTTGGGTGAACAAATGAAATGCGGGCCTCACTATGTGCTTTCTACCTCAAAGTATCAATCTAAAACGATGTAGATTTTAGAAGACTAGCAAGGCATTTGGTGCGGCATTGCTTGTAACAGAAAGCAGAAGAGGAAAGCTCCGAACCGTTTACCTGCGGGGGCTAAACTAACTACTGGTTTACACGCGCAGTGGGATTCTGTGCAGCTGAGATGCGAAAAGTCCAAAATCTATTAGGTGGGGAAAAACATTGCATAACAGTATGATTTCACTTGGGTAAAACAGAAGTATTATGTTTATATGTATATAAGTGCATAGAACATTTCTGGGATGACAAAGTGATCTCTAGTGAGTGGGAATGAGAGCAGGGGCAGAGAGACTGACTTTCACTTCTTCCCTTTCTGTACAGCTTGATTTTTTTAACCTTAAATTATTTTATAAATTTAAAAGTGAATTTGTTGTTAGCAGTTTTACAAGTTAAACAGTCAGGGTCTCCTGGCTGGCTCAGTCGGTTGGAGCATGCAACTCTTGATTTTGAGGTGAGTTGGAGCCCCACGTTGGGGGGCAGAGTTTACTTAAAAAAAAGAAAGAAAGAAAAATAAGTGAAATAGTCATTTTAGTCGTCTTAGTAGAAGTAAATCTCAGTAGACTAGAGATGACCACAATTTTTGGCTTAAATTATATTGTACTATGTTGGAAAGCCCATAGGATTTACAGAAAAAAGACACAATTTAAACATTCACTTCTCCACTTGCTTGTCGTTAAGGTGTTCAAAGCTACCATTTCTGTATGTGTAACATTGAACTAATGCCTCCCTTAAAAGGGTTGCTAAAAGGCCATGTTGCAAGCAAAGTGCCTGCAGAGTAAAGAAATATTAGTACCCCTCCCACCTTTTCGTTTGGTTTCCCCTGAAGAATTCACATTTCCCATTTCTTTCTAAAAATGAAAATTCTGGAACTTAGTAGTTTCTTTCTATTTCCTTTGACTGCCAGGAACCTCAGGACTTTTTTTGAATTTTATTATGCAAACCTGCATAGAAAACTGTGTTGCAGGGTTTTTTTTTTTATTGTTCTTTTACCAAATGTTTTGTTACGGGCTTCTCTGTGGGAAAGACAAAATGTAAATTAAAAACCAGATTTGCAGTATACTGGGTTTTTTTTAAAGTTTATTTGGAGAGAGAGAGAGAATCCCAAGCACACTCCGCACTGTCATCACAGAGCCTGACATGGGGCTCGAACTCACCAATGTGAGATCATTTCCTGAGCCAAAACCAAGGAGACACTCAACTGACTGAGCCGCCCAGGCACCCCTGAAGTGGACTTTTTATCAATGGCAGTTGTACTAAGGTAGTTTCTAGTAGTAAAAGATTTCATCAATGCAGAAATACAGAGAGCAGTTAAAATACCTCTTCTTTTCCCTGTTCTTTAATTCTTGTAACTAGGGGGAATCACTGTTAACTTTTAGGGTGTGCATCTTTTATCCAAATTCTGTGTATTGATGTAAACATATGCTAAGGTAATTATAATTGTTTATTATCCTAGACAGAGGTTCCTAAACTTTATTACATAGCACTCTTAGTGTGCCAGTAACTTTTCCCGGTGCCCCATCTAGGCCAGAAGAAAACTCTAAAAATTTTTATTTAATTCTTAATTTATGTACACACATGTGCATGTACGTAATTCTTAACTTACATTTTCAAATGGGATGTATGCGCCTATAGGACGCTGCACAAAACTCTTAGACTGGACGCTGCCACCCTATTTCCTGTTCAACACTAGCTTTTGTACAATATTTGTTTTTTATCATAATAACTGCCAGAGTCCAACTGGGCAAAGATCTGACGGCATTGAAAGGACAGTGTAGTACAATCTAATGTTGGAACTGTGAACTCCCCTCAAAATGAAATCGTGAAACTTTGTAATAGTCTGCAGTGCTGCCTCAGGATTCCCTTTGCATCTGGGAACGTGGGCTTAAGGTCTTTTCCTGTCCACACTTAGATATGCTTCTTGATTCTCCTTATGGCTGCACAGTGTTTTACAGTATGGATATGCCATAACTTAACCATTCCTCCACTAGACCCTCTAGGAACTTCCAAGTTCATGTTATTTCCAGTAACACCCTAGTGTACATCTTAAATGTACATACATCTCTTTGCACGTGTGTATTGAATGTAGAATAGATTCCTCAAAGTGAACTTACTGGGTCAAAGAATGTATGTATTTAATATCTTGCCAACACTTGACAGCAATCTTTTGTTTTTGCCACTGGGGACAAAAATATAATCTCATTTTAATTAATTCGCATTTTCTTCTTACTAGCATCCTTGCGAGCCCAGGTCTGGCTGAGTCTAGCATCTCTGTGATAGCTGGCTGGCTCTTTCTCCTGTGACATGCCTGTTCATAGCCTTTGTCCATTTTTCAGTTGTGTTGCCTTTTGTAATCATTAGTATATTGGAGCTCCTTTGTTTGTTATACACACATAGTATCTTTTCCATTTTTTTTTTTTAATCCCAGACTGTGATTTGTCTTTTGCTCTCAATTCTAGTATCATACAAGAATTTTAAATTTGGGGGCTCCTGGGTGGCTCAATCAGTTAAGTGTCTGATTCTTGATCTCAGCTCAGGTCTTAATCTCGGGGTCGTGAGCTGAAGCCCGATCGGGCTCTGCCCTGGGTGTAAAGCCTCCTTACAAAAAAAAGGAAAAGAAAAAAGTTTAAGTTTGGGGTTAGAGCAAAGTCCTTTGTGGCTTTTAAGGGTTTTAAATTTTTCTTAAGTAGACCTTTTCCCTTCTTAAAATTATTTAAGTGTCGTCTTCAAACTTTTTTTACCAGCACTTGCGTACAGATGAGGCCAGAATTCTGATTTTTTGTTTTCCAGAGAGGCTACTGTTCCAGCTATAATTTGCCCACTGAATCGGAATATTACCTTATTATGAACTAAATTCCTGCACATATTAGCCTTATTCCTCCTGCTTTGTCAAGCACTGTGCCAGCGGCAGAGTTCTAATTCCTATACTGCATTAATAAAACCAGCAACCGTCTCCCCCCCCGCCCCACCGTTGTTCTTTTTAAAAAAGTTGTTACAACTATTCTTGCAGTTTCTCCCTCGTGAACTTTTAGAATCAGCTTGATGAGTTCCATAAATAACTAACTTCAGTTGCCATCTCAATTAGGATAACACTGAACTTGCAAAAGAGGTCTTGGATACAATCCAGAGATCTCCTCCCTGGTCAGGTACTTTGGGGAAAAAAGGGAAAATGCTGTCTAAATATCTAAGGTTGCAGGGCGCCTGGGTGGCTCAGTCGGTTGAGCGTCCGACTTCGGCTCAGGTCACGATCTTGCAGTTTGTGAGTTCAAGCCCTGCGTCGGGCTCTGTGCTGATGCCTCGGAGCCTGGAGCCTGCTTCGGATTCTGTGTCTCCCTCTCTCTCTGCCCCTCCCCCACTCACACTCTGTCTCTCTCTCCTTCAAAAACAAATAAACATTAAAAAATAAATTATCTATCTATCTATCTAAGGTTGCATCCCAGTGGTGAGTACTAGTTAGAAACCTGCTTGGGCCTGGTCTTTTAGACCAACTTGTGCAAATCTGGGCTTCTGTCTGCCTTGGAGATCTGTACTTACCCAGTCCTTTCCCTACTTACAGTGTAAGTAAGGAACTTCCTCTTACACCTTCTGTTCGCTCAGCTTGGTTAAAGCAAACTTTGGACTCAGAGCTTGTCCAACTATTATAAACCAAGTAAAATGAAGCAAAAGCACTTAACCCCAGGGTATATATTTCATTATAACCTTAAAGTAGGCCTTTCTTACTACCAAACTGTAGACGGGGAAATGTTTAATTTTGATTTTTATATTTCAGAGGAATTCTTCAATTGGATAAAGCAAATGTTATACCTGTGACAGCTATCAACTTATTTCCAGATGATACTGAGAAAAGAGCAAAAAACCCTGAAGATAAAACATGTGTTTAAATCAAATCATGGACTCTGAATTAGTCTTTTGGCTCTAAATTTGCCACTTGAATAGAATTTTCTTTAAATCATTAAGAATCAGTTTATACACCAGGGAAATTGCTAAACTCCTAAAACTGCCTAAAACTTGACCTTTAAAGTGACAAGTTAAAGTTCACCTTAGTCTATAACAGGGCTGTCTATTCAGATGATGAATTGTTAAGAAAAACCTAAATGAAGTGGAAGAGAAGACGTGAAGAAACTTCCAAATTACAAAAAAAAAAAAAAAAGGGAGCAAGACGAAATGCCATGTGCCAATACTTTTCAAGGTGCCTTTGTAAAGGAAATTATATCCACTTAATTACCATAATATATGAGACTTTATGAAAAGCACTTTATGAAATTCTAATTTAAAAGCTCAAGATTTAACACTTATTTTTTTATTCAGTAAAATGTGCCTTTATATTAAGTATGTGACTCAGTATAAAATCACTGAAGTGTATCATGATTTGACTGTATCCTGTACCAAGACTACTTAAACCTTGAATGCACAAGGATTTAAAAATAGCAGTGACATGTTCTCACTCTAAAATAAACTTTTTTTGAGGGAAACAGTATAGAGTTTTGGTATAAAAACACCTCCCAGGCGAGAATTACTTCTTTGTAAGAGCTCCTTTCACACACTGGCTGAGACCAAGGCTCAAGTCAATTAATGAGTCCATCAGTATCCTGGAATTAGAGCCCTTGCTCTTGTCGTCCTTAGTGCCATTTACCCTTCAACAGTGTTTGGTCTCTTTTTAAAAAAACTTCTCTCATATTGACATCTATTTTATAACGTCTAGGATATACAGAATACCTTTACTCCATGTGCTCGATGTTTTCTATTGTGTTTTATTACCTTTTATTGCAACCCATGATTTTAAACACTTTGTTCAAGAAAGTAGTGACTGGCTTTTAAAACCACCTTAGGGAGGGGCGCCTGGGTGGCTCAGTCGGTTAAGCGGCCGACTTCGGCTCAGGTCACGATCTCGCGCTCTGTGAGTTCGAGCCCCGTGTCGGGCTCTGTGCTGACAGCTCAGAGCCTGGAGCCTGTTTCAGATTCTGTGTCTCCCTCTCTCTCTGACCCTCCCCCGTTCATGCTCTGTCTCTCCCTGTCTCAAAAATAAATAAACATTAAAAAAAAGTTAAAAAAAAACAAAAACCACCTTAGGGAAGAGGGGGTAAAAAATAAAACCACCTTAGATTTAGGCTAAATAGATAACGTATGTGTGGGGGAAAGATGACAGGTGGCAGAGTGAAGGAGTGAGGTTTCATTTTTGCCTAGCTGTTTTTAATAAGGACTAACAGCCCTGTGAAATACACTTTCTCCAAGTTATAGAATAAATGATAGCATGCAATTTAAATTTAGTTTGATCCTAAAGTCACCCAGCTTATAGTAACTCTTTATGTCCTTCCTCAAAGTCGCTAGAAATTACCAGCTCTACCTCCAGTGCATCCATTAAGCATGATGCTTATAGACTCTAGGTAAGGAGAACAATGTAGGAGGCTATGTGGCCAATTGGAGAGTGTAGGCTTTGCAGTTAGCAGAGCCCTCTCCTGCCTTGCCTCCTTACCAGTGACACCTGGGACCATGGTGTGACAGTCTTTTTTTTTTTTTTTTTTTTTGTTTATTTTTGAGAGAGAGAGAAAGCACAAGCGGGGAAGGGGCAGAGAGAGAGAGGGAGACCCAGAATCCGAAGCAGGCTCCAGGCTCTGAGCTGTCAGCACAGAGCCCGATGCAGGGCTTGAACTCACAAACTGCGAGATCATGACCTGAGCCGAAGTCGGACCCCTAACCGAATGATCCACCCAGGCACCGCAGCACTCAGTCTCTTTGAGGCTCTGTTTTGTATGGTTGAGACGATACAATAAGTTGTCTTTTACAGAGTAATCCTTGGGGTGTCTGGGTGGCTCAGTTGGTTATGCGTCCCACTCCTGATTTTGGCTCAGGTCACGATCTCACGGTTCGTGAGTTCAAGCCCTGCATCCGGCTCTGCGCTGGCAGCTAGGAGCCTGCTTAGGATTCTCTCTCTCTCTCTGCCCATCCCCTTCTGTCTGTCTCTCTCAAAATAAATAAACATTTTTAAAAAGTAATCTTAAATGAGTATCTTAGGTAAGATTGTATGCCATTAATTTTTATTTCATTTATTAACATAGTTGCACCATTAACTGTTACTTTAAAAAAAAAAAAGTGTTTATTTTGAAAAAGAGAGAGAGAGGGAGAGAGACAATCCCAAGCAGGCTCCGTGCCACCAACACAGAGCCCAGCTCAGGGCTCAGTCCTGCCAACTGCGACACCATGGCCTGAGCCAAAACCAAGAGTCGGACTTTAACCGACTGAGCCACCCAGGTGCCCCCATTAACTGTTATTTTAATTATGCACAGTATCCATGAGTGAATGGGTTAATGAGTCATTTATTAGGGTACCGTGAGCAGCGTAAGCTTACAAGAATTTACTTGCCTACAGGGCAGCTCATAGGTAGGCAGAATAAAGTCAAGCAAGAGTGTACACGGGGCGCCCGGGTGGCTCAGGTGGTTAAGCGTCCAACTCTTGATTTCTGCTCAGGTCATGATCTCACGGTTTGTGGGATGGAGCCTTGTGTCGGGCCCTGCAGTGACAATGCGGAGCCTGCTGGGGATTCTGTTTTCCTCTCTCTGCCCCTACCCTACCTCCCTCTCACACACTCTCTCTCTCAAAAGTAAATAAACTTAAAAACATTAAAAGCAAGGGGCACCTGGGTGGCTCGGTAGGTTGGGCGTCTGACTTCGGCTCAGGTCATGATCTCATGGTTTATGAGTTCGGGCCCCGCATTGGGCTCTGTGCTGACAGCGCAGAGCCTGGAGCCTGCTTCAGGTTCTGTGTCTCCTTCTCTCTCTGCCCCTCCCCAACTTGTGCTCTGTCTCTATCAAAAACAAATAAAAAAATTTTAAAAATACATTAAAGCAAGTATATATAGATATATATTTTTTTCCTTTTAAGTGCATTGTAAAACGAAGGGGCTTTAAAGCTCTCCCAGGAAGAGGAGGGAAACCACTGGAACGGCAAGCAGGAAGGCGCACTAGGCGTGGTTCATGCGTCACTGGCCACTTGTGTAAAAATGTTAGGGAATTTCCAGTTATCCACTGGCACCCAGGGTGCTACAGCCAGTCTTACTCCTTAGAAGGAACGGCAGACGCACAGGGGAAGAGAAGACGATGTGCACAGAAGTGCGTAGAAAGACGCTTTCCAAGCTAAGTAATCACATTTGTGCTGCAACATACGTGGTCAGTGAAAGAGAAATGGGGCAATACTAAAATAAAACAAATTTGCTTGCAGCTTTAAAAAACTGCCTTTATTCAGAATCGTTTTTAAAATCTTACCATTATGAAAGTTTAAAAAAATATAGCACTCGGTGCAGTGAAATACTACATTTAATTATTATTCAAACACTTAAGGCAGGTTTCTCACAGTTTACATGTGAGAATTTAGCATGATCCAAACTCAAATATCCATTTCTCGTATCTTTCGATATCTGCAGCAGAAACTGACTTAGATACTTTTTTTAAAGCCATTTCAAAATCCTCCATAGTTGTAGGCATGTGCATTTCCTCTTTTGAAAGATTTCTGATTTCTTCTGGGGTCAAACCTTCAATACGCCTTCTCATTGCCATCAAGGATGCATCCCTAGTTTTTAAATTAAAACACACACAGTGTTATTTTGATTGACTATAAACCTGGGGAAAGAAAACTTTTTCAGTATGTGTTACTACTCTGTTATTATCCATACTAGACATATGTAGTATTGCACAGAATCTTGTATCAGATACAAGGCTTGTTCTGAGTTGTTTTTTAGCAGTTAAATCTTCCAAGATGAAAATAAGGATATTAGCTTAAATGAATGATCCTGAGCAGGAAGCCCGAGGAAAAGTAAAAGGGTATTAACAATGACGCTAGCAATTGAATTTCTTTCTAAGTGGCCGATAAAATAAACATCAGACAAGAGAGAACCTGTGAGCTGAAAAATATTTTCTACCTGTGTAAGAAAAACTAAATGATCAAATCAAGGTGTTTCTCTTTTCCCTTCTGTATTAGTTTTGTTTGTTTTTGGGGTTTTTATGGTTTTGTTTTTAAAGAAGAAACTTCAGATTTAAGGACCTCTGCTTTCACCAAGTTTCACCTTGGATAACAGCCACCATTTATGCCAAGGGTCCTGCTGGGGATTCCGTCTTCCTCTCTCTCTGCCCCTCCCCTACCGACCTCTCACACGCTCTCTCTCTCAAAAGTAAATAACCTTAATAAACGTTAAAAACAAGTATATATAGATATTTATTTTTTCCTTTTAAGTACACTGTAAAATAAAACACAGCTGCTTCACAGACACACATTAGTTTTCACTAATCCTCACGACAACCTGCGTGGGGAGCTTACTTTACAATGAGTACCTTGCTGATAAACATATGAACTAATACTTAAATCAGGACAAAACCTACTTGAATCAACTGGATTAGAGATTTGTTTCTTTTTCACTGCCGTTCCTATCCTATTCGGGACACTTGCACTGAAAGTGAGATCGTACTCTCCTTGAGTATGCCCGATCAGTTCCACGGTTCTATTTCTTACAAAAAAGTATATGGAAAGGGCACAGCAACGTTTTTTTAATCCGAGAATTACTGATTTTCTATATTACACCAGTTGTTCTAATACCAAATTCTCAAACTTGTAGTTTTCAAATGCACCACACTGTTCAGTGACATGCAAAACACTCAAATTCTTACCAGCACCTTACCACGAACTTAATACCAAAACTTGTGTCTCTGACTAGAAACTGTAATATAGGTCTTCATTCTTCACCTATCTTATTAATTCAGCGTAAACGCTTCCTAACAGAAGTTAATACCCACAAAAACCTATGCTTTCAAAATAATTCATACCTGCACACGTTGGTAATGTCCGCACCTGAATAACCTTCCATATTTTCTGCTATACTTGCAAGGTCAACGTCATCAGCCAATTCCAGCTCACGTAGACTTATTCGTAACAGCTCCTCCCTGCCTTTTGCTAATGATGGAAACAAATTTTTAAATGTTAAGCCTTCAACATAAACATAATCAAGTCTACTTTGTATAAGAAGTTGGTTTTCCAAATCTTAGAGCTCATTTGCTTAAAAATTTAAGAGACACTCCTCGCTATTTAAAATTTCCTGGCATCGAGGCTTTCAGGTTCTAGATAGAGCCAAACCAATTAATACAAGCAAAGACATCCTACAAGCGTCTCCTTAAAGGAAAGTCAATTAATACCAGGTTTTAAAATCTCTAAGCAAAACTACCTAACAGTTAACATGAGCTTTCTGACAAGATTCAAATGAAGATACCTGATGGTAATGGAATATAGATTCTTTTCTCAAGACGTCGTCTTAATGCCTCATCGATATCCCAGGGAAAGTTAGTAGCTGCCAGAACCATAACCATCTTGGAAGGGTCATCATTTTCAGAAGCACCCCCAACACCTACGAAAAAGGGTGAGGAGAATGTAAAAAGACACTAAGTCAGTATACAAACTAAAGCTCAACTACTTAAAGATCATCTCATATTTGGTACTAAATCACAAGGTAGTGTAATTGTTAAGCCTCCCTACGACTTCTTAAGCTAATTGGTACACAGATGAATTTGGGGCCCAAGAAAACTAAGTTTTAGTGTGCAAAAAAAGAAAAAAAAACACCTCAAAATAGATTTAATCAAAAGACCAGCTCAGCTTAACTGTATACCAATTTCTACAATTTTTCAAAGCATCCGTATCCCTGAGGCAAAGTTATTTGCATTTATTTCAATTTCATTGCTAACGATAAGAAATCCGAGCATATCCCACGAGGGCTCTGTGAATCGCCGTTATTTCTGGCATGTCCCCACAGTCAGTGTACCCAGTATACCGTCAACCTCCAGGACCTACTGCCAGCCGTCTCCGGTCGTCTGGAGCGTGTGGCTTAGCACCAGGAGTGGAGCTCAGTCCGTGCGCAGACGCACACATACCATCCATCTGAACCAGCAGCTCTGCTTTCACCCTCCTGCTTGCCTCGTGCTCTTCTGAAGTCCCTCTGCGACTACAAATGGAATCGATCTCATCGATAAATATGGTGGCCGGAGAGTAAAATCGAGCCTAAATAAAGAAACCATGTAACACCAGGTTTTTATTTCATTTAAAAATTATCTAGAGCAATCAGGAGAAGAGCCACAACGCATCTGTCTCGTCCTAATGCTGGGGGGACAGGATAACCTGGAACAGCTAAGAGATCGCGTCTAACATAAGCTTACCGTACACTTAAATCTTACATGGCTTTTTTCGTGACACTAAGTACTTGAGCTGGCAATATATATCTACTCACGAGTGATACACATACAGAATTACCTTGTATGCTGCAACAATAAGGACGACAATGGCCGGAAAACATTTACAGATATTTGTAAGTGTTCTCAAGTTCTAGAAAAAACTGGTTACGGACAACCATTACCTTAAATAAAATCATATAGATTCCCTCTAAGAAATCCTCATTAAATTGCCATTTTCCATTTGACAATACATTTATTACAGTAACTAAAGAAGTTCATTATTAACCATTTTTAAATGAAGTATCCAAACTTACAGAATCAATGCACAGGAGGGTTTGAAGCTAAATGATGGCAAAGATTTCTCAAAACACGGCTTAGTGAACCAACAGCACTTTTCAAAGGTTTTTCCAAAAATAAAAGTCTGCAATGGCAAGTGAACATTATGGACTTGAACACGCAATTATACTGGGTCTACAATTCTCTTGGACCATGAGTTATAATCTAGCATCCTCTAAGAGGCAATTCACTGTTTTGGAAGCACTGTGCCTCCAAAGTATGGATTCAGTTTTAGTCTGTCCACTTGGAGAATCCTTACATTTTTAAATCTCATTTTCTCTTTTAGTTGAAAATCTGAATTCTAAGTCATCAGTTCCCTCCACAGGGACAATCTAATTTTTTGTTTTAAGTTTATTTATTTTGAGAGAGAGGGAGAGAGAATAAGAGTGGGGGAAGGGCAGAGGCGGAGGGAGAGAGAATTCCAAGCAGGCCCCACGCTGTCAGCACAGAGCCTGATGTGGGGCTCAAATCAGGAACTCAGGGATCATGACCTGAGTCGAAACCAAGAGTCAGACGCTCCACTGACTGAGCCACCCAGGCGCCCTGGATAATTTTTAATAAGGTGTCCTGATTTGATTTTCGGTAGTATGTACAAAAATTTTTGTACTCTTTTCAAATAATAGGAAAAAAAAATAGAGGAGAAAACAAGAAAAAAAAAAAAAAGCATCCAAAAAATATTCTCAATTGAAATTCTATCAAGAAACCACCTGTCAACAGAGCCTACACTAATAAAAATTAAATTTCAACCTACTTGTTGTCATACAAAGAAAAAACCTAGTAGATTCTTCCCAACTATTCAGGGTCTGCAGAATGGTCTGACTTAAAGCAGAGGCTACAAGGCACATGTAAATTGGCTTTGGATGACATGGAAAATATTACAGATTCAAATGTTTTGGCCTGCACAGCATCCCTTCTGGTAACAGAAGTCCACCTTTTCATTCATTAACCATCCTTTTACGTTCTTGTTCCACTACTTCAAGAGAGGCCAACTCTTTTGAAGTTACAGGGGCATCATTCAGGCCTGGCCAATCAGATCACTCCCAATTCTCTAACCAAAATGATGGACTGAAGCACGGGCATGTGACTCAAAACAGGCCAAACATTAATCCCTGCAATTCTGCTGGAAGAACTGAGAGATGAGGGCTAATTCCTCTGGGATTACCTTAAAGACAATAAACACAAGGCTTAAGGCTCTGATGGCTATCTTCACCACCACTCAGGACTGCCCCAAATCAAAGCCAACCCACAGGAAAATAGAGGCAAAGGTCAGAGAGACATTCCCCAAAACATCTGAATTGCTAGATCTTGGTAGGTCTAAAAATCTAAAACATAACCTCCAAAAATTCCTAGTTACATGACCCAGTATATTATTCTTTTAAGCTCATTCGATTAGGTTTCTGACACTTGAAAATGAAAAGTTCTTGACAATGCAACAAAAATTATACCATTAAGTTTTTGTATGTGTTTGTTACCATGTCATGAGAAAACTCCTGGATACACTTATATTTAAGTGACATTATTTAAAATACAAGCCTTGAGGCATGTTTGCTTTGAGAGATTTCTGGGGACAGGGCTGGGCCCTCAGGGAGAGGCAAGTCCTCTATAGAGCAGTCAAAACAAGATATGAGAGGCAGTATCACTTTACTCTACAAGAGAGCCCATATGGTGAACAGAAAAAAAAAAACAAAAAACAACCAACTAAGCTAGTTTTAAATCTGAGCTCTAATCAAAAGTCGCAAAGGCAGAAGCTCCAAACTGTAGGCACTGGCTTGAGATTAAGCCCCTACTTAAGCAGACAACTGAAAGCAGCACATTCCAGATAAGCAGGCATTTATTTAGAGATGGTAAACACCAGGGAAGCCAGTAAAAAATAAGCTGTTTGATATACCTTCATAAACCTCACTATAAAAAATAACGTAAATTAATACTTTGAAACAGGCTTCCACACAGAAGAAAATGGTCAGTTTTCTCAAATATAAACCCTCCATTAGAAAATATATCAAATAATTCTTAAACAGAACAGCTAATTTCTATTTGCCCTTGTGAGTCAGGCTCTGTATTAAACAATTTATATGCATGAGCCTGTTTCACAGAAGTAATTCCTGTCGAATGGTCCTCTTTTTTTTTTTTTTTTTTTTTTTTTTTAATTTTTTTTTTTCAACGTTTTTTATTTATTTTTGGGACAGAGAGAGACAGAGCATGAACGGGGGAGGGGCAGAGAGAGAGGGAGACACAGAATCGGAAACAGGCTCCAGGCTCCGAGCCATCAGCCCAGAGCCTGACGCGGGGCTCGAACTCACGGACCGCGAGATCGTGACCTGGCTGAAGTCGGACGCTTAACCGACTGCGCCACCCAGGCGCCCCATGAATGGTCCTCTTTTTATAAAGCAACTGAGGATCAGGAAAGGACTCTGCCCACAGTTACCAGCTCGGAAAGCGAGAGAGGAGGGGTCTGAACCCAGGCCACCTGGCTCTAAAGATGCCCTACTTAGCCATTTACTCTACTTAGCTTACATTTTTAAAAAGCCTAGTTATTCTGGAATCCTGACAGTATAATTTTCTTTCCCCTGAAACAAATAAATGATCTAAGAGGTTCTCCACTAGATTCCTCTAGTGGCATAAATTATTGATAAGCTATTAAGAAGAACCTGTTAGAATTTGCATCCTGCCTTATAAGTTATCGAACTTGAAGGACAAAATAGGAATTGAAACAGAAGACTTTACAGAAAATGGATAACCTGGGGCACCTGGGTG
This sequence comes from Panthera pardus, assembly GCF_024362965.1. Classification (NCBI taxonomy): domain Eukaryota; kingdom Metazoa; phylum Chordata; class Mammalia; order Carnivora; family Felidae; genus Panthera; species Panthera pardus. The sequence goes on along the minus strand of NW_026526732.1, from coordinate 17,211,455 downwards.
GCTCAGCTGGTTGAGTATCTGACTTTGGCCCAGGTCATGATCTTGTGGTCCATGAGTTCAAGCCCCGCATAGGCCTCTGTGCTGACAGCTTGGAACCTGGGGCCTGCTTCAGATTCTGTGTGTCCCCCTCTCCCTACCCCTCCCCTGCTCATGCTCACTCGCTCTCTCAAAAATAAACATTAAAAACATTTTTTTAAAAAAGACACGGATAACCTGAAATTATATAAGGGTTTTCGTTTGCTTGTTTTTATTCTGAGCCTAAGGAAGTAAGATCTAGCGTCATTAACATAGCCATCTAAGACTTCATCCATGATGGAGCCTTTAGAGTTAAGAATGCTAGCCATTCTCTATAATAAGTGTAACTCTGTTCTAATACATGTAACTACATGATTTTTTTTTTAACGTTATTTTTGAGAGAGAGAGACAGACAGACAGACAGACAGACAGACAGAAAGAGCACAAGCAGGGGTGGGGCGGAGAGAGAGGGAGACACAGAATCCGAATCAGGCTCCAGGCTCTGAGCTGTCAACACAGAGCCCGACACGGGGCTCAAACTCACGAACTGCGAGATCATGCCCTGAGCCGAAGTTGGACACTTAACCAACTGAGCCAGCCAGGCACCCCTAAACTACACAGTTTCTTAAATGAGGCAAGACTGAAATCATCAGTGAAGCTTAGAGTCTGAAGTCTAGAAAGCTGTTGAATTCAATCTAAACACTCTACTAGAATTTGTTGAATTATATTCCTTCTGATATTCAGATTTGTGGGGGGTGGAAGAAGGAAAAAAGAAACTCAAAGTTAACAAGCAAAGAAGTAACAATCCAAAGACTGGGGCATTAAACACAAGGTATTTACTATATAGTTAATAGACTGGAGGTGATCTAAGTTCCATAACTACTTGATTTTCACCGTTCTGCATTACTGTTATGACAGTGCATTTACCATATTATACCTAAGCCTACTGATTTAGAAAACAGAGTAATTTCAAACTCTTATAGCAGGTTAGTAATGCAGATCCCATAATGTGAGCATGCCCATAAGCCATCAGAGATGGCTCTTCCTCTAGAGGAAAGGAGACACGGAAAAAGTCGATTTACTCATGTGATTAAAGGATTCTAGCTTCGAAGGCACGGGAATCCCACTCTGGGCACATCACCTTGCCTCACTGTTCTACACACTGGAGATAGTTACGACTCACTTTCTCCCCTTTTAGAGGTAAAGAATCTTTAGAGTTGGCTCAAACGTTCACCATTTCGAACAGAAGACGGACAAGCTTCTCGGACTCTCCTCTGTACTTGGAAGTCAGAGTGGATGAGGACACATTGAAGAATGTTGTCTTGCATTCCGTGGCTACTGCTTTAGCAAGGAGGGTCTTTCCTGTGCCGGGTGGCCCAACCATCAACACTCCCTGTTGCGGAGACAAGAACACAAGTGAGAGATTTACCAGCCACTGTTCTAATTCATAAGAATTCCATTACTACGAATTTGCAACTAATACATAATATTAAGACAAATAAAACATAAACAAAAGGATACTTTAGCACAAATTTACTTTTCTCATTATAAAAGGTAACTGCATTAGTAAAAATCTGGAACTCAGAAATGAGAAAAATATAATCAATATTATCGATACTATAATAATCACACTCTAACACAAATACCAATATTACTTGGACATATTTCCTCCTAGTCTTTTGGTTGAACAAATTAGTTTTTTTGTTACACAGCTGTACTCAAAGTAGGCCTAGAACTTTGTAGCTTGCTTATCATTTCATATTTCAAGAATTCTTCATAAGTGCAGTTAGCCATCAGCACATTTTCCAAATCCAAGAAAGGTTTTTTCACTGTCTTTTCAGAGAGCTCATGACTTTTTAAAAAAAGCACCTACTCGATCCAGATGTCTCCATCTCTTAAAGACAAACGCAAGAAGCAGAGGATACAAGTGTAGCATCTGACATAAAACAGCGTTTCTGCATTAGGCAACTTGTTCACAGGCTAATACAAGCTCACTCGAAATCAACTTTCCAAAGGTCACACTGTACCTATTTCTTATTCTGGGAACCTTGCAAGAGCTTTGGGTCTAAACAAAATTCTGCATGACATACCTTCTAATTGAAAGCTTTTCTTACCTATTCTTTCTCCCCTCACTTCCCTGAATAAGATAAATATGAGTTTTCCACAGCAATGTACACGCCCTTCACGCTGTCAGTGCCATAACAATAACAAACTTACTTTCCATGGTCTCCTGATGCCCTTAAAGAATTCTGGCATCCACATGGGTAACACCACAGCTTCCTTGAGCAACTTTTTAGCTTCCACTAAATCAGCAATATCGTCCCTGAAAGAGGAGAGATTTTATCAACAAGCTCTTATGTTCCACATTTAGCTCTACGTAGTCGTCCCCGAGAGCTGCTAGAGGCACACGGGCTCACAGCGCCCACAGTGCCCGCCCTCTCCGCAGCACACCGTGACGAGGCCCGCCACACCGACCGGCGGACCTGCAGCACAAGCTCACTCTCGAGTTCCTGGTGGGAAAGACTGTCCGTCCACCCGGTGAAGCAGAACACAGGTCTGTGGGCCCACTTAGATCTTAGATCAGGTGTCTCATTTTACATTCCTGCTCTTGTGATGCTCATTCCATAAACTCCGTGACTTAGAAACAATGAGCCCGTTAAAAACAAACAAGCAAACATAAAGAATAAAAAGGGCATAGAGTAGAGCCAGGCTGCAATATTGCCGCTTTGCCTCCAACCCTCCCGAGAGGTAGACCCCAGAGATAAAGAGTATCAGACAGACCGCCATGAAGTCATCTCCAACCACTAGAAAACTCTACTGCTGCTACACGTGGCATTTCCATGAAAATAAATGCTCACTGTATAAATCTCAAATACCAAAAAACATTTGTAAAACATCCCCAAAGCCATCCCTAAAAATCATTAAGGGAGCTTTTAGAACTCAGTGCATCAATGATACTTCTTTGATTCAATGTAATATTAAATAAGTTCAGAGCCATTACTAGAAATCAGAGAAAATAAAAGAAACACCCATGGGATAAACCCACAGGTAACAAGCAACATGGGGCTCCTGGAAGGCTCAGTCCGTAGAACACGAGACTCTTGATCTCGGGGTCGTTAAGTTCAAGCCCTACTTGGGCACAGAGCTTATGTAAAAACCAAAACAAGCAACACACATGCAATAAGAGTCATTGCCATTTCACCACTGGAGGATGTCCCAAAAAGAAGATGGAAATTTCTGGGATTCTTCTTCCCATTCTGTACGGAAGATTTTCTTGTTTAATATAAACTTATTTATCATTTGTTATAATCAAATCAAATCAAATCGTTTCAGACAGACACTTGATACAGCCTGAACCAAGTGTTGGGTTCACACTACATGTACTCTGGGTCCATCCCCAAGGACTAATCTTCAGCGCATGCCCACACTGGTTCCATTTTCTTTTCCTAAAAGCATTATCCCATTATCTTGTTGTGATATAACTTACCATCGAACATTGGGATTCTGAGAAATTATATCTCTTTCCAAAGCTTCTACTAAGTCCTTATCATATCCAGTACTATCAAATTTACTTGTCTCTGGTTCTGTAACTGCAGCAGGTGATTTGTTCTACATTGGGAGAAAAAAAAAAAAAACAGGAGCTTCTGATTGCCTCAACAATTATATTTTGTTTCTGTGAGTCAGACACAAAGACTGGACTCCAGTGATATTTTTTTAAAGAGCTAACATAATAGTACAAGTAATAAGGAGAGAATCAAAGACTATTAAGTCATCCTTCTACACCAACATCAGAGTTATCAGAGTTTCATATTCAACTTTTACTTTTACATAAAAAGTATGACAAAAGTGCTCAAGTGAAACAAAAATATTATGTATACGAACTGGCAAGAATCAAGAAATCAATACTGAGATGAACCGTGGTTACTAGCGAATATCAGATATGTGTGACATTTATCTCAGAGCTTTAGAGGACATAAGGTTAAAGGCAGACGGTTTCTGCAGCTAAGATTACAGCTCACTCTTAACCACCTACTTGGCCCCCACCAATGCTCGTAAAACATCCCTTTCCACAGTTCCCATCCCACTCCAAGAAACACCTCCATCCCTAGGTGGGATCCCCTCCTGTGCTCTGTGCCCACAGTCCTTAGGGTCACAGCTCGTAAGCCATGTACGGAAGTACTGCAGGGCACAATGGCAAACTCACAGAGCACTGCAGGATATTTTGCATTTTGGAGGGAAACCCAGCAGAATCTGTTGAACACTGGGTGAACTACCAGTTCCAGGTAGTTCTGTTTCCACATTAAAACTACTACATTCCTTTCAATAACGCCACATTTTTGTGAAGCTGCGTTTCTGGCAGTTTCTGTGATAAAAGGAATAGTGGGAAAATCAAGGTAAAAGAGGAACGACAGTGAAATGTCTACTCTGCCTCCAAAGTCTGAGAAACTGAGCTGTGTCCAACATGTGCTGTTAGGACATGGCAAAGTGGTCTGAACCTAACTTCTTCACTAATGGATGGGTATTCTCTTTGTCCTATGAGGTGCTGTAAAAAATTAGAGATACTCGAATTTTATATAAGGCAAGGAAATGTACGAAGCTCTGAACTATGGTAAATATTTACTTGGCCTTGTACCAGAATTCCTACCCTGTCTCATCAACATTGGTTAGCCCGTAACATGATTTCTTAGTGGTGGGATCTAAAAGTATTAATGTATCCACTTAGCCAATATTTATAATATTCAAAAGTCTTACACTAGATGGTAAAAAAAGTATGTCTCACAATATACATATTCAATATCTGATACTAACCTAAAAAATTCAAGGAAGGTATTGTGCATTTAAAAGAGAAGGTCGGGGCACCTGGCTAGTTTGGTCAGAAGAGCATGCAACCCTTGATCTTAGGGTTGTGAGTTTAAGCCCCACACTGGGCGTAAAGATTACTAAAAAAAAAAATTAAATTAAAAAAAATAAATAAGGGTGCCTGGGTGGCTCAGTCGGTTAAGCGTCTGACTTCAGCTCAGTCATGATCTCACAGTTTGTGACTTTGAGCCCCGCATCGGGCTCTGTCCTGACAGCTCAGAGCCTGGAGCCTGCTTTGGATTCTGTGTCTCCCTCTCTCTCTGCCCCTCCCCTGCTCATGCTCTGTCTCTCTCTGTTTCAAAAATAAATAAAAACATTAAAAAAAAATTAAACAAAAAAGAAAGAATCCAGCAAGAAAAAAGAATTGTATACTATAACCAACTGATGTTTATTCCAGAGATGCAAGGCTAGTTCAATACATAGTACACACACACACACACACACACACACACATGTTAATCTATATATTAACACACTAAAGAAGAAAAACTATAGCATCATACAATAGATGCTAAAAAAGCATCTGGCATAACTCAACATCCATCTAGAATAAAAACTCTCAGAAAAACAGGATTAAAGAGGAACTTCTTCAACATGGTAAGGAGCATACACAACAAACCTAGCATTAATGTTTTATTTAATAAAGAAACACTGAATGGCCTCCCCCTAAAACTGAAAACAAGCTAGCATGTCCACTTTCATCACACTTGTTCAACATAGCGCTAAAAGTTTCAGCCAAAGTAACAGAGCAAGAAAAGGAATAAAAGCATCTAAATCCAAAAGAAAGAAACAAAAATGTTCTATTTGCAAATGACATGATGTCTACTCAGAAAATGGTAAGGATGCTACAAAAATTCTCCTAAAATTAATAAATGACTTCAGCAAGGTGGCAGGACACAAGACAAATATACAAAAGTCAATTTTATCACTAGAGAAATGCAAATCAAAACCTCAATGAGATACCAGTTCATACCATCATGATGGCTATTATAAAAATTTGTAAAAGCAAAAAACACAGAAAATAACAAGTGTTGGCAAAAATGTGGAGAAATTGGAACCTATGTGCATTATTGATGGAGATGTAAAAATGGTGCAACCACTGTGGAAGTTTGGTGATGCCTTGAAAAATTAAAAACAGAATTATACATGACTCAATTCCATTTCTAGATGGATATATATATCCATATATCTCCAAAAGACTTGAAAACAGGGTCTCGAAGAGATTTTTATACACCAATGACATGGAAGCATTATTCACAATAGCTAAAAGGTGGAAGCAACCTAGTGTCCATCGATGGATGACTGGATAAAAACCAATGGAGTTGGTGAAATTCTGACAGACCTTATACTAAGTAGAATAAGCTAAAAGAAGAGGCAAATACTGTACAATTCTACTCATATGAGGTACTTAAAGCAATCAAATTCATAGAGACAGAAAGTAAAATAATGGTTGCCAGGGGCTGAGGAAGGGAGGAAAAGGGAGTGTGATACTATGATTTGTAGTAAGTATATATTCAGTCTAACTCCCATTCCTGGCACACAGCTCCTACAACGCTAGTAGTTTCTTAAGTGATAAGAACTATGGGAAGATCTTTTGCTATAATATTTAGTTTTTGTTCCCAGCTCCTAAAATTGCTCCAGAGCAGTAAAGATGAAGAGGTGTCCTTTGTTATTCTTAACAGGCCCCTCTGAACCATGCCTGAGCTTATGCTAACACCTTAAGTTTTGGAAAGCCCCTAGATAACCACAGGATAGGGCTGTTGCCAAGGGAACCAAACAGGTGATCAAAGTGTTGGAACTTCGGCCCCACCCCACCAACCTCTGGCAAGGGGAGGGGGCTGAAGGTTCAATTAATCACCGATAGCCAATGATTTAATCAATCATGACCACATAATGAAGTCTCCATAATAACCCAGAAGGATGTGGTTCGGAGACCTTCCAGTTTGTGAACACGTGAAGGTGCTAGGAACGTGGCATGCCTGGAGAAGGCACAGAAGCTCCCATATACCTTGCCCTATGCTACTCTTCCATCTGGCTGTACCTGAGTTGTATCCTTTGTAATAAACTGGTAGCCCGGTATAAACTGTTATTCCTGAGTTCAGTCAGCTGCTCTGGCAAATTACTGAACCAAGGAGGGAGTCATGGTAGCCTCTGATTTATACCAGTTGATCAGAAACACAGGGGACATCCTGACTTGCAAGTCGTACTGATGTGGAAGCAATCTTGTGGGACTGAGCCCTTACCTGGGAGATCCGATGCTAACTCCAGGTAGAGAAGTGTCAAACTTAAGTTGTAGGATATGCAGCTGGTGTTGGCAAGTTGGTTGGTGTGGGGAACCCTACACACTTGGAATTCAGAAGTGTTCTGTGAGCAGGGAGTAGGCAGAAGACAGAGTTTTCCTTTTCAGGGAGCTATTTATTTATTTAATGGGTAGCGTTTCAGTTTTGCAAAATTGAAAATGTTCCGTGATGGATGGTGGTGATGGTACAACAATATAAATGTACTTAACTTCACTAAACTGCACACTTAAAAATGGTTAAAATGGGGGGAGCCTGGGTGGCTTAGTCAGTTAAGGGTCCGCCTCTTGATTTTGGCTCAGGTCATGATCTCAGGGTTATGAGATTGAGCCCCATGTCAGTCTCCATGCTAAGTGTGGAGCCTGCTTAAGATTCTCTCCCTCTGCTCCTCCCCAGCTCTCGCTCTCTCAAAAAAAAAAAAAAATATATATATATATGTGTGTGTGTGTGTGTGTGTGTGTGTGTGTGTGTGTGTGTATAAATACGCTAAAATGGTAAACTTTATGTTACATCATATTTTTAAAAATTGTTTTTAAATGTTTAGATTTATTTTTGAGACACACACACACACACACACACACACACACACACACGCAGAGTGTAAGCAGGGGAGGGGCAGAAAGAGAGGGAGACACAGAATCTGAAGTGGATTCCAGACTCTGAGCTGTCAGCACAGAGCCTGATGGGGGGCTTGAACCCACAAATGATGAACCAACTGAGCCACCCAGGCACCCCTATGTTGCATTATATTAAAACCACCATTAATATATATATTTTTTTGGAAAGTCAATTCTGTTTCCATATACAGTACTAGCAACGAATAGGTAGACACTGAAATTAGAAATACAATGCCACTTACAATCACTTAAAAAAAGTGAAACAAATGTAAAATCTAACAGGACATCTGCAAGACTTGTATTCTGAAACTATACAATGCTGATGAAAGAAATAAAAACTCTAAATAAAAGTAGATAAATAACATGTTCATGAACTGGAAGACTTGATATAATAAAGAAGTCAACTTTCCACAAACTGATATACAGATTTAACATGATTCAAAACCTCATGAATCAAAACCTCAGCAAGATTCTTTGTAGAGGTAGAAAAGCTGATTCTATGGGAATGCAAGCTGGTGCAGCTACTCTGGAAAACAGTATGGAGGTTCCTCAAAAAACTAATAGAACTACCCTACGACCCAGGAGTTGCACTGCTAGGCATTTACCCACGGGATACAGGTGTGCTGTTTCGAAGGGACACATGCACCCCCATGTTTATAGCAGCACTATCAGCAACAGCCAAAGTATGGAAAGAGCCCAAATGTCCATCAATGGATGAGTGGATAAAGAAGATGTGGTATATATATATATATACAATGGAGTATTACTCGGCAATCAAAAAGAATGAAATCTTGCCATTTGCAACTACGTGGATGGAACTGGAGGCTATTATGCTAAGTGAAATTGTCAGAGAAAGACAAAAATCATATGACTTCATTCATATGAGGACTTTAAGAGACAAAACAGATGAACATAAGGGAAGGGAAACAAAAATAATATAAAAACAGGGAGGGGGACAAAACAGAAGAGACTCAAATATGGAGAACTGAGGGTTACAGGAGGGATTGTAGGAGGGGGGATGGGCTAAATGGGTAAGGGGCACTAAGGAATCCACTCCTGAAATCAGTGTTTCACTATATGCTAACTAATTTGGATATAAATTTTTAAAAATAAAAAATAAAATTAAAAAAAAAAGACAAGATTCTAAAATTTATACGGAAAAAGAAAGGAACGAGAATAGCTAAAACAATTTTGAAAAGAAAGAATGAAATGGGATGAATCAGTCTACCCAATTTGAAGACTTATTAGACAGCTCTAGTAACCAAGACTGGGCAGTACTGGTTGAGAGGCAGATACATGTATCAGTGAAACACAAAGGCACACAAATATGCCTAACTCATTTTTAAAAAAAAGGTATAAAAGCAATTCGGTAAAATATAGCCTTTCCAACAAATGGTGCTGGAGAAATTGCACATGTATAATAACTGAACCTCAACCTAAGCCTCACACAAAAATCAACTCACAACAGATCATGAGTTTAAATGTAAAACATAAATTTATAAAACTTTTAGGAAAAGAATAGAAAATCTTTAGGATCTAGAGCTAGGCAAAGAGTTAAAAACTCAATACCAGAAGTACAATTTATAAATTGGAATACTGGACTTCACCAAAATTAAAATATTTTGCCTTGTAAAAGATCCATTTAAAACAACAAACAGACAAGTTTCACACTGAAAGAAAATAGTTGCAGAACACGTATCTAACAAAGGGCTAGCACCCAGAATATATGAGGGACTCTCACAGCAAAACTAAAAGGCAACCAATATGGGAGAAGATATTTGCAAATGACATATTAGATAAAGGGTTAGTATCCAAAATCTATAAAGAACTTAACGAACATCCAAAAAACAAATAATCCAGTGAAGAAATGGGCAAAAGACATGACACTTTTCCAACGAAGGCATCCAGATGGCCAACTGACACATGAAAAAATGCTTAACATCACTCATCATCAAGGAAATACAAATCAAAACCACAATGAGATACCACCTCACACCTGTCAGAATGGCGGACATTAACAACTCAGGCAACAACAGATGTTGGCAAGGATGCGGAGAAAGAGGATCTCTTTTGCACTGCTGGTGGGAATGCAAACTGGTGCAGCCACTCTAGAAAACAGTATGGAGGTTCCTCAAAAAATTAAAAATAGAACTACCCTACGACCCAGCAATTGCACTACTAGGTATTTATCCAAGGGATACAGGTACACTGTTTTGAAAGGGCACATGCACCCCAATGTTTATAGCAGCGCTATCGACAATAGCCAAAGTATGGAAAGAGCCCAAATGTCCAGCGACAGATGAATGGATACAGAAGATGTGGTATATATATACAATGGAGTATTAGTCAGCAATCAAAAAGAATGAAAACCTGCCATTTGCAACACCAAGAATAAAATTAGAGTATATTATCCTAAGCCAAATTAGTCAGAGAAAGACAAATATCATATGACTTCACTCATATGTGGAATTTAAGACACAAAACAGATGAACATAAGGGAAGGGAAGCAAAAATAATATAAAAACGGGGGGGAGGGGACAAAACATAAGAGACTCTTAAAAATAGAGAACAAACTCAGGGTTGCTGGAGGGCGTGTGGGTGGGGGGATGGATCAAATGGGCAAAGGGCATTAAGGAGGGCACCTGCTAGGATGAGCACTGGGTGTTCTATGTAGGGGATGAACCACTGGATTCTACTCCTGAAACCATTATATGCTAATTTGGATGTAAATTAAAAATAATAAAATAATAATAAAGAACTCTCGGGGCGCCTGGGTGGCTCAGTCGGTTAAGCGTCCGACTTCAGCTCAGGTCACGATCTCGCGGTCCGTGAGTTCGAGACCCGCGTCAGGCTCTGGGCTGATGGCTCAGAGCCTGGAGCCTGCTTCAGATTCTGTGTCTCCCTCTCTCTCTGCCCCTCCCCCGTTCATGCTCTGTCTCTCTCTGTCTCAAAAATAAATAAAACGTTTAAAAAAAAATTTAAAAAAAAAAATTAAAAAAAAAATAATAAAGAACTCTCAAACCCCAATGGTAGAAGGACAACCCATTTTGACAACAGGCAAAAGACCTGAAGAGAAACACTGTGGGGCGCCTGGGTGGCTCAGTTGGTTAAGTGTACAACTTCAGCTCAGGTCACAAGCTCACTCACAGTCCATGGGTTCAAGCCCCAAGTCAGGTTCTGTGCTAAGAGCTTGGGGCCTGGAGCCTGCTTTGGACTCTGTGTCTCCCTCTCTCTCCGTCCCTCCCCCACCTCTCAAAAATAAACATTTTTTTAAAAATTTAAAAGAAAATGCACTAAAGACCACGTGTCTGTGCTTGTATTTCCTTTCCTCTAGTCATTTGTACAGCTACTATTTAGAACAGACCAGCTCAATATAGAAAGATTGTCAGAATATACTGACTGCTGAAAAGAACAGATTACTTTATGATTCCACTTTTGGCAAAAAAAAAAAAAAAGTAATGTATATGGAAAAGGATATTCCATGGGATTAACAGATCTCAGGAAGAGTAGGAATGTGAGTTTGAGGGGTTTTTACTTATTCTATTTTCTGATTTTCTAAAATGAATATGTAATAAAAGATTTTAAATAGGATAAAAGTCTATTCACCTTTTATGGCTTAATGGTTTTATTCCATGAAGTTTTCTGACTACCATCATCCTCTTCTTCTAAGAAGTTTGTTCTATTTATTTTTTTAAGTTTATTTATTTATTTTGAGACAGAGAGACTGCAAGCAGGGGAAACGGAGAGAGAGAATCCCAAGCAGGGTCCGCAGGGCCAGCGCAGAGCTCAAGATGGGGCTTGAACTCACAAAACCGAGATCATGACCAGAACGGAAATCAGACACGCAACCAACTGAGGCACGCAGCCACCCAGAAGTCTGTTCTTTTTAGTCACTAGCTACTACCACCATTCAGCATCTAATTACAGTAAACCCTTGGATTGCGAGTAACTTGTTTTGCTAGTGCCACAAGATGAGCAAACATCTCTAATAAATTTTAACTTGATACACGAGTTATGTCTTGCACCACAAGTAGTATGTGATGCTGAACATCACAAGATCACAAGTGAGCCGATGGTTCCTCTCTCTCTCCCTCTCTCTCTCTGCGGAATTGTGGGTGATAGTCTCCCATGCTCGGATCCCTGGTCTCAGGCCGCGGTGTTTGGCAGAAATCAGTGATTTTTCAGAATGCTGGAAGGTGCCCACAACTGGCACTAGTATATCTTTGTCACTTCAAAGCACCTGTGGACAGTCTTTGCTTTTTCATACGAGAGTAAGCTTAGGAATGTTTTGCTTCCTTCTAGGTCAGGCTGCCTGAGATATAGACCCTTTCTTCTCCTGCCTTAGTTCCAGTTATGTTAAATACAGTATATGACAAGAGTTTATTAATATAGTACTGTAGTCAACATCCGTGCAAGCATATACAATGGCCTCCGTGCAGAAAAAGATTCTATTGAGCTAACAGACAGCAGTGATTCCGTTAGTGATAGTCAAAGTCATCCTACACAATAACCCTCCTCTGTCTCATCTCCCTCACACCAGCCACGAAGGTTTTCAAAGCTAAGTGCAGGTTAATTTATTTATTCTTCTTTATATATTGTATTTTATTATTTTGTATTATATGAGAGTACTGTAATCATTTTTATATGAATATTTTTGGGTTTTGGAACGAATCATCTGAGTTTCCATCATTTCTTATGGGGAAATTTGCTTTGATATATACAAGTGCTTTGGATTACAAGTATGTTTCCAGAACAAATTATGCTTGCAAACCAAGGTTTTGCTGTATTAGAAAACCATGATTTTTCAACTGTCATAGGAATAATTGATTTAGGCAAGGATCACTAGATGCTAAAACAAGTAAATGAAATGGTGATGAGAAATAGGATATTTACATGGTCTCAAGGTATCTCCCCCCAAATTATTATAAAGGGAGAAAGAACAACTTCGCAGTGGAAAGCCCAGGCAGACACCACCCTAACAAAGCACTCCAATTTACCACAAGTCACAGGACAAATAAACATCCTGTACCTCTTTACATAATACACTGCAAAGAACAAAACTTCCCTTCAATGGTATTCCTGCCCAAAATGTATAGCCTTAATCTAATCACAAGGAAACATCAGAAGAGCCCAAACGGAGAGGCACTCTACAAAATAACTGGCCTGCACTCTTCAAAAATGCCAGGCCCAAAACAGCAAGGACAAAAAGAGCAAGCCGAGAACATTTTCACAGCAATGAGACTAAGGAAACAGGACAGCCAAATGCAGCGTGTGCTCTCTTGCTGCACGAGGCTAGATGAGCTCTTGACGCCATTACTGGGATAACTGGCTGAATTTTATGAGGGTCTATGGATCAATGTAAAATATACGGCTTGTGACAACAGATAGTGTTTATGGAAAAGAACGTCCAAGTACTTAGGAAATACACTATCAGGTATTTAAGGGTAAAAGGGCATGATATCTACAACTTACTCGTAATGCTTCAGAAAAAAAAAAAAGTATATAGAAAGTAGATGATAAAGCAAAAGGGGCAAAATATTTGCTAAAATTGGGTAAAGAATATATGGAAATTCCTTACACCATGCTTGCAACTTGTTTGCAAGTCTTAAATTATATCAAGATATAAAGATACAACAAATACCCAAAAATATCTGTTTAATAGTGAGTAGGAAAAATCCTAGGTGGAATATGACTAAGGTTTTGTTATACAGTCTGGTGGTTTCAACCACTAACAATTATCAAAATTTATAGTGTCTTCATTTTTAAGTTAATAAATATTTAATTTATGAAAATCAGTAACAGTTACCTTTTCCTCTCTTCCTTTACTTTGCTCTTTCTTTTCCCGACAACGAACAGCTTTCCCTCTGTCGTTGTGCAGACTGTGTGCAGATGAACGGTGAACTCTGGCAGTTGTATTTGGTCGATTACCGTGTGGTTTAGGGTCACCGTACTGAGGAGACTGGCGTTTTCTAGGTCCTGGCGAGGGCCTAATTAGATGCAAGATTATGAAAATCATAATGAACTCCTGGAGGTAGTCCAAATATACATGGACACATTATCATGTGTAAGTTAAAGTTTATGAACTAACGAAACCAAGGCAATAACGGAATACAAGACAGGACTGAATAAATTTAAGTCACTGAAATCTAAGATTTAACGTATAAATCTGGCACAGATTTAATGAGAAGAACAGACTGCAGTACGGTTATATGGTAAAAATAACAGAAGTGATCATCACCTCTCCTTTGAGAGGAAATAACTAGTGTACATCAAGTACTGATATACTAATGAAAAATTAGTCTGATTCTTTGGAAACTGACAAGACAGCAATCAATGAAGAGTTTTATAAAAAGAACCGAACACAGCAGGTACAGAATTCACATTTATCCACTGGTACATGTGCAAGTTGACACTATTTTTTTCCCAGAGATAGAGCACGAGCAAGTGCATGTGTGCACAAGTACAAGTTGGGGGAGGGGCAGAGAGAGAGAGAGAGAGAGAGAGAGAGACAGACAGACAGACAGAATCCCAAACAGGCTCTGCACTGTCAGCGCAGAGCCCGATAGAGGGCTCCATCCCACAAACTGTGAGATCATGACCTGAGCCGAAATCAAGAGTTGGACACTTAACCAACCAAGCCACCCACCTGTGTGCCCTATGTTGACACTATTTTATTTAGAATATATCATAGTTCTTATATTTTAATTAATAAAATTTCTCACCATTTTGCTACGGACACTTACGAGAACTGATGCATAGTGTTTTACATTCACATACGTTGCCTTATGTCACCTTTATTTCTGAGGCAGGATTCATACCTCTCAAATATTTCTCAGGGTCCTACACTTGGTTGGGGCCATTAAAATGAGCAATAGAAAAGGTAAGAGAGGCCGATCCTCAAATACCTCAAGTATAGGTAAGAGATGCGTAAAGCTAAGCAAGCATACCAGAAAGTGTAAAAGAGATCTAGTGCTATCAATGACCTCAAGAAGACCGAAAATAAACTGGGCCTGGAAACACAGGAGATGAACTAAACACAAGGGTATAAATGCAGATAAGAAAATCAGTGTAGAAAAGGAAAGATATCAAAATGAGCATAAGCAGGGTGCCTGGGTGGCTCAGACAGTAAAGCATCAGACTTTGGCTCAGGTCATGATCTTGCGGTTTGTGAGTTTGAGTCCCACATCGGGCTCTGTGCTGACAGCTCAGAGCCTGGAGCCTGTTTCGGATTCTGTGTCTCCCTCTCTCTCTACCCCTCCCCTACTCATGCTCTGTCTCTCTCTGTCTCAAAAATAAATAAAACGTTAAAATTTTTTTTTTTAAATGAGCATAATCTAGGTAAAGGATTCTAAAGACACTAACCATAAAAACAATGGTGAGCATTCAGAGATGAGAACAGAGAAGGTGGTTCAGTAAGTAGCAAATCTGAATACCAGGTCAAGAGGCTTGGCTCTTAGCTAAATGCTGCTGATAAGGTTTTAGAACGACAAGTCTAGTGCTGTATAAGATACGCTGATAAAGGAAACAGAAAGCAGGGAGATATGGGCAGGTTAGAAGTGTTATTGAGGCGTGAGGCGAGGGCCTAGCTTAAGGCAGTAAGCAAGAAGAGTCCAAGAGATGTACTTGGATACTCCTAGACATGGAAAATTGAGAATGAGGATTTGACAGGATAAAAACGCCAAACCAACGTGGAAGGAATGATGGGGGTTCAATTTTGGATTTAGACACCTGGATGGCCAAGTGGAGATATTTCTTTAAAACATATATTTATTTCTCCCTTACTAGAAAAATAACATAAAACAGAAAACTGAGATATAATCAACTATAAAGAATAAAGGTCACCTGTAACCCCATTATTCAAAGTTAGCCACTTAACATATTAGTTTACCTTCTTATAGTTGCCTTTTATTTAAACAAAATAGGAACCAATGTACACACATGCACTCATATTTTCTCTCCTCATATCATAAGGCATTTCCTGTATCATCACCTCATAAATGGCTTTTAATGACTAGATGGCAATTACGTATAAAGTGTACCACATTTTATCCACTTCTTACTGCTAGCTATTCTTTCATCCAAAATACAATTTACTGAACTATTACTATTGATAGGCACTACTCTATGCATTAGGGATAAAGCATTTATATAAGTTTAATAAAACCTTTACTCTTATAGACTTACATACGTGTGTATGTGTGTGTGGAGAAGGGGCATCAATGAAGATATGAACAGTACGTCAGATGATGCTAAGTGCTATCAAGAAAAATAAAGAAGGGTAGGGGCTATGATTGGGGGGCGGTGGAATTTCAGGTAGGAGATCTGCTCAGAGACCTTCCTGAGGTGACATTTAAGTCAAGACCCGAAGGAAATGAAGAACAAGTCATAAACATCTGAGCTGAAGAAAAGGCAAGTGCAAAGAACTGAAGCATCTGTGTGTGTGACCTGCTCGCAGAGGAAGACACTTGTAAGAACTGAGGTCCTAGAGGTAGGGAAACAAGACTCATGTGCTATTGAAGGATATGATGAAGACTTTGGGTTTTATTGTGAGATAAGAAGATATTTGAGGGATACTAGCTAGCTTTAAAAGGTTTTAAATTATATTTTATTTTTTAAAGTGTATTTATTTGGAGGGAGGGAGGGAGGGAGAGAGACAGAGAGAGAGAGAGACAGAGACAGAGACAGAGACAGAGAGAGAGAGAGAGAGAGAGAGACTGAGTAAGGAAAGGCACAGAGAGTGAGAGACAGAGAATCCCAAGCAGACCCCATGCTATCAGCGCAGAGACCGATGCTGGGCTCAATCTCACGAACTGTGAGATCGTGACCTGAGCCCAAATCAAGGGCCAGACACTTAACCAACTGAGCCACCCAGGTGCCCCTATTTTTTATTTTTTAGAAAGAAAGAGTGCATGAGTTAGGGAGAGGGGTAGAAGGAGAGAGAAAATCTTATGCAGGAGCCACACGGAGCTCAATCCCACAACCATGGGATCACGACCTGAGCCAAAATCAAGAGCTGGATGCTCAACCAACTGAGCCACCCAGGCGGCTCTATTAACTGGCTTTTAAAAAATATTTTTAAAAAAAATCACATTTATAGCTTTGAAGCTATTTCTAATCTTTGCTCTAAAAGACTCAGTGAACCTCCTTGTGCCAACATTTCTGCGTACAACCATAGAAGAGAAAACTGGATCAACTGAATCTGTTCTTAAATGGACTAAAATCTAGCTGATGACAAGAATCACCAACAGAGTTCAAGGAAGAACAAGCTCTCTTAAGCATAAGTACAAATGAAGGCTAACAAAAAATAGGTTTGAAGGATAGTCAGTTGAGGGAGCAAGTAAAATAAACTACAGGAAGAAACAAAGATGCAGCAAATAACGTCAAAGAAGAGAAATTTACAGTTAATAGTAATCCACCCAAGGCATTGAAAATCAGGGACAGGAAAGGATAATGAAGAAAGCAAGAAGCAATCAGAAGGAAAACTAGGGCTCATCATTATAGAATTTTCTAGATGAAGAGGCTTATCTAATTCAACTTCCCACTACTTCCAAGAGAGAATCCTCCTGCCTCTGCTTCAGATAATTCATTAAATTTGAAATCAACTTGGGGCGCCTGGGTGGCTCAGTTGGTTTTAAGTATCCAATTCTTGATCTCAACTCAGGTCTTGATCTCAGGGTCATGAGTTTAGGCCCCATGTTGGGCTCCATGCTGGGGGTGAAGCCTACTTTAAAAAGGGGGGGTGGGGCGCCTGGGTGGCTCAGTCAGTTAAGCATCTGACTTCGGCTCAGATCATGATCTCATGCTTCATGAGTTCGAGCCCCGCGTCAGGCTCTGTGCTGACAGCTCAGAGCCTGGAGCCTGCTTCAGATTCAGCCTGCTATGATTTGTTCTACTGCTTCAGATTCTGTGTCTCCCTCTCCCTCTGCCCCTCCCCTGCTCATGTTCTGTCTCTCTCTCTCTCTCTCAAAAATAAAATAAACATTAGAAAAAATTAAAAATATGGGGCGCCTGGGTGGCTCAGTCGGTTGAGCGTCCAACTTCGGCTCGGGTCATGATCTCATGGCTGGTGGGTTCAAGCCCCATGTCAGGCTCTGTGCTGACAGCTCAGAGCCTGGAGACTGCTTCAGATTCTGTGTCTCCCTCTCTCTCTACCCCTCCCCCATTCATGCTCTGTCTCAGAAATAAACATTAAAAGAAAAAATTTAAAAAAATTAAAAATAAATAAATAAAGAGGGGTGTGTCTGAGTTGCTCAGCTGGTTGAGAGTCTGACTCTTGATTTTGGCTCAGGTCGTGATCCCAGGGTTGTGGGATCAAGCCCTACATTGGGCTCCGTACCGCGCATGAAGCCTGCTTCTTTCTCTCTCTCTCTCTCTCTCTCTCTCTCTGTCCCTCTCCCCAACTCATGCTCTCTCTCAAAATTAAAGAAAAAAAAAAAAACATTGAAATCAACTAAAGTTTCACTGGGCACATGTATTCATTGGAAAGTTCTTACCAATGACTGAGAGATGAGTTACAGGGCTGTTATGGACTGAATGTTTGTGCCCTCCCCCAGTTCATTATGTTAAATCCCTCACTCCCAATGAAACCATTTAGGGTACAGGATTAATTACAGTTGGGGGTGCCTGGCTGGCTCATTCAGTAAAGCATGTGACTCTTGATCTCAGGGTTGTGAGTTCAAGCCCCACACTGGGCGTGAAGCCTACTTAAAAAGAAAAAAAAGGTTAAATAAAGCCTTGATGTGAGGACTGTGCCCTTCTAAGAGACATAGAGAGTTTGCTCATTCCCTCTGCCATGTAAGCACAGAGAGAAAGCAGCTGTCTGCTTAGGAAGAGTCTTCACCAGGAACCAAACTAGCTAGCACTTTGATCTTGGATTTTTTAGCCTCCAGAACTGTGAAAAATAAAGGAATAAATTTCTGTTAAGTCATCCAGTCTGGGGTAATTTGTTATGGCAACAAGAACAGACTAATAATACATGGGCCAAATGATGATTCTCCAGAAAGAGGAAAGAAAAAAGAAAGTAAATAGAAGTAAAACATATTTCTAGGCAAGAAAAAATAAAAACGCAACTTGACTCAGCTATGATTTGTTCTACTGAAATTAAGAAAAAGGTAATCATAAATGTAGAAAAAGATTCACCCACAAATGTTGACTTTATAATAACAAAAAGGGGAAAACAACCAATAAGAACATGGTTAACTATGTAGATTATACATAACCCTTTAAAACCAAAATATAACAGAAAAAATAGTACAAATAAGTGCTTATGAGCAAAGGAAAAATTTAGTAAATATTAAAAAGTTATGAGTTGGGGCGCCTGGGTGGCTCAGTCGGTTAAGCGGCTGACTTCAGCTCAGGTCATGATCTCACGGTCCGTGAGTTTGAGCCCCACGTCGGGCTCTGTGCTGACAGCTCAGAGCCTGGAGCCTGTTTCGGATTCTGTGTCTCCCTCTCTCTCTGCCCCTCCCCCGTTCATGCTCTGTCTCTCTCTGTCTCAAAAATAAATAAACGTTAAAAAAAAATTAAAAAGTTATGAGTCAATAACAGAATATTAGTACTTTTACCTGGAGCTGAGGAAAATTAAAGTGGCAGTACCCATTAGCTGATCATAAAGTGGAAAGGGAGCATTGTGGCATGTGCTTCTCAAAGTGTGACCCGTGGACCACTAGTAGGAGAATCCCTGGCAGACTCCGAAGCTCCACCTCCCATCCACAGGCCTCCTTTGTTTTTTGTGCTTCACTTCATTGTGCTTCACAGATGTTGGATGTGTTTTTACAAACTGCGGTTTGTGGCAACCTATCAAGTCCGTTGGTGCCATTTTTCCTATAGCATTTGCTCATTTTGTGTCTCTGTGTCACATTTTGGTGATTCTTGTAATGTTTTAAACTTTCTCATTATTATTAGATTTGTTATGGTGATCTGTGATCGGAGATTATAACTTGTTGAAAGCTCAGATGACGGTTACCATTTTTTAGCAACAGAATATTTTTATTTTATTTTTTTAAGTGCATTTATTTATTTAGAGAGGGAGAGCATGTGGAATGGGCAGAGAGAGAGACACACAGGAAGAGAGAGAGAGAGAGAGAGAGAGAGAGAGAGAGGGAGGGAGAGAGAGAATCCCAAGCAGGCTCTGCAGAGCCCCATGCGGGGCTTGAACTCACAAACTGCGAGTTCATGACCTAAGCCAAAACCAAGAGTCAGATGCTTAACCAACTGAGCCACCCAGGCACCGGAGCAATAACGTATTTTTCAATTAAGGTATGTACATTGTTTTTTTAAGACATAATGCTATTGCACACTTAACAGATTATATAGTATAGTGTAAACATAACTTTTATATGCACTGGGAAACCAAAATATTTATGTGACTTTGTTGAACCCACAACTATCTCCTAGGTATGCCCGTATTTTATCAGACTCTCAGGAGTGAACACCCAGCATCTACATTTTAATGAGTTTCCCAATAGATCTTAGGTATACCAGAGTTTGAGAATAAGTGGTATGGCAGAGAATTCCAGCTTTGTAATCAAATATATTCGGGTTCAAACTCTAGCTCCACCAATTATTAGCTTTGTGATAATGGGAAAAAGTTATCTAACTGCACTGTACTTCAAGCTATCTTATCTAAAATACAAAAAAAAGAACATGGCTTATTTGAAAGGCTAACGTGAATAAATGAAATAACATGTGTAGTCTCTAATAGTGGTTAGGACACGTGAGCACTCAATATCTAACACCTATTGTAAAATACAATCAAGAATTGAGAGTTACAATGACAACGTGAAACTGAAAAACATCTGAGCAATGTCTTAGTGCAAGGTTCTCAAACTGATTAGGAGGCAAAGAATCTACAAGTCGGTGTTCTTTACAGAATGCTATATTTGCATATTTAAACCCACAATACAAACTAGGAAATCTATTATGTCAGTGACACAGACAAGTCATATCCATTTGACACTTGTCAGTTAAAAAATGTGCAGTGAAACTAAGCACAACTGGCTGTGTAGAGCATTCCGGAAATATCACCACTAAAGTGATATTGGCCAGCTACAGGTAATCGGAACCTGGGGGGAAAATGTCAAAGAGAAACCTAAAATAGAGAACATTTTATTTATTTATTTATTTTCTGTGAATCAAAAAGCCCATTTTGGGGCACCTGGGTGGCTCAGCAGATTGAGTGTCCAACTTCGGCTCAGGTCACGATCTCATGGTTTGTGAGTTCGAGCCCCGCATTGGGCTCACTGTTGTCAGCACGGAGCCCCCTTTGGATCTTCTGTCCCTTCTCTCTCTGCCCCTCCCCGCTTGCACTCTCTCTCAAAATTAATCTTAAAAAAAAAAACTCATTTTTCGGGATGGCTCAGTTGGTGAAGCATCTGACTCTTGATTTTGGCTCAGATCATGATCTCACGGTTCACAATCTCAAGCCCTGAGTCAGGCTCTGCACTGACAGTGTGGAGCTTGCTTGGGATTTTCTCCCCCCACTGCCTCTCTCAAAATAAATAAATAAACTTTAAAAAATTTATTAAACTATGTTTTTTAAAAAGCCCATTTCTCATTTTGGCAATTCTGATGAATAGAAGTATTCTGTGATAGCCTGTTTGAGAACCACTGTTTTAATCTAACTTCCTCACTTTACATAAGAAAAATTAGACGCCTAATGAGAAAAAATGAAATATGGCCTTTTGTAGCAACATGGATGGAACTGGAGAGTGTGATGCTAAGTGAAATAAGCCATACAGAGAAAGACAGATACCATATGGTTTCACTCTTATGTGGATCCTGAGAAACGTAACAGAAACCCATGGGGGAGGGGAAGGAAAAAAAAAAAAAAAAAAAAAAAGAGGTTAGAGTGGGAGAGAGCCAAAGCATTAGAGACTGTTAAAAACTGAGAACAAATTGAGGGTTGATGGGGGGTGGGAGGGAGGGCAGGGTGGGTGATGGGTATTGAGGAGGGCACCTTTTGGGATGAGCACTGGGTGTTGTATGGAAACCAATTTGACAGTAAATTTCATATATTAAAAAATAAAAAAAGAAAAAAAAAAAAAAAAAAAAGAAAAATTAGAGGCCTAGAAAAGGTTACATGCTTTTCCCAAAACTACCGAAAGTGGAAAAGACAGAATGAGAACCCAGATATTTCAGTTCCCAGCCCCATGCTCCTTCCCTCAGATAATGTCTCCGCTATTTAAGCTCATTCACAAAAGCATATTTTCGGCTTATTTCCACCTAAGTTCAATTTATTGATATAGGTCATATAGGTCATAGTTAGATGACCCATAGTATAATCGCTATAAAAGGCATTCAGTGTAAAATGCTCTCCTGTTCCTGTCTCCCTGCCACCTAGTCCTCCTAGATGTGACCAATGTTGTCCGTTTCCTATGCTAATTTGTTTCTTAAAAGGTGTCTACTTACCTTCGTTCAACAGGTACAGGCAGGGACCAGACCTCCCCCTCGGACGCTGGAAGCTCGTGTTGGGCAGCTTTCAGTGGAGTGTGGTCTAGTTTAAAGCTCTCCAGTGTCTTCATGATATCTTTAACATGCTTAGCTTCCACATTTATTTCCTGCCAAACCTGGTTTCAAAGGAGAATATGACTCTTTAAATATCTGTAACTGATAATTCACTGCCAAGATTAAACTAGGGCCATTTATTACAGATGTTAGAAACCTCCATTTTGACATCGGCTATACTGTAAATCACACCCAAATATTCTGTCAAAATTTTAAGAACGATTAAGTTTTTGTTTTCAATTGCAAGACCAAATGAATTAAATATTCTGAATAATTAAGCCACGTTCCTGACTTATGATTCATATTCAAATTACATAACAAATTGAAGATAGCTATAACTTTATTTTTGGAAAGTTTGAACAATACTTTTCTAAGTTGATTCTCTAATGGTTTTAATGGCATGTGACTGATTCTCAAAATGGTGATGAGAATGCACTAATTTCATAACTCATTAGTGGACTGCGACCCACAGTTTGAAAAACATGGCTTCAGATGAAAACGGCCCAATTCACACACAACCAAGATTGTTTTAAGCACTGCTGATTCAATTTAAAAGCAACGTACACAAAATATTGAAATAAAGTTGGTAATGTTTTGTTTTAAAACTAAACGAGGGGTGCCAGGCTGGCCCAGTTGGTAGAGCGTGTGACTCGTGATTTCAGGGTTGTGAGTTTGAGCCCCATGTTGGATGTAGAGATTA
The DNA here is from genome assembly GCF_024362965.1 of Panthera pardus. Taxonomy (NCBI): domain Eukaryota; kingdom Metazoa; phylum Chordata; class Mammalia; order Carnivora; family Felidae; genus Panthera; species Panthera pardus. The sequence goes on along the minus strand of NW_026526732.1, from coordinate 17,188,461 downwards.
CATAAAAATAAAAAAGTCTTTTAAAAAACAAAGCTAAATGATTTAGTATCTTTACAAAAAAAAGGCTTAGACTTTTAAAATAAAAGTCTCCAGCCTACAGAACAAAAATCTTTCAGTGACAAACTTAAGACTCTATGAAATAAACTATTTCCCTCTTCTGGTAATGTGAGGGACATGCAGACAGATTTAGGGGAAAAGGTTTAAGTTCAAAGAGGTAGGATACTTCTCCCTTTTAAAGAAATTAAGGACAAGTATGGAATACTATCAAAGAAGCAGTTTAGTAGAATCTGAGGGAAATATTCAACCGAGAAGACCAGCTCAAAAAGACTATCAAATTCTGTCATATTTTTTTCCTCTGTGATAAAGTTGAACCTTGTTAGAAATGCCACCTTCAAGTGGACTTATAAGTTCTACACTTTCCAACTGTAAATTTCTATTGGTCCTGAGTGACTAACATTCCTCAAATGGGATTCAAACATAGTCTGCTTCCTAACAGCACGGTACGGTTATAGAAAGTACGGTACCCATGAGACCCGGGTGCCATTTGCAGTTTCAACAACGGCTTAAGAAAGTCCATTCTAATTTTACCAGGTAAAAGGTAAAAAATGTGATTTAGAAAAAAAGGTCAAAATTATTTCTTTCACCTATTAGATTCCAACAACTCTAATTGAGAACTCATAATACCGATGATGGTGAATATAGACTAGTACTAATATAAAAAAAAAATTCAAGTAACATTGTACACAAATCCATGTAACAAATCACTCTTCATGTACAACTGCAAAAAGCCCTGACAACCTCCACGTCTTCTCTTCTGAGTACTTACACCATTAAAACATATAGCAGCCAAGATTCTCACCTGTTGCCATTTCTGCTGCAGATAGGTATCTTTGACTGAATACAGATACTTGTTCATCTGGTCAAGAACTCCCTGGTAATAGACCATGGCAGAGTCATAGTTCCCCAGCAATGCATATTCACGAGCCAGTTTTACATTCTCACTAATCATGAGAAGACTCATGCTCAATTGTAAGCTAAAAAAAAGAAAAGAAAAGAAACATTTTCACAGGTCTCTGAAAAATAAGTTGCAACACAGAGTTTCTTTCAAGTATACTTTCCAGGGCTCCGTCAACATGCTCACAATCACGCACACTGCGCTGTCCACCTCTGTATTTGCTCGTGCCATTTCCACTCCTTCAAAGAAGTTTCTAGGTTCCCATGGGGAAACGAACCCTGATGTGTCAAAGCCCCGCTCAGAGGGCAGTTCTCCCAGTCTGTCTGCCCTCTGAACTTCTCAGTTTGAAATAAACTCTCTGCCTTCAAATGCCCCCTGGCACTTTACTGGGACCTTTCATAGCAAGACATGTGCCTACTCTGAATTACAGTTACTGATATATGTCTTATCTTTACTTGGAGAGCGGGATTTATATCTGAAAGATGTGAGACTATCCTCAGTGCATGACACGCAAGTGTTACTGAACAAGTGCAGAGCAAATGCACAATGTCAGACAGTTTTGGAAGGTGGTTTGAAAACGTGTGTTTTGAAGTTAGAACAATCTTGGTTAGAATTCTAATTCTGACACCTTGGTCAAATCCTTTAACGTTTCTAAGCTTCAGTTTTTCAATATGTAAAACGGAGATAGTACTACTTCCCAAGACGTGCACTATAAGGAATAAATGACTATTTAAAGTATCTGGCATACTATTTGGCAAATAATAGGATGTCAACCTTCCCTGCATCTTCCCTAAAACTATCTCTATCACAGTGTCTGTATTAGTAGGATATGGATATATGGATGTGGCTATAAAGCATCAGAAGTAGGCGCTCGGTAAATGTCAGCTTCGTTGATGCTGACAATAATTGCTGTTACTAACTGCACATAGCATGGTGTAGTTCAAAGTAAGTTAGGGTAGTGGCTCTCAAAATAAAAAGAAATTTGAAACGCACGGTGAAAGAACTGCTCTGAGTTCAAATGAATGAAGTTCCAAGGCTGTGGAACTAGAAAATACAGGAAAGCTGAGAAGAGACAGATGCGTGAAGGAAACGAGATGATTTTTTTCTGACTCCTTTTGTCAGTGGGCTACTCAAACAGCTGTGTCTCACAGATGAACAGAGATGACTTCAATGCGGGGCCCTCTCTAGCTAGCCTAATCTAGCCAGAGGCTTTCCTAAAATTGTGGTTTTGACCCCTCCCTTCCCCACCCCATCTATGGGTCAAGTGGCGCAACAGAGCTTAAGTCTGATAGAGACCACTATGGCTCTTATGTTATTATTTAAATTCTCTAATCGGGGATGAGGTTTTGTGAAAAAGCATGCCAAGCAAAATTCTTGAGTTTAATTTAGTGCAGACTGTTTAGCTAGTGTGCAGAGCAAGGAGAATGATGGCAGACCAACCAGGAATATCTAACAAACACTACATTACACACAGGACTAGAAAGATTTTCTGCCAAATAGACAAGAGAAGGTAATCAAACCCACACAGCCGGAATTAGAGGACTGTATAAAGCAAGATTAACAGGAAATATTGCCGGACAGAAAAGTTAAAAACCAGCACTGCTGTCTATAGCAGAACAGAAAAGGGAGGGTACTTGCTCCCTAGGACAGAGATTACAGGGAGATGGGATCACCTCAGTGGAGACGCAGGGTTGTCAAAATCACACCAAGAGCCTCAGGCTTCCATTCTCGGCCAGTCTTTGGCAGTTCGCATTCTCTAACCAGCAAAAGGCACAACTGCGGGGGCACCCAGGTGCTCAGTCAGTTAAGCATCTGACTTCGGCTCAGGTCATGATCTCACAGTTCGTGAGTTCGAGCCGCACACAGGGCTTTCTGCTCTCAGTACGGAGCCTGCGTGGGATCCTCGGTCTCCCTCCTCTCTGCCCATCCCCCATGCGCCTGCGCGCACTCTCAAAAAAAAAAAAAAAAAAAAAAGTTAAATAAATAAAAAAAGGCGCAGCTGCTGCGCCTCCACCCAGTTAGGCTTAATATATCTCCTGTATTATTTATTAGAATCTTTAATTTTTTACAGACTTTTTAAAGTTTTTTTAAATGTTTATTTATTTTTGAGAGAGAGAGAGAGAGGAGAGACAGAACACAAGTAGGGAAAGGGCACAGAGGGACACACAGAATCCGAAGCAGGTTCCAGGCTCCAGCTGTCAGCCCAGAGCCCGATGCGGGGCTCAAACTCATGAACCGCGAGATCATGACCTAAGCTGAAGTTGGTTGGTTAAGTGAGCCACCCAGGTGCCACTAGACTTTGTGTGTGTGTGTGTGTGTGCGCGCGTGAGAGAGAGAGAGAGAGAGAGAGAGAGAGAGAGAGAGAGAGAGAGAGAAGGCGGGACAGAGAGAGAAGGAGAAGAGAATCCCAAGCAGGCTCCAAACTGTCAGTGCAGAGCCGGATGCAGGGCTCAAACTCCCAAACCACGAGATTATAACCTGAGCCGAAATCAAGAGTAGGACATTAACCGACTGAGCCATCCAGGCACCCTTATTAGGATCTTTAAACCCAAACACCTTTAATCTCAGTATCAGGTTCAATTCCTAAGTAGGGGGCAAACTAAGAAGCCGAGACAGCAACTGGCCCCCTTCCTGAAAACCAATTCTAGAAAAGCCACAGTTACTTTGTAGAAGGTTGATGGATCCTAGAACTGAATACAAAATTCTGAAAAAACACTGAAATACCAGATGGTGATTTTGGTCCCACTGTGTGGGGAGGTACAAGGCAGCTTGGAGGGAAACAGGGCCAGGTTAGATTTTTCTATCTGTGCCTTTCTGAGGTCTATTCTCCTGGGCCATCCTTGCTGACCCTACCCACACTTACTGCTATAGGTCAGAAGAGCAGCTGGATGGAGACATCATGGCAAACCTAGGCCTGGACAGACTGGGGAACTGATAAAAACAGAGGTCAACAGGACAGCTCTGTGAGTGGTCTCTTGCTGCCACTCTTCCATTCAGTTTAGGCTAGACGGTAACAACTAAGAAAGACAGTTCTTAGGAATATCAGTTTCCAGGCTCAGAATCCCTACTGGCAGGATTGGGACAGCACACAACTGGGACATCAGGAAATGATGAAGGTGGTTGAATAAGACAACAGAGACTCAGCATACTGCCCCCCCCCCCCAAGAAAGTAAACATAATTGGGCTAAGCCATCAATTCAAGAAGCTAGATAAAGACTAACAGAGCAGACCAAAAAGTACATGAAGGGAGAAGATAAAGGGCCAAATTTAAATAAAAACAAAGAGGAGAGGAGAGGAGAGTAGAAGAGAGGGGGGGAGAGGAGAGGGGAGGGGAGGGGAAAGGAGAGGAAAGGAGAGGAAGAAAACCCCAAAACACTGGAAAAGACTTTTTAAAAAAAGCAAAATATGAGTCATTAAAAAATTGAGAAGCAAATCTTGGCAAGGCTGATTAAAGGAAAAGAAAAAAGAACATGCAAGTAAATAAAATACAAAATGAAAAAGAGGAAATAACTAGACAGTCTTGAAAGAAAATAATTTTTTTCTCCTTTAAAAATGTTTCTTCTCTTATTTACTAGAAAACGAAGTTAAAAAAATTTTTTTTACATTTATTTATTTTTTTTGAGAGACAGACAATGACAGAACACAAGTAGGGGAGGAGCAGAGAGAGAAGACACAGAATCCGAAGCAGGCTCCAGGCTCCGAGCTGACAGCACAGAGCCCGACACAGGGCTCAAACTCACAAACCGTGAGATCATGACCTGAGCCGAAGTCAGACGCTTAACCGACTGAGCCACCCAGGCGCCCCGAAAATGAAGTTTTAATGAAAGACTTCTACCTTTAAAAAGCTTCAGACCCAGAGGATTTTTTATAGATGGGGTTTACAACTACCTTCTAAATAGAAGGTGATTCTAATCACATAAAAGTTGACTGAGAAAACAACGGAAAAACTGACCAACTCTTTTAGGAGGCTGGGCTCACCTCGATTTCAAAATTGAATAAGAACAAGATAAAGCCCATTTTGCTTATGAACAAAAATAAGAGCTAACAATGTTTCAAAACACACACTATCTCTGATCAAGAATTATCCCAGGGGGCACCTGGCTGGCTCAACTGGAAGAGCATGTAACTCTTGACCTTGGGGTCGTGAGTTTGAGCCCCATGTTGGGTGTAGAGATTACTTAAGTAAATAAACCTTAAAAAAAAAAAGATTTATCGCAGGAAAGCAAAGGTAATTTAAGATCAGAAAATCCACCCTTGGGGCAACTGGGTGGCTCAAGTCAGTTAATGTTGACTGATTTTGGCTCAGGTCATGATCTAAGCCCTGTGTTGGACTCTGTACGGGAAGTGGCTGGTGCCTGCTTAAGATTCTCTCCCCCTTTCCCTCTGCCCCTCCTCCTCCTCCATGCATGCTCTCTCTCCCTGTCTCTTTCTCTTGCTCTCAACAAAAGAAAATCCATTCTGATAATTCCTCATTCTAATGGACAAAAGGACTTCATACGAAAAAAGTAAAGAGAATAAAGGACAATTCATGGAAGGGAAAATCCAAATGGCTACAATCCAAATTCAGCCTAACCAAAGAAACTGTTCTATTAACAGATGAATGCAAATGAAAGTAATCAGAGACCCCTTTTACATTCACCAGATTAAAAACAAAATGGTAAATCTAATAATACTAAGTACTGGCAAGGATTTGGGAAAAAAGAAACCCTCACATATAATGTGTAGACATAAACTGGTATAGTCATTTTGGAGAGCAATCTGGCAGTACTTAGAGAAATTACATATGCAAATATACTACGACCCAGAAATCCCACTCTTCTCTAAATATTCCAGAGGAAGTCTCACACGCAGATCCAGAGACTTGTTTTAGGATGTTAATGACAGAATTATTTGAGAAGTCAAGGAGTTGGAGGCAATCAACCTCAATCAACCTATTCCCTGCTAGAGAAATGGGTAAGAAAATGTGGTGGATGCATACTATGGAATACCATGTAGAAGAGGAAGCAATTGACAAAATTTAAAAATAGCAAAATGCATAGATCATTGAAATACAGGGTTGGGTGAAATAAAACCCAGACACAGAACAAGATTTAGATCACAATAGCATTTTGTAAATTCAAAATATATATACTATATAAAACACTCTTTTGTCAGGGATATATACACATCGAAAAACACATATTAAATATATTAGAATATCTTTGGAGGGTAAGACACAGAATATAAGTGGAGAAAGAAGATGAAGGCGAAGGAAAAAACAAATAATACACACTACAAAAGAAGAGTCTTGTATCAACATATAGCCTCTAAGATGCCCCCTGGTATCCCTACCCTTGTGTAATTACCTTCCCTTGAATATGAGCTTGTTAATAGACAGAATAAGCAAAAATTATGGAATGTCACCTCTGAGATTTGACTGTGACTTCCATCTTGCTCACAGCCTCTTGCTGGCAGCTCTAAGCTGTCCTGTGCAGAGGCTCACATGGCAAAGAACTGAGGGGGACCCCAGGCCAATAGCCAGTGAGGAGCTGAATCCTGCCATCACCATGTAAGGGAGCCTGGAAGCCAATCCTTCCTCAGTTGAGTCTTGAGCTGATTGCAGCCATGACTGCTACCTTGATTACAGCCTGGGAAAGACTCTGAAGCACAAGCACCCAGCTAAGCCATGCCCACAGCCTAACCAAAGAAACTGTGAGATAAAAGTTTGTTGTTTCAAGGAACTAAGTTTTGGAGTAATTTGTTATGAAGAAATATAGCTATGAACTAACTCAAGACTGAGCATCTGAGGTCCAAAAGACAAAAAATTCCATGACCTAAATAGTGATTCCATATCCACTATATATATAATATATATAATATATCCACTGTAAATATTTCATCTTGATAAAAGCTCCATGCCCAGAGACCATGGCTCTATTATTTACTGACCGATCCCCAGCACCCAGAGCCATGTCTGGCACATAGCAGATAATCAATCTTTGAAGGAACGCATACTGCCAGGTTTTTGTTATAACCACTAAGATTTCTTATCTTTGTCCAGTTCCCGACCCTCAGCACTCTCACATTCCTTGGTCCTCAACTCTTCCTGACCAGAACTGTGTGATGGCTCCTACCCTGAAGCTGTAAGTGCCCTACGGTGACACCTAGTCTGGGAAACGATGTTAGAAGAGTAGAGCTGGGGCCAGGCGCTGGCAGTAAACAGTGGCTCTAGAGGAGTTGGGTGTCAAGCCTCTATGTCTTTTCCTTAACTGACCCCCTCCACATCTTTCTTCATGTCCTCCTACTAAAAAACAAATTCTAAATCAAGTTGTTACTTATACATAGGTGCCTCCCCCTACTTTTTGTTTTGAGGGCCATGATTCAAAATCCCAAACCTCGTAGAATTCACTCCAGGCCTTCATTGAAGGTTCTGTGTTATGAGTACTTCTGGTCAGATAAAATTCCTTAGCATCCAATGAATTGGCATTTTCTAACAAACAAATGTAAAAGTCAATCCAAGGCCATATTAAAAATGACCTGAAAAATTCTTGATTATCAAAGAAACAATGTGTTTACTGAAAATAATATCAGGGGCGCCTGTGTGGCTCAATTGGTTGAGCATCCGACTTTGGCTCAGATGGTGATCTCACGGTTTGTGAGCTCAAGCTCTGCATCAGACTCGTAATGCTATCAGCACACAGTCCAGTTTGGATCCTCTGTCCCTCCCTCTCTCTCTGCCCTTCCCCCGCTTGCACTCTCTCTCTCAAAAATAAACAAACAGGGGCACCTGGGTGGCTCAGTAGGTTAAGCGTCCGACTTCAGCTCAGGTCATGATCTCACAGTTCATGGGTTTGACCCCCACATTAGTCTCTGTGCTGACAGCTCGGAGCCTGGAGCCTGCTTCAGATTCTGTGTCTCCCTCTCTCTCTCTGCCCCGCCCCACTTGTGTTCTATTTCTCACTCAAAAATAAATATTTAAAAAAATTAATAAACATTAAAAAAGTCCTTAGTTGATTAAATGTGAGACAAAAATTTTCCTATTCTTCCAGTAGTCTCTAAGAAAGCTTTCTCAAATGAATATCAACACTGCAAATTTATGAGATTCTCAAATGTCCAAGAATATAACCTTATCATTTCTAAAACTACTCTGCAGAAGTACAGAAATGAGGTCTACCTAGCACAATATCTGGCAATTAAAAAATATTTTTTTAAGTTTATTTATTGTTGAGAGAGAGACAGAGCACGAGCAGGAGAGGGGCAGACAGAGAGGGAGACACAGAATCTGAAACAGGTTCCAGGCTCTGAGCTGTCAGCCTGTAGGGCTCTAATCCACAGACCTTGAGATCAAGACCTGAGCTGAAGTCGGATGCTTAACCAACTGTGCCACCCAGGCACCCCAATATCTGGCAATTTTTGAAGAAATTAATATATTTGGAGAAAAGCCTATAGACCAAATTTTAACCACCATGAACAGTAAAGACTATCCACTGGTTCAATTAATAGAACACTTATAAAAATGAGATTGTCCACAGGGCAGCTGGGTGGCTCAGTCAGTTAAGCATCCAACTCTGACTTTGGGCTCAGGTCATGATCTCTCAGTTCGTTCACTCTGTGCTGACAGTGTGGAGCCTGCTTGAGATTCTCTCTCTCCCTGTCTCTCTGCTCCTCCCGCATGCTCCTTTCTCTCTCAGAATAAATAAATAAACTTAAAAAAAAATTTCCTTAAATAAAAATGAGATTGTCCAGAAAGTCAGATTCACGATTAGACATTATCAAAGAGAAAAATAACCATAGGTGATGTCTACTTTATCTCACAAACTTTTCCTTTACATTATCCTATCAGAACCAACCTTTTGCTTACATGGCTTGTGCATTTATTTTAGCTGATGACTAAATCAATTTATCTAAACTAAGTAAGATGCAACGTGAAATTTTAATTCAAGTAACAGAGTCAAAATTTTTACTTTATTTTATTTTTAAAGTTTATTTCTTTATTTTGTCAAGCAGGCTCCACACTGTTGGCACAGAGCTCGACTTGGAGCTTGAACCCATGAACTGTGAGATCATGATCTGAGCCAAGATCAAGAGTCAGACACTGAACTGAGTCACCTAGGCGCCTCCAGAGTCAAAACTTTTAAATAATAAAAAATATTACAGCAAAATTTCTAACAAACTTAATATTTGCTGTGGTGTGGTATCTCCACAAAGAGACTTAGAGTATCGTTTTCTCCACCAGGATTAGGGGAAAGAAGTGATCAAAGAGACGGAAAAAGAATAGGCAACAGATCCAGTGAAGAAATGGGCAGGGGCACCTGGGTGGCTCAGTCGGTAGAGCGTCCGACTTCGGCTCAGGTCATGATCTCGTGGTCTGTGAGTTCAAGCCCCGCATCAGGCTCTGTGCTGACAGCTCAGAGCCTGGAGCCTGTTTCGGATTCTGTGTCTCCCTCTCTCTCTGCCCCTCCCCTGCTCATGCTCTGTCCCTCTCTGTCTCAGAAATAAATAAAACATTTTAAAAAATTAAAAAAAAAAAAAAAAGAAATGGGCAAAAGACATGAATAGACACTTCACCAAAGAAGACATCCAGGTGGCCAACTGACACATGAAAAAATGCTCCACATCACTTATCATCAGGGAAATACAAATCAAAACCACAATGAGATACCACCTTACACCTGTCAGAATGGCTAACATTAACAACTCAGGCAGCAACAGATGTTGGCAAGGATGCAGAGAAAGAGGATCTCTTTTGCATTGTTGGTGGGAATGCAAGCTGGTGCAGCCACTCTGGAAAACAGTATGGAGGTTCCTCAAAAAACTAAAAATAGAGCTACCCTATGACCCAGCAATTGCACTACTAGGCATTTATCCATGGGATACAAGTGTGCTGTTTCGAAGGGACACATGCACCCCCACCTTTATAGCAGCACTATCAACAATAACCAAAGTATGGAAAGAGCCCAAATGTCCATCGAAGGATGAATGAAGATGTGGTATATAAATACAACGGAGTATTACTCGGCAATCAAAAAGAATGAAATCTTGCCATTTGCAACTACGTGGATGGAACTGGAGGCTATTATGCTAAGTGAAATTAGTCAGAGAAAGACAAAAATCATATGACTTCACTCATATGAGGACTTTAAGAGACAAAACAGAGGAACATAAGGGAAGGGAAACAAAAATAATATAAAAACAGGGAGGGGGACAAAACAGAAGAGACTCATAAATATGGAGAACAAACTGAGGGTTACAGGAGGGGTTGTGGGAGGGGGGATGGGCTAAATGGGTCAGGGGCGCTAAGGAATCTACTCCTGAAATCACTGTTGCGTTATATGCTAATTAATTTGGATGTAAATTTTAAAAAATAAAAAATAAAATATAATCCACACACACACACAAAGAATAGGAACAGATGCAAACATCTGAGTTCTAAGATTCCTACTCTCTCCCAAAACAACAAATATGGGGACCTCCCTACTCCACACCTAAAAAAACGAGACCATATCCACTCAATTTTAAGGAGTTAGACTGGGCTCCACTAATAAGTGCAGTTTTTACTGTAATGTGCATAGGTCAGTCATTCAAGAAATATTTACAGAGCACCTACCCCGTTGCAAGGAATCGCACGGAAGACAAAAATAAGAACTAAACCTGGGCGCCTGGGTGGCTCAGTCAGTTAAGTGCCCAACTCTTATTTTCAGCTCAGGCCATGATCTCACGGTTTGTGGGTTCAGGCCCTGCATCAGGCTCTGCACTGACAGCACAGAGCCTGCCTGGGATTCTCTCTCTCCCGCTCTCTCTCTGCCTGTCCCCCGCTTGTGCTCTCTCTCTCAAAAATAAATAAACTTAAAAAAAAGAAGAATTAAACTTTTAAAACCTTGATGTTTAGAAGAAGGGACATCATTTGATCTATCCTAGGTGTTATTCTTTAGTTACGAAAAAGAAACAAGCATAACATATTATTAAGCTCAGGCTAAAAAATCAACATCAATGTTAAAAATATTTATCTGTAAAACTGATGTCCTAAAATAAAAACAAATGAACCTCAATCATACATTTTCTTGAAGGCATTTCAATAAATCAAGTGTGTGTAACTCTAAAAGTGACAACACACTATTAAGCAACGTTCAGAATGTTCATCTCTGGGATATAAAAACAACCATAATGCTAATTTACAGTCAGTCACTAATGATTATGAAAAAATACAATAAATGAGTGACCCGTGACCAATTACAGCATGGCATGCATTTTTCTTACCTTTATAATCATCATATGATTAATGCTCAAGAAGCATGAGAAAGTTATCAAAAGAGTGCCAAAAGAAAAAAAAACTGCTCAGGAAAAAATAATACACATATATATATTTGGTAAACTTTCTCTCAGTTTCCCCTGAATAAAACAAAAATAAATCAGTGAATATAACAATTAAAATGTAATTTAAAAGCTATATTCAAATTGTGCCAATAAACACCACAAGCAAAATCTATTTAGCATGTTATCAACACTGACCATATTGATTTGATACACTATCTTTTTAACCAGTCAGTAGCTAAAAAGAACCCAAACCACTGTTGTAAAGGGAAATTCAACAATGTTAGTACAGTAAATTCTACAAAATTCTCTAATTCTTAGTGTTTGTCAGAACGGTGACACCGGTATCAAAATATTACGCAGAATCTGTTGTATAATATGCCTACTATTGAATCTGTAAAATGTAAAAGATTCTCCAATAACCAATGCCATGGAAGAGCTGTGCATAGCTTTCAGCAGTCTAGGAATGTTGGAAATTGATCAGCACTCCCCCCCTCTTTTTTTTTTTTTTTTTTAAGGCATGATACAGGCCACAAGTTAATAGCAATACAAAATAAAGAGTTCTGCCACTATTTCTGTGTGAGAATTTACTGATTACAGATATCATCTCCTTTGGAAAAGACAATAGGGCTGCACAATGAGACATTTAGGCCTCTGAACTTTACAAGAATCTTTCTTGCCACCGGGGTGTTCTATCATTGTGGCAAACATCTATCGCACACATTCTAAAACAGTAGGAATGTTTCCAGCAGTAACCAAAGGTCTGATTTCAAAGAGCAACACATAAGTGAATGCTTTGAAGAGAGAAAGATGCAACATTGTGCTGCTGGAATTTAGTAACTGATATAAAAATGGCACTTGGCAGTTAAAAGTTATTTTTTATTAAATAAGGGCTGAGACTATTCACTGTAAGGCACTTAAGGGTCCACGTTTATCTCTAATTCCGTCACCGTAGAATATGCCATATGAAACGATGTTTAGAGGGATACATTTTCTAAAGTTCCGACTCTAAACAAAAAGGGCCAAAAGCCTCCCAGAGCACGCCTGGCTCCAGAATAAATAAGAAAGAATATCCTCAACGCTATCACACCAACCCAATAAAATGTAAGAAAAGAAGCTGCATCCCAATGTCAAGGCTTTCGAGGTTTTTCAGGGGTGAGGGTTTGGGGACGGGGGCGTGGATGGATTCAGGAGAAATCCGCTCAAAAAAGCGAAGAAATAAAGAAAGACGTGTTTTTCCGGCCAGAGACGTCTCTAATGACACAGGCCTAGAAATGGGATCGCCAAGAGCCCCCCAAAGTCCTCGGCTGGACAGGATTCCTCAGGCAGGGGAACCGTCACCTGAGCCACAGGTGTCAGCGACAACATCAAGGACCTAAGAAAGACCTCAGTGCAGGCAAGGGCAGGCTCTCACAGCGGGATGCGCAGAGGGCTCCCATTGTCCGCCCCTAATCCCTCGCCGAGCTGGCCACGGGAGTCGGGGATCCCAGGGCACCGGGAGAGGCAACACTCACCTGTGCCTGCCGAAGCTCCTCGGGAAACCGCCCACCGCCAGGCGGAGGGGAAGGGCCGTGCGTGGCTCGAGGCGGCAAGGAAGCAGGGCCCAGCCCAGTCCCAACCCCTCTGCCCCGTTCACGGACCCAGCACTGCTGGGTTCAACAGTCACAAGCCCCGGCGCTGCTTCACCTCGCCGAGAATTTGAAGGCAAACCCGCCAGGGTCACTTCCGGTGCTGGGGGTGGCCTCGTCAACTCCGGCGCACGCGGGGCGACGCCCCGGGAGCGAGGACGCCGGGCAGCGTGCGCGCGCCGGGCGCCGGGCGCCGGCCGGGGCCTGGGCAGGGCAGGCGGGGGCGCGCCTGCGCAGTGAGCGCCGCCTCGTGGAGGCCGTCAGGGTGGAGGGAAGTGAGGGTTGGAAAGGTTGTAACCGTAGCACGTATCCTACCTCGGTATTTTTTCCGAAGTTCTTCCTCCTTTTTCCTCCCATTTGGTTTTCTCCACACTCCTCCGAGGATAGGAAGTCAGAGTGTCATTTTACAGGTGAGTGTCAAGGGCCAAATGATTTGTTTATGACAAAGCCAGTTTTAGAACCAAATACGCAGAATTCCACTTGAGGCGCCTGTCACAGCATACGATGAATAAAATAGGGAATCGGTAAAGAAAGATATTCGGACCTGCTGCTAGTGGAATTTTATTTTCTTGAAAAACAATTTTTTTTTTGGTCATCGTTTTAATACAACCAGACAACACACAATACTACGATGTTTCACAATTTATAGATACGTACTCGACAGTGCTGTTGGCCATGCTTCGTCCAGTCTTAATCACCATTTTCTCCCTCCAACTAAGGTGGAATGAGGCCCTAGATAACGTTTTCCTGTAGGAGTGCATGGGAATTAAAATTCTAATCTTAAATCATCGCAGTAATTTAACACAGATTTATATAAAGGCAATTCAAGGAAAATATGTCCATTTAGTCCACAAATATTTATTGAGCCACTACTATGCTATTGACATTGTTGTAGGCATTGATGGATCAAAACAAAACAAAACAAAAAAACTAGAGCTTAAAGTCCTACCTAAGTAGAAGATAATAGTTTTGCTATGGTGGCTAGGAACTCCATTGTAATGAAGCACTGGAAACTATAACTAGTATATCTTAAAAAAAAAAAAAAAAACCAAAAAAACAATTAGGGGAGGTACATATTAATTACCCTAGTTAGGATGAATCAACCTTCATCTTTTATGTATGCAAATGTATGGTGAGTTAGAAAGCCCATTTATACTTTGAAAACTTCTCAAAACAGGGGCACCTGGGTGGCTCAGTCCGTTGAGCATCCCACTTCGTCTCAGGTCATGATCTCACAGTTAGTGAGCTCGAGCCCTGCGTCGGTCTCTGTGCTGACAGCTCAGAGCCCAGAGCCTGCTTCCCATTCTGTGTCTCCCTCTCTCTGTGCCCCACTTCTGCTCTCTCTCTGTCTCCAAAATAAATAAACATTAAAAAAAAATTTAAAAAAAAACTCAAAACAAAATGAATACATATTATATGATTCTGTTTATATGAAATTCTAGAACAGGCAAGACTAATCTATAGTAATAAAAAGCTGATCAGTGTTTGCCTGAGGCTGGGAGGAGGGATGGAAAAGGATTAGACTTCATGGAGGCATAAGGAAATGTTTTGAGGTGATGAAAATGTTAGGGTATTGGTTACACAGATGTATATATTTATTAAACTTCATCAAAGAATACACACAAAATGGATGTGCTTTATTTTATTTTTTAAGTAAGCTCCAGGCCCAGGAAGATCCCCTGGGATCAGTGTATGCCCCAACGACTGAGCCAGTCAAGCACCCCAAAATGGATGCATTTTATTGTGCATAAATCATACCTCAATGAAGTTTTTTTTTTTTAATGTTTATTTTATTTATTTATTTTTTTTTGAGAGAGAAAGAGAGAGTGCAAGCAGGGGAGGGGCAGAGAGAGAGGGAGACAGAGAATCTGAAGCAGGCTCCACATTGCCAGCGCAGAACCTGACATGGGGCTTAAACTCAACAAACCATGAGATCATGACCTGAGCCAAGGTCAGACGCTTAATCAACCGAGCTACCCAGGCGCCTCAGTTGATTTTTAAAGTAAAAAAATAAATAAATAAACCTCCGGAGTGGCTTACATTCACTAGTTCCGTTTCTTCACTAGTTGTACTAGTTAGGGAAGACAAGGCTAAGCGGTAGTAGCCGCTAAATCAGAGGTTTCAAACGACAGGATTTGTTCTTTTAAATGGTAGTATAAACATTTTCCCTTATACCAAAAAAAGTGTTTCATTCCAGGATAAACTGGCTTTTTGGGCTATCTAGATGATCCAAAAGGCTGGAGAATCTGAAAGTAAAAAAAAAAAAAAAAAAAAAAAAAAAAAACGTGCTTGGAAGCACCGTCCTTTGAGGACTCATTCTCCTTCAGGCAGCAAAATGTCAAAAAAATTAACTGGCTCAAAAATTATATTGAGAAATCAACAAGAGGAGTTAGTTATAGCTTGGAGAAAACAATTTGAGAACAGATGACACTGAATGTGGCTAGATTAATAATTCTGAAGTTTCCCTGGAGTTATTATTTTTTTTAATTTAAAATCTTTTTAAATGTTTATTTATTTTTGAGAGAAAGACAAGTGTGTGAGCAGAGGAGGGGCAGAGAGACAGAGACAGAATCCGAAGTAGGCCCCAGGCTCCGAGCTGTCAGCAGAGAGCCCGACATAGGGCTCGAACTCACAAGCCGTGAGATCATGACCTGAGTCGAAGTAAGATGCTTAACTGACTGAGCCACCCAGGTGCCCCTGAAGTTTCCCTGGAGTTATAATAGAACTCTGAGTTTACCAAAGGGGCTATAAACTTGTGCTCCTTTTAACACGATTTTTTTTTTTTTCTCATTTACTATGTTCATAGCAGAGTGGATGCAGGCACTGGGACCCTTGGCAGTAGGGGGGAAAAATGAGATAATCTGCACAACTTGTCTGGATATGACACCTGCTACTTCTGCCCACATCTCATTGGCCAGAGCAAGTCATGTGACCAAGCCTGACTTCAAAGGGATGGGACTGTGCAACTCTGCAGTGTGCTCTGAAGAAGAAAAAGAGAATGTGTGTTCCACAGTCATGACTACACTAGACATTTCTTCTTTTACAAGGGTGGCTCCTACAACCACCAGCCTTCTAAAGTGATTGTGTCCAAACTGGGACTCAGAAAATTATTTATTATTATCACTCATATAATAATAATGAGTGATAATAATAAATATTCAATAGGAAAAATGGAGCCATGCAAGTTTTCAAATGAAGGCATAAGTTATATAGCAAATAGGGAGATTAATTTGGCAGCTGTGAGTAGGAAGGTTTGGAGGGGAGGAAGAAGATTGGGAGACTTGCAAGAGGTGTGGTGACATGTGGAATTGCACAGAGAGAAAGTTCTAGAAGAAATAAATACATTAAATCATTTTTTAATTTAAATTTTTATTACTTATTGTTTTATTTCTTAAATTTAAATTTAAAACAATTTCCATTTCATCAGAGAAATCTAAAAGGACTTTTCAGACCACTTTATTAATTGTACTCACCTGGTCAATTGCATCTGGCAGTCCTTTTTCGCATACTTCAAAAATTTGAGCCATCTCTTAAGATACAGAGTATATATATATATGAGAACATTCTTTTTTTTTTTTTTAATGTTTATTTTTGACAGAGAGAGCATAAAAGCAGGGGATGGGCAGAGAGGGGGGTGGGGGGAGGGAGACACAGAATCCAAAGCAGGCTCAAGGCTCTGAGATGTCAGCTCAGACCCCGAGGCAGGACTTGAACCCACAAACCATGAGATGGTGACCTGAGCTGAAGTCAGATGCTCAACCAACTGAGCCACCCAGGCCCCCAGAGAAAATTCTACCCATGAGTAAGAATACTGAATTACTATATTCTGTTAAAATATTTGCAGTAACCAACTGGGGCAGATCCCCAGTGTTGTTCATTAACTTTATTATAGGGGTGCCTGGGTGGTGCAGTCGGTTAAGCATCCGACTCTTGATCTCGGCCCAGGTCATGATCTCACAGTTCGTGGGTTCAGGCCCCGCATCGGGCTCTGCACTGATGGTGCAGAGACTGCTTGGGATTCTGTCTCTTCCTCTCTCTGCCCCTCCCCTGCTTGTGCTCTCTCTCTCTCAAAAATAAAAAAATAAACTTAAAAACATTAAAAAAACCCCCACTTTATTATATACACCCTTCCATCACAGTCCTGCTACTCCCAGACTGCTGAATACTACAGGGGGGAAAAAAAATCACACCACCATGAAGATTGATGCACAACTTTGTAACTTCCAACCCACCCGAAGCATATTTTTCTTCATGTTTCCCCTCCATTCTCTCTGTTACTCTTGACATTAGTTATTTCAAACTTTCACCACTTTCCTCAAGCCAGCTACCTACCCATTTCTGTCATCTCAGGAAATCACTACGTCTCCACCCTCAGAGAAGATAGAAGCTATTAGGTCGAAATTCCCTCAACTTCAGGAGAGAATTCCCTCTGCAGAATTCTCTGCCTGAGGCAGAGAATGCCATCCAGCCACCAAATACTCACTTTCCTTACTTAGTAACAGAACCAACTTGACAAAATTGGGCCATCTGGAATAAGAACCACATTTCCAGACTCTTACGCAGCTAGGTGTGGCCACAGATCTAACTTCTGGCCAGTACAAGTGTCATGTACAACTTGGAGGAAGGCACCTTAAAGGGAGGGGCCCTGAAACCCCCCCTTATTCCCTGTCACCATCCCCTCTTTTTATCAGATTAGAACAGGGGAAAGATGGGAGACAGTATATATAAGCAGCTAAGTAACCTTTAGGAAAGAAGCCCTATGATGGAGGTGGCAGAACTGAACACACGAAGTGTGGACTGCCAGCTCGGATGTTGTATTTCTAAGCAGTGATCGTTTGCATTTTATATGCAGTAAACCCAATTCCAGTACTTTTACCCTCCAATTTACACATGTCTCTACTTCACACTGCCCTTTGTTTTTTGCCTCTCATTTCGGTGAAAGTGAATCTTCCTTTGTCTATGCCCAGGTCCCTCACTTGAACTTAGACTTTTTTTTATTTCCACTTTATGTCTTCGTATTTATATGGTTAAAACTCAAAAATAATACAAAAGATTATATAATGAGAAGTCTTCCTCCTATTCTTGCCACCCTAGAAATCCAGGTCCCATCCCCAGAGACAAGCAATGATATCCAATTCATTAATTCCCTTCCAGACGTCTTTTTATCATACATGCAATGAAATAATGCAATTTATTGGCCCTCTCATGCGCTTTCTCATATTCTGCCAGTTTATGTCTTCAATCAAAGGACAGTCTCTTTTTGTTATTTTTTTTTTAATATTTATTTTTGAGAGAGAGACCGAGCACAAGTGGGGGAGGGGCAGAGAGAGAGAAAGACACAGAATCCGAAGCAGGCTCCATGCTCTGAGCTGTCAGCACAGAGCCTGATGTGGGGCCTGAATCCACAAACTGAGATCATGACCTGAGCCAAAGTCGGACACCTAACCAACTGAGCCACTCAGGCGCCCCTCTTTTGGTTATTTTATAGCTTCCATTTTCTTGTTGGGATTTCCTATCTTTATATTTGTTATGAGAGTACTTTTCTTTAGATCATTGTGCATAGTTATAAGAGCCATTGTACTGTCTTTGCCACTTCCAGACGTTAGAATAGGATCTTAGAGTTGACCTCCACTGTTTGTTTTCTTTTGAGACTAGGTCATATTTTTTGTATTTCTTTGTAGGTCAGGTAATTTTGAAGTGTATCCTGGATATTGGATATGTTGTGTTATATATCCCCTGTTTCAAATCTGTGATGTATCTCTGGAGGTGGTGTTTGTTTGGGTGGTGGTTGTTAAGCAGGCAATTAGATTTGATCCACTTTCTGTTGGGCAGCACCTCAAATACCAGTTTAGTCCTTTTGTTCTTGGATTCTTCCTCACAGATGTGTGGCTAATGATTCAGCTAGAGATTTGGGCCTTTCTCAAGCGATGTATCTTGAAAATTAGATACCCCTCGAGTGCCACTCCTCTCTGCCAAGGGTTGTCTTCGATCCAGAATCTGCCTGCTCTTGGTTCCACTCAGTATCTTTAGGCGGATGTTTTTGGATTTTCCTCCGAGTTTAAAGTAATTATATGAGATAAAGTCAATCCAGTGGGAGCTTACTTGGTCATTCCTTTTCTCTAACATCTCAGTCCAGGATGGACATACAGCCCCACATCACACAGTCTCTCAGGTAACCAGGTTCTATTCATTTTGTTGATCCACCACCAGGGTGTTTTCCTAGCTCTCACGATCAACAGTCACCAGTCCGTCCCTGTTCCATACTGTGGGAAAAGGGGAAAAGCAAGTGGAGGGCAAGCAGTATCAACTTTAAGTGTATGAACTTTAAGTATCACATACGCTCATATCCCAAGGGCCAATCACGTGGCCACACCTAATTACAAGGGAATATGAAAAACATGTGGTCGCTTAGGACAGTCAAAATTGGACAGGGATGGGGGCTCTATCCGTAAAAGACAGAATGACAGAATGGATGTGGGGGAACGAGAGCGACATGTGTCATGAGTCAACCACTGTGAGAGCTAAGTACTCATGAGAACCCCTTTTTCCAATACAGAAAAATTTAACCCCTCTCCAGGGGAAACAACTCAAAGTTCCACCCAGATTCTGAATCCAGCAGTATGTTTCAGATCTCTGGATCTTCTAAGTAGGAAGAAGGAGAGATTAGGTATTAAAGAGAACAATAACTGCGTATATTTCAGACATAAATTTGATATCTCTTCTCTACCCTTCACACACATAAACAGATACAATTTTTGTGTGTTTGGCTTTGGCATAACAAAGTAGAGTCACAAGCATACCAAACAAGGGTCTACAATGTAGTATAATGAATCATAGGAATAATGCAACTTACATCAACTATACAACAGCCTCATGTAGACCAAATACAATTTTATAAAGAAGTGCAAACATGAGGATAAAGGACACTAAGAGTGATGGTAATGCTTGAAAAAGGATAAATAAAACTAAAAATGTGTTCATCTGTAGAAAGTTGATTTATACATAATATCAATATATGTATTAGAATTATAATATCAATATATGTATTTTCTCTGGTAGGCAATCATGTGATAAAGGACTGCAAATAAAGGAAAAGACATTTGTCAACTACATATTTAAAAATTTTTTAAGTGGACTCAAATGATACTAAATGAGGAGTTTAATAATTAGAAAAGTTTAAATCTGTGCTGATCTAAAGGAAGCCTTCAACACGAAATATATATTGTACTTATGTTGGGCAAAATGAAAACATTTTACGGGTTACTTTACTCAGTTTGCCTTAACCTAACTAGGTATTATCATTATATATATTTTAACTCCAAAACATCAAAGTTTTAATCACAAATTTTCTCTAATAACGATTCAAATCAAACTACATAGATGGCTTAAAAATCAGCTCTCCACACATAATTGAAAGATCTGAATTCTTTTTTTATTATTATCCCAGCAAATGTTACACTAGAGAAAATGATTGGGAAAATACAAATACAGTCATTAAAAACACAGGCTGATTATTCATATCTATTACATTCAGAAGTATGCAAAACAATTTAGTTATATTGCAAAGCTGTAATTCCTTTTCCTAACAAAGCATTATTTTATAAAACTGTAGTACTGTATTGATTCAATTTTAATACAAAATACTTATATACACAATATAAAAGTAAACTGTGGTATAGTGCCTTCCACAAAGGGATATATTAAGGCGCTTTACAAACATACCAATATGTTGACTCAAATTACTTTTTGCTTTAGATTAAAACAAACAGGCTAAATAAATGTTTCACTTTAAATACCAAAGGGATTTTTGTTTATTTTTTGTATATTAAAGAAAAAATTTCTAAAGTACCTTAGGTAACAGCAGCAGCAATATCTAAAAATCCTCCCACTGTATTCTCTAATTTCTAACATATTATTAAGTCAGAATAAAACATTTCCACTCACAGTTTTGCACTTTGCAACAGCAGAAGGTAATAACTTTTTTAAAAAGTCAATCTCAAAGTGACTTCTTAGTCATACATTCTATGGTTCCTATTACAAATAAGGTAGAAAAGATACAGCAATAGGGCCTGCCTTAGGATGTCACTGGACAATACATAATAGTATCTACAGTTACATAATTATAGAACACATTTTATAAATACTATTAATATACATAAAAAGGGGGTAAGTATAAGAAAGACAGCAAGTTGTCAAATGAGTGGGAAAATGATTTTAAGAAGAAAACATGTATAACCAATGTTTTCACTCTATTTCAATTGAAAGCATATAGATTTTTTACGTTGTTCTCCTATTTTTGGTCAGGAAGCACCAGATTCTATGCTAGAAGAACCAGATATAGTTTGGGAATAGGAGAGCTAATAAGTATATCCAAACCGTTAGAACTGCAGACACTAAAGGCTTGCTTTAGATAAACACAGAAAGCTCATATCGTCAGAGGAAATTTTAAAAGAACACACGATTTGTAGTGTCAACACAGATTTTGTGGGGAGAAATGGGGAGGAGACAGCACCTTAGTTTTCCTAGAACATGAAGGTAACAAAGTTGGTTCTTACGGCATTGTACCACAATCCAGAAGTAAAACAACCAAGTGGAAATTTCAATAAATCTGACTGAGAAAAGCCAAAGAGCCAGAGGGATATCTTAAAATTTGAGTAGTGAGCTAAAAATTCTTGAACTATTTTGTTTTGCATAGGATTTTATACGACTAATCAAATGTTCCATGAAGTGAAGACTGCCAACTCAGTATAGTGCCTTTTCTTACAATTCTCTAATGATTAGAAGTCCTTCAGAAATATTTCCGTATCAAGCCTGTAACAAGCCAAACATGTATTTCAGTGCCCTCAAGTGTATGTTTAAAACGCCTTAGTGCCGTACCAGCGTGAGAAAGGCATTCCTGGGGATACGTTATCACATGTACAGAATTTTTCCATCACAAATTATCAGTGTTTATACAAGATGTGCTAATCTGAGTACTAACCAGTAAATTTAAAGCAAAGTTCTGAGTTTAGCGTATCAGTGTTCTTACAGGCCAGAGGTCCTTAACCAAGTTTGTGACAGTTTTCAACATGTCCAGAATCCCTAAGACTGCACGCAGCATCATATGTGTGTGTGTTAACGTGCAATTTTCTGGGAAAAGAGTCCGCAACTTTCATCAGACTCTCAAAAAACCCAACGAACCCCAAAGACCCACCACTACACACAGTGGGGTATGCAGCGGTTTACAAGCTGAGCTCTGAGACAGCCACCTATGGAACGGTGCAAGAGTGAACTAATGAATCTTCTCTGCCCTCCCCATTCAACTGGAACAGCTTTGCCTTTACTTTCACTTACATATAGGATTTCCACTAGCTTGTTTCCATTAGTTTGAAAATCACTAAAATGATGCCTCTTCTTATCTACACATATACAATTTTGATAAAACAATTCCCTATCAGAGGAGCTTAAAGGAAAGGAACTAAAATACAAATTTTACTAATGTCAGAATAGAGCCCTTTTCCCCTTCCTAAAAAATAAGCTAAATGTATTTTGGTATGAAACCACAAGTGTTCCTTAAAACCTAAACATTATATATACATATATATGTATATATAATAGGCATGCTGAAAAACGTATTATTTCACCTTAAATTAAGTCAGGAGGATTTGAATTTTCTACTAAGACCACTATATAACTTTTTCTAATTACTAACAGACACCTTAAGAGTTAAATAATTTTTTCTGCCCATAGGTAAAATACTGCCAAATAGCCAGATTTCCTTTGCCAATAACAACTTGTATATACAGCACTGTTCTGAAAGAGGAAACATGTAACATTACTGATGACATAATCAAAACTGTCACTATGCAGAAAAAGTACTTTTCTAGTGAATACCCACAAATAATTTTTCTACTTAAAGTTTCTTATGAAACTGAAAATAATCTTTCTGCTTAGGATGGTCGAAACTTAAAAAAAAAATTCGAAGTAAAAATATGAAAGATCTTAGCATCCGGTATTGTAAATTTTGACTTATGGCATCTTTTTTCCCTTTTAAAACTAGAAGCAGCATTAAAAATACCAGCATAGAAAGAAAAATGGTAGTGCTTTGCTTCTTTTAAAGTCAGTCATTCTTGAGAAATAAATGCTAGAAGAGTAAATATTCCACAGAGGGGAAAAATAAGAAAGAGAAAATGCAGTATTTTTTCTTCTGATGAGCATACTGTTTCAACCCTGTATTTCTTAATTACAAGATGTAAATTATCAGATTAGCCTAAGAACACTCATCACCATAATGGCTTAATTTCTATAGCTTATTTTGTACCAAAAACCAGGATACGGGGTAAAAAAAAAAAAAAAAAAAAAATCTGTAAATGTGGGGTACATTTCATATTTGGTTAAAGCAAGATAAAACTGTCTTTCAAAAAAAATTCAAATATTCTTGTCTTTTAAAATTATTTAGTGTATGTACAAATAGATACCAGGTTTCTCCTTTTAAACAAAGCACTATTTTTTTTTTTATTTTTAAGTACTTTAAGTACCAAGAACTGACTATAATATTCAGTTCATAATTTATTTTCTTTATAACAATTTTTTTTTCTAAATTACTGATTAAAAAGGCTGGAATAAATTAACATTTAAAAAAGATTTTCCATAATTTAGGAACATAAAATATTGTACACAGAGCACTCATACATAGCTCTGTCACATTTGCATAATTTTACTCTCGGAGCCTCAAAAAACTCTGCGTTTCAGGTCTTTTTGCAAATCCTCATTACATTTCCTAGTGTGTTAAACATACACTAGATCACGATTTTTGATCTCTGAGCCTGTGTGTTGATCATCTTCATCTGACTGTTGCTCTGAGCCTTGTGAATTAATATATTCATATTCAATAGGCTTTGGATAATTATATGGGTAGCCATTGTCATCAAAAAACCTCCGAAAGGTAAATTCGTAGAAAGCATGTTCAGGGTGCTTTCCATTTTTATACCATCCGTTGAGAGTGTCGTTTACATTTTCTTCCTCATTATCATCACTCCATAACTTATCAGGATCAACAGGATCAAAATTTGATGTATCTGTTGGGTGTGTGATTTTAGGAATGTATGAAGCAGATTGCTGTCTCAGGTCACTGGAGAAATCAATTGTTTTAAAAAATGGATGAGCTTTTATTTCATCAGCTCCATTCTTGCCTAAGCGATCTTCTGGTCCTCGGCAAAGTTTAATAATAAGATCAGAGGCTTCAGGACTCAGTTTAGCTTGAGGTGGAATGTGAAGAGATGTTTGCCAGTTGATAACCTTTAAAGAGGATTTTTTAGAAATTAGGAGGGAAGAGGTAAATAAGAAAAAAATGTCCTCCAAGTTTTATACCAAAGCCTTACCTATTTTTATCTTTAAAAATAAATTGCACAGTATTCTGCCTTCCTTACCTTTAATAATGAATGAATCGCTGATGGGAAATAACCTTTCCTCCCATTCCCTCCCCCCAGGCAACTTATACTCATATTTTAAGACTCACTGTAAGTTTTAGCTCCCCTGTTAAGCTCTTCTACCTATGGCAGAAATGACAATTTCCATTGCGCTGTCCCGTTCCATGTGTTTACTGGTATCATAGTACAGACTTCGTGGGACCTGTTCTGTCTATGTCCTTCTACCACAGATAAAATTCCATAAGGCTATAGATCATGTTTTGTCTTTGTATTTCTTAGTGCTTGGCAAGTTGCCTGGCACATCGTTAATAGATGTTCAATAAATATTTATTCTGACTTTGAATAAACCAGAATGAGGGAGAGAGGGAGGGAGGAAGGGAAGAGAGGGAAGAACGGAAGAAAGGTAGTAGGTAATCAAGAAATATTTTTTACTATTGAGTTTTGAAAGTTCTTTTTATGGTCTAGATACAAGCCCTTTGTGGGAAATGTGTCTGCAAATGTCTCCCCCCAAGCTGAATCTTGTCTTCATTGTCTTGTGTCTTTTGTATACTGAAAGTGTTAAGTTTTGATGAATTCCAGTTTCTCAACTTTTTCTTTTATAGATCATGATTTTGGTATCATGTCTAAGAACTCTTCCCCTAACCCTAGGCCATAAAGATTTTATAGTATTATAAAAGTATTATAGTAGTATAGTATTTATATTTTATCTCTGGATCGATGAACCATTTTGAGTTAATCTTTGTGTAGGGATGAAGTTTACATTAAGTTTCAGTACTTTCTGAATATGGCCGACCAATTATCCTACATTTGTTGAAATACTATTCTTTCTCCATTTGCACCTTTGTCAAAGATCAAATGGACATATTTGTGTGGTTCTATTTCTCTATTCTGTATCTTGTTCCATTGATCTATGTTTGTGTCCTTTTACCAATATCACCCCGTCTAGATTACTGTAACTTCATAGTAATTCTTAAAAGTGGTTGATTCCTCTAACTCTGTTCTTCTTTTAAAACATTGTTTTCATTATTCTAGTTCCTCTGTTCACCCATATACATTTTACTTATTTACTTTTAAATGTTTGTTTGTTTGTTTATAGTGAGAGCGTGCACACATGTGCATGCGAGCAAGCAGGGGAGTGGTAGAGACAGGGAGACAGAAAATCCCAAGCAGGCTCCATACCACCAGTGCAGAGGCCAATGCAGTGCTCGAAGTCACAAACCATGAGATCATGACCTGAGCCGAAACCAAGAGACAGATGCTTAACCAACTGAGCCACCCAGGCACCCTACCCATATACATTTTAGAATTGGCTCATCTGTACCTACAAAAATTAGGATGGAATCAAATCTATAGATTAATTTGGAGATAAGTGATAGCTTTGCTATGTTGAGTCCTCCAATCTATCGACATGGGATATGGTACATGTCTCCATTTATGAAGATCTTTCTTGATTTCTTTCATCAGAGTTTGTAGCTTTCGGCATAGAGATCTTGTTCATGTTTTATTAGATTTATACCTGCATATTTCTTTTTTTTAATGTTTATTTATATTTGAGAGAGACAGACAGTGTATGAGTAGAGGAAGGGCAGAGAGACAGAGACAGAACCCCAAGCAGGCTCCAGGATCCAAGCTGTCAGCACAGAGCCCCAATGTGGGGCTTGAACTTACAAGTCATGAAATCGTGACCTGAGCCGAAGTCAGACGCTTAACTGACTGAGCCACCCAGGCGCCACCCCCCTGTATATTTCAATTGGAGGAAACTTCTATGAATGGTACTGCTTTTATTTTTTTAATGTTTATTTATTTTTGAGAGGGGGGGGGAGAATGAGAGCAAGCACAAGCAGGGAAGGGGCAGAGAGAGAGGGAGAGATACAGAATCTGAAGTAGGCTCCAGGCTCTGAACTGTCAGCACAGAGCCCGACACAGGGCTCAAATCCATGAACCATGAGATCATGACTTCAGCTGAAGTCAGATGCTTAACTGACCAAGCCACCCAGGCACCCCTGAATGGGACTGCTTTTAAATTTCAGTTTCTGGTCATTTATTGCTTAAATATAGAAATACAATAGATTTTTATGTATTACCCTTATAAGTCTACAACCTTGCTAAACTCACTTATTATTTCTATGAGTTTTTTCATAAATTCCCTGGATTTTCTATATAGAAAGTTATGTTGTCATCTCTGAATAGGCTAAGTTTTTATTTCTTTCTAATCTGTATGCCTTTTATTTCTTTTGTTGTTGTATTACCCTGGCTAAGATTTCTAGAACTATGTCTAATAAGACTGGTAAAAACACACATCTTTGCTATGTTCTTGATTTTGAGGAGAAAGCATTCAGTTTTTCACACGCCCCTGCACACAAGCGCGCACACACACACACATTTATATATATATATATGCATATACTTTCATATACATATATATTAAAATGAAGAGGAAATAAAGACACTTTCAGACAAACTAATTTGAACCAAACCTAAGAGAATGCATTATCAACACACCTATACTTAAAAGAAATTTTAAGTTTTCTTAAAAAGGAAGTTTTAAATATATTAAAAAAAAAATTTAATGTTTATTTATATTTGAGAGAAAGAGAGAAACAGAGAAAGAGAGCAAGCAGGGGAGGGGCAGAGAGAGACAGAAACACAGAATATGAGCTGTCAGCACAGAGCCTGACCTGGGGCTCAAACTCACAAACCATGAGATCATGACCTGAGCTCAAGTCGGACGCTTAACTGACTGAGCCACCCAGGCACCCCAAGAAGTTTTAAATATATTAAATGCAACGAAAGAAGTAGTTACAACTCAGGGGGAACATCATAGAAGAGATATCTTAAGAATGATTAAGAATGAGTTAGTTCAGGAGTTAAGCAGATTTAAGAAAGTAGGGAGAGTTGTGGAAGATGAGAAAGAAAGAAAGAAGAACATTCCAGACAGAGGGAATGGTATGAACAGGGAAGGGAGTATAAATTTGGACTTTAATCCATGGACATGGGAACCACTGAAGGGTTTTTAATGGGACTGTTTATGACCAAAATTGTGGGCAGCTTCTCATTTAAATGCCAGAGGTAATTTCAAGTGGAGATACAGATATTTGTTTATTGTTTGGGGGTAGACTATGCATGGAAGGAAACAAAGCCAGGAGCCAGAAGGTGACAAAAAGTAAATTAGAATAAATCTGCACATAGTACTAAAGACTTCCATGAGAATGGAATGAGTATATAAGCACATGAGTGACAGAGGATCTAACAGTGTGATGACAGTGGGATGACGGACACTAGAGTTCACTCCTGGAATTTCAGTGACTTCCTCTAACCTTACCAATTCTTTTTTTTTTTTTTTTTTTTTTAAAGTAAACTCTACCCCCAAGGTGGGGCTCGAACTCATGACCCCAAGATCAAGAGTCACTCTACTGACTGAGCCAGCCAGGCACCTCCTTACAAGTTCATTCTTTTTTTTTTTTTTTTTTTTTAATCAGGTTTTGTTGTTGTTGTTTGAGAAAGAGAGAGGGAAGGGGAGAGAAAGAATCTCAAGCAAGCTCCAATGCTCAGTGCAGAGCCTGATGCAGGGCTCGATCTCATGACCCTGGGATCATGACCTGGGCCAAAATCAAGAGTCAGATGCTCAACCAACTAAGCACCCACGTGCCCCACCTTACAAATCCATTCTTAAATTCCAGAATAAGATGTTCTAAATAAAGGATTGCTAAAAGTCTATGATATAGGAACTCTGACAAGTCTTTGGTATAGATGCTATATCTTACCTTCATTTGTGTTTCTAATGGTGTTTGTGCCAAGAAAGGAGGTTGACCCACCAACATTTCAAAAAGAATTACACCAACACTCCACCAATCACATAACTGTGTATAGCCTAAAATAAGATACCAAAGTTATAGTTATTCAGAAACTTTTTAAAAAGTGCTCAGAATACAATCAAAATATTAAATCACCAAAATGCTGTATAATTAATATTTTTATTATAAACCTGAAAAATAAGCCACATGTTAATTAATGTAAATTTCAGCTGGTCTAAAGGCCTATTGAGATTATCACAAAACTAATGTTTTTACCTGTTCGTAACAACACTTCAGGTGCAATATAATTGGGTGTCCCAACCAACGAATGTGCAAGACACCGCTGGTGTTGGCGTGCAGCTCTCCGCTCCAATGGCTTCAATCTATCTCCACATCGACAGTTAGAAGGGTCACCCCATTCATTACTGAAATCCATACTATCTTGCCGTGGATGGTCACCTATGTAGAAAGTACGTAAATAAATAAATAAATAAAAGCAACAAGAACAAGACTGAGCCTAAAGACTGTTTAATCTTTTGACATCATGGTTTAGAGTTAACAGTACTCTTCCCTTGAGACAAAATAAGACACAATGTATGCCATATCACTGATGGTGTTTATTACTAACTACAGCCTGTGCTCCGAGATACTAATAGGACAAGTGTTACTCTAAGAAAAATTAGTGTAAGTTTCAGTAATTTACTCAATGTCAAATGATGATAATTAAAGTCATGAGTTCGTAGGATCAGGAATTTGTTATGCAGACTGCTTCCCCTTACTATTCTGAACAAAGTTTCATGAGATCAGTGTTTGTTCATTCAATAAATGACAACGACAAATAAGACAGGGATCTTCTTTCGGGTAGCTTCTCTGTATTGGACAAACACAACAAACAGATATATATTTTATATCGATATATATACATATATATCGATATAAAATATATATATAAAAATAGTGATGCATCCCATTCAAAGAATCAACGTGAGGTAATATGACAAATGTACTAGGGTGGCTCAGGAAGACGAACTGAGGTGACATTTGTAAAAACCAGAGGGACTCAACCATTTGAAAACCAGGGCAAGACATTCCATCCACAGAGAAACAACAGTAACAAGAGAGACCAGTGGGGCTGGTAAATTAGGAGAGAATGGCGGACAATAGGAGTCGGAGCCGGTGTTTAATAAGCCAAAGAAGTGGTTTGCCTTTTACTGCAAATGCAGTGGGAAGATACCATAGAGTTTGAAGAGAACGACAAGATCTGATTTATGTTTCAAAAAGAAAACACTAACTGCCATGTAGAGCACCAACTATAGGGAGGACAAGCATGAGGAGTGACCAGTTCAGAGGCTACCCTAACAGTAACAGTGGCGATGTAGAAAAGTGAACAGATCAAGGGTATTTTTAGAGGTGGAATAAACAGGATTTATTGATGGATTAGATGTAGACGGTGTGGGGAGAAAAGAATCAAGGATAACTAAGTGGGTGGTGGTAGTGCAATTTACTAACATGGGGACGACTGGAGGGGGAGAAATTGAGAGTTGTTTATTGGCAATGTGAAGTTTAAAAGGCCTATTAGACACACACGTGAACGGGAGGGGCAACTTCTAGAAAGAGAGATTTCGAAGTCACTGGAATGAAATGGCATTTAAAGCCATGACTGGATGAAATCACCTAGAAAAATACAGCTCGTATTTAAACTGACTGTAATAATCATCTAGGCAGGGTGCCTGGCTGGCTCA
Organism: Panthera pardus; assembly: GCF_024362965.1. Lineage (NCBI taxonomy): Eukaryota > Metazoa > Chordata > Mammalia > Carnivora > Felidae > Panthera > Panthera pardus. The sequence goes on along the minus strand of NW_026526732.1, from coordinate 17,158,644 downwards.
GTCAGTAGAGCATACAACTCTTGATCTCAGGGTCACGAATTCAAGCCCCACACTGGGCGTGGAGCCTACTCAAAAAAGTAAAAAAATAAAAAGCAAACTTTAAAAAAATAAAGTACAATTTCTCCTCTCCAGTGAAGATTTTAAATCAGAAGACTGGAATAGAGCCCACGAATCATATTTTTAAGAAGAACCCCAAATTTTTAGGGTGACTCTGAGGAGGCAGGTTCAAGTGTCTCAGTTCTATCCACTTACTGTCAACCTACTTGGCTTCACAGAAACACAGGAGGCTAATACTTACCTGAGAAGATTGCTGTGACCCTTAAATTAGAATATATGTAAAGAACCTGGTCATAAGTATTCAAGAATTGTTAGATCGACTTACACTTTCATTAGCGCTTTGAAGGGGATCTTGGTGAGCAGTGTGGTGTAGTAGAAATAACATGGGCCCTGTAATCAGACAAACCTGGGTTCAAAGCCTAGCCCCCTACACTTCTTTTCTGTCTGACCTTGGGCAAATTGCTTCATCTAACTAAGCCTCAGTTTCTTTATCCTGCCTCACAGTGATGTGAGATTGAACAAAATCATGTACATAGAGTGTTTAAGGTTAAGTAAGTCATATAATAGTCATACCACGGAATCCTAAATAGTAGTGAAAATACATGTCATATGCAATAACACAGATCAACCTCAAATACATAAAAGAAGTGAACATAGAAGAATACATATAGAATGATTACATTGAAATAACGTTCAAGAGGAGGCAAAATAAAATAACATTGTTTAGGGTTATAAACATTGGGAAAAGTATAGAGAAAAGTAAAGAACTGTGATTACAAAGTTCTGAAATAATGGTTACTTCTGTGGAAGAAAAAGGGGAAGCAATCGTTTAAGGGCTTCAGAAGCACTGACAATCTAGTTTTTAAGCTGAATGGTGGGTATGGGGCTTCATTTAAAAATTTTGGGGGACGCCCAGGTGGCTCAGTTGGTTAAGTGTCTGACTCTTGATTTCGGCTCAATTGTGAGGTCCCACTGAGCATGGAACCTGCTTCGGATTTTTCTCATTATTTATTTCTAAATAATGATATTTAGAAATAATCTAACACATTCTTTCATTTTATAAGGCTTGGTGTCTAAAGGATTCACTCACATTTATCCAATAGTCAAGACTGAAACCAGGACTTATGGCTTCCATCCAGTGAGAATACCTTATATCTTATTACATTTACAAGTCATATTAATATGTACAAATTTTATGGTTTTACTCACCACTCTGATAGTACTTAGAATCATGTGTCCATCTGAAGCCAGTGCAGAGGCCGAAGTCAGTCAATTTAATATGACCATCACGATCAATCAAAATATTATCAGGTTTAATATCTCTATGAATAAAACCCATTTTATGAACACTTTCAACGGCACAGGTAAGTTCTGCTATGTAGAATCGTGCCAGATTTTCTGGAAAGATGCCCATTCTAATTAATAGGCTCATCATATCACCCCCAGGAATATAGTCCATTACAAAGTATAAATTGTCCTTATCTTGGAATGAATAATATAGACGAACTACCCATTCATTGTCAGCTTCGGCCAGGATATCTCTCTCAGCTTTAACATGAGCGACTTGATTTCGAAGCAGAACATCTTTCTTTCGAAGAGTTTTTGTTGCGTACAAAGCCTTAGTATCTACTTTTCTTGCTAGACAGACTTCACCAAATGCTCCTATTCCTAGTGTCTTTATCTTCACAAACATAGACTTGTCCATTTTAGCCCTCTTAAGACGGATATAATTAGACTCTTTTTGGCAAAGCATCTTTCTCATTTGATCCTGGGCATCTTGAGATAGTCCAACCTAGGCAAATAAACTAAAGGTTAAATGAGGAATTAGCTTCTATACCAAATATTAAAAAATAGTTTGGAAAAATTCAGGCATATATTTAAAGGTTAAATGCATAATAATTTTTAACGAAGCATGTTAGAAATCTAGAATATACTTCAGAGAAAATTAATTAACACAAGTGCAGCTTAAGGGATAGTTAACAGGATATACAAAGGTGAGTTTTTATGCAGATTCTGCCATGGAGAGCAAGATGATACCAACGGTCAGCTTCCTACTGTTTTCTAATGCACCCCAACAAAGTTCCCAATGTGCAACAACCAAACATCTGTTAACATGCATCCTCATCCATCTCCCCATGCATATCCACCCCAAATTATGTGATCAGACTACCTTTATTATATATGCTTCTCTTGTGGAATGCCTACAATTAAAATATTCTTCCTCTTTTCTTTCATGAAAAGAAATTCTTCCCTCCAGATTCATTTATTCTAAAAAACTGATGTATTAAGAACAAAAGAATGTCGTCTCTAACTTAACCACTCATTCACAACCCATCTTTCTTTTATTTTTCTCAGGCACTAGAGGAAGGGTAGGTAGGGTGCACAGCCACCACTAACACAAAATGCAAAAGGTTTCTCCTACCGTATTTAAAAAGGACAACTTGTTTGATTACAAGGTATCCTTTCGGTATTTTGGAACATTTCAAAGAATAGTCAATGTGACTTATGAAGACACCAAAAAACAGATTAAAAACAAAAGCCAACTTCTGAGTAGACATGGACTACCCGGATTTAGAAGGAAGTTTATTTTTGGCTAGTTTAATAAGAAACTAATTTAAGGGTTAAAATAGAATAGGAATGTAAGAAGTAGAGTCTAATTCTAGAAATGCAAGCCTAATTAGAATATAGCGACCTCATGCTTCTGTTAGGGTGTGCACATTTGCATGCAGTATCTTTTAAGAAGGGTGGCATGCCAGACTTAGTGTAGAACTGTTTCTCTTAAAATCTTACTTGCCTACACAGTAATGGAGGCTACAGAAGTCAGCAAAGCTTCCAACACCATAAAAGTTTAAATCAGCTATTAGTGAAAGTGAAGAGGAAAAAGGAAAAATAAACTAAGAAAATACATACAGACAGACTTTAGTAAGAAATCCTAAGGGCTAAAATATGGATGGGTCATACAGATTATCATGGTGTTTCTCATCTAAGAAAATTCAATTTATAGCAGGAATAACAATACTGTGAAATCAGATTTAGACAAATCATTTTAAGAGAATGGCTCTCGTGACGCCTAGGTGGCTCAGTTGGTTAAGCGTCTGACTGGCTCAGGTCATGATCTCACAGTTCATGGGTTTGAGCCCGGGCGTCAGGCTCTGTGCTAACAGCTCAGAGCCTGGAGCCTGCTTGGGATTCTGTGTCTCCCTCTCTCTCTGCCCCTTCCCTACTCGCACTCTGTCTCTCAAAAATAAATAAAACATTAAAAAAAAAATTAAATTTAAAAGAATGGCCCTCAAATTATGTGAGGAAGTTTCATCACAAATTTAAGCCTCTTGGATTCTGAGTGAAAGTTAAATTTGTTTGAACTGTAAAATGTGACAAAAATAGTTAACAATGATAGTATCACCATAATATCCAGTGAAGATATGTACATAGAATCACAACAGACTAATTTAAAATGAGTGAGCACTTATTCTTGATCTCCCTTTTAGTGGTTTAATAATTTCAGCATATTTTTCTAGTACATTATAAAAAAATGAAATTAGATGAGGAAATAACTGAAGAGATAAGTCTTTGATACTTTTTAATAAGACCAACCAAATGAATAAACCTGACGAATAAGGTCCCAAAACTACTATAAGTAAAAAAAAAAAAAAAAAAAAAGTTTCATATCAAGAGATGTACCCAGATATTTCTAGCTAGTTTAAACAGTTGTAAGAAAATGCATACAACTTAAAAAATAACCTTTGCAAAAAAAAAAAAGAAAGAAAGAACCTTTGCTATTTCCATAAAAAGGGATTATGTACACCTAAATAGCACTCCATAAAGTATATTTTTCTTAATTTATTAGAACTTTATTACAGGAAATGGAGTAAATTTTGAAATACTAAAATAAAATGGTATAATCAAAAGTACGTTAAAGTTTACTGACTTTAAATAATTGATAATGTACTTAGCTATAAAAAGAAGGAAAAAACACTGGACCGATATTTAAAAATAAACACTAAGCAAACAGATGATCAAGTATAAAAATCTGCATTTTAAAAGGTTTTACCCGCATCATTTCATTCTCTAACTGTTTTTTCCGATGTAGCCGTTGCTGATGAGATTTGAGTACATTTTCTACATGTTGCTCCATAAAGAATTTAAACGCCTGAGGAGAGTAACTTTGAATACGAGATTCCCTTCGCTCTTCATCTTTCTTGTTTTTCCTAACAGTGATGGGTGAAGTTGTAATCTGTTTCTTTTCTTTATCCCCACCATCCATATTTTCGTAACTTTTTTCACTCTCATCTTCCTTGGGCAAGCTGGGCTGATCCTCTTTGCTAGATTTACTGATTGATTCATATGGGGGAACAGATGGGTTTTGGTGTAGCAGATGTTTTGGGTAAGGTGGAGGTGGGCCTTGATAATTTGGAGCCTCAGCAACAGGAGGCATAACAGTCATATTTGAAGTGGTACCCTCAGAAAAAGGACTAGGTTGAACCGTTTGAATTGGCTGGGGTATCCAAGAAGGGTGTGTAGGTGCTAACGCAGTCTGTAGCTCTGGTTTTAATACACGTATACTTTTCACAGGCTGTTGAATAGGAGCTGGTGTAATTGCAGTGACTGTTGTAGCTGAGGGCTGAGAATTAGCAGAATGACTTGTTCTATTTCCTAACGGGTTATTAAAGGAATTTGACCTCACTGGTATGTTAGGTTGCCATGTGGGGATTTCATGCCCACTGCTTGGGGATGACTGGGCTGGAGCGGAAGATGACTGAGGCCACGTTGTTTGCAGTCCAGGTGCATTAATGTTATAAAGTTCCATGTTATGACTGTTTCTGTTTGGTACCATCATAGATTGGGGAATATTTCCATTTGTATATGATGAAGGGGCAGCAGATCCCCCTGTTTGTAAAGCAGAAGAGCTCTGTCCATTAGTTGGGGTCAGAGGATACGGAGGGGGAGGCTGCCGATTCACAGTGCCAGCAGGGACATTTTGGTGTATCATAAAATCAGTTTGACCGCTACCATTCTGAATTCCAGGTCTTCCTGGTGGAAAGTTAAATTTGTTGGAACTCTGCATGATGATAGGTTGTCTGCCAACAGGAACAGAACTAATGCCTCTCTGTCCCTGATTAGGAGGATTCATTGGGGACGTGTTCAGAGGCGGTGGAGGATAGCCCTCCTGCCAGGCTCCAGGTGGAACTGGAGAGATTCGGGAGATTACATATTCCATGTTTCCGGAATAGCGCTTTGTCTGAGAGTTTGGTTCCCACGAGGGAGGAGGTGGAGTTGTACCTCTTGGAGGGGGAGTCTGGCCTCTGGGAGGTGGGGGAGGAGTGACACTCCTTACTTGAGGAGGTGGTGGGGGGTTCACCCTCTGTCCGTTGCTTGGGTGGGCTTGAGCAAATGCTGTTATACCAGATCCTGACAAAGGTCTTCCTACGTCTGTCTGCGAGTTGGGACTTTCGGAACGATAGGCCACGCTTTCTCCTAGTGGTGGGCCATGTCTCTGAGGAACTAAGGATTCTTTGGAACCTTTCCAGCTTTGTTTGCGGTTAACTGGTTGTTGCACACTCCCTATGGTCATAAAACAGAGAAAAAAAAAAGCAGGTTTTTAACATCTTATTTTTAAAAAATTAAGTTTGGAATTCTGACACAGCTAAATGGTAACTCTCTTTCAAGAATTATAAAAATCAAAGTTTAGTACACTAGTATTATTTCACCTTTCAAATTTTACTTATTTTGACTAGGTAATACATTTTCATGGCTAAAAATTCTAGAAGTACAAAAGAATACCCACGTCTGTCCCTTAGCCAACCAGCTTCCTTTCTTGAAGGTAACCATTATCATTAGTAAGATGTTTTAGGGATACACAAGTAAATAGCATACTTCCTACTTCTATTATTATCCCTACTCTTCTTCTTAAAATGTTGAAGATTCTGTATATAAAATGTTTTCTTACTTTAAAAAAGTGTCACCACAGTGTTTCACTGTATGGATATACCCAAATTTATTTAATCAGTTCTCCTACTGAAGAATATTAAGGTTGTTTCTAGTCTTTTGCTATACAAAAAAAAAAAAAAAAAAAAAAAAAGGCATCGAAAAATTTTGTGCAGATATCATTTCATATATATGTTAGGTAGATAAATTATCAGAAGTGGCATTATTGAACCAAAGTTTTGTCCATTTAAAATTTTAATAGATACAACTACTTTTAAATATATTTCTAAGACACCAGGGAGTAACTAGCTGAACACTAAATATAGATTTTACAGAGTTTCTCTTTACTAAAATTTCCAAATAAATGAAATAGGCAAGAAAATATATGATACTCATACCCGGCCCCCAAATGAAGTTTTTAAAATAGTCTGGATACTTGGAAAAGATCTTTAATACATTTAAAAATATATAAAATACATTTGTATAAAATTCAATATATAGAAATAATACATTACAGAAAGATTAAGTATTTCAGTGTAAAGATGAAACCATACAAGCACTAAGAAAAAAACAAGTGAACATCCAGTAATATTGGGAGTACCTCTTTTGTACCTCTTGGGAAGGTCTTCCCAGGTATGACAAGGATAGAGAACATACAGTAAAGACTGACAGATCTAAATACATAAAACATTTAACAACATTCAAAACAAAATAAGAAACATCTACAAATCTGAAAGGTCAATATCATCCTGGGAGAAAATATATTTAATAACACATATGAGAAAAAAAGGTAAATGTTCAGAATGTACAGTTTAGGGGCACCTGGTGGCTCAGTGGGTTAAGCCTCTGGCTCTGGATTTGGGCTCAGGTCATGATCTCACAGTTCATGGGATCAAACCCCACATCAGGTTCCATGCTGACAGCAAGGAGCCTGTTTGCGATTCTCTCTCTCCCTCTCTCTTTTCCCCTCCCCCACTCTCTCTCTTTCTCAAAATAAACATTAAAAAAATGTACAGTGTAACAGTCTATTTCAGCTAGACTGGGCAGCATACTGGGTCTATGACTTGAGGAAAATCATCACTCTGGGCAACCTAGGCAAGTCCTCTGGCCTCCAAGCTCAGTCGCACCTTCCTCAGAGAGTCAGCTGAGGCTAAAGACAACATGTATTCACTCTTCCGGCTTTTACCAGTTAAATCAGAAGTCTCCGCAACCTTCAAGTATACTGCCATCTCTGTCCTGCACCTCCCATAAAGCTCTCTGTGTTCTCCCACTTCCCAAACCCTCCCACTATTGCCCTCCAACAAATGCTCCTATATCATAACCTCTGCCCCAAGCTTTCCCACCACCTCCTTAAAGTTGGTTATCTTCTGCTGACATTACTTTCTTTTTGGTCCTTTGCAATTAACAGGTCTTCTTTAAAAATGAACTGAGCTAAAGATGGGATTCTACCTCTTATTATTCCGTCACACTCTTTGGACGCTCATGCTATCTGGGCGGCCACGTTCATTCCTCTCACTTAACGAACTCCTACTTGTTCATCCTCATTCACCCATAGTTTTGACACCTGGTCTACCCTAAGCCCTGCCATCATTCTGTAACTTCAGCATCCACAAGGACGGACCATCCATCACCCTCACCTCTCAGTTCCTTGGTCTCCTCCCCTCGACTCTACCTCAAGTATCATTCCTAAGATAACATTTCTAATTTTGATATCATCCATATCTGCTGCTTTTTTTAAAATCACTTCTTTGAGGTTTATACTCTTGGACCACAACTCTCCTTTCCTATTTAACTACTACTACAAGCATTCTTCAACCCCATTAAGACCTCCATATTAATCCCTACTTCATTAATCCTCTGCTTTCTTTGTGATACACTTTAGCTATTTTGTTTTTATTATTTTTTTAAGTTTATTTATTTTTGTGCATGTGAGAGTTGAAAGACAGGGCTTTCAACTGTGCAGAGTTGAAGTGGGCTCTGTGCTGACATCAGAGAGCCCTATCCAGGGCTCGAACCTATGAACTGTGAGATCATGACCTGAGCCAAAGTTGGACACTTAACTGAATGAGCCACCCAGGCACCCCCACTTTATCTAATTTAAATCCATGGTCCACTACTTCTTCCTTTCCTCTGTATTCCCTTTTCTCTTCTCATTTCTATTCATTCATTAAATTTTTATTGAGCATCTAATTAATCTAAGTACAGTGGTGAACAAATAATATCCCTGGCCCCATGGAACTTCCATTCTTGGGGGAGAAGACTGACAATGATAACAAACAAATAAATAAACAAGGTAGGGGTGCCTGGGGGGCTGAGTCAGTTAAGCTTCTGACTCTTGGTTTCAGCTCAGGTCATGATCTCACAGTTTTGTGAGTTCAAGCCCCACATCAGGCTCTGAGCTGGCAGTGTCTCCCTCTGCCCCTTCCCCACTCACACTGTCTCTCTCAAAATAAATAAATAAACAAAAAATAAATAAACAAGGTAATATCTGTGTATTGATAAATCCAATGAAGGAACCATAAATGGCGTCAAATGATATCGAGAGTAACAGGACAGAAAGGGATGACATTCAGAACAGAAAAGGCTCCACCAAGCAGATGAATTAAGAGTAGGCAAAAGTCCTAAACTGGGAGCTTGGTATTTTCCAAGAACAAAAAGAAACCCAGTATGACTGGAGAGAAGTAAATGAAGGGAAGTGGGGTACTGGATAAAGCCTGAGAACATCAAGGCCATCAAGAGGTGTCTGGAAGGAATGAAAAGCCACTAAAGGTAGAGGAGGAATATGCTCTGATTAAGAATTTAAATTATAAATTACACTTTTATCAACATTCTGAACTCCCTTTATCGATCTTATTTGTACCTGTTTAGAACTCTACTCACAGATGATTCCAGTTACCCACTTTTTTCTCACACCTGCCAGAAAAGGCGGAGTGAAGTGCAGACTGATTCCACTATAAATTCAACGATCAGCATCATCAAATGGCTTTAGCACCGTCAGGAAATTCTACTGATTCTTTTGGTCTCCACTACAACTCTCCCCTGTTCTGAGTCTCCTCAAATCACCTGTCCCATTCCTCACCCACCACTCCAGACAAATGACCTGATTTTACACTTCAGAGAAAGCTGAAGGCATCAGAAAGGAACTCCTTATCTTCCCTACATCACCTAAGCCTGTTTGTTCTCATTAAAGCAAAGTGGTTGTTTCTCTTCCTCTGTAATATGCTAACAATCTGGGGAGGGGCAGTGAGAGAGGGGGACAGAGGATGTGAAGTGGGCTCTGCACTGACAGCAGCAAGCCTGATGAGGGGTTGAGCTCACCAACTGCAAGATCATGACCTGAGCCGAAGCTGGACAGTCAACCAAATGAGCCACCCAGGTGCCCCGAGAGTTGATACATTGAAATGATTCTAAAATAATACTATTAAGAAATGAGAAAAAAAATGTCTGATTAATCACCTGGTTTCAAGCTGGCATTGAGAGGTCTGGCAGCTGCTGCAGCCATCTGTTCCCGGCGAGGATCTTGGTAACTCATTTTACTAATGAATTCAATTGCTGCCTCTATACTTCTGTTGTTAGTTTTCTGAAGAGCTTGTATAACCATATCCTGGTATGAAGTTTAAAAAAAAAGACACAAAGTTTGAATCTGATAATTAATTAAGAGGCAAAGAGCACTATGAACTCCACCAGAGAAATTCATAATTAGGAATAACAGGGCCCCAAACCGTATGAATGTCCTGTTTGTAAAACTACTACAAACATCCATACAAACTCAAAGTAAAAAAGAAAATAAATCTTCAAATCTTTCACATGTTTAATATTTTCACCTTTATGTAACATATTAAAATTTCTGGGGCAATCACAGCAACATAACTGATTATTTCCCATTCTTAATTTCATCCTTACACAAAGAAGACTGTCAGATTGTTAAAAACGTATCAAACGAAATACTGGAAGCCACTCCTTTGTATCATTAAAGTATTTTAGTAGTCACCTCTGTCACTGTCTTTACTAGTAAAAGAGCTATATAGTTTTTGCTTCTGTCCTTAGGGCTTCCATTTTTAGAGAACCTTATTTACAAGGACATATATCTAGAACAAATGGTAGAAAAAACACTTAGACTGCATATAATTATGTGATGAAGACTTTCGGAAGCTGCATGGTATGATGAAAAAGCAGAGAGTTTGGAACTAAACAAGCGAGTTTGCGTCCCAGCAGCCTCACATTACTGTGCTTTTGTTTTTTATGATTAGAAGCAAAAATACATTGCAGTGATTGCGTGGCCCACTTTAGAACTGTATCAACTTGGGAAAATTATTGAACATTTCAAAGCTCAATTTCTTCATCTGCAATACACTCACAGTGTCGATGGGAGGACTAAATAAGAAAACACGTAGGGTGCCTGGGTAGCTCAGTTGTTGAACATCCAACTTTGGTTCAGGTCATAAACTCACAATTGGTGAGTTCGAGCCCCACATCGGGCTAGCTGCTGTCAGCGCAGAGCCTGCTTTGGATTCTCTACCCCTCCCTTGCTCGTGCTCTTTCTCTCTCAAAGATAACTAAACATTAAAAAAAAAAAAAAAAAAGAAGGGCACCCAGGGGGTGGTTCAGTCAGTTAAAGCATCCGACTTCAGCTCAGGTCATGATCTCACAGTTCGTGGGTTCAAGCCCTACATCAGGCTCTGTGCTGACAGCTCAGAGCCTGGAGCCTGTTTCAGATTCTGTGTCCCCCTCTCTCTCTGCCCACCCCCACTGTGTTCAGTCTCTGTCTTTCAAAAATGAATAAACATTAAAAATATAACATTTATTAAAAAAAAAGAAGAAAACCTGTAAAAGCACATAAGCACAGGGACTGGAGATCAGATATGGGTTGTCCTCCTGCCCTGCTCCTTGCCCTTTGTATGTAAACCTAAATTATACATTAACATGCAGAAAATATATGGACAGGCTTTTTTCAAGAGGGAGGCACATATTTACTTGTCATAGAAGAGCTAGTATTTCAAACAATATTTTAAAGTGAGAAATGGCTTAGTAAGACTAACGGGTGAACAGACTGCTGACAGACAACCCTCCTAATGAAACGACTAGGGTGAGACCAACCAAAAAAAAAAAGGTTGTGGCAGAGACTTGCTGCCTACTCAAGATCCATTTTCCCTTTCTTGGAAAAAGCTACAGATTTTGTTGGAAGAAGTCTTCCTTATAGCTATAGTGGCCAAATGACAATTCTGACAATGAAACAAAAACAAGGATTTGTGGAAGAGTGTTGCTATCCCTGATTTTAGGTACTGGTACTTCCTGTATCCTGTTTTGTAGATAATAGATACGACATCTGTGCTAGAGCATGATGCCACCAACAAGGAAAATTCAAGAAACTCTTAAGAATCCTATGTTCTGACATCTTCAAGAGGCTGAACCAATACTAGCTATATAAACTGAGTCACTATTTTGTTTAAATCATTACTATTTGGATTTTTGTTAAAAGCAACCAAACTCAATCCTTAACTGATACAAAAGTTACAGTGTGATCACATTTTATGCCTATCAGACTTCTGCAATTTTGTAGTGAGACACAAAAGAATTAATAAGTTTCACTTTGTGTACAACTTTAATACAAATCACCCCAAATTAAAAATCAGCAGGGAGTGCTTAACTTCTAGCTAAGCCATACAAAAAAAAATAGATTCAAAATGGATGAAAGACCTAAATGTGAGCCAGGAAACCATAAAAATCTTAGAGAGCACAGGCAGCAACCTCTTTGACCTCTGCTGGAGCGACTTCTTACTGGACACATTGCCATTGCCAGAGGCAAGGGATATAAAAGTCAATATGAACCATAGGGACTTCATCAAGATAAAAGGCTTCTGCACAGCAAAGGAAACAATCAACAAAACTAAAAGGCAGCCCACGGAGAAGGGGAGAAGATATTTACAAATGACGTATCTGATAAAGGGTTAGTATCCACAATCTAGATCAACTCAACACCCAAAAAAACACCAATAATCCAGTGAAGAAATGGACAAAAGACATGAACAGCCACTTTTCCAAAGAAGACATCCAGAGAGCTAACAGAAACATGAAACAATGCTCAATAGCTCATCATCAGGGAAATACAAATCAAAACCACAATGAGATACCACCTCACACCTGTCACAATGGCTAATATTAACAACACAAGAAACAACAGGTGTTGGTAAGGATGTGGAGAAAGAGGAACCCTCTTGCATTGTTAGTGGGAATGCAACTGGGGCAGTCACTCTAGAGAACAGTATGGAAATTCTTAGGGACGTCTGGGTGGCTCAGTCGGTTAAGCGTCGGACTTTGGCTCAGGTCATGATCTTGCAGTCCATAAGTTTGAGCCCCACATTGGGCTGTGTGCTGACAGCTCAAAGCCTGAAGCCTGCTTCAGATTCTGTCTCCCTCTCTCTCTGCCCCTCCCCTGCTCACTCGCTCTCAAAATAAATAAACATTAAAAAGAAAGGAAGAAAAACAGTATGAAAGTTCCTCAAGTTAAAAATAGAATTACCTTATGATCCAGGAATTGCACTACTAGATATTTACACAAAGGATACAAAAATACAGATTCAAAATGCACCCCAATGTTTATAGCAGAATTATCAACAACAGTCAAACTATGGAGAGGGCCCAAATGTCCACCAACTGATGAATGGATAAAGATGTGGTATATGTATACAACAGAATATTACTCAGCCACCAAAAAGAATGAAATCTTGCCATTTGCAAGCACATGGATGGAACTAGAGTATATTATGCCAGGCAAAATAAGTCAGTCAGAGAAAGACGAATACCATATGATTTCACTCATACATGGAATTTTAGAAACAAAACAGATAAACATATGGGAGGGGAGAAAAAAAGAGAGAGAGAAGGAAACAAACCATAAGAGACTCTCCCCCCCACCCCCAATAAGAGACTCTTAAAGACAGAGAACAAACCCGAGGATTGATGGAGGGAGATGGGTGGGGGATAGACTAGATGGGTGATGAAGGTGGGCACTTGTTAGGATGAGCACTGGGTGTTGCATGTAAGTAATGAATCCCTGAATTCTACCCCTGAAACCAACATTGCACTGTATGTTAACTAATTAGAATTTAAATAAAAATTTGCAAAGAAAAATAAATCCACCAACTGATGAATGGATAAAGAAGTTGTGGTTTATATATACAATGGAATACCACTTGGCAATGAGAAAGAATGAAATCTGGCCATTTGTAGCAATGGGGATGGAACTGGAGAGTGTTATGCTAAGTGAAATAAGTCAGGCAGAGAAAGACAGATACCGTATGTTTTCACTCTTATGTGGATCCTGAGAAACTTAACAGAAGACCATGGGGGAGAAGAAGAGGGGAAAAAAAGTTACAGAGAGGGAGGGAGGCAAACCATAAGAGACTCTTAAATACTGAGAACAAACTGAGGGTTGATGGGGGGTGGGGGAGGGGGAAAGTGGGTGATGGGCACTGAGGAGGGCACTTGTTGGGATGAGCACTGGGTGTTGTATGGGACCCAATTTGACAATAAATTATATTTTTAAAAATATAAATAAATACAAGAAAAGAAAGATAAATAAATAAAACTGGTTAGGCCAAATGAACTATATTCATGCTACTCTCCCACAGCAGTGTCATCTCACTTGGTAAGAAAAACTGGCACCCAACATCCTTTTTCAATATTGTGGGAACCATATTCTTGTTAATTACACTAGAATTTTAGCTGGTGATTATTATGCTGGCTTTTACTTTTGAAAAGTTATTGCTATATGTCAAAATATTTTTTACATCTGTTAACAGTATTGACCAAAGTTCCAAAAGTGGAGTGTTAGTACCAGTGTGAAAAAGAGCACTCTCATATCAGTAACTTTGGAATAGAAGTTTCATGTGATAGGAAACATTGTGTCCACATTACTACGGTTTTTTTCATGCTTAGAAGCAAAAATACACCCCACTGATTATAGATTTACGTGCTCCAAGAATGCATCAATCCTGTTTAACATTTATTCCTACAAAGAACTTAATCTCAAAATATTTGAGATTTTTAAAAAAATTTAATTATATGAGAAAGAGTGGGGAAGGGGCTGAGAGAGAGGGAGACAGGGCATCCGAAGCAGGCTCTGTGCTGACAGCAGACTTGAACTCACAAACCGTGAGATCTTGACCTGAGCCGGTCGGACCCTTACTGACTGAGCCACTCAGGCGCCCCTGAGGTTTTAATCTTAAAGACCACTAGAAACATACTCTCAAAAAATTGCAACAGCTTTGAACCTGGTGTAAAGGAACAGATAGGATTTATGAAATGATAAAATAGTGAGGTGAAAACTGGACAAAAATTTTAAAGCACCAAGTTAGAAACTTAAATTCTTCAATATAAAGAGAAGCTATCAGAATGAGTGATTCAAGGAGGCAGCAGAAAAAATTTGCCATACCATATTCTCTATATCACCATGGAGATAAATACTACTCTAACTTCATTATTTGGACAAATGAGGATTGACAAATGCCTAAATGCTTTTAGTAAAACAACTTTGCTTAAGGGATTATTAATGTCAATAAGGTGACAATTTTGAAGCGTATGGTGGTAATAAAGCTAACATATCTTTGTTAATGTAAAGTAATGATTGTTATTATTGCCAACAGATAAAGAATAGGCTATTGACCTAAATGAAGTTAAGTCAAAGAAAGACTTAATACCATGATTTCACTTATATATGGAATCTAAGAAACAAATGAATAAAGACAAAAAAAAACCAGACTCTTAAATACAGAGAATTGGTGGTTGCTGGAGAGGAGGTGAGTAAGGGGATGAGCAAAATAGATAAAGAGGTACAAGAGGTACACACTTCCAGTTATAAAATAAGTAAATCATGAAGAGGAAAAGTACAGCATAGGAATATACTCAATAATATTCTAATAACATCGTATGAAGACAGATGGTGACTACACTTACCACAGTACCCAATGCATAATGTATAGAATTGTCAAATCAACATGTTACGTACTTGAAACTAATAACACTATATGCCAATTACACTAAAAAAAAAAACAGAGCATTAACTAATGCTTTAGATTTCTGAAAACAGTTTACATTACAGAAAGAATTTTTAAGTTCCTTAAAGGAATAGACCATGTTCGATATGACTCATTCTGCTGACTGAATAGTTCACACACAATAAGAAATACATAGCTACTAAGGTGACTTCTCTGACATAACTCATTACTACTTAGGAGTCTTTATAGCCATGTGACTTTCTAAATGCTCTTTTCCTAGCAATATATAAAAGGAAAGAATAAGGTCAACGAGTGCCTTCTGGCTAAGGGATTAGGGAAAAAGTACTCTGGAGAAACTCCATGTGAGCCATTTCCTTAATTCTCCAACTACTAACCAGGAAAAGATCACAGGTCCTCTCCTCCTCTCTCTCTATATATTTTCAGGTACAAATTTAGTATTTTTAGAACCCGTAAGCATAAAAATGATAGTAAATAATATTAATCAAATGGATGAACAGAGTAGGCCAGAAAGATTCATCTTTTTTCTCCATGGTTTAAGTGGAATCTCCCTTTTAAAATTCTTTACTACAATGCATACTTAAGTTCTGAACATTAGAGATATCTGAAAATGTTACCAATATTAACAATAGAAAGAATTTTAAAGGTAATTATCTTTATGTAGTGGAGCTAAAAATAATTTTTGTTTCTTCTTTACATTTTTAAATTTTTGACAGGAATAGGTACTTTTATAATCAGTAAAAAAAGTTACTGTAACTTTAAGGAAAACATAATACTTGCTCATTCACATTTACATTTTCCATGGGCAATTTGTATCCAAAATGATTTCTGCCACCTAAAATATTCACAGAAAGTATGTAATCATGCAAAATAAATTTTGTTAATAACCGAAACAAAATATATATGTATATGTATGTATGTGAGCATATATATATGTATATATATATGCTATGAAAAACTTTCAATATGAATTCTAAAGGTAAATATTAAAGACTTGGCCTAATTTACATGAACTGAAATTTCATTAAAGTAAAACTTAGAAGAGAACTCAGTGATTCATTAAAAAGGAATAGCATCCCAATCACAGGGGTCCCAGAAGATGAAGAGAGAAAAAGGGGTAGAAGGTTTATGTGAGCAAATCACAGCAGAAAACTTTCCTAACCTGGGGAAAGAGACAGACATCAAAATCTAGGAAGCACAGAGAACTCCCATTAGATTCAATAAAAACTGACCATCAACAAGACATATCGTAGTCAAATTCACAAAACAGACAGACAAGTAAAGAATCATGAAAGTGGCAAGGGAAAAAAAGTCCTTAACCTACAGGGGAAGACAGATCAGGTTCACAGCAGACCTATCCACAGAAAGGAGTGGCAGGATATATTGTGCTGAATTAGAAAAATATGCAGCCAAGAATTCTTTATCCAGCAAGGCTATCATTCAAAATAGAAGGAGAGAGGGGCGCCTGGGTGGCTCAGTCGGTTAGGCCTTCGACTTCGGCTCAGGTCATGATCTCACGGTCTGTGAGTTCGAGCCCCGCGTCGGGCTCTGTGCTGACCACTCAGAGCCTGGAGCCTGTTTCGGATTCTGTGTCTCCCTCTCTCTCTGACCCTCTTTCATTCATGCTCTGTCTCTGTCTCAGAAATAAATAAATGTTAAAAAAAAATTAAAAAACAAAAACAAAATAGAAGGAGAGATAAAGAGTTTCCCAGACAAACAAAAACTAAAGGAGTTCCTGACCACCAAACCAGCCCTGCAAGAAATTTTAAGGGGGGACTCCCTGAGGGGAGAAAAGATGAAACAAAACAAAACCAAAGCAACAAAGACTAGAAAGGACCAGAGAACATCACCAGAAACTCCCAACTATATAGGCAACACAATGGCAATAAATGCGTATCTTTCAGTAGTCACTCTAAATGTCAATGGACTAAATGCTCCAATCAAAAGACATAGGGCAACAGAATGGAGGAGAAAACAAGATCCATCTATATGCTATTTACAAGAGACCCATTTTAGACCTAAAGACACCATCAGATTGAAAGTAAAGGGATAGAGAACCATCTATCATGCTAATGGTCGCCAAAAGAAAGCCAGAGCAGCCATACTTCTATGAGACAATCTAGATTTTAAAATAAATTCTGTGGGGCGCCTGGCTGGCTCAGTCGGTTGAGCGTCTGACTTCGGTTCAGGTCATGATCTCATGGTTTGTGAGTTCAAGCCCCACGTCAGGCTTTGTGCTGACAGCTCAGAGCCTGGGGCCTGCTTCGGATTCTGTGTCTCCCTCTCTCTCTGCTCCTCCCACGCTCACACTCTGTCTCTCTCACCTTCAAAAATAAATAAACATTAAAAACAAAATTAAAAAAAATAAAAAAATAAAATAAAGACTGTAACAAGAGATGAAGGGTATTTTATCATAATTAAGGGGTCTATCCCCCAAGATGACCTAGCAATTGTAAACATTTATGTCCCCAACTGGAAGCACACAAATACATAAATCAATTAATCACAAACATAAAGAAACTCATTGACAATAATACCGTAACAGTAGGGAACTTCAACATCCCACTTACAGTGGACAAGATCATCTAAGCAGAACATCGAGAAGGAAACAACGACTTTGAAGGACACACTGGACCGGATGGTCTTAACAGATATATTCAGAACATTTCATCCTAAAGCAGTAGAATACACATTCTTCTCAAGTGCACATGGATCATTATCCAGATTAGATCACATACTGGGACACAAATCAGCCCTCAACTAGTACAAAAAGATCGATATCATACCGTGCATATTTTCAATGTTTATTTATTACTGAGATAGAGACAGAGCATGAGTGGGGGAGGGGCAGAGAGAGAGAGCGGGGGGGGGGGGGGGGGGCACAGAACCTGAAGCAGGCTCCAGGCTCTGAGCTGTCAGCACACAGCCCAACGCAGGGCTCGAACTCACAGACCGGGAGATCATGACCTGAGCTGAAGCCAGACGCTCAACCGACTGAGCCACCCAGGCGCCCCAAGTGTTCATACTGTGCATATTTTCAGACCACAATGCTATGAAACTCGAAATCAACTACAAGAAAAAATTTGGAAAGACAACAAATACTTGGAGACTAAAGAACATCCTACTGAAGAATGGATGGGTTAACCAAGAAGTTAAAGAGGAAATAAAAAGTATATGGAAGCCAATGAAAATGATAATACCACAGCCCAAAGCTCTGAGACACAGCAAAGGTGGTCACAAGAGGGAAGTATATAGCAATCCAACCCTTCCTAAATAAGAAGAAAGGTCTCAGATACACAACCTAACCTTATACCTTAAAGAGCTAGAAAAAGAACAGCAAATAAAACCCCAAACCAGCAGAAGACGGGAAATAGTAAAGATTAGAGCAGAAATCAATGCTGTCTAAATCAAAAAAATAGAACAAATCAATGAAACAGGAGCTGGTTCTTTAAAAGAATTAACAAAATTGATAACCCCCCCAGCCAGTTTGATCAAAAAGAAAAAGGAAAGGACCCAAATAAATAAAATCAAGAATAAAAGAGGAGAGATCACAACCAACACTGCAGAAATACAAACAATAGTAAGAGAATATTATGAGCAAGTATATGCCAATAAAATGGGCAATCTGGAAGAAATGGACAAATTCCTAGAAACATATAAACTACCAAAACCGAAACAGGAAGAAATAGAAAATTTGAACAGACCCATAACCCATTAAGAAATAGAATTAGTAATCAAAAATTTCCCAAAAAACAAGAATTCAAAGTCAGATGGCTTTCCAGGGGAATCCTACCAAACATTTAAAGAAGAGTTTAACACCTATTCTCTTAAGCTGTTCCAAAAAATAGAAATGGAAGGAAAACTTCCAAACTCTTTCTATGAAGCTAGCATTACCTTGATTCCAAAACCAGGCGAAGACCCACTAAAGAGGAGAAAGAACTACACACCAATTTCCCTGATGAACATGTATGCAAAATCCTTGACAAGATACTAGCTAATGGGATCCAACAATACATTAAAAAAATTATTCACCACAACCAAGTGGGATATATACCTGGGATGCAGGGCTGGTTCAATATCCACAAAACAATCAATGTGATATATCACATCACTAAAAGAAAGGACAAGAACCACATGATCCTCTCAACAGATGCAGAGAAACCATCTGACAAAATACAGCATCCTTTCTTGATAAAAACCCTCAAGAAAGTAGGGATGGAAGGATCATACCTCGAGATCATAAAAGCCATATATGAAAGACCCACCATTAATATCATCCTTAATGGGGAAAAAATGAGAGCTTTCCCCCTAAGATCAGGAACACGACAGGGACGTCCACTCTTGCAACTGTTATTCAACATAGTATTGGGAAGTGCTCACCTCAGCAATCAGACAACAAAAAGAAATAAAAGGCATCCAAATAGGCAAAAAGGAAGTCAAACTTTCACTCTTCACAGACGACATGATACTCTATATGGGAAACCCAAAAGATTCCACCAAAAAACTGCTAGAACTGATCCATGAATTCAGCAAAGTCACAGAATATAAAATCAACGTACAGAAATTGGTTGCATTTCTATACACCAATAATGAAGAAGCAGAAAGAGAAATCAAGGAATCGATCCCTTTACAATTGCACCAAAAACTATAAAATTTCTACGGATAAACCTAACCAACGGGGTGAAAAATCTATACATTGAAAACTATAGAAAGCTTATGAAAGAAACTGAAGACACACACAAAAAAAGAAAAATATTCCATGCTCCTGGATAGGAAGAACAAATATTATTAAAATATCAACATTTACCCAAAGCAATCTGTATATTCGATGCTATCCCTATCAAAGTAACACCAGCATTCTTCACAGAGCCAGAACAAACAATCCAAAAATTTGTATGGAACCACAAAAGACCCTGAATACCCAAAGCAATCCTGAAAAAGAAAACCAAAGCTGCAGGCATCACAATCCCGGACTTCAAGACGTATTACAAAGCTGTAATCATCAAGACAGTATGGTACTGGCACAAAAACAGACACTTAGATCAATGGCACAGAATAGAGAACCCAGAAATGGACCCACAAACGTATGGCCAACTAATCTTTGACAAAGCAAGAAAGAATATTCAATGGAATAAAGACAGTCTCTTCAGCAAGTGGTGATGGGAAAATTGGACAGCGACCTGCAGAAAAACGAACCTGGACCACTTTCTTACACCATACACAAAAATAAACTCAAAATGGATGAAAGACCTAAATGTAAGACAGGAAGCCATCAAAATCCTAGAGTAGAAAGCAGGCAAAAACCTTTCTGACATCAGCTGTAGCAACTTCTTAACACGTCTCCAGAGGCAAGGGAAACAAAAGCAAAAATGAACTATTGGGACCTCATCAAGATAAAAAGTTTCTGCACAGCAAAGGAAACAATCAACAAAAGTAAAAGGCAACAGATGCAATGGGAAAGGTATTTGCAAATGACGTATCAGATAAAGGGTTAGTATCCAAAATCTATAAAGAACTTATGAAACTCAACACCGAAAAAAACAAATAATCTCGTGAAGAAATGGGCAAGAGACATGAATAGACACTTTTCCAAAGAAACCATCCAGATGGCTAACAGAAACATAAAAAAAATGCTCAACATCACTCATCATCAGGGAAATACAAATCAAAACCACAATGAGATACAACCTCACACCAGTCAGAATGGCTAAAATTGACAACACACAATTCTGGGGCGCCTGGGTGGCTCAGTTGGTTGAGCTTCCGACTTTGACTCAGGTCATGATCCCATGGTTTGTGAGTTCGAGCCCCATGTTGGTCTCTGTGCTGACAGCTCAGAGCCTGGAGCCTGCTTCCCATTCTGTGTCTCCCTCTCTCTCTGACCCTCCCCCCGTTCATGCTCTCTGTCTCAAAAATAAAAAAACATTAAAAAAAATAAAAAAAAACAAAAACAAAAAAACACAAGAGGGGCACCTGGGTGGCTCAAGTTGGTTAAGCATCCAACTTCGACTCAGGTCATGATCTCACAGTCCATAGGTTGGAGTTTCCTGTCGGGCTCTGTGCTGACAGCTCAGAGCCTGGAGCCTGCTTTGGATTCTGTGTCTGTCTGTCTGTCTGTCTGTCTGTCTGTCTCTCTCTCTCTGCCCCTCCCCCACTCACACTCTGTCTCTCTCAAAAATAAATAAACATTAAAAACTTTTTTAGAAATAATAATATAAAATAAATTAACAACACAAGAAACACCAGATGTTGGCAAGGATGCAGAGGAAGAGGATCTCTTTTACACTGCTGGTGGGAATGCAAAGTGGTGCAGCCACTCTGGAAAACAGTATGAATATTCCTCAAAAAGCTAAAAATAGAACTACCCTATGACCCAGCAATTGCACTAGTATTTATCCAAGGGATACAAGTGTGCTGTTTTGAAAGCGCACATGCACCCCAATGTTTATAGCAGCACCATCGACAATAGCCAAAGTATGGAAAGAGCCCAAATGTCCATCAACAGATGAGTGGAGGGAGAAGATGTGGCACGTATATATACAATGGAGCATTACTCGGCAATCAAAAAGAACGGAATCTTGCCATTTGCAACAACGTGGATAGAACTAGAGGGTATTACGCCAAGTGAAATTAGTCAGAGAAAGACAAGTATCGTATGACTTCATTCATATGTGGAATTTAAGATACAAAACAGATGAACATAAGGGAAGGGAAATCAAAAATAATATAAAAACAGGGAGGGGGACAAAACATAAGAGACTCTTAAATATAAATATCAAACTGAGGGTTGCTGGAGGGGTTGAGGGTGGAGGCATGACTGAATGGGTAAGGGGCATTGAGGGAGACACTTGTTGGGATGAGCACTGGGTATTATACATAGGGGATGAAACACTGGAATCTACTCCGGAAATCATTATTGCACTATATGCTAACTAACTTGGATGTAAATTAAAAAATAAAAAATGAAATAGAACAAAACAAAATAAAACTTCTAAATTCCAGCAGATTGAGCAACATGTAAATTTTTAGTTTTGTGAATGTGGGCCTGAATGTGATGTGAACGTCGCTGCTTAATGAAACCCTGATTATACTTCTTTCTCTGTAGTATAAACTTTAACTTCAAATGTTTCGAGCTGTCATTTCTACACAGCTCCCCAAAGCTCCTACTGCAGGCAGAGAAGTCCCTACCTACTCTGTCTTCCCCTGTGGCTTTCTTCAACAGCACTTACATTCTGACTTCATGACTTGACCTTTTAAGTCCCAGAAACCACAGAGAAAACTAAAGAAATAGTTATTTGATTTTGTTTTACTAATTAATGGAATTGTAAACAACATTCTTTGCTGACAGAGTATACAAATTCGTATACATAGTTAAATTGTCTCAAAGGAATTATTTTGCCAGAAGATCACCTAAAAAGTGTTAGGTAGTAGTGTAAGATAAGAAAAATTCCTTCTTTTCTTTTTAAAAATTCCTACCTCATCAAATCCAGCAGCTTGCAAATCTTGAAGCATTTGTGGATTAACTTCTGAAGTACTCCGACTTGTTTCATTTGCAAACGGTTGTAGAGAGTTTCGAATTTCCAGTAAGGCTTTATGATGGGTCCCGAATTTGGGTGGATTTCTAACTTGTCGAGGATCTTCAGTTGACATTTTACTTATGTTATGCTCAGCTTTAGCAGCATCTGATGGTTTGGATAAATTCCTAAGGGATTCTCGAATTTCTTGCAACATTTGCCGGCTACTGCCAGAGTAGTTACTGGCAGGAAAGGTCTTAGGCCTCATTTGTCTATATCCTTCTGGCTTTTCACTCCTCTTCATGAAAACATCTATATTTATAACCCACACAAAGGACTTCTTTAAGAGCTACTTGATAGATTCAGAGCTTTCTCTTGAGCAAAACTGAAAAAGATCCTTAGCAGAAGTCGCCAGGAATGATGAAATTCTTCACAATCGGAATAATTAACCCTATAAAAGAAAAATAAATAAAAAGTATAAAATGATTAATAAAGCAGTACCATGTATTTGGGGGGAAAACACTGATTTAGTAGTTAGAGACCTGTGTTATAATTCTGGCTCCATTAAGGATGGATGCAACAAGTTAGTTAACCTTTGTGCCAATTTCTTAATCCATAAAATCACCTCAAGTACTGGTTGTGGTGATAAAATGTAATTTTAAGAGTGCTTAGCTGGGGTGCCTGGCTGGCTCGGTTGGAAGAGCATGTGATTGTTGATCTCAGGGTCACTGAATTTGAGCCCCATGTTTGGTGTAGAGAGTACTTAAATAAATTAAAAACTTAAAAAAAAAAGTGTGCTTAGTAAGCATATAAAGTATACACAAATGGGGCATCTCGGTGGCTCAGTCAATTAAGTGGCCACCTTCAGCTCATGATCTCATGATTCACGAGTTCGAGCCCCACATTGGGCTCTATGCTGATAGCTCAGAGCCTGGAGCCTGCTTTTTGGATTCTGTATCTCCCTCTCTCACTGCCCCTCCCCCGCTCATGCTCTGCCTCAGTCTCTCTCTCTCAAAAATCAACATTAAAAAAAAGTATATACAGATATAAGGGATTACTAAGAGAATGATACAATGGACAACCTCTCATCAACTTCACCTTGCAGCTATGATTCTAGATTTTACAAATTAGACTTCAAGTATAAGATTTCTTTAGAAGAAAGGGTACTATTGTTGCTTTAAAAAAGTTTTTAAGCCAGTAGTCCAAAAGATACCTTTACACTTCAAAAACAGATACTTAGGTGTATTTCCCAAACTGTGGACTGGGACTCTAGAGACAGTAAGATTATTAGCGATAGGATGGGGGAAAGGACCTCCATGGACAATTTGTCTTATTCCTCACTTAAGGATGAATGTCTTCTAAAACACACTGGAAGAACAGTCATCTAAAGTCTACTTAAATGTCCTCACTGACAGGAAAATCACCAATGCAAGAAAGCCATTCCACTTGTGACCTGCATCAAGTGTTAGAGATATTTTCTTTTGTGGAACATCGTGAAATCCCGCTCAGTGCATACTAGAGCCTGTAACGGGCTGGTGGTGCTAAACACCTCTGCCTACATCCTTACTTAACCATCATCCTAACTCCCTGTGAAGCAGGTTTACCATCTTTACTTTGTGTATGAGGACACTGAGGTTCAGAGAGTTTGGCTAAAACGGTTTGTAAGTGGTACCACTGGGATGTGAAACATTGCTGATTATCATATATTAGGAGCCTATTTCTATTCTTATGTATTTTTAAGTAATCTCTACACACAAAATGGGGCTCAAATTTACAATCCCAAGATCAAGAGTCACATGCTACACCAAGCCAGCTGAGTACCCCATTTCCATTCTTACAAATGTAATCACCATTCACGTTACACAAAAAGCTCTACGGACAGATACAGACACATCCTTCTAGTCATTTAGGGCTCAACCCTATGTCACCTTTTCACCCACCCTTTCTCTGGTAACCTAATTGTCCTATTTTCTTAGTAGTATTCATTACTATCTAAAATTATTTTACTTGTTTAGTTGTTAATTGTTTATCTCCTGAGAACGGAAGACCTTATTTGCCTCATAACCAGTCTGTTCACCACTGATATCAGAGCCTGCCTGACACACAGCGAGTGACATACAATGAATGTATACATTGACAAATGAGAAATAAACGTGTGTCTTCTAAACATCCCCAATTCCTTTAAATGTTCTCTAATTCTAGCCATGTTCTTCTGGATATACTCTAGCTTGTCAAAATCCCAGAGGTGAGAAGAGTAACGGAAAAACAAAAAAATTATTCAAGCACCCGTTCTGTTAATTTTGGCAACGTGAACTCATGCATTTACTTCTCTCAAAAACTGTCTCCTGAGGCATAAAACGGTTGGAGTAACATGGTTTAAGTTAAGGCTTGAATAAGGATTAGGAAAAATGCAATACAGCTAAAGGAACACAAGTGTTCGAGGATGAAGTGTGTTCCTTGCAACAGCACCTGTAACGGCAAAACATGCTATCAGTCCCGATGCTCATCAGCACCTGCTGGAGCAAGTCACAGCACATCGATACGTGACGGGGTACCTGGTAAAAAGAATGAAGCAATTCTGCCTAAATGTACTGACAAGAACAGCCACCCGTAATATATTCTTAAGCAAAAAGGGCAAGTTTCAAGACCATAGATAAAACAAAGCCATTTTAAAATTAGATTATGGGGGTGCCTGGGCGGCTTGATCGATTAAGCTTCTGACTTTAGCTCCGGTCATGATCTCATGGTTTATGAGTTGGAGCCCTGCATTGGGCTCTGCACCGACAGTGTGGAGTCTGCTTCAGATTCTCTGTCTCCCTCTCTCCCCGCACTCCCTCTCCCAAAAATAAATAAATACACATTAAAAAAATCAACTTTAGGGGCACCTCGGTGGCTCAGTCGGTTAAGTGTCAGACTTCGACTCAGGTCATGATCTCACAGTCCGTGGGTTCAAGCCCCATGTCGGGCTCTGTGCTGACAACTCAGAGCTGCAGTCTGCTTTGGATTCTGATTCTGTGTCTTCTGCTCTCTCTGCCTTTTCCCCACTCGTGCTCGCTCGCTCTCGCTCTCTCTCTCAAAAATAAATAAGCGTTAAAAAATAAAAATAAAATAAAATCAAAAAATAAGACGATGATAGTTGTATTGCTCTGTAAATATACAACCACTGAATTGTATACTTTAAATGAGTAAATTTTATGGTATATAAATTATATCTTAGAGCTGTTAAACACTTTATTTTTAAAAATTCCACTTATGTATATTCATTATATATGCCCATGCACGAATGTTTGCAGCAGGCCTGAAAAAGGATGAAGTCCTGAAGTAGACCATCAAAGCACAGTTTCCTGATGACTTCAGCTCAACAATCAGTACTTTTGTGATACAGTTCTTAATTAGTTATGATCGATCCAATTCTACTTGACAAGCAGCCCACATTTCTCCATTTTGTAAAAACAAAAACTGTCATTTTGTTGCTGAAAATTACACATATTCTGTCTACAACAGAACCCAATCTACTGATAATTACTTCATAAATGAAAGACTGACACATCTTGTGCTCTTATGAAGAAAGCTGGTCCCTAATGTGTATTTTTCCTAAGCATTCCCAAAATATTAATAGCTTACTAATGAAATTTTTCTAGGTTTCACATTTAGCTCACGAGTCTAAAATCTGCGGAATTCCCCTTTTCGCCCTTTCTGAAAGTGAAGGTATTTTCCACTCCCAGTTCCGGAACCCATCATTTCTCCGCAATCAAGGATTAACAATGGCAGTTGTGCAGGGGCGCCTGGGTGGCTCAGTCAGTTAAGCGTCTGACTTCGGCTCAGGTCGTGATCTCACGGATTGTGAGTTCAAGCCCCACATTGGGGTCTGTGCTGACAGCTCCAGAGCCTGGAGCCTGCTTCAGATTCTGTGTCTCCCTCTCTGTTCCTCTCCCGCTTGCGTGCTCTCTCTCTCTCTCAAAAATAAATAAAGATTTTTTAAAACTTCAAAAAAAACCAATAGCAGTTGTGCAATGTCATGTGTCACTTCGCTCAATAATTGGGTTACATTTCATTCATAGCATCTAAGCATTCCTTTAATACCTCACTTATTTTGGGTTTCAACTCTTTCCAAAATCATTCTCCTTGATAAAGAAAAAAAAAACAAAAACAAAAAACAAAAAACCCAAAAAACAAAAACAACCATAATTTGCTCCTGTCAATATACAGTATTTGCTTCCATTGCTAACACAAAACTTGGTAAACGATAGCAGCCGTGCAAAAATACCTGTTGAGCTAATAAACACCAGTGACTTATCCTTTCCTTTTACTCTTAAAAATCTATAATCAGTTTTTTTTAATTATACAAAGATGCATCCTTACTGAAAAATATAAATATTATAGAATTATGTAAAGTAGAAGTCCCTCATAACTCACCTCCCTCAATATAAGAATCACTATAGTAGGCTGAATAATGGCATCCTAAAAGATATCTAGTTCCTAATCCCTAGAATCTTTAAATGTTATCTTATTTGGAAAAAGGGACTTTGCAGATGTCATTAAGGATTTTGAGATGGGAAGATTATTATAGATTATTCAGGTAAGCAGTATGCACAATTATAAGTGTTCTGAAAGGGAAGGGGAGATCTGATACAAACAGAAGGGGAAGAGGTAATGTGACCATGGGGACAGAGGTGGATTGGTGTGGCCAGAAGCCAAGGAATGTTGGCAGCCAAAGTGGCAAGGAACAGCTTTTCTCCTAGAGCCTCTGGAAGGAGAACAGCCTTGTCAACACCTTGATTTTGGGCCAGTGATACTGATTTTGGATTTCTAGCCTCTAGAACTGTGAGAGAATAAATGTGTGTGTGTGTGTTTTTAAGCCATCAACGTTGTAGTAATTTGCTATAAGCCTCAGGAAACTAATACAACCACTATTAATACTACATGGGGCTAAAAGATACATGAAAAGATGTTCAACATCATTCATAATCAGGGAAATGCAAATCAAAACCACAGTAAGATATCAAGTCATACCTGTCAGAATGGCTAAAATCAAAAGACAAGAAATAACAAATATTGATGAGGATGTTGGAAAAGAGGAGTCCTTGTGCATGCTGGTGAGAATGTAAATTGGTGCAGCCACAGTGGAAAACAATATGGAATGCAAATAGCATATAATCCAGTAATTTCATTACTGAGTATTTACCCAAAGAAAATGAAAACGCTAACTCAAAAAGATATATGTACCCCTATGTTTATTGCATTATTTATAGTAGCCAAGATATGGAAACAACCTAGATGTCCAATGACAGATGAATGGATAAGGACGATGTAGTCTATATACACAATGTAATATTACTCAGCCATTAAAAAAAAAAAAAAAAATGAGAACTTGCCATCTGTGACAACATGGATGGACCTGAAGAGTATTATGCTAAGTGAAATAAGTCAGAGAGAGACAATATGTAGAATCTGAAAAAAACAAGTGAACAAAACCCCCCAAAACCCTCATAAATACAGAGAGCAAACTGACAGTTGTCAGAGGGGTGGGGGTGGAGAATGGGCAAAATGGATGAAGGAGACATAGGCTGGGAGGTATAGGCTTTCAGTTATAGAGTATGTCAGCCACGAAGATGAAAGGCACAGTATAGAGAATATGGTCAGTGCTATTGTATGGTGACAGATGGTAGCTACACTGTGGTAAGCAAAGCATAACATCTAGTTGTCCAAACTGTATACCTGAAACTAATGTAGCAGAGCATCAACTCTAGTTCAATTAAAAACATTTTTTTAAGGGTGACTGGCTGGCTCAGTCAGTGGAAAGTCCACTCTTGATCTCAGGGTTGTGGGTTTGAACCTCATGTTGGGGCTAAAGATTACTTTAAAATCTTTAAAAAAGTGTTCTTAAATACTGCATATACTTGGGGCACCTGGGTGGCTCAGTCGGTTGGGTGTCCAACTTCGTCTCAGGTCATGATCTCGCGGTCCCTGGGTTCGAGCCCCGCATCGGGCTCTGTGCTGACAGCCTGGAGCCTGGAGCCTGCTTCAGATTCTGTGTCTCCCCCTCTTTCTGCCCCTCCCATGCTCATGCTCTCTCTGTCTCTCAATAGTGAATAAATGTTTAAAAAAATTAAAATACTGCATATAACATAATACTACTATTAGTCAAAATGGGATCACAAAACATGACATCATTCTTTTACATAATATGTTAATTTATAAGAGAAGGTGTTGCCCACACTTATCTGACCAAAGCACGTTTTTTCCCTCAGAGCATTTCATGAGATTCATTCCTATGGAATACATTTTAGAAAATGCTGGGCCAGGGGCACTTGGGTGGCTAAGTTGGTTCAGCATTCAACTTTAGCTCAGGTCATGATCACCCGGTCTGTGAGCTGGAGCCCCACATCAGACTCCGTGCTGACAGCTCAGAGCCTGGAGCCTGCTTTGGACTCTGTGTCTCCCTCTCTCTCTCTGCCCCTCCCCTGCTCACACTCTGTCTCTCAAAAATGAATAAACATTAAGAAAAAAAGAAAGAAAGAAAGAAAGAAAGAAAATGCTGGACCAGAATCATTCTAATCCTATATTCTGTATCTCTGTACTTGAATAATGTAATTTGTAACACTGCTAACATGTGAGTATACAATGGTCACAGAAATAACTGAGTTCTGGTATATGTGTAATAATGTGTTTTTTAAGTTAAAATAAATAAAAAATTAGTTTATGCTTTATCTCTTTCATCTACATGTTGTAATACTTATGAATAAAATATGATGTCTGGAATTTATTTCAATATAATTCGGTTTTGTGGTGAACTGCATGGAAACACGGATGAGACAAAGCACCGGGTAACTGTTGTAGCTGGCTGAGGGGCACATGAGAGTTATACTATCCTCCTTACTTTTGTATATGCTTGAAATTTTCTGAAACAGAAATGCTCTGGATCTTGCAATGGTTCTGCTGCAAATTACTCTTACTCATATACAAACCACACCAAGAACACAAAGGATTTCTTTAAAGGAACCATTTGGGGCACTTGGGTGGCTCTGCTGGTTGAGTGTCTGACTCTTGATTTTGGCTCAGGTCATGGGATAAGCCCTGCGTCAGGCTCCGTGCTGAGTGTGGAGGCTGCTTAAGATTCTCTCTTTCTCTCCCTCTCCCCCTGCCCTGTCCGCCCCGGGAGCGCTCTCTTTAAAAAAAAAAAGAATAAATAAAAAAAATTAAGAAGCCATTAATACCGTGCAACAACATCATTTCTTGTTGTTTTTTTTTAACATCATCATTTCAGCATTTTCTTTTCAGGGAAAAAATAACACAAACATTACATTTAAACATTCATTAAGTCAGAAGTCAGGTAATCCACACCATCTGATTTCCGTAATGATGGAAAGGAGGAAATGTGGCAGATCTTTATCCAACTGCTGTTGACAAATCTTTGTGCCAGAGTCTATTTTCACATACTGCCCTCTACTTCCCAAATTAGTTCTGGTCAAAGCCCTGTGAGCGGATGTAACTAATGTGTCAATTCTGGGCTGGGGCAGTTAAAAGCCCGTTCTTCTCCATCTCTCTCTTTCTGCTTCAGTGACGATACTGGTCACTTTTTGAGATGGTAGCTTCGCAATATGCAGTGAATGTGGGTCCCTAAGCCACTACTTAAGCTTCCCACTGAACTCCGCTGGGGTCTGTGTGAGCAAAATAGGAATCTGTTGTGTCACCTCACTGATATTTTGCGATTTTACCACAAAACCACCTAAGATTCTTGTGGAAATAAAGACAACCTAAAGCAAGCAGAGTCTATTAAGAGCTTGCCATAGCAAGGGAGTCAGCCACGGTCTCTTTGGCAGAGACTCAAAGGCAGGCAGGGGAGTAGAAAAGCTTCAAACTGAATAAAACGGAAGACTTCAGGTATGCTCTGGTTGTCGGCTGTTGCCACAAGGAAGCTGGAGGCCAGCTAACCTGAAGCAGGACATCCTATGTAATTGGTTGGCGGATATATGTCTTTCTCTGGTAAGTTCTGCGTCAGAAGGTGGCAGTTACTGACCAAGACCTGGCCGTTTGGGCCTACTGCTACTGAGGTTCTGGGTCACAGTTCTATTTTCACATATGATCTGGCCATTGTCTATCTGTATATTTAGTCTCTCATTCTCCTAATAGAGAAATTGGTACCTATAAGTGAGGTGCTATTATAACAAATACCTAATAGAGTACTGACTTAGTAGTCAGGCTGAGGGCTTCAAAGAAAGTGATACTGGAGACTGGAAAAATGAAGAACCGTGTTTTACAGTGGCAAAATATTTGATAAAGCTGTTGCCGTTATAACTTGTAAGATGACAGAGTCTACTAAATTTGCAGTTCCATAAAGAGTCTGAAAAAGAGAATCTTAGAAGTGCACTTTGGCTGCTACTGGCTATTTGGCAAAGTATTATAAATGAGGAAAGCAGCAGCTGATTTGCAAGCAGAAATAGGAAGGAATAGAAAGAATTTAGAAACTAAAGTCTTGCAGGGTTGGAAAGCAGCTTGCTTCTAGGCCCCAAACAAGAAGAGATGGGAATAAAAGGCTGAGTACAGAGGCCCACTGGAATCTCTCAGCTGACTAAAGTACTTCAGTGGTAAAAAAAAACATAAATAAATAAAATAAAATAAAATAAAATAAAATAAAATAAAATAAAATAAAATAAAAATAAAAATAAAAAATAAAATCACATGCAGGGGATGGCCTCCCCTTAAATAACCAACTGAGAAGAGAAATGGGAGCTCTCCAATCTTTGAATGAGGTTACTAACACATGTGAACTTTGGTTACGGACACATGGAACTGACTGGAACTAAACACATCAGCGGCTTATAACTTTGAGGAAACTGTTTTTGTTAAAGTTTGTTTTTGTTGTTATATAAACCACTCAGGCTCAGACTAAAAATAGTCTTTCACTATTCACAATTTAAACCCCTTGGGTTCCCAATTCCCACAAACCGGAAACTCGATGAGAAAGATTTGCACTTTCCAAAGAGGGACTATTCATTCCCCCAAAGCTCACACTTCATATGAGGCCAAGGATAATAATGAAAAAAGAATTCCAAGGAGGTTCTTGGAGTACAATGGCATAGAGTCATAGAGAACAATGAATGAGGGAGTTCTTTCCATATAATTGAATTAAGGCCCAGTCAAGGAATCTCCCCTACTTCCAAGGCAGGTTGCTTTCACAAGACCCGCCTACAGAAATTTCAAAATTATTATAGATCAGCAATTGCTATTTCCTATTCTTCTCCTTTTCTAACAGTAGCGTTTATTACGGCTCCGTGTCATACTATTGTGTACTGTGGTGAGTAAATCAGTGAGAGAGGGACGGAGGGAAGGGCAAAGAGTGAAAGCAAAGGTAACTGAACAGGTCTCTGGAGCAAAAGAAACCATATTTGGACCCAAAGAGGACATTACTGGACATATCCACCACAGGGTCTATGAATCTAGCTACTGGTGCTTAGGACACAATATACTAGCAAAAGAATTACGTAATACAACAAACATCTTACAGTAAGTACAATATTTTCTTGATTCTAAAATACATGCTTTTCCATATTCTGATATTTCTGAAGTTGAATATATCTTACAGTCTTTCTTTCTATATTTATTTATAAGATTTTAAAGTAATCTCTACACTCAACATGGGGCTCAAACTTACAACCCTAAGATCAAGAGTTGCACACTCTACTGACTGAGCCAGCCAGGCACTCCTTAAAGTCAATATTTAAAGAAATTCTGGGGCTCACCTGGGTGGCTCCATCGGTTAACCATCCAACTCCGGCTCAGGTCATGATGTCACAGTTCCTGAGTCTGAGCCCCGCTCAGAGATAGAGAGTGACCAACTGTTCTATCAGGCTGTGCTGACAGTGCAGAGCCTGGAGCTTGCTTCGAGTTCTTTGTCTCCCTCTCTCTCTGCCCCTCCCCTACTGGAGCTCTGTCTCTCTCAAAAATAAATAAACATTAAATATATATATATTTAAAGAAATTCTGGGGGCGCCTGGGTGGCTCAGTCGGTTAAGCGGCCGACTTCGGCTCAGGTCACGATCTCGCGTTCCGTGAGTTCGAGCCCCGCGTCCGGCTCGGTGCTGACAGCTCAGAGCCTGGAGCCTGTTTCAGTTTCTGTGTCTCCCTCTCTCTCTGCCCCTCCCCTGTTCATGCTCTGTCTCTCTCTGTCTCAAAAATAAACATTAAAAAAAATTAAAAAAAAAAAAAAAAAAATTCTGTCAGCTCCAAAGCAGAGAAGTTCTAGAACAGCAGACAGTCCACATAGCTAACCTGATCATAAATAAAAGGTGAAATTTCCTTGTCACTTCCACTGTGTTATTTTCATCGGCAGCACCACATATGGTTGAATCTGGACCCTTAATTAATGGTCAAAATGTCTTCAAAAAGATTCCACTATGACGTAGCATTATGTGTTCAGGAATTGTCACCCAATAGGCAATGCAATTAAAGATATAAACAATTGTCAAATTTAGATGAGATCACAAAATTGTCAAAGAGATTCAAGTACAAACACTCAAACATGAACTTTCAAAGCCTTTTGAATTATCAGAAGATGTTTTATTTCCAGCAGTAACTCACTCAACTAAGAAAAAAAATAGTTTAAGCAAAAAGAAAAGACAAAACCTCACAATTTGTCAACATGCCGCAAAATCATAAAAACAATAAACGCAGCATGTCACCATGTTATGTGTTAACTATCCCCAAGCCCCAAGAAATTCAGAAGAATCCTAGATTCTGAATGTGAAGAAGGCTGAGATTCAAACTTCATCATGACCAAAAAAAAAAAAAAAAAGGGTATACAATTGACAGGATAAATGTATGCTGCTGAAGGTTAATAAAAACTATGTTTAAGAGCACCTAGCTACCTCAGTCAGTGGAACATGTGACTCTTATCTTGGGGTTGTAAGTTTGAGCTCCACAATGGGCACAGAGATTACTTATGAAAAAAAAAAATTTAAGAAATACTATTGAAAAAATTAATTACAAAAACAAAAACTACATAGGGCACGTGGGTGGCTCAGTCAGCTGAGTGACCAACTCTTGATTTTGGTTCAGGTCATGATCTCATGGTTTCATGAGTTCGGGCCCCATGTGGGCTCTGAGTGGGCTCTGTTTGAGCTCTGTGTTGGCAGTGAAAAGCCCACTTGGGATTCTCCCTCTTTCTCTGTCCCTCCCTCCCCCAAAAAACAAACAAACAAACAAACAAACAAACAAACAAACAAAAACCCCTATGTTTACTTTCCTTTCCCTGAAATACTGTTACTAAACAGATGACTTCTGACTTACTGTTTAGAATTTCTTGAAACAGAAAATATGACAATTCAACCTCATCCTTTTTCATAATTATATATTGAATTACTTCATGTAGATGTACTATAATTTATCTATCCCCTACTCATGGGCATTTAGGTTCTTTCCAATTTTTTCTATTATAACATTTCAAACACTGATAACTTGAGTATTATTGGTAAAATTCTAGTTCTGAGGATTGGTGGGGAGTTCATGAATGTTCCTCTTCTATGATCATAGCTTACATGTATATAACATATTCCTTGTAAATATTAAATTAGTTCATAAAAATGTGACAATAAAAACTGTTGTGCAAACACTGTTAAGCATTTCCATTTTTTTTAAAAATGTTTATTTTTGAGAGAGAGTGAGCACAAGCAGGGAGGGGTGAAGACAGAGAGGGAGACACAGAATCTGAAGCAGGTTCCAGGCTCTTTGCTGTCAGCACAGAGCCTCATGCAGGGCTGGAACCCACCAACCTTGAGATCATGACCTGAGCTGAAGGTGGATGCTTAACTGACTGAACCACCTAGTTAAGCATTTCCCCAGTTAAGCCCCAGTTAATGCCCCAGTTAGGCATTTCACTTGAGATAAATTCCCAGAACTGGAATTACTGCATCAAAGAGAATGCATACAGGCATATCTAGTTTTATTTGGCTTCATTTTACTGTGCTTCACAGACGCTTCCTTTTTTTTTTTTTTTTTTAACAAATTGAAGGTTTCTGGCAACCTTGCCTTGAACAAGTCTATTGTCACCATTTTTCCAACAGCATTTGCTCACTTCATGTCTCTGTGCTATACTTTGGTAATTCTTACAATATTTTAAAACCTTTTGTTATTATTATACTTGTTATGGTGATCTGTGATCAGTGATCTCTGATGTTATTACTGTAACTGATTCAGTGCACCATGAACCACACCCATAGAAGACAGCAAACTTGACAAATGTTGCAGGGGTTCTGACTGCTCCACCGACCAGCCATTCCCCCATCTCCTCAGGCATCCCTGTTGCCTGAGACACAATAATATTGATATCAGGGCAATTAATAACCCTATAATGGCTTCTAAGTGTTCAAGTGAAAGGATTTAGCTTTAAATCAAAAGCTAAAAATGACTAGGGTGCCTGGATGGATCAGTTGGTTAAGCATCCAACTGTAAGCTCAGGTCATGATCTCACAGTTTGTGAGCCTGAGCCCCACACTGGGCTCTGTGCTGACAGCCTGGAGCCTTCTTGGAATTCTCGCTCTCCCTCTCTATCTCTCTCCACCCCTCCCCTGCTTGTGCTCTCTCCCCAAATAAATAAATAAACTTAAAAAAAAAAAAAAGCTAAAAATGATTAAGCTTAGTGAGGAAGTCATGTCAAAAGCTGACAGGCCAAAAGCCAGGCCTCTTTCACCAAACAGTTAGCTAAGTTGTGAATGCAAAAAAAAAGTTTTTAAAGGAAATGAAAAGTGCTACTCCAAGGGCAGCTGGCTGGCTCAGTTGGTAGAAACATGTGACTCTTGATCTCAGGCTTGTAAGTTCAAGCCCCACATTGGGTATAGAGATTACTTAAAAATAAAAATCTTTAAAATAAATTTAAAAAATAAATAAAAGTGCTACTGCAGTGACTGCATGAATGATAAGAAAGCGAAATACCCTTATTGCTGAATATGGAGAAAGTTCTGGTGGTCTGTACAGCAGACCAAACCAGTCACAATATTTTAAGCCAAAGCCTAATCCAGAGCAAGGCCCGAAGTGTCTTCAATTCTGTGAAGGCTGAGAGGTAAGGAAGGTGCAGAAGAAAAGTTTGAAGCCAGCAGAGGTAGGTTCATGACGTTTAAGGAAAGAAGCCATCTCCATAACATGGGAGTGCAAGGTAAGGCAGCAAGTACTGATGTAGAAAGCACATCAAGTGATCCAGAGAATCTAGCTAAGATAATCGAAGTGGCTACACTGAACAACAGATTTGCACTGGAGATGAAACAGCTTTCTATTGGAAGAAGATGCCATCTAGGCCTTTCATAGCTAGAGAGAAGTCAATGCCTGGCTTCAAAGTCCAAAAAACAGGCTGACTGTCTTGTTAGAGGCCAATGCAGCTGGTGACTTTAAGGTGAGGCCAATGTTCATTTACCATTCCAACAGTCCTAGGGCCCTTAATTATGCTAAATCTACTCTGCCCCTGCTCTATAAATGGAAAAACAAAGCCCTGATGACAGAACATCTGTTTACAATATGGTTTACTGAATGTTTTAAGCCCACTGCTGAGACCTACTGCTCAGAAAAAAAGATTCCTTTCAAAATATTACTGTACACTGACAATGTATCTGGTCACCCAAGAGCTCCGATGGAGACGTACAATGAGATTTATCTTATTTTTGTGCCTGCTAACACAACATCCATTCTGCAGCCCGTGGTCAAGGAGTCATTTCAACTTTCAAGTAAGGCTACAGCTGCCACAAACAGTGATTCCTCTGATAGATCCAGACAAAATACACTGAAAACCTTCTGGAAATGATTTACCATTCTAGATGTCATTAAGAACATTCATAATTCATGTAAAGAGCTCAAAATAACAACCTTAACAGGAGTATGGAAGAAGTTGATCCCAATACTTAGGGATGCTTTTGAGAGGTTCAAGACTTCAGTGGAGGAAGTTAACTACAGATGTGGTGGAAATAGCAAGAGAACTAGAATTAGAAGAGGAGCCTGAAGGGGCACAAGGGTGGCTCAGTTGGCTGAGCATCTGACTCCTGGTTTCAACTCAGGTCATGAGCTCACGGTTCATGGGTTTGAGCCCATGTTGGGTTGGGCTCTGCGTGGGCAGTGCTAGAGCCTGCTTGGGATTCTCTCTCTGCCCCCCCCCCCCAAATAAACTTTAAAAAAAAAAAAAAAAAAAAGAAGTGAAGCCTGAAGATGTGACTGAATGGCTACAATCTCATGATAAAACTTTAATGGATAAGGGGTGGCTTCTTATGGATAAGCAAGGAAAATAGTTTCTTGAGATGGGATCTACTGATGGTAAAAATACTAGGAAAATTATTGAAATAACAAGAAAGGATTTAGAAACTGAGTTTCTTAGTTGAGAAAGCAGTGGCAAGCTTTGAGAGGATTGGCTCCACTACTGAAAGAAGTTCTACAATGGATAAAGTGCTATCAAACAGCTTCACATGCTACAGAGAAATTGTTTATGAAAGGAAGAGTCAATTGGTACAGCCAACTTCACTATTTTCTTATTGTAAGAAATTGCCACAGCCACCCCAACCTTCAGCAACTGCCACCCTGGTCAGCAGCCATCAACATCAAGGTAAGACCTTCCACCAGCAGAAAGATTAGGATTTGCTAAAAGCTCAGATGATGGTCAGCACTTTTTAGCAATAATGTATTTTTTTTTAATATATGAAATTTATTGTCAAATTGGTTTCCATACAACACCCAGTGCTCATCCCAACAGGTGCCCTCCTCAATACCCATCACCCACCCTCCCCTCCCTCCAACCCCCCATAGCAATAATGTATTTTTAAATTAAGGTATGTACATTGTCTTTGTAGACACAATGCTACTGCATTATCAGTAGACTACAACATAGCATAAACATGATTTATATGCACTGGAAAACCAAAAAGTTCATGTGGCTCATTTTACTGCAATATTTGTTTTATTGCAGTGGTTTGGGAACTAAACCCACATATCTTCAAGGGATGCAGGTATTTAAAATCCTGACATTTGGGGGTGCCTGGGTGCCTCAGTTGGCTAAGTGTCCGACTCTTGCTTTCAGCTCAGGTCACGATCTCACATTTGTGAGATCAAGCCCCAAGTTGGGCTCTGCACTGGGCATGAAGCCTGCTTAAGATTTTCTCCTCCCTCTGTCCTTCCTCCACACACACTTTCATAAATAAATAAATAAATACATACATACATACATACATACATACATAAATACTAAAACCAAAAATATAATTAACAACAAGCGTTGGCAAGGATGTGGAGAAAAAGGAACCCTCTTGCACTGTTGGTGGGAATGCAAACTGGTGCAGCTACTCTAGAGAACAGTTCCTCAAAAAGTTAAAAATAGAACTACCCTTAGATCAAGTAAATGCACCACTGGGTATTTACCTCAGAAATATAAAAACACTAATTCAAAGGGATACATGCACTCCTATGTTTATAGTAGTATTATTTACAATAGCCAAATTGGAAGCAGCCCAAGTGTCCATCAACTGTCCATCAATAGATGCATCGATAAAGATGTGGTTCATATCTTTATCACAGGAATATTACACAGCCATAAAAAAGAATGAAATCTTGAATTTAAAGATTTTTTTTTTTTAACGTTTATTTATTATCGAGACAGAGGGAGACAGAGCATGAATGGGGGAGGGTCAGAGAGAGGGAGACACAGAATCTGAAACAGGCTCCAGGCTCTAAGCTGTCAGCACAGAGCCCGACGCGGGGCTCGAACTCACGGACCACAAGATCATGACCTGAGCTGAAGTCGGCCGCTTAACCAACTGAGCCACCCAGGCGCCCCTGAAATCTTGAATTTAAAAGGACATGAATGTAGCTAGACAGTATAATGCTAAGTGAAATAAGTCCACCAGAGAAAGACAAATACCATATTTCACTTATATGTGGAATTTAAGAAACTAAAACAAATAAGCAAAAGGAACAAAAAAAGGGTGAGACAAACCAAGAAACAGACTCTTCACCATAGAAAACAAACTGATAGTTACCAGAGGGGAGGTGGGTAAAACAACCAACGGGGATTAAGGAGTGCACTTGCTGTGATGAGCACTGGGTGCTGTATGGCATTTTTGAATCACTATATTGTATATCTATAACATAACACTGTATGTTAATGATACTGGAGTTTAGAATTAAAATTTTTTTAAGTTTGAGAGAGGGAGAGAGAGCACGTATGCACGCGCACACGAGTAGAGGAAGGGCAGAGAGGAAGAGAG
Organism: Panthera pardus; assembly: GCF_024362965.1. Taxonomy (NCBI): domain Eukaryota; kingdom Metazoa; phylum Chordata; class Mammalia; order Carnivora; family Felidae; genus Panthera; species Panthera pardus. The sequence continues at coordinate 17,119,902 of NW_026526732.1, read as the reverse complement.
AGAATCCCAAGCAGCCTCTGCACTGTCAGCACAGAGCTGGATGCAGGGGCTTGAACCCACTAACCATGAAATCATGACCTGAGCCAAAATCCAGAGTTGGACGCTTAACCGAATGAGCCACCCAGGCGCTCCTGAAATAAAATTTTTTAAAAAGGAAAAAAAATAAAGGAAAAGATATGCCAAAAAATAAAATAAAATCCTGACAGTGTCAAATTGCCTTCCACAAAGGTATATTAATTTACAATTCTTCCAAACAAGGTATGGTCAACACTGGCATTAACAAATCTTAGTAATCTTTGCTAATAGCAAATGTGAAAATTCAGATTAATAATCGGTAAAGAGAATTTAAAAAAAAATTTTTTTTTTTTTTACATTTATTTATTTTTAAGAGACAGAGAGAGACAGAGCACAAGTTGGGGGAGGGGCAGAGAGAGAAGGAGACACAGAATCCGAAGCAGGCTCCAGGCTCTGAGCCGTCAGCACAGAGCCTGATGTAGGGCTCGAACTCACAAACCGTGAGATCAGGACCTGAGTCGAAGTCGGACGCTTAACCGACTGAGCCACCCAAGAGCCCCTGGTAAAGAGAATTTTTTTTTTTTTTTTAATTTTTTTTCAACGTTTTTTATTTATTTTTTGGGACAGAGAGAGACAGAGCATGAACGGGGGAGGGGCAGAGAGAGAGGGAGACACAGAATTGGAAACAGGCTCCAGGCTCCGAGCCATCAGCCCAGAGCCTGACGCGGGGCTCGAACTCACAGACCGCGAGATAGTGACCTGGCTGAAGTCGGACGCTTAACTGACTGCGCCACCCAGGCGCCCCAAGAGAATTTTTTTAAGTTTATTTATTTTGAGAGAGAGAAAAAGACAGTGTGAGTGGGGGAGGGGCAGAGAGAGAGGGAGAGAGCGAGAATCCCAAGTTCTGATAGTGCAAAGCCCAATGAGGAGCTCAAACTCACACACTGTGAGATCATGACCTGAGCTGAAATCAAGAGTTGGACACTTAACTGAGCTACCCAGGTGCCCTGGTAAAGAGAATTTTTAAAAGAACTCTTCAAGGCAAAATAGCTTACCACTAACTCATGTTACACTGGTGCCAGATTAATCTCTCTAATAAATAGTTCTGATCATGTCAATTCCTTACTCTAGAACTTCAATGATTCCTTTAACTTAGTGATTAAAAAGCAATGGAGGGGTGCCTGGGAGGCTTAGTGGGTTGAGTGTCAGACTCGAGTTCAGCTCATGTCGTGATCCCACAGTCCTGGGATCAAGCTCTACATCAAGCTTGGTGCTGAGTGTGGAGTCTGCTTGGGATTCTCTCTCTCTCTCTCTCTCTCTCTCTCTCTCTGTCTCTCTCTCTCTCTCTCTCTCTCGCTGCCCCCCTCAGCCCCTCCCCACTCCCACTCTACTACTCTCTTTCTTAAAAAAAAAAAAAAAAAAAAAAAAAAGGAAAGGAAAGGAAAAAAAAAAGACAATTGGAGTCAAACTGCAGGGTACAAATCCCAGTTCTACCACTAACTGTGTGCTCTTGGCAAGCCATGTCTCAGTTTCTGCATCTTCAAATGTGGGCAATAATGGTCCTATCTAATAGAATTATTTTGAGCACTATGTAATGCTCAAAATACAGTTTAATCCAGTTGACCCTTGAACAACACAGGGGGTTAGGTGCAGCAACCCCCTATGCAGTCTAAAATCTGAATACACCTTTTGACTCCCCCCAAACTTAACTACTAATAGCCTACTGTTGACCAGACGCCTAATAACGTAAACACAATTAACACTTATTTTGTATAAGTATTATACTCTGTATTCTTACCTAGCTTTTTCTTAGTTTTTTTCAGTATTTCTAGGTTATAAAGTTCATCTGTGAGTTTTTTCAAATTGTTGCAAATCTCCAAAAAGTTTTCCAATATAATTTGTTGAAAAAAATCTGTGTGTAAGTGGACCCACATACTTCAAATCTGTATTGTTCAAGGGTCAACTGTGCATGTTAAATGTTTAGAATAAATTCCCAACTCAATAAATGTCAGTTATCTTCTCTCTTTCCACTATCTTACCTAGACTCTCCCTAGCATATCATACTCTAACCAAGCCAAATTACCTGAGAGCAGGTAACTTGTCCCCTTTTCTTTTCTACTTTCATGTCCTTACTTATACTGTTTATTCTTTTTGGGAGAGCCCCTGCCATATTTCTTCTTGTTGAAATTATACCCAACCTTTAAGGTACCAAATGACTTCTTCACAAAGATTTCATTAAACTGCCCATTTCTTATCCTTCCCTGAACTTTGCATGGTCAAATAAAACATGTTTTTGCCCTAGTCCTGTACTTGTCTTATTTTTCCTATTAGATCACAGATTCACAGAGAATAAAATATCACACAGAATAAAATACAATATATATAAAAATATATACCTCAACATATATACTCCAGGTAAGGAAATGCATCCAGAGAGATAAACTGGCCCAAGTTCATGCAGCCAGCTGGAGGTCACGCTAGAAATGGAATCCACACATCCTGAACTGTCTCAGAGCTCTTTTCATCAGAACCTGCATCTTGAGTTTCCTAAGGGCAGGGATCATGACTCACTCATTCTTTTAAGGAACATTTAAATCAGCTAGAGTGAACAGACAAAACCTCCATTTCTTTGAAACTTTAGATCTTCATCTAAATGTCAGCAAACCCAAACAAATATTGTTGATATTTTGTCCAACTTAGGGAAAAACCAGGTACCATTACATAATAACATTTCAAAGTGTTACCTTGGGTTGAATTAGGTTTATAAAAAAGATGGCCTGTCTCAATGCTTTGACAGAGTCAGTTCTGACAACAGCAACAGTAATATGTACTCTTTCTTTCTTAGCAGCATATAGTCTCAGTTGTTTAGACAGCAATATTTAAGATTCTCTTATACTGAAGACATTTTCTTCACTTTGCATTCTATAAATTAGCTGATCAAAAGTGAAAACTATCACTATATTTTATCTTATGCTGAAAAATGACTGCCATTTCTACTTGATAAAAGTGTTGTTCAGTGACTACATAACTTTATGGTCTACAAAAAGCCACTAATCTAAATACAACATCTAGAATGAAAACTAACCATAGTTGGATCTGTTCCAAGGCTATATTTATATAGAATAACAAGGACTAGCATTAAAAACAAAAATGCAACCTACAGAAGAAAACACAGATCATACAAAAAAAAAAAAAAAAAAAAAAAAAGCAAAAGCATGTTTTATTTGCTTTTGGAAAGTGGCAGGGGGTAGTCAATGAATAGTCAGACATAGAAAGAATGCGCCTTCCCCAGCTAGGGCCTTGATCTAGTTTCTTGCAGTAGCAGCTGATCAGAGGAACACAATGCTACTTCTTTTAGTGTGAAATCAGTCAAATTCCTCCACTGCCTTAGGGAATCAACTAGCTCATTTTACCTATCAGCTTATTAAAGGAAAGAAATAACTTTACTTAAATCACAAATGTAACTATCTTAGCAGAGAACATTCATTCCAATTATAATGTCCTGCCTTTTCTTCCTCATGAAGGAAATCTGATAAAGAATTTTAATCTTCAATAAATAATCCATAAAGGCCCGACAAGCTTCATGATTCCGGGTGAATGACACCGTAGTTGTGTGTGAGACTATATTTGTCTACTTATGTCTCACCAGCTTTAGGAATAACATCTACAAAATAATATATATTTTTAGTCATATTACCATATGGGTCGACAAACATTAAACTCTGACCCCCTGGAAAACTTTCAACTGGCAAAGTCAGAGAAAGGGGTTAATTCAAATCACCTGAGAGCCATTCTTTGCGCTCCAAGTTCTTTTTGAAGTTACAACAAACAGCGTTCCTTGTATTTTCTTTCTTTCATTTTATTTATGCACACATTCCTACTCCATAAAGATCTCTCCATCCCTCCTACCCCTTCCAACTATGAACCGCAAGCTAACATTACAGTGGACTGGAGACAGAAATTCCCGGGCTTTCTTCAAGGTATATCCAGGATCGAGTCCCTCTGGGATGCAAAGAACCGCAGCTCTTTCACTGCAATGTTGTTTCAGAACCACCTTTCACTTTCCTTCCTTCCTCAACACTGACCAGTCCGTGCTGGGGATAGGGGTGGAAGTGGGAGACACAGTCCGCCTAAGGCCTCCAGCAAATCAGGCTCTCCCCAACCTAACCTGCACTTCCAAGGCCGCAGTGCCTGCGGCTCTTCCGCCAGCCCCGGGCGCGGCCAACCCTCGCTTCCCCAGGGCAGGGCTCAGCTCAGGTCCATGCAACCAGCCAAGTCAGGCCCGCACCGGGCCGGGCCGGCCCGCTCGTCCGCAGCGGCCCCTGGACCCCCGCCAGCAGGACTGGGCGTGGGCCCCGGCGGCCACCGCCCCGCCAACTCGGGCTCGGGAGGAAGGAGTGCGCCCCACCCGCTACGCCAGCCCCAGACCTACCTGCAGGGGAAAGCGAGGCTCCTGGACAGCGGCCACGGGCCCGAGGGCTGGCGCCCAGGCGGCCGGAGCCCGTCCCAAGGACCCCAAATATCCCTGGTGGTGCAGGGCGGGGACAGACGCCGGGGGGCTGCCTCGGGCCAGCGCGGCCCGTCGCGGGGGTCGCGGGGACCTGGCTCTCCCCTCAGCACCAGTCCACCGCCGCCGCCGCCGCCATTTTGCCTTCCACTCGGTGGTGTCGCCGCCGCCGCACTCCGCCGCAGCTTTCCCGGATGTGGGCATTTCCCGGCGTCGCTTGCGCGGGGGCCGAGGACTGGGGGCTTCAGTCCGCCCCGCCGCCAGCAGCCAGCGCGCCGCCTGCGGCCTCCCGCCTTCCGCCGGTCGTCCTCTCTTCAGCGTGCTGGCGAGCGTCTCCCCGCGTCGCCCCCGCCTGGCGCTGGCCCGGTGGCTCTCCCTGGCTCGTGGGATCAGGCTTGTCCTCTCCGAAGTCCGCTCATTTATTTCAGTCTCTCTTTTCCAGTTGAGCTCTTGCTGTGCACGGATCCAGAATCAAGACGCGCATCTCCAGAAGTTTAATTCTCAGAAGGAAGCAGCAATGAGTTGCCCTGAAACCTCGCTGTGGGTGGGCACTAGGGATTGGGATTTCTAGAGGCTTTGAAATAGATTGATTTTTGCTTAGTACTCTTTCTTTCCCCGAGTAAGTCCGTGTTTAAGTATTTGCCGAATCAGATTAATATATCCTTGAACCCAGGCAGAGTAATAGAGTTTGGAGATTTTTAACCTGTCAACCGAATCAGGGGATGAGAAAAGTCATTATTGTTAAGATTGGGATAACGTGACTGCGAGAAGAGGTTTGTATTTCTTGTTGAATTGGAAATTTGGGATGAGATCATTGCGTTTGTGATGTCTGAAGGTACCATCTACCCTTTGTAAAGAGTGCTTTTGTCAAATCTGCCTCTAGAAAATAATATGGTTAATATTTGCAAACATCTAAGATTTTATTTTTGAAGTAATCTCTACACCCGATATGGGCCTGAAACTCACAACCCTGGAAGAGTTGCAGACTCCACTGACTGATACTGCCAGGCATCCCTCAACATCTTTCATTTTTCTACTAGAGACTATTAAAATTGTTTTAGGATTAAAGACTTATTTTTCTGATGTTAAATTAGTTACTGGCCACTGTATCCTAAAGTTCAAATGTGAAAACTTCTGTTAAAAGAAAGGATTCCAAGGGTGCCTGGGTGGCTCAGTCGGTTAGGCGTCTGACTTCCGCTCAGGGCATGAAATCACAGTTCGTGGGTTCGAGCCCTGCATCAGGCTCTGTGCTGACAGCTCGGAGCCTGGAGCCTGCTTCGGATTCTGTGTCTCCCTCTCTCTCTGTTCCTCCCACACTCATACTCTGTCTCTCTCTCGAGAGAGCTTCAAAAATAAATAGAAACATTAATTTAAAAAAAAAAAAGGAAAAGAAAAGATTCCAGGGCAACTTGGTGACTCAGTTGGTTAAGTGTCAGACTCAGGGGTTGGTGAGATCCAGCCCGGCATTAGACAGCTCCGAGCTGACTTGGGATTCTCTCTCTCCCTCTCTCTCTGCCCCTCCTCTGCTCACACTCGTGCTCTCTCTCTTTCTCTCAAAATAAATAAACGAAAAAAAAAAAAAAAAGGAAAAGATTCCATTCTAAGAGCACTTTACAAGCACTTGGGGCACCTGGATTAAGCATCCAACTCTTGATTTCAGCTCAGGCTATGATCTCATGGTCTGTGGTTTGAGCCCCACATGCCTGAGTTTGGGATTCTCTCTCTCTCTCTCTCTCTCTCTGCCCCTCCCCTGCTTGCGTGCACATGCTCTTTCTTTCAAAATAAATAATCTTAAAAAAAAAAAAAAAAAAAAATCTACAAGCACAGAGTTTGTAAAAGATACAGGGCATGACCCAAAGTGGGTCACATAATAGCCCTAGGTCTTACTTTCTTCACCTGCAGGACTAAGTAAGCTTTGGGGATTCTTTCAACCTCAAACTTCCATGAATGTTGGGGTACCTGGGGGGCTCAGTCAGTTAAGTGTCTGACTTTGTCTCAGGTCATGATCTCATAGTTTGTGAGTTTGAGCCCCACTTGGGCTCTATGCTGACAGCTCGGAGCCTGGAGCCTGCTTTGGATTCTGTCTCCCTCTCTGCCTGCTCTTCCCCTGCTCATGCTTTCTCAAAAAGTAAACATTAAAAAAAATTTAAATGAATCTAATATGTTCACAGGACTTCTTGTCCTTTTCAGGACTATATATCTGAAAAAGCATACTGCCTCCCAAATCTTGTCACCTTTGTCACTCATCCAGGGAACTTCTTCACTTAAGCTCTTCAATTTAAAAAAAAAAAAAAAAAAAAAAAGCTTATTTATTTTTGAGAAAGAGAGAGCGTGCACAAGCGAGGGAGAGGCCGAGAGAGGGACAGACAGAATCCAAGGCAGGTTCCAAGCTCTGAGCTATCAGCACAGAGTGCAACACAGGGCCTGACCCCACAAACTGTGGATCACGACCTGAGCTGAAGTTGGATGTTTAACTGACTGGTCCACCCAGGTGCCCAAAACCTCTTCAGTTGTAAGCCTAAAGGCGAGTATCTCCATAAACTACTGTTTTGGGGAAGTTTCCTAGATAATTCAAGGGGCTCAGTGAAGTGTTCTATCTGGGACTAGGAGATTTAATTCCAGTGAAGTAGTGGGGAGAGAAGAGGAGGGAAAGGAGAGAAGAGATGATTAGGAAAGAAGAAGCAATCCACAAGATGAAAAAAACGGCTGAAAGGTGGGGGTGGAGGTGAAAAAGCAGGGAAATACTAAGGCTGTGGCAAGTCTCTGAATGGCAATACCTACCATTCATTTGAAGGGCTTTGTATTGTGATGAAAAACCCTTGGTCCAGCTACAGCCTACTGGACTTCTCAATGCTTCATGGAAATGAGGATTTGGGGTTTCATTTTGTTTTCATCAACAGAGGTAGGGGCCAGTTTTCATGCTTGGGTGATTGCAGGATCAGGGGCAGCAAACAAGGAAGAAGTCTAAAGAGCAATGTGGCCCTGAGGGCATAAGCCCTCCCAGAAACTCAGTCTTAGGGGAAGGCTCTAGACTATGAGCTGCCCACACTCAAGAGATGGAGAATTGCATTCTACTTCTTTCCCAGCAGAGAATCCACATAAATTAGTTTGAAGTCTGAGAAGATTGGTCTCTTCACTCATTTTTTAAAAACATTCACGTCAATGTGGAGTCATGAATACTTATTTTATGGTTTGAGTATTTTATTTATTTTGTTGATCAAATTGTTCCAGCTTTGGCTATTGGGAGCTCTTCCAGTTGAATTGGCTTCTATGTCCCTTTGACATACCCTCCTTCTGCCATCATTACAGGCTTTTACAAGTGTTTCTTAAAAGAACTTCCTTACTTAAAAAAAAAAAAAAGTTTATTTATTTTGAGAGAGACAGAGAGAGCATAAGCTGGGGAGGGGCAGAGAGAAGAGAGAGAATCCTAAGCGGGTTCCATGCTCAGCATGGAGCTTGACTCAAGGCCAGATCCCACAGCTGTGGGATCATGACTGGGTGGAAGTCAAGAATTTGATGCCCAACTGACTGAGCCAACCAGGTGCCCCAGAATTTCCTTACTTTCTGACAGTACAAGATGTTTTAAGCTACCTTATAGATTCCTGTCCCTCCAAGGAGTCCTTGCTCCTACAACTGGAGAATGGTTTTAGAAACCAAATCTGGGTTCTCTGTGTGCTTATTGCTGCTGGAGTATCATTGCTTGTAGGACGTCTCTTGCTAAGAAATTTTAAAATTTAAGTTCATTCTGTACTATGAAGGTGTAAAATCTGTGTTTTTACAAATTGCAGCTATTATTTTACAGTTAAAAAATTGTTTTATGTTTGTTTATTTTTGAGAGGGACAGAGCATGAGTAGGGGAGGGGTAGAGAGAGAGGGAGGCACAGAATCCGAAGCAGGCTCCAGGCTCTGAGCTGTCAGCACAGAGCCCGACGTGGGGCTCAAACCCATGAACTGTGAGTTCATGACCTGAGCTGAAGTTGGACGCTTAACCAACTGAGCCACCCAGGCGCCCCACCAGTTTAGTATTAATTAGTTTAGCTTCTTATGTCCGTGGCCTGCACAAAAATTTTTTGACAGCTAATGCATTTCTACTTTTTTTCACGTGTATTCATTTTTGAGAGAGGGAGAGAGACAGAGCACATGTGGGGGAGGGGGAGAAAGAGGGAGACAGAATCTGAAGCAGGCTCCAGGCTCTGAGCTGTCAGCACAGAGTCCCACATGGGGCTTGAACAGCTGATGCATTTCTGATGTCTGTGTTAGGCTAGTCTGTCGTCAGCTACTGACCCCCAAAGTCTAGTTATGACAGTTTAGAACTGAACATTAGTTTATCTTTACTTTATTTAAATAATTTTTTAAATGTTTATTTATTTTTTTTTAATTTTTTTTTTAACGTTTATTTATTTTTGAGACAGAGAGACAGAGCACAAACGGGGGAGGGTCAGAGAGAGGGGGCACAGAATCTGAAACAGGCTCCAGGCTCTGAGCTGTCAGCACAGAGCCTGACGCGGGGCTCGAACCCACGGACTGCGAGATCATGACCTGAGCCGAAGTCGGCCGCTCAACCGACTGAGCCACCCAGGCGCCCCTAAATGTTTATTTTTGAGAGAGTGCAAGCAGGGGAGGGGCAGAGAGAGAGGATGAGAGGATCTGAAGTGGGCTCTGCATGGACAGCAGAGAGGCTTATGCAGGGCTTGAACCCACAAACCATGAGATCATGACCTGAGCTCAAGTCGGATGCTTAACTGATTGAGCCACCCAGGAGCCCTGAACATTAGTTTACTTTTAATTAAAAATTTTTACCTAATCGGCTGTAGTTTAGTCATTCTACTTCTCCCTGCTCACCCCCACTCTGTGGTTTTTTCACTCCTTGTACACCTGATACAGCAAAATGTTGGAACTGTTTTGATGCTAAGATAGTGTAGCTGGTAGTTTTGTACATTGCCACTTAACATGGTGGTTCAGAAGATACTGATGAAATAGTTTGAATACTTGCTTGTCAATAGTTTGGATACTTGCTTCAGACATCCCCAGGTTTCTTATCTGTAAAACTAGAGCATTGCTACTGCTTCAGACCATGTAACTAGTCTGGGCTAGGTATCATATTGTTACCATAAGCTTAAATGAAGCCTTGATATGAACTATACGCTAACGAACGTGGTATTCTTCATGGACAAGATTCTAGAATGGATTACTAAAAGGATGTTTCCACAATACTATGAAATAGCAGTGTTACAAAGGAAAAGGAATTTTTCAACTTTGCAACATTTTTGATGGGATAGCTATGTTTCTCCACAGCAACTTTGTGAAACAAGATAAATAAATGGGGCTGAATGTCAGTAAATTAGGTTGGCTTATAAAGATTTCAGTAACTGTAGCCAAATACCAATGATTCACGTGTCACTGATAATTGGGAGGACTCAAGGAGTAGGCCTGTGCACTTCAGTACATTTATCCTATCTCCTAACCAATGGGGGAGACTGTAGGACATTACAAGCAACTCTGGAAATCATCAGCTTCTGCTGAAAACATTCAAAAGAGATCGTTAGTTCTTTCCTCTACGGAAATAAGATTTGTCTTTGTAGAACAGGGATTGACCTCTAGTAAGGATCAAAGTCATCGACATTAATTCAAGAATAGGGGAAGCATAGTATAATAGACGTGTAAAAAAGGCTAACGGTTTAAGTTCAACTAGTCAGCAGTCTAACTGAACAAACGTCAGAATAGTGAAAATAAGCTAAGACAGCATTACAAAGGAATATTGTACCAAGAACCAGGATGGTTAAGATTTCTGTCGGACTCTGAGCAAGGCAGACACCACCCGGGAAAGCGTTCATTTTGCAAGTCACACTTTAACGATGGTCTTTGGCAAATGGAGGTATTTTTTCCAAAGGAAAACACGATTGTGAGGTTAGTTCAGCTCACTCTGCACCGATTCAGTGTTTGCCATGGACCAGACATTGTATTAAACGCTGTTAATACAACATGCCCTGTTCTCGAGCATGTGGTCCCATAGACACTGGCTGCTAATACAGCTGCAAGCACAGCACAGGCTCTTAAGCAGAGTATGATTTTTGTCTGAGGCCAGGGAAGGCTTTCTTGAGAATATGACATCAAAAAGGAGCTTGGAAGGGTTAGGATTTAGCCAAGGACAAGAAATACTGGGAAGAAATGCTTTGCCCATTAGAAACCATTGAAGAGATTAAAAAAGTTTACCCCAACAAGCCAGGGTATGTAGTTCTGAATACCTGAATATCTGATGAAAGATTACATTTTTTTGTGGCTCCCAGGAAGACAAACGAAAGCCAAGTTTCAGTTAAATATATGAAAATGAATTTATTTAGTGAAACCTTATACCAAAGCACCCCAACATGATGCAAATTCAGTCAGTTGATTGGTGATTGGCTATCTCACAGTAGGATCACATGATTGTTTCATTAACCCACAATAACATGACTCTTACCTTTTTTTTTTACAGGATTGTTTTCTATTCCATCCATACACTAAAACCCTGCCATAAGGCTACATCAATAAGAGCTGTCCCAATGCAGGAGAGACTGCATTGGGAAATAGGAAACTTTATCACAGTATATTGTCAAGGGCAGGCTGGATGATAATTTGTTACGAATGCTCTGAAAGTAACAGTTAAATTTAGGTTAGAGATGCTCTCCAAGGTACCTTCCACCTCTGAGATCCTGCGGCCTTCAAAAGAAACTATTTGATAGCTTCGTGAATACAGGCAGTGACAATGAACAAATTTATAAATTAGGGTTTTTATTTATACTACATAAAGCTTATGTTTCTTATTAAATCTGAGAACCCCTCAGTTGATAGGAAATGTATCACTGTTCAAATATGCTTTCTTTTACTCATGGTTACAAATACTCTTAAAACAAAGCAAAGATTCAACCTTGAAACTTGTTTCCAGCCCAAGCTAGTGTTCTAAGCCTACACATCTGGCTCCCTCCCTCTATCAATTATTTACTATAACAATCTAGGGAAATTGCATATATTGCTGCTGGAAACAAGAGAATGGTACTAGCAACATACATGAATCCTTTCAACTTTTTAGCAGCCTGTAATGCAGAGGAAAGCAAAGGCACAGCAAGCTTACCACTCACTGTGCATGAAAAATGTGGGCCCAGGAGCTAGTCCTCCAAGAGGGATATCAACTCAGGGCCCACTCAGAGCACAGGTGGTAGCCTGCTGGATGGGAGAATGCCCGGAGGGTAAAGAAAGGGACACTGAGATTTGGGCTGCAGCAAGATATTTACATAAAGGGAAATAGTCAACGGAAAATTAATAGCTCTGTTGTTATTATGGAAACCATGTGATTACTGCTGGGGAATGTATTTTGATAAATATAACATGATATATTTCATTTTTAACAAATTACACACACATTGATGGGTGGAAAAGGGAATGAAAAGACTATGAATTGTCTCTGTTTAACATTATAAGCACTTATAATTTTCTTTTGCCTTTTTTTCCTGTAATGAATTACTTCTGTAATGACAGAAAATCTTAAAAATTAGTCGCAGAAATAAAACTATAAACATTAAAAATTCCTATGGCAACATTTTCTTCTGATTCTTTGCAATTCAAGTTACTAATTATATCAAATATTTTCGAGACAAATATATATAAAAAAGTGGATTACATTTATGTATTCCATTTAAAAATGTTGACAAAAAACCCCAAACCAAAAGCCCTGAGGTAAGGTGGCATTAAAAAATTGAAAATATTTATTAGGACAGAAAAACAAAACTTTACCATAATTACTACCACTGGAATTATAAATAAAGTAAATGAATACATGCTCCAAGAGCTTAATAGCAGTGATTTGTCATTAAGGTCTTGATGTTCAATAACACATTTAATTTAACAAACTTTGAAAAGACAAAATTACTAAATTGTCTTTAGGCACTACACATTAACCTGAAACTAATGGAACATTTTGTCAACTATACTCAAAACAAACAAAAGAAAACACTACAAGTTAGGTCATCGTTAGCACTGTAGATAAGGACAAAGACATCAAAAGAGTAAAGACATCTTTACTCTTATCACATCATCATACTAGTCTTATACACGTGATCTTCAAATTTCAGTTTGGAAGTTGGATCACTTATCAATGTCAAATTCTGTTTTATTGCACAATGTCCAGTTTGGCAATTTTGAACAACGTTGTAAAACTAAACAAAAGTAAAAGTCCTTAGGAAAAATGTACTTTTTTCAAGAAAAATGAAGTTGGGTCTAAGCAGTTGATATAGTTCTGTTCAAACCTACTCTAACCTGTCATAACACTTTCCTTTAAAAAAATGTGAACACTACAAAAAAATTGTCATTTTTGTCCTATTCAATTCTTTGTGAAGAAGTTTATTAAACTTATTAAGGAAAGAAAATGTGGAAGGGCTGAAGAAAATATCTACAATATAAAGGATAAACATCAACATTGGCTAGTGCCACCAGGGAGGGGCATATCCCTCACACTGTCAATAAAAAGGACAGGAACCTGTTGGTGGTTTGAGACTATTAAGTCTCACAACATCAAAAATGAAGAGCTGGGTCCACGAGCTGTCCAGAACGGCCTGTTTGAAGGCAGTGTCTACATCAGCAAAAGGATCCCTCTAATATTCTTCTACATGTTCCAATTCTCTTCTCACCAGTCATCTATCAGACTCTACGACTATGAGGGGAACATTCAACTGACAAAAACCAACGCTGGTCATCAACATCAACAATAGGTGACTGAAGCTTCCTCTGCCAATTTCACATTTTCCAATCATAAAAATATGCATAGAAGTGGTAATTCAAAAGGCTAACTATATGCTTTACCTGAAATCATGTAACTACAGTATTTTCATGAAAAAAGTTGTCTAGTAACATAAATTGCTTCTGCATCAGTTCCACAAACAAGACAAGGACCTAAAACATCCAAACTGTTTACAGACAAAGTCCTGCTGGGAAGCAAGCTTGTGATTTCAATACGGTCTTTTGCAGGATCAGTGCTGAGCCAGGAGCTTATAAGAGACTGGTGAACATTAGCCTGGTTACTAATGCTGTGAGACAAAAAAGTGCTACTTCTTCCTCCTGTGGGAGAAGAAAAGAGAAGGGGAAAACAGCTTTCAAGACCAATTTTGTATTAGGAAACATCTGAAATTCTACTGATACTGTTAAAAGGCTAGGCTTTGAACTTTATTCTCAGAATAACAGAGTGATAAATCCATTATCACACATCACCATTTTTGACCAACTGCTCGCATTTCCATGGGACAATATGGATATCAGATTTGAAGTCGTTAGGCAAGGCAGATTTTGACTGTCTTTCTGTTGATTATTTAATGGACAGTCTCAGAAACGTAGCATGAAAACCTCTGGCTGTGCGAAGTTAGCCAGTTTCTGGCATTTGTGGTCATCAGCAGTACAGCAGTAAGCAGCTGACAGATTTCAAGCCCTGATACTAGAATTTACCCTGAGGCAGAAGAATGGAAACATTCTGTCATCCTTTAACGTTAAAAATCTGAGAATTTCTAGTATGGTATTTGAAACTATAACAAAATTACACACAAGAATCTTCATTAAACCCTTTTACCTTGGTTAAACAGTGATGATTTTTCAGGTACATCTGTGGAGGCGTCCCAATGCCAGAGGGATCCATCCTCAGAACAAGTAAATAGATGATCTGGGTTGGATGGGTGAAAGTGAACTTCCCACACTAAAAGATAAGAGCCAAGAAGCTAATTCCTGTGCAGATTGGTTGAACAAACTTTAAAACCCAGTCTCTATGCATCATCTTCCATTAACTCCACCACATACCTTCAACCCCCAAGTGTGTGATAAAAATCAAAGGCTTCAGAATTAAAGAAAAGACACAATATAATTCTCCAAATGGCTACAACATGTAGATAGGATAAAGACGCCAAGTAAATCTACTTGTGTATTGGGCCAGCAAATGAATGAAAATAAAGGCTAACCATTTGACCTATTACATTTTTTTAATGTTTATTTATCTTGAGAGAGAGAGAGAGACAGCACCCACGCACACACATCTCAGGGAGGGGCAGAGAGCAAGGAAGAGAGAGAATCCCAAGCAGGCTTCTCACCGTCAGCACAGAGCCCAATGTGGGTCTTTGATCCCACAAACCTCCAGATCATGACCTGAGCTGAAATCATGAGTTGGACACTTAACAGAGTCACCCAGGTGCCCCAACCTATTACATCTTTTTATAGAAAATTATGACAATGGGAGAATTCTAAAAGTATTTTAATTGTAAGTTCTCTTATTTTTAATGCTTGTGTCATTAACATATGAAGGTTCTATTACTGGAAAGACTGAGAGAGAAGACCATAAAAGTAATATGCAAATGAATTTCAACTTTGCTTCATGTCAGGATTCCGGATAATTCTGGTATATATCACAGAAATAGCAACTAGCTCCTAGCAATGTTCCCAGAATCTGGACTCAGTTTCAGATGGAGGGCTATTAAGAAGCCAATTTGGGATTTAGGACCCCTCAAGTTCTAAAACTTTAAGAGAACTTCCCGTGTCAAAAGGCAAATGGGAGCCAATGACTGGCCAGGACGCCTTAGGAAATTATCTGCAGTGTGCAGATAAAACAGGTAGTGTGAACACGAGTTCAGTGATTCTGGATTAGAAGCTTAAAGAGACAGCACAGAAGGTGCCCAGGGCATAGCATATAAAGTTATTATAAGGCACATACTTGCAACCTGGCAATTCTCATTCTGACCATTACCACAATTAAGCATCATGCCACAGAACATAAAAAGCTCACCTTCTTCAGGAGAGCATGTTCTGGGCAAATTCCTATGTAAAATACATGGATAGTGTTTCATTAAGACATAGTGAAACGAAACAGCCTGTAGAGCCAGAAGCAGAATGTACAAACCTAGATTCTTAAATATTTATTTTCAAAATGGAAAACAAACCTCTATACTAACATCATATTTCCTTTCTAGCCAAGAGTCAGGATGAATCAAAAGAATACATCACAATCTACTACATTTCTGTATATTGCTCAGCAATGCAGTCTAGCAGTTAAAAAAGGGGCTCGAAGAAGAGATCTGAAAGTCTGTAATTTTACTACCACTGGCTTAGTCAACATCAGATTCTGTGAGGACATAACCTATTTCTTTCTATTTCTTTTTTTTTTCTGGGCATGGTTATAATTAGAAGAGGCAAAATAATTCTATCCTTTTATTTGCTTCTTGAATATAAACTTAAAAGTCATTTATCTTTCCAAGGTAATAATGTGATACTTAAACTGAGAAGTTGCAATATTGGTGTGTTTGTTCTTTTGTACTTTTACTCAAGTAGGGCTTAATATAAACCTCTCAAGTCAGAATTTAAAACTGTAACCCAGTCATGGTATCAAAGATGGTGATAAAACGAAAAATTTCTATGCAGTCAACAACTCCCCACCAAAATCAAAAGATGAACAACAAAAAAAAGACAAGATCCTCTATCTACCGCTCTTTTTAAAAAACAAAACAGGTACAACAAAAAATTGAAGAACACACAGATTAGCAAATATTAATGATGGCCTACATTTGCATGGGAAAAGGGTATCCTCTCATAGGCAATATAAACTGTATGAGTATGGCAATATAAACTGGTATTATCTTTATGTATAACAGTTTGATAACATGTATTGCAACTTTAAAATTATGCAAACATTATGGGTCATTGATTCTACTTCTAAAGAATTACCCGAAGAAAATAAGGGCATAAAGATGAACATGTAAGAATAATCACTGTGGTTTTGGATATTGAAAACATATGTTGAAGGACCTAAATGTCAAATGAAAAGTGATTAATTATTACACATTTATACAATGCAGCCAAAAGCTACAACGTAAAATGATCCATATGTATCGTTACAGAAAGCTGCCTACATTAGTACCCAACAAAAACTTGTGCATCTCCATAGCACTTACTTTCAGCTTCGTGAGCTTTCAGCAGAGAAACAGGCATAGTACCTTGTCTAACATCCCAAATACTCAGCATTCCATCCTGGCCACCGGTGGCTACCACATGCTGCTGGTTGGGATGTCTATCAACACAGTGGAGGGGCACTCGGTCACCAGTCCTTTTGTGGGAGATACAATGACATCAAACATGCTGTCAAGTAGAATTTATCTTTGCACAATCCATGAAAACATGTTTCCCTCTAGTAACTAAATGATGGCCTCTGTGGCCTGAGCCACTGGTTGAACTTAAATTGTGTCCAAAAATTGAGTGCATTAAATATGTTTCCAAATACTAGAACTCTGGGAGGGAATTAAAGGCCAAAGTAATTTATTCTCTCTACAATTTGGAGACATAAGGAGCAAGATCATCTGATGGTAAGATGTGCAAACATATTTCCATTTCTTGGCATTTTAGAAACATTATGTGTCAACTAAACAGAACAGTGTTTACTTCTACCTTATTTAATATTTTGTTTATACAATTACTTTTTCAGTTTGACACATTCTATATTCTTCTTTTCTAATTTTTTAAAATGAAAAGTGCATTTTATTTTTTTCAGACATTTTATTTTTATTTATTTATTTTTTAAATATAATTTATTGTCAAATTGACTAACATACAGTGTGTACAGGGTGCTCTTGGTCTTGGGGGTGGATTCCTATGGTTCATCGCTTATATACAACACCCAGTGCTCATCCCAACAAGTGCCCTCCTCAATGCCCATCACCCATTTTCCTCTCTCCCCCTGCCCCCCATCAATCCTCAGTTTGTACTCTGTATCTAAGAGTCTCTTATGGTTTGACTATTCTTTTTTTTTTTTAACGTTTATTTATTTTTGAGAGAGAGACAGAGCATGAGTGGGAGAGGGGCAGAGAGAGAGGGACAGGCAGAATCTGAAACAGGCTCCAGGCTCTGAGCGGTCAGCAGAGAGCCCCATGCGGGGCTCAAACTCATGAACTGCAAGATCATGACCTGAACTGACTGAGCCACCCAGGTGCCCCAACACACTCTATATTCTTAGAGAAAATAGCACACATAAGGGATTTTTGCTCAGAAAAAAATATCTTGGATTGTATTTTTTTTTATAGTTACTATCCGTAGCATCAATTGTTGAGCAAAAATAAATTCCCCATTAAATGATACAAACTTCAAAGAGATAAAGGCTCTGAATCAATACAAAAATATTTACTAAATGCAGCACAGGAATCCCAAGCCCATCAAATTATACTTGCTTTATCAAATTTAATTAGTGATCATTCTCTCTTCAAATGCAATTAAATACAATATTGTTTAAAATCAGTTGCTATGGGGCACCTGGGTGCTCAGTCGGTTAAGCATCCGACTTCAGCTCAGGACATGATCTCGCAGTGTGTGATTTCTGACCCCATGTCGGGTTCTATGCTGAAAACTCAGAGCCTGGAGCCTGCTTGGGATTTTGTGTCTTCCTCTCTCTGCCCCTCCCCGGCTCATGCTCGCTCTCTCTCTCTCTCTCTCTCTCTCAAAAATAAACACTAAAAAAATTTAAAGTCAGTTGCTATAAACAATCAAACGTTAACTATGTATTACACTACTGAAATTACAAATGAAAACTTACAGTGATAGTATCTGAGAGGGCTCATTTCCTTGTTTTCTGAAATCCCATATTTTTAACTGCCCAATTGAATTTACTGTAAGAATCTCAGGAGTTCGAAGGAAGGTTACAGCATGGAGCGTACTGCTATCTGCGTTGTCTACAAATTAAGAAAACAGTAGTGCCTGTTAAGAAGTCCTTTTTTTCCAGGAAAATCTTAAATCACATTCCTTCTATTAATTGAACTATTACAAATGAACTTTTAAATGAATCAGTTTAATTTCTATAGTAAAAAGAAACAGTAATATATACATTAAAATAGACTCTTTTGATAGAAAAATATCACTCATAAAACATCTGTTTTCTGCATAAAGGGCTGAGTTTTGACATATTTCTCTATTCCACTTTAGATTATTACCCTCCATTGCTGAGATAGATTTCAAGTTCGTCTCTATCCAATTTTATACCTTCCACTAGTGGTTAAGCCAGCAACTCCAAACCTTAGGGCTTCCTATAGAGCTCATTCTGAACTTGTGTCATCTGGCTGACTCATCTCAAATCTGTTCATCTTTAGGGGCACCTGGCTGGCTCACTTGGTAGAGCGTGCAACTCTTGATCTCAAGGTTATAAGTTTAAGCCCCATGCTGGGTGTAGAGATTACTTAAAAATAGAATCTTAAAAAAAAAAAAAAAATCAATTCATCTTTTGTTTCATCAACTCTCTGCTCCATGAAGTCCTTCCAGACTGGTATACTGGTCCTTTTCCTTTTCCTAGAGTGTTTAAGTTTATATCACATAATTTAGCATATACTTTTGTGATACTCCTCCAAACTCCAGGCAATCGTCCTTAACAGTTAAATAAGTATACCTCAGAACTCAAAAGAATGATAAACAACACAACTGATTCATGGGCTCAGTCCACGGAAGTTCTGATTCAGGTCTCGGGCGGTGGGTTGTAGAAACTCTCATCAGGCAAGTCTACGTGAAGCATAGTTGAGAATTACTGTACTAGAATAATCCTTCTAAAGCATGACAGGGAGGATAACATCCCCTTGCTCAAAAAGTTTCAATGGCTCTCTAGGTGTCCACCTAACAAAATGTAACCTCTGCAGCTGCACATTAGACTTCACAACCCGGTCCCAATTCACGTTTCTTGTGAATTCAGGTGTGAGGTGGTATCTGGCTGTGGTTTTGATTTGTATTTCCCTGATGATGAGTCATGTGGAGCATTTTTTCATGTGTCACCTCTCCTATAGTAGTATCTAAAGTTGGGCTAAACTACACTTTTTGTCATTCTCTCAATGGACTTATCCTGTCCCCACATTATTCCCTTTGTCTGGTGTGCCATCTTTCAGTAATATTTGTGGCTTAGAACCTAGTTTAAAGAAATTTTTTTTTTTTAACGTTTATTTATTTTTGAGCCAGAGAGAGACACAGCATGAACGGGGGAGGGGCAGAGAGAGAGGGAGACACAGAATCGGAAGCAGGCTCCAGGCTCTGAGCCATCAGCCCAGAGCCCGACGCGGGGCTCGAACTCGCGGACCACGAGATTGTGACCTGAGCTGAAGTCGGACGCTCAACCGACTGAGCCACCCAGGCGCCCCTAGAACCTAGTTTAAATTAATTGCCACTTGCTCCTCAAGTCTTTACTTGGTAATCCCCTCCAGCCAAACCAAACCAAACAAAACAAAAAACCAAAAGTTTATTTTTCCTTTGTAGTCACTCCTTCATATGTGCCTTATCAACCTTTCATCTTGTAAAGAGATCTTACTTTGTTATCCAAGAGATACAGGTGTGCTGTTTCAAAGGGGCACATGCACCCCAACGTTTATAGCAGCACTATCAACAATAGCCAAAGTATGGAAAGAGCCCAAATGTCCATCTATGGATGAATGGATAAAGAAGATGTGGTATATACATACAATGGAGTATTTAAAAAAAAAAAAAAATTTTTTTTTTAACGTTCATTTATTTTTGAGACAGAGAGAGACAGAGCATGAACGGGGGAGGGGCAGAGAGAGAGGGACACACAGAATCCGAAGCAGGCTCCAGACTCTGAGCCATCAGCCCAAAGCCCGGCGCGGGGCTCGAACCCACGGACCGCGAGATCGTGACCTGAGCTGAAGTCGGACGCTTAACCGACTGAGCCACCCAGGTGCCCCTATATACCATGGGGTATTACTCGCCAATCAAAAAGAATGAAATCTTGCCATCTGTAACAACATGGATGGAAATAGAGAGTATAATGCTAAGTGAATTTAGTTAGAGAAAGACAAATATAATATGACTTCACTCATATGAGGACTTTAAGACACAAAACAGATGAACATAGGGAAGGGAAGCAAAAATAATATAAAAACAGGGAGGCGGACAAAACATAAGAGACTCTTAAATATAATAGAACAAATAGAGAGTTGCTGGAAGGGTGTGGGAGGGTGGATAGGCTAAACGGGTATGGGGCATTAAGGAATCTACTCCTGAAATCATTGTTGCACTATATGCTAACTAACTTGGATATAAATTAAAACAAATAAGTTATTAACAAAATGTAAAAAAAAAAAAAAAAATCTTTGTACATTTTTACATCCTTCAAACACAGCATTGTGTTTACTTAGCACATGGTAGTTGCTTAATATGCTATAATTAACAATTAATATATTAAAATATATGTTAATAACTTATTAAAAACTTAAAAGTTTATTTATTATTGAGAGACAGGGAAAGACAGAGCATGAGCATGAGAGGGGTAAAGAGAGGCAGAAACGCAGAATCCAAAGCACGCTCCAGGCTCTGAGCTGTCAGCACAGAGCCCGACACAGGGCAACTCACAAACTGTGAGATCATGACCTGAGCTGAAGTCAGACACTTAACTGACTGAGCCACCCAGGCGCCCCAAAATAGGATTTTTCTTACCTATGGTTCTTACAGCCTCCTTGTGATCAGCTCTGAAGAGATTTATTCGACCATCTTCTCCAACTGTGACAATTTCTGGGTTGTCGCACACAACACCCGTGCATGGCGCACTGCTACGGGAAGGACTGCCCGGACCTGTGTGGTAGTGAGCTGTGGTCCACTGCTGGCTGACTGACAGAGTCTAGGTGTCAGAAGTGGGAATACGATTAATCAAAGCAAAGCCCTAAAAACTAGCACTTTCCCCTGAATAAAGACTATTTTAAAATTCTGTCTCACACCCTTCTAGAAAAAAGAGTAACTTTCTCCTTTTTCCTTTGTATTTCTGAGTACTAAAGCTTAGAAATTACTTTCATCAAAGCTCTGTATACACTGGGTTAGATTAAAAAAGAATGCTACTCAATAATACAGAACCTTGGGTAAGTAGTAACTTGCTCTGCGTTCTGTGAGTGTTCCACATGACAAACATTTCTAATAAATTTTAACTTGATAAACGAGTGTTGTCTTGCAATACGAGTAATACAGGATGCCAAACGTCCCATGATCACAACTAAGCCAACGGTTCTTCTCTCTTGCACGCGTGCCTGAGGGGCAGGATTGTGGGTGATTGTCTTCCGTGCTCAAATGCTTGGTTTCAGGCCATGGTGTTTGGCAGAAAATCAGTGATTTTTCAGAATGCTGGAAGGTGCCCACAAACTGGCACTAGGGTATCTTTTGTCACTTCAAAGCATCTATGGACAGTCCTTTACTTTTTCATACAAAAGTAAGCTTAGGAATGCTTTGCTTCATTCTACATCATTGAATAGGTTTCTTGTTAAAGTTGCACAAAAAGAAAAAGATTTCATTGAGCCAACAGATAGCAGTGATTCTGTTAGTGAAAGTGAAAGTTATCCTACACAATAACGCTCCTCTCTCTTGTCTCCCTCATACCAGCCACAAAGGTTTTCAAAGGTAAGTGCAGGTTCATTTATTTTTCTTTATATTTTGTATTAATTTTATTATTTTGTATTATATTACAGTATTGTAATCATTTTTATGTATTTTTGGGTTGTGGAATGAATCATCTCAGTTTCCATTATTTCTTATGGGGAAATCTGCTTTGATACACAAGTGCTTTGAACTACAACTATGTTTCCAAAACGAATTACGCTCCCAAACCAGTTTTACTGTATCTCAAATATCTCAAATTAAATATGGTTTTAGTTATGTCATTTTTTTTTAAAGATTTTATTTTTTTAAAGTAATCTCTATACCTAATGTGGGGCTTGAACCTACACTCCCAAGGTCAAGAGTCACATGCTGTACTGAGTCAGACAGACACCCCAGAGAGTTATGTGCTCAAAAGCAACTCTGAATTCTTAAGGGAATTAGCCAACATCTGAGAAATAAACCTCTATAGCATTTTCTAAGTGGCCTCATTAAGAAAACTACTTAAAAAGATCTGGGTCTTATATTTACTAAGCGTGTTTATTTGGAAAATGACCTTTATTAACCTGAAAATCTAAACAAACACTCTTTTCCAGCAACTTAAAACCATTACTAGATATGGGGCTATTTTATCTTATTTATGTATTTATTTAAAAGTTTATTTATTTTTACAGAGAGACAGAAGAGCAAGTGAGGGAGGGCAGAGGGGGAGGGGGGGAGGGAGGGGAGGAGAGAGACAGAGAGAGAGAGAACGAGAGAGAGAGAGGAGAGAGACAGAGAGAGACAGAGACAGAGAGAGAGAGAGAGAGACAGAGAGAGGGAGGATCCCAAGCAGGCTCCACGCTGTCAATGAACCTTGCACAGTCAAATCCACAAACCATGAGATCATGATCTGAGATGAAACCAAGAGTCGGATGCTTAACCAACTGAGCCACCCAGGTGCCCCCACATGGGACTATTTTAAAGGACTGCCCTACCATTATGCTCTGAAGGTCAGTATTCAGACTTTTAATATACAAGGCATTGAAAAAAATGTGAAGTCTTCCTATAGTCTATCCTCTCCAATTAAAACCAAGGTTCTATTCACAGAAGCAAAGTAGCTGTTCCTGTTCTCATGATACCTGAGCTAGAAGGTGCTCTTTCTTTCTTTGACAGATCAGAATAGCAACTTAAAAGAGAAAATTATAGGAAAATTACTTGCCAGAATAATATACTGATAGGTCAGGACTAACAGAATTTAAAGATAACCAATTTCAGTAAAGGCTGACACAAACCTGGTTCTAGACTTAGCCTACTAAAACATAGGTAATATGATACCTCCCCACTCCATATTTTGGGAGTATGAAACTTATTTGTGTCATTATTAAATACAGTCCTGTTTAGGCCCTTCTAAAAATAATTAAAATACAAATTCAGTTTTCAAGCAAAAATTCTTTACCTGGTTATTAGGATGGTGAAGGAAAACTGTTACACATCCTGTTGATGAAGCAGCTACAATTCTTTCCTGGTCAAAAAACTAAATAGAAAATTCCTGCTTGTTATAGATTCAGAAATATTGATAAGGAGGAAGCCCATTTGGTTAACCCAATTACTAGCATAACAATTTTAAGACGCAACGAGCCTATAAATGCTAAACAAATAAAATGTGATGATGGGTCTGAAAGTAAAAACCACTATTCAAACAAGAGGATTTTCATGAACAATAAATAACAATTTTTCCCCCTAAACTCCTTTGCCTATAACTCATTTAATTTTGGACTGCTACCAGACAGGTTTAGACAATAATCATTCTCAGAGTCAGGTAGCTTTCTATAGAAGAAAATGCAGGGAGTTTGAAGTCCTACAGATCAGGATTTGAAAACTTACTAATTCCATTCCCTCTACTTTACTGGCTTTGAGACATTGGCCAAGTTAAGTTCTCTAAGCCTTGGTACACCTTTAAAATGGAAGACGTAATCTCCACTTAGGGGGTTGTGATAAGAATTCAAAAAGCAAAACCATACAAAGTGCCTTGCACAGTATTTGTCACTTAGTGACAAAGAACACTTGATTCACAAACATGTGATGAAAATTACATTACACTTATGTAAAGTTCCCAAAATAACGTTTGGCAAATAGATGGACAACTAATTAAACAAATCAAGATTAAAACGAAAACTGAGATGAAATCTGCACCCCCTTCCCCAGTTCTGATTCTGCTATTAAGTGGCTATACAATGTTGGCAAATCATAACCTATAGAGAACTCAGTTTCCTGTAAAGCCGGAATGAAACTAGACAAACTTTAAGGTCCTTTAGATATCTAATTACTCTCAGTTTTTTAAAAGTTAGCTTTTCGATATTACAAAGACTTACTTGTAAATCCATGACATCACCGTGGTGTTTGATATCACACAATAACTGATGTTCTCCTTCAAATCCTCCATCAGAGTCAACGTTCCCAAAATCTCCAATAGACCACAGCGAAACATAATTTTCCTGTAAAGCATAAAGTTTTCCCTTGAGATGAAATAAACGTCAAACTCTCGAAAATTAAAATTTGTATTGCTTTCAAGCAACCTTGCTTTAAAAGCATCTCAGACAAATGGTAAGGTGATACTTCAAAGCACAAGAGATTCGAGGCTCAAGCACACCATCGATGGCTGAGGTACCCGACAACCGAGCCTCAGACACGAACTCGGGGGAGGGAGAAGGAGAGAGAAGCTAGAAGCCGAGAGTTCGCGCGCTCAACGCGGACGGCGCGGTTCCAGGAGAGACGGCGGAGGGAGGAACTTCCTGCCCGGGAATGGAGGTACCTCATTGTCCCAAGAGCCCGTAGCGAAGGTCTCGGCGGTCTGCAGGCTCCCCGGAGGTACCGGTCGCCACCGGGTTTTGCTGATTTTCTGAGACACAAACTTAGCATAAATCTCCTCCATGCCAAAAGCAACCGCTGCAGATACAGCAAGAAGCACCGCGCGCGCCTCTCAGTCCCGCCCCTTCCCGCGGAGTCCTGATTGGATCGGACGTTACCAAACGGACGGTGGCTGCGGAGAGCCAATTCTCTTCCAGGGGAGTGTGGTAACCACCAAACCCAAAGCGGAAGGAAATTGGGGCGCCCTTCCTCACCAATATGACTCTGAACAGAGTCCAGTCAGTATCGGAACACTAAAACAGTGCACTTATGCAATAACTGCAATATAAAGCAAATTTAAGGGGCGCTTGGGTGGCTCTGTTAAGCGTCCAACTGCAGCTCAGCTCGTGATCTCAGGGTTTGTGAGTTCTATCCTGCATCAGGCTCTGTGCTGACAGCTCAGAGGCTGGAGCTTGCTTCAGATTCTGTGTCTCCCTCTTTCTCCGCCTCTTCCCCTCTCATGCTGTGTGTGTGTCTCTCTCTCAAAAATAAACATTTAAAAAAAATTTTTTAAAGCAAATTTGAGAGCAAAAACAAAACAAAATCAACGCAGGAGAAACCACCTAGTAGCCATACCTAAGCATTATGGGTTGCATTCCAGGACCCATAGAAAAGATTGAAAATCCCCCAATTCTCTTGGAAGTACGTACATTACTGTACAAACTTACTGGTAGTCCCTCAAATACTCTGCTTCAAAGTTGTTAATACCCACTATCAGAGCCTAGAGTTGGAATTCTAAAAACTCCAATTCTAGTTTTGATGCCCATTGCCTAGCTGTGTAACCTTTCTCAATTCACTTATGTAATTAATAAGTTTTATCTGTCCCTCGACAGCCTAGGAATCAGTCTCTTAGGTTCCTTCATGCTTCTTTCTGATTACTTATAATATCCTTTTATTCTCTCTACTTCTTGGAATCCTGGCCATCCTTCAAGAACCAGTTCCTTCCCCTATCTTATCCTGATTACTCCAGCCCACGACAGGTCTAAATAAACATAGCACTTGATATCTAGACCGGTAATAGTACTTATAGGTTCCCCTCGGCTGCTTGTTTTAATGTAGATCTCCCCCATTAGAATGTAAATCATATTGCATACAAGAGGTATCACTGATATTTTAAAAATCTCCTTTATATTACACCCATAACTGTGGTAGTTGTTTCTTAAAAAGGGGCCATGATATCTTGTTTTTGATATTGGTCATCCTATTTCACAGCCACAGCTTATGGAAGCAGCACGTGTAGATGCAATCTGTCTAGGTCAGCTTTAGAGAGAGTTATCAAGCTCTTGTTGAGAGTAGACTGGTTTTGTTCTTTTTTTAATTTTTTTTTAACATTTACTTATTTTTGAGACAGACAGAGAGAGAGAGAGAGCATGAACAGGGGAGGAGCAGAGAGAGAGGGAGACACAGAATCCGAAACAGGCTCCAGGCTCCGAGCTGTCAGCACAGAGCCCTACGCGGGGCTCGAACCCAGGGACCGCGAGATCATGACCTGAGACGAAGTGGGACGCTTAACCGACGGAGCCACGCAGGCGCCCCTGGTTTTGTTCTTTTAACTAGAAAAACATTAGGAAACTTCAGAGAGATGACATAGAAAATTATTAAAGTCCCAAACTGACAATTTTATTTCTAATATTAAAGAACACTAAGATACCTCCTTAGCACAGTAGGCACTGCGTCCGACTCAAAAAGAACACCTTTTTGAGTGTGGTTTCATTTATGGTCACAGAGTCCCAGAAAACAGGTAATGTACAAGTATATTTAGCAGGAGGAGTAGGCTGTTACATTTAACAAAATCTGGTGAGAATTGGAATTTGAAAATTGCTGCTCATGCAGTAGCGTAGAGGTCTTGACATCACTTTGTTTCCTTTCTTAAACGTTTATCGGACTAAATCATGACTGGATTCTGTCAGTCTCAGGTCTGATTAGGAGTCAGCAAGTTGGATGTGATAGGCAATGTTCCCTGTCAGCTTCTCACTCATTGTCTTACAGGGCTGATAGCGATAAAGCTGGTGTCCAGTCTAACGTTGGAATCTGTGGGGATTAATCAGCTGAAAATGCACTTGTGTTGGGAGAATAACACATTCTCCTTAAGATACTGTGGTATTTTTAACCGATTGCATTGTTTTCAGGAGCAAAGCACTCCCTACGCTCCACCCACCCGTCTTGGTGTTCCTCCACTCAGATTTTGTGGTTTAGAATTGAGAACAAACCAGGGTCCCAAAGTCTCTGCTAAACGAACACTGATGTACTTGTCACAAAGCCAGAGGCTCGAGTACTCGGTTGAGAGAGGGCCTTCGCCCTCTGGTTCTATTAAGATTATTCAGGCTCCACGATACGGAGTGCGGGTTCTAACCGACCTAAATATTAGACAACTGGGTTGGGTGAGACAGGACCAAGGAAGCCCACCGTCTAACAATCTGGACAGCTATAGGAGCAGACCCGCCGCTCGCAACAGCTGACTCAGCTGCGACTACGGAGCTACCGGCAGCGGCGTAACCAGATCGTAACCAGATCGTAACCAGATCGAGCAGACGCGGCGGCACGAATCAGCCTCGCCGTCGTGCCGCGGCGCTGAGTGACCAGGACCATAGCGACCAACCGCTTCGGGGCCCACCCCGCCTAACCGCAAGGCGAACTCAGCAAATTGCCTGTGCGCTGGCCGAGGCCTCAGGAAGGGGGCACGCAGCAGCAGCTGCGGCGGCGGCGGCGGCGGCGGCGGCGGTGCTGACTCAGCCCGGGCTCCCAGCCCGTCCGCAGCAGCCGCAGCAGCCACCGGCACAGGCGGCGGGGCACGAGGCCACCCTTGCCTCCGGCCCCACCCCGCCGCACCCGAGGCCGCGCGACGTCACAGAGCGCATGCGTGCCGCGGGGGATGCCGGGAGCGCGCAGTGGCGGCACCGGCGGCGACAGCAGTCAGAGCGGAGGCTACAGCGGGGACGCGAGCGGGGCGGTGACCGTGTGGGAGGTGGTCTCACTCTTGGGGAAACTGCTGGGCACCGTCGCCGCGTTGAAGGTGGTTCTGTACCTGCTCCGGGTGTGCTTAGCGATGGCCTGGAAATCCGGCGGCGCCAGCCACTCGGAGCTAATCCACAATCTCCGCAGTAAGTGCCACCCCCGCCCGATGTGGGGCAACTGGGCCAGGCTAGGCCTGGACTGGGTCCCCCTGGGCCGTCCGGAACGCCCTGTTTGCCCTCCCCCCGCCCCCCCCCCCCCCATCTCCAGCCCGGTACCGGCTGGAGGGTTCGGCGCAGGGTTGCACCAGCAGCCTCGAACGGCATGCGCTGGCGATCGCCTCCCTCAGGACCTGTCACTCATCGGCGACGTGGACGCGAAGGGAAAAGAAAGCTACGGGCTGCTCTTGGTGGGGCCGGAGCAGGCGTCTCCCCGCGGGCCTGGGGGAGGGGTCGCGGCACAGGTGGTGGGGCTGTCACTCGAGTCAGCCGCCTGTTCGTCCGGGTCCGGCGGGCGAGGGGCGTGCCCTTGGGGTGGGGAGATGTTGGCGGGGCCTGGAGGCAGGGCTGCATCTGAGGGGACCCCACCCTCGACCCCCGCATCTTCTCGCCTTCCTCCTCCTCAATAATCGACCTCGCTGCGAGCATTCTCTCCCACACTGACTCCCCCGCCCTCCGTTTTTTCCTCTGGAGGGAGATGCCACCCTCTGATACAGGCGAGGGGAGGGAGGGAAAGATGAGAGTATTGTCATTGCGGATGCTGGGAGAAATTTCTGGGGCGGCTGTCCAGTGGATAGCTTCGTGGGGGGTGGGGGGTGGGGGCGGAGGAAGAAATAATCAGAGGATGCTGTTCCCGACAGACTTGTATTTCAGGAGCTATTAGAGGTCCTGGTCCAGCGAAGGATTGTATGTGTGGAATGTTCTGACTTTGTTTTTCAAGGCTACCAAGGCTTTGTAAAAGCTTTGTGTGGAAATTTTTTCATGTCATTCTCTTTAGTTATTGTATGCCTTCGTCTTATGATGATTTTAGGGTGGGATGTGAGTGCTGTGTCACTTTCTTTTTTTAAATCGAAATACAGTGTCGCTGTCTGGTTGGAAGACCAGAAGGACCGCAGTCCATAATACTCACTGTGATCAGAATTTATAGCCCCGTTTGCCACCAACTTTGCAAATAATCGTATCCTGCCACGTGGTATTTTTGTCTTATGTTATTTAGCCTTTTTTATGTTTGTCATGTTTCCTAATTCGATTTGTAACTTCCTTGAGGGCTGGGACTTTTTTTTTTTTTTTTTTTTTTTTTTTTTTTTTTAATGTCTTCGAATTCTCTCAACTCAATACCCCTTCCTTTTCTCATAAATGCAATTAAATATACCTTATATGCTTGGATCTGTGCTTGGAATACCAAGATGAGTGACAAAAATAAATATTCTTGTCTGGCACATGGTTACTATTAGTCATTTGACTTTTTGTTTTTTACAGTATTTTAAAATTTTGAAATTATATCCTTTGTATTTAGCAACGAAGAATGTTTAGCTTTCCCAATTCTGTCAAGCATCGCCAGCGTTCACTTTATGGAAGGATATTTGATTGGAGTGGACATTACATGCTGAGGCAGTATTTTGAAGTGTGATTCAGGTTCCTATGGATTACACATAGGCTCAATACGTTGCAAGTTTTTAGATAAAATTTCTTGAAATGGGGTAGTGCCTGCTGTTGCAGTGCACACACCCAAAACATTCTATGCACAAATTATGATTAAATAACTTTCCACTGGTAGGTTGGCACAATAGACACTCAGCTGTGGCAGAAATTGGTAATCAGGCTCTGAAAGTCTCTCCTTTTTGGGCCATATGTGTAGGAAGTCAAGCCTACCTCTTTCCCCAGTGGTTTTATAATCATTTTATTGTATTCTCTTATTCCTAGCTGAAATTTCTAAGGATATTTTTCTATCAGAAAATTTAATAATAAATATTTAAGGAGCACCTGGATGGCTCAGTCAGTTAAGTACTGGACTCTTGGTTTCTGCCCAGGTCATCATTTCACAGTTCATGGGACTGAGCCCTGCCTCAGGCTCTGTGCTGACAGCGCAGAAGAATCCCCAGGGATTCTCTCTCTCCCTCTCCCTCTCCCTCTCTCTGTCTCTGCCCTACCCTGACTTGTGCTCTGTCTCTCTCTCAGAAATAAAGAAACATTTAAAAAATATTTAACATACGTGGATGTTGATATTGCAGATATTTAGTCTTCTATCTATGATTCATAAGAGGAAGTTTGAGTACTCAAATTGTTTTTCCTCTCGTAACACTTGTGCAATGTCAGTTTCAACTACTTGCAGAATTCTAGCTAATAGGTTTCATTTTTATTTAAATGTTCATTTATTTACTTTGAGAGAGAGAGTGCACGGGGGAGGGGCAGAGAGAAGGAGAGAGAATCCCAAGTAGGCTCCATGCTGTCAGGACAGAGCCTGGCTTGGGGTTCAGTCTCACAACTGTAAGACATGTAAGACATGAGCTGAAATCGAGAATAGGACACTTAATCTACTGAGCCACCGAGATACCTGGTTTCATTTTTATTTGTTAGTTTATTATAAAAGTAATATTTTCTTATGTGAGAATTTCAATTAGCACAAAAGTTGAAAACTTCTTTCTTTTCTGGGTTATTACACTGTTTATTGTAATAACTTAAAGGCTTCTACTTGAATCTTTAGAAAAAGATTAAAGTGTGGTTATGTTGTTGAATCACTGTATTATATACTTGAAAGTAATATAACGCTGTTTGTTAACTATACTGGAATTAAAATTAAAAACTTAAAGAAGAATGTTATTATATTGATGTTGAAGTGAAAAAGGATCTGCATATTGGAAGAGGAAGCAAATTAGTTATGTATCTTTTTAAAGCAATGAAGTTCACGATTGCTTTAGGTTTTTTTTGTAATGTTTGTTTATTTTGAGAGAGAGAGAGTGAGAGTGTAGAAAGAGAGAGGGAGAGAGAAATTCTAAGCAGGCTCTGCCCTGTCAGCTCGGAGCCTGACTCAGGGCTCAATCTCGTGAACTGTGAGATCATGACCTGAGCAGAAATCAAGAGTCGGATGTTCAAACGACTGAGCCACCCAGGTGCCCCATGATTGCTTTAGTTTTAATATTATTACAGTTTATCGGGGTGCCTGGATGACTTCAATCGGTTGAGCGTCTGACTTCGGCTCAGGTCATGATGTCACAGTTTGTGAATTCAAGATGGGCATGGGGCTTGCTGCTCTCAGTGCAGAGCCTGCTTCAGATCTTCTGTCCCTCTTTCTCTCTGTCCCTCCCCCTGCTTGTATTCTCTCTCTCAAAAATATATAAAACATTTAAAAAAATTTCAGTATTATTATAGTTTATTAAAAATATTTACTTAGTTTTCCTTTTATAAGATGTCATACTATAACTAGGATTGTGTATGATTTCATAGTTGATACATCATTTATAGAATATTGTAGAATGTAATGGTATATTTTATATTTCATAGCTTATGTTACGATGAAAATCACTATTTTTTTTAAGATTTTAGTTTTGGGGTGCCTGGGTAGCTCAGTTGCTTAAGCGTCCAACTCTTGATTTTGGCTCAGGTCATGATCTCAGAGTTTGTGGGATTGAGCCCCATGTTGGACTCTGTGCCGACAGTGAGGAGCCTGCTTGGGATTCCCCTTTCTCTCTCTCCCTCTCTCTCTCTCTCTCTCTCTCTCTCTCTCTCTCTCTCTCTCTGCCCCTCCCCACGCATGCACACATTCTCTCTCAAAATAAACATTAAAAAAAACAAGATTTCATTTTTGAGTAATCTCTACACCCAACGTGGGGCTTTGAACTCACAACCCCCAAGATCAAGAATCGCATGCTCCACCAACTGAGCCAGGCAGGCACCCAGACAACCACTCTTAAGTAACTTAGAATGGTTAAAACTTGAGCATGCTTCAGAATCTCCTAGATCACTTGGAGAGCTTGTTGAAACACAGATTGCTGTGGTCCAAGAATTTGTATTTTTCTTTTTTTTTTAATTTTTTTATTCTTTTTAGGCTGGCTCCATATCCAGTGTGGGGTTCAGACTCACAACTCTGAGATCAAGAGTCACATGCTCCACCAACTGAGCTAGCCAAGCACCCCCAATAATTGGTATTTTTAACGAGTTCCTAGGTAATTCTGCTACTGATCTGGGACCACACTTTAAGAATCACTGGCACAGAGGGGCACCTGGGTGGCTCAGTTGGTTGAGTGTCTGACTTTGGCTTAGGTCATGATCTCTCATGGTTCGTGAGTTCAAGCCCCACATCAGGCTTTGCAATCATGTTGGGGGGAGCCTGCTTCAGGTTCTCTGTCTCCCTCTCTCTTTGTCTCTCCTCTGCTAGCTTGCACTCACTGTCTATCTCAAAATTAAATAAACATTAAAAAAAAACTTATAATTAAAAAAAATCACTGACAAAGAATTGGAAATTATGAGGTTAAACACTGCCAATGTTTCAGCTGAATCAGTTTTACGCTTTAGAATAAAGTTTTAGAAAAGAAGTCTATAGCAGTCCTGCCCAAAGAGTTGTGTGTAATGTCTGTATCTGTGCAGTTTAATATGGTAGTCATCAGCCACATGTGGCATTCAGCATTTGAAATGTGGTTAACACAGCTGAGGAACTAAATTTTTGTGTTATTTAACTTAAATAGCCCACATGTGGCTAGTGGCGGCCGTGTTAGTGCTGGTTTATGGAAATAAAGAATATAGCTATTTTATAATTATGGGCTAATAATGTGCTCTTGAAACAAATTAAAATAACTGTGAGCCTGCTTAATCCAGGAAATGTGACAATTTAAGTAATGTTTATATTAGAATTTATTTTCTACTTTTATTGGGAACATTTCAAGTCATGGCCACTTAAAATAATGTGTTTTGTTTTGTTTTGTTTTGACCTATTTTTATTTGTTAAAAAATTTCAGTCCACTGCCCTAATATATCAGTTATTTTTACTTTGCATCTTTGTGTCATTTCTCATATACTATACCACATAGAATTTGTCATTCAGCCAACTGATATTTAACTCTCTTCTGTATGCCAAACTCTAGGGATATAGCACTCAACAAATATTGTCTCTTGTAGGTTACTTCTAATGGGAGCAGACAAGTGAAATAGCTGGTATGTCACATTATAAATGACAGAGTAGGGAAGGAGGATGAGGAGTGTGGGGTGCTAGATTTGCAGTCGTAGGGGAGAAGGCCTCACTAAGGTGTCATTTGAACAAAGAGTTGGTGGAGGGGAAGAAATTCTAGCTAGGTAGAGAGAGCTGCGGGACAGGCATTCCAGGCAGAGATAATTGCATGTGGTAGATTTGGATTAGGGGTGTGGGAGAAAGACTGAATCAAGGATATGATAGCAAGGTTTTGGGCCTGAGCAGCTGGAATGATCTGCCATTTTCTGAGTTGGAAATAATAAGTGAGTGAGCAGCAGGGACTTTGAAGTGGTGGGGAGGAGGCATGCAAGGAGGTGGGGGAGAGCAGGAGTTTAGTTTGGGGGATGTGTTTGAGATGCTTATAAGACATTTCAGTGGAGACTTAGAGTAGGCATTTGAATAAAAATTATGATGATTTGTGGTTTTTGTATCCTTATTTATTTCTGCAAATAAATTGGAATTATTTTCTTTTTGTATTTAGAGTGTCAGTTCTTAGGACTAGTAGCATAACTAGTGGGAAAGAGAATATTCCAATAATTTTATCATGTGTGTTCATGGGCCAAATATAACCAGCTAATAAAATCCTCAGGGATTATTTTCA
Organism: Panthera pardus; assembly: GCF_024362965.1. Classification (NCBI taxonomy): domain Eukaryota; kingdom Metazoa; phylum Chordata; class Mammalia; order Carnivora; family Felidae; genus Panthera; species Panthera pardus. The sequence continues at coordinate 17,086,363 of NW_026526732.1, read as the reverse complement.
GAAATTGGGGCCTCGTTTAGAATCCAGAACATACCTCCTTATTTGACTTGTTTCAGGTCAGTTTTATGGGTACATACTAAGAAGTAAACTTACAGTACATTGAATCAGATTTAATTTATACGATGAGGGGGCTTTAATATTGTGTCTACTTAAATTTAAATCATTTAAAATTAAATGAAATTAAAAATTCAGTTTCTTAGTCACAATAACCATATTTCAAGAGCTCAGTAGCCACATGAGACTTTAGAAAGAAAGAAAGAAAGAGAAGAAAGAAGAGGTGCCTGGGTGGCTTAGTTGGTTGAGCATCTGCCTCTTGATTTGGCTCAAGTCATGATCCCAGGGTCGTGGGATCGAGCCCTGTGTCGGGCTCTACACTGAGCGTGGAGCCTGCTTGAGATTCTGTCTCTCCCTCTGCCACCTCCCCAACTTGTGTGCATGCTCTCACTCTCTCTCACTCTCTCTCTCTCTTAAATAAATATCCACATGAGGTTACAAGCTGCCTGTTAGTGCAGACAGAACATTTCCATCATTGTAAGTTCTATCGGGCAGCACTAGATCTGGATGTATTGTATATTACATTCTATTTAACGTGGTCTTGGGTCCATTGTGCTGTTCCACATATTTTTATTAGTATTACGTTTAGCTTTGACCCTCATGCTTTAAGAGTAGCAGTTAAAAAACAAGATATTCAGACAAGGGTGATCAAGATGATGAGAGTGTCGGCATTTTATATGGTGATTCGATGGGATTGAGGTTGTTTGATTTAGCAATGAGAAAGCTTAAGAAGAGCAATCGTGTTTAAATATTTGAGGAAATGTCATGTAGTAGAGGGTCAAACCAGGACAACTGGGAGGCAGATTTTGGCTCATTATAAGGAAGTATTCACAATGGTATCCCAACAATTGAAGAGTTGGCTTTGAAAAATAATGTTTTTTGTCACTGGATATGTTGAAGCAAAGAATGACCGTTTTCTGTAAGGGATGTTGTAGAAGAGACATGTCATCAGCTTTGACTGTGTGCTAGACTTCCACGGACCCTTCCAAATCCAGCATTCTGTAATTGTATTTATTTATTTATTTCTAATTTTTTTTTTAAGGTTTATTCATTTTTCAGAGACAGAGCGTGAGCGGGGGAAGGGGCAGAGAGAGAGGGAGACACAGAATCCGAAACAGGCTCCAGGCTCTGAGCTGTCAGCACAGAGCCCAACGCAGGGCCCAAACCCATGGACGGCGAGATCATGACCTGAGCTGAAGTCGGACGCTCAACTGACTGAGCCACCCAGGCGCCCCTGTAATTTTATTTTTTAATGTTTATTTATTTTGGGGGGAGAGGGAGAGAGAGAGCAAGAGAGAGAGAATACACAGGGGAGGGGCAGAGAGAGAGGGAGAGAGAATCCCAAACAGACTCCGTGTTGTCAGTGCAGAGCCCTACGAGGGTTTTGATCTCACAAACCATGAGATCATGACCTGAGCTGAGATCAAGAGTCAGACGCTTAACCAACTGAGCCACCCAGGTGCCCCAAGATTCTGTAATTTTAAACATGTCATGGATTTCGTAAAATCAACTGTGGGGTTTGTGTATGTGTGTGTTAGGAGAGAGCCACAGAAGTTAACATTTGGTTACCTGTATTTTAGAGTTGTGTATAACATTTTAGTTTGTCAAATGTGAGGACTCCAGGGAACATGCTGCTTTAAGAAATAGTGTCAAAACTGGGTCACCTGGATGGCTCAGTCTGTTCAGCACCCAACTCTTGATTTTGGCTCAGGTCATGATCTCATGGTTGTGAGATTGAGCCCCGCATTGGGCTCTGTGCTGACAGCGCAGTCTGCTTGGGATTCTCTCTCTCCCTCTATCACTGTTTCGCACCCTCTCTCTCTCACTCTCCAAATAAACTTTAAGAAAAGAAAAAGAAATAGTGTCAAGACAAATAGTTAGCTTTATGTATCTATTAGGAGTGATAGTTCAAGGAAAGATGTGGGTATTTATTAATTTTTTTTAAGATGTGGGTTTTTAAAAATTTTTTAATGTTTATTTGTTTTTTGAGAGAGAGAGAGAGAGTGAGCAAGTGGAGGAAGGGCAAAGAGAGAGGGGAGACAGAGTTTCCAAAGTGGGCTCCGCACTGATAACAGTGAACCTGAAATGGGGCTTGAACTCAAAACCACGAGATCATACCTAAGCTGAAGTCAAACAAGTCAAACACTCAACCACCTGAGCCACCCAGGCATCCCAAGATGATTTTTTCTTTATTAATTATCTGACAGAGTGCTACATTAGTTTCAACTGTACAACATAGTGATTCGACAACTCTAGTGAGAAAGATGTATTTAGAAAAAAAAAATTTTTTTAATGTTCATTTACTTTTGAGAGAGAGAAAGAGAGTGCAAGCAGGGGAGAGGCAGAGAGAGTAGACACAGAATCCAAAGTAGTCTTCAGGCTCTGAGCTGCCAACACAGAGCCTGATGCCAGGCTTGAACCCATTAACCATGAGGTCATTGTCTGAGCCAAACTTGGACACTTAACTGACTGAGCTACCCAGGCACACCAAGAAAGATGTATTTTGAAATAATCTCTGGTACTTAGATGATATGCTTTATTGTAACTTGCCGTCACATGAAACTCTTCTTTAATTATAGTGTGAATTTAAAACTAATCTCTTTCAGGGGCACCTGGGTGGCTCAGTCGGTTGAGCATCTGACTCTTGGTTTCAGCTCAGGTCATGATCCCAGGGACATGAGATTCAGCCCAATGTCGGGCTCCATGTTGAGCATGGAGCCTGCTTAAGATTCTCCCTCTCCCTCTGCCCCTCTTCCTCTCTTGCATTCTCTCTCTCTAAAAATAAAATAAAATAAAACAAAATAAAATAGAATAAAATACAAAATAAAATAAAAACAGAAACTAATAGCTTTCAGACTTTCTATACCCAGAGTGTCTCAAGCTCTGCTTATCTCATATCATGTCTAATTCTCGGTAGGAAACAGGTGCACCCGGGTGGCTCAGTCGGTTAAGTGTGTGACTTTGGCTCAGGTCATGATATCACACTTTGTGAGTTCGAGCTCTGCATCAGGGCATTCTTCCTGGTGTGTTCAGTGCTTCATATCAACACAGACTCTCTTCTTTTTCATTTCTACCAGGATTGCTTCTATTCTTCTATTCTCCCAGGTCACGAATCTTGAGGTAGTCATTGATTCTTTTAGACCGTTACCACATTAACTGAACAGTTCTTTCAGATGCCTTTCTTGGTTTGCTTCCACTGTAGTTTCATTGATACTTTCCCAACCTAGGTCCTTAGTTCACGCTTGGAGTGATAGACCTCCAGGTGTCTGATACGTTGTCACACTTTCCCTTTCCTCAGCTCTGTTCTACACATTATACTGATTTTCCTAATATACCAATTTCTGTTAAGTTGCTTGCCTTCCCAGGCTCCTGTTGCTTGCTGTATTAAACACCTTTTGCTTAGCTTTGCGGCCTCTTTAGGGCCTTATACAACTAACTATTCCCATGCTCCAACTCCAGTTCTGTTCTTCAGGCTGATTTCATTTTCCTCTTCATATACTGTGTGCCTGAGGGTACCTGTTCAGCTGCTCTAACAAAGACCAAAATAACAATGGCTTAACATAATCAAAGTTTCTCTATCCTGTAACAACTAAGTAATTCAGAGCTAATATGGTGGTTCCATAGTGTAGAGCACAAGGATCTCTCTTGTGCTTCCTAAAGTCTTTCCCTCATCTGAAAGATTGAAGATAGTTTATTTACCTCCATCATTTCCATATTCCAGCCAGTGGGGTGAAGATTGAGGAAAGAGAAAAACCCCCATTCCTTTTTAAGGGGATGATCTGCAAGTTACATACATAATTTCTGGTATGTTCCATGGACAAGAGCTTAATTGTAAGATTATAGGTAACTATAGAGAAGCTAGGTAATGCATTCCATTAAAATTCTACCACTGTGAAGGAAAAGGACTCTCTCACTACATCTTAGATCTTGCTAATTGGAGAGTATATTTATGTATGTGTGTGTATTTTGTGTATGTGTATATATATATGTGTGTGTGTGTGTGTGTGTGTGTATAAATACAAACCATCTGTGATAAAGGGTTGGGAGAATTAAGATTAATTTTTAGTCAAGTAATATGTACATGGTTAAAAGATAAAATCATACAGAAGGGCTTTTAGTGAAAAATAACAATTGCTTGGCCCTATTCCTCCCCACCCCTAGACTCATTGCTTAGACGGAACCACTTGTGTTGTTTTGTTTTGTTTTGTTTTTAGTGGGCTCCATGCACAGCGTAAAGCCCAACGCAGGGCTTGAACTCATGACCCAGAGATCAAGCCCTGAGCTGAGTTCAAGAGTGGGATGCTTAACCGAGTGAGCCATTCAGGCACCCCGGGAACCACTTTTAACTGTGTTTTTTTGGTTCTTCTGTTAGTTACCTTCATGTCTTTAAATCATGTGGTTAAACTGTCATTTCTTATTTTATCAACTTTGGACATTATCTGTTGACCTCCTGCCAAGATGGATGAGTATTTACACCTACTCCTCCCCCATCATAATTTTTGCTTCCTTTTTTGTGGTTACCTTTGTAACTTTAAGTAATATACTTTAACCTCAATTTCTTGTTCAATAATTCATAAACTAACACTACCTCTGGTAACTTTGTAAGAAAGGATACCAGCGAGCTCTTCCTCTCATTTTACAACTTATTAGTGGGTCTTTTACATTGTCAAAATTGATAGTTTGCATTTTGTTCTGAGCAGTAAATAAATTTTCTGTACATTGTTGTTTTTTTAATGTTTTCAATTTATTTATTTTTGAGAGAGAGAGTGAGTGGGGGAGAGGCAGAGAGAGAGGGAGACAGAGGATCTGAAACAGGCTCTGCACTGACAGCAGTGAGCCCAACGTGGGGCTTGAGCTCACAAACTGCAAGATCATGACCTGAGCCAAAGTCGGACACTCAACCGACTGAGCCACTCAGGTACTCCTGTACTTTGTTGATTTTTAAGTGTTGAAAATCAATAGTCACCAGTGATGATAACTCATGGCTGAGTTATGTAGTCTGCTGTGCGTTTATTCCCTGCCTTCTGTTTCCAGTATCACAGATCCCTCCTACTATTGTAGAGGAATAGTCAGATATTTTTCCTTGTTTTGTATTACATCAATTGCTTTAAATCCTGTCACATTTTAGTTTTCTTTCATATCTTTTTTTTTTCCCCCCGGAACTTATTTCCCTCTGCACCCTTCTCCACCCCTGAAGTTAAGAAGAGAAACAGAGGGGCGCCTGGGTATCTCAGTCGGTTAAGCATCTGACCCTTGATTTCAGCTCAGGTCATGATCTCACAGTTCCTGAGCTCAAGCCCCATGTTGGGCTCTGTGCTGACCGCGTGGGCCTGCTTGGAATTCTGTCTCCCTCTCTGCCTGACCCTCTCCTGCTTGCTCTCTCTCTCTCTCTCTCTCTCTCTCTCTCTCAAAAATAAATAAATAAACATTAAAAAAAAAAGATGTTTTTAAGAAAAAAAAAAAAAACAACCAGAAACAGATACCTTCTCAACATGGCTCTGATCTCTTTAAGTTTTTTTATTATTTGGTTTATGGCTTGGATTCTGCTACATTCTCCTTTTTGAACCTTCTTATTTGGATCAATTGCATATTTGGACCAACACTAGCCATTATTATAATTATTTAATTAAGGTCCTTGGTCCCTAGGGTGCAGGAAGATTGGGTATGGGTGGTTATAGAGCTGTTTGCTATTTCAGAAAGCCTGATGGTAATTACACATTTACTCATAATTGGGCTATCCACGAAAAGTGAAACATTAAATTATTTTACTGTTTGCTAAAAATAGTTCAGGGTGCTGGCAGTTATACATGTCAGATTACCAAAAATGGTAAAATGACTTAATAACTTAGTAAATGTAGCTTGGTTTAGGCATCTTTCAAAATATGGAATTTGGGGCAAAAACAAAAAGAATATTGTGAAAATTTTGGAAACTACCCAATAATGGCATAATAAGAGTTGATACTGAGACTTGATGTGTTCATCTTTTTAATAAATAGTGACATGCTTTTAAAAACCATTTAGAGGGGTGCCTGGGTGGCTCAGTTGGTTAAGCGTCCAACTCTCAGTTTCAGCCCAGGTCATGATCTCCAGGTTCATGGGCTTGGGCCCCACCTTGGGCTCTGTGCTGATGGTGTGGAGCCTGCTTGGGATTCACTCTCCCTCTCTCTCTGTCCTTCCCCTTCTCATACTGACTCTGTCTCTCTCAAATAAATAAACTTAAAAAAAATTAAAAAAAAAAAAGTAAGAAACCATTTAGAGGGGCACCTGGGTGGCTTAGCTGGTTAAGCATCTGACTCTCCATTTTGGCTTAGGCCATGGTCTCACAGTTCTTGAGATCAAGCCCTGCATTGGGTTCTGCACTGACAGAGTGGAGCCTGCTTGGTATTCTCTCTCTGCCTCTGTCTCCATCTTTCTGTCTCTCTCTCTTTCAAAAATAAATAAATAAACATTTTAACAACAACAACAAAGACCATATAGAGTTTTTAGTAAATTCCATATGCCTACATAGAGTAAGAAAGTAGCCAAAGAAACTCATGTGAGTTTGATAGAAGTGTATTACCTAGCTTAAGGGAAGTAGTCTGTTCACTTTGGTTTTTAGAATGTGCCTGGAACAATATGTTTGATTTTAGATATCACACTTTTAAGTATCCATCCAAAGAGTGAATATGTGAATATGATGATGGTTTTAAAAACTGATGAATATTGGAGACATTGAATGAAGCTGCTAAATCTGAGAAAGATAAGGCTTGTATCTTAAAGATATGATAAGTGGTCATATGTCTTCAGATGAATGAAAAATGTTGGCTGGATAGAAAATTCAGTATTTTCTTTTGTGGCTTAAGAGAGCAGTACTAAGGTTCATGTAAGTAAGTTATAAAGAGGGAGATTTCATATTAATACAGGGAAATATAATAGAGTGATTTGAATGTGGAAATCTTCAAATAGTAATCATGATACCAATTTATGAAGAAGTTAGACTTTAGGGATCCTAAGACCCCATGTAACCTTGAGAGTCTGTGAACCATCTCTCTAGAATTTGAATTGAGTTCAAGACAAAAGAACCACTCAGTTATTTTGGGGGGTGCCTGGGTGGCTCAGTCAGTTAAGTGTCTGACTCTTGGTTTCAGCTCATGTCATGATCTCATGGTCATGGGATCGAGCCCCACATCAGGCTCTGTGCTGAGCATGGAGCCTGCTTTGGGTTCTTTCTCTCCCTCTCCCTGTCCCTCTTCCTCTGCCTCTCTCGCTCTCTCAAAATAAATAAATAACATTAAAAAAAAAGAATCATTTTGGGAAATGAATTAGAAGTCATTAAGCTATTTGAATATGTTAGTGGAAGTATAGTCAAGTGGTTAGTAGGAATGTAACATCTCAATTTGAATGGCCTTACATCTGATTTGCTCTGAGGTCTTAGACAACTTAGTCTCTACACTCAATTTTATCATCTGTAAAATGGAGTAATAATAGTGCTTACTTTTTAAAAAAAATATTTATTTATTTTTGAGACAGAGACAGAGAGAGACAGACAGACAGAGAGACAGAGAGACAGAGCACAAGCAGGGGAGGGGCAGAGAGAGAGGGAGACACAGAATCCGAAGCAGGCTCCAGGCTCCGAGCCGTCAGTACAGTCTGATGCAGGGCTTGAACTCACTAGCTGTAAGACCATGACCTGAGCCAAAGTCAGACACTCAACTGACTGAGCCACCCAGGCACCCCAATAGTGCTTACTTTATAAGATTGTTAGAGATGGCATAAGACTATTTGTAGTTCACAAGTTCATACCTTAACAGGGGTAGTGTATATAATATGGGTAGGATTTTGTCTGGCACAGGGTTATGTTTAGTAAATAATAAGTCTTCTTGTGATTTAAAATTGTTTTGAAAATGCTTTCACTGTTTTATTTATTTCACTATTTTATTTTAATAAATTTCACAGGTAGCTTGCTTAAAGTTATTTGTGTAGAAATAATATTTCCCATGGGGGTTAATTTACCCAAAATTTATAATACTTTATTTTATTTAAATATGTTTTTAATGTTTTATTTATATTTGAGAGAGAGAGAGACAGTGTGCAAGGGAGGAGGAGGAGCAGAGAGAGAGGGAGACACAGAATCCGAAGCAGGCTCCAGGCTCTGAGCTGTCAGCACAGAGCCCGACATAGGGATTGAACCCTCAAGCCATGAGATCATGACCCAAGCCAAAGTCGGACTTAATCAACTGAGCCACCCAGGCACCGCATATCCAAAATTTATAATATTTTAAAATGAAAAGACTAAATAAGTTTGTCTTTGCCAGTCTAGGACTATTTACAATGTTTTTTTTTTTTTTTTTTTTTTTTTTTTAATTTTTTTACATTTATTTATTTTTGAGAGACAGAGAGAGACAGAGCACAAGTGGGGTAGGGGCAGAGAGAGAATGAAACACAGACTCTGAACCAGGCTCCAGGCTCTGAGCTGTCAGAACAGAGCCCAACGTGGGGCTCAAACTCACAAACTGTGAGATCATGACCTGAGTCAAAGTCGGATGCTTAACCGACTGAGCCACCCGGGCACCCCTTTACAATGTTTTTCTATTTCATGTGCTTTGTTTGCTAATTTTTAACTATATTCTTTTGTTATTTGGAAGGTTTGTGTTTATACCTTTTGCAATGTCTTTAAACTACCTTTTCTATTTGCTATCTGGTCAGTCAGTATTAAATGGTATCCTTTGATTCCCCCTATTACGTACATAACAGTCAATGATCTAATTCTACTTTACCCCTTTTTTCTCCTCTCATTGTTTACAGATGCATTTTTTTTACTTTGTCAGAACCATATGACATTTATGTATTATTCCACCCATGTCTCTACCCCTGTTTTAGTCTTTGCTTTACAGTTGGTTATGTGTCCTTTGATGATGTATCCCTGTTTATCTCTTGGTTAGATGAAGCACATCCTCTGGAAGATATCTCAGAAGGGCTTGTCTGACATTCCCAGAATTCTGGCACATTCAAAACATCTTTTCTCTAAACTTGATATTTGAAGGACAATTTGACTGGGTATAAAATCTTTGGTTTACACTTAAAAAAACATCTTTATTGAGGTATAAATCAACTAATTTTAAGATTACAATCTGACGGGCACCTGGCTTGCCCTGTGGGTGGAGCATACAACACTTGATCTTGAGGTTGTGAGTTTGAGCCCCATGTTGGGCATGGAACATACTTAAAACAAATAAAATCCTAAAAAAATAATTACAGTTTGAAAAATTTGACAAATATAGTTGTGTAACCAACACCCTAATGATGTAGAATAGGGATTAGCAAACCACACCTCAGAAGCCCAATCTGGTCTGGTGTCTATTTTTAGAAATAAAGACTTATATTACTTAACACAGCCATTCCCTGTATTTGGTATTGTTTGTGTTGTTCCCACACTACATTGACAGAGTTGAGTTGTTGCAACAGAGACTATTCGGCCTGCAAAGCCTGAAATATTTACTATTTTGACCTTTATGTAAATTTGCTGATCTACGATCTAGAACATTTCTTTTACCCACAGAGTTTCTCATGTTGCTTAGCAATCAATCTCCTTTACCCCTAACCTCTAGCAATCACAGATCAGCTTTGTGCCACTGTGATTTTGACTTTTCTAGAATTTGATATAAATTGTCATATAGTGTACAATCTATAGGAGTCATATAGTATATATGGCTTTTTTCACTGACATTAATGCTTTTGAACTTTCTCTGTGTTGTTGAATGTATCAGTAGTTTGCTGTTCTTGTTGTTTTGTGGGTTTAAAAAATTTTTTTTACATAAACTCTACCCACAATGTGGGGCTTGAACTCTCAAACTCATGACCCAGAGATCAAGAGTTGCATGCTGTATGGACCGAGCCAGCCAGGTGCCCAGTAATTTGCTTTTTTAAATTGTTGATTTGTACTTTCTTTTCTTGAATTTCTTGAAAATGTTGCTTTATTCCTTTTTTGCTCTGAATTTTGCTCTTAGGAAATCTGACGGTTGCCCAATTTTTTTTTTTCAATCCTTATTACATAACTTGATTTTTTTGCCTTGAGGCTCTGAGGGGTTTTTTTCCTTGCCTTTAAACTCTGATAGTTTGCAACAACCTCTTTGACCTCAGCCACAGGAATTTCTTACTTGACATATCTCCAAAGGCAAGGGAATTAAAAGTAAAAATGAATTATTGGGACCTCATCAAGATTAAAAGCTTCTGCACTGCAAAGGAAACAATCAACAAAACTAAAAGGCAACCAATGGAACAGGAAGAGATATTTCCAAATGACATATCGGATAAAGGGCTAGTATCCAAAATCTATAAATAACTCACCAAACTCCACACCTGAAAAACAAATAATCCAGTGAAGAAATGGGCAGAAGACGTGAATAGATACTTTTCCAAAGAAGACATCCAGATTACCAACAGACACATGAAACGATGCTCACTGTCACTCATCATCAGGGAAATACAAATCAAAGCCACACTGAGATACCACCTCACACCAGTCGGAGTGGCTAAAATGAGCAAATCAGGAGACTATAGATGCTGGCGAGGATGTGGAGAAGCAGGACCCTCTTGCACCGTTGGTGGGAATGCAAACTGGTGCAGTTGCCCTGGGAAACTGTGGAGGTTCCTCAAAAAATTAAAAATAGAATTACCCTATGACCCAGCAATAGCATTGCTAGGCATTTACCCAAGGGATATAGGAGTGCTGATGCATAGAGGCACATGTACCCCAATGTTTATAGCAGTGCTTTCAACAATAACCAAATTATGGAAAGAGCCTAAATGTCCATCAGCTGATGAATGGGTAAAGAAGATGTGGTTTATATATACAATGGGATACTACTTGGCAATGAGAAAGAATGAAATCTGGCCATTTGCAACAACGTGGATGGAACTGGGGGGGTATTATGCTAAGTGAAATGAGTCAGTCAGAGAAAGACAGATACCATATATTTTCACTCATATGTGGATCTTGAGAAATGTAACAGAAGACCATGGGGGAAAGGGGAAGTGGGGGAGAAGTTACAAACAGAGAGGGAGGGAGGCAAACCATAAGAGACTCTTAAATACAGAGAACAAACTGAAGGTTGATGACGGGTGGGGGAGAAGGGAAAGTGGGTGGTGGGCATTGAGGGGGGCACCTGTTGGGATGAGCACTGGGTGTTGTATGGAAGCCAATTTGACAACAAATTACATATATATAAAAAAGAAAGAGGGGCGCCTGGGTGGCTCAGTTGGTTGAGCGTCCAACTTCGGCTCAGGTCATGATCTCGCGGTTTGTGGGTTCGAGCCCCGCATCGGGCTCTGCTGATGGCTTAGAGCCTGGAGCCTGCTTCGGATTCTGTGTCTCCTTCTCTCTCAGCCCCTCCCCAACTTGTGCTCTGTCTCTCAAAAATAAATAATTGTAAAAAAAAAAAGAAAAGAAAGCTACACCAAAGTAAATAAATAAATAGACATTAAAAAAATTCTTCAAATAAAGTCTGATAGTTTTATTAGTAAATGTCATGAAGTTGGCCTGGTAATATTTTTACTTACTTTCCGCTAGGTTTTCTTTGAATGTAGTTTTAAAATTATTGTTTCTGTTTAATCAGCCAGAATGTTTTTATTTGTATTTTGTTTTCTTTTTACAGTATCTTTGGATGGAGTTGAGTTTTTTCGTTTTCCTATTTTTAAACATTTTGTGGACACAATTCAACAGCGCCTTTTTTCAGTATTGTGACTTGCAGTTTCTTTTTTTTTTTTTTTAATTTTTTTAATGTTTACTTTTGAGAGACAGAGAGACAGAGTGAGTGAGAGCAGGGGAAGGGCAGAGAGTGAGGGAGACACAGAATTTGAAGCAGGCTCCAGGATTTGGGCTGTCAGCACAGAGCTGGACATGGGGCTCGAACCCACGAACTGTAAGATATGACCTGAGCCGAAGTCGGACGCTTCACCAACTGAGCCACCCAGGTGCCCCTGACGTGCAGTTTCTTTAATGGACGATGATGTGTTGGGAGTAGTGTTGGGAAAAGGGGAGGAGTCAGCACATCTTGTTGCTCTTTTGTTTCTGTAATATCCTTAATTATCTTTTCCCTGTTGCTGCACCAAGAGGCACCATCCTTTCCCTTTTTATTTGATTCTCCCCCAGAAGTAGAACTTCTCATGGTTGCCACCTCTAGTCCCATTTAATTTTTAAATAGAATCATACAGTATCTGGTGTTTTGCTACTGGTTTCTTTCGCTTAGCACAGTGTTTTCAAGGTTCGTATTATGTGGTAGCAGGAGTCAGTACTTTTATGGTTTAATAATATTTTATTGTATGGATATACCACATTTTGTGTACCCATTCATTGGTGGACATATGGGTTATTACCACGTTGGGCTATTATGAATAATGCTCCTATGCACATTTGTGTACAAGTTTCCGTGTGAACATATATTTTCATTTCTCTTGGGTATACATATAGGAATAGAATTGCTGGGTCCTGTGGTAACTCTTACCTTTAACCATTTGGGGAACTGCCATTTTCTGAGGTGGCAGCACCGTTTTACATTTCCACCTGCAGTGCATAAGTCCTTGCCAGTATTTATCATCTGCCTTTTTGATTGTAGCCATTGTAGGGGCTATGAAGTGGTGTCTCATTGTGGTTTTAATTTGCATTTCCCTGAGCAGCATCTTTTCATGTACCTATTGGCCACTTGTATACCTTTGGAGAAATGTCTATTCAGATTCTTTGCACATTTTGTCACTTTACATTGAATTGTAAGAGTTCTTTATGTATTCTAAATACAAGTCCCTTCCCAGATACATGATTTGCAAATATTTTCTCCCATTCTATGAGTTATTTTTCACTTTCTTGAGAGCATCCTTAAGGCACAGAAACTTTTAATTTTGATGAAATCCAATTTCTATTGTTTTCTCTTGTTGCTTGTGCTTTTGGTATTCTATCTGTGAATCCATTGCCAAATCCAAGGTCATGAAGATTTACCTCAATATTATCTCTATGAGTTTTATGGTATTAGCTCATATACTTAGGTCTTTGGTCCATTTTGAGTTAATTTTTATATATGATATGAAGTAAAGTTTGAGTTTCATTCTTTTACATGTGGTTATCCAGTTGTCCCAGCACCGTTTGTTGAAAATGACTGATCTTTCATCATTGAATGGTCTTGGCATCTTCGTCATCTCACCGTCTTTTAAGTTCCTTTCTTACAGCCAGTGCTGTGAAGATCCAAGTCCCAGGCCTGTGTTCCGTATTTTAGTACTTAGTGCTGTTACTCCTTTTGAGGGGAATGATTTTGTGTGTGCTTCATCTGTATCCCCTGCTTCTCCTTTTTCTCTTGGAGTCTTTTAACCTCATCCCATCCCTACCCTGGTTTTCTGTACCCACAGGCTTACAGCAATGGGAGGAACTTTGTTGGAATTTAGTGTTTATTTTATAGGTAATTAGAAGTCTGAATATTCTCTACCTTCTAGTAATATGAAGGCATGGGTCATGTGTGGTTTTATATATGCCCCTTCATGATCTTAGGTTGAAGATTTTTTGAGTGACTATGTGAAGAGATTCAGGTTCTGGTAACTGCCATTACCCTCTAGAACCTGGACACTCCACAGTTAATGAATAAATTAAATAGGTTTGCATAAATATTTGAAACTTCTCATGATGCTTTTACTGAAGTCTTATTTTTTTTAAGTTTATTTATATAAGTAATCTCCACACCCAGCGTGGGGCTTGAACTCACAACCCTGAGATCAAGAGTCACATGTTTTTCCTTTTTTTTAAAGTTTATTCATTTATTTTGAGAGAGAGAAAGAGTGAGAGAGTGTGCATACACACACGCGCTTGCAGGGGAGGGGCAGAAAGAGGAAGAGAGAGAATCCCAAGCAGGGGTTGCACTATCAGCGTGGAGCGTGATGTGGGGCTCGATCTAACGAACTGTGAGATCATGACCTGAGCCGAAATCAAGAGTCAGAGGCTCAACCGACTGAGCCACCCAGGTGCCCCAAGTCACATCCTCTCTCAACTGAGCCAGCCAGGCACCCCACTAAAGTCTCATTTTTCAAAGAAAATTTTTTAATGTTTGTTTATTTTTGAGAGAGAGAGAGAGAGAGAGAGAGAGAGAGCGCGCGCGCACAAGCGGGGGAGGGGCAGCGAGAGAGGGAGACACAAAATCTGAAGCAGGCTCCAGGCTCTGAGCTGTCAGCACAGAGCCCAAAACGCAGGACTTGAACTCACGAACCATGAGGTCCTGACCTGAGCTGGAGTTGGAAGCTTAACCGACTGTGCCACCCAGGCGCCCCTAAAGTCTCATTTTAAAATAGTCATTCATAACGTAGCCAAATTCAGCAAAGCATATTTTGGTTAAAAATTTTTATTTCTTGAATGTTAAAGTCAAGTTCATACATTTAATCTTACAGCTTTTAGATCTGTGAGGACAGGAATATGCTATCCTGTTTATTTGTATAATCCTAAGCATATACCATTTTGTCTGGTATGTATTAGACAGTCAATAAACTTATTGAGTGAGTTAATAAGGACTTTACTGAATAACAACATGGTACCATGAAGGTTATTCAAAGTTAACGTATTATATTTAATCTCAAAGAATGAATAGTTGGGGGACCCATATATAATCATTACTCACCCTGCTTTCCTTCTTGAAAAATTTCTTTTCGCTTGGGCTTTGTAACAGTTTACCTACTTGATTTTCATCCACCCTTGTGACTGCTCTTTGTCATAATCTCTGAAGGTTCTGCTTCCTTTGCACATCTCTTCAGTGTTCGCTTTTGTTTTTCTTCCTGTGTATTCTTCCCTGGCCACTTATTTCACTTCCGTTGCTTCAGTTACCATCTGTATAACTAGAAATCTTTATCACCGCCCTAGATCTCTTTCCTGAACTCCAGATCCACGTGTTCCGTGGACTGCTGCGTATCTCCACCTGTATGCTTTAGCCATTAACTGAATAAGTAAGTTACCCTTTTCTCCTTAACTCTGCTCCTTCTGTAGGATTTCTCAAGTCAGTGTATGACATCAGCATTTCAGCCATTATCCCCGTTCTTCCTTCAAAGCTAGTTAGTTAAGTATACATTACCTATTAAATATAACTCAAATCCTGCTTTTCTTTATCCTAACTGTCCTCACTGAGGACCAGGTTGTGTTTACCTGGGTCATTGCAACAACTGCCATTCTTGCTCTCTTCCAATCCAGTCTCTACAGTGCAACCAGAGTAATTATTCTAAAATATAGCTAACCATCTCATCATCTCACTCCCAGCTTAAAATGTTTGCCTCATTCGTTTCAGAAAATGGAATCATCAAAACAGATAAAGTGTTTGAAGTAATGCTGGCCACAGACCGCTCCCACTATGCAAAATGTAACCCTTATATGGATTCTCCACAATCAATAGGTGAGCTTCTGGATTTCTGAAATTGTCACATTTTTACTCATTAACTGTATAATTTTTGTTAAGTAAAACTAGTTTGAGACACAGATATTATTGCCTTGCTAATTTGAATTTTATGCCTCAGGAAGTTTCATAATCCCAAACATAACCATTTCAATAAGATGATGTTATGTATATGAAGTATGTTTTCTGTTTTCTCAAACTTATATAACATATATAAACAATATTTTAAACATTCTTCATAAAACATACTTTTAATGAAAATTTAAGTTTAAGCTAAGTGCTCTTTAGGGCCTCAATGTTGACTGAGGTGGTTTTTCACATTAGTATCAGTTTTTTAAATCAATATTAAAGGAAGTAAGCGTAATAAAGTAGTTATTGATTTCTCTGCTTCACTTGCCCTGAATCTTTTGGTTTGTGCTTGATTTCAGAAAGTTCTTTATTTAATTCCTTCTCCTGAAGCAGTTTTTGCTGAACTGCTGAGCCTTGGCAGTGGGCGCCTTTGAGGCTTAGAAGTGCCTCGGGATCCTGTCGGCCAGCCGCCATACTTTCTTCTTTCAAAGCACTATAACAGTCAGCAGAGAAGATCCTGGGGAGCTTCTGAACCCCGAAGGCACCTGCTACCACCGCTCAGTGAAAATTGCTTCAGATGCAGAAGCAGGTAAATAAGTTTTGAGAAAGCAGCACCGGAAGAAAAAACTTGAAAGCTAAACACTACGAAAAGATTGGGAATTACCATCAGGTGTTAGTATATAGAGCAAATTGAAGTAGGTGTTAGTCTCTTAATCTACTTGGAGTGCCAGTTAATTGTTCAATAAGTTGTCGGAAGTATGAAGCCACTTAATTTTGCGAAGATTTTGCATACCTATTGTATATGGAAGTTTGTTTTCTTTTCATAAATCTGGAGAGGAAAACAAGCCATAAAGTTACCAACTCAACTTACTTTTTCTTACTTTTTTAGCTAACTATATGGGAGAAGAAATTTTCAGAAATAGTGGGAGTGTTGTACTAGAAGAGCACATCAGCCTTTGGCATGATTGTATTTTCTCATTTTAACTGCTGCTTGACAGTACTCTAAAATGCAAAATAAAAGTTTTCTTGAGATCATAAAAACAAAAAATATTTTATGACAAAGAATTTGTGGATGTGAGGAAAGGAGTTACATGGAGTATCTGGTATGTTTTTGTATCGAATATGTCAGTAGTTCTCTTCTTCTTTTGCAGGTTTCCAAGCAACAATCAGTGCTCCACATATGGTAAGTTAACTTTGGTCATTCGGGCACAAATGGATCACAGTTTTCCACTAAGATGGGTTTTTTTTTCAGTAAAAAAGGTTTAAAGAAAGTTAAATTTTATCATCTATGAGTTATGTCGGTTGGTAATGAACCTCTTATTAATCCATGATCTATAGAAGGAAGCCTTCTTGGTAGAAACTGTCATTAAAGTTTTTGTTGGTTGTCACTGGTATCTAATCATGTAAAAATTGGATATAAAAGGTTATTTAGTGATGAGTGAATTAGGGAGAGAGTATTTTAAATGATATAATGGACATATCATAAAATCTCAAGTTGAATATTATTTGAAATATTTTATTCGGAAAATCCATTAGGGGTTGGTCAAGTATAGCAGCTATGAAAATTTGTAACTTTGAGAAAGACCTATCTTAAGTTATCTAGCACTTTCAATCTGTTGGGAATTTTCTTGGGTTTTAAATGTCAGTTATTTGAATGAGTCTTCTATTGGTTTTTGGAGAGAAAAACAATAGCTTTTCTGATTTTCTGAAAGTATTTGGGGTTGGAGAAACTCTTATTTAAACGTAAAGACCTCTTTGTACCAAAATAAATTCATATATATGATGAATTGGTAATTATACTAGAAGAAAATATAGGAAAATTATTACTTATAAGCATTAAATAGAAATGACTTTTTAAAACATTACAAGGGGCACCTGGGTGGCTCAGTTGGTTGTGTCCAACTTTGGCTGAGGGCATGATCTCATGGTTCATGGGTTCGAGCCCCGCGTTGGGCTCTGTGCTGACAGCTTAGAGCCTGGAGCCTGCTTCAGATTCTGTCTCCCTTTCTCTCCCCCTTCCCTACTCATGCTCTGTCTCTCTCTCCCTCCCTGTTTCAAAAATAAATAAACATTAAAAAATAAAAATAATTGCAACTATGTGGATGGAACCAGAGGGTATTATGCTAAGTGAAATTAGTCAGAGAAAGACAAATACCATATGACTTCACTTGTATGAGGACTTTAAGACACAGAACAGATGAACTCAAGGGAAGGGAAGCAAAAATAATAGAAAAACAGGGAGGGGGACAAAACATAAGAGACTCTTAAATATGGAGAACAAACAGAGGGTCGCTGGAGGGGTTGTGGGAGGGGGAATGGGCTAAATGGGTAAGGGGCATTAAGGAATCTACTCCTGAAATCATTGTTGCACTATATGCTAACTAACTTGGATATAAATTAAAAAATAATAATAATAAAATAAAACAAAAATAAAGCATGACAGAAGACAAAGAGGCCTGATATATTTTGCAACATAAAAAATTGAGATTTCTAGGGTGCCTGGGTGGTTCAGTCGGCTAAGCGTCCAACTTCAGCTCGGGTCACAATCTTGCAGTCTGTGAGTTCGAGCCCCGCATTGGGCTCTGTGCTGACAGCTCAAAGCCTGGAACCTGCTTCGGATTCTGTCTCTCTCTCTCTCTCTCTCTGCCCCTCTCCCACTCACGTTCTCTCTCCAAAAAAACATTAAAAAAATTTTTTTTAAAAATTGGGATTTCTGCAGAGAAAAAAATGTTACAAGCAAAATTAAAAGAAAAACTGAGGGAAGTATTCAATAGGTAAAGTACAAGAATGATAGTTCATAGAAGAAATACAGATGACATTAGCACTTAAACCAATGAAAAGATGTCATTTTCATTTATATTTACATACTTAATCAATTACACATTAGTATTGTAGTAAAGTACCATTTTTCATGAACAGATTGTCAGAGATCAAAGAGCTTAATACTTTGTCCTGGAAAGGGGAAACTGGCAATTAATATACAATATACTTTTTTGTTGAGAGAGTACATTGGTAGTGTTGGAAAACAATTTGGCAAATCTATAAAATGTGAAATAAATGTACCTTACACTCTTCAGTTTAAAAAATTTTTTTTTTTAATGTTTGTTTATTTTTGAGAGAGAGAGAGAGGCAGAGTGTGAGCAGGGGAGGGACCGAGAGAGAGGGACATACAGAATCTGAAGTAGGTTCCAGGTTCTGAGCCATCGGTACAGGTCCTGACACGGGGCTCTAACTCATGAACGGTGAGATCATGACCTGAGCCGAAGTTGACCACTTAACTGACTGAGCTACCCAGGTGGCCTACACTCTTCAGTTTTATTTCAAGATATTTATCCTTGAATAATATAATATATTTTTATAGGTACAAAATTACTAACAATGTTCATTCTGCATTATTTATAATAGCAAAAAAAAAATAACAGTGATCACGAATAGCCCATTAATAGTCAGTGGTTAATAATTATACAGTGAAATACTGTGAAGCTGTTAAATGAGGAGTCTCTGTAGGGACCAGTACGGCAAGATGTTCAGCAAACATTATGTATAAAAGAAGAGTATGTAAGAGTGTTTACAGTATTTTGTAATACATAAAAATCAAGTCTGCACGTATACATATATACATATGTCTTCCTATAGGCATGAAAACTAAAAATGAGTTCTTCTAAGGTCAGAATTAGATGATTGGAGGGTGAAAGGGAGATCTACTTTTCACTCTGCACTCTGTATATTATCAGTTTCTTTTTGTTTTCTTCTTCCCTTTTTTTAAAAGTTTATTTATTTACTTAAGTTGTCTCTATACCCAAAGCTCATACTCCCAACCCCAGGATTAAGAGTCGCTTCTCTGACAGCCAGCCACGCTCCCCCTTCTTTGTTTTGTTTGTTTGTTTGGTTGGTTTTTTTCCATTCGTGGAATAGGAATGGGTTTTTTTATGCATTAACTATTCAAAGAAATGAATGATTTAAAGCAAGTGTAGTCCTAAGATTGCTGCAGACAGTTTGAAGTACTACTTACAGCAAAAGATTTATGTAGAAGCATTCATTTAATTCTCAAAGTTATTTTGGAGAATTGGTATCCTGCATGTCTGGGAAATTGACTGGAGGGGTGTGTCTTCCTATATCAAAGGAAATACTGCATGAATTTTTCTTTTCCCCTGAAGCTTGGTGCTGAGTATCCAGTTCACTGCCAAAGAAAACATGGCAGAAACTCCATGGCGAAGGATGCATTTTTCGACAAAAAAAATAACAACTTTAGTAAGCTATACAATTCACCTACTGTAAAATTCACCCCTTTAGTGTTATGGATTTTAGTCTATTCAGAGTTGTTCAAACATCACCACTATCTAATTTCAGAACATTTTCCTCAGCTCAAAAAGTAATGCTGTACCCATTCACAGTCAATTCCCATCCCTCATCTGCCAAAGTCCTGGTAACTACTAATGTGCTTTTTATTTCTGTCTCTCCCGGATATTTCGCTTAAATGGAATAATACAATATATAGCATTTCGCAACTGGCTTTTTATATTTACATTTTCAAGGTTTGTATTGTAGCATGAATCACTACTTCATTTCTTTTTATTGCTGAATAATATTCCATTGTATGAATATACCACACTTTGCTTTTTTGTCAGTTGATAGACATTGGGGTTGTTCCCACTTTCTAGCTACTGTGATTAATGCTACTATGAACATTAATGTACAAGTTTTTGTGTGTGCGTGTATTTTCAATTCTTAGGAGTGGAATTGGTAGATCATATGGTGATTCTAGATTTAACATTTTGAAGAATGGTCAACTGTTTTCCAAATGGCTGCACTGTTTTACATTGCTACCAGCAACATACAAATGGGGGTTTCAGTTTCTGCACTTTCTTGTCAACACTTGCTATTGTGTGCTTTCTTTCTTTTATCCATCCTAGTAGCTGTGAAGTGGTATGTCATTGTGGTTTTGAGTTGCATTAACCCTAATGATAATGATGTTGAGCATCTTTTCATGTGCTTATTGACCATTTGTAGGTCTTTGCAGAAATGTCTATTCATATCCTTTTCCATTTCTTAGTTGAGCTGTCTTTTAAGAAAAGGCTGCATTTAAAATAATATTTATTGTGGTATAACATGCGTATAACATAAAACTTAACATCTTAATCTTTTTTTTTTTTAATGTTTATTTTTTGAGAGAGAGAGAGCACATGCACGCATGACCAGCGGAGGGGCAGAGCGAGAGAAGGAGAGAATCCCAAGCAGGCCTCCATACTTAGCACAGGGGCTGATGTAGGGCTTGACCTCACGACTGTGAGATCATGACCTGAATCAAAGTCAAGAGTGAGATGCTCAACCAACTGAGCCACTCAGGCGCCCCTTAACCATTTTTTAAGCATATAGTTCAGCAGTGTTAAATACATTGATACTGTCGTGTAACTAATCTCTAGAACTCTTTTCATCTTGCAAAACTAAAACTCTATACCATTCAACAGTAATTTCCCATTTCCTGGTCTCCCCAGGCCCGGGCGACCACCATTCTATTACCTATCTCTAAGAATTTGACTAGTCTAGATACCTCATAAGTGGAATCATAAAATATTTGTTTTTTTATGACTGGTTTATTTCACTTAGTGTAATGTCCTCAAGGTTCATCCATGTCATAGCTTGTATAAAAAAAGGATTCATTTTTAATCACTTACATTTCCTTACCTATGTCTCTTAGTAAGGAAAATGTGTGTATTCATGTGTATGTGTATAGTCACGCAGTAGCTCTCTATGTGTGTATGTGTGTGCAAGCAGTAATAATACAGTGTCCTTTGATGCTTGTGGAACCAGGATGTGAGTAGAATAAAATAATATTAATTATACATATGAACAAACATTGTAATATGAACAAACATTTGTGATCTTATATCATTTATTGTATAGATCTCAGAAGTATTGAAAGAGAAGCAGAAAGTGAGGAGCAACTCTTCGCTCTCTGTTGACATCTCTATTTAATGAACTTTAAAATCACAGACTTGGAAGTAACTACAAGCCTGGAATATTTTCCAAAGGTGTAATTGAAGATGTAATATATGCAGTGGGCAAGAGATTAAAAGCAACCTGTTAAAATGGCATCCCAGTAGCAGTGAGCACACTTAGCATGCAGATATTGAATCCTAAATATCATTTCTCACTAAATGAGACTAGAGTTCCTTGGAGAAGTGACTGAATATTGGGAAATAAGGAAGTACTCACAGGTTGATGGGTGATGTTGAAAGGACATAGGAGCAGGTTTGAAGAGACTCCCAGAGGCCAATTGGAGATAATTTGAGAATTGGAAAATGATACATAATGAAGATAATGTATTTTAACATAGTAAATCAGAAACAAAAATCCATGAGTTCATAGAGATTAAAAACAAAAAAGTAAGACAGAAAATGAAAAACAGAAGAATGCCAATTAATACATATGGAGGGAATAATAAAATTAAAAAAAATCACTATTTTGGGGGCATGTGGGTGGCTTAGTCGGCTAAGCATCTGACTCGATTTCAGCTCAGGTCATGATCTCATGGTTCGTGAGTTTGAGCCCCACATCAGGCCTGCACTAACAGTGTGGGGCCTGTTTGGGATTCTCTCTCCCCCTCTCTCTCTGCCCCTCCCCTGCTTGCATGCACTGTCACTCTCTCAAAATAAATAAATGTTAAAAAATACATATTTAAAAAATAAGTAAAGTAAATAAATCACTATATTGTAATCATCAATATAACAAATTGGGCAGAGATTGTCAGTTAATCTAAAACAATTTAGAGGGGGTGCCTGGGTGGCTCAGTTTTGTTTTTTTTTTTAAGCTTATTTATTTATTTTGAGAGAGAGACAGAGAGCAGGGGAGGGGCAAAGAGAAAGGGAGAGAGAATCCCCAACAGGCTCCATGCTGTCAGCACAGAGCCCAACATGGGGCTCGAACTCATGAACTGTGAGATCAGAACTTGAGCCCGGATCAAGGGTAGGACCCTTAACTGACTGAGCCACCCAGGTGCCCCAGTAGTCAGTATTCTGAAGAACAGAAAAGTGGTAGGTGGAGGAGAACTGAAGGGAGAATATTTTATATTGACAAATACAATGCATAATCCTTGAATGGATTGGGGTAAAAACAGCTATAAAGGACATTTTGGGGACAGTTGAGGAAATTTAAGTACAGTGTGTATGTTGGATGATGATACTAAATTGATGATTTTCATGAGTGTGGTAATGGTGATGTGGTTGCAAAGGGAGATGTCTTAGTTTTTTTGGCATATGCGTGCTGAAGTATTTTGCTGTGAAGTATCATAATGTGTACACCTTTTTTCAGATGGTATGGTAAAACAGTATGGCACAATATATAAACAGTTGGTGACTGCATACGAGGAAAAATGTGTGTATTCATTATATTTGTGGGTTTGAAATTTTCCATAATTATAAAAAAACTTAAAATTTTTAATGTTTACTTATTTGTTTTTTAATGTTTGAGAGAGAGCGAGACAGAGCACAAGCAGGGGAAGGGCAGAGAGAGAGGAAGACACAGAATCTGAAACAGGCTCCAGACTCTTAGCTGTGAGCACAGAGCCCGACGTGGGGCTCAAACTCCCAAACAGTGAGATCATGACCTGAGCCAAAAATCGGATGCTTAACTGACTGAGCCACCCAAGCGCCTCTGTGTTTATTTATTTTTGAGAAAGAGACAGCATGAATTGGGGAGGGGCAGAGAGAGAAGGAGACACAGAATCTGAAGCAAGCTCCAGGCCCCAAGCTGTCATCACAGAGCCAGACACAAGGCTTGAACTCACCCACTGTGAGATCATAACCTGAGCCAAAGTCAGACAAATTAAAAAAGCTTTTAAAAAACTGTTAATTTTGGATTTAGTGATAAACATGGGTTATCCAGAAAAATACTAGCTAGGGTGATAAAAGCATGAAAAATGCTAATAATTGTGATAGAAGGCCTTGACAATAACTCAGCATGGTCCCCTTTTATAAAAGCAAATCTTGTATAGACATACTGCTGAAAAAATATTCCTGGGTTTGTTTTGGAATTAAGATACCACAGTACTGCATATAAACTGGGAATTGACACCTTAAAGAAGTCCCTTCTTGTCCTTTGATTTCTGGATCCAGAAAGACAAGTATTAGGGAAGTTATTTTGTTTCTTTGGTTACTTCCAAGTTCCTATAGTGTGATACTTGTTATCGTATTATTAATAGAAATTATTAAACCTCATAACTGATTGTTGTAAGAATATTATGAAAGCTACTTCCGATGTTTAGTCCAGAACTTTTTCATGGTACCAATGTTTTTCACTCTTTAGACAAGAGCCTCTTTTGCGAAGCAATCTATATGAAAGATTGATAAAGTTAGTTCTCTATTACTCTTTTCCCAAAACACACCCCTCCTTCAGTGTACATTTGTGTGTTACCTCTCAAGGGGTTCTGTGGAATATTAATGACTTTCTGGAACACTGTTTGAAAACCATTGGATTGTGTGTGGCTGTATCTGTTAAAGGCCTTTTCCCCATTTTATGTTAGTTGTGGAATAGTAGCCTTAACTTTTTCGTTTTTAACTTTTTAATATGGAAAGTTTCCAACACCACATAAATAAATAGAATACTATAATGAACCTCATGTAGCCATCCATAATCACCTTTAATAATTACCCCAAATTTGTTAATCTTGTTTTATTTTTATTTTGTCTCCCTCTTGCTGAACTATTTAAAAACAAATCTCAAACATAATATTGTTCACCCTCATTAGTACTTAAATGTAAATCTGATGACTTTAAACACACAACTACAGGGGCGCCTGGGTGGCTCAGTTGGTTAAGCATCCGACTTGGGCTCAGGTCATGACCTCACAGTCCGTGGGCTTGTGCCCCGCGTTGGGCTCTGTGCTGACAGTTCAAAGCCTGGAGTCTGCTTCCGATTCTGTCTCTCCCTGTCTGTCTGCCCGCCCCTCCCCCGCTTGCAGTCTGCCCCTCTCTCTCTCAAAAAGTAAACATTAAAAAAAAAAATTAACTACAATATTATATCATATCGTTCCTTAGTATGTTATGTTGTCTTAAAACCAGTCCATGTTCAAACTTTACCAGGTGTTTCCAAGAAGATCTTTTATGGTTGATTTGCTTAAATCAGGATCCAAACAAGGTCCAGACGTTACACCTTTTTAGTCTTTTTCAGTCTTAGTCTCTTTTAATTTTAAAAGTCTCCTTTCTTTTTTTAAATCCCACTTATTTACTGACAAAAACTCATCCATTTGTCCTGTAGAATTTCCCATGTTCTAAACTTGGTTAAGATTGTTTCCTGGTAATACTTAACTTGTCCCCCCTACCCCAACCTTTTTTTTTTTTTTTTTTTGTCTTTTCAGGAACACTGCCTAATGGGGGACATGATGTCTGATCATTCACTTTTAGTGACTGGAATAGTCTTTTCAGGAACTTTTTGTTGAGCTATTACACACATCGAGTAAAGTACGCAAATCTTGTGTGTAGCTTGATGAGTGTTCACATATGTGTATGTGTAACCAGCACCCAGATGAAGATAGATCAGTACGTTTCCTATGTCCTAGCAGGTTCCCTCATGCCAGTTCCTTAGCTTCTAACCTTGGTGTAACCAGTATTCTGGCTTTGGTCATGTAAATTAGTTTTCTAAATAGGGAGTTTCCAGTCTGTTCCATTTTGAACATTACCTGTTTCTGATGCTTAAAAAATTTTTAGCTTTTAACAGAATTTCAGACTGACAGAAAAGTTGTAAGAGTAGTACAAGTAATTCCCATGTAATTTTTACCCATCTTCCCCTAATGTTAACCTTTTACTACATTTTCTTTATCATTTATTCTTTCTCTTTGTCTTTCTCATATATATGTATATACATGAAATATATGTATTTTCTTTTTAATGAACTCTTTGGGAATAATTTGGGGATAGAATGCTCTTTACCTTCAAAAATAGGGCATTCTCAATAACCACAGTATCAAAATCAGGAAATAAACATTAATACAACACTGTTAGCCAGTTGACAGACCTTACTTAAATTTTATCAGTTGTTCTGGTTATGTCCTTTACAGGAAAATACAATTACAGAGCTGGAGTTTCATTCAGTTGTCATGTCTTCTTAGTTTTCTTTAATCTGGAACAGTACCTCAGTCTTCTTTTATGGTCTTGAAAATTTTGTGAATATAGGCCAGTTTTTTCTAGAATGTTCCTCAATTTGGGTTTGTCTCCTGTTTCCTCATGATCAGATATGGGTTATGCATTTTTGCCTGGAATGTCCCAGAAGGGATGTATTTTAACAGATGCCATATGATGTCAATGTGTCCCATTATTGGTGATGTTAATTTTGATCATCTGACTAAGGTAGTGTCAGCCAGGTTTCTCCACTGAGAAACTTGAATTCCACTGTAAAGTGACAGTTTTCATTTTTGTAATTGGTAAGTGTTTTGGGTAAACACTTTGAGATTATGTAAATCTTCTGTTATTCCTCAAATGATAATCTACAAGTTTTAGCATCCATTTATTTTTGCTGAATCAGTTATTACTGAAGTGGTTGCCAAATGGCAGTTTCCTAAGTTCATCATTTCATCAATATGAATTGATTGGGAACAATTTCCCCTTATTCTCCTATTTATATATATAGAGAGAGGTTATGTATTTTCTTATTATCACTATGGATTCATGAATATGTATTTTTACCAACCAAGATCTAGTAATGTTTATTGATGCTGAACCTGATGATTTTTAATAATGAACGTAAGTAGGTATTTAAGGACAGCTTTTGAGATAACATTTATTGTTTTTTTTTTTTTTTTTAACATTTATTAGTTCTAACTTCATATTTTAGAAAAGCACTGAAATGTAAGTTTATAAAGAGGATGGAGTAGGGAAGGCTTTATTTCTTGGTTTGGCCCAAAGCATAAGCAATATGATTTTATTTGATTAATAATTTATATATGCTATAAACATAAAAATATATATCCTTTGACCCCCTCAATTCTAAGAATTTATCCTACAGATATACTTTATAAGGTTTTTATAAAGATGATTACATTATCCTACATATATACCCGTTATAAAATTTTATTTTAGACCGAGACCGTGCATAAGCAGGGGAGAGGGACAGAGGGAGAGAATCTTTCTTTTAAAAAAATTTTTTTTAATGTTTATTTGTTTTTGAGAGAGAGAGAGAGAGCAAGCGAGCGTGCAATCAGGGGAGGGGCAGAAAAAGAGGGAGACACAGAATCCGAAGCAGGCTCCAGGCTCTGAGCTGTCAGCACAGAGCCTGACGTGAGGCTCAAACCCACAAACTGCAAGATCATGACCTGAGCTGAGGTCGGACGCCTAACCGACTGAGCCACCCAAGCACCCCGGGAGAGAGACAGAATCTTAAGCAGGCTCCACGCTCAGTGCAGAGCCCAACATGGGGCTTGATTCCACAACCCTGGGATCATGACCTGGGCTGTAATCAAGAGTTGGACGCTCAACAGACTGAGCTACCCAGGAGCTCCTACACATACAACTTTTAAGATTATTCTGTCTCTTTTGTTATAGAAGATTGGAGCCAACTTAAATATCCTTCATTAGGGATTTTTTGGGGAGGATTTTTGTTATTATAATACATTCATATAAGAATAGACTCCTGAGCCATAAAAAAGAATGAACAGGCTACTTGAGTATTGATAAGAAAGGTTCTTCAAGATACAATAAATGAAAAATATAGATAACATATTTGCTTGTATATACACAGAATGGATAGGTTTGGCAGGAAGCACAAGAAACTGACATCACTGGTTGCCTTTAGGGAGTGAAACTGGACAAGGATGGGGAAGGTTGGGCACAGAGGTGGGGTGGAGACTTCACTATAAAAGTATATAGTATGTCATGTTTTCATTATCTTGGTAGATGACAATACTAGAAAAATCGGCAGGAAGTTGGCAACTTTTATTTATATGCCATGGTATATATACTTTATAGAGTCTTGAAAAACAAATGAATATTTGCTTTGTTTTCTTTTGGCAGCATGCATATGCACTAGAACTTCTATTTGATCAATTACATGAAGGAGCTAAAGCTCTTGATGTAGGATCTGGAAGTGGAATCCTTACTGCATGTTTTGCACGTATGGTAAGACCTTTATTTTTCATTCTGGCTCCAGCAGAATCATATTCTATATTTGGCTGTAAATTTCTTTACTAGCAGTTTTTGAGGGTTTTTTTTTTAAATCCTATTAAAATAGCAGTTGGAACATGTATCACTTAGGATTTTCTTGTTGTTGGAAGTAACAAGATTCAGTCCACACTGGCAGAGGTAAAAGAATTTACTTGGTTTATATAATGGAAACATCTAGAGTGTATCTGGCTCTTCGTGTGGCTGGATTCAAAAGAAGATCAGATGTTGTTATTGACAGTGGGTTTCTCTCTGGTTCTGGGTTTGGCTTTGCTTTCCTCCAAATGTTGGCTTCAGTCAGGCTCCTCCCTTGTGATCACAAGATGGCAACCAGTAGCTCCCAAACTGTGTTCTTCCGGATTCTCAGCTGGCGGAAAATAGAATAGAGAGTCTGATTTCCAGACACTCCTACAGGGTTATTAGAAAGAGGGTGGAGCAAGTGCTCTTAGAAAAATATGTGTTATACTCTCCAGAGTATAAGTCTGGAGGCCTATTCAGGCATCTTGAGTAAAGGTTTATCTGTGCTCAGATAATCACATCACTTTGATTATGAAGTCTTGTCCCTTGCGGCCAGATAGGAAGATTCTGGTTTAGTTAAGTTGGGATTTATGGATGATGCGTCTTGGACCAGAATCTACTTAACTTGTTGTAAATATGTAATTGGCAGACCAGCCCACTAGCATGTGAGCTCCAGGGAGGTGGGAATTTCATTTGATTTTTTTTTTTTCACTGACATATCCATCCATAATAGTACCTGTTACATAATAAGGAATCAGGTTTTTTTTTTTTTTTTTCCCCAGTTGTTTCACTTGTTTTGTAGAAGCTAAGTCATCACTAACGGAATATCAGGATTTTTTTTTTTTTTCAAAGCTTAGTATTTAATTAGTGGTGTTCTCGATACTTGACGTATTTATGTTTCAGAGAAAAATTCACTTTTTAAAAAACATTAGATTTCTGAATAATCTTTTTTTAAAGTGAATTTAATGTTTTTCACACATTTATTATGTGCTAATTAGTGTTCTAAGTGCTTTTAATTCTCACATCACTTAGGAGGTATGTCCCCTTTTCCTCATTTTACAGCTGAGGAGCCTGATTCATAGAGTAACTTGGCCAAGGTTGTATAGTTGTAAATAAGTGATGAGACTTATATGTGAACCCAGTTACTCTGACTTCAGAGTCTTTATTGTGTTATTTTATAATTTATATTTAGGGCCTTTAATATTTTTATGTATTTTATATTTTCTACATATGGCAGTAGAATCAGGTACAGAAATCCCTATAGAATTTTTTATGTAACATTTTAATATTTAGAGTGACCTTTTTACTTTTTATTTTTTTATTTATTTATGTATTTATTAATTTTTAAATTTATTTTGAGAGGGAAAGAACCAGCAGGAAAGGGACAGAGAGAGGGAGAGAGAAAGGATCCCAGGCAGGCTCCATGCTGTCAATGCAGAGCCTGATGGTGGGCTCAAACTCATGATCTGTGAGATTTATGACCTGAGTCAAAACTAAGAGCTGGATGTTTAACCAACTGAGCCACCTAGGTGCCCTCATGTATTTATGTATGTATTTATTTATTTACGTATTTATGTATGTATTTATTTATAGAGAGCACGCGAGCAGGGGAGAGGGGCGGAGAGGGGAAATCTTAAGCAGGCTCCATGCTCAGTGGAGCCCAATGTGGGTCTCAGTCCCACAACCCTGGGATCATGACCTGAGCTGAAATCAAGAGTCAGATGCTTAACTGACTGAGCCAGGCACCCCTAAAGCCACACTTTTAGATGAAATTTAAATTAAAAATGATTGTACCAACTATCATTTAATATTGGCAGTTAAGTCTTACTTCAGGGTTTGGGCTTTAAAAATCAGAAATTGAAGAAAAAAGGTTTTTTGTTTGTTTGTTTTTAGTATTGCAAGTTTTTGTAATTTATTCTGGCTTAACTACTAAAATGCATTTATCCATTTGGGAGTTAAAGCTGAGAAAGTTGTATTTCGTAAATATTTTATAGTATTCTGAATAACCATACAATTGGAGGCTTGAACCTTTTGTCTTCATTTCACATTGCAGAATATGATTTTAGCTGAGGAAACACTTTAGTGACACTTCAGAAAGACAAATTTAGGCCAGTGAGCTATTGAATTACTCCCTCATTTCTAGGTTGGATCTACCGGAAGAGTCATCGGAATTGACCACATTAAAGAGCTAGTAGACGACTCAATAAATAATGTCAGAAAGGATGATCCGATGCTTTTGTCTTCAGGGAGAGTGCAGCTGGTTGGTGAGTATCAGAAAACTGTAGAAATTTCCTCTCCAGAGAATTTTTATTTTCAGAAGATCCCATGCAAGCTAAGTAGTATTCAAGCTAATTTTTGCCTTTTTTTTTTAACATTCGCTTTAAAGTACTAAGTAAGGAAAACAGTTACTGTTAATTGTGATGCTGATATGACTGTCAGCTGTTTCAGAAAATGAGTTCTTTCTTCACTGGTTTTTAAGAAGTAATAGCAAAGTATCAAGTGCCCATTATGAAAAATTTAAAGTGCAGAAATGTGTAAGATAAAAAAAAAAAAACCCTCCTTTTCCCTCTTAAGTTTTCTAGACATAACTATATGTGTGAATAAATATACATATACACACTTTTTTTTAAATCTTTATTCTTTTTTTTTTTTAAATGTTTATTTATTTCTGAGACAGAGAGAGACAGAGCATGAGTGGGGGAGGGGCAGAGAGAAAGGGGGACACAGAATCCGAAGCAGGCTCCAGGCTCTGAGCTGTCAGCACAGAGCCCGACGCGGGGCTCGAACTCACAGACTGCGAGATCATGACCTGAGCCGAAGTTGGACGCTCAACCAACTGAGCCACCCAGGCGCCCCTAATCTTTCTTTATTCTTGAGAGAGAGACAGGGTGTGAGCAGGGGAGGAGCATAGAGAGAGGGAGACACAGAATGCAAAGCAGGCTCCAGTCTCTGAGCTGTCAGCACAGAGCCCGACATGGGGCTCGAACCCACAAACGGTGAGATCATGACCTGAGCTGAAGTCGGGCGCTCAACCGACTGAGCCACCCAGGTGCCCCTACATGTTTTTTTTTTTAATTGACTCATATATTCTGTCCTGTAGTTTGCTCTTTTCCGTTCAGCAGTATACAGTGGACATATTTCCATGTGAACACTTTGTACTGTTGTGAGATACAACTAACATCAAAACACACATAAAGCATAAATGTGAAGCTTAGCAAATACCTGTTTAATTAATCACAGTGATCAAGAAAGGGAATATTATTGGTGGCTTACATGTCCTCTGCTTGCTTTTCCCTCCTCGGAAGACTTTCCTTTCTCCTTAATGGTAACCAGCATCATTACTTTTATGCATTTACTACCTAATTGCACTTCCATAGACAATGTTCAATTTAATTTTGAACTTTAGATAAATGGAACCATATAGTATATAGTCTATGATGAGTGACTTCTTTCATTCAATGTTATATTTGTAAGATTCATCCATCTTATCATATAGTTAATTTTTATTGCTGTATAATATTCCACTGTAAGACCATTATCAAAATTTGTTTATTCTACCATAGATGGACATTTTGGGTTGTTTCTAACTTGGGGAATTAGAAAGCTGCTGTGAACATATGTGTATAAAGTTCCAAATGTATACGTGCACTCATAATACAAGCATTTATTCATGTAGAGTATTATTGCTAGTTCATAGGGAACCATAGGTACTGCAAAACTTTTTTAAAGTGATTGAACCAGTTTACATTCCCATCAGCAATGTGTCAGAGTTGCTAGTGCTCGGTGTCTTACCAACACTTGATACTGTCAGAGTTTTCTTTTTACCCACTTAGTGAGTATAGAGCAGTGTCTCTGTGGTTTTATTTTGTATTTTCCTCTTAACCAGTGAGGTCGAACACTGTTTCATTTGTTTGACCATTTGGATTTCCTCCTTTGTGAAATGTCTTTTTCAGATATTGAGTTGTTCATATTTCTCTTTGATTTGTAGGACTTCTATAGATTAGCCCTTTACCTATTTATTCATATCGTAAACCTCTTCTCCCACTCCATGGCATGCCTTTTCACTTGTATTGGTACTTTCTTGATTAATAGAAGTACTTAATTTTAATGTATCAGACTTACCAGCTTCTTCTGTGTCCTCTTTAAGACTACTCTAAAATCATGAAGATATGCCCCTATGTTATTTCTCAGAAGCATTATCATTTTACCTTTTCACATTTAGATCTTTGATCTTTCTGACATTGATTTTTGTGTATGTAAGAGGTAGAGGTTCAAGTATATATTTTTTCCATATGAATATCCAGTTGTCCCAGCATCATTTATTAAAAATCTCTCTTGCTCTGTTTTAAACCTCCTATAATTCTTCCCACCGGGTAGTTCTGTCCAAACAGGTTTTTAAAGCATAATTTCTTTTCTTTCAGTGGGAGATGGAAGAATGGGATATGCCGAAGAAGCCCCTTACGATGCTATTCATGTAGGAGCTGCAGCCCCAGTTGTGCCCCAGGCAGTGAGTTGGGTTTTTTTTCCCTGTGTTTTTGTGCTTCAGTCAACTAAAGCTATAAAAGATTTATAGAGAAATGACTTCTAGATGATGTTCAAAACATAATTAGACTTTTATGTCATGCATTTTCATTATACTTAGTATGCAGGGGTTTTTTCGTATGCAAAGAGTTGTGTAAATGACTTGAAGATTACTAAATCACAGTTTGTAGCTACCTTATTGGAAGCAGTGTTTGATCCATCTAAGAACTAGTATACCACTAGAATTAGGAAAATCCATCTGGAGTTCATAATCTGATAATCACTTGGTATTTTATTAAATACCAGAATATGCAAGATTGTTGGATGCATGGGTGAGACCAGGAAGTATCTGTCATACATTTTACCTTCACAAAACTTATATTCTGGAAAACAAGTGTCCTACATATAACAGGAAAATTAATGATATGATAGCATTATCATTAACATGTAATATATGTTGATGCCAGAAGAAAGATGTACTGTAAGAGTTCAAGGGAGGGAGAAAATTTTTGCCTGGAGTTACCAATGAAACTACATGCACGAATGGAGTTGCAACTGAATCTTAAAGAACAGTAGGGTTTGCATAGTTGCGATGAGAGGGAAGGGTATTCCGGTATTGTATATTACATAATTTCAGTACAAAATTGTTTTTTTATTTTAGTAAGACTGATAAACTTATGTCATCCCTTAATGATCCTTGATTAAGTTCACTGAGATCTTAGGCTTCTGTGGAGTCTGAGTTTTCCTCAGGTCTGGACTAGATGACTAGGGGCTGAGAGTGACACTGCCTCTTCTGCCCAGTCTCAGCCACTCCCCAGTCTGGAAAAGTTCCTTTCTATATGTGTAGAGGAGTTCATGAGAAGCTGAAAGTTAAGGAACTTGTTCTGGTCATTGACTTGCTGCTTTATTGGCTGCTGAATGACTTTGGGAAAATCACTTAATTTCTCTGGCCGTATTACTTGTTAAAAAAAAAAAAAAAAACCAAACCAGTCGTTTTAACACATTGTATTTTTAATTTTTTATCTTTTTTTAATTAAAATTTTTTTTTTTATTATTTACATTTATTTATTTTTGAGAGACAGAGAGAGACAGAGCACAAGTGGGGGAGGGGCAGAGATAGAAGGAGACACGGAATCGGAAGCAAGCTCCAGGCTCCGAGCTGTCAGCACAGAGCCCGATGCGGGGCTCGAACTTACAAACCGTGAGATCACGACCTGAGCCGAAGTCGGCCGCCCAACCGACTGAGCCACCCAGGCGCCCCTATCTTTTTTTAATTTCAGAGACAGGGAGAACGTGAGTGCGGAAGAGGGGCAGAAGCGCAGAGGGAGAGAGAGATAACCTTAAGCAGGCTCCATGCTCAGTGTGGAGCCAGACGTGGGGCTTGATTCACCACCCTAGGATCATGACCTGAGCTGAAATCAAGAGTTGGATGCCCAACCAACTGAGCCACCAGGCACCCCTCTCATTATCACCTAGGAGATCGCACCTGCACTCCTGAGCCCCGTGGCATGTGCAGATAGAAAGCAGGTGGAGTAATAACTGAGTCAGGAGGGCGGAGGAAGTTGAACTGAAGAGACTGCAGAGGGAATCATTGCTGAAGCAGCTTGCTCTGCAGAGCTTTTTATCTTTTTTTTTAAGTTTTATTTATTTTTGAGAGAGAGAGAGAGCGCACACAAGCAGGGGAAGGGCAGAGAGAGAGACACACACACACACAGAATCCAAAGCAGGCTTCAGACTCCAGGCTCCAAACTGTCAGCGTAGAGCCTGACATGGGGCTCGAACTCACACAGTGAGATCATGACCTGAGCCGAAGTTGGACACTTAACTGACTCAGCCACCCAGGTGCCCCTACTCTGCAGAACTTTGAAAGGGCTTAGAAACTGGAGGCATCAGGACCTTGGAAATCACAGATGAAGCATGGGTCTGAAAAGAGGGGCTGCTGCTTGAAATTTCTGTATGAGGAACAATTAGTGTGAAGCCTTAAGTAAGAAAATTTCCGAGAATTGAAGGACAGTATTCTATAGTTTGAAAAGA
The DNA here is from genome assembly GCF_024362965.1 of Panthera pardus. NCBI lineage: Eukaryota > Metazoa > Chordata > Mammalia > Carnivora > Felidae > Panthera > Panthera pardus. Next base: position 17,052,129 of record NW_026526732.1, on the reverse strand, counting down.
TCTGTTGAGTGCCCAGTATGATGATTTTTTTTTTTTTTTTTTAAAGGGAGGGGTGCCCGAGTGGCTCAGTTGGTTGAGCATCCACCTCTTCGTTTTGGCTCAGGTCATGATCTTGTGGTTCGTGGGTTGGAACCCCGCATCGGACTCTGCTCTCACAGTGCAGAGCCTGCTTGGGATTCTCTCTTTCTCCCTCTCTCTCTGCCCCTCCCCTGCTTGCTGTCTCTCTCAAAATAAACTTTAGGGGAATCTGGGGGGCTCAGTTAAGTTAAGCCCACATTGGGCTCTGTGCTGACAGCTCAGAGCCTAGAGCTTGCTTCAGATTCTGTGTCTCCCTGTCTCTCAGCCCCTCCACTGCTCATGCTCTGTCTCTGTCTCTCATTCTCAAAAATAAACATAAAAAAAGAAGTTTAAAAAAAATAAACTTTAAAAAAAAAAGGAAAAAAAGAACCGTAATATCACCGTGAAATGCTAGAATATCAGGGATATTCTAAAAGCTTCCAGAACAATAGAACATAATCTGTTAACGATTGGTAATCAGAAAGGTATCAGACTGCAGAACAGCAGCATTAGAATCAAGTCCGGGGCACTTGTGTGGCTCAGTCCATTGAGTGTCTGACTCTTGAGGTCGGCTCCAAGCCCCGTGTCAGGCTCTACACTAGCATGGAGCCTGCTTGGGATTCTGTCTCCCTCTTTGCCCCTACTCTATGCACAGGCACATGCTGCGCTCTCTCTCCCTCAAAATAAATAAATGAGCTGAAAAGAATCAACAAGTCAGAAGAACAAACCATCACAAATCTAAACTGAAAATGACTTCCGGCCTTGAATTCTGTACTCACATATTGTCAAATATGTGAAATAAAGGTCGTTTTGGACTTGAAGATCTCATTCTCTCTCTTTTAAAATATTCCGTGCACTGTTTCACAGAATACTTCTAGAGGAATCACTTTAATAATATCAAAAAATGAGGGAAGAGAGAGACAGTAGGAAAAATCAAAAAGAGGAAGCCACGAGATCTCAGAAGGTAGGACATCTGGTCCAGGAGAGAGATGATACGGTTCTTCCTTACCGTGTTTGATTACTGGTCATTTGAAGGCTACATTCAAATGGTAACATAGGGTTTAAATGTTTTCTGACCAAGAGGGCTTTCACTGAGTACTCTTGGTTTTTCATTGACGAGGTGTCCTCATTCTAATGCTTCAGGAACTCCAGCCCTACCTTCCTTTGTCATGGTGCCAGTAATCCTAAATTCAGTCGTAAGACCGAGGTCTCCTTGTTTTCAGCTCCGTGATGCCCTAAATTCTGCAGTGTCAGGATAGGAATTCCTTGCTGATTTTCTGCACTGCCCGCTTCCTTCCCCACTCCGGACCACAAAGATTCAAAACAGGCACTGAAATTTCCTACTTTGCCTTTGATCTTCCCAAGAGAGGATGGTTCTGCGTTACGCGGTTCAGCTTGAACATTGTGAGCCCTGCAGTTGTGCTGCGTCCTATGTTAGGTGCCAAGGGCACAGAGATGGATAAGATCACAGTCCCCGTCATCAGAGAACTGGTAGTTTAGTAGAGGAGGTCGATGGGTAATTGAGTAATAAGTTTAACAGTCGAAGTATGTATGTACTAAATAAAGCCCATTTCTGCTTTCTGCCCACGGACGCGGGAAGTTGTTTATAGTGTAGTAAAGTGAGTCTTAACGGAAAATCGGTAACTTGGCGTGTCTTTTTCTTTTAGCTGATAGACCAGTTAAAGCCTGGTGGGAGGTTGATACTGCCGGTCGGCCCCGCAGGTGGCAACCAGATGCTGGAGCAGTACGACAAGCTGCAGGACGGCAGTGTCAAGATGAAGCCCCTGATGGGAGTGATCTACGTGCCTTTAACAGATAAAGAGAAGCAGTGGGCCAGGTGGAAGTGATTTTATCTTCTGCTCTTTCTTCTTCCACACACGCAAGGTGAAGGGTGTGGATTCTAAGACATTAGACCACAAGGCTGCTTTTTTGGTTGTCACCTTTATGCTACTCCATTCTAACATCAGAAATTCACTACATTAAAAGTCTAGACAAACTTCGCATGAGTGTGCCCTTCTTTTGGTTTAACTCATATCTTTGGGAAAGGGGGGTGAGACTTGGTTGGCACGAAGGTGGGTTTTTTTCCTTTCTCTTGGTTTTTTAATTTTTTTATTTTTCCAAAGAGGCTTTTAGCCACTGTTCAGAACTTTCTAAGGATAATTTATTATCAGCCATTAATTTTCTGTATTCACAGATCGTTTTTGTGACTGCTGTATGATCATGGAAACAAAGGCTTTGGTCTGAAGGGAAGGGGCCATCATTTCCTGCCCCTTCCACCCCCTGTTGTACCATAGTCGTAAAGAGAAAGAAGGGAAAAGATACTCTTGTCCCAGTTTTCAAAGGTGTCAGAATCCCAGAGAGGACATTGTTCCTCTCAGCTTGCTTTCTCTCTTTCAGTCAGGTTCATTGACATTCTGTCTGACAACCTGTGCCTGTTTTACATTCAGCTACTGTTTCAGAGCCACTATAAGGGATAAACTTCTCCCAGTCTATAGAACTGGCCAGCGCATTTTAAAGCCACTCTGAGTTCCTGGGGAGGTGGGGGGATTCTCTAAGCTCAAAGGGAGTGCCCAGGTCTCACAAACCCACCCAAAGGGCCAACAGCATGCGGCATAGTCTTCAGTACAGCATGGCTCGTTATAATGCCTACTTGTGTTTTGTGTTTCTGCATAATCTGAATATTTTGTTTGAAGCCCAGGTTTCTCTTCTTCCTCTCTCCTTCTCCCTTCCCCTCCCCACGTCCTCCAGTGGGAAGGAGTGAAATCGATAAGTAAGAGTGACACTAGCTAAGACTACTTAAAATTAAATGTCTAAATAAGAAAGGCTTTACAGTTTCCTTGTTTTAGGATTTTTTTTTTTTTAATTTGACAGGGGTACTTATTTTTAGAGAATTATTTTTATTTTTTTAGTGAGTAAAATGGTGATTGTAAGTTTAATAGACCTCAATCTTGTTTTATGGAAAGCGGAAAGACACTTTTTGAATAAATGTTTGATTGCAAAAATGGTCATCTAACTCCGTTTGTTCAAAACTGAGTTTTTCTTTAAACTCCGATTGGCCATTTCTGGGATATCTTACTAGGAATTGCATTTCATTCTTCACTTTATATGGATATAGCTCTTTTCTTTGAATTTTAATCTGGAGCACGGCCACTGCTTTAAAAAAAGACATTAAAAAGCTATGAGTCTTGCCAGTTAAAATCATACAGTTTTTAACAACTAATTACAGCCTTCCTCGACTTTCCTTCTAGGATGGTTATCTTGTTAAATAACAGTATGATTGCTGCTATACACAAGGGGCAAACATATCACTGAGCTCACTGACATTTGCTACCAAGTAAGAGTTCAGATTTTCATTAATAATTTAAATTTTTTCTTTTACACACAATAAATGTTAGTATTGAACATTCTACTGTCAATTTGATGATGAAGGAATTACAAAAAGGTATTTTGTTTCTATAATAAGCGGAGGTGGGTTTAGCATGAAGCTCGTGACACTTAAGCTTCAGGGCCTTCACGTGCTTAGGGTCTTTCCCGGTCCTCCCAGTTTTCTGGGCAGTCTTGTTTTTAGTCCTCTTTTTTTTTCTCCTTCATGAAGAGGTTCTTCCCGCTTCCCAGGTCATATAAACTCTAGGTTTCCACAACACCTATATTTACCCTTTATAAAACTAAACTATTTATATTAAAGCTAGAATAACTTTTAAATTTATGGACAAATATTTAGTCATTTACCAAATATTTAGATATATATATGTCTGTTTTTCTTTTCGGTCTTCAACTTTTTAAAAGATTGAGCAATTTTACATGTATGTATCACTGGAGGCATTTCTCTAGTTGTACTAGAAAGACTTCTTAATTCTTTCTGTTGTAAATGTTGTTTGTTCAGACACGTTTTTCCTACATCCAAAGATGTAGTTTGATTTTGTTTTTGTTTTTAAGTAAGTTCTGTGCCCAATGTGGGGCTTGAACTCATGACCCTGAGATCAGGAGTCGCATGCCCTACCAACTGAGCCAGCCAGGTGCCCCCCAAGATGTAGTTTTACAAAGACAATCAGTTACTTAATTGTAAATCTTTCAAGAGTATAAGTTTATAGAATGTGAAGGTGAAACAAAATCTGAAAACAGCATTGGAAAAAAAAAACAACTGCCACATTGAAAAAAATTTGTGCTGAAACAAATTACTAGAAAATAAGATGTTTGAAAGGGTAAAACAACAGTTAACTGAAAATCAAAAGAGACCATTAATCCACCGTTTCTATTTGTATTCTTAAACTCTCCGGCAGGATCGAGGCAGAAAATAGAAAGTATGCTCAGCTAGGGATTTTAAAGTGATTTTAGTGAAAGGATGAATCAAAGAAATACAGGCAAGGTTATGGGAATAGTGAAGGGTCTTGACATACCCAGGGACCGGGGACCTACCATGCTGGGCCATAGGGGGAGGAAACAGTTTGACTGGAACCCACTGAGAGCAGGGACAGCATTGCCAGGGACTGTGCTAGGGCCATGGATACACAGCTGTGAACGTGAAACCGACCATTCTCTTGGGACTTCTAGTCATGTGGGAGATCCAAACAAATCTAAAGAAGACAAACAACCAGTTAGAGTGTAGTGTGTTTAGGAGAGCAATTGAAGTGTTGAAGCCAGACCGTGAGGTGATCAGAATTACATTTCAGAAAGATGACCCTGGCTGTGGCGTAGAGAGTAGATTGGAAAGGGACAGAGCTAGAGTCTGAAACAGAATGTGGTTGTAGCAAGCTAGGGGTGAAATGGTGGTGGCCTGAATTAAGGCAGTGGTAGTAAGGATAGAATGTGGCTAACAAGAGTCGCTTGCCATTTTCTGAGTGTTCATCCCACATTTGGGAATTATCATCTAAAAAGCTCCTCCTCAGTTTTATTGCCAGGTGAGGTGATCTCTGTTCTTTCGGATCTTCTTCCAGATTAATGTAACAGCTCGTCCCCATGCTTTCTTCCGAACCTTCTCTTGTTTCCCACCAGCTTTCCGTCCTCCTCTTCCTGAGGAATCCAGAGCCGATTGCAGTGCTCTGTGAGGGTGAGGTGCAGTCTTTGCTGGGGACCTTCGATAGAAACTATGTGGGAAAACAAGAGCAGTGGTGGTGGGCATGCTGCGTTCTCATGCCACATAAAGCCCCAAGCCTGCGTGTAGACTTCTGTTTCCTTGTGCTTGGAAGGAAGGTCATTTCTAGTTTTGGTGGAGTGATGAGACGATGCCAGACGTGGGGGCCATAGACCTAGAACCTGTGGTAGTATATTCATGACGTGGATGTGTTATAGTTGTATCAGCTGCTTCATGAGCTCTTCATACTTTTTAAATCTGTGTTTCATTTAACATAAGTATATTCATTTTATATACGTAGAGATCAATATTTTGTTAATCATCTGGTAAGTTTTATTTTTATTTTTAAGAGCCACAGGAGTCAATGGAATAAGTTCATCTCTGGTTTGTGACGCTGAGGAATGTGTCAGGATTCTCATTCTATCAGCGCTTTGTTTATCCATGTCATCTTTTTTTTTTTTTTAACGTTTATTTATTTTTGAGACAGAGAGAGACAGAGCATGAATGGGGGAGGGGCAGAGAGAGAGGGAGACACAGAATCGGAAGCAGGCTCCAGGCTCCGAGCCATCAGCCCAGAGCCCGACGCGGGGCTCGAACTCACGGACTCACAGACCGTGAGATCGTGACCTGAGCTGAAGTCGGACGCTCAACCGACTGAGCCACCCAGGCGCCCCTATCCATGTCATCTTAAAGTGAAAAACATGTTATGAGTCGTTTGGGCATTTCTAAGGCCGGCAGCGTAGTTCCTAGGGTATCCGGTTGACCCTGTGTTCCGTATCATCCCATATTGTCCCTTTTAAATTTCTTGACAGACATTACAGCATTATGACATATTTTGCACCCTTAAAGGCAGGGATGTGTTTTGTTGCTTTTGGAATTCTTTTTACGTCTGTCATAAAGCTTTGTACAATCTACTGTATTACCTCGGAAAACCCGTTAATTAGAAAACACTCGTGGATTTTGATTATTGTTTCCTGGTAGTACATCTTTACATTTGTTAGATAAATGTAAAGAATATACAATATACAATAAAGAATATACAATACCAAATGTTATTAACCTAATAAATGAAGTATAGTTATATATTACATAATAATATATATAATTATTAACCTAATGAACATGTTTAGCACATATATAACCATTTTAAAGAGCCTTTCTAGAAATTAGGACATAATACTTTATTTCTAAAGTTTATTTATTTTGAGAGAGAGTGAGCGAGGCAGGGGCAGAGAGAGAGGGAGAGAGAGAATCCTAAATGGCTCCACACTGTCAACACAGAACCTGATGTAGGGCTTGATCTCACAGACTGGGAGATCATGACTTGAGTCGAAATCAAGAGTTGGATGCTTAACCGACTGAGCCAACTAGGCACCCCAGGACATAATACTTTTTATTATAAATGATCTACATGTGTAAGTCAGCTAAAGAAAGATATTTATGTAGAATTTGGAACATTAAGTGGAAAAATAAAAGCTTGAAAGTTATATAGATTTTGGGCTAATAGGATGTGACAAGGTTATACATGCACTGACAGCAAATTTTTGGTTTTCTTTGGTGCCCTAAATGTTAAAATTCAGGTTTATAAACTTAATTTCTTTTCCTTTTCCTTTTCCTTTTTTTCTTTTTAGTGCTATACAGTTCCTTCTATTTGGTTTTAGTAATACTGTTTCTGACTACCAAAGTATAATGCATGTGCCATGTAAAAATTTTTAGAAGTACAAAGAATGAAATAAAAATTACCCACAGTGTCAGAACCTAGAGATAAACATTATCGACATTTTGGTAGATATATATATCTATATATATATATATATAGATATAGATATAGATATAGATATACATTTTTTTTTTACTCTTTTATCCGTAGTTCTGTATATAGCTCTTTTGTAATTCTGAGTTCATATAGTATAGTTTTATAATCTTTTTTATTAAATAAAGTGGTATCAGTATTGTCCCACATTGTTAGTTGTTCTACAATATGATTTTTTTCCCAGTTTTATTGAGATATGATTGACATAGCATTACATTACTTTTACATGTACAACATAGAGATCTGATGTATGTATATACTACAAAATGATTACCACATTAAGTTTAGTTTTATGGTTTCAGGTCTTATATTCAAGTCTTTAATCCGTTTGGAGTTGATTTTTTTGTGTGTGGTGTAAGATGGGCCAGTGTGGTGTAAGATGGGCCAGTTTCATTCTTTTGCATCTGGCTGTCTGGTTTTCCCAGCACCATTTACTAAAGACACTATCTTTTCCCCATTGTATTTTCTTGGCTCCTTAATTAGTTGACCATATATGTGTGGGTTCATTTCTGGGTTCTCTGTTCTGTTCCATTGACCCATGTGTCTCTTTTATGGTAATATCATACTGTTTTGATTACTCTAGCTTTGTAATATAGTTTGAAATCAGTGTAATACCTCCAGCTTTGTTCTTCTTTCTAAAGATTGCTTTGGCTATTTGGGGATTTTTGTGGTTCTATACAAATTTTAGGGCTGTTCTATTTCTGTGAAAAATGCTGTTGGGATTTTGATATGGATTGCATTGAATCAGTAGATTGCTTTGGTAGTATGGATATTTAACGGTATTAATTCTTCCAATCCATGAGCATTGTGTCTTCTTCGATGTCTTTCATTAATGTCTTATACTTTTCAGTGTCCAGATCTTTCACCATGTTTAAATTTATTTTAGATATTTTATTCTTTTTGATACAATTATAAATGGGATTGTTTTAATTTCTCTTTCTGATAGTTCATTATTGGTATATAGAAACACAACTGATTTTTGTATATTGATTTTGTTTCCTGAAACTTCATTGAATTGGTTTATTAGTTTTGATTTTTTTTTTTTTTTTTGGTGGTGGTTTTAGGGTGTTCTATATATAATATGTTGTCTGCAAAAAGACAGTTTTACTTCTTTCTTTCCGATTTTGATGCCTTTTATTTCTTTTTCTTGCCTAATTGCTCTGGCTAGGATTTCCAGTGCTATGTTGAATAAAAGTGGCGAGAGTGGGCATCCTTGTCTTGTTCCTGATCTTAGAGGAAAAGCTTTCAGCTTTTCACCGTTGAGTATGATGTTAGCTGTGGGCTTGTCATATATGGCCTTTATTATGTTGAGGTACGTTTCCTCTATACCTAGTTTGTTGAGAGTTTTTATCCTTTTCTTTTTTAAAACAATTTTTAATTGAAGAGGACGTTTGGAAATGTTGTGCTATGTTGTTGGCAATAAGGATATATGTTTACAATGTCCTTAATGCCTTGCAACAGGTAAATCAAATACAGTAAATTATTTTGCAAAGACAGTAGTATCTTCAGTTTACATTTTAAAAAGAGTTAAGTGAATTTATGAAAAGAGTGTTTTGCAAGTATGAAATCTTTGCAGTTTAAATATTTTAATGCTTGCATGAATTTAAGTAAAAGCTGTTCTGTGAGAATTCTAGTATTTACATTATTTAGAAGAATATATTAAAAGGGACCAGAAATGATCATTTATCATTTAACAGATAATCCAGTACTCTATGACAAAGGCAGTTTATGGGAGATGTAATTTTTAAAATAATTTCTCACACAATTTACAAAATGTAGTTTTAAAAGAAAGCGTATTGTCTGATAGTCCCTTAATTCACCACATACCTGGGAAACTTTAGCTCTTTACTTACCTTCCCTTCACATTGATTTTAACAACTTTTTAAAGACTTTTTAATTTTTATTACAGATTAATTGTAAGAATAGTAGGAAGAGTTTCTGAATCTCTGCATCCAGAGTTACCAATGGTTAACGTTTTTATACATTCACTTTCTCACCCCCTCTTCTCTATTTATATATGCACATATATCCTATTTTTTCTTGAGATCACTTGAGATTTAGTTGCAAACGTCATACTTCTTTACCCCTAAAATTCTTGTGTATTTAGCGATGTTTTTGTCACTCAGATTGCCCTCTACTCTGAAGTTTTTTTGGCTTTTTTGATAGCTTTATTTTTTCACCTTTAACAGCTCTATTGAGGTGTAATTTATATACCATACTATTTATTTTAGGCTGCATTTGTATTCCTTCCTTCCTGTCGCTGGCAGTTGCTGGTAAGGTGCTGTGCCTGGCTGAGCGACTGGTTTCTTTTGGAGCTGATGAAGCTGCCTTCTGAAATCAGCTGACAGAGACAGCACACCTCCAGATGGTGCTTTCTCTTCCAAAGAGTTTGGGTTGAGATGGACCTACGCAGCACTTGCTAACAGACACTCTAAACAAAAGGCCAAATTCTTGCCCAGTTTTGTAAATGTAACTATAAAAAATGATCTGAACTCTAAATACTCGTCATCATTTTCTAATAAACAGTGTTAGCAAGATCCTAGATGGAGAAGTCAAAGTTTCTCTGAATTTTTGCTCTTAAAGGAAGAAAGTTATCTTTAAGAAGTAAAAAATAAAGAATTCAGGGCCTTGAGGTTTCACGTTGCATTGCAGAGCAGCATGAGGGATGTGTGGATGGCTGACTCCCATCTTTGCTTGGACTTGGGACTGTTTGCTTTGCTTTTTTTTTCCCTTCCTTTTTAATGCTTGGGGATTGGTGTATTTGTACTTATGTAATAATTGTATCTGAACTACTAGAAAGTTACAGTATGTAACGCCTACTGACATATTTCTCTTTTTCACCCCCAGGGACGAACTGTAAAAGCGCCATCAGCTTGACCAGTATATAATATTACAGTGGATTGCTCATCTCAGTTCTCAAAGCTTTTTGAAAACCAACAGCATCACAGCTTGTTTTGGACTTTGTTACACTATTATTTTCAGCATGAAAATGTGTGGTTTTGTAGGGTTTCTAATTCTTCAAAGAGGCACGGAAGCCGAATTGGTAGAGGAGCGATGCAAAGTATAAATTTGTGGATTTATTAATTCAACACACCCACACTTTACTTTAAAATATTAAAAGACGAGGTTCTGTCACATGGAAAACTTAGTTTGTGAATTGATTCTGAGGAGTGGTTTTTCTTTTAGACACTTAATTCTGTTTCAATATTAATTTATCAGATTCCTTTTGTACATGAGATAACACCACCATTCACAAGTTAGGATTCTTGGTTTTTGGATGTCTGTTAGATGCCACTAAGAAAATAGAGATGAGCTCCCTTTTTAAAGCTTTTGATGTGGTGTCATAGAATAGCATGTTGTAGATACAATCAGCTGCTTTGTCACCTTAAAACTAAGCATTTGTAAATATTAAAACTGACGAAGATGGCAGGTGATGTCCTTTAAAACACTTAGCTGTTCGGATTGGACATAACCGACATAGTACTTTCCCTCTTTAAAATTATAGGAGACTTGTAGCTCAGTATTGTTTTTTCTGTTTCCGATTTGCTGCTGATAACGTATATGGATTTAACATGCTGTGTAAGCTGGGTCCTAGTCGCTGAACAGTTTATGCAGCTGCTTTGCCAAATAAAGTTAAAAGTAAAAGAGGCGTCGGTGGTGTTTGAATCCCCGGGAAAGAACCACGTGTCCACCAGATGCAAAGTGCTGACTGAGAGAGGTCACGGAGAGAAAGTGGTTTCTCTGATGCTCCGCTTTATGACGTCTGAGTAGCGTGGGTGGACAGGTACCTCCGGCGGTACGTTGCTAGACTGACTGTTTCCAGCGGACCAGGACCACACCTCATCATCCTTCTTTGCCTAACACGGGGCTTGCCCTCTTGCAGATGAACAGTACATGCTGAGTGAGTGCGTGAATGAAGGTCAAGGATAAATGTGACAAAACCCATCTCATCTGTAAACCTTTCCTGGGGCACCCGGGTGGCTCCGTCAGTTAAGCAGCCGACCCTTGACTTCGGCTCAGGTCGTGATCTCACGCTTCGTGGGTTCAAGCTCTCCATCGGGCTCTGCGCTGACAGCGCGGAGCCTGCTTGGGATTCTGTCTCCCTCTCCCTCTCTGCCCCTCCCCGACTCACTCTCGCTCTCTCAAAACAAATAAATATGTATTAATATGATGACTGTAAAAATGAGTTTCTAAGAAGGCCGTAGCGCTTTGGGATCTTGTTTAAATATTGTCATTTTATACCTTTTATAAAAAGATCTTTGTTTTTCCAGGAGTTCTAGAACTTGAAAAAATACAAACTGTGTATCTAGCACAGCTAATACTCTCAGCAAAAGAACCCCCCCCCCCCCCCCCGGTGTGCAAGTGAGTCTGATTCTGGCAAGTTGATCCTTAGCGTGTGTGGCACCTCTCCCCCACTTCTTAAAGGCTTAAGCTTTACTTGTTTAAAAATGGTTTTAAAAAAATATACATACATACACGTTTTTTCACTAGTGTCTCTTGGGCAAGATCCCACACAGGAAACTAGCGTTAGTTGGCAGTTAAAACTTGTGAGTTTTAGTTCCCTGCTGGTTTGCTGGTGTTGGCATCGCTTCTGGATCCAGTCCACGAGCCCTTTTGGTGCAGGACTCCATGTCATTTGAGGTAGTTTCAAAGGTCCGGTATCCTTTTAGGATTTTAGATTGATTCTTAACCACTAGTCTGTATCCTTCATAGCGATTGCCGACATTTTATTATATGTAAATTCCTACCATATGTAAAAAAGCCCTTACTCTCAAGGAGTTTGCAATCTGGCTTGAGGGTACAGTCTATAAATATGCTAGGACCAAGTGCCACCTGATTGCTATAGACAAATGCCATGCCAAGCATTACTGTTGGATTTTACACTTTTGTGAGTGAAAAAATTTTTAAGTGTTTATGTATTTTGAGAGAGAGCATGCACACACGTGCACGAGTGGGAGAGGGGCAGGGAGAGAGAGAGAGAGAGAGAGAGAGAGAGAGAGAGAAGCACAAGCGGGCTCCTGCTCAGCACGGAGCCCAGTGTGGGGCTTGATCCCATAACCCTGGGATCATGACCCAAGCTGAAATCAAGAGGCGAACACTCAACCGAGTGAGCCCCCCAGGTGCCCCAACAGGAGTGGATTTTAAGGGAGCATTGACAGGGGCAGAAAGCAAAAATGAATTTTAACTAGGTATAAGAGCTTTCTTTTTAAGAGAGCTGAGTTTATGTATGTGCCAGAGAAAAGAAATGTTTAATCTTTAGTATTCATAATCGCTAAAATACTTTAGCATTCCATTGTTTCTTAATGGAAGTGATTCCTTTATACAGTATAAAGAGGACAGTGAAAATATTTTTTAAAGTTCCAGTCTGCTGTGTTCCTGTTGAAACAAGATGATTTTATAGATTTGATTTTATTAAAGGCCAACCTAATTCTCAGTTAAGAATGAAAATGAAGAACTCCAGTTTCTAATGAGGATTTCAACGCTTTTCCAATCAGTAACATTAGTGGGGGGGGTGGGGAATGACATTTTAGGAAAATAGTACATTATCATTGTCCATGTAAATATTTAAAATCCATTGCCTTAATTTTTAAAAACTGCCATTGCTCAAAAAAAGTTGATTACACTTTTTAAATTGGCTTAATGTACCTATCCTAAGGTATCTTAAAAATTCAATGTATTTTAGGAGCGCCTGGGTGGCTCAGTCGGTTAAGCGTCTGACTTCAGCTCGGGTCATGATCTCACGGTTCGTGGGTTCGAGCCCCACGTCAGGCTCTGTGCTGACAGCTCAGAGCCCGGAGCCTGCTTCAGATTCTGTGTCTCCCTCTCTCTCTGCCCCACCCCTGCTTGTGCTCTGTCTCTGTCTTTCAAAAATGAATAAACATTAAAAAAAATAACATTTAAAAAAATTCAATGTATTTTAAAGTAGGATAACATTTTTTTAGTAATATTTTAATGCTCATGAATTTTTTGAAATCTGAAACCATCTATAGCATTAGATTGTGAGCCGAGGAATAAAGCTCCTTAGTTTTGTTTCATTAGAGAGGTAGGTGTTTCTGCTTTTCAGGTAACTGTTAGTGAATTTTCCAGTAGTTTGGTGTGGCACTAAAGCTCATATGACAATGGCCATTGAATACTAATGTTGTAAATGAAATAGCAAACATGGGTAATTTTTTAAATGTTCTAAATGGGATTCAGAAGGCCAATAACTTAGGTAAGTGCTACATCCTTTGAGGGTATAAATCATTTCCTACAACGCACTAAATTCTTAAAGAACTACATTAGTAAAGTAAAAGTGCCCTGATCTTGGGGTGCCTGAGTGGCTCAGTCAGTTAAGCATCCAACTTGATTTCAGCTCAAGCTATGATCTCACAGTCGTGAGTTCGAGCCCAGTGTCAGGCTCTGTGCTGACACTGCAGAGCCTGCTTGGGATTCCCTCTCTCCCTTTCTCTCTCTCTGTGCCCGTCCCCGACTTGCTCCTGGGCACACTCCCTCTCAAATAAAGTTAAGGGACACCTGGGTGGCTCAGTTAGGTGTCCGACTCTTGATTGTGGCCCAGATCATGATTTCATGGTTTGTGGTATTGAGACCTGCATCAGGCTCTGTGCTGTCTGCTTGGGATTCTCTCTCTCTCTCTCTCTCTCTCTCTCTCTCCTCCCCCACCCTCCCCACCCCTCCCCACCCCTCTCCTACCTGCTCTCTCTCAAAGTAAACATTTAAAAATAAATAGACTTTTAAAAAAGAAGTGTTCTGATCAGATTTCAGTTTCATGTCTCTTAATTTCTCCTATCATTTTTCAGGAAGATGACAATGTTTTGTCCCCATTGTACTTAAAGGGTGGCTCAGATTGCCAGTAAGAATATCCTGCGTAGGGGCACCTGGGTGGCTCAGTCGGTTGAGCGTCCAATGTCGGCCTAGGCCATGATCTCGCCATTCCCAAGTTCGAGCCCTGCATCGGGCTCTTGCTGACAGCGCAGAGCCTGGAGTCTGCTTCGAATTCTGTGTCTCCCTCTCTCTCTCTCTCTGTCCCTCCCCCGCTCGTGCTCTGTCTCTATCTCTCAAAAACAAATAAACATTAAAAAAAATCCTGTGTGAGGAAAACTGGCTGGCCCGTGTAGCCCACAGAAGTTGTGTATCGTAATATAATAAAAATGAAACAAGTCCAAGAGTTTCCTTATCTTTAATCCTTCTACCAGTGCTCTAATGGTAGATGTTAGTTCCCCTCTGTAGGCTTCACCTTTATAGCTGACTTTGTGTTGTTTAAGCCAGGATTCTTTTTGAAGTGCTCCTTGTCTGGTGGGAGAGAAAAGATCTTTTAGTTCCCATAGAGGCTGTCCTGAGGCAGTGAATCCCTCTCTTCCCCTCTCTCTTTCCCCTTGTTCTTTCCCTTCACTTCCTTTCCAAGACGAGAGAAAGTTCGAGGGCTGCTGGAGCTGAAGAGCTCATTCTTACTCAGAGTGTCCTAATAGGACAGGCATCAGAATACTTTTTTGTCCAAAGGGCAGGTGATTGCAGCACTGAGGACATCTTAAATACAAGAGCAGCAATCCAGGGGCCGGGGGCAGCCAAGGACATTTATATTTGAGTTCCCACGCCCCAAATACGTCACTGTGATGCCCCCGCCCAAAAGATCACATCACATAGAATAATTTTTTTGGCCAACCCTGTTTATTTAGGCTTTTGGGGGTGATTATCTTGTCAGGATTTTGCTTGGGAATTACATTATAGATGAAAGGGACTGTAGAATTTCCATGTGAACACGACCGTGTCAGTTGTAAATCAATTATAGAGATTTTCTGGGGGAAAAGAGCTACCCTTCTTTAGGATCTTGGCTCCTTTATGTGATTAGCTTGTAGGGAACGGAATTGGATAAAGCAGGTCGGACATTACAGGTGGGGGTGTTAAAGGAGTGTCAGATTGGCTCCCCTTCAACAGCAAACAACATTGAAGGCATGATCTCAGATTGTAGAGTTCATGGTTCTGATTTCTTCATTCTTCTATACACACATTTGTAGATTACACATTTAGAGATTTTTCTAAATTTCTGTTTTGATCTGTGAAACTGCTTTGTTTAAATATGAGAACATAGACTTTTGATATTTTTGGACTTTTGGGTCTTCAGTCATATGAAATGAAAACGAAAGAATTTTTTTTAAGTCCAAATACTCAGTACAATTTTCCTTAAGCTTTTTGGTAAAAGTTAAACTAATTTTAAAATGTGTTCTGAGGGGCGCCTGGGTGGCTCAGTCGGTTAAGCGTCCGACTTCGGCTCAGGTCATGATCTCGCGGTTCGTGAATTCGAGCCCCGCGTCGGGCTCTGGGTTGATGGCTCAGAGCCTGGAGCCTGTTTCAGATTCTGTGTCTCCCTCTCTCTCTGACCCTCCCCCGTTCATGCTCTGTCTCTCTCTGTCTCAAAAATAAATAAACGTTAAAAAAAAATGTGTTTTGAGAAGTTTCCTATGTTTTGAAATAACTGTATAAAAACATCTTTAAGCTGAATGATATTGTAAGTTGATCTCTTTCCAATTTACAGCGAGGTAACAAAGACTAAAAACAGAGGTGATGGGAGAATTCAAATGAGTAGGAACGAAGACACACGGAGACCTAAATGAAGCAAATGGAGGAGGCTCAGTCCTAACCACTCAGTTCATTTCTGAACACATCCAGCTTTGGTGTGTCCAACCGTATTTTCATCCCTGGCGGTTTGACATTTACCCCCCAAAAAATCTGTGTTTGCTCTCAAAGTAGCTATAAAATATGCACTTTATTTAGAATACTAGAGAGAATTGAGCAGGACAAAAGAGCTGGGAAAAATAGGGCCAGTGCCCCCCCCAAAAAGTCAGCATCACAATTGATTAAAAAGCCACGGAGATGTGAACATTTGTGAACAGCAAACTAAGCTTTTCTATTTGGCTTGGGCAGTTTTTCGTTAGAAATCCTCATTCGGTTTTAACACCAACAGTTAGACAAAACTTAGAGTCCAGTAAAGAGAACAAATAATTGAGAGTCACTCTGCTAGGAACAAAACGGTACAATCCCCAACCATCGAACTGGGGACAGTGTAACTTAAGAGACCCCCAGTGATGATCCCAGGCCCAGAAGCTGCTGTTACGGAGCATCATGACTGTGATGCAGGCAGCACGTTGTGAGGACCCGAACGGCCCCGTGCCCCGGGCCCCAGCGCACTGTCCTATGTTTATGTACAGGAAGTCCAGTTAATTCATCGGCAAGGTCTGCCCTGAACGGCAAAACTGAAGAACAAATAGAAATACGCATCTCCGCGTTTGGGTTGCGGGAAAATATGATAAAGGACAACACGAAACAGCCCTCAGTGACTGAGGAGGGCTGGGAAGTGTGAAAGCGAATCAGGGAGCCGAATCACAGATTATGAAAAGTCAGGAGGAGAAAGATGAAGACATTCTGTTATTTTCCCGTGGAAGAGAACAAACCTGATACTCGAGTGACTGGCATTCAAGCTTCTGGAAGGATGGAGGCTGGCTGTTGTCTGCTTGTAGAGACGGGAGGAAAGAAGCTCTGAGTTTTCTGGAAGGTGGCTCAGATGGGCCTTTTCTCAGGAAGAGACGTGAGACACACGAACATGTTTGAGCAGCAAATCGTGGCCAAGCTTCCCTCTAAAATTATTTTGAAATCATCTTAGATGCAGAATGCCTTCAGTCAGATACTCACAGTTAAGGTGACTTTCAAAAGTCCCATTCAGTCCATCTGACAATACAAATATTTTGTAGACCCCGATTCTCCTTCTCTAATTCCTAATTTCCCCCTTTGCAAGATAAGGTTGATAGGATTAAATCCAGGTAATACAGGGACAGCTCAGTAAATAATAGCAACTTATGATGATTAGGTTAAATGGTTGTTTAAAGTCACAAGAATAAAATACAGTTTATGAAAGGGATATCGTACACGCGGATGTGGACATCTTTTCTCAAGTCTTTCAACACCATAGCAATACTAAATCGTGTTTTAATTTCTTCACGTATAAAAAGATGTACTGAAAGATGCACGCCTCAGCAGTTGTTATTGTGTCGCGTATGGCTACAGGTGATGTCCTTCTCTGGACTAGGACACTGCACGGCATCACACAGAGAGCGCCGAGGGCCTCAGGTCACTCGTGCTGTCCTTTCTCTAACCTGCCCTGGAGGGGAGATGGAAGTCTTTGCTCAATTCTTAATATTTAACAAAATGCTTGGACCTCTCAGGACATAAAAGTAACCGATTTCTCTGTTTTTCTAGAACTAACTTGCCATTTCTTAGTGGGTTCGTTATATTTCTGACCCAAATTAAGCCCTTTGCCAAAGGAACGACTTACCCCAGGTTCAGTCTGAAAATAAAGTGTTCTACAATGTGTTCAAGTATTTTAGAAGATTTGCCACTTACGAGGAAAAAGCCATACTATGTAAATGGTAACATCGTGTGAGTGTAGACAGGCACCACAGTCCTCTCAAGGAGAATGATTTCTACAACATGTATAATCCCGGCGTGAAGTGACGAGGGGAATAATTTGCCTTTAAAAATCCTACAGACTGATTAACAGGGAAAAGATGCAAAGCCAGACGGCCAGTTTTCTGCAAAGACGAATTTGTGCAAGACTGCTCTATGCTGTGGGAATACGTAAGCCCGACATTAGCTGATTGCACGTTACGGCGTCTGAAGCATTGAGTAAATAGTGGAGAAAAGTGGCTCAATCCCGTTGGATGAAAGACCCTGCTGATCCTTAAACGCGGCATGTTTACAAAAGCCGCACCTACAAACCCGATGCTCAGCGTTCTGCTTTCCAGTTTGAATGCATCTTCCTCTTCCATCAACACAGACTAGTGTTGAAAGCCAGCGACTACAGAAATAAAGCCGCTGTGTTCGGGACCAGCAAGCAGCGCTGAGGAGATTCAAGAAAGAACTAATTGTCCTCCTCCCACTTCGCCCTCAGCTGAGTTTGTGTTGAAATGTTTGACCTGCCGCCTCTTCTTCCACCAGGATTTCCCAGCTCCCTTCACGACCGTGTTACGGCTATTTGTCATCCAAAGTCGGGGTTTTCTCACCCAAAGGTAAGCCTGATGAGGCAGCCCCCTAAATGACACGATGTCAGAGGCCCTGGGATAAACTCACATTCACCTTCCCCGAGGCCTCCTTGACGTGTTCATGGGGCTCTAGTACAGATACTCCTGCCATTGAAGGTATAAACTCACTTGAGATCCATTCCTAGAGACAGGTTTTGAAGGGGAGAGGAGAAAGGAGAGCACGGGAAGCTTAGCGTGAGGAACAAGAGGGCCTCAGAACAAGAGGAAGCCGTGTATCAAGAGGCCCCGGGTTGCCAGGGGCCCGTGGTTGGCCTCTAGAAAGTAAAGGGTTAACGTCGCCATTCCAAGGCCACCCCTCGAATCGCTGAATTTTCTGCCGTGGCTAACTGCAAACTGCTATTTTCCGGGACAGCTTACGTAAGTCAGAATTCGATGTGTGAGTCTTTACTCAGACGGACTCCTCTCTAAATTTCAAAATATTTCACACACTTCCCAAAGAAAATCTTCCTACAATAAATAAAAACAAAGGTTTGGGGTTTTCAGAATTTTCTGGGGTTTCGGTATTTTTCTTAGCCCAGTTCAAACCAAAGAGGTTTCTAAATATCCGGAACACAGTATATGTATGAATTAAAAGTGAAACATCCTCACCCCCCAGCTATTTAAGTGACACTTTTATAGATACATCCCATTTATGAGGTAGTCGGATTCCTCAGACGTAATGGGACGAGCTTTTTTAAGTTTCTGTTTCACCAGGCGTAGTCGGCAAGCGACCATGAGAAGCAGCAGAGCCGTGATGGCCAAACCCAGGGCCAAGGGTAGCACTGCACCTGCGGAATGGTTAGAAACAAATAGGGCAGGTCACTGACTAGTAACAATAACCGCTGCAATTTACTGTGTGATAAACACTTTACATGCGCTATTTAATCTGAACACGTCAATTAAGTAGGTACTCGAACCATCACCATCTTATAGATTAACTAAGGTGCCGAGATTACGTAATTGCTCTAAGAGCATACAGTTGGCAAATGGCAGGTCTAGTTCTCAAACCCAGACGTCTTTAAAACCAAATTCTGGGGCGCCTGGGTGGTTCAGTCAGTCAAGCGTCCGACTCTTGACTTTGGCTCAGGTCATGATCTCCTGGTTCATGAATTCGAGCCCCTCATCAGGCTCGGCACTGACAACAGGCAGCCTGCTTGGGATTCTCTCTCTCCCTCTCTTTCTCTCAAAATAAATAAATAAACTTTAAAAAAAAAAAAAAAGGAAACTTATTTTCATTTCTAAATCCAGAGAACCTACTCTCAGCCAGTAGAAGCACCGCTGAGAGGCACCTTCAGAATATGGCCGCGTGATTCTCGCTAAGGGTAGTTGAAGAGAAAGTCTCTGCAGTTCTCCTTCACAGGCTTTACCCTGTGGGATCGGACGCAGACACCCAGACTAGAAGCAGCCTGTCCAGGCTTGCAGGAGTCGGGAAGGGACAGGGTGTGCCCCAGATCAGTCTTTCTTATCAAGCTCAGCAGCTCTATTCTTAGACCCGTCTACTCTGGAGTCCGGCCAGGCTTGGAGATGATATGGTGGAACCATTTTTAGCTGCAGGGGCCTTGCCAACTGGTGGAATTAGAGGAGTAAAAATGTCCATTGCAGAAGCTGATTCGGTAACGCTTCATTTCATTCACTTCTTCACTCGCTCAGTGTTAATTGGGAGCCATGCGCCTGACCCTGATCCAAGTGCGGGCGGCCAAAGACAATAAGCCAGTGCTGCAGAGTGCCAGCCCCGCACTAGGTGCTTGGTGGTTTAAATCCAAACCTCGCAACCACCACGAGTTGGTACTATTAGTATCCCCATTTTACCAGTGAAGGAACTAAGACAGCAAGAATTAAGTGACTAACAGATGTTGGCAAGGATGCACGGCATCCTTTTGCACTGCTGGTGGGAATGCAAACTGGAGCAGCCACTCCGGAAAACAGTACGGAGCGTGCTCAAAAAGCTGAAAATAGAGCTACCCTACGACCCAGCAATTGCACTACTAGGGATTTATCCACAGGATACAGGTGTGCTGTTTCGAAGGGACACGTGCACTCTAATGTCTACAGCAGCACCATTGACAATAGCCAAGGTATGGCAAGGGCCCAAATGTCCATCAACAGATGAATAAAAAAGATGTGGTATATATACACAATGGAGCATCACGCGGCAATCAAAAAGAATGAAAATCTTTCATTCTGTGGGTGGAACTAGAGGGTATTATGCTAAATGAAATTAGTCAGAGAAAGACAAACATCATGGGACTTCCTTAATATGGAATTGAAGATACAAAACAGATGAACATAGGGGAAGGGAAGCAAAAATAATATAAAAAGAGGGAGGGGGACAAAACCTAAAAGACTTAAATATAGAGAACAAACTGAGGGTTGCTGGAGGGGTTGTGGGTGGGGGGATGGGCTAAATGGGGAAGGGGCGTTGAGGGAGACACTTGTTGGGATGAGCACTGGGTGTTCTACGTAGGGGATGAATCCCTGGAATCTGCTCCTGAAATCATTATTGCACTATATGCTAACTGGGAGATAAATTAAAAAATAAAAATAAATAATAAAAAAATAAACATAAAAATCAAAAGAATTAAGTGACTAGTCTAAGTCTGTACGGTCAGGGGTGGAGCTAGGAGAGGGCCCCAGACAGCACAGCTCCAGAACCACCGTGGTACAGTACTTCTCCAAAAGGGAAACGAGAGCATTATTATTCATGACTTCCGGTCTGGGTGGACAAACATTTAAATGAAAAAATACAGTTAAGTGTAATTATTATGATGGAATTATATAGGAAGTGCACATGTGAAAGATGTAGTTCGTGTTTCTGGTTCATAAGAGTTTTGCCTGCGTGTTTAAATGAATAATGGAGCTTGTTTGGGGTGGGTGGGGAGATATGTTTATTTTCTGACATTTTTAGATTGAGATGCCTATAGATGATCCAGGTTGAAATTTCTATTAGGTTTCTGGATTATTTGGCCTGAATATGTGAGAGTCTGTAGCGTCAAGGTGGTGACCGCAGCCACAGAAGTGAATGAGATCGCCAGAGAGAAAGGGAGGAGAAGGAGCGCCAGGAGCGAGTCGGTGAGGAAGCACCGGCATTTAAGAGGGCAGACAAAAGAAGAGAAGCTAAGAGAACAGGAGACGGATCAGAGAGGTGGCAGGACAGCCAGGGGACAGGGGAGTCTTGGAAGCACAGGGAAGAGATTACTTCAAGGAAGCACTTGGCTGAACCAAATGCTAAGCAGAGGTCAAGTGGGGTGAAGCGCAGAGAGGCCAACGGACTCGGCAATCGGGAATTCATTTACGCGGAGACTGAAGGTGGAAGGGTGCTGTTTCGTTTTTGTGTGTTGGGAGAGATCTGAAGGTGTCTGCAGCTGTTGGGGCAACGAGCCAGTAGAGAAACAGATGAAAAACATCAGAGAGTTAATCGATGATGGGGATAAGGGGCTGCCTCAAGATCAGGGGGAGACTGACCGTGGAAAGAGGGGACACTCCTTCGCTTAGTACTGAAGGAAAGGAAGGGTATGGGTGCAAACGAGCGACTATTCACGTTCAGGGAGGGGTGGTGGAGGAGGACCGCTGTGCTCGTTCAGGGCAGGGAAAGCATCAGAGGCCGCCCTTCTAAATGTGTGTGATTCGTGTGAAGATGAACACCAGCGCTGAGGCCGCAGGGGGAGGGGGCTGTGGTTGGAGATGCCAGCCCCGGGGCCACAGCGCAGATGCCGCTGTGGTAACAACAGAGCAGACATGCAATCTAGGGGAAACTTCTACTTGCCAAGTCAGATGTGTGGTGGCTGAACGTCGAATTGATTCCTGTTTAATGCTTTGATGACAAGGAAAATGAAATCTCCCATCACAAAAAACTTGCTACAGTACTGCAAATTATTCCGGACTTTTCAATTCTTACTTGGCATGGTTTCTTCATTGTCTTTCTCGTGGGTAATTTGAGATTTAAAATTTTCTAACCCCTAATAAAACACATCATGATATAATTTTCTCAGGAACCAGCGAAGGAGATGAATTGTTCATATGAGCTGGAGTGATGTTCATAATATATAACAACCGGAATGGGCAGTGGCCAGTTAGAATGGAGGCTTTCTGCACACATCTAGGCATGCAGGGGTGGGGGGGGCAGGGGCAGGCCTGGGTTCCCTTTATATGTCGATGGGGCACAGGGCGCTTTTTATTGAGATATGTGGGGACAGGGGCAAGGCCAGCAGTCCAGCAGACGGAGGAGCATCTAGGCACTTGACGTCTGGATTATTTTGGCCACTTGTTGGTTAGTGGTTACACGATAACGTGGTCCAGATTTTACAAAGAACACTCTAGGGTAAAAAAGTCTTCTCCGTGTTCAGGTCTATAATTTAAGAATCATATTTTATTCTCCTAAATCTTTTACTAATTAGTTTGTGGGATTTAGGATTAAAACCTCCCTTTCTGAAGAACCGACTCAAAAGTGTTCTCTTTCTAGTTAAAAGTGACCATAATTATGGAATTGTGGTATTCTTCTTTCACTCACTAAATATTCCCTCGACCTCCTACACTCTTTCCTCATTGTCTTTGGTCTTCATCCATCACTAGAGCAGCTGGAGAGAACTAGGTACTCTAGGATTTTTTTTTTTTAATTTTTATTTAATTTATTTTTTTAATTTACATCCAAGTTAGTTAGCATATAGTGCAACAATGATTTCAGGAGTACATTCCTTAATTCCCCTTTCCCATTTAGCCCACAACCACTCCAATAATCCTCTGTTTGTTCTCCATATTTAAGAGTCTCATGTTTTTGTCCCCCTCCCTGTTTTTATATTATTTTTTGCTTCCCTTCCCTTATGTTCATCTGTTTTGTCTCTTAAAGTCCTCATATGAGTGAAGTCATAATACCCTCTAGTTCCATCCACGTAGTTGCAAATGGCAAGATTTCATCCTTTTTGATTGCCGAGTAATAACTCCATTGTATATATGTACCACATCTTCTTGATCCATTCATCCATCAATGGACATTTGGACCCTTCCATACTTTGGCTATTGTCGATAGTGCTGCTATAAACATTGGGGTGCATGTGCCCCTTCGAAACACACACCTGTATCTCTTGGATAAATACCTAGTAGTGCAATTGCTGGGTCGTAGGGTAGTCCTATAAGATCTTTATAACTAACTCAAGCATAATAGCCATCATTTACTTATTATTTATTAGCCAAACCAGTGTGGTTATTTATTATCATTTATTTATGTATGAGTCACACACGTGTGCTAAACGGTTTATGTTAATTGTCCCATTTCTCCCCCAACAAGTCTGAGGCAGTGATAGTTGCCATTTCCATCTTACGACTGAGGAGAACTGGGAGAGAGAAGATCGCCTGCCAAAGGTCATAGAGTTTAGTGACGGAGCAAGGGTCTGAACCTCGGCCTCAGATTCTAGAGCCATGAATATCTAGTTCTTAACTTCTAGGCTGTGAATATTACTTTTTCCATAGCATGTTACACCTGGAAAGAAATAGAGTGATCCTCTAGTCCAATCGACTGAGAAAAGAGGAAGCCTAGGTCCAAGGATGTGAGGTTACTAGTTCAAGAGCCCACAGATGCAGCCTGATAGAGGGAGAATACAACAGCTCTTCCGATCTACGGATCGGTCACTGCTCTTGTCCTAGACTCTTGCAGCTTCATCTGGTACCTTCCACTGGAGGATATGTGGTTCTACAAATGTTTGTACTCTGCAATGAATTTCCAAATTCCAGATTTACCTGTTTCTGGGGCTGGGTGTTCCCCTCCTCCTCGATCGCTCTTTGATTCAAAAATATAATTTTTTTCTTTTCTGTTCTTCCCTGAGGAACCACTATCTACAGAAAACAGAGAGAACATATGTCAAAGGTACATCAGAAACTTTAGGAAACAGACATGAAAATATAGCCTCATCTATTTTTCTTAGGATGGATTTAAAGGACTTATAAAATTTATTACTCTTGTAAACGTAGGTCTGTGTTTGATATTTTTTTTTTAATTTTTTTTTAACGTTTATTTGTTTTTGAGACAGAGAGAGACAGAGCATGAACCGGGGAGGGGCAGAGAGAGAGGGAGACACAGAATCGGAAGCAGGCTCCAGGCTCTGAGCCATCAGCCCAGAGCCCGACGCAGGGCTCGAACTCACATACTGTGAGATCGTGACCTGAGCTGAAGTCGGAGGCTTAACCGACTGAGCCACCCAGGCGCCCTGGTCTGTGTTTGATATTAAAACACTAGGTAACTAACATGACCAGAGTATGGGACGAGAACAAAACCACTGGACAGAGAAAGGGGAAAAGGCACCCAGCACTCTGGAGAAGGAAGGAAAGACATCAGCTAGAAAAGACACGGGTGATCTCTGTAATCCATACCATGAAAAGCAGAAACGTCCACAAATGTTTTTCTTTAAAAAATGAAGAGTGAGCTTGCATAAGCCACTCAGACAAGTCATTTGACTTTCTCACCTCAGCCCTACTTGGCGGGTATTCATTGCTCTTTGTTTTCCACTTGGGTCAGAGAGGCTTGGTACTTGCCCGGGTTCTTTTTGAGTAGTAAGCGGGTCACTGGGCTGGGATTTAAACTCAGGCGTGTCTAACTGCTTGTTGGTGGAAACCAGCATTTCTGGTGTAATGATATGTTGTTGATTATTTACTCTATCCAGTTGTATTACACTATTGAGAGTGACTAGTACGAAAGATCAAACCTTAGGACTTTCATCCCAGGTCTGATAAGCCATGGCCGTACCACCGAATCATTTCCCATCCGGGAATTTACAGCATTTGTGTGCTTATTACATTGACAAGATGATGATTAAGCTAATGGAGTTGCCCTCGTGCTATGGTGTGATCTCAAGTGAGCCTGGGGGATAATATAATCCTCAGTGACAGTAAATAGAACGGATGAGCTGACATGAGGAATTCTACTGAGAAGCAAAAGCTTAAAGCTTCTTTACTCCTATGTCATCAACAGATCTGTTCGCAACCCCTGCAGCTGAAATAAGGCTACTTAAAGGTAGCATTTATAAAACTCTTCGGAATCTGTACTAAGTGATATGCCTGGATTTACTAAGGATCACAAAAGTCAACAGGATGATGGAAAATTATAAAGTTATTGCAGGTACCTACTAGGGCCAGAAAGCCAGGACTTGAAGAGATGGTTGCAGTCACGTGCTTGTGCTGTTAAAGAGAAGGGACTGCAAATGCGTGTGTTTCATTAAGGCATCCTTCAAGTTCCTTTTCACTCAGCCCTGCAAGCCATCAGTAGCTGAATCACACAGGCCATGTCCACGACACTCTGAAATATCCTCGACTACGGTGCCTCTTCTCTGTCCTCAACTGCCACAGCCTTAGGTCTCTGTCACCTTTCACTCAAGCACTCTGCGTGCAGACATTGCTACTGGAACACGTCTGCAAAGGCCCCTCATCCCCACTCGCTCAGCAAATCAGTGCAAGGAGGTTAACCCACATTTGCTTCTCACGGCCAAGGCCAAGGCAGGCTCCCTACCTTCTGCCGTGCTTTGCCACGTTACTCTAAAAGGCACCATACACGCCACCTGCAGATAGCCAGTAACTTGGGCTGTCCTCCATAAACCGCGGGCCCGAAGAGAATGAGAGATGCGAGTAAGGCAGGAGCAATTTCTCGTGGGCCAGAGAATCAGAGTTACCTTGCAGGCTGATTGCTATCACTGTCCACTGGACTGTAGTGCTGGAAGCCCCCTCCCAACCAGAACGGCGAGGGGAGGGAACGGAAGAAGAGCAGGCAGTGGGAGACCGTAAGAGAGTGACCCCGGGGAGGCACCGGGCAGAGCCAGCCAGGGAACGGCTCTTACTGTGGCGGGCCGCCAGGTGTTGGGACTGCTCGGCTCACGGACAAAGGGATTGCTGCCTGGAGCTGGAGACCTCTCCCAGCAGGATGGGGACAGGGATACTGCATTGAAGCCATGGGGCTGCTGGGGCCCTGGGGCCATCGAGAGCCCGGGCTGTCCTCCACACGGCAAGCTGATTCCAACACCTTTGGATTTTGTGGATCAATCCAAAATTCAAAATTATTTTTGGGGCCAAGTTAGGGTCAATTTTTTATTTTGCCAAATAAAGACAGTAAAAGAAATGGCCATTTAAGAAGGCCATTGCCGGGGGCGCCTGGGTGGCTCAGTCGGTTGAGCGTCCGACTTCGGCTCAGGTCATGATCTCACAGCTCGTGGGTTCGAGCCCCGCGTCGGGCTCTGTGCTGACAGCTCGGAGCCTGGAGCCTGCTTTGGATTCTGTGTCTCCCTCTCTCTCGGCCCCTAACCTACTTACATTCTGTCTCTGTCTCTCTCAAAAATAAACATTAAAAAAAAAATTAAAAAAAAAGGCCATTGCCTTCACCTCATTATAAAGTAAGGAAATGTGTAACCCACAAAACATGAAGAGTTTAATACATAAAAAGGATAGCTCTTTGAATTGAATGAATGTAGTCTTGTAAAAAAAACTTCCTGCATTGTCCTTATTTTTCTCATTTTGCCATGAATGGATGAAAGCTTTATTATGGATGGATATTGATCCTTCTTCGACTGGCTTTAGAGACCAAATTTTCTTACTCTCCTTTTTTTAAAAAAAATTTTCTTATGTTTATTTTTGAGAGAGAGAGAGAGAGAGAGAGAGAGAGAGACAGCACATGCATGAGTGGGGGAGTGTCAGAAAGAGAGGGAGATAGAGAATCAGAAGCAGGCTCTGTGCTGTCAGCACAAAGTTCCACACGGGGCTCAAACCCACAAACCACGAGATCATGACCTGAGCCGAAGTTGGACACTCAACCGACTGAGCCACCCAGGTGCCCTGTTCCTCTCCTTCTTGATTCCACCCGTCTAGATGCTTCAGCAGGGCTTTCAAGGTTCTCCATATTGCCCTCTATTCCTGGCAAACTCCCTTCACTTTGGGTAGCTGGGATCTCCTGCTTCAATAATTGTCACTCTCAAACCCATTTTCTCAGGCTATTAATTAGAGCCCTTGTTTTCCATGTATTCAAACTCTTTCTGCCCATTCTTCACAACGTAGCAGAATGTCCATGCCTATCACAGGTGGGGGCCACCTGTCCACCAGGCACAATGGACATCGAACCTGGGGCTTGCAAAAATGTTTCAGTTTAATTTCTCTTAAAATCACAAGAAAACAGGGGTGCCTGGGTGGCTCAGTTGGTTAAGTGTCCAATTTTGGCTCAGGTCATGGTCTCATGGTTCATGAATTCAAGCCCCGCGTTGGGCTCTGTGCTGATAGCTTGGAGCCTGGAGCCTGCTTTCGATTCTGTGTTTCCCTCTCTCTCTCTCTACCCCTCCCCTGCTCGTACTCTTTCTCTCTCTCTCTCAAAATTAAATAAACATTAAAAAAAAATCACAAGAGAACAATGGATATAATAATAATAACAATAATAATAATAATGCGTATATAATAGTGAATGTAGCCTGTGTTATATTAATCTCTACACCAACACAGTCATAAAGTTCAATATTTCGGGTTTTTTTTTTAATAGGTCCATGAAAGTCATAACGCAGATCTACAAGTAGCCAATCCTGACTACTCCGGTACTCACAGATGTCTTCCCTTTTTTTAAAGCTTATTTATTTATTTTGAGAGAGAGAGAGAGAGAGAGAGTGTGCACAGGAGGGGCAGAGAGAGAGGGAGAGAGACTCCCAATCAGGCCCTGCACTGACGTGAGGCTCAATCTCTTGAACCGTGAGACCACGACCTGAGCCGAAATACAGAGCTCATTGCTCAACCGACTGAACCACCCAGGTGCCCCCAGATTCTCATCCTTCTGAGCTTCTAATGCCCTAACATAAAATACCATACAAGCAGGTCTTAAGGGAACTGTAGCTGCTTCCTGTCTCTGTAGCTAAGAGAAAAGATCCTTGAACACTGTGAGGCTTGCTGCTGAAGCCATCATCCCCTTGGGGCTGGGGTTAGACCGCTGAGTTAAATTCTGGCTTTATCACTTCCTAGCTGTGTGACCCAGTCTGAGTTCTTCACTTCTCTGTGACTCAGTGTCTTCATCCATAAAATGCTGCTAATGATTTCTGCATATCACCAGGTTGCTATTAAGACCAAAGAAGCAGGGGCGCCTGGGTAGCTCAGTCGGTTGAGCGTTGGCTCTTGGTTTCGGCTCAGGTCCTGATCTCACAGTTTGTGAGTTCAAGCCCTGTGTTGAGCTCTGGGCTGGCAGTGCAGAACCTGCTTGGGATTCTCTCTCCCTGCCTCTCTCTCTCTCTCTCTCTCTGCCCCTACTGTGCTTTCTTTCTCTCTCAAAATAAATAAATAAACTAGGGGGGAGAAAAAAAGACCAAAGAAGTCCACAGTGACAGGCACTCAGTAAGTACTATTTCCAATAATAAATCTGGAAGTGGGAAGATCACATGGCTGGGAATTCATGTCCTACTTTTTAAAAATAATGAGCCAGGAATAAAAACACTGAAATTTACCAACGTCCAATTCTTTTCAGAGGATTAACTCGTTTGTCTTCTATCCAATGTAAAAATACGAAATAACCACATTCACAATCCCCTCCCCCACCCCATCTTTCCACCAAAGATGAGAGATTCTTCACCTTAATTCTGAAGAGAAACTCAGTACTGGGACCACCACTGCGCTATTTCTATTTTTTATTAGAATTAACTATCTTGTAAGCTTGTAGCTCTCTTACCTGAGTTTCCTAGTGAGTGCTCCAGCGAAAATTCATCTAGCACTAACAGTTACTGAGAGACATAAATTATCTTTACGTACGATATCTCACGCACTACGTATAGCAACACTGTGAGAAGATACGATTATCCTCTTTCAAGCAAGGAAACACAGTTCGGAGAAGTTAATTACCTGGACACTAGTACCAGGTGGTGCTGGGATTAGAACCCAGGACCGACCCACAGCAGGAGCTTGTCTTTCTTTTTTAAAAAATATTTTCTTTAATGTTTATTTATTTTTGAGAGAGAGACAGAGACAGCATGAGAGGGGAGGGCAGAGAGAGAGGAAGACACAGAATCCGAAACAGGCTCCAGGCTCTGGGCTGTCAGCACAGAGCTCAACGTGGGGCTCAAACTCACAGACCGCGAGATCATGACCTGAGCTGAAGTCAGATGCTCAACCGACTGAGACACCCGGGCACCCAGAGCAGGAGCTTTTCTACTGAACCAAACTGCTCTCAAAGTCACAGATCCAAGAACTTAAGAGTTTATACTGTATCCATTTACTCATATCCAGGCAAATCAAAAATAACTAGGCAAAATCACAAATTGAAATATTTCCTTAGGAAGTCTGAGATAAAGCTCTCTATTAAGGATGCAGCAGAGAAATAGGTTAATTGTACTTAGAAAGGGGATCTTGCCTTGGAGATGGGTTCATTTGAAAGTAAATATATTCATTCTGGATCTTCAGTTGTCAAATGTGAAGAGTATTTTCTTAAATGCCCTCACTCCTGGGAAGAGGAAGCCAGTGCTGTGGGAGGTGGGCGAGCTCAGGCATTAGGGAGAGGACAGTACACACAGGAGACTTAAGAAGCCACAGTTGCCACAGACTCTAGAATTTCCAGGGGACGTGCCCTGCCCGAGTTGGTATTTGAAATGTGAATTTCTGTTTTCTACATTTCAGGGAGGAATTCACTGTCATTTCCAGACTGCCTGATTCACTTTTCCTGGACACCAACGTATGGAACACCATAGAGAAATGCTTCATTCCACACGTGCTATCATAGGCTCTCCCCAGAGTGGCAAGTCAGAACAAACGAGACAAAGATGCAATTTGCTTCTGCAAATAACTCATTTTGGTAATGATCCTTTTAGAAAAGTTAATGTCTTAGGAAATTATTTTTTCCCTCTTCTGAATGACCTATTGTGTTAACGTGTACCATGCATAGCCATGCACTCACAGAAGGAGTTGGAAGCTGGACAGAAGTTGCTTTAAATTTATTTTCAGTCACCACTGCACATGCAAGCATGTTCTGGAAGGAAGGTGGAAATACTAGCTAGAAAAGTGATTACAATACGGGCCTGCCTCCCAGAATGTACTATGGCTTCCTGTGACCACCTGCCAACTAACACAGACAACAGAATCGTTCTTTCTCACTCTTCACTGGTAGACCACACCGCATGTCAACAGAGTAGGTAAGAAGGAGCTCTCTTCAGGAAATGTTCTGGATTATACTAGGACAAGATCCATTCATCTGAGGAAACAGTTGATTCCTGCCATCATGTGGGAGCATAATGTTATTCATCAGGCTTCAACAAATTCAAACTACCTTCCCAGACATGTTATTTCGTAAGTTCAGAATGGCTTCCCAATAAGAAGAGACAGTCCAGCAGAACACAAAAATGAAATAGCCATGAAAAATACAGGGCACATGAAAAAACTCTTTTGAGTATCCTTTATAAGGATAGCCTCTCTGGATAAAACACCTCCCATAACGATGCGAAGGTCGCAGGTGCTCACTCTGGCTACCTCCGGAGAGAAGTGAAACAGTGAGGCTTTGGCATGTTTAGCAGGGAAATCGGAGACAGTGCCGGCAGAACCCCATGTGTCCATACAGAGACCAGGCATTCTCCCAAGTCCATGCTTCAGTTTGGCTCCTTAAAGAACTTGGTTGACCTGCCGGGCTGGACATGAATTCTCAACTTCCAAAAAAATGGATTCAAGGGGTGCCTGGGTGGCTTGGTTAAGCGGCCTACTCTTGATTTCAGCTCAGGTCCTGAGCTCACAATTCGTGAATTCGAGCCCCCACTTCAGGCTCCTCGCTCACGAGCCTGCTTTGGACCCTCTGTCTCCCTCTCTCCGCCCCTCCCTCACTTGTGGGTGCACGCATGAGCGTGCACTCTCTCTCTCTCAAAAATAAATAAACGTTAAAAAAATATTTTTTAATAATAAAAAAAAAAAGGATTCACTGTGAATGTGGATACACCACTTTTCGAGCACTCTGCGGTGCTGGACATCTGATTTCTTTCCTCCGGCCAGCTCCGATAGAAAGAGGACAGCCTTGTTAATAAATGACTTGGGCCGCACAGGGAACAGGCCCTACAGACGCAGCCACATCTCACAACAGTTCAGCCATTGAGTCACTGCGTGCTGAACAAACACAGGCACCACCGCGGCTCTGAGCGGGCGAGCGGACATTCACTGTGTGACTGGATATTTGCACAAGTCCTTAATTTTATCCTTAGTAACACGCTTGGGATGAATTCCCAAGTGTGGGATAACTGAATCAGGGCACATACAGATTCAATGCTTCAGAAACTGCCCTCTAGAAGATTGTGCTGGGTTCAGTCCCACCAAGAGCGCCTGAGTCTTGTTTCTCTGTGCTCCATACTATTGGCTCCATATTATTGGCAACGTAATAATAGCTTTTCACCTTGCCAATGTGACAGGTGAAAAACCGCATCTCATTACTTTCTGTACTATATTATCAGTGTTAATGATAGTATCTCTTTAACATATCTTCAGTGAGTTAAGTTTTTTATCCTTACGAGATGCCTGTAGGGGAAGGAAGTGGCAGAAAATTCAACTTGTCCTTATTATATTAGCTGATGATCCTTGTAAAATCCAGGCACAGGTCACAAATAGGAATGCATTTTTATTTATTTATTTTATTAGTTTTTTAAATGTTTGTTTATTTTGAGAGAGAGCAGAGGAGGGGCAGAGAGAGAGAGGGAGAGAATCTCAAGCAGGCTCCACGCTGTCAGCACAGAGTCTGACCCGGGGTTCAAACTCACAAACCATGAGATCATGACCTGGGCCGAAATCAAGAGACGGAGGCCCAAATGACTGAGCCACCCAGGTGCTCTGGTGATGCATTTAAAAAAAAAATTTTTTTTAGCATTTTTATTTATTTTTAAGACAGAGAGAGAGACAGAGACAGAGACAGAGAGAGGCAGAGAGACAGAGTGCAAGCGGGAGAGGGGCAGAGAGAGAGGGAGACACAGAATCAGAAGCAGGCTCCAGGCTTTTATTTCTTTTTCCATCCATTTCCCCAACCACCTCCCTTCTAGCACCTATCAGCGTGTTCTCTGTATTTAGGAGTCCTTTTGTTTGTTTCCTTTTTTGTTTGTTTGCTTTGTTTCTTAAAAATGTTTTTGTTTTTGGGGCACCTGCCGTGGCTCAGTCTGTTGAGCGTCCAACTTCGGCTCAGGTCATGACCTCACAGTTCATGAGTTCGAGCCACACGTCGGGCTCTGTGCTGACAGCTCTGAACCCGGAATCTGTTTCAGATGCTGTGTCTCCCTCTCTCTCTGCCCCTCCCCCACTCACACTCTGTCTCTGTCTCTCTCTCAAAAATAAATAAACATTAAAAAAATTTTTTTTAAAGTTTTTGTTTTGGGGGTTCCTGGGTGGTTAAGCGTCCAACTTTGGCTCACGGTCTTTCTATTTGTGAGTTCAAGCCCCACATGGAGCTTGCTGCTATCAGTGAAGTGCCTGCTTTGGATCCTGCCATCCCCCTCTCTCTGCCCCTCCCCCCCTCAAAGAAATAAACACTGAGAAAGAAGTTTTGGTCTTTGATGGGCATGTAATAACACACATAAATACTCCTGAGAAAAAGAAAAGTTTCATAAACATAATGTGTTCCTAATTTGTTAAAAGTGAATAAATGTCCAAAAAACTATTAGAACTGATAAATGAATTCAGTAGAGTTGCAGGATACAAAATTAATATACAAAAATCTGTTGCATTTATAAATACTAATAATGAAGTAGTAGAAAGAGAAATTAAGGAAAAAAATCCCATTTATAATTGCATCAAAAAGAATAAAATACTTAGGAATAAACTTAATCAGGGAGGTAAAAGACTTAAACTCCAATAACTATAAAACACTGAAGAAAGAAACTGAAACTGACACAAACAAATGGAAAGATACACCACGCTCATGGACTGGAAGAACAAATATTGCTAAAATGTCTATACTACCCAAAGCAATCTACAGATTTAATGCAATCCTCTCAAAATACCAATAACATTTTCCACAAAACTATAACAATCCTAAAATTTATATAAAATCAAAGAAGATCCCAAATAACCAAAGCAAACGTGAGAAAGAAGAACAAAGCTGGAGGTATCATAATCCCAGATTTCAAGATATACTACAACGCTGCAGTAATCCAAACAGTATGGTATGAGCACAAAAATAGACACATCGATCAATGGAACAGGATAGAAAATCCAAAAATAAACCTACAACTATACGGTCAAAGGAAGCAAGAATATACAATGGGGAAAAGGCAGTCTTTTCAATTAATGGTGTTGGGAAAACTGGACAGCCACATGCAAAAGATTGAAACTGGACCACTTTCTTACACCATACACAAAAATAAACTCAAAATGGATTAAGGACCTAAATGTGAGACCCGAAACCATAAAACTCCTAGAAGAAAACATAGGCAGTAATATCTTTAACGCTAGCTATAGAAACATTTTACTAGATGTGTTTCCTTAGGCAAGAGGAAAAACAAACAAACAAATAAAAGTATTAGGACTACACCAAAGTAAAAAGCTTTTCATGGCAAATGAAGCCATCAACAAAATGATAAGGCAACTTACTGAATGGGAGAAGGTATTTGTGAATGATATATCAAGTAATGGGTTAAAATCCAAAATATATAAAGAACTTAATAAGCCTAACACCCTCCCCCAAAAGCCCACAAAGAATCTGATTAAAAATGGGCAGAATAGACATATTCCCATAGAAGACATACAAGTGAACCACAGACCCATGGAAAGATGTTCAACATAGCTAATCATCAGGAAAATGTAAATCAAAATCACAATGTCAGAATGGCTAAAAACAAAAAAGATAAGTAATAGCAAGTGTTGATGAGGACACGTTAAAAAAGGAATCTTCATATTCCATTGGTGGGAACATGAACTGGTAAAGTCACTGTGGAAAACAATATGGAAGTTCCTCAAAAAATTAAAAATAGATTACCATATGATCTACTAATTCCATTACTGGGTATTTACCCAAAGAAAACAAAACACTAATTTGAAAAGATACATGTGTCCCTGTTTACTGCGGCATTATTTACAATAGCCAAGATATGGAAGGAACACAAGTGCCCCTCCATAGATGAATGGATAAAGACGTGTGTGTGTGTGTGTGTGTGTGTGTGTGTGTGTGTGTGTGTAATGGAATATTACTCAGCCATAAAAGGACAAAATCTTGCCATTTGCAACAACATGGATGAACCCAGAGAGTATAATGCTAAGTGAAATAAGTCAGCGAAAGACAAATACCATACAATTTCACTCATATGTGGAAATTAAGAAACAAAACAAGTGAACAAAGAAAAAAAGAAACAAAAACAAAAACAGACTTAAATACAGAGAACAAACTGGTGGTTGAGGGAGGGGAACTGGCTGGGGGATGGGTGAAGTTGGTGAAGGGGATTAAGAGTAAACTTATCATGATGAGCAGGGAGCAATGCATAGAATTGCTAAATCATTATATCGTATGCCTGAAACTATAACACTGTATATTAATTATGCTAAGATAAAAAGTGAATAAATGTGTGCATGTATGTGTATAAATGAAAGTGACCAGAAAAAATGCAACAGAATATTAATGGTGAGTTTTGCTACATGGGCTGATTTACCCATTAGGTGGCAGTACTAACAAAGGTATAGACCCAGCTTAGGCATTTGAAAGCACCTAGTCTAAACTGTCCAAAAGAAAACCCTTCATGGAATATTTCTGTGGACATATCTGTACAGATACACTTAAAATCTAAACAGTAGATGAGGTGCCTGGGTGGCTCAGTCAGTTAAGCATCTGACTTCGGCTCAGGTCATGATGTCATAGTTCATGGGTTTGAGCCCCGCGTGGGGCTCTGCTGAGAGCTCAGAACCTGGAGCCAACTTCAGATTCTGTGTCTCCCTTTCTCTGCCCCTCCGCGACTCGTGCTCTTACCCGCACGTGCACGCTCACATTCTCTCTCTCCCTCAAAAATAAATAAACATTAAAAAAAAGAATATATGAAAAAAACTAAACATTAGATAAACAAGACTAGAAAAAAATATACCAAAATACCAAAATTTGTTTTCAGTAAAGAGTGGTATTTTAAATTATTTTCCTTTTTTATTATTTGCATCTTCTGCACAGAACAAAAGAATTTCATAAAGAAGTTATTAAAGTAGTGACAGATTATTTCTGTACAAGGTATGCAGAGTTTGAGTACTGAAAAGACATTTACAAAGGCGTACAGAAATGTGATATTCTATATTTCTGTCTCTTGTCACAAACAATACAAATGTGCAAAAACAAATTTAAGATGACAGAATGTTAATGTTTCAGCAGTGTGAACGTAGACAAGATTCTTATTAGCCTTATTAGTGAAAACAAAAAAGTTACAGGTTTCGTTAATTGGGAGCATAGGACTGAAGTGCTCGCACAAGCAACCATTTCTTTTTTTTTTTAATTTTTTTTATGTTTATTTATTTTTGAGACAGAGAGAGACAGAGCATGAGCAGGGAAGGGGCAGAGAGAGAGAGAGAGACAGAGAGGGAGAGGGAGACACAGAATGTGAACAGGCTCCAGGCTCTGAGCTGTCAGACGCAGCTCGACGCAGGGCTCGAACTCACGAACTGTGAGATCATGACCTGAGCCGAAGTCAGACGCTTAACCGACTGAGCCACCCAGGCGCCCCACAAGCAACCATTTCAATATGACGTAGATTCTCTTTACTTACGTTCACTAGCTTAGTGTGAATAGGGTTATGCTGCTTCATCTCAAAATAACCTAAAATTTCACACGTAGGGCATTTGTTTTCTTAACACAGGTGTTGAAATTTCCTAATTCGAACGTACTTACTAATAAATGTACAGGTAGCCCTGGAGTATATATGAATGTATGAATGTATTTAGTAGGTGTTCCTTAGTATAAATAATCCGTGCAAATGTCAGACGGGGTGGGTTTGTTTTTTTTTTTCCTTTTTGGCCACAGTTTTCATTTTAACTCTCTTCTTTCTTTTATTTCCGTAACACTCTTCAAATATAACCTTCATTTTGAGCCCAGCATCACTGGAGAAAATGAGGCCGTTTGCGGAGAAGCTGTTGAGGTCCTTACCTGGCATCACAGGATCAGTCTGACTCTCTGGTCCCCGAAAAGTGGAATGATTCCTCTTCTCTGTGTTTGATACCACCAGTGGCTGGTTTGGGACAGTCACTTTGTGGGACTTTTCCAAGAAGGAGCCTCCTGCTACATCTTTGATTGGTCCTGTGATTCTAGGCTGGGCGGTTGCTGTGTGGGTCACCGTCTTCCGGTCAAGGCTCACTGAAGGATACAGGAGCTACCGTTAGCTGCTGGGTTTCTTTTCTGAACTGTAATTAAAAGCACTAAATTTGCAGTAGATTCAAAGCCATGGATACTTGCGAATAATAACCATCTAAGCCATGTTAGAGCCCCATAAAAATTACTCTCTTCTTTTCAAATGGGTAAACTGTTTTCTCTTCTTCCAATAATTGGCTTTCTAAATGTCACAAATAAATTGACTAAAACAAAGCTTAAGGGGCGCCTGGGTGGCTCCGGTGGTTAAGCGTCCGATTTGGGCTCAGGCCATGTTCTCATGGTTTGTGCGTTTGAGCCCTGCATCGGGCTCTGCTCTGACAGCTCAGAGCCTGGAGCCTGCTTCAGATTCTGTGTCTCCCTCTCTCTCATTGCCCCTTCCCCCACTCATGCCCTGTCTCTCTCTCTCAAAAATAAATAAACGTTAAAAAAATTAAAACAATAACAACAACAAAGCTTAAGCCTAAGGTTTTGAGATTTACATCCTTCTTCAAAACCAGCAGTTTTTCTTCTTTCTTTCAGTGCCCTTTTGTGTATGTAGGTGACATTATAAGACTGGTTTACAGTCCTGACTTAGCTACACCCTAGTACATCACAATTTTTTCTAGGGGCGCCTGGGTGGCTCAGTCAGTTAAGCGTCTGTCTGACTTCAGCTTGGGTCACGATCTCACGGTTTGTGAGTTCGAGCCCCACCTTGGACTCTGTGCTGACAGCTCAGAGCCTGGAGTCTGCTTCAGATTCTGTGTCTCCCTCTCTCTCTGCCCCTCCTAGCTTGTGCTCTGTGTGTCTCTCTCTCAAAAATAGATATTGAAAAAAAATTTTTTTCTAAAAAATTTATCAAAACAAAATCTTAACTCACTTTTTTTTTTTTTAACGTTTATTTATTTTTGAGACAGAGAGAGACAGAGCATGAATGGGGGAGGGTCAGAGAGAGGGAGACACAGAGTCTGAAACAGGCTCCAGGCTCTGAGCTGTCAGCACAGAGCCCGATGCGGGGCTCAAACGAGATCATGACCTGAGCCCAAGTCGGCCGCTTAACCAACTGAGCCACCCGGGCGCCCCTCACTTTAGTTTTTTTAAAAGCATATTCCTCACAGCATTTTTAGGATGGGGAAGAGTCTTTTAGAAAACAAAGCAAATTTTGAAGAAGGTAAGCAATATAAAACATTTGACATTTGCAACTCAGATTAGAGACTTATAGTTAATGGTCATTTAATTTAAGGCATAGCTTATTCACATGAAGTTATACCTAAAACTGGGCAGAAAAAGAACAATACTGAATTTGCATTTTATTGTGAAAATAAAGACATCCCGTCTCCCCGCCTTGCCCGAAAAGGCCATGCAGCTGACTCACAATTATGACAGAAAGCCTCATCGGACCCATCAGGACACTGCTCCACTCCATCGCAAGCCAGCATGATGTCAATGCAGCAGCCGTCGTCACAAGAGAAGTGGTAGCGTGAGCAAACGTTCGAGCATCCTGTTTGTGAACAAGTCTCAAGTCACAGGAGTTGCCATATCGTCAACGCTTCGCTGTGTCACGATTAAGTAAGACTAAATGTACATGGAACATTTTGGGGGAGAGAGATGCACATAATGGGGCAGACACCGACAGTCTGAGCTGGAGCAACAGGTTGCGAGAAAGGGGTGCCTCCTTGACCCCCTGACTTAACTCTGAGGCATCACATGGGCTCTTGGTCGCGGGGCCGTTCTCCAGGCCAGCGCTGCCTACCAGGTGGGAACAGACGAGCAGCAGCTCTGGTCTTCCCCAGCCAGCCCCGGGTTTGCTCCCTCACGTCTCACTCTGCGTTCCTTTGTTCATCCCGTCGACTCTGTGGGCCCCCAACACTGCCCCCCACCCCGCATGGCATTTGGCTGGCTGAATGTGTTTTATTAGAGACACCATTTTATACATGCCATGTCTTTAGACATGCTATGTCTTGCATTCTTGTTTTCTAAGTGATCATTTTTACTGAGATTAACTTTCGACTATTGAACCCTATTTGTTGACTACCATACATCCCTACCACCATAAAGAATAAACCCAATCTTTAGCTACTGGCTGGTATGAATTTATTTTCTTCAAATAATGAAATTGTCTCCCTTTTGGAGCTGTTAGTTTTTTTTTAATGTTTATTTATTTTTGAGATAAACATTTATAATGTTTATTTTTTTTTATTTTGCACACACACACACACACACACACACATATGCGTGTGAGCAGGGGAGGGGCAGACAGAGAGGGAGACACAGAATCTGAAGCAGGCTCCAGGCTCTGAGCTGTCAGCACAGAGCCCGACACAGGGCTCGAACTCACGAACTGTGAGACCATGACCTGAGCCAAAGTCGGATGCTTAACCTACTGAGCCACCAGGCACCCCAGGGGTTTTTTGTTTGTTTTTTGTTTTTTTTAAGTTTATTTATTTATTTTGAGAGACAGAGAGCAAGCATGCATACAAGTGGGAGAAGGGCGGAGAGAGAATCCCAAACAGGCTCTGCACTGTTAGCATGTAGCCCAACGGGGGGATCGAACCCACAAACCGCTATATCATGACCTGAGCCAAAGACACACACTCAACCGACCAAGCCACCCAGGCGCCCCTGAAGCTGTTAGGAGTTTTTAATCTACAGTGTAAAGGAGCTACATGTATTTTCTTGAAAGGCATTCCCCTACTCCAGATTAAGCCAACTTTACTAGACTTAGCTACACAACAACTGGGTGACTTTGACACTGGTTGATGCAGAGTAAAGGTATCAGGCTAGACGTAGGTCGTGAGGAACTCCCTAATTTCCCAGGGACACAAGGAACTAGACAATTCTCTCAGGACACGGGAGAATGGTAGATTATGATAATCCACCGAGGCAAATGGTTGAGCATAGTATATGAGTCCAAGTGAAATCTTGGATACATATTCCATTGCATGCAGTTAAACAAGGGCCTGGGAAAGGAGTCTATCTGGGTACAAGGCAATTTGAAGATACCTTGATCCAGGAAGAAGAGAAGAAATGGTGGGAGAAGCTCCTGAGAAAGAAGAGGAAGCAAAGGGCCTCAGTTATGACTGAAAATTTGGGCCTGGAAAGGAGAATCTTCTTTGGTTCCAGGAAAGGAACTCGGAGGAAAAGTGAAGGAAAACTGTGTTACCCTGAATACCAAGCAGGATATAGTTACTGCTCACATTTTTTAGTTCATGACATGAAAATCCTAAATATGTCAAGGTTTTACTTACTATCTGGTAGCTTGTGGAGATAGATTGATATTTGAACGTATCCATTTATTACTAGATCAGTGGTCTCTAAATTTTTTTGACCATACATCTGATCAATACATATAGTGTTGTATACTATGCCTATAGTGTAATAAACACACATCTCCATCTAAAAATAATATGCATGTACCAGGATACTAACATATTAAACATGATATAAAATATACTAAAAATTCAGGGAGGAGATTAAAAATTACTAAAAATATAAGTTCAGGTGTCTTCTTTCCCATCCTACAAATGTCTTTATCTGTGGGGGGGGGGGGGATCCTCTTTGGAGACCACTGATCTAGATCATATTGGAAGTGCTTGATGGCTTGGCATTTGAATAGATTATTTTTCTCAAAGCTTGAAAACATGCAACCTCTATATCCAAAGATCACCCAAATTATCACATCAGCAGGGGTACTATGCTTGCCTATGTCTCCCAGATGGTGCCACCCCTGGTTACCATTACAGCTGGGTTATTAACTGCAAGACCAATATATATTTATAATAGAAGGGAGAGAACCACCTCTCTGTCCCCATTTCTGGTTTTCAATGTCTCTGTGTGATGTTTTATTACTTTAATTCATAGTATGTTATTCCAATCTAGCCAGAGAGTGATTCCAGAGAGCAGTTAATAACACAGCCATTCTTTTAAATTTTTTTCTTTCTTCCTTTCCTCCTTTTTCTTTCTTTCTTTCTTTCTTTCTTTCTTTCTTTCTTTCTTTCTTTCTTTCTTTCTTTCTTTCGAGAGAGACAGAGTGTGAGTGGGGGAAGGACAGAGAGAGAGAGGGAGACAGAATCTGAAGCAGGCTCTAGGCTCTGAGCTATCAGCACAGAACCCGATGTGGGGCTCAAACTCACAGACCGAGAAATCATGACCTGAGCCGAAGTCGGATGCCCAACCAACTGAGCCACCCAGGTGCCCCTTAATTTTCTATAAAAAGTTCCATATATAAGATCTATACTCCAGTGGCCTTTCAGTAATCAAAAGCGATGCACATAACTTTCTGCCACTTCGGATACATTTTGTCATCTTGGAGAAAGGCCGGAAGTGTGCAACTGGCAATTTATCTTTGGAGCCCTGGAAAACTGGCCCAAGTCAAGAAACCAGGCAAACACTGGGCTGGTGCAGTGTTAGCTCTCTGCTTGTACCCACACTTCTATCCCTCTCTCCTGCCCAGGCACCTTGGTTGTACAAAGCAAAATCCCTTTAAAACTTCTATAGGGATAAGGGGATATCCATGCCTTCTTCCTATGAGCTCTTTCTTCCAATAATCGGCACCTGACTTGGTTCTTGCCCAGGCGAGCACTCGATCCCAGGACAGCCCTCTGGGTTCAGCGGTCCTCCATAGGGAGGGAGTGGCTGGGGCCGATGCCATGTTTCCCATGGCCCTGGTGCATGCCCAGTACACCGAGATACTAAAAACATGTTTTTAAGTTTATTTTTTAGTAACCTCTATGCCCAACGTGGGGCTCAAACCCAGAGATCAAGAGTCACACGTTTTTCTGGCTGAGCCAGACAGGCACCCCTCAAAAATGTGTTGAGTAGCTGTCTGGCTCTACTTTGCAGCTGCCATAGATCAACGGCCCTGCTGGAATCTGGGCGGGATCAGACTCCTGACCCGGACGGCTCCTTTCACTTGCCATCACTGCTTCAGAGGGCAACAGCGGGCAGGAAATTGGTGTCACACCAGGCCACAGGCAGCAGCCTCCTTCCTCACGGGAGGCTGGAACCTCGGCCGGACGGGGAGTCAGCCAGTCACATTCCGAACACCGACTGTGCTCTGTGTCCCTGTGGAAGGCAAATTATCATGTCCTTAGGATTCTCAAGTCTTGCTTCATTTTCAATATGCATCCCGACCTATGTTGGTTGGAAGACAAGATCAGCCATATGCAGGCATTCTCTGATCTCTTTACCCTTATTCTCCCACTGACTGAGTTATCAGGGATGGCGAAGACATGCGAAGGATGGGTTTTCTGGAGCCATGGTTAGTGACTGTGAAGGCTCACCACGTGGGCGCGGGTGAGCACCTCTGTATGCCCAGTGCCTCGCACAGCTCCTGTGCACCCTGCGGTCCCGCACACACTGACAGAGTCTGCGGACTGAACGACAAGACCCTCAAATACACAGCATCTCTGTACCTCTCCCTGGAGTGAACTGTGGGGGGTTTCCCCCTGCAATACCTCTATGTCTTTTGTGCTCTCAAGTTCCATATACATATATGTATATGTATATATATTTTTTTTAACTTGATGAGCTAATCTTAGAAATGCAGATGTTTGGGAAGGTAAGAAACAGATAAATGAGAAGAATGAGTTTACATTGTGCAACTGAAAGTGAGAACCATCACATGTATGTAAAGCTATATTATTAGTATTTGTGTTAACGTGTCCATGGAAAATTTTAGCCCTTTTTTTTTTGCCCAATAGTGTTTTTAAATTTTTTTTAAATGTTTTTATTTATTTTTGAGACAGAGAGATACAGAGCATGAACAGGGGAGGGGCAGAGAGAGAGAGGGAGACACAGAATCTGAAGCAGGCTCCAGGCTCTGAGCTGTCAGCACAGAGCCCGACATGGGGCTCGAACTCACGGACTGTGAGATCATGACCTGAGCCAAAGTCGGACGCTTAACCGACTGAGCCACCCAGGCGCCCCAATAGCGTTTTTATTGAAGCATGGGGACAGGACCTGTGGGCAGAAAAAGCTAAATAGTCCTTTTATGGTTTTTTTTTTAAATTTTATTTTTTTTAATGTTTATTTTTGAGAGGGGCAGAGAGAGCAGGCTCCAGTCTCTGAGCTGTCAGCACAGAGCCCGACATAGGGATCGAACTCACAAACTGTGAGATCATGACCTCAGCCAAAGTCGAACACTTAACCGACGGAGCCACCCAGGCGTCCCTAAATAGTCCTTTTAAATTGACACATGCACTTTACAAATTTTAATTTGTTTTAAATTGTCATATGTTTAGGAAA
This sequence comes from Panthera pardus, assembly GCF_024362965.1. Classification (NCBI taxonomy): domain Eukaryota; kingdom Metazoa; phylum Chordata; class Mammalia; order Carnivora; family Felidae; genus Panthera; species Panthera pardus. Next base: position 17,009,620 of record NW_026526732.1, on the reverse strand, counting down.
GACTCTTAATTCAACAACAACCAAAAACGGAATGGAAGAGCCCATGGAATGAAGTCAGAATATAAAATGCTGGGGCATCTGGGTGGCTCAGTTGGTTGGGCATCCGACTTTGGCTCAGGTCATGATCTCATGGTCCGTTGAGTTCGAGCCCTGCATCGGGCTCTGTGCTGTCAGTTCAGAGTCTGGAGCCTGCTTCGGATTCTGTGTCTCCCTCTCTCTCTGCCTCTCCCCCACTCATGCTCTGTCTCTCTGTCTCAGAAATAAACATTAAAAAAAGGGTTTTTTTTTAAATAAACGTATTTTAAACTATTTAACATTATTAAGCTTTATATTAGAATTCTTAACCCTTAAAAACCTTAATTTCTGGTTAAAATTAAGAAGTAAACAGTTGTGGGGGCCCCTGGGTGGCTCAGTCGGTTAGGCGTCTGACTTTGGCTCAGGTCGTAAGTTCACAGTTCTCACAGTTCGTAAGTTCGAGCCCTGTGGGGGGCCGGGCCCCGGTGCCAGGCTGAGACCGGGTTGAGCAATGTTCCCTGTTGACTCAAGCCAACCCGGTGGTCCCCCCTCCCATTCATGTGGGAGGCCAGGCCCCGGCGCCAGGCTGAGACCGGGGTCGAGCAACATTCCCCGTTGACTCAAGCCAACCCGGTGGTCCCCCCTCCCATTCATGTGGGAGGCCAGGCCCCGGCGCCAGGCTGAGACCGGGTCGAGCAACATTCCCCGTTGACTCAAGCCAACCCGGTGGTTCCCCCTCCCATTCCCCCACTCTCAAGGGCATACGAAAGCCTTGTCAAGGCTGAGAAAGTTAATTCCTGAAGCAGGTGTTGGCAGTAATGCTACCTCCCTTTTTCTACCCCGAGTCAGATAGAAACAAACATGGGAATTGTGTTTTGCTAGCAATCTTATCAACAAGGTCTTGTGACCCATCTAGAAAATGCACAAGAAACACAGAACTAAATGTTTTGGTGGGCAGCAATTATGTGAAACCTGTTTATTCTTAGAATGACCTAACCCATAAGAGTCTGGTTATAAAAGATTGTGTACAGCAACAACAAAGCCGTCACTTGGGCCATCAGCCCAGGGGACCCTCCTGTTCCCAAACTTTCTCTTCTCTTCTCTTTTCTTGCATTCCCCTACCCTCAGGACCCTGACCTCGGTGTTTGTCGCGCCGGCCGCGACAGAGCCCAACGTCCGGCTCTGTGCTGACAGCTCAGAGCCTGGAACCTGCTTCAGATTCTGTGTCTCCCTCTCTCTCTGCCCCCCCCCCCCCCCCCACTCACACTCTGTCTCTATCAAAAAATGAATAAACGTTAAAAAAAATTTAAGAATATAAAATGCTAATCCAATACCATGTTTCTGTAAGTAGCTGGTTTCTGTCGGCCATTGTGAATGTAAAGGAAGGACTTTCCTCTCACCTCCTGTGGAGAAGGTCATGGGCAGCACTGTCACTGAGACGTTGTCAGAGCTTCTCTGCCCAGCAGTGTCCATCACAGTGAGCTGAAAGGTATATGTTCCTTCCCGTAAGTGGGACAGCTTCAGGGTTCCTGACTGAGGTACCTGACACCCAAACAGGAAACAGCACATGTAGTTAGGAGATCTGAGGCACAGAGTCCAGTATCATCCTGAACTGGAAATCAGCATTACCCCTGGAACAGTCCCATGTCCCACCTGTCCACTCCCGGCCAAGGAAGGCAAATCCTAAAGCATGCACCATTTGGGCAGGTGGCCCTACTCTGAACTCACAATTCTCAATTTTATCTGGGCTGACAATCTCCTTGACTAACAATAGTCTTTCACTTGCCCTTAGCAGTTGATGTTCCAAACCTGTAACTCTCCAAGCTCCACACCCAGTATCTAGTCCCTTCCTTCTCAGCAGGTGACCTCATCTACTTTGAGAAGAAAATTAGGACATAATTATGGCCATGATTATGTTTCTACCACTCATTCCTATGCTGGGAACGCACCTGTATCTGTATCTGCTGTCAGCTCCTTTCCCCCAGCCATAGTAAGATGAGCTGTCCCTCCTGCACTCCAGGCCAACTCCCCCATCTAGGCCTTGACCCCTTCCCTCTATGACATTTTTTAAAAAATTTTTTAATGTTTATTTATTTTTGACAGAGAGAGAGAGACAGAGCATGAGCGGGGGAGGGGCAGAGAGAGAGAGAGACATAGAATCTGAAGCAGGCTCCAGGCTCCAAGCTGGCAGCACAGAGCCCGACGCGGGGCCCGAACCTGCGGACCGTAAGATCATGACCCGAGCCGAAGTCAGACGCTCAACCAACTGAGTCACCTAGGCGCCCCTATGACCTTTGGAACACTGACCATCAAGTAATTTCTCTTTCAAATGCCTCTGCTATCACTATGCTCAAGTTTCTCTCTACCCAAAAAAAACCAAACAAAACAACAGCAAATAAAAAACCCTACAGTCCAAGATCATCCCAGCCATACAATCTTATCTCCTTCCCATTTCAACTTACCTTTCAAAGCCTTGTTCATGGTGCACTTGCTGCTTCCATTTGCTCATTTCCCATTTATTCTTTATCCCACCCATCTGATTTCTTTCCTCACCATTCCCCTGAAACTGCTGGAAAAATTCATTAGCTGATCTAGCAAAGATCACCAAGTTGTCAAGGTCAATGAGACTCGTTAGCCTTGCCTTCTCCCACTCCCCCTCCACTGGCTGTCTTACTGCATTTTACAAAGTTAGCCACTCCTGGCTTCTGGAACTCTCGACTTCCCTGGCTTCTGTTTCTGTGTCTGAATTCCCTGGCTATTCCTTGATGATCACCATGATGGACTTGACTTCTGCTTACTCCCTAAACCCAGGGTCCCATCCTGACCCCCATTCTCCTCTGCCATTTTTCAGGCAGTCTCCCAATCATGGCAAGAGTGATAGCTTCTGAGGTCAGTACTACGTTGTCATTTTGGGAGTCATTTTTGGATGCTCAATCCAACTACATATATTTTTCAGCTCTCTCAAAGATATTATAATGGCTGAATGTCCTATTTTCTAGGAAAAAATCCCTTTTTGCTTAAATGAACTAGTCTGGATATTTGCCACAAATGAATTCTGACCATACATGGCTTATTACATTGATGCATTACCAGACTTAAGAGTACAGAGAGTTGCCCTATTAGAACTATCAGCTGCTAGGAATGCAAGCTGGTGCAGCCACTCTGGAAAACAGTATGGAGGTTCCTCAAAAAACTAAAAATAGAACTACCCTACGACCCAGCAATTACACTACTAGGCATTTATCCATGGGATTACAGGTGTGCTGTTTCGAAGGGACACATGCACCCCCATGTTTATAGCAGCACCATCAACAATAGCCAAAGTATGGAAAGAGCCCAAATGTCCATCGATGGATGAACGGATAAAGAAGATGTGGTATATATATGTGTATATATATACACACACATATATATATACATACACATATATATGTACACACACACACACACACACACACACACAATGGAGTATTACTCAGCAATCAAAAAGAATGAAACCTTGCCATTTGCAACTATGTGGATGGAACTGGATGGTATTATGCTAAGTGAAATTAGTCAGAGAAAGACAAAAATCATATGACTTCACTCATATGAGGACTTTAAGAGACAAAACAGAGGAACATAAGGGAAGGGAAACAAAAATAATATAAAAACAGGGAGGGGGACAAAACAGAAGAGACTCACAAATATGGAGAACAAACTGAGGGTTGCTGGAGGGGTTGTGGGAGGGGGGATGGGCTAAATGGGTCAGGGGCACTAAGGAATCTACTCCTGGAATCATTGTTGCACTAGATGCTAACTAATTTGGATGTAATCTTAAAAAATAAAAAATAAAATTAAAAAATAAAAAAAAGAACTATTAGCTGCTTGTTTGTATTTATGAAATCCTAGAATTTAGATTCCTGCACATAATTCTGGCTTGGAGGCTTTGTCAGAACTATATATGCCCATGAACAGAATGCTTTACAATCACTTTAGGGGGCAATGCAAGGAGATACAGTTGTATCAATAATCAATCACCCAGAGCTCCTGTTAAGTACAGGTTTCTCAGCCCAGCCTTAGAGTCTGAGTCAGTGGGTCTGAGAGTGGGATCTGGGATTTTGCACACAACAGTCACATCCAGATGATTCACCGACGACACTGCAAGAACCGTGGGTGAAGTGGTTAAGAGCACGGAGTCTGGCGTCCAACAGAGCTGAATGCCAGCTCTATCATGTGCCAGCTCTGTGACCTCGTACAAGCCACTTAACCTATTTAAGCCTCAGTTCCTTCGTCTGTAAAGTGGAAATAATAACGGCACTTACCTTGTAAGCATCAAACGAGATAACTATGTAAAAAGAGCTTAATGTGGGGCTTACATATAAGTTTTAAATATAAAATACAAGTTTAGTTTTTTAAATATCGAAAGAGCATAACGTAGTAAATGCTTAAACGTAACTAACTGTCTCCATCTCAAGCTGAATAACCCTGTTTTTACAGACAGGAAAATGAAATCTCAATAACGTGACTCTCACTCACTGAGACAGAGACAGAATTGAGATGTCCAGGTGTAAAACCGTCAATAAGCGGTCCCATCACTCTCCTTGCAAAAGCTGTAAGCTGGAGAGCTGGCAAAGAAGCAAGCCAGGGGGCGCCTGGGTGGTGCAGTCGGTTAAGCGTCTGACTTCAGCCAGGTCACGATCTCGCAGTCCGTGAGTTCGAGCCCCGCGTCAGGCTCTGGGCTGATGGCTCAGAGCCTGGAGCCTGTTTCTGATTCTGTGTCTCCCTCTCTCTCTGCCCCTCCCCCGTTCATGCTCTGTCTCTCTCTGTCCCAAAAAAAAAAAAAAAAAAAAAAAGAAGCAAGCCAGTCCTTCGTTGTGTATTTCAAAGAGATGTTAAGCAGTTTTCACCGCCACACTGTTACATGATCTTCAGGCCCAACTACAACAAGAGCATATCAAACTTATTCTTATTAAGTGGGGTCCACTTGTGTGAGAACTACAACACTACCTAAAGGGCATGCAGAGAGAAAACTGAAGATGACAAGAGAATGTGAGAGTCTGGAGCAGGCAACTGATCCTCAGAAACAGGAGGGTTCTCGATGTCTGAGAACATCAGAGATTCAGACGAGTGAGATTTAAAATGAGGGGCGCCTGGGTGGCTCAGTCGGTGAAGCGTCCGACTTCAGCTCAGGTCACGATCTCGCGGTCCGTGAGTTCGAGCCCCGCGTCGGGCTCTGGGCTGACGGCTCAGAGCCTGGAGCCTGCTTCGGATTCTGTGTCTCCCTCTCTCTCTCTGCCCCTCCCCTGTTCATGCTCTGTCTCTCTCTGTCTCAAAAATAAATAAACGTTAAAAAAAAGAAGAAAATTTTAAATGAGACAAAAACTGTGGCTTGGGACTCAGGGTCATACCAAAACCCCCCTTTTCTTTCACATTCCATATCCAAACACATCTCGAATTTAAGCGCTTCTCATCATGTCCATTGTCACCATCCTGGTCTGAGCCCACCCTGTCTCTAGCCTGAGTCACTGCAGGGGTCAAGAGACCTGCACTCCAGTGGGACTGGGACCCGGTATCCCTTTATTCTGGAAACTTTCGCTTCCACCTCTGTCCACATGATTGCAAGGGAAGGGTGAGTTATAACCTCTCCCTATGGCCGGAGGAGTGTGAGGCTGAACCAAGGGGCGCCAATGACTGCAAGGGGCAAGAGGCCGTAAGGTTGCCGCCGGTGACAGACTCTCACTCTCTCCAACTCTGGCTCAGAATCAGGCGGCCTTCCTAGGTCGCAGTGGTGTAATAGATAAGACCACTAGTTCCGGGACTTAGAACACATGGGTACATGGTGGCAGCTGATGGCCATGCTGGAATGTGTTGACTGAGCCTTGCAGCCTGGAGTAAGGGAGTAAGGTGCTATGAGGGAGAAGCTTTGTCACAGCTGGTCTGCCTGCAGACTTAAGACTGCAGAAAGCCGGCAGCTGAGAGGTTTGCTGCCCCAGGTACATGAGAGGAGACAGAATCCCAAGCAGGTTCTGCACACTCACCTCAGGGCCCGATGTGGGGCTCAATCTCACAATCCACGAGATCATGACCTGAGCTGAAATCAAGAGTCAGACACTTACCCGACTGAGCCACCCAGGGACCACGGGAAGTTTCTTTTCAATGCTGGGCTGGAAGGACAGGCATCCACTATCTAAGAGGGCAATTGTCCACCTGGGCTGTGGATGCCTCTCTCTGCCTTCCGAGGCACCTCCTCTCTGATGCAGGGAACACTGATCCAGATCCAGGTCATGGTAATAACCTTCAAAGTCCTGGGTGAGCTTAAATTTAGATCTATTCAGGTTAATATCCTCTCCTTGGCCTTTTTATTCATTTAGTTAACAAAAGGTGTCTTTCCTTGAAATCAGGTATTTAGAATATTTAGAATGGTTTCCCTTCAAGCATCCAGGTGATCCTTCCATATCTCATGTTTATTTGACATTGGAAAGGATTTTACAAACATTTCCTAAGTGTCAGGATAAAAAATATATATGGCAGAGGAGAAAGAGAATAAGACAAAAGTTCTCATTGTTCCCACCAAGAGTAGGACAACATTCCCTGAGCACATGAGCCAATTTTCTTGACATCTGGCCATAATGCAGAGTTTCTACAGACAAAAGATTAGTACTGCTTCCCTGTTGTTTCTTCTCTTACTGCCCTTCTCTCCTTTCGAGTCTAGGGAAGATCAATACGATATCTTGGTTTGGCAAGATGTGGGTCAAGTGTAGACAAGATCTCTCTGAATCCTTCTTTCCTTCTTTTCTTTTCTTTTCTTTTCTTCTCTTCTTTCTGTTTTCTCTTTTCTTTCCTTTTTTCTCTAATGTAATCTCTACACCCAACATGGGGCTTGAATTTACAACCCCTAGATCAAGAGATTCCTGCTCTACTGACTAAGCCACCCAGGCACTCTCCTCTGTACTGTTTTTTAGAAAGAAAAGTAAAAAGTATGTTATTGTACAGACCACTGGGCAAATGGCCAACTATCTATCCTCTGGGTAAAGCCAAACCTGATTCTCATTTTAACTGGATAGTGATTTTATGGCCCTAAGTTACCATATCAGAGAATACACATTGAATTTGAATGCTCTCAGACATGTCCAAAATTTTTGCACCATACAATGTGCATCTTTTCAAGTCAATAGGACTTTTGTAAGTCCTATCCTATTATCAAAATATTCAGGTTATAGAGACATATACCACAGGGCCCTCATCTGCAAAGTCCTCTCTGACTTCTCTCAATGAGATTATAATCTCTCCTTCCTTTGAACTCTAGTAGCACTTTATCTACATTCTTTTATAGCCTTGCCTCTTTTTTTTTTAAATGTTTACTTGTGAGAGGGCAAGTGGGGAATGGGTAGAAAGGGGACAGAGGATTTGAAGCGGGCTCTGAGCTCACAGCAGCGAGCCCAATGTGGGGCTTGAACTCATGAACTGCGAGATCATCATGACCCAAGCTGAAGCTGGACACTCAACCAACTGAGCCAACTAGGCACCCTAGTCTTGCCACTTTCTACTTGGTATTTTTATTATTTAGGTGCATATCTAATCTCAACCAGTGTCAAGTTACTTGAGGGCAATATTCCCTACAAGTTTTTCACAGTTTCTTACTCCCTTGCTTCTTGCCTTTGAAAGGCCCTCATAACTTTTTGTTTATATACAAGTGAGTGAATCTATTCTGTTTGTAATTCAGTTAATGTATTGGTCAAAATAGCCCAATATTTACATCCCAAGGTATTTAGATAAAACTGTAATAGTTTTCCTCTCTGGAGTGCTCATTGTTTAAAATGTTTATTCATTTATTTTGAGAGGGAGAGAGAGAGGGAGACAGAGAGAGAGAGAGAGCGCGCACACACTTGAGCAGGGGAAGGGCAGAGAGAGAGGAAGAGAGAAAATCCCAAGCAGGCTCCACGCTGTCAGCACAGAGCCTGACATGGGGCTCGATCCCATGAACTGTGAGGTCATGACCTGAGCTGAACCAAGAGCTCAACCCACTGAGCCACCCAGGTGCCCCTCCGGGAATGCTCATTTTATGCTCTGAAATATGCTAAGCGCTTTATTTGCGTTTTCCTATCTTCATCCCTTACTGAAACTCTATCAGGTTGTATTATCCTCTTTACAATTGAGGAAGCTGAAGCTTAAAGAATGGAATAATTTTCCCAGGTTCACCCGGCTAGGGAATTGGCAAAACTGGGTTTGAATCCAGGCCATTTAGTTATAAATTCCATATGCACAGCCATTCCAGAATCCTACATCTCGGTCAGCAGATTCAGGCCTTCCAAGGTCCTTATTCCAAGAACCATTTCTTAGAAAGAACCCAGGCACAGTTTATATACAGACTGGCCAGCTGTCATGGTCTAAAAAAAGTAGATTACAGTAAATCAGGTTTAAACCCCATTTGACCAGAAGCACACAGATTGACAGTCAACTCCTGTGATTCTGGAATCCTACTGTGCTTGTCAATTATTGTCTGGGAAGTTGCGTGTTTGTTTCTGAACAGGCAAAGAACTTCAAAGCTTCTGCCCTTTCTGGAATAGATCTTTCTTAATTCAGTTTACCCAGATTTATTTTTCCTGAATTACATACTTTTTCTTCCCCAGGGAGATTATTTTTCATTTCCTTATAATGATAATTACAAGTAATTATATAATAAGTAATATTATAAGTAATTTTCTTAAAGAAAAAAACTGCAATTAAATATTCAAGCCCTTGAGCTATAATGTAAAAAGAATTCCTACTTAAGTCAGGGCAGGCTACATTTAGGCTCATGGCTGACGCTGAAACACAACAGGTACGAACTATCCGCATCTTGCATGCTCTGAAGTGTCTTCCCCCTTAATCAGAGCGGTAAGTTCTAGGATTCACTGGTTTTTTTCTCCTGTCTTCATTCTTCATTTTTGGAGCAAGACACTTACAAAGAAATCCTCAAAACCACAATGAAATATTCATTCATGGGCACCGATTTATCCCCAGGTGTTACTTAGGAAATCTGTACGGGGAATCGTCTCTGTCTGGAAAATGCCCCGTGGGCTGCCATTACTTTCTGTCCCTTATTCAAAGATTTGGGTGAATGGGAGGGCTGAGGTGCACAGATGTTAGTGAAATTTTGAGGCAGTTCAGCCTTGTTTCAGTTCTTTGGAATGTGGTATGTTTTGCTTCTCTTCTCCTGCTTTTGTTCTCACTCCCAGGCAACGCCTAGCCCTCTGGCTTTCTCAGTGTCAAAACTGCTCGTTTTAAATTAAAAAAAATTTTTTTTTAAATGTTTATTTTATTTATTTTTGAGAGACAGAGAGAGACAGCATGAGCAGGAGAGGGCAGAGAGAGAGAAGGAGCCCCAGAATATGAAGCAGGCTCCAGGCTCCAAGCTGTCAGCACAGAGCCCGACGCAGGACTCAAACTCACGAGCCGTGAGATCGTGACCTGAGCTGAAGTGGGATGCTCAACCGACTGAGCCACCCAGGCGCCCCAAAATTGTTCCTTTTATCAAAGTCCTTTCTGGCCTCAGATCAGAGTCTGAAGCGTTGCCTCTTCAGACATTTGAGGAGTGAGTATTTGCTCCCTGTTGAAGGCTTTTTGGGCGCTGGTGAGCACATGGAGTATTTGGGGTTTGGGCTTCCTTGGGAGAATCTCTAAAAGAACAGCACCCAGGCAGCAACACAGTCTTGCTGGGTGTAAGACAAGACTATCAGGAGCGGTGTGAATACCATGGAAGGAAAAATAATCTCATGATACATTGAATAGTATCATCGTGCTTGAATGTTTGCTATGTGCTGCTCACTGCTCCGGGGGCCTTACTTGCACAACCTTATTTGACCACAATAATAATGCCTTGAAAGGACTCCTGTTCTTTTCATCTTGCAAGTGGTTTAAATCATCCGCCAAGGTCTCCCACACAAGAAGTAGTAGAGCTAGGATTCAAAAACCATAGTCAAGCAGATGCTCTGTCAGAAGTTTTACTTGTTTGATGTCTTTCATTCATGACAAATTGGCTCACTTGAAGGAGGAAGGAAATAGATGAAGTTGATACGAAGTTTTCTCAGGTACCCAATGACCATTTTTCTCTTTTTCTTTTTTAAATGTAGAAACAGCTTCCTCTCCATCACTCTGCCCACTCCCACCAGAGGCCTAGAATGTCTGGGATAACTTTTATTGAAGTGATTTACATTTTGTTTTTCTGAAGACTAGAAATTCTCCAATAGCCAAGAAATAATAATAGTTATGTGTGCCTAGGATCTCCCTTGATGGGGGGCAAAGAAATTGTCAGACGACACATAACAGCTCTTTGCAGTATCTGTATGAGACCAGAGTGCTGAGCAATGTTCTGCTGGTCACGCTAAGAAGGATGATACAGATCTGGGGGCTGTAAGAGCACTTTTGGAAAGATTAGCTGAGCAGTCAATTACTTAACAAGAGAGAGAGAGACAGAAGCAATTAATTAGCAAGTATTGTTAGAATCCTAGTAAGTATTGTCACAGTTCTAAGCTTTAAGAGAGAAAGGGAAAAAATACCAAGGAATAAAGGAAGGAGGGAGGGAGCAAGGAATGAGAAGGGAGACAGGGCCTTCTGGAAGCATCTGTGGGCAGTAAAACCCCTCTTCAGCTCATTGTTCCTTCCCTCACTGAGAATAATTCTAAAGAAATCCCTCCTCAGTGTTATAAATTCTGTTGTGATATTACAGATTTTATGTATTTCTTTCTACACATCAAGGAAGACGTGTAGAAAACAGAAGACGATGGACACAGTTAGTGTTTAATCTTTAAGACCACAGTAGGTCCTCTGGAAACTTGGGTATTGGTTTGACAACTGCAGGCTGTCTTGAAAATCCTTGCTAAATTTTTATAAAATCTTTCAATAGGCTTTTAAGTCATCTCCTTAACACGTAATGATTCATTCCTTTTGTGAGCATTTTCAGTACTGACCCAAATCATATCCCAGGAAATCTGACTGAGGAGGAGTAAGAGACAAAACGGTTCCTATACAAGGAGACAGAATGCAATTTGAAATTCAACAATTATTTTGTGCTCTCTTGCCCTATGACCAAAAAGTCAAGTCTTGTTTCTATTTATATTCATTTTCTTGGAAACCTTTACTCTAAGGTTAAGTTATAAAATACCATTTTTATCTCTTGGGGGTGGTTTAAAAATGAGTCTAATTGGGAGATCCCACATAGACCATCCCGTCTCAAGAAACTTGGATTTTATCAAGAAGGACCTATGTTTCAATTTTCCTCTGTGGTCCTGGTGTAATTAGGAATACCACCTCCCTTGAGCATCCGACTTCAGCTCAGGTCATGATATCATGGTTCGTGAGTTCAAGCCCCATGTCAGGCCTGCTGCTGTCAGCACAGAGCCCGCTTCAGATCCTCTGTTCCCCTCTCTTCACTCCTCCCCCACTTCTGCTCTCTCAAAAATAAATAAATAAATAAATAAATAAATAAATAAATAAATAAAAATAAAGATTTGGGAATACCACCTCCTTTCCCCCTCCCCTCAATAGGTCCCAATTTAGATGATAATCTATTTTCAAAAATTAATTATGTGCAGCAGGCAAGCCAGTGTGCAAATGGTTTTAATTTCATAATGAAGTTATTGATGTAAGCGATATCCATTCTTTTTTTTTTTTTAAGTTTATTCATTTATTTTGAGAGAGTATGTGTGCAAGCAGGGGAGGGACACAAAGAGAGGGAGAGAGAGGACCCCAAGCAGGCACTGTGCTGTCAGCACAGAGCCTGACATGGGGCTCAATCCCACAAACTGTGAGATCATGACTTGAGCAGAAATCAAGAGTTGGATGCTCAACTGACTGAGCCACCCAGAAGTCCCCAAACCATATCCATTCTTTACAAACTTCCGTTACATGTGATATTCTAAGATCATTTAGTTATTCTAAAATCATTTGAACATCCTTGTACTCTGTATCCTGTTCCTAAATGTCATATTTTACTTTTGACTTCAGATTTAAATGTCTTATGTTGAAAAAAAATGTATTACATTGAATAATCGTGAACTCAGGGTCATCTAATGGGCTGCCTAAAAAAATGTGTCCTTTTGCATTTAAGAAAATGCGTCCTTTTGTATTTGCATTTTGTATTATAGATTAATATTCAGTTAAGCAGATATAGAATATCCTGTTCAAGGGCAGAAAACATGTAACTTTATTTTATTTTTTTTAATTTTTTTTTTTAACGTTTATTTATTTTTGAGACAGAGAGAGAGCATGAATGGTGAAGGGTCAGAGAGAGAGGAAGACACAGAATCAGAAACAGGCTCCAGGCTCTGAGCTGTCAGCACAAAGCCCGACGCGAGGCTCGAACCCACGGACCGCGAGATCATGACCTGAGCCGAAGTTGGACACTCAACCGACTGAGCCACCCAGGCACCCCAAAACATGTAACTTAAAAAAATTTTTTTTTAAGTTTATTTATTTTTCACAGAGAGAGAGAGAGAGAGAGAGAGAGAGCATGAACGGGGGAGGGTCAGAGAGAGGGAGACACAGAATCCGAAGCAGGCTCCAGGCTCTGAGCCCTCAGCACAGAGCCCAACATGGGGCTCGAACTCACAGACTGCGAGATCATGACCTGAGCCGAAGTCGGACGCTCAACCAACTGAGCCACCCAGGTGCCCCCAAAACATGTAACTTTAAAGTCCAGCGGGTAGACTCTTCGTTCTGACCAATCATCTTTCCTATTCTTTTTTCATAAATGAAGAAACCAAGCCAGGAACATAAGCTTTCCCATATGTTTAGTCAAAGTAAACTGCTTAGTATAGCACTGAATACACACGCTAAGTACTAAAAATACTTAGACTAAGTTTTTTTATTATTAAGTTGGCAGAAATAATTCCTCTCTTACAATAAGGACCTAGTTGGTTTTTGTTGTTTTGTGAATATCTGAATGAGTCTTTTGGACGTGAAAAGATAGTCCTACAACCTAGTCTTAAGGTATTCCAAGACAAAGGGAGGGCTGACTCTTCTACCCGACCCCCCCCCCCCCAGGCCTTTACTCAAAGCTTCTCTCTAATGAGAGAAGGAGTTAAGGAGCCTGTGCAGATGGAGAACAGGGAAGACGGAAGGAGAGAGGAGGAGTCCAGAAGAGGCACCCAGTGGAAAGCCTGGCCAGTGAGGGCCCTAGAGGGGTGAGAATGGTCAAGGGGCATAAGAACAAGTGTATCCCACGTTGGGTTTTAGCTTAATTGTTCTACTATGCTAGCCCATAATTGCTCTGCCCCCATTCTCACAACCTTCCAAGTGGGCCCCATTTTGCAGCTTGAAGGAGGATTGCATTAACATTCCAGTCGGCTGGATCCCATTCTCAGAAAAAAGAATTTGACTTGAGAGCCCCAATTTTTCTGTCAGAAGTTTTGGGGTGTAGGGGTGCCCGGCTGGCTCAGTCGGAAGAGCACTGACTCTTGATCTCGGGGTCGTGAGTTTGGGCCCCACACCTGTGTAGAGACTAACAGATAAAATAAACTTAAGAAAAGAAATTGTGGGGTGTGAAATCAGGCTGCCCAAGTGAAAGGGATCCGTGGGATGGCCCCTGAAGGATGTTAATTACCGTTAAAGGAAAATTCTCAAAATGTTTAACCTATGACTCTCACACAAATCTTCATTGTTCTTGTTCTTATGCACATATTTAATTTTGGAAGGAAATGAATCACTCTGAAATCAGAGGTTTTTAAAAACCTCTCACAATGGGGCGCCTGGGTGGCTCAGTCGGTTAAGCGTCCGACTTCAGCCCGGGTCACGATCTCTCGGTCCATGAGTTCGAGCCCCACTTCGGGCTCTGGGCTGATGGCTCAGAGCCTGGAGCCTGCTTCCGATTCTGTCTCCCTCTCTCTCTGCCCCTCCCCCCATTCATGCTCTCTCTCTGTCTCAAAAATAAATAAACGTTAAAAAAAATTAAAAAAAAAAATAAAAACCTCTCACTTGGGTGAATTGTAAGCAAAGTATAATTCCACAATGGCTTGAAAATACCTGTGTATCTTATTCTCGGGTATGAATATGTGTTAAGATCTCGCACAAATCTAATATGAACCTGCATCAAAGATTTTATTTAGCTCTCTCTAATTAAAGAGAAAACCAATAAAGCATCCCACAGATTCAAAGGCGAATCTGAAGAATAGGAAGATACAAGGAGTCATGAATGCTTAAGTGAAGTTGCCAGGAGATGCAAAGCTGAAACAAGTTTGCTGTTAGTAACTATTAGTCACCAAAATGCATGTAGTAACAGATTAATACCTTCGGGTGTTAAAATGTCATGCTTGAAATCCACTTTTCCACAGGGCAGAAATCAATTTTATCTCTATATGAAAAAATTTATTTGCATTTCAATGGACAAGAATAATTTGCATTCCCACTTCTTTTCTTTCTTTAATGTTTGAGAGGTTGGAAGGATGGGAGGGAGGGAGGGAGGGAGAGGGAGAGGGAGAGAGAGAGAGAGAGAGAGAGAGAGACAGAATCCCAGGGAGGGTCTGCACTGTCAGCGGGTCAATCTCACAAACCGTGAGGTCATGACCTGAGAGCCCCACCCTCTGTTTTCTACAATGTACCAATGGGGACCCTGAAGGATCTGCTCCGCAGCCCCCATCACTCCACTGAAAGGTGCTAAGTCATCTCTTGCCATTTCAGTCTTTCACCATATTTTATTACAATTTTCGCCCACAAGGTGGGGATGTGCCTTCTTGTGAGGTTATTCTGAGGATTACAGATAGGTCTACACTGCCTGGCGCTGAGTGGGGGGCTCAATTAATGGCGCCTTTATTATGATGAAGTCATAGTAGGGTAAGAATTTACTTTTGAGAGCATTCATCAATGTACACCATTATAAGATAGTCAGTTTGGTAGCAAATAGCTCTTTTCTTGTAAACTTTGTCACTTGGGTTATGGTTTTATAACTTTAGATCCATCTGCCAATACATTATACACTTGGCTGGGGAATTGGTCCACATTTTCCTCTTGATGGCAGAGCAGTCAGCCCTAAAAGCCCATAAGGAATGCCTAATTTTGTTACTTCTTCATAAATATCTTCAGGAAATTAATACTGAATCATCAGCAGTATTTTTATTCAGCACTCATCTATGCAATTCATTGCTTACAGAATAAAGCTTTTAATAGCAAATACACAAAGCTAGATGATAATGGAGGAAGATTTATAGCTGCTGGAACAGATATGTCCCAGAAGTGCCAATTAACAGTCAGGGTCCATCTCAAGGGAGCTCTCTAGTGGTATAATCAATGGCTTGTCCATGTACCTTTTCTGATCAAAGCAATAAAGATATTAATTTTGCAGCTGACACGATGCATTGGAGGATAATAAATATGCTGGATGACACTTAAAGTTCAAAATTATTTCTGTTGTAGATGAAAACCAAAAGGCTCAGATGTAAAAGGATAAACACAAGGTCCTGTACTCAGGTTCAGTAAATCAATTACACAAACATGGGATGGGGAGGCTATCAGGACAGCAGTTCATAAGGAAAGATGAAGCAGGTTTTAGGTAATCCTGCTAATGGAAAACTCAACATGAATCTATTGTGTGAAGCAGCCACTAAAATAGCTTATATAAATTAAGCTTCATTAATACAAGTAGAGACAATGCCTGAATCACAGGAGGTGATAGTCTGTGTCAGGAAGAACCACAGTTTACATATGGAATTCACAGGGGTGTCAGATTTTAAGAAGGGCATGGAACAGTCTTGAGAAAATCCAGAAGACGCTGAATGGTAAACGTGAAATCTGAAAAATCAACTTATGAGGAACAGTCTGAAAGACTGAGAGTGTTGAATTCTGAGAAGAGCATTCCAAGTGGTCGACGTTCATTTTTTTCAAAATTTTAAGTGGCTGATACACAGAATAAAAAGAAGATGCGTTCAGTGCTTTTCCAAAGAGAAGATCCAGCACTGGGGCACAGATGTAAGAGGAGGCACATCCCACTTCCCTAATAACTAGAGCTGATGGAAGATGTCACAGGACATGATGTGAACTAGTAAGCTTTCACCTCGGGAAAAATCAGGCAGAGAGTGGATGACCACTGGAAGGGATGTGATGGAGGGGGCTCCTCTATGGGTGGGAAGCTGGGTAAGATGCTGGCCAAGGGTCCGGGCAAGTCTAAGACTATATAATTGTTGACTAAATAATGGACTTAAATCAGTCTTGAAGGACTAGCTGATTATCGTTTTTGGTTTTGTTCCAACAGAATAAAATCAGTGCTTCCCCACAGAGGGAAGACCCTGGAAGAAAGAGGAAGCAGTTGACAGCTAACTGCAGGTCAAGGAGAGAGGCCTTCGAAGAAGCCAGCCCTGCTGACACTTTGATCTCGGACTTCTAGCCTCCAGGCCTGGGAGAAATTTCTGTTGGTTAAGCCACCCAGGCTGTGGTATTTTGTTACGGCAGCTCTAGCAAACCAGTATTGACTTTTTGTGCCTCCTCTAACTAAAGTGGTTTGGACAAAGTTTATTTGAATAAGCCAGGAAATATTGCTATCTAGGAAGGGTCTTGAAAGAGTTAATAAAAAGTGACTAGTCTCACAACTCAGGATGGCTTTTATGGACCCAGCAATTCCATTTCTGGGTATTAATTTGAAGGAAGCAAGAACACTAACTTGAAAAGACATATGCACCCCCGTGTTCACTGCAGCATTATTTATAATAGCGAAGATAAAGAAATAACTTAAACGTCCATTGATGGATGAATGGATAAAAAAACAGTGGTATACAAATATTCTGCCATAAAAAAGAATTTTGCCATTTGTGACAACATGGATAGACCTGGAAGTTATTATTCTGAGTGAAATAAGTCAGAGAAAGACAAATACCTTATGACTTCACTTATACGTAGAATCTAAACAAAAAACTGAACACCAGGACACCTGGGTAGCTTAGGCAGTTCAGCATCCAAATTCGGATCAGGTCATGCACGATCTTGTGGTTAGTGAGTTCGAGCCCCACACCCAGCTCACTGCTGTCAGAGCTGAGCCTGCTTCAGATCCTCTGTCTCCCTCTCTCTCTGCCTCTCCCTCGCATTCTCTCTCTCTCAAAAAAAATATGTATATATAAATAAATAAAATAAACATAAAAAAAATGAGTTTGGGGCACATTGGTGGCGCAGTCAGTTAAACATCCTACTCTTGATCTTGGCTCAGGTCATGATCTTGCAGTTCCTGAGTTCGAGCCCCGCATGGGGCTGTGCACTGACAGCACAGAACCTGCCTGGGATTCTGTTTCTCATTCTCTCTGCCCCTCCCCTACTTGTGCTCTTGCTCTCTCCTGCTCAAAATAAATGAATAAACTTAAAGAAAAATTAAAAGAAAAAACTGAGTTTATATATACAGAGAACAGATGGGTAGTTGCAAGAGGCAAGGTGTGAAGGTTGGGCAAAATGAGTAAAGTGGTAAAATGAATAAGTCATGGGAGGTAATTAAAACATGGTGGCTATAGTTAATAATACGGTACTGTATATTTGAAAGTCGCTGAGAGTAGGGGCGCCTGGCTGGCTCAGTCAGTTAAGCATCCAACTCTTGATTTCGACTCAGTTATGATCTCACAGTTTCATGAGTTGAAACCTCACCTCAGGCTCTGTGCTACAGTGCAGAGCCTGCTTGGGATTCTCTCCCCCCCTCTCTCTCTACCCCTCTGCCACTAACTCTGTCTCAGACTCTATCAAAATAAATAAATAAATTTAAAAAAATTCTTTTAAAAAAAGGAAAGTCGCTGAGAGTACATTTTTTTAAAATGTTTACTTATTTTTGAGAGAGACAGAGAGACAGAACACGAGTGGGGGAGGGGCATAGAGAGGGAGACACAGAATCCAAAGCAGGCTCCAGGCTCTGAGCTGTTGGCACAGAGCCTGATATGGGGCTCATACCCACGAACTGTGAGATCGTGACCTGATCACAAAAAACAAATGTGTTACCATGCGATGTTAACTAGAATTATTGTTGTGATCATTTCACAATATCCAGTCGTTATGTTGTTCTTCTGAGACTAATGTTATCTACAGCTCAAACAAGGCAAAACAAAACAAAACACAACACGACAGAAAGACTCTTGTGTTTAGACCATCACTGAGCCAGTGACTCACTCCCATCTGTAGCAATTCCTGCTCAGCCCAATAAGTCTGGGGGAAAACCAGTGCTGCGTGTGCCCAAACCCGAATGTCTGAGGTCGCTCTTCACCTCACTTACAAACTCAGTTATCTCAAGCAGGCCTCGTTGCTAGGTGAGATAGTTGCTTTCTGGATCACGTGAAGAATTCATGTATTCTATTGTTATTTTCCTCTTTATATTGTTTCATGTTTTTAAATTTTCTGCCTGAACCTTGAACTAAGGAAAGAAGAAATAAAAAGTGTAAAAAAAAAAAATGTTAAAAATGTAAAGAAATAAAAATAAAAAAAGGAAAAAGTAACCTGAGTCATTAAAACAAAGCATGAGTCCTTTCCCTTCAAATGTTTTGCCAAAAATTAGCAAAAAAAGAGAAAGCTTCGGGGAGCCGGGGTGGCTCATTCAGTTGAGCATCTGACTCTTGATTTCAGCTCAGGTCGTAATCCCAGGGTCATGGGATCGAGCACTGTGTCAGGCTCCACACTAAGCATGGACCCTGCTTAAGATTCCCTCTCTCTCTCTCTCTCTCTCTCTCTCTGCCCCTCTCCTCTGCTCACGCCCAACCTCTCACTCTCAAAAAGGGAGAAAGAAAGAAAGAAAGAAAGAAAGAAAGAAAGAAAGAAAGAAAGAAAGAAAGGAAGGAAGAAGAAAAAGAATAAGTTTCAAAACAAATGATCAGGATCACTGTTTACTCAGTAGAAGGTAAGTTCATATTAATAAACCAACTTTTTCAACAATCACTTTTTAAAAAAAATTTTTAAAAACGTTTTTATTTATTTTTGAGAGAGAGAGAGAGACAGAGCATAAGCCTGGGAGGAGCAGAGAGAGAGGGAGACACAGAATCCAAAACAGGCTCCAGGCTCTGAGCTGTCAGCACAAAGCCCGACATGAGGCTCGAACCCACAAACTGTGAGATCATGACCTGAGCCGAAGTCAGATGCTCAACCGACTGAGTTACCCAGGTGCCCCTCAACAACCTCTTTTATGCTTTCTCCATTTTATAGCTCTTCTGCTAGCTTACAAGTAATTTGGAAACGGGAGTGGAAGAACATTATGAGAGATCACCTCATGGAAATATTTGGTGTCATTACAATGACATCATGAATTACCTTCATGTCCACGGATGGGTCACCCAACAACATTGTCCACTCATACTGGACTATGGCATGGTCGTCTGTGCTCTCACGGCCGTCCAAAACCACTCCATCTGTAGGCAGGTGCAAAACCACATCCTGTCCAGCCTTGCTGAGTGGAGGCTCATCCTTTTCTGTGAAAGAAAATAAATAATTCACAGGAGATGACTGCCTATTTTTTTACAATTTGTTTAAAGCAGTATCTTGTTTGCTAGAATAGATGTAGTCTAGCAAGCAACTAGTATGAGAATGTATAGCAACTGAAAGCTATTTTCTTATTGATTTTCATGTATTCTCTTTATATAATAAATAATAAAATAGCAATTTATTAAGAATATGGAATTTAGCTCTAATACACGCTGAAGAGAAGGTGTGGAGAATCAGTTATTAGCAATCGCTAGGACAAAATTGTGGGTACAAGACAAAGTAGTAGGCCATCCTATCTCGAATAGCAGTTTTACTCTCTAGAGTCAAAGTTTCATTTAAATCATAAATAATTTAAGTTCAATGTTCAATTAAATGAATTTTTTTAAAAAAAAGGATTTTTGAAACACATCTGAAAAACATCCACCTCTGATATAGATTTTTTTCCACATCCTCAAGTTTTTAAAATAGGTATAAAGTATTCTATATATAGGAAATAAATTGGGGCGCCTGGGTGGCTCAATTAAGTGTCCGAATTTGGCTCAGGTCATAATCTCATGGTTTGTGGGTTTGAGCCCCGCGTCAGGCTCTCTGCTGACAGCTTAGAACCTGGAGTCTGCTTCAGATTCTGTCTCCCTCTCTCTCTGCTCCTCCCCTGCTTGTTCTCTCTCTCTCTCAAAAATAAACATTAAAAATTTTTTTAAAGCTAATATTAAATTTGGAAAGTTAAGGCAAGTTCTTAGATTCACACAAAATAAAGCTTAACATAGCAATTCTCTGGAAAACAATTTTTCATCTAGGAAAATAGAAAACATTCAGTTTCTAACAACTAATTTTTATAACAGAAGCTGGCACACTAAGTTTCTGTATAATAGCAAAACAAATATGCTTACCTTTGATCTGGAATAGTACTAAATAATTTAAGGCTAACTACATTCACTAACTACTAATCTATAACTGGTAGCTGCTTCAGTTGTGACTGATAGGAGAAGCTGCATACAGAAAACATTTCTAGGTGCAGAGTTATGAATATTTTATTGATGTAAGCTTATTAGTAAACTTACTCAAATGTACATATATAAATATATATATATATATATATATTCTTTTTTTTTTTTTTTTTGAGAGAGAGAGAGAGAGAGAGAGAGAGAGAGGGAGAGAGCATGCCTGTGTGAGTGGGGGAGAGGGGAAGAGGGAGAGAGAATCCTAAGCAGACCCCACACCCAGTGCAGAGCCAATGTAGGTGGACACCACGACCGTGAGATCATGACCTGAGCCAAAATCAAAGGGAGGACGCTTAACCAACTGAGCCACTCATTCACCCTGATATATTTTAAAGAAACTTAGTAACACTACTGGTAAAAAGTCTATAGGTTCTTATAATATATCCTTTTTGGTATCTGCTACTTCCTCCCTACTCCAGTGCCAAAGCTCTGTCCAAATGCTGGCCTGGATTTGTTCCTCCTTAACTTCTGCTGAATGATGTTGCTGAGGCACTGCTCTCTTCCTCCAAAGCCCAGTTGCTTCCTAAGCAAATGTCTAAGAGCCAATTCAGATGTCGCAGGGCCTGAGGTCTGGGGCTAGCAGCAATCCTACTGGTTTCTCAGTAGTTAAAAACAGGTAGTCACTCTTGACACACTGCAGCTAAAATGACTTTTCTGAAATTCTAATCTGATTGGGTCATTTCCATGTTTAAGAAAAACCCTTCAACAAGTTACCATGACTTTTCAGATGTTCAGAGACCTGCTCGTCCAGTCCTATCTTCTACTCTACTGATCCTCCCAATACCCAGAAACAGAATTTCTGTAAGGAGTGGGCAGCTCTCAGAGCTGTGGCTGTTCTGAGTAAGAACGCTGCTGGTCATCTCAAAAAGAGATGACTTTTTTTTATGAGCATGTTTACAGGGCATAAGCACATTTGCTATTGCTAATGGTTACATTTGTCTATTGAGAAGAGTCCCATTTTTATAGTCATTTAAAAGAATGAGGACTAATAACTTAGATTTAAATAAGCCACACAATCAACCTTTGCCTAAGAAGAAATTTGTTCTGCCTTCTTCCACCTCTGAGCAAAGACCCAGTGTCTTATGTCTTTATTCTGCTTCTCCCAGATAAGGAGAGAGGTGACAATTTCATTACTAATAGGCCATTTTACACAGTGTTACACAGATATTTCTTTTGGTTCTGGAAGTTTCCATTGCTTTCCACACAGTAGTTTATCACTTTATAAATCTGGAAAGCATCTTATAATTTGCAGTAATACCTTATAATTAGCAGCTATTTGCATGAAAATTTATTTTTAAAGTATTGTTTACAAGTACACTAAACCTATAGGATATAAACAATGAATGCTTTAATATATTTTTATGCCCTCAAAGATGTAACCACAAAGACTTAAGATGGAAAAATCAGGTAAGTCCTGAAATACCCCACATATTACAAAACTAATTAATTCTACCCCTCCTGGAAGAAAAAAAAAAATCATTGTTTTAGTTGTTCACTTTTCTTTAGGTAAGCTTTAAGATACCATTTATAAGCACAATGAAATCCTCATATCCTCTACATTGATCACTATTGTAACTGAAATAAGAGAGATGCATTTCTTCATCAGTTCAAGTCCAGGAAAGTTACACTGCATAATGCATTTCAAAATAAGCCAGAGCTTATCTACCCAGAAACAGGCCTTAAAAATAAACAAGTGACAACAAGAAGAGGAAAGGAGTGTGCTATCATTTAAAAACTATTTGACTTGATGGGTCGCTTGGGTGGCTCAGTTGGTTAAGCATCTGACTTCAGCTCAGGTCATGATCTCGTGGTTCACGAGTTCAAGCCCTGCATCAGGCTCTGTTCTGACAGCTCAGAGCCTGGAGCCTGCTTCAGATTTTGTGTCTCCCTCTCTCCCTCTGCCACTGCCCAACTCTCGCGCTCTCTCTCTCTCTCAAAAATAAATAACAACATTAAAAAATTTTTAAAAATATTTGACTTGCTGATAAAGAACATGACAAAGGTAAATCTGCATTTTCATCATCAAAATATAGTGAAGCAATGCTAAGTACTCTGGAAGCATTGATTTCTTTCGAAAACCAGACACACTTGGTAAGATCTACGGAGGCGAAATAAGACTCATACCAATTTTGATGAAGCCTATCGAGGTGGCATTTTATACAGGTAAGAATAATATTACTGTTCAGTTAACTAATCTGATTTACAACACACTGCTGTAAACAGAGCCTTAAGGACAAGGAGGAGGTTCTGGAATCTGGATCTGTACTGTGTGGGCACAAATGATATAGCGGAGGTTGAGGAATTAGAAACGACTCTTGAAGTCAGGATACAGAAGTCACACCAGACTAAGGGAAGAGGCTTAGATACTATGTGTCAAAATCCATGAGGCTGGTTGATTGGTTTTTGTGGTTTCTTTTTTCATTGTGTGTTCTTAATTGTAACACTTCAGGAAAGAATTATTCATAACCCCAATCTGATTATCATCATTTTTAGTGTGTACTGTTATAGTCTTTCTCTATACGAGCTGATGATAATAAGAGGTGCCATTTATTGGGTGGCATAAGTGCTAAGTGCTCGTAAGCCATAATGTCACTCAACTCTCATGAGTCTCTGAGGTAGGTATTATCAGCTGCATCAGACTCAAGAAATGATTTAGAGGCTAAGTTGCCTAAGATGATACAAATGATAAATCTGTCAGTTCTGATGTCTGCCCAGATCTTTCTAAGTATACTGTGGGGGTACCCAAAGTGTATTCCAGTTACAGGAAATGTAAATTTACATCCTGAATTAACCTAACTTATTAATAGGTTCTATTTATTAATATTTATTCATATATCCTATTATTGCCCATGTTACTATATAAACTTCACAGTTGCCATTTTGATTTTTTAAAAATATTTTTAATGTTTATTTATTTTTGAGAGACAGAGAGAGAGAGGAAAAGAGAGAGAGACAGAGCATGAGTGGGGGAGGGGCAGAAAAAGAGAGGGAGACGCAGAATCCAAAGCAGGCTCCAGGCTCTGAGCTGTCAGCACAGAGCCCGATGCAGGGCTCAAACTCCGAAACAGTGACATCATGACCTGAGCTGAAGTCAGATGCTTAACTGACTGAGGCATCTACGTGCCCCATCCATTTTGGTTTTTAACCTCTCGTATTAGACGTCTACTTTGTTATCAATTTTTTTCACCATTATAAATAATGCCACAATAAATATTTTTGCTCCTTTTTCTTTAGCATGGATCACTTTCCTACAAAAACTATTCCAGAAGAATGAATGACTATCTTAATTGTCTCTGCCACATATTTCCTGCGTGACACTTGCATGACGCAGCTCCACATTTACAAGCATCGAGACTTTGGGCGAGTTACTTTCTCTCCCCAAGCCTTCCAGTACACTAGAGATTATAACAGAACCCAGATCTTTGGCTGTTGTGAGGAGAATGAGTTCCTGTGTCTAAGGACTTATAATAATGCCTAATACCAAACTCAATCAGCAACAAACACAGCTGATGGATTCTGCTATAAATTTGTGCCGTCCCATCCCAACCACCCCCTCACCATTTCATGACGTTTTGACTCACCTCACATGGCCTCCCAACAAATTCTCTGTAAGAGCTTTTCTAAACCATTTTCATGCTCCTTTGGCTCCCAACTCTGTATGCTCACAAAAGTCAGAAAAAGGGATGCCTGGGCGGTTCAGTCGGTTAAGCAGCTGACTCTTGATTTCGGCCCAGGTCATAATCTCACAGGTGGTAAGATCAAGCCCCACATCGGGCTCTGAGCTGACAGTACGGAGCCTGCTTGGGATTCTCTCTCTCCCTTTGTCTCTGCCCCTCCCACACTCACGCGTGCTCTCTCTCAAAATAAACTTTTTAAAAAAGTCCGAAAAAAAGAGACAATTCAAGAAGGAAAAACTTAGAAGTTTCGGAAGCATAAAGAACTTCAAACGGTTAAGCATCCGGGCAGGGCAAACACAGGGCATGTGGGCAGGTAACCTTTGCCCTAGCTGCAGAGAATGAGGGTGCCTTGGGGCCTGAGCCACGCACACCCTTCTAGTTTCCATGTTGCTGGGGATATGAAGTGTGAGCATGACAGTGTTTTCCAGAATGAGGACCAAACCCTGCAGTCACCTGTATTCACCCCTGACCATCTATATAATTGAATTCCCAAATTCAGAAACTTCTACTTAGTAAACCTAACTTTTTTTTTTTTTTTTTTTTAATTTCCACGAGCATATTCCTTGTTTTCCTTCTGTTATCCCCCGGCTTATAAGAAAGCTTCCTGTGGCGATGTTGGTTTTTTTCCAGATGTGCATTGAGAACAAGGGAAAGGCATTTTGTTTCTTTGCTGCTGGGATTTTTTGGTCTGTGTTTGAGTCAAGAGGAAGGATGTATAACACCATGGGGCAGGCTCAGTGATGGTGGTGGGGGTCCAAGTGAAAGTGCTTCCTGCCTCCACTTCAGGGAGAACACTTTGGTGTTCTTCCCAATGTCTGCCTCAAGGCTGAGCAGTCACAGGGTGACCTTTGATGTCTGCTACCCCAACACGGGTTCTGAGCTTTCTCTGAGGTGCAGGTGGGTAGGGAGGTGGGCCATTGTGGATATGGTTTCCCAGACCCTTGTCTTTGGACCTTCAGGTCTTGGGAGACTCCAGGTTTCCAAAGCAGCTGAGGCTACCCCGCCCCCCGCCCAATCTTGCTATGATATCATTCTTATGTTATTATAAATCAAAGAGCAACAGAGTGGAATCAAACACACAGTGAACCACACGTGGGCCCAATCAAGGTTTTATTCCCTCAACGGCCTTAATCTCCAACGGCTACAATTTTTCTTGTGCCTTCTGTATATGCCTTGACTCTCATTCAGAACATGGGCAGGAAGTAAAACTATAGAATGAAAAGCATCATTATTAGCTCTTTTTAAAAAGGGACATGCCTTAAACTTTCTTATCCTCAACTAAAATCAAATCCCTTCCTTTCCCTCTTTACAAAAGGGATCTGTAGTTCATGAGAATCAGTTGGATCCGCTTCAAAAATACCTGACACCAAGTTTCCCCTTCCCATTTTTGTCTGATGAAAATCACTACACACGGAATCATGAGTCGTGAGAACCAAGCTAAGAAACGGGTGTGCTATGAGCAAGCCGGCATCTAATTAAATTTTGCTCTTGTAATTACTTGACACAAACGATGACTTACAAAAAACCTCTGGGCCTAAAATAAACTTTTTTTTTTTCCCCCTTCGAGCTTTTCTCCTCCTTTAAATCGAATTTCTGTGAATCCTCTCAGGTCAGCCTCCCTCCCCGAGCCTAGAAAAATTCCAGAAGCAGCCCACGGTGCCCTCTTCTGCCCAATCTACTAAGGTTTCTCAGAAACCATCCATAAGACAAATCACAGCCACTCCTCTGGAGGCCCGCGAACTAAAATAACTTGGAACGAAGCTGTTCCATTTCTCACTTGGCTGTACTGCCTAAGCGGGTCTCCCGGACGCAGCCACCCAACAGGTGCGAGGGCGGCCGCACCCAAGAGGTCTGACCCAGCCTCCTCCCGCGGAGTGCTCACCCATGGGAGGCGAGGCGTCCGGGTCTTCCTGCGCGCCCTGCAGGGCGCGGCTCAGGCTGTAGCTGCTGTAGCCGCGGTGCAGCGCGAACTTGCAAACGCTGCGGCCGCGGGCGGTGCAGTTGAAGAGGTAGCAGCCGAGCGCGGCGGCGGGGGACGCGGGCCGCCGGGGCAGCTCCACCACGGCCACGGAGCAGCGCGGCTCCGAGCAGCAGGCCGCCACGCACTGCCGCCAGTCCCGCACGGCCGCCGGCGCGGTCAGGAAGCTGGCGCCGGCCGCGAGGGAGTCCTTGGTGCGGATGATGGCGTCCGGCATGGCGCTGTAGCCGCCGCCGCCGCCCGGGCCCGGGCAGCCCTCCTGGGGACCGCCGCCCGCGCGCAGCTCCAGCTCCAGCTCCTCCTGCGGCCGCTCCTGCTGCAGCTGCCGACGGAACTCCTCCAGCAGTTGCTCCACTCCCGACAGCTGCGCGTGCAGTTCGGACAGCGGCGCGGAGGGCGGCCCGGCCGCGCCGCCGCTCGGCAGCCACAGGCAGAGCAGCAGCAGCCCGCGCAGCGCCCGGTGCCGCGGCGGCCGCCTGCGCCCCGAGCCCGCGCTCTCCCCGGCGGCGAAGGCCATGGCGGCCGGCGGCTGAGGCCGCGAGCCGAGGCGGGGCCGCAGAGCGCGAGGAAGGCGGGCGAGCGCGGGCCCCGTGCCCCTCCCGCGCGACCGCGGCGGCCGCTAGGCCCTGGCGCCTCACAGCGCGGCCTCCCCGGGGCCGGGCTGCGCCCCTGAGGCCGCGGGCGCGCGGTCGTCGGCGGGAACCGCAGCAACGAGAGGCATAGCCGGCCGGGCCGGGCGCCGCTCCTTGTCCTTTCTGGAGGCTTCCGGGAGGGCCCGCGCCTCGGGACCGGGACCCTGGGCGCACTCTGAGGCGGCTAGGCGGCCTCGGACCGGATCAGCACCCGGGCTGTGAACAGTGGCCGCGGCGGGGGCGGAGGCGCGTCAAGCCCCGCCCCCCACCCCCGGCGCCGAGGTCCCGCCCCGCCCCTTGCTCGCACTGACCCCTCCCACCACACCCTTCCGCAGGCTCCACCCAAGCTGGGAGGGAGCGGGAAAGAGACCTGTAGGGTAGCTTTCTGGGGGTGCCGCCCTGAGAGTTCTTAGGCCGACCACAGCCCTCCAAGCCTGGGCAGGCTTTGCATCTGAGACCCACTCGGCTTCATGAACGAGCGAGACCTGCTCGAGTGTCAGCTCAGAGGGAAAGCTCAAATCATTAGGACCTCAGGGTCTGCTTAAGAAAAGGGACTTGAACCAGGGAACCACCAGTCTTCAGTCCTTCACCTCCAGAGTCCCCGACTGTTTACACTTTAGGTTCCCCAGAGGCACTTGGGTAGCACAAGGCTGGCAACGCTGTTGAAATATATAAAAATCAAGCAGTCACATTCCCTTAGGTTTTCCATAAGGGAAACTTATGGAAATCTGAACACAGCCAATTAGGAGGACCTGACGAGTGACCTCTATTCAGCGTGTAGAGAGGCCTTCCAGCTTAGATCATGTGAGATCTAGTGGAGTTGTGTTTTTATTTATTTATTTATTTATTTATTTATTTATTTATTTATTTTTATTGAATGAAATTTCGCAGATCATCTTTCCCTTTACCGAAAATCCAGTCTACTGGAGACCACGTCTGAGAGCTTTAACTGCCTGCCAGCAACTTCTACAACTTATTTATCTCAGACAGGCTCTCTCTTGATTCATTTTTTCTCCTGATTGTGGATCATATTTTCTTGCTTTTTGGCACATCCAGAAGTTTTTTTTGGCTGGATACATGAACATTGTAATTTGTACATTGTTCAATGTCTGGATTTTTTAGGAGGGAAAGAGAAAATAACTGGATAGGAAAATGCAATTTCTGATATACACATATACATTTTAAATTTTAGAGCTTATATTTAGGGACCTATTGCTTTCAGATCTAGAATAGAGGAGATAGAACTAGAAGGTAAAAATACAAAAGAAGAAAAAAGAAAATATAGCCCAGTATTTCTTGCTATTCCATGAAAAGGGAAATTCTTAGAGTTCATGAGGGTGTGTATGTGAGTGACTTTGAGGCTGAAAAAATGGCCTCTTAGCACTAAAGGCTATGTCTGGACTATAGCCTGGGCGGCTGGTTTTTCTACCTATGAGATAGTCACCCCACACAACTGAAGTCACTTAAAGATACCTTTGACAACATAAGCATTCCTTTTGTCTTAGACCTCAGAGAGCACCAGTAGGCTTATGATAAAGAGAAACTTTTACTTGTGATAAGAATGGACCCTGGAGGCAGCATCAAATCTTCCATAATAATAATAATTATTATTATGAAACATAAACATGTATGATAGTGCGATATAATATTAACTAACGATTGTAATGATTTCAAAGTATGCCAATACTTTCGTGTACATGAATTCATATGGCTTTCACAGAGATTTTAAGATGGACATGTGGCCCTCACTCCTGCCTTTGGGGCAGTGAAAGGGAAGTCGGTATAGAATGAGAACCAGCTCACGTGTTCCATGGGGGAGACAATGAGGGACAGGTGGCAGGGACAGCATTTCTCAGGAGCATTCATCTCTAATCCTTCCAGCACTGCCAAAGCTTCCCTCTTTATAACTTCACAAGAGGGTCCTTTTGAGAAAAGTAGAAATGACTTAATGTGTTTACCATTAACACTGGTTATTTCTGTGGCGTGAGATGGGAATAGTGGAGGGAAATACTCACTCTTTTGCTTTACAAGACTTCGTATCAGTTGAAATTTTTGTAATGAGGTTGTCATAAAATAGTTTTCATTAAAAAACAAAACAGGCCCTGACTTCTGCTGCAGCCATATTAGAGTAAAGGGGTTGGGTTTAACCTCCAAACTTAGATGAAAAATCCAGAAAAAAATTAAAAAGAAATAACGTGCAGGGGCATCTGGGTGGCTCAGTTGGTTAAGTGATGGGCTCCCGACTTAGGCTCAGGTCATGATCTCATGGCTCGAGAGCTCGAGCCCTGCGTCGGGCTCTGCACTGACAGCATGGAGCCTGCTTGGGATTCTCTCTCTCCCTCTCTGTGCCTCACCTCCCCCCAAATAAATAAATAAACTTAAGAAAGAGAGAAAGAAAGAAAGAAAGAAAGAAAGAAAGAAAGAAAGAAAGAGAGAAAGAAAGAAAGAAAGAAAGAGAAAGAAAGAAAGAAAGAAAGAAAGAAAGAAAGAAAGAAAGAAAAAGAAAGAAAGAAAAAGAAAAAGAAAGAAAGAAAGAAAGAGAAAAAGAAGGAAAGAAACAAACAATGTGCGTTGGACAGCAGATAACAGGCAGTGCAGGACCCTGGACAAGGGACACTAAGGAAGTGATCCTTCTGACTGCCTTGGCTTCCTGCCCGGAGAGGGATTCCTAACTGCAGGGCTGGGAGGGGAACCCAAAGGGAGCCTGGCAGTCTCTCTGAGCAGAGAAAGTGGCATTGAGAATTTTAAAGGGCCAGGTGGCTAGAATCCACAGGGCAGAGTACCACAGGGGAGAGAGCTACAGGGAAAGAGATCTGGAGGCGTGCAGAAGGTTCCCCCGAGCCTTCACCTGAGTGCCGGTCAAGTGCATGCTTGTAAGGAAACTATCCAAGGTCAGAGAAAGAACCACTGGAAAGAAGCAGGCAGAAGAATTTCCAAGCTGCATTGGCCTGGGAATAGTGATGTTCTGGACAGCCAGAGTGGAGAAACCTGTAATACCAGGGTGCAGTGGGAGAGAAGGGCTAGAAAGAAGTGCAAATACACTTACACTGGGTGTAAGATACGTTTACATTTTGATTGTGGTGATGGTCCCACTGGTCCCTACATGTGTCAAAGCTCATCGAGTGTATACTTGAAGTAGGTCCAGCTTATTGTCTTCAATTATACTTTAATAAAACTGTGAAAAGCAGGTTTCATTGCATGGTATATTAGGAGGGAGATTGGGGCTGATTATGATTTGTGAGACAGGCAACAAATCATTTCTCTCCAAGTTGCAGTTTTTCTCCTTTCATTTCTATTGGAAACAAAATATCTTTGTTTGCAAAGCCCAAACATCAAAACCTTACCGATGGACAGAAGAATTTGTATGTAAAGACAAATATGTCAGGACTTTGGGCTGAAAAGATGGAGATACATTCCTGCTTTATAAGATCATTAAGGGAAAGGCGCCTGGGTGGCTCAGTGGGTTAAGCGGCCGACTGCGCTCAGGTCATGATTTCACGGTTCATGAGTTTGAGCCCCGCTGTGCTGACAGCTCAGAGCCTGGAAGACTGCTTCGGATTCTGTGTCTCTCTCGCTGCCCCTCTCCTGCTCACACTCTGTTTCTTTCTCTCTCTCAAAAAAAACAGACACTAAAAACAATTTTTTTTTAAAAAAGATCATTAAGGGTAAAGTCCAGCAAATTGGGATCTGCACATTGTAGGTCCATTTATTGACTGTTGGAACAAGATTGCCAGCCTAGTGACCATCATAAATGCTTTACAGGCATTAAATAAGTTTCGTGCATGCGAAGTGCTTAGAATACAGTCCGACACTTGGGAGATGCTTGCTAAATGCTAGTTATTATTTATAGTTCCACTTCTTATTTTTACAGGTACAAAAAGTAGGACCCACAGAAATGAAGGAGCGTCCCCAGTATTAGAAGGTGTGCAACTGCCCGAAGCCTGAATCTCCTACAACCTGGTCATTATACTATGATTCCTCCTTGTCCACACCACTTTCACGGAGTCTAATGTGCCCACACCCCTGGAAGGGGCAGCCCCAGCTTCCAGATGGCCCCACCCCGTCCACTCAGGGAACCGATAATGAGCACCCAGCCCAAGCTGAGCCAATCAGATACTCTGTCCCAGGAACATAAAATACAGAATTGAGACACAGATGCAATGGGTGAGAAAAGCATAGCTGGACAGCCGGCCGGGCTCCAGGGCTCCGTGTAAGGGGACGATGAAGCAGAGAAGCTGATCAGCAGAGGAGGACAAATGGAGCAGTGGGGGCGATGGGGGGGGGGGGTGGCAAACAGGGAACAGTGCACAGGAGCTCCGAGAGAGGGACAGAATGAAGACAGGAGCTTCCTGGCAGCTTTGAAGCCTCAGAAGGCTTCCCTGAGTGCCTGCTTGGCCTTGCACTCGGGTTCTTTGCCTAGACTTTTATTCTTTACAGCCAAGTGAGCCGTGTTTGTCCTGATTCAATTTCTGTGGATTGCAAACAACAGAAACCCACTTCAAATTGGCTTCCACCGCGCTTACGCATGTGAGACAGGCAGGGCACGAGAGGCCACTAGGCCTGAAGGAGGGCAGTGGCCTGAAGGAGGGCCAGGACCCAAAGACAGACAGCTCTCAGGTTATTCCCAAGTGTGGGGAATAAGCTTCGGAATTCCCTGAGCCTGTAGGGATGGGTTAACAAGGCGTAAAGAAATAGAAAGCTATAGGATGCTCCCACCCAAGTCTGGGTAAACAAGATTAGGTAAATAGGTATAGGCAGGGCAGGGTAAAGGACCCAAAGTAGAACAAAGGTATATGAGGTAAACAAGATTACTTTGTATTCAGGGTGGAAACACCCCCCAAGTTAGTACTATAGCAGAAAGCTGCTTTCACAGGAAGGAAGGACCAAATTAGGTAAACAGGTAAACAGGGCTATAAATGGCTGCAGGGCAAAGTCGGCCCAGAGCAGAGCTAGTTAACAAAAGAAAGGTGCCTTGTTGACCCTGAGGTAGCTTGCTCTTTCTTGCCCCCTAGGCCAGTTTAGGTAAACAGCGGTGGTGCCTCAAGTCTGCTGTAAACAACCTTCCTCCTGGCTGGCCACCAGGATTTTGTTTTGTATTAACCCAAACCTGTAACCCCGCATATCTTCAAGACCCCCGTTCTCTCACATCCATGAGTTAATGTTCACAGTTTCATTGTTTACCATATTTGTAAGCCTTCTGATCCTAATAAAAACCGAGCAAGGACCCTTAATCAGGGCTCGTCTTTTCCTGGACATTAGCCATCTCTCGCATTTTAATCCTGCATCTTGCTTTCTTGCTAGGCAAGAGAGAACGCTAGACCCAGAGTCTATGACCAAGCAATTGGTCTCCCATTGGCTGCCTCTCCCGTCTAGGGCCAAGTGGTCCGCACCCATGATACCTGGTCAGTTTCAGGAGAGAGATTCTGTTGAGTCCAATTTGGTCCTGTGTCTCCCTCCCCAGGTGCAGTTATCGAGGTGCTGAGATTATAAGGTACAAATGTGGCTTCGGGCACTGCTTTCCCTCCTACATTGAGGATGGAGTGAGAGAAAGAGAGTGATAGGGAGCTGGTGAAAATCCTGAAAAGTTGTCTTCTACATTGTTTAAGGCAATGCCCAGCATTGGCCCAGACATTTCTATTGATTTTTTTTTTTTTTTTTTAAGTAGGCTACACACCCTGCATGGAGCCCAACACAGGGCTTGAACTCAGGACCCTGATATCAAGAGTCAGACGCTTAACCAACTGAGCCACCCAGGAGCCTGTGGATTTTTATTTTAAATTTAAGAAACATTTAGGGGCATCTGGGTGGCTCAGTTGGTTAAGTGCCTGACTTCGACTCAGGTCATGATCTCGCAGTTTGTGGGCTCGAGCCCCACATCGGGGTCTGTGCTGACAGCTCGGAGCCTGGAGTCTGCTTTAGATTCTGTGTCTCCCTCTCTCTCTGCTCCTCCCCCACTCATGCTCTGTCTCTCTCTGTCTCAAAAATAAACATTAAAAAAATTAAAAAAAAATTTTTTTTTTTAACGTTTATTTATTTTTGAGACAGAGAGAGACAGAGCATGAACGGGGAAGGGGCAGAGAGAGAGGGAGACACAGAATCAGAAGCAGGCTCCAGGCTCTGAGCCGTCAGCCCAGAGCCCGACGTGGGGCTGGAACTCATGGACCGCGAGATCGTGACCTGAGCTGAAGTCGGACGCCCAACCGACTGAGCCACCCAGGCGCCCCAAAAAAATTTTAAATAAAAAAATTAAGAAACATTTATAAAGACGTTGTGTTAGGATTGCCAGGAACTGCTCAGAGTTCTGCACAAACACAGACTCATTGACTTCCAATAACCTTATGTAGCATATACCGTTTTCTGGGGTCTCTCAGAGCAATCTGTACCTTCTCCCAAGTGACAGTCATTCAAATATTTAAAAACTGCCACAATGTCATGCAACTCAGCCTGCTAAATAAAGTACAGCCTTAAGGGCACCTACAGAAATTCTAGTGCCAACTCTTACCGGCTGTGTGACCTTGGGGCAAGCCACCTCCTCTTTTGAACACCCAGATTGCTCATCTATACTATACAAACAAGTACATTATCTTACTTCTCACACTGGTGCTGAAGTGGGTGAGTACTTCAGCAAGGTTGGTGGCAAGGAATGGTGGGATGGGGAAGGGCTCTGGGGGCTGTGACGGGGAAAGGACAGTGTGTGGGAATTGCCTGTCTCTGACTGGCTCCCAGAGAGAAACTTCCAGGGAAGCCCCTCTGTTGGTCACTCCCTCCCCCTTCCTTTTCCACATACTCATTTGTCTGTCAGCTTCACCATTTTGTCCCATTGACCAGGAATTCTCAGGCTGTTACTCGTAATCATCTTTGGAGGCCTTGGTGCCTTTAAGTTTGGTATGTCATGGGTGGTCATTTGCGAAGCTTGCTGTAATGAAGTTCCAAGAAAAGGGTTCTGTGCTCAATCCCAGCGACGGAGGGGATTGTATTTGCCCCACAGTCGTTACTCAACTACAGTCTATTTTGCAGGAATACGTAGAAACGCGACAACAGCACATGAAGTCAGTCATGACGAACAGTTTACGCACAGAGGTGCCAGGTTTTGCCGCACGACATTTTGTCTCTGTAGCCAGAATATTCCCTCCTTAGTGGCTAAAACAAGTTCTGTTCTCACCATTAATATACTCAGAATTTATTAGCGAACTAAAGGTTTCACTGTCTCTACTGAACTAAATTAGAGAGATACCATATTGCTATTCTGGCCTGCAACAATTTCAGTTTTTCTTTTGAAAAGCACTTTAGGCTTGGGGCGCCTGGGTGGCTCAGTCGGTTAAGCGTCAGACTTCGGCTCAGGTCGTGATCTCTCAGTCTGTGAGTTCGAGCCCGGCGTCAGGCTCTGTGCTGACAGCTCGGAGCCTGGAGCCTGTTTCAGATTCTGTGTCTCCCTCTCTCTGCCCCTCCCCTGCTCATGCTCTGTCTCTCTCTGTCTCAAAAATAAATAAAGCTTAAAAAAATTAAAAAAAAAAAGAAAAGCACTTTAGGCTTTTTTTTTTTTTTTTTTTTTTCATTTGGCTTGTTTGTACCTGAGGACTTTAAAACTTTTCATCATAAAGTTTGGAAAATCCATTCCTCCTGTATTTCTGTTCTATTGCCAGAATGGGTTTTTGTGAGGTTTAATGCATTCTAGGTTGTATTGTAGCATATACATCACTATCCATAATTTTATAAGTTCATCAACTTTTTATAATTCAGAACAGGTAGGTATGTGACTGATAACCACATTCATTACTGTGCTACTAAAAAATCCATTTTGTGAACATTGTTCTAAGAAAATCATCATTTGCATATCTAGGATTTAGTTTTAAACTGAATTCTTGTGGCATTATGACCTGTTCAAACTGCCCCCAAGGCATGTTAAACTACACCATAATGTGAAGCTACCACAAAACAATGTTAGCAACAGTGGAGGAAACACCCGGCATTATGTCTGTTTCAGGTTCTACAACAAAGTGGCATTTCACATTGAATAAGCATCTTTTTTGTAAAAAAAAAAAAATCAAGAATTTGTTTTCTTCTTTTTAAATTTTTTTAAATGTTTATTTATTTTTGAGAGAGAGAGAGAGAGAGACAGAGACAGAGAGACAGAGAGAGAGAGAGGGTGGGAGAGGGGCAGAGAGAGAGGGAGACACAGAATCCGAAGCAGGCTCCAGGCTCTGAGCTGTCAGCACAGAGCCTGAAGCGGGGCTCAAACCCATAAGCTGTGAGATCATGACCTGAGCCGAAGTCGGATGCTTAACCGACTGAGCCACCTAGGGGCCCCTTGTTTTCTTATTCTTAAAAAAAAGTTGGAAACAAATATTGCTTCACTCTGGGCCACAGTAGCCCAGTGCACATAAAGAGGCAAAGATACAATCTGTCTCTCCACAGGGTCAACACTTTCCACCAATAGCAAGTATCCCTTTGTCACAGACCTTCGAACTCAGTTGCCATTTGGGCAAGTGAATCAAGAGGGCTTAGACAACAGCTGGGCAGATTTTAATGTGTTCATTTCTTTAGTTTTCTTTTTATTAAAAGTCTTGTGAGGGGTGTCTGGGTGGCTCAGTAGGTTAGGCGGCCGACTTTGGCTCAGATCATGATCTCACAGCCTTCTGGAACATTAGAGTTCCCGAGAATTTGAAACAGTCAACATTTTTCTGTTTTTCTGCAGGAAAATACTGGAAGTAAATAGGGGCATGGAATTCAACAGTTGGCTAGAAACGTTTTACATTCAGTTGTTTGGAAACATACCAATTCAGCTCCTTGAATCTTCTGGTTAGAAAGCACAGATTTAACCTACTGTCTCTTAAAAAACACTAAGACCAAAAAAAAAAAACAAAAGTCATTTGAGGATAATATAGTTTTGCATTAAAGGTGAGTCTGCTTGGTTAAGTGTCTGACCGGCTCAGGTCACCATCCCGCAGTTCGTGGGCTCGCGGTTCATGGGTTGGAGCCCCGCATCGGGCTCTGTGCTGACAGCTTCGAGCCTGGAACCTGCTTGGGATTCTGTGTCTCCCTCTCTCTCTGCCCCTCTGTAAGGGTTAAACTGTAGTGTAGGGCTAACCGGTAGCCTTAAGAAATAACAGCTTTGTTTTAACACTGTAGGTTAAGAGAGATAACAGCCTTACCCTATCAATCAAGGGAACTGAAGTTCAAGGAAAATCACCTGGCTTAGTGTTTGATTGGATTGGGGCAAGGGCACGTCTGAACTATTTCCACCCCCATCTGGGAGCTATTCCTTTGTTCTGCTCCCAGGTAATGATAAGATGATGTGGTCAGCTATAAAAACTCTGTACCCTGGCTGTTCGGGACCGCACTCTGGTCAAGAGTGTCGGTCCCTATCGGTCGGCCTTGCCTCTCATGGCAGTGAATTTTATTGTGACTGTCACTGGTGCCCGTAGCATTCTGTTTCAGGAGTCGTGTGGATGCAACGCTGTTCACTTTAAATAGCAGTTCATCTTTTTAAACCTAGCTTTCACCGATGACTTGAACTAAAAACAATTCAGCAACAAACTAGCCTACCTGCCTTCCCCACCCCTTAACCAGCCTGCGTCTGCACTGCAGTCGCCCGCCCGCCCTTCCCATGGCTCGCCCTACAGCCGGTTCCAGTAGATATACTGCCCAGGCCCGGGGCTAGGGAGAGAGCCCTTCCAGTGTGTTCAGGCAGCCAGGTCCGGATGTGAACAGGGCACATCTGTGGCCCACGGCAACCGGGCGCCGGCGGCTTCAAGGGGAGACTTCGGGACCTGGACAGGGCTCCCTGTCGCACCAGAAGTCATTGGCTTGTGGGGTCTCTAGGACACACACTCCTCGGGGCGGGTCACAGGCCCAGCTGGGCCTCCTTGTCCCAGAAGGGCTCCACAACCCGCGATAGTGGCAGTCCGGGCCATCGTCTGGGTCATAGGGTGGGGCCCGAATGTCCAGGAAGGCAGCGGGCCCGTCCACAGCATCGTGCATGTGCGGGTTGTCCCGGTGCGGGGTGAGGACGCAGGGGCCGTGGGCTTGTGCTCAGCCTGTGAGCGTCGCACGCCAGTCCACACGGGGGCGACCCACTCTGAGGCCTGCAGCGGCGGCCCCAGCTGCTGCTCTGGCCCACCGCCCACCTCCGGCTTGTCTATACCACATTTTTCCTATCCATGCATGTATCCGTGGGTATTTAGGTGAGGCAACCACTATTCTAACTTGTGCCACCATGAACTAGTTTTGTTCGCTCTTGAACTTCATACATAGTCCTGTCAGATTACATGTCACAGTAATTTTTTTCTTTTTCTTTAAAAAAAATTTTTTTTTAACGTTTATTTATTTATTTTTTTATTTTATTTATTTTTTTTTTAAATTTTTTTTAACGTTTATTTATTTATTTTTGAGACAGAGAGAGACAGAGCATGAACGGGGGAGGGGCAGAGAGAGAGGGAGACACAGAATCGGAAGCAGGCTCCAGGCTCTGAGCCACCAGCCCAGAGCCCGACGCGGGGCTCGAACTCACAGACCGTGAGATTGTGACCTGAGCTGAAGTCGGACGCTTAACCGACTGAGCCACCCAGGCGCCCCAAACGTTTATTTATTTTTGAGACAGAGAGAGACAGAGCATGAACGGGGGAGGGGCAGAGAGAGAGGGAGACACAGAATCGGAAGCAGGCTCCAGGCTCTGAGCTGTCAGCACAGAGCCCGACGCGGGGCTCGAACTCACGGACCGTGAGATCATGACCTGAGCCGAAGTCGGCCGCTCAACCGACTGAGCCACCCAGGCGCCCCGATTTTTTTCTTTTTAAATACAGTAGATATCCAGTTGCACAGTATTATAACTCACTCATCCATTCATCTCCTGATGGGCATTTGTTGTTTCACATTCTGGGGGCTCTTATGAATCAAGCTATCATGAACATTCTTGAATACATCCTTCGGCGGGAATAGGCAGCTGTGCCCATGTTTAGGATGGACCATGAGCAAAAAGAGGCTTTACCTGGGAAGGGGCATTAGGAAGAGTTTTTATCCTGAAACCCACAAATTCTTGAAATGGTTGATGAGCATGAAGAAACGTCAGGACTTCCTACTGTCAGCATGAAGCTGCACATGGGCCTCGATCTCGCAAACCTTGAGATCATGATCTGAGCCGAAATCAAGAGTCGAATGCCCAATCAACAGAGCCACCCAGGCTCCCCTGAATTTCTTCATGTTCTCTGTTTGCTGCCAGAGTGAGAACGAAAGAACAGCGAGGCAGCCGTGGTCAGATGCTAAGGAGCGCTGGAGAGCTGAGCCTTGCTTCCTGGTAAAGGGCTTCTTTGGGCTTCTTTGGGCTTCTCTGGGCTTCAGAGGAAAAGAAGTGTTTATGTTAGATTCTGGGTCAGATTATCTTGGGTCTACCCCCTGCCTAGTGTTTCCTAATTTAAGACACTTCCCGTCAGCTC
Source organism: Panthera pardus (assembly GCF_024362965.1). Taxonomy (NCBI): domain Eukaryota; kingdom Metazoa; phylum Chordata; class Mammalia; order Carnivora; family Felidae; genus Panthera; species Panthera pardus. The sequence continues at coordinate 16,971,499 of NW_026526732.1, read as the reverse complement.
TTTTCCTCGTTTAGTTTTGACCAATCACCTCTCTCCTCTGTCACATCAGCAAAAGCAGTGTCAAGAAATGCCAAAGACAACAAAGTAGGAATGTGTCATCGGCACACAAAGCTCTCTGTTTTCTCAAGTGCTGATGCTCGCTCTGATGGGAAGCCCTCTGAGACACAGCGTGGGAGGCTCTTCGCAAAGGTGGAGGAAGCGTGGGAAGATACATTTTTTACTCCTTATCACTCACACACCCCTCCCTGGGCCTCACCTACCTCCCACCTCCCCTCAGCTCAGCTTGGACACTGACATTCACCGGTTGAACCCTGCCCCATCCCTGTCCAGACATGTAGCCCTTGAACAGCAGGCTCAGGTGGCCAGAAAGAAGCTGGCTGAGTTCAATCCCAAGTGTCCATGGAGGCCCAGCCTCCTTTAAATCCTCACTGTTGAGACCTAGTTCCTTTTCTTTTTTTCAATTTTTTTAAATTTATATTTATTTATTTTTGAGAGACACAGAGAGACAGAGTGTGAGTGGGGGAGGGGCAGAGAGAGAGGGAGACACAGAATCAGAAGCAGCCTCCGGGCTCTGAGCTGTCAGCACAGAGCCCGACGTGGGGCTTGAACCCACGAACCGTGAGATCATGACCCAAGCCGAAGTCAGCCGCTTAACCGACTGAGCCACCCGGGCGCCCCGAGACCTAGTTTCTAAAATTGGTCTTCTGCCTTCCTCCCTGCTCACCAATCCCCTTTGCTGCAGGGACTGAAGCCTAAACCCCAGTCTGCTTGGTTGAGGCAGTTGTGTCCTTCTCAGGCACCTTCCACCTGGGGTTAAAGCCAGACCCCTGTGCCTGCAGCTCTGTGCAGGCCCCTACCCTGTGAAAAGAGATCATCTGGACCCACCGTGCTGCCACCCCTGTTCCAAGTCTTGTTATACACAAACCCTGGGCTCCTGCTGCTGTCCTACTACTCACAGCAGGGGCCCTTTCTGGACAGTGGCCCCTGTCTGACTACTGATATGTGCCAAGCACGTCGGGACACTATTATTCGGTAAGCTTACTTTTCACTTCAGGGCCCAGACTTAAAACAGAGCAGGCTGAACCTTGCTATTCTGTTGAACAACTTAAAGAGTTGAATCATTTCCCACATTAGTCACATAGCTCCTCACTGAATCCTATATGGAGTGGGTTATTTTGATCATCAGAATCTTGACTTTGGAGTTCACAGAGAAACCCAGGAACTGTGACTTTAACCCCAAGATGCCAACTTTTCTAAACTGCTGTACCTCAATGTGTGAAGTCTCTCTGGGTCAGCCTGGAGAGGAAGTTATACAGATGATAACGGCAATAGGAGAAAGAAATGAGTTCTGAAGGCCAGGGAGATGGTGGGACAGGACTAGTTAGTGGAGTCTGGTGCTGTCTGGCATGTAATAATAGTTTTCTCTGTCTCTATGTCTCTTACCATATATATATATGATTCTCATCAAAAAAAGTCCAATGTATTTATAATTTAATTTGCAATTGAAGATATTACTGACTAGAGAACTACCAGTTTGTCAAGACATTAATGAAAACTGGAACATCTACTTAAAAAAAAACCTTTTTTGTTGAAATGTAATATTCCTATACAATAAAGTATATAAATCTTTAGGGTCAGCTTGATGTACTTTTTTTAATTAAAAAAAATTTTTTTTAATATTTACTTATTTTTGAGAGAGACAGAGACAGACTGCAAGTGGGTTAGGGGCAGAGAGCGAGGGAGACACAGAATCCGAAGCCGGCTCCAGGCTCTGAGCTGTCAGCACAGAGCCCGACTCGGGCTCGAACTCACAAGCCGTGAGATCATGACCTGAGCCGAAGTCGGATGCTCAACCGACTGAGCCACCCAGGCACCCCCCCCTTTTTTAAATTTTTTTTAATGTTTATTTATTTTTGAGAGAAAGAGAGAGACAGAGCATGAGCAGGGGAGGGGCAGAGAGAAGGGGAGACACAGAATCTGAAGCAGGTTCCAGGCTCAGAGGTGTCAGCACAAAGCCTGACACGGGGCTCAAACTCACAAACCGCGAGATCATGACCTGAGCCAAAGTCAGACACAACTGACTGAGCCACCCAGGTGCCCCTGGCTTGATGTACGTTTAAAAGTGAAATGCACCTGCATAATCACCTGTCAGGTCAAGTTATAGACCATTTCCTAATCAGTATCCACTATTCTGACTTCTATTACCAAATATCAGTTTTGTCTGTTTTGAAATTTATGTAGAGTTCTAGAATATATATTCTGTGTCTGACAGTTTCTTCTTAACTTCCTATCCATAGGAATCATCCATGTTTTGTGTAGCAGTTTATTCCTTACCGATTTCTTTTCTTTTTAAGGTTTAGTTATTTTTCAAAGAGAGAGAGAGACACAGAGAGAGAGAGAGAGAGAGAGAGAGAGAGAGAGAATGCGTGGGGGAGGGGCAGAGAGAGGGAGACAGCGAACCTGAATCAGGCTCTGCTCTGTCTGTGCAAAGCCTGACATGGGGCTTGAACCCATGAATCGTGAGATCATGACCTGAGCTGAAGTCAGATGTTCAACTGACTGAGCCACCAGGCACCCTTCCTTATCAATTTCTATATAATTTTTTTAATTTCTAAATACATCACACTATCATTTATCCTTGGAACTAAGCCAGGCGCCATAGGAGATATTAATATAATATCAGATAAGTTCATTCACATGTCACTTTGCCGTATGGTCCTCTACCTGTGTGTTATGACATCTAGTCAGCAGAGTGGACCTGTGGCTTCTGCAGAGCAAGAACTTATCTATACACAGAAGTGAGCGTGAATACAAAGTTAACCAAACACGAGTTAAACCAAAATACATATATTCCTAGCTCATTTTCCTCTCAACTAAATAAAAAATAAAAATAAAAATGCAGGCACCCACTCCATTCCACCCGACACAGAAGGAAGTCTGATGGAAAGAATGCAAAGGAAGGGTTAGAAGATCATGTATTAGATTGGCAGCCAGATTGCCATTAATGTATTTTTTGGGGTTTTTTTTGCCACCAAGGGTTGGTCTAACATCGCTGCTCTCTCATGATCCAGAGAAGAAACATCTGATAATGGAACAGCTATCAGAACATTACAAAAATTGTTGAGTACATGGTGCTATCCTCAGACAGCGAAGTTTTTTATTTTCCATCAAAGCTCTGGGGGAACCACGGGCTAGATTGCAATAAGGCAACGCCCACCCCAGACGTGGATCTTAGCCCCTGCCCCACCTCAGGAGTAGGATACTTGGTTCCCCTCCCCTCACTGCACTACTCTGCTGCTTATCCCAGCCTCCACCATCCCAACGTCAGGGTAACCCCTGCCCTAGTGTGGGGGGTGTGTGTTCCACACTGAGAAAGTGCATCATGTCTGTGTAGCGACGGATCAGTGGACAGGGGCTGGGGTGAGACCCGTGGGTCACCTGTCCCAAGTCCTTACCGGACTGCATCCTCCCCCACGGCCAGAGGCCAGCCTGCGATACACTTACCCAATTTTCTTGAGATGCTGCAGCAAATGACAATGATGACTGGGCTGATGACAATCACTCCTAGGATGATGCATGCAATTGATGGCATGGGTAAAGACTGGTCAGCATCTGGGACCTTTTTTGGTGGTACTAAAAGAAACAAAAAGCGAAAGCCCTGTCAAACCTGAAAAAACACCTTCCTGGTGCTTGCCAGGTGGGGCGGGGATGGGTGAAATAGATAAAGGGGATTAAGAGCCCGCTTACTCCGACGAGCACCGAGTAATGTATAGAATTGGTGAATCATTATATTGTACATCTATCTGTACAATACTATACAGTGTATACGAATTGCATTTCAGTAAAAAATAAAATACCTTCCTGAGCACCTTGTCACCCCCCAATTTGTTGATTCATTATGTGGCAGCCAGTCTATCAGGTGGTGGGGTCGAAAGATGAACAGGGGGTTGTGCCCTGTCCTCACGGAGCGCATATTTCTACTGAGGGAGGCAGCTGATGTCCATCTGGTTATCAGACCGTTTGACATGTTCTCTGTGGACAGATCTATTTGAGGTGATGGCATCGGGGGTGCTTAGTTCCGTGGGGGGGAGGGTTGGTGAAGGCTTCATTAGAAGTGACCTTTGCTCTGGGTCAAGAACAGGTAAGACAGAGGGAGAAGAGAAGGCTGAAGCCCAGGGATGCACGTAGATTTGGGGCCCACCTAGCAGTCCGGGGTGACCGGATCATTGGTTAGCGGGAAGGGGGCCCCTGTGCAGAGGGAGGTGGCAGGGAACGGGGGATGGTGGAGGTCCTGTGGCAGTCACTGACTCTCCAGTCCACCAAGAGGCCAGTCAGTCGATGGATCCTTCCCATCTTTAATTGCACACACATGCCCTATCCACACAGGGAAGGCATTAGACCTTTAAAGAGATGTACTGCATCCTCCTCCCCCTGTTCGGTTACCTGGGGGCTCCGGCACTTTCTCCCAGTGTTCTAAGAATTCCCTAAGCCAGTGACGGCAGTCTCCCATTGAGATCCTCCTGAAATAGTCTGCCAGTCCCTTGTTCTCCCACTCCTCCTTGACGCCTCTGGTTCCAGGACTCGTGACTGTCCAGGTCATGTTCATCGCGTCAAAGAGGAGGGCTGGCTGCCCGTTGATGTTGAAGTGCCAGGACGCAGCGGTGCCTCGTTCTGCTTCACACTGACAAGACAGCTGGATGTGCAGGGTGGGGGGACCTGCAATTCACCCCCAAAGTCATTGGCTTGGACTCTTAGCGCCGTCACCTCCCAGTAGGTCCACCGTGTCTCTTAGGCGGGACCAACGTTCAGTTCTTGTCCCAGAGCCCCTTCCCTGCCTGTGCCGGCTCCTCCCTCTCTCGCTGACTATCTCCACCTCCCCACCCCCTTCTCCTACTCACCACTGGTCACGCTGTTCTCCAGTTTGATGTCAGACACGATCATCCTGAGCTCTTGCCCCACCTCTCCCAGCGTCTGGGTCAATTCTGTCCATGCATTGGTGGCATTTACTTTCGCCCCCAGGAGACCCAAAGGTTTCATCTTGCTGCTGTCACTGTCATACTGAAAGACAGGCTTTTTGCCCACTGAGGCCTGCACTTCATACCAAGGGTGTCCGGGTCCAGACTGAGATTTGACGGTGAGGTCAAGGCAGAGAGAGTGAGTATCTGTGAGAGAAAAAGGGAGCCGAGGCCCCGACGCTCACTCAGAAGGTCCTTCTGCAGAGGGAGGGGTCTCCACTCCAGCTCCTCAACCTTCTGCGTCCTTAGTCCCCACCTTTTGCTGCCTGAGCTTTAGCAAAGTGCCTGGATGCCATAGACCCCTCGGACACACAGACCGTCACCCGGAGGAAACGTCTGGCAGGTATTTTTAGTGACTTCTGCCAAGGTCTCAGGTCAGAAAAGTACAAGGCAGTGTCTGCCCTCCTGGGACTTGAAATCTAGCCGAACAGACAGGACTTTGAACCGAAAAGACACCACAGGACACATGACTAATTCAGGATGGTTCCCGAGTAACCGGCAGAGGCTTCCTGGAAGAGGAGGTGGGACTCAGCAGGAGAGGGAGAGCTGGGAATTGGGAGCACAGTACAGGCAGAAGCCTCGGGCCGGGGTCCCCGTCCTTAAGCACACAGGGACGGGCACCCACTTGCCTAAAACCTGGGGAAGACCCTCTCCTTCCGCCCCTGTCTCATCTCCCCAGCCAGGTTCCCAGATCCCAGGACACTCACGGTCCAGCGTCTTCCAGGTTTGTACTGGCAGCAGCATTGACAAAAGTAAATGTGCAGCGTGGTATGCCAGCGACATTGCTGATGTGCACGCTGTGGGCCACTTTCCAAAGTCGTCACACCCGGTGGCCCTGCTGAAATCCGGCAGAAGTAAGGTGTACCGAGGGAGAGTTCTGTACGTATTCAAAATAGAGCTAACCATTAAAAAACAAGAGAGAGAGAGAGTGTGGTCCAAAACAAAGTTCACTTGGAAAATCCCTCTCCACTTTCCTCAAAACCCCTCTGGTGTGAGTGGGATTGTTGGCAGGTGCGTGAGCTCCTTTCCCCTCTCCGCCCACCAACTGCCTCTTTCTGTCTTCCATCTCCTCCTCCTTCTTCCCACATTTTCTCCCCTCTCTCGTCTCCCTTCTCCCACCCCATCCTTATCTACTCCAGCTCTTCCCTCATAACGGATTGACTTTCACTCTCACCAAGTACACACGGGTTCATCGAACGAGCGGGAGACACCTAGCACCTGGTCTATCATCAAAGACGGTTTTTACAGTCGAGTCCAGCAATCCTGTGGGAGCCAAGACTTGTGGAGCCGAGCCAAGCCAAGCAGTTTCTCATCAGAAAAAGTCTTGGGGCTCTGAGTTTTGAGTTGTGAAAAGCAGTCCAAGAACAAAGCTTTGGTGTCACTTTGAAATTTCCCACATCACTCGAAAGTTCCCCTCACAACTAAATGCTTTGAAGCCCATTCCCCTCACTTTTACAACCGGTCTACCTCTTCATCCAACAGCTTAGCCAGCTTGGGCTGCTCTAACAGACCAGCATGTGCCAGGCAGCTTAGAAAACTAACCTTTATATCTCACCATTCTGGACGCTGGAGAGCCCAAGATCGAAACACCGACAGGTCCTGTGTCTAGTGAGGATCCTCTTCCCAGCTTGTGGACAGCAGTTTTCTCCTTGTGTCTTCACCATGCAGAGAGAAGCAGGCGATAACAAGCCCTTCTTGTTTTTTTAATAGCCTACAGACACCGCACCATCATTGCCTAATTACTCCCAAATGACTCATCATCTAATATCTTCATGTTGAGGATTTCAACATATGAGTTTTGGAGGGACACATTCAGTCCATAACACCATCTGTCCACCTCATATGTAAATTCCCACTGTGTGCCTGGCATTCTGCCGGTTATTTAAAAGGCAAGTCAGACCCATTTGGTATTGTCTTGTGAATCAGACTCTGGGCCTTCCCCGATGCTTGGTTAAGTGGGCCTGTACCACTGGCCTTCCTTTAACTAGATCAAACATGTTGGAGTAGGCAGTAGGTTTTTAACCAGACACGTGGAGGCCCCTAATAAGAAAGTCATGGCCAGCTGTCAGGAATGTCAGAGGCCTGCCTGGCAGCACTCCACAGAAGCAGGATCAAACCAGCCAGGCCCAAGCTGGCAGGTGCCATGAAAACAAACACTTGACCAGAAATGAAGAAAGAGCAGGAAACTCTGTATCCCCAAACTAAGTAATAAATATTCCACCCCTGGTTAACGACTGTCAATGAAAGAAATTCAACCCCCCAAGGGCATGCCGCTGTGCTGTCTCTCTTCTGTCTCCGTCTCTCACTTAAAAAAAATTTTTTTTAAGTGTTTATTTATTTTTGAGAGAGAGAGAAACAGAGCACAAGCAGGGGAGGGGCAGAGAGAGAAGGAGACACAGAATCTGAAGCAGGATTCAGGCTACGAACTGTCACCACAGAGCCCAACGTGGAGCTCGAAGTCATGAACCACGAGATCATGACCTGAGCTGAAGTCGGATGCTTAACTGACTGAGCCACCCAGGTGCCCCTGCCTCATTTTTAAACTGGGTTATTTCCTCCATATTATTCCATGTAAGTGTTCTTTATATATTCTGGATACCAGCCTCTTACCAGATGATGAAGGAGCATAAGTCAGGCTGAGGGCAAAGTACAAGCTAGCACACTCTCCCCACCCCAGATGGGATGTGTGTGAAGTTCCTCAGGCACTCCTGGCTCCCCAAGAACAAAGGAAAGGAAAGAAAACAAATGGTTAACTGCTTTGATATATTATCTTAAGCTGAAGGCTCTTGAAAAACAGCCAATGCAGGGAGCGGTTGTCTTTGAACTCCCTTTATCTGCCAAAAGGAACTCAATTGTCAACAACCTTTTGGCAACCAGAGAGGGTTGACTCATTATCACTGGAAGGAAGACTAGAAGTTGATGCCCACACCCAGCTTTGTCACAAACTATTCTTCCTCTTCTCTATTCTTATTTTTTTTAACATTAAAAAAAAATTTTTTTTTAAGTTCATTGATTTATTTTTGAGAGAGAGAACACAAGCAAGGGAGGGGCAGAGAGAGAGGGAGACAGAATCTGAAGTAGGCTCCAGGTTCTGAGTTGTCAATGCAGAGCCTGATGTGGGGCTTGAACCCACAAACTGCAAGATCATGACCTGAGCCAAAGTGGGATGCTTAACCGACTGAGCCACCCAGGCGCCCTGAGAGAGAGAGAATCATAAACAGGCTCCATGCTGAGCATGATCCTGGGATCACGACCTGACCTGAAATCAAGAATCAGACACTCAACGGACTGAGTGATCCAGAAGCCCCTACCCAGAATTTTTTTTGATTGGATGCTTGAACTTTGTTAAATGTATGTATTTTTTAGGAAGTCAGGAATAAATAACTGGACACAAAAAATAGCAGTCTCTGCTATCTTGTTTTGTTTTTTATTTCCAGAGCTGACCCTAAGGAACCCATTGCTTTCAGATCCAGAGCAGAGTAGGAGATAATAATGGAAAAGAAAAGAAGTATCAGCCTAATTTTTTGCCATTCCATGAACAAGAGCAATTATAAAGTTTTTATAAAACATAAAGTTTTCAAGGGTGTGTTTGTGTGTGACTTTGAAGTTGAAAAACTAGCTTCTGAGCCCTAAAGGGAGTGGCTCACTTTGGGCTGCAGGTTCTCCCACATATGGGATCTTGACCCCACACAACAGAAGCCACTTAAAGATACATTTGACAACATAAGGATTCCTTTTGCCTTAGACCTCAGAGAGTGTGAGTAGGCTTATGGTAAAGAGAACCTTTCACTTGTGATAAAAATGGACCCTGAAGGTATCATCAAATCTTCTATAATAACAATTATTATTATTATTAATATGAAACATAAACATGTATGATAATATAATAGTAACTACCAATTGTAATGATTTCAAAGTTTGCCACTTTCATCTACATGATTTTATGTGGCCGTCACAGAGATTTTAAGATGGACACGTGACTCTTACTCCTGCCTTTGGGACAGTGAAAGGGAAGTCAATATAGAATGACATCCAGCCCACATGTTCCATGGGAGAGATAATGAGGGAGAGGTGGCAGGGACAGCGTTTCTCAGGAACATCATTTCCAATCCTCCCAGCACTGCCAAAGATTCCCCCTCTACTGATGGGGAAAAAAACCAAACCCTGACCTCGATAGGGAAAAATGATGTTATATGATGGCCGACAGGGGGGGCATCTCCAGTCCTCGCCGAAGACTCTCCTTCCGGGTTCTTCTTCCTGCCCCGCTTGCCACGTGTGCCAAATTGCCACTAATGTGGAAGAAACAGACTGTAAATTGTCCCCTATGTTTATGCTCAGGACTCAGATCTTTGGAGAGACCGTCTCCCTGGAGTCCAACGATGTAAATAAACCTCTGATCCTCCAAGATCCCCGAGTGCCGCTTGGTTCTTCTGTCAGTGATGCAGCCTGGTTCCCTAACACTATAACTTCACAAGAGGGTCCTTTGGAGAAAAGTGGAAATGACTTAATGTGTTTACTGTTAACACTGGTGGTTTCTGTGGTGTGAGATGAGAATAGCGGAGGGGAATACTCACTTTTTTACTTTATAAGACTTCGTATCGGTTGAAATTTTTATAATTAAAAAGATTTTATAATGAGTCATAAAGCATTTTTCATTTAAAAAAAACAGGCTCTGATTCTGCTACAGCTGTAATAAAGGAATATGATTTATCCCTCAACTTAGATGAAAAATACAAATAAATAAATAAAAAAAAAGAAACAAGGTGCTTTGGACAGCGGATAACAGGCAGTGCAGGACCCAGGACAAGGGACACTAAGGAAGTGATCCTTCTGACTGCGTTGGCTTCCTGCCCGGAGAAGGATTCCAGACTGCAGGGCTGGGAAGGGAACCCAAAGGGAGCCTGGAAGTCTCTCTGAGCAGAGAAAGTGGCGTTGAGAATTTAAAGGGGCCAGGTGGCTAGAATCCACGGGGCGGAGTACCAGAGAGGAGAGAGCTACCGGGGAAGAGATCTGGAGGTGTGCAGAAGGTTCTTCTGAGCCCTCACCCCAGATCGTGCATCCATCATATAGAAATGATTAATTACCTTACTTCCCGTGCTTGTGAGGGTTAAGGGAAGCAAAGCATTTGAAACACCTGGAACAATGGCAAAGGCATGATATAGACTCTATAACTGTTGGCCAGCACTATTTTCTTTTAGTACATTGGTCCATCGTATCATGAAGTTTTAGAGTTTGATTCTGTCATCTAATGTACCTTTTTAAAAAAAGTTTATTCATTTTGAGAGAGCGAGAGTGAGAGCATGCACATGGGTGAGGGGAAGAAAGGGAATCCCAAGAAGGTTCTGTACTGCCAGCGTGGAACCCAATGAGGGGCTCGAACTCTTGATCATGACCCGAGCCGAAATCAAGAGTCAGATGCTTAACCTCCTGAGCCACCCAGGTGGCTCATCTAACATACTTTGTATCCCTTTTGGCTTTGTACCACCTTAGAGGACAATCGTGTCTTCTGTCTTTATCTAAGAAATTGATTTAAAATATGGATTATGAGGGGTTCTTGGGTGGCTCCATCAAATGAGCATCAGACTTTTGATTTCAGCTCAGGTCATGATCTCAGGGTTATGGGATCAGGCCCTATGTAGGGCTCCACGATGAGTGTGAACCCTGCATTGACCCTTCCTCTGCCAGGAAGACTATGAGACATGGTTGGCTGCCACCATTTTTTACTCCTTATCTCTCACACACCCCTCCCTGGGCCTCACCTACCTCCCATCTCCCCTCAGCTCAGCTTGGACACTGACATTCACCAGTTGAACCCTGCCCTGTCCAGACATGTAGCCCTTGAACAGCAGGCTCAGGCGACCAGAAAGAAGCTGGCTGAGTTCAACCCCAAGTGTCCGTGGAGGCCCAGCCCCCCTTAAATCCTCACTGTTGAGACGTGGTTTCTAAAACTGGTCTTCTGCCTTCCTCCCTGCTCACCAATCCCCTTTGCTGCGGGGACTGAAGCCTAAACCCCAGCCTGCTTGGTTGAGGCAGGTGCGTCCTCAGGCGCCTTCCACCAGGGGTTAAAGCCAGACCCCTGAGCCTGCAGCCCAGTGCATGGCCTCCCCTACCCTGTGAAAAGAGATCATCTGGACCCACCATGACGCTGCCCCTGCCCATATCTAGGTATGTCCATTCCCTGGGCTCCTGCTGCCACCCTAGTACTCACCAGGTGGGGCCTTAAGGCAGCAACCTAGTCTGACTTAAACCATAACTTGCCAAGCATGTTCACATTTCACCTCAGAGTCCAGCTTTAAAACAGAAATAAGCCTGAACCTTGTTAGAGGTGCCAGCCCTTTCCCACTGCCCCAAGACAGAAAGGCTTCATCAGGACTTAGAGGTGAGCCTGCCCAGGTCAAGGTTACTCTGCTATAGGAGGCCCTTACTTTTTTTTTTTTTTTCCTTTTTCTGAGAAGGAGAGAGATTGAGGGAGCAAGTGAGCACAAGTGAGCGAGGGGCAGAGAGAGAGAATCCCATGAAGGGGAGAGAGAAGGAGAGAGAGAGTCACTTCACAACCCCAGTGCAGCTCTTCCTGCCCTCGGGTCCTGTCCCCCATGCTTTAGTAAAATCACCTTTGTGCACCAAAGATGGTCTCCAAGAATTCTTTCTTGGCCATGGGCTCTACGCTCCACTCCCATCCCCCCAAAACCTCATCACATCTGCATCAAGTTTACAAAGCATCTTGACTTGGAAGGCGGGAGGACCTTCTCTCCAACATCTACAGAGATCACTCAGGGGAGTCCTCACTGCCCAACATGGCCTTATGCTTCCTGTGCCCTGAACACCTATGTGCTTCTCTCTGTGCACGTCCCAAGCTGCTGCTCAAGTCCTGTTCTTATTGCCAATTGGGTTTCCTGGGTCCCTGGAGTTGGACCTTTCTGGTTTTTACTGAGAGCGGCCAAAGCCACCTGCCTCCCTCCCCCAAGACCCATTCTCCTCTTCACCCCCATGGTCTTTGGGGCCTGGTTCCCACCACTCTTTCCCCTGGGCCCACCCTTTCTCTAGCTGAATGTCCGTCAGGATCAGGATTGTCCTGAGTCCTTGCTTCACGTCTTCCCTGGAGTTTGGCTCTGTTCTGACCACACTTTGGTGGCATTTACTTCTCCTCTAGGAGAGCCAAGGGTTCGAACCTGTTGCTGTCACTGTCACAATGAGGGGAAAGCGTCACCGTCACTCACTGCCCTCTGCTGGAGCCCCTCACTTCACACCAGGCCTGGGCTGAGAGGTGACAGTGAAGTCGCAGGAAAGACCTTACGAGTCTGTGCGAGAAAAGCACAGATGACAGCTGGGAGGGGAGTGCCACAGACTCAATGTTTGTGTCCCCCCCCAAATTGACATGCTGAAATCCCAACCCCCAGTGTGATGGTATTGGAAGGTGAGGCCTTTGAGAAGACAGGCCACGAATGGGACCGGTGCCCTTATAAAAAAAACCTTGAGTTCCCCCGACACTTCTACAGTGTGAGGGCACAGTGAGAAGACAGCTGTCAATGAGCCAGGTGGCAGACCCTCACCAGACACCTGCCCAAGCCTTAATCTTGGACTTCCTAGACTCCAGAACTGTGGGGGGAAAAGTTCTGTTGTGTATAAGCCAGCCAGTCTGTGTTCCATCAGACTGAGACAGGAAGAAGGGAATTATCAGAATTCTAGTCTCTGGGATGCCAGGTACCATCCTTCTCCTTCCCCTTCCCCTTCCCCTTCCCCTTCCCCTTCCCCTTCCCCTTCCCCTCCTCCTCCTCCTCCTCCTTCCGTAAAATATTTATTTATTTATTTTTGAGAAATAGAGAGAGAGAGCAAACAGAGGAAGGTCAGAGAGAGGGAGGGAGACAGAATCCCAGTCAGGGCAGATCCTGATTCGGGGCTTAAACTCATTGTTCCGGAACCAGGCTGGAACGCTGGCAGAAAAACCAAGTAGGACTTGGAGATCTTGGTGGATTGGAGATTTCTTTAACACCGGCGGGCTCCGAGGAGACCGTGTCTCCAAAGATCTGAGCGCCGAATGCAAGCGGGAAGGGTAATTTATCATTGTCAGCCTCCATATTCGTTGGGGGGGGGTGGTTTTCACACAGAGAGCAAACAGGGCGAGAAGAACCCGGAAGAGGGGACTCCAAGCTAGAGACCAGAGCTTGTTTTAGTCCCATCGACCACCTTATGGTGGAAAACTTGATTTATTTTCCCAACACATGAACTGTGAGATCATGACCTGAGCCAAAATGAAGAGTCAGAGGCTTAACTGACTGAGCCACCCCGGCGGCTCTGGGCACCATTCTTCTGAAAGGCAGGACTGGTGGGTGCGAGGAAGGGAGGTGTCCTCTCCCTCGGTGCTAATTGATGCCTCCTTTTAAGCCTCTGATGTCCTGTAAGAGACACAAAAGAGCCCACCTGGACGCTACCGAGTACTTTCCGGGTGTACATGCTGACGCCAGCGCAGTAGATCTAACAAATATTTGAGGAAGACGTCACCTGTTTTGGAAGAACAGGGCCAAGTGCAGGGAAGGCACAACAATAGCTGATCCTGTCTAAGCTTCAGCAGTTAATAACGTAGCCGGAAACAATTAAGCACCAAACAAAAAAATACACAAATATTATAAGTACCCTGGAGTTGCATGGTTTCTGGCCAAGAATAGCATTTCAGGAGGCCTGGGAGAACAGCCCTGAAGTGGGTGGAGGATGGGTGCGGTGTGCGATGTTAACTTTATAAGCCTCCTGACAAGTGTGCCCAGTAGAGCTGTTCACCAGCGCTGGCCCAGGGTCTGGAATTCTCTTTTCACCCGAGGGGATGTTGCTGCTCCAGGAGAGCGCCCCTGAACGCACTTGGCCGTGAGTGTCTAAGGGTGGGGCTCCCAGCTCGGGCAGTCCCCTCCCCATCCAGTCCAGCCACTGCCATCACGCCCCCGCCACCCCCTCGCCCTTTAAGACGAACAGGGGGTAGGAGATCTCAACAAATCCGGGGATGAGGGGTAAAGTGGAAAGGCAGAGAGGTTGAGGAGCAGGGCGAGGGGGTGCTTTCCACACAGAAGGTCTCCTCACACCCCCCTTGACCGCCCTGCACACCCATTCCCCCTGCACGCATACTTTCTCCCACAGGCACGAGCCCGCTTGCCCGCACCCTCTACAAAGACACACTGGCTTCCCCCTCCCCACCTACCTTTGCTCCCTCACACCCGATCCACGCTCCTTCAACGCAACGTCCTGCCCATCTTCTACAAAATTCTTCCACACAAAAGATTCCAACACACTTCCACTGTCATCTCCAGAAACATTGGTGTCACAGACACTTCCCTGACACACAGGTCCCCATACACACATGGTCCCACCCAAGTGCATCCTACCTCCTCACTCTGCATACACACACATCTTCCCCTTCCATCCCATGATGACCTGTGCAGAGTCGAAAATACAATCGTTTCTCATCACACTTCTGGGAAATATTAGACACACACACACACACACACACACACACACACGGCAACAACAACAAAACTCCCCAGAGTTCTGTCACACAAGCTGTAGTTGCCCCTCACACACACCCATATCAACCTTGAAAGTGAAAGAGCCATGGGAATGCAAACTGGTGCAGCCATTCTGGAAAGCAGTCTGGAGGTTCCTCCAAAACTTAAAAATAGAACCACCCTATGACTCAGCAATTGCACTACTGGGTATTTATTTAAGGGATACAGGTGTGCTGTTTCGAAGGGACACAGGCACCCCCATGTTTATAGCAACACTATTAACAATACCCAAGGTTAACAACTCAGGCAATAATAGATGTTGGCAAGGATGTGGAGAAAGAGGATCTCTTTTGCGTTGTTGGTGGGAATGCAAACTGGGGCAGCCACTCTGGAAAACAGGATGGAGGTTCCTCAAAAAACAAAAAATAGAACTCTCTATGACCCAGCAATTGCACTACTAGGTATTTATCCAAGGGATACAGGTGTGCTGTTTCGAAGGGACACACGCACCCCCATGTTTATAGCAGCACTATCGACAATAGCCAAAGACATTTGGAAAGAGCCCAAATGTCCATCGATGGATGAATGGATAAAGAAGATGTGGTGTATATATACAATGGAGTATTACTCGGCAATCAAAAAGAAGGAAATCTTGCCATTTGCAACTACGTGGATGGAACTGGAGGGTATTATGCTAAGCGAAATTAGTCAGAGAAAGACAAAAATCATATGACTTCACTCACATGAGGTCTTTAAGAGACACAATAGATGAACATAAGGGAAGGGAAACAAAAATAGTATAAAAACAGGGAGGGGGACAAAAGAGAAGAGACTCATAAATATGGAGAACAAACTGAGGGTTGGTGGAGGGGTAGTGGGAGGGGGGATGGGCTAAATGGGTCAGGGGCACTAAGGAATCTACTCCTGAAATCATTGTTGTACTAGATGCTAACTTGGGTGTAAATTTAAAAATAAATAAATTAAAATAAAAAAAGTAAAATAGCCAGCTATTTTATTAGCGAAACAAGTTTATTTAGGAAGGGCAGAGGAGGGGAGCTTGGGTGGCTCAGTGGACTAAGCCTCTGACTCTTGGTTTCAGCTCAGATCCTGATCTCACGGTTTCGTCTCCCTCTCTCTGCCCCTCCCCAACTCCTGCTATCTCTGTTTTCTCTCAAAGTAAATAAATAAACTTAACAACAACAAAAAAGGAATAGCAGGGGAATTGCAATTTGGAACCAATTGCCACCTATGGCAACCCATAGGCAAGTCTGCAGGGAGAAAGGGAAGGTCGGCTTTTATTAGGGCTGAGTAGGAATCAGGGGAGGGTTATTTTGAACAGTTTCATTGGAGAAGAGCAAGCGTTTGAGGTTGTGGAGATTTCTCCTTGGCTGCAGGTGGTACCCAGTGGGTTGTTGCTGGGGCAGGGGAAGATCTTCCTTCTTTTTCTTAAAAGCGGGAGATCAATTCCTGTGTGAAAGCGGCTGCCTTTGTAGAGACAAGCGTGATCTTCCTGCCCTCTGCTGGTTATGCAGCCTGCAAGGAATGATAGGTGCAGGACAGCGTTCCCTTCGGGGCTTCTGACTCCATTTTAAATGAGGATTTTTTTTCTTTGTACTCCTTTTCACACCCAACACACTCTCCCAGTGTACACACTCACCCTTCCTCAGTCACAAATAAGTTAGTGTCAAAGCCACACATGCACTCTCCTCTCTCCTGCCCCCTCCCATCATGCACACCTCTCTTTCTCTCTATCTCTCTCTCACACACACACACACACACACACACACACAGACACCTGACCAGTCCTCCCCAAGGCACAGGGTCCCTTGGCAGCCTCAGAGTCTACACTAGGGCAGTTCTGCAATGAGGCTGGCTGGCTGCCAGGCACTCTGCCCAGGGCTGAGTCTGAAATCATTAGGTGTGTACCTAGAACATAGCTAGAGCAACATCTGCTCCTTTTTGATGTTGCAACCCTATTTCTTTTTTTTTTTTTAATTTTTAAAAATGTTTTATTTATTTTTGAGAGAGAGAGAGAGAGAGAGAGACAGAGCAAGAGCAGGGGAGGGGCAGAGAGAGAGGGAGACACAGAATCCACAGAATCCAAAGTAAGCTCCAGGCTCCAAGCTGTCAGCACAGAGCCCAACGCGGGGCTCGAACCCACAAACTGTGAGATCGTGAGCTGAGCCGAAGTTGGATGCCCCATCAACTGAGCCACCCAGGCGCCCCTCCAACCCTGTTTCTACAGCTGTTGTCCAAACCACTCTCCTACTGCCAGTATAGTCTTGACCTCACCCAGAGGTTAGGGAGAGCCACACCCTTCCCAGCTGCCTCCTCTCAGAGGACTGGACTCCCGCCACATCCCTCCAGCCCTACCCTTGGGAGTCTCTTCCTAATGAATGAACAGATCGTGGGGACCCACTTTGCAGCTGCCCCACCCAAGTCTGAGGACTGCTCACATCTTGTGATTCTCACCACCCACCATTGGCCCCTGCTGGATAGAGATGGGAATCTGAATCAGACCAGAATTTTCATTGCTCCCTTGTACACCAAAATTCACAGAGTGCCCTGTTCAACCCACTGCCTAGCTCTAAATCAGAAAGGGCACCAAGCCTTGGGATAGACTAAAGACCCGCAAACGGTGTGGACTCTGTAACTTAGAGCATGTCTTACTCAAGTGATGGCTCTACAAAGTAGGAGATCTTCGTCAACTGTTCTCAACCCGATGGGGAAAGGGCTCAGCAGAGTGTGACAGGGGTGAGAACAACAGTCTGCCTGTGGTCAAGAGGCAGATACCACACCATGATTTTTTAATTATTTTTTTATATTAAATATAATTTATGGTCAAATTGGTTTCCATACAACACCCAGTGCTCATCCCAACAGGTGCCCTCTTCGATGCTCATCCCCCACTTTCCCCTCCCCTCCACCCCCATCAACCCTCAGTTTGTTCTCAGTATTTAAGAGTCTCTTATGGTTTGCTTCCTTCCCTCTCTGTGACTTCCCCCCCCCTTCCCCTCCCCCATGGTCTTCTGTTAAGTTTCTCAGGATCCACATAGGAGTGAAAACATATGGTATCTGTCTTTCTCTGCCTGACTTATTTCACTTAGCATAATACCCTCCAGCTCCATCCACGTTGCTACAAATGGCCAGATTTCATTCTTTCTCATTGCCAAGTAGTATTCCATTGTATATATAAACCACATCTTCTTTATCCATTTGTCAGTTGATGGACATTTAGGCTGTTTCCATAATTTGGCTATTGTTGAAAGTGCTGCTATAAACATTGAGATACAATGTCCCTATACATCAGCACTCCTGTATCCCTTGGGTAACACACCATGATTTTTGAGAGGCAGAGAGAGAGACAGAGAGAGACAGAGACAGAGACAGAGCACAAGTGAGGGAGGGGCAGAGAAAGAGGGAGACACAGAATCTGAAGCAGGCTCCAGGCTCTGAGCTGTCAGCACAGAGCCTTATGTGGGGCTCGAACCCATGAACCGTGAGATCGCGACCTGAACTGAAGTCAGATGCTTAATCAACTGAGCCATCCAGGTGCCCCCTACACCATGATTTAAAGGGGAGGACTTTAATATAAAAGTGACTGTGTAAGGAGATGGCCTACGGTAACCCCAGGGCTGAGGAAGGACAGGCTTAGAAGCCCCTCTACTGCTCACTCCCTCACCCTTGCTTTTCCATGTGTTCATTTACTGGTCACTGCACCCACTGAGCCAGCCAGGCACCCTGAGGGCTTTTAGGGAGGTTTTATTATATAGGTATGTAATAAATCATTGGCCATTGGTAATTAGCTCAATCCCCAGCCCTTCTTCCCTTCCAGGAGGGAAGGGGTGCGCGCGCGTGTGTGTGTGTGTGTGTGTGTGTCTGGATGAAAATTCTACCCATAGTTCCTCTGACCTCCATCCTCCAGTCTCCAAGGTCAGCTCATTAGCACAAACTCTTATTTGATGCTAGGTTCCTCTTCTGAGTAACAAAAGGTACTCCTCTCACACCTACCACTCAGGAAGTTTACAAGCATTTTAGAAACTGTGCTGGAGGGGAGGGGGTGGCCTGGCTGGCTCAGTTGGTAGAGCATGTGACTCTTGATCTCAGGGTCAAGTTCAAGCCCCAAGTTGGAGGTAGATTTTGATTAAAAAAAATAGATAAAAAGAAATAATAAAGACAATAGTCTTAAAAAAAAAAACAACCTTAAAAAAAAGAAACTCTATGCCATGACCTAGTGCTAAGACCGTGTATATATTTCTTATTATGTCATATCACAGGCCACCAAACCAAGATACCACAGACAGGGAGCTTCAACAACAAATTTTTTTTTTCCCATAGTTTTTAATAATTCATAGTTCTGGAGGCTGGAAGTGTAAGATCAAGATCCCGGCAGGGTTAGTTTCCTCTGAGGTCTCTCTCTTGGCTCATAGATGGACATCTCCCACGTCTTCACAGGGCGTTCGTGCAACATATCTGGTGTACTTCCTCTCCTTGTGAGGACTGCACAGGCAGGTTGGATCAGGACTACACCCTAATGACCTCATTTTAATGTAATTATGTTTCTAAAGGCCTTATCTCTAAAAATAATCACATTATAAGACACTGGGGAGTTACGGCTTTAACATATGAATGTGAGGACACACAATTCTGGCCACAAATCAACAGCAATGACTTCTGTTGTATAGAAAGGTAACCGTTACTATGTAAAATACCTCACTAACTATATGCATATATATATATACATATATGTGTATAGATCCCTCATTTTCCTCTTAACTGAAACCAAAAAAATGCCACCAATTCCACCTGACACGGAGGGAAGTCTAAGGGAAAGGGTGTCAGAGTAAAACTGTCAGGCCTCTAATCAATTGTCAGCAAATATATTACTTTTGCAAATTTTTCAACATGACCAAGTCAACATGTTGTAAAGGCTCCTTCGAGGGCTGTGGGAGGAACCAGAGCAAAGGAAGGTTCTGAAGCCGAAGCTTCATTAGCTTCTTAGCAAAGCCACCTGTGCTGGAAGACTCTTCGTTTGACAGCCAGACTGTCCTCAATGTCAGTTTTTGCCACCAAGCGTTAGTCCAACATTGCTACTCTCTCATGATCCAGAGAGACCCGAAGGTCTGACCTTGCTGCTGTCACCGTCATACTGAATGACAGACATTTTGTCCACTGAGCACTTCCTATTAAGGGTGTCCAGGTCCAGACTGAGATTTGACGGTGAGGTCAAGGCAGAGAGAGTGAGTATCTGTGAGAGAAAAAGGGAGCCGAGGCCCCGACGCTCACTCAGAAGGTCCTTCTGCAGAGGGAGGGGTCTCCACTCCAGCTCCTCAACCTTCTGCGTCCTTAGTCCCCACCTTTTGCTGCCTGAGCTTTAGCAAAGTGCCTGGATGCCATAGACCCCTCGGACACACAGACCGTCACCCGGAGGAAACGTCTGGCAGGTATTTTTAGTGACTTCTGCCAAGGTCTCAGGTCAGAAAAGTACAAGGCAGTGTCTGCCCTCCTGGGACTTGAAATCTAGCCGAACAGACAGGACTTTGAACCGAAAAGACACCACAGGACACATGGCTAATTCAGGATGGTTCCTGGGCAACCAGGAAAGGCTCCTTGGAGGAGAAGGTGGCACTTGGCAGGTGAGGGAGAGCTGCTTACCTGAAACGTGGGTGAGCGCCCACCCCCACCCCCTGCCCCAGGCAGTCTCTGGGGAATCACATGGCCCAGGGTCTTCCAGGCTTCCATCAGCAGTAGTATCCAAAAAAAAAAAAAGAAGACCTGCCCTGAGAGATGCCAGTGGTGTCCTCCTGGAGCAGTTTTGGGAACAAAATCTGCAACCTACTCGGATGTGTCTACACACATTCACCCAAGGGCACTGTGCCGTCTTCATTTTGAGAAAACTGAAGGCTCTATTGAAATTGCAAAGTACGATGATACCAAAAGAGTATTTTGTAAGTAGTCACATGTTACTCATAAAAACCAAGATGTGACTTAAAGAAAACAAAATTCAGGGTGCCTCGGTGGCTCAGTCAGTTAAGTGTCTGACGTAGGCTCAGGTCATGATCTCAGTTGGTGAGTTCGAGCCCCACGTCAGGCTCTGTGCTGACAGCTCAGAGCCTGGAACCTGCTTCGGATTCTGTGTCTCCCTCTCTCTCTGCCCCTCACCTGTTTGCTTGTTTGCTCTTTCTCTCTCCCGCTCTCTCTCAAAAATAAATAAAACATTAAAAAAATTTAAAAAACCAAAATCCAAAAACAAAATTCACTACGAATAAGCTCTCTGCCTCCTGTCCAGAGCAATGAAAACAAACACCTTCAAAACCCAAAACCCAAAGCCAAAAACAGCTATTCCGGTGTGAGCAGAATTGCCGGAGGTTATGTGCTCTCCTTTTCGCATCTCCCACCAAGTTCCTGTTCCAAATGCAGCCACTTCCTCTCTCCACTTCCGGCAACTTCTCAAGCACCAACTTTATCTCTCCATCCCCCACCCACTTTCTCTCCCTGCCCTCCACCAGTTCCTCTATCCCGCCCACTTCCTCTCTTCATCCCCCCACTTTCTCTCTCTGCTCCCCCCACCAGCTCCTCTCCACCTCCCACCCACTTCCTCTTTCTATTCCCCACCCACTTCCTCTTTCTATTCCCCACCCATTTCCTCTTCCTGCCCTCCACCAGCTCCTCTCTTCTTCTCACTCACTTCCTCTCCCTGGCCCCACCGGGCTTCACTTCTCACCCACTTCCTCTCCCCCCCCCCCAACTTCCTCTCTTCACCTCCCACCTCTTCCTCTCCCTGCACCCCACAACTCCTCTCTCCCTCCTGCCCACTTCCTCTCCCCACCCCCTACCAACTTCTCTTCACATCCCGCCCACTTCCTTCTGCCTCCCACGAACAACTCCTGAACTGCCACCATCTTCCTCTCTCCACCTTCCATTAACTTCTTTCCTTCACCAACTTTGTCTCCTAACCATCTACCAACTTCCTCTCCCCTCATCCTCCCTTCTTTGCCCTTGCCCTTCCCATCTCCCCCACCATCTTCCCATATTTCCTCACCTCCACTCTCCTACTCTTAACTGTTCAAACCCTTTCCTCTTAAGTGATTAAGATTTGCCCTCCTCAAGTGCTCCTCGATGTTAATCAAACTAGCTGAAGACGGCCCCTGGTCAATCACAAAAGATGGCTTATAATACAGTCCAACAATCCTGTTGCATCCAAGACCTAAAGAAAATCTAAGCGGGACACCAGGGTGGCTCAGTGAGTTGAGTTGACTGCCTGACTTTTGATTTGGGCTCAGGGTAAGATCGCAGGGGTGTGGGATAGAGCCCTCTGTCGGGTAGCCTGATTGAGATTCTCTCCCCTCTCTCCCTCTCTCTCTCTGCCCCTCCCCCCTGCTCTCTTTCTCTCTCTCAAAATAAATGCATAAATAAAATTAAAAAATAAAATAAATGAATAAATTTAAAAATAAATAAATAAAATTTAAAAATAAATTAATTAAAAATAAAACAAATTAAAAAAATAAATAATAAAATTAAAAAAAGAAAATCCAAGTATTACTGACGTGATGTGCAGTCCCGGAACAAACCGTCAGGAAAGAATTCTTGAGACTTTTTTTTCGGTGCAAAAGGCGTTTTTATTAAGGCATTGGACAGGATCCATGGGCAGAAAGAGCTGCTCTGGGATGGTGAAGGGTGACTGATTATATACTTTTTAGTTGGGGCGGAGGAGGGGCAGAGATAAAGGAAGTTTCCAAAGGGGTTTCATAATTTAAAGAAGACTAATAGGACCTTGGAGGTCTGGCTAATACTGAGCTACGTTTGCTTTCTGCCTCTAGCAAGGCATTAACAGTAAGGCAGTTGTCAGTTCCCTGAGGAATGTCGTACTCTCCTACTCTCCACCTGTCTCGAATATTTGTCAATGGGCTGCAGGCTGCAAGGACACTTAATGTGATCTACATTTCTTTTGCCTTTGTTCTTCTCATCAGTTAGGAGTAGCTGCTGTGCACCTGCCTGCTGCAAACTCCTCCAAGGGCCTGAGGAGCAAGGTCAAAGAAGTAGGTCTTTGATTATCAACCCTTTCATTATCAGCCTGCAGTCCCCTTCCCCCCACCCCGTTGAGGACTCAAGGTTGATGACTTCTGAATCAACCCTGGGGAAGACCCTGGGAAGAACCCCGGCCCAGCTCCTTCCCCCTTCTCACTCCCCTCCTGGAGTGGCAGCGGCTAGAGGTCCCCTGGGCAGGGATCTGTGGCCGTCCTGCCCCGCCCCGACCAGGCTGCACCTTCTGTCCTGGTCTCTTTGGAATCATATTGGCCCTGAGTCCTTATTGTACAATCAGAATGTAAGTACAATCTCTCCAGGCCCAGGTACTTCCTCTAACCCTCCAGTCATGCTTTTCCAATTTAGAGACCTCCGAGAACAGGGCTCTATACCCTATGAAACCGAAATACCTGGAGAGGAGGCTTCCAGTCTTCCTGATACTTTGGGGCTTAGCCTAAGGTCAAAGTTCAGGCCGTAATTCGTTGGCCTCTGAGAACAGAGCAATTTACTAGACAAACGGCTTCATTTCTAATTCTTGTAGTATTTGATGAGTAAAATGCTTCCAGGGGAAATGACAAGGAGCATTTCCTACGTGTATATTGTGTACATTTCTGTGTCTCAGGAGGCTAGGGCTTTTTATAAAAACACTGACAAATCTGGGGCAGTTTGATTTCCTACAGGTTCATATATAATTAGGTAATTGCTGGTCTTTCCAAGTGGGACCAGTCCGCTGTGGTGAACTTGGGATGTCACACACAGAGGGACAGAGCCACAGCATGCATTGCAATATTTACATGTCTTGTGGTACCAGCTTGGACATGTGGGTCATGAAAGAGAAACATGGTTTGAAAAACATGGAGCTGAGCCTGGTCCAAGGGGAAATTATTTTATTTTATTTTATTAAAAAAATTTTTTTAATGTTTATTTATTTTTCAGACAGACCAAGACAGGGCATGAGCAGGGAGGGGCAGAGAGAGACAGGGAGACACAGCATTGGAAGCTCTGAGCTGTCAGCACAGAGCCTGACGTGGGGCTCGAACTCACGAACCGCCAGATCATGACCCGAGCTGAAGTTGGACGCTTAACCAAATGAGCCACCCACTTGCCCCTAAGGGGAAATTATTTTAATCATGAAATAATTCTCTTTGCACCTCTCCTCACCGCCTAAAGGGATGTGTATTAGTCTTCTGTTGCCGTGCAACAGATTACCGCCAACTCATCTGCTTCAATGACAGTCATTAGCTCACGGATCTGTAGGTCAAAAGTCTCGTGTGATGTGGTTGGATTTTCTGCCCACGGTCCCACAAGGCTGTGATTAAGGTGTTGGCCAGGTACCAAGGGATTCTTACAAAGAAAAGAGTTGAATAGGAGACGCTTACGAATTTCGACGCTCCAAGAAACCGAATGTGTTGGCTTTCTTCATAGATCCATGTGAACGTATTCAGTGGGCATCTGGAGTTCGAGAAGCTCCCAGTCCAGGTCAGCCCCCATCAGAAACTCCTACTGTGGAAAAAGTACGGTTCAGTAGGGACACACAGCCTACTCACAGGGGTCTCTTTGTTCTTGTCCAGGCCAAGACAGGGGTCTCTTTGTTCTTGTCCATCTTTCTTGGTGGAAAGATCCAGTGGCATCCAAAGGGGTTAGTTTTCTCACAGGCGTTCCCCTGGAAGAGCTTAGCGTAGCCAGATCTGGCTGCTGATTTGATGTGCACTTGACAAGTCTTTGCCCTTTGATTTCTTCATCTGTGTAGTGGGATCATAGGAAGGATGGACTCTTCTCATTGCAGAGGAAACTCAAAGTCAACACCACGTCCAAACTTGGTCACAGACTCTCACACTTCCCTTCTGTTCTTCTCAGGGCCCATTCATCTTTCCTAAATATCATGTACCCACTCTCCCCTGCAAGACCTACATCCACGCCCCCCTTTCTCTATTTTTTTTAAATTAAAAATTTTTTTTAATGTTTATTTTTGAGAGACAGAGAGAGCATGAATGGGGGAGGGGCAGAGAGGGAGAGAGGGAGACACAGAATCCAAAGCAGGCTCCAGGCTCCAGGCTGTCAGCACAGAGCCTGACGCGGGGCTCGAACTCACGAATTGTGGGATCATGACCTGAGCCGAAGTCGGAGCTGATTGAGCCACCCAGACGCCACCCCCCTTTCCCTATTAAGATGGTATTTAAGGCAATTCTAAACTGCCTTGGGAGTTACTCTTTTTCCCTGGGCCTCTCCCATGTGTACACAAGGTATACATATTAATAAACTTATATTTCTTTTTCTCTTGTTAATCTGTCTTCTTACTGGAGTCTGGGCCAAGAACTTAGAAGGGTAGGGAGAAAACTATTTTTTTCTCTCCTATCATTCTAATATTTAAAAAAAATCATCCTTTTCCAAGCTGAGGGTTTATCTGGCTTATGCTGTGGTGGCACGAGAATATGACCCTCGGGTCTTCGCCTACAGGTGCTCACTTGGTCACAGGCCCCAGGCCGTGCTCTGAGGTCCATTGCTATGGATGTGTCAAGGCTGGTCCCAGGCAGTGACTGAGCCTGAAGGGATACTAAGGCAGGTCCTTCCTGGGGGACATGGGACTCCTCTCTTTTACTTTTATGTAAGGACTTTTTTACCTTTTTACTTTTACTTAAAGACTTCCCTGAGGCCTTGTGGTACTTTCCCTAGACTGGATAGCAGTCAGGATACCGCCACCCAAACTCCCGCCCCTCTCTCCTTCACTTGGGGTCTGAACCGCAGCCTCCCCAGGGTGCTGCTGCCTCTTTTCTCACAGGGGCTTCCCCCATCGAAATGCCTGCACATTAATCCCGTCTTGGTTTCTGCTTCTCAGAGGACCCAAGTCAGATGGATTTGACGGCTGAAATTCTGTTTCATTGTATCTTGTGTTCTGGTAACAACTAACATTCCACATTTCCTCTAATACTTCAAAAGCGAGAAGCTGTGTGACTTCGTGATTTGGGCCCTTCAAATTCTTCGGTCAGTTCAGCTCATTGAGTTTTTTGTTTGTTTGTTTTTTTCATTCTAGAGAAGTAGTTTGGGCAATGATGTAAAATACACGTTTTGTTCAGTCGGAGCTCCCTAAAATAGAAATTGCATCCAAATGTTATTCATTTGCCAAATCTTGAAAATATTTCACATCTTTAGGGCAATTCTGATTCTTTGTTTCAGTTGGCACAGTAATCCGGAAAGAGGTAGAAAGCACCAGTTCTGATCTGAAAGGCGTAGGGAGGTAAAACTATCAATAAGACGAGGTTAAAGCTTATTTTGTAAACACGTTCTTGAGTAAATTTCTTATTCCACACAGAGGATGGTCCTGAACTTCGTGTTTCTCGACAGCACCGCAAAGTCTTTGAAGTGGATGCTGTCTGTCCCCAAGCAGCTGAAAACTCCTCATAATCTTAAAAAAAAAAAAAAAAAAAAATTTTAACGTTCATTTATTTTTGAGAGAATGAGAGAGACAGAGCGTGAGTGGGGGACGGGCAGAGAGAGAGGGGGAGACACGAATCTGAAGCAGGCTTCAGGCTCCTGGAGCTGGAGCACAGAGCCCAACGCGGGGCTCGAACCCACGAACCGCGAGATCATGACCTGAGCCTAAGTTGGATGCTTAACCGACTGAGCCACCCCGGCACCGCGGTCTCCTCATTTTTTGTTCCCAGGCCTCCAGGCTCCCATGTGTCCTACATCCCACCTGAAGGTCCAGCCCAATCTTTAATGTAATGTAATAGGGTACTTATTTTCAACACCAACTAAGAAGTAGTTTTGCAAATTCAAAAGTGAACCTCAAACTGATCAGGCCTCTGAATTGAACAGCTGGTTGAAAGAAAACATTGTCAGCAGAACAATAGAAACAGGCATGGGGATGCATTCAGCCAAGTCCAAACTATGAAAATTCTATAGGACAATCTTGTTCCTTCAAGACATTAAGTCCAAGGAGAAAGATAAGAAGGGGAGCATAAAAGTTAAACAAGGCTGTCCAGGTCTGGACTGCGTCATGAGTGGAGTTGTAGCAAAGAGAGTGAGCACGTGAGACAGAATCAGCTGGGGGCTGGATGGGGAGAGATGGTCCTTTTAACTCCCGGGTCTCCATGACAGCACAAGGAAGGCTCTGAAGGTCTTGACTGTGAGAGGGAGGAAGCTCCCTTCTTTGTTCCCGCATCCTTAGCTCCTGAATCCTCGACCCGATCTCCCCTCCAACTGTCTGGGGTTCAGGAAAAATGGCAAATTCTATAGACCATTGAGTGTGTGCACTGTTACCAGATGAATTCCTTTGACAAACGTTTTTGGGGAGCAGTACTGTGTGCAGAGCATGGGGCTAGGTGCAGGGCAAGTACAAGGTGGCTCCTGCCCGCCAGGGGCTTATGGTCCATCTGGCTGACAGCTTAGCAGAAAATGAACAGGCAAAACATCCTGGGAACGTGGTACATGAGTACTGGGCACGGCCAGGTCAGAGGCCTCTTGCAAAGAAGGCAGGACTTCGCGACGGAACGGGTAAAGGGTGGGAAGATGACAAGCAGGGGCCCTAAATCAAGCCTCTGTTTTCCAGGATGTCCAGAGAGTGTGGGGGAGCTTGGTGAGGAAGGATTCCCTCCTTGGGGTGATAAAAGTCCAAGGTAGAGAGTGGGCGGGGCTTTCCAGGAGCTGGGGAGGAACAGCTTCCCTGGTCACCTCCCTGTTAATCCATAAGCCCCACTAGAACACATGTGGAAGACAGACAGACAGACACACCTGAACAAGGAAAGAGGCAAAGCCCGAAGCATCTGGGTCACAGGATTTACAAAAGGATGAAGAGTACTTGTCTGTCTTCCTGCGCCAAGACCGAAACTTTCCCTCCAGGACAGGACAGGACAGGACACAGCACAGCCGAACCATGATATGTCCAATGCGAGAAAAGAAATCGTGCCTTCAAAGAAGCACCCGCAGCAATGCCTGAAAGCCAAAGCAATAGCAAGAACGTCATCATCTAGGGGTCAGAGGGACTCAGTGTGCAAAGCCAGGTCTGAAGTTATCGCTCCCTCCTGGTTTACCAGGTCTTGCTTCTCTCTTGGGGGGGGAGGTGGGACCCCCAGCGGCAGGAGAAGCAGGAGGCAAAGAGGGGATTCTGGGCTTGGGACTAACCTAGTTTTAGATTAGCACGGCTTGTTTGGACTTACCTGGTGTCACCAGGGACAGGGAATTTAAGGCTCCAGATGGGAGAGGCCCCCCCCCCACCCAGAGTGGTCACATGTAGGGTGTTGAAATGTTTCTGGGCAGTTTGGTCCTCCAGGATTGTATTTTCTCTGTTGGCCTGCAGGATGCAAGGGCCCTTAGCCTTTCTCTCCAGAGTTCTTAATTGCTCTGGAAAGCAGAGTTCTTAATTGCTCTGGAAAGCAGAAAGTACATGCTCACTGAGTAGTCAACTGGAACACAAAGGAAGTTCATCCCTGCTCACCCACTGTTCTCTTCGACTCTCACTCTCCAAGTGTCTTTCCCCAGTTCGACGCAGATCCCAGCAAACTGTGTTTTTTGTGTAAGTATTTGCCAAGAGAGCTGTCCTGCTGTTCGGCACCTTGGTTCACTTAGTGAATCATGGACATCCTTCCCTGTCCCACACATGTCTACTTCGTCTTTTTTAACAGTTGCGTAGAATTTCCTATGGTCTGCACTTAACACTTTGAAAATAATTTCTTAAAGAGACTGATTCCCTTTCTACCTGGTTTTGTCAATCTAATTAATTGGAAGAAACCCTAGTATGCAACGAAGCCATTCTATGTAATGAATAAACTGCCCACCTATGCATTTAAAACAGGTTCTGGCTATGCATCCTCGATGGGAGCTTTGTGGAAGTACTCACTGAGGCAGTTCCTGTGATCCATGGTTCAGGAGGAGCCATAGTTGACACAGAGATCCTGGGGTCATGCTGTGGGAGGAGATTAGATGGTCAATAAGGGCAGCTGCTGTCTCCCTGCCTGCCCAGTTCCCAGCCCTGCCACCGTTCCTAGTAGATATTTATTAAATACACGCATGTTCGGTAAATGTCCCTTTTCTAGAATTAACGAAAAGGGTGCCAGTCCTGGATCATCAGTAGATGCTAAAACCATGGGCAGAAAGCTTGTTGGGGAACAAGATATTCACATAGAGACTAAATGTCAACCCACATTTTTTCATCATGCAAATGCCATACAAATAAACTCATCCATTAACATCATCATCATCATCGTCATTTGCTAATCTTTGTTGACATTCTGGAGACTGGCTTGGGACTAACTAACTTGATTTCCTTTTATCTTGGCTGAAGAAAATTTTTACCTCCTTATGTGCGGTCGCCATGTTGTGTATTTTTTGTTTAAAGTTTTACTTATTTAAGTAATCTCTGCACCCACACAGGGCTCAAACTCACCACCCTAGGATCAAGAGTTGCATGTTCTTCCGACTGAGTCAGCCAGGAGCTCCACTCTTGTGTATATTTTAAGTTCTCAGTTCAGTCATGACCATGACCAAAATGGCCTTAATGTTCTAGTTCCCAGCTAGACTAATCTTAACATTAGCTCCTAACATCCCTTTCCTTAGAATACTTTTTAAAAGAAATTTGTAATTGTAAGTTCTTTCTATTTACAACCCACGGATGGTCATTCTCAGGGCCCTGGGAGCGATCTCTTTGACATGTAAACATCAAAGGAGATGGGGAGGCTTCAACGACAGAAGTATTTCTCATAGTTTTGGAGGTTGGAAGTCCATGATCAAGGTGCTGGCAAGTTTGGTCCTCCTGAGACCTCTCTCCTGGTCTCCCTCATGGCTGCCTTCTTGCTGTGTCCTCACAGGGGCCTTTCTCTGTGGGCACCCACTTCTGATTTCCCTTACCCTTCATATAAGACACCAGACCTATTGGATTGGGGCCCCACTCTTAAGACCTCATTCATTCTTAAGTACCTCCTTAAAGGCCCTGTCTCCAAATACCCTTACCCTGGGGGTTAGGGCTTCAACCTATGACTTTGTCATAGACTCTGTCCATTATAGAGACTGACTTTGATGGGAACTAATTAACAAACATAGATGGTCTAATTACAGACAAAAACATTTGCAAGCTCAGGAAATAACTCTACACATCCTGTTGATCAACCTCCAATACTTTCCACCACCTCTCCTACCTCTTAAAATGCCCCGTCCTTTGTTTCAGTGGAGTGGAGTTCAGGCTGAGCTCTGGCCTCCCTCCTCTATTACAGTAGCCTTCAATGAAGTCTTCCTTGCCTGTTCAACGCTGTCTAGTGCAACTTTTGCTTTGATAATGTGTATGTATAGAGGTACATGGGTTATCTCTCCTGTTAACATCCATGATAAGTTTCTACATTTCAAAACCATGTCGTCCTTCTGAAAGCTATCATGTTTGTTGCGCATGACTGTGCTTTTATTTAGCAGAAATTACCTTGTTCCTTCAGAGCTCTAAGGGAATTGTATTATGTCGATGCCAGAGTAATTTTAGTAGTATACTGTGTGTGCTTCCCCCCAATGTTTATAAGATAATTTTTTATTAATGTTTATTCATTTTTGAGAGACAGAGACAGAGCATGAACGGGGGAGGGTCAGAGAGAGAGGGAGACACAGAATCCGAAACAGGCTCCAGGCTCTGAGCTGTCAGCACAGAGCCCAACGGGGGGCTCAAACTCACAAACTCTGAGATCATGACCTGAGCCGAAGTCGGACGCTTAACCGACTGAGCCACCCAGGTGCCCCAAGATAATTTTTAAACGTACAGAAAAATAGATAGAATTTTATAGTGAACCCCAATATACTGACCCCCTAAGATTCTACAGTTAACAGTTCACTAAACATGCTTTATCACATATTATCTGCCTGCCCATCCTTCCCTTCTTTCATCAATGTACCCTATTTCTGATGCATTTCAGAGTGGCAGATATTACAAAATTTGCCCTGAATGTTTCAGCATGCATCTCAGTAACTAAAATTCTGGTCTGCCTTTGAATCTGCACTCAGTTTCCCCATGACATCTTGAACTTCTGAAGAGCAGGGCCTGTCTCTCTCATCCTCATGAAAAATCTTCACTTCCTTGGGGCGCCTGGGTGGCTCAGTCGGTTAAGCGTCCGACTTTGGCTCAGGTCATGATCTCACCTCCGTGAATTCGAGCCCCGCGTCGGGCTCTGTGCTGACAGTGCAGAGACTGGAGCCTGTTTCAGATTCTGTGTCTCCCTCTCTGTCTCTGACCCTCCCGCATTCATGCTCTGTCTCTCTCTGTCTCAAAAATAAATAAACGTTAAAAAAAATTTAAAAAAAAATCTTCACTTCCTAGATCATTTTCTAACATGTAGGTATTAATATTTATCCAATGAATGTTGCCGAATTTCCTTTAACGGAATGTATAAAGTCTTTAGTATTAGCGTTTAAACATTAAGGTTTTAAATTCAGTTACCCCTAACAGAAGTGAAGACATACTGGTTTCTATTCTCGCTAAGAGAATAAATGGCCACTAAGTTTCTCACTAAATGGCCACTATTGGAGCCACACCCCTTCCCCCAACATAAGTGCTATAGGAGGGAGAGCTCTGGTCTGGTAAAGGGGATCAGGAATCAAAACAGACTTTCATTGCTCTCCCATTTTTATTAGTGTTAGTCCTGTTCAGAACTGTCATCTCCAAAATGTTTTCAGGGTAAGGTATATTGACCAGGTTCCCATCTCAATTTTGGAGAACTCTAGGAACTGTGGCTCTGGAACTCAGCCAGAACATAGCAACCAAGTGTGCAAAAATCACAGGAGGGAATTACATGTTGTATAGGGTTGGATTTGGGCATGAGACAATAGTGAGGGATGAAGAACGGAGTTTATTTCACTTTCACGTAGGAGTGTGGAGGTTGCCCTGGGCTCTGATTATTCATCATGGAGTTGAGGATCTAAGACTCCTTTTGTCTTGTCCCATTAGCTTCAGTTTGTTTTTCTTTTTAATTAGTAATTAATTAGGAGAGAGAGATAGAGCATGAGCAGGGGAGGGGCAGAGAGAGAGGAAGACAGAGAATCCCAAGCAGGCTCTGCCTGGTCAGTACACAGAGCCCGATGCAGGGCTTGATCCCATGAACCACGGGAGCATGAACTGAGGCAAAGTCACGAGTTGGATGCTTCACCGACTATCCACCCAGGCGCCCCTCACCTTGCTTTTCATGTCACATTCCCAGATGGCTACCTGAGCTTGAGACATCTTGTCTATATTCTAGGCAGCCAGAAGGAGAGAAAGGAAGGGGGAAAGGACTTACATCAGATGTCTTTTGGGAGGATTTCTCACAATACTTTGTTTTAGGTCTTTGATGAGAGCCTGGTTAGATGACTATACCTATGTACAGGGAATCTTGGGGAAACAAGGTGTGAATCATGCAAGGTCCAGAGTCTAGCCACAAACCTGAGTTGTTAGAACCAAGAAAGAGTGGAAGCCAGATAATGGGTGGATACCAGCGCCTTACTTTTTTTTTTCTTTCTTCGAGAGCTAAGATCTAGGCACCTGTTTATTTCAGGTCCAGAGCAGAGAGTAGCAGGGGACTAGAAGTCAAATATCTTTGAGAACAAAGTTAGGGAAACAATGAGTCCAATCTTAGTTTCCTGCACAGGAGGAATTGTAGAGTTATAGAGGTTAGATCTTCAAATGGCTTGGAGGGTCAAGGGAGAAGGCTGCTTCTTAGCCCTGAGAAGTATATTTGGAGTGCGCCATTTTGGGGTGCTGGGTTCTTCTGCCCGCGACGGATAAAATGCCATACACCTGTAGCTTCCTTAGTGCTTTTGAGGCAGGGTCAGAACTCCTTTGGTTTTTAGAGAGCTGGAGGCAGACTTGTTCTGAGGACCAACTTCTGAGGACCAACAACGGGACCAAAAGGAATCAGGGAAACTTACGATGAGCAGGTTATCATCAATCGTTAATATCAACAATTAACTACAACAGAGTCATCATAATAAAATAGTAATTAATGCTGGAATATTGCCTTCAAGTTTCCTGAGCCTTTCCAATTTGATCTTCACAGTGTTTCTGTGTAGACACGATCCCCTCTTGCTGGCTTCTACGATTATGGAAGGGACATTGTGTAGAATGAGGCCAGGCTTCCGTCCTCCACTGAGGAAGGGGAAGGTAAGCCAATGGAGGACGGTACATGAGCACATTTGCTCCATAGCCAGGCCTTCGAGTGCAGCCTGCTCGCTGGCTCTCACACTGGTGTGCACCTTTGTACTGACTCCTGCCCGTCCCTTTGTCCAGATGATCTTTTTCTATCTGAACCAGCGGTCAAATTGCTTCAGGGCCCAGATAATGCCATCTTCCATCAAGTCTTCCCAGCCATTTCTGATGGAATTCGTTTCCTCTCTCCTATGTTCTAAAAGTTCGGGCTGCTGCCCGAATACCAGAATACCATTCTGTGTTCTAGGCAGGTATACATCTATACGGCTCTCACACCGGGTTGATTAGTTCTCTTCGGAAAGGGCACATGCTTGTTTGCCTTGACTCTCTAGGAGAAGAGTGACACATCCGAGATGTTCAGTGAATGTGTGAGGAACTCGTGTATTGACTTATTTGGGAGGTAGTGGGTGCTGAGGGTAGCATCTGAGGGTAGCCTGCTGTGAGGGATTCGACAAACGCATTCACTGTATGTCTTTCAGGTCTACAGTCCATGGCCCTAACCACCTCTCCCTTCTCCTGAGTCCCCCACCCCCATCCCCTCCACCCCACCATCCTTCCTTACTGAGTGTCCTCTTGATCTATAACTAACAAGCTATGTAAGAGTTCCTGCTCTTTCCTCGGAATCCTCATGTCTTGGGCAACCTTGGGTCTGAGTGGGAGAGAAGAGTCTTGGTCCTCTACTTTTCCTTGGAGCCTTTACTGGCAGCTTCCTCAGATGCCATGAGGCTCCTCTGACGGTGTCCTCAAAGTTCTGCAGGCTTTCCCTGACTCTTGTCTCAGTGTCCTCCCAGCTTCCACCTGTTGCCCACTTCCAAAGCCACCTGCATGTTTTGTCACACTTCCAGGTACACAAATCTGGTATAATCGCCTGTTGTGACTTGACAGACTTCCCCCAAATTTAGTGGCTTAGAATTCCAATAATGATGTATTATCTTACATAGTTTCTGTGGGTCAAGAATTCAGGAACACGATAGCTATCAGGTTCTGGCTCAGGGTCCCCCATAAGGCTGCAGTCCAAATGCTAACTGGAGTTGCAATGATCAGAGGGTTCGACTGGGGCGGTAGCATCTGCTTCCAAGCTGGATCACTCCTACGACTGTTGGCAGGAGGTCTCAGCTTCTCATCACAAGGAATTCTCCATAGAACTACTTGAGTGTCCTTAAGACATGAGAGCTGGCTTTCCCTAGAGTGAGAGAACCAAACGAGAATGGTGGACACTTCAATGTCTTCTGTGATCTGGACTTGGAAGTCATGTTTTAGTATTTCCATTATATCCTGAAAGTTGCAA
Source organism: Panthera pardus (assembly GCF_024362965.1). Classification (NCBI taxonomy): domain Eukaryota; kingdom Metazoa; phylum Chordata; class Mammalia; order Carnivora; family Felidae; genus Panthera; species Panthera pardus. The sequence continues at coordinate 16,937,536 of NW_026526732.1, read as the reverse complement.
TGTCATCCCTGTTGAGCGTGAGAGGAGCTTACATGGGAGCATGAATGCCAGGAGGCATTTTGTGGGCCAGCCTCCACCATTTCTTTACTGGGATCATCCTTGTCTTTGTGGATCTGGCCCTGTGGTCAGAGGGGGGCAGGACACAGCAGGAGCAGGACTCAGAATCCAGAAGGAATGCCTAAAACAGGAGTCATTTGGAGTGGGATTGGGATTGAGGAAAATATAAGGAAATTTTTTTTCCATGTACCCTGAACTAGTAGGGTCACATAGGGGATCAATAGAGAGTGCCTTAGTCACTCTAAGAGCTGGCAATTACCAGGACCCCCCAGTGGGATGAGAGACAACTCCCCGTGGTCAGGAGAGAAAGAGGAGGTGAAGCAATGGCTTCCAGTTGTTTCGATTATTATTGACATGACTTGAGGTCTGTTCTTCCCATCATCCTCAGGTCTTCAGTCGAGAAACAGTGTCTGTTGAAGGGCCTAGGGAAACTCTGCTTGGGGTTGGGCTCTTTTCCAGTCTCTGCACACCCGAGACCTTCTCCCATCTTCAGAGTTAGAGAATACCACAATTCAATCTCCTCAGAATTCCTGAGCTTCTCCTCACAACAACCAATGTATCTGGCCCTGTATTTTGTTCCAAAACAAAACATCCCAAACAAATATATTTCCTTTGTATTTTTTTATTTTTAATTTTTTAAATTAAAAAAAATTTTTAATAAGAAATTTATTGTCAAATTAGTTTCCATACAAAACCCAGTGCTCATCCCAACAGGTGCCCTCCTCAATACCCATCACTCACCCTCCCCTCCCTCCCACTCCCCATCAACCCTCAGTTTGTTCTCAGTTTTTTAAGAGTCTCTTATGCTTTGGCTATCTCCCTTTCTAACCTCTTTTTTTTTTTCTTCCCCTCCCCCATAGACTTCTGTTAAGTTTCTCAGGATCCACATAAGAGTGAAAACATATGGTATCTGTCTTTCTCTGTATGACTTATTTCACTTAATATAACACTCTCCAATTCCATCCATGTTGCTACAAAGGGCCATATTTCATTCTTTCTCATTGCCACGTAGTATTCCATTGTGTATATAAACCACAATTTCTTTATCTGTTTGTCAGTTGATGGACATTTAGGCTCTTTCCATAATTTGGTTATTGTTGAGAGTGCTGCTATAAACACTGGGGTACAAGTGCCCCTATGCATCAGCACTCCTGTATCCCTTGGGTAAATTCCTAGCAGTGCTATTGCTGGGTCATAGGGTAGCTCTATTTTTAATTTTTTGAGGAACCTCCACACTGGTTTCCAGAGTGGCTGCACCAGTTTGCATTCCCACCAACAGTGCAAGAGAGTTCCCGTTTCTCCACATCCTCTCCAGCATCTATAGTCTCCTGATTTGTTCATTTTAGCTACTCTGACTGGCGTGAGGTGATATCTGAGTGTGGTTTTGATTTGTATTTCCCTGATGAGGGGCGACGTTGAGCATCTTTTCATGTGCCTGTTGGCCATCTGGATGTTTTCTTTAGAGAAGTGTCTATTCATGTTTTCTGCCCATTTCTTCACTGGATTATTTGTTTTTCAGGTGTGGAGTTTGGTGAGCTCTTTATAGATTTTGGATATTAGCCCTTTGTCTGATATGTCATTTGCAAATATCTTTTCCCATTCCGTTGGTTGCCTTTTAGTTTTGTTGATTGTTTCCTTTGCTTTGCAGAAGCTTTTTATCTTCATGAGGTCCCAATAGTTCATTTTTGCTTTTAATTCCCTTGCCTTTGGGGATGTGTCAAGTAAGAAATTGCTGCGGCTGAGGTCAGAGAGGTTTTTTCCCCTTTTCTCCTCTAGGGTTTTGATGATTTCCTGTCTCACATTCAGGTCCTTCATCCATTTTGAGTTTGTTTTTGTGAATGGTGTAAGAAAGTGGTCTAGTTTCATCCTTCTGCATGTTGTGTCCAGTTCTCCCAGCACCATTTGTTAAAGAGACTGTCTTTTATCCATTGGATATTCTTTCCTGCTTTGTCAAAGATTAGTTGGCCATACTTTTGTGGGTCTAGTTCTGGGGTTTCTATTCTATTCCATTGGTCTATGTGTCTGTTTTTGTGCCATACATTTCCTTTGTATTAGGAGGATGTCCTTTGTTCTCAAAAACCTAAAGGAACTGATGTATCTGCTGAGGGAGACAGACAGTACAACTTGTGAAACTACTCTGGTCAAAGACTTTAAGACACAGAGGAAGGCATGCTTGATTCTCTCCAAGAGGGTAGTGAAGACTTCATGAGAGGTGCATCCTGGGGAGAAATAACATTTAACTAGGTGGGAAAATGGGGAAAGTGATTTCTGGAGAAAGAGATGATCACATACTAAAGAGCTTAGGGGCATCCATGATCTGAGAATCCTGAATAAGATCAGGATGCCTGGATCTTGAGTTATTGTGGAAGAAGATCTTATAGAGAAGAAAGGTATCAGGAGGATAGGTGGGAGATGTCTGGAATCATAGATGCTGCACAGAGAAAAATCCACAAATCATCCCAACAATAATCCATCTATCCATCTATCCATCCATCCATCCATCCATCCATCCATTTTTGCATTTCATAACATATATTTTCTCTCCTTACACCCCAACACAGCACAAAAGAGGTAGTTATTATTAGTTTTTAGTGGGGTGCAGAATAAGAAAATACTCTGGGACAGACCCAACGTTGTGTACAAGCTGCTTGCCCATCAGGTGTACATTCCGAGGGATTTCATGGTGCCTGAAGTATCAATGGCAGATAAGGATGACTTTTTTTTTTTTTTTCCATTTTTCACATTGGAGCATGTTTCCTTTAGATTAACAGTTTTTAAATGAATTTTTTTAAAATTTTGATATAGTAGGGGCACCTGGGTGGCTCAGTTGGTTAGGCAACCGACTTCGGCTCAGGTCATGATCTCACAGTTTGTGGGTTCAAGGCCCGCGTCGGGCTCTGTGCTGACAGGTCAGAGCCTGGAGCCTGCTTCAGGTTCTGTGTCTCCCCCTCTCTCCACCCCTCCCCTGCTCACACTCTGTGTCTGTCTCTCAATAATAAATAAACATCAAAAAATTAAAAAAAAAAAATTTTTGATATAACTATAAATTATGTGTATAAATTCATACAGTTATTGGAAATAATATAGAGGAGTCCCAGGTATTCTTTTTCTAGTTTCTCCCAAAGGTAACAGATTACAAACACTATGGGATATTGGCCCTGATACAATGCACATCTTATTTCAATTAAGGATGATATTTGGAGTCTTTGGCAGCCTCTATAGGTAGGTCACAGTGTAGGCCTTTAGGATTTGGAGCAGGACCCTGCCCTTACCTACAGATAACTGCCCTCCTTTTGAAAAACAAATCTTGGCCTGTGCTGGGCCTTAATGGGGGCTTGAACAGTGATCATAGGCCACCAAATCACCATGTGACCTGAACTGCCCATTATCAGTTTGGTGTTTTCTGACCCAACAAGCCATAAAGTTGGGCACACGCAGCAGCTTTCCATCATCAAATAGAAGTGGGACGTGCATGATCTGGCCTGATCAGGCCCTGAAGGCACACAGAAGTTATGCGAAGAAGTTGCCTGAAAGCCCATGGTCCCCACTCCTGCCACACTGCCTTCTCTCTCCCAGCCTGCGCCAAAGGTCTCATGGAAAGTTCCCTACTGTCAGTGGACAGAGGAAGAGAAGACGTGGGCCTGGTTTTCAGATGGTTATGTGAGATATGCAGGTGCCCCCTGAAGGTCACAGCTTCAGCATCACAGCCCTTCTCTGGAATATTCCTGAAGGACAATGGGTAAAGGAAATTTTCTTAGTGGGCAGAACTTGAGGCACTATACCAGGTTGTACACTTTGCCTGGAAGGAGAAATGGACAGATATGCAATTATATACCAATTTTTGGGCTGTGGCCAATGGTTTGGCTGGATGGCCAGGGATTGGAAAATCCAATTGGAAACTTGGTGACAAAGAGATTTGGGGGAGAGGTATGTGGAGAGAATTCTCTGAAAACACAAGGGTATTTGGGTGTCATGTGAATGCTCACCAAAGGGTGACCTCAGAACAGGAGGATTTTATTTTTATTTTATTATTTTTAATATCATTTACTGTCAAATTGGCTAACATACAGTGTGTGTAAAGTGTGCTCTTGGGCCAAAGCATAAGAGACTCTTAAAAACTGAGAACAAACTGAGGGTTGATGGGGGGTGGGAGCAAGGGGAGGGTGGGTGATGGGTATTGAGCAGGGCACCTGTTGGGATGAGCACTGGGTGTTGTATGGAAACCAATTTGACAATAAATTTCATATATTGAAAAAAAAAGTGTGTTCTTGGTTTTTGGGGTAGACTCCCGTGGTTCGTCGCTTACACACAACACCCAGTGCTCATCCCAAAGGACAGGAGGATTTTAATCAAATGGCTGGGATGACCCATTCTGTGAATATCAGTTAGCCTGTCTCCCCAGGCACCCCGCATTGCCCAGCGGGTTCATGAACAAAGCAGCTACGGTGGCAGGAATGGATGTTATGCGCTGGGCATTCCCCAAGGCTGACCTGGCTGTGCCCACTGCTGAGTGCCCAATCTGCCAGCAGCAGAGACTAACACTGAGCCGTGACATGGCTCCCTTCCTCAGGGCGATGAGCCAGCTGGCATGCGGATCCCACTGGAACACTTCCATCATGGAAAGGTGCAGCATTCTTGTTTTTGAAATAGATACTTACACCGTGGATATCGATTTGCCTTCTTTGCATGGTGTGCTTTTGCCAAAACTGCCGTCCATGGACTTGTATACTTCCTTATCCACTCTCACTGCGTTCCATGCGCTCTTGCTTCTGATCAAGGAACTCACTTCACAGGAGACAAAATGTGGCAATGGGCCCACGCTCCTGGAATCCACTGGTCTTACCATGTTCTCCATTCCGAAGCAGCCGGCTTGGGAGGATGGTAGAATGGCCTTTTAAAAACTGAGTTACAGTGCCAGCTAGGTGGCAATCCCTTATGGGGCTGGGGCGAGGTCCTCCCGAAGGCTGTGTATGCTGTGATCCCACTCCTCTCCCTGGGCTTAAACCCTGGACCCTCTCCTCTTAGCTCCTGGATGGAGTTCTCTTACCGGTGGTGCCTCACATGGAGCCACCATGCTGCTCCCACCAAGTGGGAGTAATGCCCTTGACAGGTGCGCCTACCCCTCTCCTCCCCCAAGGAATCTGTGCTGAGTCAGGCTGGCTTTTCTAAAACTCTTTAGCATCGGGGTGTTTGGGTGGCTCTGTCAGTTAAGCATCTGACTCGGTTTCTCCTCAGGTCAGGATCTCACAGTTTGTGAGATACAGTCCCGCGTCGGGGTCCTCCTCCCTGACAGTGTGCAGCCTGCTTGGGATTCTCTCTCCCTCTCTCTCTGCCCCTCCCCTGCTCTCGCTCTCTCTCTCTCTCTCTCAAAATAAATAAACTTAAAAACAAGCAAAACACAGAGGCTAATACATCACATGCAATTAACAAAAACAAAAACAAACAAAAAAACCAACAAAAAACCCAACCCTCTAGCATCAAGAGGTCTTAAGACTTAGCTTCCCACCCTGCACTCCCATCCTTGTCCTCTCGCTCCCATCTCCTGGAAGTACTTCTTTTTCTGTTTTTAACGGTTAGTTAATTACTAACCGTTGAGAGAGACAGAGAGAGAGAGAGAGAGAGAGAGAGAGAGAGAGAGAGAGAGAGAGAACACGAGCCCGAGAGCAGGGGAGGGGCAGAGAGTGTGCGAGACAGAGAACCCCAAGCCAGCTCCAAACAGACACTTCCACACTGAAGCAGGAAACTGAGGGTTTCCTCAGTTTCCAGCGCAGAGCTCGGGTTGGGGCTGAGGGTGGGGGTGGGGGGACGGGTGCGAGAACTCAGGACTCGTGAGATCATGACCTGAGCCAGAAATCATGACAGAGATCAGGACCTGAGCTACGCAGGCGCCCTGGCTGGCAGTACTTTTCGACCAAGTTCCCTTTTCTCCATCTTTTTTTTTCTCCATCTTCTTTTTTAAAAAAAAATTTTTAATGTTTTATTTATTTTTGAGACAGAGAGACAGAGCATTTGCAGGGGAGGGGCAGAGAGAGGGGAGGGGCAGAGAGAGGGGAGGGGCAGAGAGAGGGGAGGGGCAGAGAGAGGGGAGGGGCAGAGAGAGGGGAGGGGCAGAGAGAGGGGAGGGGCAGAGAGAGAGGGAGACAGAATCCGCAGCAGGCTCCAGCCTCTGAGCTGTCTGCACAGAGCCCCGCGTCGGGCTCGAAGTCACGAACCGTGAGATCATGACCTGAGCCAAAGTCGGACGCTCAACCGACTGAGCCACCCAGGCGCCCCCCCTTTTCTCCATCTTCTGGTCCAGAGACGCCAGGGCAGAAGAGGCTGAGGAAGGCTGCTAAGCAGGTGACTGGCTCCGCCCACAGGAACCTCTACTCCTCCCACACCCATATTAGGGCAAGCTGCACTCGCCCCACCCTCCGAGCACGTAGGAAGTCGGGACTTTTTAATTAAGAATGCCACTTTTCTCCAGCTTGGAGCTGGTAGAGGATACCCGTCCGCCCTGCTGTGCTCTTCACGCCGCCCCGCCGCTGCCGACCATGGCTCGTCCTGGGGGCACCACTCTCCGTCTTTGTCTCCTGCTCCGGTTTCTGCTAACAGACAGTGTTTCAGCGCCTCGTGGCTGTGAGTTCAGAGGTAGAACCTGGGCGGGGGGCAGTGCGGCGGTCGGGAGGAGCTTTAAGACTTGGAAGGAGTTGCGGTGTGCCCCGAGGGCTTCTGGAGCCTTCTCGCCGGGGGGCGCTCCGTCCCACTCCTCAATTATTCCCCGGCCGGCTTGTTCCGCGTCCGCGGCGTCTGCGGGTGGCGGGTTCCCGGGACCCGGAGAGGTAACTGTAAATGGGCAGTTTCCTCCGAAAGCGCTGCTGCGGCCGGGTGGCCCCGGTGGTGGCGGGACAGCAGAGCCGGAGCAGGGGGAGGGAAAGACGGCCTTCTCGCGGAGCCTAAGCCTGAGTCTCAGGTCCTGAGCCCCGGGCTTTGGGCAGGACGGAGGGCGATCCCTCAGCGAAGGAACTGCCAGATAAACCTGCCCCGCGACGCGGCTCACACCACTCTGCCCGCACGAGTCACCATTCCCGTTACCGGAGCACTTGGACTTCTCGGTTCACCGCCCCCCCCCCCCCCCCGCGTCCGGCTCCAGAAGCTCTTCCACCAGCCACGTCCCAGCACCTCCCAGCTCAGAGTGGGCAGGTCTGTATCCTATGGCCAGAGACCTCCTGGCTACCAGACCCCTGGACCTCACCGGCAGCCTCTTACTCCGTGTGACTTTCCCTGCTGCAAGTGGCATTGCCTGGCTCCAACACTGTAAAGGTCTCTTCCCGATATTCCAATGGGGATGTCACAAAGTGCACAGAGCACCTTTTCCTAACACAATATCTCTATGTCACAGCTTCTACAGGGTCCTATGACCGAGGAAGCAGGCTCAGCCACACTCATTCATCCAGGGATTGTTAGGGCCGCTTCCCTGCTACAAAAGCACTGTCGGTTAGTTACAGCAGAGACCTGGGAAATATTTAATAGATGCAGAAAATCTTTGCACCGGGCTGGCATTTAAGTGAAAATAGAAGAGGGCTCCTTCGTGCCCTTGCATTCAGAGAGGTTTTGATGTTGGTACTCATCTCTCTCACTGCATCCAGGATAAGTACTTTTTAAACATTCTATTTGGAGAGAAGAGAAGGCCGTGTAAGAGTACTGTACTTGAATTTCCTTGCAACCTAGCCCCCTACCCACAAGTAATTCAACTGCAAAGATTTTTCACTCCCGGGACAAATGTGGGGGATGTGAAAGGACCACACGGTGATGTGGGTACCTGAGCCAAATGATGTCGCTGTGAACAGGGGCTGGGAGAGGTGTCTTTTCATTATCTGGGGCACCCCCTGCCCTGCACCAGTTCAATAACAGGGACCCCTGAGGACGCTTTCGATCCCTGTGGACGGTGTCAACTCACACAGTAGGTTTACGCAGTGAAAATGTCCGGGTGATCTCTGCTCCCCAGGGTCTCTGCACCCCTGTAAATGACCACATGACTCTTTGGGGAAGGCCAGCAGGAAGCATTGCTCTTGCTGTTGACCTGAAGGGTCCCTCCTGATTGGAACCTGGCTTCTGCTTCTAGTAAAGAGTTGCAGTTCTGAGAGGCGGCTCCGTTCTGGAACCTGGGCAGAGGATCCAGACTCTCTGTGGGGTCACTGCTTTCAACTTCCTCCTCATCCATCTTGGGGATTGGTCTTTGTTTTTATTGTTTAACTCCAGCAGTCTTCGGGTTGGCTGTCCAACTACTTTGCCTTTACAGTCATGTGTTCTGTGAGCCAGAGGGATGGACAGCTTTCTGTGGGTCAGGCCGCTGGCTGCTTTCCAGCGTCTGGGATCATTCCAGGATCATTTCAATCCTTGCCGCCTCCCTGCTTCGGACAGTTGAGCACCTATACCTCAAATCTATTATATCAGGACTTCCCACCGCCAATACCACTGGGAGCCTATTTCTGCAACACCGTCCCATTACCGCCAAGCTTCTGCCTTCAGAGATAGCCATCACTAAGCTTCTTTTGTTTTCATTTCTTTAGAGAGAGAGACAGCGCAAATGGGGGAGGGGCAGAGAGAGAAGAGAGACAGAGAAGGAGAGAGAAGGAATCCCATGCAGGCTCTGCACTGTCCGTGCAAAGCCCGATGCAGGGCTCGAGCCACAAACTGGGAGATCATGACCTGAGCCAAAGTTGCACACTTAACTGACTGAGCCACCCAGGCGCCCTGCCATTACTAAGCTTCTTCAGGATTTTGGTGCCTTCTCACCATGCATTGTTTTTTGGTTTCTGTTTTTTGAATTTTATTAAAATCCAAGCTAACATATGGCGTAATAATGGTTTCAGGAGTAGAATTTAGGGATTCATCAATTACATGTAACACCCATGCTTGTCCCAACAGGTGCCCTCCTTAATGCCCACCACCCATTCGGCCCATCCCCCCACCCATTACCCCTCCAGCAACCCTCAGTTTCTTCTCTGTATTTCAGAGTCTCTTATGGTTTGCCTCCCTCTCTGTTTGTATCTTATTTTTCGTTCCCTTCCCCTATGTCCACCTGTTGTGTTTCTTAACTTTCCACATATGCGTGAAATCATACGATATTTCTTTCTCTGACTGACTTATTTTGCTTAGCATGATATGCTCTAGTTCCATCCACATGGCTGCAAATGGCAAGATTTCATTCCTTTTGATCACCAAGTAATATCCCATTGTGTATTTATACTAGATCTTCTTTATCCGTTTGTCACTCGGTGGACGTTTGGGCCCATCCCATAATTTGGCTATTGTGGATAGTGCTGCTAAAACACTGGGGTGCATGTGCCCCTTAAAATCAGCATTTTGGTATCCTTTGGAGCGGTACCTAGTAGTGCAACTAAGGGGTCATAGGCTAGTTATACTTTTAATTTTTTGAGGAACTTCCATATTGTTTTCCCTAGTGGCTGCACCAGTTTGCAGTCCCAGCAGCAGTGAAAAAGGCTTTACCTTCCTCCACATCCTTGCCAATAGCTGATGTTTCCCGAGTTGATCATTTTCGCCATTCTGACTGGCGTGAGGTGGTATCTCATTGTGGTTTTGACTTGTACTTCCCTGATGATGTGTGATGTTGAGCATCTTTTCATGTGCCTGTTGGCCATCTGGATGACTTCTTTGGAAAAGTGTCTGTTCGTGTCTTTTACCTCTTTCTTCACTGGATTATTTGTTTTTTGGGTGTTGAGTTTGATAAGTTCTTGATAGATTTTGGATAGTAACCCTTTATCGGATATCTCATTTGCAAATATCTTCTCTCGTTCCGTCCATGGACTTTTAGTTTTGTTGAATGTGCGGAAGGAAACGGACCTCATCTTGATTAGGTCCCAGTAGTTCATGTTTGCTTTTGTGTTCCTTGCCTCCAGAGACATGTCAGGTAAGAAGTTTTTGCAGCCGAGGTCAAAGAGATTGTAGCCTGTTTTCTCCTCTAGGATTTGGATGGTTTCCTGTCCTACATTTAGGTGTTTTTTTTTAATCCATTTTGAGTTTATTTTGTGTATGATGTAAGAAAGTGGCCCAGGTTTGTTCTTCTGCATGGGCTGTCCAGTTTTCCTAACACCATTTGCTGAAGAGAGTTAATTCCCACTGGGTAGTCTTCCCTGCTTTGTCAAAGATTAGTTGGCCAAATGTTTGTGGGTCTATTTCTGGGTTTTCTGTTCCGTTCCTTTGATCTATGTGTCTGTTTTTGTGCCCGTACCATACTGTCTTGATGATTACAGCTTTGTAATACAGCTTAGAGTCTGGAATTGTGATGCCTCCAGCTTTGGTGTTCCCTTTCAACAGTACTTTGGATATTCGGGTCATTTCTGGTTCCCTGCAAATTTTGGAAGTGTTTATTCTAGCTCTGTGAAGAATGCTGGTGTCCGTTTGACAGGGATTGCATTGAATATGCAGATGGCTTTGGGTAGTGTTGACATTATAGCAATATTTCCTCTTTCAATCCACGAGCATGGGCTGTTTTTTACTTCTTTGTCCTCTTGAATTTCTCTCCGAGATTTCTGTACTTTGCAGCATATAGATCTTTCACCTCTTTGGTGAATTCATTCCTAGGTATTTTATGGTTTTCAGTACCATGGGGTTGATTCCTTGATTTCTCTTTCTGCTGCTTCATTATTGGTGTAGACAAATGCCACAGATTTCTGTACGTTGACTTATATCCTGCAACTTTGCTGAATTCATGTATCAGTCATAGCAGGTTTTTGGTGGAGTCTTTTGGGTTTTCCACATAGAGTATCATGTCATCTAGGAAGCATGAAAGTTTGACTTCTTCCTTGCTGATTTGAATGCCTTTTATTTCTTTTTGTTGTCTGATTGTTGAGGCTAGGACTCCCAACGCTATGTTGAACAACGGTGGTGACAGCGGGCATCCCTGTCATGTTCCTGACCTTAGGGGAAAGTTCTCGGTTTTTCCCCCTTGAGGATGATATTAGCGGTGGGTGTTTCCTACCTGGCCTTTGCGATCTTGGGGTATGTTCCTTCTATCCGTCCTTTCTTGTGGGTTTTCATCAAGAAGGATACTGTATCTTGTCAAATGCTTTTTCTGTATCTATTGAGAGGATCGTGTTCTTGTTCTTTCTTTTATTAATGTGAGGCATCATGTTGATTGATTTGTGGATATTGAAGCAGCCTTGCATCCCAGGAATAAATTCCACTTGATCGTGGTGAGTACTTCTTTTAATGGATTGTTGGCATGGGTTGGCTAGTAACTTGTTGAGAATTTTTGCATCCATGTTCATCGGGGAAATGGCTCTGTAGTTCTCCTTCTCAGTGGGACCATGCATTTTTTATGAGTTTTTTTGAGAGTCCTCCAGACCGCTCCGTGAGCATAGTCGATGGGCATATTTTTGGTTTTGTTTTGGCATTTCTTACTACATTTGTTCTGTCATATGCACTTCTCCGGGCCTTTTTAATCCCTTACCACTATGTGTCATGGAATTCCTGATATTCTAGTCTGTGCCGTGTGGACCATCCTTCTTTCCAAGCCTCCAAGGCCCATCCTAATGGTAGATTATCACCATGACCAGGCCTGTGCTAAATGCTGGGACCCAGGATTGCAAATGTCTCTTCCCTGACTTTGGATTGCCCCGCCCTGACTCAGCTCCTCAGGAGTAGGCCCCCTCACTGTCTCTCATCTTATTAAAAAAATTTTTTTAATGTTTATTTTTATTTAATAATTTAATTTTATAATTTTATTTAGTAATAATTTTATTTAATACTTTAATGTTTAATGTTTGTTTATTTTTGAGAGAGAGAGAGAGAGAGACAGAGCATGAGTGGAGGAGGGGCAGAGAGAGGGAGACACAGAATCCAAAGCAGGCTCCAGGCTCTGGGCTGTCAGCACAGAGCCCGACGCGGGGCTCGAACTCACGAGCCGTGAGATCATGACCTGAGCTGAAGTCGGACGCTCCGCTGACTGAGCCACCCCGGCGCCCCTCATCTTCTTAGAGACACTGGGATAGATCCTGACCATCAGCCGGCATGTAGACCTCTTCTTCCCATGGCCAGCGTAGCACGTGCCTGAATTGATTAGAGACTGAGTGATGCTGGATATCAGCCTGGTAGACACAGGGAACATGTCCATGGCTGTATGGTTTCTGGTCAGGCAGAGGAACCCCGATCCTTGGTCCTTTTCCAAGAAGGGAAGTGCGCCAGCCTTTAATTGTTAGGGGGGAGGGGCTGTGCAGGGGCCGCCTTTGCTCTGCTAGGCCAGCCCTGCAGAGATACAATGACTGTCACATGGATGGGAGAGGGACGCCTCTGGGTCTGTTCTTCCAACCCCAACCCTAACTTATGTTTTCATTTGCAGATGCTCTTTCTCCTGCCTTTGAATTCCCCATCACACCAAAGCCCAATCCTGGACAACCATGGTGTGAGATTCGAGGCAAGGTCAACGGAAACACGTTTCTGTATTATGCGTGTGGGAACAAGAAGGTCGAAGTCTTTGGTCCTCTGGGGAGGAATGTGAATGACATAGTGTTTTGGGAGAGACAGACCGAAACTCTGAAAGACCTGGCAGAAGAGCTCAAGAAGAAACTACTTGACTGGAAAGCAGCGGATTTTACACACAGTGGTAAGTCGGAAAGGCCCAGGGCAGAAGTAGAACAGTTTGCAGGGCCAGGGACCTATTGTGTTCATGTACAACTTAGACATGGGTCCCACACACGTGGCCCAGCAGCCAGGGCAGTCAAGAGGGACAGAACCAAGGAGGGTGAAGGGGAGCTGAGGAGTGGACAGCGGGTGGGACAAGGGATCGGTCAAGACCAGAGGCTGACTTCATTCCCATGGTGGGGGTGGGGGGCAGATTCTCTCTCCCTGCAGGGCAGGATGGTGTGTGTGCGTGGGGACAACGGACGCACCAGCGGATCCTGGGAGTTTCACATCAATGAACAGATATCCTACTTCTTTAACTCAGAGAGTAGAAATTGGACACTTCATCCTAGAGGCCGACAGATAAAGGCCTCATGGGAGAGTGACAGAGATTTGACCAATACCCTCATGAAGATCTCAGTTGGAGACTGTAACAAGTGGCTTGAGCGAATATTGGTGCACTGGGATGAACTGTGGGAGACAACAGGTAACTCAGAAGACTGGATGAAGTTGTTCTCTTGAAATCGGGCCTACCTTCTCCACTGTAGTGTGCGTGTGTGTGTGTGTGTGAGAGAGAGAGAGAGTGAGAGAGAGAGAGAGAGAGAGAGAGAAACAGAGACAGAGAAGGTGATCCATCCATGGTGAATATCTTTAGGGGAGAGTAATGGCCCTAGATATGTTCTAGCGTCCTTCCTTTCCCTTCTCATCTCCTGAAATCTCTTCCTTGCTGCATGTCCTTCAGTTTTCTGGGATTTCTTGGATTCCCTCCTGGCCCCAAACATGAGGGTGTCAGTCTGATTCCAGAGACTCCTTCTCGCTCTTCCCTTTTCTGAGAATCATTGATCTTCTCATCTCATCTTGTCTCTGGCCGGGGATCATTCCTGGCCACGTGCACTGTTAGCTCCAGAGAGGGGGTCAACTGTCACCACCCTCGTGCTCCGTGACCACCTCTTCTGCCACAGCAGGAGTGACCAGCTATGTTGGAACCCGGGCTTCCCCGTTTAGCTGTGCGAGGTCCTTCGGGACGGGTCCCGTGTCTTTCCTCGGTTCCCACCCCAGAACCTGTCACAGCCGCTGCCACAATGTAGAGTGACAGAAAGCATCTGCGGTGTGGGATCATCTGCGGCAGGAGGAGCGGAGGGGGTATCTCTTCGGATTTAAGTCTGAAACAGGATTTGGGGTCTGAAACCCTCTTGTGTTTCCATCTCAGCCCCGCCAGGCTCGCAGCAAGTCACGGCCCGGTCCGGGGCCACGACCCTCAGACCCATCACCTGGATCCTCCCTGTGATTCTCAGCTGCTTAATCATAATTGGCATCCAAGGTAGAGTCTTTTAGAGTGACAGGTACTGAGAGCAGATGGAGCGGGAGGGGAGGGGCAAATGGCCTGGTGTGAGGACAGGGACAGGTGACTCCCCCGCCCGACCCTGCCCACTCACTGAACCTTGTCATCACAGAAGTGAGACGAGGTGATGAGTTCCCCTGTCAGTTGTTAGCAGTAACGTGGACAAGCGCAGCCCTGAGTTGTCCTAAGGCCTCACTGTTAAGGCCGCTGGGAAAGGGGAGGGGCCCCCCCAATGCATAAGGCCTGTTGACGCTAAGGAGATCTAGCAAGGTCAGGCCTGACGCAGACCTGATTCTAGGTTGGAGAGAGTCAATTTGGCCCAGTGCGGGTGGTGTGCGGGGAGAGGGACACACAGCTTGGGCAGTACTCACAGTGGAGCACGAGAGGCGTGGTGGCTCCACGTGATGTCTCAGGGGGGGCGACTCCATCCAGGGGCCTACGAGGAGAGGCACCAGTGTCTGTTCCGGGGGAGGGAGTGGGAAGGCCGGGCAGAGGCAACTCCAAAGCCTGCAGTTGAGCGCTGTGTTCCCCCAGACAGTGGCTTGGGTCTTAGCATGTGAGGCAGAAAGTGAACAGTAGAGACTGTGCATGGCAAGATGTAGAAGTGTGGGAAATCCGGCTCAGGCTGCTGCAAGGCACTGGCAGCTCGCTTCCTGCAGACCTCAGATCCGGAGCCACTGAGCACCCCTGCTTGGAGCAGAGCTGACCCGGGAGACGGGGGGGACAGAGCTGGCCCGGGAGATGGGGGAGCAGAGCTGACCCGGGAGATGGGGGAGCAGAGCTGACCCGGGAGATGGGGGGACAGAGCTGACCCGGGAGATGGGGGAGCAGAGCTGACCCTGGAGATGGGGGGCTGAATTGCTGGGGGTGCTCACAGCTGAGCCAGACCAGGAATGGACGGGATGGGGGAAGGAGCATCATGCTAAGGGCTCTGAGTGCTGCTAGCTGGGAGGCTGGGAGGGAAGGGAGAGGAAAGGATCTTTGCTTCAAAATTTCGCAAGGTTAGAGATATCAAGTGCAGGCCCCTGTCTGCTGTCAGATCCCTCACCAGGTCCTCTAGGACTGCCCATCAGAGGCAGAATTAGAACCTGAGTCAAGTGGGCAGAATGATTTGTTACTTCCTGAGCCCAAACCCTTGGTAACAGCACCTGGGGATGACTCAGTGATTTGTTTTCAGAGGGAGGAGGTTTGTAAAGGCGGTTGGACCCAGGGCTGGGGAGATGGCTGGAGGGAAATACATGTCCCTCAATGAGGGCTGGACTGGGTGCGGGGGTAGGTGGGGAAGGGCAGCCCCAGGACAACTGGCCCAGGAATTTCTCAGCCACGAGACCAACACCTGTTCTTTTCTCAAGGCTGCTGATTATACCAGGAAGCTCCTGAGAGTGTCGTCCTGCTTAGCGATTCTGTTTTGCTAGGCTACCTTTGGATCACTTGCTGTTCGTTTTTGGACCAGACTTTAAGAATCCAGCGACATCACCAACTTCCAGCTATTACAAAGCCATAATTATCAAGACAGTATGGTACTGGCACAAAAACAGACACTCAGATCAATGAAAGAGAATAGAAAACCCAGAAATGGACCCACAAACGTATGGCTAACTAATGAGCAGGAGAGAATATCCAATGGAATAAAGACAGTCTCTTCCCAGTGGTGCTAGTAACACTGGGCTGCAATGTGCAGAAAAACGAACCTGGACCAGTTTCTCACACCAGACACAAAAATAAACTCAAAGTGGATGAAAGACCTCAATGTAAGACAGGAAGCCGTCAAAATCCTTGAGGAGAAAGCAGGCCAAAACCTCTTTGATCTTGGCCGCAGCAACTTCTTACTCAACACGTCTCCAGAGGCATGGGATACAAAAGTAAAACTGAACTTTGGGGCCTCATCAAATAAAAAGCTTCTGCACAGCAAAGGAAACAATCAGCAAAACTAAATGGCAGCCAATGGAATGGGAGAAGATATTTGCAAATGACATATCACATAAAGGGTTAGTATCCAAAATCTATAAAGAATTTATCAAACTCAACACCGAAAACACAAATAATCCAGTGAGGAAATGGGCAAAAGGCATGAATAGGCACTTCTCCAAAGAAGACATCCAGATGGCCAACTGACACATGAAAAAATGCTCCACATCACTCATCATCAGGGAAATACAAATCAAAACCATGATGAGATACCACCTCACACCTGTCAGAATGGCTAACGTTAACAACTCAGGCAATGACAGATGTTGGTGAGGATGCGGAGAAACAGGATCTCTTTTGCACTGCTGGTGGGAATGCAAAGTGGTGCAGCCACTCTGGAAAACATTATGGAGGTTCCTCCAAAAACTAAAAATAGGTATATATATCTATATATATCTATACACACACACACACACACACACACACACACACACACAAACACACACACAATGCAGTATTACTCAGCAATCGAAAAGATTGAAATCTTGCCATTTGCCACCACGTGGATGGAACTAGAGGGTATTATGCTAAGCGAAATTAGAGAAAGACAAATATATGACTTTACTCATATGAGGACTTGAAGATACAAAACAGATGAACACAACGGAAGGGAAGCAAAAATAATATAAAAACAGCGATGGGAACAAAACATTAAGAGACTCTTAAATGTGGAGAACAAACAGAGGGTTACTGTGGGAGCTGTAGGAGGAGGGATAGGCTAAATGGCTAAGGGGCATTAATATGATAACGAACTTGAATGTAAATCTTAAAAAAATGAAAAAAACAGGGGCGCCTGGGTGGCTCAGTCAGTTAAGCGGCCAACTTCGGCTCAGGTCATGATCTCGCGGTCCGTGAGTTCAAGCCCCGCGTCAGGCTCTGTGCTGACTGCTCAGAGCCTGGAGCCTGTTTCGGATTCTGTGTCTCCCTCTCTCTCTGACCCTCCCCCGCTCCTGCTCTGTCTCTCTCTGTCTCAAAAATAAATAAACGTTTAAAAAAAAAATGAAAAAACCAAAAAGAATCCAGAGAAATCGGACCACATGGTGCAGCACATGTAACATCCATGTCCATTCATGCATCTGGGGAATGCACTTTTATTTAGCACTTTTTCTTAGTATGTTATTTCATTTTCTTTTGAGACTAAGTGATAGAATTATTTTATTTATTTATTTTTAAATGTTTCTTTACTTGTGAGAGAGAGCATGCACGGGGGAGGGGCAGAGAGACACAGGGAGAGAGAGGATCTGAGGCAGCCTCCACGCTGACAGCAGAGAGCCCGTCGTGGGGCTGGAACTCACGAACCCTGAGATCATGACCTGAGCCAGAGTCGGACACTTAACTGACTGAACCACCCAGGCGCCCCAAAGTGATGGAATTCTTGCTCTGAAATGTTTAAATGCTTGACTAAGGAATCTCAACAAAGAGAACGTTTTCCATCTCGTCCTTTGGTTGTGGAATATGAGATTCTTCTATGCACTTTGGCCTTGTTCTTGCAGACACTTGTGCCAAAAAATATCGTTTGAAGTTATGGAAACTCAGGGATTTTTTTCTGATAAATGACCTCATTGACGTCTAAAGAGAACAATATATATGTGATAATTCTCTTCAGTAATTTCTATGTAAATATATTTAAATAAAATATCACTGTAATAAAAATGGTAGTTAACTCGGAATTTGTGTTTTATCCCATAAAGAACTCCTTGCTCTTCCTCACTTTGTGGGGTAAATTAACTGGTGATTCTGCTAGATTTCTTGTGGAAGCAGAGAATTTAAGGCTCACTCCAAAATCACATTTCAAGGAGCCATCTGTGGGTCTCAGTGCAAACAATGCAAATCCAACATGCCAACTGCAAACAAACATTTGAATATGAAGTCATCGAGAATCTTTCTGATTTCCCCTGATCCCCCATCTACAGGAGTGACTCTCCTGTTGTCTCTCCCCACTGAGTCACCTCCTTCAGTGCACAGTGAATCTTCCTGGCAGAAACAGATCTGCTTCTAAAAATTAAGTTATTCTTCCATGAGCAAAGGATTGGTATCCAGAATGTGTAAAGAGCTCCTACAGATACATAAGTCATTCTAAGAGTTGTGCAAGAGCTTAGAGTAAGTTCCAGATGATAAATAAGCCTATGAAATCATTGAACACATCCTCAATAATCAAGATAACACAAATAACAATGGGATGCCCCACATAGGCATCAAACGGACAAAATTTTATTCTATTATTGGTTTACTTTTTGACAACATCCTAAATATATCTATAGCAAGTGGTGGACAGGAAGTAGACTAACACGAGTTCTCTTAGGTGTTGGTAGGAGTATAAATGGAATCACTCATTTGCCCCCTATTTCACCACGTCCAGACAGTAGTTGATGTTCAGCCCACTGCACGGCAATCCCAGTGTTCCTTCCAGGCTGGAAAACACGGAGACCCAAAAGCGTGGAGATGTATGTGTTTTCGCTGTGGTGTTATGTGCCGTAGCAACCGTTAGCAATAGGATATCCGAGTGAAGTACAACATATACACCATGTTAAGAGATTTGTTTCTCTCTGCTTAAGACTAAATAATCGGAAGTACTTTCCAAAGTGATACAAAGACGGACCCGAACACCAGGGGAACGCAGCTTTCAAATGTATATTTGAGGACATCTGGCTGACATCCCCTAACAGTGGCCTCGTGAATCTAAATCTCTCTACCACGTGTAAAAATTAAAGCAATCAACCAAAAAGGCACATAAAACTCTGTAACCCCCATTTTCAGCACACCCAGGAAATGGAAAATGCCTAAGTCCATCCCTGTCTGTGACCATGATGGAGGCTGTTGGAACAACTGGAAGCAGAGTCTGAGGACGAGGCGGTGGTCAGGGGCCCTGACTCAGTATGGGATGATCCGTGGTGATGCGGGAGAATGTCCCGGTGGGTGGGAAACACATCCCAAAGTGTGTGGCATCAGGGGACATCACGAAAAGCGGGAGGACATTGGTGTGACCGCTTACTGTCATACGGTTCAGGAAGAGAAGCGTCTGTACAGACTCGCAACTTCTTTATAGTTCAGGCCTGTTTCAGAAATTTTTATCGTTACAAAAAATGGGAATTTAAGAAACACTCGTGTTTCAGAATTTGATGTGACAAGGTAAGTGACTCGGAACACAGCCTGGTCATTTTTTCAAGGCGGGTCCTCCCTCTTTGTTCCCTTCGGACTCTGTGCTCCGGCCTTCGGCAGCTTCTGTCTCCTCCACGTCCTCAGCATGGCCAGCCCAGGGCCTCGTGGACAGGAAAGCCACTAAGTCCCGGATCGGAGCTGTGCACACTGATCTCTACGGAGCCCGACCCTCACTTTGGTGCAGGAGAGGGCAGGCAACTGAATCAGCTCTTTTGCAGTGAGATCGCCCTCCAAGCCGTGTATGTGTGTGTGTCTGTGTGTGTGTGTGTGGGGGGTGCATGTGTGCATGCATGCACGTGTATGTATGTGCGTTTGTGTATGTGTGTACATGCGTGTGCCCAAATACTTTCCTGCTCCAAACTCATTGCATAGAACTATGAATCAAAAAAAAAAAAAAAAAAAAAAAAAAAAAAAAAAAAAGAACTATGAGTCATTGGCTGGGTGGTTTCCTAAACTCTTCAAGCAGGAATGAAATAAGACATTAGTGGGAAATGATGCAATAATCCAGCGCTTTCTCCTGCTGAGGGTGCCCCCCCCCCCCGGTCTCCTAATTCAGGTGTTAGCCCTGCCTGCCCTGAAGGCCAGGGCTGGGGTCTCTCTTGCTGTGAAGGATGGGCAGCCCTCCTTAACATCTCTGTCACTGGAGTCTCTTTGGGTAGGTGGAAATAGAGCCCTAACCAAGATTCAGAACTCTATCAGATTCAAGAGGTGAAGACTTTCCCCTTCATCACCACATTGGTGTGAATTGTGAATTTTAAGTTATTTATTTGTGAATCACTATCTAGATTTATGTATTCATTTATTAAGTTTATGCATTTATTTTGAGAGAAAGAGAGAAAAAGTATGAGTGGGGGAGGGGCAAAAGAGAATCCCAAGCTGGCTCCACACTGTCAGCAGCTGAGCCCGACGTGGTGCTGGAATGCACAAACTGTGAGATCATGACATATGCCGAAGTCAGATGCTTAACCGACTGAGCCACCCAGGTGCCCCAATTTTAAGTTATTTAAATGTTGGTTTAATGGCTGCATGATTGAGACAGTATGAAAGCGAAGGTGCTAAAGAAGGCTAAAGCTAACATGTGGAAACGTCAGGTAGAAGGTGAAATCAGATCATAGTATAGATGGGTTTGGCACCTCACTGGTAAGGAAACATGGCAATATAAATTCTTCCCTCAGGTGCCCCAAACTTTTCCCCATTGCTTGCCTGCAAGTCTGGCTGCAAGGGCAAAAAATCTGCTAGAAAACATAGATGATAAGACAGCTAACTGCTGTTCATCCAGATTGAATTAAGACTTGTGCATTTGCAGGGCGCCTGGGTGGCTCAGTCGGTTAAGCGTCCGACTTCAGCTCAGGTCGTGATCACGGTTCTTGGGTTCAAGCCTCGCATCAGGCTCTGTGCTGACAGCTCAGAGCCTAGAGCCTGCTTCGGATTCTTTGTCTCTCTCTCTCTTTGCCCCTTGTCCACTTACACTCTGTCCTTCTTGCTCTCAAAAATCAATAAACATTAAAAAAAAAGAAAAATAATGAGACAAGGAATATGATAATGATATTAATAAACATATTTATATAATACTAATATAATTATATATTGATTATATATAATTACAGATAATATAAAGGGGACAATCCAACAAGGAGATATAACAATTGTAAACATTTATGCACCCCAATGGGTGCACACAAATACATAAAACAGTTAATAACAAATATTAAAGAACTATTAGATAATAACAGAATAATAGTAGGGGACTTTAACACCCTACTCACATCAAGTGACAGGTCATCTAAACAGAAAATGAATGAAGAAATGATGGCTTTGAATGACGCTGCACCAGATGTATTTAATAGTATATTCAGAACACTCTATCCTAAAACAGCAGAATGCACATTCTTTTCAAGTACACATGGAACATTCTCCAGAATAGATAACATATTAGCCCACAAATCAAGACTCAACAAATTCAAGAAGATTGAAGTCATAGCATGCATCTTTTTTTTGAATTTTGTTTTTAAATTTACATGCAAATTAGCATACAGTGCAACAATGATTCCAGGAGTAGATTCCTTAGTGCCCCTGACCCATTTAGCCCATCCCCCCTCCCACAACCCCTCCAGCAACCCTCAGTTTGTTCTCCATATTTATGAGTCTCTTCTGTCTTGCTCCCGTTCCTGTTTTTATATTATTTTTATTTCCCTTCCCTTATGTTCATCTGTTTTGTCTCCTGAAGTCCTCATATGAGTGAAGTCATATGATTTTTGTGTTTCTCTAATTTCACTTAGCATAATACCCTCCCTTGAGTGTCTCGTCCTCCAAACGACACAGCGTTGCCTTTCCTGAATATGCGCCTAGTGAATCCGCCCAGAACTAATTTCCTAAATATCTGTTAAATCACAGAGTTTGCTCTATTCCCTATGCTCTTGAGTAGAGACAGGTTCAGCACACTAGTACAGGCTTCATCCACTTTCCCACAGCCTTAGGACCGTGAAGACGATGGTCACTTGGAATTCATTTTTCTACATGGGGACTGCGTAGAGTAGGAGGTCTTAGTCTATTTTCTCCTTGAATGGGAAAAGGTGTCTGTGGATCGAGCAGAATGCGAGTCTGGGGGTCTCCCCATCCTGCTACCAGGCTAAGACCTCCCCAGCAGTCAGGGACCACTGGTCCCCTATGTCCCCCCCATTGTGCCCACAATACCGGCTGCCCGCCTAGACACCAAGCAAGGACGTGTTCGGGTTTCCATGTGGGGATGGCCAGAGTGATCATGGTGATAACCTGAGGCGATGGGTGTGAAAACCATAGAGGCAGGGACGGTCTGCTCCCCCATCTCCCGGGTCAGCTCTGCCCCCCAATCTCCCGGGTCAGCTCTGCCCCCCCCATTTCCTGGGTCAGCTCGGGCCCCCATCTCCCGGGTCAGCTCTGCCCCCCCATCTCCTGGGTCAGCTCTGCTCCCCCATCTCCTGGGTCAGCTCTGCCCCCCCATCTCCTGGGTCAGCTCTGCTCCCCCATCTCCCGGGTCAGCTCTGCCCCTCTATCTCCCGGGTCAGCTCTGCCTCCCCCATCTCCCGGGTCAGCTCTGCTCCCCCATCTCCCGGGTCAGCTCTGCCCCCCAATCTCCCGGGTCAGCTCTGCTCCCCCGTCTCCCAGATCAGCTCTGCCCCCCCGTCTCCTGGGTCAGCTCTGCCCCCCCATCTCCTGGGTCAGCTCTCCCCCCCCATCTCCTGGGTCAGCTCTGCCCCCCCATCTCGCGGGTCAGCTCCGCTCCCCCATCTCCCAGGTCAGCTCTGCCCCCCCATCTCCCGGGTCAGCTCTGCTCCCCCGTCTCCTGGGTCAGCTCTCCCCCCCATCTCCTGGGTCAGCACTGCTCCCCCATCTCCCGGGTCAGCTCTGCCCCCACATCTCCCGGGCCAGCTCTGTCCCCCCGTCTCCCGGGTCAGCTCTGCCCCCCCGTCTCCCGGGTCAGCTCTGCTCCCCCGTCTCCTGGGTCAGCTCTCCCCCCCATCTCCTGGGTCAGCTCTGCTCCCCCATCTCCCGGGTCAGCTCTGCCCCACATCTCCCGGGTCAGCTCTGCCCCCACATCTCCCGGGCCAGCTCTGTCCCCCCCGTCTCCCGGGTCAGCTCTGCTCCAAGCAGGGGTGCTCAGTGGCTCCGGATCTGAGGTCTGCAGGAAGCGAGCTGCCAGTGCCTTGCAGCAGCCTGAGCCGGATTTCCCACACTTCTACATCTTGCCATGCACAGTCTCTACTGTTCACTTTCTGCCTCACATGCTAAGACCCAAGCCACTGTCTGGGGGAACACAGCGCTCAACTGCAGGCTTTGGAGTTGCCTCTACCCGGCCTTCCCACTCCCTCCCCCGGAACAGACACTGGTGCCTCTCCTCGTAGGCCCCTGGATGGAGTCGCCTCCCCTGAGACATCACGTGGAGCCACCACGCCTCTCGTGCTCCAATGTGAGTACTGCCCAAGCTGTGTGTCCCTCTCCCCGCACACCACCCGCACTGGGCCAAATTGACTCTCTCCAACCTAGAATCAGGTCTGCGTCAGGCCTGACCTTGCTAGATCTCCTTAGCGTCAACAGGCCTTATGCATTGGGGGGCCCCTCCCCTTTCCCAGCGGCCTTAACAGTGAGGCCTTAGGACAACTCAGGGCTGCGCTTGTCCACGTTACTGCTAACAACTGACAGGGGAACTCATCACCTCGTCTCACTTCTGTGATGACAAGGTTCAGTGAGTGGGCAGGGTCGGGCGGGGGAGTCACCTGTCCCTGTCCTCACACCAGGCCATTTGCCCCTCCCCTCCCGCTCCATCTGCTCTCAGTACCTGTCACTCTAAAAGACTCTACCTTGGATGCCAATTATGATTAAGCAGCTGAGAATCACAGGGAGGATCCAGGTGATGGGTCTGAGGGCCCCGGACCGGGCCGTGACTTGCTGCGAGCCTGGCGGGGCTGAGATGGAAACACAAGAGGGTTTCAGACCCCAAATCCTGTTTCAGACTTAAATCCGAAGAGATACCCCCTCCGCTCCTCCTGCCGCAGATGATCCCACACCGCAGATGCTTTCTGTCTCTCTACATTGTGGCAGCGGCTGTGACAGGTTCTGGGGTGGGAACCGAGGAAAGACACGGGACCCGTCCCGAAGGACCTCGCACAGCTAAAGGGGGAAGCACGGGTTCCAACATAACTGGTCACTCCTGCTGTGGCAGAAGAGGTGGTCACGGAGCACGAGGGTGGTGACAGTTGACCCCCTCTCTGGAGCTAACAGTGCACGTGGCCAGGAACGATCCCCGGCCAGAGACAAGACAAGATGAGAAGATCAATGATTCTCAGAAAAGGGAAGAGCGAGAAGGAGTCTCTGGAATCAGACTGACACCCTCATGTTTGGGGCCAGGAGGGAATCCAAGAAATCCCAGAAAACTGAAGGACATGCAGCAAGGAAGAGATTTCAGGAGATGAGAAGGGAAAGGAAGGACGCTAGAACATATCTAGGGCCATTACTCTCCCCTAAAGAAATTCACCATGGATGGATCACCTTCTCTGTCTCTGTTTCTGTCTCTCTCTCTCTCTCTCTCTCTCACACACACACACACACACACACACGCACACTACAGTGGAGAAGGTAGGCCCGATTTCAAGAGAACAACTTCATCCAGTCTTCTGAGTTACCTGTTGTCTCCCACAGTTCATCCCAGTGCACCAATATTCGCTCAAGCCACTTGTTACAGTCTCCAACTGAGATCTTCATGAGGGTATTGGTCAAATCTCTGTCACTCTCCCATGAGGCCTTTATCTGTCGGCCTCTAGGACGAAGTGTCCAATTTCCACTCTCTGAGTTAAAGAAGTAGGATATCTGTTCATTGATGTGAAACTCCCAGGATCCGCTGGTGCGTCCGTTGTCCCCACGCACACACACCATCCTGCCCTGCAGGGAGAGAGAATCTGTCCCCCACCCCCACCATGGGAATGAAGTCAGCTTCTGGTCTTGACCGATCCCTTGTCCCACACGCTGTCCACTCCTCGGCTCCCCTTCACCCTTCTTGGTCCAGTTCTGTCCCTCTTGACTGCCCTGGCTGCTGAGCCACGTGTGTGGGACCCATGTCTGAGTTGTACATGAACACAATAGGTGCCTGGCCCTACAAACTGTTCTACTTCTGCCCTGGGCCTTTCCGACTTACCACTGGGTGTAAAATCCGCTGCTTTCCAGTCAAGTAGTTTCTTCTTGAGCTCTTCTGCCAGGTCTTTCAGAGTTTCGGTCTGTCTCTCCCAAAACACTATGTCATTCACATTCCTCCCCAGAGGACCAAAGACTTCGACCTTCTTGTTCCCACACACATAATACAGAAACGTGTTTCTGTTGACCTTGCCTCGAATCTCACACCATGGTTGTCCAGGATTGGGCTTTGGTGTGATGGGGAATTCAAAGGCAGGAGAAAGAGCATCTGCAAATGAAAACGTAAGTTAGGGTTGGGGTTGGAAGAACAGACCCAGAGGCGTCCCTCTCCCATCCATGTGACAGTCATTGTATCTCTGCAGGGCTGGCCTAGCAGAGCAAAGGCGGCCCCTGCACAGCCCCTCCCCCCTAACAATTAAAGGCTGGCGCACTTCCCTTCTTGGAAAAGGACCAAGGATCGGGGTTCCTCTGCCTGACCAGAAACCATACAGCCATGGACATGTTCCCTGTGTCTACCAGGCTGATATCCAGCATCACTCAGTCTCTAATCAATTCAGGCACGTGCTACGCTGGCCATGGGAAGAAGAGGTCTACATGCCGGCTGATGGTCAGGATCTATCCCAGTGTCTCTAAGAAGATGAGGGGCGCCGGGGTGGCTCAGTCAGCGGAGCGTCCGACTTCAGCTCAGGTCATGATCTCACGGCTCGTGAGTTCGAGCCCCGCGTCGGGCTCTGTGCCGACAGCCCAGAGCCTGGAGCCTGCTTTGGATTCTGTGTCTCCCTCTCTCTGCCCCTCCTCCACTCATGCTCTGTCTCTCTCTCTCTCTCTCTCAAAAATAAACAAACATTAAACATTAAAGTATTAAATAAAATTATTACTAAATAAAATTATAAAATTAAATTATTAAATAAAAATAAACATTAAAAAAATTTTTTTAATAAGATGAGAGACAGTGAGGGGGCCTACTCCTGAGGAGCTGAGTCAGGGCGGGGCAATCCAAAGTCAGGGAAGAGACATTTGCAATCCTGGGTCCCAGCATTTAGCACAGGCCTGGTCATGGTGATAATCTACCATTAGGATGGGCCTTGGAGGCTTGGAAAGAAGGATGGTCCACACGGCACAGACTAGAATATCAGGAATTCCATGACACATAGTGGTAAGGGATTAAAAAGGCCCGGAGAAGTGCATATGACAGAACAAATGTAGTAAGAAATGCCAAAACAAAACCAAAAATATGCCCATCGACTATGCTCACGGAGCGGTCTGGAGGACTCTCAAAAAAACTCATAAAAAATGCATGGTCCCACTGAGAAGGAGAACTACAGAGCCATTTCCCCGATGAACATGGATGCAAAAATTCTCAACAAGTTACTAGCAAACCCATGCCAACAATCCATTAAAAGAAGTACTCACCACGATCAAGTGGAATTTATTCCTGGGATGCAAGGCTGCTTCAATATCCACAAATCAATCAACATGATGCCTCACATTAATAAAAGAAAGAACAAGAACACGATCCTCTCAATAGATACAGAAAAAGCATTTGACAAGATACAGTATCCTTCTTGATGAAAACCCACAAGAAAGGACGGATAGAAGGAACATACCCCAAGATCACGAAAGCCAGGTAGGAAACACCCACCGCTAATATCATCCTCAAGGGGGAAAAACAGAGAGCTTTCCCCCTAAGGTCAGAAACATGACAGGGATGCCCGCTGTCACCACCGTTGTTCAACATAGCGTTGGGAGTCCTAGCCTCAACAATCAGACAACAGAAAGAAATAAAAGGCATTCAAATCAGCAAGGAAGAAGTCAAACTTTCATGCTTCCTAGATGACATGATAGTCTATGTGGAAAACCCAAAAGACTCCACCAAAAACCTGCTACGACTGATACATGAATTCAGCTAAGTTGCAGGATATAAATCAATGTACAGAAATCTGTGGCATTTGTCTACACCAATAATGAAGCAGCAGAAAGAGAAATCAAGGAATCAACCCCATGGTACTGAAAACCATAAAATACCTAGGAATGAATTCACCAAAGAAGTAAAAGATCTATATGCTGCGAAGTACAGAAATCTCGGAAAGAAATTCAAGAGGACAAAGAAATAGAAAAACATCCCATGCTCATGGATTGAAAGAGGAAATATTGCTATAATGTCAACACTACCCAAAGCCATCTGCATATTCAATGCAATCCCTGTCAAACGGACACCAGCATTCTTCACAGAGCTAGAATAAACAATTCCAAAATTTGCAGGGAACCAGAAATGACCCGAATATCCAAAGTAATGTTGAAAGGGAACACCAAAGCTGAAGGCATCACAATTCCAGACTCTAAGCTGTATTACAAAGCTGTAATCATCAAGACAGTATGGTACGGGCACAATAACAGACACATAGATCAAAGGAACATAATAGAACACCCAGAAATAGACCCACAAACATATGGCCAACTAATCTTTGACAAAGCAGGGAAGACTATCCAGTGGGAATTAACTCTCTTCAGCAAATGGTGTTAGGAAAACTGGACAGCCCATGCAGAAGAACAAACCTGGGCCACTTTCTTACATCATACACAAAATAAACTCAAAATGGATTAAAAAAAAACACCTAAATGTAGGACAGGAAACCATCCAAATCCTAGAGGAGAAAACAGGCTACAATCTCTTTGACCTCGGCTGCAAAAACTTCTTACCTGACATGTCTCTGGAGGCAAGGAACACAAAAGCAAACATGAACTACTGGGACCTAATCAAGATGAGGTCCGTTTCCTTCCGCACATTCAACAAAACTAAAAGTCCATGGACGGAACGAGAGAAGATATTTGCAAATGAGATATCCGATAAAGGGTTACTATCCAAAATCTATCAAGAACTTATCAAACTCAACACCCAAAAAACAAATAATCCAGTGAAGAAAGAGGTAAAAGACACGAACAGACACTTTTCCAAAGAAGTCATCCAGATGGCCAACAGGCACATGAAAAGATGCTCAACATCACACATCATCAGGGAAGTACAAGTCAAAACCACAATGAGATACCACCTCACGCCAGTCAGAATGGCGAAAATGATCAACTCGGGAAACATCAGCTATTGGCAAGGATGTGGAGGAAGGTAAAGCCTTTTTCACTGCTGCTGGGACTGCAAACTGGTGCAGCCACTAGGGAAAACAATATGGAAGTTCCTCAAAAAATTAAAAGTATAACTAGCCTATGACCCCTTAGTTGCACTACTAGGTACCGCTCCAAAGGATACCAAAATGCTGATTTTAAGGGGCACATGCACCCCAGTGTTTTAGCAGCACTATCCACAATAGCCAAATTATGGGATGGGCCCAAACGTCCATCGAGTGACAAACGGATAAAGAAGATCTAGTATAAATACACAATGGAATATTACTTGGTGATCAAAAGGAATGAAATCTTGCCATTTGCAGCCATGTGGATGGAACTAGAGCATATCATGCTAAGCAAAATAAGTCAGTCAGAGAAAGAAATATCGTATGATTTCACGCATATGTGGAAAGTTAAGAAACACAACAGGTGGACATAGGGGAAGGGAACGAAAAATAAGATACAAACAGAGAGGGAGGCAAACCATAAGAGACTCTGAAATACAGAGAAGAAACTGAGGGTTGCTGGAGGGGTAATGGGTGGGGGGATGGGCCGAATGGGTGGTGGGCATTAAGGAGGGCACCTGTTGGGACAAGCATGGGTGTTACATGTAATTGATGAATCCCTAAATTCTACTCCTGAAACCATTATTACGCCATATGTTAGCTTGGATTTTAATAAAATTCAAAAAACAGAAACCAAAAAACAATGCATGGTGAGAAGGCACCAAAATCCTGAAGAAGCTTAGTAATGGCAGGGCCCTGGGTGGCTCAGTCAGTTAAGTGTGCAACTTTGGCTCAGGTCATGATCTCCTAGTTTGTGGCTCGAGCCTGCATGGGATTCCTTCTCTCTCCTTCTCTGTCTCTCTTCTCTCTCTGCCCCTCCCCCATTTGCGCTGTCTCTCTCTCTCTCTCTCTCTCTCTCTCTCTCTCTAAAGAAATTAAAACAAAAGAAGCTTAGTGATGGCTATCTTTGAAGGCAGAAGCTTGGCGGTAATGGGACGGTGTTGCAGAAATAGGCTCCCAGTGGTATTGGCGGTGGGAAGTCCTGATATAATAGATTTGAGGTATAGGTGCTCAACTGTCCGAAGCAGGGAGGCGGCAAGGATTGAAATGATCCTGGAATGATCCTAGACGCTGGAAAGCAGCCAGCGGCCTGACCCACAGAAAGCTGTCCATCCCTCTGGCTCACAGAACACATGACTGTAAAGGCAAAGTAGTTGGACAGCCAACCCGAAGACTGCTGGAGTTAAACAATAAAAACAAAGACCAATCCCCAAGATGGATGAGGAGGAAGCTGAAAGCAGTGACCCCACAGAGAGTCTGGATCCTCTGCCCAGGTTCCAGAACGGAGCCGCCTCTCAGAACTGCAACTCTTTACTAGAAGCAGAAGCCAGGTTCCAATCAGGAGGGACCCTTCAGGTCAACAGCAAGAGCAATGCTTCCTGCTGGCCTTCCCCAAAGAGTCATGTGGTCATTTACAGGGGTGCAGAGACCCTGGGGAGCAGAGACCACCCGGACATTTTCACTGCGTAAACCTACTGTGTGAGTTGACACCGTCCACAGGGATCGAAAGCGTCCTCAGGGGCCCCTGTTATTGAACTGGTGCAGGGCAGGGGGTGCCCCAGATAATGAAAAGACACCTCTCCCAGCCCCTGTTCACAGCGACATCATTTGGCTGGTACCCATATCACCATGTGGTCCTTTCACATCCCCCACATTTGTCCCGGGAGTGAAAAATCTTTGCAGTTGAATTACTTGTGGGTAGGGGGCTAGGTTGCAAGGAAATTCAAGTACAGTACTCTTACACGGCCTTCTCTTCTCTCCAAATAGAATGTTTAAAAAGTACTTATCCTGGATGCAGTGAGAGAGATGAGTACCAACATCAAAACCTCTCTGAATGCAAGGGTACGAAGGAGCCCTCTTCTATTTTCACTTAAATGCCAGCCCGGTGCAAAGATTTTCTGCATCTATTAAATATTTCCCAGGTCTCTGCTGTAACTAACCGACAGTGCTCTTGTAGCAGGGACGCCGCCATAACAATCCCTGGATGAAGGAATGTGGCTTAACCGGCCTCTTAGGTCACATAACCCTATAGAAGGTGTGACGCAGAGGTATTGTGTTAGGAAAACGTGCTCTGTGCACTCTGTGACATCCCCATTGGAATATGGGAAAGAGACCCTTACTGTGGCCAAGCGAGGCAATGCCATTTGCAGCAGGGAAAATCACACGGAATAAGAGGCTGGAGGTGGTCCAGGGCCTGGTAGCCGGGAGGTTTCCGACTCTGAACTGAGATGTGGCTGGCGAATTAGGGCGGTGGCGCTGCGTGTGCCTTGAACTACTGCCCCCATGTGCTGGGTAGGCCAAGGGAGGACAGCAGTGGGGACGGTAGCCCATGAGGTAAGAGTTGTGTGAGCGGCCAGAGTCGGGGATTTCCTGGGTCCAGACCCTGTGGGATCGCGGTCCGTCCAGCCCGAGTCCTGGGCCGCAGGGGCTCGGGCTCAGGCTCCCCAAGCGGCCGGCGCCGGGTGGCAGCGCCCGCAGACCTCCCGCCGCGGCCCCGCTTCCTGCCCTGCGCTCCTCGCCCCCAGCGTCAGGCAGCACTTAGTTGCCCAAGTCGCCTCTTTCCGTCGCGGAGGATGTGACCCGCCCCGCGGACTCCGCCGAGCCGAACAGGAGGCCGCGGCGGGGACGTGAGAGGGCGGCGCGGCGGCGCTTCCCCGCGACCAGTGTCCCAAAGCTCTGGCCGGACTCACCTGTCTTCTCCCGCGCCGCGCCCAGGAACTCACCTCCGCCTCGCGCCCCGCAGGCGCAGTCGGACAGCAGAAACAGGACCAGGAGGCCAAGTCCGAAGTTGGTGGCCGCAATGAGCGCCATCTCGACCCGGAGCCCCGGGACGAGCCCAGTGCGGCGGAGCCGCGTGTGCACCGGGCGGGAGCGCCGGGAGAGCTGAGTTACTACCCTGCAGCGCGGAACCTTGGCTTTGCCCCGCCCCACGCTCCCTCCCTCACCTGGCTGGGCTGGACCTCTGCGCGCGCACGCGTCCGGAAAAATTGGGCAAGGGTTCTTGAAGTTTGCAGATTCCCAGTGCTGTTCTATTTAATGAGCAGACTCTTCTTGCTGATCCACACTGGACCTAGGGCGTGAGGAATACAAATGGCATTAAAAAAAATAATTCAAAAAATGCTAAATGTGATCAAACCACGTAAAATTTACCACCTTTCTTATTTTTAGTTTACATTCAGTTGTAAGCCCCTCAGCTTTTAATGTTGGCTCTGCAATGGACCTAGCCTACAACCAGATCAGACCTTTTATTTTAAATCTTTTTCATTTTACTATTTTTAATCTTTTTCATTTTAAGGGTGTCTTTTTTTTTTTTTAATGTTTATTTATTTTTGAGGCAGAGAGAGACACAGCATGAGCAGGGAAGGGGCAGAGAGAGAGGGAGACACAATGTGAAGCAGGCTCCAGGCTCTGAGCTGTCAGCACAGAGCCCGACGCGGGGCTCGAACTCACGAACTGTGAGATAGTGACCTGAGCGAAGTAGGACGCTTTACCGACTGAGCCACCCAGGCGTGAAGACAATGTATATGCATTGGATTCTTTTCTAAATCTTACCTGAGAATTTCTAATTGGAGAGTTTAATAGTTTACCTTTTATTGTGATTACTAATACAGTAGGAGGTATCTCAGCCGTCACATTTTTCATTTATTATGCTTTAAAAAATTCCCTCTCCATATCTGCATTCTTTTTACTGTCCTGAGTTTTCTTCTGCTAGTTTGAACATTATACGTTCTATTTTTCTTAGAATCATTACCTTTAACCTTTGATCCATACTAATGTTTATTTACATTTATTTATCATTGCTTTTGTTCATCCCAAAAAACAAAATATTTAGCATGTTTTCACATCTCTTGTGTGTTTTTCCTCCCATCCCATTTCCCTGATATTACCCAGATTTTCATTTCGGAGTTGTTGCTATACTTTTTCTTCTCTGTGATATAAATTTCCCTCACCCTTCCCGCCCTTTTTTAAGGCAACAGTAATCTTTAACAAATTAACAATTAAAAATTGTTTTTAAACAAAATTTTAACCATCTTTAACAAATTAAAATTTCAGTAAAATTGGTTACTCATTCTCCTTATTTCTCTTGTTACATCTCCTGGATGTGTTTCTCTTACTATTGGAATACTTTATCCAAAAGATATTTTCAAGTTGGATCTTTCCGGGAAAAATATTTCTTAGGCTTTGTATATTCAAGCCTTTTTTTTTTTTTTTTTAATTTTTAAATGTTTATTATTTTTGAGAGAGAGAGAGAGAGCTAGAGCACAAGTGGGGGAGGGGCAGAGAGAGGGGGAGACACAGAATCTGAAGAAGGCTCCAGGCTCTGAGCTGTTGGCACAGAGCAAGACATGGGGCTCCAACTCAGACTGCAAGATGACCTGAGCGGAAGTCGGCTGCTTAACCAACTGAGCCCCCTGGGCTTGCCTGTTCAAAACTATTTTTAATACACCATGGTATTCAGAATTCTGAAGATTTCCCCCAACTTTTATGTTCCTTGGTTCTCAATTAAATGTTAATTTAGGTACTGTTATGCAGGGGCCTTGCGGATGTAATTAAAGTGACTACTCCCTTGACCTTAAGATAGGGAGATTATTCTAGGTCACCTGAGTGGGCCCAGTTAATCACATGAGCCCTTCAAAATGAAGGACTTTCTCAGACTGAAGGCAAGAGGGATGTGGCAGAGAAGTAGTTGAGAGATTTGGTGCCCTGTTGCCGGCTCCTAGGTGAAGGGAGCCATATGCAAGGCAGAGGCCCTACAGGGGTTAAGGAGGGCCTCCAGCTGGCAGGCAGCAAAGAAGAGGGACTCTCAGTCCAGAGACTCAAGAAATGGGATTTTGTCAGCAATCTGAATAAGCAGATTCCTCCTAGTGTCTCTGGCTGAGCCCAGCTGGCCGATGCCTTGACTGTGGCTTTGTGAAGCCCAGAGCGATGCCTTGATTGTGGCTTTCTGAAGTCCAGAGCAGAGAAACTGAGCCAGTTGAGACATCGCACGTACTTAGCTGTGTGATGAGAAACACGTGTTGATTTAAGCAGCTAGTTTGCGGTGATGTGTTATGGCTGCAGTAAAAAACTAATACATAGACTCTCCTACCTGAGTGAGAACTTGACGGGATATAAAATCCTAGGCCCAAAGCCCCTTTTCTCCCACACTTGAGATATCATACCCCTTGGTCCTCCTGCAGCCAGGATGGCTGTTGAGAAGATTGCTGCTGATCTCGTTCCTTCTTACCTTTATAGTTTCCGAGGGCTCCCTTGCGGGAGGGAGCCAGAAGACTGCTCATTTGTCACCTCCATCTGGTTGAGTTTGTACCACACTAGGTTGCCAGCTGCAGCTTCGTGGAGTTGGAGGAAGATTTTAAACACTTTTTCAACCAACAGATAGACAGATGTGCTGATGGGTATGACAAGTTCATTGCGTTTTCTTTCGTTCAGGTGCTACTAGTTTTCCTCCCCTCCACCTCTTATAAAAATCAAATTTGTTGAGATCTAATTTAGAGGCAATCCTCTCCTCCTTTTCGAACACACTTCTCTTTGGAAGTGTATGAGAAGCATGTAGACATTTGGCCAAATTATAAGGCACGTTCTCAGGCTATGGAAGCCAAAACAGATGAATGATATTACACCAGCTATGAATCCTTTTAGCAACCTGTAAATTCTACAGAGAATCATATTTCCAAGCAGCACTATCTTCGGGTTTGCAGAAGGGAAAAAAAGCAAATGATTTTTTTCAGTGAACACACTTTAGCTAATAGACAAAGTGAGTGTGGGAGCTAGATTATGTCACTTTCACTTAGGATCAATTTTATATTGTATAAATTTCATAAAATCAGCTCACATAATGCTAGATATATTATGATAGCTAATAAAGTATCCAACCCCCTTTCGTCATTGGAAGCACTTATATTAATTCTAGGCTTTGAAAGATAAATAGCCACACTGTAAAATGACAGCACTTTTAAAAACTGAACTCAGGGGCCCTTGGATGGCTCAGTGGGTTAAGCGGCTGACTTTGGCTCAGGTCACGATCTCACGGTTTGTGGGTTCGAGCCCCACGTTGGACTCTGTGCTGACAGCTCAGAGCCTGGAGCCTGCTTCGGTTTCTGTGTCTCCCTCTCTCTCTGCCCCTCCCCCACTCGCATTCTGTCTCTCAAAAATGAATAAAAATGTAAAAAAAAAAAAAACGAACTCAGCTGAATTAATCAGATATTGCTAGATATTTTTAGGACTCTAACAAGCTTAATGAATTATTTGATTTTATTTTAACATTTATTTATTTTAAAATTTACTGAACATAGATTTGTCTACTTTTGGCTTCCTTTTACAGAGGAACTAAAGACATTTGTGTCTAGGCATGTCCTGTGCCACCCCAAAAATTTTACTATGAGAAAGCATGCATTTCTAAAAATTGTAAAAAGTATTTATAAATCTGCCAATCCACTAGGAATGCTAGGAAAGAGACAGTCCACAACTGTTTACTTCTTTAAAACAAAAAATTTTTTTTAATGTTTTATTTATTTTTGAGACAGAGCATGAGCAGGGGAGGGGCAGAGAGAGAGCAGGAGACACAGAATCCAAAGCAGGCTCCAGGCTCTGAGCTGTCAGCACAGAGCCCGACGCGGGGCTCGAACTCACAAACTGTGAGATCATGACCTGAGCCGAAGTGGGACGCTTAATTGACTGAGCCATCCAGGCGCCCCCACACTGTTTACTTCTTAATTTTAACCAGAAATTAAGGTTTTTAAGGGTTAAGAATTCTAATATAAAGCTTAATGAATAATGTTAAATAGTTTAAAATAGGTTTATTAAAAAAATTTTTTCTTAATGTTTATTTATTTCTGAGACAGAGAGAGACAGAGCACGAGTAGGGGAGGGGCAGAGAGAGAGGGAGACACAGAATCAGAAGCAGCCTCCAGAGCCCGACGCGGGGCTCGAGCTCACAAATCGTGAGATCATGACCTGAGCCGAATTCGGTCGCTCAACCGACTGAGCCACCCAGGCGCCCCTAAAATACACTTAAAAAATATACCTAAACGGTGTGAATTGTAGTAACACTTAGCCTTTGAGGAAGAAATCATTAATTTTGGATTTAACATGCAGAGTGGCACCATAGGAAAATCTGGAAGGTCAGAAGAATTGTACCCTTAAGAGTGCAAATGAGTAAAGAAAATACTTATCACCAAAGTTACCATGGGATGCTTAGACATCTCCTTGCAACGCGAGCATTTTTCTGCCTAGAAACTGCATAATTGACTGTTCGGCTCCAGCTGGCAGATACCACGTGGAGTAGCAACAGCAGAGCAGGAAAACCGGGAAATCTTTCTGTTAGAAATCAGATGATTTCAAATTTGTTTTTGCAAAGCATTCTGGGGAAGGTGCCTGTTGCCTCCCAACAAACTAACAAGCACAGAAGAGCAGCAATAATGACAAGCAACGGTAATGGATGAAAATTATCAAGAAAGGGAATTCACGGGGCGCCTGGGTGGCTCAGTCGGTTAAGCGCCCAATGATTCCGGCTCAGGTCATGATGATCTCAGGGTCCGTGAGTTTGAGTCCTGCATCGGGCTCTGTGCTAACAGCTCAGAGCCTGGAGCCCACTTCGGATTCTTGTGTCTCCCTCTCTCTCTGCCCCTCCCGTGCTTATGCTCTGTCTCTCTCTGTCTCAAAAATAAATAAACATTAAAGAAAAATTAAAAAAAAAAAGAAAGGAAATTCACGTTTATCTGTAATACCTTTATCACAAAGGTGTGTGGACATACAATGAAAAGCTAGTGATACACATTTTTTCATGAGCATGTTTTGCTTTGTCAGCAGGCATGTGCTAAATATTTAATTATACCTGTAACTAATCAGATAAGAATTTCATTTTCCAATTTTTTTTTCTGATTTTGTGGGCGTGTTACATTTTCTTCTATTTTTCTCTCCTACCATATTGGACACTTAAAAAAAAAATTGCTCCTGTCGGGAAATGTCACCCATTTTAATTACTGTCAAAATATTTCTTATCTCTTGTTAACAGTAAACCTAATTCTCAAAGGAGTGTGCTTGCTTTCTGTTTGGTTTCTGCTTGCAGAACACTCTTCATCTGATGTTATTTGAACTCTCCTTTACCTCCCTCTTTTTTTATAAAGACCCTTCTTGGTCTCCATTCTTAGCCAAAAAGGAGTCATCTTTGCACTTTTCATAGTCTCTCTGCTTCCCCTGCTAGAAAACATTCAACCAGTCACTGGTACTCCATGACCAAATCAAAGTTTACTGCAGGGGAAGCTCATTTTTTTCACAAAGCCAGGGTTAATCGTCGGTTTGGCAGCCATTGGCGGGAGGAACTGGGAGAAGGAATGGGGTCACAGCATGAGTCATCAGGAACCTGCCCCGGAAAACAGGGAGGGGAAGGGGAAAAAGAGAAGCCTGAGACAGAATTACGTGAATCATCAAGAGGATAGAGGTAGCAGACGATGCGCTGTTGTGATTTGTACCATGACCCCTTGTGCATTCTCTCTGACTAGTAGAGATCCATGTGTGATTATCCATCCAGAACACAACCTCATGTAGACTGCAGGGATTTCCTACAGATAAGCCCTGCCAAAGAAACCTCATGACTTAATTGATATTAAATTATATGAGGGCATTAATTAAT
This sequence comes from Panthera pardus, assembly GCF_024362965.1. Classification (NCBI taxonomy): domain Eukaryota; kingdom Metazoa; phylum Chordata; class Mammalia; order Carnivora; family Felidae; genus Panthera; species Panthera pardus. The sequence goes on along the minus strand of NW_026526732.1, from coordinate 16,900,905 downwards.
CTCACGACACGAATCGTCCATGTTTGGAAACACAACTAATCCCCAAGTAGGACATATAAAAATAAACGCACTCCTAGGCACATTGCGGCAAAATTGCAGGAAATCTTCCAGATCTTCCAAGAGAGAAAGGGGAAAGAGCGTAAAAGCAACTATTGATACGATTCCCTTCAACGGGAAGACAATCAAATTGACAACAGACTTCTAATCAGTTTTGAAAAATTCCCACCTGTTATCTCTTCACGTGTGACTTATTCCTGATTTTCTTTTATCTGTCCCTTTAGGATTCCAGTTAAACGTGGGGTAAACCACTTCGCCGTGTCTGCTGTGGCTCCTACTCGTATATTTTTTCCACTCTTCAATCTTTCTGTGCCTTATTCTAGATAATTTCTTCTGATCCACCTTCCAGTCGACCGATTTCACTCTTGAGGCATGTATAATCCGCTATTAACGGCATCCACGGAATTCTTAATTTCAGCTATTCAATTTTACAGTTAGAGGTTGTTCCATATTTCAAATATCCTGGGTCACCTTTTATATAATTTTCAGTTCTGTATTGAAGTTTTTCAATCTCACTTTTAAAAATCTCCTTAAACATAGTCGGCATAGTTCTTTTAACATCGCTACCTGATAATTCTAAAATCCAAAGCTGCGGGATTCAATACAGTAGTTAGTAGCCACCTTTGGCTATTGAGCCCTCGAAATATGGCTAGCCTGAATTGAGGTGTCCTGTAAGGGTAAAATGCACACTGGGTTTTTGGAGATTTAGTATAAAAATGTCATAGATCTCATTATTAATTGTTACATTGATTACATGTTGAGATAAACATTTAGGTTAAATAAAAACTCGAGTTAAAATATACCGATTTAAATCAAACTATTTTAAGAATTAATTCCACTTGTTTCTTTTTACTTTTTCAATGTGGTTGCTAGAAGATTTAAAGTTCCACATATGGCCCACATCATAGTTCCACTAGAGCAGTGATCTAGATAGTCTGTGTGTTTTCTGTGGCTGTTGTATGTTCTTGCTGGTTCTCATTCTCACTGTCTTATTTCTTCATGTGCTTTGTTATCTTTGTCAGTGTGCTGGGCATTATATTTTGAAAACTGTTGCTGAAACAATGAGAAGTCTAGGCCGGTATCTCCTTTCCCCAGAAATGACTTTTATTTGCTTATATCAGGCACTTTGTAGCTATGTATCCAGATCACTTCCATTGCATTTTAGGAATTGAGATATTTTTGACTCTGTAGAAGCTTTGAAGGTGAACCGTCGTCTGTTTGAGGACTGGTTTACTGTAGTTCACCTTACCCTCGGGTCACCCTACCCTCAGGACTCCCATCCAAACTGCACGGGATTTATCAGCACCCCCCACCCTGAGCAAGCCCTGGACTTCAATATTTGTTTGCTTGGCTCTATGAGTCTGTCCAAAGCCTGCACAAGCCGCCAAGGGAGCTACTCCGTCTGTGATCAAAAAGCTGTGGGGTCCATTGCCATGGCACTATTGCCACAATTAGGAAGCCACCGAGATAAGGATGAGAAACTACTGTCATCAGGAGGTCACCGCAATCAGAAGCCATGGCAGCTGCTCCTGTCTCCAGACCCACACTGTGCCTGCGGTGAGCCGCACGAATGGACGCCCTGTGTCTTGTGCCCTGCTCTCAACACCTCAAAGCCAGTGACCAGAGCCCAGGACCTCTGCCGATGCTGCTACAAAAAAACCACATGTCTTCACAACCAGGCTTGCCGGCAGGAACAACAGAAGCCTGGCCTCTGCTTCAATTCTGCTACATTTGATTGACAAAATCTAAATCACAACCAGGAGTCTGGCTGGGAAGGAGCCTGGGAAATACAGTTTTTAGTGTTTACGTCTCCCTAGCACAGGAAGGTGCACTAGAAAGAAGATGGGATGGGTGTTAGGCACTTCTTCCCCGCCCCCCACGCCCCCTCCCCCCGCTGCCATCTACCCCAAGTACGCGCAGTTACGCTGTGTTTTATTTATTTTTTGGTATTTCTTACTGAGTTCAGTGACTTGTTGTAAGGAAAACACACCCATGTGTCCACCATCAAGATTAAGAAACAGAGTTTTGCCAGCCATCCCAGCGGCTGCCCCAGCACAGCATCCCGACCCAACCCCTTTCCTTCCCCTAAAGTCCTTATGTTTGTGCCCAAATGCAAACATTCTTAGACATAGTTTAGACTTCCCTACTCAAAAAAAGGGTTTGTGTGCACTAAATCCATTTCTATCCATGAATTTCCTCCTTCCTCTGTTTCTTTTTTCATTCTAAACGATGATGCTATTTATTTACATTTTGAGATATGTGAAATAATATTCTATCTTGCTTTTTGGTCTACCCTATATACGCAAATACATGCATATCCACATATCTGGACCTAGGTAGCCGTATGTCAACACCTATGCATCCAATTTCTATAAAGACAGTGAGATAAGTAGTGGCTTCAAACAGTAGGTTCTGGAATCGGGCTGCCTAATCCCCAATCTGTATTTGTGTGACCCCGAGCACACGAGTTTCCTCAAGCCCTCTCCCCAATCTTATTTTTCTCTACCTGTAAAATAGGTTTAGTGATAGTGCCTACTCAGAACATTGCTGTGGGGCTCAAATAAGAGAATGTGTGTAACAGACTTATCGTAGTGCCTGGCTCATGAGAAGCATGCGGGAAATTTAGCTCTTTTTATTGTATGGTAGCGGAGGATCTAGATGATAAACCCAATTCATTATATCACCTTGGCAAATCATTTAATTTCTTTGTGTCCTGATTTCTTTGTCTCTCAGATGAGGAAGTTGTCTTACCTCCAAGTTCCATTACTGGAGAGTCTGAGGCACTAGAAGAAGATATTTCCAGCATTTTATTAAGTCAGAGAGTCTGGCTTCTAGGCAGTATTTTATTTTATTTTATTTTATTTTATTTTATTTTATTTTATTTTATTTTATTTATTATTTCACTTTACTTTACTTTACTTATTTACTTTACGTCTTATACTCCTACCTTATCTCTAGGTGCTACTTAAGAGAAACAGGATAAAACTACCACCATTAAGCACTTTGACACAGGACCTAACAGCCAATGATTTTGGTTGCTAACATCAAGAATAACGCCAGAGGGCACTTCTGTTAAAGAGTGAGGTGGAAGAAAGTAAGGTTGGATGTAGCCAGTGTTTTTAGAGGGTAAAAAAAAAGCGTGAGCCGAGGCCTGCAGGTTCAAGTGGTTAGGACATTGGTCTTCTATGACAACCAAGTGAAAAAATGCTATTTAATTTTAATCCAGCTACCTGGATGTGCACGCCTTGGGAAAATGCTTGTGGATGGTTTTGTTACCCTCATCTGGATTGTTCTTATAAAGCTTAACGAGTCACGTTAATAAAACCAAAACAACTTTATTTTCTGCAGTGAGAAGCGCTTGCAGGATTCTAGTATTTGGGTGAGAAAATGCCCTTATTTACAGTGTCTGCCAATACTACGGGCTTAATACCTGGGGGAGATGACCCGAGGAACTAATGTTGTGGCTCTATACACACAGTGACTTCGGTCTCAAAGGAAAATTTACTTTCGAAGAAATGCACATTAGACCATAATCAACATCAGAGATGGGTAAAGATGGATGGGTCATAATTGAAACATAATTAATTCAGATTATATTATTTCATCGAAGCACTTTTAACTCTTACAGAGATGATCCGTTTTCAAAATTGGAAATATAAGCAGCTTCATAGAGATCAGAACCTCATGAATATTAAATGCTATACAGGGCTCTTAGATTACCTTTCAATATCTGTTTATGTGAAAAGGGTTTGTATACTGTCCTATAGTCTTTTTTTTTTCCCTTTTAACATAATTTCAAGGGAACAAATAAGTGTCTTTATGCAAATGGCCTTTTATAATACACTAAACTGCCCTACAGTTTAGAACTAATGAAAATCCAGGCAAACGAAGCATCTCACCGATTTAAAAAAGATTTCTATTAACTATCGCCCTCCGTGGTAATCTCAGAACTGCACGTTTAGAAAATTGGATGGCTGGAAAGTCTCAGCAGCTGTAACTGGAGCTCTGACATAGGAAGATTCCCCAAACTGAGCAGATGCCTATACATGCTCTAGGGACTTCCATGAAAGGAAGAGCTTAAGACATCCTTTTGGTTACTCAGAGGTATGAGAAGAAGCATGGGTGCTTTTCTTAAGAAGCTGATGATAGACTTGCTTAGTGCTTAGTGAGTGACGGAATAATAGTTTGCATTTAATCTGAAGTCCTCACTGTTGATGTTACTCCGCAGATTGATGGCGTACTCATTCATTGAGCACGGAGCACATCTTACTTTTAGGCAGGCAACTCTTTACCTGACCCCTGGCTGATCCTGTCTCAGGAGACACTTGGGTCCTAGGCCAGGCTGGTACGGGCATACGTGGGGGGTCTGCTCATTTTGGAGCTTATATAAATGTAAAAGTCATTACTTTTAATTGTTCACTCAGAACTCATTATCAAAGATGAGTGTGACTTCACACCTTTAAAAACATTTTTTGTGTGTGTTTATTTTGAGAGAGAGAGAGAGAGCACACGAGCAGGAGCAGGGGAGGGGCAGAGAGAGAGAGAGAGAGAGAGAGAGAGAGAGAGACAGAGGATCCGAAGCAGGCTCTGCCGTATCAGTGCAGAGCCTGACTTGGGACGGGCTCCAACTCCTGGACCATGAGTTCATGACTTGAGATCATGACCGTGATCATCACCTGGACCATGACCCAAGATCATGAACCATGAGATCATGACCTGAGTCGAAATCAAGAGTCGGAGGTTTAACTAACTGAGCCACCAGGGTGCCCTGACTTCATACCTTTTTATGCGAAGCCCAAGTAGAGGATGATAAGATATGGGGATGGAGATTTAAGAGGTTTATAATTGTCTGCACCTCACACTGGGGCGTGTGCACCTGTTAGTACACTGCTAAGTGACAGGGAGTACAAAAAACCCCACAGGAAAAGGCCATGCATCGCTCTAGAGAATCTATTTCAGAGATTTGTGTGGGATAAGCTCACTAATTTATGTTTATATTAAAACTAATCCGAGTATATTCTGGAGCAAAATGCAGACCTGCCCATGATTTCTTATCAGTGAAAACAAGGAACTTCAAAGAAACTTCTGTCTTGCAGAGGGCTGCTTTGGGCTGGGTTTCTTGGTTCTTCGATGTAAAGCAAGTGCTTAGTCATGTTCTTCTGGCATTAGCAGTAGTTTAGGAGAAGCATTCAGAATTCTTGTTTAACAATCTTATCTGACCTCCAAGGAAACAAAAGCACAAAGAAAAATCTTCTAATTTATGAATGTGATTTGGGCTTTACATACCTTCCTTCTTGATTCAACCTTGGCTATCCCCTCCCTCTCCTAACCTCAGCCATAACCAATTAAAAAGTTCAGAAAAGCACGATCTAGTGGGAATGAAGAACATCGTGCTGTCTATAATTTTAGTCCCTGCCCTGCCACTAACCAACTGTATGACTTGAACAGGGATGTGATTTCTCAGTCCCTCAGCAATAAAGACATACACTTACCAATAAAGAAACCAAGGTACTCATTGTATTTGCCTGACGTGATTGTTAGAAAGATCAAACCAGGTAACAGATGTGAAGTTTGGAGTGCTGTAAAAAGAGACAGAGTCTGCTTTTCAACAAATGGTGCCAAGAAAACTGGGTATCCACCTGCAAAAGAATGAAGCTGGCCCTTTCTGTCACACCATACGCAAAAATTAACTCAGAGTGGATCAAGGACCTAAATGTAAGACCTAAAACAATACAACTCTGCGAAAAAAACCATAGGACAAATATTTCTCGACACTGGATTTGCAACGATTTTTTGGATATGACGCCAAAGGCATAGGTAACAAAAGAAAAAACAGATTGGACTCGATAAAAATTTTAAAAATTTGTGCATCAAAAGAGTAAAAAGGCAACCCACAGAACGAGAGGGGATATTTGCAAGTTATGTATCTGACAATTACAATCCAGAATATATAGAAAAGTCCTAAAACTCAACAACCAAAAGACAAACAACCCAATTTAAACATAGGCAAGGGACTTGCGCAGACATTTCTCCAGAGAAGATACACAAAAGTCCAGTAAGCACATGAAAAGATGTTCAACTAATCATTGCAAATCAAAACTATGATGAGATGTCACCTCACACGCAGTGGAATGGCTACTATCAAAAGAACAGAAAAGGGGCTCCTGGCTGGCTCCATTGGAAGACCGTGCAACTCTTGATTGTGGGGTTGGGAGCTCAAGCCCCACGTTGCGTGCAGAGATTACTTAAAAATAAAATATTTAAGAAAACAAAAAACCCCACAAATGAACAGAAAATAAGTGTTAGCGAGAACGCGGAGACATGGGAGTCCTTGTGCACTGTTGGTAGGAATGTAAAATGGTATATCTGCTATGGAAACCAGCATGACACTTCCTCAAAAAGTTAAAAACAGAGTTATCATATGATCTGGCAACTCGGCTTCTGAATACATACCCACAAGGACCAAAAGCAGGGTCTCGAAGAGATATTTGTACACCATGTTCATAGCAGCATTATTCACAATAACTGAAACATGGAAGCAGTCTATGTCCATCGAAGGATGAAAGGATAAACAAAATATGGACACACAAACACACACTGGAATATTATTCAGCCTAGAAAAAGAAGAGTGCATGAATCTTGATGAATCTTGAGGACATTATGCTAAGTGAAATAAGCCAGTCACATGTACACACACACACACACACACACACACACAATATTGTATAATTTCACTTACATGAGAAAGTTCAGAGTAGTCAAAATCATAAAGACAGAAAACACAACAGTGGTTGCCAGGACCTGGAAGGAGGGGAAGATAGAGAGTTATTATTTAATAGGTATGGAATTTCAGTTTGAGAAGCTAAAGAGTTACGGGAATGGCTGGTGGTGATGGTTGTACAACATGAAGGTGTTCAATACCACTGAACCGTATACTTAAAAATGAAGCTGGTGGGGGCGCCTGGGCAGCTCAGTCAGTTAAGTGTCCGACTCTTGATTTCAGCTCAGGTCATGACCCAGGGTTGTGAGATCGAGCCCCACGTCAAGCTTTGCACTGACAGCGCGGAGTCTTGGGATTCTCTCTCTCCCTTTCTCTCTGCCCCTTCCCTGCTCTCTCTCTCTCTCTCTTTAACTAAATACATAAACATGAAACAAAATGAAGATGGCAAATTTTATGTGTATTGTACCACGATTAAAAAGAGAGGGAGAAAGATGGAGCCCAAACACTAGAATCCAGCGCCTGAAGGCATTTTGTTGAGGGGTGGATGCGGGCTTACCGCGAACAATTCTAATTTCAAGCCGTGTACTTAACTGCCGCTTTGTCTGCATGGTCTATGGCTTGTGATTCATCAGCTTGCTTCCACTGCTAAGCTTTGTTTTATTGCTTGGCTACGGGCTAATTCTGAGCCACGAATGCTAGAAACACACACCCAGCCACCAGCAGGAATGGGTAAGAGCAAGAAGGAATCCCCATCAATCCACCCCCTGCTGTTGGGAACTAGGATCTTCTGGAGGACCTGTGATTGTCAGGCATTGTGCTCACCAAAGCACTCTAATCCCCTCAGTAGGCTGGGGCTACGCCTCTCACTTTATACCTAGAGAAACTGAAGATAACAGTTAAGTGCTTTACTCACGTGTCCTTGTATCTTCAATGCCTGCCTCCATTCTTGGCTGGTGAACTCCTGTCCCCCGTGTACAGCACAGCTCTGTGTCACCTCTCCGAGGAACCCTCCAGTTTCCGAACTCCTCCTTGGTGCTCCTGCAAGGTGGTGCACGTGGTTTCCTCATTTTTTTCTCCCCAGTGTTTGTGCCTCTGTCTCCCGAGATGGACGGAGAGCTCTGCATAAATGACTCTGTGTCCCTGTCACCTAGTGCAATCTGCCAGAGGGAATGCTGGAAAATCCATGAATAAATGAGTGAACGAATGCATGAACAAATAAATAAATATTTTAAAATAGTAGGTCCCCAAATGAGAAATTCAAGGTGGTTTACGATTCTCTAGAACTTCTTACCAAACCTCTCTCTTTTCAGCTATTGACAGTCTTGGCCAGATCCCAGCTGGTAAGAGTTCAAATACCACTGAGACAAGATTTAGAAAGGGGAATTTGTTCACTTCCTGCTGGCTCCAGGCCATTCAACCTTTTCAAGGTCTTTGCTAAGCCTGATGCTGGAAAGCTCCTTGACGGAGCAGGGTCTCTTGAAGAACACACAATCTGGGGCGCCTGGGTGGCTCAGTCGGTTAAGCCTCCGACTTCAGCTCAGGTCACGATCTCACGGTCCGTGGGTTCGAGCCCCGCGTCGGGCTCTGGGCTGATGGCTCGGAGCCTGGAGCTTGCTTCCGATTCTGTGTCTCCCTCTCTCTCTGCCCCTCTCCCGTTCATGCTCTGTCTCTCTCTGTCTCAAAAATAAATAAAAAAAAAAAAAGAACACACAATCTGAGTACAAACAAGCCAGTTTAAACAATTCATCTGTTGGCAGTTGTTTTCAGTCCTCCATAATTAATTTAGTACTAATTGATTCTGTGCGTCCTTTAGAAAGACAGCAATTTCTCTGGAGGTTGTGCTGGTATCAGACAGGATTTTGATGGCCCCCAAGAGTTCTTTCCTTGTACGGGATAAAGTAACTGGGACGGATAGACAGGCCAAGAAACGGCTTTGCCCATGGGCCTTACTTTGCAAGGTCGTTGAGGGCAGTAACTTGACTGATCACCCACACAGTCCTGCCAAGGACAGAACAACATAGCTGTGCATCCACAAACCTCAGCTGCTGGCAATGAGTGGGAAAGGGACATGCTGGGGGCAGAGCGTGTCTTTAACACTCTTGAGGTGTGGGTTCCTTCTAATCTCAAAGTCAGACCGTTCAAATTGAAGGCATTGTTTTATGGCCATGCCTGCGTCAGGACAAGAGGCTGATGACCCATTGGCTAAGTGACTGCGATGCAAGTTCACCTTGGCCTGGTGGAAAGGTCACACAGAGCCATTTCTAAGTATCCCCCCCCCCCCCCGCCCCTCCAAACTCACCCATGACATCTCCTTGATTTGTTAGGGATATGATGTGCTGATATTTGTCCTCCCCAGGTGGCCATCGTCTACTTGTGAACCAGGGCTGGGCCCAGGGCTGGGTCACTCATTTCAGTTTTTGGGCAATGCCACGTGCCTGAAGTTATTATGTCATTGACATGTGATCTTATCTGATGCACAGGTAGGTTGGGTCCCTAGTCCCCAAACTCTGTGATTACTGCTGTAACAGGCAAGGGCAATCCAGAGAGAGGCCAAGTAGAAAACGCTGCTTCCTCAAAGAAACCTGTTCGGATTTCCCACCAGGTTGAATCTCACTGTTATAAGCCTCTACATCACCTTGTACTAGATATGAAATCCACAAAGTATGAACCACATTCGTCCTGCTCAGCACTGTACGTCCAGCACTAAGCATATTACAGGTGCTTAACGAACGGTTGTCCGATGAATGAGGAGTCATGCAAAGGCTTACAGGGGTGATGGCATCTGAGGTGGGATTTGACAAATCGCACATGATTAGATTTATGTCCTTCCTAGTTAGTACAGGGAAAATCCCTGGTGGTTACAGGTACTTTTGATGGCAGGATGAAGAATAGGCAGATGAAGGATTTTCAAGGTACTCCTAGGTGCAGAAAGGATTTGTGATTGTTGCTTTCAACACACTCAGGAAACCAATCTGTAATGAGAATAGGGCTTGGTGAGCGGGGGGCCCCAATCGGGGCAGGGAGGGGGATAGCAGAGCTTGCCTTTTCTTCATTCTTGCTCCAGTCTCCTACGAAAGAGAGCTGAGACGGAGAAGAATTAAGACTTGAAAGAAATCTTCGAAAGATTGCTATTCCTTTGGTTACTACTTAAAACCTTCCTCTCCTCTCTAATTGGGGTGAACACATTGGTGACAGGGCGTTTACCAGTCGCCGTGTAAATTAGGAGTCTTTCATTCATGATTCAGTTCAATTCAACAACTATTTGGTGAATACCCATGGCATCAAAGACCGTGTGTGAGCCATGGCAGAAAGAACAAGATGTGCGACCCATAGGCTCTGTCTTCAGGGATCCGATATTTAGTAAAAAAAACAAAATAATAATAACACGGGTAGCATACACAACCAGAATGCAATCAGAACGCGATAGCCTGGAGAAATCACACAAGAATCAGAAATGCTGCACGGGGGAGGTAGGCTTGAAGTAGGAATCGGAGGGCAAGTAAACATGATGTGTCAGGGATGCCTGCCAAAGAAAAGAAGTGATACCGGAAGCTGGCCTGTTTGGGGAAGAGCTTGTCGTGGCCCCTCGCAGCAAAGTGACGGAAGGTGAATTTCAAAAGGGAGACTGGCACCAAACCGTAGGAAACACCAAACACCAGACCCAAGTGTTTCCAAGTGTTCGATATCCTCCATACGTGGCACGTTAGCCAGTGGTGGGGCAGGGATTTAAGCTCATGTTTGGTCTGACTCCGAAGCCTATATAGGTCTGTATATACCTGCATACACTGTGGCACGTATGAGCTATTTAACTAAATATCTTGGACTGAGGAGAAAAGTGGTGGAATTTTCAGGAACCTTCTTCGTAATACAAAATCTTCCTCAGCTGCTAATGCACAGGGTCCACAGCCCACCGGTCTGAGCAGAAGGGGAAGTTTGAAAAAAAAAAAAAAAAATTGGCACATGACCACCGTAGAATTTGCTCGAGCTTTGATCCGACGGGTGGAATTTCATATCTGGTTCCTGTTTTGTTCCTGTATTCAATTCAATGAATGTTTTTAACTGAGGGCTGGGATAGAGAAAGGAAGGGAATAGTAATGCTCTCCGTAGGAATGAAAGAGGAGGGGGCAAAGGGAAGGTGGCCTCCCATTCCAGGGCCCCGTGTAGTCATTGTGCTATAGTTGAGCTACTCTAGTGCAACGTGGATTTAGACCCTTGGGAAGAACACGCTGGGAATCCAGTTCCCACTCGTAGAATGGTTTCTGATAGAAGGCAAGTTCTGGATTCTAAAAATGGCAGGCAGAGGCTCCTGGCTAGCTCATTTGGTAGACCATGCAACTCTTGATGGCGGGGCTGTGAGTTTTAGCCCCACGTTGGGTGTAGATATTACTTAAAAATAAAAATCTTTAAAAAAATGGCAGGCAGGGGCGCCTGGGTGGCTCAGTCGGTTAAGCGTCCAACTTTGGCTCAGGTCATGATCTCACAGCTCGTGGGTTCAAGGCCCACATTGGACTTTGTGCTGACAGCTCAGAGCCTGGGGCCTACTTTGGATTCTGTGTCTCCCTCTCTGCCTCTCCCCCGCTCACGCTCTGTGTGTGTGTGTCTCCCCCTCTCTCTCAAAAATAAATTAACATTAAAAAAATAAATGGTGGGCAAATGAACTTTTGAGTGCAACCTGTTTGAAAAGTGAGGTTATAATAATATTAATGATTTTAGGCCCAAAGCAAATTTTAAAATGTTGATTGTTGAAATACCTACGAACACAAATTAGGGTCGGCCAGAACATTAAACAGATGGGTATGTCAGACAACGAAAAGCTAGCGGTCTGACAGAGTTGAGAGAAAACATAAATCTATACATTCTTCCTTCTCTAGTACAAATTAGACTAAAATCCTTCACCACCAGAAATGACTCTCTTCCAGCCAAATGTTTTCTGACCTTTCTCTCTTTATTAGGTGAGCTTCATTTGTCCTCGTATAGTGCCTTTGAGGTATTTCGCCTTCTATGTAGCAGTGTGGGTGATAATGAACTAATTCTTGCTGTATACAGGTGGGGCAGTGGAAGGATCCCTGTGACAGAAGATATGAGCGCATCCCCTTTCTCCCTTGGTCACTATTGGTAGAGGACCCGGTGTAATAACACTCAGGCTGGTCTTAAGGGTTAATTTGCTTCAAGGTAACACACTCCTCGCTTGCTGACTTAAGACCCTTGATGCATAAAAGAACTAATTTATTTTTTTCGAGATTTGCGGACCATTGGCCTTGGGGAATGACGGACCAGAACGTCCCCAGGCCAGAGAGGCGGCAAGTCTGTTTGAAGCCCCCTTCACTTTTTGATTAGCCCCGCAATCTTTTAGCAAAATGTTTTTCTTTTTTAAGGTCACGCAAATGACTTTAGTGACCTCCCTTTGTGCGTCTGTAGACCTTGCCCTCCTTTGTAGAAAGAACAGTATTCTTGGACGACCCCTGGGGCCCAAGGAACCAGACCTTCTTACACAGTCTACCCCCTTCTTCCCAGGACACCAAGGAACTAGAAGTTCTTGCATAACCTCCTAGCACAGAGATAACTTTGTAGCTGACATGTTCCAGTCTGCATGTAATCAGGAAATATCACAGACCACTGCACTCCCTTAACCGGTTAAAGACCTTTAAGAAACTGGGCCGGGCAGATACCTTGGAGTTGGCCTTTGGATAGGAGTCTGCCTTCTCCCCAGGTGGCTGGCCTTCTGAATAAAGCTCATATTCCTTCCCAATCAACACTTTTCTCTTGAGTGCCTTCAAGTGATGAACAGCCGAACTTGGGCTTCGGTAACACTTGGACAAGTCATTTGAGCGTTATGAGTCAATCTGCTCATCTGAATATGAAGCGAGGCTTCATTCAGCTCTGAAAGTCTCTGATCCTATGTATTAAGCAAAGTTTTATAGTAGAGCTTCTCTGAAGACGATTTTTAAAATTATTGTTCAGTGAGTGATTTTTTTTCCCCATCTCTCTCTATGTTGTCTTGTCAGGGATGGGTCATTGTTTCCTCTTAAAGTCTGTGTTTTGAAAAGATTCATATTGTTGAAAATTGTGTTTTTAAAATGTCACTTGAGGGGCAGTGGCTATTTAGTAACAATTGTGGATCTTTTGTTTTCTCCCGATTTCCTTTCTAATACGCAGCTGGCAAGTTATTTGATTCCAGTAGACCACACGGGAGGAAATGAAAGTGCGAACATAGCAAGTTGGAATTTAGAACGTTGACGGGTATACGAATTATTATGTTTTTAGATGTAAAAGGTGGACTTCTGAGAAAAAAAAAAGGTAGCCTGAGGTATCTTAAAAAGGGAAGAAATATTATTTTTTTTTCCACTGCAGTTCATCCTTAGGAAGAACTAAGCCGTTTTTTTCATTTAAAATTTGAGGTGCCATTCATTTTTATCAAACTATTTTCCAGCTTCAGAAAGAAGCAAACTTTGTGCTGTGCGTTTTTCTTCCGGAAATGGTTACTTCGTTCCAGTTTGGAGTGGGGCGGGGAGGGGGGGTGGCTGGTGGGCATAAATTTGTTCTTCTTAATAGATGATCCCTCTATTTATGTGTGAATGAATGAGAACGTGTAAGTGGTCATCTGGGATTCAGTGCAGTTTCTCTCATCCTGTGTTAGCCACGTTAACTGTCCCACGGTGAGATCCAGGAGGATGTATCCAGAGCAAAAGGAAAAGAAATACCAAAATGATACATCTTTTTAAAGCCCATGCCTCAGGATGAGCTATTGAAAGCTCTGTGGAGAGAGCGAATCTAGTTTTAAGGAGGCAGAATTCTGCACAGGCCCTCTGTTCACGGGGAGGGAGAAATCTGTAAACGGAGGCATGCTGGGGAGCGTGGCCAGGGAAACCTGTATCAGATCTGCCTCTGGCCTGAGCAGGGAAGGGTGAGGTGCAAGTTCTGGTGCCTTCCAATGGTCTGCCCCTCCCTTGCACAACCACATTTCTGCCCTTGCAAAGCCAAACTTGTGTTTGGGCAGCTCCTTCCGTGGTACCCACTTGACTCTTGTACTGCAAGTTGGTCGGGAAATATTATTTCCTCCCTTTGTCAGGTGAGAGAACAGACATAGAACGGTGACCGGGCAAGTCCAAGGACAGCCTGGTTGGCAGGAGACGTCAGGCTTGAACTTACATCACTTGATGTCAAATGTAATGCTTCCTCTGCATTCCTTCTGAATGCATTCTCTTTTTTCCTTCTGAAAGAAATTCTCAGAGTATTTCCTGCACTGATTTGCTGCCTTTCTGTTATTAAACTTCTAGCAGAATGCTAATAACATCCTTTGTGACCAGTGGTTTACAACTGTTCAGAGACTACACGAACCTTACATCCTGTGGCCACGGGAAAGCAAACAGCCACCCTAACAAAGAAGGGACAAGGTCTCAAGATGGGATGGCTCTCGTCAACCAACTTGTCCTTCTCGGAGGCTGGCCGGGGGCTGAGCTGTTTGCAGAAGACTGGTGGACTCAGTGGGCTTCGTTCACCCTCGGGGATGGGGCCAGGAGGGGAAAGGCGGGAAGGGAGTTAACATTTATGGGACATCGGTGACCTATCCAGTTCCAGAGTAGGAGTGGAGACTTCGAGGGTAGACTTCCAGTTCCCTGGCAGCTGTGGCCTGAGCCAGCTGACTGATGCTCCCTCCTGAGATTCTGACTTGGAAAGAGAGGCCCTCAGGTGCAGGAAGAGTCAGGGATTAGTCAACAGCAGCAGCGTGGAGCGAGTGCCCAGTGGGGCAAGTGTGACTTCCTAAGCAGAATGTTAAGTGGGGGGGTCCTGGCTGGGCCTTGCCTGGTTTGGTCCCCGCGGTATAGACAAGCCTGGATCTCCTGCCCTCTCATCGGTCCTGAGAGACCCCCTTTCAATAGGCTCTTTCCGCCAGAGACGGTTTCTGTCCTGTGCAGCCGAAACCCCTCCTGGGAGAGCCGGGAGGAGGTAGAATTCAAATGGATCTCTGAGATGCTGTAAACCATTGTTTATTCTTCCACACCCAAAAAAAGTGATTGGAATCTGGGTGACTGCCAAACCCTGTCTGGTGTATGCTTTCGTGAGAAAACCATTTCCAAGTATATCAGTGATCAGAGAGATCAATAGTGATCGCACGTATATGTATTCACACACACACACACACACACACACACACACACACGTTTCAATCGATTGGCACGTTTTCACGAAGGGAATTGGTTAAGCTTTCCCTTACTGGCACGTCCACGGGGGGAGAGCAGATGTAACATTTACTGAGTGGTTGTAAATGCAAGAGGCAATGGGTGGGCCACAGAAGTGGTGTTTTGGTTGGGAACAGATTTGAGAGTCAGATTTGATTTCGGTTCTAGGTCTGTTCCTTAATATACCTTTGTGACCTGGACGAACGATTTATCTGCTTTGGACCTCCGTTTCCTTATTTGTAGAATGAGGATAATAATGTGTAGTTTCTAGAGATGTCACCGGCACACAAAACACCTGACACAGTGCTTGGCACATGGCAAGTGCTTCGTAAATGGGAGTTATTATTTTTATTTGAATATACTGCCTAGTTTAGTTCTTACCGCGTTGCTGGTAGGTGGGTGTTTGTCCTCTCGAGTAAGTTTAGGTATCTCACTTGCTGGTAATCCTTTCACCACCTTCTGGGAGGAGAATGTGGGGATGGGTGAAAAGCAGGTAACATGAAGAAGCCAAACAGATCTTTCCAAACATTTCGTTTGAGCCTAAAAGGTAAGTTGGGTTGTCTTTTTCAGGCTCACTATTAAACTGTTTGTTCACAGCTCATTTGACCAGTGCGTTTTACCTCCCAAGACAAATTTAGGTTTAAAAGAAGCTGTCAGAAATCAAGAGCCCTCGGCATTTTATGAGAAAGCATGATACAGCTCCCCTCAACTGAGTTACTCCTGTTGTACTCGGCCTCCCCACATTCGGGTACCTGATCTACCTGGTGGCGGAGGAGGGGGGGTGGGGGCGGGAGGGACACAGCTCCTGGCATCCCCACTGTAGAATGCTGCTTGTCTCATGCAGTGGGAGCCACAGGCAGGTTTTAAGCAGCCCCAGTCTAGAAGCTACCCACTTCATCCGCAAAGGGATGATAGATTTGGGGGAAAGAACTGAATCTACCTAGAAAACAAGTCCATCCACACGTAGCCACTAATGAATACTTACTAGTAATTCACATTGTTTTCTATTATACAAAGTAACCTATATGAAAAGTCTTTGTCAATGTGCTTAGCAAGTAACAGACATCCAGGGAATGTTAATTTCCCTTCTCCCTTTCTTCTGCAAACTGTTCTTGTGGCTTGTAAAACGTTTTCATCTGAATTAGCTTATATAATTCTCATAGTGATTTTAAGAGATGTGTGTTGTTTTTAACTTCTGCTTTACGGAGGTGGAAGTCTGGAATTTGGAAGGATTTTTCTATGACTGTGCTGTCTAGCAATGGTGGAGCAGGGACTCAAACCCCAATCTTTTGACAACAATCTGGTTTTCATTCATTCCCCATTTGTGGATCATCTGGCATGTGTCTGGATCTGGGCCGGGCACCAGCCAAGGTCCCTGCCTGTAAGGAACTCACACTGGTTAGGGAAAGTCTTTCCTTTTTGCCATCCTGTCTGAGACAGCACCATTTTTTTTTTTTCCTGGCCCTAATTAATGATTCATTCATATCCCAAGGCCCAAGGATGAATAGCTATATTCAGGTTTCCAATTTACGGTAATTTTCTTTGGAAACCAACCAGTTTTGGGTCTCTATTTCAATCTGCCCACACACTTCATAGTTAAACTGTCAAAAATGATGCGGAATGTGGAAATATTTTTTACAAGGTCCCAAGAGGGGCATTTCAGGAGTCTGTGACACTCTGACTCTCTTCAGTCTGAGAAACAAGGAGGGATATGTCCTAGAGTCAATGCACAGCCAACTGTTGTGGTTTTTTTGTTTTAAGTTTGTTTTGTTTTTCTTATAAGACAAAGCTGGGTTTATTGCTTACCCTGGAAAGGAGACAGCTGCTCCAACCAAGGCTTGCGTGCATCTCAGAGGGGTAAATGTAAAGTTAGGTTATTCACTGAGACTCTGAGGTCTAGTTTAATTCAAGTCTTTTATTTATTTATTTATTTTTATTTATTTATTTTTAACGTTTTGTTTATTTTTGAGACAGGGAGAGATAGAGCATGAACAGGGGAGGGTCAGAGAGAGGGAGACACAGAATCTGAAACAGGCTCCAGGCTCTGAGCTGTCAGCACAGAGCCCAATGCGGGGCTTGAACTCACGGACCGCGAGATCATGACCTGAGCCGAAGTCGGCCGCTTCACTGACTGAGCCACCCAGGCGCCCCAATTCAAGTCTTTTAATGTGGTTCTCGATTACAGTCATGGTATTGTTTTAAAACTTGACAATTAAGGAGAAGAAAAGGCTTAGAAAACTCTTTAAAGGTTTGGGACTATTGTCCAGGTTTTCCTCTGGTCACACTGTAACATAATTAGTCCCCCAAAAGTCCAGCCGTGGGCGTAAGGACTGAGACATCAGTGGCCTCTGTATGAGCATGCGTGGCCACTTTGATTTTTCTTAATCCATTGCTACTTTCCCAGTTCAGTCCAAGGACAAATCCTCTTTTTCTCTCTACCTCCCCCTCTCCCCACCCCCCAAAAAAGCTGGAACTTTCAGGGAGCATCATAGACATGACAAAATAATAATTGCAACAATTGTGACAATATAACAGCCCTTTGTTTTAGCCCTGACTAGTGCAGGCAACTGGGCTAAGTATTCCACACGGATTCCTCTTCTTCAAACCCCACGTCAATGCTGTCAGGTGGGTGCTGTTTTATTCTTACTTGTAAATCAGGATAATGAAACTTTCTGAGGTTGAATAACTGAGACAAGGGGTTGAGTGCTGGAGCCAGAATTCAAGACGAGACTATGTGAGCTTTTAACTTTTAGGCTACAGAAGCTGTCTCTCTTTTTAAAATTTATTGTTCCTACAGCTAATTGCTCTAAAGCAACGTCCAAAGGTTTGCTCCCAAGGGAGACGATGGGCTCGCTGGGTACAGAGCTCCTGTGTTCTTTCAGCCTGGTGGGAAGTTCAACGTGTAGCCCACGTTCGAGTGATTAGGTAGCCCCTCCCCTTCTCGGGATGGTCTCCCACTTTTGCACTGTTCTGCCTGATTCCCTGGAAGCCTTCCAGGTAAAAACGGCTTCCTCAGTAACTGCCGGCCCACCCACTGGCCCCTCTGCCACAGTGAATCCATGGCTGTGTGACCCGTGGTTTCTTAAAGGTGTTTCTGTTGGGATACTCCCAACAGCTTTGACGCATGTTATGACAAATTAGTGGTGAAGAAGACACTTCCTTGGGCTAGATGGAATGGATATTCAAATAAATAAGAGAAAACTGTCAACATAAATGGTGGTTGCTGAGAAGTGGGGAGACTTTGAACAACTGGTTCCTTTATTTCCCTGGCTTTGGACAGACATATCTAATTGTTCCAGAGAAATGAAATTCTACCAGTTTAAAATTTTTTTTTTTTTTTTCAACATTTATTTATTTTTGGGACAGAGAGAGACAGAGCATGAACGGGGGAGGGGCAGAGAGAGAGGGAGACACAGAATCGGAAACAGGCTCCAGGCTCTGAGCCATCAGCCCAGAGCCTGACGCGGGGCTCGAACTCACGGACTGCGAGATCGTGACCTGGCTGAAGTCGGACGCCCAACCGACTGCGCCACCCAGGCGCCCCAAAATTCTACCAGTTTAAAAAGCTTCCTGGAGTAGAAGATCCCAGGAATCGCTTCCCTGTAGCCAGTGTGTATCAGCTGGGTGATTCTTTCTTTTTTTCTCTTCTTTTTTTAAAAATTTTTTAAAAGTTTATTTATTTATTTTAAGACAGAGCTTGTGCATGCGCACAAGTGGGAGAGGGATAGAGAGAAAGAGAGACAGAATCCTAAGTAGGCTCCAAACAATCAGCGTAGAGCCCGATGTGGGGTTCAAACTCATGAACCGTGAGATCATAACCTGAGCCAAGATCAAGAGTTGGATGCTTAACTGACTGGGCCACCCAGGCATCCCTGTAACAGCTGGGTGACTCTTTCTTTCTTTCTTTCTTTCTTTCTTTCTTTCTTTCTTTCTTTCTTTCTTCTTTCTTTCTTTTGTATAATTAACTGTCAAATTGGCTAACATGCAATATATACAATGTCCTCTTGGTTTTGGGGGTAGATTCCTGTGATTCACCCAATGCTCATCCCAACAAATGCCCTCCTTAATGCCCATCACCCATTTTCTTTTCTCCCCTGCTCCCCCACCCCTAATCAACCCTCAGTTTCTTCTCTGTATTTAAGAGTCTCTTATGGTTTAAAAAAAAAAGAGTCTCTTATAGTTTGCCTTTCTCTCTGTTGGAAAATATTTTTTCCCTTCCTTCCCCCATGGTCTTCTGTTAAGTCTCTCAAGTTCCACATATGAGTGAAAACATACGGTATCTGTCTTTCTCTGACTGACTTATTTCACTTAGCATAATACCCTCCAGTTCCACCCACGTTTTTACAAATGGCAAGATTTCATTCTTTCTTATTACCAAGTAGTATTCCATTGTATATGTAAACCACATCTACTTTATCCATTCATCAGTTGATGGACATTTGGTCTCTTTCCATAATTTGGCTATTGTTGAAAGTGCTGCTATAAACATTGGGGTACATGTGCCCCTATGAATCAGCACTCCGGTATCCTTTGGGTAAATTCCTAGTTGTGCTATTGCTGGGTCGTAAGGTAGATCTATTTTTAATTTTTTGAGGAATCTCCACACTGTTTTCCGGAGTGGCTGCACCAGTTTGCATTCCCACCAACAGTGCAAGAGGCTTCCCATTTCTCCACATCCTCACCAGCATCTGTTGTTTCCTGAGTTATTAATTTTAGCCACTCTGACTGGTGTGAGGTGGTATCTCAGTGTGGTTTTGATTTGTATTTCCTTGATGATGAGTGACGTTGAGCATCTTTTCATGTATCTGTTGGCCATCTGGATGTCTTCTTTGGAAAAGTGTCTGTTCACGTCTTTTGCCCATTTCTTCACTGGATTATTTAGTTTTTTGGGTGTTGAGTTTGGTAAGTTCTTTATAGATTTTGGAGACTAACCCTTTATCCGACATGTCATTTGCAAATATCTTCTCCCATTCTGTCGGTTGCCTTTTAGTTTCATTGATTGTTTCCTTTGCAGTGCAGAAGCTTTTTATCTTGATGAGGTACTGGGTGATTATTTCTAATAACAAATTGAATCCCCCCATCTGAAAACCCTGAATTCATTAATAATGATTTTTCCTTAAGTAGAAATGGACAAAGGATTGCCCACTTGATAGAGGGGGTCATGGCTGTTCCACTTGATTGTCTCAGGAACAGGGGCTGTGATGGAATAAAGGGCTCATGGAAGGGAATGGGGAGTGGGGAGCTCCAAGTGCAAGCTCAGAAGTGGAGGGCCATGTCCCAGAGATCAGGAACCATGGCCATAAGAACATCTGGAATCTCTATGTATGTTCTGTGTTTGCTTAGCTAGTGCTTCCTGGGCAACAACAACAAAAAACGATGAGGGGGAGGTGGTGTGGTGATAGTTGAATCTTAGGGAACTGGGGAGAGAACAGCCCTGAGGCCAGGTGAGAAGAGCAGCCTGACTCTATGTCACCTGAACTAACAAAAGATAACAGCACGGGGAGTAACATGGGGTCTCTGATATTCAATGGTGGGAAGACCAGATTAGAGTTGATGTGAATCCTACCATGGTCTTCAACATACTTGTAAACTCTTAGTGAAGTTCATGGCATCTTGACATACCCTGGTACAATCACATCTCCTTCCTGAATTGTGGCCCTTGCATTCCTCGTATTTTTATCCATTCTAGTCAAAGATTGCTATTCTATATGGAACTAAGGCAGGGAGAAAAGGAAACAGATTTCTTGGAACAGGTGGACTTTAAAGGTGAAGCTCTGAGAACAGAGGCTTCTTTAGTTTAGAAGGAAGGCAACCACAAATAAAGAAGCGAAACAAACAAAGAAAGGAAGAAACAGTAAAGAGAGAACACAGACACATCATTTCAGTGTCATGTGTCTTATCATATGCAATGACTTTACAGTCTCCCATTTATTCAGTATTTATTAAATACTCCTCCATGCCTAGGAACTAACTGCACTGTTTCCTCTGGATGAAGCATATGGGAATTAGACTCGGAGAAGCTGGGTCCAGTAGGGGAGTTAAATTACCTAACAGAGGCAGGTGGTGAGAAGTAGGAGACGGAGGTTCAGAGCCAGTGCCATGGGACTCAGAGAAGGGATCCGTCTCAGCTGGGGCAGTATGGGGAAGGCTTGGGGAGAAGGAGGCCTGAGAACTAGGTCTTGAAGAATTGCAAGTGGGATTTGGCCACGTCAACCTGGTGGGACGTCTTTGGCGGGGAGAACATCAAGGACCAAGGCACAGAATGAGATAGCGCAGGGCTCAATAAGAGAAGAAAGCCTGGGCCAAAGGAGGCCTGATATGGACTGGGAGAAAGTCATTTGGAATGAAGTTCCAATCCAAGATCTGGAGGTTTTTGAATTCCATTTTGGTCAATGGGGAGACACTGGAAGCTTTCAGCTTGTCCATAGATGGCTGGAAAAGTGGTGTGCAGGCTGTGGATAATGCTCTGGAGTTAGGGGGACTGCAGAAGTCTACCTTCCCCTGCTTACTGCGAATGATGATGTTATCAATGTAATTGATTGTAGGCTGCTTCAGGCTGCAGTGGCCACTGCTGAGAAAAGAACTCTGCATGAGAAAGAAGTTACAAAGGTCAGAGACATTGTGAGGCAACTCGGTATGATGCTGAATGATGGATTCTTCTGACCCCATCACTGCTTCTCAGTGGTGGTTTCCTCTGGACCCTGCTTCACTCTTAGTATTTGGAAGCCGAACAACCCTCTTTTTGTGAAGAGTTTACACGTTAAGCACGAGGGAATTGCCTGGTAGGGCAGAGACTTTAAACACACACAAATAGTCACTGTTCTTGCTATGGCAGCTTTGTCTCCTCAGTCACACCGACCTTCCACACTGGAATTCTGAAGAACTAGATGAAGTGATTCTGAGCAAATTTGTGGAAAAATATGACCCAGATGGTCATGACCAAATCAATTGTGTTCCTAAGTGTCGGTTTTTTCCCACAGGGTGAGCAATCTTATAGTACGATCAAGTGCTATCTGGAAGTTGAATATTAGTGTGCTTCAGTGCCATCATCCATAGTCATTCTGAGGAGGGATGAGGGATGAATAACATGCATTTAAAACTGTGCTCAGTCAGACTGGGTCCCTGGTTGGTCACCAGCTGAGCTCCCACTTGGCAACCAGCTCCAACTCCTCATGTGGTAAGATAAGATGACTTTATCACTTTAAAAACACTTTTTTTTTAAACGTTTATTTATTTTTGAGACAGAGAGAGACAGAGCATGAACGGGGGAGGGGCAGAGAGAGAGGGAGACATAGAATCGGAAGCAGGCTCCAGGCTCTGAGCCATCAGCCCAGAGCCTGACGCGGGGCTCGAACTCACAGACGCGAGATCGTGACCTGAGCTGAAGTCGGACGCTCAACCGACTGAGCCACCCAGGCGCCCCGAAAAACACTTTTAAAAGTGTTGTTATGTTATCTAGAATTCCTCACAGAAATTTCCAGAAGTCTGGTGCAGAAGTCCAGCATCTATGCATCATAAGGAAAAGATACAGTTCATCATCTTTTAAGCACTCTCTAGCTATTTAGAACTGATCCTTTATGAGCCCACCCCACGTAAGGGAGCCTCTCTCTTATTATCCCCTAATCTCATTTTCCTTTCATTTTCTGAAATTATCCTGTTTATTTGTTTGCCTCTTGATTATCTGTCCCTTCATGAGAATGTCAGCCTCCAGTGAGCAGAAACCTTGTCCACCTGGCTCACTGCTGCGTTCATGCCTGGGATAGTGGGGGACCTACAATTTACCTCCTTCTATTTCTTGGGTTAGGCTTTGTGCATGCCCCTCCTTGAGGTCTGACCTCCAGATATGAGCACTCTTTATCATCCCTCTTTTCCCTTCATCTTATGTTGAGCCTTACATAACATAAAAGGCGGAAGTGGGACCTGCTTAAATAGGTGGCTCCTTAAGGTTGTTAATAGATAAGAGCACTTGCTGGCTCATTGACACCCTTTGACATTGGTTTATACTGTAGTTACATAGAAGTCTCAGTCTCTAAAGAAGGATTAATCAATGTATACTGAAAAATGTTTCATCTCGTTTTCTAAATTTATTATTCTTTGCAATGATGTTGGAATGGGAAGGCAGGTAGGCGATGATGCCGCTCTGTAGCCAAAGACCCCCAGGAACTCACCTGTGGTTGAACAGGTTGGGTTTGTTACTCATTGGTGGGGAGGACACATGCCATGGAAATCTTGAGGCGTCTCAGTAAGAGAGCGTGAGAAAGGAAGGATAGCATTTGGTCTTGCATTCAGTGCTTTTAGGGAGGGTTTGATGAAGAGTAGCTTTGCTCTGCATTGGATGTTGTCACTAAATGGGGAAAATTCTGGTTTTTTTTTTTTTATTTAAGTTTTTAGTTTTGAGAGAGAGAGAGAGGGAGGGGCAGGGAGAGAGGGGGACAGAGTTTCTGAAGCAGGCTCTGTGCTGACAACAGCCCGATGTGGGGCTCAAACTCAAGGACCACGAGATCATAACCTAAGCTGAAGTCAGATGCTCAACCGACTGGGCCATCCAGGTGCCCCTGTGGTTGGGTATCTTAGTAATTCTTATGGAGGAGGCAAAAAGAACAGAGGAGGCTGGAGCTGTGACTGGTAAGGAAGTGGCAGTCATTCATATTACCAGGGACAGGATGATGGGGGTCATTTTTTTTTAAGCAACGTTCTTATTTTTGTCTGTGTTCAGATGACTATGAGGTGTTTTAGGTTTCGACTTGATCCATCTTGGTCGCACAATGGCTTTGTCTGGTATTGATGTTCTGTGGAATTGCTTATGTTCAACCGAAGAACATTGGGGTCTAGCTGTGCATGTCAGGCCAGCTCCTGAAGGTCAAGAGCTTCTCTGTTTCTCACCGACAAATCCCAGAGAGCTGAGGGGAGGCTTCTGCCATGATTTGGGTGAACCACAGGAGCCAGGTGAATGATATTTGAGCAGCACATGGAAAAGTCTCACCTCAAACCACCTAAAGTGTAGGCTCCATCTTTAACACATAAATAGTCTTTTATGAAGGTGAAATTTGCATTTAACAATTTAGTTGGTACTACCTGTATGGGAACATGGAATAATTTTTCTCTAATTTTGTACAAATAAACAGGTTTACTTAAATGTTGACAAGAGCGTTGCTTTTTTTTGTTTGTTTTTTTAATGTTAATTTATGTTTGAGAGAGAGAGAGAGAGAGCAAGCAGGGGAAGGGTAGAGAGAAAGGGAGAGAAAGAATCCCATGCACACTCTATGGTGTCAGTGCAGAGCCTGACACGGGGCTTGAGCCCATGAACTGTGAGATCATGACCTGAGCTGAAATCAAGAGTTTGATGCGTAACCGACTGAATCATCCAGGCGCCCCCAAGAGTGTCGCCTTCTTAAATTCTCTGTTCCTTCCAACCCTGTCGACATTTTCATGCTGCATCAAGAGGGATTTCTTTTCTTGGGATCCAAACACCAGAGATCTACTAGGTGATAGTTATACACACGGGCTGGAGAACTGGGGCTCCACAGGTTTGAGATGGGACACAGTTGCATGCCTTTAAGGAAAATTGCTTCCTGTTAAAACCTGGTAGAGGAAGCAGGAGTGTCCTAACAGAGGCAGGAGCATTGCTACTTAAACTCACTTTGAAGTCAGGCAGAGCTGGATTTGAATCATCCCAGGCCTCCCATTTACCTGCTGTGTGACCTTGGGCAGGTTACCCAGTCTCTGTCCATCTGTCACGTCCACTGTAAAGCAGTGATAAATATGCCCATAAGTTTGTTGAGAGGAGTAAACCAACAATGACAATGGAAACATGTTCCTTGCATGTAATAGATGTGTAATATGTGGTAGCTTTATGTACAGTGACAACCTTAAAAATAAAACAGCCAGTTGGTTTGCCAGCAAAATGCATTTATTCAGGATTAACAGAGGAATTGCAAATCAGGACAAGCAAACTATGGTAACCCACAGGCAAGTCTGGAGAACAAAGGAGAGGGGGTTGCTTTTCTAGATAGTCGGGAGGGGGTGTTTGGAAGGAAAGTCCATTGGAGGAGAGCAGGAGCTTGGGGGTTGTGGCGACTTCTCATTGGCTGGGTTGTTGTTGGGTCAGGAGAAACTCTTCTTTCTTCCAGCTGGAAAATGCAAGGTAGGCTTCTTCTGCTGGGGTCTGGGCAAGTGGCAGTGCTGGAAAGTTCCGCCTTCAGGGCTTGCCCACTCCACTTAAAATGAGGGTTTTTTTTTTTTGTTTTTTGTTTTTTTTTATTCATATTCACCATAGCTACCAGATAATTGCTACCCACCAATCATTTGGATTCAGGTGACTAAGGACTAGTTCTGGCTGGTCATGAGTGAATTGTACCATTTTGAATGAGTCTCTCCATCTTTGTAAGCCTTAATTTGTTTACAAAAGCAGAAGGATAATGCCCAACTCTTTGCACTGCCCAGAGTTTCGGTGAGGATGGGACAGGGCAATAAAAGCCCAAGCATATTTATGTGATGGCACTACAGGCAAGGCGTGGCGCAAAGGCACGTGGCATCACGCAGTGTGAGACGCTGTTAATGAAGCTTAGAAATTGATCATCTTCTCGCTCCTAAAAAGTTGCCTTTAAGGCGAATTTCCTTAGAGCATATTCTTTGTGTTTTTTAATTTGGGGGGCATTTAATATACAGAAGTACAACATTTTACACGTGTTTATCTCCATGTAGCCACTACCCAGGTTAGGATCGATGTGTCCAGCGCTTGGAAGGGTTCGTCATGCCCCTTCCAAGCCAACACCCCTTCCCTGCAGACGTTGCCATTTCCGTCACCACTGATTTGTTTTTGCCTATATTGTAACTTCACATGAATAGAATTGTACACGGGGTTCTCATTTGTGTCTGGCTTAATTTGTTTTCATAATGATTATGAGAGTTATTCTGGCTGTGTGTGCCGGGAGTTTGTTCGTTTTTTGTTTTGTTTTGTTTTTAATGGAGTAAGGAGTATTCCTTTGTTTACCAGGATTCGGCAGCCTATAGTAGCCATTCTACTGGTGATGGACATTTGGGCTATTTCTGGTTTTCAGCTATTGTAAGTAAGTCTGCTATGAACCTTTTCATCTTTATATTTATTTATTTAAAGTTTATTACTGAGAACAAACTGAGGGTTGATGGGGGGTGGGAGGGAGGGGAGGGGGGGTGATGGGTATTGAGGAGGGCACCTTTTGGGATGAGCACTGGGTGTTGTATGGAAACCAATTTGACAATAAATTTCATATATTAAAAAAAAAAGTTTATTTATTTTGAGAGAGAAAGAGAGTGCAAGCAGGGGAGGGGCAGAGAGAGAGGGGGAAGAGAGAGAGAATCTTAAGCAGGCTCTGCGGTGTCAGCACAGAGCCTGATGTGGGGCTCGATCTCACAAACTGTGAGATCGTGACCTGAGCCCAAACCAAGAGTGGATGCTCAACCGACTGAGCCACCCAGGTGCTCCTCTTATCCTTTAATATTGGTTTCTATGATATAATTTCAGATGTTTCCTGAGAGGCATTTTGACCTTGACAAGTAATAAGAAACATAAAACATTCAAGTGAAGGCTTCCACAGGACAACAACAATTTCTTTTTTTTTTTTAACTTAAAAGAATTTTTAAAAATTAAAAAATTTTTTTATTTTTTAATTTACATCCAAGTTAGCATCCAAGCTAGTGCAATAATGATTTCAGGAGTAGATTCCAGTGATTCATCCCCTATGTATAACACCCAGTGCTCATCCCAACAAGTGTCTCCCTCAACGCCCCTTCCCCATTTAGCCCATCCCCCCCACCCACAACCCCTCCAGCAACCCTCAGTTTGTTCTTTAATTTTAAGAGTCTCTTCTGTTTTGTCCCCCTCCCTGTTTTTATATTTTTTTTTTGCTTCCCTTCCCTTATGTTCGTCTGTTTTGTATCTTAAATTCCACATATGAGTGAAGTCATATGATATTTGTCTTTCTCTGACTAATTTGGCTTAGCATAATACCCTCTAGTTTTATCCACGTTGTTGCAAATGGCAAGATTTCATTCTTTTTGATTGCCAAGAAATACTCTATTGTATATATATACACCATATGTTCTTTATCCATTCATCTGTCAATGGACATTTGGGCTCTTTCCATACTTTGGCTATTGTCGATAGTGCTGCTATAAACATGGGGGTGCATGTGCCCCTTTGAAACAGCACACCTGTATCCCTTGGATAAATTCCTGGTAGTGCAATTGCTGGGTTGTAGGGTAGTTCTATTTTTAATTTTTTGAGGAACCTCCATACTCTTTTCCAGAGTGGCTGTACCAGTTTGCGTTCCCACCAGCAGTGCAAAAGAGATCCTCTTTCTCCACACCCTCGCCAACATCTGTTGTTGCCTGGATTATTAATTTTAGCCATTCTGACTGGTGTGAGATAGTATCTTGTGGTGGTTTTGATTTGTATTTCCCTGATGATGAGTGATGTTGAGCATCTTTTCATGTGTCTCTTAGCCATCTGGATGTCTTCTTTGGAAGTGTCTATTCATGTCTTTTGCCCATTTCTTCACTGGATTACTTGTTTTTTGGGTGTTGAGTTTGATAAGTTGTTTATAGATTTTGGATACTAACCCTTTATGTGATATGAGAACAACGACAGTTTCAAACGCTATCATTCTTGTAAGTAAATCACAACATCATAAAGCCAGGCTCTGGCATTTTTTTTCCCTTTGGCACACAAGCAGAATAGTCCCCAGCAACATTTTTCATACTGCAGATTGGGAACCACCAGTGTGTTGTAAAATAAGAAAAAATTTTTGTGAGGAAATAGAACCTAAGAGGAACACTCGAATTTTTTCAGCTCGGTAAGGGCAAGAATTGTTATCTGCAGACTTCTGTTCCAATGATACATGCCAAGTGTTTTCTGGGTTATAACTGTAAAGAGAAAATTGTCCCGGGCCCTGAGTGATGGAATCTTCTTTCTGGGAAGAAACTAACATTCCTGCTAAAGCATTGAAGATTTTCTGAAGTTAATGGGATTAAGTCTTGCTCAAGGAAATAGGTTACCTACTCACCCAACTGACTGTCAGTATCAGTTAAGAATCTAGTGACCTTTATCCAAATATAGTAAAACCCTGGACTGTGAGTAACTTGTTCTGCAAGTGTTCTGCTAGATTAACAAACATTTCTAATAAATTTTAACTTGATAAACGAGCCATGTCTTGCAATACAAGGAGTACCTGATGTCAAATGTCACATGACAACAACTGAGCCAATGGTTCTTGAAATTCACTTTGATATACAAGTGCTTTGGATTACAAGCATGATTCTGGAACAAATTATGCTTGCAAATCAAGGTTTTCCTGTCTTTCTTTCTTTCTTTCTTTCTTTCTTTCTTTTTTTTACTTGTTAGTCTAACAATAGCTACTTTGTTTTTCCATAAAACAGCTCCACCACAAATAAATCTTTGAATGGTTTACTACAGGCCTTTTGTTATTTGAATAGCAAGATTGTAAACATAACTCTGAGATGTGTTCATAATTAGGTCGATAAAAAGTTTCCTTAATTAACACTATGTAAAATATTTTTCTTTCTGTGGGTCAAGATAAGAAAAGTCTGAAAGTCACTGATTCCAGGGGACAGGACAGTGGCAGGCCGGTGGAAAAGAACACATGGAAATTGGTAGTTTCCCAGGGTGGGACCCTAGATCTCCGCAGTGGATTACAGAGGCTCTCATCCCCAGACAATACCTTCGAGACCAGGTGCGGGCTCACCAAGGGATCCCGGCAAACAGGATCTGAATCAGGACATCACTCTGGGCTGACTCCTGCCTCTGTGTGAGTGAGCTGAGTAGCCTCAGGCCAGGTTGACTGATGTGGCCAACAGGTGGAGGGCGAGTCTGAAGGGCGGAGTGCAAGAAGCTGGAGTCTACAACAACACTGGGAATAATCATCTTATGGGTCTTATATCTTCTTGGAATTCCTGGCCATGGAAAGCAACATCTTGTGGCCTCACAAGATGATAAAACCCACAAACACATGAGGTTGCCCGTCAACGATTGTTGCCCTTACCAAGCTGAAAGGACATATCCTAGGACATAGTATGCGATAACATCTGTAGAATGAATGAATGTGAACTTTCTGTCACCAATGGGTCCTGATGTGCCTCCCTCTGCTCAGAAGTCTTTTTTCTACTTTCTTGGACAAGTCAGGGCCTAGCCCAGGGCTGGTTGATGATTGCTCCTCCTGGTTCCTGGGTTTCTAACTCATCTGTTTCTTTCCCAAAGGGCCAGGGGCTAGAGCTTGACTGGTGGGCTTCTGGCCAGGGCCCTCAAAGTAAACGATTACCTGCATCCTATTTCCAGGGACTTGGCGCAAGCTGTTGGCTCTCAGTATGACCAGTCAGAGGAAAGAGGAAATTAACAGAGAAAGAAAAATAGAGCATAGATAATTATAGTAAACATGACAGCAAGGGAAGGAAAAGGAGGGTATATTTACTGTATCATTGAACAGTGAATGGAATATTAGATGAGCAAATCCCTGAAAACGATTAAAGATATCTTAATATTTTATAAAGGGGGGTCATTGGGCAATATGTACATTCTGAAATCACGAATTTTAGAACATGAAATAAATCATGTTTGCGTATCTCTGTTTGTTACTCTGCTGGAAATGATTTGATCTGCTTAGTATGAGTTAGTACTATGGATTCCAAAAAGTATGTTTTCTTCTTTCTTTTCCTCACATAGTTGAATATTTAAAAGCAGGTTGACGGTTTTATTTCTTTACTTGTTTGTTTCCATTGTGTCTTAGCCTGGGTTCTGCAGAAGACAGGCTTATTGAAGATTTTGCTGGGGAGTGTGAGCTCCAGGAAAGAAGGAATGTTGTGTAACTGAGTTGCCTGCAGCAATTATCTGCAATCACTGATTCCTGGTGGCAGGTCATGCCGGACCCCCTGAGGAGCCATATGCAATGAATCTGAAGACTGGTCATCGGGGGAAGAAAGTGGAAGGATTGCCTGCCAAGTTCTGTTCCCTGTAGGCCATAGGTTTGCCTGTAAGATGTTCACTCTCACATCTTCCAGGATGGAGATTTGTGGGTACCAAATGGGTTCCCGAGGCATCCCACTCTGTGTCCACAGAGAGGCGCTGGTGAGGGCAGTGAAGAGCCTTGAGGTCTAAGTGGGAATGACAGGAGCTGTTGGTGAGTGCCCAGTGAAAGCTGAAACAAAAGATAAGTGAAGCTGAGGGGGGCCAAAGTCGTAAATAAGAGATGTCCCATACAAATGGTGAAGCAGTAACACCACACAGGTTATTCCTTGGGACAGTGTTTTGGTCAGAAAGATGGAGAATGAAAATATTTAGACATTGACTTCAGCCTTGAATTTTGTTTCTTCTTAGTAGTAATCTTAGTACAGTAAAAGTCTTCTTAATATATTTGCCCAGAGCTGAAAAAAACAACACAAAGTTCCAGTTGAAGATCTACCAACAGACCTCACTTCTGAACGCCATTGCATGGTGGTTCCTCGCACGGCACCTATTCTCTCTGAGATCCTGTCCACAGCCTGGATGTCTGTATGATTCCCATCTCGAAATTACCATGTCAACTTCTCTTTTGAACCGAGGGTGCATTTTCTTTATTACCTTTAAGGATCTTCCCACAGGAACTTGCAATATAACCTGCCCGCGACGGAAATCAACACTGAAATCTTGCCCTCTTGCCTGGTTAGTCTATATGACTAGAGTGCATAGGGCCAGGGCTGGGAGGGAGTCATCTCTGATGCTTTTCTTTCCTCTGTCCTTCACTCCCTTCCCACAATCAGTTGTGAAGTTCCAAGTCCACCCCTTCCTATCTGCAGCTCTGCCCTCTCTTTTCTCTTCCCTGGTCTGCCGTCTTTTTTCTCTTCTCTGAAGTGACTTCTTTTGTTCATCTCCTCTGGCCTGGGTTACAGCCATAAATGGCCTCCTGACCGTCTCTCTCCTTTCAGTCTCTTCTGCCAATCCTCTGGGGGAACATCACTGACTGCCCAGAGACCAAGGGGGACAGGAGAAGTCACATGGTCTGCTGATTCTCAACCAACAGAAAAGCAGGTGTCTAGGTGGGATCTGAGGGTTTATAACAATTACCAAATTTGGCTCTTGCTTGTTCTCCAAGTCTAGCAGCAGTTGTGATGTGATTCCCTCTCCTTTCTGCCATGACTTCTTCACCTGTAACCTTCTGGGAGGTGAGTTCTTGGACATTCAGTACTGCTCTTCGTCCCCCATAAGCAAGTGTTTACGACGTGCTACAGCGTGACTGTGTGTATTTAGTGGTGCCTGGAGATCTGGGGGTGATGTTGGACCTACAACACAGAACATTTCTCCACAAATACCACAGGAAGGCACACCCAAGGAGCCAGTGTCCAGCAGGACCTTCCTGGCTCTTAGCCCAGCTTTGATTTCCTGTCCCACTTGCTGGTTAGGGGAAAAAAAGATGATTTTGGTTAAACTTCTGGGGTCGGGGGTAATTTAACTGAGTGACTATTGGAAAGCACAGTATAACATGTAAACTATCGCCTAATGTTGCAGTAATACGGATTTCCTGTGGGCCAGCTATGTTCAGTCTGGAGTGGAGGCATTGAGAGACATAAAATGTGGAAGGTATATTCCCCTAAAATGCAGGGGGCAACCTATATACGTGGACCAAGTACAAGGTCAGAGAACGCAGGGCTGAGATGTAGGGGCAGAGATAGAGGCTGTTGGAGGAGATTTTGCGGCGTCTTTAAGAGCCAGTCATGGAACAACATCTGCAAAAGAACCACCTTGGCCTTAGACCGTGTTTTAGAATTGTAGCTCACAACATACCCAGTGCATTTGCCTGGTTTTCATAAAGTAGGATGGTGAGGGAGCATCTTACCTGCCTGGAGTTTCAACCGAAGGTTCACAAGGCACCTTTTCTGGTCATTCTAGTTACTGGCTATTTTTCTGTGATTCTGAAACACGGGAAGGAAGGGAGAGACATTCCCTCAGCTGTCTGTTTTTTTGCTTACTTTGCATGATTGAATTTTAAACTGTGCTTTCAAATGTTGGCAGCTTGTAGACTGAGACGCTGCAAATCCCTGATAGAGATTCCAATCATGGGTTAATGAAAGCCGTAAGGAAATAAGCATGGACGCGTTGTCTTCCATCAGTGTTTACTGTGTGATCTGGAGATTAATTTTCTTTTAATTAGAATCATCAGTGTGGCCTCAGGTTCTTTAATGAATGCCAGGTTAAATCCATTACTTATTTCCCAGCTGTGAATGAGTTCCATTCTTCATTAACATTTGCATCTTCCAGAGGTCAGATTTTTCTTTCTTTACCTAACAGGAATTTTCCCTTTTGTTTCATGGTTAGGGTACGTAACTTGTTGCCTCTGTCAAAAACTGAACAGAAGTAACATTTATGATCACTGCTCCTTGGGTTGAACGCACTCATTTGGCTTAGGGCAAAACTTCTCAACACCTGACAAAAATGTTTATTCTTAAAAAAAACGTTAGATGATTGCTTCAGTTAGGTCAAACTCAGCGCCTGTGTTATGGGCTGAATTGTGCCTCCCACCCTGACCATTCATATATTGAAGCTCGAACACCCTATTCCTCAGACTATGACTGTGTTTGGAGATAGAGCCTTTAAAAAGCTGATTAGGTGAAAATGAAGCTGGTGGGTGAGTTTTAATCCAACCTGACTGGTGTTCTTGTAGGAAGAGAAAACTTGGACACACACAGAGACACCAGGGATGGGCACGGAGGAAAGACCAAGCGAGGACATGGAAAGAAGGAGGCCATTTGTAAGCTGAGGAGAGAGGTCTCAGGGGAAAACAGAGCTACCAGCACCTTGACCTTTGGCTTTGAGCCTCTACAACAGTGAGAAAATAAATTTCCATTGTTTAAAACATCCAGTCTTTGGCGTTTTCTTACAACAGCCCTAGTGGACTAGTAGAACATCCAAAATCAAGTTTATTATTTCCTTGTTCAAACCCATGTTCATTTGCTCTGTGGCAAAGGCATTGACTGCTCACTGAATATCTATATAATTTCCCCTGAAAGCCCTGTGGACCCGTAGTTAGATGGTCTGTGGGTGACACCAATCTTATCCCCTGTCACAGTGACCAAGGAGGCTACTATTTCAGAGGCAGACCTCTAGGATGGTGGGGGTCCCATCAGGTCCCTGGAAGACTGATTGGAACAAAGCCTCCCATCAACCAGGGTAGGGGATGTCTCCCAGGTGAGAAAGAACTCATTACTGTATTAAGCCTAGGATTCGGAGGCTTTAATTTGTTTCTTCAGCTCAACTGTGTTTATCATGCATGACCGGTACAAGCTCCATCCTCTTAGTTCACCTGGGAATGTAAATTTAACCACGTACTTGGACTCCCCTCACTTCATAATTTCGCATCCGATAGATCATCAGTCTTTTCCATTCTACTGTTGCAACATTCCACAAATCTGTCCCTACTTTCCATTCACAGAGCTGCTGTCGTTCCCTGAACAAATGACAGTGAGGATGATGACCATTGTTCCAGGCTCTGCTGTAGGGCTTTACATATATGAAGTCACCGAACCTCATAACCTATGAGGTAGGTACTGTTATTATCCCCCTTTGCAGGTGAAGAGATTGAGGTACAGAGAGTTTAAGTAACTCGTTCAAGTTCACACAACTTGTAAGTGACAGAGCTGGGATTTGAAGATCGTCAATCTGGTTTCCATTGCTTTTGAATAAATGGCATTCATGGCATTAATGTCCCTTCAAGGTCTAATCCCAGTGTACCTGCTCACTCTCTTCTCCCGTCAAGGACAACCCTCTACCCTGACTACTTCCAACCTTTTACTCTAGTGACAAGCTAGATTGTTTCTCTAAACCAATCCTGCCTTTTCCAACCTCTGTTTCATTGTTCAGGCTCTTCCATCAGAATCACTCTATTTCCCATTCCCTCTCCCCCTTGGTCCTTCGTATCTACATCCCATGTGTCCTGCAATGTCCCACTCATTTGCTACCTCTTTTGGGAAGCCTTTCTTGGGTCATCTTCATTAAACACTCCCATAATTCCTTGCCTATACTTCCCTTTGGGCACTCATGTTTCACTTATTTGTGTGTGTGCGTATCTTCCTCCATGCAGTATAAACTCCCTGAGCACTGGGACCATGTTTTCTTTGTCTTTAGATCCCGTCTGTAGATAATGAGCACCAGTGCATTGCACAGAATTGTGGAGTTGTAGATGTGAGTTGTAACTAATTGAAAATTTCCTCGAATGCACTGCTACTTAACAGAATATAATAATGTTACCCCTTCTCACTTTGGCCACCATGGCTTAGAATTCCCAATCATACTGAGTGAAAGTGACTTTGTTAACATCAGAACATTTTTTTCTTCATTCCCCCATCTGCTTTCATTTCTCTGATTTGATGCTATCGCTTCTCCTTTGGTTTTTGGTTTGCTCCTTTGGTTTTCATATTACAGCTGAGTTTCAATAGATTTCAATTATTTCTTAGCTTTGATTTATTGATTAAGAGCAGCCTTTTATCCTGGTGGTACTTTTCAAGCATGTGGTGATAGACGTTCCAGCACATTGAAAGGAAAGAGAAGGATGGTGTTCCTGCCTTTTTCCCCTGCAAATTTCACCTTCGAGCATTAACGGAGCCTCAGGCCTCTTCTCTCACGGGTGGGCAGGAAGCTGAAAGGAAAGTGGAGTTTGGTCACTCTTGCTACAAGTGTTCCTGGTTTGAATGCAGGTTGGAATTGAAACCTGAACAGAATTTTCTGAGGATTCCAAGTGATCATTTTTCCTCAAGAAGGCATTTGTGTTAATTGAATTCTTTCCATGGTATGGCAGCCATGCTCCAAGATGGCCTCCAAGGGTCCTTGCCTCCTGGTATCTATGCTTTTGTGCTGTCCTCTCCCACACTAAATAAGGGAACAATCCCATGTTTATATGCTTGCTTTTAAAGTAAACTGTACATCCAATGTGGGGCTTGAACTCACCACCCCGAAATCAAGAATCGCATGCTCCATGGACTGAGCCAGCGAGGTACCCCCGACCAGCAATCCCATGTTAAGCAATAGAATATTGCAAAAGTGATGAGGTGTAACTTCCCGGGCTAGATTATAAAAGACATTCTGGTTTCCACCTTGCTGTATTCGATCGCTTGCTCTGGGGGAAGCCAGCCTCCCGGTAGTGAGGACCTGGACAAATCCTTTGGAGAGGCCCATGTGGCCATGAATTGAGGCCTCCTGCCAACAGCCAGCACCAACCCGGCAGTGACGTGAGTGAACCCTCTTGGAAGTAGACGCTCCATTCCTGGCCAAGCTTTCAGATGACTGCAGCCTCAACTGACATCTTGTCTTTAATTCGGGAAAGACTGGAGCTAGATCAGCCCAGCCAAGTTGCTCCCCAAATCCTGACCCCCACCATCTGTGGGAGATGATAAATGCTCTATTTGTTTTAAGCTGCTAAGTTTTTAGGTAATTTTCTGTGCAGCAATAAATAATACACATGGCATATGCAGTTTGATTTTTACCAGTTCTTTGTGAATCCATAGTCTTTTCAGTTCTATTTTTAGCAATATGTAGAGTATGACCCTTTGTACAGGAGAAGCAAAAATTGATGGTGTAAGGAAAAAATCACCATGGTTCGCTCAAATGCTCAGCATAGACAGATTAGTTTCTTGCTTCAGTTTCTTGCTTCAGTTGTGCCTGGACCCTTGGAATTGCATACTCCCCCCTACCTGCTTCATCCAAGACTTCTTTGTTCCCTCCACTTAACCCCCCTCACGCTTCTCTCAGGTGCATCATTACTGCCATCAGGCCTCAGGGCCACCCACTGACCCAATGTGGGGGACCTCTTCGACACCATTACCTGAATGAGCAGGCGAACCCATCAAAGCTAACCTGCCCAAGATTGGCCTTGCATGCCGACATGGCAGAATATCTCCTTGAAAAGTCCACCTGGAGACAAACACAGCTAGAATCAGGTCATGGACTTCTTCTCTCTGGCCTTGAGAAAGGTGGCCTGGCCCACTCCTATCTGTTGCAGAAGGTAGCTCTGGCTGACTGGGGAAGTCACCTGCCTGAGACACTGAACCTTCCCCCTCTCCTGTTTTCCCTTTCTCTACTTTCTTCCTTCTCTACACTCTTACCTGCACATGGGCACAATTATAAAATGGATCTTTACAATTCTGAACAGTGCATTCGAAGCACTTAGTTAATTAGTGGAAATTCTGCATTGCTTTAGAGGCAAGGAGTGTGGAAAACATTTTGTGAAATGCTGTAAGGATTAATTCTATTATTTTAGGAAGATAAAAACTGAAACAGATACTTTAAGTGTATGCGTGTTTCCTACAAAATGTTTATAAACACAAGCCATCCCTAATTTAAACATTTGCTATGGATCTATACCATTTAGAGAGAAATGAAAGTTAAAATCTGTATGGTTAATGTATTCAGTGTTCAAACCATACCGGGTAATTTAGGCAAGAAAATATCCCTCGTCTACTTTGAGTGAATCTGCAAAATCCCAAAGTTGCCAAATTTGCACTTGACTCTGTCTGGCACAGATAGATTTTGGGGAGAGATATCAATAATTTACTATAAGGACACGTACAACGTCGGTTACTGCTTACCTCAAATCGCTTAGGGTTTTAATCTACTGATGCTCACTTAGAATGATCAGGTCAAACTTGGCTAAGTGTCCATTGACAGTGGCCTTAGGTGGTCCAAAGCAGTCCTGGTAACTTATCTGAGCCCCGGGGTCCAAGGGGCCACAGAAGGTTCTGGTCCTTTCCACCCTCCTTGGAAGCTCAGATCTTCTCTGAGGATCGTGGTCAAGTCCCGGCCCACCTGGACATCGCTCTAACCTCTCTGTCATAATGTCCTAGGCCCCACGGTCTGGGTTAGAGGGGCAGGGTCAGCTCTTTGTCCCCCTGGCCCCCGCCCTCCGTTCCCCGCTCCCCAGGGCTAGCACGCTCAGGCCG
Source organism: Panthera pardus (assembly GCF_024362965.1). Taxonomy (NCBI): domain Eukaryota; kingdom Metazoa; phylum Chordata; class Mammalia; order Carnivora; family Felidae; genus Panthera; species Panthera pardus. The sequence goes on along the minus strand of NW_026526732.1, from coordinate 16,863,993 downwards.
GCTCCTTGAGGCACAGCCCGGGACAGAATGGTGCCAACTGCCTTTTCCTATTCCTGGTGTCACTCAGGTGCCTGGCAAAGTGGTCACCCCCCATCCCACCCCAACTGCACCTCAACAAGAGCTATCGTGTTATTGAAACTGCCACCGGCACTTCCTGGGAACGTGGAATTCATCAAACAGAAACCCACAGTGAGAGTATGAACAAATTCTACAAGTGTTTGCTCTTCCTGGAGGCTGCCAGCGTAGAAGAGTGTTCTGTGCTGGTTACCATGGGCGACACCCGGGGGCCCTCCGGCTAGCACGCCAACTCGGTCAGGAGTCCTGTCCCTGCTGCTCTCTAGGGAACGGCTGCAAGGGAACACTTTTCTCCAGGCGGGCAATCCATCTACCTGCGGCCCAAAGGCTGTTCTTGCGACCCCTTCTCTGCCGTGGCCGGGACACTGAAGGACAGCCTTGGGCGAAAGCCCGGAGTGGGTGGGTTTGTCCTGTTGGTCTCTCTCCTTTGAGACCTCGCACCCTAGGGCACCCTTTCCAGGTTTTCTCCTCTTCTCTCTTCTCTCCCATGCTCTTGTTCCATGCACCACCCCTTCTCACCACTGCCCCCCACTACCCAGGCCAGCAGGTTTCAGCGGCGACCGCCTTCGCCCCTGTCTGCTAGGACCGAGCGGGCCTCACCCCCTCACCTTCTCCCCCTGGCTCTCCCGCCAGCACCCCACAGCCTGAGGGAGCAGCCGGACGTCCTAAGATGCTCGCTATGCACCTGTAACATCCACACCTCCTGCAGCCCCGGCGTGGCAGTGGGGGAAGCCGGTGCAGCCTTACGGAGGGACCTTTGGGGTGGCGGGACCTGGGAAGCATCTCCAGGGCGGGGCGGGTCCTGCACAGCTAATCTCAGGCGAGACAAAGTCGGCCAGCTGCAGCTTTCAGGCTGGCAGGCGTCTTTCGTTCTATTTGCACTTCTCCTAAACTTTTGTTTAGTTGTCAACATTTCAGAATTAGGAGACTTCACATTAAAAAACAAAATCTGGGGGCGCCTGGGTGGCTCAGTCGCGTAGGTGTCCGACTTCAGCTCAGGTCATGATCTCGTCACCACTTGTGAGTTCGAGTCTCGCGTCAGGCTCCGTGCTGACAGCTCAGATCCTGGAGTCTGCGTCTCCCTCTCTCTCTCTGCCCCTCCTCCACTCACGCTCTGTCTCTGTTTCTCTCTCAAAAGTAAATAAACATTAAAAAAAATTTAAAAAAACTATAAAATCTGTGTTTCTGGTGGAGATGTGGTCACATGGGGCCTGAATAGATCTTGGTGGATGTGAAGAACATTGTCTGTATTGAATGTGCAAATGGGGGGCGTGCGTGCCCTTCCCTGGGGCCCTGAGGGCTGGAGGCTGGGGAAGGCCTTGCTGGTAGAGGTGAGGATCCACCAGGTCCCCGGGGGGACTGGTGCCTGGTGCCCATCTGGAGGAAGTCAGAGTCAGGCTTCTCTGCTCAGAACCTGCATGCCTGGAATCAAAAGACAGAGACGCAAATAAGTGATGAGTTGTACCCGAATAAACATGGTTTCACAACGAAGCTGACGTCAACACTTCCACCCAACTCAGAAGCTGTATTGCTCGGGAAGTTTCTTGGAGGTCAAGAGAGATCAGTTCTGGGGAGGTAGGGGGGCGGGCGGAGCTCAGGGCGGGTCTCAGGGGGGTGTGACCTCAGCAGTCACAACGCCATGGCCAGAAGGGCCTCATGCTGGGTTTGATGCTCTGCTAATGTGGTCTTGAAATTATCGCTCATCTTTGAACAAGGGCCCCAAAGTTTCATTTTTGCCCCATGCACCCTCCCCAGATTATATAGCCAATTCCGGTAGAGCTTAACCAAAGTGGGGCCCCCAACTTCATCAAGAGGATATATATATATTTTAAATTTTTAAATTTTTATTTATTTTTGAGAGAGAGAGAGAGTGCTAGCACACAAGCGGGGGAGTGGCAGAGAGAGAGAGAGAGAGAGAGAGAGAGAGAGAGAGGGAGACACAGAATCTGAAGGTGGCTCCAGGCACAGAGCCAAATGCGGGGCTTGAACTCACAAACTGTGAGATCACGATCTGAGCCGAAGTCGGAAAGCGCAAACGACTGAACCACCCAGGTGCCCTAGATCAAGAGGCTGTTTTGGAGACTGGATGCTTTCAAGAGATGTAGTGTAGGTGGATGCCATGTGACTCGGTTATTCTGAGCAGAGAGTGACTTCGTGTGATACCGTGCTAATCAGTGGCATCAGAGAATCCGGTCGATTGAAGGTAGGGCTCATAGGGGAATGTGGGAACAACTGAACACATTGCTAAGTGACCAGAAAGCTACTGGTGTCTCAAGGAGGGTCTAGATCACGCCTTCTGGGCGGACTGTTGGGGTGCGGACCGCAGCCAGCGAGGACCATGTGTGGAGTGAACGACGGTAGGAAGCTGTCATTCCTCATAGACTTGGCGCCCCGGTAAATGTCCTGGATGCCTCTGGAGAGTCATCTCCTCGGGGTTGCTGCCTTCCTTCCACAGGAATACAGCGCAAATATCCGGCTACCACAGCCTTCGCTCACTGAATGTCTTGAGAACATAAACGCCCCAAATGGAGTATTCTTGCAAGTGTATTATATTTGAGTCTCTGGCTAAATTTTCTAGTTCATATAGTAATTAAGAAGTGACCTTGTAGGTGGGGACGGGTTGAATTGTGTCCCCCAAAAGGTGTATTGAAGTCCTCACGCCCAGGACCTCAGAATGTGACCTGATTTAGAAATAGGTTCTCGGGGCTGTAATTAGTTTAGATGAAGTCATCCTGCACAAGGATGGACACCACCAGCATGACTGGTGTCCTTATAAGGGCAGGGGAGGACACACACACACAGAGGGAGAGGGCCTTGTCATGATGATGAGACAGAGACTACCTTGCTGAGGCTACAGGCCAAGGAATGTCAAGGCCTGAAGGTCACCACCAGGAGCTCGGGAGAGGTAGGGAAGGACGCTTGCCTTGCTAGATGTCAGAAGGAGTGTGGCTCCGAGGAACCTTGATTTTGGATTTCTAGCCCTCAGAACTGGGAAAGAACAGGTCTCTGTTGCTTGAAGACACTCGGTGTGTGGTATTTTGACACAGAAGCTCTGGATACCAGTACATAGGTATTCCTCAAATATATATTTGTTTCTTTTAGGTAAATTTAGTTCTTCCCAGATGTCTGCATTTAGAGTCTAAAAAGAAGCTCTCTATATTTTGAGATCTTTAGATCTCATGTTAAGCTCTTCCGATTTTTTGTGGCGTAAGTAAGCTTCAGTATTTTTTTAAAAAGTTTATTTATTTATTTGTATTTTGATAGAGCGAGCGAGAGAGAGAAAGTGTGCAAGCAGGGGATGGGCAGAGAAAGAGAGAGAGAGAGAGAGAGAGAGAGAGAGAGAGGGAGAGAGAATCCCAAGCAGGATCCACACTGTTGGTGCAGAGCCCGATGCAGGGCTTGAACCCACGAACTGTGAGATCGTGACCTGAGCCGAAATCAAGTGTTAGATGTTTAACCGACTGAGCTAGCCAGGTGCCCCTAAACTTCAGTATTTAAAATTTTTTTTTTAAACGTTTATGTATTTTTGAGAGAGAGAGAGAGAGAGACAGAAAGAAAGAGAGACAGAGCATGAGCGGGGGAGGGGCAGAGAGCGAGGGAGACACAGAATTAGAAGCAGGCTCTAGGCTCTGAGCTGTCAGCATAGAGCCTGATGAGGGGCTCGAACTTACGAATGGTGAGATCATGACCTGAGCCGAAGTCGGACGCTTAACCGACTGAGCCACCCAGGCGCCCCTAAACTTCAGTATTTTTAATGTATACAGCAGTACCTAGTACTATAGTACTAAGGAGTGATTCTAAAGTAGCCTGTGAGTATTAAAAAATGGCTGTCATTAATGAGGGTGTAACTACGATAGTAAACGTGTTGGAATCCTGGAATGTAATCCTGGGCGGCATCATTTTTCTCTCTTATTGTCTCTTAAACTTCTCTGTGGGCTTGGTCTTATCTCCTGCTCTAGGGGAAAGAGCTAGAAGCTTTTCCGGTCATTTTTCGAGTTTTTCTGGTCACTTTCAGCTGACCAGACAACTCAGTAATTAACAGGTTCAGGTTGATATGATATCAAAGCTTGACCCTTCTCTAAAGGTGTTGTTTTTCCTTTCTGCAGCTCTGGTCTTCAGGAGGCTAGGAAATTGCCCGGGCCTGGCGGTGGTGTTGGTGAGGCTCACGGCGGGTGTGGGCCTACATCTCTCCGTCTCTACCTGGGGCTTCTAGGGCTCCACCCCAGGTAGCTACCTAGGTGTTGAGAACTCCAGGGTTTGCAGTTCAGGGCAGGCAGAGGTCAGAGAAGCAGGAAAGCTGACTTCTCATGATTAAAAATGGCTGCTCCATGGGGCGCCTGGGTGGCTCAGTCGGTTGAGCGTCCGACTTCGGCCCAGGTCGTGATCTCAATGCTGGTGAGTTCCAGCCCCACGTCGGGCTCTGTGCTGACGGCTCAGAGCCTGGAGCCTGCTTCGGATTCTGCGTCTCCCTCTCTCTCTGTCCCTCCCCCACTCACACTCTCTCTGTGTCGCTCAAAAAAATGAATAAATGTTAAAAAAAAAAAAAGTTTAAAAATGGCTGCGCCACAGGTTCTTGTTAATAATTACCTTTTCCCCTTGGAGCTCATCACTTTCTCACATACTTTATATTTTACTTATTGGCTATGTTCATTGTTTGCTTTCCATCTCCTCCTGCTAACCCGTAAGGCACGAGCTTTGTTTTGTTCCTGGATGTACCCCAAGCTTGGAAAAGAATGCTCGGCAATCACAGCCGCCTCGTGAACGTTTGCGGAAGGAACGTCTGAGTGAAACAAAGCGATGTGCATCACCTTCTGGGCTTGACAGGCGTGGAAAGCTAACTTTGTCTCTTGTGTCCTTTTGTGAGCTGGTGGGACTTCTCCTCCCCTAGTCCAGTCCCAAATTCTTACCACTTACAGCTCTTCATGTGGGTGAAACATCTCTGTTGCCTCTCCTTGGTCACGGCCCCACGGCCCCTGGTCACCCGGAAGTAATTCTCCAGCGGCTTTAGGCTGAGATTCCCAAACCCTTCGCGAGGCCCCTTGGATCCGGATCCATGACCACCTTTTGCCTCCGCTCTCTCTCCGCCACACCCGGTCCTCACTAGCACTCTACTTTCGGTTCTGGCGGAAACGCTCTTGCTTTCTTGACAAATGCTGGCAGAGTGGCCCGTCCTCGAGCTGCTGCCTCTCCTTGCTTGGCTGGTCCAGCGGCCGGCCAGCCAACTCAGGTAGGCTCCCCCGGCCTGAGTCAGGGGCTAACCCGCCGTGTTCCTGAGCGGTACTGTTGAGGTCTACCGCCTCGTGGCTTTGCAGTCAGGGGCCAAGCCCCTTCGACTTGCCCCCTTGGACGTGGTTGAGGAGGGGGCTCTCAGCAATCACTCTCTCCCTTAGCTCCTCCCTTAGCTCCTCCCTTAGCTCCTCCCCTTAGCTCCTCCCCTTAGCTCCAACCCTGAGAGAGCAGTTGGTTTGAGAGTTGCATGACCTTTCCCCCCCACTTCCTTTTTGCAGTCCCCCACGCTCTGTGGTGGTCTCACACCTTACTTCCGCATGCGGTATCTGTCGTCACTTGGGGTCTCAGTGAAACGTGATTTGATTCCTGTTATAAGGGCCCACTCTGTGCTAATCACTCTGTAATACAGAGTCTAGCTGCGGGACTGCCTCCCATCCTCGGAAGACGTCTCTGAGATAGGTAATATTCTTGTACCCATTTTTTATAATTTTTTTTAACGTTTATTTATTTTTGAGACAGAGAGAGACAGAGCATGAACGGGGGAGGGGCAGAGAGACAGGGAGACACAGAATCGGAAGCAGGCTCCAGGCTCCGAGCCGGCAGCCCAGAGCCCGACGCGGGGCTCGAACTCACGGACCGCGAGATCGTGACCTGAGCTGAAGTCGGACGCTTAACTGACTGAGCCACCCAGGCGCCCCTTCTTGTACCCATTTTACAGTGGCGAAGAAAATGTAATATCTCGCCCAGATCAGCTACTACGTGACCAAGCCCAGATTCAAATCCAGGTTTCTCTGACTCCAGGGCCTGATAGGGATTACTGCAGTAGTTAAGATTTTTGTTAGTTTTTATTTGTCCGGAAAAGCCCCAAAAGCAGAACTTTAAAAGAGTAACCGGAACTCTTCCTATAGCCTTCATTGTTTGCAGTGGAATATCTTTATTGAAAGTGGGAAATAGAGTTCAGGGTTTACCTGTAACTCACAACTCTATGGGGCAAAGACTATTAGGGGCTCATCAAAACCTATGTTCCCCTTTTCTCCCTGGAGACTTCATGGCTGAACTCTATTTCCCAGGTGTCCTTGTCTTTGGGTCCCTGGACCCAATTCCAGTGTGTGTGTGTGTGTGTGTGTGTGTGTGTGTGTGTGTATGTGAGAGAGAGAGAGACAGAGAGAGAGAGATTTTCCCACAGTACACCAAACAATTCTGTCTCACCAGCAGGGTGTCTGAGAATTCAACTCAATTCTGACACTGTCTACCCCATGTAGTATCAGATCTCCCAGGTTACGGGTTCTGTCCTATAAAACTGTCCTAAAAAACTGCTCATACCCCCTCACCCCACCCCAACTCCAGACGCCTGTCCCAAGCCCAGGTTGTCACCCATATTTCTTTTTTTTTTTTTAAGTCTTAAAAAAATGTTTATTTGAGAGAGAGAGAGATGGAGACAGAGGGTGAGCAGGGGAGGGACAGAGAGAGAGGGAGACACAGAATTCAAAGTGGGCTCCAGGCTCTGAGCTATCAGCATAAAGCCTGATGTGGGGCTCGAACCCATGAACCGAGAAATCATGACCTGAGCTGAAGTTGGACGCTCAACGGACAGAGCCAGCCAGGCGCCCAGGCACCCATGCTTCTGACTGACTGGCTATAAATGAGTGGATCCCACACCTCCTCAAGTCTGATTTATTTGCAAGACTGGCCATGGAACTCAGGGAAACATTTTACTTATTAGATCACCAGGTTATTATAAAAGGATATATACCTGAGGAACCGACAGACAGAAGAGAGGCATAGGGCAAGGTGTAGGGAAACCTGGGGCACTGTTCTCCCCACATTTCCAAGTGTTTACGGACCTGGAAGTTCTCCAAACCTTGCCCTTTAGAATTTCTATGGAGGCTTCATTACCTAGGCACGATTGATTCAATCATCGACCATTGACAATTGATTCGACCTCCAGCCCCTCTCCTTTCTCCAGAGGTCAAGGGAGTGAGACCAAAAGTTCCAACCTTCTAATCACAGGGCTGGCTCCACTGGCACCCAGTTCCCATCCCCACGTGAGATCCCAAAGCCATCGTATTAACATAACAAAAGGCACGTTGATCACTCCCAATGCTTAGGACGTTGCAAGGGTTTTGGGAGCTATGAGACCGGAATGTGGACCATCTGAATGACTGAATATATATTTCTTATAGATCGAAATCTCACACCTTGCAATTAGGAGTGGTGCATCTTTCTGAATCCTACCCAATAGAATGCGCTGTGTGCCATTTCCTGGCCTGGCTTATCGAAATCTACCCCATGCTGTCTTCTGGGCTTTCCTTTTCTGAAGGTTTGATTTCAACACCTGGGACTACCTTGAAAGTCACCATTAGAGATGACAGAGTTTTCGTAGCCTGAGTCTCTTTTAACTGACTGCACGAAGCGGGGCTGCTATGGAGAAGGGCTTGTTCATCTATCCAGAATTAATATGGGAGCACAGAATAGACTTCTGTAGTGATGGAAACATTCCATATTTTGGGTCTTTGCCATAGCAGTTAGCTATTCTAATGAACACACACTGCATTACTGATACATAAGCAGGTGCATAAGCAGAGCGTGTGGCTCATGGGCCAAATGGAGACAAGTGACATGTAAAATCCATGCATGGTATTTATTTCTTAGGAAAATAAATATATTGATTAAAGTTTTCCTTGGGGGCACCTGGGAGGCTCAGTCGGTTAAACGTCTGACTTCGGCTCAGATCATGATCTCACGGTCCATGGGTTCGAGCCCCGCGTCAGGCTCTGTGTTGACAGCTCAGAGCCTGGAGCCTACTTCGGATACTGTGTCTCCCTCTCTCTCTCTGCCCCTTCCCTGCTGGCCCCCTCTCTCTCTGTCAAACATAAATAAACTTAAAAAAATATATTTATGTATATGAAGTTTTTGTGAATAGCTTTAAGATATCATTTAATGCCAATAAAGTCTCTGTTAACTAGCTATAGCCTGGGAGGTGGTTCAAAGAGTCTATAAATAAATATGATCTGCATATTATCTTGGCCACATCAGATAAAGCATTCCCATTAACAGAACTCTCTCAATCCCATTTGAATTTCTCATTTGCACTCAAAAAATATACTAGAACTTCCAGGAGGCTTGGCAAAAGGAAGTCATCAGTCGATCCTGCAAATAGAATCATCATGGCCGTGCCCTTGCATGTCTGCTTAAAATTTAATTTAAATCTGGCCATTCGAACCGTGTCCGGGGGAAATGTGACATCTGGACAGAGAGCTATTTAAGCGTACAAACAGTTCAGCTTTTTAAATAAACTAAATTAACTTATTTGCAAGCACTCCCTTTCCCCTGTAGGAAGACACGCCACATCCCTAGGTCCTTTTCGATTACACCATGATTCGCACCCTGTTCATGGCATGTTACGTTTGAAAGGATTCTCTGTACCTTCCTGACTCGGGGAGAGAGAACTAAGTGAAGGCTTGGTGAGTTTGAACATCAGCTTTATGAAGGACGCTGTGGGGTGTCAGAATCTCGGGTTTCCAGGAACGTGAGTGTGTCGTGTGACCAGGAAGAGTTTTCCCTGTAGAGACCCTTTGTCTCAGTGGAATGGCCAGACTTGAAAGCAGTGATTGCTTCACAGACATTTGCTGGAAGGACTGATGAGAGGCGGCATAGCACAGGGGCTATGCTGGCTGGTGGAGTCCCTTACTAGCTGTGTGATTTGGGCAAGTTACATGACCTCTCTGGGTTTCCATTGCCTCTACTGCAAAATGATGAGTTGTGAGGATTGAGTAGCAGATGTAAAAGTAGCAATCGTGCCAGCAGCTGGCATTTAGTAGTGTTATATCAGTGTTGCTATTATTACAGTGATAGTATTAATATTCTCCTTGAACGTTGACTTTCAGAATGTTGACGTGGGTTTCCACGTTCCTGTCTTAATAAGCTTGAGTGGAAGAGTGTAGAGACTTACAGCTTATCAAGATGGTATTTTTGGGGCGCCTGCGTGGCTCAGTCGGTTAAGCGACTGATTTCAGCTCAGGTCATGATCTCGTGGTTTGTGAGTTCGAGCCCCACATCGGGCTCTGTGCTGACAGCTCAGAGCCTGGAGCCTGCTTCGGATTCTGTGTCTCCCTCTCTCTCTGCCCCTCCCCAGCTCACGCTCTGTCTCTCTTTCCTTCAAAAATAAATAAACATTAAAAAAATTTTTTTTAAAGATGGTATTTTATGTCCAAATAGCATTTGATATTTAAATATATGTTTTTGTAAAAAAATTAACGTATGTAGTCATGTATTTATTCATTAAATCTACTACTTGCCAAATACAACGCTAGGTAGTAGGGATATCAAGTTAATACAGAAAGCCAAATTATTCTTTGTTTTTCTCCTGAGATTTTATTATCGAAACCCTATTGATTAGAGGCCGTTTTTCCCCGCCGCACAAATTTTATGGAAGTGTTGACTTTGTATCTTAATTATTTAAACTTACATAAGCTGGTCCTTTCTTACAGGGCTTTTTCTGCAACATTGTTTAGTCTACTAACTAGGTATTGGGTCTGATTTCCATTAATTAAGAAATCAGCTGACATTCAGTGCATTTGTATCAGAATTAATAATTCCACCTGTTTTTAAAGATTAGATTTATTTGAAAAAGTTTACTTCTAATTCTAAGTGTGTTATTTCGTGTTTATTTGTTTTTCATCTCCCCTATAAAGTGAAAAACAGAAAACTCTTCTACATGGTAGGATAGTGGATGACTATGGGAGTCACTGACCAGAAAATGTGGGCTGTGAGCCCTGGGAAGTACCTCCAGCCGGGCGGGCATGAGCTATCATTCTCTCTTTGGGGGTCCATGGTGGACAAGGCTAGTGCCCAATGTCATTCCTCCTTGCAAAGTCTGGACACGGCCTCACAGCCCAACTCCAAGCCCTAGTGCTAAGTGCCCCCGTGAAGCTACATCAGCTGCCATTTGACATGACGCTTATTTTCCACCTCAGGTCTGCAGGAGGCTATAGTTAGCCACACTTACTTTTAAAGGCTCTGTATTAGTTGCTAGGGCTGGACTAACAACGCACTGCAGACTGGGTGGCTGAAAACAACAGAAATTTACTCTCTTCCAGTTCTGGAGGCTCAAAGATAAAAAACGGAGACATTGGCAGGGCCGTGATCTCTCTGAGGGCCCTGGGCAAGGATCCTTCCTTGCCTCTTCTAGCTTCAATCCTAGTGGTTCCAGGCAATCCTTGGTGTTCCTTGGCTTGGAGACAGCATTAGTCCAATCTTTGCCTCTATCATCCGTGGCGTTCTGTGCATCTCTTCAGTCTCCCTCTGCGGGTGTCTGTGTCCCTGTGTTTCTTTTCCTCTTATAAGGACACCAGGCATGTTGGGTTAAAGGCCCACCCTACTTCAGTGTGGCCTCATCCTCACTAATGACACCTGTGATGATCCGATGTCCAGCAAAGTCACATTCTGAGGTTCTAGGGAGGACATGAATTTTGGGGAGTACAGGCTTGTTGCCTTGTGTCATTATCACGCAGCTGGTTTATCCAGCCTGTGGTTGCCACCTGGGTGCTGAAGGATGAGAGAGAGGGCTGGTGGAGGACGGGGGTGGGGCTGCGAGGATGGGGGTTGGGGATGGGAAGTGGTGTGGGGTGGGGAGTAGGTGGTGATGGCGGGGGAAAGCCGTGTGAGTAGCTCTGACAGTGAAGGGTTGAGAGCGAGGGGCAGAGCATGGGGAATATGTACCTGGGGGAGGTAGGGGACCCAGAAATCAGGAGGAAGGATGCATAGCACCCACTCACAGCTTGGCTCACGGCCTGGAACCCACCCACGACTACATTCCAGGATTCGCAACCACTGATGGCCCAGCTGACCTCCCATGTGTGGGGTCTGCCCGGTTCCTTGCCCAGCCCGACTGCCTTTACAGGATGGAATAGGGGATACAGTACAAAATAACGGATACAGCACAACAGGTAAATTAGATTCTGACCCTCTTTCCTAGAAAGACTCCACATGTCTTGGTTCACTAGAATCACGAATTTACTAGCATTTTTATTTTCGGAAACCGTGGCTGTGATTATAATCGCAGTTCTGCGATACGTACGGTGACAGTTTTGGAAGTACCTGAAGGCTTATCTTCATTCATTATGCTCTACAGGAGTTCTGGGCTTTTCTATATAAAACCTTTAGAAGGGTTCAGACAGCCAAAGGGCATTTGTGGAATTTTTAATAATTTTCTCTCTCTGTGGGTTGGGTGGTTGGGGCAGAAGAGGTTAATGCCATTTATTACTTATTCTGCAGCGTATTGCTTTCCTGTCTACACTGAGGGCATCATGCACACTTACTGCTTGGTTCATTTCCTAGGCTGTAGCATTATTGTTGTACCATGACATCTAACATTGCAATTTGGTCTGTTTTTCAAATGTTATATATGCAACACCGTGCAATTGATTTCTCTGTTATCTTAAATATAAACGCTAGAAAGAAATGCCATTCTCTGCTTTCTCAACATATTTTGGTTCCTAGGATCAACATAATTCTCTATACAAGGTTCTGGCAGACCATACTCTGTAAGTCTTTTTTTTTTTTTTTTCTAGTTAGGTAATTACACTTTTGGTGGTATGATAGATTTACTTATTTATATGACATAACTATATCTGATCCCTTTATTCTATAATCAAGGTGTTTTGTCTATCAATAAATATCCACTCTTTTTATTTCAAAACAGTTGCCAAATTGTTTTTACGAGTTCCGCTTGTGCAATGAAATTCACACTGTGCCTGAATAGTGCATTTCTTTACAAATTGACATATTTAGTTAAGCAGTTTTGGAGGGTTGATGATGATTAAGTTGGAGCTTTTTGTGGAAGAAAGCTACAGAAGAGAGAGAGTAGTTGGGAACGGGAAGGCATGGAAGAAGGCTGGGAAAGTTGTCACACATAGGATTGTCCCCAGATGGTCTGTGGCAGTGGTCCTCAACCCTAGCAGTACAGAGGAATCCCCTGGGAGTGTTAAACAGCACCAGCACCCAGTCCTGGCCTCTGGAGGCTTTGGCTTAATTGGGTGGAGTGGGCCCAGCATCAGATTTGCCTCCCATGTGGCAGGGAACATGAAACTGAACATCCAGCAGATGCCATGTATAATTGCTGATCTATTTCAGAAGCTATGGGTTCTCAGAGCAGAGGAGGGAAAAGGAAAGCTGCTTTCATCAATAAAAACAAAACTTGGCTGCTCTAGATTTAGAAGTAGACCAGCAATCTTGTGAAGGGTGGGTTCATGTTCTTCTGAGCCTCCAGGCTCCACCAAGCCCTGCCCTAAACACAGCCCTGCCCTAACACCCCTGCATAAAACTGAGGGGAGACTGGAATATTCAAGCCAGATTTTATTAACAACTAGGCCAACAGATACAATGTAAGATCTCAGTGCCACTACCCATAAAGCCTTAGGCTGGAGGTAGGGGTTACTTAGCTTCTTGTAGTTTCGTTTCCTTATCTTTCCAATAAGCATAGTCATTAACCTTGCAGGTAGATTATCGTGCATGGCTGTGGGAAATTTAATGAGACAGGCTTTATAATAAAAAGGCTGACCCATAATAGATGTTAGTGATGGGTAGCTTTTGGTATTATTAGATCCAAACTATTATCAACCTGGGTCATCTACTCCAGATAAGACTAGCTCAGGACCTGCTGACCGTGTTGTGGGTTCATTCTTCCCCCGTGGAGGCTCCCAAAAGCAGAATTAGGTCTAGACATCTCCATTGTGATCACGAGGTCAAGGAAAAACCTTTTCTCCCATCTTCCTCTGCAGGACGTAAAGAATTCAGTTTCTAGAAGAAAGACCTTCCAGATCTTTCTTTCTTTCCTTTTTTTTTTTTTAAGAGAGAGAAAGAGAGCATGCGTGTGCAAGCTGGGGAGAGAGGCAGATGGGCAGAAAGGAGAGAGAGAGAGAGAGAGAGAGAGAGAATCTCAAGCAGGCTCCATGCCGAGAGCCAAGCCCTATGCGGGGCTCAGTGAGGGGCTTGACACGGGGCTCGATCCCACAACATTGGGATCATGACCCGAGCTGAAATCAAGAGTCAGATGCTCAAACGACTGAGCCTCCCAGGCACCCCAAGGACCTTCCAGATCTTGACACAATTGACACTGGGAATGTCAAGCCCTTCATAAATGACCAGCCCCCTGCCCTCTGGGGTGGAGCTCACTGCAGCCTGATGCAACACATAATACAACACAACACAACAACCCCCACAGTCATGAGACACACACGGGAACAGGGATGTTAATTGCTAAAGCAAGAACTCCCGCACCATCCGCTACAGCAATGATGTGCAGTGTGAAGGCCACATGGCCTCATCAGGAGATGAACATCTTTCTGAGTCACTGGGAGCCCTTTATTATTTTAATGCTCTATTTTAATCAACTGTTAAACAGATCCTTCCAGTGCATTTTTATCTCCCAGATTTGTTCTAAAAGTTCCATTGCCCATTAAGGAAGTTAGGTGTTGCCTAAATTCCCTAACAACATAGGACACGGTCACAGATTACTGGCCAATAGTAAACTGTTTTCTGGTAATACTCACTGATGCACTTCATTCATTCATTCATCCTTTTTACTTTTTGACCGCTTTCATCCATTTCTTTCACCCCCACCCCCACCCCATGCCTACCTCTCTCTGGCAATCACAGATCTGTTCTCTGTGTCTATGAAATTGTTTTGTTTTTTAGATTCCATATATGAGGGAGATATACAGTTTGTTTCTGTCTGTATGACTTACTTTATTTAGCATAATGCCCTGAAGTTCCACCCATGTTGTTGGAAACAGCAAGATTTCATTCTTATTTATGGCTAAATAATATTCTAGTCTATCTATCTATCTGTCTATCTATCACCTATCTCACATCACATTTTCTTTACCGTTTATCTATCATCAGACACTTAGTTTGTTTTGGTATCTTGGCTATTGTAAATAATGCTGCAGTAACATGAGGGTGCAGATATTTTTGAGTTAGTTTTTTTGTTTTCGTTAAATACTCAGAAGTGAAATTTATGGATCATATGGTAGTTCTATTTTTATTTTTTGAGGAACCTCCATACCGTTTTCCATAGTGGCTGCACCAATTTACATTCCCATCAACAGTGCTTGAGGGTTCCTTTTTCTCCACATCCTTGCCAATAACACTTATTATTTCTTGTCTTTTTTTTTTTTTTAAATAGGCTTCACACCCAGCACAGAGCCCAACATGGGGCTCGAACTCATGACCCCGAGACCAAGACCTGCCTGAGCCAAGACCGAGCGTTGGACACTTAGCCGAATAAGCCACCCAGGCACCCCTCCTTTTTTCTTAATTTTTATTTTTTATCTTGTCTTTCTGATACACTAATTTTGACAGGTGGGAGGTGATATCTTGTGGCTTATATTTCCCTGGATTAACGATGTTGAGCATCTTTTTAAAAAAAAATTTTAATGTTTATTTATTTTTAAGAGACAGAGAGACAGAGTGTGAGTGGGGGAGGGGCAGAGAGAGAGGGAGATACAGAATCCGAAACAGGCTCCAGGCTCTGAGCTGTCAGCACAGAGCCTGATGTGGGGCTGGAACTCACAAACTGTGAGATCATGACCTGAGCTGAAGTCGGATGCTCAACCGACTGAGCCCCCCAGGCACCTCTGAGCATCTTTTTATATACCTGTTGACTATCTGTACGTCTTCTTTGAAAAAAATGTCTTTTCACATCTTCTGCCCATTTAAAACAATTGGATTGTTTAGTTGCTTTTGAGCTGTATGAGCTCTTTCTACATTTTGGATATTAGTCCCTTATCGGTTACATGAGTCACAAATATTTTTTCCTGTTCAGTAGGTTGCCTTTTTATTTTGTTGATGATTTCCTTTGCTGTGCAGAAGTGCTTTAGTTTGAGTTTGAGGTGGTCCCACTTATTTATTTTTGCTTTTGCTGTCTGATAAAAAAATAAGAAAAACATCACCAAGACCAATATCAAGAAGTTTACTGCCTATGTTTTCTTCTAGGAGTTTTATGGTGCCAGGTCTTACGTTCAAGTCTTTAATCCATTTCGAGTTAATTTTCATGTATGTGAGATAGTGGTCTAGTTTCATTCTTTTGCAAGTGG
This sequence comes from Panthera pardus, assembly GCF_024362965.1. Classification (NCBI taxonomy): domain Eukaryota; kingdom Metazoa; phylum Chordata; class Mammalia; order Carnivora; family Felidae; genus Panthera; species Panthera pardus. The sequence continues at coordinate 16,848,592 of NW_026526732.1, read as the reverse complement.
CTGTCCAGTTTTCCCAATACCATTTATTGAACAGAGTATGCTTTCCTTATCGTGTATTCTTGGCTATTTTGTCATAAATTAATTGGCCATATATATGTGGGTTCATTTCTGGGCTCTCTATTCTGTTCCATTGATCTATGTGTTTTGATGTCGGTACCATACTGTTTTAATTAGTTATAGCTTTGGACTCAGCTCTATTTTTATCAAAAGGTTTCCAGAAGAGGAAATAAAACCAGTGTCTCATTCTCTCAAGCTTAGAGAACAATGGCTAATTATGATTGCTATTATTACAGCTATTAAAGTTTATAAGCCGTTCATAATGACAAAATGGCATAGCGCTTTTCAGAGTGGCTCCTGAACCGGTGCCAGCTGGTGGACTGTTTGTTTCTGGTCCATGCTGTGGCAAGTACAGAACTCAAGAATAGGTGTTTAGAAAGTTTTTGAGACATTTGACATTGTCATAGGGCCAATGAGTGGCAGAGACTGGTGTCAGCAGGGTTTAGACGGATCCTTGTGTTTTCACACTCACGTGGTGTGTTGAAGGCGGTGCAAGGTGCAGATTAGCTGTGTCCGTCAGGACCTCGCCTCCGTCCACAATGACCTGGGGGAAAACAAAATTGGTGCTTCCCCACAGGTGGCCTGAGGCGGTGGCCTTCACACCCACTTCTACTTTTGCGGCTGCGAAAACAACAACCGGGGGAGATTGTGACCAGCTGATGGCAGAGTCTGATAAGAGTACAGTCGGAATGACAATTGGATCTTACATTTGATTCCTCAGCCACCGGCTCATTTTAGCCTCAAACCAGCAAGGCGTTTGAAAGCCGAAACCAAATGCTGGAGGAAAAGGCGAACAGAGATCTAGCTCACATGTAGGACCTTGGGAGAGCCGAGTGGCACCCGTTTCCCTTGTTTACTACGGAACCGTAGTAAAAACCCGTAAAAACCCAGGCGTGTCTCTGTAGAGGGGAGAGGTGTGACTTCCTCTGAGTTAAAAGAACAGCCAGCGCCAGATTGAGCCTCTATTGAGGAGCAATGAGAGAGATCTGCGTTTGGAGAATCAAGAAAAAAATGTGTAGAGCCAGAAGCGGAGAGAGCTTCACTCATGTACTGTCTTGGGGCACCTGCCTGCTGTAAGCGTTGCTCTTGGTCCTGAGAATACAAATTCCACTCGGTCACATACTTGTGTTCAGGGGTTTATAATTTAGTGGGGAGGTGGGCGGATGACCCAACAGACTCCTTCTGCCATATATATGTAATACATATGTAACGTATATGTAATATATAAAATATAATATACCATTATATATAGTTTCCAAGTAGTCATAAGAGTGAGGGAGAGAAATAAAGGGAGCAAGGGGATAGAGGTATAGAGAGAAAGCCTATCTGAGGACGTGAAACTTGAGCAAAGACTTGATCACAGAAAGGCTTGATGGGCGATGTGATGGAGAGATAGTCGGTGGCCAAGGGGTAAACAGGAGAATGACACCTTGCCAGAAACTGGGAAGAGTTTAGTCAGGGACGTGGCCAACCCCAGATGGGGGTGTGAAGAGTTAGGCTGGCTCCATGGGCAGCTAACAGACAAGGCTGTAGGCACAGGAAAGAGTAGAAAGGGAGTGCTCCGTATTTGGGGACCTCAGGCTCTGCAAGGTATTGGGAAGACTGAGGTGTGTGTCTAGGGGGGTGGGGAGGGTTTGCACAGACGCCCGAAAAGAAAGTAAGAAAAGCCCCATGTGCAGCGTGAAGTCATTCGGGCAGTAGCCCGACCCTTCCCTTGACTCGGGGAACGTGGAGGGAATTTTAAGCCCGTGATAGGATCACATTTGCTTCTAGAAATATCTCTGTGGGAGCTGTAGAAAGAATGGGTGGAAGGCAGGGTGTGGAGACAAGCGAGGGGGCCACAGGAGAAACCCAGATGAGAGCGTGTGGGTAGAGAGGAGGGAGCAGATCTGAGACCCAGACAGGCGTGCAATCATTAGGGTTTGCTTATGGATTGGCCGGACACGGTGGATAAAAGAAAGAGTTTCTAGGCTTAACAGGGACGTGAATGGTGTTCAACAGTCCCAGCAAAAGGTAGATTGGAAGTGAAGCATGTTTGGCTTGGGCAGGTGATATTTTGGGTAGAATTTGCGGATTTGGAGTGATTGCAAGACATCCAGGTGGAGGTTCCAACTGAGTAAGTGGTTGGGTGTGTGCGTTTACCTCCATTTATTGGGAGTTGCCAATGGGGACGATCACTGGATTGTGCTATACGGTGAGTCGCAGCGGGATGCCTATGGAGGGGATATCCGGTGATATCCCACCGCTCGCTTCACATCTCTGAAGTCAGGATGTGCCTGTGGCCATAATTTCTTTGGGATATTGTTGCAACAATGGTAAGTCAGTCCTCTCTGCTCTGTTTATGGCATGTGATATTCACACATAATAACAGCAGGCAACGTTTAAAGTGCTTTATTTCCAGTAACCCATTTTCCCTCAGAGCAGCCTGTCAGATAAGTACTACTGATCATTTTCTAGATGGAGAAAGGATGGCACAGAGAGGTTAAGTAACTTGTCAAGATCACACAGTGCCTAAGCGGCAGAGTCCAGATTCAGTCCAGGCAGTTGGGACACCGGGCTTATGCTGGTAATCACCACAACATACTCGCCCTCAAACTGGAGGCTCTACCAATGTCTAGAGTCCTCCTGGTCTTTACCTTCTAGTCCTTCCACTATCTCCCGAGGAGGAGCATGGAGGTCCAGGAAAGGGTCTATCGTTATGTCCAGAATATTTTTCCTCTTTAGTTCTTTAGTGTGGTCTTTAGTGTGGCACTTTCTGAAGGCTCACCCACATGCCTTATGTCAGCCATTCTGGGTCAAAGGTGTTTACCAGAACACTTGATAACCTAATAATGACAGAAAGAGAGTGCCAGAGAAATAAATAACCAGCCTGGAGTGTGCCATTAAGACTAAAGAGAGCCAGCATTTCTTCTCACAGGCACAGCTCTGGCTGACAGCAGCACTTTTCAAATTCTGGATTGCAACCCTTCAGTGGGTTGGGAAATCAATTGAGTAGATTGGAAACAGCATTCCTTCAAAATAATGAAACAGAGCAGGATAGAATAGGATGTGTAGCGGGTATATTATGTGTACTATGGGTATGTTATATGTGTGGATATATACTTGGGTCATGACATAAATATATTTCTTATTGTGGTTTGTGTTTAAAAAAACGTTTGAAAATGCTGAGCTCGAGCACCCTTTACTGTGCGGTTCCCTGCCCCACCCCCCCCCCCCGAAATATTCGCCGTACTACTCTAGCCCCCCTTATCTGTGGTTTCAGTTACCTGCGGTCAACTGTCATCCAGAAATGGATGATCTTCTTTCTGACACATCGTCAGAAGGTCAATAGCAACCTAGCGCTAGGTCACAATGCCTCAGTCCCTCCCCTCACTTCACCTCATCACGTGGGCATTTTATCATCTCACATCATCGCAAGGAGGGCGAGTGCCGTACGACAAGACATTTTGAGAGAGAGAGAGAGAGACAGAGAGAGACACACATGCCACATTCATATAACTTTTATTCTAGCATATTGTTATAATTGTTCTCTTTCATTATTCATTATTGTTGTTAATCTCTTATTATGTCTAATTTCTGAATTAAACTTTATCATAAGAATGTGCGTATCAAAAACCCCCACGGTACGTATAAGGTTTGGTACTATATGTGGTTTCAGGTGTCCGTGGGGGTCTTTGAATATATCCCCTGTGGATAAGGGGGGGGGGCTATTGTATTTTCTTCTCTAATGAACTGATAGAGGTGTACATTTGTGTACTTTAAACATATTTGCATAGTATATTGGTGCTAACTATGGTACACCTGTAGATCTGAAGCTTGGACCAGAAATCCACTCTAGCTCACGATTTGGGGGGTTGGGGCAGGTAGATGGTAGGTTGTCAAAGTGGAAGCATTAGCAGGAGACAGAATCGCCTGGAAAGGATGTGTGAATGAGCAAAGAAAGAGAAGAGGGTAGAATCTGGGAAGCCGTTTACCTTTAAGGTGGGGATATTGGAAAAGGAGCTCCCAGGAGCCACTGCAATGGGACAAAGAGGTGGGAGGGAAACCTGGAGTGTGTTGGCATGGGAGCCAAGAGAGGAGAGAGTCTGAAGAGCAAGGAGAGGCTCAAGATTGTCCAACAAGGCAGGAGGTCAAGCTAGGTAAGAGCTGGAAAGCACGCACTGAATTGAGCAATGTGGTGACGTTGGTGACGTTGGTTGGTGCCTTTAGTCCAGTGGTAGCAGTCGGACTGTGGGGGACTGAATGGTGAGCGTGGAAAGCAGACACACTGGGGAACGGGCAGCTCTTTCGAAATGTTTGGCCAATGAAATGGGGAGTTGGCTAGACAGGGGATAACAGGTTTGCACCAGAAACAAATCTGACCCTAGTGTTACAGAAAGACAAAATATTCACAAGCTAGGCTTACGGGAAGGTGTAGGGACATTTCACCTCTGTTAGAGACGAGGTGAAACTATGGATTCCCACGCCCTACTCTCAACAGTTTTCATCCTCTGAACAGTCGGGTAAGAATTTCTGGTAATTGCTGAGACCAAATTTTAGAATTATGATGAAATCTATTGTCGCTCTGGTTATTTATACAAGTAATGGTTAAGGTTATTTTGGAATTACGATTCCAAAATAATTGTATGTGCATGATACAATTAAAAACCCCTAGTTAGGAGGAGGGGGAAAAAAAGTATGAAACAGTAGCCAAAAGAAAAATTACATTGATAGACCATTAACAACATGACTGCTGTCGCTGCACAAAGAATAATGAAATAATGGACTGTATTTGGAAAACAGAAGATACCGTGGGTAACTGGTAGAATCCAAAAGGACAGATTAAATTTCCTCTACTTTTATGATGAAAACCAGACTTGAAATTACTTTTGACTTGTCATTTGGCTTTACCAAATGTTTGAGAGAATTAGCATGTAGGCACCTTATCACTGACATTTCTTCGTCAAGATAAGAATTCTATGCTCAGATCTGTGGGCCTTGGGGCTGTAATTATCACAACCTCAAAGTAGATTACCAGGTGTTGTATAATTATTGTGATATCTAGTCTTTAAGGAGTAAGGAAATTTGCATCTGAGTATAAATATTTGTATTTGATCCTTGTTTCCCTGGGGGAGGGAAGAAAGCTGGGACCCCTGATTAAGTCACCTTATTTAACAGATTTGGGCATAAAGATCATTTTCAGAGATGAAGGAACAATCTATAATTCCTGAAAGAAACTTTCCCCAAATCAGAGAGCAAGTAAAAAAGGTCCAACTTGAGAAAATGCAAAGCCATGAAGAAAGGATATTGATGAATCTTCCTTAGGCTGCTTTCATAGCAGTGAGTAATTGCCTTAAGGTAGAAGCTTGTGTTCTAGAAAATTGTGTTCTAGAAAATTCTCTTGTGTTCTAGAAAATTCTCAGACCATTCAATTCACTAAAAACCACTCATTGTTTTTGATTAACCAGCATTTGAAAAAACTTGTCTAAATGGGTTAGAAGTGAAAGTGTTTGCCTTGAACAAAAATGTATAGTGTTGAGGATGAGAAGTATCGTTAGTTTTGCTGAATTTATTTTTTTTTCTTTTTTTTAATTTTTTATTTTATTTATTTTTTTTAATTTTTTTTTGACGTTTATTTATTTTTGAGACAGAGAGAGACAGAGCATGAACAGGGGAGGGGCAGAGAGAGAGGGAGACACAGAATCGGAAGCAGGCTCCAGGCTCTGAGCTGTCAGCACAGAGCCCGACGCGGGGCTCGAACTCACGGACCGCGAGATCATGACCTGAGCCGAAGTCGGACGCTCAACCGACCGAGCCACCCAGGCGCCCCAGTTTTCCTGAATTTAAACAGTCATCTATGTGAAGGGTCTCAGGACTGAGAATAATCCCCTTATTCCCAAATATTTTGAAACATGGAATTAAGTGTGTGTGTGTGTGTGTGTGTGTGTGTGCGCGCGCGCGCATGTGGTGGTGGTGAGCTCACTTCAAGTGTAAATCATGTCCTGGGTGGAGCAAGTGGATTTATAGGAAGAGGAACTGTCGTGTTAGTTCAGCTCCTAACTGCAAGTCAAGGTGACTCATTTGGGCATCCGAAGGTCAATGTATGCATGGAAAAAGACTGACTCCTCCATGGCTATTTTTCTATAAGTTAAGATGCCTAAAACCCTGAATTTCTTCTTAAATGTCTCTTAGTACCTGTCATTTTTGAAGTTGTAAGTGAATACTGAGTTTTAAGCACAAAGGAAAAAGTATCTTACACAGTGGAAAAAAAAAATGGCACAAGAACTTCTCAGAAAGAATTTAGCGCATTTTAATAACTTCTTTGAAGTTGCTCTTGAATGACTGAATTCATTGTCCAAAGACTCCAAGGAGTTGGAATTACTTGGAATTTCCCAGTCTTCGCCATACTTCTGGATCACAGGCACAATTTTCAAAATACTGGTAGAGCCAGGTCCTAGTGCCAGAGCGAGGGAGAGATTTTGTATAGTTTCTCCTTCTATGATTACTATAATTTTAGCTGTTTTTGTTTTGATTGAAATTTTCCTGGTTGGTTCGGTCGGTTAAAGCTGGTGCTAGCTAACCTGGACAAGCGCCAGATGTCTGGAACAAGACAAGCTTACTCTGTGCGGGGAGACTGTCCTTAACCACCTCGCCACTGCCTTCCATCATCTACCTTTTGGCCAACTAGGTGCCCGCCCTCTTGGCTACGTGTTCAGGGTTTAGAACAACCTCCACGCCCCAAGCAGGCGGGGGTGGGGGTGACATGGGGAGTAGTCATCAATCTCTAGGAGCCAATCATGGTAGTTCTAGCTCCTCTGTCTGTGAAAAGTTGGGTGGGGAACTCACCTTGAGGACAGCTGGCCTCTTCCACGGGGCAGACGTGTTTCAGCCTTGCCCCCTCTAACTGTGAAAGGACTCCAGCCCCATCCCATTTCACATAATCTCCGACTAGATCCTTTCCTTTCACTCCTCAGGGCCTGCCCTCTCCTGATGATGAGTTTCAGGAATGGAACTCTTTGGGAAAATCCCACCTCAGGCTCTTGGCGAAAACCTTAAACGGAAAGAACAAAGCAGATGATAAATATTGGTAGAGCAGACCTGAATGTGGGTTGCCTGCAGAGCCCGAAGTCCAGGAGAAAGTTGCTGGTTACTTCCTTCACTTCCTGTGCCTTTATAGCTGTGGGTCTAGAATCCCACACAGAATCCTCTCCATCATAGAAAATATTCAGAAGAAATTAACCTGATGACCTATTTTACCTCTGAGAAACTTTTTTTTTTTTTTTTTTTTTTTTTTTTTTTTTTATAATAGCTACGGGTAAACTTCACCAGCTTTTTTAAAAAGTTCATAAAGGCTACTTACTGTGTTTGAGCATCTTTGTGATTTCTTTCAGTTGCCTCAACAGAAATGGAATGTTGTGTACAACAGACATATATTAGTGTCTCCCTATAATTTTACACACAGACACACGCAGCTTTCTGTTTATAACTTCCCTCCCCATCTCTTTGCCCGAAACCTTATAATAAGCTCATTCATTTGTAACTCTACTTGGCTGCACGATGTTTTTAGAGTAGTAAAGTTAGTGCAATTGCTTTCCCCGGTAAAAAGAGGTAGCTTGGAAATGCTATTGAGAGAGAGGAAAGCTGGCTAGTCAGGGAATGCAACACTAGAAATGTAAGACCAGTAAACAGCACCGAGTCCTTTAGAGAAATGTTTGCTGTATGTCCCCAGCCCCTTAGCTAAGCGATGATCAAGCCTTCTGCCCTTTAGATATAAAGACATCGCAATGCTCTGCCTATGAACGGACAGACGCTTTGTAAGGAGAGAAAAACTGGTCTGAAGAGAATTTCTCAGGCGCTCGGATTGTCTGATTGCACAAACATCGCCTCGTCAATTTTTCTCACAATCCCAGAGAGGAAGTGGCATGAATAGGAATGTGTTTGGAGCTGGAGGGTGGGGACAGGAGGGAGAGAGACGCTTCCCCGCCAGCCGAAGAGGCGGGAGGGCCAAGAAACCCTTCACCAGGAACCCGCGGCGCGGTCCCTCCCCGCGTCCCTCTCCCGGCGGTCCCTTGCCCCCGGCAGCGCCCGGCCGAGGCCGCTGGAGACGGCGGGGTTCCCGCGCCCTGAGACTGCTGGAGGCGGAAAGAGCAATTCCCCGTCCCCCGGAGGAGAGAACACGGCACCCGCGCAGTAGGACCGTCTCTGGCACCGGCCCCGAGCCGGTCCTTCGGGCGTCTGCACCCGGGCGCCCGCGCGTGCCGCCGCGCACACATTCCCGCCTCCGCGCGCAACTCCCACGCCCCAGCCCCTCGGCCCGCCGGGCGCCAGATCCGCCTCCCGGGGTTGGAGCGAGAGGGTCCTCCGCGGCGTCTTTAAGGCTGCGGTCCCCGCCCCTCCCTCTTCCCCGCCCTCCCCCGCCCGTCCTCCTCCCGGAGGCCGCGGCTCCTCCCGACCTCCCCGCGAGCCGGGCTGCCGGGCGTGCGCGGCGCGCGGAGCAGGTGCCGGCGAGCGCCTCGCATGCCGCTGCCCGGCCGGAGGTGGTAGCGGCGCCGGGTGCGCTCCGCCCGCCCCTCCTGCGGGCCGCACTCGGGCTCCGGCGCGCGCGGGGAAATGTCGGTGGCGACGGGCAGCAGCGAGGCGGCCGGTGGGGCCGGCGGCGGCGGCGGCGCGCGGGTTTTCTTCCAGAGTCCCCGGGGCGGCGCCGGCGGCAGCCCCGGCTCGAGCGGTGGCTCGGGCTCCTCCCGGGAGGACTCGGCGCCCGTGGCCACGGCGGCCGCTGCGGGGCAGGTTCAGCAGCAGCAGCAGCAGCAGCAGCAGCAACGTCGCCACCAGCAGGGAAAAGTGACAGTGAAATACGATCGCAAGGAGCTTCGGAAGCGGCTCGTGTTGGAGGAGTGGATCGTGGAGCAGCTGGGTCAGCTGTACGGCTGCGAGGTACTTGGGCGCGGGGCCGGGAGGGTTGGGGCCTCGCTCGCCCCACTGTGCCCACACAGGGATTCTCCAGCTCCGGCTCTCGGTTGCGCACCGCCCCGACTCCTGGGGACCCGATGCTGGGAGCGAGGCGCAGGGCGTTCTCTCTCCAGGGTGCCCTCTGGCGCCGGGGCGCGACGGTTGGGAGCCCCTGTCTGGTGCCGGGTGCCCGGAGAGCTGCGGGCCCTCTTCATGGCAGTGGGGAGGGTTAGGTCTGGCTAAGCGCATTGCTTTTCTCAGAGCCTTTCCAGGCTCTAGCTGCAGCCACACGAAGCGGGGCTCAGAAGGGCTCACCCCAGATGCGCCTAAGCCAACAAGAACAGTACTCACTGCTGAGATCCTGGCAATCCCGCATTTTTTTTTTTTTTGCGGAGAGGGAGCAGGGAAGGGACCTGAAAGCTGCTTAACGGAGAGGAGAGGTTCTGGGGATCTCAGAGACCCCCTCGTTCCTGAAATTCCACATCAAAATCATGAGATGAACGCTTTCTCTTTCGCAGTCAGCCCCGACGCGTGTCCCCATAATTCATCCTTGCATTTACCGAAGCTGCACACGCTGGGCTTTGTTGAAGCAGCTTGCTTCCTCCCTGGCCAAGCTCAGTTACTCCCGTTGGTGGGCGCAGAATGGAGAGCCTTTGGCAACCTGGAAGGGTGCCTGGGTGAAAGGCAGGCAGCTTTGCGGGCGGTGTGCGAGATGGCCGGAACCCACCGGGTTCCCCTCCGCCACGACGCTGGGACTTCCCACAGTTCAGGGGCTAAGGCTTACACACAAGTCTGCCGGACGTGTATATGCCTGATGTTAGGAGAAATGGTGAGAATAAGCTGTAACAGACGTCTGCTAGAAAAACGACTGAAGCCAAAATGATTCCCGGGGAGATTCTTTAATAACAGCAATTGTGGTCGAAGTGTTGTACTTCTCTTAAGGGCGTGGAGTTTGGGAAGGGTGGGAGAATGAAGGGGGTGAGTAATTAAGGATATGGCTTCTAAGTCAAAACCAGGTTTGTGTCCATACTGCGCTTAACCCTGCTCAGCAATGAAAGCCAGATGAACTCATTGGCTTGTCTACTGGTTTGGGGTATTCTGTTTTTCACACATTTTATGGCCTATTGTGAACGCATCCTTTCCTTAAACGTTGTCATTGCACAAAGCAACAGCATTCTTATTACGGACTACTGCTGAAGGATTGTGATATAATGAAGCTTGACTATATGACTAATGGGCTTGTAAAAATATATTGTTTCCAGCCTGGCTCCTATGAAAAGCCATGCTAATTGCGTAAATAAAAACTGGCCAAAATAGGAAGTGTTCCTGGGATTTTTTTTTTTTTTTTTTTAATAGGAAGTTGGCAAAACTCTTCCAAGAAACACTATGTTTGATTTCGATGGGATTACTGTTGGGTGGATGGATGTGCTCAGTCTTGCCTCTGTAGCAACCAATTAATTTTCATTTATTTCACACTCCTCTTTATACTCCATTTTGGATCTGGAGAAGAGTTGAGTTAATAGAGAAACTACTGTGGACATTAACAGTGCTTTAGCAGTGCTGCTTTTACGGAAGACTAATTAGGGGTAGTTGGAGAAACTAGAGAGTTCCAGCCCCTCGGGCAGGTTGGCGAATCAAATATTTTGAAAATTCTTCAGAATAAATGGGGGGAAAATGGTGGATCGAATGTTCACTGTATTGAACATGTCAGTTAGGTACGTATTTTAAAGGGTAAACACGACCTTGAATCTTTCCCTTGTACATCTCTTCTCCTATTTTAGACCTTCTGATGTGCAGCAAACAACTGGAGTTTTGAGAGAGAGAGAGAGAGAGAGAGAGAGAGAGAGAGACAGAGAGAGAGAGAGAGCGCTATTTGCTGCCTGTGTATCATAATGTGACAAGTATTTCTCTTCAAGTTGTTTGCTCTGTCATTTTAGGTTGAAGGAATATTGGTCATTGAGAGGTTGTTGGCAGTTTGTAATTACTAAGCCAATGATACACCTTGTATATAATAATAAAAAGCGGGTGGACTAATAAGTAGCCATATAACGAATTGTTTTCTCCCATCTATTTCTCCACTGGTAGGACTCTATTTTTAGCTAAGGTTCTCTAGTCTGGTAGCCTTTCCTCGCTGATAACTTCAGGTATTTCAGCCTCTGGCTTTTTTAATCTAGGAGGACCTTACCCTGGCCAATAGCTCTGAATCTCATGAACATAAAGGGACGGGAATGTCCCTTTTACACTTAAAATTGGTAAGGTTTTAAATTTGGATTGCATGCAACTGACACAGGAAGCAAATTTGCCAGGCTTCAAACTGGCCAGAGGCCTGAGCTTTCTGCCAGGTTGGGGGACAGGATGAGCGTATATTTAATTTCAGAAGAACTTCTATCAGGCAGGTGGGCAGTGAGGTGACTCGTCCCTTGCGGAGTAGAAAATAGTGATCTTTTGGAGGTAACGTGCGCTTTCTAAATTAGGAGTGGGGAGAGAAGGAAGACCCAGAATAACTTCCTGGCCGTGGCCTTCTCTAGAAGTTTGCAGTGGCCAATGAATTTTGTATGGAGAATAATATAAGGGCAGCATCTCTGGAGTCCTTATTACGTGCTAGGTGCTATTCTCTGCACTTTGTATGGACTGATTCATTTAGTCTTTACAACAACCCTATGAAGAGGGTGCTCTTGTCCCTGTTTTACAGGTAAGGAAACTGAGACACAGAGAAAGAGGCTTCACAGCCCACAGAACTGGTGAATGGCAGGGGGTGGGGGTGGGGAACATGAACCACGGCGGTGTGGCTCCTGCGGTGTGCCGGGTAACTCTGCAGGGTCCGGTGCAAGAGAACCGATAGAGGCCCTCGTAGTGTATGTGTAGATATTTAAAAATAATGAGGGGCGCCTGGGTGGCTCAGTCGGTTAAGCGTCCGACTTCAGCTCAGGTCACGATCTCACGGTCCATGAGTTCGAGCCCCGCGTTGGGCTCTGGGCTGATGGCTCAGAGCCTGGAGCCTGCTTCCGATTCTGTGTCTGCCTCTCTCTCTGCCCCTCCCCCCGTTCATGCTCTGTCTCTGTCTCAAAAATAAATAAACGTTAAAAAAAATTGAAAATAAATAAAAATAATGAATTTGTAACCAGCATCTTGTAAAATGTGTTCTATCCACCTACCTTGATATCTCCACAGTGGCTTGGAAGGCTAGGTTTGAATTTTGAATTCTCAGACTTCCCAAGACTCCAAGCTGGAATGTAGTTGGAGAATCCACCCGCCCAGGGCCTCCTGCCTTTTTCTTCCCACCCGTGGTATGGTCCCACCTGGTGAAGAGCATTGTGTCCACTTGCACACCCCATCTCGGTCTACACCCCTCTGCCACCCCGTAATCATAGCTTTAGCTCAGACCAGTGGCAGAGACCCCCTTGGGAGGACAGATCTGGGAGGAGCCTGTCTGCGCCCTGAAAGTGGCTTCGTATTCGATCATGAGATTGTGCGGGGCTGCAGCGGAGCCTAAAAAGGGACGGAGGTCACCGCTATGGGTGTGTGGGTCCAGTTGGTCCCAGGGACGCCACAGGAAGTTGGGTGGAGAAGGACTAGGGCCCAGGGCTGGTGGCCCTTCTTATCCAGGCTATGGGCAGTATCAGCAAACACCGTATCAAACAGCCTTTTGGATATAAAGATACATGGGTTTATAAATTCTAAGCTTAGTTATGTCGATAGTTATCTCCCATTTCATCATCTCGTATGGATAGTTAAATCTCAGCTAGGGATTTGGTCATCATGGACCTGTTAGGATGAATCTACATCCACATTTAAGAACTTCTGTTTTGGGGCGCCTGGGTGGCTCAGTCGGTTGAGCATCCGACTTCGGCTCAGGTCATGATCTTGCAGTTCGTGAGTTCGAGCCCCGCGTTGGGCTCTGTGCTGACAGCTCAGAGCCTGGAGCCTGCTTCAGATTCTGTGTCTCCCTCTCTCTCGGCCCCCTTCCCCGCTCATGCTCTGTCTCTCTCTGTCTCTCAAAAATGAATAAACGTTAAAAAAAAAAATAAAAAAAAAAAAAGAATTTCTGTTTTGAGAGATTTTCGTATCTCTTCCAAACCCAGACAGTTTTTAAGAGCGTTTGAAATCTGGCATAGCGTCTACTTTGACAAGTATTGCAAGATGGCTTACTGGATAAGTCATATCAATTTTTCTCATCTTGCCCAGCATCAAGATAACATCTGTACTTCCAGTTTTGCAATTTGATTTGCTCTGGAAATAAAAGCCTGTTGTTAACCTCAGATTACTGAAATGCCTGTAGCAGCCTAGCCGTAAACAGACTTGTGCGCTGAGGGCGTTTTCCTGGGTTATCCTGAATGTCCATCCGGGAGGGCTTTCCCTTAGCTGCATTTTAGAAAGTGTTTTCTGGCATATTATACCTTCTCATCTTCCCTGACTCCCTGTCATGCTCCTTCTGCAAATCAAGTGTTTTTCCAAATTTTTTGATGGCGACCCTGGAAAGAAATACCCTTTAGATTGCCGCCTGTCACACGGACACATGGATGTGTGAAAGACACACAGACTTACAAAGCATCATTTAACATTACTGCGTGCGCTAAAGAAAAAAATTACAAAGGTAACGTAAAATACGACTATTCATGTTAAAATACCATATTCTGTTCTATTTCGTTTTCCAGAATTGCTGGTTTGTGACCCTCCCAATTGATTTCATAACACATTTCGGGACAGTGGCATGCAGTTTGAAAAGCCAGAATTAGCTGGCGTTTATTGAGTGCTCTTTATGCATCAGGGATGATTCATGTAATCCGAGTAACAATTTCTGATATTCTCACTTTATGGATATAGAAACTGAGCCATGGAGATGTCAAAAAGTTGCCCCAGAGCCCATAGCTGTAACGTGGTGGGGGCAGGGCTGTGTCCAGGAAATCAGTGCAATGTTACCACGGTGCCGCACTGCTTCTCAAGGCGGGACGGGGCCAGGCACCTTCTGGAAGAAAGTACTTCAACCGGTTCCCTTCGGAACAGTGGCTGGGGAAATTCGGTGTGGAGGCAGCGGTTAGGAGAGTAAATGCTCTGACGTTAGAAGAGCTGGAAGTCACATTGTGGCCCCAGCCCCAGCTTTCAGTAGTAGTAGTGAGTAGGCAATTTCCTTGACATCTCTGAGCCTCACCTTCCCCTCATGTTTAAGGGAGTCACCCAGCCCTCTTTGCAGGGTTGTTAGGAGGACTGGATGGGAAAGACCTGGAACGTAGTTGCTGGGACGCTGTTGCTGTTCAGTCACTTGTGTACTTTGAACCGTAGCCACTGTCTCTTGCTTATTCTCTACGATGTGGGCGGAGGACAGGAAGGAAGAGAAAACAAGGCATTCACATCTATCTGGCGGTAGAATTTGGAGAAGGATGCGTAGGTACTTGGGGGTCGGGATGTTGGCATGTGTTGGAACTTGAACATGGGCAAATACTGTCTGTATCATTCCCCTTTCTTCTAGTATCTTCCTTACTCTGGAAGTTCCTGTGGGCTTTCATGTGTATGGAGAAATTAGACGTCAGTTGAAAGGCAGGCTCTGTCTTCATTTTCTTTAGACGTCCTAATATGGTAGAGGACAGTTCTTCAACCGTGAAGCGTTTGTTTGATTGAATGAAAAGAGTCAATCTTCAGACAACCTTTTACAAGTCATTGGCATTGTAGTTGAATTCGTTGGTGGCATTTCTTTATTAGAATCACAGCTAGAAAAAAATAGATTTATGGTTTGCAGCAATAATCTATATCCTCTTGCATTATTACTGTTTTATTTCAACATTGTTGAAAAGCACACCCCGCCCCCCCCCTTCATTGACTTACTTGCTCCAAATAGGAATTTACAGATCGTGGTGACAGCGAATTGATTTTTCAGCTTCGATTGTGAGAATTCTTTTGTGAACCCGCTCTTCCTTGCGTCTCCCGCCCACCCTCTTTTCCTCTGCTTCTGCTGCGCCCCCTGACACGCTAGCTCTGCCTCTGCTTCTCGCCTCTGACTCGCCTTCGCTTCTAGGGTCTTCTGCTTTTCTCCCAGCTCTGGAACTACCTGGCTGCACACGGCAAACCTGGCCTAATTGACGGCTCTCCTCAAAGGAGTCTCTCTTTCTAGATGACGGAAGAGCAAAGCCTGCATTGTTTTTTGTTCCACGCGGTGCGTGCGCTGTGTGCACGATCGCATTTTGTAGTTTAGTCCCTTGTCTCCTCATGCAGGACTTGGCTATTTCAAACCGTCACCGGTGTTTTCATGGCACCATTTCTGCTCTCTTCCCTCCCCTTCAGCCCAGCGTGCAGCCTCTTCCTGGGCCAGCCAGTGCAGCCGCTCTGCTGTGGGCTTCTACCTCCCTTGCTCCCTGCGGGCCCCTGGACCCCAGCAGGTGCATGAGCCCAAGTCTTTCTCCCCTGCTAGAAACAGCAACAGCGATCGCCTGCCGTGAGTAACGCTTCCCTTCCTCAGTCCTGTATCCCCTCTGGTTGCCGCTTGTTCTTCTCTTACCATCCATTTTTCTGGATCTTTCTTTACCCATGACAGATGCTGTTTATCCACCACCGCTGTCCTGAGGACCTTGCTGTTTCTCATCCCGGGGTGGTGTTGGGGTGTTGTGTGGGTCTTTACTGACTTGGCCTTCCCGTGGAAGCCTTGGGCTTCTGAGACAGCCTCTCCAGGACCTCACGCTATTCCCTAGCTACTCTTCCAGTCCCCTTCCGGGCTTTCTTTCTCTGCCCATCTCTCTGAAGTCTGGTGTTGCTCAGGATTTGTCTTTGGGCTCCTGCTCTGCCTTCTGGGTCCCCTCCCCGCTGCATGCTCTTTCTGCATGATACGAATATTCCTGGTGGCTTCAAGTTGCTGTCCATATGCTGACAACTCCTTCAATCTGTATTTTTAGCCCAGAGTTGTTTTCCGAGGACCAGATATATTCGGAGAGTTTTGAAATGGACAACGCCACTTAGAGGCTCCACGGGAGCCTCGTGTGAACCGGTTTGCAACTGAGTTTACCTTCCTCTGCAAACCTGCTCCTTTTCCCCCGTTCCCTCAGGAATGGCAGGCGCCGCTGTCCACAAATGTCCCGGCCAGAGGTTCTGCAGGCATCCTCTCTGTTGCCTCTGCCCTGTAGGTCACACCCTGCAGTCACAAAGTCTTTTTTTTTTTTTTTTTTATATATTAAATATAATTTATTGTCAAACTGGTTCCCATCCGACACCCAGTGCTCATCCCAACAGGTGCCCTCCTCAATGCTCCCCACCCACTTTCCCCTCCCCCTCCACCCCCATCAATCCTCAGTTTGTTCTCAGTATTTCAGAGTCTCTTATGGTTTGGCTCCCTCCCTCTCTGTAACTCCCCTCCCCCCCCCCCCCACGGTCTTCTGTTAAGTTTCTCAAGATCCGCCTATGAGTGAAAACATGGTATCTTTCTCTGACTTATTTCACTTAGCATAATACCCTCCAGTTCCATCCACGTTGCTACAAATGGCCAGATTTCATTCTTTCTCATTGCCACGTAGTATTCCATCATATGTATAAACCACATCTTCTGTATCCATTCGTCAGTTGATGGACATTTGGGCTCTTTCCATAAGTTGGCTATTGTTGAGAGTGCTGCTATGAACATTGGGGTACAAGGGCCCCTATGCATCAGCACTCCTGTATCCCTTGGGTAAATTCCTAGCAGTGCTGTTGCTGGATCAGAGGGTAGATCTATTTTTAATTTTTTGAGGAGCCTCCACACTGTTTTCCAGAGTGGCTGCACCAGTTTGCATGTTGACCCTCGCTCCTTACGGCTCTGCAACCTGGTGCCTGGACTTCTCGCTGCCCCCCCGCCCCCCCCATTTGTGCAGCTCCTTAAAATTTCTCACCAATTGACACTTCCGTCTCAGGTCTCTCAAATTACTGCCACCACCAGCAGCCCCCTGCTTTGCTGCTGCTGTTACGACCGCTTGCATCGGCCACTGATGCAGCTCCCGGCGGAGGGCCAGGTGATCTGTACGTTTTGTCTCCCACGGTCAAACCTCACAATAACTTTAGGGGGGGGGGTGTGGTATCATCTGCATTTCTTCATTTTGTGGCGGAGGAGACTGAGACCAGACAACTTGTGACTTGTCCCTGTCTCAGCTCGTCCTGACTCCAGAGTCCCTTCGCCACGATGCCAGCCATTGTGCCCAGCAGCTCCATTTATTGAGTTGTTAACTGCATAAGCCCATCCTCGCCGTGACTCTGCAAGGTAGGTAAAGAAACTGAGGCACCGAGAGCTTGAGCAACCCCTGGTTGGAGGCCACGTCACTCGCAAGGGGCGGAGTCCGGAACGGACACCTGTCTCTGGTTCCTGGGCTGGGGCCTCCCCCTGCGAGCCTCCCCTCCATCCACCCCTCACTGCGGTGACTCAAAGTGTCTTCTGAAATCCAGACTGGATCCTATTATTCCAGGGCCCTCATGACAAAGCAAGAGCCCCATAGGCTGCAGCAAGGGCTCCGGGGCTTGCCCTTGTGGTATTTCCTCTACGGAGCATCTCTGATACATCCCTTCACCGGCAGGCTGGCTGCAGGCTTGCCCCGCTCTTGGCGCACCGTCTGTCCATCCAGTCGCACAGCTTCGCGAGGGCAGGATCTCGTGGTTCCTGCAGCCCCAGTGTCTCTCAGGCCCCTGGCTGCACTGAGGTGTCCAGTACCTGGCTGGCAGGTGAGTGTGATAGAAAACCGGCCCTCGAGACCATGTTCCGGAACTGTGCATTTCAGAAATACACGCCCACACTTAACTGCTCTAATGCCATTTGGCTCTGCCCGGTGTTCGAAGTCTCCTCTTCATTGTTGACTCTAAGTTTTGTTCCTTTCCCTTGGTTGTGAATTACATCCGTGCCGTCTTTTGAACCTGTGGACTGAACGGAAGTTGTGATGGCGTAAAGCACAGGTACAGGGCGATGAAAGTCTTCAAAGGGAGTAATCACAGGTTGCTGCCATTTCTGTCTGTAATTTTAATTTTTTCGGTATGTACAAGAATCCTATTTGCACCATAGTTGCTCATTTCTCTGAGAGTGGAAATGCTTGCTGGGCGAGGAAGGGGTGAGTGCTTTTTCACCGGCAGATAAGATTCAGAGCGACAGGCTCACACAGGTTTTAATAGAACAAGGCACGAGAGCCAGGATTCCTGCCTCTGCCTCAAAGTTTCTGGCCAATAAACTCTCACCAAGGTTTTTCTTAGTCAGCACTGGCACTTTGGAAATCTGCTCCACTGTGTAAAAGCTGAGGAAAAAAAAAAAAAGAAGAAGAAACCAGAGTTGTGGATTAGTCTCCACAACGTTACTTTATGGTTGAGGAAGAAATGATCAAAGGAGGGCTTTTGCTTTTCTTAAAGAATCCTCAGGGCAAAGCGTGGAAGGAACCTTAGAGGGCAGGAGTATTCATTCATTCATTCCAACAGATATTTGCAAAGAGGAGGAAAGAGGAATAAGAAGCCTTCATCCTTTTAAATTATATAAGAGAAAAAGAAAAAGAAAGAAACGCTTTCTGTAACAAGAGAAGGAGGGAGGCATCTGTATGATTGAAAGCCCTTTGAGGGCACAGACTATGTCCTGTTCACAGCTATGTTAGTGTGTTCAGTACATTTATTTACTGCATCCTGGCTCCGTGCTCCTTCCTTTACTCAGAGTCTGTTTTCAGGAAAGGGTGCAATAAAGTCATTCACATTATACCGTAAATCACAAGAACCACTTTAATTTTCATTTTAATAGGAAGTAAGGTCTTAAGTAAGAGAAAGTAACCTCTTATCAGCTGAACTTCAGGAATTGATAAACTGGGGCAGGATCTATTATTTGTGGGCTGTGGGACTTTGTTGGCATCTATGAAATGGATAAAATCAAAACAGGTTGCTGGTTTCTGGGATGTCCCGGGAAGGACCCCGGCCTGTGGAACTGGATCTACTTTGAACTGCTGCTTAATTAGCTCGATGACCTTGGCAAGTCCTACTCATGATAGACTTCGGTTTTCGGGTTTTCTGTCCTTACCTGAAAAAATGAGGACGGTCTAGGTTTTTACGCTCTGCCTTTTAGAGCTTCTATACTAAAGGTGGCCCTACACTGCAGAAAATGAGATTTATTAAAGAGAGGGTGATATTTAAAGCAGTAATGGAAGAGTCTTTCTCAAAGCAAACGTGAGACAAGCATCAGGATGGTTCACCAAAGGATCATTTAGTTGCATAGCTAATTCTAGTAGCT
This sequence comes from Panthera pardus, assembly GCF_024362965.1. Lineage (NCBI taxonomy): Eukaryota > Metazoa > Chordata > Mammalia > Carnivora > Felidae > Panthera > Panthera pardus. Next base: position 16,829,409 of record NW_026526732.1, on the reverse strand, counting down.
AAAGTGAGAGTGTGTCCATCCTTCTCTTGGTATAATCTCTCGTGTGATGTGGCTCGAATAGGAAGAATCGGATTGAGAAGGTGTTTTTAGAACACCCTCTTCCCCTCCAGCACTTTCTACTTACTACTGATTTCTGTTAAATTTGAAATCGGACAGTGCAGATCTCCTAGGTACCCTGTTTGTTTGTTTTTATTTATTTATTAAAAAAAATTTTTTTTAATGTTTTTATTTATTTTTGAAGGAGAGAGAGAGACAGAGCATGAGCGGGGGAGGAGCAGAGAGAGAGGGAGACACAGAATCCGAAGCAGGCTCCAGGCTCTGAGCTGTCAGCACAGAGCCCGATGCGGGTCTCGAACTCACAGACCGCGAGATCATGACCTGAGCCAAAGTCGGGCGCTCAGCCGACTGAGCCACCCAGGCGCCCCTGTTTGGTCTTTTTTTTTTTTTTTTTTTTTTTTTTTAATTTAATTGGGTTAACCTTTAAGAAGAACTGGAATATTTGGCTTAAACATTTTTGGTGTATAACTTATAATACTGACTGTTGGGGGGAGGGTAGTGCTTTCCTGTTCTTATTATTTGTCCTTTATCTTGGCAGCTCATAATTAACTGATAGTGGTATTTATCTTAACTTGTGTTGAGATATAAAGCGAGCACCTCAGAGGGAAAATAGTAGTAGCCTTAGGAAATAAAATTTTTGTTTTATTTATTTATTTTTTTGTTTGAGAGAGAGAGAGAGAGAGCGAGCGAGAGAGCGCACGAACCAGGGAGAAGGTCAGAGGGAAAGAGCCTCAAGCAGGCTCCTGACGCAGGGCTCGAACCCATGACCCTGGGATCATGACCTGAGCCGAAACCAGGAGTGAGATGCTTAACTGCCTGAGCCACCCAGGCGCCCCAGGAAATAAAATTTTTAAAAATTGAAGGATACAAAGTAGCCTAAATAAAAGGCTGAATAAATCCGTGTAAACAAGTTAATTTTCACTGGGGAATTATTCCTGGGATGTCACTTTATAGTTAGTGTCAGAATGAGCAGGACAGAATAGAAGAAAACAAATTAATATTTTTCATGGACAGTCCTGGTGGGAAGTGGAAAGCAGAATTTATTGCTATTTATTATTTATTTATTTATTTATTTCAATTTATATCCAAGCTAGTTAGCACATAGTGCAATAATGATTTCAGGAGCAGAATCCACTGATTCAGCCCCTACAGATAACACCCAGTGCTCCTCCCGACAAGTGTCCTCTAACGCCCCTTGCCCATTTAGCCCATCCCCCTACCCCAAACCCCTCCAGCAACCCTCAGTTTGTTCTCTGTATTTAAGAGTCTCTTATATTTTGTCCCCTTCCCTGTTTTTTTATATTACTTTTGCTTCCCTTCCCTTACGTTCATCTGTTTTGTATCTTAAATTCAGAATTTATTGCTCTTAATATTTGTTTATTTTGTATGATGGTGGAATCCATAAAGGATCATCAGTAATCCCATTCAATCCACACAAAGGCGCTGTGATGTAAGGAGCTACCTCATTTTTAAAACAACAGAACTGAGGCTCAGAAGGACTTAGTTCCAGGCCTGAGTTTAAATTACCAGCAGGACTTGGACCCGGAAACAGTGACCATCAATGTCACCCTCCCCACCCCGGTCATCTGCACCTATCCTTGTATGTTTGCCCCACACGCTGGGCAAGGCTCTTCTGCTTAATTTATTTGATACATTTTCAAGTAGGCTTTATTTTAGTTGAACAGTTTATAGGATTCCACTCTTGTGTTTGTTTATAGTTTATTACATGAACCATTAATGGGATTCAGCTATTTCTTTAGATAATAGTTTAGTTTCTTCATCCATCAGTTCCTGAGTGTATATTGTAGGAAATGTGCTATTTATTTCTTGGATTGTCAACTCTGCGTGAATGGTTAGTATTGGAGCCCTCACGCTCTCCAGCTGTCCACGTAGATGGATATTGAGGCTAAAAATTAGAAACACACTTTAAATAAAACATTGGTTACAGAGTGGATATTTTATCCTGCGTGTTTGAAAGCATCAGATATTACCCTTCCCATGATAAAAGTAAAGAAATAATGCTTCTAAATAAAATGTGCAGGGGTGTCTGGGTGGCTCAGTCGGTTGGGCATCCAACTTTGGCTCAGGTCACGATCCCCGGGTGGGGCTCTGTGCTGACAGCTCAGAGCCTGGAGCCTGCTTCGGATTGTCTCCCTCTGTCTCTGCCCCTCCCCCTCTAATGCACTCTATCTCTCTCTCTCTCTCTCTCCCTCTCAAAAATAAATAAATGTTAAAAATTTTTTTAAACAAAATGTGCAAAGCCCTTAACAACTTCTTTTGCTTCTGATAAAGGATATATATATATATTTCCTGAGCTGCTTGGTCAATCATCTGTTAACAACTTTTATATTTTATATGTCACAAGTACAACTGACACAGATTGTTCGTTCATTTCTGCAAATGTTAATAGATTCATATCTGTTTCAGGCCAAACAGGTAAGGTGTTGAGATTTCAGATTGGTGAAAAGATGACTTTTCTGCTCAGTTTTTATGAGCCAATACGCCACATAACAATTCTAATTAGTCAACTGGTTTTTCTTGTGTTTGTGATGGGGTGTGGCGCTCTAACAAGTCAAGAGAAAATGAGTCATTGATTTGGTGCTGAAACATGATTATGCTTGCTATCATGAAAATGGCCTACAAATATTACGACTAAAAAAAAAAAAACAACACGTACTCTCTCTGGTAGACAAGTGCCTTTTGTTAAGCTAGAATATTCCATTTCTTCATCAAACCCCAGATGGTTCAGCATTCAGTACTCTTATGCCAGAAGCAGTTTCTGTGGATGGATGTTTAAATAAAAACGTGTGTATTTTGGTAAACAGACCATCATCTAAACTAGCCTGAGACTTTAAAAGCATTTGGCTGCCAGTCATGTCTCAAACCTCTGGGATATTCTCATGTTAAACTTCAGGGAGGGCTAGTGGGCTGTATTTTGTAAGTGAAATAGTCCAAGTTCAAGTTAACTCATTACTCTAAAGAAGATGAGAAACTGGTGTATTTATCAATTGACACCTTACTGTAAATTGCCCTGCGCGAAGCCACTGAAGACAGTGAAGGAGGGCAGAGAATGAGATGCAGAGAACATACAAAACACTTAGTGACGTGCAAATTCTCCACGCAGCCATCATGATGAAGACACTGGCCCTCTCCGCCTCCAGGAGGGCAAGGCTGTGAGCGCTAAGCGGGCCTGGTGGGCGTGGCGTGGACCTAGCCCTTCTCAAGGAATTTGGACCATCTTCTCCCCTCTGGCCCCACTGTACAAAATCAAAACAAGGGGAGAAGTTCCTACATATGGCTTCTTGCTGGTGGTGGAAAATAGGTGGTCTCATTGAAGAGATCCTTACTGGTTGCACTCATAGGGTTCTTTTTACACGCTTAATGCCCGAGTGCAGGGCACTGCCTTATAGGATAGATGCTCCCGTCTCCCTAGGGCAGGAATGGGCTTGGTCTGCTCAGAAGGACGAGGCGGGCTCCCCGAAGCGCGCTTTGCTCACAATGTGGTTGTGAGTCGTCATCCTCGGCTTCCTTTAATTTCCCCTTTTAAATGATACAGCCCTTCCAGGGGCGTTTTGAGGATTGTTAATGTAAAAAAATCATCCCAAGAAAAGCCCAGGATATTTATGAAAGCGCCATTAGCAACATTTATGCTCTTTTTGCCATGATCGATTCTGCCTTCTTAATAAAAATATTCAAATCGGGGCTCCTGGGCGGCGCAGTCAGTAAAGCATCCGACTTCGGCTCAGGTCACGATCTCACGGTTCGTGGGTTCAAGCCCCACGCCAGGCTCTGTGCTGACAGCGCAGGGCCTGGAGCCTGCATCGGATTCTGTGTCTCCCTCTCTCTGCCCCTCATCTGCTCACACACGCTCTCTCAAAGGTAAATAAACATTAAAAAAAAAAAAATTAAAGTTATGCTCTTTGGCCAAAAAGAGAACAGAGGCTTTTGGAATTTTTTGTTTTGATTTTTTTTTTTTTTTTTTTTGATGGGGTTTAGGCCTTTGTTGCAAAATTTGGTCACACACCAGGTTTTATGAATATGGAATAACCCAGTCCAATGTCTCAGAAAGAAAAATCTTGTTGGGCTGCTTTAAGAGAATTACCTTTTTAGTTCAAGGGAATTATCACATTGGAGTTAAGTAATAATATATCTGTCATCATATAACATTCATTCTGGATAAAAATCGTGTCATAGGTTTCTTTCATCTGTGCCTAGAAAAAGGGCTGCAAAAATCCGCGATAAATGCTGATAGTGCTGTTTTCGTGTCATTATGGGTAATTTGTATTCATTTATGTTTTGTACAGTGAACACGTATTCCTTTTATATGAGAAATCGAAAGTTATTGTGAAAAAAAAAACAACAAAAAACGTGGGTGTGGATATCCCGACCGTTGTCACCGGAAAGACAAGGGCTCCCCGCTCCTCATTGACGTGCACTCTTTTGTCACAGGGCTTTACGATATTAAGAGCAGCCTTCACTTTTTGAGGCCGCCAGGCGGTTTTTTATTTTTAATTGCAATTAATTAAGGAGAAAGTAAGCTAACAATTTTTGTCATACTCCATTCTTTACATTGCAGGATAAGCATACAGAATGCTTTTGGAAATCAGGGTGTCCTTATCTTTTTGGGTGGCTGGACTGCCGTGGGAAACAATGTTATCAACTAGAATGTGGTGCCCGTGTGTGGTTTCTTTTGCATCCGCTCTTACAGACTGCGCTCGTTTCCAGTCGCTCAGGTCAGCACCTCCTTCCTTCAGTGAGGTTGTTTCATGCATTTGTACTACAGTTAGACTGCCTTGTCAATTTCTGCATTCCCGCCTAGCATCCCCCGGGCTCCTAAGTGATTTTTTTTAACTGTACATCATAAGATTTATTATTTTTTTAACATTAGTTTTTGAGAGACAGAGACAGGGCGTGAGTGGGTGTGGGACAGACACACACACACACACACACACACACACACACACACAGAATCTGAAGCAGGCTCCAGGCTCTGAGCTGTCAGCACAGAGCCCAACATGGGGCTCAAACTCATGGACCATGAGATCATGACCTGAGCTGAAGTTGGACCCTTAACCAAATGAACCACCCATAAGACTTATTCTTTGTGCCATAAAGTTCTGTGGGTTTTGACAAATGCATAGTGTCATGTAGACTGTCTTCCAATATCACATCAAATAGTTTCATCACTCTAGAAAGATCTCCTGTGCTCCATCCATTCATCTATTTCCACTTCTCCCCAGGCCCATTACAACCACTGATCTTTTCAGCATTGCCATCATTTTGCCTTTTCTGGAATGTTATCTAATTGGGACCATATAGTACATAGCTTTTTCAGACTGGCTTCTTTCACTTAGCAATATGCATTTGGTATTCATGTGTGTCTTTTTGTGGCCTGACGGCTCATCTGTTTTTATAACTGAGTAATATTCCATTGTATAAACGTACCACAGTTTATTTGTCCATTCTGTTACTGGAGACATCTTGGTTGCTTCAGGTTTTTGGCAGTTATAAATCAACCTGATGTAAACATTGGCAGGCAGGCTCTTATGTGGGTATAAGTTTGAAATCAGTTGGGTAAATATGTCAGATGAATTTTGAGATGCTAAGGGTATGGGTGCTAGGGATACTGCGGTGAACCCAAGAAGCAAAGTCCCTGTGTTCTATAAACAAACACGGTGGGTAAACCAAAGTGGGTTCAGGTCATGAGAAGGGCATCTCTGGGGAAGTTTGTCACATGTGAACCTGGACCTACGTGATGAGAGATGACACCAGCTGTGCAGAGATCAGGGAGCACGAGCTTTCCCCCTGGGGGGCTCAGTTACTGCTAAGACCCTGAGGCAGGATGGACCTTGACGTGGTTGAGGGACTAGGGACAGAAAGAAATGAGAGATGACGTCAGGAATGAAAGTTTTTTTTTTTTTTTTTTCTTTAGAGAGAGTACACGTGTGTGTGTGAGTGGGGGGAGGGGCAGAGAGAGAGAGAGAGAGAGAGAGAGAGGGAGGGAGGGAGAGGGAGAATCCCAAGCAGGCTCCATGCTGTCAATGTAGAGCCCTACATGGAATTTGATCTCATGAACCAGGAGGTCATGACCTGAGCCAAAACCAAGAGTCGGACACTTAACCGACTGTGCCACCTGAATGAAAGTATTTTTTTAAAAAAAAATAGAGAGAGAGAGAGAGAGAGAGTGAGTGAGCACACACGAGCGGGGGAGGGGGTGACAGAGGATCCAAGCAGGCTCTGTGCTGTCAGCACAGAGCCCGGGGCTTGATCTCAAGAACTGTGAGATCATGACCTGAGTCAAAGTCAGATGCTTAACTGACTAAGCCACCCAGGCGCCCCTGAATGGAAGTATTTTTTGAAGAACCTCTCTTTTAGCGTAACATACAAGGCACACAAATCCGGAGTGGATAGGCTGATGAATATTCTCACGTTGAACCCACCACGTAACCACTATCCAGATCAAGAAGGGGAGGAACATTGCTAACACCACAGGAGTCCCTATTGTGCCCCCTTTCCATCATTAGCCCCCTACCCCACTCCAAGGTAATCTGGTTCACTTGCCTTTTTAAAGAACTTCTCTTGTTCGGCATTAAGGACGCGAGATACACCCAGGTTGTTGCGTGCCATTGAGGCTTATTCATTTTGGTTGCCATGGAATATTCCATGTGTGAATATATCACACTTCTTTTTAATCTGTTCTGCTTTTGATGGGCATCTGAGAGGTTTCCAGTTTGGGACTGTGCTGAATTGAGCTGCTGGGAACATTATTGCACATGTCTTTTGGTGAACATATGTTTGCGTTTCTGCTGGGTTACGTACGCAGTGGTGAAACTGCTGGCTTATGGGATGTGTGTATGTTCAGCTTTCCTGGGTAATTCCAGAAGATTTTACGTGGGAGCCAAAAGCAGTTATACGGACTCACATTCCCACTGCAGTATATGAAAGTGACATCCTTGCCAACACTTAGTATTTTCCCTTTTTCATTTTAACTGTCTGTGTGGTACACTACCACATTGTGGTTTTCATTTACGTTTACCTGAAGACTTCGAACGTTCAGCCCCTTTTATATGCCTCTTGATACTTTGGGTATCCTCTTTGTGAAGTGCGTGTTCAAATCTTTTGAGTTGGGTTGTCTGATGTACTGATTTTTATGTATCCTGGCTACTAATCTTTATACAAAAGACATATTTGTCAGCAATATGTGTTATTTGAGTATTTCCTCCTATTTTGTGAGTTGCCTTTTTTACTCTTTTAATGTTAAGTGTCTTTTGATGAGAAGTTCTTAGTATTGTCGATTGACCAGTTTTTTGCTCCATGGTTAGGGCATTTCACATCCTGTTTAAGAAATCTTTGTTTGCTTCAAGGTCATGAAGATGTTCTCCTCTGTTATCTTTTGGAGGCTTCATTGTTTTACCTTTTATATTTAGGTTGGTAACCTAGCTGAAGTTGATTTTTGTGTATGGTATAAGGTAGGGATCGGGTTCATTTCTTTCCCTCCAGTTGACCCTGTACCATTCATTGGAGATGATCTTCTCCCCAGTGCACTGTAGTCACAAATCGGGGGACCTCCTCTGTGTGGCTCTACTATAGATTCTGGTGAGTGTGTTTTAATGTTGGGTTGGGCCTTCCCTTCTTGCTCACAATTCTCCATTTCCATTACCTGGCACAATGGCGCATGTGCTAAAATGGTAAATGGTTAGTAAATATCAGCTATCGGAGGAGAAGGTCTCAACTTGCCTTAAGGCAGGAGTATTTAAAATCCCTGGGCTCAGGCTCAAAGAAAAGATACTCAGATTTCATTTTAGAAAAGACTTTACTTGACTAGTTAATTATATTTCTTCACCATGCCCAAATATGGTTTTGGACCCATCCTGCTGATCAAAGTCCTGAACTTCAAAGTCCTGACCTCAGACTATCTGGTCAGTAGTGCTGTATCCATTCAACCATCCATCCACTTCACAAAGAGGATACCCACTTTGTTATGGGCCTACTATGTGCCAGGTATCAAGTAGGACTGTTAAATAATGGGATTCTTTTCGGAGCTTCTATTTTTAATTTTAGAATGTTTGTTGTTTCTTTCTTTACAAGTTAAATGCTTCTTTCTTTACAAGTTAAATACTCCGTACAAGAAGGGGAGTTTTTGGAATTTTCTTCTATTTTGGGGATGGCTTTGCTGTTCTGTTATAGGTATTTAAAATTTGTGTGTGTGTGTGACAGTATGGGTAAACAGGCAATAGGCCTAAGGATTAGAACTTTTATGTTGCTATCAGAATATTTTAAAACAAATAAAACCCTACAAAAGGAAAGAGGTTAATTTTTTTTAAGCACGCTATTTCATCTAGTGAATTCAGTGAGCAGTTAAATACTTTTCTTAGTTTCAGAATTTAGCGGCAGCCCAAAGACCACATTCGGGGAAATAGAGACATGCATTTTCGAGAGGTTGGCACTGTGCCCAGAAGGGGCCAGTCAGTGTCCTTATATCAGGTCGTACTACAAGTGGGTGGTGTGCAGGAGGCTGCTGTTGCCTTGGTACCTGTCCTTTGGGGGGCCTGTCTATCGATGGCTTCTCCCCAGCCACCATCTTGCTCAGTTATCATCGTGTCCTGGTTCATGGCACTGGATCTCTCCGCTCCTTGCCTCCCTCCAGGGATGTGAATGAGGAACGGTGGGGTGGGCAGATGGTCTAAGGTGGGGCCAGCCCTGGGCATTAGCTGGAAGATGGGACACTGGAAGAGGCAGCCATGGAGCTGGGCCACGGCCGGCTCTGCCCTCCGCCTCAGACAAAGGAAACAGACTGGCCGCAGAACAGGGTGTCTGTGCTGTAGCGTATCACTTACGTGACAGAACTTTTACTCGCCTTCGTATTCGTTCATGTTGTCTCTGTTTAGCTTTTAGTTTGTCTCACTCAATGTTTTATATACTTAGTGGTAATCTCAGCTATCCAGAGGTCGCTAATTCTGCAACCTTAACCATTTGGAACATAGTGACGAGCCTGTGAGCAGATGGGTAGCTTCGAGAACCAGAGGAGCCACCCTAGGGTTGATGTTTTTTTATTTATCGGAGAGAGCCTTAGGCTTGCGAGAGTACGTTTACTGTTAACTTTTGCCACAATTCTAAAAAGCCTGGTCTCCTGACTTCTCAGTTCACTGCGATTTCGAAGCAACATACTAACGAGGCTGCTCGATAGAAGTACTGGGAGAAAGTCTACAAGTGACAGCTGACAGCCTGACAGTAAGGGGGTTGACAGAGAGTCTATAAAAAGCTCAGAAGATTGGAGCCAACTCATGGAAGACAAAAAGAGCTCTGTGCGTGTCAGTGGCCTGGAAGGTCATGTAGCACAATAGAATGTCTGCTCACAGGACTGACCTGAGTCATTAAGAAAATATTAATTCTCTTGGTAGCCTCTGCTTCAGAAGGCAGGCACGTGAGTAATCCATTTAGAGAGATTTTCAGAAAAGGAGTCCAGATGTTGGTTATCTGAAATAATTTGCTTACGTAGAACCATTGTTTCCCCCGGGATAGTAAATATTTTTCTCTTTCCCTCCCTGTCTTCCTTCTCTCTTCCTCTCTCTCCCACTTCCTGTCTCCCTCTTCTTGCTTTGTCTCCTGCTTTTTCTCTCTCCCCTTCCTCTCCCTACCCTTCTTTATCCCTTTCTCCCCCACCTCCCTGTCTCCCCTAACTGCTTCCCCTCCCCACCCCCAACACAGTGCAGTTTCCCGCTTATCTTTGTCTTTGAAGGACACAGATATCTGGTGGGTTGCTGGTAAATGTTCAACAACTGATTCTCAGGAAAACAAACAAACAAACAAACAAACCCTGATTGATAGCATTTGAAGTTTTCCTTGCTGTGGAATCTCCGTCCATGGTTGATTTCAGGCTACCGTGGGGAAGTCAGTGTGGAGCAGGGACGAGGGTTTCTTCCATCCAGAGACAAGAGATGTAAGGACCCTCAAGAGGGTGGCTAAGAGTGAAATGTGATAAAGTCATTAAAAAGTAGTAAGTTTGCAGTATTTATTAACGTCGTTTTACTTGAAACGCTACTTGTATGCTTATACAATTCAATTTTTAATGACCCCACTTACTAGCTGGGTCATAAAATTCCTGGATATTTAACAGCTGCCTCTCATGAGCTGTGAGCCCTTTCCGGCACATACCCAGCCCCTCACGGGCGGGGGATACTGTGCCACCGTATCTGAGCATAACTGCAATCCGAATAACTCTCGAAGACAATCCCAGACGCTCACAGTTCAAAGAGAGCTCAGCGATCATCCATTCTGACCTCTCTCCCTGCCATTTTCATTCCATCTATAGCCCAGTAAAAGGATAGTCCCAGGCTTTCACTGCTCGGATTGTCTCGTGGGTGCAGAACCCACGACTGACGGACACGTTTGAAAGTGAAGGGACACGGGCTGGTCAGGCTCCAAACCACGACTGGAATTTAATCTCTTCCTCCTGCTGCTTCTCCAGCTTCGTTCTCATGAAAATAACCTGGTTCCTGATTTCATAATGTGGCACAGACATGCTGTGTTTGTAGGGATTAATTTAAAGAATGCCACGTCGTTAAGTAAAATCAGCAAATGGTTTTTAGCCCTTATTATGTGGTAGGTGTTCAGTATCTCCTATTTAAAAAAATTTTTTTTTTAACGTTTATTCATTTTTGAGAGACAGAGAGAGACAGAGCATGAGCGGGGAAGGGGCAGAGAGAGAGGGAGACACAGAATCTGAAGCAGGCTCCAGGCTCTGAGCTGTCAGCACAGAGCCCAACGCGGGGCTCGAACTCACGAACTGTGAGATCGTGACCTGAGCCAAAGTCGGACGCTCAACCGACTGAGCCACCCAGGCGTCCCAGTATCTCCTATTTTTTGATGAAGAATTTATTTTACCGACTCATCACCCATCTATAAAGGATATTTATCGTACAGGTTTTATTTAACCTATATGTGCTTATTGTATATTTATTCATAGGTATGTGTATATGTAAAACCTATATGGATGTATGTACATACACCTATATACTCATTATATGGTATCTCTGACATTCAGAACTGATAGTTCAAGTTATGGTAGATCGGAAATATGTGATTCTGTTGGGCCAGGGAGATGAGACAGGTTTTTAGAAGATCTTTCTAACCCTGGGGCATTGGTGCCTTTATGACATGGTTTTTGAGCTCTTTTGTAAAGCTGTATCTTGGTGTGTGTGTGTTAATGCGGCAGACCGTATCAGGGCTCCCGTAGGAGGCCCCGTGGTGTGGTGGGAAGGACAGAGCAAGGCAGGCCTGAATCTGAAGCCCGGCTCTGCTGCTCACCAGCTGGTGACCATTCTTCCCTTGCACTATTGAAAGTTGGTGTTATGGATATTTCTTCTTTCCTTAAGAAGACTTGGTTTGTCATGGGCCTCAAAATAGAAGCTCCTGAGTCTGAGGGTAAAGGTCTTTGGAAATGCTGACACCTTTCCTGGTGGGCACAGTTGCGTAACAGGAAGCAGTGGCTGTGTGGGTGCTGTGTGTAATGGGTGGGGGGATGGGCTCCTGGCAAGGAATGTGAGCATGGGAAGCTGAGAGGACAGTCAGGCCATTCCACATCCCTAAGGGTCCAGATTCATCTAGATTCCTCACATGGCTGGATGTGGGCCCAAGGCCATGTTATCACATCCCATGCTTGGGTGTCCCCTTGGTCTCACGTCAGCCATATCGTTGTCTCCATCATTCAGTCAAATCCTCTCAAGGCCAATGTGGCACTTGCTGTGGCTTTCCTCTTTTTAGTGGTGGTGTGATGAATCACTCCAAAAGAGTGAAATAATTTTATTTCATTTTGGAAATCATTTTAGATTTACAGAAGGGTTGCAAAGATAGTACTGATGGGTTTTCCCATTTCCCCGTCACCTGTCTACTTCTAATGTTAATGTCTTATGATGTACATTTATCAAAACCCAGACATCAACATTGGTACACTACAATTAAACTACAGTCTTTATTCGGATTCCCCTGTTTTTTTGTTTTGTTTTGTTTTGTCTTTTCCCACTAATGTCTTTTTTCTCTGGCGGGACCTAATCCAGGATATCACATCGCATCTAGTGGAGTTTGTCTTTGACTTCTCTCATGTCCCACCGATGCTGAGCCATCTAATCCAGTCCCTTATACCTGCCCTTCTCCATTCTTGTGAAAGTGCGTGAACTTAGCCCCAGCTCCTTACTACCCACATGCGGACCCTGTCATATTATCGGATTCCTGTCCCCAGATTCTCTGACCTTGTAAGCTGCCCAGAACTGCCAGGTGAGCCATCAGAAGACCGACTCTTATCAGGTGGTTCAGAACTCTCCCTGAATGACAGCTGCACTCTTCACGCCTTCCTTTCTAGCCTTCCAACATGGCTTTGCACCACTTTCCAGGTTCAGCTCCAGCCTTCTAGAGTCCTTCGGACAGGCGGGTCTCTTGGTAGCCTCCTTAACACTGCTTCCTACCACACAATGGCCAGTCTTGAGTCCTTCCATGTGTAGAATCTGTGTCTTCCTTTCATGCTTTATCTTATTCAGTCTTTTGGACAGTACCTATGAGGGTGGCCACTTAGGAAGCTGAGGCACAAAAAGGGTAAGTAACTGGCCATGGTCACACAGCCATTGTCTTGGTGAATAAGGATTTGGACTGAGACAGTCTGTAGACCTTAGGTTTTTAAGCACTCTAGTCTCTTATCTCAAATTCAAGATGGCCCTATGAGTTTTGCTCATGCCATTCCCAATATTCCTTCCCCAAACGCTTCCTTTTTCTTGGTGAGGATCCTACTCATCCTCCAAAGCCCAACTGAAACCTCATTTCCATGATTTTTTTTTTTTTAAGCTGTAACCAGTCTGCTTACCCAGTGCTTCTTAGTATTTATAAATCAATTAGAATAAATTCACTATCTCTCAGCTGGCACTTACCATATGCTGCCTGCGATGTGCTTTCTTATGGGCGTGCATCTAATCTTCCCAATTTGACTGTAAGCTCCTAGAGGATCTGGACTTTCCAAGTCCAGCACATAGTCTTTGTTGAATAAATGTGTTTTAAATAAGTTTGATTTCCTGGAATATCGTTTGATACTTAATAGTGAAGAGAGTCTCATTTTATTTGAAACATATTATTCATGGCTTAAACTTTGCTTCCGGAGCTGCTATGGTACTTGATTACTCTTGACCAAGTGATACAGTCCAAATCAGCAATGATAATGGTAACTCACATAGCGGTTACTAGGTTCTGGGCTTTATTCAAAGTCCTTTCCCACATTAACTCTTCATCCCCTTAACAAATCTCTGAGCTGGGTATTTTCACCAGTGTTGTTTCAAAAGGGTGGAAACCAGGCATAGAAAGATCCATTAGGGACGCCTGGGTGGTTCAGTTGACTAAATGTCTGACTTCGGCTCATGGTTTGTGAGTTCGAGCCCCGTGTCAGGCTCTGTGCTGACAACTCAGAGCCTGGAGTCCGCTTAAGATTCTGTGTGTGTGTGTGTGTGTGTGTCTCTCTCTCTCTCTGCCCCTCTCGGCTCATACTTCGTCTCCCTCTCAAAAATAAATAAACATTAAAAATATCTTTAGAAAGATCCAATACCTCACTGAGCGGCACAGACGAGCTGGTGGAGCGGGTAGGTTCGTCCCCTGTAGGCTGGGTATCGGGCATCTGCTTCAGGGGAGTCCCTTCCTCTTTGTGTGAAGTCAGAGTGGTCATTTACTTAAGGCTATAGAACTTTGATACGCTGAGTGTATTTTTTGAAAACGTGAGTTCATTATCATTGTGTACCTTTATAAATCTTTCACTCCTTGCTCTTTATGACTGCTCGCTAATTTCCTTTGTAAAATATTACTTTACCCATTAAAAGCACAAAGGAAGGCAAGCTTCCAAGTGTAGAGCATTTCTAAATGCAAGAAAGTCGCTCTGACATTTTCTGGGTGGTGATTTGCTCCCCCCAGGACAGGGGGTAGGTAATTCCCAGAACTCTTACCTTGTGTGCTTTCCCTGTTCTAGTGCTTAATCATTTTATAGCATCTAACCGTGTGTTATTGGGTAACCATAACACATGGCTTTTTTCCCTCTGCTAGGTTTGAGGCTGCTGTTTTTCTGAGTCGGTTAAAATAAAACCTGGACATCATACCCCTGGCCTGTTTTGGGAAATGCAGTTTAACCGCAAGCATACCTGTGGTATTTTTCACTGATGTTTGGGTTTGCTGGCCTTGATGGCCACGTTGGGTCCTGAACATGCCAAGATTCCCTGATGACAGCCACACCTAAGTCATAAGTTATTCTACTGAAGAAGAATTAAAAGCTCTGCTGTGGGTATTTAGAACGCTGGCCCGACACGGCCTGTGCTTTCTTTTATTTATTTATTTTTTCCTTTTCTTGTAGGTTTATCCTTTGATTGATTACCTAGTTTTCTGGAGAAGGGGTTCTCGTGATAGCAGTGAACGGGAGGGACCCTGTCGGGCTCCACTAGGTGAGGGGCTGTGGGGGTTGGGGGTGGAGCCCATGCAGTGAATGCTTGCAGCCAGCCCTGTTGGCCAGGCTGCACAGGACAGCCTGAGTCAATTGTCATCTGTACGGGGGTGCCCCTGGCCTCCGTGCGTTACCAAGCCAGGAATTGCTCCTAAAAACTAAGCTCGAGGCAGGGTACCCTTGGCACACTTTGTGTCTGGTTCACTTGCAACTACCTCAAGTCTTGTTTCCTGCGTCAAGGCTTATCACTCAGTTTAAACTGACCTTTCCCCTTGACTGTCTGTCCAAAGGGATGACGGGAGAACAGCATCCTGTTTCTTTCTACACAGTCTTATTGAAAATACCGAAAAAAGTCATCGGGCTCAGTAATTGTAACAACTTTCTTAGTTTGTTCGAAGGACGAGTTCTTGGTCTCATTCGCAAGCTGTTTCTTTTTTTGTGGTGTTTTGGTGGATTCGTGGACTGGCCTCTCGGAGCCAGTGGAGTTTTTTTTTACGATCATCTTCAACTAGTTCACGTGCGGACACACACCCTCGCGTTTCATAGAAGGGCCTCCCAGCCTGCAAAGTCGGGCCTAGCTCCCGACACCTTGTTTGCTGGGTGGTTTTGCTGTAGAAGTTGCTGACATCACTTTGCCCTCCGGACACCGATAAGCCGGTCTTAACCCTCAGCAGAAAGGATGCAGGCCTTCCCGCCCCCCCCCCCCCCCATACCGTGTGTCGGTCAGCTTCTGCTTCAAGAGATGCATCTGGCAAGTTCCAGAAGAACTAAGATGCACTCGTTTTTGTTGTTTCTGTGACGCGATCTGGGGAGAAGAGATGGGAATCGAAATGGTTGTTTGGGCCTGTATATGGGTCTCGCTTAATGGCGCCTTCAAGCCAGTTTTATATTGGGAAGGGAACTATCTTGGTAGATAAGGAGTGTGAATTCCTGCCAGTGTGACTGAGGACTGGACTCTGTCTATTGACAGCAAGGAGTGTAAACACTGGGTCATATGTGGAGCGTCCCAGGGGCAATGGAGCGTTTACGGAGATGTAGCCTTTTCACGCCTAACCATGCCTTCTCTTCTCCTTTCTGTGTGCTCCCGTCCCTCTCTTCCTGGGAGAGGGGGGTAGAGAGTGGGTGGGGAGAGCTACTTTATTGGGCCAATGGGACCTGCATCAGAACCCCAGCGGCCTGCCTGTCCAGTGACTCTCCCAGTGAGTAGATGGGGACAGACGTTACCACCAAGGCTGCATCTCCAGCCAGGAAGACGGGCTTCTCTTTGCTGTTTTCCTTGTTTTCTGTACAGTCAAGTTTTACCTCGCTTGGAAACATGCTCTCCCCCATGGCTGAGCGCTGTGACCATAATCTCCTAGAGGGCTTTGTGTGTGTGTCTCCTGGTACCCAATATGGCCCCTCACCACACCAGCAGGTACTATGTGGCTTTTGGGCACAGCCTTTGTGCCCTCCTTGTCTGTCTGCAGCCTGTGATCGGGGGCTGGCCTCTCACTGGAAAGGCTTATAGTGACCTGTCTTGGGCCCACCCGGAAGCCACGTTGGGGGGCCTGGATGAAGGGTCCAGATGGTCTGCCTGATAAGTCAGCTCATGTGGGAGGCTGGAGGAAACGCCAAGTGTGGGCAGGGGAGTGTGTTGGGGCCACAGGGTCAATGGAAGCCCTATGTGGGATGACAGAGAGGGTGGGGGACCCGCTCAGCAATCTCTGGAGACTCTGGGCTACACCTGGAAGGAAGGGGAGTTACAGCCGGCAGAGATTTGTGACTCTGCTCATATGCATGACCAGCCCTTTCAGTTCACTTCTTCAGTTTAAGTAAAGTCAGTATGATTGATTTGTAGGCCTTACCGGAGATATCTCAACCAAAGAGATATGTCTAACCTAAGCACAGAAATAGACGCATCACCTTGATCGCTTTGTTTCCTCTTCCGATTTGCGGGATCATCAGAGAGAAAATGATACCTGGCTTTCAAAATTATCGTGGTGGTACAAAATGCCGTGTCAGAAATTCTAAAGGGGATCTTTGTGCTGGCGGTGGTTGGGTCACTGACTGGAAGTGATCATCCGAGAGGAAGACGTCGCTAGCCGCGGTTTGTCTGTCTCAGTGCCCTTGACCCAGCCAGAGGAGATATGGAGGCATCTAGGTACACTCTGATATGCGGATTTTCAAATCTCACAGGTGACTAATTTCTTCATTCACAGAGAAGGAGAAAAAATGAGACCCGTGTACTCCTTGGATGGCTGGCTCCAAACGTGCGTGCTGCAGGCAGAGGAAGTTCTCTGGGGAAAGTCAGCCAGCTGTGCTTGTTAGCTTTCTAGAGCCTGTCTGTTATTATGAGTGTAGTCCTTTTGAAAGCTCTGTTCTACTTCCTAAAATACTCTCCCAATCCGCTTCCTCCTGTGGTGTCTGCCTGTCCCGAGAGTAGGGCCAGTGTGGGGAGGCCTGGAGAGAGACGCAGGGAGGAGGGACGGCCCCCACACAGGCCTTCATCCCCACTGTGAGGGGCATGGGCTGCCCAGGGGCAGAGAGTCCCCAGACTTGGGGGCGTGGCCACAGGGACCTATTTTTTTTTTTTTTTAATTTTTGAATGTTTATTTAATTTTGAGAGAGACAGACAGAGTGTGAGCAGGGGAGGGGCAGAGAGAGAGGGAGACACAGAATGTGAAGCAGGCTCCAGGCTCTGAGCTGTCAGCACAGAGCCCGACGTGGGGCTCGAACTCACAGACCGAGAGATCATGACCTGAGCTGAAGTCGGACCGTCAACCGGTCAACCGACTGAGCCACCCAGGCGCCCCTGGGACCTATCTTTTTAAATGGAAACTAACTGCAGATTTACCCTTTGTTAGAGTCTGAGTCCTCAAGTATTTGTCTCCTGTTAAATCTTGCTGCTTTTCAGACTGATACAAATATTCATGATGACTCTTACATTTGTGAAATGAAGCAACCTCGTTGTTATTTTTTAGTGGGTGGGATGAAACCCAAGAATAACACCACGCATAGTGTGTCAGGAAGACGAGGGTTGGAGTCACATACTGACTGTGTGATCCTGGGGAAGTTACTGAGCCTCTCTGTTCTTTGGCTTCTTCATCTGTAGAACTGGTGGTAATGAGATGTTGTGAGAATTAACCGAGGTGATCTATGTTCTCTCTCTGTATCTATTTGTATAGTTTTTTTTTTTTATTAAAATTTTTTTTTTTTAACGTTTATTTATTTTTGAGACAGAGAGAGACAGAGCATGAGCAGGGGAGGGGCAGAGAGAGAGGGAGACACAGAATCTGAAACAGGCTCCAGGCTCTGAGCTCTCAGCACAGACCCTGACGCGGGGCTCGAACTCACGGACCGTGAGGTCATGACCTGAGCCGAAGTCGGATGCTCAACCGACCGAGCCACCCAGGCGCCCCAATTTGTATAGTTTTTTAAGTGAACTCAAGTAGCTCTGTCTTCAGAATTGCAATTTTTATTCCCTCTATTTTCATCTGTTTGCCCGGAAGCGGCTGGCTGCTTCCGGCGAGGCTGGCATTTTAGGAAAGCTTCTTCACGAGTGCTGCCTAGCCTGCCATGGAACCCATCTGTACCCTGGCGACGGTTGTTGGGTGCTTTTTCAGGGAGGGGGGCACAGGTGGACCTTTTTCTTCCTTTCTGCTTCAGGATTCAGGTTGTCCTGAGAGGACACATTTTAATAGTATGGCAGAGCTTGAAAAAAATCTTGAATATTTAGGGGCACCTGGGTGGCTCAGTCACTTAAGCCTCCGACTTCGGCTCGGGTCATGATCTCACGGTTTGTGAGTTCGAGCCCTGTGTCGGGCTCTGTGCTGACAGCTCAGAGCCTGGAGCCTGCTTGGGATTCTGTGTCTCCCTCTCTCGCTCTGCCCCTTCCCCACTTGCACTCTTTCTCTCTCTCTCCTTCAAAAGTGGATAAACATTTTTAAAATTTTTTTTAAAAATCTTGAATATTTAGCTGTGAATTAGCATTGTTCTTTTCTGTCACCTTTGCTCTTTCCTTTTTCTCCACTTCCTGTTTTCCCAGGTATCCCCCTTCCCAAGTATCGAAGTGGTTTCTTGCACATAATGGTTTTCTTGCCTATACCTTAATTAGGAAAAATGTCACATATGAGCCTAGCTGTCTGGTTTCTAGATATAATAAGATGCTTTGTCCTTCGCCTTAATTGTAGCACACTGGAGTGCTGAGCCACTGGGGGCTGCTTGGAGTCTGTGTGAACCATCTTCCCGACAAACAGAACATGCTTTGAGAGTATTTTTGTTACCGTCTTTCATTAATGTGACTTGATTTATTTTTGATTTGGAGCTATGACAGGTTTTCTTTTTCATTGCTTCTCTAATTTGAGACTTGAAGTAAAATTACTTTGTGCAGTAAATGGTTTGCAATATGTTTACCCTTTCTTCTCCTCTCCGTCCTCCCCCTCCTCCTCCTCCCCCCCTCCTCCTCTTCCTTCTTCTTCCATAGCAGTTACTAGATAAAGTGGGAAATAGGACGTGGGGGTAGAATATGAATTAGTTTTTTGGAAATGCTAAGTCTGAAATGGGTTTTATAGCCAAACAGCCTGGGAATAAGTGATATTAAAGAAAAGAAGGGGCACCTGGGTGGCTCAGTCAGTTAAGTATCAGACTTTGGCTCAGGTCATGATCTCATGGTTTGTGAGTTCGAGCCCTGCATCAAGCTCAGTGCTGTCAGTCCAGAACCTTCTTTGGAGCCCTGGTCCTCCTCTCTCTCTCTCTGCCCCTCTCTGACTCACACCCTCTCTCTCTCAAAAATAAATATACATTAAAAGAAAAGAAAAAGAAAACCTAACTTTGTTATTTATTTGACTGAATCCAGCTACTTTCACCAAATTGGTTTCTGTGTATAGATCTTTAGGTTATGGTCAGCCAGGGGACAATTTTAGTATGGTAGTCAAGGGTGCATACTCTCTGTCCAGACCTGCTGGGTTTGAATCTGCCTCTATTAATTCCACACTGTGTACCTTGGAACAAGCTATTCAACCTCCCTATTTGCCCAATGGCAATGGGAATAATTCCCATCCCAATGAAATGGGAATAATGCAGCTGTGTACCTATGTTATAGGGTCCTTGCGATGAGCAAATGAGACGATTCTACATATACCTTCAATTGTACAGTGTGGAACCTGTCACCAAGTAAGCACGATATTATAGAAATCTATAAATACCCACTTAAAGCATAAATATCCTGCTGGTTTGTGGATTATAGCTTTCATGATTGCTGTGGTAACTTAGACATTTCGCATTTGAAAGGGAGTGATTTTTTTTTTTTTTTAATGAGTTTTCTTGGACTCTTAGCAAGCAACCGTGGCCGATGTTAGTTATAAATTTCGGTTGGATTTTCTATACTACAGTTAGCCCTAAAATTATAAAAAGGAAAATGAGTTGGTGAAAATGGGTATATAAATTCAACTTTATCGCCCTGCCTTGGCAGAAAAGAAATAGAATGGAAAGAAATAGAATACAAAAATTTTATTTTGTATTTTGTCTTAGGACTTCAGGCAAGTTCAGTGTTCAGAAAAGTGCTTCCAAATGTCATGGTAGAGTCATTACAAACCTCTGTGTTTGTTTCTACTGGAGTCATCAACCTGGGGAATTTCTTTAGATGAGTAAGTAAAGCAGAAAAGTTTCAGTGATTTATGTAAAATCTCATGTTGACGCGAACATTTATAAGCCTATTGACTTTAAGCATCTCAAAAAGCTAAAGAGATGTGCTATGGTGTAATACTCACTTTTTGGCTCTTCACCCATTTCTCAAGTTTTGGGTGGTTTTGCTTGCCAACTTTAAGTGGTCCCTTCTGATCAGGTCAAAGAGATTCTTCAGGCTTTTGAAGAAGACTGGTTGTCAAAATTTGATGAGCTAACTCGGGCAGGTTAAATATAATTTTCTTCTTTGATATAGATGGACTCAGAAGTTCACGGCTGGGCTCTCCAGTAACTAACGTGCGGGTGCAGTGGTGCAGCTGTATATGCCGAACTTGGGAAACAGGTATCCCAGACAGCACGTGATGCCCAGCATTTGGCCTGTTATGATCTTGAGTTGAGGTGGCTCTTCTGTGGAGTAGGGAGGAGCCGTCTCACTCTCTGGCTCCTTCTCTGGCTCACAGGCAGGTCCGGTCACCCTCCGGTGAACATGGATGCCTGCCCCTTTGTCTCCTCGCCCACCTCATTCCCTTTATGACCACAGGGTGTGATTCGCCATAGCTTGCGTTTTGGGGACATCAGTTTTACACATGTGTTGGGCTTCTTTCTGCCAAAGATGTGTATGAGGGACCCCTGTTTTGCCCGGGGGCTCTCACCCCCAGGTTGGGTCTGTTTTCTCCACTGGAAAGAAAGGCTCCTTTGGGGCAGTCACGACACCAGTTTATTCATTATTGTATCTCAGAGCACACAGGTGCACACGGCAGGTGCCCCAGAGGATTTGTGAATGAGTTAACGGAGGAATGAATTTATGTCTTTGAGCAAACCAAAGCTGGGCACACATGGGCCAGCAGGGAGACACGTGGTCAAGGAGTTACGGTCTTGACTCATCTACCAGAGGTGGGAACGGCTGATTCCCCTTTCATACCTTTGATCCCTTGGCTGGGCACCCGGCAACTTCTGTTAGCTGATGGTACCACCCATGGCTGGGTGTCGGCCGTCACATTTTGCTGCAGGCCTTTCCCCTTTTTAATTCCAGATTCCCAGGGACGCCTGGGTGGCTCAGTCAGTTGAGTGTCTGACTCTTGATTTCAGCTCAGGTCATGATCCTAGGGTCGTGGGATCGAGCCCCGTGTCGGGCTTCATGTTGAGCATGGAGCCTGCTTAAGATTCTCTTCTCTTTCTCTCTCTTTCTCTTTCTCCTTCTGCCCCTCTCCCCTTCTTGCACTCTCTCTTTCTAAAATACAAAAAAATGCTAAAAAAAAGAAAGAAAACCATCCCTAGCAAGTCAGATGATGGATTATGTTCCAAATGTGATGGGTTTATTTTATTTCACTCTGATGGAAAACCAAAGATTCTACCACAGCACAGAGACCAGTATATCCAAAGGTCATGAAAAAGTGGTGTGGGGCAGGTAGGCTGTGATGTACAAGCTGGAGGCTCAGGTCATTTCCTTTGTAACAGTCACTACAGTTTCCCTGATGAGCACATTTAAAATAACACTGAGGAGAGGCACCTGGGTGGCTCAGTTCATTAAACGTCCGGCTTTGGCTCAGGTCATGATCTCGCAGTTCGTGAGTTCGAGCCCCAGGTCACGTTCTGTGCTGACAGCTCCGAGCCTGGAGCCTGCTTCGGATTCTGTGTCTCCCTTGCTCTCTGCCCCTCCCCAGCTCATGCTCTGTCTCTCTCTGTCTCTCAAAAATAAATAAACATTAAAAAAAATTCAAATAGAAATAAAAATAAAATAAATAAAATAAAATAACACAGTGGAAATCAACTGCAACACGGCACAAGTATGACAACCTTTGGGCACGCCTTCAAGTTCCTTCCTTACAACGTACTTGCGATCTTTACACTTCAGTGTGGGGAGGATTACAATTCTTTGGAAGAATAAGAAGTTCACACTTTTGAAATTTCACGGAAGAATTTTAAGGCCAAAACATAGTGGGTTCTCTTCACCTCCAAGGACAAATCAGGTGCTTTCCTCAAAACCACAATAGGCTTCTCGTTCAAATCCCAGCCCAACCTCGTGGCCTCCTGCATTGACATTCTTTCTGTCCGTGAAAGCTGGTAGGATCAATTTGACTCCTGGTCCAAGGGTCTGAGTATAACCCAGTCCGGTCGGGCTCGTCTTATTTCCTGTAGCAGATAGAGAAGTTCTACAGTCTGGGTATTGTTACTGCCAGCCATCCAATCAACGTTTATTGATGTTCCAATCTTCTCATTAACCTCCTGGCAGACAGACCCTCCAAATTCAGGGCCATCACTCACATGCATGTGCAGCTGGAAGTCGGCAGCTGTGTAACCCAGGGCGACACCATTCTGTGGCAGTTTGGATCTGGCTGTGTCAAAACTCGTCTGAGAGCCAGCAAGCCAACCTCCAAAGCCAAAGATGGTCGGTCCAGAAAAATCTGCATCAACATTACTGCCGAGACTGAAACAATCCCATTTGTAGGAGGCCTTCAATTTCCCACTCTTCTTTCCTGGGTTCGGTGCAAATACGGTATTGTGAGTACGTTTCGACCCTTCAGCCAACTTATTCTGTGAAGCGATTTCCGTTCCAAGAGTATCGTCTGTGTTCCATTTCTGGGTGAAGGCAAGTCCGTAGCTACAGACCTTATACGTGGTCTCTAGGTTGCCTGACGTTTGCTCTGTGTCAGTGTAAGCATGACCAGAAGTAGAAAATTCCACTCCCCTACACGACTTAGTTCTCAGACCTACTTTGACCGAGCCAAATCCATAGCCTTTGTTGAAGTCATCTTTGGCAGCCTTCCCTAGGTCACAGTAAGTCGGTGTGTTACATATACCTCCAACCAGAGGGCTGGTCTCCACTCCACCAAGGCAACACTCCACCATTCCTAATTTCTAATGTATGTGTTCTTTTTTTAAAAAGTTGTTTTCATGTTTATTTATTTTGGAGAGAGAGAGAGAGAAAGAAAGAGCATGAGTGGGGAGGGGCAGAGAGAGAGAGAGAGGGAGACACAGAATCCGAAGCAGACTCTAGGTTCTGAGCTGTCAGCACAGAGCCTGACGAAGGGCTCGAACCCAGGAACCATGAATCATGACCTGAGCCAAAGTCAGATGCTTAACTGACTGAGCCACCCAGGCACCCCTCTAATGTATGTGTTCTTAACTTTCCTGCCTTTCAGTTTAGCTGGGGTGCTAGTTGACTTCTTTCCCCTTTCTCTCTCTCTCTTTTTTTCCTTCCTTCCTTCTTTTCTTTTTTTCTTTCTTTCTTTCTTTCTTTCTTTCTTTCTTTCTTTCTTTCTTTCTTTCTTTCTTTTCCTTCCTTCCTTCCTTCCTTCCTTCCTTCCTTCCTTCCTTCCTTCCTTCCAATTTCCTGCCACTTTCCTTGCTTATGAAATGACAGCAATGGTGTGGCCTGTCTTTTAGGGCGCTGTGAAGACACAGGGTGTGACCGCATGGGAAACACTTGGGAGAGGCCTCCAGGAGTCGGTCTGATCGCTGAGTCACCCGTACTGTCCTGTCCACATGCAGAGCTGCTCCTCCTGAGGCCCAGGCCATCTCTCCTTTACTCTCCGCCTTGCCGGCTACCTCGCTGCTTTCCTGACTTTGTTCAGCTTGCCAGGGGGCCCCTCCTCATGGCGTCCGTAGGAATTTTCTAGCAACAGTCCGCCGTATCCCTAGCGCTTAGCTCAGTGTCTGACAAATAATGCATATCCGTGAGTAACTGTTGGTTGGAAGATGCTGAGAGTCTGGCCTCACCTCCTCATGGGTGTGGGGCTGGCCTGTAGCCTCCTGTCTGTGATAGGAGCCTAATGACCATTTACAATTCCAGCTGCCAGTGACAGGTCAGCTCACGGGGTCGTTCCAGAATGGCTGGATTACGTCGCGGTCAGGAGCGATCAAAAATTTCAGTGGCTAAAAATAATGTCTTATTTCCCACTAATGCTGTGTATCCAGTGTTGACTGATGGGGGGTCCTGCTCTTTACTGTCACTCAGGGACCCAGACCCATGAGGCTCTGCCTAGAAACATGCTTCTATAACCAGCAGGGCAGGGCGAGGGCCCTGGGGAGGCACCCGTGGGCTCCTAAAGCTTCCACCGGAAAGGGCACACCTCACATCCGCCTCCTAGCCCACTGGCCCAGCAAGCCTCACTCCACGTCTTGCTTTTGAGGGAGCAGCACAGCACAGACCTACCTGGGACCTGGAAGGAACCACGAGAACACTTGTGAGATTTTGCAGATAAAGGGAGTGCTGCCTGATTGTCACTGTTACTCTCTGAAAGGGTTGCTCCATGCCGCCCTCCATCCTTGGTTAATATAATTATTTTATTTAGTTAGGGACAAAAGGCATTAATCCCGGGGAGCTTAACAACTGGAGTTTTCCTTCATGACGGTCTTCCAAAGCTCTCAGGAACAATTTCCTCATCCACTTTGAAGGAAATAACCATCTGTCTGAAGAGAAAATGTCCTAAATAATCTAGAGCTGGGTTTCCAAGGGGGAGTGATTTACACGAAAAGCCCCTCAGTTAATCAGTTGTTCTGTTGAGACCCTTCGTGTGTTCAGGGTTTATGGGGCCTTTAATCTTGGCTCATATGTGGACTGTCATTGTGCAGATAAGCTCCTGTTTTGATAATCTTTGTGGGAAGCCTAAATAAGCCTCTGCGGACTAGCCCCTCTGGGCTCAGCACTGAGCTAGGAGCTGGGGTTCCCCGGTTATATGGCAGAGTCACTCATAAACAAAGGGATGGCAGCTTGAGAGAAGGAGAAGTAAAGGGGAGTGTTGTGCCTGAGAATGAGGGGAGGAGATAGCAGGTTTGGGTGGGGGGGCTCCCCCAGAAGATTCTGGAAGGCTGAGAAATCAGCTAGCCTGAGGTAAGGAGGAGGGTGTGGTCCAGGAGATGGTTACAGGCCCTATGGCCGCAGGGGCTGGAGCCACGGAGGGGTTCCTACTGTGAGCACTTAGCGGGCCAAGTCGGGGAGTCAGAATTTTGAGATTAGTTGGAAGCCATTGAAGCAGAGGAATTGCGGTGGTCAGATTTGAATTTTATTTTATTTTATTTTATTTTATTTTACTGTTATAAAAGTTTATTTCACAAAGAAGTTCAATAGGAAAATGCGCACAACCTGATTTTTATTTTTTTTAATGTTTATTTATTTTTGAGAGAGAAGGCACAAGGAGGGGAGGGGCAGAGAGAGAGGGAGACCCAGAATCCGAAACAGGCTCCAGGCTCCGTGCTGTCAGCACAGAGCCTGACGTGGGGCTCGAGCTCACAAACTGTGAGATCATGACCTGAGCCGAAGTTGGACGCTTAACCAACTGAGCCACCTAGGTGCCCCTGACTTTTATATGATAATAAACAGGTGCTGTGGAAGGGAGCACTCTCTCTGGTGAACCCAGCCATGGTCTCTGCTCTAGCCAACGCTTCTGTCATGGCGATGCTCTTTCCTCTCTTTATCACCCTTCCCACATTGTTCTGTTGCCTACTGGTTGCCGTCCCCATGCGTTCATCCATCAAAAGACTCATAAAGGGACCAAATCCCCCTTGGCCTTGTCTGCCACCATTTAATTGTGACCGTAACTTCTTGCCCATAAATTTTTCCATCCCAGGAGGGGAGTTTTGCTTCCAGTGTCTGCTCAGCGAGCTCAAAGATGCCTCAAAACAAAATGCCTTGGATTTTTAAATTTAACTGATGCTCAATTTGTTCGTTCTTTTCTACATGCTTTACCTTTTGGTATGATTTACGTTGCCACGACTAATTACTCTCTGTAGTGTTTCTGTTTTAAACCGCAAGTTCTATTTCATACTGAATAACCACGTTTAAATCTGATCATTTCCAGTATTTTTTTTTACCTACACAGAAAATTCAGCAATGTGGAAAACCTGACGTAGAATATTATACTCTATCGTGGATTCAGTCACAGCGGAGAGAGAGATCTATTTATTGTCAGGATTTATTTATTTCCTGAGGTGATTGCTACAATTTGTTGTCCTGTCAACATTTAACTTCGTGTGTGTGGATTTAAAGCACTAAGGGTTTCTGATTTCGAACAGACGAATCTACTTGTGGTTTTATCGGTTTTATGGTGAGATGATCTGGTTTTTTTGAATCTTTCTTCTTTCGGTGAGAGCTTAATCAGATGGTCAGACAAATGTTTATACCATTTCTGAAACTATGAGTTTTGTTCCTAAACGATTGAAGGCAGATTGGGATTTTGAGAAGACCCATGTGGCTGCTGTGTGGGCCACGCCGGCAGTGTTAAAGGTCAAGAGAGAGTGACATGGCGGGAGGGAGCCACATGGCCTGGGCCAAGGTGTTGGGGGTGGGGATGGGGGTGGGGTGGGCAGATACAGTGCCCTTTGGAGGTAGGATTGACGGGATTGCCCGTGGATGGGTGCGACGTCTCCCAGGAAGGCACATTTGCTCAGGGCCTGCTGTCCTGGTAGGCGGTGCACCTGGGAACCAAGAACGGAGATCAGAAGCCTGATGGGCGGTGAACAGAGCAAAAGGAGCTACCTTCTTCCGCGACGTTTCAGTTACCCTTTATTTCCTTGCTAAATTCCTATTCCTTGGAGTTAGTTTTTCTGGATGTAACCGAAATCAGTCCTCGAGGGTCTGTGCAATCCCTTTTCCTCAAAAGGGCCTGGTGAAGAGTGGCGCATTTAAAATGTTTTGTGTTCACTCCCCACCCCCCTGGATTTCTTTCCGTTGACACAGTGCCCACTCAGATAGTGGTCATAATGCAATAGAGAAGATTTGCAGTGTTCTTTGATGACTTAATTGACATCCTCGTGCCATTTTTCACGGTCACTGTTATTGAATTTGAGGGGGACTCTGGTCTCTTGATTGGATAAGGAAGACACCTGGGTGTCCCTGATTGAATTTGGCAACAGTTCTAGTCTCCTTGTGGAGGATCCTTGCCCAAGTCTCATCTGCAATATATTATCAAACCATCTTTTATGTTGGAGGGATTTCTGGTGATGGCTGAGCTCATCGTGTCGACATTGATTGTTTTAGCTTCCCTTTCCATAGGGACGTTTTCTGACTCCACATTCTAGGCTACTCTCATTTGGAACCTATAAAACCTTTCTTCAGACCAATATGGAAGGTTTTATTTTCCAGCACGCCTCTGGATAGAGTTTGAAAGCCACGGACACCTTAACATCAACAACCACAGCTTGAAATCTTAATTGTGGCTGATGCTATACTGAATCTAACGGCTGCCACCTCACCTCATCCTAGTTCACTGAATTGAATCACACAGATAGATCTGTTCTGCGTTGTAATCCCTGACTCTCCTCCACACAGAGCACCTGCAGGAAAAAGCTGCAGGAAGCAGAAGGCCAAGAGGGTCACTGTTCAGCAAGGCCTTCCAGGCTCTTAGCCAGACCTTGGTTGCCCATTTCACTTGCAGGTTCAAGAGGGAAGAAAGATGGTTTTGGTTCAAACCACTGTCAGGTCAAGCTGCCTGACCCAGGACAAGGCCTATGACCTCTTGAAGTCTTCATTTCCTCAGTTGTAATAATGGCACCTGCTACAAGGGTTGAGATGAGAAGTAATTAAACTCTTTTTAAGTTTATTTATTTATTTTTGAGAGAGAGAAAGAGTGCACAAGCAGGGGAGGGGCAGAGAGAGAGAGAGAGAGAGAGAGAGAGAGAGAGAGAATCCCAAGCAGGCTTTGCACCCGATGCAGGGCCTGATCTCACAAACTGTTAGATCATGACCTGAGCTGAAGTCAAGAGTTGGTTAACCAACTGAACCACCCAGGCGTCCCTATGAAATTCTTGGTTATAAAAGTTATTGGCATCGTGCCTGGTACTGTGGTACTAATAAATATAAACGACTATTACCTTGAAGAAAAGAGGAATGTCTTACTCGAATTTGTACTTCTTGCCCAGACCTAGGACTGTACTTTGTGATAATTTGTGTTTTAGACAGGTGTCTTAAAGAAAATAAACACATTGGCTCGAAGTCACTCTTTCATAGGAGATTCATGGTTCAAGACTTTTTTTATTATTAATCAATGGACATAATAGTCCCTGCTCTGGAACTGATTTACTGATTCTTAGAGGGTGTAGGTCAGGTGGTTACAGAAGCAATCTTCTGGACAGAGGCCAGTAACCGTTAACAACTGCACAATAACACTTACGTTTTAAGCTCTGAAAACAAAGGCATCACTCAGGTATGATAAGGAATTTGGATCATGACTAATCTTTTCGCTGGCCTGGGTCTGTTGTTGACTTCCTTAGACTTACAGTAGCTCTTGGTGAAGCGCTGACCATAAGGCAGACACTGTGTTAGGCAAAGGACATGCTATTGAATCCTTAGGACAGCCCAGTGAGGAAAGTTCTATTATTATTTATTCCCATTTTACGGATGAGGAAATCGAGGTACAGAGAGGTTGAGCTCACACAGCTAGTGATTGGCAGAGCCGGGGCCAAAACTCTGGGCTGCTTGGCTTAATGTCTGTGTTCTTGACATGCTCTTACTGCTCAAAGGTAAGAATGATGTTGGATTTGAATATTCCCTTGACAGCAACTATTTAGTGGGGCGATAACCATGGGCAGGGTGGTGCCTGGGGCCCAGCGGAAAGGAGCCTGCTTTCAGTGTCCAGCTACACGTCTCCAGCATTGCTGTCGTTTGTTGTGGAGGAAAAGAGAGGGCTAGCCGAACTTTCTTTTGTGTGGCTTCTGGTCTGTTGATCTCTTCTGAGAGATTTATTCATTCGCTCGTCCGTTCTTACCACTCTGCCTGGACGCACTGTAAACTCATGACGACCAACGACAGGCAGGCCCAGCACGTGCACGACGGTTGTCCCGTCTGTCTGCTCTGCCATTCTCCTAGATGGCATATACATTCCTCCACACCTTCTCCACTGGCCTCACCTCAGCCGATGACCTTGCTTCCTGGTTTCCCACCGAGAAAATGGAGACAATTGGAGGGAACTTCCATGGGCTCCCAGTGCCCCGCACCCCCACCCCCCTGCCCCAGCAGCACCTGTGCCCACACACATCACTCATCTAGTGCGACAGACAAGCTGGCTGCGGCCCAAGAAAGGGACCGTCCCTGATGCAGTGGACTCTACCCTCTTGCCTACTCAGGGATATCATTCTGGTGATTCCTCCTCACTTTCCTGCATTATACATCCCCATCAGAATATAAATGTGCTATTATTTCTTCATCCTTAAAAACAATCTGAAATCCTTTCTTGACCCCTCTTCCCCCTCTAGTTACAGCCCTTTCCCTTTCTTCAAAACTCCTTGAAAACGTTTCCTCTACAGTGCCTACCCCCCTTCTGCAGGAGATACATCCCGACACGTCTAGTGGATGCCTGGAGTTGTGTGTCGTTCCAAACCCTATAGGTACTACTTTTTTTCCTATACACACATGCCCGTGATACGGTTTAATTTACAAATTAGACATAGTAACGGGTCAACCACAACAACTCACAATGAAATAGGACAGTTGTAACAACACGCTGGAATAAAAAGTCTGTGAAGGTGGTCGCTTTCTCTCACGGTATCTTATGTACTGCGCTCTCCCTTCTTCTGGCGATGGGGTGAGATGATAACACGCCCGTGTGACGAGATGAAACAAAGGGAACGACGTAAGCGTTGTGAAATGGTGTTAGGTTGCTGTTGACCTGCTGCTGCTGGCTCAGAGGCTCATCTGCTTCCAGACTGCGGTGGAACACAGGTATTTGAAACAGCAGGTGGTGGGTGGGACGGCCGCATTCCTGAACACCAAATCCAGTCCCAGTCTCCCTTTGTGTCTTGAACGGACTCTGGGTTTCCGCCCCAGCACTGCTCCAAAGATGCTTTGTTAGGTAACCGTGACTCCCGTGTTGCTCAATCCAGTGGCCCAGTCTCAGTCGTTGTCCTACTTCTAGGGTTCAACGCAGTTGATCGTTCCCTCCTCCTTAAGTCATGTTCTCCTGGCTTCCCAGGCACCAAACTCTTCCCATTCCCTTTGCTGGCTCTCACACATCTTATTTCTACCCGTTGGAGGGCTCAGGGATTAGCCCTCAGACTCCTGTGTTTATTGTAGCATTATTTACAGTAGCCAATATATGGAAGCAACGTAAGTGCCCATTGACAGACCAATGGATAAAGACGATGTGGTACGTGTGTGTGTGTGTGTGTGTGTGTGTGTGTGTGTGTGTGTATTTATAAATCTGTATCTATGTATCTATATCAATATCTGTATCTATATCTATAATGGAATATTACCCAGCCACGAACCAGAATGAAATCTTGCCATTTGCCATCGACCCAGAGGGTATCGTGCTAAGTGAATTAAGCCAGAGAAAGACCGATACCAAAAACAAAACAAATGAACAATAACGAAAAACAAAACAGACTCATAGATACAGAGAACAATGCAGTGGTTGCCAGAGCTCGGTGGAGGGTGAGGTGAGGGGGAGATGGGCAAAAAGAAGGGGAATAGAAGGTACAGACTTCCCTTTATAAAATACATACATAAGGTGTAGGGATACAATGTATAGGAATATAGTTAGTCATAAGTAACAACTTTGTATGGTGACAAATGATAGCTGCACTTACCATGGTGATCACTTTGTAACGTATATAAATGTGGAGTCACTGTGTTGTACACCAGAGTATGTTGACCACACTTTAGTAAAAAAAAAAAAAATAAACAAATTGCTCGGTGGTAGAAATTTGCTGTTCCCCGGCATCTCACTGCGTAAAGGGGCAAGTGTGCTTGTTTAAGTACTCACGCACGTTGAATACGATTATTGACAAGCAATCTAAAGGTGAGATTGAGCCAGTTCATAAATATAATAATTGATCCAAGAGACTCTGTCTCACTGTCTCTTGATCGATGACGGCAAGAGTATAAGAGGAATTTACGTCTGCTTTCGGTGTGCGTTTTCTTTGCTTCCACACCTCGGGCAGTTGCTGTTTATAGCCCTTCTTACAGATAGCCCTGCACAACCATCTTGTCTCCAATTCTGGGTCAATTTCAAGAGGAAATTAAGTATTCATGCAATTGTAGGAGTCCCTCTTAGTCTTAACCTCAGTATTCTAGAAAAAGGTGCCTAATGGTAGCGGTAGGCCTACGCATTTTGTTTTGGTGAGAGCTTCGGTTTATTCACTTAATAAAAATTCACTGTGCATGTCTGTGGTCTGGATAGCATGCTGTGTATGGAGGCTACAAAAATAAACAAAACACCGTCCCCGCCCTCAAGGAGCTCTTTGTGCGCTAGCCAAGGCCGACAGATACACATCTTGATGGGCTTTCATGTGCTAGTGATCATGATGACATTTAATGTGCCAGTGACTGCAGGGTTGTGCGAGGCCAGAGGACAGGACATCCAGGTACTAATGCAGCATCGGGTCATGGACAGTGGTCAGCCCGAATGACCTTCACCTCATCTCCTCATCTCCTGACACGCGCTGATTACTGAGCACAGGAGACGTGAGGTGCTTCAGCTTGGTCCCTGTCTGGGCTGCAGAACCTGGCTCCGTGAGTGGAGAAATGGGATTCTCCTATTCTGGGCTATAGAGGCCGAGAACTATAGTTCTGGTAGACCTCCGCTTCCTAAATAGGAGTACCGCCAAGGCCTTCGAGAGGGAATCGTCGCAATATGCCGTCATTACGCGTGCTGAGCAGCTTGGAACAGCCTAGAGGCTGGCAAGGATTTATGGTGAATCGGGGTAATTGGGCAATCATAAATCTTCAACCCTGCTTGCCTTTATAACAACTGAATTAGCTCTAGCTAGCGCAAAGCGCCGTGGGGACTCAAAATAAATCATTTAGTCGGTCACTCCGCAGACAATTATGGAGTGCCCACTAGGTGTGAGGCATTCTACGTCCTCTCTCATTTATGTCCGTAGTTAACAGAGTAGCAGGGCATCAGATTCTTGAATCTAATTTCTGTTCCAAGGACTTATTTTGTATTTTGTTTTTTTAACTTGCAAGGCTGTTTTGAGTAAGTCATCCTGGATCCAGATTATTCCCTGCCCAGAAGAAACTAAATAAAGATTTTGGGAAAGATTTGACCGTGCAACACCTCTTTCCAGGAATAAAAAGACATCAGGGATTTGCACCCTTGTTATTTGTGACCATTTTTTTTTTTTCCTTTGAAAAATGTATCCGTAGTTCAATCCATTCGTTTGTGGAAATTACAGATGGGGCCTGGCATCCCTTTCTTTCTGTGCATCTGCCGTGACTCGTGATCTAAGACGGGTGTCGATTCCAGCAGCAAAAGGGACAGATGTAGGTGGGTCCTTGCTGTCTTCCTAGTTGAAGCGATTTTGTGACGGAGTCAGAATAACAGAACTGGAGTTTTCAGAATGTCTGGAATCGGATTGTGGGCTACTTGCCTGGAGTCGAAGGTGAAACTCTTCATGATGAGGGTCCACAGCATTCTGGAAGGTGAGAGTTTTCTCGGTTTGAGGAAGGTCTGGTTGCCGTCTCTTTCCCTCCCCACCCCCTTCCCCTAAACAGAACTGCCCACCCACCACGGGTGGAGGCCTGAGCTTCTGTGACTCGCTTTACCCTTTTACTTCCCAGACACATAAACTTAGCGGTAGGGGCGGGGGGCTCAAACCTCAGTCCAGGAAGGACCGTAGCCACGTTGGCAAGGATTACCTCCTGCACTTGCTTTCCCCGGGCCTCAGAGAGGTGGGGGATGGGGGAGCATGTTCTTGGGGAGGAAGAGGTCAGAAGAGCCCAGTGTAAGAGGCTCGGATGTGCCCTGTTGAGTTCAAGCAGGACCTGCCTCGGATCCGGTTCAAGTGAAGACTGACCTTCTGGTTCCTGGTGTTTGTCTAGGAAGTGATGCCGTGTGCCTCACTCCCAGAAGACATGCCCGCGGATCGGTGGCTCCAGAGGGCCTTTGGCTTGCGTGTGGAAGGCACTGCGTGTTTGAGTTGCATTGAATGTTTACTGCTTGCCTGGGTTCTGTGAGACTGGGGAGATGGTTGCAGGAAGCCCCAAAGTTCAAGGGTTGTTTTCTTGGTTGGCAGGCTGCCCACTGCCAGACTGTTAAGGGATATGTGGCCGTGGGTACCCAAGCAGCCAAAGCACAGCTCTCCGTTGTGGAGACAATCTGGTTATGACAACCGTCCCCTGTGCCGCTGTCTATGAGGAGGAGGACTGGCTTTAGGGTTCTGTGTGCCCTGCTCTGGCGACACCGTGGCAGAAGACCTCCCTCCGCAGGGAGAGAAGGGCCGCTCCTTGGTGAGAGGCGGTGAACGGCTCAGTTCCCCTGCCAGAACTTTGTATTTCCTCGGCATTCCTGCTGGTCTTGCCTCATCCTGGGTTTTAAGACCTGTACGATTACAAACGCCGTGGAAATTTTTGTTTTTTGTTCATTCGTCTTGAAAATGGAGGCCCCAGCAGGAGCTGAGGAACCCTCAGGTGAGCCCAGCAGTGCTGTCTGTTCACAGAGGGTCTAGGAGGAGCAGAGATGAGCAGGGGCCCAGCGACGATGGCCTTGGGCCGGGACTGGTCCCCGCGTGGCCCTTGATTGAGTCAGGATGGAGCAGCCAGCTCTCACTCGTGTGGCTGAGCTCTGCTTCCACGGCGAGCAGTGTCCCACAGTGTTCCTTTGGGTGGCCACCATTTACCTTTGTCATGTTCCCCCATTGCGGGTGGGGGTCTCGGGTCTGGTTGACGGTGGAGTCCTCAGCACCTAGCCCGTGACCGTAGAATGAAGGTTCTACGAGGGGTGTGGGAATCGGTGACCACATGTGAGGAGTGGTTCTTCCTTTTTGCTGTCACCGTCTGTCATGGGAGGTCTCCCCTTTCTGCAAAGACATTGGAAACGGGAGCCGTGGTTTGCAAACTCTAATTGGTTTGTGAATCCTCTGTGGCGCCTGTTACCTATGGAGACTCTGAGCCCCTCCTCACGTGTCGGGGTCCAATGGTTGGGGGGGGGGGCAGTGCCCAGGGATCTGCACTTTCACAGGGGGCCGCTGGGCAGGCATTCTGTGAGTCACGACTTGAGAAACAGCACTTCCTGCTGCTAGCTGCGGAGAGCTCTGGAAACAGGCTCTCCAAGTGGGGAGTCAACAGTCAAAGAAGGAACTCTGGCTCATTCCTGCTGCTTTGATCACACACCCGGAATTTTCCACAGCTTTGATTTCTTTTGTACCTCCCCGTCGAGTCCCGTGGGCACACTTACCATTCTCCTTGAGTACACTCTAAATATTCAGTGGCATGGTTGAAACCGGTTGACATTTGAAAAATGCAGCACTTCCATAGGAGAACAGCAACCAAAAAATTACTAGACATACATTTAAAGATCAGTTAAGTCTCCAAGGTATCGGCTCTTAAGTAAACCGTGCTTGAGCCCCAGGAGGCTGGCACTGTATCACAGCCGCTTCTCAAGGCGTCAGGCTCCTGATTACCGGCTTCTGTGGAACAATTGGCCTTTTTTCCCTCCCCTGTAATTTTGAATCCTTCCCTATCCAAGACCCAGGTTTATCCTTGGCACCCGAGGGTAGATCTGCCCCATTCCTGCTCCCGGTCCGGGGAGCGCTCCCTTTCCCCTGCCGACTGGCAGGCAGTGGGTAGACGAGTACAGACACCGGTCCCCTGCCCAGACCCTGGCTGCCTGTCCCTTTGAATCACATCCTCAGGTGTGGATGGGGGCTCGTCTGTGAGACGCCCAGAGACGAGCGGTGTCTGAATCAGCCATCTCTGCAGCTCAGGCTTCCAGCTAGGGGTTTAGCACGTTCTCTGGAAACGGTTAGTCATTTCCCACACTTGCCCTAAAACCCTGAGTCCATTCATGTGTATTCCACAGAGGGTGTGTTCGATGGAAAGTTGGACTCACCTCCTGGGTTCGAGATTGGTGGGTGCCTTGGCTACTCTTTGATTTTCCGTTTCTTATTTGAGAGAGCGAGCGAGCGAGCAAGCTCATGCAAGTGGGGAGGGGGGGCTGAGGGAAAGTGAGAGAGGATCTTAAATCATGACGTGCGCCGAAACCAGGAGGCCGACGCTCAACCGACTGAGCCACCCGGGCGCCCCTTGGCCACTTCTGATACGTTGTGGTGCCTGAACCACGGCCGTGGAGCCGTGGCGGAAGGCTCTCTGGCTGAGGTCCAGCACCACTCAAAGGGTCCGAGTCCTCTGGCTGCTCCCAAAGTCACTGCAATCAGCAGGGACAGACGTCTCGCTCAGCACCGCTGCATCCTGGAAGGAAGGCATGGAACGCACGTTGGCATAAAGCCGTATGTATTGGGGTCAGGTGGTCTGAGTTCGAAACTAAGCCCTCAGCCCCCCAGTCAGGGTGCTCACTCAAACACTTCTGTGAAGTGGCGGTGATGGTAATACCTACCTCTGTGAATTGCTCCTTTTTTAATTCCAAAAAACGATGAGTAAGGGCTTACTGTGTGCTGGGCACTGTGAAAGGCACGACGCAACGGACTTCCGGTTTAGGGAGGGAGACCGACAAATGTAAGGTGGTGCCCGTGTGGCACACGCACCCAAGAAGTGCATGGTATTAGGAGTGCAGTTTCAGGGGTTGGGAGGTTGACCTTGGCACGGGTGGGAGCACGAAGTTTTCCCTCAGGAAGTGATTGCTGACTTCAGATCGTGGGAAGACCACCCTGCGTACGTGCATGTGCAAAGGCCCCGTGGAGGCCTAAGTGGGGAGCATGTTGATGGATCGGGGCCGGGGGTGGTCAGGGAACGTTGGTTTTGAGAGGGATGCGAAGCCACGGCAAGGTCCTCAGCAGGGCAGTGACACATTTGTGTTCTTAAAGCTGCTACAGAGACTGGACTGAGGGATGAAGACTTGGTGATGGATTGGATGAGGGGGGGCAGAGGGAGAAGAAGGGTCCGGGGCCAGGCGTTCTAGAATGGTCACACCACCTATGCAGAGCAGCACCCCTTACACGTAAATGCTTATGGCAACTGTTGTTAACTAAGACTGGAATCTGACCCAAGTCACTTGGGCCCATGTGCCCTGGGCCCTGCCCTCTGACCCCAGCGTGGCCCTTGGACCAACAGTTCCCCTCTCCCATCCCCTCCCTACTGTGTGAGGGAAGTAATGAAAGGAACTTCTGGCACCTTCTCCTCCTCAGGCGGAATGTCTCGGTGGGTGGCCCTGAGCTCCCACCTTGTTCCCCAGAAGGTACCTGAATGGCAAGTACCCCCATACACCCCCTCGGCTTCCCCTCCCCCCCCCCCCCCCGCCTCCCCTGTTGTTAAATCTAGTATTAGTCCGGTGTGTTTATTATGACTGATGAGCCAGCACTGACACGTTTTTGATAGGTGAGCTCCATAGTTTCCATTAGGGTTCACTCTTCGTGTTGTACGTTCCGGGGCACGTGTCTGCCATTACAGTGTCATACGGTTTCACGGCCCATAGATGCCCTGAGCTCCGCCTTTTCATCCCTCCCCTCCCCCAGCCCCTGGAAACCACTGATCTTTCCACTGACTCCATAGTTTTGCCTTTTCCAAAATGTCCTGTGGTTGGAACCATGCCGTATATAGGCCTCTTCAGATTGGAATTCTTTCACTTAGCAAAATGTGTACAAGGTTCCCCCATGGCTTTTTGAGTCTTGAGAGCTCATTTCAACAACAGTCTCGGTCTGTCTGCACCTGGAGGCCTCCGTATGGCCATTCCAACGTCTTTTCGGTGCCTGGCATCTCTTCCAAACGGCCGCTCCTCGTCTTCTCAGTCTTACTCTTTGGTGCACCTGTCGGCCCCGACCACATGTGGCCATAGCACATTTAGGAGCCTGCCCAAGATAGGAGATGGGAACACGTCCAGATGCGGTATTCTGCGTTCTGGAAACCCTACACCATGGTCACCCAGATTCCCATTGGCACGATTCGGTCATGAGTCGTGTGGTATGAGAGAGCTGCCTTGTGAGAGCTGAGCTGTCATAGGCACTTGCCTTTGTGGCACCCTGGGTCTGAGTGTTTCTAGCCTAAAGAGTTCTGCTTGGCCCCTGAGCAGTTTTCCTAAAAAGGTGGCTGTGGATCATCTTCTATCAAAGACAGTCTACGCCATATTACTAAATAGATGGGAAGCAGGAGATAGCCGAGGGTGACCTCTTAGAGAGAGGCTGCACGGCCATTGCCTCTTATTCTCTTTGCGGGACACCAGCCCTCTCTTGGAACACCCTTTTATTCTCTCTCACTGTCCTTATTGGCTGCCTGCAGCCCAGTAGCAATTTGAGCTCATTGCTGGGCCGCCTCGTGCACGTCCTTGACCTGCCTGATCCCTCCTACCTTTTGTTTTAATGTACCTCTGAACGTGTGTGTCCACCAGCTCCCCCAGTACTGCCTGGGGAGCTTACAAGTGGCGTTCCCTGTGATGTGGGTGCTGCTGTGGGGGAGCTGGAGGTCTAGAGGGATCACACTGCTGTGAATCAGCACAGGGAGCAGGAGGACGGCGGCCATCTGCCCACTGAAGCCAGAACCTTTAAGGCATCAGTTATGACGAAGCCGAGAAGCTGGTCCTTGCCATCTTACGATCTGCCCCAGCTCTCACTTATTTTCAAATACCTTGTTAGGATAACAACTTCTGATTTTCTTGTCACTTTGGCATTGTTCATGACCAGCTGTGCACGTTTAGTGTTCATACGCAGAAATGCAGAGCAAAGTGTTATTGTTTCCAGAAAGCTCTGCCTCTGGAGATTTTTGCTTACGTTTCTTTTATTTTTTTTCTCTCCCCCTTTAATCCTTGTGGTTTTGAACAAGCTGGTGATGCGTTAGGTCTTCGCATGCAATTTTTAGGCATAAGGAGTGAACGATTCCCTGGAAGAGACATTTACATTCAATTTTTTTAAAGAGGGATCACCTGATCAACCGTGCTCAAAAACCTTAGCCATGTCTGAGGTCATGTTACTGATCCCTGAGTTTTGTGTGACATGCCCAGCCCAGGCACCAGCGTGCTGGCTTTTTCTATTTGGACCCATTTTACAGGCATAGGAGATAAGGGTTCGGAGGGTGACAGCTCACAGAGGTTTTAAGTGGAAGGAATTCTACCGAACC
Organism: Panthera pardus; assembly: GCF_024362965.1. Taxonomy (NCBI): domain Eukaryota; kingdom Metazoa; phylum Chordata; class Mammalia; order Carnivora; family Felidae; genus Panthera; species Panthera pardus. The sequence goes on along the minus strand of NW_026526732.1, from coordinate 16,791,289 downwards.
AGAGTCTGTCTCTTGCCAACCTCCGTGCACCAACGGGTCTCATCTGGCCGTAGAAGCAGGGAAGATGGAGGTTTGCGTCACTGGATTCCCATTCTCTGCTCTGTTCACCTAAACTCCCCGGGGTCCTTTCATCACAGAAAGACGTGGCTTCATGAGCCATTGAGACCAAGGGTGGGATATGTAACATTTTTCTTCCCTGACGTTGAGCCCTCCCCCCCCCTTTTTTTTTTAATAAATAAATAAACATGTCTGGAGACCTATGACTGTCTCTCCAGAGATGTTCATTTGAAAACGAATTGCCACATGTCAGGTTTTAGGAAGGGCAGAGATTTGGGGGTGGCGGACGAGGAACAATTTACATGGGGGGGGGGTGGGCTGGGAGGCGGGGTTCAGATTTGGGACAGCACCTCCCTGGCTTGGCTCTGTGCTGTCCTGATGCTTTCCCACACAGCTCCTGCCCCTAGCATCTCAGTGGCCTCCCCCGACTTCTCAGCCCAGGCAGTCCCTCACCCGGATGCTGGTCCTCAGCAGCCGAGTCTGCGCCCCAGCGGCCCCCGCCCAACACCCTACCCACCTGCTCTTCCTGTATAATAGGTGTCGCACTGGACGCCTGCACCTTGCGGGAGGCGCCAGCTCAGCCAGCCTCAGCAGCCGCTGTAGCTGCATGAACGTGTCCGTTTGCTCTTTGAGATCTAGATTCGCGGTGACCCAAATAAGAAGAGAATGTCTATGGTGCTACAGCTGCCTGGTCTAAGGCAGCGTTGTCTCGGACCAGGTGATCTCTGTCACCGCCTATGTGGACTCTTCATGCCCTCACCTCCCACAGCCCAGGGTGATCCTTTTTTTTTTTTTTTTTAATTTTTTTAATGTTTATTTTTGAGAGAGAGAGAGAGAGAAAGAGAGCATGAGTAGGGGAGGGGCAGAGAGAGAGGGAGACGCAGAATCCGAAGCAGGCTCCAGGCTCCGAGCCTTCAGCACAGAGCCCGATGCGGGGCTCGAACCAACTGACCACAAGATCATGACCTGAGCCGAAGTCGGACGCTCAACCGACTGAGCCACCCAGGTGCCCCTGGTCCTTTTTAAAAGGTAGATCAGATCACGCCATCACTCAGCTCAAACTCTCTGTGGCTCTTCTCTTGCTCAGGGGACAAGTCGGAGTCTTGACAGGGGCCCCTTACAGGAGTCCAGGCTCCTAGCAGGTTCTCAGATGCGCCTGGGCCCTTGCTTCTTCCCCTGATGACTTCCTCCAGACATCGACATGGCTCTCCTCACTTTCTTTCAAGTCTTTATTCGGGTTTTTCTCTCACCCCACATAACATGCTAGCCTTCCTATTCCCTGTCCCTCCCCTCTGCTTATTTTCTTTTTGCCTCCTAAGTATTTATCACCGTTTACTATGCTGTATATTGTACATCTGTGTTTATGGTCTGTCTTCCAAAATCAGGGTTTGATGTCCACGAGAACAGGTATTTTTGTCAGTTCTTTCTCTCTGACATCCAGAAAGTGCTTGGCAGGTAGTAGGTATTCGGCGAATAGATGCTGCACGGAGTTCTAGAATAATCTCACGAGACCAGTAAAGTCACTCTTTCTCTCTATGCGTTGGTATTCAATGTAGTATATCGTTGATTGCTAGGGCAGTAGCTCTCCCCTGGGCTTCTGTGACATGAGGCTGTGTCACAAGAAATTTGCTCAATGACGATAGTCAAAAGTACCAAATAAAGCAAGGGAACTATCAAAAACCCGAAACATATTTCGTGGTGTGTGTTAAATCATGTCCTTACTGCTCACTCATATTACATCGTGTTTTCTTGACCCAGAGGAAAGGGGTGGCGCTCTGGGTGGGGTGCTAGGTGGATGTGGGTGGTAACAGTGGATGTCCTATGGTTTCCCCCCTTCTCTCCCACAGCTGGTGTCTGCGCTCTGAGCGCTTCAGAAATGAACTTTAGCTGTGAGATGTGTGGGATAAAGGGAGGTACGGACTTGCTCTTCTGGGTGGCCAAAAATAGCATCCTCTGTGGGTATTATCTAAAATATCCCTTCCCTTAGCTACAGGACAAAGTTTGGTTTAGGCTATTGCATTTTTTTTAAAGGAAGATTTTGGGGAGATAGTGCCATTTGGCTCTGAGCAAGCTTCTACCATTGAAGCTTATTTAAATTTCAAAATAAGTGGGTATTAGGGAAATACTAGTGATATGGGATCATACCCTTCACCAAGGGGGTGTTGGAGCCGGGTTGACCTACACTTACTTCTGCCATTTTGGTTCCATACTATTCCAGCCCCTCTGGATGTCCAGCCAGCCGCCCAGGCAGGTGTATGCCGGACCCCATGCTTGTTTTAAACATTAGGCCCTTCTCCATTCCTTCTGCTCAGCTTCCCAGCCTTTGAGTCTCCATTTGCTTTGTTCTTCACCTCTTGGCCTCCCGGGTACCCTCCTCCGTCTTGATTCTCGTGTGTGCCCTCTGGTCTGCACAATCGACAACTGCCGATGACTTTCCTAGTTTCTTTGTTTTGCTGGAGCACTTCTTCCCCAAATGGGAGGCAAATCATGAAGACATAAGACCTGATGAGTCTTGAAATGTCCGTGGTGTTTCTCTGACTCTTAGTTGGCAGGTTGTTTTTTTCCCCCATTTAAAAAAAAATTTTTTTTTAACGTTTATTTATTTTTGAGACAGAGAGAGACAGAGCATGAACAGGGGAGGGGCAGAGAGAGAGGGAGACACAGAATCTGAAACAGGCTCCAGGCTCTGAGCCGGTAGCCCAGAGCCCGACGCGGGGCTCGGACTCATGGACCATGAGATAGTGACCTGAGCCGAAGTCAGACGCTCAACCGACTGAGCCACCCAGGTGCCCCTCCCCCGTTTTTTTAAAGAAGGCTCTGAGCCCAGTACAGAGCCCAATGTGGGGCTTGAACTCACGACCCTGAGAGCAACACCTGAGCTGAGATCAAGAGTCAGACGCTTAACGGACTGAGCCACCAGGTGCCCCCTTAGCTGGCATCCAGTTTGGAAATTGTTTCCCCTGAGGATTTTAAAGTTACTGCCCCCTTGCCTGATGATGCTGACCCTCTGACTGCCTGTGTGTGACCTGTGTCTCCTTCTGAAAGCTTCCAGGATCTCCTCTCCATCCCCGATGTCTTGAAATTCCACAATGATGCACTGTAGGGTAGGCTAGGCTTCTTTTTAAGTAGAAAAAAACTTCTTGCATTTTCCAGGGCCGATTCAAACATTTTAATATTATAATATTTAAAAATGTACAACTTAAAACCGAGTATAACTCTTTATACTTATGGTTCTTCCAATTATATCAAATCAAAATTGCAAATTATCCATAAGGCATAGAACGTGAATTTAGCGTGAAAGCTAATGTCATTCCTTTTGCTGTTGGGAAGGAGGCACAGCCCTGCCCCTCAGTGTCCTGTGGCAGATGTCTTCTGGCTTCACCTGGCGTTCATAAGTCACTGAGGTATAAATTGAACAGTTATTAAATCTTTGGCCTTTTTCTCACTAGCCCACGACAATGAACATAATTCTGCTCGATGCCAGTGTGTAAACAGAGTTGGGTTGGTTAAAGCATGGTCATCCGGACAATTCTTAGAAGAAATATGCTTGCTTTTACAGAAGTTTTGGGGACTGTCATTAAAATGACAACATGAAATGTAACTATCTTCATGGGAAACTCACAGAATCCCTCAGATTCAGCGGGCCTCTGTTCTTTTCAGCTTTTTCCCAAGCCAGGTTCCCTGTGTGCTTGCAGCAGGGGTGTGTGCTCAGAAGTGCCGGCCATTCCCAGCCTCACCCCTGCCGCCCTGCGTGTCCCAGGCTCTAATCCCATGGGACTGCACATCCCTACTGGAGGTGGAGACCGCTGAGGACCGTGAGCCTCTGGCACTCTCAGGGAGCCGTCTGGCCGTGTGTCACAGAGCTTGACAACCAGAATCCTTGTTCAAGCTGTTTTAGCCTGAGCTTCCCCGCCCCCTTCACTGCTGTGGAGGGAAGTGAGCATTTGTATTTTTTAAGAATACAAATGTTCGTGACACGGCTCTTGACAGGGTTCGGGGTGTCAATTTCCTGGCCCGTTAGAAGTGTGTGCATGTGGTATGTGAGTGTGTGTGTGCACACACGCGAGAGTGTGGGAGTGTGTGTGCGCATACCAGAGTGTGTGTGTGCACATGGGAGAGTGTGTGCCTGTGACAGTGTATGCATGTGAGTGTGTGAGTGCCTGTGACTGTGTGTGCATGTCAGTGTGTATGCACCTGTGACTGTGCACATGTGAGAGTCTGTATGCATGTATGAGTGTGTACATGCACATGTGAGAGTGTGCTAGTGTCTGCACGTGAAAGTGTATGTGCATGCGTGTGTATACATGTGGGAATGTGTGCATGTGAGAGTTGTGCATAAATGTGTGTGAGCATATATGTGTGACTGTATGCATGTGACAACGTATGCACATGTGAGAGTGTGTGCAAGTGTGCATTTGACAGTGCATATGTGTGTGCATATGCATATGTAAGAGTGAGTGCATAAGTGTATGTGCGTGGGTGTGCGTGTGTGCATATGGGTGTGTGTGTGAGAGCATGTGAGCATGTGAGTGTGCGCATATGTGAGTGTGTGTGTGCATGAGTGTATGTGTGAGTGTGCATGTGCACATGAGTGCATATATGGGTGTGTGTGTGTGAGTGTGCACGTGGGTGTGCACACGAAAGTGTGTGTGCATGTGTGTATATGCATGTGGGAATGTGTGCAGGTGAGAGTTGTGCATAAGTGTGTGTGAGTGTATATGTGTGGGAAGGTATGCATGTGAGAATGCACATGTGAGAGCGTGTGCAAGTGTGTGCATGTGTGCATATGACAGTGTATGCATATGTAAGAGTGAGTGCATGAGTGTATGTGCGTGGGTGTGTGTGAGAGAGCCTGTGAGCATGTGAGAGTGTGTGTGTGCGTGAGAATGTGTGCACATGTGAAGGAGTGAGCATACCTGAGTGTGTGCGCACATGAGAGGTGTGTGCATGAGAGTGTGCGCACATGTAGGAGTGTGTGCGCGTATGCAGGAGAGCGTGTGTGTTCACCTCAGGCTGGCGGCACGTCGGGAACCTGCGTGGGTTGCATGAGCGTCCTCGTGCCTGGGCCCGTCGGGAGCGCGCGGCCACTGCTGCTGCCACCCGCTGCAGATTCTGCCCGCACCGGGCTGTGCCTCCTCCGCTCAGCACAGCAGTGCGTCCCTTTGTGGTGGCGGCGTGGGGGCCCCGCGTCTGCTCACAAGCTGGCGGGGGACAGGGTCCTGGGGATGGCTTACCTCCGAGCTGCTTGTTGGTGCAATGCGTTCGAGGCCCCGGATGTGCTCCTTCGGATTGCATCTTTCTCCAGAACCTGGCTGCCTCAAAACCTGGATGGTCTCTTACCTTTTCCTTCTCCCTCATCCACCCAGTTCATTTCCAAATTCCATCTGTTTTCCCTCCCTGTTAGTCACGGTTTATGATCTTTCCATTCTCGCCACACTGGCACTCAAGCCCTGTTACTCACACTGGGATGAGCTCGTGCTTCTCACCGGCCTCCTCCTCTCCTCCCTTCCACCCTCCCCAGGGCCCTACAGCCCGGGCCGGCTCCCCTTCTGGCATTTCCCGCCCTTGCCCGGGAGCCCTCCGGGGCTCGTCTCTGCAGGCTGAGGAAAAACTGCAGCCTGCAGGGTGAGGGATTTTGTTTGTCCGTTACAGTGTTCTAAGGAATTGTTAACCCACCTTGAAAACACCGTGATATCTTTATATTAAAAATCTGGATTTTCAGCTTTTCCTGAAAAGTTAGAAAATGTGGCAGCACTAGGCACGTGTTCCTAAAAGGAAGGTCACGCTGGGCGGGAATGGAATGTTCTTTGCATGTTTTCTCCAGTTGTGGCTGTTGTTCGTCCCCCTCCAAACCTGTCCAAATCCTGCTATTTGGCGAAACCCTCCCAGGCAGCCCAGGGTGGGAATGTTCTCTCCCCTTAATTACTGAAGCACACGGGGTTTGCCTTTCTCTTTTGGTGCCATTGCCTGTTGTTTTGCTTTGAGCTTAGGTGGACAGTCCCTCCTGGGTGCGTGTGACAGCGCCCGAGGCGCGATGCCTCGCATGTCGTGGTTTCTCAGCAGACGTTGTGACCAGAAAGATGCACAGAAGTGATCCAGGGGCGTGGTCTGTGGGTAACAGGAAGGCCTCTGACTAAATGAAGGATATGTTAGCTGATGACTTAGCCCAGGGACCTTGAAGAGATTGGTTCACTCTTTGTCACCATAACCACTGTTTGGGGACTGATTTTTAATGCGGGGAGATCCGCAAACACAACTCAACTCTGGTAGGAGAGTCAGCTGCGGCTGTGGTTACTTCCTTGTGAGTGAGGTAATCTGTCACTAAAGTTATCTATTCCGTGATGCTGCTCAATACATCAAATAGAGCTAAAGAGAACTTCAATCAGTATTCAAGAATATTCCTGCACTCCTCATTGAAAATTTGAAATACCGCATATACACAGAATTCTATCCTTGAGGGCGTTTTCTTTACTCCTGTCAAGTTCCTTTGAGAGGGAAGGAGGCTTTGCTTCCGGATGTCTGGGCCGGGGGCAGGTGGGGGGTAAGTGGTTCTAGGACAGTCCTGTCCAATGGACCGCAAAGTTCTGCATCTCGGGAGCCACTCACCGCTTGCCGCATGCGGCCGTCGGGCACTGGATTGTGGCTAATGCGACCGAGGAACTGAAGTTTTAACTGTATTTCATTTTAGTGAATTTAAATTAAAATAACCACATGCGGCCACCATACTGGACAGGCCGGATCTCCAGGGTTGGAGAAAATGGGTCAAATGCAGTGCCTGGGGGAGAGCGGTGTGCAGTCCTAATGAGAGGATGCCTTATTGTGGATGCGTCCCGTAGGGGCGGGACTCTGTGTTTCTGTACAAGTAAAAGCCCATTCGACCAAACCCAGCAAGGCATCAGAGCTGAATAATGTTTGCAGGGAAACCCACTGCTGTACTCTTCTCAGGACAGCATTATTTCCACTAAGAACAGCAGACGCTGAGGGGCACCCTGGCGGCTCAGTCGGTGAAGTGGCTGACTTTGGCTCAGGTCATGATCACGTGGCTCGTGAGTTCGAGCCCCGCGTCAGGCTCCGTCTGATAGCTCAGAGCATGCTTAGAATTCAGTGTCTCCCTCTCTCTCTGCCCTCCTCCACTCGCTCTCTGTCTCTCTCTCTCTCTCAAAAATAAATAAACATTAAAAAAAAAAAAACTTACAAAAAATAGCATAGCAGACGCTGGGTTTCCCTTGGCTGTGACTCCTTGAGCAGGTTCTATATCTGTTTCCTGTGCTTGACTACATCGAACCATGACTTAAAATACATACTCTGTGTCCACACCAGATACATGCTGTGTGTCCACACAAATATAAATGCCAAACCCAAAGGACCGTTTTGGGGGAGGAGTGGAGAAACTTAGGGCAATTCGGTGTAGATCGTTAGATAGAAACTTGTGGGTTTATCTTTTTTTTGCTTGGCTTTTCTTGAGGGGAGTCAGCCGAAGCTGGCTGTGGGTACTTTGCCCTTATATGGTGGTGTTGAAAGCCACCCAGTGCTGAGGATGTAATTGAATTAATCTTTAGCCACATTTTCCGGAACACAACCCAGTGTGTGCTGAGATCTTCTCCAGGGGACCGTGGCCATCACTTTGGTGTTCATTGGCCGGGGCGGGGGGGGGAGCCCCATGGGCTCTGACCACACTGTGGCTCCCCAGCTGTGGTCTGTGTTTGTGGGCTGCTGACTGTTTTATAATGTAGTGAGTTCTGTTGTAGGTGTTTCAGTCCCCATCCGTCCTTTCACTGTGGAAAGTCTGGTAGACCCTTGAGATCTGTTCCATCATCTATTTGTGGCCTCCTAAATGACTCCTTTCAGCCTGGATTTCACATATATGCAAAAATAGGAAGTGGGGCACAGGCAGCATAGAGTGACAGAGTGCCAGCATGGTGGAGGGGAAGTGGTGGTGGCCAGGGAGGCTGGTACTCGCGGAGGGAGGGAGGGGGCATGCACATCCAGTGTGGTCTTTCCCAGAGTCCTGACTACAAGTGCAGCTTCGGGATCCTCCCAGCATCCTCAGCCTGGATGGAGGCCACATCCGTACCCACATCCATTTCCAGCTCCTCTCCCCTTCCAGAAGGACGGGTAACGGGAATGGTGGAAAGTTCCAATCTTCTGCTCATGGTTTGGTCTTCCTTGTGACCAGCCTCCATCCAAGAGCCCACCAAGAGATAGCTCATTAGAACTAAAGATGAACCTACCAGCCAGAAAATTCTGTGTCAGGAATGGGGGGTCAAAGACTAGCTGTTAGAACAAAAGATTCTCCTGGCACCCCCATTCACACGTGCTTTAGGAGCTCTGGGCCAGGAGCCAGGGGTAGAGACCAATATATACATTTCTTATTATTTCACAGCACTATATAATATTCCTCAGTTTCCTCCAAAAGCTTGGATCCTCTTTTGTGTTGGAATAGAAAGAAAAAAAAAAGGATTCTTTTTGAAAGCACTATTAGTAAATGCGTTTTACTAGAGAGGAAATAGGAAGTCAGCCTTGCCCCTGAAGACCAGGTGATGCAACCCACAGAGTGGCTAAGCCCAGGCGTCGCCCACACAGCTCTGCTTCTCGCTTCTGCAGACCCTCCTTGGCCATCACTATGGCAGAGAGGCACCGGAAAGGAGGTGACTCATAATGGGAAGGTGAAATACAAAATCGCAGCACTTTCCTAAATACAATTTTATGTCAATGTTCTCAGAATGGGGAAGGTGAGATAACAGAAGGGCGAGGTAGCAAAGATCTACTTTGCTGTAGAAGTATGGAATCCAAATTGGTGACATCTTTCACCACATTCTAGCTGGACTTTCTGCCCTCTCTTCTGGATTGGATGTCTTTGGTTGCAGGGATATTGAACTTGACTCACATTGGCTGAAACAGGAATAGGCATTTACTCAAAGGTGGGGGGGGGGGTGGGCTTCAGAGGTGGTTTGACTCAGTGACTCAGTGACTTGTCCAGAACCCTGGTTTTTCTTATTGCCCCTTACTCTGCCCACCGTGAGTCAGGCTCACTCCCTTCTTGGTTCAGTGATGGCTGCCAATAATTTCTGGCTAAGTTTCCTCTTTCCACTCGCAGTTTAGAAGGAGTGAACAGGGATGCTTCTTGTGGAAAGAGGATCTTTTCCCAGTGCCCCCATCAGTCTCAGTTGGATCTCCCATCCCCTCCTGAGCCGATAATTGGAGCTGGGGTGGTCCTGACCCAAGTACCATGTGTCAGAAATCTTCAGAATCAGGTTCCCCAGACCCAGAGCTGTGAGGGGAGATGTGGACCCTGAATAAAGATCAGGCAGGGACACCTGGGTGGCTCAGTCGGTTAAGCGTCAGACTTCAGCTCAGGTCATGATCTCGCGGCTCATGAGTTCGAGCCCTGCATCTGGCTCCATACTGATGGCTCAGAGCCTGGAGTCTGCTTCGGATTCTGTGTCTCCCTCTCTCTCTGCCCCTCCCCCACTTGTGCTCTGTCTCTGTCTCTCAAAAATAAATAAGCATTAAAAAAAAAAGACCCGGTAGCCACCAAGCAAAGAGTAGATGTTGGATAGGAAACTGCAACTCTCACTGCTCTGTCATCTGCTGAGCCCCAATGATTGTCACAATCGCAGTTTTCTGCCAGAAAGTAGGAAATTGTTATCTTTGAAATGTTGCATTTGACTGCTTTGGAACTCTTAAATCGTCTTTGCTCCCTCTCCCCCCTCCCTTCCTTTTCCCCTCCTTCTTTTGTCTTACCTCTTCCCTTTTCTTCTTCCTTTTTCTTCTGGTTTCCCGTTTCTCCCTTCTTTCTCTTCCTCCTACTCTACCTCTTCTCCTTTCCCTCCTCTTCCAGTCTCTCTTTCCCCCCAAATGTTGATTCCCCCTCCCTTAATTGATGATCTACTCATTTATTTAAGTTAATTAAATTGGTTTGGTACAATGTAGTTTCTCACTAAATAGAATGCCTTCCCATTTGTCCCCCCCCCCCCCCCCAGGAAGAAGAAATGCCAGAAGTAGAAATTGACATTGACGACCTTCTTGATGCAGACAGTGAAGAAGAGAGAGCTTTAAAGTTACGGGTAAGCAGCTTTCAAAATCTAGAACTTGCCGGTCATGGATGCTTGAATGCACTCGGGTCTCCAGGGCATGTGCTGATCCCACCCTATGGCAGGGCTGGCACCAGGACTTGAGCACTGACAGTTTGCAGAGAGGAAAGCGATGGAGTGCTAGGTGTTCACTATCACGAACTGCATCTCTGATGGTAAAGCAGCTCTTGACTACAGTCAGTTCTCAAACCACCTAATGGGTGTGAGCTTCTGTAGCCAACATCTTCTTGGAACAAAAGCTGGTTCTATCTCCAGAGGTCCATTTGCTGGGGAAGGGGATGACGCCCCACAATTGTATGAGAAGGGGGAGGTGCTGAGCCAGACCTGGAGTATCCAAGCCCAGGACTCTGGTCTCACGGTTATGGATTATATCACCCATGAAATGAGAGTTCTAGAAAAGATCGTTTACAACATAATTCTCTTTAATAACAGGTCTTTTATTAGAGGATATTCACCTGTTAGCATTCTAGTACAACAACGGATACTGAGATGTCCCATGTTTCCTTAGTCCAGAGCAATACAACATTATTTCCCTTCCCCAGGAGGTCAAATCTATCATTTTAAAATCTGCATTTGGGAGTTTCTAAAACCAATTAACTTTTGGCTTGTCATTGCTCTTAATGTTCACTGATAATTACTGTTAATGGCTGTTGGTTATCACCAACGGCAGATGATCTCTAAAGGCAATTAAAGGGCATATTTTAATGTATTAATGTGTTCAATGTGTTAATAATTACCAGTCCCTTGAGTGGTGAAAAGTCTCCGTTTAATGATTATTTGTTGTTGGTAAATTTAGCTGGGAAATGATAGCATCTAGTTATGAAAATTAAAAGAATACAGAACAGGCACCAGTTCTATAGAAAATATAGTGACATAAAAAAGGTTTTTTTTTAAATTGAGAACTTGGGGTGCCTGGGTGGCTCAGTCGGTTGAGTATCCAATTCTTGAATTCAGCTCAGGTCATGATCTCATGGTTTGTGAGTTTGAGACCTACATCGGGCTTTGCTCTAACTGCACAGAGCCTGCCTGGGATTCTCTCCCCCCTCTGCTCCCCCACTCAAGCTCATTCTCTCTCTCTCTCTCAAAATAAATAAACTAAAAACAATAAAATAGAGGACTTGAAAGGGGCTTTAGCTACCATCAGGCCACCCGCTTTGGTTTCCAGGCAAGGACACTGAGACCTGCAGAGGTGTGGCAAGGTGGGTTGTGGTTGAATCACAGCCGGGTGCCCGGCTTTCCATGTCCAGGGTGATTCTTACCATTTCCCACAGGCTGTCTCAACTTCAGTATACACAGTTTATTATTGTGTATTGTGTATTGTGTATTGTGTATTGTGTATTATTATTGGGCTATTACTACAAGTTGGTAGCCCAGAGGAGAGGTGTGCGTTTGTGTTCTGACGGGTGCCAGGCAGTCCTGCGCAGGAAGGTACAACTTTTGATATCTTCAAGATGAGCAACAGCTGCTGAAATGAAGTGTGATTCTAGATTGTCACTATGAGATCTGGGTTGCCCATGTTTAGAAGAATACCATACAGATAAAAGGACTTTTAATTTCACCCTTTTTAAAATGTTTTTATTTATTTATTTGTTTTGAGACAGAGAGACAGAGCATGAACAGGGGAGGGTCAGAGAGAGAGGGAGACACAGAATCCGAAGCAGGCTCCAGGCTCTGAGCTGTCGGCACAGAGCCCGACGTGGAGCTCGAACTCATGGAGTGTGAGATCATGACCTGAGCTGGAGTCGGACGCTTAACCGACTGAGCCACCAAGGCGCCCCTAATTTCACTTTTTAAATGATACTGAATTTTAAGATAATCAAACTTACCTTCTGTGTGTTTTCTTCTAGGAAGCTCTTGTAGACTGCTACAAACCAACAGAGGTAAACGAATCACTTTTCCTAAATGCCGTGTTTGAAATCATTGTTATGAAACCAGTCTGTGTATTTTTAAAGCTAAACAGCACTTCATGGGTTTGGTTACGTGTATACTAAGCAGAAGTTACTATCCGCAAGTGAAGTGCAGTATTAAACTTCCTTAAGTGTGTGCCGAAGCATGTCTGGTTCAGGAAGGCTCAAAACAAATGGAATTGGGTGTGTTGCTTGTTTTTATATAAAAACCAAATTCAAAGGTACTCGTGAGAGGGTTTGGAATCATTTTAGCAAAAGTCTCAGATTTATAACTGGAGAATACATTCTTTTAGTGTATAGATATGCAGTTTTGAGACGCTAAAAGCAAATTCTGTCATTCAAAAGAATTACTTTTATTGGAAGAAGAAATTTTATGCCTTGTTTGTATATTTATCATCGAGTGTATAAATATTAGCGTAAAGAACAATGGATATTAGTTTGATTAGACCAAAGCAATTCATATATACTCTAAAGAGCGAAGGTACAAACAGTATAGAAATTGAGGATTTGATCAGTTATGAAAAAGATTGGTAATTGATGTCCTTTTCATTTTCCTGTGATCAATCAGAAAAATTAGGAGATTCATTAGATGTTTTTTTCACAAAAGTGTGTAAGATTTAAATGACTAGGGTGTTTTGTGATCATTTGGCTTGAGGCCAAGTGCTTATTTGAGCTTCAATCTTACAATTTCTGTTTCCTTTACGTTGATTGCATCTCACACTCAGAGATTTTTAATTTTAATTTTAAAAACTAAAGTTATTAAATATATTTTTTAATTAATGTAATATATATTCATAGTTTTGAAAGCCAAAGATACAATTAGGCTTATAAAGAAAAAATAACATTGCCTTTCCCATCCCTGAGTTCCTCTTCCTAAAGGTATATATTTTATATTTATATATTTGTATATATATATATATTACAGGACTTATATATTTGTATATATATATATTACAGGATGTATATGTATATACAAATATATATATATATTTGTATAGGCTGTTTTCCTATTATTTATTCTTATATCCCCAAATATTCATTTATTATTTTTTTTTCATTTAGTGGCTTAAGGGGAAATATGGTAGTTCTTTCACTGTCTGCAAAATTTATTTTCTCCCATCCCCTTAATAAAGTTATTGACCAGTATTTTGTTGAATCAGTGGTCAAGGTTTATACTATTATGATTTAAAGAAATATTTTTCAGGGCTAAGCCAAACAGTGAAATATGACCATGGCTCCTTTGTGGTATAACCCTTTGTTTTTCCTGGAATTGATAACTATCTTGTCTTTTATCTTGTCTAGTACCTATTGCTATTTTTTGTTGAACTCTCCACGATCTTTGTCAAACATGTAGTATATTTTCTGTATGCTCAAACCCATCATTACTATGCCCCCACCCCAGACTTTCCTCTTGACACTCCTATGAAACAATCTGGAGGAGTTATTCTCTGGATCTACTGAGTAGCTAACTGTACTGAGATTTCTGTTCACTGCTGTTCTGTTTGTTAGATGCTTTGTTTCTTAAATCTCAGTGTTACTCATTTCTGTGGGAGTACATCATCTAGTAGCTTTTTGGGAAAGGATGAATAGAAGGTAAATTTTTGGAATCTTTACATGTATGAAAATGCATCTTGATGAATAGTTTGGATGGCATAGAATTCTGGGATAAAAGTCATTATTAAAACTCAATTTTAAGGGGCACCTGGGTGGCTTAGTCGGTTAAGTGTCCAACTCCTGATCTTGGCTCAGGTCATGATTGCATGGTTCATGGGATTGAGTCCCATGCAGGGCTCTGTGCTGACAGTGTAGAACCTGCTAGGGATTCTTTCTTTCCTTCTCTGTCTGCCCCTCCCCTACTCGCTCTCTGTCTCTCTTTCTCTCTCTCTCAAAATAAATAAACTTAAGAAAACAAACAAAAAAACCCTCAAATTTAAGTCATCACCTTAATACTAGAAATTTTGTCATTTCTAGTATTAAAAAGTCTGATGTCACTTCCATTCTCAGACCTTTGTATGTGACCTGTATTTCCCCCCTCAATTAACTTTTAGGATTATCTCCTTACCTTGAAATTTTACAGTGATATGCTTTAGTGTGGGTCCTCTTTTTTTTTTTTTTTAATGCTTATTTATTTTTGAGAGAGAAAGAGAGACAGAACACGAGAGGGGAAGGGGCAGAGAAAGAGTGAAACACAGAATCCTAAGCAGGCTCTAGGCTCTGAGCCATCAGCACAGAGCCCAACGTGGGGCTTGAGCTCAGAAACTGTGAGATCGTGACCTGAGCCCAAGTTGGGTACTTAACTGACTGAGCCACCCAGGTGCCCCAGTGTGGGTCCATTTTTAATTCATGGCTGGGTACTTTGCAAGCTCTTTTAGTCTGAAGACCTATGTCTTTCAGCTCTTAAAAAATTATTATTTATTATTTATTTATTGTGATTTTTATTAATTTCTTCCTTACTATCCTATAATACTGTCTCTCCTGTTATATAGATATTACATCTCCTGGATGGAGCCTCTAATTTCTTATCTTTTTCCTTTTGTTGTCCCATCTCCTTTATTTTTTTTTCTACTTTCTGGAAGATATCTCTGACTTTATCTTCCAGTCTTTTTAGTGATATTTTAAAATTTCAGCTGTGTTATTTTTAATATTCAAGAGCACGTTCTTGATCTCTGTTCACTATTTTGTTTCCGTATTTCTTGTTTTGTGGGTGCATTTTCTGTTTGCATATTTCTTGTTTTGTGGATGCTTTTCTTTTCTCTTTGGGAATATTAATCAAATGTTTGATTTCTTTGTTTTTGCTTTTAAGATTTTTCGGTTCTCTGCATCGTCTCTGTCTTCTCTGAATCTCACCTTTTTTCTTTCTGTTTTTATTTGTCTCTGCTGGCTTTTGGCAGTGTGTCCATGTTTGAGTGTTAGGAGCCAGTAAGCTGATTGAATCTGTTGTAGTGTGAGCACAGCTTGTCCATTGGCGGGTCTCACTGTGGAGTGACCAGGTTGCAAACCAGATTTTTTTTTCGGCGGTATGTGTGTGTACAGAACAAGGGGGCTACTCAAAATGTCACTATTTGGACAGCTTTCTACTGGAGAGATTTTTTTTTTTTTAAGAGTTTGACTTTCTAAATTCCTTGAAGAGTTGATACTTTGATTAGAGGCCTTCTGGAAGCAAGGACAGGATGGAGGCAAGCAACCTCACCACGAACTCTTTTGGGAAAAGAGCTTCTTGATTTATAATTACTTTGGGAATTAACATAAGGGTTAAGATAAGAAGCTATTTGGAAACTTACATTAAATTGTTGTGAAAGGTTAGACAAGAATAGTAGGATTTAGCCATTAGGTCATTAGGATTTAGTCATCAGAAAGGTGACGGATCGTGTCGCTGAATTAACGTGTTAGTTGGGAGTGGTAGGGTAGCTGCCAAGAGTGGATCTAGACTGGTAGGTGTAGACATGTCAGTTACTCACTGAATCATTAACCTTCTTTACTTCTTGTCCTAGGGGGACAGTTCAGGCTCTGGTAGTTAGGTAAGGAAGGTTGCACTTTCACGGGCCCTATTCGCCTCCAGTTGTTGGAATATCTGGGAAGCAAAATATTCACACTTGTGAACAGCCCGGCAGTTAAGTGAAGACGGCGAGTCTTGCTTCCCCCAGAACAAAAGTATTCCTCATCTGGTTTTTATAAGGAGGTTTAAGAGATGAAAGCATGTAATATTTGGATGTTCTTTGGAGTTCTAAAGGAAGAAAGTAGGAAAGGCAGGGGAGTTGACAAGCGAACATCTGTGTGTTCTCTAGCTCATGGTTTCTGGAGATGGAAATGGTGTGAAATGCTAAGGAACTGCAGATAAGTTCACTCATCCATTAAAGGGTCATTTCAGAAAAGGTTGGCACCTGCCTTGTGACGATAAAAACCACAGCTTATGATTTTTCCAAAGCTCTGGAGTTCGCATTGCAGTGACAAGCGTTATCTTATCTAACCCTCACAAGCACTTGAAGAAGGAAGTTGGGTTATCTTGTCTGTGACTTCACAGCAGTGAGTAAAGGGAGGATTCAACCCCGAGTTTCTGACACCCGATCTTGTGCTCTTTCTTTCCCCCCCGTCTGGCTTCCTAAACTACGTGACAACACATTTAGGACATTAAAGGACTTTGTCCTATCTCAACTAAGTGCCTACCAATTAATGATGTTCTTTTTAAAAGAGTCCTCTCTGGAGGTGCTATTTTTTGATCAAAGGATTTTGCATACAATTTTATGTCACTTTGAAGTTAGAAATGTAAGGAAGACGTCGTTGCTGATTCGGGGATATTTATTTATAGCCTCTTTGCAGAGGGGGGGTGGGTGGTGGGAAGACTGGACTTCAAGACCAGAGTGTTGTGTCAACACCAGCACTACGTGTGTGTGACTTTAAGCAATTCTCTCAACTTGTCTGAGCCTCCGTTTCCTCCTCTCTGATGGTTTTGCACTGATAATATTTTTAGCGGTAACAATAATAATAGCTGAATAATTAAGCATATGCCAGGGACTGATCTAAATAGATGACATGTATGAACTTATTTCTTCTTCCCAACAAAGCTGTGAGGTTGAGGAATTGTTATCGGGTAAGGAATTTGAGACATAGAAGGGCTTTGTCACTTGCCCGAGGTAATATAGTTAATAATTGGAGAAGTCAAGGTAAGCATGTTAGGTGAGTCTGGTTCTTTATAAGGTAATACTTCTCCATTACATATTAAACATGCAAAATGCCCCAGTTCATCAAGGATGATATTCTTGAATTATTCAATTTGAAGAGTACACCTTACAGAATGTGCTAATTTCATGTCATATGCTTTGGGCCCATGGTTTCATTTTATGTGGGAGCCTGGCTAATCAGAAAAGAACTTGTATTTTCCCAATTTCGGTTCACATTCCCAACTGTGGACCCTTGATGCGCACATCTTTTCCGACTCGGACCCTTCAAAACATAGCAACATAATTGACGTCACCACACTGTTTGTGGTGTTTGTGATTGATTGGTAAGAATGGTGTTTTAATTTTTTCCCCTTGAGTAAGTGCCATTTCTGATGTGGCTGCCATTAAAATAGAGCCGATTCAAATGTAGAAAAATAAGGTTTCTATAGAATGCAAGAAGAGAAGGAGTAATTTAATTTTGGTTCTTACATGGGTTTGAGTGATCAGTAGTGACAGCTGGGTGGACATCAGAGAACTCTGAGGTAAGGTGTTGGGGCCAGTTAGCCGGGCTAGAAAAGAGCTTCTTTTCTTACTTTTCACTCCTACACTGCATGGTTTTTAAATCTTAGGGTCACATAGGAGCACTTTCCTTGTACTGATATGGTGGACAGAAAATGTACTTAATACGGGCTCGAGGGTTCTGTCTTACCATCTGTTAGGGGACTTGTCAGTCCAGTCAGTGTACTTGTAAACGTCTCTTTTTATAGTTGACAGTGGCTGCGCCATTGCTCTCTGATAAACATCATATTTTTTTCCTGTGCATTTATTTCATTATTTGAAAGAGAGGTTACGATGTTACGTATGATTTCAGCAATCAGAGTCCGTAGGTCGATATGCGTCAGGGTTTTATGCAGGATGACTAAGTCTGTGAGTAGGTGGTGAGAGGCATCTCATTGGGTTCCAGTAATTGTCTGGGTCATGGAAATGTCATGGAACCAGGATAGTGCAGGAAATGGATGTGTAATCATGGTTCGCAAATAGAAATTGACCGACGTTTCTCAAAAGTCAGGCCTGCTTGGTTGTTCTCCCTGTGTCAATGGGAAGAAGGCGGGATCTCCTTTCTCTGTGGTATCATGGTGACTCCATCTTGCTTTTCTGACCAACTTCTGTGGGCGCCATTGTTAACTTATCCTGCTCACATCAGCTCTGTCTCCATTTAGCATTTCAACCTGACCTGCAAAACATGGTTCAGTTACGTCTACATGGAGGTGCATGGAAGCCCTCGGAGCTCCTGTTCTGAGCTGATTGCAGTGGAGACAAAATATAAACTGGGTATTTACAACACAGGCTATGTGCGACTAGAGGACACACACCTTGGCATTTTCGTTTGCTCAGCAAATGTTTGTTGAACATCTATGTGCCTGTAACTAATCTAGGGACTTCAATAAAGCAGTGAACCCGTGTGTCCATTTAAAAAACAGTCTCTCGGGGCAGCTGAGTGGCTCAGTAGGTGAAGCGTCTGACTCTTGATTTCAGCTCAGGTCATGATCTCAAGGTCATGAGATGGAGCCCCGTGTTGGGCTCTGTGCTGATATCGCGGAGCCTGCTTGGGATTCTTTTTCTCCCTCTCTGTCTCTCTGCCCCTCCCTCACTCATGCTCTCTCTCTCTCTCTCTCTCAAAATAAATAAACAAACATTTAAAAAATAAAAAAAAAAGCCTCTCTTAAGTTCACAGTTAACTATGGTGAGAATTAAGTGCTTAAAGGGTATTAAAATCAGAATAAAAGGACAGAATTGCCAGGGTGTCTACCTATCCCATGATTTTCTAAGTGAGTTACCAAATTGCCGAATGGAATGTGATTTCAGGGGAATCCATACTTGATAAATCCACGGAAGTGGCCATTTCACTCTGTTTAAATGGGTCATAGTGCCCCCCTGCAGAGGAACCTTTTCTTCCGGGCTCTCATGGGGTTTCCTCCAAAAAGACTGCAATTTGGAGCTGGGATGAGGAAGAGAGCTTGAATGCTGGATGAATGAGTTGAAATACGCCCTTTGGAAGCTGTCACCTTGAGAACAATGTTTCTGAACAGTGAGCGAACTGGGAGCTTTCGAAGTAAGCCTGAAATCAATGCAAATGACATTCTAGTGGTTGTAGCCATTGGCTAGGAGAGCCTTACTATGTTTTAGCGTAATTAGGCAGGTGGGTAATAAAGGATTGGGGTTTACTAATCAGAAAGAAGAGTAACTTTTCCAAGTAGCCAAAAGGATTTTGATCCCAGTATGCCAGTTGATCGCACACTTTCACGAGGGCTTTTCATGCACCAGGACCCCTCTGCCCAGGGAGAAGAAGCCAGGTTGTGCTGGACCTAGCATTTGGACCCACATTTGAGTCTACACCCTGTGCTCTGTCTATTTCTCACTGCCTTTTTGTGAATTCTTACTAGGTCAGCACAAGCTCCTCTCTGGAATATTTTTAAATCTGATTAAGATGGTCTTCATGGAGGGGCACCTGGGTGGCCCAGCCAGTTAAGCGTCCGACTTCAACTCAGGTCATGATCTCATGGTTTGTGAGTTCGAGCCGCACATTGGGTTCTGTGCTGACAGCTCAGAGCCTGGAGCCTGCTTCAGATTCTGTGTCTCCCTCTCTCTTGAACCCTTCCCCCCAACTCAAAAATAAACATTAAAAAATAATAATAATAATAAAAAAAAAGAGATTGTCTTCATGGAGGAAAATCAACCCAGGAGGGTTAGGTAAACTTTCCAAAGGCATGCAGTCATAGAGCAAACCTCTGCATTTCTTTTTTTGGTCTTTATTCAACACTCTGCAAAGTTAGGGAGCAGTCTATAAGCCCATCCTCACTTCTGACACCAATGGTAAGTTTAGGGGTCACTAAGACCATACTAATGTTTGATAATTTTCCGGAAGGACCCATGGCACTCACTGAGAGTTTCTATGCCCATAATTTCATTTTTGTACAGTCAATGGTTACAGATGAAAATCAGCCAAGGGAAGGGTATGTGGGGCACAGTCCAGCAAAGTTCCAAACACAGAGTCTCCAGCTGTCCTTTTTTGGCGGAGTCCTGGAGAGTATTGATTCTCTCAGCTCTGATGTATGACAATGTGTTCAGAGTATTGGCAAAACCAGGGAAATTCACCTGAGCCTTGACGCTCAGAGGTTTTATTGGGACTTGGTCACAGAGACACAGTAGACTGCCCACGTGGGCGACTTCAGTCTGCAGTCCCTTGGTATAATGAGCTGACATCAGATGACCCAAAGCCCCCACCCTAAGTCACCTTGTTAGACTCTCCAGCATGGCCCGAGGCCCCCAGGTAAACAAAGACACTTTTACCAAGCAGACATTCTAAGAGCTTAGAACCCCCCAGGAGCTGAGGGCAGAGACTAGCCCTCTTTCTGGGCAAGTGAAATTCTTTACTACACACTCTTAGAAGCAGAATAACCGTGAAAATAGTGAAAATGATGATGACAGCAATAATTGTGACACAAGGAAAGAAGGAGCTGCTATTATAGGAAGAGCCCCATGGGTCTTGCTTTGGATGCTTTTCCCCCAGTAATTAATGATTGTTGTTTTTTAAAAACGCATGATGGAGGACATACAGGCTTTAAAGGACAGTGGACCTTTAAGTGGTTGGCATTTTCAGGGCGCCTGGGTGGTTCAATCGGTTGGGTGTCCGACTTCGGCTCAGGTCACGGTCTTGCAGTTCGTGGGTTCGAGCCCTGCGCCAGGCTCTGTGCTGAGAGCTCAGAGCCTGGAGCCTGCTTCAGATTCTGTGTCTCCCTCTCTCTCTGCCCCTCCCCCGCTCACTCTCTGTCTCTCTCTCAAAAAAGAATAAACGTTAAAAAAAATTAAATGGTTGGCATTTTCGAATGTCTGATTGTGATTTTATGACCTTTTCTTTTTTCATTACATTCAGAATGAATGATCATGTTTTAAAAGCTGATCAACCCCAGTTATAAATAGTGCCACATTCTCTTCTTGTGTTTAGACTTATCTGGACGGAAGAAAGAACACGAATTAAAGGCAATTTGACACTTGGCTTTTGGACTTCTGTATCTTTAGCAAAGGGAGTCACCATTAAAAAACAAACCTCACAGTTTGTAAATTCAGTAAGATTTCATCTTAACAAGATTCAG
The DNA here is from genome assembly GCF_024362965.1 of Panthera pardus. Lineage (NCBI taxonomy): Eukaryota > Metazoa > Chordata > Mammalia > Carnivora > Felidae > Panthera > Panthera pardus. The sequence continues at coordinate 16,770,419 of NW_026526732.1, read as the reverse complement.
GTGTTTGTAGCAAATAATATTCTCCCTCATTGCTAATGGGACCCTCGATCAAGTTAGCTTTCCTAGTGATTATAAAGTAAGAGATTATAATTGTGCTGGATTTCCTCCACTGATTATTTACTGTGGTGGGATCATTTATGTGGATTTTAGTTGACATTTCTGAGTAGCAAGTGTACAGGTTCTAAGAGGCCTGTTAGTAAATGAAGGAAGAATTAAATGCCAGCACGGTTGAATACGGTGAGGGCCAACGAACTGTTCTGCCATGTACAAATAAAGGTGAGGATTTGGGTACAAAATAATTAGTCCAAGAGCAGTGGTCCGAGTCTCTAAAATAGATTAACGGGACTGCTTTCACCAGCACAACAAATTAATCTCTAAAGGCAGATAGTCAAGAAAATAAATGGACAAGATATTGTCAGGTGGTTTTAAGTTAAAGGAAGGGAAAAAAAACACAAACAACCAGGATGCAGGTAAGACCTTCAGGAATTTATGTTGGCAGGAGTGATTATAACAACAGCAGGCCCTAACCCTTACCTGTAACAGATTCACAAACCTCTTTTCACATCACGAAAAACAGGATCAGTTCTGGCGTGCACTGTGAGCAAATGATCCTCTCTAAAGATAAGCAACGTTCTCGGGGTGCCTGGGGGGCTCAGTCGGTTGAGCGTCCGACTTCGGCTCAGGTCATGATCTCGCGGCTTGGGAGTTCGAGCCCCGCGTCGCGCTCTGTGCTGACAGCTCAGGGCCTGGAGCTGCTTCGGATTCTGCGTCTCCCTCCCTCTCTGCCCCTAACCCACTCGCATTCTCTTTCTCCAAAATAAGTAAACATTAAAAAAAAATTAAAAAAAAGATAAGCAACGTTCTCCCCACCCAAAGCTGTTTGTCAGTGCTGACTCACTGCCTGCCTGTCTGGCCTCCTGTGGGACCTGGATATGCAAGCCGATAAAGATTCACAGGGTGATTTTTAAATGCTTAGCTGGTTGTCTGGGTGAGGACGTTTTGCCATTTGGGACGATTCTCAGGTGTTGCCGTCGCTTTTAAAAGAGGCAAGTACTACCCTTGTGTTGCCCTCACCTATGGCAAGCTTGGCGGATTTGGAAATTCTTCCTTCCCTCTCCCTGATCACACTTTGCCTGATCCCCATGTCCTCTGCTGGATGTCGGACTTTTGGGAAGGAGTGTCAGGGAGCTCCGTAAAACTTGTGTGATGCACCGCCCCCCCCCCCCCCCCCCGCCGTGAATGTGCGTGTTCAAGGGAGGGACCGGTGCATCGACTGGGGTGACAGAGAGGGGGCAGTACCCGGGGGAGTCACTGACCCACGCAGATCCCAGCTTTCAGGATCTTCACCTGCTGTTTCTCTCTTCACTCCACCCTGGACTCGTGTCAGGGGTGGGTGATGTTTTTTGGGAAAGCAGGTTGAGCACCCAGAGTTCGGCTGGGCGTCCTCTCTGGGAGCTTGAATGATCCACACAATTATGGGGATTGGTGACAGCACTCACTGAGCAGCAGTGTTAGGCGTATCTTCCAAAAACCCTTCTGTGGGGAAGCCCTTCTAATTAGAGGGCTACCGCATGGTATCCGTTTGTCTTTGTAAATGACTCGAAACGCTTGAAAGAATGACATAAGTGGAGTTCAATTATGCACGAAGCGGCGATTTGCAGCGATGCTGTGGTTTCTCCTTTTCCGACTTTCCGATGGGCCCGTCTTGGTCCGAGCGGCGCAGGATCATCAATGAGCGTCACAGATGAATCACTGGGTGACGAGGGAAAGGTCCCAGACGCCTGGCCATGGTGATAATTACAGAATGGGTGTCCACCTGCCGCCTCTGGCACAGACCGGAGCTGGCAGGAGGGGGTGGAAGCTAAAAGCCACAGGGCCCAGGAGGGACGGGGGGACGCGAGAGCTCCGAGCAGAGCGTGGCACTGGGATGCCGTGCCCCATGACAGCGCCGCACGGCAGACACTCCAGGGGGAGGAGGGACCTTCTGCTTTCACGGCTGCTGCCAGGCCAGCCTCACAGAAACACGCTTTGGCTGTTTTCTTTCTTACAAGTCTCTCATGAATCAGGCGGCTGCGTGTTATATAAAGTCAGGTTTACCGGGTCACTGGATATGTTGCTTTTCTTTCTATTGCTTCTTTGATCTTTCGTGTGTGCACACAAGCATGCTAGGCTCCACCCTTCTCCAAATGCTTCTCACCTTCCCCAGCTCCCCCAGGTTGTGTAATTTTCCAGCGCCTAAAGGAGAACCTTTAGAATCTTCCTCCATAGCAGCTGGGGCCAGTCGATACTTTCTACAATCCCCGCCTCACTCACACACACACACACACACACACACACACACACACACACACACGTAATTAGTGCACAAAGATTCTAGTGTGTCCTCTCTCTGCTCCTTCACTTAACAGCCACGGTTGTGTGATTAAGTTATTTCGTGCATGTATTCCTTTACTTTGTAAACCTTCACCAGACACCTCCCGTGTATTAAACACCGTGCTAGGAAAACAGAGGGATAGGGCTCCCGCAACTAAGTAGGAGTCACAAATCTGCACGTAGATGGTCTTGCATGCTTTGTAACTGCGTAAGTCATGTTTTGCAGATTTTCTGCAGCTTGCTTATTTGCCCAACGTTAGATTTCTGAGATTTGCCCGTGTTGACACAGAAGGCTCTAGTTCATTCATTTTTGCTGCTGTGGAGCGTCCCTGTGTATTACTGTAACGTATCCATTCTTCTGGTGATGCTCACATAGGCTGTGTCCAGTTTTTTATTATTATGAATAATGACGCATAAAATAACTCTGGACCTGTTGACTCATGTACACAGTGTGTCCAAAGAATATGCCCAGAAATGGAATTGCGTGGAAATATGTGCGCCAGCTTGCATGCCCACCAGCAGGATTTGAGAATTCTCTTTTAACCTCATCACCCCCATGCCCGGCATTGCCAAACTGTACAGTTTTTGCCAATCTGATGATATCTCGTTGTTTTAACACACCTTGTCCTGACTGCTAGCTAGTGAGGTTGAACACATTTTTCTTGCATGTGCTCATGTTTCCATCTTTGGGAATTTCTGTTTCAAATCCTTTGTCCACCTTCCTTTGACTTGTGTTTTTCTTGTTGATTTTGAAGAGTTATTTATATATTGTGGATGGCCATCCTCTGACCTGTATGTAGGTTGCAAATATATTTCACAAACCGTGGCCCTTATTCTGCTTGTGTTGTCTTTTGTGTACAGAAGCTTTACCTTTTAGTTGAAATCAGATTTATCAATGACATCCTTCGTGGCTTGTGCTTTTTAAAGATTTGTGCCTAAGAAATCTTGTGCTACTCTAGTGTCTGAAAGATAGTCTTCCTATATTTTGTTCTAAAACTTTTCTCTTTTACTTTTTACCCCCAGGTATTCAAACCATCTTGAATTTGTTTTTGTGTACGGTGTGAAATAGGGATCTAATTTTACATTTGCCATGTTGTCCCAGTACCATTTAGTGAGCAGTCAGTCTGTCCTTACCCCGATGGATGTGTAATCAGCTTGTATATCAAATTTTTCTAATACGTGGGACTGACTTCTGGCTCTTTGTCTATCACTGCACACTGTGACAATTGCCAGGGTGTTACAATCAGTTTGTAGCAAGGGCCTGGCGACCCCATAATTTTCTTATTCAAACTGTCTTATCTATTCTTGAATATTGATATTTTTCCCAGAATTTCATTAAGCTTATAGATTAATTTGGAGGCAAATGTAAGATCTATATGGTGGTTTGTTCAGGACACAATAATGGAAACTGTGAATTCCTCAGGGTGAGGGACAGGTTTGAGGAAGGGATAGGTAACAATATGTTTACTTTTGGTCATTTTGAGATGGATGTGCCCATGTGACGTCCCTGTGGTGACATCTGGGGGCCACAGGAAATGCAGGCCTGGATCTCAGGGGTAAAGGCAGAGAGGAGATCTGAGAATATGAGGGAAATGGCTGGCCGAGAGATCGTGCCTTGAGGAGGCTGGGACCCAAGCTTTGGAGAATACCAGCGTCCCATCTGCAGGTCAGGGGGTAGAAGTAGGTGGCCAGCAAAGGGGAGCGAGGGGAGAAAGTCAAAGACTTGCAAAGACAATGTGGAGGAGAGTGGGCAAGCCCCTAAAGAAAAGGAAAGGAAAGAAGAGAAAAGAAGAAAGGAAAGGAAAGGAAAGGAAAGGAAAGGAAAGGAAAGGAAAGGAAAGGAAAAGAGAAGAGAAAAGAAGAGAAAAGGGAAAGGAAAGAAGAGAAGAGAAAAGAACAAAGGAAAGGAAAGGAAAAGAGAAGAGAAAAGAAGAGAAAGGGAAAGGAAAGGAAAGAAAAGGAAAGGAAAAGAAGAGAAAAGAGAAAAAAAGAGAAAAGAAGAGAAAAGGAAAGGAAAAGAAAAGAGAAGAGAAAAAGGAGGATCTTATCACTCCACACTCACTAGAATGGCTAAAAACTGAAAAGACTGAGAACACGAGGTGTTAGCGAGGCTGTGAAACAAATAGAACTCTCGTACTCCTGCCGGCAGAAGTGTGAAATGGTACAACCACTTTCAAAAACTGTTTGGGTGTTCCCAAAAAGTTAAATGTGCATTATACACCTCTGCCATGGTACTGCTAACATTTACCCAAAGGAAACAAAAAAATATGACCCCACAAATACTTGTACGTGTATATTCGTAGTAGCTTTACTCACCATGGTCAAAGACTTGAAACAAACCGAAATACCCATCAGCAGGTGAATGGACGAATACATCGTGTTATATCCATACAATGGAGTACTAGTCAACAATATAAAAGACTGAACGACTGATACACACAACACTATGAGTGCATCAGAAACATTATGTTGAGTGAAACAAGCCAGGCAAAAAGGGTACATAATTAATATTCCAGTTACATAAAATGCAAACTGTAGATAGAAAATAGGGCTTGGGTGGAGGGGGGATGAGCTATAGAGGGAGATGAGAAATTTTAGAGTAATGGCAGTGATCTGTTATCTATCTATCAATCTATCTGTCTATCTATCTATTTATTTATTTATTTAATGTTTGTTTATTTTGAGAGGGAGAGCGCTAGAGTGAGTGAGGGAGGGGCAAAGAGAGTTGGAGAGAGAATCTCAAGCAGGCTCCATGCTGTCAGCACAGAGCCCAACGCAGGGTTCGAACTCATGAGCTGTGAAATCATGACCTGAGCCAAAATCAAGAGTCAGATGCTTAAACGACTGAGCCACCTACGCGCCCTGATCTGACCTTTAAATAGGTATAATTTTATAGTATTGTGACTTGTAAGACAGATATATATTTGGTCATTCAGATGACCAAAATATATTGCTTATTTACAGTTCCTGACTCAGCTCCCCAAACCCTCAGAATTTCCCGAGCCATAAAGCAATGGGGACATCTTCTGCTATAATACTTGGTTGGGCTCTTGTCCTCAGTTCCTGAAAAGCGTCAGAGCCACAAAGGTGAAATGGGTGTCTTGTTATTTATAACAAGCCCCTTTCTACCATAACTGGGTTTAAGTGGATGAGGAGATTTTTGTAAAGTACCTAAGGATGGGGGCTGGTTGCCGGAGGAACCAACCATGCCCGTGAGGCTGGAACTTTCAGTTCTACTCCCTGGTTTCTGGGATGGAAGAGAGGCCGGAGGTTGAACCAATGGCCAGTGCATTTATCATTCATGCCTAGTGATGAAGCCTGCGTAAAAACTTTGCAAGGACAGGGTTTGGAGATGCTTCCCTGTGCTACTGTGCTGGGCTCCAGCCTCCACGAGGACAGAAGTGCCGTTGCTCATGACCTTACCCTATGGGTTTCTTTATCTGGCTGTTGATGCGTATCCTATAATATATTGGTAATCTAGTGAGTAAATGGGTTTTCCTGAGTTCTGTGAACAGTTCTAACACATTAATCAAATCCAAGGAAGGGGTCATGGGAACCCCTGATTTATAGCCAGTTTGTCAGAAGCACAGGTAACAACCTGGACTTGGGATTGGCATCTGAAGTGGCATCTGTGGGACCGAAACTTTTATCACCAGGTAGATAGTGTCACAGTTGAGTTGAGTTCTTGGACACCCTGCTGGTGTCAGAATTGCTTGTTAATGTGGGGAAGTCTTCACATGCATGTGTGCGCGCGCGCACACACACACACACACACACACACACACACACACATACACACACACACACACTGGAAGTGGGTCCAAGAACTCTTTCACATTTATTGTTCATAAGTTATTTCTCAATAAAGTTGATAACCAAAAGCAAGCAGAAAGGAGGGAAGGAAGGAAGGAAGGAAGGAAGGAAGGAAGGAAGGAAGGAAGGAGAAAGAAAAAGAAAGAAAAGAAAAGGAAAGAAAGAGTGAGAGAGGAAAGAAAGAGAAAGAAAGAAAGAAAGAAAATAAGGAAGGAAGGAAGAGAGTAAAGAAGGAAGGAAGGAAAGAAGTTGTCCTTAGCATTGTCAAACGAAGAGACCTTGGTCAGGGCATATGGCCGTGAGGAGCACTGGCCGGACAGAGTCTGGATTTCAGTGGGCAGAAAGGTCAACACTCTGGCTTCCCTCTCTTCTCCCTTTTCTCCTTCTCTCTTTCTCCCCCTTTAGCTCCCTCCTCCTCCTCTTTTTGTTCCTTTCTAATTTATAAGTTAGCTATGAGAGAAGGCAGCTATTTAGGGCTTTTGAGCTATTTATGTGCTGGGAAGAGGCTATGATCAGAAGGGAGGGAAGGTTCATGGTCTGGGGGAACCAGAGCTTACCTGGGAAACACAGTCCTTTACATACCTGGTCAGCCCTTCCCCCATATGTAAAAATTAAAAGATTGCTGTGTCTATCACACACACACTTCAAGTCATTTTAGTTTAGTTTGGAATTAGACTAAAATTACCTATCCTGGTTGCTTAATAAAAAAAGATCCCCCCCCAACCCCCACTGCCGCCCCACCCTGGGCACCGTGGTACAGAGTGAGGGAATTGTACCACCTGTTCCCAGGAGCTGAGTCCAGGTTTCTTACGGCTTTATTTAAATGTAGGGTTTGAATCCTGGTCTGACCACTCAGTATCTGTGTGACCTGGGGAAAACCTCTCAACCTCTCTGAGCCTATGTCATCAGACGCTTGTAATGATTAAGTGAGCCGGTACATGAAACTGCCCAGAGTGCTTGTCACATAAAAGGTGCCCAGCAAGGATGAGTTGTGTCTGAACCCCAGCCAGGCCTTCACTGCCCGGGATAGCCTGGCACTACGCTAAACGAAGTAAGAGGTGCACACTGTGGGAAAGAGTCGTCCCCATGTGAGTTCGTGACTAAGGAGGTGAACGCAGAGCATTCTCAGATACAAAAATGGTGCCCAGGACTGAGGTGGGGGGAGGGGCCCAGGGTCACTTAGAAAGGTGTTTATTAAGAGACAAAACTTTCCATTGTTTTAAGGGAGGAGAGTTAGGTGAAGGGAGGGTAAGGATTTCGCCTGCAGCGGGACAGAGGCCCTGTTCAAAGATCCAGAGGAGTTAGGAGAGGGAAGAGCTCAAGGAGGGTGGGAGGCGGCGTGTTTGCTGCTGTGTGTGTGTGTGTGCGTGAGTACGTGCCTCTCTGAGTGTGTGTGTGCCTGAGTGTTCATGTGCCTCTCTGAGTGCGTGCCTGAGTGTGTGCGTGTGCACAGTCAAGGGCAGGAGTCCCCGAGGCAGGTGCTGTGGGAACTGAGACCCCGGACCAGGCGGGATGAGGGAGGCCAGCGTGGATTTTGTCACAGCACTTGCGGCCTTGCTGCCTGTGGTCCAAGCGCCTTCCCGTCTCACCTCTGTTCATTCATCAAATCCTTAAATACTTCCACCAACCTTGAGGGGGCATTTTATTATCGTCGCTCTCAGTTTGCCGTGAGGAAAACTGAGCCACAGAGAAAATAGTTAGCCCTGCAGTGGTGCACAAGGATTTGAACCCAGCCCCCGCCCCCCCCTTTCCGTTACAGAGTCCCCCTCTTAACCACGTGGCCACCCTGCTTCCTGCTGTGTGTGCAGAGGGCAACTCTCTCTCTGTAGGAAGGGACCCATCTGAGATCTTTTTAGTATTTGTTTCAAAGGACCCCCCTGTGTCTGCAATCCAAGATCTTTGTTTCTCTTCTCTTTCCTTGCTCCTTGCGTCACCACGGCATTCACGGCCCTGGGGACACAGGGCCCCAGCCTCTTGTTAAAGGCCAGTATGTGACGCAGTTCGTCCAGCTGCAGTTCAGGGCCTGGCCCTCAGCAGCCCACAGGAGCCCTGCCGCTGGGGGACGCTCTCAGGTCGAAGACTCAGGATGTCAGGGAGCATTTTGAAGAGCATTTGGACCAAAGCTGCTGAGGTAGCCTAAAAAACAGATGCCACTTGTCTCGAATGATGGGTCAGGGCAATGTCTGTTTGCCTTTTAAAACTTCTGGCGGTTAGCTGAAATCCTGTTTCCCACATTAGAAAACCAGAATGACCAGGTCTTAAAAACTGGTAGAGAAGTGTTTGGCTAATGAACGGTGTTCCTTTAAGGAGTGAGGGGGAGGGAGAGGAGAAGGAGGGAGAGGAAGCCGGGCCATGGCTCCAGAGCACTGATTCTGGATTCTAGATTCCTTGTATTGACACAGGGCTTCTCATCTTTCAAAGTGTCTTGGAATTATGACCTTCTTTCAGCCTGTCGTCCACTGGGAGAGGCAAGAGCGGTCCCAGGCCTGGACTGGGCAAGGGCAGCGTGCACTGACCATCTGCCCTCCAGGAGACCCTGCGTGCACACTTAGCGATGTCTCACGGTGACAGAGCCTATTTCCATGTCTGCTTGCCTCGCTGGCCTGGGGGCCCCTGTCAGGCAGAGCCTCTCCGTTTCTCTGCGCCCCAGCACGGAGGGTAGAGTCTGGCACATGGTGGGGACTTGGTGCCTCTGTATTGAGCTCAATTGGCTTCAGGAGACCTGGGTTCAAATATTTTCGTTATGAGCTTGGACAAGTACTTAGAATGAACTAGAACATCCATTTTCCCCGTCTATAAAGTGGAAATGATAAAACTTACTAGGTTAGATTCAACATAGTAAAATGGCAATAGGCTACACAGAGAAGGCCTCCAATAACTGTTCATTCCCTTCCTTTTCTTTAGATTGAGCCCAGCGCATGCCAGACCTAGTGCAGAAGCCACATCCACCAGGGACTTTCTGTCCATCCTTTTAGCGGGGGATGAAAAGGTCAAAAAAAGGAGTCAGGAATGCCCTTTTTTGAGTGTCACAAAAGAGCATGTCCTTTGTGGTTAGAGAATCGTTTTCTTGTGGAAATATTGCATCTGGGGAACCACTTTGTTCATCCTTTTTATCGGCACGTTCTGCCGGCATCCGATCAGCATCCTTTTTATCTGCATGTGTACAAGTCGTGTGGTAAGAGGCCTGCTTGAAGTTAGCCTTCTTCTTTATAAATGCACACAGAACATTCACCACCACAGACGCATCCTGGGCCATAAAGCGGGTCTCAAATTTTAAGAGATTCAAGTTATACGAAGTACATTCTTTAAATAATATAATGAAATTAGAAATTGGTAGCAGAAAGTTGTCTGAAAAATCCCCAGATATTTGGAAACTAAATGATACATTTCTAAATAACTCCTGGGCCAAAGGAGGAATCACATATGAAATTAGAAACTATTTTGAAATGAAGGAAATGAAAACCAATGATATCAAAAACCTGTGAGATGCAGCCAAAGCAGTGCTTAGAAGTGAGCATAGGATACGAAATGTCTGTATTAGGGAAGCTTTCCAATAAATGACTTTAGAATTTACCTTAGGAACTAGGAAGCGAAGAGCAAATTCAACTCAAAATAAGGTGAAGAAAGGAAATAATGAAGACGAAAGCAGAAATCAGTGAAATATAAGCCAGAAAATCAATAAAGAAAATCAGTGAAGCAAAAGCTTATTCTCAGAAAAGAGCAATACAATTGATAATCTTCTAGTCTAAGTGGAAATAAAGATAGGAGACAAATTACCAATATCAAGAATGAGAGAGGTGACATCACTCTAGAGTCTACAGATGTTATGAACCTCATGCCAATAAATTCAGCAACTTACATGAAATAGACAAATGTCTGTAAAGACATAACCCACCAATACATACAAAGCAAAGCAAAACAAAACAAAAAACTCCAGACCCAGGTGGCTTCACAGGGGAATTTTTATCAGACATTTATGGAAGAAATTATACCAACTCTGTAAAAACTCTTTCCAAAACTTGAAAAGGAAGAATACTTCTCAACTCATTATACAGGGCAAGCAGTACCCTGCTACTAAAACCAAAGACATAATAAGAAATGTAGGCAAGTATTCCACATGAGCATAGCTGCAAAATTTCTAAAGAAAATTTTGTCAAATTGAATTCAACATTATATGTCTATATCTATATCTATATCTAGACACACACACACACACACACACACACATCAAAAATCAATCAGGGTAAGTCACTATGTTAAGAAACTAGGAGGAAAAGGCCCTTTCTATAATTATGTCACTGATGCAGTAAAAGCATTTGGCAAAATCCAATCTCTATTCCTGGTAAACAAAACTCTCAGCAAACTAGGAATAGAAGGGAAATTCTTAAACTCTATAAAGAACATCTGCAAAAGGTAAAAGTCTACAAAAAGCTGCTGTAACTAACAAGTGAGTTCAACAAGCTTGCGGGATATGAGGTAAATATATGAAAATCTACGGCTGGTAACAATTGGAAATTGAAATAAAACTATACCCCTTCTAAAAATATCAACAATATTAAACACTTAGAAATATATCTGACAAAAGATGTGCAGTATCTGTACACAGAGAACTATAAAACGTTGCTGAGAACATTCATTGTTGATGTTCACAAATTGATTTATAGATTGAATGCAGTCTCAACCCAAACCCCAGCACGAGTTTTGTTTTGGTTTCGGTTTTGGTTTTTTTGGTAGAAATTTACAAGTTGGTTCTAAAATTCTTAAGGAAATTTAAAAGACCTAGAATAGTCAAGACAATTTTATTTTAAAAGATCATCAAAGGTGGCAGACTAACATTACCTGATTTCAGGACTTATAAACCTATCCTTAGAAGACAGTGCGGTATTGGCATAAACAAACAAAACAAAAAACTCCCAGCTGACTTCACAGGGGAATTTTGATCAGACATTTACGGAAGAAATTATACCAAATCTGTACAAACTCTTTTCGAAACTTGAAAAGGAAGGAATATTTCCCACCTCATTCTATGAGGTAAGCAATACTCTGCTACTAAAACCAGACAGAGACATAATAAAACAAATAGATCAGCAATTCAGCCATTCCAGTCTTAGGTATTTACCCAAAAGAAGTGGAAGTATACTCCATACAAAGACTTTTATATGAATGTTTTAAGCAACTTTGTTTATAATAGCCCCATACTAAAAACAACCCAAATTCCCATCAACTGCTGAATGGATAAAAAACTGTGATATTCCTATACAACAAAATGCTACCCAGTGCTTAAAAAAATAAAGAAATGAGTTATTAATAAATCCAACAGTGTGGCTGAATCTCAAAATAATTATGTTGAATGAAAGAAACCAAAAAAGTAGAAGACTAAAAAGTACATAGTGTTATGGTTCCTTTTGTATAAAACGCGAGAAAATGCAAATTAATCTAATAGTGACAGCGTATTCCCCGGGAACGAGAGGAACAGGGGGAGGAGAGAGGGATTGCAAAGGAGCATAAGGAAACTTGTGGAGGAATTGAATGTGTCCATTATGTTGACTGCACAGATGGGGGACTTGTGCTGGTCGTCTGCAGTTTATGGCCTGCCAATTATACCTTAATAAAGCTGTTTACCCAAAGAAAGTCACTGTGAACCTTTTAGTGGCAAGAGTTTCCGTCCCCAGCCATTCTACTGAAACTTCTCCCAGCCAGAACACAATGGTCCCTTTCTTGCCAACTCTGGCTTTGAATCTGTCTCGACTTTCTTAACCTCTCATTGGCACTTGGCTTGATTGAATGTCTCTTCTTTCTAGAAAAGTGTTCTTCGCTTGACTGCTGGACAGCATATTCTTGGGTTTTCCCGCCTTCTCATTGGTTTCTCCTTTTCAGTCTCCTCTGCTGGCCCCAAAACTTCCCCGAGAACTCACTTGTTAGGGGGCCTCTGGCCTTGGTCTTCAGCCGCCTTTTATCGTTTACGCTTTCCTCTCCGTTTATCTCATCAAGCTTTGTGATTCAAAGTGTTGTCACCTGTGAGGGCCAACAGAATTTTCTGAGATGACAAATATTCTATAGGCCCAATGACCAGTATGGTGGCCGCTGGCCACATCTGGCTACTGACTATTTGAAATGGGACCATAGTGTGAATAAGGAACAGAATTTTAAGTTGTATTTATTTCCATTCATTTACATTTAAATAGCTACACTATATCATTTCTATTATGGAATATAGAAATATAGATTGCATATAAATATACTATAAATATCTATATTTATATTATTTATATTTATACCACTTGTATATGTGGTTGGGGGCTACTGTAGCAATCAACTTTAGCCTAGATCATTGTGTTTATAAACTGTGGGAGGTAACCCATGAGCTGGTCTTGACCTTTATTTTTTTCAAAATAAAATATCAAGGGGCATCACATATAGTAAGAGTTTGATTTTTTTCAAGACACTTTTATTTTGGTCCTGTGTCTCTGGGGACTAGGTTCCTCTAACAATGTGTGTGGATCACATGTGGTTTTGTAGGGAGGGTTGTTTTTTAGTTGCAAGCCACCGATTTAGATGCTTGTTGCTTATGTCATCAGCCGGGAGCTGAGATGCCAAGTCATGTTTATCTGTCTTCCCAAGATCCCCCTCACGTATGTAAGGGGCACCGCAAGTCTGTAAACCTGCTTTTTCCCCCCCTCCAGTTATCCCTCATCTCAGCATCATGGCACCACCTATCTTCCAGTTGATGAGGGTCGGAGACCTTCATCCCCCTTTTCCCTGTCTCCTCCCTGTTTTACTGGGGCCCCACATTCAGTCTAGCAAGGTCTTTTGGCTCTGCTTCTGGAATGGATCCACTTAATTTCCGTTTCGATTTCCATAAACTTTAAGGCCCTGGCATCCCAAGCCTGGATCTCTATAACAGGTCCAAACTGGCCTCTCTTTCATTCTTTTTTTTTTTTTTAATGTTTTAAATGTTTGTTTATATCTGAAGGAGAGAGAGACAGAGCATGAATGGGGAGGGGCAGAGAGAGAGGGAGACTCAGAATCTGAAGCAGGCTCCAGGCTCCGAGCTGTCAGCACAGAGCCCGACATAGGGCTTGAACTCACAAACCATGAGATCATGACCTGAGCCGCAGTCGGATGCCCAACTGACTGAGCCACCCAGGCGCCCCATCTTGCATTCTTATCTTTATAAAATCCACTCTCCACGTGGCAGTCAAAGGGATCTTTTAAAAACCGAAATCAGATGATGTTGTTTCCCTACTTGAAAGTCTCCAGTGGCTTTCCATTGCATCAAGAATATTCTCTCAACACCTCATACGGCCAGTAAGGCCCTGGCAAGCTGACCCTAGCACCCTACTCATCTTGGCCTTTCCATACCAGGAACACCCACTCCCTTGCTTGTTTCTCTGCAGGGCGTTTGCACATGTGTGATGACCCAGGCCCCCAGACTTCCCCTGAGCTGGCCTCTCTATTAATTTAGATCTCACATCAGATATCATTTCCTCAATGGGCAGCCTTTCTCTGACTAAATTAGTGTCCCCAACCTAAGTCTGAGTGATCTGTTTTGGAAGTAAATGAGATATATTGTTACTTACGTAGAGAATTTTTAAATAATATGAACAAGAGACATCAAAGTATTTTTGATTACAGATTCTTGAATCTTCTTTGAGAATTATCTGTAATCAGTAAAATCCTTCAGTGCAAGTTTCTGTATGGAGAATAAATATTGGTCTTGCTGTTTTTTTTAACTTAGCTGAGCACCTCATTATGCAAATTTAACGAACACTTTAAAAATATGTATAATACGGTCTATTAAGTTACAGGCGTAAATTACACTAGTATAAAATTTCAGAGATTTGTTGATGTTAATATATTATAAATACAAGTTATTTGTTGAAATTTTTAATCAGTAAGATTACTGCACATCATGATTTTTTGAGAAAATTTGAATGTGATTTAAATTACCAAATTGCTTTTGTCTTGAAGAAGAAAGGTCGGTAGCTTAGGGTATATTATTCCTTATGATATTTAATCTTTATTTTTATAATGAACTTTATGCAAAATATGTTATAGAAATAGTGTAGGATAAATGATAGGATTTGTAATTCTGACCTTGGCAATAAAAGAAAAAGAAAAAGGAAATCTACACTGAAATGTTAAAGTTCATACAGCAGTCATTTGAGTAACAGTTTCCAAAAACAATGAAACTGAAACTGTGTGTCTCACATTACACTGTCTAAACCACATAGCAGGGGGCGAAATAGATGTGCACTTAATTCACAAAATGAAAATTGAAAATAAGTGTGAAAACTCGGCATTACTTTTTTAAATTTTTTTAAAAATGTTTTTATTTTTGAGACAGAGAGAAACAGAGCATGAGCAGGGGAGGGGCAGAGAGAGAGGGAGACACAGAATCCGAAGCAGGCTCCAGGCTCTGAGCTGTCACCACAGAGCCTGACGCGGGGCTTAAACTCACGGACTGGGAGATCATGACCTGAGCCGAACTCGGACGCTCAACTGACTGAGCCACCCAGGCGCCCCTTAAATTTTTTTAATGTTTATTTTTGAGAGAGAGAGAGACAGAACGCCAGCAGAGGTGGGCAGAGAGAGAGGGAGATCCAGAATCCGAAACAGGCTCCAGGCTCTGAGCTGTCAGCACAGAGCCTGACGCAGGGCTTGAACTCACGGACTGTGAGATCATGACCTGAGTTGAAGTCGGACGCTTAACCGACTGAGCCACCCAGGTGCCCCCAAAACTCGGCATTATTTTAGAAAACTCTTTAGATTAGATACAATAGTGCTCGCAAAGTTAAAATAGGGCCTCATTTTACTCATATGTGTTCCATTCTGCCCAAGGTCAGAAGTGGCAGGGATGAAAATGTTTTTATCCTTTGACCCCTTTCTGGGTAGCTCTCCAAAGAGAATAATCTAAATTGCAGATTCATGGGGCGCCTGGGTGGCGCAGTCGGTTAAGCGTCCGACTTCAGCCAGGTCACGATCTCGCGGTCCGTGAGTTCGAGCCCCGCGTCAGGCTCTGGGCTGATGGCTCGGAGCCTGGAGCCTGTTTCCGATTCTGTGTCTCCCTCTCTCTCTGCCCCTCCCCCGTTCATGCTCTGTCTCTCTCTGTCCCAAAAATAAATAAAAAAAAAAACGTTGGAAAAAAAAAAAATAAATAAATAAATTGCAGATTCATGCGCCGACATGTTAGTTGTGGCTTTGTTTATAATTCTGGAAAGTCAGGCACCAACCAAACATCCAGTGATGGAGAAATTAAGCGGAGTGTAGAATATCCATATAATAAAGGATCATATAACCACTGAAGTTAATTGTTAGGAAGACTAATGTTGTGGGAGAAAGCTGACATAATGACATAATGCTAACTTGAAGAAAAGGACATATTTATACGGTGTGATCTCAATTAGGTAAAACACGGTTTTCATAGGAGAAAATATATTAGTGGTTCATTCTGAGGAGTAATTGTTGCTGGCTTATATTTTCTAAGTTGTTTAGGAAAATCATACAACTTTATAATAGCAAAAACATCACCAAAAAAAAAAAAAAAAAAGAAATTTGGTGGCTAACAAAATCCTAAATGTTTAAGCTTATTGTGTTTTAGAGCTGGAGAGTGGTTGCAGAGATCACTTGGCCTGGGAGGCCATGACTAAGCGTTGTGGTTGGTAGGAGAATTTACGAGTGGTTCCTCACAAGGCCAAGTGGAGAGGAAGATTTCTCAGTGGTTTTGCTCTTGGTAAATTCCCGACGTACTCGGTTCTGTCATTCACTGACTGCTACTTGCTGGTCAGAAAGTTTGGCTGTCCGCTTCTTCTGTGACAAATATAAAATAGAAAGACAAGGTAATTATTACCTAATAAATGGGATTTTTGGAGCAGCCCAAAATTTTAAGTCATAAGGCAACAATGAAAGATTCCTGAAGGCCTCAAGTGGGAACTGTTCTACATTGTTCTTCGATCTTTGGGTGTCCATCTATGAATAGGATGTGAAATCATTTTAGTTGGTCTCCCTCTGCATTACCTTTTAAATGAAATTAGAATAGAACAGAAAAGGGGCGCCTGGGTGGCTCGGTCGGTTAAGTGTCCGACTTTGGCTCAGGTCACGATCTCATGGTATGTGAGTTCGAGCCCTGCGTGATCTCACGGTATGTGAGTTAGAGCCCCGTGTCGAGCCCTGTGCCGACAGTTCGCAGCCTGGGGCCTGCTTGGGGTTCTGTGTCTCCCTCTGTCTCTGCCCCTCCCCTGCTCACACTTTCTCTCTCTCTCTCTCTCAAAATAACAAGTAAACATTAAAAAAATGTTTAAAAAAAGAATAGAAAATATAGAGTGTATTATGTACATTAAGTATTTGTTCTTTAGATTTTTATTTCAGGTATGTGTCTGTATGTACTGGATTGTAAATATAAAATGTGTGTGGCTTTCAAAGAAAACGGATCTGTAGTCAAAAAAGTCAAAAGACTCTTCTTTCTGAGATGTAGATCAGTGGTTCTCAGTGTGGAACCAGCAGCAGGTTACCTGGGAGCCTGTCAGAGATGCACATTCTCACCCCCCGCCCAGAACGACTGAGTCAGAAATTCTTGGGCCCAGCACTCTGTGGTTTAATAAGTCCCCTGGTGATTCTGATGAGGACTTACATTCGAGAACCGCTGTTCAAGCCTTGCTGTTCCGGGGGCGGTCCAGAGACCGACACTGGCATCAGCTGGCAGCCAGTGAGAGATACAGACTTTCAGACCCCAACCTGGGCCTACTAAGTCAGAACCCACAAGCTCTCTGGGTGATTCGTATGCTCATGGTAAAGGTTTATTCAAGGTTGAGAAAGCTGATCTAAACCACATGTGCCTTTGGAGGCCAAATCAATAATGTCGGCGACTGAGAGCAGCCTGTGTTTTTCTCCCCCAAAGAGAGCGGCGGTGAGAAGGCATCACGATGTGAGGTTTAATTATGCTTCGTTGGTTTAAAAATGTCCTGGAGCGAACCAGCGAGGGTTAACCCATCCAACCAAACTCACCACCTACAGTTAACGGCAGTTGACCTCAATGACTTCAAGCAGATTTGAACCCCACGTTTTGGTAGAGCAAGCCTGCCAGATTAACTTCTTCTGCTCTCTTTTAGGAATTTATCCAGGAGCTGCTCTGTCGGATAAGAGGCATGAGAAAACTGAGTCCTCCGCAGAAGAAGACTGTATAATTCTAGCACAGGGTGGACCGTCCCAGAGACGAAGAAGGGGTCCTGGGATTTGGGCTTCATGAAGACATTTATTAAAGACCAGTTGCCCTGATGAGAACCTTTTCTTTGGGGGAGGGGGTGTCTATTAGACATTTATTCAAGAGTGTTCCTTTTTTGTTTTAAAAGGTTTTGCTAGTGTAATATTTTAATAGCAAGGATATCACGACTCTGGTTTCAGCCCAACCAGGGGTATCAAACCAGGCAGACTTGGAAGAATGGGCTGGGCCAGGCACCGTTTTCTTTGAGAAATCAGAGGTTTAGGACCTAACTATACAGGGATGATGGTTTTCTTACAGCTAGTTTGGTAACACTTTTTCCTAAGTTGTACAACTGTCTCAGATGTCGAATTTCTTGTATATATCTCCACACGACTAAGTTAAAATGTAGATGTGAGTTTTATTTCACACCGATGGAATAAACTTGTGGTTTTCCTTTCACTGGAGGTCACAGTACCTGTGTGTTCAAGAGGTCACGAGACACTCTTCACGTGACCTGCTGCTGACCTTCAACATTCACTTCATGCACCAAAGTGAACGAAGTCAGTGTATCCGTTATTTTCATGAGCTACGCCACAAAAAGTCGAGTTGGTCAAGGGCTTAAATTCATGGACTTCATATTATTTCATTATTTGGGATGCTTTGCCAGGTCACGTCCTTATTGCCTCGTTTGTGGTCTTGTAAAGTTTTATGAACCCTTAATTTGAAGAACTATTCAGATGTCTAGAGAAATGCCCATGCTGAGTGGTGTTTTGCAGTGGAAAAAGGAAGCACCGTGTAGCAATTAATTCTCTGCTTTCAACCAAATACTGTGTATTATTCTCTCCCCACGAAAGCAGGTTGTAAGGAACGTTAGCAAATTGGGTATCATCCTCCTTAGAAGTAGATCTGGTCCCTTCCGTCCCCGGACAGCATTAGACCAGAGCAGGCGAACCGAGTGTTGAATACCGTAGAGGTGAGAAAGCTTCACCTTCTCTCAAGAGAGTTGATCCAGGGGCATTTGCTCGTGTGGAAGGGGGGTGGAGATTGTGTTTTTGGTTGTCTTGTTGGCCTGTGGTGAGGATTCCGGCTCCGGGCCCTAATCGTGCACCCCGGGCTCCTTGCTTGGAGCTAGGCGTGGGGCACCAGCCCTGCCCCTCTCTGTTATATATCAGCTCCCTGGAGAAGGGTCGACATTCAGATGGATGTGGGCTGGGTAAAAGGTCAGAGTAGAAACTCTTCCTTCCCCCCAGGAGGCCTCCACCGCCTCCCCACAGAAACCCCACTTACTGTAAGATGTCTCTAGTTGGCCCTGTCCGAGGACAAGGGTCAAACATTTTATATCAAGGGTGCTCTGAACATATTTTATTTTTTAAAAGAACTATGTTTGTGAATTTTATGTATACTGGCAAGCTTTCGAAAACGTATTTAATTTTGTAATGTTTACCAATGATTTATTTACAAGCTATTTACTCAAATAAATGGAGCTGCTTACAACTCTGCGTACACATTTCATTGCAAAACACGTTAAAATGATCACTTTACTCTGTGAGGTGTTCTGTGGACAGGGGTACCAAGCACTTCCATCTGGCTTTTCGTTTTCGAGGTGTTTTCGGGCATCTGATCCTGGCTCTCTCCTGATGGAAGCAGAGTTGCTGGAAAACACTCCTGGGCCGGGAAGGAAACAGATGAACTCTGTGTATTTGGTCCTGCCTGGACTCCATGCCAGCCCTCTCTCAGGCTATGTGCTTTGCATTTAACTAAAATTCCCTTTTCTCCATCTGATAGAAAGTCTCAAGAAAAATGGAAATCAATCAGATATTCCAATTATTGTTAGAATGCCGTGGACCCTATAAACGGGAAAATACCGAATTTGCAGGGTTTCCATGCAAATTGCAGGGTTTCCAGGCATCACTCATGCCTGACTGATGGGCTGGCTGGTTTAGATCCCGTCCTAAGTATGTCCAGACTTCTAGTATTTACCCCATCACAGAGTGTACCCACGGTATTATTACTGTCTAGTCACCTCTTTGTCTCTTCTGTTAGACTCTAGGATCCTTGAGATTGGGACTGAGTCTTAGAAATCAAGCACCCGCTCCTGAACTTGGCCCATCAAAGAGATCAATACGTGTTTGCTCACTGAATACATATGATACAAGATTCTTCGAGAAAACTCAACTGTTTCTTTCCTGGCTGGGAGAGTGGTTCTTAGGCCTGAATGTGCATTTGGATCACCTGGGAAGCTTTAAAAAGTTCTGACCAATTTCATCAGAATTTGAAGGAGCAGACCTTACGCATTTTTTTTTTTTTTTTACCCCCCAAACTCCTAGCTTGAGCACCAGCTGGCCCATTGGATCATTCTTGTGTAGACGAGCTTGACCTTACTGAGCTCAGCCAGCCATGTTTATGCTGTCACAGCATAAACTATTTCTCATTCTGTCTTCTGCTGGAGAGGAATTACAGCCCAGCACTAAGGGGAATGACTCCAAAGTATCCAGCTTCTAGTTCAGTACTTACCCGAGCATTGAGAAATCTGTTTATTTATCACTGTGCTAAGCACTTACATGCCTTATTTCAGTCCTGATATTTAGCTTTTTTTATTAAAAAACTTTTAATATTTATTTATTTTTGAGACAGAGAGAGAGAGCACAAGTAGGGGAGGGACAGAGAGAGAGACACAGAATCGGAAGCAGGCTCCAGGTTCCGAGCTGTCAGCACAGAGCCCGGCGCGGGGCTCGAACCCATGAGCCGTGAGATCATGACCGGAGCCGAAGTCATATGCTTAACTGACTGAGCCCCCTGGGTGCCCGGCCCTGATATTCATCTTAAGAGATAGGTTGCATTATCCTCATTTTACAGAAGAGAAAATAAAAGACGCATTGAACAGTTTACCGGAGGTCACATGTTTACCGGAGGGCTGCTGTCTGACTCTACGCCCCTCGACCATTAGGCTTTCCTGCCCCTTGCGGGGGGTTGCTCTCAGGTGCCCCGCGGGAGCGAAAGCTGGGAGCTGCATGTAAAGCAAGCTGAGCCCCTGAGCTGAGGGGCGGGGAGTGGGAAACTGTGGTGGGAGCCGTTCGGGTTCTCCCTCCCTCCTGAGGACAAGGCCTTCCGGCTCCTGAGGGTCGGTCGGTGCAGCCAGACTCCGTGCTGCGCCTCCATTTCCAGGCTCCCCTGACAAAAATCTCCTGGACTTGGCCTTGGCAGCTCAGCACGGAGTACTTCCCATCAGTTCCCAGAGGAGTCCAAATCGGGAGAAAGAACAGTTCGAGGACAGTGCTTTTCCATTCCCGTAACACACAGATACCTGAGTTCCATTTACTATCTAAAGTCCCCATAAAAGACGATGTGCTGTGCAGAATCACTACCAACAATCGACGGACACATGATGACATGGGCTCTTTCTAGGAAGGGGCACAGTGGTTGGAAACATGAGCTGATTTTGAGCCATGACTACCATGTCCGCAAGGACACTGACCGAAGGGGCAACCGCCGAGAGCAGCCAGGCTGGCCCAGGCACTTGGGCCACCGCTCGGGGAAGCAGGTAGGAGAGCCTCGGAGATGGCCCCTTCCCCTTTCATGCCGCAGGCGAGACTGCCGGTGGCGGCCAGAAATTCGCCCCATGGCTCGGTGCTTAGTTCGGCTCCCACCCAGCCCGCTGAGACGGTGTTTGCCACTCTTCCTGCTGTCCCTCCAGTGTCGTTCAGCGAGACGCCTGGGCCCTGAGCCAGCCTCCAATGTGACCGACAGCTTGGGGAAAGGCAGGCCCCACAGCCGAGGGGACACATCTCTATTCTCACATTGTTTTGGCTTCTGAGTCAAAGACCTGGGGATTCCCTCTTCTTCTCAGGGAAACTTCCGTGAGTGACGCCGCTTTGAAGGTGCTGTCTCCCCACCCCCACCCTCATTGTCTCCTCCTTTTCCCCTGTCTTTGGTCACTAGACTCAGGGCCCTCTAATGGCATAAATGGCCTAAGGGGGCCTGTAGATGTAGTACTAAGTAGACGCCGCCCCAGGAACAAGGTGTCAGGGAGGCGGGAACCCCTGGTCCGTGGTCGATCTAAAAAAAGAAAAAAAGAATTCAATGTATTTGGCGATTAGAACTTTGCGAAAGCCATTTTCAAACCGGACACAGCTAGGAAGACCAGTAGTTTCCCTCCACTGTTTTCCTCTTCTTGAATTTACTACCCCCAACGATCCTGCAGAGTTACTACCAAGAGTGAGTGCCGTTTCCTTTGGGATTTGGGATATCACTTACTGTGTGTTTGTAATTTGCCTGTGAAAAAATGGGTTGCTTCTCACAGTTCTCTCTGAGTGAGACCTATCCAGACTTCACGAAGTTCCTTCTGCCCCTATTCAGACACAACTGCCGGAAATGTTTCACTTTCTCAGTGTTCTCACGCCACCGTGGTGTCTCTTGACCGGGGATGAATTGTTTGTATAAGACTGGATCGCTCACCACTTTTCTTGGCTCTGCGGGTGTTCCCACACAACATGGCGGACAGGCATTTCAATAGAATACTGGTATCAAACCAACTACAGAGTAGGTTCTGGAAATCTGGTTTTTTGGTGCTTTCATTGGATCCATTGGATAAATCCGACCAGATTTATCTCTGGTACAGTTTTCCTTTGGCTTGTGGCTCTTTAATTAGAGTGTTGACTCTGCTGGATGGCCTTCTTTGGGCCAACCTTGTTCTGATAGATTCTAGGGGTAGGTAGTCCTAACAAGGATACGAGGGTAAAGAAAAGTGCACTTTTCACACCACGGCTGTATAGACTTGATCTCATTTATATGCATATTTTTAATCCAGTGTTATCGTTGTTGGAAGACAGTTCTACGCAGGTCTCTTACGTTCCTGTAGGTCTTAATTAACGTCAGGATTGGAAGCTAGAGATCAAGTTCCTCCCTCTAGAGCAAAGAGCAGGCAGGCTTCTGCCTGTTATAAAGGATGTTTCAGTGCAGAGTTTTCTCTCCTACGATGCCACCCACGGCATGTACAATGTCATCTAGTCTTCTTTACAAACCCCTGGGGGAATTGGCTCTGGAGAAATTGACACCAAAAAGTGTTGCTCCTCTGGCTACTGCTGTTGCTGTGAGTAACAAACCATCTCTTCTCTCTGACCCCGCAGTGTTATGTCTGGTGCCTTCATGAAACTGTGGCAGGCCAACCTGCCAGCCACAGGAGGGTCAAACCAGAGACCCTACGCGAGTGTAGACGATGGCCATTCTTCTCGGTCTCTTTCAGTATGACTTGTATCATTTTTATAACTAGTAGATACCTTCCTAGGTTTAGACCCTAATTTGAGGAATCATTTTCAACTAGGTAGGGTCAGAAGTTTCTTTTAAAGAGATTTCATGCCTGCAAATGGCTGTTCTGTAGTTTACTTTCACAAGAGCCACTTTCTCTCTTCCTCCCTGTTAGCAACAAAAAGGGAACGCTGTCTGGTGGAGGGCAGGGAAAACGGGCCGATGGAAGAGAGGGGCACACCTGCTTCCCAGCAAAAGGGCACCGTGGAGTGACATGGAGAAGGCCAGCAAACGGCAGTTCTTGCCTCAAATCTCTCTCTTAAATATGAGCCTAAATAATCTGAGCAGCACATTATCGCTGGCTATTTTGAAGTTCCCAGATTAAACTCCCAAAGCAGTTTTGTGACCATAATTTATTTGCGTATCACAGTCCACCCAGTCGTCTATGAAACTAAAAATAGAAAATGAGCTCATGGAGTATCTGGTGCTACCAGATTGGCTCTTGTCCATTCGCAGGGTGGTTCATAGAAAGTGCGATCCGACACACCCTTCTGGGTCACGAGTTGCCTGAGAGGAAGTGATTTACTATTGGGTGTTTCTATTGTTAGTAGCAGGAAAATGTTCCCTTGCTGTCGATTAGATTCGTAAAAGGGGACATTACTGACAAAGCCCCCTTTCTGATCGCTTGTGGATACAGAGAGAGATAGGAACATTCATCCTTTAAAAAAAATTTTTTTTAATGTTTTCTTTATTTTTTGAGAGAGAGAGAGAGACAGAGTGCGAGTGAGGGAGGGGCAGAGAGAGGGAGACACAGAATCCGAAGCAGGTTCCAGGCTCCGAGCTGTCAGCACAGAGCCCGACGTGGGGCTCGAACCCACGAACTGTGAGATCATGACCTGAGCCGAAGTCGGACGCTTAACCGACTGAGCCACCCAGGCACCCCAGATCATTAATCTTTAAAAAATATTTTTATGGCACTTAACACGGAACCTCACTCTTTTTAGCAGTAATCCCAACAGGGGGACCCAAAATGTACAATCTATAGTGTAGGTATGCATCATTTCAAAAGCATACCCCAAAGCCCTAGAGAATTACCTCTTTCTGAAATTGGTGATGGGTGAGAAGTTAAATAAAACCTCCCAAACTTGGGGGGAAAAAGCATAGTTTTTTTTTTCACTCTTGAATCTTATTTTCTGTTCCAAACATGTGTGCAGAGAACTCCCTGCCAATGTCTTTAAGCTAAGAGTTCCTATTGCTACAGCTCATGTAGGCTTAGGAGGTCCTCAAGACCTCCGAAACTTTGCAGGAGAGAGAGAGAGAGAGAGAGAGAGAGCAGGAGAGAGAGAGCCACACACAGAGCAACAAAGAGAGATCATGTGCCAGAGAGAGTGCCAGAAACTGGAAGGACACGGAAAGTGGCAGAGAGGCATGAACAGTTTGGAGAGAAGAGGGTCTGTGCTATCACTGGGTTCTCAAAATGTCCATACCTAGAACTGGTGAAGAACCTGGAAGTCTGGAGGCCACAGCCACGCAGGAAGCTGGTGTCCCAGAATAGCCGGTGGCAAGCCCAGCCTCCCCTCCTTGGCCTCGTTTCCCGATCTCCTGGATGGGGATCCAATCCAATCTCCTTCCTGGATTCCCCTGCCTGGATTTCCCAATCCCTTTCCTCCCCCTCATGCTCAGATGCTCCACTTTGCTGAATTCCTTCATGGATGATAGAATCTCCCAGAGATGATAGAATCTCCCAGCCCGCCTGGCAGAGACGCCTGGAAGGGGGCTGGTCCCGTACCCCCTCGTGTGCATGCACCGGCTTGTTCAGGAGGTAGATTCCAGGTGTCTTTCCTCCTCTGCTTTCCGGGATTGGTTCCGTGCATGGATTCCCTTGATCACAAGCCTTTCGAGTAGATTCACCTCCAACATGCCCAGCTTCACAGTCTATTTCTCTTCTCTCTCTCTCTCTCTCTCTTTTTTTTTTTTGGCAATTTTATTTTCTATGGTAAAATATACGTAACACAAAATGTAACATTTTAGCCATTTTCAAGCATACAGTTCTGTAGCATTAAGTACATTCACATTATTATGCAACCATCAGTTACCATCCGTCTCCATAACTTTTCCAACTTCTCCAACTGAAACTCTCTGCCCATTAAATGGTAACTCCCCATTCACCCTCCCCTCAACCCAAGGTCACCACCAATGTAGTTTCTGTCGCTCTGAGACTGACCACTCCAGGTCCAACCTGTAAGCGGGATCTCATATTTGTCCTTCTCCGTCTGGCTTCTTTCACTGGGCATAATAGCTTCAAGATTCACCCATGCTGTGGGGCGCACGGGTGGCTCAGTAGGTTAAGCATCCGGCTCTTGATTTCGGCTCGGGTCACGATCTCATGGTTTGTGAGTTCGAGCCCCACGTCGGGCTCTGCGCTATGTCAGCATGGAGCCTGCTTGGAATTCTCTCTCCCTCTCTCTCTGCCTCTGCCCCACTCGTGCTCTCTCTTTCTCTCTCTCTCTCAAAATAAAGAAATAAGCAAAAAAATTCATGCGTATAAAAAAAGATTCACCCACGTTGTCGGAATTTTTTTCCCCTCTTTCAGGTTCAGTCTATTTCAACTGATGATGCCATTGCCTAAGCAGCACACCCTGTGTTGTGAAAGGGCACCTGCAGGAAAATCTTTCCACACCTTAACCCCTGCTCCCACTCACTTCTGCAATCTTGTTTAGGTGATCAAGCAAATTGAGACAAGCATGTGAATACTGGTGAACAGTCCCGGGGGGGAGGGGGGAGGAAAAGAAGGTAAGAACAGTGACTTGCCCCTTGACAAACCACTTCTTCTGTGCATCGTTGTGTTGTTTCATAGGTGTGCAAAGGAAGAAAGCTCTTGTGTTATATTTGGGCCGGGAATTTAAATTCTATAAAATATTTGATACCTTCTAAGAGGAAGTAAGCTCTTAACTGTTTCTGCTCATGTATTATCATGAGTCTCATTTAATCCAAAGCACTGTTCCATCATTTATGATCTTAATATGGCAGAAATACTAAAGGTACGTCTTCTTTTTAAACTTGTTTTTTAAAGTTTATTTATTATTGAGAAAGAGAGAGAGCGCACCAGCTGGGGAGAGGCGCAGAGAGAGGGAGACCCAGAATCCGAAGCAGGGTCCAGGCTCTGAGCCATCAGCACAGGGCCCGATGCGGGGCTCGAACTCATGAACTGTGAGATCATGACCTGGGCCGAAGTCAGACACTTAACTGACTGAGCCACCCAGGTGCCCCAAGGTACTTCTTAATGCCACTACACAGATCAGTTGCATATGTGACGTTAGCAGCAGAAATTGCCCCGTCTAAGTGCTTGCTCACCCTTCTACCGCCTGCGATTCAGAATGCCTCATCCACCCGTATTATGAACCAGAAAAAGCCGTGTCTCTAATGAGCCCCAGAGCCAGAAGGCAGAGGCCCTGAAAGAGCTGGAACTCCCCCTGTGACCAACAGTAAGTATCAAACTTCATGTTCATTCAGTGATGACTGTCCAGGGAAAAACAAGTGGAAATAAAGGGGCTTTCAAATCATAACCAGTAATCAACCCAATATCTCCCTCAGGTACTAACTTCATTACAAGGGAGTCATAATTTTTGTGTTGTCAGTTTTTGCAAAAGTCCTTGGAGGTTATTCATGGACAATCAGCAAAGTCTATGTTAATGTCTGCTGTGGATTAGGGAAGGATGTTTTGTGACCAACTTTTCAGATGCTTCTATTGAATTGGCCGAGATTGCAGGTTTCATTGGGTTCCACTCAAGGCTCCATAAAAGCTTTCAAATTACCTGTCCGTGTCAGAGTGAACCGTCTCCTCAAGAAGGTGGACAAAGCTTGCCCACCATACCACATATCAGGCTTTTAAGATAATGCTACGGCTCCCTCTGTCCTCCTCCTGAATGGTGACCCGGAGGCTAAGCTATGTGTCCCGTGTTTTGAAAGAAAGAATCCTCTAGGGAACAGGCTTAGAGTTGGTAGAGTTGGTGGTGTTAGCAGGCACCAGCCAGTGAGGATTCAGCTGCCACGGGAGGTCTCGTGCCCCGCCCTCCTTCCTCTGGAATACTGCAGTCCCCCCACCACATCAGTGCTGGGGACCCCGTGATTGGACATCCACGCTCCCTCAACGTTGCCCACACATACCCCTGGCAGGAGCCTTAAACTGTAATCATCTTTGCTTTCGTCCAATTCCTTATTGAAGGGGAGGGTCTGGGTACGTGAGGCTGGGAGGGCTAGTTAAAGGTGGGGAATGGGGACCACCAATGGCCATTGAATGTCAGTTGTCTGCACCAGCCCTGTGATGTGAGCAGTATGATATCCCATTTACAATTAGGAGCCAGGCTGAGAGAACGTCAAACTCTTTGCCAAAAGACGGACCAGGATAGGCAATATAAACTGATACCATACTTTAGGAGGGCAACTTAGAAATATTTATTAAGGGGCCCCTGGGTGGCTCAGTCAGTTGAGTGTCCGACCCTCGATTTTGGCGCAGTTCATGATCCCAGGGTGGTGAGATCGAACCTTGCAACCGGACTCCGTGCTGAGCTTGGAGCCTGCTTAGGATTCTCCCTGTCCCTCCCCCTCTGCCCCTCCCCCTCCCTCTCTCCTGCTTTCTCTCTCTCTCTCTCAAAAAGAGAATAGAAATATTGATTAAAATATAAAACGTTAATATTTTTTGCTTCAATAGTTATATTTTTAAAAATGTAACTAATACTTGTACAAATATACCCATACAGTTTCTTTGTGACAGTGTTTTTGTAATAGAGAAAAATGGAAACCAACCTATGCCTGTCAATAAACATATAGTTTTAAGAAGAATGATACACCAACAAGGTGTTGGTTACCAAGAGAGCAGAGGAAATTATAGCAAAGGATTTAATATAATCTTATTTTTTATTAATTTTTTAATGCTTATTTATTTATTTATTTATTTGATTTTTTTAACGTTTATTTATTTTTGAGACAGAGAGAGACACAGCATGAACGGGGGAGGGGCAGAGAGAGAGGGAGACACAGAATCAGAAGCAAGCTCCAGGCTCTGAGCCATCAGCCCAGAGCCCGACGCAGGGCTCGAACTCGCGGACCGCGAGATCGTGACCTAAGCTGAAGTTGGACGCTTAACCGACTGAGCCACCCAGGCGCCCCAATGCTTATTTATTTTTGAGAGAAAGAAAGAGAGAGAGAGAGAGAGAGAGAGAGAGAGAGAGACAGAGCATGAATAGGGGAGGGGCAGAGAGCGAGGGAGACACAGAATCCCAAGCAGGCTCCAGGCTCTGAACTGTCAGTACAGAGCCCCATGCGGGGCTCGAACTCGTGAGCTGTGAGATCATGACCTGAGCTGCAGTCGGATGCTCAACTGACTGAGCCACCCAGGCGCCCCAATGTAATCCCATTTTTTATGCGAATCCCATATACATAAGATTATATACATTTTAAAAAGTGGAAGAATACTTTGTCATCAATAGTTATCTTGGGGTAAGCATATAGGGTCAGGTGTGGGGGAGACCACTTACGGTTGATTACATTTCTGTAGCGTTGAGTATTGAGTATTGAGTATTGAGTAAGACATCGTTGTGCAAGGTGCCTCACCCAGTGCCCCTGGGAACCTCGTACCTGTGTTCGGGGCTGGCCAAGCATGGTCCGCACTGCCTAGACTGTGTGCTTGGGCCCGGGGGACTGCACAGAGGGTCTGGAAGTTTCCAAAAGGCCCTGGCCGAGAAGGTTTAGCCAGAGGCATTTTTCTTCTGAGAGAAGAGGCCGATGGTCAATTGGAACCCAGTTTCCTGATCCCCAAAGGGCGTCTGTGGGGAATGTGACAAAACAGGACGAAAATAGCATCCAGCTCCAGCAGGAAAGTTTAGGGCAGACCCCGAGAGTGCAGGGGTAAAACTTATCCCTAAAGACGTGGTGAAGAATTGGGGGGAGGGGGAGGGGTTTGTGTTTTCCCCCAGAATGGTCCCAGAGCAATGGTGGCTGGAGCGGGCCCAAGATGGCTCTTCCATTGTTCATCTCGGATAACTCCGGGCAGCGTGCCTCCGGCGCCTGCGTGTTCTGCTCGTCCAGCGCCCACGGCTACATGCTTTTACCCAGGGGCACTGTCATTGCTGCCAAACCCGCCCCGAGCAAGTGATGGTGACATCAGCTACCTTTCAGTGAGTCCCCTCTATGCGGATGCATTTGGATACGAGCTGTACTTGCCTCACGAAGCTGTGGTGGGTCCCGTTACCTAGATAAGGAAACTGAGGCTTGGAGAGGTTAAATAGCCTGAGGCCACACAGCCAGTGGATGGGAAAGATTCCATTTCAAGGTTGGCCGTCTGAGTACAAAGCCAATTCTGCCCAACTGTGTGTAGTTTGTAGTTACAAATTGAACCGAGTTTCCAAGTTGGATGGTCCTCTGAGCTAGGAAGTGGGGGCCATCATGTCCTTTGGCTCCTGTCTTGTGATACAGGCCTCTCCAAAGTATGGGCATCTCTCAGCATTGACAATAAAAGCTAGCGAAACGAAGCATATATTGAGGGAGGCCCCGGGCGCTAGATTAAGCAGTCTGTGATTCTCGTTTGTTCATCTGAACATTTCCTTCCCGAGATACTTCACACGAGGCAAATACGGCAGGGGAGGGCCTGGCTCAGAAAAACACCCTAGTGGCTGTGAGACAGAAAGCTGCAAGGGAGCGGGTGCAGAAGGGTCTGGTCTTTATTGTGATTCTCCTGTGGGCATCAGGTGGGCTCTGGGAGGTCGACAGAGTGAGAAGAACATTCGGATCTGTCACAACCCAGGCCGGTGTCCCTGGGCAAGTGATTCTGCCCAGGCATAGAAAGGAGCAAACGAGCAATTGATGCCAAAAAGTCCAGCCCCGGATAAACACGTGCAGCAGCAACGTAGTATGTTCATCAGATTGGAAGCTCGAGACGCTGCCCAGATGCGGTGCCTCTCACCCCCTCCCCCAACAGCACTGGGCTGGGAATCAGGCCTGAACGCTGCTCACTCTCTGTGATTTTCAGCACTGCCCTAAGGCCCGTCCCTTGCTTCCTTTATAAAGTGGGGAAATTACAGCATTAGATTTTGCATGTGTGTTAAGCCCTGTGTGCAGACACAAAGTACCTTGTTACTATTCTGTGATTAGGAAAATGCTGCACGTAGCTGCTTAGAATACTTTTCTTGCTCATTTCTGATTTAAAAAAATAATGATCACTACCCTTAAGACCTTTGTGTTTTCTCTTCCCTTTTGCTTCTTGGTCGGTTCCCGTGGTCCGTCTGATTCTGCCAAACCACAGTCGGGTGAAGCCGGGGGGAGCTCAATGGAGTTGAGGGTGCGTGGTAAGTCTTCAAGGCCATCTCTAGGAGTAACCCTGGAGCACCTGCCCATGAGGGACAAGCATCTGTACCCCAGAAATCTCAGGCTCTCGAATTCTGTAGTTAGATGCTCAGAGGAGTGGAAGATACTAGAGTTTTGATCCTTGTTGTCTGCATATTAGACTTTCTACTTTTTGAAAAATGTTTTTAATGTTTATTATCTACTTTTGAGAGAGAGAGAGAGAGAGCAGGGGAGGTGCAGAGAGAGATGGAGACACAGAATCCAAAGCAGGCTCCAGGCTCTGAGCTGTCAGCACAGAGCCTGACACAGGGCTCGAACCCACGATCCATGACATCATGACTCGAGTCGAAGTTGGACGCTTAAACCAGCTGAGCCACCCGGGCGCCCCCAGACTTTCTACTTTTATTATTCAAATGTATTTGTATTATTTCTCCCTCTTGGGGTCACATTTGGCCAGTGTATGAAGGCGGCAAGCTGAGCAAGAATTCTCAATCCAAAAGCCATCCCGGTGGGCCAAATTACAGGTGGGAAATGGCCCTCGGTATACCCGAGTTCAAAGAAGGAGAGCTTCATCTAACGAGGCACACCTGTGTTCCCCCAGCATTTCTCGGGGCCAGTGTTCTCAAATCAAGGACAAGGTTACGGAATATCATCTTTAATTACACCTGCAGTCAGCCCCTCTAGGGCTCTGTGCTGTGTTCACCTCTTGAATTATATACTCCAATTAGCAGAGACCTCCCTCTGGCCTCAAGGTTTCATTTGTAGGTCTCTCCTGTCTCTGGCAGCTCCAGTTTCTGGAAGCGTCATCTGTAGGATTTCTTTCCTGCTGCCTCAGCTTGCGTTCTTCCTTCTCCCAGCGACCTGTGGCTGTGAGCCAGCTAAGGGCAGAGGCTGCTCTCTCGTAACCCCCCTCCGCCTGCCCCCCACCCCCCCTGCTGGCTGTCTCTCCTGGCTCTTCCCTGAACTGGTCTCCACCTGTCCACAGTATTTTAATGAAGATGTTGCCCAGCATTTCCAGAAGGAAGCAACGTACCCTTTTTTAGCCAGAAAGTCTCAGGGGGAAAAGCATTTTTAGGAGAAGAAGAGCCTCCTTAATCAAACATGGACCCTGCTGACTTTTCCTCCTAAAACCAGAAAAATCCAGTTGATTTTTAAAATCTTCATTGCTCGATGAATCATTGGAAAAGAAGACAGAAAATAGGGAGTTTTCTTTCACGTGACCCACATATTAACCCTAAAAGGCTTTGGCTTCCTGGAATATCTATCAGGAAGGTCAACAGTAATTTTTTTTAAAAAACCGTTAAAAATAAATTATTTCTGGTGTACAGAAAAATCTAGGGAGTGATATCACAATACTGATTGCTCTATCGCACTCTATCATCTATCTATGTATCTACTTGTCATTCCAGATTATATCGAAGCCCTGGCTGACCCCTGCCTCTCCATCTGTATAGGCAGCTTTTAACGTGAATTTGAGATTTGTCCTTCCCATGGGGTTCTTCATAATTCCACTACTTATGGAAGTTCCACAAATGCGACTACGTGAAGAACTTCATGTCAATAGGATCACACTCCATTTCTCTATCTGCCACGTGCTTTTTACACGTGAGAATTTCCTGTCTTAATGCTCGTGGCCACCACATTTATTCTAAGGGAGGCGTCCATTTGCTCGCGGATTTAGGTCAGCTCTGACTTCTAGTGATTACAAACAATGCGATGATGGCCGATGGGCTGGTCGCAAGCGTGGATCTGTATGTGTGATAATGTCCACAGGTGAGATGATCAGACAAGTTTGGAAAACTCCAGGGCAAACTTTTCAAACGTTTTCTGGAAAGGGCCAGACCATACATATTTTAAGCTCTGTGGGCCACAGAGGTTTTTTTTTTTCCTTTAAGTTTATTTATTTATTTTGAGACAGAGAGAGAGAGAGCAGAGGAGGGGCAGAGGGAGAGACTCTCCAGTAGGCTCCGTGCTATCAGCACAGAGCCTGACATGGGGCTCAGACTCACAAACCGTGAGATCATGACCTGAGCCGAAATCAAGAGTCAGACAACCGACTGAGCCAGCCAGGCACCCCTGCGGGCCACAGAGCTTTTGACAGACTCTGCCCTTCATCTCTCCCTACCGCCCCCTTCTTTCCAACCTTGTAAAAACGTAAAAACCATTTCTAACTCGAGAGCTGTGCCCGCTGGATTTGGCCATCTTGTCGGCATCGTGCCCGGCCCTGGCCTGAGGACTGCTGGGAAGGAGGCTCTCCGTGCCTCTACACTTACTAGATATCATCAAATGTGCTTCTGGAGAAGCACAGAAGCTGTCACCTCCCCTTTCTGCCCGATAGTCCAGGATGACTGATTTCCTCCCTCCCTCCCTTCTTTCCTTCCTTCCTTTTGACATGTTGCTTGCACAAACCTTTATCGTTTCTTTACGTACGGAACTTCTTGCCTGCGCTCAGATGTGTACCGCGTATATCTGAAGAATTCTATAGAGTTCTAATAGAGGGAGGCTTACCCCACTTCCAGAAATCGAACTGTGGCCTGGGCGGGGGGGCAGCCTGGGAACTGTCTTGTGCCTCTAGGGGGCGGAGCTCCAGCGCAGATGCTGTCGCAGATGCGACACTCTGGGGGGTGGGAACGGAGGTAATCCTGGAAGACAAAGAAAATATTAACACACAACAGTCTTGAAAATATAGAAGTGTGACAGGTCTCGAGGGGCTGAGTACGAGATCCATCTTTATGATGACAATGTCTGGTAAGGAGCTCCGAGAAAACGAGGAAATCCCTGGCCGTAGGCAGTGGGGCTTCGAACAAGCTCACAGCAGTCACCCTGGACACGTTTTAAAGTTAGAGTTACAATGTTAGAGGAATGGGTTGGCTCTGCTGAATCTGCGAAGAAAGGATTTTGTTCTCAGATAAGTCTGTTGGCCCGGATAAAACCTGGCATCCCGGGAGACCGGGGAAATTCTAAATGGCCCTGTGGCCCTACAGGTGCGGCGTCATCTGGCTTTGGGAAGGACGCGGGAAGAGAAGTGGTAGGCGTGGAGGGTTCCGGAAGGCGGAGACGGTGGCGGCCGAGCTCTCTGCAACCCCCCCCCCCCCCCGGGGGGCGTAGGAGCAAAGGGAAAGTCACCGGGGGCAACCGGAGGAGCCCCACGAAACCAGCAGTTTGCCGTCTGCGTGGACAGGGAGGACACTGGAGCGAGTCCCAGGCACGGCCAGGAGAGGCGCTGTTTGCCAGTTTCCCAGCTGGCGTGTCCACACTCTCCCATCCCGCACGCCCGCCCCGGACGCTGGCTCACGAGCACACACTGTGCGTAGCTGGGCCCGCATTCCGCACTCCCCTCCCCTCTCTGGCCACTTTTCAGTCCGCTAACCCCCAGGGAGGCACCAGCTCGGCGGCGCTCCTCCGAGGTGACACCAGGCCTCCTGTGAAGATGCCACACACCTGTCCAAAGGCCCATGTCTTGCTCCGGGGTAGGTCAGGCAGTTCCCTCCCTGCCTCTGAGATCACACGGTGGCCTGCTCGGCGGTGCTTGGGGACACCCCACACAGGCTCTGTGTCGCCGGGGACAGCAGCCTGGGACACCGGGGACCGACAGCAGCCACAACGCCTGTTCGCTTTCCTGCTCGTGTGTCTCCTAAGAGATGGGCCGACTGATGGGAAAGAGCTTCTTCCCTCTGTCTCCATGCCAACAGCGGGTGTACAGGTGCTGTCTGTCTTCCTCTGTCCTCCCCAAGCCACCTGCCAGGACAGCCCCGGTGGCGGCGTATTGATTACCCCCTAGAACTGACTCTCAGTGACCTCAGGCCACCCTGTCTTTATTCTTTTCCAGCTGAAGCTGAGCGCCTTCCTTTAGTGTCCCATTTTGCAAGGTCTGAAAGAAAAGAAATAGATGCCTGACATCGGTAAGAAATATGCCCTTGGAATTTAATAACGGGTATCAGCGTGGCATTCTAGTGTTTAAAACGTGTTTTCATTTGGTATTCACATCAACTCTATCGAGTAGGTGAGGCAAGCAGGATTATTCGGAAAAAAGAAATTTTTGTATTGTTGCTTTGTAGATGAGGGATTTAAAGCTCGAGGAGAATTTCTGAAGAGGTGTTAGGCCTTCCCAGAAATTTCTGAACTTCCCAGAGCCGGTCCAGGATGGATCTGGGGCTCAGATCTAGATCTTCAACGCTTAATCCTGTGATTTTCAAATAACGTTTCAGTCAGGGCCCTTTGGAGAAACAGAACCAAGGACACATAAATACACGTGTGCGTGTATCTGTATATGCATAGGTGTCTATGTGTATGTCTATGTGTATGTGTATTTCGACGTGTGTGTGTGTGTGTATAATTTATCATTTTAAGGAATTTATTTATGTGTTGTAGAGGCTGGCAAGTTCAAAACCTGTTGGACAGAATGCCAGGCTGGGAACCCAAGCAAGAGTTAGTGCTGTAGCCTTGAGGCAGAACCTCTCTTCTCTGGGAAACTTCAGCATTTTTTGTTTAAAACCTTTTTTTTAAATGTTTATTTATTTTTGAGAGAGGGAGGGAGACACAGCGTGAGCAGGGGAAGGGCAGAGGGAGAGAGAAACACAGACTCTGAAGCGGGCTCCAGGCTCCAAGCTGCCAGCACAGAGCCCGATGCGGGACTCGAACCCACAAACGGTGAGATCATGACCTGAGCCGAAGTTGGATGCTTAACCGACTGAGCCACCCCGGGGGCTCCAGTATGACATTTAAATAATTGATGAAATACTACCTTATGGAGGAGAATCCCCCCAAAAGAATCAAAAGTAAGTTTAATACATTAGTTCGCTAGGGCTGCTGCAAACTGGATGCCTTAAACAGAAACGTATTCTCTCTTACTTAGTTCATTAGGCCAGAAGGCCAAGATCAAGGTGTTGGCAATGTTGGTTTCTCCTGAGGCGTGTGAAGGAGAATATTTCCTAGCTTCTGGGAGCCCAAGGTGTCCCGTAGCTTGTAGATGGCCGTCTTCTCCCCGTGTGTCTACATTGTCATTGTCTTCTTTCTCTGTCTGTCTGTCTCTGTGTCCAAATTTCCCCTTCTTAGAAGAATACCAGTCATATTGGATTAGGGCCGACCCTAACGACTTTACCATACCGTGACCTTCTGCAAATATGCTATTTCCAAATACGGTCATATACACAGGTATGGGGTCGGGGCTAGGACTTCAAAATCTTTTAAGGGAGACACAGTTCAACCCACAGCACCCATCTTTCGTACTGGGCTTGTCGAACTGTAAGCTGTGTTTACGCTCTGCTCCTGAGGCAGTGCCCTGTAGCTGAAAAACAAATTGCCAATTCCAAACTTCACTGTGGTATATGCCCACGGCCCCCAGCCAGACTGATGTTGGGGGCCACAGTGCTGTTATTTTAACATTCACTGCGGTTATCATTTAGCATCTTTTTTTTTTTTTAATTCAGCATCTTTTTTATAGCTTATCTGTTTATCTTTAGCTCGTGTAGTTGGTGGTGTTAGTGCTGAAGGATGGGTTGGAATGAAAAATAGGAACAAAAAGCTATGATGAGGGCCGAGCACACAGGATACACGATGCTATTAGCTTCGGAAGGAAGAGAGCTCGCTGAAATACTAGAGATAATGCCAGATAATTTCTTAAAGCCTTGCTACACGGTTGTTGATTTACATGCTGTGACCAGTTATATCTCCCACTTTACACTTATTCCCATGTAAGAATTAGTTTTGGTTGTTCAAGGCCTTCGGGCTGAATTCCTCCCAGGGAATGCTACCGCCGTGTATATGTGTAACACCGTGTACTCTTCCTACCCTTTTCACGAGTAGCGCCTAATCGGTACAGATGTCATATCACAAGATATCACCCTGAAGTATAGGGAAGGTGATTGTCCCCATTTTTTTTACAGGTGCAGTGACTGTGATACAGAGTAATGGGAGGCAGAGCCTGGCGATCCCATCCTGGACTCATTCCGTGGCCACAGGTGGAAGATCATGATAGGAGACACTATCACACCACTGGGTTCCCTAACCTTAACCCTAACCCTAACCCTAACGAGGAACTGGTTCTAAAGCCCTTGAGGAAGACGGAAACATTCTTACTGATGGAAAAAGATGAAATTGCCCAGTGTTGAGTCATTCCGCTGACTACTATTTCTCCTTGAAGTGGAAATCAAATGTTTGACTAGTGGACCATCCTGAGGTCTCCTCCTTTCAAAAGTGATTGGCCAGGGGCGCCTGGGTGGCTCAGTCGGTTGAGCGTCCGACTTCAGCTCCGGTCACGATCTCACAGTCCGTGGGTTCGAGCCGCGCGTCAGGCTCTGTGCTGACGGCTCGGAGCCTGGAGCCTGCTTCGGATTCTGTGTCTCCCTCTCTTTCTGCCCCATCCCCACTCATGCTCTGTCTCTCTCTGTCTTAAAGAAAAAAAAAGTTGGGGCGCCTGGGTGGCGCAGTCGGTTAAGCGTCCGACTTCAGCCAGGTCACGATCTCGCGGTCCATGAGTTCGAGCCCCGCGTCAGGCTCTGGGCTGATGGCTCGGAGCCTGGAGCCTGTTTCCGATTCTGTGTCTCCCTCTCTCTCTGCCCCTCCCCCGTTCATGCTCTGTCTCTCTCTGTCCCAAAAATAAATAAAAAACGTTGAAAGAAAAAAAAAGTGATTGGCTGAACATCAACTGCCTGATTGAAGCCAGTCTTGCTGTTAACTGAAGATCTTAGCTGGACGGGGCCAATCACTCCAGTTGGAAATAGTTCCTGGTCTAGCTGCTCCGGGCACTCCAGTCTCACACAAATATCTATCTTGTCATCATCTTCCTTCAGACGAGATCAGACACTTTCCCCTCTTGCTGCACCTGTCTGGAGGGAACTATGCAACGTTAGGGCCTTAGATGCTCTTGGGCACAGACAGACTTGCTGGCCAGTCAAGAAACGGGAAGCAGGGGGTTGCCAAGCAAGTCCAATCGAGAGCCTGTCACATGCAGGAAGTTCTGCTGGCTGTTGGAGCTCAGCCACGAAATGATAGAAATGGCCCCTATTTTCTGAGGACCTACTATGGGCCAGCACAGCACTAAAGCACTTCCCATGTATTACTTTTTTAAATGTTTATCTATTTATTTTGAAAGAGAGAGCACGAACAGGAAAGGGGCAGAGAGAGAGAGAGAATCTTACGCAGGCTCCGTGCTGCCAGCCCAGAGCCCGACGTGGGGCTCGAATCCACGAACCGTGAGATCACGACCTGAGCCAAAACCGAGTTGGACGCCCAGCCGACTGAGCCCCCCAGGTGCCCCTCCCATGTATCACTTCGTTTAATCCTTATGACTTTCTTGTGAGACTGGTAGGAACTATCGCTATCCCTTTTCACAAATAAAACTGAGCCTCAGGGTTGTTAGAGAACTTGACTAGGAATCCAGCTAAGAGTAGGAAAGCTGGGACATTAACCTAGTTGGTGTGACTTCAGAGCAAGGTCTTAACAGCACTGTAGG
Organism: Panthera pardus; assembly: GCF_024362965.1. Taxonomy (NCBI): domain Eukaryota; kingdom Metazoa; phylum Chordata; class Mammalia; order Carnivora; family Felidae; genus Panthera; species Panthera pardus. Next base: position 16,732,995 of record NW_026526732.1, on the reverse strand, counting down.
AACATTGAGCAGTTTACGGGCTAGCGGGAGAGGCAGGCAAGCCAACAGGCATTATGATATGATAAGGACCGTGATGGTTACTTTTTTGTATCAACACGACTGGACCAAGGGGTGCTCGGATATTAGGTCAAGCATCACTCTGGGTATTTCTGCAAAGGTGTTTTTAGACGGGGTTAGCGTTTAAATTGGTAGATTAAGTAAAGCAGATTGCCCTCCCTTGTGTGGGTGGGCCCCACCCAATCAAGTGAAGGCCCGAACAGGAAAAAAAAAAAAAAAAAAAGCCGGTCCTCCCCCAGGTAAAGGAGAATTCCTTCTGCCTGACTGCCTTGGGACTGGGACTTGGGTTTTTTTCTGCCTTTGGATGCGAACTGAAATTCTGGCTCTTTGTGGATCTCTAGCCTGCTGGCCATTGGCCTGCAACCATACCATTGGCTCTCCTGTTCTCCGGCTTTCAGACTTGGACAACAACAACACTATTGGCTCTCATGGGTCTCTAGCTTGACAACACACCCTGCAGATTTTCAGACTTGCCCACTTCCGTAATCAATTGGCTCCATGAGCCGATTACTTATAATAGATCTCTTTACACACACACACACACACACACACACACACACACCTTCTATTGCCTATTGGTTCTGTTTCTCTAGAGAACCCTGAATACACAGCCTGTCACACCACATCTCAGAATCTTATTACTGCCTGTTTGTGTCTCTTCACTGGGCCACAAAGTCCGGGTGGGTGGGGACCAGGTTCGCTTGTTCACTGCCATATCCTCGGCACCTGCCGTGGTGTGTGTGGGGTAAGAACTAGCAGAACGCCTGTGGATTAACTGGTGGAGTGAATGAGGTGCTGAGACCCAAAAGATGAGTGGGAATGGGCCAGGAGAAGGCATAGGAGGCGGTAGGGCTGGACGCTGGAGAAGGATGTTCTAGCGAGCGTCTGACTGAGAACGGGCACCGCGAGTCTCAGACGTCAGCGACTTCAGCAGGGTTGGAGGAGTCAGCAAGAGTCAGAAGGGCTGGAGCTGGACAGTCAGGTCACAACGAGCTTCCTGTGCACTGTTAAGCTGTTTGGACTTTATCCAAACGGGGAACCCCTGACGAACTTGAGGGTCTGAAATTTATCCGGCAGTGTGGCCTTGGCTGGGGTATTAACGCCATCTGGGCCTAGGTTTTGGTGGTGGTGGTTGGTTTGTTTTGTTTCTTTTTGTCATTTGACAAATGAGGGAAATAGCTGCCTGCACTGACTCTGAGAACCCCCAGTGCTGGGTCAGGGGAGGCGTGCCGGTGATCTGAAGGGGGCTGGTGGGCAGGGCCCAGTGTGCGTGCAGGGACGGGTCGCACCTCACCTTTGGTGCGTGAATACAACTCTCAAGAGCAATCGTCAGCAACATGTGATAAATAAGTCTCCAGTGGCCTCAAAGAGTTAGGGGATGCCTTCCTGGCGTACCCAACATCGAGGGAGTTATTTCTGTCTCGGGAGCGTCTAGAATAAATGATGTCTAGGAAGATTCCCCGGGGAAGAATCACAACAGCATGAGCAAGAGTCTGTGTGTTGAAAGCAAGGGCCTCTGAGTCCCAAGTTCAAAAATCTTGGACCCATTTAAGACCCATGTATCTCCATGTGCTGGTTGGTATTTACCCATGCTCATACTCTATGCGGGTCTGCTGCCCACGAGACCTTTTCATTGTTCAAGTGTACTGCTCTGTACGGGGATATGTGAAGGTGCGTAAATTAAAAAAATACTGCAAAGCCTTCCAAATCCCAGTTTGTCCTCAGGAGAAACATTTTATTTTTCTGAGCTCACAAGAAGAAGAGAGGCGCGTTGGTTTTCCTGCGTTATGGCGGACAGAAAAGCATGGACAGTGTTTTGTTTTTGGTACCGGGATGATAGAACTCTAGCAAATGCCTGGAAACTTCCAGTGGCTTGTGCAGCCGTAGCCGATGGGGGTTGCAAATGACAGGCTGGGGTTTTTCATTTGGGAGCATTCTTGGGAACTTGGACTCTGTTGTTACCCTTATGTGAGCATCAAAAGAATCGAACGTGACTCATAGAATGGGTACTTAGAAAGTCAAACTGGTACCATCTAGAATGGAAATACTGCCAAATGAAGACAGAAAAGTATTGTCTAGCCTAAGGCAAGGTTTCTTTTTTAGTTTATTTATTTTTTTTTAGAGTAAGCTTTACACCCAACGTGGGACTCAAGCTCACCACCCTGAGATCAAGAGTCGCATGCTCTTCTGATTGAGCCAGCCAGTCGCAAAGTATTTTTTTCCTTTCGTTTTTGCATTTGACTTCTTGTGTATGATCCTCCCCTTTCCCTGCCTCTCTTGTCCTCTCTGCACCCTTAAACTGGTCCCTGCATCTTTCCTGAACTCCTATTTCTGTGGGTGTCATTTCAGGACAGCAAGGTTGAGGGCCCTGAGAACGAGCAGGTGAATCACTCAGCGGGGGCCACTCACAAATGAAATTCATCTAGCTGCCTATCCAGCGACTGTCACACACTTAGTGAATTGTCCCTTGTTTCCAAGGGCCGGTGAAGCTGAGTAAGCAGATCGGTGACAGTTACTATCTAGGCCCCGCATGGCAGGGACCGAGCGCAAAACTCTGAGTGTGGCCCCCAAGGGCTGTAGGAATTCAGAGAACGAGGAATGAAATTCTGGTGGGCAAAGAGGAACACTCACAGTGTTGGGGAGTCACATGAGCAGAGACAGAGAGGTGAGAAATCAGGAGAAGACCAACCTGGCTGGAGTGAAGGGTGGTAAGCCCCAGCAGGTGGACAAGCAGAGAACGAAGCAGGCCTAGGAGAAGTTGATAGAAGTGTTCCCTTGAGGGGGTGTAGAACCCCACTTCTGAAGGCTTATCCAACTCTTGCTCTGTCTTTTCTGCTCCTCCATAACTTTATTTAGATCTCCTGTTATAGCCCTAACTGGTTGCATCATAATGTACCATCTGTCACTATTTTCACGGGTGTCCAAATGTAATTATCACCAATAAGGTCTTAAAGGAAAGGGCTCTCAGAGTGATCTGTGGCACACAGGAGGTGCTCAATACAGATGAATTCATGTCTATACTCTCACGGGTAGCACAGAGCCTGGCATACTGCGGGCCTTCAGCATATCTCTACTGAAAGTTGGGGTTCAGTTGCACTCAGAGTCCACTATAGTTATCTTATGTAGAAAGGGATTTAATGCAGGGCATTAGCTGCTTACAGAATTGTTGGAGCTAAAGGAGTGGGATTCTAGGCTGGTCCCCCAGGAATGGGTCACAGGAGAATGTGTGCACAGGACAGCGACACTAAGTGAACTTCAGGAATCCGGGCAATTGGTAAACCACCGTAACAAATGCAAGGCTCCAGGGCCTCTCCCTTAGTCATACTCCAAGGATCAGGAAGTAGCCATTGCAAAGGCTGGTTCCAGGGACACAGTGTCCCAGCCTTGGTCCCGGGATCAAAACCCACCATCAAGCCTGTCGGCTGCAAAACTAAACCGTGCCTGTGAACCCTGCTTCCCTCCCCACTTACCTCAGTCCCTTATTCAAGGCTGCATGAGTGCATTTGAATGGCAAATCCCAATCCCTTAGGAAACACTAGTTGCAGGGGGTCTGGGAAAATCTGTTTATAATCTGTTCAGGATGACTGTAATATATGAAAGTCCTTAGCAAAATGTTGGCATAAAGAGCGAGTGACCATTTCTGCTGCACCAAGTATCTAGAATATTCCTCCGTCCAGTCTGTGCTGTTAAAGCCCAATGCCAGGAGTTGGCAAGAGGGCAAATTCTCGTTAGCTTCCTATTTGAAACATACGTGGTTTAGCACATCGACTCAGAAAGGTCCAAACACTCACTCTGCCCGCCGTCTCCAGTGTGTGTGCTCAAGGCAACCACAGTTGGGAGAAATGACTTGCTAAACCGGTCTGGGGTAAGCCCCACGATAATTTCTGACGATGGCCACGTTTGTGGGCCAGAGACACAGAGTCAGATGGGCCAAAGGCAGCCCATCCGTCTCCCTTTCTTTCTCTTCAAATCTTGTTCGCAGACTGCTTCGCCAAGACGGGATGGTTGATGGTAGCTCTCGTTAAAGTTGAGGTTCTCAAACTTTGAAGAAGGTTTCCGGAAGCCTGCCTTTAACAGGATTTAGAAGCGGGGCTGGGGGACACCTTGCCAGCCTCTGCGTCCATACTGGCTCCAGGGCCAGGTAGGTTTAGGGTTCCCGAGGGAGGGCAGCTCCACCCACGTGGTGGGAGACTTCCTGATGTTGGACTCCAGCCTCAGAATCCGTGAAGCGACGCCTCCGTGCCCGCCCTCCCCCACCCCTAAAAAGGAACCTACCACTAAGTTAACGGATTCGCATTGTAGAGTCTGCAGCTATCCCAGGGCCGGGACAACACAGCTCCCTTTTTCTGATGATAAAGGTACCAAATGCTTTTTCTTAGAATATTGGAAAATATGTCCAAGAGGAAGAGGGAGAAAAACAACTTATCGTTGTACCACACAGTAACATTTTGGGCACTTCTCCTTCTCGTCTTTTTTTCGCACAGTCATGGCATTCTTAAACCAATCCAACAATACAGATCTACATTTATCCGAGCGAGGGTTTTATCATGTGGATGTGGATGCCCCCTCTTGTAGAGACGTGAGCGGGCAGACATCACCACTTGACCGTTGGCAACTTTCATCACTCAGAGAAAATTCTTTTTTTTTTTACAAATAACTTATATATATATATATATATATATATATATATATATATATATATATATAAACTGGTATAGGTATAGCCCATATTTTTAGGCTGTTGCCCATGGTGATAGGTAACATTTGGCCCTCGCTGTCTGGAAGGTATGAAGAAAGGCCCACAGTCTTCTCCAGTCAACAAAGAAACTGCTAGAATCACCAAGGGGCTGGCTGGTGTCTGGCGGGTGTGAGGAGGTGCGCTGAATTAATGAGGGCTTTTGTGCTCCAAAAAGTGTATGGACAAAGGCTGTGCTAACGGGAAGCTTCTCCACAACTCCCCTGACATATGTTCTGCCTCTGCGATGGAAGCCCACAGAAAGTTAGCATATGGCTTTCTTTCTCAGTCCCCAGGGGAAACACAACAGGCCGGGGCATGTGTGCTAGCCTGCCGTGGCCCTCATTCTGGAAAAAGGAGCGTCTGTAGCATCGCTATCAATAAAGATCCTTCAGCGGGCTCCCACCAGGCCTGGCCTAGCTTGACCCCGTGGCGGGTGAGCGGGAAGGCCAATCCCAGCTGATTCCTAGGCTGAACAGCCAACCCCGGCGGCAGCTAGGGTTTGGCCTTGGGTTTGAGGTTAAATATAGCCTCGCACTTCTTCTAGAGTCACCCTTCGGCTTCCCAAAAGGGCAAATTGGTCTCCAAGTGATTCTCTTGAGGGGGCAAAACAAAACAAAACAAGCACATCCATTTTCTCTCCCGGGGCTGCACGGTTTGCAGAGACATAAAAGGTTTTGCCGTGAACTGGCTTCTCGGATCTTCCGAGGAGACGGACCTGCAGAAAAGCACGGGCCGGGGGCAAAACCAGCCACTCGGCCCTGGCACTGTCCATTCTTCTCGTTCTCTCCACTGGGATTCCGCCCCCGCCCTTTCCTTTTTATTGCTGACCCGGCGGAAGCCTCCAGGAAACATGGCCCCGGAGAAGTTAACTCGGCAGGAAAGCAGGGGGAGAGGAGAGAGGCCCGAGAGCCGAGGTATTCAGGTCAGATTAGCGCTGTGGGCTTCAGCCTTTTCTGAAGTGAGCGTGCAGAGCAGGCACGCAGCCTTCCATCTGTTCTGGTGATAAACCAGGCTTGTGTTGATGGCTGGACTTTGACAAAAAAACACGTGCGGCCAGGACAACGTTGCTTCCCTGCCCCGCTCGGTGGCAAGCACGCTGAGGGCACTTTGCACCCGAAAGCGACCGGTGAAGGAGGTGTGATATTGTGATTTATAATAAAAATTATACATTTGGTTTTCATCCCTGTTTGGGGCACAGAGCTCCTAAAACCCTTGCAATTTCCTAAGTGATGAGGGCAATACAGGCATCTCTTGTTCTATTGATGAGGTGGCTTTGGAAAGCACTCCCCTCCCCCACCAGAGAACCAGAAGGATGGGGGCTGCTGGCCAGAGAGGCCAACCCTGCGATTCCAGGGTTAGAATTTTCAGTCCCACCCCCTAACCTCAGGGACGGGAGAGGGGCTCACAGTTGAGTCGATCATTAATGGCCAATGATTTAATCAGTTGCATCTACGAAATGAAGCCTCTCTACAAACCTGAAGGACAGGGTTTGGAAATCTTCTGGATTGGTGGAGACAGGAGGATGCAGGGAGAATGGTGCCCAGAGAGGGCCTGAAAGCTGTGCCCTTTTTCCCTTCCCTTGCCCTATGCCCCTCTTCCACCTGGCCGTTCCTAAGTCGCATCCTTTTATGGTACACTGTTAATCTACCAAGTGAAATGTTTCTCTGAGTTTTGTGAGCCACTCTAGCGAATGAGTAGGATCTAAGGAGGGCGTCATTGGAAGTTCCAATCCATGGCCAGTCACTTAGAAGCACAGGTGGCCACCCGGGCTTGCAATTGGCATTTGAAGTGCATGTGTGTGTAGGGGGGGTGGGGTACGGGGGGCAGTGTTGTGGACTGAGTCCTTAACCTGTGGGATCTGATGCTATCTCTGGGTGGATAGCATCAGAATTGAGTTGAATTCTATAACACACAGCTGTTGTGGGACAGTTGCTTGTCAGTGGGGAGTCCCTGTGCCCACCCCCCACACATTAGAATTGGCGCAAAATCATGAAGGCTAACATATACGTCTGTGGTGAAATAACTTCCGTGCTTCCCAATCTTTCCTGTATCATGGCATGAGTAGAAAAAGATGTCCGACGGCATATTGTAGCAAACAGGACAAGCAGAAGGCCAGGCCCCTGAGAGATCAGGCCTGTAACCAACCAGGACTCTACAATGGGAACCTTCTGAATCCCGTGAGCCCAGTCAGCTGTGTTATCTAAGGGGCAGGGGGCTGTTCATTATAGAGCAGCTTTAAGTTCTTTAAGAGACTGATGTTCACATGATTGAGTCCTTCCTCCCTTCCTTCCCTTTGCCCCTTTTCGATTGATCGATTGATTCTTTCCATCATTAATTGAAATCTATCTTTAGGGAATCTCAGGAAAAAGGCCCATTAGGCAAGCACAAGGTAGTGTGAACTGTACAAAGAGAATGGTCAGAGTATATGAACTGAAATATGTTTCTAAATCAGTTTCTTTCAAGCATGTGTTGCGTATTGGAATAGCCCGGGGTCTTTATGGGTGTAGCCTCTGACCTCGCTCTCGGATTCCAGGATGGAGATCGGGAATCTGTCTTTCCACTCACCCTAGGAAGTCCTCGGTTCACACTTCGGGAAACCTTTTCAAAACAGCATCATCCACCATCTCTCCTCCCTTTATTGACTGAATGTCAGGAGGCTTTGTAATCACCTGAGTATTTCTGGGGACTATTTAATGTTTACCTTTAACTCTCTCCTTTCCGGACTTAGGTACTTGTTGTTCAACACCAAGTATGTTCAACACCAAACATTTCTAATCTTTGTTTCCCCAAGAGCACCCAACGTCAAGCCAGAACTTCAAGGGCGGAAGGGTTTTCGGGCTTTGGTGTCACTGCTCTCCAGGATTGCTTGAAGGGTCTGGGCTGTTCCAAGGGGCAGGTTCCGGTGTGCTGAAAGGTGTTGTCTGCGCTTGGTCTGCTTTTGCTCTGGAACTGGTTTGTCTGGATACAAGCTATGAGCTTTGCCTGCATGAAGAAAATGGCTGCAGAGTGTAAAACAAGACTCTTTGAACTTGACCAAGACTTTGGGCGAGAGCTGGCTGAAGTAAACAAATGCGTGAGGAACACATGCTTCGGGCCATCCCAGTGGGCCTGGGGATGCCTTCCCTCTTCTTTGTCCCTGACGCCTGGCAGTTACTCTCAGGCATGTCCAGAACCTTAAGTTCTTTGCTTCCATTAACAAGCCAAATAGTAGGGTGACCATTTAATCTATGTTCAGCCGGACGCCATTGAGAGCATAGAGGATGCTGTCGGTTACACTGGACAAAAATGTACACGAGACTATATGGGACACCCAACCAAATGCCCACTTCGAGGAGGAACTCGAGCCTGTCAGCGCAAACCGAGGTAAACCCTGTGATTTCAGCCAGTTCATTCACAGAAGTCTGTCTGATCTGTCCTTGCCAGCCTGTGACAATGAGGTCCACCTGCCAGCTATAGAAACTTGGCAGACCCACTGGCCTTTGCGGACTTGTCTTCTTTTCCGTCAAAGGAGCTGAGTCCTCACCCCAGGACGGTTCTGAGGCTCAGCACTGACTAAGGAGACACTAAGAGACTGTGTTCCAGTCTCTTTTCTTATTTTCTGTTCTCTCCCCATTTCATTCAGCACCCATGCCTCATTCTACACCAACTTGTGAATGGTGGCACCTATGGTTATTTTTACTCATTTTAAAACTTCTTTCTTTTTAATGTTTATTTATTTTTGAGAGAGAGAGAGAGAGAGAGAGAGAGAGCATGCATGAGCATGTGCCAGTGGGGCAGGGGCAGAGAGAGAGGGAGACAGAGGATCCCAAGCAGGCTTTGCACTGTTAGCAGAAAGCCCAATGCGGGGCTTGAACTCATGACCCGTGAGATCATGACCTGAGCTGAAGTTGGATGCTTAACCGACTGAGCCACCCAAGCACCCCTCAAAACTCCTTTCAATGTACAAACAAACTCGGTAACAAATCAAAGACTATTTAACTGTGGGCATATTGTTTCTTTAGTGTTTCATATCCTTTTGTCTTCATGTCACTTTCAAGCACATTGTACGTCCCTTTCCTGGAGGCTGGGAGCCTTCCATCTAGCGTTAACACCTTGCGTAGCTGGGGGATGCTGTAGAAGTGAGTTCTAGCAACTGAATTGAGCTCATTAAGTTCCGGCAATAGTCATGAGGCTAAAAGTAGTTCTTTCTTAATGGTACTAGGAGCCGGGGATGCCCTCAGTTTAGAGTGACGAGAATTTTTCCGAGTTTCATTCTGCTGCCATCTGAGACAGCACCTGCTATGAAAGGGAGGGTAAAATGCCGCAAATGTTACCAGAAAGAGGGTGAGTCAGAGGAAACCCTGCAGGGGTTTCCCGAGCTCTGGAGACAGAGAGCCCATCAGCCCTAGAACATGGAGGGAAGAGGTTTTAGATGTGTTTGCTTGCTGATGAGTTGATAAGATTCAGCGTTTATTTAGGACCAGCCTTTAAAACAGGCGTGGGCATCACGGGGATAAAAGGCATTGCGTGTCAACTATATTTCAATAAAATAAGATAAATAAAAATAATTTAAAAAAAACAACCCAGGAGAGGGTAAGCTGGTCTGTGAGCAGAATCTAGCCTGATGTCTGTTTTCGTAGGGTCCTGAAGCTAAGCATAGTGTTTCCATTTTCAAATGACTGGTGGGGGGCTGGGGGGGTGGTGGTGGGGATGAAGAGAAGAATGACATTTCACAACATGTGAAAAGTATATGAAATTCAAATTTCAGTATCCACAAATAAAGTTTTATTGGAACACGGCCATGCCCATTTGCCCACGTATGGTCTACGGCTGCTTTCTGCCATAACAGCCCAGCAGTTCCTCTCTCTCTCTCTCTCTCTCTCTCTCTCTCTCTCTCTCTCTCTCAAAAATAAATGCCCACCGTTTGGTGCGTTATAAATTGTAGTGATGCAGTTGTAACTCAGCAGCATTTGGGGTTCCTCCCCTGCTGCCATACGAGGACACTTCATTTTATTTTTTATTACCGGCTATTCCAAAGGCTTCAAATTACAGGGCGCGGGAGAGTAGGAGAGTGAATCTGAGGCAATGGGTTCCAACTCATTAGGGGATGTGGGTGATTTCGCTGACCTTGTAGACCAAAGAACTCCACAATTTACCTTGCTTGTTTTCATTTTTAAATTCATGCTTACAGGGGGTTGGAGATTGAGATGGGGTAGAATTTGGCTATTTAACTGCACTAGACTCACCTAATGGTTGTTTTCAAATAGCTATTTCGTGTTCAAAAAGAGCTGTTCCAGCGATTTTTCTTGGAATCCATTTTTGTTAATGGAAAATGCTATCTCTTGTTATGCAACTTACTATATGTCTATATAATATGCATAACTTTATATATATGTATGTACATATATTTTTTATTTGTAGTTATATAACAAGGATACATAATATCCTTGATTTTGCCCCTTGGCCCACAAAGCCTGAAGTATATACTCCTTGGCCCTTTCCAGAAAAAATCTGCCTCCCATAGCTTTAAAAGTTCCTGTCGATCCCTAGAAAAGTTCAGAGTCCTAGCATTCACCGGCGTGTGGCTAAGCCCAGCTGTGCTCCAGTCTGATCTTACCCGATTTCCCATGTGCACCCGGGGCTGCAGCCCCTGCATGCTGACCCCCTCCCCTTTCACTTCCTGCCATTGTAGGGGCTGCTTCCTGGGTGCCCGGTGTCCTCAACCAAGATGACTGTAACGTCAGGGAGGGCACCCGACCCTGACCTCGCAGTCATCTGGGTTTATGTTTCCATGAGAGTAACAATAGCAGCTTATACCTGTTGAGCACTTACTGTATGCCAGGGACTGTTCCAGCTACCTTGCTTATAGCATCTAATTTAATCTTCTAGCCCACTGAGGTATATACTATTACCGTTTCCCTCTTACAGGTCACAAAACCAAGGTTCAGAGAAGGTAAGCAACCTGTCAAGGTTGCACAGGTAGAAAGTGGCAAACCCGGGCTTTGAGCTCAGATGGCTTCGTTCCACACCCATGCGCTGACTGCTTTGCCACAGGGCCTCTTCGGAAACATGCCTGGGTCCTGCATGGAGGCCACCTTCATGACCCGAATGGGGGGTCACAGACAATGGGCCACAGTTGGGTGGGGCCAACCAATGAAATGCCTTCAGGTCTCTGGGATTCAGTTTCTGCTCCTGGTTGTCCTGGGCAGCCGTGCTGGCTCAGGGGGTCTGCTCTGCAGTTCCCAAATATACACCCGCTGTCCACACTTGGATGGAGGGCTGGGGGGTACTGGAAACCCACCTGCCTCGATTTTCCGATTACTTTATTTTTTAGAACAGTATTAACTTTTAGAAAATTTGAGAACACAGTACAGAAATGCGCCTATAGTCTATATCCTTTCCCCTATTATTAACATCTTACGTTAGCATGGTAAATTTTTACAAATAACGAACGAAAATCGATAGGTTTTTCTTAACTAAAGTCCCCTTAGATTTCCTTAGCTTTTACCTCATGTCCCTTTTCTGTTCCCCAGGCCCACCCAGGATACCACGCTGAAGTTTCTCGTCCTGTCGTCTCAGGCTCCTCTTGGCTGTGGCGGTTTCTCAGATTTCCCTTGTTTTGATGACCTTGACAGTTTTGAGGAGGACGGGTTAAGTATTTTGTAGAAAGTCCCTCAACTGGAATTTGTCTGAGGTTTTTCTCACAATTAGACCGGGGTTATGGGTTTGGGGGAGGAAGACCCCCAAGGTGATGTGTGATTCTCATCCCATCATATCACGGGTAGTTGCTATCACATGATTTATGCTGACGTTGACCTTGATCACCTGGCTGTGGTGTGTGTTTCAGGTTTCTCCACTGTAAATGCTACTCATTTTGGGCCTGCTTTTTTGACCATAGGTCTAGAGGCGTGTTCTCCAGTTGGCTTTCTCAGCAATAAAGCTGAGAATTTGACCTCCACTGATCTATCTGTTATGTGTTATTTCTCGATTGATTCCATACCCGAGAAGGGAAAAAAATAAATGAATGTCAAGTGTTAAATCCCTAAGACCTCAATAGTATCGATGTGGCAAAATACTGTTCATCTTTTAAGGTTTACCAGGCATCACCTCCTCTTTGAAGCCTTCCCTGATCTCGCCAGGTGGAGTCAACGTGTCCTAGTTGTTCCCACAACCTCCACCTACATCTCTCATGGGACTTCTCACTTGTCATGATTCATTCTCCCTGCTCTTTCCTCCACAGGATTATTAGCCTCTCAAGGTCACTGGCCACGTGTATTAATCTCTATGTCCTTGCAACCTGATTTAGAGTCTGGAATGTAGAAGATACTTAGTAAATGTTTGCAGAATGAAGAACCATTCACTCCAAATCAATGAAGGTGACTTCTCCAGGATGGAGACTCAGTGGGACTCCTTTTGGCTGGAGTAAAGCAGCCCTGACGACCAGCTCCATTCTCTTTACAGTTCCGTGGGAAGGAGGCAGGGCTGCGTAGGTGGTGCGGGTGAAATAATACTTAAGTCCAGGACCCATGTGCAATTAAGACTGAGAACTCCATCAATATTTACAGCTGTTACTGAATGAGCAGCAGGAGGAAGGTAGTCCTCCCTGGCCACTAGGGCTCCTATTTGTTCAGCCTTTGGAAAGAAGTCTCAAAAAAGGAGTGTAGTCTTAGAAACTGGTAAGTCATAATCATAAAACTCGCTATCATTGTTGAGTAAATATGATAGGCACCATGCTAGATGCTTCATACTTATATTTAATTCTTACAATTCTGCAAGGTAGATCATTGCCTGGGCCTTACCCAAAGGTCGCAAGACTAGAGACCCAGAGAGGGAAAGCCACTTACTCAAGGTCACAAAGCTCTGAAAGCCTGGACCTCAGTGGGTCTAATTCAAAGTTCATCCAATTTCCACGGATTCCCATCTTAACTTTTTGCTTCATTTTCTGCTTCTGTAATTAGCTGAGTCTAAGAAACTGATGTGAGAAAGGACACAGTATTGGCCAACAGAACACAGCAGATGGACCAAGGTTCTGTTCTGTTTTCAAAAATAAGTCTCCATTTTTGTCAGCTGGCCCTAAAGAATGCTGACTCTAAACTATTTCTGTACATTTTACCTGGTCTTTACTGATATGACTTACTGGGCTTTCTTAATTTTCATATGCGCATTTTCCTACATTTTAACATCCTTTAAAATTAGAAAGTCTCTGCCAGTCGCATTCATCCTGGATTGAAATCAAGTTCCTTAAGAGTGGATGTGCAGATAGTTCTATTTACAATTGTCTCAGTTGGGGGAGGTCCTACCTGCTTGGGTTCAAATTCTCAAGGGACTATTTTATCCCCACCTTCACCCAGTGCAAATTGTGAGTCTTCTGCTGTTCCTTTTTGTATTGTAGATTTATTTTCATTTCCCCCTACACTGAAGGCATAGCCTTTGGTAGACCAGCTTTATTTGGAGACTATCCCAATACTGGCCAATTTTTTCTTTCTTATTGTTACATAAAACAAAAATGTGTCTTATACAGTCAATGGTATTTTATTTTATTTTATTTTATTTTATTTTATTTTATTTATTTTTAGAGATAGCATGAAGTGGGAGAGAGGAGTAGAGGGAGAGAGAGAGAGAGAGAGAGAGAGAGAGAGAGAGAGAGAGAGATCTTAAGCAGGCTCCATGCTTACTGTGGAGCCTGACATGGGGCTCAGTCCCATGACCCTGGTATCATGACCTGAGCCGAAATCAAGAGTCAGATGCTCAACTGACTGAGTCACCCAGGCATTCCATAGTCAATGCTATTTTAGACCCAATAAAATACAGTTTTTTATTGAGGTCTGATGTTAGTTTCAAGCAGTGTGGTAACCAGTCTTCCTGATGCCCCTCCCTGTCCCCTGTGATTCTTGCCTCCTGATATTCACACCCTTCTAAGTCCCCTTCCACATTGAAGAAGGCTGGCCACCAATAGGACATTATGGAAATTACATAGCGTGACTTCCAGTGTTGGGTCACAAAAGCCCTTGCTGCTTCTGTCTTGTTTTCTTTTGGATCACCCATTTTGGAAGAAGCCAGCTGCCTTGTTGTGAGGACAGGCAGCCCCATGGAGAGATCAATGCAAGAAGTTAGGACCTTCTGCCAACAACCAGGACTAACAGCCAGGCATATGAGTGACAAACTTGAAAGCGGTTCCTCCAGCCCCAGTCAAACCTTCAGATGACTGCAGCCCTGGCCGCCATCTTGCAGCCCTGGCTGCAACCTTGTGTGAGACCCTGAGTCAGAGCCACCCAGTCAAGTCACTTCCAGAATTGTGATTCACAGAAACTGTGAGACTGTAAATGTGTATTGTTTTAAGTCACCGCATTTTGGTGTGATTTACTATATAGCGATGACCACTAATACAAAAGCTAGAAAAATATGTTTAAAAAAAAATTTTTTTTAATGTTTATTTTATTTTTGAGACAGAGAAAGACAGAGTGCAAGTGGGGGAGGAGCAGAGAGAGGGGGAGACACAGAATCTGAAGCAGGCTCCAGGCTCTGAGCCATCAACGCAGAGCCCAATGCCGGGCTCAAACTCACGAACCGTGAAATCATGACCTGAGCCAAAGTCGGACGCTCAACCGACTGAGCCACCCAGGCACCCCTAGAAAAATGTATGTTGAAACAAAAAGTTTTACTCGTTTTTTCAAAAGCAGTTTTTAGTTTCTTGTTTTCTAATGATCCCTTTCTACATTAATGAAGAAATTTCTTTTTTTTTTCCAATATATGAAATTTATTGTCAAATTGGTTTCCATACAACACCCAGTGCTCATCCCAAAAGGTGCCCTCCTCAATACCCATCACCCACCCTCCCTTCCCTCCTACCCCCCATCAACCCTCAGTTTGTTCTCAGTTTTTAACAGTCTCTTATGCTTTGGCTCTCTCCCACTCTAACCTCTTTTTTTTTTTTTTTTCTTCCCCTCCCCCATGGGTTTCTGTTAAGTTTCTCAGGATCCACATAAGAGTGAAACCATATGGTATCTGTCTTTCTCTGTATGGCTTATTTCATTTAGCATCACACTTTCCAGTTCCATCCACGTTGCTACAAAAGGCCATATTTCATTCTTTCTCATTGCCACGTAGTATTCCATTGTGTATATAAACCACAATTTCTTTATCCATTCATCAGTGGATGGACATTTCAGCTCTTTCCATAATTTGGCTATTGTTGAGAGTGCTGCTATAAACATTGGGGTACAAGTGCCCCTATGCATCAGTACTCCTGTATCCCTTGGGTAAATTCCTAGCAGTGCTATTGCTGGGTCATAAGGTAGGTCTATTTTTAATTTTCTGAGGAACCTCCACACTGCTTTCCAGAGCGGCTGCACCAATTTGCATTCCCACCAACAGTGCAAGAGGGTTCCCGTTTCTCCACATCCTCTCCAGCATCTATAGTCTCCTGATTTGTTCATTTTGGCCACTCTGACTGGCATGAGGTGATATCTGAGAGTGGTTTTGATTTGTATTTCCCTGATAAGAAGCGACGAACATCTTTTCATGTGCCTGTTGGCCATCCGGATGTCTTCTTTACAGAAGTGTCTATTCATGTTTTCTGCCTATTTCTTCACTGGGTTATTTGTTTTTCGGGTGTGGAGTTTGGTGAGCAATGAAGAAATTTCTATTATTTTCAGGAAAATTGAGATGTAAAGAAATTATGAATATTGCTATGCCTAATGTAAAGGCAAAGACAAGTGACATCATACTTTATGCATGCTTCAAATGCTATAGTTTTATTGAGAGGTTTTTCTACTAATGATATAAATAGTAATAAAATATGTATTCCTTTTTTTTGAATGGGGAAAGTATTGGTTGAATTATTTTTAATCCAGAAGTAATACATCGCTTGAAAAGATGTCCTTTATTCTAAAATGTCTTAATTTAGGGACATCAGATAAAGAGCTATGTTAGGTTATTCAAAAGTATTACACTTGATCTTAGCCAAAAGGCTGAGAAGCGATATGTTATTCAAAAGTCTTAAAGAGAACTTGCTAACCCCTGGTTGCTAGTCAAAGTTATGTATTTGGGTAATCTGTGGCTCTGCCTTTGGGTTTGCTGAAACTTGCATTTTGATGAATATTTAATGAATACACCCTTTGGAAAGACTCTTGTTTTTGGATACAGCCTTTGGAAAAAGCCAGCTTGTGCTGCCTTGTACTCTATACATTTACTAAATCCATTGAAACAGACTAATATTATTTTCCTCTTTGGTATTTAAATTGATTGTTTTAACTTGCATTTTGGTTTTCACCTACATGATTACTGTCAATTATCATACAAATACAGTAGTTCCTAAACTTTGTTGCTCATCAGAATTACCTGTGGAGTTTATTTTAAAATACAAAAAAAAAAAAAAGGTTTTTTTTAAAATACACTGGACCTCATGCCTGATTTCCTAAATTAGGATCTCCACAAGTGAGACGTGGCAACTTATTTTTTTCAGTTAGCAAACTCTCCGGTTGATTCTTTGAGATTAATTCCAACATACAGTACATTCAAACCTGCTGGATTCACTGCCTGCCCATGCACCTCTGTCTTCGACTTCAGCATCCAAATCGGTAGGGAAGAGAAGGTGCAGAAGAGTATTTGCTAGAAGAAATCTTGGAGATCATCTGGTCCACACTCTCTCATTTTGCCGATTTCCTCATTTTCCTCAGGCTTGTACTCCGTGAGAGAAATGCAGTGATTTGCTTTCTTGGGAGTTTTAACGATTCTATTAGTATTAAGAAAACACAGTTGGAATTTTAAAAGTTAGTAAAAACAAATACAGCAACACAGATTGTTACATATCTCCTTTCTGGGGGAGGGGCGCCATTTATCTTTTGGACAGCAAAGCTGTCTGAAGGCTTCTCATCTTGCAAGTGATTCCATGATGGTTTTCTTGAGGAGACTTTTCTAGTGATGAATATAAGTAGGAATGAACATACTTAATTTTTAGATTGGGTAAAAAATAGGTTAGAATATTTTTAATCCAGAAGGCAATATGATACGTGACTGTGTGTAAGAGGCTTAGGAAAAAACACAAACTTTTTCTGCATTACAAGTAGCAAGATTTCTGGGTTAGGTTCTTAAAGCCTGAGAGAGAGGAAGCAATTGGTAGGAACTTAAAGGAGAAGTCCACAGGATCCCTGTGAATGTCAGCAAGGAGGAGCCCTAAATGGAAGGAATACCCATGAGAAACTCTCTCTGGCCGAGGTGGTTTGGGAAATCCAGGACTGTAGTGTCTAATGCTCAATTTTATGTCATGTGAACTGTGCTCTAATTCTCCCTCCATTGTCCCAAACTTCACTAAATTTTGTTGTACACATACTAGTCTTATGTTGATGGTGCTTTGGGGAACGAAGAAGAAGGAGAGCGTAGGGTGAAGTGACGTTGCCTGAAGATGAAGGATTCAGTGGAAAAAGTAGAGGAGAAAGAGAGACAGAGAGAGAGAGAGAGAGAGAGAACACCAAGAGGAATGCAACCCCTCTGAGACTACCAGGAGACATGGAACACTGGGATTCATAATGATTGTAGGATGGGCTTGAGCTATTTTTCTTGGATGTTAAAGGAAAGGGTGACCCTTGCACACAGAAGACTTGGGAACTGGTAGCTCAAGCAGACACGTAGATTGCATCATAAGTTTTCTATCAAATGCAAGAGTTTATATCCTACCACACATATTCCTGCCATATAGAAACCTTGGGCCTGATGGACATTCCTCCCGGAGTCTGAGGCTGCCCTCCATCTCATATATATCCAGCTGTTCTTTAGACACTGTTTCAGGGCTCCCCAAAGAATAAAGCCACAAGTACTCCATCACAGGGAAGACAGGTTTACAATAGCTGGGGCCAAATGCTTAATTTAACCCCCAGGAAAGGGCTAGAGTTGTCAAGGGAGAACCGAGGGACCTCCCTACCTCCAGCTTTTCCCAGCTTTTGTATTCTGTGATTCTTAGGAAGAGAGGGGCCAAACCCTGGTTTTGTGCAGTGATGAATAAAATGGCCTGGCTGGGTGTCAGCTGGCCTGCCAAACCTGGCAGCTGGCGAGGAAGGAACAGAGAACTTCCAAGGAATTGGCTCAATTTGCATGTGTAATGTGTTCATATATGCTGTCTGCATATAGATTGTATAATATCCATGACATGCAGAGAATGGCTTTGAGTTCCTGGGAAAGAAAGAAGCTCAGAAATAGACACTTCTAGGGTAGCACAAATAAGGATAGAGATTCTGGTCTCACACATGGAGTGATCTCAGCTGCCAGAGGACATTTTGAGAGCCAGGGAGGCACACACGAGGACAAAGGAAGTTATTCCCACAGTCAGGGCCCCAACCTGAAGCTCAGAGAGGGAGGGCGTTGCCCGGCAACAGCAGAGTCTTCTTGTCTTTCCAGTCACCCCTGTCGAGAGCGTGATAAGATGTCTCCTTTTTTTCTTTCTTCCCTGGACTTGCATTGTTCACTTTATTTCATCTGATTTCATCAGAAATTGTTGGGAATCCAATGTGATTTGCTTGAGACTTCATAGGAATGCTGGTGGGATCATTCCTCATGGGGTAACTGAGCCTTGAGGAGCTAAATCCCACGTCACTGAAGCTTTCAGTTACACTTACAGGTTTGCCAATTCCTACCGTGGGCAAAATGTGATGACAAAAGCTCACAGGTAGGAGAAGGGAGGTAACATGGTCCTGAAAGCCTGGAGAAACAGCAGATAATTGATCTACTAATTTATATGATTATTCTTACTGAACGCAGGCCATCCTGACATTTT
This sequence comes from Panthera pardus, assembly GCF_024362965.1. Lineage (NCBI taxonomy): Eukaryota > Metazoa > Chordata > Mammalia > Carnivora > Felidae > Panthera > Panthera pardus. Next base: position 16,714,453 of record NW_026526732.1, on the reverse strand, counting down.
AGAGAATCAGGCATTGGCATCCAGCCCTAGATTCACCCCTGACTCTTCACAGTCACTTTGCCCCTGTATCCTTGTACTCTCAGCCTCTAGAGGAGGTGAATTCCCACCTGCCCCTGGTGTGCTGCTGTTTTGAGATTTGGTGCAAGAGTGAAAGAAAATTCACTGTGTTAGAAAAGCTCTTGAAGGGGCATCTGGGTGGCTCAGTCAGTTAAGTGTCCAACTCCTGACTTTGGCTCCAGGCTCACAAACTGTGAGATCCAGCCCTGAGTTGGACTCTGCACTGACAGCACGGAGCCTGCTTGGGATTCTCTCTCTCTGACTCTCTCTGTGTGTGTCTCTCTCAAAAGAAATAAATAAACATTAAAAAAAAAAAAAAAAAGAAGCTCTTGAGGACCAGACTATCGCCTAAAAAAAGATCTCTACCTTTATAGGCACCCACGTTATTTTTCACATATTAGGTCCTCAAAAGATATTCATTTTGTTGAGTAGAAAAAAAGAACTTATAGGAGCACCTGGGTGGCTCAGTTGGGTGAGCATCCGACTCTTGATTTCAGCTCAGGTCATGATCCCAGGGTCATGGGATCGGGCCCTGCATTGGGCTCCAGCCCTACACTGGGCTCCCAACTGAACATGGACACTGCTTGAGATTCTCTCTCTCTCTCTCTCTCTCTCTCTCTGTACCTTCTCTCTCTGCCTTCTCTCCTACTTGTGCTCACATACTCTGTCTCTAAAATAAAATAAAATTAAAATAAAAAAGAGAAGCACCTATATTTCTGTAGCACTGCTTGGTATCTGCCTTTCCAATTATACGGTGCCAATTTGCTGGGATACTAAAGGCAAGGTCGACCCCTCAGAAGAAAGCTTTGGAATATAATAGTTGGCTTGGGATATATTATTTGGATTACGTTATAAAACAACTTCTATGAAATGGAAGAGTTGAGATTACAGCATGTGCATTTGTGTAGGTCAAGGGGCCTGGATATGCACGCACCCATTCTATGCACCCATTCTTACCAGGTGGAATACTGGAGCACTGAAGGGTCAAATGAGATCCAATACCCCCGGTTGCCTCAAGGGTTATGGAAAAGAGAGCTCATTGTGCTTTCCTAAGACTATTTTGTGGGGAAGAGATGTTCTTCATTTCCTTGAAGCTTTCATATTTGGGACTGGGGGGAACGGCAGAACTTTCCTGGGGGAGGAGCAATGCTGCTGACTGCTGGGCATTTGCAGCCTAGATGGAAGCAAATAAAGGGCAGGAGGACCTGGAGGAAGCATCTGACTTGGAATTGAGTGAGCAAGTAGGCTTGGATGGGAGAAACCCTACACCGTTGGTGGGAGGCATTTGCATTAAGCCTTCTAGTTTGTATTCCTAGTAGTGTGACCCAGCAACTTTTAAAAAATGTCTCTTTTTTTCTTGTTTTCAATTAGAATTTTTTTCTCTCGCAAGGTCCAAACCATTTATCCTCTACCTGTACCTCTGGTTTCTGAGTCTTATGAGATCTGCCCTAAATGAGCCTAGAGTAGAAGCAAAGATGCCATTTTCCTCCGTTCAGAGTGGACCAGACTCATTCTAGGACCCACACATGCCAGCATGCCCAGGCAGGGTCAGAGGTTAGCCCGGGCCAGTTGAGCCAGATCTGCATCTTTTATCATTCTGATGAGAACAGAGGATTTCTCTGGTTTGTTGTTGTTCCTGTTTTTCTTTTAAGATGGTGGTGGTTGTCAGTTTTGCATGTTTGGAAATGGCTTTTCTAAGATTTTTTTCTGGTCATTCTATGTCTTGAGCTACGAGAAGACTTATGTAACGGTGACTTATGTAAAGCACACTTCTCTGGTATTTTCTCCAAAAGACTGACAGCACCAAGTCTAAATTTATGAAAGCTAAAGCTTACAAAGAATTAACTCATCTCTTTATAAAAAAACTAAAAATTGATCCTTTAAAATTACCACAGAACATTCTGGTGCTTTCCCAGAGAAAAAGAAAGTAACTATGAGGAAGGCCACTGTTTCGTTCCGTAATCAACTATGAGAATGGTCGTATCATTTCTAAATGTGTCGGGGGTGTAGCAGGTGCACGATCAAGCAGGGAAGTGAGACAATACACATTTAGAGGTGAGACTCTGGGAAGACGGCTGAATCTCAAATAAAGACTAAAATCGTAATATTATTATTTCTGTAATGTGTTCTATTTTATTTTTTCCAGGTTTACTGAGGAATAATTGACAAATAAAATTGGACTGTATTTAAAGGGTATAACATGATGATTTGATACACGTCTGCATTGTGAAACGATCCCCCCCATTGAATTCATTAACACATCCATCACCCAACATATTCATTTACCTGTTTGTTTTTTTTTTTAATTTAATTTTTTTGATAAGAACACTTATGTTCTACTTTCTTAGGAGATTTCAATTATACAATGCAGCATGATTAATTATAGTCACCATGTTAAACCTTTGGTCCTCCGATTTTACTCATCTTATTAATGCAAGTTTGTACCTTTTACCAAGTTTTTCTTACTTCCCCCATCCTCTGGTCCCTTGCAACCACTTTTCTAGGAGTTCCACTTTTTTCATCTTTTTTTAAAACCTGATTCCACATGTAAGCGATGCCGTGCAGTATTTGTCTTTGGCTAATTTTACTTAGCATAATGTATTCTAGGTTGATTCGTGTTGTGGCAACTTGCAGGATTTCCTTCTTTTTAAAGACTGAATAACATCACATTGTGTGTGTGTGTGTGTGTGTGTGTGTGTGTATCACATTTTCTTTATCCACTCATCTGTCAATTAAATTGTTTTGATACCTTGGCTTGGGAAAAACCCTGTGATGCACATGGTGGTACCAATACCTCTTTGAGACAATGATTTAATTTCCTTCGGATATTTACCCCAAAGTGGGATTGCTGAATCATACGGTAGATCTATTTTTAATTTCTTGAGGAACTTCCATACTGTTTCTTGCAGTGGCTGTACCAGTTTGCATTCCCATCAATAGTATAAAAGCATCCCCTTTTCTCCACATCCCCACCATTTGTTACGTATCTTTTGACAATAAACACGCTAACAGGTATAAGGTGATATCTGATTGTGATTTTTGATTTGCACTTCCTCGATGGCTAGTGATTTTTGTGTATCTTTTCCTGTACCTGTTGGCCTTTTGTTTATATTCCTTGGAAAAATGTCTGTCAAGATCCTTTGCCAATTTTCCAATTGGGCTATTTGGTTTTTTGCTATTAAGTTGTATGAGTTTGTTGTATGTTTTGGATATTAACCCCTTATCAGATATGTGGTTTACAAATATTTTTTCTCATTTCATAGCTTGACATTTTTTTTTTTTTTTTTCAACGTATTTTTATTTATTTTTGGGACAGAGAGAGACAGAGCATGAACAGGGGAGGGGCAGAGAGAGAGGGAGACACAGAATCAGAAACAGGCTCCAGGCTCCGAGCCATCAGCCCAGAGCCTGACGCGGGGCTCGAACTCACGGACCGCGAGATCGTGACCTGGCTGAAGTCGGACGCTTAACCGACTGCGCCACCCAGGCGCCCCAACTTGACATTTAATTTTGTTGATGGTTTTCATTGCTGTGCAGACTTTTTAATTTGATATAGTCCCACTTGCTTATTTTTGCTTTTTTTTTTGCTCTTTGTTTTTGGTGTCAGATTCAAGAAACCATTGCCAAGACCAATGTCAGCTAGGTTACCCCTCGTTTTGTTCTAGTTTTCTTCTAGTAATTTTATTGTTTCAAACTTTAAATTCAACTTTTAGTCCACTTTGAGTTGACTCTTTATATGGTGTGAGTCCATTTTCATTCTTTTGCATGTGGATATCTAGTTTTCGCAATACTATTTATTGAGGAGACTATCTTTTCCCTACTATTTATTCTTGGTTCCTTTGTTAAAAATTAATTGACCATGTATGCATGGGTTTCTTTCTGGACTCTGTTGCATTGATTTTTGTGTTTGTTTTTATGCCAAGGCCATACCTGTGTTAATTACTATAGCTTTGTAATATAGTTTGAAATCAGGAGGTTTGATGCCTCTATCTCTGTTCTTCTTTTTCAATTGCCTTGACTATTTGGAGTCTTTTGAGGTTCCTTATGAATTTCAGGGTTATTTTTTTCTACTTTGTGGAAAATGCCACTGGGATTTTGAAAGGTATGTATTGAATCTTTAGATCATTTTGGTTAGTATGGACATTTTAATAATATTAAAGCCTTAGCTGTTAGAATACATGGAATCCTGTTTCCAAAAGTGCAAAATTTAGATCTAGGGCTGCGTTTCCTAAACTGTGACCGAAACACCCAGGAGTGGCTTAAAACTCCGGGCACCACAAGGTGTTTTAAAATTTTGAGGGAAACCAGTGATATCTGTCAGACACCGAGAGAATGACTAGGTCAACGAGGTTCACGTGTTCAGCGTTAGATTATGCTTTATTTCTATTGAAGACAGCATATTTTTGCAAGGCGAGTCTTGTGTGAAAACTAGTGTGAAACAGGGAATGACAGTGGTGGTCTCTGCCCTGATTCCAAGATTTCAGAAGTTGTGCTGTGTCCAATAGGCACACATATCCAGTGATAAGCTTGCGGGGTTATTTAAGAATAAAACAAATATATTATTTTTTCTTTCCATGTGTGTATTATTTTCCCAAAGACTACTAAAATATTAAGACTTAGGTATTTATTAAGGTTTTTGTACCTAACAATAAATGAAACTTTTAGGTATTTCTTTTAGCCAAGAGATGCTGTGAAAAAGTTACTAAGACACTAAAGGTTTCACAAACCAAGAAAGTTTTGGAAACTGGACTAGGGTGCCCCTAAAGATGTAGCCATCCTGATGAACACCGCCTGAAACAGCAAGGGACTCTTCCTATATGATTTTTCCAACCCTGATCTCTTCTGATCCGGCTAAAGCAGAAAGATCTTCAAGTTCAAAGTCGGAAGGGTTAGGTTTAATTTTGTTGCTCCTTTCTAGCTGGGTGACCTTGTGAAAATCACTCATCTTTTTTAAAATTTGTTGCCTCATGCATGAATGAGGATATAATGTCTACTTTACAGGACTGCTCATGAAAATCAAATATGTGTAAAATTACATTGTGAAGAGATGTTACTGTTCTTGTGACTGATAATATTACCAGCTTGGAAGGGTTCCGGTGTTTCCCCTCACTTTTTGCTCTGTGCCTATTTTTTCTTGAAGAATTTTTCTTCTCGGTCACAGGTTAGAATATCTACATCCATCTAAGTCCCATCAGGGAAAGATGGCACCCTCAACAGGCTAACCGGGCCAAGTTTAAAGAAGGGATTATCTGCCTGGGTCCCTGCAGGGTTATGGGAACCCACAGGGAAGGAGGAAGGGGTAGCAGCATGGCAAGCTTTTACCCCGGGGCTGGCTTCATAGAGGTGTGGCCAGTGCAATCTCTCAGGGGCCTGTGGTCAGAAGTTCCCCACATTAGGTTTAATACTCTGCTCTCACATTCTTGAAAAAAAATTTTTTTAAGTTTATTTATCTATTTGGAAAGGGGGGGGACAAAGAGAGAGAGGGAGAGAGAGGGAATCAATCCCAAGCAAGACGAGGCTCAAACTCACAAACCGTGAGATCGTGACCTGAGCCGAAACCAAGAGTCAGGCTCTCAACCAACTGAGCCACCCAGGCTGCCCACATTCTTGAAATTTTTAATAATTTCTATTTAAAGTAAAAAATGGTGTATATTCAAAAGTCCACTATTTGCTTTTTAGTACATTCACTTTTTTATGTAACCATCATCACCAACCGTCTCCAGCTTTCCAAACTGAAACTCTTAAACCCTAACTTCTCACTTGCCTCTTAGACCCTAACTTCTCACTTGACCTTCCTTCCGCCCTTGGTAACCACCATTCTACTTCCTGTCTCTGAATTTGACTACTCTAGGTACCTCACGTGGGTGGAATCATGCAATTGTTTGTCCTTGTGTGTTTGGTTTATTTCACTCAACATAATGTCTTCAAGGCTCATCCAGGTTGAACCATGTCTCAGAATATCATTCCTTTTTAAGACTAATAATATTCCATTGTACATATATACTACATGTTTTGAATCCATTCACCCATTGATGGATTAATTTTTAAACAATGGGCTCTGCATGTTCATTTTGACTAGGCCTCATAATGACATAGCTCTTCTATTTGAATCTCCTCTGGGGCTTGAGGGACACAAAGAGGAAGTGGTGTCATTGGAACCTGGTGAGAGCCTCAACCATGGGAGGGGCTATTGAACAGGGTCTGTGGTCTAGGATTCCACTTTGGTCAAAGCTGTGGCTTCTATGGAGGAGGGGGGATAAATGCCCCATTGCTTTCTTCTCTTCCCTCTGAACCCTGCCAGGACCTCCCACTGGGGAACCACACCAGGTCTGTAGATTTTCTAGATTCAGTCTTCCTAGCTCAGAAGTGAAAAGTAGGTAGTAGATTTAGAGAATAAATGGAGACTGACTGCACATTCGGAATGTGAAGAATAAAATGCTCTGCCTTTCAGTGGAGCCTGCATGGTGCCTCATGAGTGCAATCTTCCTTGCCTCTCCCACTGTAAACATCCCCCCCCACCCCATGCAAGTTCTAGTTTTCCCATCAAGCTTACGTAACTTCTCCTAAGTGCTTGTATAACCTATCTGATCTGATCCCGAAGATTTTATTAATCATAAATGAAGCATTAATTTACTATAATAAACAACGAGTCATATTTATTCATGTTGTAGTGTAAGTAGATTTATTCATTAAGGACATACTTGAGGACCATCCGAGATGTGACAATGAGAAACACAATGTCTGCTGGGGTAGCTTGTCTGTCGCTGAGTGGTGCTGGCTTGTTGATGCCTCTCTGCGTTGGTTCCTACCCAAATGGGTGCAGGCATAGTCATGTGACTTGTTTGACCAATGGGACAATAGCAAATACGACACAAGAAGAAGGTGAAAAAGTATGTGGACATTAGGTCCTGCCTTGTCTTGCTGCTGGCAACTTCTCCCACCATGTGAACAAGGCTGGGTCCGTCTGGAGGATGGGTGGTCCCAACGACCCCAACCATCCCAGCTGAGGGCCCAGAAAAGGAGAGGCCATTAGAGACAATCCAGCGCAGCCAAGTCAGCCTAGACTAGAAAACCTGCCTCATCGAACTTCAGGACTAGTTTCCAGATGTGATGAGGACGGAGATGTGTGTGCCACCAATGTCACAGAGCACAGCGACTGCTCTATGAGTGCAGGAGCCAGGCACACGCATGCAGTGCAGGGCCAGGGAGGTGGCCCTCAGGCAACAGGCAGGGACAGGCAGGGGTGGTCTGTGGGAGCTGGGACTTGAGCGTGTGGCCTCTGGCAAAGTAGACCAGCAGGTGGAGTGGCCGTGGGGGAGCCTGGGTGTGAGGCCACGCTGGGCGGGGCACGGACCGCGGGGATCATCGTCACACTGCTGAGGGTGGAAGGTACGTACGTGCATGGCCAGGGGTCTCCTGAAACCAGACTCTCTCAGCCTCCGGGCTTCCCACGGCCAGCAAATATAGACAGGAACATGCAAACGTGTGTATAGGAAACTGTGTTTGTCAACCGATTGCTTTCTGAAATGTTTGCTTCTGCTTTTTAAGTTTTTATGACTTTCCCATTTCTCACCTTTTGTTGACTCACACTTTTGGTGTGAGGGCAGATCTATTTGTTTCTTTCAATTATTTATTTATTTTGAGAGAGAGAGGGAGAGGGAGAGAACCCCAAGCAGGCTCTGCACCGACGGTGCAGAGCCTGATACGGGGCTCAAACCCACGAACCGTGAGATCATGACCTGAGCCAAAACCAAGAGTACAGTACTCAACTGACTGAGCCACCCAGGTGCCCCAGGACAGATCTATTTATAGACAACACCTTTGCGACTAACTACGTCATTTGTATTGACAGCCCCACTGTCCTCCTGGGCCCTGCCAGGGATTTAAAAGGGGTTGACATTAGAGTTCACTTTATGTTGCCAGTTTATTAAGCCTCTCCCCCAACCCCTCACTCTCTGTTTTTTGGAGCTCTTCAGAAGCAATGGAAAACACGGGCTGCAGGGGAATGTCTCTTTCTCCAGCTTCTCTTGATCCCAGTGACAAGAAAGAGGCCACACAGCACTCCCTGTGCTTCTTGGAGCAGAGCCCTGGGCCCAGTGGCCACTGGGGACGGGATAACAGTGATGGAACAGGACCTTCAGCTGTCATACCCAGAATGTCAAGCAGCATGCCCGGAGGAACAGTCTTCACTCACACCAAATATCATTTCTGCTGGTCTTTCTCGACCCCTTCTGTCATCATTCAACACAATTCACACTTTATTGTTGTGTGAAAGAAAACAATTATTTTTTCTCACAGAGATTCTGAAGACAGTAATATCTGAGAGTTCCCCTGACACGCTGTGAGAAGCCACATTCCGATAGGACTGTGCTTTTCTTTGTTAAATCCCAATTTTGTTTGTCAGTTAAATCCAAATTTCCTGCGCACTGGGCAGCAGACAGGGAGTCTGAGGAGAAATTTCTGCGATCCTTGGAGGGATGGGGAAGGGCTAGATCATGGCTGCCTGAGACCAAATTTTCATATCAACCGCAAATGCCTGGGCCAGAAATTTCTAACAGATGACAACAGAGCTCTAGCACTTTTGGAGCGAAACTGCATTTGTCAGGGGCTCTGCTAGGTTGTCGGACAACTGCTAGAGAATGGAGCCTCACGGAATGAAAGTAGTGACAGAGTGTTCACTCTACCCTTCCCACCATACCTTGCCGTCTCCCACAGTGCTCTCTGAGTGTCTGGCCTTCTCCCTCAAAGAAATCCTTCACACTCTGTTGAGGGAGTCAGTCTCCTCAGGAATATCGTTAGGCGCCACGCAAGAGCCACACTCTAGACTTTGGACTCCAAGTCTCTTAAAACTTTGGCTCGTGTATCCGTTAGTCTGTCACCATCTAACAAATCATCCAAAAACGCTGTGGCTCAACACAACATCTATCTCACAAAATTTCCGTGGGTCAGGAATCTAAGAGCGATCAGCTGGGTGGTTCTGGCTCAGGGTCAAGATGTTGCAGTCAAGATGTTGGCCGCGGCTGGCAAGATCTGACTTCCGGGTGGCTGCCTCCTGTTAGTGAGAGGCAGCACGCACGGGGCTTGGATACTGAGGGAAAGCCTTCTAAGCTGACGCGTCCTTTTGTAGCTGTCGTCAAGGGCCAGCCTAGGGCTCGGCATGGTAGATCTGAGCAAAGAGGAGAGTCGGCTGGTGAGTTGGCCCGAGGAGTGCGCAGGGGACGATACAGTCCCCAGAGCAAAGACGAGATGACTTCGGTTGAGACAGTTCTGAAGAGCAGAGCTGCTGCCTTCCTGGGTCCAGAGAGCTCTCGTTTATGAGGATGAACACCCGCCCGGGCAAGAGGTTTGGCAATTTGACAGAGAGGATGTCAAGTGAGATGAAAGGCCTTTAGCAACCGAAAGCTTGAGAGTGACCTACTTCTCTACCACTCACAGCTGATTATGGGACAGAGCGAGGAAGAACGGTACGTGAGGCCTGCCAGAAAGAGGGTTGAGGGAAAACTACTTATGGGCAAAAGATACGGATTAAGTGGTCGCTTTTCTTTTTCTAAGAACCCCGGCATCGTTTTCATGTACCGGACATGTAGCTGTGTGCTCCGGGGGAACATTCCAGGCAAGAACCAGTATGAAATGGTAGAGTTATTCCTGTATGGAGATTGAGGAGGATCCTCTTCCAACAACACCAGCTGATAAGAAACCAAGGTGCTAGGAGGTAAACTGATATCCCCAAGGCCTCTGAGTTATGAGAGGCAAGTCTGCGACTGGACATCCTACTAGGCAACCCGTAGGCTGGTGCTCTTTGTGGTATACACCGGAGAGATTCAGGCAAGGTTCTATATGACGACGAGCTGCCTTGTCCCAACATACCCCACGAACATGCAGAGCTCACCCGTTCAGAGCTGTTACCCAGCCAGAAGCTTCCTTCCATCCGCAGACCTGAGGGCAAGGAGTAGGCAATGGATTGTTTGGGCTACTAGTGGATTTCCCCTGCACATGCCCTGTGACCCCCCCAAGCCTTACTCCTATCGTGACACGGGATACAGCAGAGGCCTGCTAACACTGAACCCCCCTTCTGGAGGAATAAATGATTTGTGCAGAAAGGCTTTGGCTCAGGGCACCCAGCGGGCTTGGTGCAGCCGTCCTGGATTCTTGGAAACTAGGCTTCCCGTGACGTCTAGGGTCAGAGAGCCTGCGCACATTCTTCTGTTCCCTGTGGGCAATCTCAGCTCACCCGAACAGAGTGAACCCTTAGCTGCCAGTAGAACCCATATTTTCACTTCGCCAGGTCTCAGAAGCCTTCACATGGGCGAGGCGTGGACTCCAGGCTGTTCGCTGGTGAGGCCGAGTTGACGGCCATTGCCAACCCATTAGCGTCAGCTTTTCAGAATCTCAGGGAGACGTGTTCATGTCAAATCAGCCCTGACAGTAAATCCTACGAATTAGTGACTTGCTTGTTTGAAGGCTGAGCTGGGGGAACAGAGGCCATACAGAACCAAGCACTTACAAAATGAATCATTCACAAGCAGCCGTGGGCTTTCTGTGTTGCTCCTGTGTCAGGGCTCCGGATAGTTCCACAAGGAGGCCAAGAAGACAGTACACGCAAGCTCCAGGCTCCATGGGCCCTTCGGGTGTATCTGCAGGGTGCTAATGGCCTTAGATATTCGTATTTGCCCTTCGATCCTGGCCACGATTCCCCTCTCATCGTCCAGCTAACAGCCCATACAAGACAGTTATTGAGATCATAGTTAAATGGGTGGTCCCGATTTAACCTTCCACCCCCACCCCACCCCCATCTCTACAGGAGGAGAACTATGTGCATCTGTTGCCACCTTGGGCCAACAATCCATCTCAGCTGATGCGCTGGGGGCCGCTCCTGGGCAGCGGGAGACCCGCTGGCATACGCCAGGGGCTCCGGCAGCTCTGGGGACAAAGATCAAAGCCAGCTGCAACAGGTTTATTGCAAGCAAGCGAGACCCCAGGGAAAGTCAGCAGGAATCAAGCAGTTAGGAAGTGTTGCAGACGGCAATTACTGGGTGACAGTTCTCTCTGATTCGACAGGCAGGGCTGTGCTAAATTTAGCATGTTGCTTTATTGGTGTTGGGCAATCACGTCCCAAGGAGGCAAGATGCTAAGCACAGTCTCCAGCAGCAAAGCCTTGGCTTCGGTGGTGGAAAACAATAGAGGGTGTGAAGCCTATTTGGCCCAGAGAACGAGCAGAGCTGGGGGCTGTTAGGAAGCAGGTCTCCAAGCTGGGACTGAAGGTGGCAGGTCAGCTGGAGCCCCGCGGGGGCCAGCTTTCCCCTTCACTGCACCCCCCGTGTGATCTATTTCAACAACATGGCACATGAGGGGCTGGGCTATTTCTGAAAGGTTCCTATCACAATGGATTTTGGCTTAAAGAGTTAAAAATAGATTTCTCTTTCCAAAATTAGACAAAGCAGACTGAGTAAATAAATGTCAAAGAGCCCCCGAACAGGACACCCTATGGAAAGGGTCAGCAAACTACAGTCCACAGGCTGGCAGCCTGTTTTTATAAATAAAGCTGTATTGGAATCTAGCTGCACACATTCGTTGACGAATTATCTGTGGCTGCTTTGAGGCTGCAAGGAGGACCGGAACGGTTGTAATGGAGACAAAATGGCCTGCAAAGCCTGAAACATTTCCTATCTGGCCTCTTAAAGGGAGTTTTCCGATCCCTGCCCTAGAATAAGGGTCCGTGGGCCAGGTCTTTTCGATAGTTCCAAGGTCAAGTGGTACTTGTGCCGTCACCGCTGGAACGGCTACAGAGACCGACCTCCAGGGCCACGTCGAACGGCCGCTCAGAGTCAGATCCAGCCTGCACATATGCCTTCTCAGGACAGCACAGTCGCGTTTTACAAAAATCATCGACATTTTCAACCCAGGAGATTTCACTAAAGAGCGTCTGTTTTGGGGCGCCTGGGTGGCTCAGTTGGGTGAGCATCCGACTTCAGCTCAGGTCATGATCTCACATTCATGGGTTCCAGCCCCGCATCCGGCTCTGTGCTGACAGCTCGGAGCCTGGAGCCTGCTTCGGATTCTGTCTCCCTCTCTCTCTGTTCCTCCCCTGCTTATGCTCTCTCTCAAAAAAAAATTAAAAAAAAAAAGAATGTCTGTCTTTTTTTTTTTTTTTTTTTTTTTTTTTACTACTCTTGGAAAGTTGGGCAGTCTGGCCACCCCTGGATCCACATGCCTGCGTGGCAACCATGGGCAAAGGCCTGGCCACGGCAGACTTCTTTAGATGGGGTGTCTCCTGTTCTCCGTAGCCCCAGACCCCACTATTTCCTACTGTCTCCTTGACACTAATACAGTGTCAGCCACAATTTATCCTGACTTTTGCCTTATGGGTTCACACCCCTGGGGGCTTGATTATATATTACCTGCCGGTTAGCATGAGTTTACAACCCGAGAACTAAAATCAAGATTCTTTGCTCTGGGTGTGAATTCTCTCGGGTTACTTTAAAATACTGGTTGTGTCACGTTGATCGGAAGTTCTGTTTGACTATTACTTGCATTTAGCAAATTGCCTGGAAAAAAATAATAAAAGTAATACTTCATAGTAAAAAGATGGGGGACAATGGCTCTAAAACAGCTAAGGAAACAAAATGCGTTGTCTCATGGAATTAGACTCGTCTTTCCTTAACAACCATTAGCAACTAGTAAACTGTCAACCCCACAAGGACGAGGGGTCAGCCTGCCTCTGGCATTTTTTTCTTTTTTCTCAACAAGGTAAGTCCATCTATCTGATTTGCTAACATTTCCTCCCAGGGATTACTCAGTGCTGGATCCAGTGCTGGGTCCCCGTACTGCTGACGTAGAATCACCTGGAGTCTTGTTAAAGATGCACATTCCTAAGGTGCCTGGGTGGCTCAGTAGGTCAAGCGTCCTTGATTTCGGCTCAGGTCGTGATCTCGCAGTTGTGAGATCGAGCCTTGCATCAGGCTCTGGGATGAGTGGGGAACCTGCTTGGGATTCTCTCTCTCCCTCTCTCTCTGCCCTTCCCCTCTGCTCACGCTCTTTCTCTCTTTCCAAATAAATAATAAACATTAAAAAAAGGAAGATGCACCTTCCTAGATCCTCACCAGACGAACAGAATCAGAATCTGCTGTGATCATCATTAATGCACACAGAGGATTGTATCTAGGCTACCATTTTTGACGACTTCATTTGCCTTCCGAACTCCAAGGATGAAGGTGCATTTTACTTGTAACCAGAAGATCGAAGCCTTTCCCTGTCATCACTGGGGTGTGCTCATTTTGTATTCGGAGAAGGGAACAAATTATTGATTTTTAAAATGGCTTTAAAACTCGTAATTGTAACTCCCTTCCATCGGCTCGTTTGTACGGTTTAGCACAGAAGGGGGTTTAATTCCTTATTCAGAACCTGCTGAGGGTTTGAGGTGCGCCACTCCCAATTCTGGGGCTAACTGAAGAGATGTTAAAGTGATGTAGTCAGTTTCCACCAAAAGGCACTTGGGCACGTTTAAAATTTTTCTCATCACAGGAGCCAGCGCCCGAAGAAATGGAATCAGAAACATAGGTCTTTAGGTGGTGACATTGGCCCCAAGTAGGCAGGGGGCTGGTGGAAAAAACAAGCCAGCTCCATTCTCCAAGTTTGCCTATATGCCTAGCAGGACCCTTAGCATCCTTTTTTAAATGCAAAGTGGCATGGACCAGTGGAAAATATAACTCTCCCTCTAAAGGCTTGGCGATTTCTATATGAAATCTGTGAATAAAGTCACAGTTTTGGTTTCTTTTCAGGAAAGTATAGATCACTGGGGACTCACTCTGAGGGCATCGTCCAGGGTATCTACCAGTCCAGAATTGACCAATCTGTCTTTAGGCACATAAAGGGAGTTCAGAGAAAGCCTCTTCCTGCATTTGCTGTTTTTGAAGTGCCTACAGTTTAAAATAATCAATATGCTTGGGGTGCCTGGGTGGCTCAGTCGGTGAAGCGTCCGGCTTCGGCTCAGGTCATGATCTCACGGTCCGTGAGTTCGAGCCCCGCGTCGGGCTCTGTGCTGACAGCTCGGAGCCTGGAGCCTGTTTCAGATTCTGTGTCTCCCTCTCTCTCTGCCCCTCCCCCGTTCATGCTCTGTCTCTCTCTGTCTCAAAAATAAATAAACGTTAAAAAAAATTAAAATAGTCAATATGCCAAAGTGACATACTTGGGGTGGCATATTCAGCTACCTTCCACTTATTTTCCTAAATCCTAACTTGGACTTTTTTTTTCAATCTTTTTTTAAAAAATTGAGTCCCTCCATTGTTTTTCCTTGTCATTTTCACCCTATCCCCTGTCACGTGGAAAATATTATTCCTAGGATTTCTTTCCTCTTCCTCCTCCTCTTTGTAAGACTATATTCAAGGGGGAGCACTGGCAATCGATCATTTGTTCTATTAACTCCCTCCCTCCCCCCTTCCCCCCCAGCTGCTGCCCCTCCCACTTCCCATCCAAGAATTTGAGAGGATCCCCCTCCACCCCACCCCTTCCTTCACCCTTCCTGCTTTGATGTGTGCTGCCTCTTCCAAGATAAATTCTGGGACAGAGATCCTTTTGTGTTTGGGCTTGTGACTACAGACACCTCCACCTTAGTAACCTGGGCTATGGAGCTTTGAGACCATCTGACACTTCCTCCCCTGCTTTTTCAGGTATAAACATCTAATAGCACAGCCTGCTGCGTCGTGGGTTTGTGAAATGTGGAGATTGGCTCCCAGGACGGCGCTTTTCCACTATACATAATGTCTACAGCACCCTCCCCCCACCTGTGAATTAATAAAAAAGACGAGCTCAGATAAGGAGAAAAGCTTGATCTAGGGCTTCACAAATGAAGGGAATAATAGGAATTTTAAAATGACAAACCACTTTCTGAATTCACAAATACATTTTTTAAAAATTCTTATTGGATTAAAATTAAGGAAATCGTTGCAAAAATCAAGGTCTTTCTTCTGGTTCCAACTTTGACACAGAACTCTGACACCCAGTCAGGGATCACCCCCTCTGGCTTGAGGCTTTCTTCTCCGAGTATGAAATGACACCTAAGTGGTTCTAAGGACTGAATGTTCTAGTTGCCTATGCAAGCTTTTGACAAGGGAGTATTGTACCAGGAGACGCTTCCTCCTTGCCCCTGATGTGGAAGAACCCCTCCCTCGGAGTTGGAGTGAATCATTTCTTTGGCTTTGGTGTTTCCTTCTGTGGGGATGGCACCTATCACCTCATATGAGGGCCGTTTTCCTGCCAGTTTTCCCAACCAAACAACAATCAAGGTCCACTATTGTGCTGCAAGTCGGAGAAAATCCATATCAAGCAGGCTTAGATAATAAAGATAATTTATTGACTCGTGTAACTGAAAGGTCCGATTGTGGGTTTGGCCTGAGGTCTGGTTCCATTCGGGGTTCGCGTGATGTGAATTGGTCCTCACTTCTCTCCTTCCCTCTGCTCTGTTTCCATGATGTTGGTCCCATTCACAGGTGGTTCCAGTGGGAAGAAGATTTCTCCCCCAGGCCAGACCAACCCTACCGGATTGACTGTTTGGCTCAAGTGTCTATGCTCGAACCAATCCATGAGGCTGAGATGATGAGAAATAGTAATCAGCAGAGGCTACTCAGGCTTCCCTGCTTCCTGGGAGCTGGTGGTGGGGTCAGCTCCACCCACCTGCCTGGCTGGGGACAGTGAGGCAGTGACTTCTCAGATACCAGGATGACAGAAGAAGGGCAGGGGTGGGTGCCACGCTTCCCTTCACATGTAGTGGACACCTCCCCTGCAGCATTCACCACCGCTCGCTTTCTATACAGGGGTTCTCGTCTCCCCCCTTAGAAAGTGAACACCTCGACCCCAGATGATCTGTGTCTGCATTCCCAGGTTCCCGACACGCATGTGTTCAGTAGAGGTTTCTTGGGGTCAGTTTTTTTTCAGATGCCTCTACAGTGTTCACCTTCAGAAGGTGGCTCTTGGCTGTTCCCGGGGGCTTTGGATTCCATGTCCAAGTGGAATAGATGGAGGTCAGGGGCATTGAGATGGAGGAAGTGTGGGCCTGGGACTTTGGAGCATGTCTCCGCTGGCCATGTTGAAAGCATGGGAGGACTCCCTCCATTCACCGCTCAGGAACACCAGCGTGTTCCAGCATCATGGGAGCTAAATGACCCCCAAGTCTGGTTTTGATATGACATTTAGCACAAAAGGACATGGGTGGGTATAAAAATCAAGCACCAAGAGACAGCCTGACTTTCTACTCCCAGGAGTAAAATTGCCTCGACTGAGCCTCTAACAGAAAGAGACAGGTGAAAGACAGGAGTGGAAATTAACTCCCCCCCCCCCCACCCCATGCTTGAGGTGCAATCTGGCATTTTGCTGGAGGCAGCTACTTCACAAAGGTTTGTGGCAGTGGCTGTGAAAGAGAAATGAAATGTCAGGGTTTCCTCCCTGGAGGGGCCTGCATTAGGTCAGTGCAGAGGGCATCCCTCCCCACGCAGCATGAGGAAAATGTATTTTAAAGGGTATTTTGTCGATTTAGCAAACTATGGTGTGGGAACATAATGGAATATGGGATAGCTAATAAGATGCTGTGTGAAAATGTTGATTAATATGGATACTGTCTTTGGAAAAAAAAAAAAGTGAGTTAAAAAAAAGAAGCCTAGAACTCAAAATAGCATGAACACACTGATTATAGCTCCATAAAACATGTGTTCATTTTTAAATATCGAGAGAGGGTTTGGAGTAAAGTAAATAGAGTTTATGAGGTTGGAAGCCTTAGTTTGTAATTAGTTTTAAAGGATTTTTGCAGAACAGTCTTCTCTGGGTGAATGAGTAATGGATTTTCAGGAACTGAATTCTGCTCTTCCTAGGCTGGTTGGATACATGCAGTGGTTTTAGTGTAAAGTGTGGAGAAGGAAGGAAGGAAGGGAGGGAGGAAGGAAGGGAGGGAGGAAGGAAGGGAGGAAGGAAGGGAGGAAGGAAGGGAGGAAAGAAGGAAGGGAGAAGAGAGGGAGAGAAGGAGGGGCAGGAAGGAGAGAAGAAGAAAAAGGAAAAGACAGTTAAGGAAGCAAACAGTTTGGAAAACATTTTGCAAAATGTAAAGTACTAGGTAAATATTTGCTATTATTAGACACAATAAGTCATGATCTACTGCAAAATAGCACTGCTCTCAGAATGAGGTAAGGCCTCCTGCCTTTATCTGAGATGGTTTTAGGTTGCTATTCTTTTAAGCCTCTCTCATGGTTTTAAAAACCTCTCCTCCCTTGAGAGACTTCCTTCCGCTGCTCAGTTCTTTGGGGACCTCTCTCCCTGATACTTCTATGCTTCTATGATGAGTTGTAAACCAGATAACCACATCTGTTAAAACTGAATGTAAAGTAAGATTAAATAGACTCTGAGTGAGACGTTGAGAAGCTTCTCCTACTGGCAAAGTTATAAACTTTAGATCTTAAGTTTTTTGGGGGGAGAGGCATCATTTTGGCTAATAACTATTATTAATACTAAATACTATTTAGTAACTTAATAACACTAAAAATGTATTGACGGTTTGGGATTCCCTTCTGGGCCCCCAGATACGTTAGAGGTAGTGGAGGCTGTTGGATGAGTGATGGCCACACAAAAGAGACGTTACAGGCAGTGGAACTCTTGGACCTATTCTACACGTGGTTGAAATTGACCACCTAGAGCCACACAGTGTGTTGGAATTCAATCAAGTAAACCTTTTATTCAACAATTATATTTTTGTAAAAAGGATTTATGGTTGAGTACATCAAGATACATCTGACAAAGGTGAAGAAGTTGGCAACAGGAGCTGGTCTGCCATGAACATGGATTATTCTATTTGGGGTATATTATATTGAGATGATGACAAGGCATGGCTGTGGGATCATCCTCGGGACAATTGGAGATCTGGGAGCAGAACTTGGGTGACAGGGAGCAACTAGAAATAAAGGTTTAGGGATTAACTGCAAATAAATGGTAGATAGAAACGCATCTGAAAGATACATTGAGGGAATGCTATAGACGGAGAAGATCGGAGGACTGAGGGTTGAGCCCTGAGCAAATCCACACTTAGGGACCAGAAGATGAAAAGTGTAAAATGCCACCTCTGACCTCCAGGAGACTGGCATCTTGTCAGAGATACTAAACGTGTACCGCATGAAGGATTGGAGAGGAATTCATGGCTATAAAAACCACCACGTGATAACTTGGGCTCTCCAGACCCTAAGCGCTGTAGGCGGTCGGGCAAGGAGAGATGTCATAAGATGGAACTGATAGAGAAGACTTCTTGGGAAGGGAGACCAGCTCAGCCTGGAAAAGGTGGCTCTGGGAGCTCTGAGCCAGCTGCAGTATATCTGGGCAACTCTCTAGCCCAGAGTTGTGAACAGAGAAATGTGGGCGATCTGGTCAACCCAGGGGAAAAATGGCTCCCCTCACCGCCTCCCACAGATCCCCTTTTTCCCCATGCATGTTCAGAAACCTGCCTCTCATACTTGGCCCGGGCTACTTCTTCCTTTACTGGAAGGCCTTCCTCTTTTTCTCCTGCTGTCATAGTTTCTGGAAGCCTCAAAAGAGCACCCAGTTGACTTCCTTTCTCTGAACTCTAGTAACTTGCTTTTCTTTACCATGTGTTTGAAACTTTACATATATTTCTCTATATTTTTATTTCTTTATGTGCTCGGCCTGTTCCCCAATTACACTGTTTGTCACTTGCCTTAGAAGATTGCTATAAGGATCAGGGACAATGTACATAAGTTGTTAGCACAGAATAGGTGCTTAGTAAGATCTGGCTGTTACTATCCATGGGATTACGGATGCCCCTTGAGATCGGTGGCCATGTCTGGTGTCCTCTCCACATCTAGCTAAGGGCAGGCACATGGTGAATGAATGAGTGTTGATGGGAGAGCAGATTCTCCCCACTTTCAGTTGGCTTCTTTCATCACCTGAGCAATTCTGTTCAACAGGAAGGACTGTAAAAGCTCATTTCTGGGCAGTTTCAAAGATATTTGCCCATTTAATTTTTTTTTAAAGAAATGGCTGGAGAAAAGCCAACTCTCTTGACCTTTATTGATGAAGGGCAAGTTGCTTTTGTTAAATATAACATCTCAAAATCTTTCAAATGGACATTAATGCTGATGACAGACCTGATCTCAGCAGACAAATGGGGGAATTACGGGCTCAGGAAGAGAATGATCATACAGAGCTTTAAATCCCTGGCTGTTCCTGGCTCATGATCCATTAATGTGGGGGGTAATGCTGTTAGTTCCCTGTTCCAGCTGGGAACTTCACTTCACATTTCAGAGCACCTGCAGAACGAGAGGGAGGAGGAGGAGGAAGAGAAAGAGGAAAGGACAGTGATGTGGTTTTCTTTTTTTGAAGTGACATGTATGAGGCCCAGCCTAGATGATTTCCATGACATTTTTTTGAAAGAGCCATTTTTAGCAGTTGAAGTCATTTCAAGCCATATCAGCCCTATCGTCTCAGACATTGGCGCAGCAATAGAAGATAGGAAAGTGTTTGCGTCCCTGGAGAGCATTTAGGTTTCCTCTTAATGGCACTCATCGTGGTTTGGCTTGTAGCATTAGCTGGGGGAGGGTGGGAATGTGGCTATTGGAATTCCTGGGCCACTTCTCTTTTGTACACTGACCTTCAGACTTAGGCTAGTTTTAAAAATAGGTACCTCCAGGGGCGCCTGGGTGGCTCAGTCGGTTAAGCCTCCGGCTTTGGGTCCGGTCAAGATCTCCCGGTCCGTGAGTTCCAGCCCTGTGTCGGGCTCTGTGACAACAGCTCAGAGTCTGGAAACTGCTTTGGATTCTGTGTCTCCCTCTCTCTCTCTCCCTCTCCTGCTCACACTCTGTCTCTCTGTCTCAAAAAATAAAAAAAATAAATAAAACAAAAACATTAAAAAAAAAATAGGTACCTCCAGAACCAGGACAAATAATTCTGCTTATTTAATGCGTATGAATATTTCACATCCATAGAGTGAATCTAGAAAGCGTGGGGAAGGGAAGATGGTACAGGTCGGGTACATTCCCATGTAGTTCAAGCCCAAGCTGAAGCTACGAAACAGATGGTTTGTCTTCAGGGTCTGCCACTCCCTCGTGTCAGAGTGTCCTTCCCAGTGACACACGGGAGGCTTCCGCCGCACCAGCCTGGCCTGGGGCTCAGCATGCCAGCTGTCTGCAGCCTCCTTCCCGGAAGCAGCTCACCCACCATGTGTCCTTAGCTGTGCACCTGGCATCACAAGAACCCCCCCCTCCCCAGACCCCCCCTCCCACCAGTTGAGCCCGCCCCCCCCCAACTCCAGCCCCAGCCCCAGCCCCACCTGATGGGTCCCGCCCCCCTGAGACAACTGGATTTGGGGAGAAGGCCGGCCACGAAGGCGTGCAGCCCGGGCTAGCTGTCAGCTTGTGAGGGGCTTGGGGTCACAACCTTACTCGAGAGGAGCAAAAAGCTCAACCAGAGTCTCCCTGCTTCTGGAACTTGCATTGGAGAACCAGGTAGAAGTCGCTCGTTGGTGATGGGTCTTTGCTGAAAGCCTTGCAGACGCACACGGGGAGGGGCCGTGCGTGACCAGGGAGAGGACGGCAGGGAGGCCGAGAGGTAAGGGCCATGGGGCAGGTGGGAGCAGGACAGGAGTTTGACTCCTTGCGTGGCAGCCTGGGGTCTTCTCTCTTTTCACTGATAGTTCTCCCGTTTGCTATGAATGCTTTGGTTTTAGGAAAAGAAAATACAGGGACCTTGTAGGAAGAATAACACATTAAAGTCGTGCCGAGACTTGACAGATGTTTCGCTTAGAGCCAGGCATCTCCAGGCTGACCCCAAGGGACAAGAGCCAGGAACCCGGGGGCTAAAAACAGAAAGACTGGAGGGGCCTGGGAGGAGGCACACGGGGAAGGGACTGTCCTAGTCAGCTCCGGAGCCATAACAAAATACCACAGATTGGGAGACTGCCCCAACAGACCTTTATTTCTCAGTTCTGGAAGCTGGAAGCCTGCGATCAGGTGCATGGTTGAGTTTTGGTGAGGGTCCTCTTTTCGGCTTGCAGCCAGCTCCCCCCTCATGGGAGCAGGGGTGGGGGCGGGGGCCCTGTCCGGTGTCTCTTCTCTTAAGGACAGTGATCCTACTGGATTGGGGCCCCACCCTTATGACCTCATTTAACATCAACCACCTCCTTACAGGTCCATATCCAAATATAGCCACTCTTAGGGTTAGGGTTTCAACATATGAATTTGGGCAAAGCATTTGGTCCATAAAAGGGACCAAAGAGAAGAGCCTTGATCTCCAGCCAGTGGTGGACTCTGAGTTCATTTATGGTTGACTTGATGTCTGTCTGTTAATTCATTTATTCATTCAGCCATTCAGTGAGGATTATTGAGCAACATAGAACGCCCAGGCAATATCCCCAATTAATATTATTTCTACAATATTTTAATAATTAATATTAATATATTATATCAATAATTAGTATTATAGAAATAATATGTTTATATATTATTTATTGATATGTGGGATGATTGAATGCCTTATATTTAATAATTAATGTTAATATATTATATAAATAATTAGTATTATATAAATCATAATATGTGTATGTATTATATATTACTTATAAGATGTGTGGGATGATTTAATGCCTTATATTTAATAATTAATATTAATATATAAATAACTAGTATTATAGAAATAATATGTTTATATATTTATATATTATTTATAAGATATGTGGGATGATTGAATGCCTTATATTTAATAATTAATATTAATGTATTATATAAATAATTAGTATTATATAAATAATAGTACATTTATATATTTATATAATATATTATTTATAAGATATGTGGGATGATCTTAATGCCTTATATTTAATAATCAATATTAGTATATTATGTGAATAATAAGTATTATATAAATAATAATACGTATACATTATACGATATGTGGGATGGTCTTAACGCCTAGAAGAAAAGTAATGCATTGGTGGGGCTAGGGAGAGAGTGTGCGTGTTTATTATTTTAGATGGCATGTTGAGCAATGGTTATAAATAGAATCTCAGATTATTTCATAAGATAATCATAGGAAGTTGCTCCTGACTTGCTTTTTCTCCTTTCTTGCTTTAAAAATCAGGGCACTGGCTGCAGGGGATGCTAGTCTTTCAGACACCCCATCGCGAAGGGAAATTTAGCAGGAACAGGGAGTGTTCACCATTTTCAAGATAATGATCCATCATCATTGGACATTCAGAGGTACCTCCACGGCTCCGTCCTCACGGGTGATATGCCAAATCCGTCCCTTGTTGCCGAGCCCCGCTGTTGTTGGCCAGCTGTCCCCAGACCTCCCGGGCTTTACCTAAAGCACACACAACAGCTGATAGAGGCCCCCGCCCCAGGAGAGAAGTCTGGCTGGGCACACACATGGGGCCCCTGGAGGCTCTGTGCCCTGCCTGGCTCACGGCAGCCAGACTCAAGGTGTCTACAGTCAGTTTTGGGAAATCAAGCTATTGCTATGTCCAGGTTGGTTTTAGAATAAAACAGCTGAGAAGTATGTGACGCCCAAGCTTAGGTAAGTAAAGTATTTGAGTGTCACCGATGTTTGTTTAAAGAAAACGGCATGACTGTGATGACTCTTAATCTTTTTCAGTGCAAGCCGTCTCCTTTGACAAGAGTGTTGACCAGACTTGGATTCCGTTGGAGGACATTTGGGGATAATTCACTGGTGAGCACTCTGTAACTGCCTGGCAGGGCCGGGAGAACCGAAGAGCTGCCCCTCTGGGGAGACTCTAGCGTCATGACAGTCCTTTCCCCAAGTTCCTTAGACTCATGCAGCCAGAGACACGGCCCCCTAGGAACCTCACTTAACGCACGTTGGGCTGTCCGGACCAAAGTGGCCAGTCCGTCGTCTACCCCTGCTTCCGTGCACGCCAGTACTGATGCCTGGTGCTTGATGACTTGGTCCTTTCAGGGATCTCTGGGAATGCCCAGAATTCCTTTTTGCAAAATGACAAAGCCCTCCAGTCCTCCTAGCTAAATGTCTTCGCCACGGTCCTGTGTGCCAGGAGATGATGCGATGAGCTCTAAGTAGCAGGGACTACGTAGCAGTGACTGTGTCCGTGTCCACTGCTCTTGAGCTGTCATGGTGGGTCCACTCTGGACACAGCCCAAACCTGGGTAGGTAGTGCTTTAGACTGACTTGAGGCTGGAAAGGGGGAACTAGAAGCAAGCCTGGTGGAAAGGCCACACCTACAGTGTGATAAATGCAGTGTATCGATCAAATCAGACTCAAAATATAGCCTCCGGGGAGATGACCCTTGCCCATAGTTCAGGACAGGAAGGGAGGAACACGGTCTAATTATAGCAGCAGAGGAGGCAGAAGGCAGCAGCATGTCCTGGCAGTGAGCCAGGCACGCACTAAATGTACACCTACCGTATCCGTGAACCCCAGATACAGTTTCAGCCCCGTCAGCAGTGCCTCCCCGTGTCTCTCCGCTAATCCGGTGCAGACCGTGTAGAGCTTAAATTAAACGAAATACAAAAGCATCCCGGGGTCCATGGTGTTATTCTATTACCGAGCATACGTGGGCTGGGATCCTTTGCAAAGGTGCTGATTTTCTTGAACCAGGAGCCACACGGGGGCTCTTCCTGTAACGCAAGGTTGGCATAGATACGATATTAAAAGCGACTTACATTCTGAGAATTGGTGTGCAGAGAAAACACACAGCATTGCGCTACTTACCGTGCCTGAAGTCAGGAAAGACGTAAAGAGTCATCCAGCTTCAATATCGTTGCACGGAGTTTGAAAGGCAGAATTTCAGAGATCTTCTGTTCTGTCCATTTCTTTTGCAAGTTGGGCAAGGACGCTCCGAGGGAATGAAATGAATGAAATGTGCCCAGGGTCACACAATACAGGGCAAAACCTTGATTAGAGTCCAGAGTTTCTAACTTTGCTTCACTCCTGGACTGTCTAAAATCTACTCTCTTTTAAAAATTTTATCTCCAGTATTACTAGATAACACATTATGTCTAAGAGGCTTATTTAGGTTTGTTATTTTTAAGGGATAGCCACTTTGAACTTTTCTCCCCAGGATTTTTTTTCTTTCCCCAGAAAAAAATTTATAGAGGAATACCACCATCCACCAAGTTGCTGAAGCCACAGCCGTCTGAGTTATCCGCTCCCCTCCCCCGCTGCCCCATCCTTCGCTCCGTAACATCTCATCTGTTGAGAAGTCCTATTCTACTTTTAAAATACATTTGCAATCCTTCGTCTTCTTTCTGCCTCTGCCTTTCCAAGCCCCAGCAGTGGCTCTGGTCATATTTGTTGCAAAACCTCCCTTCCATGCATTCACCACCCTGGAACCAGAATGATGCTTTTAAACTTTTTCTTTTTGAAATAATTACAGATGCACATGAAACGACAAAAAAAAAATAATAATGTGCAAGGAGATCTGTACACCCATCACCCAGTTTCTGCCAATAATAACATCTCACACCATTATGTGTGTCTGCAGTCACACGTGTAGATGCATGTAACCACCGCCACAATGGGGATGATGATCTCTAAAACCTGTATGTCAGTCATGTCGTTTCCTTGCTGAAACCTTTCAGGGGCTTATCATCCTTCTAGAATACACTCAAACTTCCGCCCAAGCAACTTCTCGGCTTCCTCCCAGACCACCGAGCTCTGTTCCTGTTGCCTCCACGAGCCCCCCGGAGCTTTACAGCTGCGTCTGTTTCCATTTGATCGGCTTTGCTCCTGGCTCTTCCCTCAGCTGGCTCATCCTTCCTTAGGTGCCACTGTCCACATCGCCTTCTCTGACCACTTACTCTCCATAGTAGAACCCTGGCTTGGGCCCTGTTCCATACATTTGCTCCCTGGTTTCTTTATTCCTTGGGGACATAAATGCCACGAAGGCCAGGCATTTTGTCAACAGTTACCCCTTCAGAATGGACTCCCAGGCCTGGTACGCAGTAATCGTGTAGAATGATGTTGAGGGACAGATTTATGTCCTAATGTCCAGAATCTGCCAGGACAACTCCGGGTCCGAATTATTTGGTGGGAAGGAACTGTGTAGTTACGTATGTAGAGAAAAATCTCATCTTCTGAAAAGAATAATGGCCTTATACTCAATATAAATAATACTTCAAGAATACAAAGGTATAGACTTTTGTAATTTTTTTTGTAAAAGTCTATATCCAATACTTTTTGAGGCACTGAAAAGGGAAGTCGTATTTTCTGTTCTTGATCAAGTTGCTTTTTTGGTACATGTTTCAGGTGGTTCTGCTTCTTTTTCTGCATTGTATTTTGTGTCCTTAAGAAAAGTATCAAACCCGAGGTGCCTGGGTGGCTCAGTCGGTTAAGCATTTGACTTCAGCTCAGGTCATGATCTCGCGGTTCGTGAGTTCGAGCCCCGCGTCCGGCTCTGGGCTGACAGCTCAGAGCCTGGAGCCTACTTCGGATTCCGTGTACCCACCCCTCCCCCCCGTCTCCGCCCCACCCCTCCTTGTGTTCTGCCTCTCTGTCTTTCAAAAAATGAATAAACATTAAAAAAAAATTTTAAAAAGAAAAGTATCAAACGTTCTCTCCCTATATCTACTAAGAGTAAATATTCCAAATAGGATGATGTTGTATTGAATGCAAAAGTGTGGGCTTGTATTATAGTTAATGCTGCCTGGGAGTATTTGTCTCAGCGTCCTCAGCCACTGCCAAACAGGAGGACTTCATGACTGATGCCAGTTTTTAGGTTTAGTCCCAAACGCATGGGTATCGAGTGCTCCTGAATAAGGCAAACTCACTGAAGACACGGTGCCCACAGGCCAGCAACATGGTACGGATTTCACAGAGCCACCACGGAAGGCGATGGGGCCTCCACTGTTGGGACAGAGGGCGCGGTCTGTAGTCACGCCAGACTGAGGGACTCGGCTGAAATGACACGGGCCGTCGGAAGCACAGGCTCACGTGTGGGGTTTGCCGGTCACGTCTCCCGTGGAGGACACCACTGCTGTGTGGAAACTGCTCTGGACAAGACCAGGAGATAGAAGAAAGCCGCTTTCCGCTTCTGCACACGTTTGCCACCTTCTGTCTCACGAGGGTGGCTCACGCTGTCTCCAGCCTCGTCTCTGTCGGAGGCGTGCAGGTCCTGTGAACTTGCTCCGTATTCGTTTAGGCGATCTGGACTTCGGTGCTAATCCATGACCTCGTCAGATGCCTGTTAATTGGGACTGCTGTGGGTCACGCCTGGCGTGAGAGACACAAAAATAAAAGGTACCTAAGTTTGGGGCCTCTAGAAACTTCCAGGGCCAGCGAGGGAGCACAGATAAATGGACAGGCGATTGCAGCACAACAGGAAGGCCGGTGCTAGTTACGTGTAATTTGCAACCAGGCCCACAGATTTGGGTCCCGGGAAAGCCAGCTTGAGTAGGAGGGAGGGGAAGTGCTGTGACCTCTGAGGGAGGCATGTCTCCCTCCACGTTGTCCTTTGAACACAAATCAAAGCTGGCAGTTGAGACCTCCTGCTGAGGAGTAGAACCTCCATAAATTATGCCCGAGGGGCCAGCTTCCCCTCCTTTCCTGACCCTCCAGCAGCAGATGTGACCAGGAGGTCATGGGTGATTTCTTTGCCAAATCTGGGGGTTTCAGGTGCGCTGGCACCCCCTTGATAAAAGTGCAAGAAGATATGGCCGCAGGGGCAGGAACTGCCCGGGGCAGAGGGCGACGCCCCGGCAGGGGTCTGGAGGTCACCACCTCTCCGCTTGGCTGAGTTCCACCTGACTTCTCCCTGCAACAATGTCTGGGTTTTCAAGATCATTTCACGCTGCTGGTTCATCTCTGCACTTAAAAGTGTTTTCTTAATTGCACTTAAAAAATTAGTACAATAGGACCTATTGTACTGTTCCCCCTTTTCCCCTGAAAGGAGACTGCTGGGAAAAGGGTTTCATTTCCTTCCTGTCACAGCCACGGCTCTGTCCTCACCAAGGCTGTGATTCTGTGGGAGATAATCTGGGTCTGGAAATCTTTCTCTTTCTTTCTTTCTTTCTTTCTTTCTTTCTTTCTTGCTTGCTTGCTTTCTTGCTTTCTTGCTTGCTTTCTTGCTTTCTTTCTTGCTTTCTTTCTTGCTTTCTTGCTTTCTTTCTTCTTTCTTTTCATTTCAGACCGTTATGCGTTGCAAATCCTCCCAGGGGCTGCTCAGAACTCAGGTGTTTGTTTATTTTCCTTCCAGCTGTTCAGAAGGACGTGAAGTAGACGGTGCTGGGGGAGAACTGGGAATGTGGAGGTGGCAGAATAGGGTTCTGGGACTGCACCTGTCCCAGTGCCTTGGCATCGTTTCCTGACTTCCCTAAGTTCAGTTTCCTCCCCCGTACAATGGGGCCGTTTGACCACAGCCACCGCGGCACTTAGCCCAGAGTCCCGCTTAAAAGATGTCAGTGACAATGATCGCGGATCTCAGATGTGGGCCAAGCATGAAGCAGAGACACAGAGTCACTGGAGTTAGCATATGTGATGTTTTCTACGATCACCTCGGGACCGAAGGGCAGAAGCAATCACAGAGCCGTGGAGCTGGTGGGCCCCCAGGGGGCAGCCCCCCAAGCTTCTGTCACAGTGGAGCTTGGGGCTCTGGGTTCTGCTCATGCTCTGCCGTGGGGTCCCGCGGTCTCGGGTGTGCGTCCCCTTGAATCATCTCCAAACCTTGGCTGCCCCCTCCCGCATCCCCCCCCCCCCCGCCACTGAGTCTCTGACCAGGGGCTGCTGACAGGTGGCAGCTGTGTGTGGGGTGCAGGACTTTGCTGAATGACTTCAGAGACGCTGCCACAGGGACTGACAGCGCAGGAGTGAGCCCGGCTCCTCTGCGTCGTGGGTCCCTTCACATGGGGCCCCTTTCAAGCAGCCATGGGGACTTTCTGGACGCAAATAGGGTGCAAGGCAGCCTGGCGATGTTCCCAGCGGTGTGTGAGTCCTGTCCCTGTGGTGGTGCCATCTACACCGTAGGACCAGGGAACTCTGAACAAAGGGAGCCAGGGGTGAACTGGAGACAAACTCAGGGGCTGCTGAGAGGGCAGAACAGAACGAGAGGAGAGCCCAGGGCAGCGGGGGGGAGAGGTGAAGACACCCCGGAGCCCCCCAGCCTCACTGACCCCACCCATGATGACTGTTCTGTGATGATGGCCAAACGCAGACTTTCCCATGAAGCCCTGCCTTTGTTCATCGGCCTTTCTCGGAGGCTGCAGAGAATGGAAACACCTTGCCACGTCCAGCCCCTGTTTTAAGGACAGCTTCATCGCTCAGTCATTTCTTACACATTTTATGTGTCCAGGGGAGCAGAAACCTGCAGCCAGCCCCCTGTTTTCTTTCTCTGGCCCCCGTGTGCCGCAGCCTGGGGCATCCAGGACAGCGGGGCACGCCGGCTACTCAGTGGGAGAGCAGAGCCGGGAGCCGTTTTCAAACTCCTTCCGACCCAAAATGCAGTGCCCTTTCTCCATCGGCACATTGAGGTTCTAACCAACCAGGAACTTTTCCCTGAATAATAATGATAAAAAGAAAACTCATTTCTTGCCCTCACAGAGCCGATGACTTGATGGGAGACAGTGATGATAATGTCAGATGATGACAAAAGCCATGAAAAAATAAAATAAAGCAGAGAAAGGGGCAGAGAGGCCCAAAATGTTTGAGGTTGCAGTTTTAAACAGAGTGCTCAGGCAGGGCCTCACTGAACAGGTGCCAGTCGAGCAGGGACCTGAGTGAGGTTAGCAAGTGAGTCTGTAGCAATCTGTGGTAGGGAGAGGTAAACTTACAAACGGAGAACTGTAAGTGCAAAGGCCCTAAGGTGGGAGGCCTGACATATTCACGGAAGCACCAAGCAGAATGAGTATGGGGAGAAGACGAGAGGTGGAGTTTAGGGGGTGAAGGCAGCTGAAATAATGTGGGGCCTATAGGATTTGGGCTTTAGCTCTGAGTGAGATGGGGAACCATCCAAAAGTTGAGACAGTGTCGTGATCTGACTTATGTTTTATTATTTTAAAAAAAATTTTAATGTTTATTGATTTTTCAGAGAGAGAAAGAGAGAGAGACAGAGACAGAGCACAAGCAGGGGAGGGGCAGAGAGAGAGGGAGACACAGAATCCGAAGCAGGCTCCAGGCTCTGAGCTGTCAGCACAGCTGGCTCCGCCCAGAGAACCTGGAGTTCAGACAGACACTGAGAGTGGCCAGTGTGTGAAGGTAGGTAAGCTGTTGGATACATGAACACCCGTCCCCAGTTTGAAATGTGACTGGCAGATCATGGCAGAAAGAAAATGCTGGGGTAGGGATTCACGAGCCTGAGAATTGGGTGCGGCTTCTCCCCATCGGGTATTTCTCTTTCTGTTTTTCAATTCTTACCCATTTTGGTATTCCTGCTGTCCGTCTCCACAGTGTCTTAGAATATCTGCCTCTTGTCCCAGGAGGACTTGGGGTGAAGCAGATTCAAAGAATCAGCACAAATGAGATTATCGCCCTTCTTTGCACAGACGAAGTATAATAACCTCAGCCTATATTTCCGTGTGGTAGTCCAACAGGAAACCAAAAAACGGTCGCTGAGGTTTCCTCCGGCTCATTTCAGCCTCCCACGTACGGAAGTCAGGTGTCCCCTGAGGGTCCTCCCTTGGAAGCTCGCATCAGGATTTGAACTTACGGCAGCTGAACTGGCGAGTGGCCGCCGGCAGCTGAAGGGAAGAGAGGTCCAGTGGTCACTGGAGAAAAGCTGGAACAAGAGCCTTGGTTCACACCCTAGACGTGCGGCTCACTTGTAACATGACCTCCGTGACGGTTTAGTGTTTGTTCCCATGAAATGGGGATTACATTTCAGTCGAACCTCCTTATTCAGGGACTCTTGTGTTGTGAGTCTGCCTCTTTCTAAGATGTATCTGAACCCCCCAAATCATTGCTCATGGCACTTTCACGATCATGGGAGGGTTTATGCAGAGTAGGGAAATTTTTGAGTTGTCTGATGCACACGTTCCTAAATGACGACCGACGAGGCAACACCCTGCTTTTTTGTTCCTGCTCCCATACTGCGAACAAGTGTCCTTTTTGCCGGGTTTATTTAGTGTTACATTAAAAAAAAAAAAATTGTGCATTTTGATGTTGCTGTTTAAAACAGCCCCAAGCTGGGGCGCCTGGGTGGCACAGTTGGTGAAGCGTCTCATTCTCGATCTCCACTCAGGTCGTGATCTCACAGTTCATGAGTTCGAGCCCCGTGTCGGGTTCTTACTGCTGGCATGGAGCCTGCTTAGGATTCTGTCTCTCTTCTCTCGGCCCCTCCCCTTCTGGTGCTCTCTGCCCTCCCCCCCAAAATAAATAAATAAACTTAAGAAAATTAAAAATAAATAAATAAATAACAAACAGCCTCAAGCCTAGTACTGAGGCTGTGTACTACTCCAAAGTGATGTGCCTTATGGGAAAAATGCTTGTCTTTAGATGAGTTGCATCCAAGCGTGCGTTAGAGTGCTGTTGGCCAAGAGCTCGGCTAGTAAATCAACAGTACGTATTAAATGAGGTGCCTTTAAGCACAAGCATGCGTGTAGCCGGTTTATGTGATGATCAGCTGATGAAAATGATGTGACCGGGGGCTCGCGGGAACCTAGTTTAGGTTTGGGATTTGCCAGTTCGGTGTTTGTAGCGACTTCATAGAACTTAACTACCACCAGGAACCAGAATCAATCGTACGTGCTCCGCCCAACTCAAAGGACTGTCGTACGAATCGAAGGAGACGCTAAATGTAAAACCGCTTTCTACGCTATAAACACCAAACAGCGAGAGGTGGTTGCCCTCGCTTGGCAGTTACAGTATACCACGTTTTTGGACGTCCGTTCATGATCTCAGTCTCCCTCACCTCCCTACGATGCAACGTGTCTTGTGCTTTTGGTTCATGTACCTAATATACGGAAATAGAGCCGGCAGAAATGAGGTGGCCGTTGAGCAGTGAGGTAGCAAGCGTCATTGTCCGAGCCCAAATAAAACGATGGATGTCCATGCCTCTTAAACTTCTGGGACACCTGAGCGTGGCCCTCAGCTTCCTGAGACATCCGTCTAATCCGGGAGGGTTAGAAATGTATGGCAAGACGGCGAACAGGAAGCTTTCCGTGTCTGTGTCCTGATTTCCCCTCTCTGAGCTTTGACCGTGGGGAAGACATTTCGGACGAACGCAGGAGTGTGTGGAGGTCGGGTGATGCCGCCCTCTCCCCGGGGAAGGGCTGGCTTGCGGGGTCCGTGACTTGCTTCTATACCAGGCGGAGGGAGGCCAAAGTAGCCAAGTGTATTCGGGTGGATGGGGCTCTGAGGAAGGGCTTTCCCCAGCTTCCTTGAGTTTCTTAAGCGGCCCAGGCAGGACCCAAAAGTAGTTGTGAGTCACTTGTAGGTCCTGCCAGAGGAAGGTTCTACACCTGAAGGCAAGGAGGCCGGTGTTAGGGTTGGGGGGTGGCCATGAACTGGACCAAGTGGGAAACTTGCCAGGTTTACTGTATTGTGATGCGGGGTGAGGCCTAGTACTCCAGGGGCACGCCTGTGACAGACCTCATCCCTGAGGACTCCCTGGCCAGATGCACCCAAGGCGAAGAGAGAGGCAGGGGAGGGAAGGCTAGGAGACTAGCATTTGTATCTAGGAGAGGCTGAACACTGTGCCCAAAAGGCCTGTCTCAGGGCCTCTCACAAGGTGATGTGCAGGAAAGTTGTCTAGGATCTTATAAAATGCAGATTCTGATTCAGGAGGCCTTGGGTGGGGGTCTGAGACTCGAACAAGCTCCCAGCTGAGGCCGGTGTCACTGGGCTTGGACCACGCTCTGAGTAGCAAGGCTCTGTGTCAAAGATCAGATTATCCTTGAACCGAGCTGGAGTTTTAGCGGTTTCTGCTTTGTCTGCTTAAGTAGCGGTGGGACCGCGGGAGGAGAGCAAGAGTCTCAGACTAAATACAAGAAACGCTTTTCTTCTGCACGTCTGCACTGCCTCACTCCAGTCATCCCAGAAAGGCAGGGGCCCGAGAGAAGGACCCAGGAGGAAAGGTAGGCAGGTCAGACACGATCAGGTCAGGATTTGATGGCTACGACACGATTCCTCCCGATGATGAAGGCCTCGACTCCGCAAGCATCTAGCGAGCCCCTTCCAGGGCAGGCAAAGTCCTTGAAGTGCCCTCAATACCACTGGGAACAGAAGGACGACAAGAGATGGTCCTGCCCCGGGAGTTTCCTGTTTAGTGGGGAGTATAGGTACCCAAATAATCACACTTTCAAGGCTTATGTTTTATTTTGTGGAAAACCTTGGGATATGAAGTGGCATTGTCTTAATAGCATCCAATACGATCATGTAGGGTCAACTGTCTTAGCAGGAAGTTCCACAATGGAAAAATAAAAAGTTCATCTCAACATTACGGGGGAACTTTTATCACGGCCTCCATTTGGGATTGATTGTAGTGCTCACCCCACCTAGTGGCTATTTACCTGAACTGCAGGTCGGTTTCCTGTGCCTCTGGAAATCTACACGTCGCATGAAATGGTAGTAAATGTCTCAGAGGAGGAGTTCTTCACTGTCGAATGAAAAATCTTGACCACTTTGGAACCCTGGGAACTTATCACTGGTATCGCGCCTGAAGCCCTTTTTGAATTTGTGAAAAGTTCTACCTTTTGGGCTTGGGAGGTTTTCGTGGGTTGATTTCTAAAGAGGAGAGGAGGATCTTTTAAAAACTAGTTTTCAATAATTTGGGGCGCACCAGAATAATCAGAGAGAGAGAGAGAGAGCAAGAGAGACAGACAGGCAGAGTGCAGACGGGCAGAACCTACTAAACTCCAAACAGCAAAAAGTAAGTATTTCTGAAAGTGATAAATCTGAAATGGCCCCAAAAGTAAAATGTATTTGTCCAATATGCATGACAG
This sequence comes from Panthera pardus, assembly GCF_024362965.1. Classification (NCBI taxonomy): domain Eukaryota; kingdom Metazoa; phylum Chordata; class Mammalia; order Carnivora; family Felidae; genus Panthera; species Panthera pardus. The sequence goes on along the minus strand of NW_026526732.1, from coordinate 16,681,514 downwards.
ACAAGTATATGGATACCCTATTTTTAACCACTGTGTCTTACTGTATTTCTCACGCTCGAGATATATTTAGTAAAGCACGTTTTGTTTCCGTGCTGGGCACTGTATGGTGAATTAAGCAGACTGTGGACTCCGAAGGTTCAAACTAGCAATACCATTATGAAAAGCGACCACCATTCCAGGAGGGGGCTAGCGAGGGGGGAGGGCAGAAGAAGAAACCCCAGCAGTCTGTTTTCAGGAGGTCAGACGCCAGTTGGAGCCAAGAGGTGAGGAATGGGGACCCTTCAGCCTTCCCTTTTCTCTCCGGTAATTTGCATCGAGCCACCTCCCCATTATATGATGTAGACATTTGACGTTTCCTACGCAAACAACAGCTTCGAACCTCATCTTCCGACCAGATTGCTGCCCCTAATTCTCTCCTCTATAAATTTTGGGGCCATCATATCTAAGATCCAGCCTAACCCCACTTGCAGAAGTTAGCCAAAGGTCTCCTAAATCCTAGTTCATTGACATAATTTTGGTCTTTGACGAGTGTTGACGTTTATGGATCTGACCGGACGACTGAAGAACTTTCTGGTAGGTGATTATGGCTACTACTTTGACAAGGTGCACATCAACTGGGTGAGTGATCTAGTTAATTACACTACCATGACTCACAGGCCTGCCAGTCACTGAACAAAGTAGGCCATTCATCGGGTTCAACTGCATGGTCTGTAAGACTCAACTCAAAAGTTGGTTTCCTTTAGCTGAAAATTGAATGCAATTCAAATTTCTTATTCCCATGACCCTTAAGACTGCAGGCTAAAGCAAGGTCAAAAAGTATTCAAGCTTTCAGGTGGGAATGCACAATTCACGCTTACAAAAGCTTAATAAAAAGAAAAGAAGGAGGGGCGTCTGGGTGGCTCAGTCGGTTAAGCTTCTGACCTCAGCTCAGGTCATGATCTTAAGATTCACGAGTTTGAGCCCCACGTCAGGCTCTGCACTGGCAGCAGAGGGATCCTCTGTCTTTCTCTTTCTGTGCTCTTCCCCCATTCACGTGCATGGGCTCTCTCTCCCTCTCAAAAATAAATATTAAAAAAAAAAAAAAAGAAAAGAAGGAAATTAATTAAGCAAGAAGCTCCTGGGTGCAATCATCTAAGAGTAACCAAGATGGGAGGTTTAAAGGAACAGGATACAGAAGGTTATTTTACCATTTAGTGGAAAATCTTATTGACATGATACATTAAGAGCTGAATCACAGGGGCTCGGAGAACCAAGGAGAAACGAGGCAGTGTAGCACATTCATTCAGTCACTCAGCATTTTTTTGCTGAGCTTATTATTGAATTCCTTTGTTCGTCATTCATTCATTCATTTAGTTCAGCATTTATTTAAGTGTCAGATTCTGTGCAAAGCAAGAATAACCTCAAAGCCAGACAGCCTGAGTTTATGGAATTTACAGCCTATGAAGAGAGGTGGGTACATAAATATTAGGGCACCTGGGTGGCTCAGTCAGTTGAGCATCCGATTTCTGCTCAGGTCATGATCTTGAGGTTTGTGGGTTTGAGCCCTGCGTCAGGCTCTGTGCTGACAGCTCGGAGCCTGGAGCCTGCTTCAGATTCTGTCTCCCTCTCTGCTCCTCCCCTGCTTGCTCTCTCTCTCTCTCTCTCTCTCAAAAATAAATAAACATTTAAAAAAAGTAAAAAAAAAAATAAGTATCCAGTGGGATAATGGCTACTAGGAGGGGAATACTGTGATATGGAATATTTTTGAAAAGGACAAACAGGCACAGAAAGGCTCCCGAGGAAGTGACAGCTGAGCTGAGAAGGGTTCATTACTAGAAAAGATGGTAAGAGTCTTTCAGATAGCGTGCACAGCATGTGCAAAGGCCCTGTAGTATGAGGCCCTGAGTATGGGACAAAGGGCCACGGAAAGACCACTGTGGCTGCAGTGCAGGGAGGGGACCGGCTGTGCAGCCCAGTGGGGGTAGGTAAAAGCTGGAGGATGCAGGGTTCTGAGGGCCATGTTGGGGAGGGGACAGATCATTTACTAGGCTCCCGTGCTGCCTTTCTGTTGTCAAGGAGATCTTTTGCTCATCACTCAAGAGAGGAAGGGGACAAGGAAGAAAACAGAAAATAGCTGGCAAGGCTTTTCCCGGCTTTGGTTTCCTTAAAAATGTTAGGAGGATGCAAAGGACTTGAAATCAGGCAAAATGTTTAGAGAAATATCAAAAGATGAAGAAGGTGCCCTTCCCTCAAGCTAGAAAAGAATTTCTTAAGTGAGGAAAGGGACAGGAGGACGGGCATTGAGGACTCCGCTAAAGGGTCACGATTTTCCTGCAGACCCCAGGGCTGGGAGGTAGGGAGTCCCTGGGAATCGGGCAGGTGTGGCATCGGAAGGCCTGTCAGCAAGGCCGGCAGGCCATGTGGTCTCATGTGGGCAAGTGGAGGGACTGTCCAGCCCTGACCTCCGGGGCCCAGGAGCGATCTCAGCGTCTATCTGGACCCCTCCCCACATGCACTGTGGGACGCCCCGGACTCTAGACCCAGTTCCAGGGAAGACAGAGTGGGGTGTGTGAAATCTTCAGATTAACTGGGATTCGGTTGCTGCAAATGCTACTAAAATCGAGAGGAGAGGAGGTGTGTGTGGGGGGGGGCAGTGGGGAGCAGGAACTTCATTCACGTGTTGTACCATCATACGATGCCTTGGGGACACTAGGCAACACTGGTTGGCTGTGATTGTCTTTGAGACATTCTCTGCTTGACTCTTTGTTCTTCTGAATTTTCAAAAAGAATCTCTTAATTTCTAAACGTGATGGATGTGCAAAACCCTACCTCTAGATAAAAATGGGTTTGTTGATTAGTTGTGGGCTTTTTAATTTGCTTTAGCGGATAAGAAAACTGGCAACCCGGTATTTTTACCAAGGGGCACCAAGTTGCCTTATTCTGGGGACCACAAGTGCATATTACCTCACGTACCATCTGGTGTTTTGCCTCTCTACGTGCAACGTCTCGTGTCTTGACTTACGTTGATGCGTGAGTTGTCTTAAGTTCTTTCAGTAGGATGTGTGGTACAAAACTTAAGAGAATATTATTTAAACGTTTTATTTAAAAAGTTCAATGACAGAGGTTTCTTGAATCATTTCAGATAAGTGAATGCGTTTATATTCCTGGTAATGATGAGGGTGTTGGAGACTTTTACTGGCTTGCATATAATTCCTACTCCGATGATGATGGTATTTTCTCATCTGATGCCACAGTTTGCCTCAAATCCTTAGAAAGTGGTTTGGGATTTTCTTTGTCTATAATTTCTTAATTGAAACCTCTTTGTGCATAGTGTATGTTTATAATCGTTACTTAATTGTGTAATCTTCAAACTTTCCAGTGAAAATAGAAAGCCGACACCAGTTTGCTAGAAAATACCAACAACATCTGCGGCACTGGGAACACCTCTGAAAGTATATTTCATTTGAGACTCGGGCATTGGCAGCACAAAATGACGCAGATAATAATGCTTCCTGATTATTTTACCACGTGTTCTAAAAATGGATACTACTCTTGGCACTATTTTACAGAGAACAAATGGAAATCAAAGGAAGATTGCTCCTGTCCTCGAGTCACTGTCTTGTCTCTTACATTCGAAGTGAAGATACAAGTCTGGCTGAAAGGATGAAGCCACAGAGAATGATAATGCAGGAGAGGCGTCCTGCCCACTTTCTCTTTGGCCCTTTGGCGGGTGCTGGTGAAGGGGGTGCTGACGAGAAGAGCCTGTGGAGCCTGGAAGAAGTGGGAAAAGGGAGGCCGCTCCATGTGTCTTTTTAGGAAGTTTGACAACAAATCTGTTGGAACCAACTCTGATGTGTCTGCTGTCCCAACAGCCTGACATTCCTAACCCAAATCAAACTCTTGCACATTAAGGCATTTAAAAAAAAAAAGAAAAGGACCAAAGTGTTGGGGTATTTTCGTTAGCATCTTCTTGACCGGAACTCAAGAGCCCTGGGGCCTGCCATCGCCTTATTCCACAGACAGGAAGTCCTGATAATATCTTCCCTTTGTAAATATGTCTGCCAATTAGGAGCACTTTCCTTACGTAGCTCGCTTGAGCTTCACCATCATCTATGAGGCAGGAAGAAAGAACAGGTTTTTTGTTTGTTTGTTTTAATTTTTTTAACGTTTATTCATTTTTTGAGAGACAGAGAGTGAGTGGGGGAGGGGCAGAGAAAGAGGCAGACACAGAATCCAAAGCAGGCTCCCGGCTCTGAGCTGTCAGCACAGAGCCCGATGCGGGGCTCGAACCCTCGGACCGTGAGATCATGACCCGAGCCGAAGTCCAACGCTCAACTGGCTGAGCCACAGGCGTCCCGAAAGAACAGGTTTTATTGCCCTCATTTTATGGAGAAGAAAATAAGGCTTGGAGAGGTTGAGTGACCTTCCTAGAATCGAACAGCGTAAGTGGCTGAGCAAGAATTTAATCTCAGGTCATCTGACTCCGGGGCTGAGTTCTCCAGGAGAACTTTCAGGAGACCTAGTTAAGGTTTTAGGTCTACAGGCTGCGGGTGGTACAACCCTCGTAAGCCGCTCATCAACTTGAAAGTGAGGGGCTGGGGTGACCTGGGATCTCCAAGGTTCCGTGACTCTGTGGTGGTGGGAGGTGGTTCATCCACTTTTCTCTCCCACTGATCCCCAGTAAGTAATTGTCAGGCATGGAAATTAGGAATACAGGGTAATATTTTCCAGTGAGATTTCATTTTTTCCCCCTGTAAGTACAGATTTGCTGAGAAATCACTGGGGAATCAGCAAAATCCCTCAGTACCCCCAAACCTCCTTAGGTGATTTGTGCTGCCTAAATCCGAAGTTAAGCTCTGAGCTGCCTGATTACACCAGGGCAGGAATCTCACATATGTCTTGCGGAGCAACAGTGAAATTTACCTGCAATTCTTCCTTAGGACAACGGCCATTTCAGAGTATGAGCATCACGTGGGTGCTACAGTCCGAATTCTGGATGCCGTGGTTACTTTGGACTTTATGTCACCCCCTCTGAAGTCACCTCTACATTTCCTTCAGTTCCCTTCCTGCCAGTGTTGTTTCTGACCCTAAAAAACAAAAACGAAACCTTTCTGGGGGCTTAGTAATTCAACTTCTTGAATAGTCCTGATTTCTATGGTAACCAACCCCCCCCCCCCCCACCTCCAGAAGGGAGAAACAAACAAAGAACTAAGTTCATGTTATAAGCTCCATCTCGAATCCCTGAGAGGAAAAGGATTTGTTTGGGTGAGGCAGCCACCACCAGCAGCTCCGGGGAGCCCTGGTCCTGCCTGTCTCCTGGGGCAGCTCTGCTTTTACAATCTTGTTTTTACCGCACTGCAGTGGTAATTGATGTAAACGCTCTATTAAACAGATGGACGACCCAGCAGGAAGCATCTTAGGTAAAAGACAGCTCGATTCTATCCGGTTGTTGAAACGCTTTACCCTCTGATTTAATTTTATTCTACTGGGATCCGATGAGTGAGGATGACTCCTGGTTCTCACTCTATTGTCATTCATGTGTGTATACACTCTCTAGAAAAAAAAGACCTCTTTTCTGCCCTTCTCCCCACCCGGATTAACGTGTGAAGTGAAGACACAAACACCATCCTTCGAGGGGGCTTCTCTTGTGACTTCTCTGCTGCCGACAGGCAAATGGGGTGGGCAGCCTCCCTGGTAGGTGACAAGAGAGAAGGGAAGAAATCATTACTGCTTGGTGAACCTTGAAATGGTGTGGAAGCTTGATCTGAGGCTGTGAATCCACACCTCTGAGTTTTCCAGGGTTCTCTCTGAAATACGATCTGAGTGTTGAACTTTTTTCCTTCTGTTTGGGCACTTGGATGTAGAATCATAGAAGTTGTATACCAAATAAAGTATGCAGACTGAAAAGAAGATGGAGATTGAGATTAGAACATTTTTTAAGAATAGTTTTTTTAAGGGCATGAATAATAAAGGGGACAATCCAACAAAAAGATGTAACAAGTATAAATATTTATGTACCCAACATAGAAGCACCCACACACACAAAACAGTTAATAACAAACATAAAGGAACTAATCAATAATAATAAAATAATAGTAGGGGACTTTAACACATCATTTACATCAGTGGACAGATCATCTAAACAGAAAATGAACAAGGAAACAATGGTTTTGAATGACACACTAGACCAGATGGATTTAACAGATATATTCAGAACATTCCATCCTAAAACAGCAGAACACACATTCTTTTCACGCGCATGTGGAACATTCTCCAGAATAGATCGCATGTGAGACCACAAAACAAGCCTCAACAAATTCTGAAAGATTGAAGTCAAATATCATGCATCTTTTCAGACCACATTGCTTTGAAACGAGAAGTCAACCATAAGAAAAAATCTGGAAAGACCACAAATACATGGAGGTTAAAAAACATGCTACTAAACAATGAATGAGTCATCTAGGAAATGTAAAAGTACATGGAAACAAGTGAAAATGAAAACACAACAGTTCAAAACCTTTGACATGCAGCACAAGTGGTCACCAGAGGGAAGTATATAGCTAGACAGGCTTACCTCAAGAAGCAAGAAAAATATCATATAAACAACCTAACCTTATACCTTATACCTAAAGGAGCTGGAAAAAGAACAACAAACAAAGCTTAAAGCCAACAGAAGAAAGGAAATAATAAAGATTAGAGCAGAGATAAATTATATAGAAATTAAAAAGCGATAGAACAGATCAATGAAACCAGGAACAGGTTCTTTGAAAAAATTAACAAAATTGATAAAACTCTAGCCAGACTTATCAAGAAAAAAGAGGAAGGGCTCAAATAAAATCACAAATGAGAGAGAAGAAATAACAACCAACACCACAGAAATACAATTATAAGAGAATATTATCAATACCTATATGCCAACAAATTGGACAACCTAGAAGAAAATGGATAAATTCCTAGAAACATATAAACTACCAAAACTGAAACAGGAAGAAATAGAAAAGTTGAACAGACTTATAACCAGCAAAGAAATTGAATCAGTGATAAAAACCAAATCAAAACAAAACAAAACAAAACTCTAGCAAACAAAGGTCCAGGACCAGATGGCTTCACAGGTGAATTCTACCAGACATTTAAAGAAGAGTTAACACCTATTTTTCTCAAACTAGTCCAAAAAAATAGTAAAGGGAAGAACACTCCCAAATTCCTTCCATGAGGCCAGCACTACCCTGATACCAAAACCAGATAAAGACCCCACTAAAAAAGAGAACTACAGGCCAATATCTTTGATGAACATAAATGCAAAACTCTTCAAGAAAATACTAGCACATCAAATCCAACAATACATTAAAAAAATCATTCACCACAATCGAATGGGATTTATTCCTGGGTAGCAAGGGGGGTTCAATATTCACAAATCAATCAACATAAAAATCACATCCATAAGAGAAAAAATAAGACCCATATGATCATTTCATAGATGCAGAAAAAGCATTTGACAAAGTACATCATCCATTCATGGTAAAAACCTTCAACAAGTAGGTTTAGAGGGTTCATATCTCAACATAATAAAGGCCATATATGAAAAACCCATTGTAATATCCTCCTTAATGGGGAAAAACTGAGAGCTTTTCCTGTAAAGTCAGGAACAAGACAAGGATGTCCACTCTCAACACTTGTATTCAACGCAGTTCTGGAAGTCCTAGCCACAGCAATCAGACAACAAAAGGAAACAAAAAGCATTCAAATGGGTAAGGAAGATAGGGCGCCTGGGTGGCTCAGTCGGTTGAGCGTCCGACTTCGGCTCGGGTCATGATCTCACAGTCTGTGGATTCGAGCCCCGCATCGGGCTCTGTGCTGACAGCTCAGAGCCTGGAGCCTGTTTCAGATTCTGTGTCTCCCTCTTTCTCTGACCCTCCCCTGTTCATGCTCTCTCTCTCTCTGTCTCAAAAATAAATAAATGTTAAAAAATAAAATAAAAAAAACAAAAAAAAACACAAATGGGTAAAGAAGAAATAAAACTTTCACTATTTGCAGATGACATGATCCTATATATAGGAAACCTGAAAAACTCCACGAAAAAAACTGCTAGAACTGTTAAACTTAGTAACGTCACAGGATACAAAATATAATGTCCAGAAATATGTTGCATTTCTATATACCAATAATGAAGCAGCAGAAAGAGAAATGAAGAATAACAATCTCATTTACAATTGCACCAAAACCAAAAAGGTAACTAGGAAGAAACCTAACCAAAAAAGGTGAAAGACCTGTACTCTGAAACTACAAAACATTGATGAAAGAAATTGAAGATGACACAAAGAAGTGGCAAAACATTCCATGCTCACAGATTGGAAGAACAAATATTGTTAAAATGTCTGTATTACTCCTATCAGTCTACACATTCAATGCAATCCCTATCAAAACACCAACAGCATTTTTCACAGAGCTACAACAAACAATCCTAAATTTGTATGGGGCCACAAAAGACCCTGAATAGCCAAAGCAATCTTGAAAAAGAAAAGCAAAGCTGGAGGCATCAGAATCGCAGACTTCAAGTTATATTACAAATTTGTAGTGATTAAGACAATATGGGGGGCGCCTGGGTGGCTCAGTCGGTGAAGCGTCCGACTTCGGCTCAGGTCATGATCTCGTGGTTCACGAGTTCGAGCCCCACGTCGGGCTCTGTGCTGACAGCTTGGAGCCTGGAGCCTGTTTCCGATTCTGTGTCTCCCTCTCTCTCTGACGCGCCCCCCATTCATGCTCTGTCTGTCTCTGTCTCAAAAATAAATAAACGTTAAAAAAAAATTTTTTTTAAATAAAAATAAAATAAATAAATAAATAAAACCCTATGTTTAAAAAAAAAAAAAAGAAAATATGGTATTGGCACAAAAATAGACACAAATCAATGGAACAGAACAGAAAACCCAGAGATGAACCCACAACTATATGGTCGATCAATCTTTGACAAAACAGAAAAGAATATCCAATGGGAAAAAAAAGGAGAGTCTCTTCAACAAATGGTGCTGGAAAAACTGGACAGCAACATGCAGAAGAATGAAACTGGACCAGTTTCTTACACCATCCACAAAAATAAACTCAAAATGGATTAAAGACCTAATTATGAGGCCTGAAACCATAAAAATCCTAGAAGAGAACACAAGCAGTAACCTCTTGTACATTGGCGATAGCAACTTCTTTCTTTCCTCAGATATGTCTCCTGAGGCAAGGGAAACAAAAGTAAAAATGAACTATAGTAACTACAGTCAAATAAAAAGCTTCTGCACAGCGAAGGAAACAATCAACAAACCTAAACGGCAACCTATGGATTGGGAGAAGATGTTCTCAAAAGACATATCTGATAAAGGGTCAGAATCCAAAATATACAACGAACTTATAAAACTCAACACCCAAAAAACAAATAATCCAATTTAAAAATGGGCAGAAAACATGAACAGACATTTCTCCAGAGAAGACGTACAGATGGCCAACAGCCCCCTGAAAAGATGCTCAACATCACTGATCGTGAGGGAAATGCAAATTAAAACCACAATGAGATATCACCTCACACCTGTCAGAATGGCTAAAATAAAAAACACAAGAAACTGTCAGTGTTGACAAGAATGTGGAGAAAAAGGAGTCCTGGCGCACTGTTGGTGGGATTGCAGACTGGTGCAGCCACCGTGCAAAACAGAAAGGAGTTTCTTCAAAAATTTAAAAACAGAGCTACCCGTGATCTAGCAATCACACTACAAGGAATTTGCCCAAAGAATAAGAAAACACTAATTCAAAGGGATATATGCACCCCTGTGTTTATGGCAACATTATTTACAATTTAATTAATTAATTACTTAATTTAAATTACATTAAATTTAATTTAATGTAATTTAAAAAGATCCTCCTGCACCAGCGGAGACTTCAGCAGACTGTAGCTCCAGGCAAACATCTTAAATGCATCTTTATGAGAGACCCTTCCCAGGACATAAGCACCCAGCTAAGCCACTCCTAAATTCCAGCTCCAAAGAAAGTGTGTGAGATAACACGTTTATTATTGCTTTAAACCACTACAAAAAGTAATAGTCTCCTATAAGTAACATGATAGGTCAGTGTGTCTCAAGCCATGGACTTCATAGGCCCTCAGTACGCGCCATGTAAATTGTGACTCTTGGGATGTATATTCCTTCCAAAAGGCGTTGGTTGCTTTGCATCTAAGATGATGCCTAGTGTCTTAGTTTCCTAGGGCTGCCTTAGCAAAGTGCCGTCACTAATAACAACAGAATCGTGTTGTCTCACTGGAGGCCACCAGTCGGAGTCTAGGTGTTGGCAGGGCCATATTCCTTCAGAAGCTCGTAGGGAAGAGTCCTTCCTTGCCTCTTCTAGCTCCTGGTGCTTCCCAGCAATCCGTGGCCTTCCTTGGCCCGAAGACACATCGTTCAAGTCTCTGCCTCTGTCATCACATGGTTGTCTTCCTGCGTTTCTGTGTCTCTGTGTCTCTCCTCCTCTTCCGAGGACACCAGCCATATTGGATTTGAGGCCCATTCTACCCCAGATGATTTTGTCTTAATTTGCCGAATTACATCTGTAATGACCCTGCTTAAAAATCAGGTCAGGTGCTGAGGTACTGGGATTAGGACTTCAGCATAGCTTTCTGGGGGATACAATTTAACCCAAAACAAGAGAGGATACAGGACCCAAGTTTCCCCCAGTGTATGTGTCCAGAGTACTTTTCATGGAAGAGAATGACCTGTGGAATGTATTTGTGAAACGTGCCCTTAGGCATCTGGAGTGCCCACTGATGGAGTTCTCCAGTTTTCCTTGAATGTTGCTGCCAACATCGCTTTAATGTCTTGCAGCCTCCGACACCCCTGTTCTTCCATTTCAGTTTCCTGGACAACCTTGGAAAACTGGCCACCACGAGAGGAGCTGCCCCTGCATTTTGAGTGAACCCGCTCAGTGGGTCTGGACTGAAACTGGGACCCTCCCTAAGTGCAGTTCTGCCATCTTGTGGTTGGGTCGGCCTTCCCCCAGCAGACTTTTTTTTTTTCTTTTTAATTCCAAATAAAATACAGCATTTTGCTTCTGCCGGGATTGATGACTACCTCAAAGCACAACCTACCGGAGGCAGCCGCTCACTCCAGCTGCTCTCCACCTTCTTGAGCAACCTCATCTTCTTCTGGCCTTCACTCTGGTCTTCATACCTCGAGGCCATGTGCTGTTTTCCCTGCTTCTTCTTACAGGTGTCTCTGATCCCTCTGACTACTCCAGGACATCACACTCCTTTGGTCCTTTGTCAACTCCCCTTCCTCCTGAAGTCATCTTTTCTGGTCTTGATTAACTGACACAGCCTGTAGGTATCAATCAATGAATCAATACACTGGAATAAACCTATTTTTAACCCCATTAAGTATCATCAGATGGTATTTGCTCTTACTGAATGCTACTCACTCAATTTTCTGTTCTATCTTATTCTATTCAAATCTAGCCTAGGCCATGTCCTTTAAAAATGTTGTTCCCAACCATTGAATTGATTGCCTTACCCATTAATGGGCTGCAACTTGTATTTCGAGAAGCAGTGACCTGGATTAAAGCAGAAATCTCTTGAATAGCCTCCTTTCTTCTATTCTTACTTCTCTGCAATCTATTTTCCACCAAGCAGCAAGAATAATCTTTTAAAAACCTAAATTAGATCAGGTCTCTGGAGCACTTAAAACCCTCCCGGGTCTTTTCATTCGGCCAGGATGAAATCCACACTCCTCGTCAGGCCTGTAAGCTTCCACGTGGAAAGGCCCTTTCCAGCTCTGCGTTCCCCAGCTCACCTTGGATGGCTCCACTCCAGGGTCAGTGCCTTCTTTCTGCTTGGGAAACACCTGCTAATCCTGACCTTTGACATCGCCAGTGTTCTTTGTCTCAACCCAAAGTCAGAGACCTTCCCTGGTTCCCCTACCCCTATCCTGTCCCTGCTTATCAGTTCTCCCTATTTTATGTTCCACTGAGTACTTATTTTCTTCTGAAACTAACGATTGGTTTGCTTGCTTGTTTGCTTTCCGGATCTCCCACTAGGATATAAGCTCTGTGGGAGGGGAGGGGGGGAATGTCCATAGACTCTGAGGTGGAGATGTCCCTGCAGGCCTTTACTGGGGACTTCTTGGGATCAAGGTTGTGAAGGGGAAAGGGAGAGACATGACTGGGCAGAGGGAGGTATTGGGCGATGATACCATCTCAACGGGTGCCCTACAGGGAATCAAGATGGGATGACTATTTAGAATTGTCCAGATTTGGAGTGGAGGCCCAGGTCATTGGATCTCTACACAACCAACAGCTGGATGTGGTCTGTGTGACATCGTGCAAGAGTCACCAGGGCTGACAGCTGGACTGAGTGCTGGCAGCACCCCTAGGACTCTCAAAGAAAAACCCATCATATCATGCCATTGGTTGTTCGTGACCACAGCCCCAGCACGGATGGCAGTACCCAGTGCTGGTGCTCAATAGCTGTCTCTATTGACCTCTCCTCACCCACTTCAGCTCCCCACTCAGATTCCCATTATCATCCTCAGGTCATTTTTCTCTGATAACTTGGTTCTCTCCTAGATGTCAACATGTCCCCTTGAATGTGATCTTATTCACATACTGCTCACCAACTTTTGAAATCCAGAACAGACGCTCCTGCCACCTTCTTTGGGTCACATTCTAGGATTCCTTGCCCAGAACCCATGGTCAAATAGCTCTTCTCCATTCACAACAGTAAGGAGAGACCCTGGACAGCCCAGTCCTTCCTTCCTTCCTTCCTTCCTTCCTTCCTTCCTTCCTTCCTTCCTTTCTTTCTTTCTTTCTTTCTTTCTTGGTTTATTTTTGAGAGAGAGGCAGAGTGTGAGTGGGGAAGGGGCAGAGAGAGAGGGAGACACAGAATCCAAAGCAGGCTCCAGGCTCCGTCCAGGCCATCAGCACAGAGCTCGCCTCAGGGCCCGAACTCACAAACCGTGAGATCATGACCTGAGCCAAAGTCAGACGTTTAACCGACTGAGTCACCCAGGTGTCCCTGGTCAACACAGTCTTTGTGTAGGCAGCAGATGGTGGTGTTGATATAAGGGAAAAAGGAATGCAGAACATTTTGATAAAAAGCAAAGTGGCTGACTGGGGATTCGCTTTCGTTAATATTTCATTGAATATATTGAATAATTACTACGTTATGGTAGGATGATGGTGATGATGATGGTGGAGATGATGGTAGAGCTAAGTTCGCAGACTGACCGCCCATGCCGGGAAGGTCACTTCTGATGTTTGCAACACTCAAGTATAAAAGTAAGAGGAACGGAAGCAGTTACCAACCCTTTATGAGAACATCACGATGGGCTCAGCACTGTTGTCGAGGTTTTTTTTTTTTGCCTGGGGGGTGTGTAGAGGGTATTAAAGATGTAAAAGAACTAAGAGAAATGGGTCTTTCTTTCTTTCATGTTTATTTGTTTATTTTGAGAAAGAGAGCGAGACCGAGAGAGAGAATCCCAAGCAGGCTCCATGCTTAGCCCGGAGCCCAATGCAGGGCTCGATCTCTCCACCCTGGGATCGTGACCTGAGCTGAAACCCAGAATCAGACACTCAACTCACTGAGCCACCCAGGGCCTTGCTTTCAAGGACCACGCAGGCTAACTGAGAACTCTTTCTTCTTTTCTTGTAAATAACACTAGCAGTCTTCCGTAGGGCATGCTCTATGAACTTCACATATATTAACTCGATTGATCTTCACGCAATCCCAGGTGGTGGGGACTACTGTTGCCCCCATTTTACAGAGGAGGAACCTGAGGCACAAAGAGGTTAAGTGACTTGCTCAAGGTCACACTGCCAGTAGGTGGCAAGTCCAGGACTGAGACTCTGGCAGTCTGGCCCAGAGCGTATGCACTCAGCATCACATGACACTGCTTTTCTAAATAATTCTCGACTCCAGAACGTCACGAAAGAAATTCCTGTGTATTTGAGCTTTTATTTTAGAGAGAATATAGCCTTTAGAAGTTGTAGGAATGTTACATATTGATGGTTGAAAATACAGAAAATGTTGAAAAATATAGCTCAAGGGGCGCCTGGGTGGTTTGGTCGGTTAAGCGTCCGACTTCGGCTCAGGTCATGATCTCACGGTCCGTGAGTTCGAGCCCCACATCGGGCTTTGTGCTGACAGCTCGGAGCCTGGAGCCTGTTTCAGATTCTGTGTCTCCCTCTCTCTCTGCCCCTCCCCTGTTCATGCTCGGTCTTTCTCTGTCTCAAAAATAAATAAACGTTAAAAAAAATTAAAAAAAAAAAGAAAAATATAGCTCAAGAACATTAAAAACCAGTACCACTCAGAGATTGTTGGTGTTCATATTCTGATGCATGCCCTGTATTTTTCTATGCATATTTCTAATATTAAAATACAGTATAATTTAAAATGTTATACTATGCTACAGCTTATATTTAAAATTATAAAATAATATTTTCACTTAATGCTCTTTTCAATTTAATGTTATTTTACTCATGTAGATTTTTCCATTCATTTCCCCATATTATTGAATAATCATAACACATAAGTTTAATTTTTTTAAGTCTATCACAACTTGCTTAATCACTTGTATATCTCTGCTGTTTATTGTTTTTAACCTTTCATTATAAATAATAGTCAAATGCACATGTTGTGTAAGCAGTTACTTCCGTGTTTCAGATTCTCTAAGGTTGATTTCTACAAGAGAAATTTCTGGTTTAAAATTCCTCTTCTAAAGATATTCATGAATGTTGGAAATTTTCTTGTTATGAAAGCCATATAATTAACGTACTTCAGATGTGTATGAAACGAGAAAGACTTTTTACCCTAGTCTGGCCAAGCTTGGGTATCATGTGGTTCAGACGAGGGAGCTAAGGTCTGGCTGGGTTGGTATCCTGATTCCGTAAATTAGACCTGGTGTTCTTTTGTTAATTTATGTGACTTTGCTATTGAGTTTGAACATTCTTTTTATTTATAGATAAATGTGTTTCCCTTGTGCTACTTTTCTGTTGTTGTTTTTGCCTATTTGAACTATTTGGATCTAGATGGTTTTCTTATATCTATCTGTTCACGCTTTCAGCACGTGAAGTACATCTTCTCTTGGTCGTGTCATTATAGTTGTGTTCCGATTTGGTTGCCTCTTAATTTTGTATATGCTATTTTGATATATAGATGTTTTAAATTTCTGTATAACCATTATTCCTCATACCCCACCCTCAATATCTTCTAATCTGGCCTGCCTTCAGAAGAATCCTATTGGGTCTAGCAAGAATCCCCCTAGCCTTGAGGTATCCTGTTAATAATTTTCTATCCACTGACCCGCCCTGCGTCTTAGGTATCGATCCCTACTTGTCTTTGTTGTATTCAGAATGGAGCCCGGTCACTCTTTTAATGCAAAGCCCCCACTGAGGTGGTCCTTTGATAAAGTCTTCCTTACCGTCTTTAACAAATGCTGGAATAATATTTTTCTTTGGCGTTATAGTCTGCTAATAGGATTACAGGAAGCCTGTTGGGCATTATGTTGCAAAGCCGAACGTTTGCCAGCCATGTGACCCAGCAGTTCCCTTATCTCAATGAACTTATTCTCAAAGGAAACAGGCTGAAGTATCTTTACTTCCATTTGCCCAGGTATTATGGGCCGAAATGAGTCCCCAAAAGAGATATGTTCATGTTGACCTGGAACCTGTGAATTGACCTGATTTGGAAATAGGGTCTTTGTAGATATAATCAAGTTAAGAGGAGGTCATTAGGGTGGGCCTTCATCCAAAATGAGTGGTGTCCCTTTAAGAAGAGAAGAAACACAGAGACAAGACCTGTAGAAGAATGGTGATATAAAGACACACAGGGAGTACTCTATGTGTATCCGTTGGCAGAAACGGGAGTGAGGTATTTACAAACCAAGGAGGGTCAAGGATTACTGGCAGCCACCAAGAACAGAGAAAGGTCTGGAATAGGTTCTCTTCTAGAACCTTCAGAAGGAGCACCATCCGGTGGACATCTTGATTTCAGACTTTTAGCCTCCCCAACTGTAAAACAGCAAATTTCTGTGGTTTTAAGCCACTCAGCTTGGGATACTTTGTTACAACAGCCCTGGAAACCAGTATACGAGGCATCACCTTAAAAGCCTAGCAACCAATGCCTTTATCAAGAGCCACCTTGTTTGGTCAAAATAGTGCCTCATAATTTATTCTCAGAGGAGAAGTAAGATTGAGAAACAATTACTCATTCTGACTTTTTTTTTTTTTTTTTTACTTTGCAGAAAAGTGATAATAAATCTCTATTGGGAAAGCAAATACCGTATTGGTAAATGCTACATAATATTGCTCTGGAACTTGCCATTTTCCCGTTAAAACAACATTTGCGACTAATATCATCCCAGAGTTTTTGTCATCTTGTCGAGAATGGATGTAATCTTGTTTGTGACTAAGTTCTTTCGGATAAAGACATTGTTCTGAAAAGAGAACATAATGCAATGGTTGGAGAATTCCCATCATTTTTCTTTTGTGGACCCTAATCCGTGACCTGGTAGCATTGCGTGGTAGGATGTTGCTTGGGCGAGGAAAAGGAACACTTGGAAAATCCCCAACCTCAGTGGTCCTGTTTTGATAAGGGCAGAGACAGTCACACTCGAAGAGTCACATTCCGGAACAATCCCCCGCTTTGTGAGAACCGTGTTTTCTTTCAAGCTCTTTTCCTGAGAGCTCTTTCTAGTGAAGGGTCTCTTCCTCCAGGGAAATCATCACTGACTCCACGTCAGTGCTCACTGGGTTAAATACCACAGGAAACCTGTAGAAACCCCCCACTCTCTCCCCCAGGGAAAGTAGGGAGTGAGACAAGGCATGGCTTGGAGTATGTGATTTGCTGGGAGAAAGGGGGGTTGTAATTTGTGATTCCCATTCTCCAACCCCCATGTCCAGACCTTCTCACCTCCACCTCCTCCAGATCTCGTGCGGCCGTTTGCTCTTCCCAGCCCCTCAACCCCCCCATGCCCCCCACCCCAACCCCCCACTCCCCCATTAGACTCCGTGAGCTCTCTTCTGAGAGGCTGCGCTCACTCTTTGGTTGGCCTTTCTGGCCACGGTCTCTATCAGCACCTGGTTTTGTCGCCATATTCGTCTTCCCCAATGAGGGTTTAAAAGCATCACTTCCATTCTTAAAACTTTGAATTTGTATTTACTGGGAGTTTAGTACGTGCAGGATCCTTACTGAGACACCATACAGGAAAAACTTTCAATAAACATTTGATGTTTACAACGCATCGCTCTTCCATACAGTGTAGAGAGCTTGAAGCCTACTTTAAGAAAAAAAAAAAAAAAGTAATGAATAAAACATTTTCGAATTTTTCTTTTTGTCTTCCAACTTCACACTTGAACTGAGATAAGATTCTGGTGTAGACACAGGCATATCCTATTTTAAACCTTTGGCTCGAACACTTTCTATAACACTTGCTAAATGAGCATGAGATAGAAATGCTTGGTAACAGTGTGCTGAGTGAATCATTAGAACGGTGTTACCTCGCTCAATGCCCCGAGAAGTCGCTTTCCTGGAAAGTTCTCTTTCACCTCGTTTGACTCCTGCAAATACGCTTGTGGGATTTAGGAACGAAATGGGGACGGAGTTAATCAGATTTAACATCAGCGCTGAAAATGAAAAATGTGTTTTCTAGAATAGAGTTCTTCACAGTATGGCCTGTGGACTGGCCAGCCCGTTCATTCTTGGTTATGAG
Organism: Panthera pardus; assembly: GCF_024362965.1. Classification (NCBI taxonomy): domain Eukaryota; kingdom Metazoa; phylum Chordata; class Mammalia; order Carnivora; family Felidae; genus Panthera; species Panthera pardus. The sequence continues at coordinate 16,663,809 of NW_026526732.1, read as the reverse complement.
TCACAACATGAGATACGAGGCATATGCTGGGATGTAAATTCAGATAAACCAACCAAGTTACCACACACACTGTTTGGGCCAACTGATCTCCCCCCCGCCCCCCCAACTTTTTTTGTAATAAGACTTTCTTAAGGAAGAGAGAACAACATGTTGATTACATCACTCTGGGCACAAGCTCCTTGAGTAGCACTGTTCCAGAAGAGTCTGTCAAAGCTCAGTGGAAGCCATGTTTTCTGTGGATCCTGTCCTCTCTCAGGCCGAATGAGGGCCCCTGAGTGCACATCTATTATAGCACTCATCTGATGGTATTGTAATGGTCTTTTTAGGGTATCACAGAGTATGTATGTAGTATCCATTTAGTATCTATTTTTTAGTTATAAAAATAGCACATCTAAGCCATAAAAAGGAATGAAATTCTGATACATGTTAACCCATGGATGGACCTTCAACTTTATGCTAAGTGAAAGACACGGGCACAAAGGGACAAATGTTGTCGATTCCACTTGTCTCAGGTATCTAGAGTAGTCACGATCACAGGGACGGGAAGCAGAGTAGCGGTTACCAGGGGCTGGGAAGGGGAAATTGGGAGGTTATTGCTTAATTACTTCTGTTTGGGATGACGAAATCATTTTGGAAATAGTAGTGATGGGTGTACGACATTAATAGTGTACTGGATGTTACTGAACTGTAAACTTAAAAAAAGCAAAAATAGGGGCACCTGGGTGGTTCAGTGGGTTGAGGATCTGACTCTTGATTTTGGCTCAGGTCACGGTATCAAGGTTTCATGAGTTCAAGCCCCGCATCTGGCTCTGCATTAATGGCATGGAGCTTGCTCGGGATTCTCTCTCTCCCTCTCTCTCTCTGACCCTCCTTCACTCACGATCTCTCTGTCAGGATAAATAAATAAACTTAAAAGAGGCTAAAGTAGTAAATTTTATGTTGTTATGCTTTATCAAGTGCTGGTTGAAGGAAATTCAAATATTGTACACATATGGAAGGCAAACAGTCAATGAGAGGCTGGAGAGAGGTATTTCCGCCCCCAGTCCCCCAAACCACAGGGGAATGTCCCAGGAGATTCTGGAACTATGCAAAGGGGCAGGTGATTGGTTGAGAATTGTGTTCTGGGCTTGGAAGAGAGAGGACAGAAGTAGGGAGACAGGGTGTTTCGTGTGGAGGCCTCTTGTACCATGCCTGTTGTCTGAGACTGTACCTTTTGGTGAAATCCAGTGAGAAAGGGGCCCACCTCAGGGCCCAGACACCTCTTCTCCTATATCAGGGCACACTGAGGGTACCCAGGGAAAGGGAGGGTAAAGACATTTCTAATTGTCTCCATTTTAAAATGGTAGAGGTTGAATTGTCTTGATAGCAAAATTAAGTTTTCTGCCACTCCGTGGAAATGAAGTAATGAAAGCAGACAATGAATCTGAAGTGAGTAATAAAAAATCATCACCATAGGGGCACCTGGGTGACTCAGTCAGTTAAGCATCCGACTTCCACTCAGGTCATGATCTCACGGTTTGTGGGATCGAGCCCCGTGTCGGGCTCTGTGCTGACAGCTCAGAGCCTGGAGGCTGCTTCGGATTGTTTCTGCCTCTCTCTCTGCCTCTCTCTCAAAAATAAATAAACATTAAAAGTTTTTTTTTAAAAATCATCATCATAAATTGTGGAAAGTGTCTCATAACATCCTGCACGGCATCTACCCTCAGGACCCATTTCCAGCTCCTAACCTGACAAGGCAAAGCATTGGGACAACGATTATCCCAGGATGCTTTAGGACTACTCAAAGTAGAGAGGTGTATTGGGCCTCCCCCAAATCAGCAGTATAGCATCTCTGACTCCCAACACCACAGGCTTTGTTTCTAAAGTAAAACTGATTTGAAATCATGATATTATCAGAAGCCTTTACTATAAAGCCTGGTGGTAACTATGGAGAATTTTACGGTCCTGACTTTATTATGAGTGGGCAGCCTGGTCATGGGATTGTGTTGGTTGTAGACGGCTGTGAGGACCCATTCAGCCTGGTTCAGGTGAGTATGGTAGGGATTCACATGAAGTGAAAGGGGATAGTCACGAAGAAATCTAAGAACAAGAGCCTTAGGGAGGCCACCCTTCACTGAGACCAGAACCGCAAGGTGCTTTGGGATAAAAGGTGGCTTGGGTCCTGAAGTTTGGGAGCTGTGTGCCTGCCTTCCGGACGTCACCTTTCACTGCCTCAGCTCCTCTGCACCGTTCCTCCTTCTCACCGTTTACCTGAAAACAACTGCTAATTTCCTTTATTCTGTGCTGGACATATTTTTAAACCTCTTGTCTGTGTTCCCCCTAAGCTGAGCATAGTCCATGGGACGCCATCTTAGCTCAAGCTGCTATACCAAAAATACTGAGTGACTTAAACAATAAACATGTATTTCTCACAGTTCTGGGGGCTGAGAAGCCCAAGATCAAGGAGCTAGTAGATTTGGTGGCTGGTGAGGACCTGCTCCCTGGTTCACAGGCAGCCATGCTGTGTTCTCACACGGTGGAGAGAGAGCTAGCTAGCTCTGTGGTCTCTCCTTCTAAGAGCACTAATGTCATAATGAGGGCTCTATCTCATGACCTCATTGCTTCCTAAAGGCCCCATCTCCAAATACCATCACATTGGAATCGGGGTTTCAGCATGTGAATTTGAGGGGGACGCAAACATTCAGTTCATAAATTCCCACCTTCCCTTCCCCAGTCAAACCCGTCGGGCTCCAGTACATGTTGAGGTAATGGTCCTAGCTTGCTATGGAAAAGTAAATGACATGGAGAGGTTTTAGGCTAACACACAAGGGTTATTTCTAGCCCATTTATATAACACTGACCTTAGTTCGGTATATTACTTGATCTCCTTGTCCTTCATTTTCTTTGTGTAACGGGACCTATTGCACAGGTCGTGGTGAAGCATATGTGAGTTAATATGTATAAAGGGCTAAGAGGACCTGATAAGCATTCAGTAAGTGCTGTTAGTCACCTGTCACCCCCTTCCCCATTCCATTTAGGGTAAAGAAAATAATCTAAGTGACCCACAGAACCCAGCATCATCTAGCATCTTCTACCTAGCATTCTCTTAACATCAGCTGGCTCCCTGCATCCCCTGTGCCTGCCACCATTTCAATCCCCGGAGGTGCCAGCTCCTCCCAAAGCACAGGCCTTGCCTACACCTGCCCCTCTGCCTGGAAGGTTCTTTCCTCCTCTTGCTACTTAATCGATTCCCACTCAGGGTTCCAACCTCAGCTCAAACGTTCCTTCCTCTAGGAAATCTCCAGTCTCACTGAATTAGCCAAACCATGCTCTATTCTTTTCCCTAATAGTTGTTATGGAAGTTGAAATGTGACATTAGTTGGTGACGTTTGAACCTGTCTGTCTCCCCCTTAGCCCATGGCTCCACCACGGCATGTACTGTCTGTTCTGCCCACCATTTTATTGCCAGCACATAATGCAATACCTTTCACGTTGATCCTAAAATATGTTGAATGAATGAGTGAGCGGATGGCTAAGGGAACAAATGATCACCCTACTTTTCTTCTCTGCCTTGAGCCAAGCAATTCAGGGTAAGGGTCTTCTTTTCCCACTGCAAGTTGCCAAACATGATAAAAAGCATCTATCCAGCATGGTTTGCCTTACATTTTTTTTTTTTTAATCCTTCAGGGTTATGGATTGTTTCAGAATTCTCCCAAAGACTTGTTTTCCTGGGCACATGATCTGAAACCAAGGAGGCTTAAGTAACACCTTAATGAGCCAACCAGCCACTCAGTGTATACTATTTGTGACCGGTACTCCCTCCTGAGATGGGGGTGGGCGGGGACTGCCCATGCCCTGTACCTACCAGCGTGCTATAATAAATTCTCCCCCCTCCCCCCTCCCCATTTCCTTGGCCTCCTCTTGGCCTGGCACTGATACGAGTTGGGCTCTGTGGTTACCGAAACAGCGGATCACTCCTCTTCTTTGAGGATAAGGAGCCATGTGGGCTGAAACAAAGCTAGACCTGGGACCTACCGGGGACTGACGCATTCGCCACCAACGGCCCCTCCCTCTGTCTTTCCACATGACCTGCAAGGTACATCTCACTTCCAGGTTTTGCCTCTCTCTGCATGTTTGACCTGCTCCGCTCTTGTTACTGAGTCGTTTATTTACTCTGTACTTGTGGTGGGATGAAAAGATGAGTTGGGCCACAGCATGGGTTGCCATGCATCACGTGGACCAGCTGCCTTGGGTCAGGGGTGGAGTTGGATCAAACTGGACTATGCATGGCCACCTCTGATGTCCTTTCAGAGGAGCTCAGGAGGGGACTTCCCTTAAAAGAGCTGTGGGCATGGCGGGCGGGACCACCCCAGCTACAGTGTCTCCTATGGAGTCCAGTTTTTCCATCGTAAATGTCCACAATACAATTACGAAATGTACACAGTTCTCTGCAGTTAGAACCAGTATCATATACATTAAAAGAATATCTGTCTATTGCAAAAAGAAATATTAAAATATATAATAAAATTAAAACATAGAAAGACTATTAAGATAGCATTTATTTAAATTTTTTGAATAGGTAATATAATCACAACAGTTAAAAATTCAAAAATTATGGAATAGTATACAGTAACAATTCTCTCTCCCACCCTTGTCCCCCGTCCATCCAATACCACACCCCATCCACAAGAAGTAGCCACTGTTGTTTCTTAACCTTTTTTTTAAAATAAATACAGACTCCAAAGAAATTTAAAAACTAGTACAGAGAACTCCCAATATAACCACTGTTTTAAATTTATAGTATAAGTCTTCATAAAATGTTATGAATATACAAGCACATATAAATATGTAGTATTTTCTGCTGTTTTTATTCCGATGGTTCATATTATACATAATTGCATATCTTGCTGCTATAGACTGGGGGATGTGATGATATGAGGAGGTAGGGCCTTCGGGGGTGACTTAGGTTTCTGTGAAGCTGTGAGGTCATAAGGGTGAAGCCCTCCTGAGTAAGACTAGTGCCCTTACAAAAAAAGGCATGAGAGAGAGAGTCTCACTTTTCTGCCATATGAGGACACAGTAAGAAAGCAACCACCTTCAAATCAGGAAGAGCACCCTCACCAGGAATCAAACTGGCCCCCACCTTGATCTTGGAGTTCCCAGCCTCCAAGAAGGTGGGGAAAAAAAAAATTCTGCTTAAGCCACCTCACCTATGATATTTTTGTTATAGCGACCCAATCCAACATTTGCTAAACAAATGTTAACACATTTGCTTAAAAACTGAAACAAACAAACAAACCCTACGTAAGTTAGCTAATTAACCAAACTGTCATTTTAGGGTTTTTTTAGGTCACTTTTCCTGGATCAAAGTTTTTCTCCAATGCAAAATATGATCATTTTTCTGCTCTATCTGTTGTCTTAGGCTTTGTTAAAAAATATATATCAAAACCTCGGGGCAGGGTTTCACAAATATGATGTTTTTAAAATGCAGACTATCAGGCCTTTTTCCTGGAAATTTTCTTTCACTAGATGTGAGTTGGGGCCTGGAAATCTCCCCTTTTAAAAACAAGTTCCCCAGGGGATTCCTAGCTTCTGGCAAGTTGAGGACACATTGCTCTCGGAGAAAAGTTAAACAGGAGGAAGATTAAACACCTTCTACCGCTGTTAGCAACCCCTAGCGCATTCAACTATTTACTCACATTCTGGAACTTATTGTCTATGCCTATATTTCTTGGGCACACGATTTTAAAAAGCGAATGCACCTGGGCATTACCAAACCCACAACACACCCCCAGTGCACACGCTGTGATCTTTGCTCCTTTGCAAAGTCCTCTGAGAGTCACAGAGTTCACCCTGTCCCTCCCACAGCTCCCTCTTCCTTCATTCCTCGTTCCTGTCTCTGTTTGTTTAAGTGCAGTGTGGGAAGTGTGTGCGCTGTTCAGAGTGAGAGTCAGTCTTACGACCATGTTTTTCCTGACTCCAGTCCTGGTAGCAGTTGTCTGCATTTTGATCGTGTGGATCTTTAAGAATGGTGATGGAAGCAGCAAGAGACGGAAGGGGGAGCCCAGAGCCAGGGCCGAGGTTCGTCCCTGGGTGGATGAGGACCTAAAAGACAATACTGATCTCCACCAAGGGGAAGAAGGTAAGGACACTGGCCAGGCTACTGAGCTTCTCCTGTTTGCGTTTTTCTGATGAGCAGGGCTTCTGGGGAGGAGGAAACACGTGCGGGTCAGTTTCATCATCAGCCTCTACTATGTCATCAGAGACAGATCATTTCTCTCAGGGGACACCTGCTGGCACCAACCCACCCTTGATTTCTGGATCAAGAGTCAGTAAAGAGCTGTTGAGAGGCTGACATTTTCCCTAGCTCCATTCCTGCTCTGGCTGTTAAAATCTTGGCCAAGGGGCACATCACAGGCTGGTGGTGGCCATGGGGAAAGGGGTCGTGGGTTTGTTTGTTTTTTTTAATGTTTATCTATTTATTTTGAGAGGAGGGGAGTGCAGAAAGAGCAAGAGAGAGAATCCCAAGCAGGTTCCGCGCTATCAGCACAGAGCCCGATACGGGGCTCAGTCTCACGAACCACGAGATCACGACCTGACCCGAAATCAGGAGTCAGACGCTGAACTGACTGAGCCACCCAAGTGCCCCCAGAGTGGCCAGGTTTTAATCAAGGACTTGGAAATGCAAAATGTGGCATCGATCTAGGGGCTCACTACTCTTCCTTGTGCCAGTCGCCCTGTGTCCTCAAAGCTTGGGTGTTCAACTTAGTGGACAAGGCAAGAAGTAGGCAACAATCAGGGAGTAATGAGGGGCTGAAGGGATCATCAGGGCCTTCAAAGAGGTGCGGGGAGCGTGGGGGTGCAACAGAGAAAGGACGAATTGGGCCTGGCCAATTAATAGGACCTGAAGAGCAATGGTTAGGAGGCACCTCAGATGAGAGGAGCAGAACGAGCGTAAGAGCAGGGACGGACCCTCTGAGAAAAATGTGGAGGAGATGGGAAGACCTCAGTGGTAAAGGCGGTGGGGGGAAGGGGGGAAGTGAAATGGGGTGGTGACCATGGGCCCAGTCCTGGCTGATCTGAGGATGAAGAGGTGGTAAGGAAGCAGGCAGGGAGACGTTCTTGAGGAGCCTTGAGTGATCAGTGTTGGATGTGCCTCGGAGGTGGGTTCGTGGGATGGACTCGATTTGGAAGAGGCTCAGTGATTCTCAGCTGGACCGGTGATGCCCCCGCCTGGGAAGAGGCCACCTGGACATGTGTGTGGGTGTGTTCGTGTATGGGCACGTATGTGTGCACATGTTCTGAGTTGCCCTGATCTCAGGATTGGGGGTGGGGTATACAGCTGGCGCTCAGTGCGGGGAGCCAGCAATGCTGAATGTACTGCAGAAAATTCAAGCCCAGGCGGCCTCTTGGCAGGGCTCCCTCTCAGTCTCTCGCTGAAGGACATCCCCCCCGAATGCCAATCCTGCCCAGTTGAGAAGCACTTTTCTTGAACAAAGGGACATCCGTTATGAAGCCGCGTGGTGGCTTGCCCGGGTAAGGTTGGCCTGGTTGGTGGTGGCAGTGGGAACGCAGAGGAAGGAGTGAGTCAGGGCGAAGTTAAAGAAAGAACAACGGGGGTTGGTAATAAATTGAGTCTGGGGAGAAGGAGAGAGTTAGGCGCTGGAGGCTGGCCGAGGTGGAAGGACCCTATCATACATGGGGGAGGGGAGAAGAGCTAGGCAAGAGAGGATGTTGAACATAGACAAAGACGTGTTGGATTTGAGAAGGTGACACATCTAAGCAGAAAGGGAGAGGGGGTCCAGGCGAGGGATCCAGGTTGCAGACACGGGTTGGATAGTCCCAGCACAGGGTGGTACTTGGAACTTATAAAACTGATGAGTTCTCTAACGGGATATTTGCTGGTGATAAGACTGAGCATAGAACGGGGGGCACCCGCAACTAAGAGGGTCTGTGGTGGGAAAAAGGGACCGCAGAAAAGACCACCTGGGGAAGGAACTCCAGGATATGGACAACAACAGGCTCTTAACAGAACACTGGCTGTGTCCACTTAGCATCGCGTTTTATGTATAGTAAACCACTCAATCTTCAAGCCAATACAGCAGCGTGGGCACTATGATTATCCCCATATTAAAGATAGGGAAACTGGGGCTCAAATCTGCTAAGTCACCTGCCCAAGTAGGTAGTGATAGAGCCAGGACCCAGGCACATAGCCAGCTGTTAGACTGCATTTCTCATAGGAGAATAACCTAGAACAGAGAGGGCAGGAGATGACCAGCGGGCCTAAAAATTCCCTGCGAGATCAGAGGTAGTGTGCCTTAAGGAAAGCCCACTCAATCTGCAGACTTTGGGGGTACAAGAGGGGTTGATAAGGCCGGTGGGGAACCAGGGACCCGGGGCTGGACTGAACGTTGGGAACACAGAGCAAAGCTGTGTGGCCCTGTCTCGTTCTGCTTGTTCATTTTTGCAAAATCCTCTGCCTCGTTCTTCGTTCCTCACATGGAAGAATAAATTGCACCTTTAGTGGCCTCCTCAGCAGCCATGGGCACCTCTGCCCAGAATGTAGGGTTCAGTCTCTTGTCGGAATTTTTCTTGTTCACTTAAGCGACACCTACTGAGGTCTCAGAGGTGATGGGTGAGAAGCAACTTTTAAACCCAGGTTTCTCTGCCACCCGAGTCCCTGCGTCTAACCCCTGGATGGGTAGATACAGTCTAAGAGAGGATTCAGTGCTGGCACTGAAGGTTCAGAGGGGACCGGGTAGGGGTATCAGCTGGAGAACCGAAAGGATTCCATTACTGAAGAAACATGGAGATGCTTTTGATGACGGCAAATGGACACCAGATTCAAACCAGGTGGAAATTAATTACAAGAGACAAAACAATAAAATAAGGATTATAGGCCATTCTAGTGCGAGTTTAAGGAAAATAAGGGTACCAACCCAACCTCCTCCAGTTTTGGCTCGCAAAGAATGCTTACTCCACCGAATCAGCATGCGTGTGAGCTGCTTGGAAAATAAATTCGGCCTAATTCAGAATAAATAGACATTCGGCACAGGCTTCCTTTAGGGAGCAGTCAAACGTGTGTCTTGTTAATATTTTCTTGTTCAACTGTAGCAGAGGTCTAAGGAGGAGAAATGACAAAGAGGAAGGCTGGGATTGTCTCCCTAAAGTGAGCCATAAATCCTGTACAAACATGCTCTAGTCAGGCCCAGGTTCTTGGAAGCTCATGGAAATGGAGATAGGAAGAGAAGATAGAGGGAACACATCTCATCAGGATGTGTTTGTTTTGATACTGGCGGGGATATGTCTTCACTTAGCTTTACTGACCATCCAAAAACTACTGTCCTCATTGAAATTTGGTCCCGGATTGTCTAGTCACTACTAAGAAAGGCTAGTGTTAGGGGTGCCTGTGTGGCTCAGTTGGTTAAGCGTCGGACTTTGGCTCGGGTCATGATCTCACAGCTTATGAGTTCGAGCCCGCATTAGACTCTGTGCTGACAGCTCAGAGCCTGGAGCCTGCATCAGATTTTGTGTCTTCCCTCTCTCTCTGCCCCTCCCTTGCTTGCTCTCTCTCTCTCTCTCAAAAATAAACATTAAAAAAATTTTTTTTAAAGGAAAGGCTTGTGTTAGCAATTTTATATGGTTCTACCTAACACACTGTGTAACTTCCAAGTGAGAAAAGATAAAATGGGGAAAACTCAGTCATACCAGTGGAAAGCAGGAAAGGTAGTGGAGGAGAGAGGCAAGAAAAAACCATGTGTTAGAAAAGTGAGCTCAGTGATGAGGATAGATACATACATAGATACGCATGTATGCATATGTATATAATTTTACAAATCTCACACACAAATTGATACATCTCTGTATGCATATGTATATGTATGGGATATATTTGTATGTAGAGAATGGTAATAAGCAATTTCAGGGTTTGTGGCTGGCCGTTACAAAAAAAAAAAAAAAAAGGCCTGTGTTAAAATTATGGCCTGTGTGGGTAACACCTGAGAATTAAAATGTTCCCACAGACTTGGGGAAGGACAGTTTTTTTATGTACCCATGATAATGAGCAGCCGTTGGAAGAGGTTTCAAACCTGTTCAACGAATAGAGGACAACTCACCTCAGTAAAAGCTTAGCAAACCCACCAATCAGTGGCAGCCTCTTACCTCTGAAAGCCAATCAGGGATGGATTCACTTCAGTACCAGCCCCTCTGGGCGCCAACCAATCAACAACAGTTTCAAACAAGTAACGCTGTTCCTACAGATGATATCAATCTTTTTACACTCCAGGGAATCCACTAATTCCTGAACTCCAAGCTTCTCAACCAAGTGGTGGGCTAGAGCTAGACAATGGGAGGAGCAAGAACCAACTGTTAAATATTCAGGAACATGGTGAGCCATTTTTCACTCATCAGCTTAACGTCAGGCCATGATGGGAGTATTTGCTCAATGGAAATTGGCAAGTGCTGCAAATCAGGCCTCCTCACCCCTCTCCTGGGGCTGGTTTGCCAGCACATCACTGCCAAAAATACCCAAAAATACTATAAAAGGTCAACACTCTACTGTGTTCACAGAGATTCTCCTTTGATATAGGAAGGAACAAGTCTGGCTTTGTCTTTGCATTTCATTATCCTTTGACACATACACCCATTAATACTTTTACATGGCTAATTTTGAAAGGTTAGTTTACCAAGATTCCTGTAAGACCTTAAGGTTTTAGGGCAAAGGGCAGGTAGATTGAGATGAGAGATTAGCAAAGGGAAAGGACTTGAATGGAGTCATTGTCTTTGAGATCAAGTCCGGGGGAGCCCTAGGGGGGAGGGTGGACCAACACAGGGGGCACTGGGGATACCACAAGAGATGATGGGGCTCAGAAACAAGTTCTGTCAAATTCATTCAGGATAGCACAGGGGAGGAAAAATTTCTCTCTACCCGTCAAGATTCTTACATCTGATCTAAGAATTAAATTGCCATGAGACGGATTAACAGGCGGGAACAAACAATTACATGTGCCTACAGTTTCAGTAATAAAATTGAGACCCAAAGAAATGATCAAGGCAGGCAGATTTTACACATTTTAGACAGAGACAATAAACTTGTGAGGAATCAACAGGACAAAGAAATGTTTGGGAGCTTCAATTAGTAAGAAATTCTAAACAGAATTTGGGCTGAGGTAGTAGATTAGTAAAAAGTAACAAGATTTGTTTCTAAAGCTTTCTTGGCTGTAAAGTTCATGTCTCTGGCGATAAGGATCTCTCTCTACTTTCTGGTACAGGGAGAGTACCTTTCATATGAGAGATTTATTCTCTGCTTTCAGAGACAGAGGTCACAGTGTCCTTCCTGTACTGGCTATTTCCTAAGTAGCTTCAGTTCAAAATAATCAGTATGCCCTTGTGGCACATTTTGGGGCAGCCTGCCCTGCCCTGAGTCCCTACAAAAGCATGGCTCTATTCAAGAACTTTCTACTAACCACCCCCCCGATTCCTCAGGCCCCACACACCTCGGGAGCTGCTGGTGAAATATACTGCAGGGAGCTGGACAGTTGACAGCCCTACGTGGAAACAGAGTGACGGCTAAGGCAGCTGGGAAGGAGGTGTTCTCAGGGCAGGTGTGGAGCCCTGACCTCGCGTCATCCTCACCTTCAGCATTTGTCTCCTGCAAGAGCTGCCTCCCTCTCAGCCATATTAATATTGCTTCTCAATGTTCCCCAAAATGCCAAGAAGGGGACAAGGATGATGTGACACAAACTGGCCTTCTAGCTTCATAGCTAGAAACTAGTTGGCTCATTTGCAAAGATTTTGAAGTAGAACTCCAAAAACACAAAAGCAATTTACGTGGAGATGCAGCCCCAAACGAACAAACACAAAAATACCTCTGTGTTAACCATGAGAGAATACACACGGCCTAGAGCTTCTTGGCTGTTGGACCTAATGGTGCAGTTTAGAGATCCTTGGCATTAAAGCAATGATGAAAGGTGAATTGTCCTGGGTGTCAATACCAAACCCCAAGTGTGGCAGTATAGGTTGCGATCAAAACGTAGACTATAATAGCATCCATTTGTTTTGAAATATGTGGGCTTTATGCTCGAATGAATCCTCTAGAGAGGCTTGGCTGGTGTAGTGTGGAGGCAGAATGACTAGAGTTTACAGAGGCTGTTCTCTCCTCTTGGAGTGAGGAGGTCAGGGGGGAGGGAAAAGGTGGTACCTTTGGTATCGGTTCACTGCCCTGCAGTTCCCTGGGTGCCTTCTCTCCAAGCCTGCCCCCTTCCTCCCCCCCACCCCTCCACTGGCAAAATGTAGACCATCTGCCCTGGGAGAGGCTCCAGGAACAGCAAGCCTTTCAGGACAATCCATTGACTGGCCATTCATCTACCCTGCTCGCTGATAACATCCAGGCAGCTGCTGCTTCATTCTGCTACAGTGGGAATGTTTACCTTGGACTTTAAGAGCTGTGGAAACTGCCAAGTCATGAACCTGGGCTGGCTTTAGTTTATACAAATGCTGAATAGATATTAAGAGTTGGTAACTTGTCTCTCACACGGTTAGTGAGGCATTTCATGCATTTACTCATTTACCACTTGCTAAGGACAGAAGTCGCCAGACTTCGTAACAAATGACGTGAAAGGATGCACGGGCGTTAAAAGTCTGTTTACACATTTGCTAAGTTCAGGGTTGGCATTGATGACATCTGGGTTGGGTTCAGAATCGACTGCCAGAAACCTGTAGGTGTTTGCTGCCCCTCCCCCATCATACCCGCCTCATTTAACTGAGCAACTGTTGATGGTCCTTCTCATTAAATGTGTGAACTGCCCTGGCTGCTAGTAAACTTTATACAGATAAAGAAGTTTCTCACTAACAGTGGTGAGGAAACCACAGTACTTGCTGGTATTGTCATTGGGGTTTTCAGCGTCTTTGAAGTCATTTCTTCTTGACTTTCCCTCCCGGGTCAGTCTTCCGAGAGAGCAAGGAGTGAAGTACAGTATGTGCATGCGAGTGAAGGAGAAAGGTAATTCTCTACCTGAACTCCACCTGGAACGTCCCAGACCCTCAGGGCCAGGCACTGGATCCCTTTTGCTCTTTTCTTCTGTTCCTGTTGTCATTCTCATCTTTATGTGAGGGTTCCCAAAGTCCCACCTTCTGGACTCAGACTTTTACTTTCACACTTGACATCTTTTTTTTTTTTTAATATATATTTTTTAATGTTTACTCACTTCTTGAGAGACAGAGACAGAGTTTGAGCAGGGCAGGGGCAGAGAGAGAGAGAGAGAGAGAGAGAGAGACAGAATCTAAAGCAGGCTCCAGGCTCTGAGCTGTCAGCACAGAGCCTGATGCGGGGCTCAAACCCACAAACTGCAAGATCATGACCTGAGCCGAAGTCGGATACTTAACCGACTGAGCCACCCAGGCACCCCTCACGCTTCACATCTTTGCTTGAACAACTCACAGGCATCTCTAATGTGATAGACTGATGATTCATACCCCTACTTCCCCCAGATGGCTCATTGCTCATCCTCTGTCTCAGTAGATGGTCCCACTCTCTCCTCAGGTGCTAAAGCCCACCCCCTGGGACTCATCTCTAGTCTCTCTCTCCCACCACTCCTGACCACACACCTCGGCAGGTCTTACCATTTGTATCTCCAGGATCTCCAAGAATTTGTCATTCTTTTGTGGCCCACCTAGTCCGGGCCAGCATTCTGCCCTGGCTTCTCAGTGGTGTCTCGACCACTTCACTTTTGTCTCCCTCCAATATATATATCACTCTGCTTTGTTTTTTCTCACTCTTATGTTTTCTATCTATTAGTTTCTCCTTGCTCTAGATATTTCCTTCTGAGTTATCTTCCAGTTCGCTAATTTTTTTCTTTAGGTATGTATAAATCCTAAATCCATCCTGCTTTAAATCCATCCATTAAGTTCTTAATTCTGTTACTTTAATTTTCAGTTTTAGAAGTTTAGTTTCTCATATTTTCTTTGTCACTTTTTGTCATTTCCTGTACCCTACAGATCTATGAGTTCTAAATATAGTAATCGTAGTTGTTTTATCTTTTGAGTCTGATAATTCCAATATTTGGAGACATAGGAAATCTGATTCTGTTTTTAAACATCAATTCTGTTGTTTCTTGCTCAAAATGTTTTGTTTCTTTTTATGCCTGATTGTATTTGGTGCATCGCTGGTAATTATACTTAAAATTACTTGTGTATTGACATTTGCTCTTGCTAGGCAATGGAAGTATTTTCAGGCAGGACCACCTAATTCCAAGTTCAAGTTTGAGGCAGGACCCACCAAATGGTATTACCGCTTGGGGGCTGATTTATTTAGAATTCATTCTTTCTTTGAGGATGTGATCTTGGGGTCCCAGCTTATTAGCCTTCCCATTGTGTATAGGCCTGGGCTTTGATTCCTATCATCCTCAATCCCTGAAAATATGGAAATAAAAATGCAAATATGTAGAGATTGGCAAGTACTGTCAGAAGAAATGTGGCTTCTGTGCTTACCCACCTGCAGATTCGTATTTCCCTTCAGTTTTGGCTTGGGAATTTCTTACTACACTGTCAGCAATATACTGATTTTTTTAAAGACTTTAAAAGTACTTTATTTCATGATTTTACTGGTTTTCAGCTCATGCGAGATTGTTTCAAACAAACTAGTTCACCATTGATGGAAATTTTCATTCCTCATCTTTGTGTAGGTAAAACTTTCTTTTTCTTGATTTATAACCAGTGGAATTTGGATAGTCAGTAGTCAAGACCAGAGTTCAGAATTCTGTAGACCAATACTTTTCATTTTTTATTGACTCTTTTGAGCTGATAATCTTGCAGACATTTTTGAGAACTTTATTTCTTTCTCCCCACTGGCCATCTTATGACTGTAGGAGAGGAGAAATAATATTCCCTCTATCTTTTAGGTTCTTGGCTGAGACCCCTCCCCCCTCCCCCCATAATAAAAGATAGATTAAGAGGAGAAAAAGAAATAGGAGCTTAATCACATGTATACCTACCGTATACATGGGACAGGCCCAGGAAACTTGAGTGAGTCCCTGAAATGGCCCAAGTCACTACTTAAATACAATTTTCAACTAAAGACAAAAGAAAGACGTTAGGGGAAGGGGATCCAGTTAGGGGAGGTTATCAAGAAAAGCACAGTGTTTTAAGCTGGGGTAAGGCGGTTGTACAGATTTAAGTCCACCTTCTCCATTGATAAGACTTTCTTGCCAGGGTCATCCTTTCCTTCTTGGTACAGGGAAGGCTTGTGGGTGGGGATTTCCTTCACAAAAGTACACGTCCCTTACAAAAAGGTAACTTCTACTCTGGTTTTCAGCACTTTTCTTGTGTCTTTTGTTTCTTAAAAATTATCGGCTCAAAATAATCCTTGTGCCAAAGAGGCGTACCACGGGGTGACATATTCTGCTCTCCTTCGTGACCAAGAAGTGCAATTTAGTTTGTTGCCTTTTTTGTTCTTATTTGTAGATGCCAATGACCGGCAAGAGTCAGAGGAAGACGTCGAACATATTCCATTCTCCCACACCCGGTATCCTGAGAAGGAAATGGTGAAGAGATCCCAGGAATTTTATGCACTTCTCAGCAAAAGACGGTCTGTGAGATTCATAAGTAGTGAGCAAGTCCCCATGGAAGTCATTGATAATGTCATCAAAACAGCAGGTCTGTAACTGCACGTTGTGCTTTTGAGAATGTCAGCTGTAAGTCACAATATTGGAGCACTACTGAAGTTCAAACACACTGAATAAAGCCTAGGGTGATACGTTTATTTATAAAATCTTACCCTGGTGTTGACTGACTGCCAGAAACATAACGATTTCCGCTTTCTACAAACTTTTGACTATTACAAACTACCTGGGACCAGATGTGACAACAGTTTAAAACTTCTGAAATTACTGAATATTAGGATCTTTTATTTGGGCGCCTGGGTGGCGCAGTCGGTTGAGCGTCCAACTTCAGCCAGGTCATGATCTCACGGTCCGTGAGTTCGAGCCCCGCGTCGGGCTCTGGGCTGATGGCTCGGAGCCTGGAGCCTGTTTCCGATTCTGTGTCTCCCTCTCTCTCTGTCCCTCCCCCGTTCATGCTCTGTCTCTCTCTGTCCCAAAAATAAAATAAAACGTTGAAAAAAAAAAAAATTTAAAAAAAATAAAAATAAAAAATAAAAATTTCTGAACATACTATTATGCATTGGAAGAGAAACATCCCCTTACTTTACCCCCCTCTTAAAATACATTCACACACACACACACACACACACACACACACAGGCTCACTCACATTTGTGCATTTCTCTTTTCAGAACCAAATTTTTTAGATTACACGCTCTAGTACTATTTTCTAATAAACTAGCAAAATTTACCTACATGAATTTGCAAAGTAAACCACAGCAAGACAAACCCATTTTCTTTTTTTTTTTTTTTAACGTTTATTTATTTTTGAGACAGAGAGAGACAGAGCATGAACGGGGGAGGGTCAGAGAAAGAGGGAGACACAGAATCTGAAACAGGTTCCAGGCTCTGAGCGGTCAGCACAGAGCCCGACGCGGGGCTCGAACTCACGGACCGTGAGATCATGACCTGAGCTGAAGTCAGACGCTTAACCGACTGAGCCACCCAGGCACCCCAAGACAAACCCATTTTCAACATGAATTGATATTTCCACAGAGGAAAATAAAAGAATTATAGGAAAAAGGGGGGAAGCAGATGTCAGAGAAATCCCCTATTTGAGAGTCTCCTCTGATTGGAGTATTACTCCTATATAAATCACATTTAAGTTCATTTGCAAAGATTATTGCATGGCCATTGTGAATGGGCTTTACGTTTAGCCCTTGACTTGCATTTCACAATCCAATCATGCTGTCTTGACTGTAGGGAGTGTGGGTGACAACAAGAGCCCCATCAAGCAGGCAGTCCTGACCCCCCCCCCCGCCCCGGTGTAGAGCTTCTGCCATTAAATTACCAGGAAGAATGGAATAGTTGCTTTTGAAATAACCTATTCGTGGGTCCTTGTGGTCTCTGGCTGGGAACAGTGGGCCATCTCTAAGACAGCAGGGTGACACCTAGATCAGAAGTTGGGCCTGGTTGGAGTCTGAAAGGGGATTCTAGCTCCTTGGGCACTGAGATACACTACTAAGCTCTGTACCAGGATCCTGGGGCTGATCCAAGTGTGGGCTGAGGCTTCCCATAACCCATGAGAGCTGGGAGACAGGCTCTTATGTACTGAGCACCCAGGGCCAAGAGTTCTCATGTGTCTCCAGTGGGACCACAAACCCCACAGTGCTGCCTTCAGCGTCCTGATACAGGTACCAAACAATGTATAGTTGAGTTACTTCTCGTGAGTGGTGTTTTCCTTTTATTTAAAGTTTGTTTATTTATTTTGAGAGAGAGAGAAAGAGAGAGAGTGAGCCAGCCGGGGAGGGGCAGAGAGAAAGGGAGAGAACCCCAAGCAGGCTCCACCAGCCCAGAGCTCACCTCCGTGCTCGAACCCCTGAACCTCGAGATCATGACCCCAGCCGAAGTCAAGAGTCAGGCAACCAACTGACTGATCCACCCAGGCGTCCCTCTCATGGGTGTTTTAAAAGCCATTTGACCATTTCAATGTTACCATTTTCAACGAGCTTCATGACTCTATCCTTTTCTAAGAATATCAAGGGGCACTTGGGTGGCTCAGTCGGTTACGTGCTCGACTCCTGGTATCGGTGCAAGTCAATGATCTCACGGTTTGTGAGTTGGAGCCCCACATCGATTCCCTCTCTCCCCCTCTCTCTCTGCCCCTCTCCCTGTCATGCTTTCTCTCCAAATAAATCATCTTAGAAAAATAATATCAAAACAAACAACATTTTGGAGCATTTGGGCTGTTAGAATTTCCCTTCTGGGTTCCCTTAGTTCCCTTACATAGGAATGTTTCCCCCCCACATACTTAGAGAAGTGGTGATAAATCCCCCATAGCCCTGGAACCACTGGCCTCGACCTCAGTTAGTTGGTTTGTAGCCCCTAAAGTGATGTAGAATGAAACAGAGAGGACAGCCACGTACCAGAATCCGTGACCAAGCACTTTGCTCACCAGGTGATTGAACTTCGTTTTCAGCGAGTGTGAGTTACTATACCCATTCTTAATGACCATTCTCACATTTTCGTGTTTCCATTTCTGCTTTTAATGTTATGGATGATAGGAACTGCCCCAAGTGGGGCCCACACGGAGCCCTGGACCTTTGTGGTTGTGAAGGACCCGGACGTGAAACATAAGATTCGGGAGATCATCGAGGAGGAGGAAGAAATAAACTACTTGAAAAGGATGGGACGCCAATGGGTTACGGACCTGAAGAAACTGAGGTACAAGAGTTGATGGGATGATTAACCTCTTCTGTGCCTTAGTTTCCTCATCTGGAAAATGGGACTACCTAGGATTTACTTCGTTATGAAAATTAAATGTGCAAGCCTGCTTGTAAGCACATAGAATGGTGATGACAAGGAGGAAGTGGCATCATTGGTAAACAAACAGTCTTCCACCCAAGTAGTCGTAAACACACCTTTGAGGACTCACTTCGCTTTTCTCCCATCTAGAGTGTAAGATCGTGGCATAAAGATGTCTTGGCTGAAGTAAATTACATTTGCTAAAGTGATAACACCTTCCAAGTAATCTTAGCACATGGTTAGTAAGAGCAAACAATCCGTGCAAGTATGGCATCTCTTAGGCATCAGTAACTGTGTGGGCTTCCTTATCTCTAGGAAAGAAGCGTGGGGGAACTCACTGTAACTAGGTTTAAGCCTGAGCCCTCGCGCCCTGGGGGAGGCCCTGCAGGTGTCCATTTTCTCTCATAGCTGCCCCTGCCAGCCACGTGTGGAGTCCTGTTTGCCCATTGAGGGACAGTCATCCCTCATAATGTCTCAGATGCATTCCATAACTTCTCTGTCACTTTTGTCATCACGGCCGTCACCGTCCATTGTTTAGACTCTGCTTTGTCATTTATGGAGTCCTCTTTATAACCACGGCCCTCCCCATAAAGGCCACTTCCTTTCCCCTCCAGCGTGCTCTGAGGCTGAGTGTGAGAAGGGACAATGGGCAGAGATGTTGGTTTTTCTTTCTGAGAAGGGAAGCTTGCTCTTGTCTTTGGCATTTGGAGTGCAAGGGCGCTCACACCGCTGGTCCCAGCCGCGGGCCTTCGGTGGCCAGTCCTGGGGTGTTATGGGGTGTTATCCGACACCCCAGTGTGACACAAGCTTGTGATAAGAGAAAAGCAAGAAAAGGCGACCAGGTTGCAGCCCTGGGGGCAAGGGAGGAGTATTCAGGGCTGGGTGATGAGAAGAGGGTCTCTTGGCTCTTTTCCTGTTTCATTTATTTGGCCCCAGAGGTCATTTTCTTACCTAAGATGTTTAAACCCTATTAAACAGACGCCCTTATGGAAATGTAACTTATTACCATGCTCTGGAAGTAGTGCAGAATATTAATAAGAAATATAAAAATCTCGCTGCATATTCATGGGAAAAATGGGATGGATAAAAGTTGAGTTCCTACCCTTAGAGAGATGTCCTGCTCTATGCGTGCACAGTGCTTACAAAACGCTGCTGGCCCCTGACGTTTTCCCCAATGAAGGCAGAATTAGTCGCTCTCTTGTCTCTGTGCTCAAAGCCCCTAATACGTACCTTCTGTGCATCTAAAATGGCCATTTCATCACATAGCATTTTGCTTATTGGCTTACTTTTCTTCTCATTGCATAGGCCATATTTTAGAAGCCTTATGGACTTTCTTTGCGGTCAATACGAACACGCGCATATATACATAAAACGCAAGGGGTCCAGGTTTAAAAATGTCTTACACCATCTAGCGTAGTGTGGTTGCAGAGTAGGCAGTTGAATAAATGTTAAATTGAGCTGCAAATGAACATATATCCTGACATCCTAGGCAGAAGGTGCTAGTTGTCCCTTTATTAATAAGTCTCACTGCCGTGTTTTTATCCACGGTCATGTGATGTCATAATAAATTCTTGTGAACCTGAGCAAGCCAGAAATATTAGATACCAGTGTACATTTAGACCAAAAAAAAAAAATAAGTACAAAAATCATTAAAAAGTATTCATCTGCGTTTGAACAAAGGCACACTGCTTCATCTCTGTCTTACATTAATTTCTTTTGAATTATTCACTGCAACATAATATCGGTGACCATAATAATGCTAACACACACACAGCAATGTGTACTGGGTACTTTTCTAAGCCCTTAATATATTTGACCGATATCACCCTCACGATAGCTGTATGAGGTGAATGTGCGACAGCACGTTTTACATATGCGGGAACTGAGCCAAGGGAGGTCGAGCAGGTTGCCCAGCATGACAAAAGCCGTCGGGCTCCCCGAGTTTATCTTCTTTCTGAACAACAAGCATTCTTCCTCTTCGTGAGGAGAAGAGAATTGGTAACAGCCGAATGTGACGAAACTGGCTGAAGCGTGAGAAGGCAGCTTGGAAAATGTGACCTGTAGAAGTTAATAGCGTAAGAGGAACCATAGAAAACCGCACAAGTGAGTTTAGTATGTTTGAAAATAGTGACGCACAGCTAGGCTTAAGGTGAAATCACCTCTTGTTTATTAATGACATAATGTGGCCCAAGAAAAGTTCTAATGTATATCATTGCATGAGTAGCACTTCGAGTGTCTGAGCTAGAATAAAGCTTTCGCCAAATGTATGGATTAGGGTAACGGGATAGAGAAAGATATGCTCCTTAGCTGGCAAGCAAGACTCTCAACTTCGTATTTATACCTCACGTGAATTATCTCCCACTCTCACAAAGTTCACTTCCTTTTCTCCATCACTGGGCTGGCAACATCACCATCTTTGCACCTGTCATTTTGGTTAAACTTCACCATCACCTTTTTCTTCTCCTTTGCTTCTGTACCAGACCTGTCAGCTCCAGCTTCTACGCCTTCCCGAATTCCCTTGGCCCATTGCTATTGTCTACCTTCTGGTCCCCCTTGAGCTCGCCCCTTGCCCACACCAATCTACCTCTTCCTAAAACAGATCTGATCATGTGATGCTTCTGCTCAGAAGCTTATAGTCCCTCTCCATCACCTCCCACACGAAGTCCAGGACTCTGCAAAATCCGTGCGTAACCTTCCAGCCCACCCGTGCTCCACCTCGCACCCCATCCGCCAGCCTATCGGGCTTCTGGAAACTCCCCGACCTGCCAAGCGTCCTCCGTCCTGACTCTGCCTTTACTTGTTGACTCACTAAGATGTCCTTCCCCAGTGCCCCTCTCCATCCAGTCTCCAGCACCCCACCTCGAGGGAAACTTTGGAAACGCTCTTCTAATATTCTTATTCGAAATTACCAACGCTTCATTTGGAGGGTTCCTAATGCAACTGACTTATATTTCTTTAATATCACCTACCGGGTTTTAGCTTGCTAAATTTTACACACTGCCTTCTGGGTTATAGGCTCCTTGTTTGTGCCTTTGCATTTCATGTGCCTTGCTACACTAGGCCCTCGTTAACACATGCTTATTGAATTGAATGACCTTGGACAGAACACTATAGCGAAGACACAAGTAAACAACCGAAAGCCTTTTTTTTTCCATTTAAACATAAAAGACAGGAAGTGCTTTTATTTTAGATGTAAATAAGATAAGGTTGTAAAGGGGAAAAAAAAAGAACAAAACTCATTAAGAGCAAAGAGTCTCTGGATTATCTTTCTTTCGCTTCAGAACCAATTGGGTTAAGGAGTACTTGGACACAGCACCTGTTCTGATTCTGATTTTCAAACAAGTACGTGGTGTTGCGGCAAGTGGCAAAAGAAAGGTCCACTACTACAATGAGATCAGTGTTTCCATTGCTTGTGGCATCCTCCTGGCTGCTCTTCAGGTATGTTACCCCCCCCCCCATCCCGCCCCAAAGAGAGGAGCGATCCTGGAAAGCCAAACAGTGGCCTTATTCACAAATTTCAGCGGAGTTTCTATTTGAGAGACACTTGGAAGCTGTTCATCTAAAGTCGAACTCCTAAGACACGTAGGTTGGTGTGAAAAACGCCCCTGGAAACCTGGTGCAACGTGCTAGAATCCTCTTCTGGAAACATCACTTGAGGCTCAGAAAAATGGCCACTGCGTTTGCCTTCGTCTGTAACGACACGAAGCTCCAAGGGTTTCGGCAGGCATGCTGCCTTGCTGGGCTCGCTGTTGTCCGAGCCGGTGGCATGATTAAAAAGCTATAAAGAGAAGGCTCTCCCAGAGCTCCTTCCCTGGAAAGTCGAGCTTACGTGGCCTTGCGCTGGAAAGACATCTACGTGCTTTAAACAATTCCATCTCTGCAGTATGTGGGGTCGCTGGAGCAATGCTAAGCATGAAACAGAGCAGATTGAGGTACACCTTTTACAGGATTCAGTTCATTCACTCAACTCCTTCTGTGTGGCAGGTCCGAGGGGAGGGGGGAGGGCACCAGGGAGGTCTTGCCTCATGAACTGTGCATGCATTCTGGCGGGGACTGGGGTCCTGGGGTAAAGAGAGACAGTGAGCACGTAAAAGAAACGAGGCAAACAAGATGGTAAGTGAGAGTGATCATACTTCCAAGCGACAATCGAGTCCAAAAAACTACACGCTTCTTCACTAACTCGAAGCAAACTTTATATGGCGAAAATACCTTGCAAAATACAGTCGTGGCTAACACAAAAGAGGAAGAGGCTTTTAGATTACTTGAAAAGTTTACCTAGAGAAAGTGGCATCTCACTTCCTCCCTAATGCTGTGAGCATGCAGATAAAGGAAGTGATGTGCAACATCGGACCACGCGGATGCCCCGTTCATTCATTCATCTGCCGGAAGAAGCAAAGGGTTCACAGAGATTTTTGAGCTCTGAATCAGCAGCCTTGTCACGTTAGTGTTGAGTTTGCTGCCCTCTAGCGTCGCCTCAGGCATGATTTTGAGCATAGGTCCTATTTGCGAGGGAGGAAAGAGGAATCTTCCTGATGCTCCCCATCTGCACAGATCGCATAGCGACCGGACCAAAGAGCCTGTCCTGTAGGACTCTCAAAGGCAGTTCTAGAACTTCTGTCTGGCTCAGGCTTAGCGGTGACCCTCTGATTGGGAAATCAGAGGGGAGGGAGGTAGCTTGGGAAGCATCTTGAAGCTGCATGTGATTTTTATTAGGTGTTTATTATCCGGAGGGGCTCGTAGACAGGTTGAGGGAGTAATGCCAGGCTACTGAGCCTATGTCACTGGACGTAGGTATTTTCGGCTGGGGTGGTCCTCCGCCTGCATTGCTGGTTATATAAGCATAGGAACTCCCTGTTGTTTGAGGGTATACCCCTTCCTTGGGTATATTTGGACCCCCCAAATTTCCTTCCATGAAATAACCATTCCTGTGTCTTAACCATCAATGACGAATAGGACGAGTATTTTTCTTCTTCAAGAAGCTTCTTACTGTTTGGTTCAAAGAACGTGGTGACTAGGGAGGTTGAGGAGAACAGGTGAGGTTTAAGGTCCACCTGCCCAAGCTGGCGGGCTCTTTGCAGCCCAGCTGCAGGGAAATGATGGGACAAGCAGGCCTAATGGGGACCGGAATGTCCCCAGGCCACAAGCAAAGTCGTGACTTCCATTGAGTTGACACTGTATTCTCTCCCCTTCTGTCGTAGAATGCGGGACTGGTGACTGTCACCACCACACCTCTCAACTGTGGTCCCCGTCTGAGGGTGCTCCTGGGCCGCCCCACAAACGAAAAGCTGCTGATGCTCCTCCCCGTGGGATACGCCAGCAAAGAGGCCACGGTGCCCAACCTAACGCGGAAGCCCGTGGATCAGATCAGGGTGATCGTGTAGGCGGGAGCCCATCTGGGATGCGGACAGACGACGGCCTGGTCCTCTCTTGTCCCTCTTGGGTCTGCGGGCTGCTCTTCCCACGGGTGTTAGGTCTCCCCAGCACCTCCCTCCGCTCAAGAAACCTTTCCGCAGGAGTCTGAGAAGCTCCTAGCGTGACGAGGTGAACATATTATAGTAAGAGGACGACAGGTGCTTGTCTTTCATTTCCCATCTGCTTTGGGGATGCATGCAAATTTTACTAAGAACAATTGCAAGATTTTA
Organism: Panthera pardus; assembly: GCF_024362965.1. NCBI lineage: Eukaryota > Metazoa > Chordata > Mammalia > Carnivora > Felidae > Panthera > Panthera pardus. The sequence continues at coordinate 16,639,787 of NW_026526732.1, read as the reverse complement.
AAACTGTTCCCGAAAAATCCCTGGTGATTCTTTTTCTCTCTGACACCCTAAAAGCTCGTATACAGCAAAGATTCATCAGAGAGTTTAATGTGGCCCCAAGAACTCAGCTACGTGATCGTTCTTGAATTTGCATTTAGACTAATCAGATAGCCTCTGCCCTCTGATTTCTGGCGGCTCTTAGGCCACGGATGGGCTTTTGAGATCCACTCTTTTACTGGACTTCATGGACATCCTGCCAGTTTTTAGCAAGCAACTAGCAAACTCATGAAAGCGTCCCGGGCCCGGAACAGACGAGTGCACGCCGAGCAGGTGAACCTGAACTGGCAACCATGCGAACACGTAAGGGGACAGTCGTGTCACCCGGCGGTGCGTTGGAGCTGGCTCGCACCAGCCTGCGGAAGCGGATTGTTCAATATTCAGGAATTTGGTGAGCCAGCTGTTAAACCATTTGCTGCTTGGAATCTCCCATGGTGGGAGTATTTGTACCACCGCAGTTGGCTGATACTACAATTTTTCTCGAAGGGCACTGTTTTCCATACCCCGCACTGAACCGTGTCTCTCTTCTTTTCTGCTCCAGACCACAGAAGACGCACCCCTTTTGTGCAGATGGCACTCAAGCAGTTTGGGACTGGTGGGGTGCGAGGTGTTAGGCTGGGAACGCCAGACCCCATCTTTCACGGATCGCTCTGTCTTCCCTTCCCGGGACTCTGCACACACAGGCACATGTAGCTCAGGTCCGTTTTTGTCAAGCAGCCCTACACAGCTCTTTCTCCCCTCCACCACCCTTCTCCTCTTCTTTTTCCTCAGTTTCCTCAAGAAAAATCTCTTCGGCCTCTTTTCATTCCACATGTGAATACACAATTTAGGAAAAGCCCTTGGTATTTTTGACGAGAGTCAGAGCTGGAGACAAACCTGTATCAAAGGAGGACGTTTTCTCCCCCCCTTAAAATATAATTAGATGTTACAAGAACCTGTGACCCTCGACCTCTCAAGTTCTTCGAAGGATCTAGAAGTCTCCTTTGGAATCTCCAAAGTCTTCCATCTGTGTTTTCATTGTTCTCTAAACATGCTTTTCCCCAAGGCTACAGATTTTAATAAATGAAAATTTTCTTACATCTGTTTCCAGTTTTTTAATTAGTGTTGTGACAGGTGTTTGTCCTGTACTCTTTATTGTAAACGAGCATTGTTTTAACTAACTATGGCCTTATTAGTCTTACACGGGCTGCGAGCCTATGGGACCCTAACCACTGTATTTCAGATTTTTTTAAACAGGGAAAAGATACTCTGAATTCCAAGTATCAGATTAATAAACCGACTTTGGCGTTTCAATGCAAAGAAATTGGGGGACGCCTGGGTGGCTCCGTCGGTTAAGCAGCCGACTTCAGCTCAGGTCATGATCTCATGGTTTGTGAGTTCGAGCCCTACATCAGGCTCTGTGCTGACAGCTCGGAGCCTGGAGCCTGCTTCGGATTCCTTGTCTCCCTCTCCCTCTGCCCCCAAGCCCCTCCTTGTGAGCACGTTCTCTCTCTCTCTCAAAAAATAAACATAAAAAAAAATAATAAAAGCAATAATATTTAAAAAACAACAAAAAGAACAATGCAAAGAAGTTGAAGTTGTATTTATAAACTTCTGTTTCTCATGTGTTGAAACTGTTCGAGCCCAGAGAGCTATGTGCTGGTTTTAGTTCCGCTGAGGAGGGCTGAGGTGTATAAGGGAATCTTGCCTCTGGACTGTGGGGTGAGAGGGAATCAGGTCAGTGGTGGGAGTCTGGGTACAAGTTCAAGTACAGAGCCACTTGAGAGGAAAGAGAAAGCCCAGCCACACCAGTCAGGAGCCCTCAGGCAACAGACTCCGAAGGCCTAGAAACCTTCCAGATCACCGTGCCCAGAAACACAGCCCTGGTTTTTATAGACGCTGAGCAAATGTGCAAAGGCACGTAGTCTGGAAGCACGATAGCCATTCCCTTCGGGTTCGGGGAGGAGGATGTTACAGTCAACCTTTCAACAACACGGATTTTTTAGATAAATACACCAGTACTACAAATGTATTTTCTCCTCCTTATGATTTTTTTAGTTTTTAAATGATTAAGAAATTTTTTTTAATGTTTATTTTATTTTTGAGAGAGAGAGAGAGAGAGAGTGAGTCGGGGAGGGGCAGAGAGAGAGAGGGAGACACAGAATGGGAAGCAGGCTCCAGGCTCTGAGCTGTCAGCACAGGGCCCGACACAAGGCTTGAACCCACGAACCGTGAGATCATGATCTGAGCCAATCCCAGGAGTTGGAACTTAACTGACTGAGCCACCCACATGTCCCCTCCTCATAATTATCTGAATAACATTTTCTTTTCTCTAGCTTGCTTTACTGTATACAGTATATAAAACATATACCACACCAGATATGTGCTATTTATGCTATCGGTAAGGCTTCCTGTCAACAGGTTATCTGTAGCAAAGGTTTGGGGGAGCCCAAAGCTAGATGTGGACTTTGGGCTGTGCAATGGCGGGGGGTGGTGCGTGGTCAGTGTCCCTAACCCCTGTGCCATTCGCGAGTCAACTGTAACAGTGGTTCTTAGTCTAGACAGCATAGCATAGATGACCTGGTTTCTCTTCTACTCACCAGCTGGGTGGCCATGAAAAACTGGCTCTTTTCAGGCCTCGTTTGCTTCGTTTGCAAAATGACAGCAAAGGTGGCATTGGCCTCGGGATATGGGGTGATTGTGTGTGATGAGTCACTTAGTTCCTAGCTCCCGGGAGGGAACACTTGGTGCTTAGCTTTGATCGTTGGCTCCTGATAGCAGCAGGAGCAGTGGTAGCAGGTGGTAGGAGAAGGTATTCTTACAATTATTAATACTAGGTGCTGTGAGTGTTCAGCAAAAACATAAACGACACCCCTTAAGAATCTCGTCGTTGGGGTGGCTGGGGGGCTCAGTTGGTTAAGCATCCGACTTCAGCTCAGGTCACGATCTCACGGTCCGCGGGTTCGAGCCCCGCGTCGGGCTCTGGGCTGATGGCTCAGAGCCTGGAGCCTGCTTCCGATTCTGTGTCTCCCTCTCTCTCTGCCCCTCCCCCGTTCCTGCTCTGTCTCTGTCTCAAAAATAAATAAACGTTAAAAAAAATTAAAAAAAAAAAAAGAATCTCGTCGTTAGTGCACTAAACAGTCTTACACTGCAGAAGAAACGTATCTGCTATCTTGGCTTGTGTTAGGCGGTGTTAAGAATTTCGGCTTGACTCGGGCTGTGTCTGATTGGGTTCTGGGAAACTCGACAGGGGTCCATTTAACGAGTCATGAAAAGACTCATTTTCAGGGAGGAGGGCCGAGGACATAAAGGAAGATCCCGCGACGACAATCAATATCAGAAAAAAAGAGGCAAAAAAAAAAAAAAAAATTAAAAAAAGAAAAAAAAAAAAGGCAAAGCACAATGTGGTCTGGAGTCTGCACCCCCCAGGTCCCAGTCCATAGAGCCTCGCTTACGTTCCTGGCCAGCTTCCGGAGCCGCTCCTGGAGACGCCTGTGTGATGAGTACACAGCCCGGCCATGGAGTCCAGTTACGCGCGGGGCTGCGTTCAAAGAAACATCAGACGGGCGTCGGTGGTAGAGCGGTGAGCGTAGCTGCCTTCCAAAGAAACATTCGATGGTTCTTGCGTAGCCAATAATACCAGACAAGCAATTAATGTCTTTATTGCCTTTGCTTGACGACGCAGCAAAGGAAGTTCCAGAACTTAAAGGCCTCCTTCCCATCTTCCTGTCTCTAAATACGTACCTCTAGATACGTAAATCCGTGTCTAACCAACAAAGTGGGGCAGCTGCTCCCAAAGTCCGTATCTTCCCCATTCGTTAATCGTCTCAAACGCTTTGCACACTTTCTCTCTACACGGGCCCTCTCATACCCCTTGTTCCTTCCCGCTTTCTGTGTCTGTTTTTCTCTCTCACCTTTCAGCATTGTACACCCAGCTGGCCCTTCCAGCCCTTCGGGCTTTCCCCCACCTCCGGCACACATCATTCTGATCCTGGTATGAAAGGCCTAATAATAGCAGGTGACGGGAGGCTTTCCTCAGCCGGTCAGGGAGAGGAGAGGAGCTGGTGCAGCCTTGGGTAGCAGTATGACCTTCAAGGTCACGTCTAGGAAACAAGGGTGGCGGTGGGCGCAGCAGTTAAGCACGTGAGCCTAGGGGTCACACGGCCTGGGTTGATAATCCCCGTCCTACCAGAGATCCCAAGAAAACAGTCTTATTTCTTCGCTCACCTGGGTCCCATGTTAATGGAGGCTCTTATCTGCTGTACAAAATGGCGGCAGTCATACTTACCTTGCAGAGTTCAGCACAGTCCCTGGTACCCAGCATTCCTACACAGGAGGTGTGTTTATCGTGCGGGTGGTGGTAGATACCACCGTCATCGTAAGGCAGCCCTGCTCTGGGATCCGGGTAAGCGAAGGTAAGAAGCGTGGGCGAGAGACACCCCCCTGTTCAGGGGAGAAGCCTGACTATGGCAGCTGCATCAGCCCCCAACCCCCCCCCCCCGCCCACCGCCTCACCCCCTGTCCCCTCCCAGAGCTCCTCAGCGGGGACCACCGCTGGGAATTCTCTTTTCCCTCTGTGTGGTTAATGTTGCCAATTTGATACGCAATGAGGTTGTCTGTTTGCATGCGTTTTTAACCTTCACATTTTTTTTTTTTACTTCCAACTTCCAGCGGGAAGGTGGGGCCGTCACCTCGACCCAGTGACAAACTCTTAGGACACACTGCCAGTAGAAGGAAAACGGACATGAAGTGCCTCCCTTAGGGATACGACATGAAGGGTTCAGCCTCACATTTTGGACGAAAATGTCCAAAGGGAAACTAATGAAACCTGTGGAGCTAACTCCCAGTTTACAGTATGGGATACCTCGGAGATATTGCGGGTTTGGGTCTAGGCCACTACAATAAAGCAAATATTGCAATAAGCAAGTCAAGTGAATTTTTTTTATTTCCCAGGGCACATAAAAGTTGTTTATGCTATAGTGAAGGCTATTAAGTGTGCAATAATATTATGTCTAAAAAAAACAATGTACATTCCTTAATCTAAAATACTTTAGGGGCACACCTGGGTGGCTCAGTCAGTTAAACATCTGACTTTGGCTCAGGCCATGATCTGGGGGTTCATGAGTTTGAACCCTGCACTGAGTTCCTTGCACTCATAGTGCAGGGCCTGCTTGGGATTCTCTCTCTTCCTCTCTCTGCTCCTGTCTCTCTTTCTCTCTCTCAACATAAATAAATATTAAAAAAATAAAAATAATTTCTTATTTATTTTTGAGAGAGACATAGAATGTGAGTGGGGGAGGGGCAGAGAGAGAGAGGGAGACACAGAATCCGAAACGGGCTCCAGGCTCTGAGCCGTCGGCCCAGAGCCCGACGCGGGGCTCGAACTCACGGACCGCGAGATCATGACCTGAGCTGAAGTCGGACGCTTAACCGACGGAGCCACCCAGGCGCCCCAGGAGGGTCACTTTTCTATCCTTGCTACTCAAAGCGTGGCCCCACAGCTCCCACGGCGGCATCGTGATGCAGGCTGGCATTTGAGGACCACTCGTCTGCCCCATCCTGGCCAACACGGCTCTCGATTACAGAGCCTGACAAAGTGGGAGTCTTCTCCCACAAAGACTCTCTCTTCCTCCTGACAAAGTGGGAGTCTTTTAAGTGAGTCCTATCAAAAGGTGTCCGTGGATGGATGCCAAATTGGTACAATGAGGGACATCTTATTTGGCCACCTTGCTGATGTCACTCCCTCCTTATACTTTTATTTTAACTTCTCTGTGTGGTTGGAGTTTTCCAAAGCAAAAAGAAGACAGAACAAAAACACTTAGAATTAGATCTGAATGGAAATGCTCCATGTAAATAGGCATTTTTTTCCACTGATAGAAAGGATTTGTCTAAAATTGCCAAGTTCATTGTTAGGTTTAGAGATTTGCTGAAGGCACCAGAGCTCATGTTTGTTTCATTGGCTTATCTTGGAGTGTCCCCAGGGAGATGCATTTCGGGTGGGAAGACAGGAGTCATAGAAGAAATAAGGCCAGAGGTTTCACTTGCTTGCAGGGAGTCTATTGGATAGCGAAGGAAGGGAGAGGAACTTGGGGGAAAAATGGAAAAACACATTTCATCCTGCCGGCTCCCGGGCTGGGGAGGCTTCCAGGGAAACCGGTTATATCTGGCATTCCTCCTGCCCCAGCCACACCTCACACTAATTTCTGCTGCTGCATCATAATCTCAGCAGATCAGCCCAGCCCCCAGCCAGTGGCTGTGCCTGGAAAAATAAAGATAATTTTCTTTCTTCTCTCTGTAGCCTCAAGCTTTTTTCCACTTTCTTTTATGTGTTCATTAAACACGGTCCTGTAACGACGGTGTTCAAAGTAGAAAGAGTGATCTGGAAGGCTTATAGATCCTCTTGTGGTTTTGAGGCCCTAAGACCGGGGGGCAATCATTGGATTATTTCATCACCGTGAGAAAGAATAATTAATGAAGAAGCTCAGAAAATGATTTGTGTCCTTTTGCTAGGACTCGCTTAAAGGACTCCCACTTTGCCAGGGGGGAGTTTGTAATTGAGGGCCACGTTAGCCAGGATGGGCCAGACCCGTGGTCCTCAAATGCCAGCCCGCATCACGGCCACCTGGAGGGATCGTTCAGATGCAGACCCGGAGTCCCACTTGCAGGGGGTCTGATTTGGTAAGACTGGGTGGTGCCCAAGGCTGCGTTGCTCACAGGTTCCCAGCACATGTCCTGTGCTGCTTAGGGGCCATACTTTGGGAAGCAGGGGGCTGTGGCAATGAACAACTCCAAAACTTCAATGACTAAATAGGATCAAATTGTATTTCTTGGGCAGGCAAAGTCCCCTGCAGGTCCCGGCAACCCTCCAAGACCATCATTATCCATCAGGTGACTCAGCTATGCTGTGGCTGCACCACCCACAGCACTTTGCCTTCTTACTCAGGGACGTGCTTGCCCCAGCAGTCATACACCGGGGTCCAGGAGTGACTTCCTCACTCTCACAGCCCATTGGCCGGGACCAGCCCCGTGGCCTGACCAGCCGGTGGGGAAATGTCATCCTGTGTCCAGGAAGGGGAGGAGACCCAGATGTGGATAGGCAGTAGAAGCCTCTTCCCCAAGAACAAGGAACTTTGAACTTAGGGAATAAAATTGGACATAACAAAAGAAGGGTGGGAATGCAAAGTTGAAGAAGTTGGTGAAAGGCACGGAGGTGCTCTCCTGAACGATTAACATTAAATTGGTTGCTAGTCATCATATGCAGTTTTCAAATGCAGTATCCATTTGGGCCAAGAAAATCAATACAGGTAGGTAAGAAAGGAATTACAATTCTCTTCTTCCTAAATATTCCTGCCTCTGCCCACAGAGTGGGAGCTTCTGTCTCAGAAGCGCTGAGGCCAAGGCCTCATTTTGACTTCTTATTTGCTCAACCCTGCGAAAGGAAAAGGGTCTTCTCTGGTCCATGCAATTGGGGGGAACATGGCATGGGTTCAGAACCCACCGAAGAACACTCCACTTGAAGTCGCATGTACAAATTAGGGGCGACTGTTCACCTTAGGAGGATGATTTACCAATGGATTTCTGTAAATATTACAGTTTTCAAAAGCGTAGCCAAGCTGATACGATATTTAAAAACAAGTTTTTGCAAAGACCTTTCAGAAATGTTTATAACCTGGAAAACAAAATATTCAACGAATATTTTGCCCGAGAGTCTTGAGAAATGTAACTTATCAGCCGAGGGCTCCAGTGTAATTTGGTGCCATGGGAAGAGTCGTGATGTGGCAATCCACACGTATCTACAAGCAATAAAAAGGTCTAAAACAGACGTGGCCCCAGCTTTGCTGCTGTGGTGCCCACAGTTTCACAAAAAAAAAAAAAAAGGCTGGACACTCAAAAAGGAAGTACTTCTCTGCCTTTTACAGAGAGGTAAGTAAAGAGGATGGGAGGCAGGAATGCTAGGTGGAGATAATGGGTCAGTGCATCTGAGGTTGAGATCAGAGCAGCGTCCCCTGTGGGTGGCCTAGGCTAACTTACAGGATGGTCAGCAGCGGACTCCAGGGAGAACAGACCTTGAAGCAGAGATCCTGTCCAGTTAAATGCAGTAGTCCTGTTGAAATGTGAGATGGTATCATCTCAGTTTGGGAATTCCTAAAAAGGCACGAGGAAAGGGAATGGTTTGTGTTATCATCCTGACTGTAAAGTCCCGGCACAGAGCCAGCGTTCAGGATTGAACGCCACAGCATTAAAATGCCCTCAGAGCAACACGAAGATACGCCAGCAGTGTCTACACAGGGCCAAGTAAACGTAGGAGCCAATGAGGTAACAAAGGAAGTTCGCTAACTTGGGTGGGGGTGAAGGGGCAGACTTCTTTCTTCTCTAATGATTAAAAATAGAGAATAACTAAGAGGTAACGGGCATGAAGGTTCTAAATTCAACCCCCTCCAAAGGGGGTCCACCGTCGTCATGGTGACCACACAAAGGGTCATGGTGCTCATTTTCCTTTCTGACTCTAGCTCCTCAGCAACCTCAGCTTATCTGAGAGGTCCACCATATTGCTGTCGTGACTTTTTAACCCGCAGAACTTTGACTCCCTTGAGGTAGAAAATCTGTTGTTTTGTTGAGTAAGTGATTTTTGATGTCTGGGAGTGTTTACAATTATACATGGAGATGATGAACTAAATTCAACCCATCATATTGATACGTTCATGTTAAGTTTAGGAATGATCTTGGGGCGCCTGGGTGGCTCAGTCGGTCGAGCGGCCGACTTCGGCTCAGGTCATGATCTCGCAGTCCGTGAGTTCAAGCCCCGCGTCGGGCTCTGTGCTGACAGCTCAGAGCCTGGAGCCTGTTTCAGATTCTGTGTCTCCCTCTCTCTGACCCTCCCCCGTTCATGCTCTGTCTCTCTCGGTCTCAAAAATAAATAAACGTTAAAAAAAAAAAATTAAAAAAAAAAAGTTTAGGAATGATCTTGTGTATGTTTCTTACTTAAGTGACTGAAATGTTTTACACAATTTATGATGCCAGTTTAAAATGTGAAATTCATTTTAGGCTTGTGCTTTTAAGTTGAAAGGTGTAAGAAAGTTTGACTTCACTCACTAACAGGATTAGGACAGATTCACTATAACATAGTAGGGGGTTCCCTCAAAAAACTAAAAATAGAATTACCGTATGATCCAATAATTCCACTCCTGGGTATTTATCCAAAGAAAACAAAAACACCAATTCAAAAATATGCCCTTTGTTTATTGCAACATTATTTATAACAGCCAAAATATGGAAGAAAGCTAAGTGTCTATCAATAGATGAATAGATAAAGAAGATGTGGCATATAGATATAGATATAGATATAGATATAGATATAGATATAGTGGAATATTATTCAGCCATAAAAAGAACGAAATCTTGCCATTTGCAACAACAGGGATGGGCCCTGAGGGTATAATGCTAAGTGAAACAAATCATTTAGCGAAAGACACATTCCACATGATTTCACTCATATGTGGGATTTAAGAAACAAAACAAATAAGCAAAGAAAAAAAGAGACACACAAAAAAACCAGACTCTTGACTATAGAGAATAAACTGGTAGTTGCCAGAAGGGAGGTGGGGGGGGGGGGGGGAAGGGTGAAATAGGTGAAGGGGATTAAGAGTACACGTATCCTGATGAACACTGAGAAGTGTATAGAATTGTTGAGTCATTATGTTGTACACCTGAAACTAATATAACACGGTATGTCAATTATACTTTAATAAAAATATTTTTAAAGTGATCTATACATTAAACAAAGAACAGATTCACTATATTTATCAGTGTACCACATTGAGAAAAGATGCTTAAAGGTATGAGAACATTTGGCTTAATTGGTTGTCAACTTGCCAGGTCAATTGTTTGAAGTGCTAAAACAGAAAAGCAAGTATGATCGGTCTATCCAAGAAATTTAAAATGTCGAAGAGATTTTAACAAACGATCTTCACAAATGAGACTGATGGTTTAAATTCGAACTATTCGAATGCCAATCAAAGCCTCTCTTCCCCAAAGCGATTAGTTTTATTTTATTTAAACTGTGTACTAACTTAGAGTGTTCTGGACAGAAAGTGACAAACAAAAACCGCCAACCATAGTGGTTTAAATAAATAGGGGTTACCTTTCCCTCGTCATGACCAGTGTGGATTGAATTTCATCAGTTCAGTGAAATCTCAGTGGTTCTCCAGGCCTCTCTTCCTGACTGCGGAATGCTGTTTTAATTTTACCCATCACAACCCAGTGCCGTGCTTGAAACATAATAGGTGCTCGGTCGGTATTGGGTGAAACAGAATTTATGCGATACATATCATAAATGTTTATCATTTATGTATGATAGAAAATATGTATCATAAAATTTTAGAATGTAAGATCTGAACAGGACCTGGGAATCTGTGATCTTGATAAGTTCGACAGGTGATTCTGCTGACCAGGTGAGTCTGGTAAACACGGGCAGCGTTCTCTCATGGACCCTTCCATCTCACGGCTGTGAGTACTTGCCATCTGCCAGTGCCTCCTAGCCTCCATCTCCAGCCATGACCTTTCCTCTAAACGCTTACACACACTGGTCTCTATGCCTCTCTGCGTAGGTGTCTCTTAGGCATCTCAACATTTACACGCTGCAAGTAGTATTTACGTATTTGTTACCTCTTGCATGGGCCTTCAATTTATCTTCTTTGGGTGGAGTCCCAAATCTGGAAAGCATCTTAAATTCCCATCATTCTCTTATCCCCTACATCCAAAGCCATCAGCAAGACTTATAGACTCTACCTCTGAACAGTGCCCACGGGAAGGGGGCAGGGAGAACCAACGGAGCTCGCACTGCCTACTGCCGTGAATAATAAAATCTGGGGTCTGACCCAGATGTCTCGTGTCTTCAGCCAGCACCCACAAGACTGGCAGGCCACCTTGTTAGTAAGGAAAGCACTAACTCGGATTTGGTGTCATTCATTCCCCATATTTAAAACTACACTTTTGGGACGCCTGGGTGGCTCAGTCGGTTGAGCAGCCGAATTCGGCTCAGGTCATGATCTCACGGTCCGTGAGTTCGAGCCCCGCGTCAGGCTCTGTGCTGACAGCTCGGAGCCTGGAGCCTGTTTCAGATTCTGTGTCTCCCTCTCTCTCTGACCCTCCCCCATTCATGCTCTGTCTCTCTGTCTCAAAAATAAATAAACGTAAAAAAATAATAATAAAAATAAATAAATAAACGTTAAAAAAAATTTAAAACTATATCTTTGCCACTTAAAGATATATAATATAATTTTGCATATTTTAACTTCGCATAGATGGCATCATAATTGGCATATTTTTCTACGACATGCTTCTCTTTTTTTTTTTTAATTTTTTCCCCTAATGTTTATTTATTTTTTACAGAGAGAGAGAGAGAAACAGACAGAGCATGAGTAGGGGAGGGGCAGAGAGAGAGGGAGACACAGAATTCGAAGCAGGCTCCAGGCTCGGAGCTGTCAGCACGGAGCCAGACGTGGGACTCGAACTCACGGACCACGAGGAGCTCACGGACTGCGAGATCGTGACCCGAGCCAAAGTCGGACGCCCAACCGACTGAGCCACCCAGGCGCCCCTGCAACATGCTTCTTTAAGCCAAGGTTGTTTGTGAGATATCCACACTGTCCGTTTTCACTGCGATACGTGACTGTGTATATATCACAGGTTCTTCATTCTCTGGTGAGTCGGCATTTAAATTCTTTCAAGTTCATTCTTTCTCCTTGTGCAAATGTTTAAGAATTTCCCTAAGGTATACACCTAGGCATAGAATTGCCGAGTCAGAGGGCATTCATATTTCAACTAGATATTATAAATTGTTCTCCAAAGGGTTTCCACCTGTCCCCTGGTGTTTTAAACTCATTTATTGACTATCTCCGTGACCGGACTGCACATTCTAAGCCATCTTATAAATCATTTCCACCCCTATATCCTCAGTGCCTAGAAGAGAGGCTGCTACATGGCTATTTGTTGAACGGCTAAAGAAATGGGGGCCGAGAGACGTGCAGTGACCTTCCCAGGGTTACAAAACTATCTTAGTGAGAAAACTGGGATTTGAGCCCAGGCTGCTGACTCAGTAAAGCCTGACTAAGAGGAAGCGGTTATTGTTAATACAATCCCCTGACCAGTGGTCCAAAGGTCCTGCCCCGAGGAAGACAGGAAGAAAGTCTGGAATGAGCTCACCCTCATTAACCCATGGGACTTCCCGTGGTGCCTGGACTGATGTGGGCCAGACACAGGCTCCCAGTGCAGGTGGAAGTTATAGTTTCTGAAGAGTCTTCCAAAAGTGAGGCTCTGGGCCCAAGTGTGCAGGAACAGAGCCGCTAGGAAGTGGGGAGGCTGCAGTGGTAGGGGGACCCCTGAAGAGGAGAGGGAGCAGCGGGGAGCAGGCCATTCCTATGGCAGAGGGAATGCTGACCCAGCAGAGGCTCCCTGGTCAAGCCCTGAGATCACACCAATCTTAAAATGGTAAAGAGGGAATGCAACGAGGTCCCTGCACGTCCTTGGTGAGGACAGTTCATGGGAGCGCAGCGGGCAGGCCAGATGGACGCACAGCCTTGGAAGCTGTGAGTTTGAGGTCATTAAGTTTGTGTTTATTCTGGCCTCTCTTTCTAGCTGATTTGCATTTGGTTTTCATCCCACACTGTTTTGGATCCAGCCTGGAACGTATCAATCGCGTAGTAAGCAAGCAAACAGCGGGGCCACCAAAGGGATGGAAAAGAAAACCCCCAAAGTGGGGTTGAGAAAGGGCAATTGGAGAAAGGGGAGAGGGAGAAGAAGAGAGGGGGCGTGGGGGGGGGTTGCAGAGAGGAGCTGGGGGTGTGAGTCACTGAAGCAGTGAGTGTCTCCTAGTTCCCGAGGACCAGCTGCGACAGACTCGATACTTGGAGGGGGAGAGAGAGACAGAGACAGAGAGACAGAACATGCTAGACTAAGCATGTGTACAGAGCATGAGTGAAAGAGAGCAAGCCCAACAATCCAGCGTCAGGGTGTCTGACTCTCACTCAGGTGGTCCCGCTCATGGGTCCCATTTAGTCAAGCCCTCATGGTTGCCCTTCCCGTCCAGACACAGAATACCTTTCTATACTTCTCCGGCTTTATCCAATCAACTTCCTGTCACTTTGATGAGGAAGTCTCCTCAGATTCTCCAGTCAGACTTCACTAGGGAAGACCAAGGCTGGGCCCGTAGCTTTCCTTTGAGCATCCGAAGCATCCCTTCCGGTGCACTCACCATCCTCTTCCTGGGTCAAGCCCTCTACTAGACTCAGCTTCCGGAGCCCTCTCCACATCTAGCCCCCAGCCTGGCCCATGATAGGTGTACTGGCTCATAGTACTTACAGAGCACTACAGAGAATCCCTGCAGTTTGATGCTATCACCGGATGTTTGGATGGCTGCACCAAAGTCTTTTCTCCATCTTTGGTGAGAAATCTAGGAAAAAACGAAGAGCCCAAGTCTCTCAGATTTGGTGGCTCGACAAACGAGCTATAACAAAACCCACACAATTGTGGGCAGAGCGAGGGCATGAGTTTGGAGGGTGGGATGGCGAGATGGGATTAAACTAAGCACAATCTCTTCACTCTTTGGCACTCTGAGTTCATAGTTGAATTTCTGGTCACAAGGCAGGAGCATTGGGCTGACTAAACAACATTTTCTATAAATTTTTAGACTAAAAAAAGGAATCGAAAACCTCTTTCTAAGGCCACCCTCTGCCCTTGGAAGGGATGGATGGCACCCAGGTTACCGCATGAGACAAGATATGTTTCTAAGAAAGGCATTACAGGGTGTATTGGACAAGCCCAGCCAGGCAAATAGATACCATTCTAGGTATTTCTATAAAGGGGATAAAATAAGAAATTGGTTGCACAGGTAATGGGAATACTGGAAAACCAAAGGAGATGGTAAGGCAATGGTTGATGAGCACTACCTTCCCCTACCCGCCCCCCACCTTGGGTGCTTGAGGGGTGGGAGGTGGGGGACTCAGCAGGGGACCACCTGGAGGAAGCTGGGAACAGGACATCAGGCCAGGTAGCAGCTGGTGCCATGAGGCAACACGGCCACAAGGAAGTGCTCTGACTACACTCCTCCCACTCTCCAGATTCTCACCAGTGCTTCCAACGGGCTGTGCCTTTCTTTCTCCCTCCCTCCCTTCTGCTTCCTTTCTTCCTTCCTTCCCTATTTTTGTGACCAAAAAGAAACTTAAGAACAGGGAAAACTTTTCTGGAGCTCTCTAGATACATCTACAAAAAGAAAGTAGCGCATTTAAAATGTAAAAGTAGGGGCACCTGCCAGGCTCAGTCGGTTGAGCGTCCAACTTCGGCTCAGGTCATGATCTTGCGATTTGTTGAGTTTTGAGTCCCGTATCAAACTGGTAGTGCAGATCCTGCTTGGGATCCTCTCTCTCTCTCTCTCAAAATAAATAAACTCAAAAAATTAAATTAAATTAAATTAAATTAAATTAAATTAAATTAAAAAATAAAATAAATAAAATAAAATAAATAAATAAAATAAATAAAATAAAATAAATAGAATAAAATAAATAAAATAAATAAATAAATAAATAAATAAATAAAATAAATAAAATAAAATAAATAGAATAAAATAAATAAAATAAATAAATAAATAAATAAATAAATAAAATAAATAAAATAAAATAAATAAAATAAAATAAATAGAATAAAATAAATTAAATAAATAAATAAATAAATAAAATAAATAAAATAAAATAAACAACATAAATTAAATAAATTAAATAAATTAAATAAAATAAATTAAAAATAAATAAATAAATAAATAATAAAAAAATACTGATGCATAGGGGCACTTGTACCCCAATGTTTATAGCAGCACTCTCAACAATAGCCAAATTATGGAAAGAGCCTAAATGTCCATCAACTGATGAATGGATAAAGAAATTGTGGTTTATATACACAATGGAGTACTACATGGCAATGAGAAAGAATGAAATATGGCCTTTTGTAGCAACGTGGATGGAACTGGAGAGTGTGATGCTAAGTGAAATAAGCCATACAGGGAAAGAGAGATACCATATGGTTTCACTCTTATGTGGATCCTGAGAAACTTAACAGAAACCCATGGGGGAGGGGAAGGAAAAAAAAAAAGAGAGGTTAGAGTGGGAGAGAGCCAAAGCATAAGAGACTGTTAAAAACTGAGAACAAACTGAGGGTTGATGGGGGGTGGGAGGGAGGAGAGGGTGGGTGATGGGCACTGAGGAGGGCACCTTTGGGGATGAGCACTGGGTGTTGTATGGAAACCAATTTGACAATAAACTTCATATATTGAAAAAAATAAAAAAATAAAAAAATAAAACACTTAAAAAATAAATAAATTAATTAATTAAATTAAATAAAATAAATAAAATAAATAGAATAAAATAAAATAAAATAAATTAAATTAATTAAATTAAATTAATTAAATAAAATAAATAAAATAAAATAAAATAAAATGGAAGACTAACAACTCTATTGCCCCCATAGCCCTGATGGGACTGAAGAGCTGACTCAAAGCACGCATATACACTGCAGGGGAACATTCTGGTCTCACTTGAGAGACAGCGGCCCGGGGGCAGGAGCATGGGCCCTGGAGGCGGGCAACGTAGTCCACGTTCAAGGTCCACTCCCTGACCGGGTGCCCCTGGGGAAGAGTTGACCTGGTCATGGAGTGCTCCATCTGTGGCTCCACGGGAGTCCTTACAGGGTTATTGTAAGGATTATGGAGCTACCCCACTTGAGGGCCTTAGGACAGTGACTGGCAAGCAACACAGGAGCTCCTATCCCCCAGAAGATTCCTCAGTGGTCCTGTGGTCCTCCACTGTCTCCTGGCGCACTCCAGAAAACAGAAAGCCTGCCACGGCAATCCTTTTCCTGTGGAAATGTTCGGATTCGGAGATCAGATATCACCCATTTTCAGCCCTTAATCAAACACACACTATTTCCACCAGTGGGAGGCGAGTGCTGTCTTGGCAGCCTGCCAGATGTCAAGTGGTGAGGACCCAATTAAACCGGCAGCAGGAAGGAGGAGAGACAAAATAAACCCCTCTTTTGTCTCATGATGGCATTTCAAAGCCTGCCAGGCTCGGCTGCCAGCCCGGTGCAAATCAGGGTTAATGTGCTGCACCTGTGGAATTAGGGCCCCGGGCATCAGCATACAATGTATCCCCACCCCCCGAGCACCAGGCCAGAGGGCTGAGAGGCCCAAAGCACCCCTGCAGGGGTGAGAGCACTGTTACCATGTGCCCCCTCTCCAGGTGGGCAGGTGGGGCCTGTTCATCCAAAGCCTGTTTCTGTACGATCTTGCTTCTTCGTATTTAAAAGTTACAGTATTATGAGAATAAATTGAGGGTTGATGGGGGGGTGCAGAGAGGGGAAAGTGGGTGATGGGCACTGAGGAGGGCACCTGTTGGGATGAGCACTGGGTGTTGTATGGAAACCAATTTGACAATAAATCTCATATTAAGAAAAAAGTAAAGTTACAGTATTAATTCCTGAAACATAAGCAGTGGGCTAGAGATCCCAGAGGCTTATCCTCAACATATTAATCGCTGGGGAAAAAAAAGAACTCTATCAAATACATGAGACGTCCCAAGTATCGACGATCCAGTTCATTGGAATGGAGACTTGTGAAACTTTTATCACAAACTGTTTGTGTCCCTACAAGTTAGTGGACTTCTGGTTTTCAATTAGGTGTTTAAATGTAATTAAATTAACACTTTGGCAAGTCCCTTAATTGAGGTCTAAGGAAATGAAGTGATTTAACCGAGGCCAGTTTCCATCCAAGCATGAATTTTTTTCCATGTTGAATGTAAAACTCAGAATTTCCTAGCTGAGAGGCAGAAACTAAACCAGAGCCGGGGTGAGCTCTGTCAGTGACCTGTAAGGGGAAAATGGTGGGGGAGAAGCTGGAGAGAAAATAAAGCTTAAAAGAGGCAGATGTCCACTCATTGAGACTAACACGGGACATGAAAATCGAAGCTAATAGACGATAGCTTTAACCCTTTAAGACTTCACATCCAAAGCCTGGTTTTCACGGCCAAGTCTACACTCGATAACAATAGGAATATTTGCTAAATTCGTGAAGCCCTCCTACTTACTCTTTCACGACGTCTACTTTCAATGAAGCTTTAAAGCAACTGCTAACACTATGGGAACTTATTTTGCAAACAAATACACCCAGAAAAAAAATAGAAAAGTTAAAGACAATAAGAAAGACAGCTTCTAATGAGATATTTTTTTCTAGCATTCTTAGGTGCAAACACATAGAATTGAAGGTGATGACATTGCGTTGTTGTCTCAACATAAGAACCCCTGAAAATAGTCTGAATGCGGAAAGCCTCTTCTGAAGAATACTTCAGGGTTTGCCCTTCATCACGAAAAACTGGAGTCTTAGTCAATTTCAATCTGCCACGTGACATATCAGTCAAAGAAAAAGCTATAGATCAGAGCCATTGAGATAAATGGCCCACTTCAAAATGATGAATTATAGTGAAGTATTAAAACAACCCCAAGCCTTACATACAAATAGATATGATTTAAAATGCCATTTTCCTTTTTATGAGCCATATTTCTATGATTGATCATAAAAAGCAAAGAATATGTGCCAGCCAATTACCAGAAGATCTATCCTTTTCAAAGCCAAGGTTAGAAAGGAGAGATTCTGACAGCTCACTGACGTTCTTCTAGATAACAAACCGTGTGTGGGGTTCACTATTCCTTATTTGTAATTATTAATTTATAACAGGAAGCCTCGTGGCAAGGATTCTTTATCACGACGGACAATTAAGAAGCAAATATATGTATGTATATATACATATATACACATATACATATATACATATACATGTATACATGTATATATACACGTATGTACACATACATACATATACATATAGATGTCTATATACATATATACATATATAAATATGTATATAAACTGTAGAGCCAACATGGTCAGCCAGGATCCTTTGATTACAGAAAATCTGCCATCTCAAGGACACATGTCGTCAGCTACTCTGAAGGGTCAAAAGCCTCCTATACCAAGAGGCAGGAAACAACCCCTGGGTTCTTCCTCTTTGGGTGAATAACGAGAACCACGCCTACTCCTTTTCATGGTAAGACTCAAATGCACTCCTTTATATTTTGAAACTATAAAGCACCATTTATATATTGGATGTGATAGTCACAGTAGGGACAGAAATATTGGAGATTCAACGCAAACTATTCTTACTCCAAAAAATGACCCAAAGTATGTTCCTGTGAAATGGAATCAATGTATCATTGCCCTCTGCTGTGAAGGAAGCAAGTGAATGAGTCAAAATAATCCCATCAAGTCTGAAAATCAAACGACAGCTTTTTCTAATAACTTGCAGCTTCAAAACACAATAGATCCAACCATTGGCTCCTTGGGGGAAAATATAAACAACCATCCAACATACATCTTAAACACTCAACAACTGCATAGTTATATATTCAATAACATATCAATTCCCTAATTAGTTAATATATTAAAAGAGTACTTCTCAAAAATCAATTTATTATGTCTTGGTCCAAATTGACTTGATCACCGGACACTAAATCGCTAAGTGAATTTGCTCCAAATAAAATCGTTGGATTAAAAAGTCAGAAGACTGACTTTAGTCCTCCAATAAAGTCTGGAAATAGAAAAAAATGTTAATGTCTTCCCAACTGGTTTTGATTTGTAAGGAACTACTTTTCAGCAGCAAGCAGATAATTTCTTCACATACTGTCAAAAGGTAAAAATGAGAAGTATGTAGAGTTTATATCAAATATAGAAATGACTTATTTGACAAATGCTTGGATTTACAAAAACCTCGACCCTCTGGTTCATAAGTTCTAACCTATAAGTGATCAATTTTCCCCCTAACGGCCTTAAACAGCTGTCACAAAACCCATTCTAAAGATCCAGAAGAATCCACGGCATAGGTCTTCAGACCTTTACTCAAAGTCTATTTATTTTACAAACATGTCAAAAAAGCAGAGTTATTCGATTTCCCAACATACAGTAAATTAAATAGCGACTTGGAAGGTGAGAGAAGGTGACAAAAACAGGAAGAAGCAAAGTCAAGAAAGACACGATGGTCTACTAGACAACAGGCACAAAGCTGTCGGCCTCGATGCACTTGATCGCGGTTGGGGGAAGGTTAATTATCTAGAATACTTGCAATTTTAATAGTGTTTCAGGGTAACACTGTGTTAGAGCACTTGACTTCTACATCGGTGTTATAACATCGGAAGACAACGGAGGATATAGTAAAAGAAATTTTTATTTTTTCTTTGGAAAATTTGGAACATATGTGAATTAATAGGGATAGATACAAAGTCCCACAAACTGTCAAAACCAACTACCCAAGGGGCACCTGGGTGGCTCAGTCGGTTAAGCATCTGACTCTTGATTTTGGCTGAGGTCATGATCTCATGGTCCATGGGTTCAAGCCCCACGTCGGGCTCTGCACTGACAGTGTGGAGCCTCCTTGGGATTCTCTCTCTCTCTCTCTCTCTCTCTCTCTGCCTCTTCCCTGCTTGTGCTCTCTTTCTATCTCAAAAATTAATAAATAAATAAACATTAAAACAAACCAACTGCCCGAGAACACTGGGGTAACAGCAGGTCATTGACAACAGGAACTTTAGCTGATCAGTGCAGGCACAGTTTGAGCCAGTATATGACATAGTTGAAAAAATTGATATAGTCTTAGACTACATTATTAGAGGAAGCCTAGTGTTACAGCCAAAAAATGCTCTCATTCTATTCCCCACTGCCCCGAGCACATTTTGCTCACGTTTGAGCGATACATGTTTAGAAGGATATTGACACACTTTACTGAAGGAGGTGGTAAAGCAATGGGGTCCATGAATCTATAGAAAAGGTAAAGGTCTACAGATAGCTTAGTGGGGATACATACTGAGGGCGGGGACATGGCAGTTAGCTTGACATAGTTTAAGAATTTTCAAAAAAAGAAAGAATTTTCACGAGGTTTCGCACTTTACAAGAAGCTGTAAGACAACCGATTTGAAACGTAAGGAAGACCATTGCAGAAATTATAAATAAAATGGTAAGCCTTGTGAGGAAAACAGTTCCCCGTCATCGGATGGATTGAATGAAATAAACTCTCAGGTACATTGTGGCGAGCTTGCTCGCATCCGGCGGAGAAATCTCCTGGTGGCAGTTGTGACCCTGAGACTCTCTGCTTCTATAAGCTCCCTGGAAGCAGAATGTGCGTGTAGCAAGCCGTGCGATCATTCTCCTCTGGGTTAGGTAAGGTCAAAGCCACACACTTGACCTTAACCCGTTGAGATCTTTTCTATGCCCAAACATCATCCGTGTTTTTCCAGTCTATATTTGCCTCAATACCTGCTCTTAAAAGCCAGGGACTAGTTCACACCCACTCTGATGGCTATAATCATATAATAATAACAACAACAAGAATATTTTTAAGAAAGAAAATAACAGGTGTTGGAGAGAACATAGAGACATTAGACCCGTCACCCATTGCTGGTGGGAATGTAAACGTCCGGCCGCTGTGCAAAACAGCTTGGCAGTTCTTCAAAGAGTCGAGTATACAAGTACCATGTGCCCCATCACTTCCGCTCCTAGACGTAGACCCAGAGACATTGAAGACATACATTCGTATGAAAACTTGCGCATTAACGTTCATAGCGGGACCATTCATTATCGTCAAAAAGTAGAAAAAAGAATAAAGCAGCGTAAATGCTACGAGATAGATGAACTTGGAAACCATGCTCAGAGAGGGAAGACCGGCACCAAAGGCCACATACTGCATGACACCATTTATACGAAATAGCTGGGACAGGCAAATCCATAGGGAAACAAAGCAGATTATTGGTTGCCAGAGGCCGGAGTGGGGAGAGGGCGTAAGCAGTGACCGCCAGGGAAAAGGGGGTGATGAAGATATTCTAAAATTAGTTTCAGGCAATGATTGCACAACGTTGCGAATGACCTAAAAAGCATTGAACTGTACACTTTAAAATGGTGAATTTTATGTCATGCGAATCGTATCTCAAGAAAACAATACCAATAGGGAATAAGAGCAACTGTTTGGCATGTTCTGGCTTCCAACGGAGAGTATGTTTTTACGATTCTGACACACTTGGATTCTCCCAACTTTTCCAAAGGATCCAGAGGCTTTTGCCCCAGCTTGGCTCCCTGCCTGGCTCAGGTAGTTTCTGTACCTTTCTACGTTTTTGTAGATCTACGTGAAATGCCCAGTCATTTCAAAGCAACTTAGAAAATAAACTACGAACACTGTTTTCTAATTTTTCCTCCCCGAGTTTCTTCTGACTTTCTCCCTGTGGTCAGCACTGACCCCAGCGCCACGCTCAAAGCGTAGATGGCTGAGCAGAGAAAGGCAGACGTGGGGAAATTTGAGGGCTGGGGACAACCCAAGGCGAGTACTGATGGCTTTCAGAACAGGACAGGGAGGAGGGACTCCAGGTAAAGTAAGAGAGCCAAAGGCTGGGGTGGCAAGTCATCACTTTTAGAGCTGAAATTAGCAAAGATTATCAAATTTCAGAGCAGAAACTCTGGGAGGTCAAGGTTGCTGCTTCCTAAAGAACATCAGCCTTCGGTTTTTGAAGGCTGTCCACGGGGTTTGGGCATTCTTCATCTGTATCTTTATTGCTATTGATCCTATTGTGACCTCTCAGCCCCATATAAACAGAAGGAAGGAGGAGTCTGGAACTCCTCTCCTCCACGCTTATGCTTCTGGAGGGCAGTGACTGCATCTACAGTGCCGGTCGGTGTTTTTAATACACAGCCATTGATACACATTTTGGCACTGAGTGGATGCTCTTCTTACGTGATGGAATCAGTGGCGTGAAATCAGGCATTTGGGTGAAGTGCATGAGCTTTCACTCCATTGCCTTCGGTAGTTTGGCAATAGCTAGATGCGGATGCCATGGAAATACTCCTTGAACCCCTTTTTCTTGTAGCCGGTGAGAAATTCAAAGCACATTTCTGAACCGGATGAAATTCCCCCTGGAGGCCTTTGCTGCACGGCCACTAGATGGCGCCGTGTTGCCAGACGCGATGAGGACGCCCCAGAGATCAGAATGAATCTCACTAGACAGCGTCATCACATATTTGAGGAGCTGTAGTTTACTTCCTTTTTTTCCTCCTAGAATTTTCCTATGTGTTCCAGATCGTGTAAATGCAGATGTGCTAGAGCCAGTCATTCAAATCAACAGTTCGATGACTAAAGCTGGGCTGTATAACTGATCATTTCCCTTTGTTTTCAGTTCAAGCATTTTGACTAGTCTTTTGCCACACATTCCTTTATTTTTCATACGGTTACCTCAGTGCATGGACCGCTGATCTTGCGCACACATAATGATGGGGAGGGAAACCGCTGCTTTGAATGTCCTGGAAATTCTTGTCCGGGACATCAATCTCCCAGCCCTCTTCAAGATGTCGCTCATCTGATTTTGCACTGTGGTGGGGAGCTCCGGCTTTTGGAACAAGAAAAGAAATGGCCCAAGACACAAAGTAAACAATTGCTTTCTTTACCCAGCTTTATTTGTTGTTGTCTTTGGGAAAACGAAGCCAAATTAGAGGAAACGTTTGATTCACAGTCAGAAGCTGAACCAGCGAGATCAGGCATGTTGGTGGGACTGTGTCCTGTGATCACTAGAGACGAGCCACCTCCCACTCTACCCCTGACCCCAGCCAGCACTCCCTCCAAAGCCAGACACACTCAGGCCCCCAGACGAAACCTAAGTAGGGCATCATTTGGAGCAAGTCCAGAGCCAACAATGGAAGCTAATGCAAGAGGCTCAGGGGCAAGAAGAGAGAAATGAGAAATTATTTAGCCTGAGGTCACAGTGTCACAAACGTGGCCAGCACGAGGCACCTTGGGGGGAAGTGCAAAGCCAGAACAACCCAAAGGCTTGAAGCTGGAGGCTGGGAGTTCTACCTCTTGGCTGGGTCCCTGGTGCTGTCTCAAAAAATGCCGGCGTGTGGGACTTCACGGAATCTGGAGTGGGTGGTGTTAGGGAAAGGGCAGCAGACCCGACCCAAGAAGGTGGAAGGTGTAGGGGGTAAGAATAGACACGTTAGCATGCCTTCCCTCAATTTTCTTTTGGTGCTCATTTTCCACAAGGGGGAAAGTAAAAAATAATAGAGTCTAAACTACAAAACAAGGGTGTGATCTAGAAAAGGACGAAGAAACATCCCTCAATTGTGTTGACAAGGTTTTAGGATCTATTTATAAGTATGTTACTGAGCTCTCCAGAGATGACCTTTATTTCTAGAAGTGTATGTGAAAGCTTTATTTATTTATTTATTTATTTATTTATTTATTTATTTTTTACTGGCTTTGTCCTTGGGATAGAAAAAGAACCTTGTGGCACTTTGACATTTATTAAGAAGTAGAGTCCTTTTAATTTTTGAATACGCTGGATCAATTTTTATATAGTATTGCGTTTTTTATAATCCTTATTTCCTTTTTTTGTTTTTAACCCCATCTTTCTGTTCTTTTGATCTAGATGTCACGTAATAAGTTGTGGCATGATACGTTTGTGCCTGGGAGCCATGTTCTAGGGCCTCGGTGCTCTTGTTGTGTAAAATTCGGTATGTCCTAGGAGAAAACACAAATATTAAAGAAAGTAGATGTGGATTCAGATTTGGAATAACCAAATTACATTCAGGGATGGCAAAGATTGACCTGCGATTTATATTTGGCATCAGTCATAACAAGAAATGCTGGATGCAGTAAGAAAACCCTGAACGTTTCAGTGGCTTTAATGCAATAAATGTTTATCTCTCATTCTCGTCCCAGTTGGACAGGTGTCTCTCAGGACATTCATACCTTCATTCAGGGATCCAGGCTCTTCTCTGCTGGTGGCTCTGTCATCTTCTGGTGCTTTTGTTTCCTCTACCAATGCTTTGCATCCTATCAGCAAGTAAGAGAAGAATGGAAGAATCACGCTCCGTTTAAGTCTGGAGGTGACCGACATCGTTTCTGTTGACGTTCCACTGTGGAGAACCGTTCCCGGGGAACCCATGCCGGGAAGAAGAGAATCTGGAAGTTTGGTGTAAAATGTTCTTCACCACACATATATACCAGAAATATAGAGTCTGATGAGACACAAAACTGTTGGCTTCAGGGTAAGAGACGTCGTGTTCCACTTCTGAACGTACTCCTCCAATAGAGCCATTCCACTAATGCTAACCCAGTCAGGCGTGCGCAAAATCCAGCTTTGGGAAAGAGACCCCAAGAGGGGGACAAGGTCTGTTTTGGAGCGTGGAACATGCTGGGCAGTGAGGGACACACCTTTCAGTTCGAAGTCAGTTCAGGGCAGTTCAGTAACTTGTTGACTAAGTTCCAAGTTGGTAAATTGTGCCCTTAAGTCTTACTGTCCTACGGATTCTTCTTTTTTTTTTTTTAAATTGTTAACATTTATTTATTTTTTGAGAGAGAGAACGCAGGGGAGGGGCAGAAAGAGGGAGATAGAGGCTCCGAATCTGCGCTGCGAGCACGGAGCCCCACGTGGGGTTCGAACTCACGAACCATGAGATCATGACCCGAGCTGAAACCAAGAGTCGGCCACTTAACTGACTGAGCCACCCAGGCACCCCCAGCCTGTGGATTCTCAATGGTCATAATAATGATGGTAATGACAGTGTGGTACTCACCATATGTCAGATCCTATCCTGACTCATTCGCGTGTATTCGCTCACTTTATTCTCACAACAAACCCACGGTAGGAACTGTCATGTTACTGTCAGGCTATTTGTCATGCTATTTGACCGATGAGAGCAAAGAAAGGTGAAGTAACCTCCTCAAGGTCACCCAGCTAGGAAGTGGTAAAGCTGGGACCCCAAGCCCAAGAAGCTGATTACATTTATGATTTGCCTGATTACGGTCTATGCATTTAACCTGGGCTGTGTACCTTTCCAGGCTGCTGAAACAACAAAGTTGGGTTTGTCCTCTATCTGCTGGTCAACTAACCCCCTGTTATGGGCTGAACTGTGTCTCTCCAAACTTCATGTGCGGAAGTGCTGACTCCCAGCATCTCAGAACGAGGCGGTATTTGGAGACAGGGCCTTTAAAGAGGTGATTACGTCACCACGAAGCCGTGAGAGTGGGACCTAATCTAATCTGACTGATGTCCTTAGGAGAGAAACACTGGATACACAAAGAGGCATCAGGGACACATGCGCACAGAGGAAAGACCATGTAAGGACACAAGAAGGTGGCCATCTGCAAGCCAAGAAGAGAGGCCTTAAAAGGAACCAGACCACACCGCACCGCACCTTGATCTTGGACTTTCAGGCTCCAAAACTGTGCGAAAACAATGTCTATTGTTGAAGCCACCGAGTCTGTGGTATTCTGCAATATCAGCCATAGGCAACTGACCGCCCCCCCCTTCTCCCCCTCTGCCCTCCTCTCTCCTGGCCACACCTTCTCGTGTCCTGCCCTCCGCGTCAATGCACACTCCACCCCTGCCCTCTGTTGCTCAGCTCACTTGTGTTGATGCCTGTCTGCCGTCTGTTTATGTCCACATGGTGGCCATGTTCCTTGCCAGAGCTATATGGGTTCGAGACCATTGTTTCTCCTAATGTTTCTGTTATGGACTGAATGTGTCTCCCCCATCCCCACATTCATATCTTGAAGTCTTACCTCCCCAACGTTGATAGTATTAGGATGTGGGCCTTTGGGAAGTAATTTGGTTTAGATGAGGTCCCGGGGACGGGGACCTTTTAAGAGTCACGAGAGAGCTGGCCTCCCCTCTCTGCCCTCTGCCACGTGAGGATACCATGAGAAGCCTACCACCTGAGAGAGGGATCTCACTAGAACTTGACTACAATGGATCCCTGATCTTGGCCCTCCAGCCTCCAGACTATGGGAAATAAAGTTCTGTTCTTTAGAAAGCCACCCAGTTTGTGGTATTTTATTATAGCAGCCCCAACTGACTAAGACATGCCCCAACTTTGATGGAGCCCGACTCAGTCTTCAGGGACAACCAAGAGTCTGTGTCCAAGCAGCGCAACAAGGTCATCTCACGGCGACGTGTGGAAGAATCTCCCAGGCGCCGGTTGAAAATGCAGCTCTCCAGACTCCACGGGAATTCCGAGCTGTAGGCCTGAGGTGAGGCTGGAGATTCTGAGGTGGATGGACATCCCTGGCCCTTGGAAGAACCTCAGAGCAGAGAAGCACCCTCCCTTTCACATGCCCCACCCGCGGAGGGTCTGCTCTCCTTCCCAGATCGCTCACGTGTTCCAAGTACTTCTCACGCTTTCCACAATGACCGCTTCCTGCTCTCCGGGTCGGGTAGCCGCCTGGCCCGCAGGGTATTCTCACACCCTCGCTCCCTTCCGGGGGTCTGTTTGCCTCGGGGCCCAGACGAATCAGGGGAGAAGGCTCAGACAACACCCAGCTCCGCTCCGTGCCTCTCCAAGCCTGGGCTCTGATTCAGCTGGCTGCACCAGCCAGGGCCTGGAGCCCCGGGAACAGGGAGACACCAGCCCGGCCCCGAGGGACTCAGTTGTTAGCCCGAAGTCAGACCCAGAAGCAGATCATTTCGATATCCTATGGAAGGCGCTGGAAAAGAAGGATGAACCGGGTTCCGTGGGAGCCCAGGCGAAGGGCCTTTTTCCCCGACATGCTCAGCGTTCAGAGAAGTGTCCTGACGAAGGCCACATCTGGCGTGGCGGTGAACGGCTAGCATTAGTCTACGTCGGGAACTGGCAAACTACATCCCGTGGGCCAAATCCAGGCAGTTGGAGGTTTTTATACAAGCCAAGGGCGGGAATGCTAGGCCAAGGCTAGTCTATAAATCAAATTTCACTAGAACCCAGCCACTTTCATTTGTTTATGTATTGTCTGTGGTTGCTTTCACAACCTGAACAGCTGCCACAGAAATTGTGTGGCCTGCAAAGCCTCAGATATTTACTATCTGGCCCTTGACAGATAGCACGAGGGTGGCAACCTTCCATCCAGGTGGAAACTCCTCTGAGCCACCTGCTGTAAGCAGTGTTATCAGAGCAAGGGGGGTGAGGTGGGGAAAGGCAGGGAGATGGGGCCGAGGGAACAGCATCAAGCTGGCCATGGTCCTCGCGTGGAGGTTGCCCTGTGTATAATGGCGAGCTCTGGGAAACAGGGAAAGGTAGCAGCGAGAGCCTAACACTCAGGTCAAGTTGGGGACAGGTAGCCAGTCAGCCACTGATCAGTCTGAGCGGCCGGAGGCCCAACGGTAGAAGAAAAGTACAAAAAACACATAAAAGGAGCAAAGAATGATGGAGGAAACCCTACTCATCAGGCAATTTTGCAAGAACAACTGCCCAGGCGTTAGCAGCCGGCAGTGGCTGCTCTTACAGACGCTTAGTGTGTATAAATAGAGGTGTCAGCTTCACTATTTCTCTCCCAAGTCCCTAATGAGTGGCTCCAATGCGAAGTTGCTCTTTCGCACTTTCTCAGATCAGGGACCTGAAGATACGATCATGTACGTCAAGGCACTTAATACCCAGGAGAGCGCCCTGTAAACGCCAGCTGCTCTCGGTCAACTGAGCCCAAATCAGGGCCAGGTCACTGCGGGACGGTTTAAATGGCTAAATGTTGTCTTTTCTTCATTGGGTATTTACCACCCTTCGCAATTTATCCTGGGGTGGTCGTGCTCCCGGGTTGCTGATTTGGCAAACAGGTTACTCTCGCCAGTCCTTTCTGTTCGGCGAGGAAGGGCACCAGCCCCCGAGCATGTGATGAGCTCTCTGGATAGTTATACCCCATATTTTAGGGGCGGGGCGGGGGGGGGAGAGACTAGAGATCCATGACTAATCCAGCTCGTATGTGGTAATTAATCATTGAGCCCGTTCTTCCGGTAAGAGAGGTGAAGGTCAGGGAGTGCGGGAGGAGAGCAAGGAAAGAGGGAGCACTTCAGAGAATCTTTAACCTCAAGTATACGCAAGGAGCATTGTGTCCGGGCAGACAAACAAGCGCGATGATTTGGAAGCCGTATGACATGCTCTCTCAGCGTTATTTTGCCTTCATTTACGTTTTTATTTTGGAGGGGGGGCGGGGGAGGGGATGAAGTCAGACTTATTTTTAAATAAGAAAGATGATAAAAATAAAACCCTCAACCCATTAAAAGGCACCAATTAAATATTCATAGACACAGTCTCACATCCTTAATGGGCCGTCTTCCACAAGGAGGTGGCCGTCTCCCTCTTCTCAGCAGAGGAACCTCAATCGTACTGGTGGAGGCTGACCCTGGGCCCGCGTCCACACCCCCGTCTCGGGCCGACGGGCTCTGCGAGCCGCAGTGTTCGTATTTCCTCACTTTGTCAATTTCCTTTCCAAACTATTACCACAAACGCAAACTTGAGTTGGCCGAACTGGCCATTTCTCCCAAATTCTCACCGTTTTACATCTGGGAGGAGGGAAGCCGCAGAAGAGCAGGCTTTGGGCCGTGTACAAAACCCTAAGGGTGTGTGTTTCCAATTGATTAGGGAGTATGGTATGTCCACTGACCATGAAAACCAGTGACATCACAGCAACCCCCATGACCCTTCCCACCACAATTAAAAGGCGTGGGGGAAAAAAAACAAAAAAACTCAGTCTACTGTCCTAGAGGGTTTCAGGGACTGAAGTAGATGCCAAGGGTGCGTGTGAATTAACCAGCAATTGGACAGAGAACAAAAGATACCGAAGTAATATTTAGCACCTCTCTCTTCTAGCATGATCTGGAAGCAAAGACCATCCACATAATTTGTGGCGTCCAGGACAAAATGAAAAATGCAGGGCCCCCTGTTCAAAATTATTAAGAATTCTGAGAGCAGAGCCTTAAACCAGGAGAAGGCTCTTCAGAGTGCAGGCCCTGGGCAACTGTACAGGTCACACATGCATGGAAGTTTAAGGCAGCTTTCGAGATGTGTCCAATTTACTCAAAGAGAGTTGATTTACCCACTAAGAGTTTGTCTTCGAGAGCAAGATTAAAATGTCCTGAAATAATTTTTCTTTCAGCTTGCAGAGGAACGAATCTGCCTCAGGCTTTTGTCAGTGATATTCTCCTGCTGGGGAAAGTCATCAAGACCCACTCGAGTACCACATGTGGCTGCAAATATCCCCCTGTGAGCAGGACTTAACACGCTTTGGAACTGTAGTACTTTTTCATAAAAAACAAACAGAAAACCCCACTGATACACGGGGTCTGGAAGATACACTCAGATATTTAGGAATCCCATCTCCTCAGCTGCTTTTTCCTTTCATAAATTCCTTTTTTTTTTTTTTTTGCTACTGTCTGCTATTTCACTCAAAAGTTTTGTCTATTCACGTGCTTTATTGGAAGTTATTTGACAAGTCAGTATGAGGACAAGTCACTAATCACAAATTAGTGTGATTTTTGCTACAAAGCGGAGGGTCAGTAGATGACACAAATCTTTCAGGTCTTGAAAGCTAACACAGATGTGGGATCAGGTTAAAGAAGGTGGGAGCGGCCCTGGACGTGGGGGAGGAGCCCGCAGAGGAGAAATCCCCCAAGAGACGGGAAAACTCCAGGAAGTCCCGCCCTTGGAGTCAGTAGAGACGGAGGAGGGGGTGCCCAGGACAGCTACCCAGGAAACACCCAGGACGGCTACCCAGGGAGCACCGAGATGGCTACCCAGGGGGCACCCAGGACGACTACCCAGGGGGCACCCAAGACGGCTACCCAGGGGGCACCCAGGACAACTACCCAGGGAGTACCCAGGACGGCTACCCAGGGGGCACCCAGGACAGCTACCCAGGGAGCACCCAGATGGCTACCCAGGGAGTACCCAGGACGGCTACCCAGGGGGCACCCAGGACAACTACCCAGGGGGCACCCAGGACGGCTACCCAGGGAGCACCCAGGACAACTACCCAGCGAGCACCCAGGACAACTACCCAGGGGGCACCCAGGACAGCTACCCAGGGGGCACCCAGGACGGCTACCCAGGGGGCACCCAGGACAACTACCCAGGGGGCACCCAGGACGGCTACCCAGGGGGCACCCAGGACGGCTACCCAGGGAGCACCCAAGACGACTACCCAGGGGGCACCCAAGACGGCTACCCAGGGGGCACCCAGGACGGCTACCCAGGGGGCACCCAGGACGGCTACCCAGGGATTGAGCTCAGGTACCAGTTGGCAAGCAGGCGAGTCATCCTCTGTATTCCCATGCCTCCCTGCACCCAAGGCAGGTAACTGAGGCAGGAGGCGAGCATGGGACCAAGAGAAAGGGCAGACTTAAGACCAGCAAGAGGATGCATCAAACCCCAGAGTTAAGGGAAGCCTCCGGTCAGCCTACCTGTTAACATTTCACTGGCCGAAATAATTCACATGGCCCTACCCGATGCCAGCCAGCTAGTCCGCTACGTGGTCACGTGGCAAGAGGAACAAAGAATCTAGAATGATCCAGATTGACGACAGGGTGAGTGAGGGCTTCCCACCCGGGCTTCTGCCTCCCTCCCCAGCTCATTTTCACAAACCCTGACCCATGGAGAGAGTTCCGGAAGGCCTTGGGCCGTGGTGCACATCTGTCCCCAGGGACTGCTGTAAATAAGCTGGCAGGGTGGTTCTGAGGGCTGCTCACCTCCAGACACAGCTGTTCTGGTTTATACCTAAAAGACCTGTTCTTCTGCTGGGAATAGCAAAGGGCAAAAGCAGGGCCCCGTCCCTGGCGTCCCTGGTGCTGGGGGCACCGCAGGGAGGAGCAGGAGCCGCCGATGGGCCAACGTCGAGCCAGGCGGCCATGCTGAGTGAGGGCGTCTGGGCACCCCAGGGAGCTTCCCAAAGGCTGGAGTGTGAGGCATCATCGTTCGTCCATTCCCAGGCCCGTGAGGCTGGAACCAGAGGGGAATCGGGCCTGTGGAGAAAGGCAGGTTTTGCTGATCAGGGCGGAGGCGGCAGGTGGATTCTAGGGCCAGTTTGGCAACAGAGGACACACGTGGGTTGGAGAGACGGGGCCCGGATAAGTCTTGGTCGGAAGGTCCTTTTGGAAGCTCTGTGCGGGGCCCAGGAGTGTGGAGGCAGCTGCCGAGGGCACCCAGCCCCCTGGGCCAATCACCCCATTTACCAATGGGAATCACAGGGCTCGTTAAGAATCAGTCAAAGGGCACCTTCTGTAACGCCGTTAGGATTGTACAATCCACTTATTTGGATTATTTTTTTAATTGGATGACCAGTTGAGCCCTTAATCAATAATGTTCAGAGCTCCCAATCAATAATGTGTGGATAAAAGGGCTTCTGCCATGTGAATTGGGAATCAGGATCCGGGGTTCTAGAATTTTTTCCGGTGAGCAAATAACCAATTTATATGTGCCCGGTACCTTTAAATTTTTGCATTAGGCTGTACAGATTAGTGGGAATTCCTACAGGCCATGACCTCCCAGGCCATCTTGCAGGAAGACGCCACAGTTATAACAATGGCAAGAACTGCGGCTGCTCCAGACTTGCCCTGCTGGCCCGCTGCTGAGCCAGCTGCCAGGGGTGCAGGGCTGGGGTGGGGGGCTGCTGAGGGCGCTGGGCGGTGGTTCGCGTACTTAGGCCCTCTGGTCCTGGGGTGGGTATTAACATGCAAAGGACAGGGGGCTCCCTCACCTCCTATTAGCCACACTCCCTTCTGAGCACTCGAGGGCAAAAGTCTCCTTCTCTGCATCCCAGATTTTTTTTCTTTTTCATAGTAAAGATGCAGAAAGAGAAGCAGGAGGGAACTGTGCGTAGATGCCATGAGTGTTCCTTGCAATATGCGATCTAGTTCACAATTTAAAATATATTTACAAAACAGGGGTGCCTGGGTGAATCAGTTGGTTAAGCATCTGACTCTGGATTTTGGCTCAGGTCACCATCTCACGGTTGTGAGTTTGAGCCCCGCTTAGGGCTCTCTGCTGTCAGCACAGAGCCCTCTTCGGATCCTCTGTCCCCCTCTCTCTCTTGGTCCCTCCACGGGTCTCTCTCTCTCTCTCTCTCAAAAATAAACATTAAAAAAAATAAACATTTTAAAAACAATGTTTACAAAGGGAAAGATGAAAGTCATGGCAGTTTTATATGAGACTCTTCCGGGCAGGTGTCTTATTCTCCTCCCCGAGGTGCTGCCCTCTGGGGAGGGCTGGGCCGGGCTCAGAGCTTCCTGATCTAGCCTCCGTTTGTCACTGTGGAATGAGGGGGGTCAGCTGAATGATAGCTGAGGAAGCTCACCTCCCTAGCTCTAGCCTTCTCTGATTCTGCATTCTTGGCCCCCCTTCCATAATGGATACTCCTTTTTTTTTTTTTTCCAATCTATTCCTGAATAATGCTTAGGTTTATTCGAATAGGGTCAAAGGCTCAAAAATGAGAAGAGTGTCTCATTTTTCTTTACTTGCCTGTTTTCATTTTCAAAAAGTGTGAGGCAGGTGAATTTGGGGCGCATGGACCCCCTACGGTGGTCGTTCCTGTCCCTCTACCCCTGTTCATCTTACTAGGGATCACAGCCTTATCCACGGGATAGATGACACTTCCCAAACCCCTGACTTGCCTGGGAACATTCGCAGGGGCTTTAAGACTCTTCATTCTTCCTCTGAAGTCTAATGCACAATGAGCATTTTCCCTCTCAAAGAGGATAAAATCTATAGACTCACTTTATGTTTAGACATTGCATTGCACTCAATTGAGAAAAGACAGTATTTAAATTCACTTAAGATGAAATCTCGTTTGTTTACAACAACAGTTTAAAAGAATCCAGCCCCGGGGCGCCTGGTTGGCTCAGTCGGTTAAGCGGTTAAGCGGCCGACTTCAGCTCAGGTCACGATCTCGCGGTCCGTGAGTTCGAGCCCCGCGTCGGGCTCTGGGCTGATGGCTCAGAGCCTGGAGCCTGCTTCCGATTCTGTGTCTCCCTCTCTCTCTGCCCCTCCCCCATTCATGCTCTGTCTCTGTCTCAAAAATAAATAAAACGTTAAAAAAAAAATAAAAAAAATAAAAAAAAATAAAAGAATCCAGCCCCATTTTACCTTGGGCCCTGTGACAGTGAACATGATGCGGCCAGGAAAGGTGATGGACAAAAACTTCATGAAGAGAGAGCCGTATAAAGCCCCTTTTGAGTAAACTCAAAAGCCCCGTTTACTGTTTAATTTGGACCCGGTCTGGAAGATACCCACCAAAAAGAGAAGAGTTTCAGAGCGTCTTATTCTGTGCTGCAGGACAGACAGAAAAAGAGGAACCTGGTTCAAGAAAACAGCTGCTTAGATCAGAGGAAACAATTGAAGGACTATTCCCTAGGAAGAGATATCTCCAGGCAGTAACTTCTGCTGGCTTTCCAGAAACATTTCTTGAAAGAATAATCCATACTTGATGTTTCCAGTTCGTCCTCTCTCATTCTCTTCTCAAACTATTCCAATCAGGTTTTCGCCTGCCCCTCAGGCAGACTTCTGCTCAGGTCACGATCTTGCCATTTGTGGGTCCAAGCCCCGCGTCGGGCTCTGTGCCGACAGCTCAGAGCCTAGAGCCTGCTTTGGATTCTGGGTCTCCCTCTCTCTCTCTGCTTCCCCCCCCACCCCCACTCAGACTCTGTCTCTCTCTCCCTCCCAAAAATAAACACCAAAAAAATTTTTTTGAAATAAAATTAAATAAAATTGCACCAAAGATGAGAGGTCATACATTGAGAGATCAATTCATGTCACTTCTAAATAAGCCTAAGAAATAAAATGAACAATACCAATGTAAGAGAGATACTCTCTTTTTGCTTTTACATTCTTCAATTATTTGCATCTTGGGTGTCGTCTTCCTTTAGGAGACGATCCTTTTAAATAACCCCAAACAGATCTTAATATTAAAAATTTTGGTGGTGATAGGTCAGGAATGGGGCAGAGAAATTAATAATGAAGAAGTGGCCTGAAGTCATTAAGGCACTAAGTTGTTTATTTACCTCTAAATAAACCTCTCATTGCATGCTCTTTAGAGCTACAGGTTCCTTCGTGAGATACAAGAAAAAGCTGGTGGCCGTGAGTCAGGCTCTGTTGACAGCATGCACGGGAGAAAGTCAACTGCTGTCTTCACTCAGCTGACTAGAGATCGATGAGAATCAGAGCAGGATCGGATATGATGAGGAACAGCCAGGGACAAAGCATGAACAGAAGTTCTTACGGGGCCGCTTCACATAGCCGGCATCTCTAATCTCTCCTTCTATACTTCAGTACATAATAAGCGTGTGCACATGTACGTATACATACTCTTATACTCGTGTAACTAGTATGAATGCACGCACACACACACACACACACACACATATACACATACACACACAGTTTTATACTTCAGAAGCACTACAGACTAGGGTTTTTGAGGATACTCTGGGACCAAATCATCATTTAGTTCAAGGAGTGCCACACATACAGGAGATAACTCAATATAGCGTGAACCACCTGCCTTATTTAAGCATTTGTACTTAATCATAAAGATAAGTACATCGCATACGATCCCTCTGCTCCTGTTTTGTTCGGCTTCCCTGAGAATCCACATCGAGCCTGGGGAGCTGCGCACATGTGTGCTTCCTGCTTTTAGGAAAAGAGCACTGAAAGGCAGGACAGCTGGGGAGGGACATTAGTAGCTGGCTCAAGGATAGCATGGGCTGATCGGAAGGTCCAGCTGAATTTTGAAGACTTCACTTTTGAGAACAGCTTGCGACGCTTGATTGCATCATTCTATTTTAGAGATTCCCCACTGCAGGCTGTCTCAGCCACAGGACACTGCAGTCTGGTCAATACTTTTCCCTCTTACTCGCTTGGGTATTACCTCATTCTGGTCAGGAGACATCAAGGCGATGGCCGTTTCTATCTTTATGCACCAGGTAGAAACTCTAAGGTTATGTGGTCTTGTTTATGAGTTTTGTCTCAAGACTTGGAATTCGATCATAGTAATGTCTCAGGGGTCTTCCCCCTTTCTAGTATTTGATTTAGGGGTGGGCTGTGTTGAAACGTTTCCCCCTAACACACACACACACACACACACACACACACACACATGCTAGAGTCTTACGCCCCAGTACCTCAGATCTGACCTTATTGGAGAGAAGGCCTTCGCAGCGGTAATCAAGTTAAAATGAGGTCATTAGGGTGAGCTCTAGTCCAGGGCGATTAGTGTCCTCATGAAACGGGGAAATCAGGACTGAGACAGGTATGCACGGAGGGAAGACAGCATGAAGAGACAGGGGCAGGAGACAGCTATGGATGAGTCAAGGAGAGAGGCCGAGCAGATTCTCCCTCACAAACGTCAGAAGGAACCAACTCGCTGACAGCTTGAATCCTGACGGCTGGCCTCCGGCCTCTAGATGCCACGTTGCCATTGTTTAAACCATTCACTTCGTGCTGTTATGTTACTCCTGTGTTATGCAGGAAGGCATTCCCTTCTTGCTGCCTTAGGGGGCGGGAAGCCTGGGGGCCCAGAGCTCTGTGACGCCCCCAGGATGTCCTTCCTAGCTGGGCAGAGTGGGACGCTGCTTGAAAGGCTGAACTGACCTGTGGCCATCTACTTCCAGGCTTAGCACTTTATGATATTATACATTTTTATTGCATAAGCCCGTTAGCTATTGGGAAACAGTTATTTCGGCTCCAACCAAATATGATTCTAGCTGTTTATCTTTGTACGATGTCCCCAGAGCTGATCTCTGCAGCTCTTAGTGATTGATGACTGCAAGGTTTTGATGAGATGTAGAGACTGCATGTAAAAGGCATTAAAGTCGGAGTGGCATATGACCCATTTGTATTCAAATTTTTTAAATGAATCACATAAGGCACTAAAGTGTAAGAACTTGAAACTCACACTTTCCAGGAGCCTATAAAACGCCACCGACCCTGGAAATGAATCACTTGGCAGTGAAAACAGGTCCTGGAGATTGAAATTATTTAACTTTCGTATATGAATTTTGGTAGAAAATTCTTGTGCAAGGGGCTAGGGGACCCGCATGGAGCGTCTGGGTCCTGCCCGTGGCTCGGATGAAGGTACCAGCAGCCATCTCGGAAGAGTCACACCCAGGGAGGCAGACCCAGGAAGCGGGAGCACAGACCTGGGGAGGGGAGCCAAAGCCACGCGGAGGAAAGTGGCAAGTACCAAGTGTGACAGGGCAAAAGAAGCTCCAGATGGGAGAAAGGGAAACTGGGTCTGAAGGGGCAGGATGAGAACAGTGCGGTGGCAGAGCTGGAGCAAGCAGACTGAGGCCACCAGCAGACAGGGCATCATGGTCCCATTTTCACATAGTGCTGACTACAGAAACTGGGAGAAGTGGTGGTGAATTAACGGAAATTATAGGATCAGGCACATTACATGTGGTAGGTCATTCTGATGCTGTTCCCTAAAGGATGCCCCTTCTGCCTGGCAATTTTCTCTTGCCAGGACGATGAGGACCTACTCTCCTCTGTGGTGAGCACAGGCAAAGCATCCCTTTTCCCTAAAGGGGAAAGAGTCTCCTGACTCTGTCCAGTTTCCTGAAATCCACCCATACCAAGTCTTTTCTCTGACTGTTATTAAATTCAATTCCTCAATTTCTGGTACTATGGTAGCCTATGTTATTGGGATCAGCACCTCTGCTGAAAACCAAAAATTCCCAATAAAAGGATTTGGGGGTATTTTCTGGAAAGCGTCCAAGCAATGAGAAGATAGTAAGGAACGATCAGGCCAAAAATATAAGTGAAATCTGACACCTGTAGTGGTAGGGAGAAGCACCAAAGACACTTTTGCCCTGAGAGCATTTGCCAGTCCAGGTGAACTTGAGCTTCTGACTTGATATCCTCCTGGGGCACAGAGGACAGAAGAGATTCATCTGTGTTACTGCATGTACCAGTTCTTGGTTCCTTTTTATTGCTGAGTGGTATTTTTATGTGTAGATGTACTACAGATTGATTATACATCCACCCGTTCACGGACATTTGGCTTGTTTCCAGTCTCTGGCATTTACCAATCAGGCCATCATAGACCATCACGTACAGATTTTTTTTCATTTTCACTTGAATAAAGATGTGGGAGTGGGGTTGTTGAGTTGTATGGAAAGTGCATGTTTAACTTTACAAGAAATTGTTAAATGTCTGTGCCATTTTGCACCAATAATGTATGAGAGCTCCAGTGGCTTCACATACTCATCAACACTTAATAGGGTCAGTTCTGTTTTGGTTTGATTTGGTTTGGTTTTTTTTTTTTTTTTTTTTTTTTTTTTTTTTTTGCCATTCTAATATAGTTGTATCTCATTGTGGTTTAAAAATTTTTTAATGTTTATTTTTGAGAGAGAGAGAGAGAGAGAGAGCCAGGGAGGGGCAGAGAGAAAGAGGGAGACACAGAATCTGAAGCAGGCTCCAGGCTCTGAGCTGTCAGCACAGAGCCCAATGTGGGGCTTCAACTCATGAACCGTGAGATAGTGACCTGAGCTAAAGTCTGATGCTTAACCAACTGAGCCACCCAGAAGCCCCATATGTCATTGTGGTTTAAATTTGCATTTCCCAATGATTAATGATGCCAAGCATCTTTTCATATACTTATTTGCAAGTATATTTTCTTTGAAGAAGTGTCTACTCAATGCTTTTGCTCATTTTTTAATTGAGCTCTTTGATTCATATTGAGTTTTGACAGTTCTTTATATATTCTGGATACAAGGGGTTTTTAAAAAAATTTTTTTTATCAGATCTGTGATTTCACAACAGTAGTCTCCCCATCTGTGCCTTCTCTTTTTATTTTTAACAGTATCTTTTTAAAGATCAGAGC
Organism: Panthera pardus; assembly: GCF_024362965.1. Classification (NCBI taxonomy): domain Eukaryota; kingdom Metazoa; phylum Chordata; class Mammalia; order Carnivora; family Felidae; genus Panthera; species Panthera pardus. Next base: position 16,602,027 of record NW_026526732.1, on the reverse strand, counting down.
CTTTTAATTTTGATGAAGTTCAATTTATCAATTTATGGGACACGCTTTTTGTATTAGAACTAGTTTTGTGTTTCAGTGGCTGGCAGCTCCCAGGCCCTCATGTGGTTTCGGTACTTTGGTTCCACTTATGGCACTTTCTCAGATAAATGGAAAGCCTGTCTTCGAATAAATCACACAGAGCAACTCAAAATCTATTGTACAGATAACATGTCCATCCGTCAAAGTCTTGAAGACTTGGGATAAGCAGAACAAGACGCAGCAGGGCCACCATTAATTCTTTATAACAAATTAATCATCCTTTTCTATTATTTTGCTGCTTCACCCATTATGATGCCCATAACAAAAACGAGGTGATATACACAATCTAGGTGATACAGTGACCCGTAATCTAAAATGAAGAGGGCTAAGAAGAGAAGTGCTGGGTAGTCAATTAATGTTGCTCACAAAGATGAACGCACGAGGCAATGTTGGCCTTCAAAGATTTGCTTTAGCTCTCCCACATTTTCTAAAGTTTTCTAAAATGTTCTAAAATTTTCTAAAGTTTAGTAATATCTTTGATCTCCTTTTCAAATCTACTAATAACCTGTTACATACCAAAATGACACTGGATCTAGAACCTAACAAAAAATTCCATATCACTTAGCGTCTAGTAAAAAACAAATTAATATCTAATAGGTATAAAGCAAGCAGGGTTTATTTCATTAACCAGTCATTCCAGAAATATTCCCTAAGCACTTACAGAGGTCAAATTTTGTTCTGGTTCCTAGAGATGGCATAACGAACAATAGCTGGCATTTTCCCTACAATATGGTGCCTGCAGGTTAGCATGGGTACAAGTATTAACCCATAATCTCACAAGTAAAGGTATACTTAAAATACGTGCTAAGTGCTTTGAATGATAGTTAAGTCATGAAGTAAGAGATCTTCCGAGAGTAGGGAAGGTTTTTATCAGAAACTAATGTTCTGGATGGGATCTCAATCAGAGCAAAGATGAACAGGGAAGGTCTTGTAAATAATGAGAGGATATTATGGAACACTGAATACTTGAGATTTGCTATGAAAAAGAAGTCAAGTTCATGTGTTAAAATCTGACTGTGCTTCCACTTCAGAGGTTTTTCAGCCTATTTGTGAAGAAGCGGAATCCTTTTATGAACTGAAATGCCACTTATAATTCCAGTCTGTAGAACAGATCCACGCAGAGGCGGTCTTTATGACACCTGCATGAAGTTCTAGGCTCCTCTCATGACAAGCCAATGTCTTTCCAAAGGTGTGGAAAAGTGGCACACTGCGTACTAAATGAGCATTCAACAATGACTTCCTTTTGCAATGTATTTATTTGAAGCAACTTGCAAAGGTACATAATATGCAAAAGAACCAAAGAGAGGAATGAACCGGAGCAAAGTCAGCTATCAGAAGAGCATACCCAACTCTGTATCAGCAGATTCTATACAGCTGCTAGACAGGACAGAAGGACAGAATTTTTGTCTCTGAGCTTCCCAGCAGCCAAAGCAAAGAGATATAAAAGATTACTCACAAGAATCACAGCATCCTTAAGAGAAGACGCCCAGCTGTTCAGGAAGGTAACTTTCCATGATAACAAGGGCCAAGATAGATGTTTCCTGCGAATTCTCATACGGGGGGAACCAGGATGTAATGGGACAACACCCCCACATCTTCTTCAGCAGATATAGTGGTGAATTTTGTGCACCTGTTTCTTACGTTCCTCTAGAGGCAGAAGGGATAACATCAAAGCGCAGAGTAATCCCAGCAGTGTTTGTGGGGTTAAGGAAGTCCAACAGAGACAGCGAAGCAACTTCTAAATGTTCTAAACAGAGCCCTTTGATGATGTTGCAAACCTCCCTACTTCCCCCTGCTTAGCACACATACTTACCTTCTCTAGGGAAAAAAAACAAATCATTTCTTTATGTTTATAAAAGTAATGCACATTCATTACAAAAAATGCAAATAGTTCTGAAATATAAAGCACAAGAAGTCTAATTTCCAGAAATCCTACCCCTCAAAGATAACAGTCCTTTTCGTCTATGTTCTCCTGAGATTTTTGCATGCGTCTACAATGCTAATTTATATACATAGTTAGTAAATGACTTCTACCCTGCCTAAGGTATAAAACCTCATCTTTCAATGCTGAGGATTAGCTCATCCTATGAATGTAAAATAATCCATCTCCCATGGATGGATATTTGGGTGTTTCAGCTTTCCTCACTATTTAAACTAAAGCTTCTGTAAATTTTTCATAGGTGTCATTGGGACAAAGTTCTTTTCCAAATTCCCGTCCGCCCCCTCCTCCTGCTGGTAGAACCTGCTGTGAGCTCATTCGTGTGCTCCCTTTACCTTCAAAGTTATCTTGTGTTTCATTTCTTAAAGCCCTGACCTCTGTCCGATGACTCATAGCTGAGAAGAAAACAATTCCCTGCTGAATGTCACTAAGTACTAATGGCCTTGGAATTTTCCCTCCCAGTTAATACACGTCCATTGCAGTAGTGTCCTTCTAGAAACAATACTTCATCCACTGACGTGAACTTTCTGGAAGTGACTCAGATGGGCAGGTGAGGTATCTTCGGCCAGATAGACGGGGTCAGGTACCTAGAGAGCAAGCCAGTTTGTCAGCGTTCACAAGCCCACAAGTGGCGAATCCGGAAGGCTGTGCTTAGCACGGTGGTGGTGGGGGGGTAAAGAGTGGAACCCAGCTGCCTGGGTTTGAATCCTGGCCCCAGCACTGGCCGTGCGTGATCTCCGGAACCTTAGCGTGCCCGGTTTCCCCATCTCTAAAATAAATAGCGTGTTATGAAAACTGAACGCGCTAACAACAAAGCACTGTGCTGGCACCTAGTAAACTATGTAAGTATTTGAAAAATAAATAAAGTCTACTTTTAACCTGCTGGACATTGGTGCAGACACTTACAAGCCCTTCCTAACTTCATGCTGCCATTCGGGTGGGCCAGGATGAGAATTTGCAGCCATCGAGGCCCAAGTTTTCTGTGGCTAATCTATTCACAGGTTGCCCAATGAGCCTCCCTTCAGCCACTTATCTACTCGCGGCTACTCCCAGAATTTAATTTTGGTCAAGCACACCTACATAAGTGCCGTTGGAAGCACTTTTATTCCATTACTATAAAAATTACTATTTCCTTGGATGAATTCATAGCAGATTAGACTTTAGCGTAAGAAATGGTTACTATTGTTAAGTTTGTAATAGATCAAGTACTTTGGATACTAGAGAACATGGGCATTATTGAACTGTATTTGATGAAATGTAATTATTATATAAAAGTTTTTAAATTCTCAATTTCATTCCAAAAGAGACTTGAAGCAGCTTCACAAATATCACTTCAAGGAAGAAAACACCCCATCAGCATGCCTCCAAAAACAGACACATTTTTTTCAAAGTAGATCCTAACTCTGCAACAGATTTTACTAGGCTTTTATCCAAATCTGCCTACAAAAATCAGTGCTATTATTTTTTGGTGAAGAAAGGCTCAACAATAACCAGCTTTATTCACTTACAGAAGCATATTCGAGAAACATCCTTTTGAGTACTTACAAACAATGACCTGTTTATGCTGTGTGTAGTCTCCAGCTGAGGCCCATACCAGGTGCTCTGAGAGACTAAAGGCACCAACAAGTGCTCATAAACATACACATTTAACTCACTAATTTCTTCTGGGAACTCTGGGCCACGGTATCTGCCTCCTGTGCTACCTGAAATGTGGACCAGTTTCGCTCGCCTAACTTGGTCCAGTTACAGAATTCCTGCCCGGCTACCGCCATTTTGCATATGACATCATGATTTTTAGAAACCGCACTGCAACCCTGTTACATAAAACATCGGGGACTAATGCTGAGTTTTGCTTCTTTTTTTATGGTCTGATATATGGCAATAATACCTTGTTGTAATCTGAAGCTAACATAACTTTGTATTCAGACCAAACATGTTTACTTGTCTTCATGGTATGACAAAAAAAAAAAGGCACTCTTCCACTCCTTCGTCAGGAGAAATCATATTAAAGTTGTTCATTAGTTAGAGGGTTAAATGCATAACCAAACACACAATGCTTAATTTTGTGGCATTGTCACTGTTTGATAGCTAAATTGGTTAGCTAAAAAAAAAAAAATGGATGAAAGATTACTGAGTACGTGTTAATGCAAGGAGTGTAAGAAGTCAGACCCAACACATTCTGGAAGATGCTTTGTTGTTGCTTTATTTCTTCAAAAGCCATAATACCCATCTGTTCCCTTTCGGTCACCTCGCTTCTCCTTTCTAAAAGTAGAGTGCAGAAAACATTTCCACGGGTGATTTGATTGGTTAGTTCCGGTGAGTATTTCAGCCATCAGAAGAGACGTACCAGCTTGACACAGAGAAGAACTCAGGGGCGAGCTGGTGCTTTAAGGGCAGGGGAGAGTGAGGGCAGTGAAAGACTTCAACCTGCCCAGGTGTCTAAGAGGCAGACTCTCAGGTGAGGGCGGGCCATGCAAGCAGGTGCCTCACACTCAAATCGCAGGATTGGCACAGGATGTGATCCGTGAAAAGAACTGCTCACCACCCACTGGCTTCATCAGTGACGGCTGTGCACTCTCACACACAGGGCTCTTTGTGGGCCACCTAGGGGGGCATCTTTGGATGACCAAGGCCACTAGCAGAGGGGAGCTGCAAAGAGCTTCTGCAGCCACAGAGCTGGGCTGGGAGGATGAGGGGTGCAGAGGCAGTTGGGGTGGGGAAGATGTCCTGCTGGAGAGAAGTTAGGAACGTTTCATCACCTTGTGGATGAAGGAAGCCTTTGTCAAATGCGAATGAGGGATGCTTGCTCACACAACTGAGTTCCTCCTTGCTTGACATAAAAGCTGAGCTCCCCCTGTCGTCAGAGAGCTAATGAAGTGTAACAGCAGGTTCTTGCACAGCTGCTTGGACTGGATGGGAGCAGCATCCACCGGTGGGCCTCTGGAACCCATTTTTCCCACCGGGGCGAGCGAAATATTTCTTGCCCAGTGGAACATTGGCGATGCTATGAAATCAAAGATGTCTCCCCAGCTCAGGCCCCAGTACTGGTTTTAAGGACGTTTCCTGTAATCCTCTGTGAGCAGGCGTGTTGACCTCTGGGACTTTCCTCCTTGCTTCATTACCATCTCCTGGAAATGACATTGCCATGGGGGGGGGTGGGCGGGGGGGCAGGTTGTCTTCCAACTGAAGGTGTGATCCTCAGACCGGCAGCTTCAACATCAAGAAGCATCTCTCCAAGTAATGGAACTAGAGAAGATTCTGAGACCCATGTAGGACATTCCTCTGTCTTCACCCAGACAAGCCATTAGGAAAGGCTGGCTGTCCGGTCACACACCGGCCTGGTTCCTTCCTTTGGGCCACACTGTGTCCACACCTATGACCTGATGCTAAAACCGGGGCCACATGTTATCATGTGGGCTATGGAAAATTAGGAGCCACCCAGCTTTTTGGATTGTTTCCCAATGTTCATGATTCCTGGCAACTGACTACTGCTTCCAGGGACAGGACTGTGGTGGGGCGGAAGAGGGAGGAGAGGGAAGTGAGGTGAAATGCTGATACAGTGGAAAAGCTGCCCGTTGGTGGGGGGGAGCCTGAATCAGCGGGAGTTCACCTTCCTTCCCGTCCTGCTCTCCAGGCTCCAGGGCTGGGGTCATTAGTTCATGCATAAGAAATCAGGATTCTTTGGAGCAATTCATGCTGCCAAATCCACACTGACAGTCCAGGCCAAACCCCAACCCTCTTTGTATTTGAAGGGCAGTGGCACACTTAACAATTGCTCAAAGGGAAACAAGGGAATTGTGTACAAATGAGCCAAACCCGCCTTCCATTGATGCAACTTGAAGCGAGCCTTTCGACGACAGTCAGACAAGGCTGCGTGGTTTTTACCGGAACGTCGCCATCGAGTAGAACACATACTATGTACTTCTCCGTTCATGGTTCTACATCAGGTTTTGGGAAGAAATTAATGTGAACATAACACAGAGTCCAGGTAATTTCAACAAGATTGGAGGTAACATGTTAAGAACATGCGTTCGCATGTTAACTACCTGTAATGAGGAAGAAGAAATCATGAAACTGGTCCAGGGTGGTGAGTAACCAGCCCTCACTTCTTCCTGCCCTCCACCTCCCAGGCCTTTATCTCACCCTCTCTGTAGGGGTGGCTGGCCCTTTGGGGAGGTGTGTCCAAGTGGATATAGTGGATATCCAACACATGGCACTGTGGGGACTGGGGGAGGCTTCAGGCATGAAGAGATGGTTAACCTGTACCACAGACCATGGAGCGTTGGCTATGCCAATACCTGGGTAAATATGGGACAACACATTCCGTCTGTACAATATTTATAGTCAATACAGGCAAACGGCTGAGGCCACGCAGTGGGTGGTACACAAAGAACTGTGTCTACTGTATGTTTAGACAAGACAGAAGTGGGGCAGCTCTTTATTCGAGTGAAAATTGGGCTTTCCCCATCTTTTCCGTCATCCTCTGTGAGATACAGGGATGCCGCTGGGAGAAAAATGTCATTCCCGATGGTGTCAGCTGTTCTGTTTGGAGGCCCGGAGCAAAGTTCACCTCAGAAACTCTTCCAACATTCTTGTGATCCATGTTAAAAAACTTCATTGCCCAAACTGTTGCTTGTGCCGAGGAATTTGCCGTACACACTAGGTTCTCGAGAACGTTAGCCATTTAGACATAAATTTTCACTTAAAGCCATATTAGATAGGCATATGTTCTAAAGAAGAAGAAGATCTTTGCAGCCCACATCCTACTAATCCCCAACACGTGCTTGGTAGGAGGGCAGGAGGAATATCTATGGAGATGCCCAAAGCACTACCAGGGACCTCTTGAGGTTGGCTATTGCCGGCACATGGTGGCCCTTCCTCCTGGCTTGGTGGGAAAGCCAAGCACCCAGTCTCGGGGGCCCTACAGCCTTATCCTTCTATATGGCAGACTCAAGACTTTGGGCGGGGGGGGGGGGGAATTTTGTATGTTTCTGCCTCACAGAAGTTGAAGATTCATGGTATAGATGAATTTTTCTCCTAGAAAACCAGGAGAGACAGTCAGAGTGAGCGTCCGTTTCTCTTGACTTCCAAACACATGCTCTCCCATTTAGCTGTCCTGCTCAGTGCTTGCACATTGGAGACTGATTGCCGGGATTGTGCTAGATACCCACAAGACTCTGTGTGCGTGTGCGTGTGTGTGTGTGTGTGTGTGTGTGTGTGCATGTTGGGGCAAGTGAAACTTGCCTTGGGGATGCAGAGGAAAGAGATTCTAAATCCTTTCTGGTGTCACACAGTCAGACAGAACTAGCCAGAACATTGGAGGTCAAAACTGAGTACCATCTGTCAGTGCCCACTCGATTGTAAGAGGGAAGAGGAGTTTCCTTCTAAATGGCTGAAGTATTCCGGAAATGAAGGGAGACTGCAGACATAGGCCTGGCATTCAAAGGGGTCTGGAGAGTAATTGCTACGAGGCTATTTGGGTTGAGAAGGAGACCCAGGCTCCTGACTCCTTCCACTAAAACCAACCTGGAGAAAACGATACAAAGCAGAGGTCATGGACCTGAGGAATTAGCATCCAAACTGAGACAATTCTTGGGGAAACTGAACGTCATGTCCAGGCGTCAGGCTCAGGGAGGGAGGAAGGGAGGGTGGCTGCTTTCCAGGGCACTGGGTGCACAGATTCAATGAGGGGAGAACAGGCTGGGGGCAGTCTGTTGAGCGTTGCTGTATCCTCTCCTCCCATTTCCTTGCTAGGGTCTCAAAAAAAAAAAAAGCAAATATATAGAATATCTATTCCATTATTAAGCTTGAGATAATAGAGCTCTAACAGCCCATGATCTCACTCTATACCCCATGTCGGCCATCCACTCCCTGGCACATCCAGGCTCCCCGCCCTCTGCCCTCCACTTCCTATCATCACAGCCTATTGTGACTCAGCCGACAATGCTTTAGCTGTATCAGGATCTACGATCCATTGTCTTTGCCCTCTTTTCTAGGCCACCCCTCCAATGTTCTCACTTCGTTATGTACCCTGCAAAGGTTCCATATCACCTCCTCATAACCATTCCCTTCTTATACCCCAACACCCTTTACCCCCCTCTCTCCCTAAAGCTTCCTTTCCTGGAAATAACCTCACCTTTGATTAAATCCTACCCCCACTTTCTCTAGGCCTACACCCAAGTAGCTCCCTTGACTCGAGAACATTAGTCATCACTGCCTAGAGCTCTTACAATAGTTCCTTAGAACATTCGATCTCTGACTCTCCCAGATAACCATCATGGACCCTTGAACAACATGGGTTTGTGCTGGATGGGTCCGCTTATACGTGGATTTTCGGTTTTTTTATAAATGCAGGACAGTCCTATAAATATATTTTCTCTTCCTTATGATTTTCTTTTCTCTAGGTTATTTTATTAAAAGAATATAGCACATAACACGTATAACATACAAAATAGGTGTTCACCGACTGTTTGATGCTATCAGGAAGGCTTCTGGTCAACTACTATTGACCAATTCGTTGACCAATTAATAGTTAAGTTTTTGGGAAGTCGAAAGTTGTACATGGATTTTAAACGGCATAGGGACGGAGGCAATCAGCGCTCCAGCCCCCACGTTGTATAAAGGGCCAGCTGGATGCCACAACTTATCCTTTCTCCCCCGCGTCCCGGCAGTCCTCCCCACCCAGCTGAGACCATGTTTTTTATTTGAGATAATAGAAGGCACCTTTATATTCCCACTCCCAAATTTACTAACCTATCCAGACCTCCCACCTTCCTTCCCATTCATGGGACACTACCCTGCTCCCCACCAAGGCCAGCTGCTTCTTGCTTGGGTTCCTCAGAAGCAGACCCTGAGATGAGGGTTTGGGTTAAGCAATTTGTTAAAACACTCCAAGGAGGAACCAGTAAGAAAAGGGGGGAAGGCAGAACAGGGCGAGGGGACACCAAAGAAGGGTGCAATTTCAGACAAAATCCCGTAGAGCATAGTTTGACCTTCAGAACTCTGGAGCGTCACTGAGGGCTTGGATTTGTCCCGCCTGAAAGCCCAGGAGTTAGGTTCTCACTTCCTTGCACTTCTCAGCCACTGGCCAAGGACGGCCCAGGGGGTTGCAAGCTCCCAGGTATTGACAGTGGTAGATAGTCTCATCGCCCAAGGGCAGGCTCTGAAGAAAGATGGGAGGTGTAGGCCTGTGGAAGCAAAAGCACGCTAATACTTATAATAAGTTTATTGTCAAAGGTGCTGGACTATGATCAGTTATGGAAAAAGGAGTACAGTAAAGGAAATTGGGGTTGTGGGTCTAGGGGAGGAGAGCAGCCTTCATCATCAAATTGGGTGGTCAGGACAGAACTCATTGAGAAGATGTGAGCAGATGTGACTGAAGGAGTTCGTGAAGCAGACGTCTGGGGAAGACGGCCCCGAGCTGAGGAATCTGCGAGAGCTTAGCCCCCTGACGCAGCAACGCGCCTGGCAATAGAGTGACCCCCTCCTCTGGCAGGCTCTAGCAGCAGCATTTTGGCCAGTGTCGCTGGTGAAGTGAGAGAAGGAAAGAGAAGCAGGAGACGAAGTGAGAGAGGTTGCAGGGGAGGGCCAGGTCAAGTAGGACCTTGTAGGAATACAGCATTTTGCACCAGGGCAAAATGCAGAACCCTGGGGGGGGACTTCAGGCAGAGGACCGACTAGATCTGGCACATCTGACTTTCCCTTACTCTCCATTCTGTTTCTACTTCATTTATGTATTATTAGGATTGATTGGTTGATTGGCTGATTTAACACTTACCACTTCTTACAACATATTTTATATATTTATTGCCTTGATTATTATTATTTATTTATTTTTTCAGATTCCCTGAGTAGGGTCCAGGCTCCCAAGGGCAAGGGCTTTCTAAGTGAATGAATGGGTGAACCCCTGTTCTGATATGAATCGGTAACCAGTGGATGGAAGTTCTTTTCCTTTTGTGATCAGGAGATAATGGGACCCAAGGACACCCAACACCCTGATTTGCCTTCCAAAGGTACCTGCCTTGATAGGTAAATTCTTAATGAGCAGTGTCTCTTTTTTCCCAATTTTTTAAATGTTTATCTATTTTTGAGAGAGAGAGCACGGGTGGTGGAGGGGCAGAGAGGGAGATACAGAATCTGAAACAGGCTCCAGGCTCTGAGCTGTCGGCACAGAGCCTGACACGGGACTCAAACTCGGGAATGGCAAGATCATGACCTGAGCCGAAGTCCAACGCTTAACCAACTGAGCCACTCAGGCGCCCCTTAACGAGCACTGTCTTTAAGGGAGAAATTGCCTCTCCTGAGGACAGTGCCCTTGGCAGTCAGATCTGAACCATTCTCAATTACGATCGCAACACAGATGTGTTCTCAAAGGAACATTGAATCCACAAAAATGGTCAGAAACGCTGTGTATGACGGTCATACCTAAAGCCCCCAGCAGAATACACACTCTTCAAAAGCATGTGGGAAAAACTAAAAGCTGAAAATCAAACAAAAGTTAGGTGTTGTGATATGTCAGTTGGTCTAAAACCCTAGGAGAGTATTTATCTTCCTGGAATGAGCAGAAAATACATTTCTAGCCACATTCCTTCAATCCTTAAATAGCCAAAGCACTAAATATTTGCCAAAGACGCTGCATTTCAGCAATAAAATTGGTTGAGGATATCTGCTCCATCAAGGGCACTTTGAGGACAGTTTATTAACCGAACCGCCCTGTGATTCCACAGGAGATAACACAGAGAAAAACGAGAGGACTCTATTGGTCCGTCTTACTCCAACGGTATCTATTTCTATAGTCCAATTTCCCCACATCCAAATATTAATCTAGCCTAATTGTCTGGTTGCACCGCTCTATTTATAATATTAACGTTTCTGATTTTATAATTAGTGCAAACATACAGCAAATATTTTTTCCTTTGCTTTCTCTAATCCATTTTTCTTCCCTTGATTACAGCCCCGGGATAGAAGCATCAAGAAGCGACCTCTCAGTTCATCTGTGCTGATAATACTGTTTGTAGAAACTCCATCTGCTCTTGGCATGTGACCTTTTGTTACATTTAATATTCAGGAAATGGGCGAGCTTGTATGATTTGGGAGGTAGGAGGAGAGAGCAATAGTATTTTCATGGAAGTTGGCACAAGGCAGGTCAGAAATATCAGGCCTGACTGCATGGTCGATCAGAATCCTATGATAAATCCTACGTCGTGAATATCAGAGAGGGGTAACAGATTCTAGTTTTTACAATCAGGTAAAAGTTCGCCAGCATATCTAATAAAATCAGCAACCACTTACACAATGTCAGCGAGTGCCAGGCATTACTCCAAATGCCTCATCTGTACTCATTTGATCCCACGACAACCGGTGAGATAGATACTGACGTTATCCCCACTGGACAGAGGATAAAGCAAAAGCAGGGGGCTTGAATAACTCACTTCAGGTGAGTTCAGATGAGTTGCTTAGATCCCACGGGGCGGTGCTGGGACTCAGACTTGGAACCAGTCTGGCCTGGAACCCCGTGCTCTCGACGGGACACAACACAAACTGTAGTGCTCCCTGGCTCTGAGCCAGGCTTTCAAATACGGCACTTTCCACGCTCTGGCCACGGGTTGTGGAGACGAACTCTGTTCTTCTCTGCTGTCGGTTGCACAGCTCGCTGCGGAGGTCGGTACCCTGTGCCAAGTTAACCTGATGCAGCAGCCCCAGAAGAGGCGAGGCTCGGCCTCATTCAGGAAACCATAAAAGTGGAGGGAGAGGCGATGTCCCGGTTCAATTTAGGCTCCCTTGTCTCAATCTGCTTTTTCGTTTTGTGTGTGGCTGAGTTATTTTTCCCCCTTATCTCTACTCTTGCGGTTGGTGTAGACGAGCGTCGGGTTTTCCTCTCTTTAAAAAATGCTGGATGTGAAGTTAGTAAACAGTTTACGTGAGTGAACATATGTTACGGAAGTGGAAACAGCTGGCGCTGGGGAAGCTGGTGTCCATGAGTTGTTTTTATGTGGGGAGTTATCGGAAAAGCTCCCAAACCCAGCCTGGAGCATCCTCCCTGGCTCCTGTGGGCTCTCCTGCCTCCCCTCTCCTCCCACCACTCCTCCCCTTATTCCTCCCATTCCCCTGCCCTCCCCCTTCCTCTTCCCCCTCCCCTCCTCCTCCCACCTCCCTCTCCACCCCCTCCCATTCCCCTCCCCTCCCCCTTCCTCTTCCCCCTCCCCTCCTCCTCCCACCTCCCTCTCCTCCCCTCCCATTCCCCAACCCTCCCCCTTCCTCTTCCCCCTCCCCTCCTCCTCCCATCTCCCTCTCCACCCCTTCCCATTCCCCTCCCCTCCCCCTTCCTCTTCCCCCTCCCCTTCCTCCTCCCACCTCCCTCTCCTCCCCTCCTATTCTCCCTCCCCTTCCTCCTCCCATTTCCCCCCTTTTCCTCTTTCTCCCTTCCCCTCCCCTCTCTTCTCCTCCCCTCCCTTCCTTTCCTTTCTTTCCATCCCATTCTTTCCCCGGCTTGTGCCTGAATGTTGAAAGCACAAAGTCTTTCTTCCTTAACTTCCTATCTCTCTCCCTCCCTGTGTTTTTGGAGGGAGCCGCTTTGACCACTATTTTTGCCTCCGACCCCACAGGACACACAGGAATGCTGCGGGCTCTGTGCCCAGGGTGTCTGTGGCCCGGACAGCTACGGGCCACCTCAATCCAGGACAGCCGCTGGTCGAGAGTCAGGTCTGGAGGGTGGGCACCCAGGCGGGGGAAGCCGGGGAGGGATGCAGCGAGGACAGGGTCAGAGGGCCATGGGAAGCTCCTCGCAGGGCTATGCACTCAGGGGGTTGATTGGAATTATAAGGACGGTGTGAGACTAAATGATGTCCCCTTTCTCAATAATAACAGCGACAGTATTAATCCAGCAATAGGGGCAAACACATACATTAGTTTGTGCAGGTCCTACCTGAGCCACTTGATATACGTTAACTCTTTTTTTCCTCCGAACAGCCCTGTGAAGTAGATATTACAGTGACCTGTGTTTTACAAATGAGGGCAGCTGAGATACAGAGAGGTTAAGTGACTTGCCTAGGACCACGCGGCCGATAAATAACAGAGCTGGGACTCGAGCCCCAGCAGCTGGACGGCAGAATTTGAGCTACAGTTTTGAGATCGCCCATTCCTGTGCCTCACTCAACCGTCACAGAGAAACGAGCAACCTGACCCGTGGGCACATTTGCTCCGCAGGGGGGCTTGTGTGTAACACGTTCCAGCAGCGGTCCAGACGGGATCTTGATGTTCTCTAACTCTTCGGACAGCTTCGCATACGATCGCGTGGTTGGAGGAAGGACTCCGCTAGCGAACACATTTTGTCTCCACGCGTGTATCCTCTGGATGTCTGCCAGCCTGCACTGAGAGAGAGTATCGGAAAAGCACGTTACCTGTTCGTTGATTCAATCATGTATTTCTTGTCTACTGTGTGTCGGCCCCGGGCCAGATTGTAGGGCTACAGAAAGAAAAGACTTGGTCCCGTCGGGAAGACAACCAAGCAAATGTACAGTAGAACAAGAGGGCGTGATGCGGACCATCGAAGGAGCTGAGCGCTAGACGACAGATGCTAGGAGAGCCTCTCTCCCACCTCTCTCGTGGGCACAGGCGAGGTTGAGGAGGGGAGCCATCAAGGGTGTCTTTCAGGAAGAGACGGTGTTCGCGCCTCATCTCGGAGGATAAGCAGATGTTGCATTAGTGAGTATTTCTTCTCTCTGGACGGAGCACCAGGGCGTGCCATGGTCCTCATGGGGACACACTGGATTGATCATGCTTCCTGGCTTGTCATCTGTACCATGGGTGAATCAATATTCTCGTTGTTCTCTTTTCTGACACAACCCTGCCCCCCCCCACACAGGTGCCAAGTGAGAAACGTATGAGACAGGGTTACGCAGTGCTTTGCAAGGTTGGTGAATTAAAAACTCCTAGTTGCTGCCTGTTGTGGGCTGAATTGTGTGCCCCCCCCCCCATTCGTACGTGGAAGCCTTAGATCCCAGTAGCTAGGAACGTGACTCTATTTGGAGATAAGGGTGTTAGAGTAGCAATTATGTTAAAATGAGGTCCATAGGGAGGACCCTAATCCCAGATGACTGGTGTCCTTATAAGAGCACAAGATTAAGACACAGACACATACAGAGGAAAGACCACGCGAAGACAAAGAGAGAAGCTGAGCACCTACAAGCGAAGGAGAGAGGCCTCAGAAGGAAGCCTGTTGCCAACACCTTGCTGCAAAACAATGAGGAAATAAATTTCTGTTGCTGAAGCCACCCACCCTGTGGTGTGGATGACGGTCCCCCTCAGAAACTAATTCACTGCCTTGCCCTCATGAACATGTGCTGAATGAGAGTGTCCCTCACTGGAATAATGTCACTCAGGGGAAAATCCTGGTTCAAAGCACCGTGGTTAATAAATGGGGGATTCAGAGAAGAGAATGTCAGAGTTCCTCGTCTTAAGGACCTCCGTGCCCTGAAACAGCGTGCCCGGGAGGGACATCTCCCTGTCTCTTGGCATGATGTTCACTGCACCCAGAATGCTGCAAGCCGGGCTTTCCTCTCATCCATACGCAGCCAAACATTTTAACAAGAAGAGATTTCACAAATATGTACGTACAGCATGGAAAGCGGGATTCGGGACCCTTCGATTTGCATGCGAGTTAAATTTGATGGGTCTTCATACCACATTCTATCAAAATATTTTCTTCCAAAGTGGAACTGTAATTGGTTTATGAAGAATAGATAGACAGACACTTGGAATCATAGAGGTTTTCTAAAGCAGCGTTTCAGGTAATCCTTGAGCAAACTGAGCAACTGAGTTGGCAGAGGTTTTTTTTGTTTGTTTGTTTTTGTTTTTTCTAAAATAGTAAAAGAATTGTGCTATCTTCTTCTAACCTACCGTGACTTAGAAGTTGAATACAAGCCATTCTCCCCGACCCCTTATTTCTAGTAATAAAAAATTAGCAGATGAGACAAGACTGCTTATTAGCTAGAAATCCCATCGTAATTACAGTGATAATATAATTTATCTTTCAAGCCAGGACATTTTTCAGAGGGAAAGAAGACACTATTAAAAATTACGCCAGGATAAAGTCAGAACCCGGGGTTGTTCTAAGCAGATGTACAATCATTGTACGACACAAACAAATATTTCTGCCCTAGTGACAGCTGTCACTCAGGAATCTTCCAGGGCTTTATCTCCTTGTTTCTTAGATCTTAAAAATCACAAGCGTATTTTTTTTTTCTTCTGACAAAGCTCTTTGGCTAAGCTCACGACATCACATATTTTTAGTAGTTCCCAAAGATTTGCCATGCGGGGAACTGCAAGTCTGGGCACCCCCTGTGAAGGCCTCACACATGGTACGATGCTGCTGACTAATGAAAAGGCAGAGGACTAGAAATGTCAGTGGTCTAAGGGTGTGACGGTTGGACCATGTGATTTCTACCATCAGCCATGGCTCTGTCATTCCCATGGAAGGAGCAGCTTAGGGACAGCAACGGGGTTGGGACGAGGCTGCAGGGCCCGTTGTGAATCTGCATTTATAGCACACTGTTTATAAGATGCTAGAAACAGCCATTGTCCGCGTCAAAAAATGGGGAGGGCGTTCTGATGCAGGTGCTTGGGTTACAGCAACCCTCAGTGCTACATACACAGTTCAGCCCTAAAGTTCTGCCATCCTTCTACGGGTCTAGGATTTGGTAAGCATGAGCATAGTGACAAAAATAAACAAAGAACTAAAAAATGAACACTGACTACGAGATTGGAAGGAAACCGAAATCGTTGAAATTCTTAGAGAAAAGTAGAATATGTGGATAATTATCTAGAAATGGAAAACAGGAAAAGGCATAAAAGGATCACCCTAATGACTCACTAGCGAAAGCTGCATTTGCAGGACGTAAGTCTGCAGTGTGGTCTTCGGTCGCGATTCCTACTGCATAGGATACAAAAAAGGTCATCTCACAACTTGGAAATTATGCTTTTCATCCACTGGAATGGCAAAAAAATAAAGGCGCAGCAGTAACTGCAGATACAGAGGGTACCAAGGAAGGGACACTTATATGTTGGTAGAAGTAGGAACTGTTTCAACCATTGCATCACCGTAGATTAGACTGGTCTTTTCTAGAAGTTCCTGTAATTGGAACCATGTGTATATATCCTTTGTGCCCTGCTTCTCTCACTAGCTCAGTACAATGGTTTTAAGATTCATCTATGTTACTGCCTGTATCATGTTATTGATGAATGATGGTCTATTGCATACATAAGCCCAGTTTATCTATTCACCTGCTGCTGGACATGTGTGTTGTTTCTAGTCTCTGTTATGTTATGAACAAAGCTGCTATGAACATTTGTGCACAAGTCTTCATGTGGATGTATATTTTTATTTCTCTTGGTAAACCTGTGACTCTTGACTTTATGTACTTTTCATTTTTGATTGTGTCAACCCAACTGGCCACAGAGTGCCCAGATGAAACCTTATTGTCTGTGAGGGTGTTTCTGGACGAAATGAACGTTTGAATCAATGGATTCAGTAAAGCCGATGGCCCTCTCCAGTGTAGGGAGGCATCACCCAATCTGTTGAGGGCCTACAAGGGAACAAACATCCAATCTGTTGAAGGCCTACAACAGAACCAAAGGTGGAGGAAGGGAGAATCCATCTCTTTCTTCGGCCTCATCCTGTGAGGGGAGACATCTCATCTCGTCTTCTCCGGCCCTCGAACTGCCATCTGCTCCCCTGGTTCTCAGACCCTTGGGCTTGGACTGAATCATACCAAGAGCTTACCCCGGTCTCCAGCTTGTTGACAGCAAATTGTGGGACTTCCTAGCCTCCAGAATTACTGTTTTCCAACCTGATTGTCCTTTTAACATTCTCACCAGACAATTCTAATGATGTGTACTAGGATCCCATTGTGCTTTTAATGTGCCTTTCCCTGATGACTAATAATGCTGAGCACCCTTTCATATGTTTATTAGCTTTGGGGAAACATCAGATCAGCGTATTCTTTATATATTCTTTCTATGGAAAATATTTTGGATGATATATATACATACATATACATATATATGTATACATACATATATATACATATATATACATACATATATATGTATATGTATACATATACATAGAGAGAGAGAGAGAGAATATTTTCTCTCAGCTCATGATTTGTGTTTTCATTAATTTTTTGAAGGAAAAAATTAAATTTTTGATTAATTTAATTTTATTAGATTTTATTTAATCGAAGATATACATAGATACGCATATATGTATCTATGAACTAGGGGGTCAAAGTTTCTCTTTTTTTTCCTTAAGATCTCTAACTAACCTAAAACCATTTATTATTTTTTAAATGTTTATTTATATATTTTTGAGAGAAAGAGAGAGAGGCAGAGAATCCCAAGCCGGCTCCGAGCCGTCAGCACAGAGCCCAACACAGGGCTCGAACTCACCAACTGCGGGGTCATGATCTGAGCTGAAATCAAGAGTTGGTAACTGACTGAGCCACCCAGGCGCCCCCTAAAACATTTTTTTTGAAAAGACCATTTTCCCACACTGAACTATAGTGTTTGTTTTCTTATTATTGAATTATAAAAGTTCTCGATACATTCTAGATGCAAATGCTTTGTTAGTAATATGTATGGAGAGTGTTTTTCCCTTTTATATATAGAAATTTTATATTTTTAGGTTTTACATTTAGTGCCATTTTGAATTGATTTTTATATATGGTGTGAAATAAGAATCAAAGATTAGTTAGTTGGTTGTTACATCTTTTTTTTATTAATAGACTTGATTTTTAGAACAGGTTTAGGCTTACAGAAAAATTGAGAAGATAGAAAACTCCCATATCCCATACTCAATGTCCCCCTTTAAAAAAAAAAAAGGGTGGAACCTGATGCGGGGTTTGATCCCATGAACCATGAGATCAAGACCTGAGCCGAAATCAAGAGTCTGATGCTTAACCAACTGAGCCACTCAGGTGCCCCCATTTCCCATCATTAACATCTTTTATTAGTATGTTTGTTGCAATTAATGAGCAAATACTGCCACATTATTATTAACTAAAGTCTTTAGTTTATTCAGATGTCCTCAGCGTCTACCTGGTGTCTTTGTTCTGTTCCAGCATCCCATGCATCCCATGACATTTAGTCGTCACGTCTCCTTGGTTTCCTCTTGGCTGTGACAGTTTCTCAGACCTTCCTGTTTTCGATGACTTTGGCCTACAGCTTGTTTATACCCTTTGGCCCTGCTCACTGCCAGTCCTGAATGTCCTCCTCTCCTTTACAGTGGGTTGCTCCTGGATCTGTCCAGCCTTTTGGCTTGTGAGCCTCCCAGGACCTTGTTCACGAGGGGCGGCTCTGAACACATAGACATTTGGTGTCCCACGGTCAAATGCTCTATCTTTACCAGAGGAAGTGGCACACAGAGAGATGGTTTTCCATTGCTGTAGAATCCTCTCCTATAGAAGGCATGAGCTTTCCCCAAAACTCTATGGTCTACATTGAGACTCTTCTACTGGGGCTTGCCTCCAGCTCCACAAAGTGACTCTTCCCGCCACAGGTACTTTTACTACGATGGTATCTTCTGGAGCAACCAGCCTACGTGTCAGGGATGCTCGTACTTCTGTCTGGACTTATTCAGAGCCCTTTCCTGCTCTGGGCCTGATTCAAACCTTGCAGCCTTTCGCGGTACTTAGTAAATGGGTCAGAGAGCATCCTCAAGTGTGACACGTGCCGGTCCCGGAGCCAGACGTGGCCTGCCAAGAGCTGGGCTACCTTTGTAGTATTGAGACGTAATAGATGCAATGATTTGTCCTTTAATTCCATGGGGTTTTCCGGCACACTCGTAAACACTTCACTGACATGACAGATCCCCGAATCTTCCTAGAGTCTGCCTCCCACTTTCAAGAAGCACACCAAGGCCTCCAATCTGCCAGGCATGTCTTGCTCATTTGGTTAAAATAATGGCGTTGGTGTAACAGACCATTAGCAGTCATCTGTGGAATGTCCAGTGGTTCAGGTCCCTGTGGAGATATTATGACTGATGGCAGGAGAGTTAGCATAGGTCTGGGGCAACACCATAAACATAGACTCTTGTCCATCCACCATGAATAACAACGTGTCTGATCCGGAAAAAGAATGGAAAAGAAACCATTCACCACATCAATGGCTGCATGCCATGAAGCCGAGGCTGTGTTGACCTGCTCTAGCAAGGACACCACATCTGGCAATGCAGCTGCACTGGGGAAGGAAGAGAGGGAGAGTAGCGGAAGATGAGACTGAATGAGATTGGCACCAGATTCAAGTGAGCCTGAGGGCTTCACGGTGGGATTAGACTTTGGCCTGGTTACGATGAAGAGCCCTTACAGGTTTGTCATCAATGTATTCTATCCCCTCCCGAGTCTCAAGCAGAAAACCATGCTTTCTAACATGTAATAGCTTCTAAATGCTCCATCTCTAGGTGGAGTGGGTGCTGGGTGTGGAGATGGCCGCCCAGCTCCTACCTTCCGGATCAAGACGCACCTTCTCCTGGCCACCAGTGATGGCCGAGGCCTCCTGGCTGCGTCCCATTTTCCCAGGAGAGATGTGCACTCACAACCCTCCACTGCTTCACGCTTGCTGTTCTTTCTTGGGAATCTCTCCTCCACTTCCTGTGCCAGCAGATACTCTATTCATTCCGCAAGACTTCCTTGGGGGTCTCCTCTCACCCCAGACAGGATCAACTGCTTCCGTCTGTTCCCAGAGCGTTTTGCTCCTAATGTGAGTTTTGGACTGCAGAGACCATGTGCATCCTTGGCCCCTCTGTGAGCACTCTGGACACGGTCTCAGCCACGACTCACTTGTCTTCATGTCACCAGGGGCTTGCCTAGAGCCCATCACACATAGGCATTCAAGGAACGATTATTGAACTAAATTTGTTATTTAGATGAATCCGATTCTGTCATTAAGAAAGGAGGGAAAAAAAATCCAGGCTGAGATGCACACATTTATTCTTTCATAAAACATGTATTTGTTCTCACATGATGAAAAGCAGAGCTCAAAGAAGACTTTATGTGCTAATAGCATTTAGCATTCTGAATTTGCAAAGTAAAACTGTCCGAGGCCAACACCTTTTTCTTTTTTCTCCAGCTGAATTGGAGCTATCTAAACAAGAATGTATAATTTTAATTTTGTGTATGCCTGTGTGTGTGTGTGTGTGTGTGTGTGTGTGTACATGTGAGCTTGTATTGCATTTGGAAACTCCCCCTCTGATTCATTAACTTTTTGTCATCAAGCATTAACTTCATAATAATTAAGGAAACAAAATAGTGCTGCGAGCAAAGATGCTTTTGTTTATAGCATAAAAATTACAACCTGGTTTTCAGTTTAATACAAACCTTAACCCTTTTTAAATTTTGACTGGGGCATAAACTATTTACTGCCATGAAAACTATGAGTTTGATGTGTGTTTACAATGTTCAGGTATAAATATTCAGTGGCAAGATTTCCAAACTAGTTCCTAGCACTTGACTATTTTTTTTTTTTAATGTAAACCACAGATTGACACACATCCATCATTTACCGGTTTCTGCATTATGGATCAAGTATGTGCGTTTTAGACAATAAACAAGACATTTAACCAAGCCAGAAATTTGCTCACTATATTAGTTAGACCCAACTTACCACTAACTTTAAGGTTCCAAATCATAGCGGCTCAAACATGATAGGAGGGGAGAGAGTCCATTTTTCTCTTGTGAAAAGTCTGAGTGTAGACAGTTCAGGGCTTTTATGGTGACTCTAGGATCATCTGGGCCCTAAGTGCCTCCAATTTTCTGTTCCACCAGCTCGAAGATCTGGTCCTCATTCTTATGATCCAAGATGGATCATTGGCCATAAGACCTATATCCCAATGCTGAATGGGTAATAGGGACAAAAGTGGCCCCTGTCCCCTAGATCTTGTGGCTATCACTTCCTCTCATATCCCATTTGCCAGAACTTAGTTCTGTGGCTGCAAACAGCTGGCAGATGAGACTGGGAACTATATTTAGTAGGGCCATGTGCCCGGCTAAGTATTGGTGATCCTGTTACTGAAGAAAAGGGGGAAAATAGCTATTGGGGCTCACTGATGTCTTTGCCACATGGACCCATACCAAAGAGAAAACACAATGCCAGAAAACATTTTGCAAAATAATACATTGGAGGACTCCAGCTTTTGGGAAGCTGCCTTTGTTTGTCCTCATTTCTTCCACTTGCCCAAACATAAGTCTCCCACTTCCATTTCCTGTTTTCGTGTGTGAGGCCATGTGTTCATCAGAAGCTCTACAGCCTGGCAGGCTCGCTCCACAGACGGCCTTGAAGATGGCTTTGGTTCTTCCGGAATGTATCTAATTTGCTCTACATGAGCTCAGCTCTGAGCATCCGACTCATTCGGCAACAATAATTTATTTGTAAATAATCATGAATGGTTTTTTTAAGTGTTTTGTTTCGCATTGGGTTGCGTAAAACTAAAACACTGGCTTTCTGAGAGTTTCGAAAAATGACACGAGCAATTGGAGAACCAGAACTGGGGACATAGGTGGGAGTAGGAAATTGGAGTTAAAAACTACTTAAATGGGCCACTTCAACTGCCAGAGGGGTGGGTTTTCCAGCTCATCCTCTTACAACCTGGAATTTTTGTCACTTTCATAAACCACATCAGTGCCAAAAGGTTATTTGGGTTTTTTTTTTTTTAAGGGCAGGGAGAAACTTCTGTAAGTTTAACATCATCCTTGGGGCTGTGGGAAATACAAGAGATATTTATTTTCTAGACTTTAGGAAGTGACCTACTGCCATGAAAAGGACGAGGATGGATTTAGCTTGGATAAAATAAGCTGTCGTAACAAATAAACTGCAAGATCCCATTGGCTTAACACAGTAAATATCCATTTCTGACTCACCTTACAGTCTGGGGCAGGTCTGCGGACCACTCTCCATGACACAGGACTGCCGTCCGGAACTCACATCCTTCACACTGGCCATGGAAGGAGAAGGGAGGTCCGGGGGACTAAGCAGGATGTTTTTAAGAGCCAGGTCTGGAAGCTTCTTTTGTACCAACCAGAGTTCAGTCACATGGCTGGAGCCACAGTGCAAGTGCCACTGAGGCTGGAAGCCCAGCATCCCTGTGTGCCCGAGAACAGGAAGTGACGTGTAGACACCTGACAATGTCTCCACCACACCTGGGTTTAACTCCCAGCTCTTCGGCTTCTCGTCTTCGTGATCACGGGCAGACTTCAGCTTTCATCCTCGGTTGTCTTAGATACAGAATGTACATAATTTCAACTGCTTCGGTGAAAGTTAAGTGCTTCACATCTAGGTATTCATGAAATACTGATTTCCTTCCTTTTATTGTGAAGCATCAGCAGTCGTGGAGACCGCGCTTAACATACGTGCCAAAGCCAGAGGCATCTCTGACCTTGTCCTAAAGACCACCAGCTTCCGTGCACCTGACGCTGATAATTAAAATGGAGACTCCTCTCCTCCTCCCACCCAGACAAAAACACCAAATATAGGAATCTCGGGGGTGGGCCTAGAACCTTTATATTCTCTTCCCAGATTATTCTTTTATTTTAGAAAATAATGAGAAAATACACATGGAGTAAAATTTCCCATCTTAGCCATTTTTAAGTGTACAGGTCAGTCGTGTTTACATTCCCAGTATTATACAACCAACGTCCAGAACAGTTTTTGCTGGCAAATCTAAAACACTGTATCCATTAAACAAATCCCCCTCTCCTTCTCCTAGCCCCTATAAACCA
The DNA here is from genome assembly GCF_024362965.1 of Panthera pardus. Lineage (NCBI taxonomy): Eukaryota > Metazoa > Chordata > Mammalia > Carnivora > Felidae > Panthera > Panthera pardus. The sequence goes on along the minus strand of NW_026526732.1, from coordinate 16,579,242 downwards.
CCCTTCTATTTTCTGCCTATGAATTTGACTACGCTAGACACCCCATCTAAGTGAAATTACATAGTATTTGTCTTTTTTTGTGACTTATTTCACTTAGCAGAGTGCCCTGTTGTAGCGTGTGTAGGAATTCCCCTCCTTTTTAAGGCTGAATAATATTCCTGTGTGTGTGTGTGTGTGTGTGTGTGTGCATCACATTTGCTTAGCCATTCATCCATCTATGTAAACTTGGACAGTTTTCACCTCTTGGCTATTGTGAATCGTGCTGTTATAAACCCGGATGTACAAATGATCTCTTCAAGATCCTGCCTTCAATTCTTGTGGGGAAATACCCAGAAGTGGAAATGCTAGATCATATGGTCATTTCCAGATGATTCTTCTGCCCATCAAAGTTTGAGAAGCACTGGACTAGAGGACAAGAAAAGATAGAATCAAGCACCAGATTGGTACAACAAGGCGATAAATACTATGGGGGTCAGAAAGGAAGAGGCGAAAATAGAAAGAATTAGCATGGGAGGAAAAATGCTGCAGAGAAAAGGTGAGGATTGAGAGCAGCTTTGATGCTTGGGTTTGAATAAAATGAAATGCCAAGGAGAAGGCAGTCTAGGTGGGAAACCACAGAAGCAAGACAGGAAGAAAGCCATGAGTGAGCAGGTAGCAGGAGAGAAAATCATGCTGGAGGCTCATGGGAAACGGAGCTCTCAGGAGAGGTGAAGTTAGATGATTGCCAGCCTTGAAATCCATGCAGGTGGTGCAGACTTAATGCACAGACAATAGGCAACTGCAGATGGCTCTTGAAGAGAAGTGTCATATGATAATTGTCAGATCATCATCCAGGAAAATTAATATTGTCAATAAAATAGCATTAAAAGGGCATTTCCACATAGAAATTTACACATTTCCACATACAATTCCATTGTAGCAAAAATTTCAATAAAATTATGTAAATTGTTACTGAGGTACTATAAACAAATACTAGTGTATGAATACACGGTCCCCCTCTGCCTACTAGAAGCCTCTAACAGAAAGCACAACAATGTAGAGATAAAAAGAAAGGGAGCAAGGCAAGAAAGAAAAAAGAAAGCAGAAACACAAAGCAAGAACAAGAAACTAGTTTTTGCCTCGTGAATACACTTCCGGGCACGTGCACAGTTTATTTTTTTAATTTACCATTATATTTTTAATTTTAGAGAGAGAGCATGAGCCGGGGAGAGGAGCAGAGGGAGAGGGAGAGAAGGAGAATCTGAAGCAGGCTCCCTACTCAGGGTGGAGCCCAACGCGGGGCTTAATCCCATGATGCTGGGATCATGATTTGAGCCATAATCAAGAGTCAGACACTCAACCGAATAAGCCACCCAGGCGCCTCCACGCACATTTTAAAATGATACCGATCTATCAGGAAGAAGTATTTGCTGACTGAGTACTGGTCATAGCTGTTTCTCAGAAGTAACCATCATTAGGAAATATTTTTGAGAGTTTATAGTCAAGCAGACACTAGACAAGATATTCTGTTGATGTGACCATTTCCTCAAAGCTGTGCAATCAGCGTATGAAGTCACTGACCTACTTTAGCCCCCCCTGAGCTCCTGAAGGTCATTGGGGCATGGGGTCCCGGCAGATCAGGACTCTCCAAATTGGGTTCATTTGTGAGTGTTTATGAAGGAAAGTCCTGTGGGGGCGGCACATCGGTTTTCAGAGCCAATTACTACAACCAGGCTGTGACTGTTGAGGCTCCTATTTGGGTCAATGATAGAAAATTCTAAGAGCTCTAGATTCCTTGATGAACCAAATCAACCTCCTGGAAAAGTAGTGAGAATAACTGCTAGCAGACCTACAGAGCCTCTAAAAATCCAAGATAGGGAGCCTAGGACTGGGCCCGGCCACAGGTCACCAAGGCACATCTAAGCCACACATTGGGAACATCCCTCACGCGGAGTGGCAAGAAACCAAACATCTTTCCCAACCATGAAGAGGACCCTGCGTGTCATAAAACATCACTGCTTCCTTTGCCCGGTCAGGATTATCTTTGCATTATAAAACAGAATTATGTGAGTTTGGGGATACGATGATTAGTTTTATGTGTCAGCTTGGCTAGGCTATAGTTTACAGATATTCCACCAATTACTAGTCCGGTGTTTTCTGTCAAAATACAGTTGACCCTCGAACAACGCAAGGGTTGGGGGCACAGATTCTCATGCAGTGGAAAATCCACGCATACCGTTGGACTCCCCTGGAATTTAACTACTAATGGTCTACTGCTGACCAGAAGCCTCACTGATAAAGTCAATTAGCATATGTTTTGTTTGTTATATGTATTATACACTGTATTCTTACAATAAAGTAAGGTAGAGAAAAGAAAATGTTCTTCCGAAAATCATAAGGGAGAGGAAATACATTCACAGGACGGAACCATATTTATCAACGTGGCAATAAGTCTATAATCGCCTGTGTGCATGATGTACCTGTATCGATAGTCTTCTGTGACACGAATCACTGGCGATGTTATATGTATTACTAACACTAGGCATCAAAAAGGAAAAGATTACATGAAAAAGAAATTCATATTTATTGACAGGTATAATGATTCATGCATTGGTAATGAAGAAGCAGCAATATGGTTGCTTTACGGTATAGTCCAGTGCATTCGATGCCATTGCTTCAAGGTAGCCCAGCCTATACACTAATGAGTGACATATTATAAAATTTTAACAGCATACAGTATGACGGTCATAGCCATAATACTGTGCTAGAAACATCGTTACATTTTCTTACAAACCACGTTCTTGTGATGATAGGCTGCTACGCGGTTTCTCCGATTATAAACAAGAGGCATGCTGTGCCGTCAGGTAATTCTTTGAAAGCAAAGCCATAAAACAGTAAGAAAGCTAAAACACTGTTAATTTGATATTAAATATCACTCACTTTACGCTTCTGTAAGGATAGGCTCTCCGCTTCCATACAAGCCTCACACACCATGTTCTACAAGATGAATACTTAGGCAATGATGGTGGTGCAAAAACATCTCGTACATTTTTGTGACTGAGTAATATTCCATTGTGTACATGTACCAGAGTGTCTTTATCTACTCACCTATCGATGGACACTTGGGTTGCTTCCATATCTTGGCTACGGTACAGAGTGCTGCAATAAACACTCAGGTGTACGTATCTTTTTGAGTTAGTGTTTTCATTTTCCTCGTGTCAATACCCGGTAGTGGAATTGCTAGATCAATTGGTATTTCCATTTTTAATTTTTTGAGGAATCGTCATACCTTTTTCCACAATGGTTGCATCAGTTTACATTCCCTTGTGTGCAACAGCACACAAGTGTTCCCTTTTCTCCACATCCTCGGCAACACTTGTTATTTCTTTCTTTTTCTTTCTTTCTTTTCTTTCTTTCTTTTCTTTCTTTCTTTCTTTTTTCTTTCTTTCTTTTCTTTCTTTCTTTTCTTTCTTTCTTTCTTTCTTTCTTTCTTTCTTTCTTTCTTCCTTTCTCTTTCTTCCTTTTTCTTTCTTTTCTTTCTTTCTTTCTTTCTTTCTTTCTTTCTTTCTCTTTCTCCCTTTCTCTTTCTTCCTCTTTCTTTCTTTCTTTCTTTCTTTCTTTCTTTCTTTCTCTTTCTTCCTCTTTCTTTCTTTCTTTCTTTCTTTCTTTCTTTCTTTCTTTCTGCCAGCCATTCTGATCGGTGTGAGGTGATAGCCCAATGCAGTTTTGGTACGCATTTCCCTGATAATTAGTGTCTGTTGGCCATCTGTAAGTCTTTTTTGGAAAATGTCTATTCTGATGCTCTGCCTGTTTTTTAATCAGATTATTTGGTTTTTGGCATTGAGTTGTAGAAAAAAGAATGAGATCTCGCCATTTGCTATAACATGGATGGGCCTAGAGGGTGTTATGCTCAGTGAAACAACTCACGCTGAAAAAGAAAAACACTAGATGATTTCACTTACTTGTGGAATCTAAAAGAAAATCTAAAACAAAACAAAACAAAACAAATGAACGAACAAACAAACAAAAAGCAGACACAGACCTATAAATACAGAGAACACACTGGTGGTTGCCAGAGGCGAGGGGGCTGAGGGATAGGCAAAACTGGTGAAGGGGAGTGGGAGATACAGGCTTCCGGTTATGGAATGAATAAGTCATGGGAATGAAAGGTACAGCATCGGGAATATACCCAATGATATTATGCGTTGCATGGTGACAGATGGGGGCTACACTTGTGGTGAACACGGCATAACTACAGGGTTGTCAAATCACTACACTGAATACCCGAAACCAGTGTTAACGTAGTGTGTCAATCACACTTCAATTAAAGAAAAATGTTCTTAAGTCTCCTACGGTTCTCGCCTCGCAGTTACAAGATTGTCACACAAAGACACGTGTAGACACAGCAGATACGTTTACTCACTGTGTGGCATATTGATTATTGACTTCAGTGAGGGGAAGTGGATCTTTCTAAAGGTTTTCATCCTTGTTGTCTTTGGATTGAGTAGGCTGGGAAGGAGGAGGAAGAGGAAGAGGGGTTAAATTTGCTGCCCCAGGGGCGGCAAAGGCAGAAGATGTGGGGAAGCTAGAAGGGAAAGAAAGCGAGAGACGTTGGCACGCTCAGGGCAACTTTGCGGAACTACGTCATCATTTCTGCCGGACTTTCTTGCTGTATTGTTTCTCTAAAATTGTTTCCATTCCATGCCCACCCTTCTTCTACCATTTGCTTTAGTTTTGGTGCCCATGTGATAGACAGATCCATGTCATAAAAGAAGTCAAAGGCCATTGAATAAGCAGAGCTCTTTTGCCAGAATGTGTAACATCACTTTGTTTTCTGGCACTGCTTTTTTCTTTCTGTATCTTCTTCTTCTTCATCATCTGACACCAGCTCGGAAGCGCTCGCATCCATCAAGCCCTCTCGTTAGTTCCTCTGGTGTTGTGCCGAGTAGCTCTTAAATTCCTGTAAGATCCACGTCTTAAAATCCTTCATTCCCACTCACCCCCGCCCCCACCATCTTTTTGCCACAATGTCTTTCATAAATCCTGTGACGTCGTGCACAACATCTGGACAAAGTTTTCTCCAGCAGGGATGGATTGTTTGAGGTTTGGTGGTTTTCATGGCTTTTTCTGTAACAGTGATGGCATCTTCACTGGTGTAATCCTTCCAGACTTTCATGATGTTCTCTCCACTGGGGATCGCTTCTACAGTGTTGACAATCCTTTCCGTAGAGCGTCATGTGTAATGAGCCTTAGAGATCCTTACGAGCCTCTGCTCTAGAGGCTGAATCAGAGACATAGTGTTTTGGGGCAAGTAGACCACTTTGACACTTTCGGTGTTGAACTCACAGCGTTCTGGGTGGCCAGGGGCACTGTTCAATATCAAAAGAACTTTAAAAGGCAACCCCTTACTGACAAGGTACTTCCTGACTTCAAGGACAAAGAATCGGTGGAACCAATCCAGAAAAAGGGTTCTCACTGTCCAGGTCTTCTTGTTATACAACCAAAGATGGGTAGCTAGTGTTTATCTTTTCCCTTCAAGGCTCGGGGGTTAGCTTTAGAGATACGGGCAGTCCTCATCATTAACCTGACTTCATTTGCACAAAACAGTAGTGAGCCTATCCCCTCCTGCCTCAAATCCTACCGATCGCTTCTCTTCCTTACTTACAAATGTTATTTGTGGCATTTTTTTTTCTTTCTCCAGAATAAGGCACTTTCACCTTCACTAAAAACCTGCTCAGGCAAATAGTCTTTCTCCTCAATGATTTTCTTCATGTCATCTGGAAACTCGTCTGCTGCCTTTCGGGTGACAGAAGCTGCTTCTCCTGTTATCTTAACACTTTTTTAAAAAGTTTATCGATTTATTTTGAGAGAGAGAGAGAGAGAGCACACGTGCGAGCAGGGGCACTTGCCCCTGGGAAGGGGCAGAGAGAAAGAGGGAGAGAGAGAACCCCAAGCGGGCTCTGTGCTCTCAGCTCTCATCTCACAAACCATGAGATCATGACCTGAGCCTGAGATCAAGAGTCAGACATCTTAACCGACTGAGCCACCCAGGCGCCCCGGTGTCACAGTGTGTTTTAAGTAGATATTTGGTACACCTGAGCTCACTGCAATAGCAGTGAAGCTATCGTGAGTGGCGTGAAAGAAGTGGTGTGAAGTTTTTACAGTGGTGCCACATGTCCTATAGCTGATTTCATGCAGTTGCGATTTAATACTACATCTTTATGTTTGTACGCATTTCTCTTGACCGTAAATGGCACCCGGTACGGTCTGTACGTATTTGTGTGGATACATTTTTGTAAGTTTCAACTTTTATGATAGATTTTTGGATACTATATGGTGGTAAGTGGTAAAATAGACTGGGGATTTTACCAGTCTATGACACACCTGACTTTTTCTGAAGCTTTTTGGTATTTCTAGCCTATGCAGGTCATGTTCGAGCTTTTTCAAATGGTGGTAAATCTCAACAAAGGTTTTTTGATACCCTTGTTGAAACAAATCCATATATAAGTGGACCTGTGCAGTTCCAGCCCTTGTTGTTCAAGGGTCAGCTGTATTTTTTTAGGTGTATTTAACACCTATAATCGGTTGACTCTAAGCAGAGGAGATTATCGTTTTGCCATATTGTGGGTTTCATCCAATCAGTTGAAGGCTCTCAGAGCCAAACTGAGGTTTCCCTGAGGAAGAAGAAATTCCATCGGTGGACTACATTGCCAATTCCTGCCCTGGTAAGCCAATTCCTTGTAATCTATCCGTCTGTCCATCCATCCATCCATCCATCCATGCACCCATGCATCCATCCATCCCTCCATCCATCCTCCACTGGTTCTATTTCTCTGGTAGAACCCTGGCTGGTACAAAAGAAAATCATCGTGAAATTTTAAACTCCAAAGGGGAAGTTTTGACTAACAACAACAAAAGCCAGTGGCTTCACTGCTGTTAACCATTGAGTCCTAGAACAAGACCAAAAACTCCAAAAGCAAAACCATGTGCCTCTTACATGGTTCACAGGGTGTTCCACTCCAGCCATCCCAATTACACACATGCCCTGCCACAGACTGTGTTAATCCTGAGCAAATTTCTAAAACACAGGAGATCTTCGTTCCCTGATCTATAGATTTTTTTAAATTACAATGCCTGTTAGATGAAATGATCTCTTTAAAATATGTAGTCAAAAGAATAGTACTTGATAGGTATAATAATAAATATAAGTTCTTTTTCTTCCCCCTTTGAACTGTTACTCCCAAAGAAAGAATTCAACTGTTTTGTTCCTTTCAAATGAACTTATATAAAAATCAAGCCATTAAAACAGGCGCCTTGGATGTCCATGATACTTCTTTGGTTCACTTTGTCTGTTTTGAGGCCTTCCTTTTGTATAAAACACTTAAGATGACTAAATCAGGGAAATTTAAGAGAGGGACCCACATGTATGCATTTTCTTCCATAATTAACAACAAAATCAGGCCCTCTGTTGTTCAAAACAATACATAGATGAACACCAATGTCCAGCTAAAGTATACAAATGTTCACTTATCCTACCTTGCTGCTCTGAACACATTTGCATTGGAAAACATAATTCTTTTTCATTTTTTTTAAATATAAACTCAAGTTAGTTGACATATAGTATAGTCTTGGTTTTAGGAGTAGAACCCAGTGATTCATCTCTTGCGTATGACACCCAGTGCTCATCCCAAAAAGTGTCACCCTTTTAACCCATCCCCGTCACCCTTTTAACCCATCCCCCACCCACTTCCCCTCCAACAACCCTCAGTTTGTTCTCTGTATTTAAGAGTCTTTTACAGTTCGCCTCTCTCTGTGTTTCTGTCTTATTTTTCCTTTCCTTCCCCTACGTTTGTCTGTTGTGTTTCTTTTTTTTTTTAATATTTATTTATTTTTGTGAGAGCACAAGCAGGGGAGGGGCAGAGAGAGGGAGACAGAGGATCCAAAGTGGGCTCTCCACCGACAGACCGACAGCAGTGAGCCAGCTGTGGGGCTCCAACCCACAAATGGCAGGATCATGACCTGAGCTGAAGTCAGACACTCTGCCCCCATCCGTTGTGTTTCTTAAATTCCACATATGAGTGAAATCATATGATATTTGTCTTTCCCTGACTGACTTACTTCGCCTAGCATAGCATAATACCCTCTAGTTCCATCCACATGGTTGCAAATGGCAAGATTTCATTCTTTTTCATCGCTGAGGAGTATTCCATTGTGTGTGTGTGTGTGTGTGTGTGTGTGTGTGTGTGTGTATCACATCTTCTTTATCCATTCATCAGTCGATGGACATTTGGGCTCTTTCCATAATTCTTTTTAAATATATAGTTTCAACGTAACACAAAGGAAGCAGGAATATTTTTAATCGTCACGTTTGCCAGTGTCTCCCTCATCCTCCCATCCCCTGCTGTAGGACCCAGCCCTGCCTTCAGCCCCGTCCCACAAATCTGTCTTCCCATTTCCTACCTCATGAACTAGGCTTAGCCCTACCTCCCTCCACATCTCAGGTGGAAAGCTGGTGGCATGAGGTCCATATGTGGCCCCAACATCTATTTCACGTAGCCTTTGCATCAAGCTCAGACAGCAGCTGAAGGCACTAAGCTTGGACATAATGGCAGCAGCCTGGCCTGCCTCCTACCTGGCCCATCACTACACCACCCATAGCCTTTTGAGTTTGCCATCTTTGTTTTCTAGCTGCGTTCAGATTGTTCCATTTGCTTGGTCTGCTCTTCTCCCTCATACTCTAAGTGTCCTTCATAATCCTGTTGTATTCCCGGGCCTTCCCTTGTCAACCCTCTGTGTCCTAGGTGCCATTTCAGCTCATCTTTGATGGGAATGACCTTTACGGCTTGGTTCTGGACTTTTTTTCTCATTTGTTCTTTGTCACAGATCATCCTTGGCCTTCGGCAATTCTGATTTCCTCTCAGGGACAACCAATCTTCCCACGTTTTGGCATAAGTGGCCATGCAGATCCAAAAGTCTCCTTTAATTCTTTGAACTCACAAGGTGAGTACAAGTAAGTGGGACAACAAACATAAGATCACTACCATCGTTTTTCTCGCAGTGGTGATGGGTTGTACAGGGCAATTTGCTCATCAGCCCAGTTCCTGGATGAGCCATGATGTGTACTTAAGCTTGTAGCTGGAGAATTTAATTTTGAATCGAGTTGCCAAACTAGAAACAACTGAACTACAGAGGAGCTCTTTCTGTCTACCCAGTGACTCAACCCAAATCAAAAGACACGTTCAGATGCCCCTGCTCAACTCCATCACAACCTCAAATGACACTTTCTTTTGTTCAGTGTCAGGAATTTGCTCCAGTTCTGAAATGGTTGCTCACCTCGTTGACAGAATGCAGAATGGGTCCTGTTTCCCTGTTGTTTCCTGAAGGATAAACGCTGACCTAAAAGCCCTTTTGTCAACAAGTCTGGAAAGAACCCGTCTTCACGTGAGCACTTTTTCCGGTCCTGCCGGAGTTGTTTGTCGCCTCAAAGGCCTGGGCAGGATGTTTCTCTCCTAAGTTCTCATCCCTCGCCTGTCCTTGAAGAACTAAACAGGAATGAGGTAATGCTCTGGAGGTCTCCTAACCTACATTCAAGGAGAACGAAATACCTCCCCATGCCTGACCATGCAGCCTTGTCTTAGTAAATGGAGAACTATGTATATGTATACTTATATGTTTGTAATCATATGTGTATGTATAATATATATGTACACATATTCATATGTGTGTATATATACATGTATATGTATATATAAATTGTGTGTGTGTGTGTGTGTGTGTGTGTGTGTGTGTGTTTAGAGCTTTATCTATCACTACATCCCTACGACACTTCAACAAAACTATTCAGCTCACCGCTTAGGGCAACAACATTTTTGAGTGTCTACTATATACCGAGTAACATGCCTGTGTCATATAATCCTGTGTAATGGGTACTATTTTGCAGATGAGTAAGCTGAGGTCTGGCTCACACAGCTAATAAGCGCCTGAGCTCAGACCTGACCTCAGACCCATCTGGCTCAGAGCCTTTCTCTCCATTTCCTCTCTTGAATCTCACTCAAGCCGCTTCTTGTGGAAGGCTCTTCCCTTCCTCCTGAATCTGCCTGTCCTTAAGATCTTGCTAAGCTTCTGTTTCCTCCTGCAATCCTCCTTCCCCTGGCTTCAGGGTTCTCAGCTTGGTGGGGTGCTGGAGCTAGGCTCCACGGACTCCAAGGGCCGACTGGGCACCTGGGTGGCTCAGTCGGTTAAGCGTCTGACTCTTGGTTTCAGCTCAGGTCATGATGTCACAGTTCATGAGTTCAAGCCCCACATCGTATTGGGCTCTGCACTGACAGCATGGAATCTGCTTGGGATTCTGTCTCCCTCTCTCTTTGCCCCCCCGCCCCCAAAATAAAGTAATAAAATAAAATTAATAAATAATAAAATAAAATAAAATAAAATAAAATAAAATAAAATAAAATAATAAAACAAAGTGTCAAACAATACATATCAGAGTTTCCTTTTTTGGAAAGCCAGTTGTTAAATATTTGCTAGCACAACACTCCCTCTAAAGTGTAAACTTATACCCATTTGTGAGGTATTTACACCTTTTAAGATGACTTATTCTTCCCATATGTAGGCCCCATCTCTCAATTGTATCACATGAGCTTCCTGAGGGGAGGGATTTCATTCCTCTACCTCCTTAGCACCCTCAGAGACGCAGGGCTGTGGGGCTAGAAGGCATCGACGAACCCTTGGTTGATAGACGGTGATGCACAGAATACACACCGATCCCCCTTCCGACATCGTGGGCAATTCCTCACAGAATCTATCAGTTCTTCTAGGCCTGCTTGTGCCTAAAACTTGGTGAGTTAAAACCCAGCTCCCCATCCTTTCTAATCCCTCCAGCCAGGGATTAGAGGGATCCCTGTTCTCTAGCTCGTGAGGCCTGGAATTCTTTTTGCCTTTACTTTTCTTCCTCACCACCTGCATTAGTGTATCAGTCTCCTAGGGCAGCCGTGACCAGCTACCACAAAATGGGGGGCTCACAACAATAGACATTTGTTCTCTCATCCTTCCTGAGGCTTGAAATCCAAAATTAATGTGTTGGCAGGGGCCGCACTCCCTCTGAAAGCTCTAGGGACAAATCCTTCCCTGCCTCGTCCTTGCTTCAGCTGGTTGCCAGCACAGCCGGTGCTCCTCAGTCTACAGCTGCGTCATACCAACCTGTGCCTGTCGTCGCATGGCCTTCTTCACTACGTGTCTGTGTGTCGCTATACCTCAGTATCCAAATTTCCCTCTCCGTAGGCACCAGTCATGTGGAATCTAGGGCCCACCCTGTGACCTCATTTTAACATGACTACACCTGCAAAGACCCTCTTTCCAACTAAGTTCACATTCACGTATACCAGGGGTTAAGACTTCAACCCATCTTTTTGGGGGACACACTTCAACCCAGAACATTGCCCCAGCTGCCAATGCTTCATTTTTAAATAATTCGCCTCTAGTCTGCTGCTTCCGTAACACTGAGAACGCAGATACCCCTGCGGAAATGTCTTAGACTCTTTAAGGACAGGTGGGAGCACACAGCTTCCCCCATGGGCTGTCTACCACTTGGACAGCCTTCTTGGCCATGTGACCGGTTTCTAGATGGGTTTCCGACCTCACTCCATACTGCACCACACATCCACTTATGCCATTAGGGTCCTCCGGTCAATTCTACTGGTCCCTCCCCAGTGGCCTTTCCTGGAACACGATGTGCCATCAAATATTTATTAATTTAGTTCAACTGAATGGTTAAAACCAAATGCTAGTAAAATAACATAGGAGAAGGTTCATGTAGAGCGTCTTTCTCCTTGTGTGTATCTTGGCTCATCTGTCTCCAAATCTCTACAAAAATACAGAATTCTGTGTCCTGCCCTAGAATCAGTAAATTAGAATTGGGTAAGGGGATAGATTTGGAAATCCACATCGTTCTAAACTGCTTTATTGAATAGCACACAGTTTGCATGGTTCAAAAATCAAGTGTATAGGACATAAACATAGCAAAGCATTTTTTTTTTAACGTTTATTTATTTTTGAGACAGGGAGAGACAGAGCATGAACAGGGGAGGGTCAGAGAGAGGGAGACACAGAATCCGAAGCAGGGTCCAGGCTCTGAGCAGTCAGCACAGAGCCCGAGGCGGGGCTCAAACTCACGGACCGCGAGATCATGACCTGAGCCGAAGTCGGCCGCTTAACCGACTGAGCCACCTAGGCGCCCCAACATAGCAAAGCATTTAGACTACTCTCCTAAGTCCCTCTCCCCCATCACGTTCTTTCCCCCTTGTCCCTCATATTATCCTTTTTTCCTTAATGCAAACATGCACATGCATATTCTTCTTTCCCCCTTTCTTGCAAAAGTTAAATATATATATCTGCAACCTGTTATTTAATTTTTTTCACATAACACTAGATGCTAAAGGTCTCTTCATGTTAGGAGCGTACAGATACTCCCATTATATATTTTTATACTGTTGTATGATATTCCATTGTATGAATCTACTATGGTTTAATAACTGGTCTCTTATTGTTTTGTACTTGGGTTTTTTCTAATCTCTTGCTATTACAATGTCACAATAAATGACCATGTAAGTCAGTTATGTGTACGGTTGTTTCTGTGGGACAGATGATCAGAAGTGGGGTTTCTAGATCAAAGGGTAAATGCACCTGTAGTTTTGCTAGATATTGCCAAACATTTCTTCACAGGGACTAGGCCAATAACGTATGAGAGCCCCGATTCTTCCCTTAGTGTTGCTGAAAGAAAGTGTCACGTGTTTGCCAGTTGGACAGTTACAACGGTATTCTGTGAGTTTCAGTACGCATTTCTCGTATCATAAATGAAGTTGAGCATCTTTTCGGGTTTAAGGTCAGATAATCTACATTTTTAACAGAATCCTTGGATGATCCTTATGCGCCTAACTCTTAAAGTTTCTGGCCCAAGGCCATCGAGCCCGAAAGAAGAAATACTGAAATGAACGCTAATGCTGAGAAGTAGATTTCTGTCCAACTTACCTCCTGAAAACTACCAGCAGGCCCCCAGGGAATGGTCTCCTGCTGACACATGGTCCCTCAGGGACTCCTACCCAGAGAGTTTACCTTACTCCATCCTAAGCAGATGAGCTAACAGATCTTGTAAGATGTACCTCATGACCCACTTCTAGGCTAGATAAGAAGATGTTAAGGGACATGGAAATGCTGGCCCAAGACAGGCTTTCTTTGGAGCATTAGCTGTTGTGTTCTGCTTCCCACTTCAAGGGAGACGGGAGCATACACTTCCCCTCTGCCTCAAGCCTAGTGCCAAGGCTTCGCAGGGCCCACTTGGAAGATTTTGCGTGAGTCTCCAGAGTTTGGCGGGCATGGAAATGGGTGTTTGATTCGCACTGGAAAAGTCTAAATGTGTGATGCTGTAGCTGCCTTGGATCTGTAGGTTCTGGGGTGACCAGCCGTCCCGATGCGTCCAGGACTGAAAGACCTCCCGAGATGTGAGACTCCAGTGCTAAAAACAGGACAAAGCCAGGCTGGTTGGTCACCAAGAGTAAGCAAAGACATTTTTCCAAGGAACAGAATGTGGACTCTGGAGACAGGACCTAGGAATGGGTCATCTTGAAAAGAGTGTCCTTCCAAAGGAGCACCGGGGAGTGTGTGTGGGAACCACAGGCAGCTAGACTGAAAAGCCTTGCAAAGAACTGCAGTGAAGGAAACCCAAAAGCACCCCGCCAGGGATGAGCTCGCACTTGCACGACTGGCAGAAGGCACCAATGGCACGTCACATCTCTCTTAGCCAAGGATTACGCCCTTCTCCTCCAGTTCCCTATGGTGGGCACTGGGATGCCCTGACACAGGACCAAAGACTTAGTCTCTGTCGCTGGAGTGCTGCTGAAAGACGCCTTCCGCCATCTGCTGCCTGGAGGGCTTATCTCTGTAGAGAGCCACCTGCTCAAGGCCACACCCTCTTCCCAGAGAGGCCAGCGTGCAATGGCTGATAGATGGGGGAGAATAAAGGCCTGATCCCCTGGCCACAACTGGGGACAACTGTGAAGGGTCATCCCAGCTTCAAAACTGTCTGGGGTCAGGTAAGGCCCTATAGAGACAGCATCACAGCTCAGCTTTACCTTCTGGTCTCTCCTCCAGCTACTCCTCCTCCTCCTCCTCCCTTCCCCTTCCTCTTTGCTCTCCCCTCCCACCCTCCCCCTCCCCTCTCACAGGTGGTGATAACGAGGTTTCACCCGGAGGCAGATAAAACATCTGGCAGGGAGTGAGTTCACTGGGGCCAAGCGGGTTTTTGTTACACTCGCTGACTTCAGTTCATTCAATACGCCACTTATAGAAACTTCTAGTGATTTTCACTGTCCACAAAATGAGTGAAATAGTGCTCCTTATTTCACAAAGACCTTAGGAAGAGACCAAAGGTGATTCAAACTCTGAGATAAGGCTAGTCAAAGATCTCAAGGCACTATTTTAAGACCAAACACAGGCCTCAGAGCAGCACCACTGCGGTGACCACAAGTAGGATGTGGGAATTTTCTCTGAGTCACTTAACCCAGTTAGTTATTAACCCAGTTTGCCAAGTGCGCTTACAAGATTAGGAAAGTCTGAACTCTTACCTTGGCTTTTCGGGAACCTTTGAAGACCCCTAGTCACATTTGCTCAGGAGCATATGTTATTTGTTTCTGATTTTTTAAAAAATATTTATTTATCTTTGAGAGACAGAACACGAGCAGGGGAGGGGCAGAGAGAGAAGGAGGCACAGAATCCAAAGCAGGCTCCAGGCTCCCAGCTGTCAGCACAGAGCCCGACACGGGGCTGGAACCCACGACCTGTGAGATCATGACCTGAGCTGAAGTCAGATGCTTAACTGACTGAACCACCCAGGCGGCCCGGCATATGTTATTTTTGAAAAAGAACTTTACGTGCTTAGTGGAGATCACGTCACCAATGCCTCAAGAAGGGAAACCTCTGGCCTGGCTCTTCAGGGGTGTGAAAATCGGGGGACAGCAGGGTGTAGCCACTGACCTCCTTCTCACCAGGAGCTCCAGACCCTGGGGCACTTGAGGGGTTTACAGAATCTAAGAAATGAGTGTGCATCCGTGATGTTTTCATACCAAGGGTCAAACAAGCCAAAAAAATAATAATAATAATACAGGTCAAAAGGAACCAGGAAAAGGGAAATAAATACACTTTATCCACAAAATGTATTTTTAAACATCTGTTTTTCCTGTGCAGCTGTCTGGCCTGATTCCTCCATTGAAGAGCAAAAAGTTAAAAAAAAATAATAAAAACAATTGAAAATCATTTTTTTCAATTTACCTAGGATTAGAATACACTGGGATTAGAAAGCATCATACAGTTCATTTGGTCAAAACTGTATTTTATGTAGGCAAAGAAATGGCACCAGAAAGATGACTCATTGGTTAGTAATGGGACCCAATTCTGCTGATACAGGGCAGCCCGCTGGAATAACGTCTTTCGTGTGCATTTATTATATTCTATGGCTAATAATCTCACCTGAGATTTTCCAGGTTCTCCAAGTAGGTGAGAAAGGTGTTGTGTCCAGATAACAGAGTTTTAAAAACATTAAGTGACTTGCCTCAAATCTCACAGCTGATCACTTGTTACACCCCTGTTTAAAATTATTCCAGGGGCACCTGAGTGGCTCAGTCTGTTAAGTCTCCAACTTTGGCTCCGGTCATGATCTCACGGTTAGCTCGTGGGTTCAAGCCCCGAGCGGGGCCTTGTGCTGACAGCTCTGAGCCTGGAGCCTGCATCGGATTCTGTGTCTCCCTCTCTCTCTCTCAAAAATAAATAAATATTAAAGGAAATAAATAAGGAAATAAGGAAATAAATAAAACTATTCCCTGGTTCACCATACATTTTAAGACAAAGTGCTTCCTGGCCCCACCCTCTCACTGGCCCACCCTCTCAATGGCCCCACCCCTTCCCTGGCCCCACCCTCTCAATGGCCCCACCCCTTCCCTGGCCCCACCTCTCAATGGCCCCACCCCTTCCCTGGCCCCAACCTCTCAATGGCCCCACCCCTTCCCTGGCCCCACCCTCTCAATGGCCCCACCCCTTTGCTTGGCCCCACCCTCTCACTGGCCCTGCCTTCAAGGACTCTCTGGTCCTTCATATACTTGTAGCCCAGCCCATCTCAGCTCTGGTGGGGTTTCCCACCTGGTGCCCATCTGTACCTGCCCTGCTTCCAATGGCATGCCCTGCCATGCAGAGGCAGCTGGGGCAAAGAGTCCCGCAGGGCAGGCCTGGGGTCACAGCTCCGACACTGGCTGTGCTGGGTGAGTCTTGGGGCCCCCTGGGATCCAGCTCCCTCACCTGCGGAAGGGAAGCCGGGACTAGCCCACCTCGAGGGCTGACTCCTACACGTCCACCCTCTAGCGCTGACACCAGATCCACAGCACTGTTCAGCCGCACGGCACCCAAGGCCCCAAAGCCTTCTCGGCTCACCCCTTCCCCCCAACTTCCTTTTACTCCTTTTTTCTAATAGCATGTCAGCTGAAACCAAAACTGGGTTCCGGGGGAAAATCATTTCCCCTTATCAATACTGTTTAAAGCTTAAGAGTATTTCATGCAAGTTCTTTTCAATGAAGAAATTTTCTTTTTTGTTTTAAATGTTTTATTTATTCCTGAGAGAGAGAGACAGAGCACAAGCAGCGGGGGGAGGGAGGCGGGCTGAGAGAGGGAGACACAGAATCTGAAGCAGGATCCAGGCTCCGTCAGGGCTGTCAGCACAGAGCCCAAGGCGGGGCTCGGACCCAAGACCTGTGAGATCATGACCGGAGCTGAAGTCCAACACTCAACCCACTGAGCCACCCAGGCGCCCCAGAAATTTTATTTTCTTGAGTGAAGATGGCGAATGAATGAATGAGTGAAAAACATAAATGTGTCCTTTGGAACTTAGTTGAAATGGATGCATTCCCTGATATCCTTAAGTCCCTTGTTATTCGGTGACACAATATCTAGTAATTTTGCCCATCACAACTGTAACTAAATAATTATGCATCCACCTATCCAGCTAGAATATAAACTCAATTTCTCTTTTGATTGTTTTATCCTGAGCACCTAGTACAGTGGGTGACACAGCGTAGAGCCTCCAGAAGTGTTTGTTGGATGAACAAACAGCCAGTCTCATCGTGGCTCTCCAGTGTGGCTGGTCTCCGGGCCAACCGTAGAGGGCCTCCGCTGGGAATTTTGAGACATGCGAATTCCGGGGCGGCATTGTAGCCTTATTGAGTCAGAATTGTTGGGGGTGGGGTAGCCCAGCAATCTGTGTTTCCATAAGGCCTCCACGTGACTCTGATGGCTTACACAAGGGTTCCGGTGAAATAGGTTAAGGCTTAGCACAAGACCCTATCCCATAAGGGATCTGAACAATAGGCAGGGGAAACACAAAGGAACGTAAACCTGTGGCTTTGGCAAACCCAGAGGGAAGGAGAGAGGGGGTAAGTGCCTGGCGAAGACTGGGGCTGCCTGGGCACAAAGGACCCTCCCCCTGCCCCCACAGCATTCATTCGAGGACGAATTCTGGGCCCCAACAAGCTAATAGTGTTGAGGCGGGAGACTGTCCCCATGCACGTGACTCATGTCCTGGCCTCAGAACGTCTGTTTGTTGGACTAACAGAGTGTGGTGGGTCCGGATATGTGAGCCGTTCATGGGAAGGACTGCTGAGCACTGAAAAAAGTATCCTGGAATTTGCTTTCTTCAGTCTGAGAAATAAGGCACCGCTTTTGAGTATGAGTTGGCTATAAGGATGACTGTTACTAATTTAAAATGTTTCCTCCCTCGGGCACCCGGCTCAATTAATTAAGTGTCTGACTTCAGCTCAGGTCATGATCTCACGGTTTATGGGTTTCAGTCTCACTTTGGGCTCTGTGCTGACAGCTCAGAGCCTGGAGCCTGCTTCGGATTCTGTGTCTTCCTCTCTCTCTGCCCCTCCCCTGCTTGTGCTCTGTCTCTCTCTCAAAAGTAAATAAACATCAAATAAACAAAATGTTTCCTCCCTCAACAGCTATTAGGTGGCTCCCCCAAGTCCTGCCTAGTGGTCTGGGGACTCCTGGGGCAAGATCGTCCACATTGGTTCCATATTCTCTTTTTCCAGAGTTAGTTATCTTTAAAAATTATTTAGAAATTTTGACTTACAAATTACACATTTTACGATGCTTACAATTATTTAAGACTTGTACTAGTATGAAAGAGCGAATGGAGGGCTGCCTGGGTGGCTCAGTCGGTTAAGTGTCCAACTTTGGCTCAGGTCATGATCTCATGGTTCGTGGGCTCCAGCCCCGCGTCGGGCTCTGTGCTGACAGCTTGGAGCCTGGAGCCTGCTTTGGATTCTTTGTATCCCTCCCTCTCTGCCCCTCCCCTGCTTGTGGTCTCTCTTTCTCTCTCTCAAAAATAAATAAACATTAAAATAATTAAAAAAAAAAAGACAAGTGCTTGACCATAGCTGGGCATTGTTGGGTCCACCAAATCCTAAGTTTATAGCAGCAATATGTCATAGCATGGAGGTGGTAAGCTGAGATCAGAGAAGGGGACTTCTCAAGGAAGCTACATGAATAGGGGGTCAAGACTCCCACATCACCAACTGCTGTGTAGCCTCCATCTTTGCTCATGATTATGACCTTGTGGGTCTTGCCGACAGCCCACTAGGTGGGAGAGAGAATTTAAAACGGGATAGAGAAGCAGAATGCCAAGTATCAAGTTTTATTTCTAAGAGAAGTACCAGCTGGAGCACCCACAGTGCTTTGGGAACAAAAGTCAAACTCCTTTTCCATTGTCTTTCCAGTCTTTTTCATTATCTGAACTGCTCTGTTGAATCTGCAAAATTAATTTCTGTTCGTGAAAATGTTCTTCCTGAAATATTAAGTCTGTTTCCAGTGAGTAAAAAAAAAAACAAACAAAAAAACTTTTTTTTTCAAAAAAATTTTTTTAACGTTTTATTTATTTTTGAGACAGGGAGAGACAGATCATGAACAGGGGAGGGTCAGAGAGAGGGAGACACAGAATCCGAAACAGGCTCCAGGCTCCGAGCTGTCAGCACAGAGCCCGACGCGGGGCTCGAACTCACGGACTGTGAGGTCATGACCTGAGCCGAAGTCGGCCGCTTAACCGACTGAGCCACCCAGGTGCCCCATCTTTTTTTTTCAAATGAGCAAAAGGAAAGTCAGTGCCTGAGACAGTGAGCTTTTTGGACCCACTATTATACTAATAACCATTTTTTCGTAAGTGTATTTAGTCCCTATGAGCGCATCCTGGATTCCATTGCAAATGGCTTGATGACCACGGCAATGTCTTCTGATGAAGACCCAAGGCTTTATTCTAAGTGCCTCCGTAGCAGGCTGGATCATGCCTGTAACAGATGTTCTGGCTTCCCCTGGCCGAGGACTTCAGTCCCCTCCCAGGAGATGAGACATTCATCCCTTGGACACCAGAAGCACCTTCCTGATTTCACCAGGCGAGATGAGATATTTTTCTGGAGGATGACCCCAATGTCATGGCTGAAGCAAACAAACCAAACGTACGTACTTAGTAACTACACGGACTGTCTATGCACGGTTGAGAAAATTATACTAGATTTAAAATAGCACCTGCTTCTCTTGATGAGCCAGAAATTCCTCAAAGCTGATTTTGTAAAGGCAAAGATAAAGTAATCTCCGTAAGAAATCTTCATGTTCTGGAGAAGGGAACCAAATCGGAGGAGTGGAGAACAGTGTCTATGATTTCTCAAAAAAAAAAAAAAAAAAAAAACACTTTAAAATTAAAGCGTCAAAGTACAAAAAAGCCCTTACTAAAACATACGGCCAACATATTTCTTTTGTCTGATGTAATCAGGGCTCCTCAAAATTTACCATGAACGTGAAGCGCCTATGGATGTTGTCACAAGGCAGATTCTGATTCAGAAGGTCTCAGATGGGGCCCCAGATTCTGCATTTCTAACCAGCCCCAAACACTACAGGTGCTGCTGGCCCGTGGCTCACACTTTGAGCACCAAGATGCACACTATTCTCAAAAGAATGTTTCTCCAAGGACGGTCAGTGGACAATGTGTATGAGAATGTCATCTGTTAAAAAACAGAGTCCCATGTTCACCTGTTTACTAAATCGGGAGTCTGGGGCTGAAGCCCGGGAATCTGCATTTGAACAGACTGCTCACATGAATCTTATCAATGCTGAAGCTTGAGAATGGACACTGTTTAATGGATAAGCGGTGAACTGGGGATAAGAAAGAAACTCGTATGGGGAAGGCCTTGGCTGTGGTAAGGAGACTCTTGCGTAGGTACCAGGAAGGGAAGGTCCCAAGCACTTAAGCAGGTGGGGACATTCACAGACTGGCAGGTGCAAAGCCACTCAGGAGGCTACATCATCGGGAAGGAACTCTAGAAGCATTTCCAATGATATCATGCTGTTCTAATTTCTTTGCTAAATCAGACTTTAATTCTGAGTATCGAGCACGTGTTCCTCATTTAAAAAATAATGATTTGGGAAAACGTCGCAGAACTTTTTAAATTTTCTTATCTTTCGCCGACTCACATGATAATTTTAGAGGAGTTTTGCATCATTTATGTGGATTCTCAGTCAGTGGCGGGTCCTAGCCTTTAAGCTTTTATGTATTTCCAGGTCTCAGTCCCCATCTCTTTGATGGAGGAGAAGACAATCTGCAAACGAATGCTAACGTTTACCAAGTTCATTACTTCTCAAAAAAAAAAACAAAAAAAAAACCTGTTAAAGATTTTACTTATTTGGTCATGATGACAGCTAATATTTGCAATGCACTTATTATGCCCTTGGAATTGTGACAGGTAAATTTACAATCGCAGTCAATCCTAAACATGAGATATGTGCCATCCACTGATTTTTCCTCCATCATAAATGTGCATTGATTCGTGAAAGATGGGGCTGTTCGTTTGTAAGGTGGTACCAAGTAAAGTCATTTGCTGCCTTCACCAATTTCACCTCTTCCAAGGTGACAGGATGATTTTCTGCGAGACAAGCTTAAAAGCCAAGAGATCACATTTGGCTTTTCTTTAAAACATTGCTTTAATGTTTATTTATTTTTGACAAAGAGAGAAAGAACGCGAGCAGAGGAGGAGCAGGGCGAGAGGGAGACACAGAGTCTGAAGCAGGCCCCAGGCTCCGAGCTGTCGGCACAGAGCCCGAAGCAGGGCTCGAACCCACAGACCGCAAGATAGTGATCTGAGCCGAAGTCGGACGCTCAGCCGACTGAGCCACCCAGGCGCCCTGCATTTGCTTTTTCTTAAGCAACATTCACTTTACTATGTAGTGCAGGGCAGTTTTGCCAAACACACACACTCACTCTGGGCCAGGGCATCTGGGTTTGGTCAAAGCCGTAGGGAACAGGCAACCTGGCTTTGGCAACCCGGGAGGTTTCTCTGAAAGGAAGGAAGAGAGAGAGCGCACCGCAGGGTGATGCACTGGCCAACGACCTGCCAGGAACTCTGGCTCCTCCAGCTCACTTGGGGATGATAATGGTATATATCTCAGATTTAGGGTTAATTGCAATTATAAACTTAATTTGCTTGCACGGTTCCAAGTGCCTAATAAACACCACCCCGACTCATCTCTTGCGCACCGCACTTGTAATCTGTCGGCAAATCCTGTGGATAACCTCTTTGCAATCTCTCCAGACTCCCCTGCCCTTCCCACCACCTCGCCTCTCTGACTTGCACGGTCCCTCACCTGGATTACACGGGAGCCACCCAATCACCGTCTGCTGTTTCTTCCTGTGGTCTGTTCGCATTGCAGCATCTAGAATGAGCCTCCTAAAAAGAAAAAAAAAAAAAAAATAGATCATCTCCCTCTTCTCAAAAAATCCTCTGAAGACTATCCATTTCACTTAAAGTGAAAGGTCCTGTAATGATCTGATCCTGCCTCACCTCTGATCTCACCTCCTCCTACCCTCCCCTCTGTCCTGTGTAGCCTCCTCAAGCTCAGGCTAGCCCCAGGATATTTGCACTTCCCTTGTCTGAAATGCTCTTCCCCTCATATCCACATGGTTCAGTCCTTTACCTCCCTCATATATTTTTTTGAAAACCACCTTCTCAGTGAGGCCATTTTTGACAAGCTTTCTTCCACCCTGAACATATCCGTTGCATTTATTTGTCGTGTTTATCATCGTAAGACATGCCGCATGATTTATTCATTTATCTGAGCCATTATGTTTCCCCTGACTAGGACAGAAGCTTCATGAAGGCAGATATTTTCTATGTTTTGTTTACTGCTATATCCCACAATATGTGGTTTCTAGTAGGCCCTCGATAATATAATTGTTGAATAAATGAATTTGTGTTTTTCCTACAATCTTACATTTTGTACATCCATTTTTTTTCTCCTTTCTTGTTTTTTTTTTTTTTTTTGGCTTGAGCTTTTATTTTAGTTTTTTTATTTGTTACCTTCTACTTGTTTGGAAGAGGTAGTATTCTCTACACTCTATTTCTGTTCCTAGAGTAGCTAACATCTCAACTTTAATTTTTAATTTTACTGTGCATAAATTTAACTGGATGTAGTCAGAATCCAATTAAGAATCTAATCACAATCTTAACCCTGCAGAACAATATCGTTTTTACCTTTAAGCGACTCACTTCAAGCTGGCTTCCTGGATCATCACAGTACTTAATTATTTTTATGAGATGTGAATGTTCAACAAAAAACTAGCTGTTGTCATTAAAAAAATAAAAAGAAAGGGAAAAAAAGGAGGAGACGAAAGAAAGAGAAGAGCACCCATCTGTCCAGATGCTCACCTTTGCTGCCTTAGGTTGCAGCCCAATACCCTAACTTTTGTCTTTGACCTTGATCCTTTAATTTCACCTTGTCAGGTACAAGTAAAAAGCAAATAAGAATGTCGTATATTTGCTACATATACTTATGCATTCCTTGATTTTCTCTTTTTCATTAAACTTTATGTGTAGTCTTTTAAAATGAAAAATGCCTAGGGGCACCTGGGTGGCTCATTGGTTAAACTTTGGCTGACTTCCGTTCAGGTCATGATCTCTCCGTTCATGATTGAGTTCGAGCCCCTCATAGGCATCAGGCAGTCTGCTGTCAGCACAGAGCCTGCTTCAGAGCCTCTGTTTCCCTCTCTTCCCCTCCCCTGCTTGTGTGCATGCACTCTCTCTCTCTCAAAAAAAAAAAAAAAATTTTTTTTAATGTTTATTTTTGAGACAGAGAGAGACAGAGCATGAACCAGGGAGGGTCAGAGAGAGAGAGGGAGACACAGAATCTGAAACAGGCTCCAGGCTCTGAGCTGTCAGCACAGAGCCCGACGCAGGGCTCGAACTCACGGACCGCAAGATCGTGACCTGAGCTGAAGCCGGACGCTTCACCGACTGAGCCACCCAGGCGCCCCTCTCTCAACATATCTTTAAAAATAAATGAAATGAAATGAAAAATGCCTGTTTGAGTCTTTTACTAGAATTCAGTCCATTCCTATTCAACGGACCTACTGGTAACTCCGTGTTATCCTTTCCATCTTTGTGACTTTTATTTATTTCACTTTTTTTTTGTCCTTTCTATTCTTTTTATAAGTTATTGCTTTCCCCCTATTTTCTTCTCTTTTCCGAAGTCCTATTCTGTTTTTCTATTGGGCCAAAAAAAAAGGTTATCACCTCTGTCCCGATATTCATAATCCAACTTTTACCTTTTTTTTTTTTTTTTTTTTACCTTTGCAATATAACGAACACAGCCAAATAGGGCCAACACCCACCGCGTGTGCACACCTGGGTGACAGGGGGCCTGAGAAGCGGAAATAGAAAGTAAAGGGCAAAACTGAATTTTTCCTGTCCCTTCTAAACGTCCTTGTCACCGCTTTCTCATTAATTCTTTTCTGTATAAAATTCTTTCATTGATCTGGTTCCACGCTTTTTAAAGGTACGGACTAGAGAGTCATCCAGAAGCCGGATCCTAGGCAAGAGTGCAATGTCCTGGGAGAACGGGGCAGGCGAGACCCGCGCGGGGCAGGCTGGGTAATACAGCTCCGTGAGGCCGATCGCAGAGCACGTCTTGCCCCCGCCTCCTCCCTTGGTTACTGGTCCAGCCAGGCTGTGAGACAGAAAACCGCCCACCATGTGACTGCAGAATCCCAC
This sequence comes from Panthera pardus, assembly GCF_024362965.1. Taxonomy (NCBI): domain Eukaryota; kingdom Metazoa; phylum Chordata; class Mammalia; order Carnivora; family Felidae; genus Panthera; species Panthera pardus. The sequence continues at coordinate 16,555,138 of NW_026526732.1, read as the reverse complement.
GGCATCCCGGTCAACTGCTAACCATGAAGTGGATTTTCTTCCAGGTTTGTTTTTTTTTTCCTTGCATTCACATTCATTCAGAATTTTGACTCATTTACTGTGTGGCTTTGAACTCGTTACATAACTTCTCGGACTCTCGCCTTCTCTTCTGAAAACTGGATATATAAATAGCACTAACCTCACAAAGCTGTAAAGAAGGCAAGGCAGGTCCAGTGTTTGGTATAGACACGAACAGAGTAAACACTCGGTAGATGTTAGTTTTTTTCTCCTCCTCTTCTGCTGCTGCTGCTTTTCCTTCTTTTCCCTGCTTCTTCCTCCACCATCATGACGATATAGCCTTTCTCAGCTTGCTGACCTTGTACCTTATAGACTGGTGAAGACAAAAAGAGATCGGGACCATAAATATCACCTCTGTAAACCACAGGCTCCCAAATTTATTCCTAGTATGTTAAACGCCACAGATTTGCAATGCAGAAGACCAAATGTTTTTGCAATCACCACCATGTCCACAGGAGCTATGTGGATTCTAGAGGAAATACAAAAGTATTTAAGATAACATCCCCTCCCTTTACTTCTAATAATTGGGCCCCTGCATTATTTCCCAGGAGCATTCCAGATACCAAGTCATACTCTCAGATTAAGGAATTAAACATTGTGTTATTGGCTCAGACACAGAAAATAAAACATCAGAACCTATTAGCCAGTCCAGAAGCAAGCCCTTGTGCATGTGGGGATTTAGTTAATGAAAACCATGGCATTTCAAATCAGTGATGAAAGAAAGGTCAGTAGTGTTGAGAAAACTGGCCACACATATAGCTAAAACAAATAAAAGCCCCTTAACTACCTCAACCCTATGCAAAAAAAAGTAGGCTTTATATGGGTTAGAGTTAAGAACAAAACATGCTCAAAGAAAATGTAAGTGAATCAGGTATTTGAGGCCCCAAAGTTAGTGCCGCAAAGCTGCAATCATTTACTGTTAGTCACGTGTCTGCAGGTCATCTGGGCCGTTCTGTCCATCTGGGCCAGGTGTGGCTGATCTCAGCCGGGCTCGCTCATGAGACTGAGGTCAACTGGCAGGTGGGCTGGGCCTTACCGAGCGGCATGACCTTACCCGCGTGTTTACCGGTTGGCTGGATATTGGCAGGGGTGGGGGCAACGAGGCCACGGCCTCCCATCTAGCACTGGGCCAGCCTGGACGTTTCACGTGGCGGAGGTGGGGTTTTAAGAAAGAGCAAATGGCGTACACGGTCACTTCTACCGCATTCCATTGGCCAGCGCGGGTCATGAGTGCGGACACAGGTCAATTTCTTGACAGGGCGGTGGGGGAAGCAGCAAAGTTGCATTGCAAAGGGAATGGATACAAGGAGTGAAAACCTGTGGCCATTTTTGCAACCTTCTAGGACATCAACTTACTTTTTATTGTTATGCTTTCAGGACTGCAGAAAAAATTAAAACTTAGGCACAGTGCAAGATCCTATAAAGTTAAAAAAGCAATGTCATATTGAGAAAAATGTGAGTTACGAGCAGTGTTTATAGCAGAAAAACTCCAAGTCTCTCTTTCTCTCTCTCACAGACACACACACACACAATAGTAGGCTTTAAAAAAAGAAACAAAATAAATAGTAAGCCATGTTGTTACTAGAGGAAACGGATTGATAATGTTAGAAGTTTTTGATCAGTGTTACAAGAGACTACCATGGTAGGAAATGCCTTCGCTTATTGTTCGGATTTTCCTTTAATTTGGTTGGATGTTTTGTCTTGTTTCCCGAGGGAGCAATACCCTAGGCTAGAACTGTGTGGAATGCACCTCCCAGCAGACAGGCGGCTTGCGAGGGCACTGGGGGACACAGAGCTGTGGGTCTGCAAGAGGCAGGCCGGCCAGATGCGGTGGTGTGGCCTCGAGGCTCCTTACCTGCTGTGTAAGTCTGAGCCCCTCCGGAACACAAATGGATTTATCTGGCATATGAATTTTATTACATTTATTTATATGAGCTAATCTACTAAAGTTTTACTTAAGTTCCTATAATTCGTAAAAATTAGAAGGCACTTAGTTTGAGGGGGAAAGGAATCTGTTTGCTCGAACTACACCCACAAAGATGGAGTGGGAACAGACCTACAGTTCCCTGGGGATAGAAAGAAGCAAGTAAGGTAACCCCTCCCCCCTCCCCCTCCCCCCCAAAAAGAGCCTAGTTTGAAAAGAAGAGATCGTTTTTGTGAGATGGCGTCTTTTTGTGTGACAAAAAGAGACAAGAGAAAGAAAAGGGGAGGGGAGGGCAGGAGGGGAAAAGAAAGGAAGAAAGGAGGAAGGAAGAAAGGAAGGAAAAGAAGGAAGGAAGGGAGGAAATGGGACCCCACTTCAGGAAAGAAAATACATATCACTCATCATATGTGCTAAATAATGAAATTCAACCAGTACATTTGAAGACCGAATTGGCTTTACCAAGCCATTCCTGAATCAGGCAGCGCCCCACCTAGCAAGTGGAGGGAAGTCCTGAGAAATGGTAGAAAATGGAAGGTTTTTAGAGACAGACGGCGAGGAACGATTATTCCAGACCAGGCAGTTTGCTAGGAAGGAAAGCAAGGCGTCTTCTCACACAGATTCCCTGATCTTTCTTTGGGAGATGGAGAGGACCCAGGGGACAGACTGGTTGCCACTGATGGAAAGAAAATTCTTCCTGACTGACCGGTTGAGGCCACGTTTCTTGGGCAAGATGGAAACTGCGGTCAGAAGGGGTTTTAAGCCCCTGGGGTTTGGGAACTTGGTCTAAGTGACACCATTTGGGGCCTGGGGTTTCCTCTACTTTAACATATGTTAAATTCCTGGTGCATTGCTATGTAAATGCTTGTCTGGATTCTGAGTCTTAAAGTATGTGTATTTACGTTTTGTTTAAAGTGTAACTGGCTGGGAGTATGGTTTCCATACCTCCCCACCGTCAAGCACAGCGTCTGTAATGATTAAATTTTTAAATCATGTTTTCTCTTCCCCCCCCCCCCACTAGCGAAAACCCAAGCAAACAGTTAAGTGATTTTTTAAAGTGTGATCATGTAGGAACTTGTATCCATTTCCAGACATGACCCGGTATTTTAAAACGACTCCAGGCGTAATACCTATCAAATAGGGCGCTGGTTTGCTTTCAGTTAGAATAATAACAATACATGTAAAGTCTCCAGTCTTTACTCGGTGTGAAAACTACAGAAGACTAACGAAGACACGCCAGCATTCTTTACATTTTCCGAGGGCGTGAGGTTTCATCTTGACACAAGCACGAACTTCTCCCCGAATGAAAGCACTCGTGATTGCCCCAAATCACACACATCAACTCAGGCTCCCTGGATTACTTACAGAACAGGTACTTGTTACTGGTCAATGTTGTAGATTAGCTGTCGGCTTACTGCTTTTAATGACTCCCCAGGGGTGGAGTTGGGCTACTTTTGTTCTGTGCTAAATCCATATTTTCTGAATACTTCTTCTGAGTGTTCTTTTAGGACTGAACTCTGGAAGGGACAGAAGCTGGAGTTTTGGAAAGAAAGAGAAGTGGCATTGGAACTAGTACGTCCTGTTGATTTGTGATTTACAAAAAGGGGGGGGAAGGTGCACCCCTTATTCTTCAGGAGTTGAGAAGTGTCATCAAGCATCAGAACAGGGGCCACACATCAGACCAGAACAGGTTCTCACACCATGCTGCCTGAGTCTTCTTCCAGAGAATGTTCCTGCAAAGAGTGTCCTCAGCCTCAGCCAGTCCGATGAACTCAGCTGCTTGAGAAGTTGTGAAGGATGGGGTCAGAATCCTTACAGAAGTTTCTTGTTGAGAGGGGCTTCCAAAGCCCCCACAGCCACAAACTTCCCCTTCGAGGTCTGATCCCTTTAATGAGGGCGTACCACCGTCAGGTAGATTTTCTCCCTTGGCTTTGTTGAAACTGCTCACCTCCGGCACGCACGGAGCTAATGTGCTGCACCTTCTATTGCCCTTGCATCACCTGTTTGTCCTTTGGCAGCCCGGGCACATGCGGGAAGAGCCATCCACAGCACCCGCCCTTCCAAGAACCCCTCCGATTGAGGAAGCCAGGAACCTGGGTGGTGCAAATGGTTTATCCTATTTGCAGCCAAATGTTAACACCTGATAAAGCCAAAAGGTGACTCTCCTGCCTTTTGTTTGGGGAATACTTACCGAGTGAGTTCATTCCAGCAGAAACCTGAGCAAAGGTGACTCTTGGATCCTTCTGCCGTCTGTCCTCTGGCAAAAGCTTCCCACTTCGCAGAGCTCCTTTGCGGAAAGGATCGATCAGCACCTCGGTCAGTCTGAAGGCAGATTTCTCTCAAGGATGGCGGCACTTTCTGGAGTTTTCGTGGGTACAGCCAGTGACTGCTTAACCTGGATTCACAAACTACGTCTTCTTGGTCCCCAACCATGGGGATCACCTGGGCTCCTGAGCTGGCTAGAATCACACCCCAGGCAGGAGAAGGAGGTTTCCCAGCCAAGTCTAGCCGGTGCTCAAGGCCATGTTAGCTTTTCACACAGCAAGCTGGGAAGAGCTGGGATAGCCTGAAGCTTTGTTTTTAGATGTAGGCTCAGGACTTTCTGGGGAGGTACCACAGAAAGACAAGGCCCCACCCATCAAAGAGTCAATAAATAACTTTTTTTTTTAATTTTTTTTAACGTTTATTTATTTTTGAGACAGAGAGAGACAGAGCATGAACAGGGGAGGAGCAGAGACAGAGGGAATCACAGAATCTGAAACAGGCTCCAGGCTCCGAGCTGTCAGCACAGAGCCCGACGCGGGGCTCGAACTCACGGACCGTGAGATCATGACCTGAGCTGAAGTCGGACGCTTAACCGACCAAGCCACCCAGGCGCCCCAATAAATAACTTTTAAAATTAACTTTGTGGGCTGTCTTCCAGCTTCCACTGCTTTTACAGACTACCGCCTCTCGACTACCCAGTACAATGACTAAATAAAGGCAAATATCTTTCTCCTTGAGATCCTTTTCTGGGATCATAACAGTTCCTCATCCTTGAGAAGCTTAGAGTGAAGATAACTCAGAGGGGGAGCTATCCTCTCTTACAGGCTAAAAGCAACCCCTGGCTCCCTTGGAGGTGGTGCGGCCTCCTGGGAGGGAGGTAAGTGTCTTCCGATGGTTATTGCCATCAGAGGAACATAGCTCAAAAGTTCTTTTTCTGTCCAGCAGCCAGTGATTGTAAAATTTTGAAAATGCTCAAATGTTCTTGATATCTACATATCTTGATGGCATGCCCTCCAAAGCTAGGTGCAGAACACCGTGTTAGCGTGCCAACGTTAGCTAAGAAGGGGAGGGAATATAAACGGTAACAAGTATTGACCCATTTTTTAAGGTCATGTTCGAATAAAACAAGAATTAATGAAAATGTAAGACAGTTCAATAATATTGTACATCGATTGCCTGTTGAGGTACTAACATTTTTGGGTACGGAATGAAATAAAATATCTTATTCAAAGGAATTCCACCTATTTTTTTAATGTGGCTAGTAGAAACTTTAATTACGTATAGGCTTTCACATGCGGAAGAATATGAATAGGTTATCTCACGCCCCTAGATTTACTTAGCCCTCAAACCAGGCTCACGGCGTCACCCTCTTTTAAAGTAGAAATCAGGAATCGGAAATCGGAGAAAGACAAAGAGTTGATGAACGAGCCACTTTTTCTTCAGAACTTGAATTTATGTTAATGGCGTCAGACTTAACAGTGTAGCTTTCAACCGGCAGAGCGATTCGTGTCTGTGAGAAATCGAGACACCTGCTAATGTCTTACGAGGTCTGCAGGCTTCATGTACCTGCGAAAACCTGTGGTACACCCATCATTCACAGGCATGGAATGTCATCTGTGGAAGGACTTATTCTCTGCTTTTAATGTTGGCATCATGGAAAAGGTAGGGAGGTATCGGTCACTGCTAATGACAAAGATCAGGGAGGTTCGTCTGAACACAGGGATTTTCCCTAAGAATTCTTCATTCCTATACGTATGTAAATATTTATGAAGCTTTTTTCTTTTGAATGTAGCTTTTGTTTTATTGTAAAAATAATATAAAGTTGGGGGTCCCTGGGTGGCTCAGTTAGTTGAGTGTCCAACTTCGGCTCAGGTCATGATCTCACGGTTCGTAGGTTCGAGCCCGTGTCGGGCTCTGTGCTGACAGCTCAGAGCCCGGAGCCTGCTTTGGATTCTGTGTCTCCCTCTCTCTCAAAAATAAATAAAACATTAAAACAAATAAAAATAATAATATGAGGTTGCCCCAACTTTTTATAAAATACTAGAAGTGATATTTTAAAAAGATCTTCTAAAAGTCCACCACTCAGAGGTAGTCTCTGTTAATAGGAATATCTTTTTTTAGGTTATTTTCTTTGCAGAGTGTAATAATTAGATATAGAATTCTATTTTTTAACGAAAATACTATCATATTAGACATCTGTTTTATATCTTGTCCTTCTGCTCAAAAATATATTGTGGAGATCTTCACGTGACATTTAATTTATATTTTATATCATCACTTTAATAGTTGTATGCTATTTCACAAACAGATGCCACTTGTTTATTTCAAGTCTCTTGTAAATTAACTTTTGGACAAATTGCATTTTTTCCTGTTATAAACAATTCTGGAATGAATTCTGTCACACTGGTGTTTTCATTGGTATTTATTCTCTCAAGTAAAATAACTGTGAAATTTTACTGTTTTAAGACTTAGGATACAATCGCTTTCCAGAAAGTTTTCCACCATCTGTACTTACAGCAGCAGTAAATGCTTATGTTTGTTTCCCAACACTTTTACTGGAATTAGATATCTTATTATTTTTTTATTTTACGTAGGCTCCCTACCCCATGTGGGGCTCAAACTCACGACCCTGAGATCAAGAGTTGCATGTTCTATTGACTAAGCCAGTCAGGTGCCCTAGATATCTAGTATTTTTGATCTGGATGCCTGTCTGCTGTGCTTTAACGTATTAACCGAATCGTGCAAAATTGCTGCTGAACATTTGTTGACTATAAATGATCATTTCATATGGATAAACCTAATAGCAATTTCTAGAAACACATTTCATTATCTTACTCTTACATATCATATTTTGTTAACATAAAGAAAGTAACTCCCTAATGGCCACCAACTCAATTCTCTCCACTCAACTATAAAATCCTGACCTCACTTTGTTGCCAGGATGATGTTCTTAAAAATAGATAAAGCTAGCCATGCCATTCTCTAACAAAAACCCCTCACTGTCAGGGCGCCTGGGTGGCTCAGTTGATTAAGCATCTGACTTCGGCTCAGGTCATGATCGCACGGCCAGTGGGTTCAAGCCCTGCGTCAGGCTCTGCGCTGCCAGCTCAGAGCCTCCTGGAGCCCGCTTCTGGTTCTGTATCTCCCGCTCTCTCTGCCCCTCCCCTACTCGCACTCTGTCTCTCTCTCTCTCTGTCTCTTGAAAATAAATAAATGTTAAAAAAACAAAAAAAAAAAGAATGGCCATGTATACCTGTACGTATGCCTGCTCCTCTCTCTGTGTGAGCTGGCTGGGTGACATCTAAGCAAACCTGTGCAGGACGATGAAAGGCTTCTCTCCGGACTGTCAGCGATTAAGGAACACTTGAGTGCACAGAGGAGAGGGAACATGCATTCTCTCAGCTGAAGGAGACACAACGAAAGTAAGTGCAAATATTAGTTGAGAAGTTGGCCAAATCTGCAAGAAAAGTCCTTTAAGGAATGTCACTCTTATTCAACCTTTGTCATTAACTTTACATCTTGAGAGCCACAGTTGTTTCTGTTGGTTTAAAATAACTCCACCCTAATTTATGAGATAGGAAGCCGGGCTGGGTATCAGAGAATGGAAAGATTTCTCGTCAGAGACACAACAGGAATTCTCCATCACCTTTCCCCGCTCTGGGGTTTTGGCTATTCTTAACTTCTCCGCACCTCCTCACTTGCAAATTCAGAGCAATGATGCCTACTCTTGTGGGTGGGTCTGGGCAGGGTGTACCCATTGTCATCTGGGAGTGGGGGTTGCAAGTGACCCTGTGTTTGGGGATGGAGGTGAAGAATCCTCCCTCCCTTAGTCACGAGAGTGTTAGGCAAGAGTCCGCTCTGTCCTTGGGGAAGACCTGAACCAGCGAACCCCACATGCAGGTGTTTCACACAGCAGAGCGCTAACATGTGGGCGGAGCTAAAGTTCTGCAGAGATCAGGCGGGTGGTAGGTATCCCTCCCCCTCGGAATGGAATCAAGGAGGGGCGGAGACTCAGGACCGGGACAAGCCACTCTTGCTGGAGAGTCCTTTGTAGAGAAAGACAGCCAGTAGGACGCTCGTGGGCTTTGGTGGCAATACCTGATTTTGACTTGTGTTCCTTTCTTACCAGTTCTACTCAACTACCATCGACAACGGAAAGAATAAAGACTAACACTGCCCAAGTGCTGCTCTGAGCACTTTACATAAGCAAGGCCGTGCAAGGCTCACAACTCTAAGGGGAAAGGACTCTTACCATGCCCACTTTTCAGATGACAAAGCTGAGGCACAGAGAGATTAAGTAACTTGCTGAAGATCACTCAGATAAAATGGGTCTTTCCTGCATTATAATCCCCATATATGTTAGAGCCGAGCTTTCATGAAACTTTTATTGAACAGTTGAGTCGATTGCCAGCTGCCTTTCAGGGAACTGTGGTAGGAGCTACGTCTCTGCTTTGTGTAGATCAGTGGAGGGCAAAGAATAAGAGTAATAAAGGAGCTGATGAAACAGAGAGAGTCAGGTATAGAATATGGAATATTCTTTCAAGAAACTTGGCCAAAAAGGAAATGGGAGAGATGGGGATGTGTGTGGGGACTTGAGGTCCTCAGTTTCCTCATCCCTGAAGCAGGGCTAATAAATAAGACGTAGTCTGAGAGTCCTTGTGAGAGCCCAGGCCACCTGTGCTGGGCAGGGACAGAGTCCTGACACACGGTCATCACCTCATAGAAGGAAGCCTCCCTCTCCTTTATTGAAAGTTCTGCTTTGCTATTAGATTTCTGTTCCAGCATCAGCCCTTCCCTGTGAAATCGTCTGTATTCCCTGAGTTCGAGCCAGTCCTTCTCCTGGATGAATTTCCCTAGTGGTCCCTGCCGGTCCCCCCTGCAAACTCAGTGCTTACAGGCTCTTGCCTGTAAGAGCTGTGACGGCTCTTTCTCGATGGCTTTTGCCCCTAGTAGATTACAGACTTGCGGAGAGACAGAATAGCAGCTCAACTGCTTGTATTTCCACTAAATGATTAATAAATACTTGTTGGGGCGCCTGGGTGGCTCAGCTGGTTAAGCGTCCGACTTCAGCTTAGGTCATGAGCTCGTGAGTTCGAGTCCCACATCGGGCTCTGCGCTGGTGGTACAGAGGGTGCTTGGGATTCTGTCTCTCTCCCTTTCTCTTTCTGCCCCTCCCCCACTTGTACACACACACACACACACACACACACTCTCTCTCTCTCAAAATAAATAAGTAAACTTAAAAAAATATTTGTTGAACTTTTTCTACTTCCCCTCTCAACATTTTTCAAATCATGAAAATTACATTCTAAAGCCTTATAATGGATTAGGGAAAAAAAAAAAACCTTTTAAAGTTGCTGACAAAAATCGTGGGGCCCAATCCTCTAAACACAAAACCTAAGGACATCAAGAGAAAGATTGTAAGGTCGCACCCACAAATTGTAGCTTTGGGTAGTTCTGAGATCAAAAGATCTCAAGTAACCGTAACTGACAGTAAAAATACGTTCTAAAATCAGTGCGTTACAATTCAACACATATGTTTTATTTTAAGCCAGTGGTTTAACTGGTATTTCAGTGTACCTTAAGCCATATGGAACTGTCCATTCATTTCAGGCAAAAGAGACATCGTAGAATTTTCCTCTGTTTTACTAGAATGTGCAAGAATGCCCTGAAAGACAAAAATCAGATCTTCATTAAAATCTTAACAGCCAGTACGCAGTTGTGCAAGGAAGCATCTTTCCCCCGTATACACACAAAAAGCCACAAAAAGGAAGGAACTGCTGATACGACATGGACGAATCTCAAAAACAGCACGTTGAACAAAGGGAGCCAGACACAAGAGTAAACACTGCATGATTGCATTCATGTGAAGTTCTAGAAAGGGCAAAACTAATCTACAGCGACAGAGAGCACTGGCTGTCTGGGGGCTGGGGAACGATTGCAAAGGGGCAAATGGAACATTTTGGGATGATAGATGTGATCTCTAACTCCCCAGGAGTGTAGGTGACCTGGGTACATGCATTTGTCAAAATCGTTACAATAAAAGTACATTAAAAAAAATCTGTTTAACGTTTATTTATTACTGAGAGACAGAGAGAGACAGAGCATGAGCAGGGGAGGGGCAGAGAGAGGAGGAGACGCAGAATCCGAAGCAGGCTCCAGGCTCCGAGCTGTCAGCACAGAGCCCGATACGGGGCTCCAACCCACGAGCCGCGAAATCATGACCTGAGCCAAAGTCAGACGTTTAACCAGATTGAGCCACCCAGGCGCCCCAATAAAGGTGTTTGTAAAATAAAATTTTTAATAATTTGAATGTAAGTCATGTCAATCTGACTAATTCTCTATGCACCAGGACCCTCTGAGAGCTGGTATACTCAGCAATGCTGTGGGTAGCGGAGGAGGCTTACAATGAATGAATCAAGAACTTCTAAAACGTTTGTTTTAAGTGACAGTAACAACAGCAAAATCGAAGGTCTTACTCTGAAACTGAAATTCTCCTTTCTCTTCCAAGTAGATCAAAAGAGGTGGAAGAAGCAAACGGCCAAGGGTAGATGAGTGCTTTTCCCTAACAAGGTCACACACTGGTCCTTCCTCACCCATAGCGCGGGTGGATTAAGCACAGGCTGGATGGAAAGCTCCTGAGGGCGCTTTGGGAGCAAAATGGCAACGGAGGACCCACAAGGTCAAGAGCTAGGAGCAATCCCCCAAGCATTCTATTACACACAAAACACATTTAGAGAGGTTGACCTGAGGAGTAATTGATCACAGCTGAAAATTACAAGGCTGGCTCATGATATCTTCCACGGGTAGCTCTGAAAATCTTTCCATACGTGGATCTCCTGGCTTAAGTACAATAATTAGAAACTTTATCAAATTTTGGCCCAAGTTGGTTTACAAAAAAAATTTTTTTTTCTGTTTTCCACTTTAAAAAATCATATCTCATTGGTGGAAAATGTCTACAGTCCTGTGTCTGGAAGGAATTCCTCTGGCCTGCAAGGCTTTTCCCCAGACACCACCAAGAGTTGCCACGCAGTTGGTGTGGACCAGGTTGGATAAGACTTTGGAGGGATAACCTGGCAAGTCTTAATTAAGGAAACAGAATCATCGGACACGTAATCTAGCATTTTATAAAATGTTGTTTTCTGTGCTCCCCAACGGGGCTTATTTTTCCTTCACTAGTTTTGTCTCCAAACTAGAGGGCAAGCATCCTATTTTGTGTCTCCCAGAATACTTACCATCCTCAAACTTGGCCCCCGGCCTCATAGTGCTCTGTTTTTAACAAACGTTATATTCGTGGCCTCACCTCAAGGCTCCCACCTTGTTATGTTGATTTCTAACATCCGGAGAACACGAGAACACGCTTCTCCTTGACTAACCCATCCCTAGGATTCCACATTTCTGCACAGTCCCCCAAGGGGCACTCCACCTCTGTTCCCGACCCCCAGTCAGATGGCGTGAGCCCCATGTCTTCTCCTTGATGTTGCTAATGTTCCCTGTAAGCGTGCTTCTCCAGAGATCTTGCTTTGGTAGACAGCACGAACGAAGGTGGGTTACATGTGACCCCGTGTGAGTTATGTGTAGCCACAAACACCAGAGGGGGTCCCGGAATACGAACACACAGATTTAATTTTTAAAAAGGGATATTACCTGAGTATAATGAGTACCTGTGACTATAGCTGGCATCCGTATCCAGATGCATTTGCTGCCTCTTTACACCTCAGCGGTGCCCTCTGTGAACTGAATCACACCAGCCAGTTACATTCCTGCTTCCCTGGGGTCGTGGAAGATCTGGGTTTAGAATAGCTCTCACGTCTAGGCAGAGATGCTGCTCCTGGAGTGGTTTTTCTTTGCTTGTTTGTTTTTTGTGGTTTTGGTTTTTTTGTTTGTTTGTTTTTCTTTTTCCAGAAAGGAACCTTCTCTCTCCTACATTGAGGAACCTTCTCAATGTATTCAGAAATTGATTCTGATTCCCAATTCTATACTGGAAGTCTCATCTACTACGGAGATATGGTCATTTTCTCTCCCCAAACCCCTCATTTGCGCTAATTTCAAAGATTTGGGGAGTTGATATCCATCCCGAGAGAAGTCATCTTCACTCTTGAAAAACAATTAAGATATTTTCTTTCTATAAAAATTGGAGATAATTGGGGCGCCTAGGTAGCTCAGTCAGTTGAGTATCTGTTGATATCAGCTAAGGTTGTGATCTCACAGTCGTGAGATCGAGCCCTCCATTGGGCTCTGTGCTGACACCGTGAAGCCTGCTTGGGATTCCCTCTCTCTCTCTCTCTCTCTCTCTCTCTCTCTTCTCTCTCTCTGCCCCTCACCCTCTCACACACTCTCTCTCTCTCTTAAAATAAATAAACTTTTAAAAACGAATCAATAAATAGAGATCAACAAATATTCTTTCTACTCTATTAAGAACTACATATTTAATAGGCACTATATAATATATATGTTATTATTATGTATATCATATGTATATTATATGTAATATTATGATATACATATATAAAATAAAACCTTGAAATCGCTGCCATTCCAGAACAGAAGAGACAAGTTAGGGTTTTCTGACTCCCAAATACAGTTGGGAGGCAGGAATAAAATGGGGGAAAAAAATCTCAAAAAGAGCAGGACTGTTTCCTTATAGCAGGTGACAAGGGGCAAGTGCTTAAAAGAGAAATATGCAGAAGAAATTAGCCACAAGGACACAGAGCTTTGCCAAATAATTTAAAACTGTGACTTCAACTGAGATGTCACATCATTTTACCATTATCTCGGGTCACAGACATAAACCAAGAAAGAAAAGTCCTAGCAGCAGTTGTAACCTCGCAATTCCCCAAGCTGAGGACATCTAACGAATGTTTTGTGGGGTTTCTAGGAGCCAGTCTGGCTGCCTTTCATCAGTTCACCTTACATGCAATTCACTGGCAACCAGACAGCAGGGAGAGCTGTACAACTGTTCACCAGAGCAGAAAAGAGAAAATATTTCTCTCTCCATGTGAGATGGCCAAAGCATGTGATCATTCCGAAAGAAAAAGGAGCTTTACTTGTTTCTCTTTCCTGTCCTATGAAGGAAGCATGAGTATGGGGAAGCCAGATGAGTGCAGAGCCAAAGAATTTACAATTATTTCAAACATGTTTTCTGGCCATATTCAAATTAAGGTGTGTCTTAGGTTCTAAGAGTTCACATTTCCATTTGCCATAATAATGTCCATATGGCCACAGAGACTCGTCTCATGCAATCAGAGCTTGGTGTCTGACAAAGGCTATAAGTTACACCTTGTAGGAGGACACGGTTATCATCTCTCAAATGTTAGGATTATAAACTGCGTACCCATTTTCCTTAATAATCTAATATGGCCCTGAAATTCTCCATACACCCTTTCGGCCAGCCGCCACGTCCATATCATAAAGAAGAACTGAAGTTTATGACCTTACTCCTGACCTGTCTTCGATCCAAATGATCCCAAGCTCCTCCCATCTTCCATTCCTGGTTGTGCTTTCTTACACAGCCATTCTGTCTTTCCCTCCTGTCTTTATCCTTCTAATTTGATGCTCTGTACAGTTTTCCTACCCCGTGCCTCGTCTCCTTTCAACCGAGGCTCTGGTTCTCCATCTTGGCTGCCCTCCCTCAAGAAGTGCCCCTTCCAAACTGTCTTTGCTTGAGACCTCGCTGTTCCAGGTTTACCGTTGCCCTTTCTGCAGAAATAAGTCAAAACAAGTTGTAAAAATATATTTATATGTTCATTCTGATCTTTTCTGGAAGTAAATTTATTTGTTGTAGAATTTCAAGTGTGTAGAAAATTAAGTAGACTAGAACAATCGTGGTTTTCCCACTTTCTTCCTAGTAATGTTTACTATTTGGCTTTTTGTTTCTTCTAGTTCCAGCAGATGAGACAGGGTCATTTCCCGGTATGGATTAACTTGCGCACATCCCCATGCAAACTCAACACTATTCTTCTGGCCACTCTCTGAGTCTCCAGTGATTTTCTGGTTTACTATCCTCAGACTAACATGTGACTCTTTAAACGTGATTAGTACCATTTGCACATTTTGAAAATTTATTGTGCATCTTCTCTTTTCTTTCTAATAAATGTGTGAAAATTTCTAAGGTTCTGAAATATCACTTCAGTTTTTATTTTTTTTAAGTTTAGTTTTATTTATTTTTGAGAGAGAGATAGAGAGCAAGAGGAGGGAGGGGAAGAGAGAGAGGGAGACAGAATCCCAAGCTGCGATGTTGGGCTTGAACTCACCAACCATGAGATCATGACTTGAGCTGAAGTCGAGAGTTGGATGCTTAACCGACTAAGCCACCCAGGCACCCCTTATTTTAATTTTTAAAATCTAGCCTGTGCTTGGGAAGGGCTCCAGGCCTTTGGTCAAACAGTCAATCAACTAGAGTTTATTGAGAATGAGCATTAATGTGCAGGGGATTGTGGAGATCAGGAGAATATTTATGTCTGACCAGCTTGTCGAGACTGGAAGCTTGAGTCATAGCTTTTGGCTCACAGGGTGCCCCTGAGTGCCTGCCTAGGGATATAAATAACAGTGATGGTTCAGCAGTTCTCTACAAAGCACAGTGTTCCTATAAAATTGAAGTTGCATAATTTTGTCAATAAGTCAACAATTTCATTCCACCCCTTCCTAATGGTTTAACTTCACCTCATCTCTTAATAGGTCTACTATATCCTGTTTATCCATTTACCCATTTCAAAAGATAATTTGGGAGTTAGAATTTCCCTCTAGCTTTTTCTCCAAGAGTAATTCTGGAGAAGAACACGTTCCTCCTTGCCGAAAAAAAAAAAAAATCAAAAAATGAGACATTAGTGCCAGCATTGAGTAGCTTCTATTCTTTGAGCAGCCTCTTAGTATTATATTTGGATTCCCCTCAAAGGATCTCGTCCTTTGCTTGGGAAGGCAGCCTGATTTCTGGTTGTTCCTGACCTGGAACATATTCGGAAGTTCTTTTAGGCTACCTAAGGTTAATTCTTCCCCTGTGCTTCAGATGTATCCCCTGACCCCTTGCTTTCTTAGGGACCTAATAATGCATTATACCCTTCACCCTCTTTTTCACTTCACAACGTGGAGGCTCCAGAGGGAGATCTGGGAAGAGTTGTGGGATAGTCCTTCAGAAGGTGATATTTTATGAGACTGCCGCCTTGTCTGCAGACAAGTCGTGCAGGGGACCTTGAGAGGGATCCTTGTACAGATTTTAGTATTTCTCCTTTCTGAACTTTCAGGCTTCTAGGACTGTGGATTATAGTCTTTATTTGATACAGGAAATTTATTTAATTAAAAAATTTTGTTGGTATTTTTAAAATTGGGCTTGGGATTGCATTGTATACATACATCAGTTTGAGGAAGACTATTGTCTTTACAATATTGACAATCCATGAACATGGTATATCCCCCCATTTATTTAGGTTTTTAAAAAATTATCTTAATAATGCTTCTTTATTTACAAAGAACTCTTGCACATCTTTGTTGGATTTGGTGTTAAGCATTTTATAGTTTTGACACAATTTAAATAGAATCTTTTAAATTATATTTTCTGTTTACTGCTGACATATAGAAATGATACTGATTTTTGTAGTTTGTCACAAGGTCCAGGTCAGTCTTAACTCTATTTATTCTAATAACATATTTGTTGAGGGATGCCTAGGTGGCTTAGCCAGTTAAGCATCCAACTCTTGGTTTCGGCTCACATCATGATCTCACAGTTATGAGTTCAAGCCTGCATTGGGCTCTGCACTGACAGTGTGGAGACTGCTTAGGATTCTCTCTCTCTCCCTCTCTCTCTGCTCCTCCCCTACTCACTCTTTCTCTCTCTCAAAATAAATAAATAAGCTTTAAATGTTGAATGTTTTCTTGGATTTATACATAAATCTGCATATAATCATGTCAGTTTTATTTCTTCTTCTTCTTCAGAACTTGTACATTTTGTCTCTTTATCTTCCCTTAATACACTGACTTGAACCTCTAGTGTAATGTCGAATAGAAATGATGACAATGGGTTTATTTTTCCCTTTCCTTAATATTTAAAAAAAAATTTTTTTTAAGTGGGTTTCATACCCAGCATGGGGCTTGACACGGGGCTTGATCTCACAACCCTGAGATCAAGTGTCACATGTTTAACCAACTAAGCTGCACAGGCGCCCTCGCCTAATATTATTTTTCTAATATCACTTTCTCTAATATTCTTTCTTTGGTTAATTCCAAAGAGTAATGGTAGACTTACAGACTAGTAGAGCTGGAAGAAAGTTGGAAGATCATCAGTTGAGATAGCAAGAGGTGAATTGAATTCCTTAATCATGCAATGAGAGTGAACAGGGATCAGAACCCGGGTATTCTGACTTCTAGGTTAGCATTCTTTTCCATATAACAAAGAGCCTTTCCAGAAAAGGAATATAGTTAAGACCATTTCTTTTACCTCCTGAAGTGAAGGAGTGCTCGATGTTAAAAGTTTTTAGAGTTGAATAACATGCGGACTATCCAAGAGCAAAGCTATCACAGCCAGGCCAGAAACAGGGACACCTCACTGGCATGTCCAATCGATTCCACTAAAAGTTAACCCTCTGTCATTTCAGCTCCACTTACTGGTTCTCTCTTCCCCTTCCCCCACCCAAGGCCCTGAGGGAAATGTTTGCTGTGAGTATTCTTGACTGGAACTTCGAATCTGTTTTACTCCTGAAACAGTGTTTAGGAATGATGTAAACACTTCAGCCATATTGCAGGTTAATATTGCATAACCATATTGCAGGTTAAGTGGGCTTTTGTGAACTATCACCATTTCTTTGGAAAAGCTGTTCTAAACACAAAATGGCCTGCTTTCAGATGAAGTTTCAGAACACAGATACTTCTTTAAAATCCAGGGGCGCCTGGGTGGCTCAGTCGGTTAAGCGTCCGACTTCGGCTCGGGTCACGATCTCGCGGTCTGTGAGTTCGAGCCCCGCGTCGGGCTCTGTGCTGACTGCTCAGAACCTGGAGCCCGTTTCAGATTCTGTGTCTCCCTCTCTCTCTGACCCTCCTCCGTTCATGCTCTGTCTCTCTCTGTCTCAAAAATAAGTAAACGTTAAAAAAAAATTTTTTTTTAAATCCAAGTACTCAAAACTAAGCGCTCAGGAAGGGCGTCCTGCCAACACCGGGATGTTCTCTTCAGCAGCAATGTTGACGGTCTTCCTATTGGATACGTGGCAAAAAGATAAGTATGGATGTAACAAGCAGTCACACATGTTCTTTGACTTCATGGAGACCAGCACTCTTCAGCAACTCATTGTTTTGTCCTGTAGAAAAACATTACAAGGATTAAAAGCATTTCTGGAGAACTGGTCACGGATTGCACACGCTTTGCGTACAACTGTAGCCGTCGTGTCTGTAAAATGAACGTTGTATCTTGGTTTGCACCCTTGGCTCAACCTGAGGAAAACAGCTTTTAGGATACTGTTGGCAACCCTGAGCCTGTGACATGATGTAAGTGGAGTCCGAACCGAGAGGGAAGGACAAATTCCCAGTGCGGTATTTGGCACAGTGTGGTATTTGGCTACTTGAAGCGTGGTCCGTGGACCAACAGCATCAGCCTCATCTGGGAGGTTGTTGGAAACGCAGATTCTTGGGCCCACCCGGAGTCAGAATCTCTGGGGTGAGGCCCGAATATCTGGGCTTTAACACGTTCTCCAAGTGATGTTTATGCACTGGTGCTACGTCTGTCTTCTCTCCACTCTGTGGAATCGGTACCGGTGGAGGTCTGCTGGCACATGTAAAAGTCCCATAGCCCTCAGAGGAGCCCTCTTGGGCCGTGACGGGCCAACAGTCCCTGGGGCAAAGAGCGTGGCACAGAACAGGCAAACTTGTGAAATGAATAAATGAAGCACGGCCCCCATGCACCTCTGTTGCTCCTTACACTTTGCGTACTGCTTGCTATCTGTTAAGGGCTGACTTGTTTTTTTCTTCTGGTTTTTTTTTTTAATGTGTATTTATCTTTGAGAGAGAGAAAGACGGAGTGCAAGTGGGAGAGAGGCAGAGAAGGAGACACAGAACGTGAAGCAGGCTCCGGGCTCTGAGCTGACAGCACAGAGCCCGACGCGGGGCTCGAACCCACGACCTGAGAGATCATGACCTAAGCCAAAGTCAGCTGCTCAACCGACTGAGCCACTCAGGCAGCCCGTAAGGGCTGACTTGTTTTACCCCCCAATTCGTATGTTAATGTGCTGACCCCCAGTACCTCAAAAAGTAACCATATTTGGAGATAAGGTCTTTAAAGAAGGAAGTTAAAATGCAGTCTTTAGGGTGGATCCTAATCTAACAGCCTGTGTCCTTACAAGAAGAGGACATTAGGACAGACGCACACAGAAGAAAGACCATGAGAAGACACAGAGAAAAGACCACCATCTACAAGCCAAGGAGAGAGGCCTCGGAAGAAACTGACCTTGCCGATACCTTGATCTTGGATTTCTAGCCTCCAGAACCATGACAGAATCCGTTTCTGTGGCTTCATCCATCCAGTCTGTGGTACTTTGTTACGGCAGCCCTAGCTAACCAATACACTATGTACCTCTGCCCCCTCCCGCCCTTGAGAGGTTTATACAGAGCTCTGCCCGAAGTAATTGCCAATTCCTATCGCAACACATCACTGGCTTAAGAGTGGGGTTGGTGCATGAGATTTTCCGTGATGGGCCATTTGTGCAGAGCACCCCCGTGCCCTGTCCTGACTCAGGTGGCAGCGTGCTTCTCTGTGCTCTGCCGTCCAGCCGGGGAGGGAGGGCATCATTAGCAATAGCCGAACACTCAAGGTTCCAGTGTTTGCCACTAACTACACGCGTGTCTGAAGGAAAATGCCATCACTATGGGTTTGTTTCTTCACGTGTAAAATGGAAACATTAATGCCCTTCATCACGTCAACAATTCTCTCTTACACAGCGATTTGAAAAAGTCAAGTGGGGTCGCATGAGTAAGAGCATTAACATCCATTGCAAATGGAAGGTGGGATGTGGGCTATTGTTTTCATTTTATTGTTAGGGCTGTTGTTAGCAAACCTGCTGGTTCTACAGCTGGGGGAGAACAACAGCTGGGAGCCCACAAAGGAGCACCTGCTTCACTGAGCTCTGTCACCTGATAGAAGGGAAGGGCCTTCAGATCCGACCCAGCAGCCACACGTTGGACACTTGCCAATGGGTCATATAAACGTATTCATATTTTTTGCAATCTGTTTGTCACTGAACACTTTTATCTCAACTTCAGTGTGTGTGTGTGTGTGTGTGTGTGTGTGTGTGACCACTTAAGTCATCTATAATTTGGGCTCCCTCCACCTTACCTGTCTCCTTAATTGAAGACACATTCCTTCCTACTCTCATTGTAGAACGCCTGTATCTTGGATCATTATCTGTACAAACTGATTAAAGATAAAGGCCCCTTATTTCTGAGTTGAAGTCATCAGAACAAAGAAATCGTATCAAGGACTCTGTTCAGCCAGGAAATGCAGCAGATTGGGTGCTAAATGACACCAGACAAAACAAGGGGATGTTTTGAGAGATCACTGGTGGCGTTTAGACTCAAAGACTTCTATTTAATTCAAACCACATAACAAATGATGGTGATATCATTAAAATAAATATCCCACCCGGGCCATCCCTTTCCCTCCCATATCATAGCACTGACATCATTTTTGCATATTATATCAATGGCATGTTCCATATTCTGCTGAAAGGTCACAATTATGTCAGTAATGAGATTCAGCCCCCAGTCAAGCTGTTCCAAGACACCCCCGCCCATTTCCAAAACAATTTTGAGGGCGGCTTCCCAGCAGTATGAATTCCAGAGCAGATGTCTCCTTGGGTGTGAGCCACGAGTTAAACTGGGGGAGTCCACTCCGGATTACTGTGGTCATCGGAGCTGCAGCGAGGCCACCTAGGAGAACACACAGGAGCATGGGATACCCAGGAGGCTAGAGAGAGCAGGTAGAGGGAAGCTGAAACAGCTCAGTGGCGCCATCTCTCCGGGCTAACCCCTTGCTAGTACAGCCACTGTTGTTCAAATAAGAAATCTCGAAAACCAGACCGGCAGGAATTATTTGTCTAAATATTAAGAGCTCTTTCAAGTGAAGCAGACTTGGGACAGAGACCTGGCTCTGTTCCTTGGATAGCTGTGTGGCTTTACGCAAACTGTCGATACTCTCTGAGGCTTTGTTTCCCCAGCTGTGAGATAGGGATGACGACAATCCCTCTATGATAGGACCCTTGTGAGGATCACCAGATAACACGTGTAAGTAAGCCCTCCATGAATGCTGGCTGCTATTATCACCATTAATGGGGAGATTAGGGTTGGGCTGAACTTGAACATCTGTAGCAACAGGGACCTACCAGCCTTTCTGTCACTGATGGGGCCTAATGTAAAGTGCATTTGACACTTGTTGAATCTGGTGACTCGTAGAACAGAAGGGGAGAGAAGAGAAACTTTGTGAGCACGCGTTGGAATCCTCAGAGGCAATGTAGTCGGCTTCATGTCTTTATCTCTTTGTAAGCGTGGATCTGTGCATGGGTCCATTTTGAGCTCATGGGCTAAGTCAATAAAATTTATTTTCGTTCTCCATTCTGCTATGACTAAACGTTTTAGCACTTCTCCCAGCAACCCTCCCTTTACTTCTTCCAGCATCCAGGGACTTCTTCGCTTCCAGCCTGGGAATGAGTCTGTTAGGGCACCACCAAGTTAGTGTGAATGAACACAACATGTTAGCTCTCCCAGGAGGGTTTGCCTTTCTAAAGAGAATGCATGGGAGATGGGATCTTTTTATTACTATATCAGGGGAATCCTCTAGACATAGACTCTCTGGATTTCAGGAGGGTGGTTGACAAAAGCTCTCACAATATTCACGTGGAAAAGATGGAGAAGCATAGATCAGAAAAGAGCACAGTTCTATTTATAACTTGCTCTGTGTCCCTGACCAAGGAATGCTTGTTAAGGAAAGAAGGCACAAGAGGATGATGTCCCTACAGAGGGTCACAGGGCTTTTTTTTTCAGGCCACATCCTGGTCAACATTTTTATCAGCAACTTAAGGGAAAACACAGATGGCACGTTGAACAAGCTCACAGATGGCTGGGTTTGTAGCCGATGTATTTGGACGATCAACACTGTTCCATGCTCTTATTTGACCTCATAGCACAGCATAAATGGGCCCCGTTGTTCTCAGTGACCGCGCGCCTGCTCAGCGCAGGTAAGGTGCCCGGCAGTTTGCACATCTTATCTCTAACCCTACAGAACAGAGACCGTTGTCCCCATGCTGATTTTCATCCTGGTCAAGAAATTTGACTGGATCCTTACAGTTACACGGAAGGACAGAACTGGAACTTGAATTCAGACCCAGGTACCTCCAAGGTCGTCCATGACCTCACTCAGTCTAGGGTGCGTGCCCCACTTGCCTTTAAGAGACAAGTGTACATGGTGCACAAGTGGAGGGGAAGGCCGTCCAGCACAGTGATTGGCACATATCATACAGATGCAGGAATATTGCGTGTGGGGGTGGGGGGGCCTAGGAGCAAGGAGGGAGAAGGAGAGCGAGGAGGGTAGCATCTGCTTTAATCTGGGCTGGCGATCATGACCGGTGGGAAACAGCTGATGATATTTTGTTCGGCCAATGGAAACACACCAGTCCTCTTTAACTGCTTAAAGGACGGTTATGTAGAAGAAATACGAAATGTAAACCAGGGGGGCGGATTTTAATTCATTGTGAGCTGGAACTTTCTAAAATAATGACCCCCGTTTGTCGCCGCAGCAGGCTCCCTCCGGAGGCGCTGTCTTGTCCCTGGAGGTCCCCAGGCGGGACCGGGTCACTGTTCACTGGAGGTGATAGAGATGAGCTGGACCACTGCTGGAGCAGTGGACGGAAGTCCTCTGCTTTATAAGGGTCATAGCAGTATTTCAGATACCTGAGCACCTAGGTTGGGGACACATTTTGGAGCAGGAGTTCTCTTCATCCTTAAGTGTATCGCACGGATTTCTGCCTCCTCCACTGAATATGCAAAGATCATAAATGTGAGCTAGATCCTGCCCTCCATTACACCAAATGCTAACGGAACAGTGGCCTGATTTAGTTCTTTGAAGGAAAGGGCTAAAAAATCCCTCAAGCAGACTTCTGGGGGAAGAGAAAAACCCTCGAAAGTGCAGCAGGGGTGCTTGGGGAAGCACAAAATCGTCTTTGTTCTGCCCCCGCAGGCCTGTGCCAGAAGAGCAGTGAGCAAATGGAAAAACGTCCTGACAGACCATGTTTACCACCCATGCTATCTTGCACTATTCACAGATACTTACACATATTTTCTTGCTGGAATACTCGTGCTGATGAACTTGAACTATGCGGAGATTATTTTTGCGTGTCATGTTTAAGGCAGTAGACCAGGAAGAGCTTTAGACGTCCTCCCGGTAACTGGAATACTAACAATGAAATACACCAAGAGCACAGCCTTCTTGATTATTTCCTAATTTCCCCTTTATGCTGGTTCCAGCCCGGAGACCCTGCCAGATGCAGAAAGCTTCCTTCATGGCAGCACAAATAGTTTCCATTTCCCAGCTGAGAGCCAGGATCCAAGAGGATCTTCTGATTTGAGACTGAATGAAACAAAAGATGGCCCAGAACTGGACGTAGCCAGGAAACAGAGGCTCACAAGCCAGAAAACTTCTGCAATGTCCCAGAAATCCCCAGGGGCGGAGAGGGCACATTGGCTACTCTATGCGAGTAAGCATGCTTGCGGCATAGCCTGCCAGCTCCTTTCCTATCAAAATGTCTTCGAGCTCTGGTGAAATCTCACAAAAATACATTCCACATCATATTCCCAATAGTATGCCCCGACTCTTACTATCTTCTCCTTCATTCGTACAGCGCTTCGTAAATTCATCATCCGTCATTTGGTTTTTTTTATTTACTTCTTTCATTTATTAACTTAGCAAACATATAGTGAGCATCTCATAATTCATTTATCTCGTTGATATTTCTTGAGCCCCCATCGCAAGCAAGAATGGGGTTGGGTTGAGGGGATTAATACAACACGGTTTCTATTCAATCTCACTTCCCTCCCTCACACTTGCACCCTTACTAAATGCTCTGCACTTTCTAAGAACTTTTGGTTACGTGCAAAATGTTCTCGACCGTGTATTTCCAACTCTGACTGCTTTCCAGAGTTGCCGGATTTCAACATGCCTGCTGGATTCAGTCTCATCAGGAATGTCCCACTGACAGCTGTACCTCAACATGGTCAAAACCGAACTCGCGCCCTACTCCTGTAAGCCTGCTCATCTTTATGACTTTCTGCTTCTGTTCAACATCACCATCTTCACATTACATGCGCTCAGGCCAAGATATCTTTGAGTTCCCCTTCCCTTTGCCCCGAACAACAGTGACTTTCACCTCTAAAATGTCTCTCAAACATCCGGGTTTTTTCCCAATGCTGTTGTTACTATTCAAGGACAGAACAGGAATTTAGTAGTTCTTACCTGGACTATTGCAGTAGCCTGTCAACTAGTCCTTTCCACCTTCAGTGTACCGAATTCTGATCTATCCTAAACTTTGCCACCAGAATAATCTCCCCAATTCACATTGTCACAATGCCACTTTCCTACCTGTTACCTACGAGGTTTTATCCTAGGATAAAACCTCACCTTCTACCTCTCCCCAGTGTTCTCTGTGCCCACCCAAACTGGTCACACACCCTTTGCCAGGTATTCTGTAGGCTGTCCTGCCTCTATGCCTTTTCTTATGTTGTTCACCCTGCTTGGTGCCCCCTTTCCAATTTCTGCCTGCAGAAGTTCTCCCAGAAATTCTCCCAGACACCCAGAAGGCTAGTCTTCTAGCCCAGGTCCTCTACGAAAACCTCCCACCTCTCTGGTGATAAGTGCTCTCTCCCTCCTTGAACTCTATGCATCTAATGTCCATGCAACACTAATCCATATCTCATCTCCCCTTCCAGAGTCTGAGTTTCATGACATCAGCATTCTGCTAAATAAATCACTAAAATGGAAAATATTATTTTGCACAAGGGGGTTAAAAGGACCATACCTTTTTTCATGAAAAGGAGTGAGTCCAGAACGAAAGGTCAAAGGTACAAAAAAGGAACACTTCATAGAATAGAAAAGGATTGAATCAAGGGAAAGCATTTGGTTAGTTTTAGACCAGAAGTGAAACACCCTCTTTTTTTCTGACCTCTCAGGGGAGGATGAACAGTGGGGGAAACATTCAGGTGGTGACGAGTGCCTGTCGAGGGAGCAGTGCTCCCACTATGACGAGGCGGGGGTATGGCTGAGTCAGGAGTGCACGTGCCTCACTCCGTGGTCTGGGCAAGTCACTATTTCCTCCCCTATGGGAAGGGAGAAGAGTCGTGTCTGTGCAGGCGCTGTGAGGAGTATATGAAATAAAGCCAGGGCTTATGTGAAAGTCGAGGAGAGGTATGATCACAGATGGGGGAAGGTGTGCTCAGGCAGAAAAGCGAGTGATTAAGAACCAGGAGAATCTCTGCCTTTGTCTAGGATGCTACAGACGGGGCTCACCTCGTCACTACCGCTCTCCTGGGACGATCGGGTAGTTGGGGTGGGCATTAGGTAGCAAACGGCTATCGTAAGAAACTGGTGTAGAGAACGACACCAAGAAAAGTGAAAAGGTACTTCCCTCCTGATTGCGGTTCCCTTGATTGCATCATCGGCAAACCTTCTCTCTTAGTTCTTTCCTTCCCAGGACTCATCTCGCTCCTTCTCTGTGGACTCTAGGACTGTTACAGGCACTTCACAGTGCCCGAGGGATACTTCAATGGCCAGAGGTCCCTGACCACCTTAGCTTCTCCATGAACTCACAAGGGAGTCACATTTCCCTGGAGTATGGTGATCTGGGGAGTGAACAGAGGAGTTAAAAGCAAATGCACACCCACGGGAGGACGTTCAACTAATCACGAGTCAGAAACAGGAATTCTAGGACGTCTATATAAGGGGTTATTAGCCCCGAAAAGAGGTTCCTGTCAGTTTGTCCCAACGTGGTCTCCTTGTTAGAACATTTTTCAGTGTTTTTGGAGTATCAGGGAGCGATCAGGCGGTTTTCCAACCTGTTTGGTGCAACTTGATTGCAAATCAAAGCTCTAAGCCTAATTGGTGGCTCCAGCTGGCCTGATCGGTTGGCAGTGATTTGAGAAGCCAGCAGTCCCAGGATGGCCTTCTTTGCCTTGGGAAGTGATTCAGTACAGGACCCACTCTCTAGTTTGGGCTCCCTTGTCAAAATCAAAGGTAGGAAATAACTCTGGGGTGTCTGGGTGGCTCAGTCAGTTAAGTGTCCAACTTCGGCTCAGGTCATGATCTCGCGGTTTGTGAGTTCGAGCCCCGCGTCGGGGTCCATGCTGACAGCTTGGAGCCCAGAGCCTGCTTGGGATTCTGTGTCTCCCTCTCTCTCTGCCCCACCCCTGCTCACCTCTCTCTCTCTCTCTCTCAAAAACAAACATTTGTAAAAAATTTAAAAACATTCTTTTTAACATTTATTCATTTTTGAGATACAGAGCATGAGGTGCCCCTATAAAAATTGTTTTAAAAAAGAAAATAATTCTAGGCAATCACCTGTTTATATGTAGTTTGATTAATGGGCATCTAAGGGTAGACAGATGCCAGATTCAACTCTAGAAGACCAAAGGAAGCACCTGTTCCACTAAAACAGGTGGCTGAATGAGGACTGCAGGTTGCTAAAGAAAAGGCATAGGCTCATTATTTTGGTTTTTATTTTGTGGATACAAGAGGAAGAGTAAATTCCCATAAACTTCAACCCAGAACTCCTGAGAGTTGTTACAAGTAGCATATTCTTCCTCTTAGTTTCATTTTCTTTCAATATGTGCCTAATTCTTTGGTTAGACATTCAGTAATAAGAAACTAATATTATTTTCCTTTCATATTCTCTTGTCCACTTTCAAAAAAAATGTGGATTCATTTTATTTTTTGAGAGGGAGAGAGAGAGAGAGAAAGAGGGAGAGGATGAGCAAGGGAGGTACAGAGAGAGAGGGGGACAGAGGATCCAAAGCAGGCTCTTGTGCTGACAGTAGAGAGCCAGATGCCAGACTCGAACTAAGGAATCGTGAGATCATGACCTGAACCGAAATCAAGAGTCAGGCTCTTAACCAACTGAGCCACCCAGATGCCCCTACTCTTTGGTCCATTTAAACGCACACACACACACACACACACACACACACCGGTCTGCTTGGGCTGCCATAACAAAACCCCATAGACTGTGTAACTCCAACAACAGAAATTTCTTTCTCGCAGTTCTGGAGACTAGAAAGTCCAAGGTCAGGTCCAGGATGGTGGGTTGCTGATGACAGCTGTCTTCCTGGCTTCAGATATATGCTTCTCGTGGGTTTTCATAGATGGGTCTCTGGTGTCTCCTCTTATAAGGACACTAATCCTATTGGATCAGAACCGCACCCTTAGGACTTCATTTAACCTTAATTTCTTTCATTAAGGTCTCCTCTCCAAATAGAGTTACCTTGGGGGGGATAGGGCTTCACCATAGGAACGGATGATGCATCTAACAAGCATCAAGCTTGCTAAGAGTAAGCTCGTTACTCGGACTCTTCGTACAATTTCCCTTTCAGCTCCAGTTCCCAGAAGAAGATAAAAATGAATAAGTCATTTGATGGGTGCAAATCACAGTCTCACGCAGTTTTTCTTCCTTGATCTTAATGTGATTCTTTGTTCATTTGACGAGTCGCAGACCTTGTTTTATTCAATACATAACTGCCTAACAACATATAAATACTAATTTGTGGGGTTCTGTATTGTTCCTTTCTACCTTATCCTGTGCCAAAGAGAAGTGTGTGAGGAGGTTTACAGAAATGCAGACAGGACAGAATTTTTCAGTGAAAGGATGGAAAGGGAAACCAGCGTGGGAAAAGAGAATGGGACCAAGAATAATGCTGTAATACAAAATGTTCGCCATAAACTCGGGGACGGTGCCCTTGAAAGGCTCCAATTTTGTGACTGAGCTCCCCAGTAACTAAAGCAAAAAGAAAATCAGGAAGACAGGTTTTCTCTGTTGATGGTTAACAGTGAGTGGGAGGGAAAAGGAAAGAATGGAGTTGACATGGAAATTAAGAAACCCAGATGACAGACTAGCCACAGGTGTGCTGACACCATACCTGTGGGTAAACCCAAGATTTTCCTAAGAAGACTGCCTTTCGGACCTAGAGCGGGGTTCTCAAGCTTCAGCGTGCAAAGGAATCACCTGGGATTGTTAAAGTGAGGCAGAGTGTGGAATCCATCCCCGGGGATCTTGGTTTAGGAAGGCAAGGGCAGGACCTAGGAATCTGTACACTTTGCAAGTTCTCAGGCGATGCTAACTCTGGTGGTCCACAGACCACACTTTGAGAAGCACTACCAGAGAGCACTTGTGTGTGCTAACTTCGCCAAGAAACTTCGTCAAAGCAAAATGTACAAATTGCTCGCTGTGCATAGAAGTGTACGTGCGTGTGTACACAAAGAGTCCATAGAAGTCTAATCTTAGGCAATGCTCCTCCCTCCCTGTTAACCTTCCAACATAAACTAGTTGTAAAATAAATCCCTAGGAAGTTAAATAAGTTGATTTGCTATACATGAATTTTGGATAGAAGCCAGTGAAAACTCCCAGGTCTTTTCACATCAGCTGCCCTTGAGTTCTGGGGTGTGTGTGTGTGTGTGTGTGTGTGTGTTTTAAAGCTCAAACACAGGACTTTACATTTATTCTGGTTATTTTCCACCTGTGATTCCATGTGATTGGCCTGAGTCCATGGAGTTGGCCCCATTTGCCCTATACTCTAAACAGCTAATTTCATAAAGGGCACCCCCCCCCCACCCCGCCACACACGCACACACACACGTACACTTAAGCCTATGGAACATTTATCAAAGCCAGTCAATTTTCATGAATTGACAAGAAACAACATATTC
The DNA here is from genome assembly GCF_024362965.1 of Panthera pardus. NCBI lineage: Eukaryota > Metazoa > Chordata > Mammalia > Carnivora > Felidae > Panthera > Panthera pardus. Next base: position 16,526,963 of record NW_026526732.1, on the reverse strand, counting down.
TATTTAAAGTTTGTTTTTTAATTTTCTTCCTTAATTTAATTCCTTACTAGGGCAGATATGAACCAAACAATATAACTTAACGCGTCTTGAAGTCTCTCAGCACCTAAAGGGCAATACGTGTGTTTCCTACACCTCTGGATGTCTCCTGTCAGAGAGAGGGAAAGAGATGATTCCTCACTGGAAGAATGAAGAAGGAATGAATTCTTGTATGAATGAATCAGTGGAGACCTTTCAACAAGGTTATACTCGATGGTTCATTGACCACACTAGCACCGAAAAACAATTAGCCAGTATTTAGTTAACCGATTAATTAATATAGATGGAACGTTCTCAACTGTGGTTTTCTCCCTCCCACCCCATCAGCATGGGCAGCAGCAACAGCCTCGACTGGAAACGCATTAGAAATGCAGATTGTGGAGCCCTGCCCCAGACAACTGAGTCAGAAACTCTGGGGGTGGGTCCAACAATTCAAGTTTTAACATGCCCCCCAGGTAATTCTGGTGCAACAACATTTGAGAACCATGAATAGCATTAGTCCTTCAGAGGCTGCATGCATAACTGGTGTTTCACGAAGCGTCTTCTTCTATACAGCTATATTTGCTATTCAGAAAAATTTTATTGAGCACTTACTATGTGCTGGGAAGTGTGCATTCAGGATAACAAGAATAAAGATGGGAGCACCAGAGTGGCTCAGTTGGTTAAGTGACCGACTCCTGATCTCAGCTCAGGTCATTATCTCATGGGTTCATGAGACTGAACCCCACATCGGGCTCTGCGCTGACAGCTCGGAGCCTGCTTGGGGTTCTCTCTCTCTCCCTCTCTCTGCCCCTCCCCCCCCCCCCGCTCATGCATTGTCTCTCTCTCTCAAAATAAATAAACTTTAAAAGAAAAAAAAAGATAGCCTGCCAAAAAAAATCTTTTAAAATATAATAAAGATGAACTAATACTTTACCGCATTACATTTTTCCTGGTCAACAATGTAATATATATTCATGGTGCAAATTTTAAAGTATAAAACAACTTTGTGTAATCCCACCACCTTCAGGTAACCCCTGTGTATCCAATGACATTTAAGTGAGAGTTCCAGCAGCGACCCTGAGTTCTTGACCTGAGGTTGGCTTGGGAAGGTTCCAGATCTTGGGCATTCTCTACAAGCGGTGGCAGAGCACTCTGGAGAGTCCAAGGCTTAAAGCAACAAACTGGTACATGCTCCCCACTTTTCAGTCAACTTGTTGGGTGACCACCTACCCCCCCACCCCACTTTGGCCAGGACTGTCCCAGTTTTAGCACTGAAAGGCATCCCCAGGAAACCCTTGGTACCCAGCAAATCAAGGCAGGTGGTGACCCAGCAGAATTTGGGTTTTTTTGCATTTACGTAGGCATTCTCCTCCTAGTTTCTTTCTGTAACAAAGAAAGAAGGTAGGACTTCAGGCAGCTGTCACGTGATATAAGAACACTGGAATCAGAAGGGACTTCACACTGGGCTCTGCCACTATGTGATCCTGGCAATTTACAGAACTTCCCAGAGCCTGAGAAGGTTTACATGAGCTCACTTGGAGTAAGTACAGTGGCCTCCAGGGCCCTACGCACCTGCTTCCTCTACTCTGGGACCTCATCTCCCACTGCTTTTCCCCTTGCACCCCCCTTTCCAGCCACACTAGCCTTGTTGCTGTTTCGCAGACACACTGGCCGCTTTCCACCTCAGGGCCTTGGCACTGGCTCCTCTCTCTGCCGGAAGCACTCACCACCAAGAAATCGCTAGATTCGCTCCCGTGCTTCCTCGGGTCACCCAGTGCCACTCCACTGGTGAGGCTTTCCCCAAACACCTGATATACAAGAGCAATGACTTCCCCCTTCCTTCCCCCCCAGCCCCAGCCCACTCACGTTCAGTAGCCTCTCTCCCCTTCTCCTATTTTCTTTTCTGCCATAGAACTTATCACCAGCAGACCCACATTTCCTTGGTTGCCGGCGTACTTCCTGTTATCTCCCACTGGAACGAATCAGACTTCCCCATGGCACCTTCATTGGTGCCAAGCACTGTGAGCAATAAATAATGAATGAATGAATGAATGAATGAATGAAAGGTTGACATAGCACAAGTGAAAAATGGAAAATGTGACGACACCACTATAAACAAGCTCCACGAGTAAGTGGCAGACCGGGAGAAGTTATTTGCAACATGTATAGTAGACCAAAACAAAAAAAGGCATCTGGACTACATTTTTATTATTATTTACTTTTATTTTTTAATTTAGATCCAAGTTAGTTAGCCAGTGATTCATCCCCTACATAGAACACCCAGTGCTCATCCCAATAAGTGTCTCTCTCAGTGCCCCTTGCCCGTTTAGCCCACCCCCCACCCACAACCCCTTCAGCAACCCTCAGTTTGTTCTCTGTATTTAAGAGTCTCTTCTGTTTGGTCCCCCTCCCTCTTTTTCTATGATTTTTGCTTCCCTTCCCTTATGTTCATCTGTTTTGTATCATAAAGTCCTCCTATGAGTGAAGTCATATGATATTTGTCTTTCTCTGACTGACTTACTTCGCTTAGCATAATACCCCCCAGTTCCATCCACATAGTTGCAAATGGCAAGATTTCATTGTTTTTAATTGGCGAGTAATACTCCATTGTATATATATACCACATCCTCTTTATCCATTCATCCATCGATGGACATTTGGGCTCTTTCCATACTTTGGCTCTTGTCGATAGCGCTGCTATAAACGTGGGGGTGCATGTGTCCCTTCGAAACAGCACACCTGTATCCCATGGATAAATACCTAGTAGTGCCATTGCTGGGTCATAGGGTAGTTCTATTTTTAATTTTTTGGGGAACCGCCATACTGTTTTCCACAGTGGCTGCACCAGTCTGCATTCCCACCAGCAGCGCAGAAGAGATCCCCTTTCTCCGCATCCTCGCCAACATCTGTTGTTTCCCGCGTTGTTCATTTTAGCCATTCTGACTGGTGTGAGGTGGTGTCTCATTGTGGCTTTGATTTGTATTTCCCTGATGATGAGTGATGTGGAGCGTTTCTTCATGTGTCTGTTAGCCATCTGGACACCTTCTTTTGAAAAGTGTCTATTCATGTCTTTTGCCCATTTCTTCACTGGATTATTTGTTTTTTGGACGTTGAGTTTGAGAAGTTCTTTACAGATTTCAGATACTAACCCTTTATCTGATTGGACTCCATTTTTCAAAAATCCTACATACCAGTAAGAAAAAATATCAGCAACACAATAGAAAAAAATTTGGGTAAAGGTTATTAACGGGAAATGTATAGTAGAGGAAATGTGGTAGTCAGTGACCTTGGCAGGTAACTTGACCTCTGTGTCCAGTTTTCCTAAACTAGCAAAAGAGCTCCCTGCCTCCTAGGATTGGAAGAATAAAATGAGTTAATACAAATGAACTGCTTGAAAGGTGGCTGGCACAAACTGCTATACACGTGCTAGCAAACATCATTTCCAGTAGTAATCAGAGAAGTATAACCAAGAACAATATACCATTTTCCCCCATCAGATTGGTAAAAAAAATTTAAGCAGGTGATAGGGATTAAGGAGTGCACTTGTCATGCTGAGAACTGGGTGGTGTATGAAATTGTTGAATCACTACATTGCACCCTTGAAGCTAATATAACACCATGTTTAACTCACTAGACTTAAAATTAAAACTTTTTAAAAATTTGCTAAGAGGAGAGATCTCATGTGAAGTGTTCTTAGTATAATAAAACATTTTTTTTAAGAAAAAAAGCAAAATGCACATAAAAGTGTATCCTGTATCTTCTGGGGATATATTTTATGTCAGATATGAAAATGGTCTTGGATCCCACACACCAAACTTATGGTATCATTGCATAGTTGTGTGGTGAGACCAAAACGGTGGTTAAAGCAAACTTTCACCGCCTCGGTGATGCTTCAGTTATTTAAAAAAAAAAATGAAAAACAAGGAGGAGGGGGGAAAAAAATCCAGAAGCAAACCCAGTAAATATTAAGTTGATGACTCTGGGTGATGGAAATATGTGTGTGGTATGATATTATTCTTTGTTTTATATGTCTAGAACTCAATTTTTTTTTAATATAAGAAAAAGAACATTCTAAAGAGCAAAAATTTTTTTTAATTTTTTAATGTTTTATTTATTTTTGAGAGTCAGAGAAAGACAGAACATGAACGAGGGAGGGGCGAGAGAAAGGGAGACACAGGATTCCAAGCGGGCTCCAGGCTCTGAGCTGTCAGCACAGAGCCCGACTCAGGGCTCGAACTCACAAACAATGAGATCATGACCTGAGCAGAAGTCGGACACCTAACCGACTGAGTACCCCCTAAAGAGCAAAATTGTTAAGTCACTGGTAGGGGTGCCTGGGTGGCTCAGTCAGTTGAACATCTGACTTTAGCTCAGGTCATGATCTCATGGTTCGTGAGTTCGAGCCCCACATCGGGCTCGCTGCTGTCAGCACAGAGCCTGCTTTGGATTCTCTGTCCCGCTCTTTCTGCCCTTCCCCCACTTGCCCTCTCTTTCTCTCGAAAATAAAAACATAAAAAACCATTTAAATCAGGCAGTGCTAAATCTGAGGGTAAATACCCATTTTTTACAGAGCAACCACAAATCGATGAAGTCATTTTTCTAAATCATTTTGATAAGAGCGGCATTTCTTTAAGATCTTCGTTAACAACTGAATTTGGAGAATAAAATGAAACAGTAATGTTCGTTATAGCCATCAGACCATCCACCCCCTGCCACAACAACTCCCTGGACATTGACAATGTCGTTTGCTCTATTGTTAGTAACAGCACTGAAAAAATCTCCTTTGCTCCCAGCGACACAAAGAGTGGAGCTTGCCCATGCTGACAGAGTTGCAGGAATTCAGGTGGACCGTCTGCAGCCCAAGACATGGCTTGGCCCAGAGGATGCTCTGGCCAACACAATTGACTTCCTGGTCTCTGCACTGAGATAAAGCCATTCTCAAGGAAGGATGCCAAAAATAGGAAGTCTTAAAATACAAAGGAAACAAACATTGTTTTTTCCTGACATTGATCCTCTTGACATGGGCCACCAGAAGATAAGTTATCCCCCTTAAGAGAACATCTCCCGAAAAAGAGAGGGGAAAAAAAAATGCCACTACACCTGAGAGCCATCTGATTTCGTGCTGATGTTTCTGAGGCTCGGGGACAGCTTTGTGACCATGGTCAAGAGCTACCAAACAGCTGGATTTTAGGTATCAGCCCTTTCTCCTGTGTCTCCAAACACCTCCACGACAGCTTTTAATGTCTGTAATTTACAGCCAATAATTAAGCTTTCAATGGTCATTCTTTTCCTGTGTATTTGCTTAGCAGTAAAAACTCTGCTGCTTCTTGTTTACTTAGTTCACTCAGCCTGGATGGAGGCCCAGCCAAAAATGAACAGACCGCTCATCCAGAAGAGGGGCAAATTTGTGATCAGGCCTCTTGGATGTTTGTTCAAAGTCCCCTGCACAAGGATGAACCCCCCCTTATGTTGGCTTGATGGCTTGTGTTTTGTCCAGGATTCTCTCCTTTCCTTTTGGCCGGAAGTTGCTGTTTGCACGTAGTCTTAACAGAGAGGAAGCCCGTCGTCCAGCATCTCCCTCCTAATTCTCTACGGATTTGGGTTCTTGGTCTCAGACAGCCAGTCTCATGCTCCTTTGGGAAGATGTGAAAATAGATGTAACCATCGGCTTTCAGAAGGGCTGCTCTTTGTCAAGTGATCCCTACGTTTCCAAGACCAGGCTGACCCCGCCGTCCAGTCCTCCACATGGACCCCGTTTCCACACCAACAACTGCACAACTCATTTCTCCATGCCCTCTGGCCTGTGTCCAAGGAGAAAGAGAGAAAGGGAAGGGGGGAAAACGGGGAAGGAGAGAAGGACGGAGGGAGGGAGGGAGAGAGTCATCACAGGGCATGGAATCCCTGAAGGTGGAGGGAAAGATAAAGGGAGGGTATGTTTGACTGTAAAACAAGAAACTAATTTCTAATGCGCCTAGAAACTAGCTCTGAAGGAAATCCCTGTGGACAAGTTTGAAGTCCTAAACTTTGGGTGGATTTTGAGGTAGTATTTTAGAAGGGTGAGACGTCTCATGACCAGAGAGGGATGCCTCATAGTCAATCCTTACATATATTTTCCAGGCAGAAAATGCAGGTGCCTGGTAAGTGTGGCCAGTGGGAGGTCCAGTACAGGAATGGTAGCATGAATGAAGAGACTCTTAATTGTACGGCCTCAAGCTCAAACTCTGCATGCATGCCTTTGACTTTACCTTCAATATAAACCAAAACTTGAAGCCCCCTTGACCATGGGAAGTCACCCATTGTGGTGGTGCATCGAAAGTTGGGCTAACTGGTATTCAATGAGGGAATAAACTAAAATGGCCAGGAACAGTGAGAGGGAGGCCCTCAGAACAACCCAAGGGGTATTTATGATGAGAACACGGGGTGGGCAGCAAATCATAGATTTGACAGAATTCTTCAAACCTGCCTGTCAATGTCAATGCTAATAAGCCTTCCCGAATTCCATGAGTTGATTGTTGTACACATATTATGTCATTTACAATATGCATGACTGGTCTCTATGTAGTATTTTAAAGTAATGTTCTCTTTAGAAATCTCCTTAGAGATGGGGGAAATGGATCTGGAGGGGCAAATGGAAAGTATGGAGGCTGGACCCTGGTCTCACTCTCTTCCCGTTCTTGCCAACGTCTCCCTTTAACCATGCCCAGCAGGTGCCTATGAACAAGAGGGCTCATTGGTGAGTCCATAAGGGGCAGCTCCTGAGACCCAGAATGTGGTGATTCATAGTAGAAAATGCATCTAGAAGAGCGAAGAGAGATGATCCAATATACTGCCTAGCTCTTCGTTCTGTGGCCCTGGGGGCTGAAGGGATTGCCAACTCTATCCCACAGATGGAGCTGGCATCTCATGCCCTGAACAGTCAGCAGGACGAGCCCATTTTATCTCATGGCACCACCTCCAGCCTGCACCGGTGTCTGCAGCTGTCATCAGAAGAGGGTGAAGGGGCTCTTCTTCAGTGTCTGAGGGGGCCACAGCTCTGTTGGGCCCATCCCACCTTGCAGCAGCCCAAGGCCTGGAGCCCTGGGGGAGGGGAGGTTGGGGGTGGAGAACTGGGTCAACCACGGACTGAGAAACATCCATGCATCTTGCCTCTGAAACTCCTGGCTCAAAAACCCCACCAAAGAGTCTACCAGAAGCTTATGAAAGTCTTGGCAGGGGATCTAAAACCACCCAGACCAGTCCCATCCTCACATCTCAATCCAACAATCCTCTTAAACCTTTGGCCTCACAGGGTTTTCTTGCTCTGGTGAGTTGGTGACACATGAGGATGTGCTTTTTAGTCACTTTCAAGTCTTGGCCAGACAAGAGTTTTTGGCTCTGGCTTCCTGGACTGCTTCACAGCACAAGGGTTACTACAGTATAAAAGCCTGGGTCCTAAGGACGATGCTTGTTGGGGCCTTCCCTCCCAGCCGGCTTCTCCTCCATCTCGTACTATGAAGTGTCAGATATCAGAGCTGAGAGGACCACGCAAGCTCTCCCATCCAACCTTCTCCATTTCTACAAGGATTGGAGGCTACAGATTTGCACAGGGTCACGTGGCCAATCGTGCCGGACCAGCATCACCATGGTGGACTCCCACGCCTAGCCAGAGAGCTTTCTTCTAGGTGGCATTCTCTGTAGTTTTTCAGAGGAAAATGTCCCTTGAGAAGAGTGGTGGCTACAGCCTTGTTTTGATACTTTGCTGCTTAGGAGGACATCGTAGGCCTAACCTTACTGGAATACCTGTCATGCTTCTTCCCTCCCCCCTACATCTCTCGGCCCTCTTCCTCTTGCTGGCCCCCGCATAACCCCCCTTCTCCCATCTTGGGTCCTCACCACCTCTCCTTCTATCCCAGCATCTCCCCTTCCAGTTGCTTGCACAAGAGATTTTGAAAGGGTGAGGGGTGAGGACAAAGCAAAGAACAGGCATGACAGGGGAGTGGGGAGAGGGAGGAAGTACCTGGAGCTCCCACCAAGCCGTCTTTGTATTATTGCACTCTGAAAAAATGACCTCATTTCCCAGGGAGTCTGTTTATGTGAATTTTTTGTCACACTCTCTAACAAAGTTCTTCACATTCCAGTGACTAGAAAGCCCATCTGGGTGCTCTCTCTTTAATTAAGTGCACTACTCTCGATCCACTCTCAGCCTTGGAAAATTCTTTCAGGGTGACTCTATCCCTTCTTCGTTGAACCTGTCTGGAAGAGTGGGTGGGAGGGAGGATTGCCAGGGAAAGGAAAGGCTAAGATGCTAGTTTGCGCCCTGCCTTGCCCTGCTCGGGTTCTGATCAGGTCTTCCAGTGATGCCACGCACCGCTGGGCTCAACTGTCCTAACGTGGCCGCTGCCCTGCCCTGGTGTTCCCCGTTGCTCATTTCCCCAGGTCCTTGCTTTCACCGAATATGGCCGGCTCCCTAAAAGACTGGCCTTTGACTTCTACTCTGCCCACAGATTTCGTCGGTTTTGTCACTCCCTGAATTCCTTTAAGCTCTAACATTCTCTGAACCAAAGTAAATTTCTCAATGGCACGCATGCAAGCGCACACACACACACACACACTAGCACCAGCACCTTCTTCATCCAACGTGTACCTACCATTGCATTTTTCATATACACATTTTTTGGGGTCACATACAACAGCACTTCTGATCGTGCTCACCTCCAGCCAGTTGGGTAGAATCTCCAGTGCTGATGAGTCACAAGTGTCTTTGGGCAGGTGAAACCTTGCAGTGGGAATGTCCCCACACCCCACCACGGGCGGGTCAAGGTGGGCACAGTACTTCCTTCTGGACACTAACTGATATTGACGATTGCTTCTGATCAGGACGAATGTGCAATTCAGCCAAAGGGCCATTCATACCCACAAGACAAGAAATTTATCTGTCTTCTTTTCCCTAGTGTAGCAGCAATGTGTCTTGCGGAGAATAGTCCTTAACATTTTTTTTAAGCTAAAACAAAAATTCTACCTGAGGAATTGCAAGCAGGTTCTGCTTTGAGTGTAAGGGCTTGACTTTACATCAGGGCCAAGCATTCTTTTTAGGGGAAAAGCTGTTTTATTGGGCCACTAATAGTTCACGAATTCAACCGTCCAATATTGACTAAGTGCCAAACCTATAGTCTCCAGGCTTATGATGGTGAACAAAACAGCAGTTTCTGCCATCTAGAAGCTTGCAGGTGCACTGAAGTATAAATATGAGCAAGTAATCAAACACATATTTAATTGCTCTGAAGGAAACAAGCAGGATCCATGATGGTTAATAATCTAAGAAGTTCAATTTGGACAGAGTGTTCATTATTCAGGGAAAGGAAGACCTGAAGAGTGAAAACATGCCCGTGAAACATGGCGGGGGGGGGGGGGGGATGTTCTGAGCAAAGGAGACAACACGTGTAAGGGGGCGAGGGACGTTACCGGGAAGGTTTTGCTGGTTCGAAGAAATGAAGGTGTGGCTGAAGTGTAGTGTTTGAGGTGGAAGGTGAGGTAGAAGGACATGACATTGGAGAGGTAGACAGAGATCGGGTCATGTAGGACTGTGTAAGCCATGGGAATGGATTTACATTCCATTCAGAACATACAGGAAGCCTCAGCACCTGGGTGGCTCAGTCAGTTAAGTGTCCGACTTCGGCTCAGGTCGCGATCTCACCACTCATGGGTTTGAGCCCCGCGTGGGGCTCTGTGCTGACAGCTCGGAGCCTGGAGCCTGCTTCAGATTCTGTGTCTCCCTGTCTCTCTGTCCCTCCCCCGCTCACACTCTGTCTCTCTCCCTCAAAAATAAATAAACATTAAAACAAGTTTTAAAATATATGGGAAACCATTGTACAATTAAAAAATTTTTTTTATGTTTTTATTTTATTTTTTGAGAAGGGCGGGGAGGGAAGGGCAGAGAGAGAATCCCAAACAGGTTCAATGCTGTCAGCGCAGAGGCTGAGGCAGGGCTGATCCCGTGAACCATGAGATCGTGACCTGAGCCAAAACCAAGAGTTGGATGCTTAACCGACTGAGCCCCCCAGGCACCACCCTCACTCTCCCCTCCCGCATTGTACAATTTTAAACAGAAGGGCAACAGTGTTCAGTTTATATCTAGGAAGGACAACTGACTGCTGGGAAGAAGAAGTCAGAGGGAGGCCAGGGTATATGATGGAGACCATTGGGGCAGCAATTGCTGGGTCTGGGCAGGAGACGGTCGCTTGACCAGTGGGATGACCAATAAACTGATACGAGGTGCTTTGGCTCCTGAAGGAAAACATACAGTAGGAGTCACTGAGGTGTTAGATGGGCAGAGGTCGGGGGAGGTGAGGGAAAGAAGGAATTAAGAATGAGCTGCAGGTTTCACGCATCACAGCGTTTGTGGAGTGTCATTCATGAAATGGGAAGCCTAAAGAATAGCAGTTTGAAGAGAGTGTAGGGGTCAATCAGGATTTCCATTTTGAGGTGTGTATGAGCCATTCGACGTCTGGACTTCACGTATGCCTGTTACCTGATGCTTGTTTCTGTGAACACGCATGATGTATGAACACTCTTCAGGAGAGGGGGGGTTGGGGCAAGAAGGAATGCAGGAGAGGCAGCTCTTCACCTCAGTAGACTTGCTGTTGAGATGCCCCAGTGTGATTTGGTGCTGTACACAAGATGTGAAACCTGATATTTGTGAAGTATACTCTAGGCCCTGACTATACCCTGTGGATGAGTCACGGGGAGAAGAAGGGTCGCTAAAGGGAATGGGTGTCTGCACTTCCAATCATTCTCAGAAGGCAGTGTGAAGGCAGAACATGAGGACTTGGTGATGCCTCTCTCAAGTAATAGTGTCTTGTCCATCTAAATGTTCCATCTGCCACGAAGACCAGAGAATAGTTCTCAGCTCCGTTCTTGAAATGCTACCAGACAACAGAGCTCTACAAATAATTCTGGAGTAGGTATTGTTCTTATGCCGGGGACATATGCATATGAATACCTACCTATAGATATATGGTTCATTGGAAATCAACTAGGGTATTTCAGTGTATTTTAAAAACAGGATCTATCCTAAGTGGCTACTTAATATACACTCAGTAAACTTTCACCACATCCGCCAAATTGGGGAAAGTAATTTTTCTTGAATTAGTAAAAAGCTAAAAATACAGAGACTTTAATCAATTTTGCAATCTACAACGCCAAGCAAATATTTCACTGCTGGCTACATATCTCAGCAAACCTGTCAACATCCTTTACTGAACAAATAAACATTATATAAAAGAAAACAGCAACAAAAATGGTAGCTAACTTCTCACAAGTAACAACTTCTCACCAGAAAACGATAATACATTTTTACAGTGCCAAAAAAAGAAGGCAAGCAAACAGACAAACAAAAACCCATGTTGGTTTAAAATGATATAGCCAAAGAAAATATCTATCAAAAATAAGCAATAGAGCCACCACTATCTAAATTGTGTGATACTGGTATAAAGACATACAAACGAATAGAATAAAAGAGCCCAGAAATAAACATTCACATACAGGTCAAATGGTTTTCAACAAGGGTGCCAAGACCATTCAGTGTGGAAAGGGCAGTCTTTTCAACAAATGATGCTAGGAAAACTAGATAGCCACATGATGAGGTTGGATCCTTACCTCACACCATATACAAAAACTAACTCATAATGGATCAAAGACCTAAATGTAAGAACTAAGAGCTATGAACTCTTACAAGAAAATAGGAGAAAGCTTCATGACATTGGATTAGCAATAATTTCTGGGATATGATGCCAAAGTACAAGCAGCAAAAATGAAAATACGTAAATTGAACTACATCAAAATTTAAAACTTCTGTGCATCAAAGGACATAAGCAACAGAGTTAAAAAAACAGCTTACCAAATGAGATAAAATATTTGCAAAGCATATATCTGATAAGGGCTTAATATCCAGAATATATAAAGAACTTCTACAACTTACCAACAACAAAAAGCAACCCAAATTAAAAATGAGCAAGAAATTGAATAGACATGTTTCCAAAGAAGATATACATGTGGCAAACAAACCCGTGAAAAGATGTTCAACATCGCTCATCATTGGGGAAATACTTGGCATATAAATTTAACAAAAATATGAGCAAGACCTGAACACGGTGAACCACAGCACATTACAGAGAGAAATTTTTTCAAGAACTAGTAAGCGGAGACATATATTCATGGCTTGAAAGTCTCAATATTGTTAAGAGATATCTATTCTTCCCAAATTGATTGACACATTTAATATTACTCCTATCAAAATCCTAGTAGAGTTTTTGTAGAACTTGACAAGCCTAATCTAAAATTTATACAAAAATGCTAAGGACCTAGAATTGGTCCTTGAATATTGGCCTATTGAATATTGTTTCAAAAAGCAATTTTGAAAAATCAGAGCAAAGGTAGAGAATTTACAATGGATTTTCAAGACTTATAATCAAAACCATACACCAACTCTGGTCTAAGGAGAGACAAATAGGTCAATGGCATACAAGAGAGTCTCAAAATATTATACACATATATATATTGTCAGTTGGCTTTGACAATGGTACTGGAGGAATTCTATAAGTAAAGGTTAGTCTTTTAATTTTTTTTAATGTTTATTTATTTTTTGAGAGAGAGAGAGAGAGACAGAGTGAGTAGGGGAGGGGCAAAGAGAGAGGGAGACACAGAATCTGAAGCAGGCTCCAGGCTCTGAGCTGTCTGCACAGAGCCCGACGTGGGGCTCGAACTCACTAACCATGAGATCATGACCTGAGCCAAAGTCAGATGCTTAACCAACTGAGCCACCCAGGTGCCCCAGGTAAGGCTAGTCTTTTTAACAAAATGTACTGAAAAACCTTGCTAGTCATACAGGGAGAAAAAATAAATCCTGACTTCTATTTCACATCATGCATAAAAACTAATTTGCAATGGATTATAGACCAAAATGTAAGAGCTGAAACTTTTTTTTTTTAATTCTAGGAGAAAGCAGGAAAACATAATGTTAAGCAAAGATTTCTCAGATAGGACACAAATATATAAACCATAGAAGAAACAAGAGTGATAGGTTAGACAGAAACTAGAATTTAAAACTTTTGCCCTTCTAAATGCATGATTAAGAAGAAAAAATCCAAGGGATGCCTGGGTGGCTTAGTTGGTTAAGCATCTCTTTTTGTGTTGTTTTTTTAAAAATATAATTTATTGTCAAATTGACTTACATACCACACCCAGTGCTCATCCCAACAAGGGCCCTCCTCAATGCCCATCACCCATTTTCCCACTCCCCCAACCCCTGTCCCGTAACTATTTTTTCCCCTTCCCTTCCCCCACGGTCTTCTGTTAAGTTTCTCAATATCCACATATGAGGGAAAACATATGACATTTGTCCTTCTCTGACTGACTTATTTCACTCAGCCTAATACCTTCCAGTTCCATCCATGCTGCTGCCAATGGCATGATTTCATTCTTTCTCATAAGCATCTGACTCTTGATCTCAGCTCAGGTCTTGATGTCAGGGCTGTGAGTTCAAGTCCCACATTGGGCTCCACATTGGGCAGTCCCACATTGGGCATGGAGCCTACTTAAAAATTATATAAATAAATAAAAATCCAAGCCATAGGCTGGGGAGAACGTATTGCAAAACGTGTATCTGACGAAGGGCTTGTATTCAGAACATGTAAACAACCCTTACAACTCAACAATAGGAAGATAACCTACTTTTTTATTAAGGGAAAGAAGATTTGATGAACACTCCACCAAAGAAGATGGACAAATAGAAAATAAGCAAATGAAAAGATAAATATCACTGGAGGAAATACAAATCAAAACCAGAATGAGATACTAGTGAATATCTGCTGGAATGGCTAACATTAAAACGACTGGCCATACAAGTGTTGACAAGTGTGGGGAGGAACTTGAACCTGCATACATCGCTACAGGGAATGCCAATGACACAATCACTTTTGAAAACAGTTCGGGGGTTTCTTACAAAGTTAAATATGCACTTAACATTGTTCTCTAAATTCTACAATTGGGCAGTTACCCGAGAAAAATGAACACATGTCTACAACACGTGGAATGAATATTGATAGAAGCCTTACTCGTAATTGCCAAAAAGTAGGAGCAACTCCAATGTCTGGCAACAAGGAATAAGTAGGGGCACCTGGGTGGCTCAGTGGGTTAAGCCACCGACTTCAGCTCAGGTCGTGATCTCACGGTTCACGGGTTCGGGCCCCGCATCGGGCTCTGTGCTGACAGCTCGGAGCCTGGAGCCTGCTCTGGATTCTGCATCTCCCTCTCTCTCTCTGCCCCTCTCTGCCTCATGCTCTGTGTGTCTCTCTCAAAAATAAATATTTTTAAAAATTTTTTAAAGCTCAAGTGCATTATAGAGAACAAAAGAAGTGAGCCACAGACTTAAAATATACCATCTGGTCTTATTTTATGAAATCCTTGGACAGGCGAAATTAAGGTAGCGACAAGAAGCTGATCAGTGGTTGCCTCGTACCAAAAATGGGGAGCATTCACTGCAAGGGAAACAGCAGAACTTTGGGATGATGGAAATATTCTGCACGTTGATTGGCTACACAGATGTATACATCTGAAACATATGGAACTAAAATAGGTGCATTTTATTAAAGGTAAATTGTACCTCGATAAGGTGGCATTAAAAAGAGGAAAAAAATACACATTGAGATATCGCTGCACACGTACCCGAATGGCTAAAATTAAAAACACTGACAATACCAAGCGTTACCAAGTATGGAAGCAACTGAACTCTCATCCACTGCCGATGAGTGTGTAAACTGATAAAATCGTTCTGGGAAACTCTTTGGCACTCATCATATGTGTAACCTTTGACGCACAGAAATTCCTTTTCTAAATAAATACCTAACAGAAACGTGTACGTGCATGCACCAAAAGAACGCTCATAGCAGCAATAGCTAAACACTGGAAACAACCTGTTTTACCTTAACTAGCAGAATGATTAGTGCTATATTCATATGATGGACTACTATATAGCAGTGAAAAGGAATGAACTGCTCTGATAAGCAGGAAACATGAGCGAGTCTCCCAAACTTTATGTGAAGGGAGATAAGGCAGATACAAAGGTCTGCATGTTGTATGATGCCATTTATATAAAATACTAAATGTGTAAGATTCACCCAGGACATTGGAAATCAGAATAGCCGTTCTCTTTGGGAAAAAAAAGAAAGGGACAACAGCCAGAATGGGGCATGAAAGGAGCTTCTAGGAAGCCGACAACTTCTATTTCATGACCCAGGTTGTTACTGGAGCGTGTTCACTTCACGACGACTCATCGCTTATGTCTTTTTCTGCGTGTATTCTATATTACTTATACGAAAAGATATTTTAGAAGGATTTATGAATAAATGGAAGCCAAGGAAGTCGAAGGAGTATAGACTTCTTTGTCAACAAGTTCACTGCTAAAAGGAAGAATGCAAAGAATGAAGAAGCTTGGGGTGTAGTTAAGATTGCCGAGAGATATTTTTGGATTAAAGGGATTTGAGTGTGCCCTTATTTTGATTGTTTTAAAGCCAGTGAAGGGAAAACATGAATGCTACAGGAAATAAATAGTTACACTGAGGAAGCACTGCTTTAAAAAGTTCCTGACGGAGGGACTTCTGAGAGAGCAAAGGGGGTATATATGTGGACGCGTTCATCTTTTACAAGAATGACTTTTCCCCCTCGGAGTCTCAAAAAAAGTTAAAGATGGGGACCTACAAAAGGATAGAGGAAGCGTGGGAAGTTCAGGGAATGAAGCAGAGGGGGGTTGCATCTGATAACAGCAAAATCTTATGCTGAGAAGTTGTGAATCAGGCTTAGGGTCTTAAGAAAAAAGCAATCAAAGTTGACACATTCACCACCGGAAACGCGAAGAGATAAATGAAAGGAAAACTGAGCCATATTGGGGGTTCAGCTAAATTTAGAAACAACACACTTCTGGTTGTGCTAATTGGCACACTCCCAGGAGAGCTCGACGTTACTGGTTTAGGAAACGTGTTATTCCTCCTTCCGATGATGTTCTCCCATCTCACGGTCCATCCCAGTCAGCCTCCTGTGGGGTAGGCCCTACCAGAGACAACCCGCACCACCAGCTTCCTGGCGGGGTCTCTGTCTCCCGTCTCTCCCTTCCATACTTGTCTTCTTAGTATGAACGCTTAGACCTCTGCAGGCCCATTTTCAAAACCCTTCGATGCCTCTGAGTGTTGGATGCCAGTTAAACCAGACGGCCTTGTTAGCTAAACCCACCTTACTTTTCAGACCATGATGGAATCCAGACACATGTCACCTTCATGGACCAGACACTCGCCCGGCACCTTTCTCGTGACCCCACCAAGCCTGGACCCAGCCATGTCTAAACTCAAAATAGCTGACACTGATGACCCATGATGTGTGACACATTGTTCTAAGCACCTGGCGTATGTTGGCCTATTCAATTCTCATAACAGCTTCTGGGGAGGCTCTACTTTATTCGTTTGATAGCAGGGAAAATGAGATCCAGAGAAGCCAAGAAAATTGCCCCACTCAGCGTTAATGAGTGAGGGCACAAGGATTTAAAACCCAGGCAAGTGGGCACCAAAACCATGCACGTAACCCCTACACCAGGAACAGGCACTTGCGTGGCTTGTCAACCCCCGTGTCTGGGTCTGCCTTTCCAAGTCAAAATCTTGGCTCTGCAACCCACCTTCATTCAGCATGGCCCAAGAGTATGTTGGGGTTTTTTTCTGGCTCTGGAAGCTACCTGTCATCTTTGTTGGGGTTCAACCCCCAGCCGCATCCCTTTTCTGTGATGTCTCTCAATTATGTGCCCACATTTCTGTTCTCCATACTCAACGGTGAGAAATGAGGGGTACTTTTTAAATGCTGATGTAAGTATTAGGAAAGAAAGAGGATTGTAGGGGGAAAGCCCATCTTCGTAACAAGTAAGTGTTTCCCTAAAAGATTATTTTCATCTTTCCCTATACTTTATAGTTCCAGTTCCAACACAAAACTATTTTTTTTTAATTTTTTTAACATTTATTTATTTTTGAGAGAGTGAGACAGAGCACAAGCAGGGGAGGGGCAGAGAGAGAGGGAGACACAGAATCCGAAGCGGGCTCCAGGCTCTGAGCTGTCAGCCCAGAGCCTGAAGCAGGGCTCCAGCTCATGAACCATGAGATCATGACCTGAGCCGAAGTCAGCCACTTAACCCACTGAGCCACCCAGGCACCCCCAAACTATCTTTCTTTTATTAATATCTTATCTTACCAACCTGTTCTGTTGGGTTGATTCTCATTTGCAAAAAGACTCGTTCTTTTATTCCTTAACTTTTCTTAAGAAAATCATGGTTGGAAAAAAGAAACGTTCAAAGAATTGGTTTACCTTCCTCAGGAAGTTTGTTTCCCCTTTCCAAACTAAACTGTAACCTCATCTCCCCTGCCCCCACCATAAGATTTTATCCAGAATCTTTTTTTTTTTTTTTTTTAGCAAGCTAGAGGTTCCAACAACCTTTGCTATCTGAGACACTCTTAAGATTCCATCGTAGATATAAATCCTCATCAGTTTGAATGTGTTTATCACGTCACATAGTCAAAGATAAATGCTAGTATTCTACAGACTAAAATCCTGCAGCCTTCGAAAGTTTTTCAGGCACAGCTCTGCCCCTCAAGACAGAGCGAAAGGGCTTGTCCTGAGCAGCACGAAACCTCCACCTTCCCACGCTTCGCTGTGAAAGCCCTGTGGTAGAAACATGGTACATTATCCTTAAAACAAATTTCTCTCTGACTGCAGTGACACTAAAAGGCAGTGCGAACAATGGCGTTGGCCTAGCTCCAGTGTTTCTGGACACTGCTTCTTAACATAAAGTGAGTTCACAAAGGCTGGGGTTTCATTTCTGAGGATAGCAGATACTTTAAACACTGTATAGTTTTGTGTCCACACACGCAAAGTAAAGCAGAGAATTGGGGCAATTATCCTTGTAATTCAAGTGTACCCTTTCCTCCCCACATACATATTTCGGCTTCAATTATCTGAATGTTTCAGACAAAAAATGTCTCCCCCCCCCCCTTGGATAATTGTTTCCTTTCTCTGTTTTGTGTCTATAAATTCAAAGTATTCCCTAGTCTGTATCTAGAGATGAGACAAACTTGTCCAAATAAATTATCTCAGAATCGACGCTTCTCTTTTTTTCTAACGGAGAGCCATGTGGCACCTCAAATATGGTTCAGCCGGCAAAAAAAGAGTTTGCCCGTGAGGTTGGAGTCCCACTCAGGCGGGGACATCCTGTGCCTCACCCTCTAGCCCCAAGGAGCAGGGAGGGTGGTAGAGACCCCGCCACCCGGGATCTGACAGAAGCTGTCATCCAGTAGACAGGAACGCAATTCACCTGCGGCCTGCGTGTTATCATCAGACGTATTGACAGGCACGGGGGCTGGGGAGGGAGGCAAAGTCTTATATGCCAGCAGGTGAAAGGCTGGAAGGTTCCTTCTCCTCGCATCCAGCTGGGGTGGAGACAGCTGCAGCCCTGTTGATGGGCATGATTCTTTTTCAGGCGTGGACAGGAAGTTCCTAGACACCTCGTGGAGTCCTTCTGGGGGCTTCAGGATGCTGGGGGTGGGGGGGGAGGGAGAAGGAAGGGAACGGGGGGGGGGTGGGTGGGGGGGAGGGGTGATCGCTCACAGGATGGGACTCAAAATCATGGTCTGACTCGGTATGTTGGAGCACCCGTACCGTGGGGCTAACTGGCGACCCCAGGACCTGGATGAATCACCCGTCCTAACGCGTTCACGGTAGTTTCAGGGAAAAAGTCGCTGTGCTTTGGTAGGTGAGCCAAGCAATCCTGTCTTGTTGCGGCCCGTCCTTTCCGCAGGGCTCATGAAAGGGATGTGCCGCTTTCTTTCAAACCTGTAGACGGGGACGACGACTTTGTTTCGGGAACCCTTAACGGACTATAACTGACTATAACTATAAACAACAACGACACGTGTTTAAACTTCCTAGCACGTTCGTCCTCAGATTACGCACCAGAATCTCCGACAATGACTGATTTTGAGGGTCACCGCACAGAGAAGCGCAACTCCAGACGACCTCACGTAACTGAAGGAGGAAACTGTATGGTTTTTATTGTATCGTGGCCACCACTCCAAGGTTGCAGACTACGGGAGCCTCTAAAATGTTCTTGTGTCCCTTGGTGTGGAGCAGCAGACAAGGGGTTGATCCCAAATAACTGTAGAGTGAGCGAGTGTGGGTGTATTCTGCTCGGAAGTCAGTTCCTTTGTAAGCCAGCCCGTAATGAGAACAAGATGCCCCGTTTCTGGAAAGGGGGAATCTACGGGGCCATAGAACCAGGAGATGTCAAGAGGCAGGATTCACGAAAGCTGTGAAGAATGAGGTGGCTGGTGGGAGCCGTTTGAGACGAACGGCCCAGATAAGAAGCCCGTTACCGAGTTCGGGGAATTGTCAGTAACCCATGTGGCCACAAGGATGAAAGAAAAATTGTTTCGTGAGGCTAAGGTTTTTGTTTTCTGGTCAGAAATCAGTATTTCTTTATGTCCGTTTACCTTAAAAGGAACACTTAGTTACCTGGGATATTTTAGCATAATTTATTATTAAACATCAGGAGGAGGCCAGAAACACAAGGACTGTAGGGAATGAGCCTCGCTTAGAGCCTGAATGGTTCAGGTGGGTGGTCAACAGCATTAGCCACTTGCTGGAGGCCTGTAGTCGTTCTTTCCTTCCTCTGTGGACGTCTTTAGGGATCCCAAAACCTCTCCCTTGCTGAAACTTAACCCCTGTCTACCTACCTACTACCCAGCCACTGTCATTTTCCCACCAAAATCTTCAAGCCTATATCCGAACCCTCGGTCCTCTCTTCAACACCTGAAATTTCCACCTCCACCTCCAGATGAGATCATGCCTTTCAAAGTCCGCCATGACCCCCTCTCTCTCATGTTCCTCCTCCACTTGTCCTTCCTCCTCCTTTCTCTCTATCTCTCCCCACCTGCCCTCCACCCCCACCCCCCGCTCTCTCCCCTACCCTCTCTGCCAAATTCAAATGCCGGGCACCAGTCAATGTCTCCTTCTTGTCAGCCCTTTGAGCTTGCACACTTTCGACCACGAGATCCTTTTAAAAATAGTTCCTTTGGGGCGACTGGGTGGCTCATTCGGTTGAGCATCCAACTCTTGATATCAGCTCAGATCGTGATCTCAAGGTTCGTGGGATTGAGACCCACATTGGGCCCTGCACTGAGCGTGGAGCCTGCTTGGGATTCTCTCTCTCCCTCTCTCTCTGCCTCTTTTCTCTTTCTATCTCTCCACCTCAAAAATAAACATTAAAAAAAATAATTCCTTTGACTTCTAAGTTCTTAGATGTCACTTTTGCATTTCCCTTCTTCCTCCCACCCTTTACCTGCAAGTACTTTGCACTCTACCGTGTAGACCCTAATTCCCCTCGCCAGCTTCTTCCCAAGACTTTTCATTCAACTCTCTAGCTCCACCAAATCCTCACCTTCAATATTGAGCCCTTATGTGCCTACGACAGTCCGTCCAACCCACTCAGCCGCTGTTGGGTACCTGTCTCATGGGTCCTACTGCCTACAAGATAGCTCTCACTATTTTTCCTGATGACCTGGGAAGCCAAAAATGCCCAAACTTGCTATCTCCCCTCCTAAAACTACCTGCTCTTCTCGGTGGCTCCATTTCCGGTACCCAATCATCCTGCCTCCTGTCTTTGAAGCTAAAAGCCCTGACGTGTGACTCTTTCCTATTCCCCAGTCTGCATACCCAAGCTTTCATGTTTCCCACTTCAACTGGGCTCTTCATACAGTCTTTCCTCACTCCCGCTCCCCAGCTGCCATTTGCTTTTGGTTGCTTTCCTCTTTGACAATTATTTCTATGTCTGCTCCTTCTACCTGACCCTACGGCCCTTGATCTTCATCCCTCTGGCATCAATGCAGTAAGTTCGAGTGCCTACTGCAAGCTGTAACCTCTGCATGGGGACTCGCAAGTCTCCCTGCAGGATGCCGCCACAGTAGCCTGTGTTTGAACCCCAACTGTAACCCTCACAGATCCTTTGCTGCCCATCCGTAAGAGCTGTAGATCCTTCTTTGGCCATGTCCCTGATATTTGTCTCTTCCTTCGCTTCCCTGCTGCTACCACCTGAGTTCAGGCCCACTCTATGCTCACCCAGACAGCGGCAAAACTCCCCAACCAGTCTTCGTCCCAGCTGCCCTTTTCTATCCACCGTCCTCCCCTTCCTCCTCCTCCTCCTTGCTATGGTGCTCTGTGTCCCTGTTTACTGAAGGCTTTCGTATATATTCCTGTCATGTCAGCCTCATAATAACCTTTCGCAGTACAGAGAGAAGAGTTGCAGATAAAGAAACTGAAGTTTCGGACAGTTCAGTGGCGGTCCAAGATTTCAGGGCTAGTAGCTGGTGGGGCAGGACCCGTGTCCCTCAAGTCCCAGGATCTGAGCCCCGCGTTCGCTTATAACAATCGTAAGCTAAACAACAATCACGTCACTTATCCACTTAACCCTTCCAATGGACCCACTTAGATCTTCCAATCTCCTCACTGTCTACAAAATAGAGTCTAAGGTCATTAGCCTGGCTCTCGAGGTGGAACCACCATGGCCTGGTTCCAGATTACTTTTCCAGCTTTATTTCCTGAAGAAATTAATTCCTTACGCAATTCCTTATCTGGACACCAGACTCCAGGAAAAGAGACCCCATGCAACTCTTAGCTCATCTCCTAGCTTCAGCCCATTTTATGTTTTTACCCCCTCTCAGTAGCTAGGGTCATCTTTTAGAAACGTGAGATGTCACTGCACTCAGAATAAAATACTGAAGTACGTGGTGTGCAAGCATCACGTGATCTGGTCCCAAGACTCTCTCTTGCCTCACATCCTGTAATTCACCTCCTCCAGCGCTTGCCCCATTGGGTCACCTGTGCTCTTCCGACGTGCCCGGTATGTTTCATCTGCAGGCCCTTGGTACCTGCTGCTTCCTGGATGGGGTGCTTCGGCCACTGAAATCTGCACGGCGCCTCTCTCACTTCCGTTGGGTTTTCGCTTCTCAGAGGGATTCCGCGCCCGCACCTTCTTTAAAAGAACACTTCCCTTGTCACTCCCCACCCGTTACCCGGCCATAGTTTCCTTTTCGGTGCCTAACACCACCTGGTGTTACGGTCGCATTTGCTGAGTGTCTTTCTCCTGCCACTGAAGGGGAGCTCAGTGAGAGTGGGGACTTAGTATGCTTAGTTTACTCTCTCATCCCCAACACCTCAAACCGTGCCTGGTACGGAGTAAATGGTCAGTAAGCATTTGTCAGATCAACCAACAAATGAGAGTGAGGCTGCTCATCACTTATTGTCTCTGCATTCTCACTCATGCTGCTCTTTCTGCCTAGAATTTGTGGAGCATCGACTTTGCGCTGGGGGCTGCACAGGAATCAATGCCATGTCTCAGTCCATGGACCCGACGTCACACTTCCCGAGCGTCCTTGGTCACTTGCCTGCAGGTGGGCTCACTGTCCTCTATGCTGCAATAGCAGTGTCTTTGTGTCACTTTTATGACCTTCATCGTGTCCTAGCTGTGCTGTGGTTACTTATGCATGTATCCCAGGGGCCGATCAGACTGCACTCTCCCGGGGGGCAGAGACCTCCTTGTATCTGTAACAGCACCTGGCACCCGTCTAAACACATCATAATTGTATAAGTAGAGTAGTCTTTATAAATATAAGAGCATGATTGCACATGCGGTTAAATACATGCATAGGAAAGTAAATACAGAGGAAGAATAGGACAGGTAGGGTAGGTATCAGACCATAAATAACAGAGGGAAGAGAGACATGTGGAGGGAAAAACCAAGAGAAGCAAAGAGTACACCCCTTTCTTTGGGTTAAACCCTCTCCTTGAGAAAATGCCCTGGGGAGTGTGATCGGTTAATTTCAGATGACGTCACCCGCAGTCTGTTCATTCCAGGGCCCCGGTGGCAGGAGGAAGGTGGGGAAGCTCAGGTAAGGGCTGATAGCTATCGGTCTCTCGTGGGAGGAGCCCACTGGGCAAATGTCCACGACTGTCAGCACTTTTCCCCACTGGCCGGCCAACATTGTTCTGACTGACCTGTGCGCCGCCAGAAAGTTCAGCGACCCTCTGCAGGCAGGGGTCACAGGTCCGCTTCCCGGCGTCACGGGACGGGGGTGGGGTGGGGGCCTCTCCGGCCGGGTGCAGTCAGCAGCGTCAGCCAGCGGGAGCAGGGCAGGGGAGCAGCGGCCACAGAGCAGTCCAGACCCTCTGCGGCAGCCCTGCGTGGTGGCCTCTGAGCTGAAAACCTCAGAGGAGGAGGCAGGAGCAGAGGCAGAGGCCTCTCCTGGGGGCAGCGGCAGCAGCAGCGTGGGGTCCTGCTTCCCCCTCGAGGGGGCTGATCCGGGGCAGCTGTGCTGTAGGTCAAGTCCTCGGAGAGCCGGCTGCAGCCTGGGTCTGAAGGCAGATCAGCCCAGGAGAGCCCAGCGGGGCCCGCCCTGCTCAGCCTGTCGGGGAGGGGTGCGTCATCGCCACAGCTGTGCTGGCCTTGTCCCCTGCGGGCCAATGCCAGTGCCCCTCTGTAGTCACCTCAGGCTCACGTGCACCCCTCTCCCGTCCACCTTTATCCCAGCACCTCCCACGGCCAATAGGCACTACATGCAGCATCTCCAAAACTTCAAGGCTCCCACGAGAGCCCCGTACCCCAGTTTTCCCATCTGCAAAATGGGTAAGATGATGTATCCCCGACCCATGCCTCGAACGAAATACTTACAAAACATTTCCCGGTAAACTGCCATTCTTGGGATGCTGATGTTAGCCGCCTTCAGCCTCCCCTTAGGATATAAAAACAGGAGTTACTTAAAACTGAAATGTGGTCACACTCGTTTTATTTCAAATCACCTTCGGTGGGTGTGGGAACTGGGGCTTGCCAAGCAGACCTGAGACCAAGGGTGACTTTTACGACAGCAGAGTCGCAGGCCGCCTCTGTGGGGTGACTCAGTGCTAGCAGGAATCATTCCAGCCCAGCTCTATACCTCCCACCCCGAAACCTGGCATGCGTGCCCTCTCTCTAGCCAGCACCTGATTCCTAAAACGCCACCTTCACTTCATATAAGGCAAAAGTTCCAGGCTAAAGTGAGAAACTTCGTTATATCATTAGCATGACTGAACCCTAGCTCTTTACTAAGAATAGCTTCCTAGAGAGTGACACAAATGAAAAACAACTGTTTGTGCCTTTGACATAGAAGAGGGAGCTGTTTAAAAATGGTTGTGAGGGGCGCCTGGGTGGCTCGTCGGTTAAGCGTCCGACTTCGGCTCAGGTCATGATCTCGCAGTCTGTGGGTTCGTGCCCCACATCGGGCTCTGTGCTGACAGCTCAGAGCCTGGAGCCTGCTTCCGATTCTGTGTCTCCCTCTCTCTCTGGCCCTCCCCTGCTCATGTTCTGTCTCTGTCACAAAAATAAATAAAAACATTAAAAAAAAAAATTAAAAAAAAAAATGGTTGTGAAAACAACAACAAAGAAAAGAGATTTATTAGGCACTGCTTTTGTCCTCAAAGAGTTTCTAAAATTCTGAGAGGGCAGATAGATGCCGATACACTGACTCCAGAATCAGGGCTCTGCCCTGTGAGGGCATCCCTGGCTGGACGCCCAGGGGGAGCACTTTACCTGGCCGGCCAAGTAGACAGCAGAGGTCCTGGGCAGCTCAGGGGGCAGGGGGATGAGATTTGGAGTCAGCCCAAAGACAGGCAAAGCAGATTGTCGGGCAGAATGACAGGGGCTGAATTTGGCCTGGTCATACTACATCGGAAAGAAGTAGGAGATACGATCTCATATTTATTGTGTCCTAGTCCAATAAAACAGCTACCGTTTATTGAATACTTACTCTATGCCAAGTGCCATTCTAAGCACTTCACCCTTAAGCCTTTGCAGCAACTCAGTGAGGAAGGTCTATTAGTGTCCCCATTTCACAATAAGGAAATCGAGGCCCAGAGTTGTTAAACTAGCTGCCGCAGAGCCCCCAGCCATTAGGAGACAGAACCGGGATTTGAACCCAGGCACTGGGACTTCAGGGTGCACTCTCTCAGCCAGATGCCTGCCTACCTCGGGCAAGGGAATTGACACAAGGCCAGCGGACCGTTTTCCTCCTCTTACGACACTGACACAGCCAGAATTTCATCTTTCCCAACTCTGCCCTCACCTGCCACGTTCCTGGGGCACAGCCTAGCTCCAACTCGTTTCTTGTTGATTCTTATAAAGGCTAAATATGTTTGCAAGAGTGCCCACCGCAAGTGGGCTGGATGCTCTATCAGAGGGGGCTGGATGCTCCATCAGAGGGGGCTGGATGCTCTATCTTCCCTGTGCCTCCCCTGGGTAGGGACCAGGCCTTTGAAGCCACTAGTGGGGAAGGGCCCACAAGCAGTCCTGTGACCAGAGCTGGGCCCCCAGGGCCCTTCCAGACAGGAAGGCAGAGTGAGGACTGAGAGCACCCTGGGTGACAACAGCTGTTTCTCTTTAGGCACATGCACACGTGCACACACACACACAGGCACATGCACACACAGGTACGTGCACACACATACAGAAACACGTGCACCAACACAAACAACAGGGAGCGGAGAACTTGCTGTGTTTCATCCCCCCCCCCCCAACCCCAGTGATCACACAGGTAAGTTACTGATGGGCGCTCGTGTGACTGACTTGCTCCCCTCTGTTTTTTTTACCCTGCCCTCTTCCCTCCTCCGCTGGAAAGGTGGGCTCCCCTCCAGCGTCTTGTCCAGGCCCCTTGTGTCCGTGCAGAATGAGTCTTCCTCTCAGCGTGGGGACGTGGAATTTGCAAAGCGGTCAGGCTCACGTGTCCCAAGAATGGCTCAAGAGGCAGAACCGTGAGTTTGGGAGCGTGGGGTTTGCTGTCCTCACCCGTCCATGTTGCTAATGATCTGAATGTCTAAACCACGAGCTCCAAGAGAATGGAGACAATTCCTCGAGCATGTTTATTTCTCTAACTCCTAGAATGAGCACTGGTGTATGGGAAGGAAGGAGACGTGGAACGTGTAACTCAAACACCGCCCTGCCTTCGTGGGGCACAGAGTCTCTCTGCGTTTCTTTCATTTTTATTTTTATTATTTTTAGGGAGAGAAAGCACGCAAGAGCAGGGGAGAGGGGCAGAGAGAGAGAGAGAGAGAGAGAGGGAGAGAGAATCTCAAGCAGACTCCATGCTCAGCACAAAGCCTGATCCCGACACCCTGGGCTCATGACATGAGCCGAAACCAAGAGTCGACGTGCAGCTGAGCCACCCAGACGCCCCTTCTCTCCGCATTTCTAAGCATATATAGGGAAGCTTCAAACGATGACATGGGTAGGAAGAGAAAGAAACGCCACCCGGATGGGCAGATTCAGAAACACTGGATGAAAACTCTGGTATTGGAGATGGGTCTTGAAGGACAGGTAGGACTTCAGCAGGAAGAAGAGGCGTGAACAAGACATGCTCCAGGAAAGCGTGGGAATATTCAGGAAACAGGAGGTGGTTTCCTTTGGCCGGAGCACAGGGGACATATAATAGAGCAGTGGAAGCCAGAGTGAGGGCGGCGCCCGGACCCGGCTGACGAGGACGTGAGCACCCCCAGCAGCGCCGGGCTGGACGGCGCAGCAGGAAGGCCAAGGTGAAAGGGACTGGCTGCCTTCCACACGGTCCCGCTTCCATTTCTCCACCGGGTTCCGAGAATCGGTTCCTCTGCACTAAGTGGATGGAGGGACTTTCCTGGCCTCCTATCTGTGCTGGCAACCAGACTTCATGGAGCCTGCGACAATGCCTTTCCATTTAGAACCAGAAATCAGGCTTGGGGACGTCATTCCCCGTAGGTGGGGAAGGGAACGGATTGTTACTTGTGGAGAGACTCTGTGGGGGATGTAACGATTCTATCAAACTCCAATAGTCTGCTTTCTTTTATTAGTAACAATTAATGACACAAACCTTTGGGCAAAAAGCATATCTTCCACTCCCCAAATTTGAATTATTCAATGGACTCGCAAGTGGAGAAAGCTGAAGTTTAAGAACAGTCGGCAAGCCTACGGAAGTGTCTATGAATAAGGCACATGAGTGAAACATATTCTCCAAGTAAAATGTTACGAGGCTGACAAGGCTAAAGTCCCCTTTGATCAGCCTCTGCCCCAACCTCGTTCCTCCAACCATCCTCCCCCATTCTGCTGCTGAGTCGACCATTACCTGCTGCCATATATATATTGATAGATAGATAGATCTCCAGAAATTTTTCCTGTGTATTTGCATATTTAGAAAACTTATACTCATGTTTAGTGTTCATATACCTCAATGTATTGCTTGCGTAGTTTCAAAATTAACTTGAAAAGGGTTGAAGGCAGAAAGTCAACAGAACACAGCACACGCCCGCAGTGGAAACTTATATTCTATGAATAAAGCATTTGTCCACTTGATACTTGGATTTTCCTTTCATGCTCGGGAAGATGTGGAAAACTAAAGTTGATCTGGCGTTTTCCTGCTTGGATTTCTTACCCGCTTTGGGAAATCTCTGCCGTGTGCCCCGCCCCACGCGACCATTAGCGCACCTAACAAGCATTAGCAGAGGAAGAAACTCGCATGGGACCGTCACTCATTCTGCTCACAGGGAGGTGGAGGAACCCCCACCTGCTGCAGGGACACTGGCAGCTGCGGGCCCCCCGACACTTGCACCCCCCACTTCGATAATGAAAACCTATCTCAGCCCAGGGGTACAGGAGTTCATCTCCACGGCTCGCTTAGATCTCTGGTTCGATAGTGATATGGTGTAAGTTCTCTTGCTTTCTTTTAATTCAAAGTCTATTTTTTTATTTTGATTTTTTAAATTTCTTTATTTAGAGAGAGAGAGAGAGAGCATGAGCAGGGGAGAGGGACAGAGAGACAGACAGACAGAGAGAGAGAGAGAGAGAGAGAATCCCTGATAGGCTCCACACTCAGTTTGGAGCCAAGAGTGGGGCTCAACCCCACAACCCTGGGATCATGACCTGAGCAGAAATCAAGAGTTGGCCGCTCGACTGACTATGCCACCCAGGTGCCCCCAAATCTCTTCCTATACTGGGAGACACAGGGTTCAAATCCTTGCAGATAGAGGCCTTCCGTCCAGAAAAATAAACAGGAAAAGTCAGATAACTCATAGATTGGATACAGTTAGCTGAATGACTAATAAATTTAACAGTGAAGATTTCTTCACTTGGATGATGAAGCACAGCATTTTGACACTTTTGCGTTCTTGTGCACTTCCTGTCACTACCAAAAGTGTTAACTCACACAGCACAAAACTAGGAAAGTTAGAACGAATTTTCACACCACCCGTTGTCAACGATCAGCTCTCACTCTGGAAGAATTAACTACGGATCCTTGGTTGGCTCTCCGGAAGTGACATGGCTCATTTCACCTGTGATGATTTCCTTACAGGTCAAGCTGAGGGTACCACATCCTCCCCTGACGCTATCTGTCTTCCTCCTTATCTCCCTGTGGCACTCAGGGTCCACACTGGGTATTATCAAAGAATTACAAAGACTTCTTCTCCTTTCACTGTAAAGGCAGTTGATAAATTGCTTTGGGGTCAGGTTTTATGAAGAGGGTAAAATCCTCTGATGGATTTCAGGCGCGTCTTTACCACCACATGAGGCCACTCACTTGAGGTCACTAAATGGATATTCTCATAGCTCAGGGATATGGACAGGACAGGTGCACCCGATGTTTTTCTTCCACCATCTCTTTTAAAGGATTTCCACCGAAATCTGGAAGTCTTAGCTGCTGAGATTTGCTATATGAAGGGAAAGCGCTGTTGAGTTTCAAACTTCCTCAAAAATTCTATTTCCGATGTGACCTTATTTCTTTTTCATGTTTATTTATTTTTGAGAGCGAGAGAGAGAGGGAGAGACAGCGCGAACAAAGGAGGGGCAGAGAGAGAGGGAGACACAGAATCCGAAGCCGGCTCCAGGCTCTGAGCTGTCAGCGCAGAGCCCGAGGCGGGGCTCGAACTCACAAACTGTGAGATCGTGACCTGAGCCGAAGTCGGATGCTTAACCGACTGAGCCACCCAGGCGCCCCTCTGACATGACCTTATAATCCTTGAAAGCGATCTTCCCTCTCGCCTCTCTTGTGCTATGGAGCAATGCGTCTCTGCTAATCCCCAAACATGGTTCCCCATCAGTATATAAACCGTGCCTGATGATAGTGTCCCAACGGCAGCACCCGCTTTTGATGTCAGGCGGCCCTTTGCCTCCTCCAGCTGCCCTCTTGCACGTGAGTGGTGACACAGAGATGCAGATTTTGGAATCTGAGGTCCCATCTGATACGGCAGCATTAGGAAAACATATGTTAAAAGAGGGAGCATTGTGCTGTTCTGAAATAACATTTCCTGTTACGCCAGCCTCGTACATTACCGCGTGTTGATTACACTCAACTGTCTAAGTTGTGCCAGATTTTTAAATCTTCATGTTAAAATGTTCAGGATTTATATTAAACTAGTTCTTTCCAGGGGACCGTAAGCCTGATGAGTAAAAGGAAGGGGTTTGTGGTCCCCTTCGTCGTGCCTCAGAATGGCAAGCACATTCAACGTGTGCCTCGGGAGCATCTTAGAAGGCGCGGTGACGCAGTGCCTCGTGAACACTGCCCTTGCCCGGGGCTTCTCCAGCTCCTTCCTGGGCAGAACACCGCTCTCGCCCTCCACCCTAGCCTCCTGCCCACCTTGCCTCCGGCCTGGCTGAGGGGACGAAAGGGCACCCTGTTCCCAGCAGCTTACCCTAAGTGCCGCCTCACGGCCCCTCCTTGGCGTCTACCGCCGGGGGCGACGGGGATCGTGGTGTCTCTACTCCCCAAAGGCTGGCAGGGCCACATCCCGTCAGGAGCTGGCTCTCAACCAAGCCCAACCCAAGAGTCACTGGGATTACGTCCCTCGTTCGGCTGGTGTGGTTTCCTCTTCTGAAGAAAAGCCCTTTCAGTCAGGCCAGTCTGCCTGCGGAGCACATCTTCCCTTCTACCAGGAGGCTACGGCGTATGACATCAGAGTGCGTACGAGCGCAGAGCACATAAGTCACAGGCATCAGAGCACATCGGTGTCAGACAGAACTGTACTCAAATCTGAGCCCAGCGCCTTCCAGCTGGGGGGCCCTGGGAAAACTCCCCACCCCTCTAGGGCTCCATTTCTTTATCAGAGAAGTGAAAGTGATGACGACGTGTTACCTTTTTCATGGGCTGCTTTGTTATTCTAATGAAATAATACAAGCAACGTGCTTAGCAGTGATGCCCGGCACCATACAGATCTCGCAGTAAACACCAGCCATTGTTAAATGTCTTTTCCACCTCCCACATTCTTTTATATATTCTGTAGCACAGAGAATGTATTTTTGTCCTTTTTAAATTTTTTTTAATGTTCGTTTGTTTTGAAAGAGAGAGAGAGAGAGAAAATCTAGAGAGAGAATGAGTGGGGGAGGGGCAGAGAGAGGGAGAGGGAGAATCCCAAGCAGGCTCCCGGCTCTCAGCACAGAGCCCGATGCGGGGTTCGATCTCACAAACCGTAAGGCCATGACCTGAGCTGAAATCAGGAGTCGGACGCTTGAGCCACCCAGGCGCCCCGGTCCTTTTTTAATTATTAAAAAATACAAAACAACAGGATGTTAGAACTCATGTTAGCCATCCAGACACCAAATGGACCTCAGTTGAATCAATCAATTGCGTGCATCCCATTGATGCAGAAAGCAGTAAACTAAGGAAAATAAGCTATCAGAGATGTGGAGATATTTTAAAGCGACTTCTGTGATGAGGCCTGAGTGTCAGTTCAGTCACCCCTCGGCACGGTCATTCCTGGCGTTACACAGTTCAGAATAAATATTCAGAAAGGCAACTCTGAGCTCACACAATATCTGTATCAGTGAGCAAAAGCAATTATTTTAAGGTAACCATTTTAGGCTTCAACATGTCTGACAGTTTTCTACATAACATATTACAGAGGAAAGGGAGTCCTGGTGACCCGAAAATTCAGTGCGTCCTGTCTCCTGAGGTTGCATTTTATCCAGACTTGACGGCATTGAGCAAAGAACATGTGTGCACCAGAAGGTCTCTGGCTGCATGTGGCTGAACTAGCATACATCGTCTTTCTTTCCTCCGTCCTCCGAGACTGTGTCACTAGTCATTATGGCTTAAGTCTTGGAGTAGGGCACGGAAAATGCATAATCACCAGATAATATGCTCCACTCAAAGCATTTTTGCTCACGCTATACCGCTAACCCTGAAGCTACTCCTAGGAGGCAAATATTAATATGCAGAGATAACTAATTCCTTCTCGCTGCTGGCGAAATGAGGGAGAGCAAGCAGTTGAAAGGCCACTTGAAATTACAACAGGAGCCAGTCTTCTCCAGGACTTAGGTCTGTGGATCCCCTATCACCTTCCATATTGTCTTTGAAGACTTGTGAAAAGCTGCTCTCTGACTTCCCCCAACCCGCATATTACTGATTTGGGGAAGAATGACTATTTCAGGGAGGGTGTGCTCCGTCTCCTGGATGCAAACACAGTAGCCCATTCACTCATAATACAGCTGCTTGGATTTATGGCCAGTTGACGGATTTAAGGGCCCTTGGTCTTTTGTTGAAATTCATATTAATAAAGAAGGGGGCTTTATAAAAACGTGCTGTTGCATGGACTGAATGCACGAGGCATTGCAGTGCACGGATTACGATGTCTCCACAACTGAAACAGTAGGGTAGAACCGTGCTTTCTTTCATCAGCTTCTGCAGCCTTGAAAGCAAATGGGCTTTGAGGGAATTTACCCATAAAATTTGCAGGATAAAGTAAACTCTGGCAATTATATATGCAGTCCTGCTTTCCTCTTAACTGCCACCACCACCAAGAAGTTACTTTCATTGCCAAGACATAATTTTTTTTTCTGAGATCAGACATAAACACCCCAAGGTTGAATTCTGGCAAGTTCTTCTCTTGTCCAAGTTCTTAATTTATGCCTATATGCAGCAGACATCAGTTTTCAGCTACTTAAGAGAAACCAAATCCTGGTTATGTAATTCAGTAGCATACAACTCTGAAAGAACATTCCAAAGTTGTAAGGGAGAGGATCCTTTCCTCTTTCTTATAGAAACTCTCATCTGGCATTAGGAGTTAGCCAGGCTTTTAATGTAAAAACTGAATGTGAAATACCAGGAAAAACGTATTCACATTCGTTACATATCTGCTATGTTTCAGGCACAACATCTGTCTTATTTCACTTACCAACATAATAATGCTTCAACGTGGATTCCACTCCATGGTCCAGATGAGGAAACGAAGAGCAACATAGGTTAAGTAACAATCTCCTCAGGGTCATCTTGAGAAATTGCAGTGGACAGAATTCTGAGAATGGCTCCTAAGATCCCATACCCTAATCCCTGAAACGTGTAAGTATATTGACATATCACTCCCATGGTTATATCCTAGGGCTCAGCTGACCTTAAAATAAGGAGATTATCCATGGACTTGATTGAATCACATAAAACCTTAAGAGCAGAGAGCTTTCTCTGCCTCCACTGAAAAGAGAAATCAGAGAGATTCAAAGCATGAGACCAGAGGAACATCTGCTGGCTTAAAGATGGGGGATGGGGAAGGGCCACGTGAGCATCTAGAGAGATGCCTCTAGATGATGACAATGCCCCTTGGCTGATGGCCAGCAAGGAAACCAGGACCTCAGCCCTACAACCACAAGAAACTGACTTCTGCCAACAACCTAGTCGAGCTTAGAAGCAGGTCCTTCCGCAGAACCTCAAATGAGAACACTTTCCATGTGAGGTCTTCAGCAGAAGATGCAGGGGAGCCATGTTGGATATCTGACCTAGGGAAATTATGGGACAATAAATGGGTGTCGTTTTAATGTGCTAATTTTGTGAAAACCTGTTATGCAGCAATAGAAAACTAATACACACAACAGGGCTCCTGGGTGGCTCAGGTGGTTGAACATCCGACTTCGACTCAGGTCATGATCTCACAGTTCATGAGTTCGAGCCCCATATAGGGCTGGCTGCTGTCAGCTCAGGGCCCACTTCGGATCCTCTGTCCCCCTCTCTCTGCTTCTCCCTGGCTTGTGCTCTTTCTCTCTCAAAAATAAATAAACATTAAAAAATAAAATGACATGAAAAAAAAAAAAAGCAGGGGTGCCTGGGTGGCTCAGTCGTTAGAGCATCTGACTCTTAATTTTGGCTCAGGTCACGGTCTCGTGACTCGTGAGTTTGAGCCCAGCACCGGGCTCTGTGGTGACAGCTCAGAGCCTGGAGCCTGCTTCAGATTCTGTGTCTCCCTTTCTCTGTCCCTCCCCTGCTCATGCTCTGTCTCTCTCTCTCTCTCTCAAAAATAAATAAACATTTTTTAAAAAATTAAAGAAAAAGCAAAAGAAAACTAATACAGCACTGAATTAAATGAGCTGAGATTCAAATTCGGCTGCATTTGGCTCCAACCAAGTAGATAAGACAACTTCTAACCTTCTAACAAAACTGGCTTTAAGATTAACATGAAATAAAGAACTACCTCATTTCCACAACGGATTAGAACAATTAGCTCTCAGTTTAGTATTTGTGTCCACCCCATCCCTGCCTTCATCTTCAGGGACATCCGCATTTTCTGGATGAACAAACTGAAGGCACGGTAGGTAATGAATTTTTGTAATAGTCACCTGATTAGTAAGTAAGAGGAAAACCAGTCTTTCCTCCAAATGCAATCTTTTTGTAGAGGTTAAGAAACCAGAACGCAGGGGCTCCTGGGTGGCTCAGTCGGTTAGGAGTCCGACTTTAGCTCGGGTCATGATCTCATAGTTCATGGGTTCGAACCCCGCATCGGACTCTGCTGACAGCTCAGAGTCTGGAACCTGTTTCAGATTCTGTGTCTCCCTCTCTCTCTGCCCCTCCCCCACTCGCGCTTTGTCTCCCTCTCTCTCTTTCTCTCTATCTCAAAAATAAATAAACATGAAGGAAGGAAGGAAGGAAGGAAGGAAGGAAGGAAGGAAGGAACCAAAACTCAGGAAAATGGAGTTACATGCTCTGGGTTGCAAATCTCCTGGCCTCATAATTCCTGGTCTCAGAGCCCACTGACCCAGAATTCCTTGTCCCTCAGCCATCTGACCCCAGTTTCTCTGCCTCCTGCAACCAATAACTCAGATCCGGCACCCACAGCCTCTGTCCAAGCTACAGCCTCTGACTCGGGTCCCCTCCTCACTCTAGGCCTTCGAGCCTTTCCCTAGTGGTTAACCATCCTGCCCCAGGCCCTTTGAATTGGCTGCCAATGCTCTCCCTGCATGGAACACTCTCTCTGTCTTCATCTCTTTCCCTTAACCATGTTGACTCCAACTCATTGTTCTGATCCCAGTTCAAATGGCAGTTTTGGCGACAGCTCCCCTGACTTTCTAGGGCATGTTAATTTCTCTGCAGGCATTCTTTAGTTTCAAAGCTTGGCAATATATACTGGTTTGGGATTAGGTCATCGATGTCTTTCCTACCCATTATAAGGCAATTCCATGGGGACTAGAATAGCATCTCTTCTGCTCACCTGTGCCTAGCACGGTCCTGGCACAGACATGGGACTCAGAGAATATCGGATGAATTAGTGAGTGTGTTCATGCATTTATTCATGAATGAAATAATGTAGCCACTCTATGTAGACAGGCGATTACGTCAAAGACTGCCCCTCCAAGTTGTCAGATAGTGAGGGTACTTTGGCAATATGAGACGGCCTCTTTCTGCCTCCACCATTTCTCTGCCATGTACTGGGCCTTTCCAGTAAAAATTTTACATCCCCAGCGCCTACAACTAAACCAAACCAAAACTAAAAAACACTTTGCGATCCTGACAGGAAAGCACCCTGTACCTCCCAATTACTTCCTCCATTGCATGGGCTGGTGGGGACGGTCTTTCCCCACCTCCCTACATTTATAGCTCCGATTTTCTCTGCTGAGAAAGAGCCACCCCCCTTGCGACCAGGTGACTGGCTGCAACCCAGCCACACGCTGGAAGCCGCTGTGTAGACCATTAGTTCCGTGATTGGGTCTGTCCTTTCTCACAGCAGAATTGAGTTATAAAAAAACAGCTCCAGCGCACCGGGGTGGCTCCATTGTTAAGCATCTGACTTTGGCTCAGGTCGCAGTCTCATGGTTCGTGAGTTCGAGTTCCACGTCCAGTGAGCTGAGCCCTGCTTTGGGTGAGCCCCACTTCTCTCTCTCTGCCCCTCTGGGGATTCTATCTCTCTCTCTCTCTCTCTCTCTCTGCCCCTTGCTTACTTGTGCCCTCTCTGTCTCTCAAAAAAAATAATAAATAAATAATAAAATAAAAATAAAAATAAAAAAATGGCTCTCTGTATTAGTCATTCATGAATAAATTGGCATTTTTATCTTATTTTCTTGACAGGAGTTATTTGGAAAATTGTTTGAAAAGTCGACAGTCTCTAAGTTCTTTCCAGTTCTGAAAAACCGTGTGATTTTGCACGTCAGATGTAGCAGCTACAGATTTACAGCATTGTCTCACTCATTAAAATGAAAGCGAACAGCGTCAGATTCCAGAAAATTATACGGCAACATAGAGAATGCCTTCTTCTCGAAGAGGGACTCAAGTAAGGCACTAGTTACTTTTAATCCAATCCAAACTTATTTAATCCCCTATGCTTCTGCCAACTACTTAGTTGACTATTTTTTTTTTAATTTAACATTTATTTATTATCGAGAGAGAAAGACAGGGCATGAGCAAGGGAGGGACAGAGAGAGGGGGAGACAGATTCCAAAGCAGGCTCCAGGCTCCGAGCTGTCAGCACAGAGCCCGACATGGGGCTTGAACTCACAAACCACGAGATCATGACCTGAGCAGAAGTCAGATGCTTAACCGACTGAGCCACTCAAGTGCCCCGTTGGCTATTTTAACAAACTTGAGGAGAGAGACTCTGGCCCTAAAGAACCCATCAATGACTCAGTTTATTACATGACTAACTACCTTCAATTATATCAATTTAAAAACAAAAACTCATGTACATGCAAGCCGACCACGTTGACATTAAAGGCTCACCTGCCTTATTCTCTAAGTCAATAATTGCTCTTTGAGCGCACACCGCATAGGGGATTTGGGCCCTTGTTGCCATTCGCGGGGAAGACAAGATCCGCCAGGCGTGGTTTGGGCATTCTGAGTGGGGAACTTTTCCCTGAGATTTTAGGAAAACCTAACACCAGACGAGGAAATAGAACTGCTTTTTGAAGGAAGAGTACATCTCAAAGAACACACAGAAAAGCACATTCCAGCCGCAAACACAAAGTCACATGATAAGGAGATGCTCTGATAGGGGACTACAGAAACGGGTGGGTTTTGTGGACTGAAAACTTGCAGTAGAAGGAGAAGAAGAAAAGGCAAAATGGTCAGCTAGGAGCTAGATTAACAGGCCTTGAATATTGGGCTAAGAAATTTGAACTTGTTTCTAAAGTAGGGAGCCACTGAAGTTTGTTCAAGGGCTGGCTGATGTGCCTGTAACTGAGGTTTACCCCGCCCTCTCCGGCCTGAGGGCATTTGTCCCCTACTTGGCCTGTACACTCTGAGTATCAGACTGAGAGTGGGGTCCCC
This sequence comes from Panthera pardus, assembly GCF_024362965.1. Classification (NCBI taxonomy): domain Eukaryota; kingdom Metazoa; phylum Chordata; class Mammalia; order Carnivora; family Felidae; genus Panthera; species Panthera pardus. The sequence continues at coordinate 16,490,328 of NW_026526732.1, read as the reverse complement.
ATGGTTTAAGCATCTTTCTTTAACAATCCTGAGGGATGCTTGGAATACGTCATATCGTGACGTCATCAAACAAGAAATTCGGCGGAAATTAACATCTCCACATTGTGGGATAACGCATATACAGTTTTAAAAAGCAATGACGTAAGCGAGTATGTAGACAACATACTACAAAGAGTATGTGGGAGTCCCAGTGTTTGAGCCTGCCTTACTAGGAAATTTGTGAAATGGGGCGCTCGGGTGGCTCAGTCGGTTGAGCGTTTCACTCTTGATTTCGGCTCAGGTCATGATTTGGCGTATCCTGAGTTCGAGCCCCGCATCGTGCTCTGCGCACTGACTTCATGCAGCCTGCTCGGGATTCTCCCTCTCTGTACCCCTCCCTCACTTGCTTTCTCTCTGTCTCTCTCACAATACATAAATAAATTTTTTAAAAAAGAAATCAACCAAAATAACTCGGAGATTAATTCCCAATCAAGTCTACCGTTACTCAAAGCTAAGGGTGCGAGTAGAACGACTTCTTCAACTATAATCCCAAATTCTAGCATCTTTTCCCACTTAACCCCTGTGCGGGTCTGACATTTAATTAGAGGTGTTCTCCTCCAATGGGAGCTCTGCAAAACCACTGTCCCAGCCCCAAGTCCCAGGGACCAGCTTCCCTACTGGACAGGAACGGCAGGAGTGGTGCAGGGGGGGAGGTGTGACGCGCCTTGGGAAGAATGGTGACCAGGAGTTAGGATGGACAGAGAAGAAAACGCACAGGCTGCGGACCACTGGGCAAGACTCCCCACTACTCAGAGGACTTTGAGTGTTTACTTAATCCCTGGGTCACACTCTCCAAGTCCTTCCTGAGCGCACAGCCTGATTCTGCTTTTAACCATTTGGGGGCCCTTTATGTGTTGTTCAGCTATGCAAACAGTATCCTATGGAGATCAGGATGGCAGCAGGTTATATAGAGCGTGTGGAGCCCGGAAGTGGACAAACCTCAGTTGGGGCATGATGAGGACTTGAACTAAATCCGGAGGACAAGGACCGAAAGAAGAAACAGATGTTGGCGCTCCTAGGAGGTATGCAGTGACTTCAACGTTATGTATAATGTTTGGAATGGTAAGATTACAGATGCTTGTTAATTAGCCCACAGCAAGGCTGTCTTCTTTTGACGGATAGGTTTTTTGTTTGGTTGGTTGGTTTTTACTTGCTGGATACTTTTAAAAGACCCCTTCAGTTCTTGAAAGGATACAGTTCCTAAGAGAAATAGGAGCTCAAACCATCTTGCTAGGAATGTGGGAATCAGCTCTCAGGAAAGTATTGGGTTGCTGGAAAGTGATCATGAAATTGGGTTCTTCATAAACAATGAAGTAACTTTTTTTTTCCAAAAAAAAAAAAAAGTGACTTTGAAACCGATATATGGAGAGTGCCTGAGGTTAATGGCTTTACAAAGGGCTGGAATCTACACAGGCAGCTGAGTCCATGTAACTCATGGGTTCTCCACCTGCTATCAGATCTTGTCTAGGTAATTGACAGGTGGTTTTCTCCCATTCCTATATGTCAGTTGTCCGGCCATGGTGAGTAAGTCGAAGGAAATTATAAAAATTGGGAAATCAATTTTTAAAAGAATGATTTTTTAAAGAAAAAGCATGATGTTTCTTTGGCTTCTGGTTTAATTTGTTCTGTCACAAAATTCCAACGAACGTGGATCATCTCAGAATTTATATGCAATATGTGAATATTATGTAATCAGGTTTTGCTGAATTCAGCTGGAAGAAAAATGCTAATGGGAGTAAGGATTTTCATAATGCGAATGAAGCGGAGCTTTTTGGCAGAAGTGGACTCAGAAAATAAGAGAAAAAAAGAAAGGAAGCCTGGAAGAACGGACCGTACAAAGAGGCACAAATACATATGCAAATGTGATCATGATGGGAGGTGGATTTTGTTTCCGTTCTGAGGAGGTTGATACACACAAGTGAAACAGCTAGATCGCACCAGTTTTTAATTGATGCAAATGTGATTCTCCATATTTGGGATGTGTTGTTCACCGAGCAAGCATGAAGAAACTAAGATATGGTAAGGATCTTTGATTTATTCTTAATAATTCTTAAGTTTATCCAGGATCATCTGTATTAACAGAGTCTGACTGCTAAAGGTGATGGATGAAATTGTTCCCAAGTTTCATAACAAAGAAATTAGGAGGGGGGAAACATGAGATTGAGATATTTTTATTATAAATTGTGTGTATGGCAAAAACTCAGTCCACCAAAATATCTTAGCAAATTACAAAGCTTGATCATGCTGACTTGAAGAAAACTATCTTGGGGTTAGAAGGATACTCTGTCCAATCCACCTCTTTCCAAGGAGCTCCCAGAGATGAAAGAGAAATCTCGTCTTCCTTCGTTGGCTGTTTGATTCCCTCTTGTTCCCCATATCGTCCTCCTGTTCTTCCAAAACAGCAGGCACACTATCAGCCTACTGATAACTTCCTTCATCGTTAAATTCTGTTTAAATTTCAGGTCTTCATATTTTCAAATATCAATGTTTCCCGATCAAAATAAATTCTTCCTTTTTTTTTTTTCTAGAATTTCACAGGACTTAATTTTTTTTTTTTTAATCTTGCATTTGTCTTACAGGATTGGGCTACGTTGAGCACTAGTTCGAAGTTCGTGGTTTAACTTATTATATATGTAATATGAAAACCCAGTCCTAGATCATTGTATCTCTGCTACCAGACATTTGAAACAACATTTTGCAGTTGACGTGAGAACAGCCTTGAAAGCCTGGTTTCATCGGAACCTTTCCTTCTAGAGTTTTTGCTTGCAATAAGGATGTTTTATTCTTCAGGAAACATTGCCTGCCACCATTTAAAATGGGAAGGAAAAAAAGCAATGACATTTTATCGACTGTCCCAAGTCTCTAAATTCGCCAACGGCTTCTGACGAGTTGTTATAGAGTCCTCAGTGATGGCCCTAGATCATTATTTCTAAGATGATAGTGCCTGAAAGAGCACTGCAAATTTACAGTCTCAAAGACCTTTCCCGGCGTAAAGGAGTAAGAATAATTATGGGGCTTTCCCCCTTTCTGCTGATCGCTTTGTTCTTCAGAATTATTCAGTTCCCCTTTTATTCTTTTCTACGGCGTGTGCATTCAGATCTTGAATGTAAGACTTCTTTCCTCGCAGGTAGTAGAGTTAGCCTAAAGATGTAAACAAAGGAGAACTGGATAATCACGAAACTCCATGTGAACGTAGCAGCGTAGAAAGTCTTCTTTGGGCTAAAAATCCTTTCCCCCCCAAATTTGTGTTGGTTCATGTACGGAGTCTCCCACGTGCTCTTCCTTCAATCCATATACGCTGCGTGGCACATAAGATCGAAACATCTTGCCTGGTTGACTGTAGAAGGGAGGGGACCCAGGGATCCTTGTGACTGGCAACATCGTGAAGTCTTTGCTCCTCTTGGGCACAACACTGCAGAGCCCCTGTATTTCAAGTGGTCTTTGGAGAACCATCTTTGCGCGGTCAAATCTTAATCTTACCATTTTTCATGTCTTCCTTTACAAGGGAGAGGTAGAGGAGGGGGAGAAAATTCACATCTTAGTCTTTATCAAAAAACTTGTAAAACTGAGATTGCCCCATCATGGCGGCAATAAGTTTTCACAATCCTGAATTCCCTGGGAAGAACTCAGATGGACATTCTAAGGCAATTCCGCAGGATCTATACTTTTATTGACACACCAATAAAATATACCTCAAATACGTAACTCCTTACTCCCTTGCATCTCCAAATTCCTGCTCTGTTTCTTACTTGTTATAAAACCTTGGCCGTGTTACCGAAGTCTCCAAGCCCTTATTTCCTGATAAGCTTCAATCAGGGCGCTAACAGTCTTGTTCCAGCGCCATCAAAATTATCCTCAAGACAAAAGGGTTAAGATGGTCCAGGGAAAGTGTTTTGCTCCAGTGGAGCCAATAATTTTCTCTTCATCCTAGACCCTCCCTTGTCACCTTCTGACTTGCAGGGAGGGCAGACTGGGAAGAGCTCAGGGTGGCATTTTCCCCCTTTCTTATCTCACCCCTACTTCAACAGTGTGCTGGTAAATGTTTAACAATGAGCTTCAGGGCAAGACAGGAGCTTTGGGGCAAGGCGGAGGAGGGAGGTCTGATTTGCAGCATTTTCCAGTTTCCGTGATATAAATATTCCTACCTTGGCTGATTTCAGGCTACCGACTTGACATCCACTGGCTTACCAAATTCTGGAAATTGTGACAACCAGCTCTTGCAAACTAATAACAAGCCAAGGCCAACACGCCTGCTTCTTCCCGTTCAGAAAATATAGTTTTAATAGTACCCATTCAATATCATGTGGGCTTTTTGAAGCTTCAGATCCATAATCTCTAATTCAAGATTTTAGGGGTTTTTTGGTGGGGAATTTTAGAAAGGCAACACAGTGCATATATCACATATTATGTAGTAGCCTTGGAGGCGTCTGGGACGGCACCCCAAAATCAAGCACCCTAATATTTCTGCAGTTAACTGAAAAATTCACACTCAATGGAATTAAAAGCAAAAACTACCCAAAGTCTCCAGCCGCTGAAGGTGAGTTTTTTCTTACAAAATGAGCTCAGGTCAGGACAGATGTCGGTACAAATGGTTTAGGAAAAGCTTCCCATTTGCAGAGCTGTTGGATTTCAGAACTGAGGGGAAAAGACTTGGGGCTGTAGATGTTGACAGTATCTAATTGGGGCCCGTGTGTGCATTAGTCCATGAACTACTGTCTAGAAGTCATAGAAGTCATGACTCCTGGTCGCAAACACATAGAAGGTGACCAGAATGATAATGGCTGATGTATGTAGAATCTCATCGTGTACCGACAAACCTCAGTGTCACGTGGCACTTAGGACAGGTTTGGGATCACAGACCTGGTTCCAAATTCTGGTGCTGCTTCTTACTGTTGTTGAACCGTCGGCCACATCACCTGAGCTCTCTCTCAGCCCTGGTGTCCTCACTTATAAAATGAAGACAATACACTTAGCTGTGACGATTAAATAAGTCATGCAGAACACCTGATGTAGAGTTAGGACACGGTAGATATTCAGAATCCAGTAGAACTCACTGTTCTGTGTACTAACTTGTAAGGATTTGCTGTGTGTTATCAACATCAGGAAAGAGGAGACACAGAAGGAAGATGAACCAACATGCTTACAAGCCTCTGCCATCAGTTTATTGTTCAAACGTTTCATTAACTCAATTTTTCATGCTTAAAAATAGTCTCACTCCCCTCCCCTCCCCCACACACACATACTCATTTTGTCATTTCAGTTAGAGCATCCACGGCATTGAATTCTTAGAGGAGAAAAGCATTTTCTCTCCATCCTTCCCCATGCAGTTGATTTCGTGTCTTTACGAAAGACGGAGGAGGAGACGGAGGAGGGAGGAAGGATCCTTCCTTTGATTCTTACCTGAAAGGTTATCCAAAGCAATGGACGTGAAAGGGAAGGTCCACAAGAAGATCCTGGCTTTAGGGAAGGTCTGTTTGGTGCAAAGGAGTGTTTAAGAAAAGTTGAATTTAGACGCCTTAAGCGTGCACCACACCCTCACAGCTCTGAGCTGCTGAACCAATTTTTTTACTGGCCTGGCCCCAGAAGGTATTTCAATTTGTGATGCCCATTCTAAATTTATTTAAGTTTATGTATTTATTTTTGAGGGAGAGAGAGAGAGAGAGAGAGATCACACAAGCAGGCAGAGAGAGGAAGAGAGAGAATCCCAAGCAGGCTCCACACTGTCAGTGCACAATCCGATGTAGGGCTCAAACTCACAAACCGTGAGATCGTGAACTGAGCCGAAGTCAAGAGTGGGATGGCTTAACCGACTGTGCCCCCCAGGCGCCCCTGGTGCCCAGTCTAAAGGCACTCCCCCCCACCAGCGGGCACTTAAGGAGCTGCTCTTGGTATTTATGATGGGAAACCTCTCGTGGTGCAGGACTGTCCTATCGTTGCAGGAAGTTTACCAACCCTGGCACCCTACCGCGGGTAGACCGCACCTCCCACGATAACCAAAAACACCCACCCCCCAACACACACATTTCTAAATGACTCTGAGGGGTGTGGTACTACTCTTGCGGAGAACTTCTAAATATAATATTTTTGAGAGATACAGCTGTAAGCAGCTCCTCCCTCTACCACATCCGACCTAGAGAAAACAACTCAAAAAATACCTTAAAGTTTACAAGCTTCCACTCATGTACTGTTATAGACTTGAAAATAAGGCTAATTTTAAAGCAGAAGCATGAACTGTTCAGTATTGCTTCATTTCGTATAATACAATTAAGAGTGGTTTCTATCACAAAGATGTTCAGGCCATCTGCATGAAATAATATGGGATTAAGTGTAACCAAGATGATCAATATCAGTATTTATAAAGCATGTACATATACACTTTACTTTGCTGTATCAGTCAAAATTGAGGAGACGAAGGCAATTAGAGGAATAGATAAAATTATGATGCTGACTATGAGCTATTTATGGTTATTTTCACAGGTTTCTGTCATCCAGGCACATTTCTGTCGTCCTTGTTGCATTCGTTGGTGTCCCTTTACTCTCTCCCCACCCTGGCTGATATCTGGGGCCCAGCTCTTCTCCCGGGAACTTCTTTCCCAGCAGGAAGTTACACTTTTTAAGAAGATGTGTTCTTGTTCAATAATTGGCAGGATAATCCTTCACTATATCATCCTTCGATAGGTAATGAATACACACTCGCACCACCTATGTTGATTACGCGTCTTTACGAAAGATGTAGGAGGACCCAGCTCAGCAAGGACATTTCTCATTTGTATCTTTCACTCTTTGAGGCTAGCACAGTTTCTTAATTTTTAAATCTCCCGGCTAATGTGAGACTTGAGAGAAAGGATCACCGGTAGCAACCAACGCAGACTCTAATTTCCACTCCTGGCTGGAGAGAATTTGAAGGCACACATCACCCTACCATGCACCTACCTCCACTCTTGGTTTTCTGTCTTCCCAACATGAGACCATCCCCTAAGTCCCTTCTCTGACTCTCATCTCTCTAAAATGGCCTGAATATTCTAGATCATTTTCTGAAAGCCTCCCAAAATCCAATTGGAAACTGAAATAGCTTTCATCAATCAATCAATCAATCAATGATACCTATGTCTTTTCCTGAGGTGCTCCTATGATCCAATAGCCATGATGTTTCTGATCATGTGTGATCATAAATTCAGTATAGCCATCATCGGCATCATAAAAGTTATCACCATACGTCATAAAATGAAAGCAAGGCGTGATCCAGCCTTTTAACTCTGTAAGCCTTGCAAACATTCACTCCCACATGGGGATGGACTGGGTGACCCTGAAATGCGATCCTATTCAAGACCGTGTACGGATTGCACAGCTTTTCAGTAGAAACAGCTGAGTTAGTGGGACACACAGGAGAGCTGAAACTTGGTCCGTCACATATGGCTGTGTGGCCTTGACCGAATCACTGAAACTTCATGAATCTCTGTGACCTTGTGTGTAATTTAGCGATTATAGGATCTATCTTAGCAGGTCTGTATGAAGAATGTATGAGATGCTGTGGGAGACGATCAATGATCTCAAAAAGCAAAAACATTTCTTCGGCAGAAGTATATTTGGTAAACCCAATCTTATTTGAGAAGGGAAAGGTATGCTTTGAGGGATATGCCAGGCCGATGCTGGCTGTCCTTGGATCCTTCTGGCCCTTTTCCTGCCCGCTATCACAGGACTGGCCATGGGGCACCCTATAGGAGGAGCGTTCCAGGTTCCCTGTCAGCTGGGTTCAACCCACGTTGGATTGTGGGGTGAAGGAAGGGGGAAACCAGGGTCTCTGCCCCTCCCCACCTCCACAAGTATCTAAGGCAATGGCTATTTCTCTGGCTCTCAAAGACAGGTTCCATCTGTAACACCCCCTCTTCCTGCCCCTCCAGCCTGATGGCTTTCTGCTGTTGATAGTTTCTGGACTGTCTCATCATCTCTCCTTTTGGATTCTTGGTTCCTTCCATCACTGCAGAGTCAAGTCCTAGCATAAAATCTCTCTTTCATAAATACTTTAAGTGGTTTCTGTTTCCCTTTTTTGACCTTGACTTATATTGGAATTAGTACTAAGAAGACCTCACCCAAAGAATTTTCCAGATACAAGAGATGCCTTTAGAAAGTCATTCGAGGGGCACCTGGGTGGCTCAGTTGGTTGAGCGTCGGACTCTTGGTTTCAGCTGAGGTCATGACCTCCTGGTGTGTGGGATCGAGCCCCATGTCTGGCTCTGTGCTGACAGTGTGGAGCCTGCTTGGGATCCTCTCTCTCCCTCTCTCTCTGCCCTTTCTCTGCTCAGGCTTACTCTCTGTCTCTCAAAATACATAAGTAGACATTTAAAAAAAGAGGGGGGGGGCACCTGGGTGGCTCAGTCGACTAGGCATCTGACTTTGGCCCAGGTCATGATCTCACCATTTTTAGGTTGGAGCCCCGCATGGGGCTCTGTGCTGACAGCTCAGAGCCTGGAACTTGCTTCGGATGCTGTGTCTCCCTCTCTGTCCCTCCCCTCCTCGCATGCTGTGTCTATCTCAAAAATAAATAAACATTAAAAAAAAAAAAAAGTCATTCCATTGGATTCTTTTCCTTGAAGGGGATTGTAGCGTATGACTAACACGGACTGCTACATAATAACATGTTCACCACTGTGGCTGTCGCTCTTTCTTTCATCCAGCGGGCCATCTGCTCACCCACGGAACTTTTTACATCTGTTGTGTCGGGAGCTGAGCAAAGCGCTGGGCACACACAGATAAACTAGATACACAGGGTCACAGCCCAGGTAATTTGGAGATCACTCTCCAATGATCTGAAGGGCGGAGTGCCTTTATTTGGGACTCGGGAATAACAGTGCAGATCAGGTGCCCAGTGCTGTACTTGGCACTCAGTATCAACGAAAGGGATTTCATGTTCCTGTTTCTACTTCCTACCTCCCACCTCTTACCTCATTAATGAGCCGAGGTGAAGCGAACAGTAACCATTCCACAGATAAAGAACCAAAGTTCAGAACTGTTATCTGCTTAAGGGTGAGCAGCTCGTAAGTGACAAGGGTCTGCAGCTGGCGATCAGATCACACTCCTTCTCTAAGTCACCTGTGCTAAGAAATGTGTGACTATGTGGCATCAGGGACTCGAGTAGCAGAGAGAGCATTTAGCTAGGAATCAGGAAACGCTAGTTCTCCTCTCTTCTTCTCCAAGTTGTCCCCAACACCGCATCTGGTGCGCGCGTGCGCGCACACACACACACACACACACACACACACACACACACACACACACACCAGTTAGCTTCTTTGAGCCTGAGGCCCCGAGTGTCAGGTGACACCAGCACCTACTTTACAGGAATGATAAAGACCATGGATGTGATGCTAGTTCACAAATGTGCTGCACACGTGTGATGTGTTCCTCCTCACTCCCACCCTAACGACATAGAGCCATGGGGTGATACACGTGGTTTTGTGTGACCTCCACCTACCGGAAAGGGTCCTGACGAAGCCGGGCCTCCATTTCCCGTCTGTGAACAGGACCTAGCACCTGTCCTGCCCACCCCGCGAGGTTATGTCGAGACCAACGCAAACAATGCGTTGAAGACGACAGACATCTTGCAGTTTTAGTCCCGCTGCAAATCGTCCACGGTAATGTAGTCCAAGCATAAAACAGTCTCAGAGCTTTAGGTAACAGAAGTCAGTCGTGGAGACAAAATAAACTGCAAAACTGAACACAAACTGCACGTTGCAGGGAGAGAACTGTGACACCGTAGCCTTCCTTTCAAATCTTTACTGCGATCTCCGTAATCATGTACATGCATAAAAGTAGACAAAAGGGGGAAAGTCAACAACAATAACAGCTAACACTTATCCAGGCTTTACTACCCGGGCTTAGACTCCAAGCCTGTCTGGTGCATATCTTATTTAAATCACACACAGCAGCTCTTTGAGGTAAACACTACCGCTATGATCCCCATTTGACAGGTGAGCGAACTGAGGCACGGAGAGGTTAGCTAATTTGCTCAAGGCCACACAGCTAGTCACTGGTAAAGCTGAAGGTCTGTAAACAAGTAATGTAAGAACGTATTCCTATAAATCAAGTAACCTAATAGAGTCAACAGGCAAACCATAGGTCTGCCTGTGCCAGGATGGGTAAGTGTGAAGAAATCACTCGGGATGCCTTTAAGGGTCACCGTAGGCACCTTTGGCTGAAGTCAGAATTTTACTACACAGCCGGTGCCTTTAAACATTTATCTGGCTATTACAAAGGTTAGTCTTCTTTGCCTTTTTCACTTTTACTTTCTCTAAGCAAAGGTTATTTGGTACATTAACTTAGGTGATTAGGGTAATGATGCCTGAAACTCTGAGATCCCCTCTCTTGTTACATGCTAGTACCCCAAAGCTTCTGTGTAATAGTAGGATGTTGACTTAAAGAAAATTATTTCGGGTGTTCTCTTAAAGAAATCGTGTGGGAAATTATCATGTCCAGGAGAAAGCTGGACCCAAGGATCCCGGAAAATGAAGAAAAATGATGCGTCTGCGAAAACGGTAGCTGGGATTTAAAAAAAAAAAAAAAAAAAAAAAAATCCCCCCCCCCCGGGGGGTTTGTAATTTGACTGCGCTCTCTGGCAAGGCTCCAGTGACAAGTCCAAGGGCTTCGTCGCGCTCGTTGGCTCTCCGCCCCCCCCCCCCGCCCCCCACCCCGCCTCCCCACCTTGCTCGCCCCAGGCCGCGGGGAGGAGGGACGGAAGGTCCGCGGCGGGCGGCGGAGCCCGCATCCCGGCACTGGGAGGGGCGGGCCCGGGCGCGGCCGAGCCGGGGAGCGCGGCCGAGCGGCGGGGCCGAGCCGAGGAAGAGGAAGTGCGAGCCCGAGCGGCGGCGCAGGGAGCTCGGCCGGAGCCGGAGCCGCAGCCGCGCAGCCGCGCCGTCCCCGCCGACCTGCGAGCGCGGCTCCCCGGCGCGGGAGCCGCCCCCCGCCCGGTAAGCGCCGGCCTCGCCCCGCCACCCGGGGTCCCCTTGCAGGGATGGGGCGGCTCGTGGGGAGCCCCCGGGGGGGGGCGGGAAGGGGACGCGGGGACCCTCGGCCCGCGGGCACCCCAAGCCGCAGGTGGAGGCGGCCGGAGCGCGGCGCCCGGGGCCCCTCTGCCCCGGCGCGCTCCCTCCGGGGTAGGGGGGCGGACGGTGTCCCGGCGCGCGCCCCCGCCGCCGGGGACCCGGGACCCGCCGCTGCCCGCCGCCGCCTGGAGGGGGCGACCCGCCGCCGCCGCCGCCCGGTCTCTGGGCTCCCGGTCCCCGAGTCTCGACCGCCGGCCCCGCGCTCGCACCCTTCCGCCCGCTCCGAGAACGGGTTTCTGCGTGCACCCGGGCGTGTGACCAAACCCAGCCCCACAGCTCAAACGGGACCGTCCGAAAACGGGACACGACGGCCAGACGGCCGAAGCCGACTCCCCAACAGCCATCCCGGCGCCCCCCCCCCGCGCCCCCCCCCCCCCCGCGCCCCCAGGACCCGCGAACCGCGGTGGGAGTCGGAGGCCAGGGTGCTGAGTTTGGCTTAGGGGATCCCTGCCTTGGTAGGAACTAGGCTTGGTGTCCCGGCGCCCAAATATGCTCCCTTGGGGCGGCGGGGGGTGGGGGGGGGGGGAAGTTGAGGCGCCTCCTCCGTCACGGGGGTAAATGGTAACACCTGGTCCGCTGGGACTCCGCCGGCGTTCCTGGCCTCGCGGGGGCTGCGGGTGATGCCCGAAGCCCAGCCCCTCTTTGTGTCCTCTGTTGAGAATCTGGTTCCCAAACCAGAAGCCGAAGGAGGTTCTAAGGGGGAGAAGTTCAGCTGTTAAAAGTTTCTTTCCGTTCATCGGAAACAGTGCGGTGGGTGACTTTTTTAAGGGCGCCGGCGGAGCCCTGTTGCGTTAAGTGCTGGTCCTTAACGCTCCCTTTGTAGCACCCTCGGGGGGCCATGGCTAGTGCACATGTTTTTGAAATCGCTGAGTGGGAGTCCCGTGGAAGGCTGTTTCCAGCCTGCATCGCGGAAGACAATGTCGATCTGAGAGGGAGAGTTGGTGCGGGGGGCGGTGGGGGTGGGTGGGGGGGGGGGTCCAACGGATCGGATACAGAACCACCTTGTGTTTCGGATTTAAACCGGGAGGAGTCCAGCACGTTGACCCGAGGTCAAATTGGTCGTCTCACAGAATTCCAGGCCTAGATAGGTCGTGCAGTGCTATGAAAATAGTTATCAAGCGTTAAAGTCGCCTTCTTCTGGCTTGTCAGTTTCTGTAGTTGGCTTACTTTTATTAAAGAATTTATAGGCTTCGGACTCTAATTAGACGCTGTTAAGACATTTCCGAGCCCATCGCGTGGGGAATAAGAAAACTCTGTTCTGACTTGAGATCTGAGCACCGCCGTGTGCCCTTAGCTTCCCTCATTATAAAGTGATGTACATGAACCAGATCGTTCCTAAAGCTTCACATTCATCGCGCACCCAGTGATATTTATTTGCGTTACAATATTCAAGACTTAGACACAAAAGTGACAGCTTGACATCTGATCCTTTACCGTCTGGATTCCTAATTCTTCACTTTGCTTTCTATCCGATCTGAGGCCCCTGTCTAAGCCACCAAACCACCTGAAGAAATGTTGTGCCCAGAGTTTGTCCCGTCTTGCTGACCTCATCGTTAGTGGGTCGTCCACAGCCATCACTGCTTGACCTTGCCTTTCTCTCCCGCATCCGTTCTCCGAAGCTCCCCGTGGAGGCACAAAGTGAGAAACCGTTATCTAGCAGCCCCGTGCATGCCCTACACATGCTTGCCTTGATCAGTTTTCCCTGCTCATCTCCAGCTTCCCCTTGGGCACCAATTCCTTCGGTGACTTTGCTAGGGATGAAGCCACCAAGTACAAGCTTAACTATTTCCATGGGAGACCCGATCTGTACCTCGGAGAAGTTAAACAGACACTTTGCAAGAAACAATAGAAAGCAGCAACATAGTCTTTCAAAACCAAGAATAAACCAGCACTCTTTTGTTCTCCTGTGAGGATATGATTTTCAAGGGATTTCATTAAGATGTAATGGTTCGTAGTCGGACACGTACATGTGGGGAATGCTTGAGGACGACTGTGTCTTTTGAGCTCTTAGTAAACAAAAAGCAATTCCTGGGTCTATGCTCGGATGCTTCATGGCCGCAATCTGCTTCTTGTGGGCTGCTCCCCCCTCCCGCTTTCATGGCGGGTGGTTGGTCTTTCAAATAATTGTCATCTTTTAATCCTTCTGCAGGGATGGTTAGACGCCTGGAATATTAAAGCTAGGATGGATCCTGGACGATCTAGTTCAGACCCTACATCTTAAGGGTTTGGGAAGGTGCCAGTGGTGAAGAACAAGTTCTCTGGAATTAACTGACCTGTGAATGAAGTTCGCCTCTCTGCAGCTCATTAGCACTGAGACCTTGACCCCTCTAAGGAAATTGTTTAGACCTAGATTATTTTGGAATCAGGAGAACGTAACAATTATGGTTGGTCACTCTCTCTGGATTATCTCACCTTTGCTCATTTCTTCCTGCGTAAATTTAGGAAATAATGGCCCTTTCCTGTGGAGTCATACTGAGCATTGATGATTATTAATGAGATAATTCATTGTGAGTGCTTGGCACATTGTGTGCTTTAAAGATGATTATTTAGGGGGCGTCTGGGTGGCATGGTTGGCTGGCCGACTTCGGCTCAGGTCATGATCTCACAGTTTGTGGGTTGAGACCCGTGTCCAGCTCTGTGCTGACAGCTCGGGACTTAGAGCCTCCTTCAGATTCTGTGTCTCCCTCTCTCTCACGCTCTATCTCTCAAAAATAAAATAAACATTAAAAAAACTAAAGATGATTGTTGTTGATAAACCAAGTCCCAGGAGTGAGTGATTTTGCTGGAGGTTACATAGCTCTGGACTGGCACAAGTGTCATTTAGCCCAGGTTCACGTGTCTTTCTCCCAAATTTCACTACCTAGAAGTGATGGTGGTATAGGGACATATTTTTTCTTAATTTTTTTAATGTTTTTATTTATTTTTGAGACAGAGAGAGAGAGACAGAGCATGAGCAGGGGAGGGGCAGAGAGAGAGGGAGACACAGAATCCGAAGCAGGCTCCAGGCTCTGAGCTGTCAGCACAGAGCCCGACGCGGGGCTCGAACTCACGGAGTGTGAGATCAATACCCGAGCTCAAGTCAGACGCTCAGCCACCCAGGCGCCCCAAGGCATATTTTTTTTTTTTTTTTATCAAGTGTAATGGTTCATTCTTTCAGAAAAAAAAAAAATCACGTCTCTTTTGTCTTAGGAAAAACATGATGTCTAAAGCAAAATGGTCATGTAGTTAGCAGGGATGGAAATGGAAACATTTTCTAGACAAAGACTGTAAGCAACTTAGTACTTGTATGTGTTAGGCATCACTAATGCTTCGTCACAGCCTACATCAGTCTTGCTTAATAAAATGAAAAGTTGACCCCAGACCATTTGGGCAGCCAGAGCCGTGGGCTCTGTGCCCAGTAGAACTTGCCTGTAGAACCAGCTTTCAAGTAATTAAGAGATAACTACACGTCCAGCTTTTTATTGCTCATGCCGGTGAAAAAGCGACAGATGTTTTAGCAAAGATAATAGAAACATAGGCTAATCCTCCTGGTAAGGGAGCCCAGGTTTGTTATAGGCTAACTGAGCCACAGGTTATCCAGACGCTACAGAACAGCTTCAGATAACGCCTGGGTGATTCCCATCCCAGTGATCAGGAGTTGACTGTGTATCTAGAATAGTCTTCGTGTTTGAGTCATGCTTTGCTATCTTTTCAATCTGTATACACAAGGTTACTAACAAAAACATGTTTTTCTGAGGAGATATAAGCCAAGTAAAAATTTCCAAACCTAAACATCTTTTGGTAAATATTGAATTCCTCGGTGATGGAAGCTAAAGTATGAGGTAATCATGGATCCCCAAATCCAGAACCTTCTTCTTCCTTCCCCCCGCCGTCCCATACGATCCTGGAGAAAAAAAGGAACGTGAAGGATGCCAGGCTAAATTTTGAAAAAAGATTCCAGCTACACTGGCTTGATGTACTAACCCGATGGGAGGGGAGTCGGGGTTTTCACAGGTCTTCAATTAAGAAAGTTGTTTTCGTAAGCTTTAATAACCAGGATGCTATCAAGCCCACAGAAGCTCCTTACCACCAGTATTAGGAAGGTAAAACCATTAACAGCAGTTGGCCAAAAGCTACGAGGCACGAAAGTGTAAGGAGGACATCTTTTTAACGTATCACAGTTGAAATTGGTGTGAATCCAGTAATCGCTAAAAATTTAGAATTCGCATAAGAGGAATGACTACCTCAATAAATTATCGTCCCGTTAAATTGGCTTTAAGTCTTGAGGTGGTAAATAGATCTAGCTGTCTACGTGGGTAGTCACATTAGGCACTAACTAACGTGACTTGTGTCGGAATACAGATGGAGGCGAGTGATAAGAAGTTGTTCCAGGGGCGCCCGAGTGGCTCAGTCGGTTAAGCGTCCGACTTCAGCTCAGGTCACGATCTCACGGTTCGTGGGTTCGAGCCCCACATCTGGCTCTGTGCTGACGGCTCAGAGCCTGGAGCCTGCTTCCGATTTCTGCGTCTCTCTCTCTCTCTTTCTGCCCCTCCCCTGCTTGCACTCTGTCTCTTTCTCTCTCTCTCAAAAATAAACATTAAAAAAAAATTTTTTTATAAAGAAGTTGTTCTAGATCGGGAGGTGGTACACATTTTCCTGTAAAGAGCCAGGTGGAAAGTATTTTCTGGTCCCTGTATGCCTATGCCATATATTTTTTGATGGAGAGGGTTGGGGGATGTTGTTTGGTTACCGTCCTTTGAAAATGTAAAAGCCAGTCTTTCCTTTTGTGGCATGTGGGTGGGACAGGCTGCGTGCTGGCTTTGACCTGTCCCAGTAGTTGGCCACCTCGGTCCCAAATGAAATAGGCTGTGTTTGTGCTGTCCTTCAGTGTTGTTGCAGAGACCCAGAATAAAGAATTTAATAGGCTCTATCAAAGCTGACTCAATATAAACGGACTTATAATCAAGTCTGCTTTGTTGTGCCTTTTTCTAATTGTGCTCTATTTTCTTTTTACACTAGCCTTACAAGTCTCTGACGTAGCCTTCAGTTCCCGTAGGAATGACAGTATCAAAGTCCAGTATTCTTCCTTGAGTTAGATGCTGAATGGGAAAGATGCTTGGCTGGGATGGAATAAAGCCCACGCTGAAATGGGTTATTGATGAAGATGATTAATGACATGAAAGGAAGTCCAGACCCCCGAGCATGGCACCCAAGGCCCTCGTACCTACTTTTCTTGTAGCCCCTCCCACGTGTACTCGACGTCCCTGTCAGTCACCTCGCAGAGCCCTGAGCGGGCTGTGCTGTCTCTCATTGATGGTGGAATCCTTCCATGCAAAGCTTAAATATCCATTACTTCCACAGGGCCTCTCCTCACCTTACCAGGCAGAGACTTGGACACCTGCGCTTATTGCCATGTTAACACAGGACCTTAACACGAAGCACTTGGAAGGATGGAGGAATGTGGTGATCCCGAGTAGACAAACAGTACTTTTCAAGGCTGAGGGGGAGTTTTATTTTTCTCTGTAGCTTCAGGGATCTTCCCACAGATCTTTGGACAGATCACAGAATCGGGTACAGAACTGTCTCCAGGCTTTGTATGTGATGCACGGAACAGCCTAGGGTCTGTGGGTCTGGTTTTTGAAGTCAGGATGCGCCGAGGACTAGTCCTGGCTTCTGCACTTAAGCTGCTCTCTGCCGTCCCATCTTTAAAGTACATGAGAAGAACGACTTCGTAAATGCTAGGAATAAATGAGATTTGCCTCTGTAAAGCATTCCGTTCAGAGTCTGATGTGTTAGGAATAGATCAATAAGCGGTAACTTTCCTCCATTCCAGAGCTGTTTATTGAGAGGCTACCCTGTCTAGAATGATACCTGCTGCTTTTCTAGGCATAGGGGTGAACACAGAGATGTGGTCTCTGTAGAGACGTGATGACTGAGGGAGAAGACTCAGGGTGAAGGGTGGGCCACCTTAGATGGGCACTCCAGGAAACCTCTCAGAGAAGGCAACGTTTGAACTGTGACTTTAATGATATTGACGAGTTCCTGTCTCATCAAATCCGAGATACTTATGAAATACGCCATTTTTTAATGTTCCACTAAGAAAGGAGAAATTCTGTCAACGAAATTGACACCATCCCCTGTAATATACATCCGTAAGTTATGAAAAATGTACGTCGTAACATCAAATGAAATTTATTGATATTTGTTGCTATATAAATGTGCATCGAATACACTCGTGCTCCTCTGTGGTTGCATACAAGATTGGGCGCCAATGGTTTACATTCTAACTGAGTTTCTCTCTTCTGTTTCCTAGCTCTGAAAGACTGACTCAGATCTGCCAAAGATAAATTAAGAATACAGGAAATTAAAATATTATGAGACAGTGTAGGACATTTGTGATCTAATGTGTTTTTTAAATAGTTTAAAACATCCACTTTGGTCATTTAAATGAACAAAGCATATCAGAGAATCCTGTCTGAGTGGAATTGACCTACACGTACCTTGGGTAGGAGTGAAGTCGAGCAGTTTCTGCATCTGGATAATTCCTTTTGGCAGCTGTCTGCAGGGATGTGTGAAACTTTAATGCACATAAATGCCTTTCTAGGGGGTAATGAAGGCATTAGCTGGAGTTTACGTTCTTCTGTTTTCTAGAGTTAATTTAACATAACTGCTCCTCTCCTCTGTCTCCCAAGGGGCCGATCATTGTTCTGACTGTGTACGTCCTTAATAATGAAGTGGAAGGGGCTCCATATAGAGTCAACCCCTTTCCTCCTCTGGAAAACCTCCGGCTTTTCACACTCCAAGGAATGTTCTCTTCCCACAGTTCCCCACCCTCCTCCCTGTTCAGAGGGTAACATACTGCTTAAGTCTTTGCTTTCTGACCACCCTCTAAATTCTGAACCTTCATCAAGTTTTTTTTTCTGTACCCAGTTTGGAGCCTCATTGTCTCTCCTTCTCCAGCTCTCCCCACCTGCCCAAGGTTCCTTTAACTCCTCAGTTTCTGGATGGATGACTCCATGAGAGTTTTGACAATACTCGGCTATTTCTAGCGGTCGTAAAGTGTCCTCTGTGAGGCTCGGGTTTTAATTTCAACATGGCGTGCAAATCCTTAGTGCACGCGGTGAGCACACCTTTCCTTAGACCTTCCTGGGGTCTGTTCCTTTGGGCCCCGCCCTCTCCCAGTGGTCGACTGAAGGCCCAGCAAAGTCCCCTTCCACACCGTGCCTGATAAGGGGGGAGGGGGGGTCCTCAGTGCTTGGCCAAGGAGGAGGTTTGTGCAGGAAGCCAAGTGCAGACCTGTTTCCCTTCCGGGGCCCCCTTCTTCCTCCCTCCACCTTCTCCTGTGACTGAAGCCCTCATGTTTTGGGAGGTCTTCAGAATCAATACCAACTCTAGCTGAAATACGAGTCTTTGCAAACAAGTAGATGCAAAGGGAAGGTCATTTGTAGGCATTCCAGGGATGCACCTTAACCACAGTCCAGCCTGAGGATGATTTAAGGCTGTTCCAACCTGGGACTAGAAGCTGGTGGGGGGCGGGGGGGAGGGGGACATGAGGCCACGAGGAAGGGGTGGGGGCACTGAACCAAGGCCATCAGAGTTCAGCTTCCCGGGGCTGTGTGATGACACATGGTCCTCAAAGACTAGCATCTGTGCTTCTCTGATGTGCTGGGAGAGAGGGAAGACTAATCTGGAGCATAAATATACGATCCTGTGTTTGTTCCCTTTAAACTGTGTAAACCTGTTATTAGTTTAAGCATCTGTGTTGAGCTGAAACATTATCGCTGCCTCCAAGGAGGAGCTGGGAGCTGGTCTGAAACAGCTTACAGTTTAAATATTCAGGTGTCTCACACTTCTTACAATGTGACTCACCTGAACACCTGAATTATGAACCCCAAGAGTCAGACTCGGGAAGATAGGATTACCTAGTGGGGGACAGCAGAGCATACCGGAGGAGATGTAGCCTCTAAAAGTTGATGTTTTAAAAGAAAAACCTTCCCCGGGGACACCTGGCTGGCTTAGTCGGTCGAGCGTCTGACGCTTGATTTCGGCACAGGTCACCGTCTCGTGGGTCGTGAGTTCGAGCCCCGTAACGGGCTCTGCCCTGACAGCGCAGAGCCTGCTTGGGAATCTCTCTCTTCCCCTCTCTCTCTGCCCCTCTCCCCGCTTGCGCTCTCCCTCTCTCAAAATAAATGTTTAAAAAATGAAGGAAAAGCTTCCCTTACCTCATGCCTTTCCCATCATAGATCAGAACTTGTGGGGAGTTGCTGAGGAACGATGAGGGTGAGGCTGTAAGGGTGATGAAGTGATGGGAACTGGGCGCGTCGATGGGCTGCCTGGGATTGGCTCTATCCAGAAAAGTGCTTGGGGAACTATTTGGAGGCTTTTAGAATATAGCTATGGAGCAAAATCTTGGTGGTCTTGGCTTTTTTCCACCACTCTTCACTGTGTATACCAGATAAATGCTTGTTTTCCCCTTCTCGCCTTGAACAGTCGTTTGGGTTAAGCTCTAAGGAATGCCATTTAATCACAATATTTAACGATATCTGATCTTGAAGCTAACATGCTAAGGGGAGTAATGTGAAAATAATGTGTCTGTGGCACATGGAACCCCGTACCCTGTCACCACAAGACGTTACCGCTAGCAACTTAGCATCCAGATGACTTCCAGAAAGTGTCCTTATTCGAAAGCACTCTTATCTTTCTTGTTCTGCCTTTCTCTTTAGAAGCAACCCCGCTAGGAAAGCAAACACTAGGAAGTTCTAAGAATTAAGTTGTCATGAGCCCCGCAATAGCAACACGCTTCAAAATCCAGAAGAGCCCTGAGGAACGAAAAGCGATTTGTTTCGCTCTATGCTCTGCCGTATCAAGCTGCGATAGCATCTACTCTAATACTATAGTTCAAGAAATTTCCAAATAGGGAGTTAAGCGGCGTTTGCTTTAACCTTCTTATATAAGGGACGGAGAGAGCACACGTCTGTGCCAGCAAAGACATAATAGCTAGCAACGGCTATCCTAATTGGGGTCACTAATAGGTACAATAAACACGCTTTGCAAATGTTCGGACGCTATCTACCCTACCCTTGAAAGAGAAGGTTCTTATTGGGCACTCCAGTATGCATAACAGATATGGCAAGCAAATGTCATACTTCCTTGCTCTCTTTGCTTACTTGTGCTCCTAGTTCCAGCACTGTTTCTGTGGCATTAATTGGGGCGGGGGGGGGGGGGGGGAATCGTATGCATGGCGAAGAGAAACTTGTTTTTCTAAGGTCTGAATCCTCAGACTTGAGATGTGGGAATAGCCTGGAATTGGGCAGTCTCTGTGTGTCATTTGGAAGTTATCTGAAAATGTCTTCTGTGATGGGGCTAAAACCAGATAACGAAGATGTCATGAGATTTCCATGTACCATGCGTGGATAGTGCCTAGTAAATAAGTCCTTGCTAAATAGTGGCTCTCTTGGTACGTTCACTGGGTGTCACGCTTCAGTTTTATTCCTTGCTGCTAGACACAGGAACGACGAGCCCCCACGAAAACAACTCAAACAAAAGCCCATGGTAAAGAGAGAGGGAAGAAGAACACATTTTTCTGGGTCTGTGTTACCGTAGTGGAGACACGATATTCATTATACTTGAGCATCCCGATTAGAATTAGTGTATTCAACAAACATAATTTCCTGAATTCTGGGGATACGTGGAACAAAGCAGACCAAATCTGGAGTGAAGGGGAAACTCCCTGTAGTGAGTTCCCTAAAGAAAAGAAAATAGGGAAATGGGGTGGGGGTGGGGCTGGTTACATGGGGCCAAGGTTTAAATAATAAGTGACCCTGAAAAGGTCTGAGGGGAGAACATTCTATTCTAGGCAGAGGGGGAAAAAAAAAAAAAAAATAAGGGAGGAGGACCTGAGAGAGAAATAAGCTTGGTGAGTTCTAGGAAAAGAAAGGCAGGCTGTGTGTGTTAAATAGGGGAGCCACAGTGGGTGGGAGATGAGGCCGGAGAGGTAGGCAGGACCTGGATTGTGTAGACCTTTATAATATCAAAGGCCTTTCCCATGACTTAAAAGGGCAACGCAAAGCCACCGGAGGGTTCCAAGCAAGGGAGTGACATAATCTGATCGATGCCCTGTCATCACTCTGGCTGCTGTGCAGAGAAAGCACTTCGGTGGAAAGTTCTGGAAACAGGTACAACAGTTGGGACGCTATTGCAGTGGTACAGAGGATGCTAGCCGAGGAGGTGGCAGCAAGTGGGTTGATTCAGAACTGGAACTCTTCAGATGGTACAGCTCAAGGCGAGGGAATGTATGCGGATCGGGAAGGAGCGTGGCTACTGTTACTGTGTCGACCTACGTGCTTCCCAGTCTCCATCTTTCAGTTCCATCGCCCTTTCTTTTCTGGCTCCCCTAGGAGTGGCTGCTGCTCCCTGTGAAGCCACGACGGCTCAGCTCCCCTCCCCCTAAACTCCTTCGTAGCCAAATACCCCATCCTTCCAGCTGCTCAGCGTCCCGTTGGACCTCACTTGTAGTACGTACAGTGGGGTATTTTTGAAAACCATCTCGTTGGTCTGCCTTCCCTCGCACCACGGTGAGCTCCCTGAGAGCAAATATTTGAACAAAATAATCTGTCTTCTGCTGGTTGAAGTGAGCGTTAAGAAATCTGGGCAAAAATCTTAGTTTTCACAAATTCGTTTAAAAAAAGGAGGCTTCGAGTAGGTAGCTAAATACTTGAAGAAGAAGGC
Organism: Panthera pardus; assembly: GCF_024362965.1. Taxonomy (NCBI): domain Eukaryota; kingdom Metazoa; phylum Chordata; class Mammalia; order Carnivora; family Felidae; genus Panthera; species Panthera pardus. Next base: position 16,468,483 of record NW_026526732.1, on the reverse strand, counting down.
GGAGAAAGAAGGAGAGGGGGAGAAGGATGGAAAGGAGAAAAACTGAGAAGGAAGTGAAAGACGTGGAAAAGGAAGGGGAGGGAGACCCGCCGGAGAAACCCGGAGGGGGTCTGACTGAACACTTCACGAAGTCTTCTTTGGAAAGGCATTTGTGTTCTACTGATTTTCTGCAAGAGGCGTCCAGGAGCTGTTGGTTTGAAAGTTGCATGGGTCTGTAGAAAGCGTGGTGCTCTATGAATATGTATGTTCCTTGCCTGCCTTTCACTGGCTTATAGAACACTTGGAAGCTCACCCGTGCTTATTCTGGAATAGAAACAACTCTCCGCGAAACTGGAGTGGCAAGAAGTCTCTCTCATGTTCCAGCAGTTGAGTGACCGCTGTGCATTTCCAGACAGGAGATGAGCCCTATGCCAACTCTATAAACACACTTTCTAATGCATGGGGAGGGCACCTCAGGCCTGTTGCTAGGTCGTGAATCTCCTGGGGCATGGCGACTGTGTCCTCTTCATCCTCGAATTCCCAGCAGAGATCATAGTCGCTAGGTGCCATTGACCTTTAATTAACGATTGGAGTTTGGTCCAGTTCTCGATTTCCACTGTAAAGTGGAAATCGAGAAGTCTGACGTTCAGCGCTGATGTGTGGGTTTTGGACGAAAACCTTAATTTCAGTTTACCGACGTCGAGCTTAGGCACGTAAAAACAAGTTTCAGAAGCCTGGATGTGTTACTCTCATATTCAGAATTGAGCACTCTCCTTGGGAAAAAAAAATGACTATGGCTAAGCCACATTGTTTAGTGTTGTTTTCAGTGGTGCAATGATTGTCCTCTTATTTGGAAGTTGAACTTATTAAGACAGGTCTTCGAAGGCTCCCTTTGTGTTAAAAGGGAATGGATTCCGGTAGCCTAGTTTTAGTTACTAGGCCTATTAGGAAATAACCAAATGAAATTTCTTTCAGAATAGTCTGATTTAAATTTTCTGGCTCAAGTAGTGAGGCCCTATTGTGTTTTAAAATAAATCAAGAGAAAGACTGTGCAGTCCGCCTGTCTGAGCCTCTCACTTATTCACATGCCTTCTGGGATTTATCTGTTGGCCTTTGCACAATTGATTCAAAGTCACCCACCCAGAATTGGGTTCCTAATCTCTCTTTCCAGACCCACCTCTAACTTCCTGGGATTGTTTTTTTCCCTCCTTTTCCAATTCTCAGTTAATAGCACCATAACCCACTGGTCCCAGCAAGCCATTTGCCTTCTCTCTCCTGCCTTGTCCAGTCAGTTCGCGATAACTTCCTAAATAGTTCTCAGCCCATATGCACTTATCCTTGCCCCTTTCTCATCCTTTTAGACACTTAGCTCTTGCCTAGACCATTAGAATTGTTGAGCCAGCACTGATATCTCTAGAACACAAATCTGACCGGTGAATACATTGTCAATGGGGCCTCTTCCAATGGCTTAACCCAAAGGAAGGATGGATGGTAGAACTTAAGGCACAGATAAAAGTCCTAGGTAGAGGGCCTTTAGTATTTCTCTGGTCACATTCCCCTGCTTCTATCTCAGCTTCAAGAGACGTACTGCGTGGGCTCCACCTTCCAAACATCCAGAATCCTGCTGCTCTCACTGGGTCCAATTCATTTGCCCTCTCTCGCTGGATTAGCGCCAATAAGTTTGGAACTCGTCTCCTTGCTTAGATGCACGCTGTCTAGTATGTCTTTTCTACACAACAGCCAGAGTGATCCTGGCCATAGGCTGGGGCGGGCTAATTCAGACTCCCTCAGTGTTTCCCCGTCTCACTTGGAGTCGAAAGCGAATCTGTGGAACAGCCTCCAAGAACCTCCCCAGTTGGCACCCGCCCCACTCTTTCTCTCTGACCCCATCGCCTGCTCTTCCCCACATGCTCACTCTGTCTCAGTTCACTGGCCTCTTTGCAGTTCCCAGATAGACCAAACAAGCTCCAGCCTCGGAGTGTTTTCATGACCTCTGCCTGGAAAATTCTCCCCTGGGTATCAAAGCCTTACTGTCTCCCTTCTTGCAATTCCCTGCTCAGGTGTCTCCTTATCAAAGAATTCTTCCTCATCATGCTTTATAAAATAGGAACCCCCCCTCACCTTGCAAGCCATATCCTTCTTACCCTACTTCATTTTTATTCATAGCATTTATCAACACATAACAAAGGAGATGTTTGTTTCTTGTCTGTTCTTCATGAGAAGAGAGTCTTTGTGTTGCTCTCACCGTATTTCCAATGTTTAAAAACAGTGCCCAGCACAGAGAGAAGCTGACACGTTTTTTTGAACAAATCAATTTCACCATTGCTATCTCTTGCCTCTAGTAAGGTAAGTTCTGGGCTGTCTGTTACTGTTAGACCACATTCTAGAGTGAGATCAGCCGCCTAAGGTGCTGTGGGGGGATGTGGGTGAGTGGATGGGTGAGTATTTAGGAAAAGACGGGGTGGAGAACCTGTTCTGTGATTCCACCCTCTTCCGTTCCTGTGCTCATCGGGCTTCTGAAGACATTTGCTCAGGAGGTCCCCCTGGGCCGCTTGCCTGCCAGGTCTGCCCTCTAGCCCCATCTTACCCAGAAAACCTTACTCTTGACGGCTCTCCCGTATCTGCCCTCCACTCCACTCAGGTTGCTTCTCCACACCCTGCCTCCCTCCTCCACGGTGCGCCCGGCCCCAAACAACCTCTCGCAGGTAGCAGACGCTCAGAACATCATCAAGTCACTGCTTGATATGTAGGTCTCCTCGTTTATCCTTCGTTATCCAAATGCTACCTACCCATCAAAATAGGCGGTGTGGTATGACCGTTACATGCTTAGGCTCTGGAACTAGGCTACCTGATTCCACTCCGGATTCCCCCACGTAAAGCTGGCATGACTTTGGACAAGCTGTCTGGCCTCCCTAGCCTAGGAGGCACCTTCTTCTCGGCGTCTCCCTCCTCCCTTTGTGGCTTCATTTTTCTGCATAGCACGTACATCTGTCTGACTGACGGCGCTGTAAATTACTATGTATCCTTTTAAGCTCCTCAGGGAGGAGTCCCTCTTCTAATTAAAGAAATCTCCAAATAAACGCGACTAGAGAAAATAGCATAATGCACCCCCATGTATTCATCTGCCAGATTGAACAACTGTAAACATTTTCACCAGTCGTGTTTCCCCTTGAACCTCCCTCCTCTGCTTTGGAGTAGTAAAAGCAAATCTCAGCTCTCATGTTAATTTCACTCATAAATATTTCAATCTGTATTTCCAGCTGATAAGCACACTCTTCCATCCTAAACGCCAATTCATTAATATGCCTACCTTAATTAATATCTGTTCTTATTCCGTCTAAATTTCCCTGTTGGAGCAGAGCTTTTTTTTTTTTTTTTTTTGCCTGATTTGTTGACTGTCACATCCCAAGTACATCATAGGCCCTGCAACATGTAACTGAATGAGTAGAGAAATTCTATCCTAAAATTTTATTTTTGAAAGACAACTCCATAAAAATGTTAGAAATGGTGATTGCGATCTTGGGCTAATGGCAGAAAGCCCCCCCCCCCCCCGACTCATCGTGTAGTTGAGGCATAATTCTGTCTTATGTTTACATGTACCGGAGAACTGAGACTGGTGTCTTCGATGAGTTCTAACTTGGAAGAGGCCATTTTTGAACCTGCTGCACTTGCCTCAGAGGATGTGAAATTCCATTTCTCGTCGCCTTGAGCAGGGAATAAAGATAGCCTGGTCCATACTTTCAGAGTTGAACGGACTGCCCTTGAATGTGAGCTGTGCTACCTCCTAGCTACTTCTTCTTCCAGAAAATGGGGAGGACAGTTGTAACTACGGCATCGGATTGTCATGAGCACATAATAATAGCAGATAAATTGTTGACACAGTGCTTGGCCTTTAGCAGCCGCTTAATGGACAGTTGAGATCTCCCCCTTGTCACCAAGCCACTGTTGTTGGAACAGTCTCCAAGGCAGGAGCTCCCAGGAGAGAGAGAAAGGCCAGCAAGGGTTGATCGGGGGCAGGGGACCACCGAAGGGAAGCTGGCCCTCGCCAGTGCTGCTTCCCCAGGACTTCCTCCCCTCCGCCCAGACTCTCTTTCGCCTTCTGTGGAGGTCAGCCCTTCAGGGTTTCTTACTCGTACTGTGATTTACTAGGGAATGGGAAAACAGTGTTGTCGTTTTACTTCCGGGCAGTATACCGCCCCTTTGAGGTTACTTCGAAGAGCTTTTACTACGAATAGTGAGATTTAAAGAAATCCTTTAAAGAAATCCACTGAGGGAACACTAGGGGAAAATAGTTGCATGAAAATCAGAGTTTGTGCTCTCTTGAATGAATGACCGACCAGGTTACACTCTAGATTCCTATCTAAGTAAGAATATTTTCAAGCACACTGGGCTCCCAAATGAATCTGGGGACATACTGGTCTTGTCAATAACATGTTGGCAAATCGGTTCTCAATGAGTTTAGATACAAAACGAGTTTCCTCTCCATCATTCATCTAATACATGCACATGCCTTCTCGATTTCATGATTTGAAGAAGTTGCCCTCTGTTTCCAAGTCTGCACCTTGCTCTGAGGTGGGTTAACTTGGTATCTGAGGTGAATCAGGCTTTGTATAAGCTACAACCCCCAAGCTCAATCTCTCTCTACGGCACATAGAGGTTCAAAAGCGTTAGATCCAACTCCGATCACTTTACCAGAACACACACCGGTGCGCCCTCTCCTGCATTCCATATCTATGCCCCCGCCCCTCACACCAACCCCGAAGTACAATCCAGAATTCTCTGTTTGCTCTTGCTTGGCCAATTTGACCCTCTGAGAGCTGGCATCAGCTTGATTTCCTTCCTCCTCCGTTGCAATGCTCCCCCTTTCCAAATCTTGAAATTTTGTAATACTCCTGCATGTACTTAAATTCTCACAATGGGAAAAATATACAGATGTAAAGCCACATAGGCTAGAATTTTTTGTGAGAACAGTCAGAATGAAGAAGGATGACAGTGGGCAGAGTCTGCTGTGAGGAATACAGTGGAAATTCTAAATAAGCCGTATGGAGCCTGGAAGGGGCAGGGCATCTGGGGAGCGGGCATGGGAGAAGGGTGAGGCAGTCCAAGAACCAAGGTAATGGGTATGAAGCTTTGCCTTCTGGTTATACCGAGAAATGGCAGACTCAAGACAGATAGATATGGTGGTGGAGGTGGCAATGGCAATGACACTGACGTTGACTGAGCACTTCCCAGCCCAGGCAGTGTTCTAGAGGCTTTGCGTACACTTACTAATTTCATGCCCGCAAGCACTTTGTGCACAACCATCCCCATTTTGCAGGTGAGGAAACTGAAGTTTAATACCGGTTAGATAGATCTCTTGTCCAAAGACACCCATTTAATCGATGGCAGCGCTGGGATCAGTGCCCAACGGACCAACTCCAGATCTCATGCACATAGTATGCTTGGTATATGGGTTGGGGTTGGATTCAACTGCCAGTTGGATTCAACTGCCAGTGGTATATGGGTTGGGGTTGGATTCAACTGCCAGAACTCACAGGTCGGAGTAGGTCCAAGGCCAATAGGTAGCTCTCTGCTCATAGGGACCCAAGCTCCTTCTCTCTTATTGCACTGAAAGATATCATCTTAAGTATGGGCAGCCATTTGTCTGGTTACAAGTGAGGATTGCTTTATTATAGAAGAGAAGAGTGGCTAGTTGGGGGACGACTCACATGCTAAGAGAAAAGGAAGGTGACATTGCAAGGTGTGGCATTCCAGAAGGAAGGAGCACGTATAGTCAGAGTCACTGAACTGTCCTGCTCGAGTGCCTTGCCAAACTGTGGCTTATGGTAGCTTCCAAACCACTTGATTGACAACTGAGGCGTCTTCTCTGAAAGCAAAAACCGTACCTAAAATATTTAAGATCTGGCGGGATGCCCCACTTAAGTACAAATAAACATTAGATGCTAGTGTTTGATTAACAACTGGGCATTTCCAACTAACGCTTCATTTTGGCAAGAGCTGTTTACTAAGAGTCAGAAGCAGTTTCTTCTGGAGAGGAAGCTTCTCAAGATGCTAGTCACCATAGGATGTCAGTCATTCATGGTGACATCAGGAAACACCTGAAAACCGATATGATCTGCTTGCTTCCATCGGTTTAATGTCTTGTGCAGACTTGCTTTTCTCTGAAAGAGGTGTGCTGATCAGACACTTGCTTGAAGGACTCCACGTGTGGAGTGACCTGATTAATCAAAGAAATGATTGCGGTTTCAATATCCTCATTCCACTGTGATAGGAAAAAAAGCCATTGGGAAATGCGGAAGCTGTAGAATTAAGACCTCCGTTGAGTGTGGGATGATTTCAACACGATTGAGAGGATTAGAAAGAACATCGAGAACTAGAATAGCAAAGATGTTTTTTGCCAAAATGAGGAATTTGAAGAAGGGCAGTTAAGTTGTGCATTTTCAGAAATGTAGATTCTGTGACTTTTCTTCTATTGCATATTCCCAGAGAATTACAGGAAATCCTCTGTAACAGGGTATCCTGAGTTGGAGGTTTGTTAAGTTAAAAAAAAAAAAAAAAAGCACCACTCATTTGGTGGCAGGCTTCTGGTGAAGATTATAGAATCCATTTATGCTTCACTGAGTTTGAGGAACAACAATCGCTTTAATCACACTTGTTTTCACGGTGGCCCAGGGAAGAATTAAGAGACTTCCTTTCTAAAAAGTTTTTGCTAAGACAGCACTTTTCTTTTCCAGTTGAGTCAATGGGATTGTCTTCTATTGGCATTCCAAAATCAAACTTGATGCCCTAGTGAAATGTACAAGTAAATTGATGAGAAGGAATTAACCAGTTCATTACCAGTGTGGCAAAATAAACTTGGGCTTTAAAAGTTTTTAAACTACGCAAAGCTCTGGGACTTTTAAAAAAGGCTATTTGTTAATGTCATGAAGCCTTCTGCAGTGCAAAACTCTAAATCTGCTTGCCAAAGTTTCCTGTAGGACTCAATAAGGTTTTGGTCTAATAGAAGTGTTTATCTCTTTCCAAGCTGCCCAGGAGAGTTCAGAACGGTGATACTGATGGTAAGTGGGGAAGAAAGCCGCCTACTGGTGTGAGCGGGCTTATGAGGCGGAGTGCAGAGAGCTCACCAGGGTTTATAAATGCAAAGGATTTCCTTCCATTCTCTGAGGCCATTTGACAGACAAACGATTCCAGCTTATTGATGGGCATATCAGCAAGCATTGTTTTGTGGGCGGCCTGGGGTGTGGGAACAGGTCTTAAGGGGGCGAGGGAATAGATCCAAGCACAGGAGGATGGAAAGTGAATATGGTGCACGTGCTGGTGAATGTCTAACAGCCTACTGGGGTGGGGGTAGGGAGGCGTGTGTGTGTGTGTGTGTGTGTGTGTGTGTGTGTGTGTATACACAACACACAAAGCACACAATTTGCAAATAGTGATAAAAATACAAAATGATTTGCACAGAATGCTTTTTTAATGTTTGCCAAACTTCTTGTATTCGTAATCAACCCGTTATTGAGTGAATATAGTTTCGATGTGAGTACTGTTATTTTCTTTCACATTCATAAGAGGAAAGTGAAACAATGAAGATGTATGTCAGAGTTTCACTCACTCATCAATGACATGACTTCTGTACTGAATTGAGAGCTGGATGAATATTTCCTCATTTTTTTTGTGCTATTGATACAATGTTACAGCTATAAACATAACACCCTTTTATGTTTTAATCTGCATTATTAACTTTTTCATCACTTTCTTAGACATAAACAGAACAAATCACGCCCAGACTTGTAGTGTTTGCCAACTTCCAGGGTGTAAATGTCCCCACTGTGGCTACTTTTGGTACCAATATGACATTAATTGAATGCAGACTTGGGAAGAAATATACACTAGTCCACCATTAAAATAGTATTTCTACCATACAGATAAAGTAGATATCAATGACCTCAAAAGCATTGGTACTGGCAAAATAATTAAGAGTGATGAGTTTGGGGCATTTATATCTTTGTGTTTAATATAATTTAATTTAAAGTTCATATTGTTTATGTTTTAATGAGGACTTTAACCTCCGGCTCGCAACATTCCTGAAATTTAATACCTGGCTCTTGTGAGTTGCTAAGGAAGAGTCTTCAGGAGGAGGGTACCCCCTTTCAGTCCAGGGAAGCAGAGAGGAAGCATAGCAGACAGCAGTCATCTGGGTAGTTTCTGACCCGACAAAACATTTTGAAAAGCAGCAGTGATCTCCCTCCAAGTGTGGGGCAAACTAAATAAAGGCAGTCTCTAAATTACTGAGGACAATTAAAAGCCAAAGGGTGGTGTGGCCCCTGCCTGGCTACTGCTAGGGACGTCCCCAGTGGAAACGCCAGGCTTCCGACTTGGGGGGAGAGGCAGTAGCCACAGAGCAAGAGGAGGGTGTGTTAACTTTGTGAAAGATCTGCCTGTTCAGAAACCAAAGGGAAGAAACCAGGAAAAGCAAAAACCAGTTTAGACATGCTTTGGGGACAGATTCTAGACAATTCGACTCCAATGGTGACTTTCCTCAAACTGCTACCTACCGGGAGATCCATGTGATTAAAGCCTGGGGGTGGGGGTTCAAAGGTCACCTCTGCCCTGTGCTTGAGGTTCCTTCACACTCCTGCTTGCTTTAGCTGGTCCCACCTCCACATGCCTCTGTCCCCCCAAAACACTCTCACATTCTTGCACATGCTCCCCTCTCCCGCCCTTGTAGACGGGTCTTTCGCTTTTTCCAAACTTGCATTAGCTCATACCATCACCCAGCTCAGAGGAGACTCAGGATTCACACTTCCTTGAAAGGCAATAGAAGATTGTAAACATAGGCACATTTCTGACACGTTTGCAATGAAATTAATCCAGTATTAGCTGCTTTATTCCTAATGCCACTGAGACCCTCCGTACTAAGGAAGCAGGTGGTTAAGTGGGAAGGTAGGCAGTTGGAGAGCAGGGAACCTTTGAGGACCCAAGGGAGGCTTTAATGGAATGGAGGGAGGGGTAAGGAAAATAAAATGTATCTTCTAGATGCTTTCTTTCCTCAGACTTGAAAGAAGAAATGTCTTTTTTTCTTCTCCCTCCCCCTTTTTGCTCCCCACGGCTTTTCCAGAGACTCGGGGCTCAGCATAGCCCCAACTCTGTTCCTCGCAGGAGCCAAGAGTGAAAACCAAGTCTGAGTTCTCGCTGGGGTGACAGAACTTGTAGAGGACAACCCGTTCGCTGCCCGGACTGCTTACGGTTTTGGGCGTGAAATTGATTTCTTTTTCCCAAAAGATGTGTTTTGAGTCAAGGTGGGTGTTTTGGAGCATTAACGCTGACATTTATGATGCCACATCTTATAAATAAATGCCATGTTTTATTTGGTCACAAGCACACGATCGTTACCGTCTTTATATTTTCATGGTGTTTGTTTATTCTTATCTTTTGTCCTTGTGTTTACCTTCATCGTATGTTTCTTGGGCCTCTGTGTATAACGTTTATTGAATTTAAAAAAATTTTTTTGATGTTTATTTATTTTTGAGAGAGAGACAGACAGACAGACTGTGAGTGGGGCAGGTACAGAGAGAGGGAGACCCAGAATCCGAAGCAGGCTCCAGGCTCTGAGCTGCCAGCACAGAGCCCGATGCGGGGCTCAGACTCATGAACTGCGAGATCATAACCTGAGCCCAGGTCAGACGCTCAACTGACTGAGCCACCCAGGCGCCCCGACGTTTCTTGAATTTTTAATCTGAAAGGAGATGTTGGTGGATGTGAAGGGAAAGAAAAACACTGGTTCAGGTTTGGTCATTAGCAGTAACTCCAAACCTGTGCCCCCCAAATCCTTGTCTGGCCATCGGCAGGAAGTCCCAGGTGCTGGGCAGCCTTGACTGTGTCCTCGTGGCAGGAAGGCACCTGGACTCAGTTTCCCCTCAGCTCTGTCCATTCCCAGCCACCCTCGGGCCAGACCTGGCAGGTCCTCATCCCACAGGAGTTTGCTACAGCCGCCTGGCCTGTCCTTTGTCCCTCCAGACCCCTTCAGTATTTGTGCAAGTGGGGAAGGGCTCTATGCAAACACTGTCACTCCCTCTGTGACAGTGGGCACTCCACACCCGTTTTGTTTTTTTTTTTTTAATTTTTTTTTAGCGTTTATTCATTTTTGAGAGACAGAGAGAGACAGAGCATGAACGGGGGAGGAGCAGAGAGAGAGGGAGACACAGAATCGGAAGCAGGCTCCAGGCTCTGAGCCATCAGCCCAGAGCCCGACACGGGGCTCAAACTCACGGACCGCGAGATCGTGACCCGAGCCGAAGTCGGCTGCTCAACCGACTGAGCCACCCAGGCGCCCCTCCACACCCGCTTAATCCAAGTGAGGGTGAACAGAGCCAATTGTGTGTTCTATTCTGCTTGTCTTGTAAATTGCCAGATCTTTCTGACTGACGTGGCTGTCTTTTGTGAGGTCGTCTAGACTTCTGCCGTAATGATGAGTATGTGCGTGTGTGTTCGTTCAGGAAATATCTGTGCGCCAGTTCTGTGCCAGGCGCCATTCGTTGGTTGTGTGGGTGCAGGGGTGAGCCACACTGGGGGTCTGCCCTCTCGGAGTTTGCATTCTCTGCAGAAGACGGACACAAACAAGTCAACGTCGAACGTTTTCAGGAATAACCAGCGCAGTGAAGAAAAGTAAGGCAGCGTGATGGGATAGAGAAGGGATATGGATTCGGAAGGGTGGGCTCTGTTTCTTAGGGTTACCCAAACACATCTCATTGGTTGATGTTACAAGTGGTAGGCAGAGGAAGTAAATAAATCTGTACAATTCATCCTGCCTCCCAGATGCCTAAAAGCGTGTAAGTCTCTTTTAGGGGAAAGAGAAACAAACGGGGCGGGGGGGGGGCGGGGGTTTAGAGTAGCCCCCTCCCTTTTCTAAGGAGAAGACCCAGTCGATGGCATTGTTTCAGCGCATCTGTCACAGAGGAGGTAGCACTTCCTTTTGTGTCCAGTAGATACGGAGGCTTAACTAAAATCTTTTGTTGTTGTTGTTCTGTAGGAAATGACTGAACAGAGGCCGCTTCTGTCATTTGTTAAGGGTCCTGCATGTCAGGGACACATTCTTAAAGTTTCACTTCTCTTTACACCGCAACTCACTCTAGTATAATTCACCAGGGGACGCTGAAGTCACCTTGGACATGATCGTGCCTTAAACCACACAGGTGTAGCCAGAAAGAGGAAGACAGATGGGGAATCCCTGCCCCCCCCCCCCCCACTATTTTGCAAGTTAAATGACCTTGATGGTGGCGGGGAGTGTTGGGGGGGGCATTATATATTTTTCTGAGAGTTTGTGCTGTTTGGGGTCAATGACGGTGCTGTCTTTTAGTCGAACTGTGTGAGGTCGTAGGCACCGTTTTAAATATTGCTTAGTAAAAAGCGTTAGCAGGGCATTTCAGTATTTGTTGTTACAAAGTTTCTCAACTCCACATCCCTTGGAATCATCAGTATCAGAGATCAGCAGTCTTCAGAGTTCGGTCTGTGGTTCACATGTGGGTCCCTAAGACCCTTTCAGAGGGCCCACAAGGCCAACCTATTTTTATAATAATACTAAAACATTATTTGCCTTTTTTACTCTCTTCTCTCACAAGGGTGCTATGAAGCTCGCCAGGGACTATATGCCATATGATATCACAATATTTCGAATGCTAAGGTAGATAGGAGAAGCCAGCTGTCTTTTTTCCATAAAGTCAGATAATCAAGAAATGTAGAAAACTGTAAAACAATGCCAGCCTTCTCACTAAGTGTTTTTGGTTTAAGAATTTTTATGTTCCAGGAGCACCCGGGTGGCTCAGTCAGTTAAGCGTCCAACTTCAGCTCAGGTCTCGATCTCACAGTTCGTGAGTTCAAGCCCCATGTCGGGCTCTGTGAGGACAGCTCAGGGCCTGGAGCCTGTTTCAGATTCTGTGTCTCCCTCTCTCTGCTCCTCCCCCACTCACGCTCTGTCTCTCTGTCTCAAAAATAAATAAACATTTTAAAAAAAATTTTATAAAGAATTTTTATGTTTCATTAAAGTGTTATTTATATTAACATGTAATGGGTTTTGTGAATGTTATTTTAAAATAAATTAATACAGGGCCGCCTGGGTGGATCAGTTGGTTAAGCGTCCGACTTCGGCTCAGGTCATGATCTTGTGGTCTGTGGGTTTGACCCCCGTGTTGGGCTTTGTGCTGACAGTTCAGAGCCTGGAATCTGCTTCAGATTCTGTGTCTCCCTCCCTCTCTCTGCCCCTTCCTCTGCTCGTGCTGTCTGTCTGTCTGTCTCTTGCTCTCAAAAATAAATAAAAATATTTTAAAAAGTAAATAAAATAAAATAAAATAAATTAGTACATATTTTGAAAATCTTCAGTTTGTTCGGTTTTAGCTTCTCATATGATAAATGTTAGAATTCATAAACCACATGGTCAATAGCTCTTTGGGGTCCTCGGTAGTTTCTGAGGATGTAAAAGGGATCCTGAGAAAAGTTTGAGAACCACTGACCTCATACAAGATTTTTTTAAAAAAAATTTTAACGTTTATTTTTGAGACAGGGAGAGACAGAGCATGAACAGGGGAGGGTGAGAGAGAGGGAGACACAGAATCGGAAACAGGCCCCGGGCTCCGAGCTGTCAGCACAGAGCCCGACACGGGGCTCGAACTCACGGAGTGTGAGATCATGACCTGAGCCGAAGTCAGATGCTTAACCCACTGAGCCACCCAGGCGCCCTGAAGAACTGATGTAATACAAAATTTCTTAACAGAAGAATAGGCAAGATCTATTTTCGTCCACCAGCAGCACCTAAGAGAGTATGATACCCGTGTGAAATCCCGCAGGGATTGTCTGTGTCTGCAGATGCATTATATATTTTTCACTCCATCTCTCAGCCTGTGGGACCTTTGCCTCTTCTGCCAGCCCTTCCAGCCCTTTCTGCCATGACTGGCCTGTGCTCCAGGTGGGCTGGAAATGCCTGGGCCTTGGGTGTGCTGATGCCTTCCTGCTTTACTCATGCCTGCTCCTTGTTCTTGGGTCTTGTGCCCCAGCCACACCCCAAGGGACCCCACCGCAGGAGAACCTTCCTTTCCTTCCCTGTACCCTCCATACCCGAACCTCAGTTTGCCCCCTCCCTATGGTGTCTATAAGGAGCAAACAGTGTGTATCTCACTGAATTATCGTGGAGAACAAGTGGGCTCATTTCCAATGTGTTGGGCACAGGACCCACCCACAAAGTGAGTACTCAAGCGTTGCCTGCTGTGATGAATAAAAACGCCTTCATCATGTACATTTCATCCCTATTCAGATTGTAACCTCTCGTGGGCAAAGGGGGCCATCCTGTCTATGTGGCACCTCACCCTGCGACTGCTGTAGGGGAGTCTCTTTTAAGAAATTCAGCCAGAAAGGCTGTAGTTGGCTTGCACAAGGAAACTGAGGAGACTCTAACATCATCATGATGATTCTTGCCTATACAGTGATCAATTCTTCATCCTTCCTTCAAACAGAAATGTTGGAATTTCTGTTCGGATTAAAGAATGAGAAGAATATGTACTGAAAGCTTTCCATGCACCAGACACTCTCTACAGTTTCGGGTTTGTTTGTTTGTTTGTTTTTTCCAGCTGTCCCCACAATCAGCCTAACTTCAACAGCGGCAGGCAGTGTTCGAACCCCACTCTAATGATGAAAGTAAAGCTCAGAAATAGGGACCTTGCTTCCAAGTGCCTTGCACCAACAAACAACTCTTGAAATCCAGATTTTCTGAAATAAAAGTCCAGGGGCGCCTGGGTGTTCAGTCTGTTAAGCATCCGATTTCAGCTCAGGTCATGATCTCACAGTTCGTGAGTTCGAGCCCCGCGCCGGGCTCTGTGCTGACAGCTCAGAGCCTGGAGCCTGCTTCGGATTCTGTGGTTCCTTCTCTCTCTGCTCCTCCCTTGCCCATGCTCTTTCTCTCTCTGTGTCTCAAAAATAAATAAACGTTAAATTTTTTTTTAAAAAAAGAAAGATCCGTCCAGTGCCTTGTGATCAGGAGTCAGTCTTGCTTTCCTGTGTGCTTCTAGGTATGAAGGGAGGTGATGGGGACCTGGGAAGTCAGTGCTATTCACTCCTGGACTTTTGAGTGAAGAGAAAAGCTTCTACAATCACTGTACCCATGTTGGCAAACTCAGGTTTTTCTGGCCTTGCAAGACTCAGATGTACTCTGTTGGCAAGTGTTCTTTATGTTTTCAGGGTTCGGCTATGGCACGAGCCAAGTATTATGGGACGTGACTAAGATAAGTAAATCTCTTTATATAGGTGCTTATCCATTCTATTTCAAAAGGCTCAGGCCCAGTATCAAAGAATTCAAGCCCATCATTTGGGCTAGAATGCTAGAGGGATAATATTGTACCAAGTGTTAGGAGTAGTTCCATTTTCATCCTGAAACTCTGTGTGTGTGTGTGTGTGTGTGTGTGTGTGTGTGTGTGTGTGTGTGTTATTTTTACCCTCAATTTAGGTCAAGGCTATAGAAAACTATTTAAAGTTAAATATCTTTGTGCTCAACTGTTAGCAAACTCAGAAAAATCTTATGAAAGAAAAGTAGCAAATAAACCGTGTTTTATGGTGAATGGGACACTTTGAGAGGAAGGGAAGACAGAAAAACCACTGTTTAGGCCCTGTGGTGGGGCAAGTCCCCTTGTAATGAATCAAGGGAAGGGTATGCTCAGAGCCTGGTTCTAGAGATGATATACAAGTCCAATCAGCAAGTTCATAAGCAGACTTGTTTGTTTATACCATGCCAAATTCTGGACCAAATGTTTATTTGAAAAATGAAAAATATTTATGTCTTCGAAGGTGTTTTTGTGGCAGACAGAGATGGAGAGAAACTTTTTCATCCTTTTGCTTCCCAAGCTCTGTTCTAAGCTACAAAATCTGCTCTTAAATTACTTGCACTTACAAGAGAATCCAAGGCATTATTATCTCTACTCCTGAATTTTGCTTTTGCTAACGTGGCAACAGCCCCTGTTCTGCATTGAAATGTTTCCTTTGTTCGAAAATGAGGTTATCGTGGTTTCTTCCATCAGGACAAGTGAACGTTTCCACAGATTCTTGTCGTGCAAATCTCAGAGTGAAGAGAAACGAAAAAGTAACCTTACAAATGGTAGTGGTCTTCCCCCCACTCCTCCCCGCCCCCCCCCCCCCCCAAATCAACACTAACATCATTTTTGAGAAGGAAACTTAAACATCTGGTTTCCTTCTGGGAAACTGCACCGTTTTTTTTGACCTTCATCTTAAAAAAAAGTCTTTACTAGTCTAGTCTCAAATATGAAGTTAAAATAATTACTACATACCTGAGAAATCTAATGTTGACACATAGATCTTGTTTATTGAGATTACAGGGTTAACAAAATTGGATATACATGTGTCCTGCCTGGCAAAATTGACTATAAATATTTGTGTCAACATATGCTTGCTACAATTAGAAAAGATTTCCATCACACTCTTGCCTTGAGCACTTTTGGAGGAGTTTCTTGCCATCTGCCATCATTAGAAACTTAAATCCCAGATTAAAGAGATAATAATGAACAATTGCTACTTTGTTGCCTTCCAAACATGTTGCTGTGTAATATGCAAGGAGTTTTATGGCACGCAGGCTTTATTCTGTTCTAAGAACAGACATAAGCCTCCATTAGTATTGATTTTTAATGATATCCTTGTAACCACATGATAATGGGATTTTTAAAAAGAACCCGTCCTTGTACAGCATCAGGGTTGCAAATGTTAACTATTCTTACGTCTGACATGTGGGCAACAGATTGAACCCAAAGTAAATGTTTGAAAGGTTTGGTAATATTGGAATGATTGAGGAAATGCTGTTTCTGCAGTGAAACTGAACAGTGAAGCAATGATGTAGGCATTTGAACTCCCACTTTGAGAGGCTTGAAATGTAATATGTTTCTGGTTGTTTTCTTCTCGGAGTGGGATTTTCTGTTTTACTGTAAATTGCCACTGCTGTTTAATATGTGTATGTTTTTCTTGGTAGAAGCTTCAAACAGGATGTTGACCTCGTAGAAAACCCTTCGCCTGAAAGAATAGCACGAAATAGCAACTTTCCACACGTAACTCTTTAATCCTGGTTTCTCTTTAGATTCCTTTGAGATCAATTTTCAAAGAGCCCTCAGCAAACGGACATTTGTTTGGGGATGGTACGTAGGTAGGAAAATACACATTTGCGTGCACGCACACACGCATCCACACTTGTCCTTGCCCTGCTGTGTTACGCACTCTATCTAGATTATGTATTAACTTGACTCAACTGGCGGGCCTTGGGGTTGAATTCATTTAGTGTGATAGGGCTGGTTAATATTCTGCCTCTACTATTAACGGCCTTATAATCCAGCAGAGAGGGTAAGATGACTGCACAGTCGTTGTATTATCCTATAGAATATGGATCTGGGTTGTCGCGATATCTCCAGGCAGTTGTCAGGCACGTAACGTCAGAGAAGTTCTTCCAGTGACGAGTGGGCATGCAGTGCTGTCAGCCACGTGCAGACAAGGAGGTCTCGGAGTAGACGGGGAAGGAGTGGAAATGGAGAAGTTGATCCAAGAGAAAGCATGTGTGGGTGCATGTGTGTGTGTGCATATGCACGTGTGAGACCATTCTTTGTACTTGAGCAAGACTGTCCACAATGCCCTCTTTGAGCAGCCTCTACCTCGGTCAGCTGGGAGACCACGGGAAGAATGGTACCCAGGGAGCAGGTCCCGGGTAGGACCACGACTTCTCTCTGGGTGTGATAGGAAGCCACGGGAGGGGTTAGAACCCACGAGCATAATGATCTTGAATATGAGTGGATTTGCTCTGGCTTCTCTACATAGAATCAGCACCGGGGAGGCATGAGTATAGCAAGGAGACTAGTTAAAGAGGCTCATAGCAGTCCAGATGAGAGAAGATGGGTGCTGGGGACAGAACAGGAGCCGTAGAACTGGTGAGCCATGGTTGAATACCTACTGAGAGCGGACCCAATGGGATTTGAGGACAGCTTGGTTGTGGGGCATTGGAAGAAGAGAGTAAAGGATAAAGCCAAGGATCAAGGATCAAGCCTGGACATTTGAATGCGTCTGGCATCATTGGCTGAGGTGGGAAACACAAAGGCAGGTTGGCAAGGGTGAGAAGTTAGGAGTCTGTGGCCACGTTGGACCTCGAACAGGCATTTCAGCTCTAGGCAGGGACGCCGAGAAAGCACTTGGAAGTGTGAATCTTGTGTTCCAGAGAGAGGTCCAGAGAGGAGACCTCGCCTGGAAACTACCAGCCAACGTACAGTATTTATAACCACGGAGCTAGATACGGTCTCGTAGAGAGAGTAGATGGGGAAGAGGAGGCCAGAAGGCTCATTGTGGGGCATCTCAGCACTAAGGATGGATAAGGAGGAAGACCCAGCCCAGGAGACGGGGAAGAAGCAGCCAGCAGGGGAGGAAAGCCAGGAGCCTGTGGTCTCCCGGAAGCCAAGTGGAGAACGTAGATCATAACGGCTGCGAAGTAAAGCAAGATTCTGAGAGCTGATCGCTGCGTTTTGTGGCGAGGCGCTCACACAGTTGAACAGTTTCAAGTTGATGACCACTTCCAGTGGAGGGGAAGGGATGAAAGCCCGATGATTCGTACTTGGAAGAGAAAGCTGAAACTCTCAAAGATTTTACTAACTGTTACTGAAGAGTAGGAAAAACAAAATCTCCTAAGCCCGGGGAATTCAGCAGCTCATGGAGTACGGGTTTCTGGATCTTCTGCGGCCGTGGCTTCCCAAGGCTGTGTCACCCTCCGGCCTGTTATCACACCGCAGCTGATCACCCCAATTTCTCTCTCTCTTTCCCAGTTAAAACCAAGAAGCCAGTTCCACCTGCCGTCCAGCCAGCAGCCTTCTTGCCAGGTCTGCTTTCAGGTGACAGACAGATGGGACGACGGGGAGTGATGGCAATGGATGATGTTGCCCTTTTGGGGATACCCCACCCCCTATCACAGGGAGTAAGGGGCCCAGCATGAGCCACATTGTACACCTGGTCTCGTCTGACAGGGGCCTCTTGGCTACTCCCACCAGAATGACAGCCTCTTTAGGTCACTTAGCAAGATGCCCAAGGTAAGGGAACTGCCGTGTGCTGTTAAGAGCCCTAGGAAAACAATAAGGTCTGAGTTTGCATTTCGCGACACTTCTCCCCCCCCTCCCCCACCCGCCACAACGGGTTTGGGGCTTCCCTTCCCTCTACCAGCAACTGCTCCCCACTTGGCTGGCAGGAGGATCACGGATGCTTCCGAGCACCGGTGGAGGCTTCTGAAGACGGGGATGAAAGGTTGAACGGGCTGGTGAAAAGAGGATTTAGGCTTGTGGAGGGGGCTGCTATCAGGCCCCAGGAAGCAGGGAGCAGGGCGTCTCAGCCCCAGGTGCCCCCAGGGGCAGGCTGCCAGCCTCCTCTGCCACTGCCTCCAGGCTGTACACCGGTCCCCGTGCTCCCGGGCCCACTGAGAATGGCAACAGCCTGTCCACTTTTCCTAAAACAGGCGAGGGGGCATTTCTGATATTTTTCAGAGGAGTTTCTGCGGCAAGTAGCAACAGGTCAACAGTTTCAACTCCTCTCCTAAAAAATGCCTGTGTTATAATACTCAGTGGGGGGGGGGGGGACGGGGGAGGGAAAAGGTCAGAGTTCACTAAATTATTTAATTCCCCCTTCTCCTTATAAACAAGCAAACAGGCCAGACTGGAAGGAAAGCACCACAATATTAGCCGTGATTGTCTCTGAGTTCTAAGTGATGCCGTGTCCTCGTCTTTCTTCACTCCCTCGACTTCTTACAGTGTGTGCCTATCATTTGCATAACTAGCCAAATGCACATGTAAAGGCGTCTTCCGAGATGGAATTCTCTGTAAACTTTTACAATCTGCTTTGGCCCCTTGGATGCCAGCAGGCCCCTGTCAGAGTCTCGGGTGCTGTGGTGGACGGTCAGACGGTCAGTGGACGGACAGACCAGAGGCGGCTGCCCAGGGCCCCCCGCGGCCCAGGATGTGCTGTCCAGGATGGCTTCGTCTCACCTCCTGGATTCTCCTCCCTCTTCCTCCGTTCCTTGTTCCCGACAGGGTGGCTGGGGCACACACCGCTTGCAGAGAAGATAGTCCAGTGGCCGTCGTCCATTAGAGACATGAGTGTCAGGACTAATGCCTGTTTACTTTTATGATCTCCAGGTGAGGGAGACAAGCAGGGTGCTCTTGCTTCTTGGCTACTGAGGAGGAGAACTGATGTCAGAGGAGTTACAGCGCTGATAGATTCCAAAGTTGGGACAAGAGACTCTGAACCCTTGTTTCCTTACACCCGTCAATGGTGGCTTTCAAGTCTCTTAAAACCATAAACAAAATTTTGCATGGAAAAGTTTATATGCATGTAAAAAACATAAAAGTGACCTGTTTGGAGCAGGAGTGAGAAGTAAGGATTCCCTTCCCTCAAGGGGAAGAGCTTTATGATTTGCCTGGGAGCAAAGATGGAAACCCACTGGCTCAACCCATTCTGAGCTCTGAGGATGGAAAGAAGAAACCAAAGCCAGCAAAGGGCATGCAGGTGATAGCAGAGCCCTGGGAGTGCTTTGGGCAAGTGCAGTGTTACACAACTTTAGAGGAAACTTTCGTGGGGTTTAGTGTTGTTGAAAGTGACTGAGGGGTAGAATATGATTGGCACTAAGTAAGAACCGAAACCGTAGTGAGAGGAGGCTGGCCTCGGTTCCAGAAGCGTCTCTGCAGTGGGAGGCAACTGAATCTGCATGAGGGAGCTGATGTCTCAGAAGTGTGTAGACTGAAAGTTCACGTGGCTCAGTCCGTCGAGTGTCCAACTCTTGATTTCAGCTCAGGTCATGATCTCGTGGTTCGTGAGTTCGAGCCCCATGTCGGCCTCTGCACTGACAGTGTGGGGCCTGCTTGGGATTCTCTCTCTCCTTCTCTCTCTGCCCCTCCCCTGCTCGTGAGTGCGTGAAATCAATCAATCAATCAGTCAATCAGTCAGTCAGTCTGTATCTATCTCTGCTGGTTCACTGTTGTCAGTCCCAGAAATGGAACGAGCAGGCATTAAAAGAGAGTGGCCCTGAGCCCGATTTGCGAATTGAAGAGAAAGAGACTCGTGAGGGGGGCTAGATGAAGGACTGGGGGAGTCAAAGTGGAGACGGGAAGCAGTGTGTGTTTCTGTGGCAGAGCGTGCTTCCTGACTCACTGTGTTGAAGAGAGAAAGCCCTTCCTCCGAGAACACCTGTAACGATACATAAAACTGGAGGGTCTGTTTGTTGAGGCAAAGTCCAGCTGATCTTGTCTGAAGCAGGAGGCGAGCTCACTCACGGAAGACGGAAGACGGGTGTGGAAGGGGAGACATAGCAGGGTTGTGGCCTGACGTCCTACAACAGCGTGTTAGGACCCCCCACACGGCTTGCTTCTGCCAGCTCAGCAAGCCAGACTCTGTCTGCAGCTCCCCCGGATTGTCGCTGGTCACGGCTATCCTTCCCGGGCTCCCGTTATCCCGTGTCTAGCATCTCAGGGTGGGTGCTGTGCGTGTGTGTGTGTGTGTGTGTGCATACGCGCTCATGCATACGCCTGTGCACCTAACTCAGAAGCTGCTTCCAAAGCTTTGACTATGACTGCGGGTCTCCTTGGCTCATTTCGTTCCGTCCATTTTTATTGAGTTCCAGATGTGTGCCGAGCTGGTTGCCTGTTCCAACTTCCAAAAGCTGTCAGTCTTTAAACTCTCAACAAACTTTGTGACTCCCCAACCTGTTTTTTTTTTTTTTTCCTAGCTCTAAGTTCCTTCTGATACCTGTCTTAGCAGTGCCTGGCTTATTAATCATCACCAGTCCTTTGGCCTCAGCCCATGTCGGACGCCATAATCCCTGGTCTTGACTGTGGCTTGCAGAGCTCGCTGTGGCTGCCAGGGTTCCAGCAGGGGACAGAGAAACCAACAGGCCATCTTCTCGGGGATCAGCACTGCCTGGGAGCACAAGGGAGGTGGCCCCGGGTTGCGGGTTGGCACCACACGTTCGGCACTTGCTGGGGAGGAGAGAAAGCGTTGAGTGCTGCCTAAGCAGCATCATAAAAAGTGGAAGGGAGGAGGGGTCTGTCACGGGCAGTGTACAGGGAGGCTAGTCTTGCTTGAGTCCTAAAAACTAGAGCAGGTAGATGTCTGGATGCATATGTGGTGGAGGGTGGGGGCGGGGTGGGGCGGTCTGTGAAGAAGTTGTAGTTCGAGAACCTACCTTGGATCCAGAGGCCACAAATGATGCCCCATCTTGTGGGGTAAAGTCTAGAGCAGCACTTCTCCACGTTTGCTCCCGGTCAGAGTCACCTGGAGGGGGGCCAGTAGAAACGCAGGTTCCGATTCCGAGGGTCTGGGGCAGAGCTGAGAGCTGCCTCGGTCACGGTGCGGCTGACGATGCTTGTGTCCGGGTGACGCTTGCAGTGGCAGGGCTCTGAGGGCCACTCCGAGGTGTGGCTGGCGGTGCTCTGTGCTGAGGGGTAAGGGGTTCCTCGCTGGGGGTGCATCTTCAGCGCGGGGGCTGACGCTGAGAGCACTGGCTGGGACCAGAGCAGAGAAACACGGAAACCCAGGCAAGGAATGGAGGGGATTTGAGCAGAAGCCCTTCTGTGGAGACCCGGACGGGAAACATGTGTTTTCTCTGACTGGAGAGCCGTGGGGACTTTTTTTGTTGTTGTTTATTTATTTATTTTAAGAGAGAGAGAGAGAGAGAGAGAGAGAAAGTGAGTGGGGGAGGGACAGAGAGAGAAGGAGGGAGATGAATCCCAAGCAAGCTTCATGCTGTCAGCACAGAGCCCGACTTGGGGCTCGAACTCACAAACTGTGAGATCGTGACTTGAGCCGAAATCAAGAGTCGGACACTCAACCCACTGAGCCACCCAGGTGCCCCAGAACTTTTTTAACACTCGTGTTCTTCGTTGCGGGACTGATTCCTTCTTGACCATAAGTCACGCAGTGAAGCTAGTGGGCTTGTGTCAGACTCTCCATTATTTTGGTGACTAGTAATACTCTTGTCACGGGAGAGTCCATTGATGAGTATGAGGAGCTTGTAATTTACTAGGGACCAACTTGAACACAGGGACTGTCAACTGTCCTGAAGTTTAGACCTCTTGGCTGTTTGCGTCTACACCATAGGCTTTGACTTTCAGAGAAGTGATCAATTTGTATGTGCGTGTGTGATAGTAATGTTTATATATGTAAATATATATACTTATATAAATATTAATATGCATAGAAGCACCACAGTATATAAACCCCAGATCTTGGGACTACATGGTAATTTAGGGATTAGTCCAACCCTCTTATTTTTATATGAATATTAAGATACAGAGAAGAACAATAAATAGTGTGGGCACACTCATGTTTAGGAGCCTTATTGGTTCTTTTAAGATCTAAAGTCCCGGGGCACCTGGGTGACTCAGTTGGTTGGGCGTCTGACTTCAGCTCAGGTCATGATCTCCTGGTCTGTGAGTTCGAGCCCCGCATCGGGCTCTGTGCTGACAGCTCGGAGCCTGGAGCCTGTTTCGGATTCTGTGCCTCCCTCTCTCTGCTCCTCCCCTGCTTGTATTCTTTCTTGCTCTCAAAAATAAATAAAAGATAAAAAAAAAAACAAAAAACTTTTTAACTGTAAAGTACTAATCTCAGCCACGTTATCATATTCTCTTATGAAGAAGGTGAGGAAGGTTCACTTTCCCTTTGAGAAAAGAAAAAGGGGCTTAATATTAAGCTGAGTTTTACATTTCCATGGTCACCATCTGCGGGGAGTACTAAGCCTCCAACCCCTGTGAAGGGTCATCCTCTGCACAAATAGTTTAACAGGCTGTGATATTGTAATTGTTAGTATTTTTTAAAACTCTTACCATTCATCCTTGTAATTACTTTTTCACAAAAACTCCCTTAATGATCACAAAACAAAACAGTCCTCTATGTGTGGGTAGAATGGACATTTGAAAGCGACGAGGGCTCTTCGGGCCCTGATTTGCCCAGAGCTTCGTGTCCGCTCGTGAGTGTCAGCTGCCTGGGGTGACATGGCTCAGAGAACAAGGTCTGTCTTTTGACTACGTTCCCTCTATTTCCTTGCTTTTCGTTGATGGCAATAAAGCTTTTCAGGGTTACGAGCACAGTGTGAGTAAAGTTGTTCCAATAAATAAATGCAGTTCATATAAATAAAGTTGTTCCAATAAATAAATGCAGTTCCAATAAATAAACGCAGTTCAACTAAACGGGTAAGTGAGAGCTCCTGACTGTTGAGCTGGCGGAGATTAGGGGGAAGGTAAGGAAGGCAGCTCCCCTCTGACAATAGTTTTGCGAACACCCCGATGTGAAATGCCCGCCAAACAGGCCCAGAGACCGTGTGGGTAAATTCACTAAGGCCTCTAACAGGCATCGCAGGGCTTATCATAGGAAAGCAGGAATGGCGGCTGGCAGAGGCAGCCTGCTCGAGTACCAAGCACCCCTTGATCCAGCAGAACCTGAAGATGCATCCCTGACTGTGAAAATGCCCTGACCAGGGTTCTGAGCCCCAGCCGCGGCACAGTTCTGCAATCAGCTTTTGGCTCTTGCAGGTTAGGTGAGATTCCTGTTTAGATGTGAATCAGTCCCACATGTTTAAATACCACCGTGTGAATGGCACTTTGACAACACCCCAGATTAAAGCTAGAGCACTGTTTCCTAGCATAGATAGGAGGACAAGGACGTACCACCAGTAATGGACGTCCCCACCTCGTAAATAACGCAAGAGTATGGAGGGGGGCATACATGGTTTATTGTTGGCAAGGAAAGTGAACACTGAGTTAAATGGGAGAGGAAATCATTGTTGATCTGAAGAGGAATGCCATATTCCCTGCTCCGCAGAGTGTCCCCGCGAGGGAGGGAAAGACAGAGAGAATGACAGTCAAGGCAGTGGAGGCATTGAGCCAAGCGGGGAGCGTGAGTTCGTCTGGAGGGATGTGTAACGCGCTTACTTGTGATGTGTCTTCCCCTCAAACACGCTGTGCTTTTTCCTGCCTCTGACCCTTGCTCTCAACATTCTCCTTCTGGAAGTTCTCCTTTCTGTCTTGAGGATCTGCATGAGCATTTATGACATACCCCTTTCGCTGCCTTGCCATGAGCATTGCTGGGCTATCTCAATCCAACTAAAAGGCCACCCGATCATTTGTCAGGACGAGTTTGTTGGGTATTCTGTCCCCTTCCCTTCTTGGAAAACGGAGTATCCCATTCCCATTGTGGAAGGGTAGCCACCCACCGTACCTGGGGTTGAGCAGGGTACTCTATACGGGTGGAGTCACTCATTCAGTTGATGCTTATGGAACATCTATGACCACTGCTCTTGTCGGGTGTCTGCTTTTGTCTGCTCATCTAGGACCACTGCTCAGGCACTGCTCTCGTCGGATGATGAGCAAAAGAGGAAAACTGCCACCCCAGTGTCACTCCGAGTCTAGTTGGGAACACAGGCAAGAGTAAGGTGTTGCAGCACCGGGGAGGGAATCCTGGGCTGGTAGAACTGTGCAGAATTCGAGAGCACAGAGGAGGGGCACAGCCCAACCCAGACGGAGGGAAAAGATTCCCAGAAGACGTTCTACGTAGACTGACTCTCGATGAATTGGGCATTAAGTATAGATGAAGGAATATTCATCGAACATGTAAAATGCATTTGGAAAATTTGATCAGGCACAGATACGCAAATACCTGAGTTTCAATCCCTTTCCTACATTATCATATTAAGCCTTCTCAGCCCTCAGAAACCTTGTCACCATTTTCTTATGGATCTGACACCGGTCTCGGGCTCATCTTAAGGCTCAGGATGACGCCCTCCAGTGAATGGTCTGATACCTGTCAGAAGGTATCCGAGCTTCTGAAGTCTGTGAGATGAGCCTCAGTTTACTTACTATTTAAAAGACTTTAGGGACACCTGGGTGGTTCAGTCGGTTAAGCATCCAACTTCACCTCAGGTGAACCACCTTTAGTGGTTCATGGGTTCGAGCCCCATGTCAGGCTCTGCGCTGACAGGTTAGAGCCTGAAACCTGCTTCAGACGCTGTGTCCCTCGCTCTCTGCCCCTCCCCCACTCATGCTCTTTCTCTCTCTCTCAAAAATAAAATAAACATTTAAAAAATTTAAATACTTAAATAAAAAAGAGTATGTAAGTGACACGTGATGCCTGGGGATAGGGAGGGGAAAAGACCTCATACATGTAAATGCCACTAGACAGAGGCAACCATGTGTAACATTTTTGTTTTGCATCCTTCTAGATGTTTTCCTGCAAACATGTCTTTGTTTCAAAAATGGGATCCTACTATCCTATCCATCCCAGTCTGCAGTGTGCCCTTTCCGGCCACTGTCTTGTGACCATGTTGAGCATTTCTTAGAAAATAAGCTTTGTAGTAAAGTATTCTTTTTAAAAAAAATTTTTTAATGTTTATTTTTGAGAGAGAGAGACAGAGACAGAGCTTGAGCGGGGAAGGGGCAGAGAGAGAGGGAACACAGAATCCGAAGCAGGCTCCAGGCTCCAAGCTGTCAGCACAGAGCCCCACGCAGGGCTTGAACCCACGAACTGTGAGATCATGACCTGAGCTGAAGTCGGATGCTTAACTGACTGAACCACCCAGGCACTGCCTATGGTAAGGTATTAAGTGCCTCATCAGTCATAATGCCTTCGGTTTGCTTTGTGAGTCCAAATTCAGGAAGCAATAAGTAAAGATACAGAGAATCATTTTTCAAGCTTCTTATTCTGACATAGGCAATGTTGGTGGTAGGGACATTGGTAGTTAAAAGACAAGGCAGAGGAGAGAATAAAGAAGAACCTCGCCTCAAAGTGATGTTTGCAAGAATACCTTCAAAAACACTCTGTAATGAAATGATACGTATCCTAGTCACTGGTTCTATGTACCAAAGAGTTTCTGGGGGAACTAGCTGGCTTTGACTTTGAGGTTATCAAAGACTAAGGTTAGTAGGCACTTCTCGTATGATTTTGAGTTTCCCCTTCCCAGCTTTGTTGATACTTTCGCTAATGACTTAATTATTTATTTAGGCTTTTAAACCATTCTGTGCAAATACCTTATGCAATGCTTTTTTTTTTCTCCCCTCCCCCCAAAGTTTATTTGTTTTTTACTAAAGCCAAACAACACACTTCACATCTGGGAGCAGCCAACGAATGGATTTGCTCTCCTTTGAAGACTCCTAATTCAGCTTCCCATGTTTGAATCGTGATTCTGGGCCCAGGGTCCCACAGATGAGACGATCAATGTTTCTGTCCCTGAGGTCAAAGGCACTGTTTGGGGGGAGGGGCGAAGGAGGTCATCAGTGCTAGAGCTGAGTCTGGAGGGGCACAAGAGAGTAGCCAGGTGAAGAAGAGGGAGGGTGACGTCCCGGGCACAGGCGTCCAGAGAGGCAGGTAAAGGGGCATCTGGGGCGATGGCAGGGGCAGGGGGTGGGGGGGCGGTGTGTGGCTACAGACAGCACAGTCCTGCCAGTGTGTGCGGGGCACTGTGAGGTTGGCAGGGGTCTGGGTAGTGCAGCCCGTGCCCAGCTAGGGCGAGGGGCTTTGCCCTGCTGAGTAATCAGCCCAGACAGTCACAGAGCTGTTTCGCGGGCAGCTGGAGACACAAGTCTGAAGGCTTTGCTTAAAGCTGGAGGTAAAGATTCAGGAGCCTCTGAAGACCCGTGCCTCCATCATCTCCGTGGCAGCACGAGAGCACAGAAGCAAGAAAGGAGCCAGCGGGAGAAGAGGAAGCAGAGGGTCGTAAACAGTGATCCCCAAAAAGTGTGGTCAAGTAAGGAAGATGAGGGTAGGCAAGGGAGGTACAGGGTCCCAAGGGGATCCTTCTTTTTTTTTTTAATTTTAATTTTTTTTAATGTTTATTTTTGAGAGAGAGAGAGCATGAATGGGGGAAGGGCAGAGAGAGAAGGCAGAGACACAGAATCCAAAGCAGGCTCCAGGCTCTGAGCTGTCAGCACAGAGCCTGATGTGGGGCTCAGACTCATAGACCGCGAGATTATGACTTGAGCTGAAGTCGGGTGCTTAACCGACTGAGCCACCCAGGCACCCCGGGGGATGCTTTTTATTTTAAGCAGGGTTGAGATGCCATGTACGCATCGGCTGAGAGAAAACAGCCAACGGAGAGAGAAAGTTGGACATATGGGAGGGAATGACATATGGACAAGATGGACAGTGCTAATGATGAGGGGTCCCTGCTCCCTTCTGACCACCCTCCCCTCTGAGCCTGTAGGAAGACAGCAGAGAAGAGTGAAGGCAGAGGTGGGTTGTGAGTGCAAAGCTCCGAAAGCTGAGATTCCTGCTGGCCTCGTCTTCCTCAACGTAGGAGAGTGAGGGATATCCAATGTCGTCTGACAGCCGGGGATGGTATGAGCTAGAAGGTCTGAAGGGCTGCAGACAGGAGCCGTAGAAGGAACTGACCAAGGATAAAGGCAGGAACAGCTTATCCCAGCACACAGTCTGGCACACAGTAAGTGTTCAATTAACACTCAAGTTAAAAACAAGGTCAAAAGATGGTTGAAGAACATCAAGAGTTTGCCCAGGTGGGGTTGGCGACCATGGATTGATCACAGTATCGGAGATATAGTACTTACACTAGGGAGACGAAAACTACCCCAGTGTGTGTCTTTTCCTGGGCGGTTGCAAAAGTAAAGAATGGGAGGACGTGAAGGATGTCTGTCGGAGAGTAGTTGGGGGTGAACCCGGGCAGGATCTGACCCGCTAGGAGAACAAGGCGGTGTTCAGGGCTTTAGGGGATGGAGGCAATAAGGGTTGGGAAAGCAGGACTGTCGCTTTTTCTTACGTGCCCATAATAAATACCATAAATACAAGTGTCCTCATTTTTTAAAGGGTGGTATTGCTATGTTGTTAGTTTTAGGCTCTGTAAGATACAATGAGGGGTAGTCTAAACTTCCAACAAAACAAAATAGAAGTTCAGCATGGTAGTGAGAGAAAACCATACCATGATGTCCCTGGGAATCGGTTACGGTGTCACATTTGACTCGGGTAAATAAATGTAGCCGGGAGAAATCTCAGTGTCCGGCACAATATGAAAAATCAGATCAGGTTGTCTCTCCCTCTGAGAATCAAGGAGCGTGCCAAATGCAGACTGATTGATGGCTAAGACGCGCACTCACCCGTTCAAAAACATGATGACCTACTACGTGCTGGTCAGTGTGGGGGGTGCCGCTTCTGTGCAAAGTGCCATGAGTCGACAGAAAGCACGGGAGAGACTGCCTGACCGTCAGACTGGTTCTTCACGTGATTAAGGAGAATGGGTCGAGTAACCTGTATGCCTTTTAAAAGAAAGCGTGCAATCAAGCGGCCACATGAGTGTTGGAGCATAATAAGTATGAAAATGTTTCGTACTGTAGGGAAAATGTGTAGCCCAGGGAAGTCTAGGAAAGCTTGACGGCTTTGGAGACATTTTAAACAGTAGTTGGAGACAAAAAGTATTGGCAGCTCAAAAGGCACATAGTATGCCCTCAGTACGTTATCCGTTGCCACATTCACTTCTATAATTGGACCATGTTCAAGGCTAATTTGAGAACTGAGTCCTGAAACTTAGCTTTGGGAGAAAGCATTTAAAAAATAATAATAAAGTGAATAGAAATAAACATTTAAAATATTTTAACTGAAAGAGTAAATCAGTTTTTCCATTACTAGATCGAATGATTTAAATTCAGACATATGGAAAAATTTAACTTTCATCTCCAGATTCTAAGCCTAATTCAGGGAGAAAACCCACGAAAGTGATAAAACAATTGAACAATAAATCTTTATGTTGTGAAGAATGCAGTGAATGCTTGGAGGTACATCATCATTTCCGTGCTTTTGGATTATTACAAACACCAACATCTTTTCCAGAGAGTTACAAGGCTGTGATTTGTCACTGACTTCGGGGCAAGGGTGCGTAGGAATTTGTGGGATGTTATCCTTCCAAGAAGAATTAGGGGAATTTTTTTTTTCACTTGAAGATACTTTAAACAACCCAGGTTTTAAAGTAGTCGAGTGACTCTTCTCCTGGAAAAACAATTAATTCTCAATCCTGTTTAACTTGAATATTCAATCGAACTGTCGCTGGAAATGGAAAGAAATGAAAATGCGGACAGATACGGTCCTTACCCAGGAAGGGCTTATGACAGAATACTTTGAATTTCACGCAAATGTTTTCCATTATTTCATTAAGTTGACTCCAGTACATTTCAATTTGTTTCCTGGAGTGTGAGTAAATTGCGCTCTTACTACTTAAAAAAAATTTTTTGTTGTTGTTTGGGGAGTCATGGAAACTTAATGACGCTGCAAACTTCACTTTCAATACATGACATTGAAATGTTTGGAATGCCCTGAAATAATTGAATGAGCATTTTAGGAGTCTTGTAATTAAAATAAGAAATATGAAAGTCATTGGTGGGTATCGTACAGGAATCATGATTCTGTTGTTTTTTTCTTTTGGAACTTGTGGATTAACTATACACAATTTGTAGTTCACAAGAATTGGGAAGAGTGTCCGTTTAGGTCTGATTACGTCCTTTTGAATGTTTCTAATATCAGTTGTCTTCACTTACGACCACCATCTCAACTTATCTGGAGCTCTATACTTTTTATGTTCTTTTCGTGGGTTCAAACATGTTACCGACGAGTTATGGATGTGGTATTTCTGGATTTTCTCAGTTTCTGCACTCTGGATTCTTAAGATATGGAATTGATTTAACAGCCTCAAGGAGCCTACATAAACCTGGCCATATTAAGTATTCATGTCGATAGTAAGCTCTATCCTGATATCACGTATGTTTTTCTTTTTCTTTTTTTTTTTTAATGTTAAGTGAATCTTAAAACCAGGAAACTTGCTAGGTGTCCACTGATTTGGCACTAAGTTGTGACATACAGTTCCATGCACGGACACATAATGGATTTTGATTATTGCTTGGTAGTTAGTGACTTACAGAAGGCAGGATGATGGGCTTTTTCCATTTTAAGTTTAAAATATTATATCTTTTAGGTGTTAACAGAGGACATTCTTAAGTTGAAGGGACTGAAACAATCACTATCTTTCGGGGTTGTGTTATCCTTTGTAGATAAGTTAATAGCTTCCTGTGCAAATAATTGCTTCAACCTACCTAGGATTTAGGTTCTCTTTAAAGACAAAAAAAAAAAAAAATCTATACATATGAATCCCTCTTCAGAGTCATTAGACAAACTTCAAAGTGTTAATGCTCATGAAAAGATGTCTTATTTTGAATTTTTTATATGAGTAACAATTTTGGCATAAAACGGATCGTGGTGTATCATTCAGGCTTTTTGTTTTTTTTTTAAGTCGTATAATGTATGACATCCATAAATAGTCACACTTAGAGAGAGAGCAGTGTGTCTTTTGAGCAGCTCTTAGGTGGAGGGACCCGGCCACTCGGGCCACCCCGCAGCAGCTGCAATGGCAGGGTGGCTTCTGGTGGCTTGTCGCATGATTAAACTCAGCTCCCTCGGTCCCTTTTTCTGGCTCACTGAGGACTTCTTCCTCCTGTCCTTTCCTGTGACCATCCATTCTTTACGAGACCGCAGACACTGCTTCTGAACAAGGGGACAAATCTTCCCATCGTCAGTTTTGTTGATACTGTTGCTTTCAAGTCAGAGTTTGGATAAAAATCCCTCGTCTCCTCATTTTTACGTGGCTCCCCATGTTTGGAGCCTTAGACTTTGCTCATTTTGAAACATTCTCTTTGTTAGAAGTGAGATGCCTCATGAATAAAACTCGACTTGTTCTACTCTAAGTGGATGTATTGTTTTAAAAACCTACATCGGGGGCGCCTGGGTGGCTCAGTCGGTTGAGCGTCCGACTTCAGCTCAGGTCACGATCTCACGGTCCGTGAGTTCGAGCCCCGCATCCGGGCTCTGTGCTGACGGCTCAGAGCCTGGAGCCTGCTTCAGATTCTGTGTCTCCCTCTCTCTCTGACCCTCCCCCATTCATGCTCTGTCTCTCTCTGTCTCAAAAATAAACATTAAAATTTTTTTTTAAAAAACCTTTAAAAAAATTTAAAAAAATAAAAACCTACATCATTCGGAAGGGGTCAAAATCAAACATAAAAACCTCATTTTCGAGTACAGTTGTTCTTTTCTAAAGCCTCTGTTGGCCCTTTGCTCTGCAGAATGGGGATATTAGCATCTTTCACTCACCTCTCCACCGTGACTATGGTGACAGACTAGTCCTGGCTTATCCAGGGTTTTGCCATCGTTAGCACTGAAAGTCCCATGCCCGGATCCCCTCAGACTTAGGAGGGTCGGCCCTTACCTATAACCTCCCGGTGCGTTAGACTCTAATTTTTACAGCATCACAGTTTAATACTCTTGCTCTGCTCGCTGTTATAGCATAACTATGAATGTGTCTTTTGTCTATGGTTTGTTCCTAGCAATTGAAAGCCAATATGCAAATATTATTCACCGTGGAGCCAAGTAATATACTCAGATCTGCAGCGAATGCAATTCCATTCTGGATCACTGAATGCTGCTGCTCGAAGGAGATTTTTCCAACAGCTTCGTTTATAGACACTCCTCTACTTTGGGGTCATGTTCAGCTCCTATTTTTTTCAAGCCATGTCATTCTCTTCCTCAGATTTCCATTTTCATTTGGTAGACTGTTCCCTTGGGATAGCTTTTTATATGTAGTGCGCGTGGATGGTCAGCTCTGTTACTGCATGTTCGAAAATGTCTGATTTCGCCCTCACATTTGATTGATAATTTCAGTCTAGATTCAAAATGATAGTTCTTCCGCTTCGAGGGCATTGCCGCTTTGATACTTACAATCTAGTGTAGCCAATAAGTCTGGTGCTGGGCTGTTTTTATAACTTAGTTGATTGTGTATGCGTCTGTTTATTTACCTCTTCGAAGCTTTGGGGAATCTTTATCCGTAGTTCTGATGCTTCGCCAACGATCTTTCTATCATGCATCTTTTTTTTTTTTTTTTTTTTTTTTTTTTACCTTTATGATTTGACGTCTGCTCAGGCTCAGGATATTTTCTCCCCACTGATACTTAGGCAGTCTTCACAGAGAACTCCAATACATGGATTTTTGGACTTCTTGGAATCGATTCTCCATGTCTCTCCTATTTTCCTTCTCTTTGTTTTTGCTACATGTTCTGGAGATTCAAATTTTGCAGGCTACTGAATGAGTCTTTAGCCATGTAAGTTCTGTTATTTAGTCCATTGAGTTTTCTGTTTTGACACTTACTTATTTAATAATCTGAGAACTTTCCCATTATTGTTCTTTTTTCCATGAAAGGAATGTGAATAACGATGAGTATTATTCCAGCCCTGAAGAAAGTTTTGTTCTTGACAGTGATAAACTTGACAGGTGATCTTCTGGGATTGCTTAGAATTTTTCTTTTCCAGGGTTAAACACTTCCTTAATTTGTTAATTTTTAGATGGAATGTATTACTGTTTTCGACGCAAACCCTAGCTTCAGCTGAGTTACCTATTTTGGTTTTTTGGAACAATTTAGGCTTTCCTACCCTCCAGTGCTCTCCCATTGCTTCTGAATGTCTTTCCTTCCATTTCCCATCTCTTTCCTAGAACTCATTGTGATTGCCCCGTCCTCCATTCCATTTACGTAAAAGGTTCTGGGGCCCCATCAGCCACAAGCAGTCCCCCCTTTCTCTTGACCCTTGCTTGAACCTTTCTTATTATTGCCCCTCCCTCACTCTTGCTGAGGGTCACCCCTGCTACAGTAGCATTCCTGAAATGAAGGCAAATAAAGGTGTCAGGAGGACAAGAAAATTCCCAGGCACGGGGCGGGGGGAGGCTGAGGAGTCCGAGTGACTGTGACCGGGTACCTCTTGGGTAAAAATAGCGACTCAGTGGTTAGGGGCTTACATTTCTACCTCTTACCTAGACACTTAATTGAGTTGAAACAATTTTTCAAATTATTTTATGTTGCAAAATTCTTCTAAGTGACAATTAGTCAATAGATGACCAAAACAGAAACTATTAACTATTCTCTTTATATAGCTGAGAGTAGAATAATATAATCTGGATGCATTCCTGAAATTTCTCTGTGGTTTGGCTTCAGTAAATTACTACTTTACATCCAGCTTTTAAAATATATTTAGATTGAAGTTTAAAGAGTGAGAACCACTTGTGTAAACATCATTGAATACCATTCTTTTAATGAATCGGGTAATGCTATTTATATACTTTCTTCACTTCCTCTGGAAAGCCCATTTCTTGTAGGGAGGCTTTAACTTACATTGTACTCACCTTGAAAAGTGAAAGGAATTCACTTTAGTATATTTTAACTAAGCCACAAATTCTCGCTGTTGCTACTGAGAAGTGCTTGGCCCAAATCTGTGAGTAAGATGTTTTTAGATGTTTTTAAATGGGACTATGTATCTTAAAAGAGCAAATGACAATGCATATATCCCTAAAGTAGTGAATAGGTATGTTTAGGGGATGAAGAACCCTTATTTTTGCTTGAATAGAGAAAATCCTCTCTCTCTCTCTCTCTCTCTCTCTCTCTCTCTCTCTCTCGGAAAACTGTTTTGCAATTCGTGTTTCAGGGAAGCGATGAGTGAGGCAGAACTGATGACAAAGCACTTCCTGGGCTGGACTGAGGAGTCTGGATTCACCCAGATAGCAATGGGGGGACCTTTGGAAGGACTGAAGCCAAGAAGTCACAAGATCGTGTTGGTTGTATAGATGACAGGATGGAAGTAGGATTAGAGGCAGACCAGAGGGGAGGTTGTGGTGTAATCCACATCAGAAAGTAATGAAGCCATGCGCCAGGACCGTAAAAATGGTTTCTATACAATTCTAACATGTTATCATGTTAATTGTGCAGCCATCAGACCATTTGCTGGTTATTCTATAAAGAGCCCTTTTGGAGCTAGAAGGTGCCTTGGAGATCTTTAGGCAACCCTGTCGTTTTACAAATGGCAGAAACCAAAGAGCTAAAGAAATGGGTGATTCCTCCAAGCCCAGCAGGTCGTTGGGCACAGCAGAGCTTGGGCACAGAGGCAGGTCTCCTGATGCCAAAGTCAAGGCTTTTTCTGTGATGCTACCTACCCTTCCTACCTGCTCTCTGCTGTGCGCATGCCCGGGCCAGTGCCCCACCTAAGGTTCCATCACCTGGTGGTTGATGACACGGTTTGATCCTGACAGGCTTCATCAGCTCATGCCCGACTCTTCCAAATGACTTATCCAGTGTTCCCCGCTCTTCCCAAATAGACATTCTCGCTCACCACATCCAGAAGATGATCTCATCGTTGAGTTCCAAGAAAAAAATAGAAATCACCTAAGAATATGCTGGCCACTGCCTGCCCTCAAACCTAATAACTGTCACATGCCTGCCCTTTGTGATAACGGCCAAAGTATCCCAACCTTATTTAACACTGGCTTCTGAGCCCTAGGCCAGTTCCTCCTGTCTTTTCAGGGAACTTTTGATGATTTCCCCATTCCTGTATTTTCAACCCCTTCTCCTCTAAAAGATCTGTCCTGTCAACATCTATAGATCATCTGCACTCTCCCACTTAAAACTCTGCTTATAATACCTACTCAGTGAGCATATTTGATTCAGTTACTCAGTTAATAAGTACTTGCAGGCCAGTACCACGTGGTAGGCGTTGGGCATGCTGTTGTGCTCAAAGGAAACGGGGTCTTATGTGGTCTACTGGGGGAAGTAGATGCTGCACAAATATCTGTAGTTGCTGAACATTCAGATGGGTAAGTGCAATTCTAACTAACCTATGGCAGTAGATACTATGTTTCAGTTTCTTCGTTGGCACCAGTATTTCAGCTTCATAGTGAGAATTGTGGCCATGTGTTCTCTCTAGCGTATCTGTTAGAGCCCTGCCCTTTGTTATGGGTTTAATAGCACATGGCCCAATGCCCATGCTATCATAGGCTCTTGTAACTTTTATATACCCAAGTAGCTGTGCTAAAAATGCATATAAGCAGAATCTGAAGAAATGTTTATCTGCTCATGCTGTGAAGTTCAGACTCTCTGAAATATTTTTGAGATGGCACTCACTTTAAGTTTGAATCTTTTTTTAAATCGTAAAAATAACTGTGTAAGCACACGCTGCGTATGCTAATGGCATAATCAATACAAAGAAAAGTAGTTTTCTCAAGTACAGGTTTAAAATGACAAGGTTTCTATGCATATGTCAATTATCACCCTTCTGTTTTCCTCATGGGCTACTAATTCAGTTTTAGCATTTCCCCTCTTTTTAGAAGTAAAAACAGACCGCATTTGCAAAACCAAAGATTTCCAGGAAGTCCTAGCTGCTGTAATGGCAAGGAACATACAGATGAATAAATCACTGTTTGGTAGGGACTGTAAAATGTTTTATTGGAAGCCTGCCCTCCATATTCATGTTTCCTTTTCTTTTTAACCCCCAAACCTGAAAGCTCATCGAAATATCCTCAAGATGGATGTTAAATAAAAACTCTGTGATATATTTGGTAGTTCATTTTTTAAAAACTGAAGTCAAAGCCTGTTTTTCTTGACTGATGTGGAAAGGTTAAAAAAAAGGGGGGGGGCCTTCAGTGAAAGGAAATTACCTTTCTAAATATAACGTTCGAAAATGATGTAACAGTTTTTTCCATATATTGCCTGAATAAAAGTAGTGTTTTTACAGAAGCCTGGTTTAAAAAAAAAAGAAATCAGTATTCCACCATTAAGTAGACAGGCAGCCACCAATTTGGATTTCTAAAGCTATCTCCCCAAATATTAAGTAACTAG
This sequence comes from Panthera pardus, assembly GCF_024362965.1. Lineage (NCBI taxonomy): Eukaryota > Metazoa > Chordata > Mammalia > Carnivora > Felidae > Panthera > Panthera pardus. Next base: position 16,432,770 of record NW_026526732.1, on the reverse strand, counting down.
CATAGGAAACATGATGTCTTCTGTTTCCTTACACTAAAATTGATTTTACTTCTAAACCATTCCAACTTTAAAAACCACAGCCGTCTGAATTCTGTTCATTTTAGGGAATGTCCCTATGTTCATTACCATTGCTCATTTTCACTGCTTGCTGACACATCTGAATCGCTCTGTACAGTTATTGATCTAGGTTGGTAGAACCTCTAGGAGGCATTGCTCATAAAATTCTTCTGCTTCGAAATGTTCGTCCATTTCTGTGACTTCCTCCATTTTATTAAGTACAGGGTCTGCCGCCAAATCTTACTTTCATAGTCACCTTCCTGCTTCTCACTTGTGTCTGTACTTGAAGATCTTTGGAAAGTTCTGCCTCACCTATAATATTCCTCCACTGATATGTTACCAAGCCCCACGTTTGAGTATTAAAATTGTGTTCTTTTTATGTTTAGGAGCACGCTGTGTAACCACAGGTGCCTCTGGGCTTTGCTGTTCACTAAATCTGTGACACCCCCCCCCGCCCCATCCCACTAGCTGGAAGGTCTGTGAGCAATAAGGACTATATCTGTCCTACTTAAGAGTGGATCGTCAGCACCTGTGCAGGGTGCATGGTTGATGCTTTGCTATTGGATGCCTTCTAGGCATTTTACGAGTAGCGTGGGTTGCTTGGGTGATAAGAAAGGGAGTTAGGAATGTGGCTTTAGCTGCACTCTGGCACTTGTAACATAGGTACCATCCCATCTGTTCACTAGTATTTACCCCTTCGATGCCTGCTGTCTTCGGCAAAGCCTCAGTCTTTTTCTTTGTAATCCCAGTGCCTCTAACAGCACTTGAATGAAGGTCACTCACTCAAGAATCATTCGCTACTTCACATTTTTGCCCAGGGCCACCTCCAGCCTTGAAAAATGAAAGAAGGTGATGTTGAAATCCCCAGTGCTATTTGGCCAGCTTCCCTTATTAAGAAGCCCACTTTGCCGTAAGAATGAAAGAAAGAGAGAGACATGGAGGACAATACAAGGAAGGGGACACCTGCTAGAACCCCTGATTTCTGACGATTAGAACTAACAATCCTTTGTCAAGTAATTATGCCAGCTGTTAGTCTCTTAAAAAAACAAAACAAAACAAAAAACAGGAAATGGCAAAATCTAAGATCTGGGCCGTCCAGATGTGGTACGCAGTTTTTGTTGTCTGCCTGCTTCTGGTTGCTTTTTTAAAAAATTCACAGCCAACTGACCATGAAATACAGCTCAGATTTGACAAGTTTCCAGTATTGTGCTAACATGTCTCAATAATGTATAAGAACTTGAATCATTTCGATCTAGTGTTTGTGTGTGATCCTGGGAACCCCAGGAATTAATACAGACCGAAAACTGAACTTGTCTTTTAAAAGCTCAACTCACTTCTGCATTTTATTTATATGCAGCCTGCAGTGCCTGATAAGATATGCAAAGCTGATGCATAACATCAGGGGTGAGTGAGTAGAGCCTTCGTTTTGACAAATTTTCCCTTATATCTGTTGAAATGCCACTGAAAGCCATTCAACTTATTCCAATCGCTTGACGTGTGTAGTTTTTCCAAGAATACATCCATTCTGTAAAAAAGAGAAAATTCTCCTGGACACCCCGTCCTTCACCCACTTCATAACCCCGCTCCTGGCGCAGATCAGGTGTTGATTACACACTTTCATCCAGTTGTAGGTAAGAGTAGTATGTTGACTGGTTAATAAACAATGAATGTTAGCTATTGAAAGATTTGTACCCCTGTCTGTAGTGTCCACTTCCAAAATTCTAGGGTTTGGGTTTTTTTAAAGCGGCTGAGACCCACTGGATTTCTTTTGAAAAAAAGAAACGACCAAGTAGAGATATCGAATTAGAAATAAAAATGGACTTGAGTTTGCAAGGAAAGCTGTACGGTATCTGTCTTTGGACGTCTCTTTGAGAATAAAAATGTGTTATCTGTACATAATAGAGCCTAAATACTTGTTGAATGAATAAATAAAAGTTGGAGGTATTTAAACAATTAATTGCATGAATGAAAAATGCACGTAAATGTTTAACATTCTTATTCTGAACTGTTTGATTATTTTAACTCGCCCCACTCCCTTCCCACCTTGGTCAACCAGTTTCTGTTGTGAATTCCATTAGTGGGTTTTCTTATGTCGGAGCAATTATGTGTGCGTATAGCTTCTCAGAACCAAAGCTTGGCTCCATGAAAGAACAAATACAATAAATATATATTTTTCTGTATATTTTCAAATATAATTTTTAAAAGTATAGTAAGAAAAATAAGTTCCTAGAAATGTATCTAACGAGAGATCTGTGAGACCTTTATGTAAAAAATGGAAGAACTTTATAACTTTATCGAAAGATACATCTAAACGATCTAGACAAATAGGGGTGGGTAAAAGATGTCAATTCTTCCAAATACAGGTCCAGTACAGTCCCAATCAAAATCCAGCATGTTTTTGTGGAACTTGGGTTGATTCTAAAATTTATATAGAAGAAAGATCCAGAAGTAGCCAAAAGAATGCTGAAGAAAAAAACAGGTAGAAGGATTTAGAGATGTTATTTATATTGTTATAAAGCCACAGTATTTTAGGCATTATGATTTTGGCAATACAAGTAAGCAACTAGGCCAGCAAAGCAGTAGTTCTGAAATAAGCCCTTGTTTATATAGAAACCTGATATGTGACAGAGCCGAACTTCAAATTAGTGGAAAGAATAAATTAATAAATGATACTGGCATAATAGGTTTTCCTTATGGGAAAAAAATGAACAATAGATCCCTGCCTTACAGCGTGCATAGTCATTTCCAATGGATCAAGGGCTTAAATGTGAAATCCAAATTTTAAGTTTTTTTAAACATAATATAGAATATCTTCATGCCCTTGGGGTAGGGAAACAAGACACAAAAATCATTACACCATAATGAGATCTATATTAGAGCATCATATTTAAGAACTTCTGCCTGTCAAGAGAGAGACTGAAAATAAATCATAATACAAAATAGACATAAGGATTATATATGGGGAATATATGAAAAGCTCCAACAAATTCGTAAGAATATAATTCTATGCATAATTCTATAATTCTATAGTAAAATGGGCAAAATGCATGAATAAGTTTTTCATAGGGAAGGGAACGAGAATGGCCAACATACATATGAAAATATGCTTAGCCTCATTAGTAATTAGGAAAATACAAATTTAAACCACAAAAAGCACCATTTCCTACCCAGAATAGCTATAATTAAAATACAGTATCCGGTGTCGGCCATAATATGGAGCAAAGTGAATTCTCACATACTGTGGGTAGAGTGCAAATTGGTACAGTTACTCCGGAAAAAAAAAAAAATGTTCATGTGCATGATGAAATCCCAGCAGTTCCAATTCAGCTGAATCCAAGGCGAAACACGACATAAGGACCACGGTACAACATTGCTTGTAATAGAGGGGAAGTGGAAACAGTCTAAAACTCCAACAGGAAAGCATATGAATATACCGCAAAGTATCCAATGAAACACTGTCCCTCCGCGCAAACAATTACACTGCATAGTTAGCAAAAGAACGTAGAGGAATCTCACAAACATAACATTGAATGGGAAAAGGCACAGATGGCTGTGCCCCTAAACCCTCTCTCACCTGTGGCTGGTAGGAACAGTAAAGAGTCTGTTTTGCTAGTAAGTTTAATAAAATATGCCAGATGAGGTTTCATTGGCCCTAGGGGTTCTGCTTGGGCCATGTGCCTGTTCGTGAACCAACCACAGTCATCGGGGCTGAAACACGAGGAACAGCTTAGCCTAGTTAATGTCGTTCAGGGCACAGGAGCTGGGAGGAGGGCAAAGGAGATGAAAATGCCCATGTGGTTGCTACAAGGAGGGTAGATAGGTGTTGGGCTTCTAAAAACAGCAGCTGCTATTACTCCTCCCACTTTGAGCAACCAGTTGAAGAAGGTTGGACTACCCTAGCTGTTGTTACTTGCTCATGGTCTGTGAACTCAAAAAAGAGCAGGTAGAAAGGGGTTTTTATGTTGCACGGACCTCGAGTCACAAGTCGCCTCCCGTTCTCAAATCAGACTGGACAGGTGTGGAGTGGCACTCCAGGGTGGAGGGTCTCGGGCAGAAGCAGAACTACTCCAGATACAGGGATCTCCTTTGGATTTACATGCTCTAAGAGTGCATCCCTCAAAAATACTTTGTTTTTGTCCATTTGACCGTCTGTGTTACTGATCTAAATCCTCTCTAGGGAGAGGGAGTGCTGGGGGGAAAAAGGGAAGACTTTCTCGATACCAATGGGAGGAACTTTGGAAGATTTGCCCTTTGTTGGCGTTATTACTATGAACTACATTATGGTCTACACGGGTCTGCAGCCCTGTGGTTTCTGGTAGCCCCTTATGTGTATTTTCACCCTTGGTTTCTTCTGTGAAGTTCATGTGTTGCACCCAAGAAATAAAGATAAGAAATTTTGTGCTTGTGATCAGATCTCAGGGGCTCCTGTATTTCAAATAGTTGACATTGTAGGGAAAATGTTTATGCTTTGGGTCTTTGTAGAGTCGTCATCATAAGTACAAGTGTTTTATCAGACAGGACTTTAAATTGTTCCTTGTTGAAGCCACGCTTACTCAGACCATTAAAAGCCACTTTTGCTAGTCACTGGGTATTACGGTTCTGCAAAGCTAACAGGCGTTTTATTGTGTCCCACATATAAAGAGCAATTTTTGTTAATGTTCATTCTGTCTAACTAGAATTGATTATGTTGTTATCAGGGCATTTAGCGTTTAGTCTGCACACTGTGTTTAAAATTAAAGGTAAACTTACTTTAGACACTGTAGTCAAAAGGACATGGTGACATATTTTGGACTTCTGTCTCCTTTTTATAAGACCAATCGTGACATCTTATTTATTTTTATTCTCAAACTCACATCACTTGTATTTTGCTTTATTTTAAACATGAACTTGAACGTATTCCAGCCTATAAGTTTAGCATTGTTCTTTGACCAAAAGCAATAAAACGTGACCGGTTTCAGCATGATTCAGTGAAGTGCAGTCAGCATTTTCTTTTCACAAATCCAACATCAATGGCTATTTATATACATTTCCCCAACATTTAAAAGTGTAATGATGTGTTTCAGGGTTTTTTTTAAATATCAAATTCTATTTGTTTCTAATGCCCTGAGTGGATTTTGCACTTATGGCCGGATAATCAAATATTCTTAATGGTTTTTTTTTTCTAAAAATATTATCTTGAATTTATACTCTGAGGTCCTCAAGTATTCACCTATAAATAAGCATCTCTGATTGTAAGAGTCTCTTGCTGTTCTCATATTCCTTTAATGGTAGTTCGCCATCCATAGACTAAAAACTAAAAATACATTGGTTTACCTCATGTTGAATTTCCTGGCTAAGTAATGCTTTTTTTCCTTTTCTAAAAAAAGTACATTTGTACTTTTCATCATTTCTCATGAGGAAACCATTGTCCTAAATATTTCCTTAAGTGTGTTCTATGTACATTCTTTGCTATAAGCATCATTTTTCTAAATATGATCTATCTTCAGATCTATCTGTTTTCATTTGTGACTGGTCATTGCTGCAAATGGACAACAAACATTGCTTTTTATGTGTTGTGCTTCAAATAATCCTGTGGCACCTTTACTGTTTCCGATAGATGTTTTTTTAGAAATTTCTCTTGAGTTTTCTGGGCATTCGACCTTGTCCCCCGGTGATGGTGGTCATTTGGCCTGTTCAATTCCTTTCATTTTGCACTGTGAGCATATTTTGTTATTGACTTTTTAACAAAAATGTTGTCTGTTGTTTTCAGATCTTTTTAAAAACTGTGGTCTGTGATCTTTCTATTTCTAGATTACTGGCAGAGATAGGTGCTGAGTTTGACCCTGCTCTCTGAGCATCTTTGAACGTATGAATATGCACTGATCTCTTATGACCTATTGATAGAGCACAAGAAATCTATTTCAATAACATTTCTAAAATAAGCCCAATTTCTATTATTGTGTCGCTATCTTCATATACTAGAAATTGAGTTTTCTGAGCCCTTGATGTAGTACTCCTCTGTGTTATTTTTCTAAGTTAAACAAGCTTCTTCTCTCTTTGTGTCTTCTCAAGTTTGGTCATCAGGCTTGTACTAGCTTCACCCAAAAAACTAGGGATCCTCATCTCTTCTGTATCCTCAAAGCTTTCTATGTAGTTTGGAAATTATTTACTCCTTGCAGTAAACCCTTATCAGTTTTGTAGCTTTTATATTTCTGGTTCAGTTTTAATAATTAAGTGCCATCTTGGGGCGCCTGGGTGGCTCAGTCGGTTGAGCGTCCGACTTCGGCTCGGGTCACGATCTCGCGGTCCGTGAGTTCGAGCCCCGCGTCGGGCTCTGGGCTGACGGCTCAGAGCCTGGAGCCTGCTTCCGATTCTGTGTCTCCTTCTCTCTCTGCCCCTCCCCCGTTCATGCTCTGTCTCTCTCTGTCTCAAAAATAAATAAACGTTAAAAAAAATTTTTTTTAAAAATCATTAAGTGCCATCTGAGAAAACTGTTTGTATTGAGATGTTAAATTATCCACAATGATATTTTTATGTAACACTCAGTTCTTAATCTCTTCCATGTCAGTGATATATTCCTTTAATAATTCTAATTTCATGTTGGATTTTAGGATGAGATTATTGCCTGAAATCTGTCTGTGAGTTATTTCATTCTGTAATGAACCAGTGACTGCTTTTGAAATATCTAAATCACGAATTCCTGCTTTATGTTTATTTCTGCCTTTTTCATTGTCTATTTACTTATTACTATTTTCAAACTTAACTAAGTTTAAGCACATATATCCTTTCTTTGTTCTGTCCAATTTAAAAACAAAAACAAACAAACAATAAAACCCCACAACCAGTCACTGGTGCCATAAGGAAAACCACATTTTTTATGCCTCATAGACAAAGTAAAATTGGCTCACTTTCACTATCTATCCTATTCACTTCCCAGTTGTTTTTGTGTTTTGTTTTGGTTTGGTTTTTTTATAACAGGATCGAGGACTTCTGACTTAGATGGAGCTAATCATTAAAGTTTTTGTAGATGCCTTTTCAAAAACGTTTACAGTTTTCACTCTATGTGGACTGTTTTTAGGATAATTAGCATACTTCAGTCCCTGTTTGCCTGCTCGTAACACTTTCCACCAGTGCTACTGTGACTACTTTTTCGCTCTTAGCTTTTTATTTTGATGCGTCCCTCTCAGTCAACTGGAATATTTTGAAGTTTTTATCATGAAGATATCCAGCTGATAAATTCCTAAGCACATTTGGTTTGTTCTTTAAAACTCTATAGACATGGGGGCGCCTGGGTGGCTCAGTCGGTTGGGCGTCCGACTTCAGCTCAGGTCACGATCTCGCGGTTCGCAAGTTCGAGCCCCGCATCAGGCTCTGGGCTGATGGCTCAGAGCCTGGAGCCTGCTTCCGATTCTGTGTCTCCCTCTCTCTCTGCCCCTCCCCTGTTCATGCTGTGTTTCTCTCTGTCTCAAGAATAAATAAACGTTAAAAAAAATTAAAAAAAAAAAAAAGATAAAACTCTATAGACATGGGGGTGCCTGGGTGGTTCAGTCAGTTGGGCGTCTGACTTTGGCTCAGGTCAGGATCTTGCAGTTTGTGAGTTCGAGCCCCGCCTCGGGCCCTGTGCTGACATCTCAGGGCCTGGAGCCTGCTTCGGATTCTGTGTCTCCCTCTCTCTCTGCCCCTAACCCACTCGCATTCTGTCTCTGACTCTCTCACTCTCAAAAATAACTAGATTTAAAACACACACACACACACACACACACACACACACACACACACAACTCTACAGACACAGAAATGTCTGTGGTTCCTTCTTTTCAAAAATAGTGACCAGAAAAAAAGCCACCCCCAATTTCACCAGATGTAAATATCACCTCTGTGAATTTCCACCCCCATCCCAACTACTTTGCAGAGATGGAAAGTGAGAGGAATTATGGGATATAGCCATGGAGAGGAACTCAGGGATAGAGTGGCCACAGCCTTCGAAAGTTGTTCGTCCTGTGGATGACTTGTACTTCAGAGATAGGGACACTGTGGCCGAGACTGAGGAGAACCATCCATTCTCCTCCTGCTCCTCAGGGTTTCATCTCTCCTCCAGGAAGGGGACATTCTTCCCGGCTTCTGGCAGGTCATTGAACTTAGTTTCTAGTGCTAGTTAAAGTTCACATCTTTAATTTTATGAGTACTTTAAGGGAAAGGGAAAATCAAGGATGGAACATCAGTAACTTTCCTAATACCACATCTTGTAAGTTTTTGTTTTTTAATTAAATCGTTATGCTTATTGGGGTAGGTCTAGCACAGACCAGTAGCATAGATGTGGCATTTTCCTCAGAAAATGCTGGCTTTTTGCCACCAGTGTTCCTTCTGCCACTTAGAATTAGCCCTGCTGTTTCATCCATGTTCTGCCAAGATAATTCTGGAAAAACAATAAGAAAGAAGTTCATTTTTGTGTCTCCTCTACAGGTGACGACGGTTATTGGGAGTCTGAGTGCAGACACTGGGAAAGCTTCAACTGTACAAGTGAGCTATCTTCTTTTTTTTGCTACTCGAGTATGAAACAGGCTACAAAATTAATATATTCATAATTTAGGTTTCTTAGGTACTTTTGTATAAGTACACTGTAGGCAAAATTGTTCTTGCTTTTAACTATTTTGTAAGCCAGAATAACAAGTATGGTCACCACAGGATAAAATATGAAAGGAAACGCATACTTTACATACACACACACACACACACACACACGTACATACGTATGTACATACATACATACATACATGAAGAATAAGAATGGAGTCCGGGAGAGTAACTATTGTGTGACTTAGTTTGAAGTCACTTCTTCCCATTGGCCTTCAGCTGTTAATGAGTTGGCCTTTTAGGTTATTTTAAATGCCTTTTATGGGCTAGAAAAGTTCTCTTTGTCCTTTTGACTTTGAGTTTTTCTGGAAGATTTTAAATCTCAATCTACCTTTGTGGTGGTAGTATTTGAAAAACCACAAAGAATGCTAAAAGGGAAGGAAGGAAGGAGTACGCCTTTTTTTTTTTTTTTTCTTTTTTCAGTTCTAGGCAGTTATTTTACCCTGCTTCTTTCCTAAGTACTTGATCATTCTCTACCCACATGATAAGCTATATGTCAGGACCCGGAACGCTGATGTAGCTCAATGACATATCAAGTGCTTACCAGAACGCTAGAAATAGGTGAAGAAACTCAGTCCGCTAAGCATTGCATTATCATTTTTAACTCGTCAGTTTAGACTTTCAGTGTTACATCAGGCCTCTTTCTTTTTTTTTTTTTAACCAAACAGTAAAATAAAAGACAAAATTAAAAGCGTAAATGCAGCCCTGGGTTAGAGTTTTGTTGCCTTTAACTAGCAAAATAAGAATGCTTTATTGGAATCATAAATATTTGATACACTGCATTATTCTTCTTGAAGTACTCAAAGTGATTACAAAGACAAATGGTATTTTAATGGAGTCAAGATGACTTTGCTGTGTCAGAGTTCAGAATTCATCAATGTTTTGTTAACTGGTAAAAACAATGGTTTTCTTGCCGCCGATCTTCATTGCTGGCCACAAAGTCCCAGAAGTTCCTTGGCCTAACTTACGGTAGGACGCTGAAGAGTTTAAAAATCAAGAGTCGGTAGTCCAGAGCTGACTTATTTCTTAGGCACGGTGCCCGGATCCCTGATACTTTTAAAGGCTCGTGAAAATGTTTTCATTTTAATTTCTTTTTCAAAGCAGGAGATGAGTGAATGCAATGGTGAATATAGGATAATGAAGCTTGGGCTGGATGACGTTTTTCTTTGTAACAACGCAGTTGTAAAGTGTAACTTTTGGCATTTCTTATGGAGGAAGGGGCCAGAGCGCCCACAAAAGTCTGAGTCACCGTCAGGCGCCCTCTGCATATGTGAGACCCCGTCACTCGCATGCATTTTTCTTTCTTTTTTGGGAGAGAAGTGATTATTTCTGTTTTAGAAATGATCGTCTTCTCTGTGAATGAGTCCGCGGACTCGTCTGCTCATCAACGAGAGACACGGTTCTCGCTGCAGAGAAAAGTAACATGTTGTTAGGCGTAGGAGCTGTGACTATCGGTGCTGTTTCTCTGGAATAAAATCCATATTTTTCCCTCGAGAGACCCACCGATACTCTGTTAGCTTTATAATATGATACAGAAAAATAAGGAAAGGGAAAGCAAGACTTGACTCCGGAAGCTGTGGTCTGTGTCGACAAGCGTTTTGCCCAAGGGGTGTGTGTGCCCGAGCCCGGTGGCTCAGCCGGCCTCCTTGCTGCCACGGGAGTCTAGAATTTTCCTCCTTCCATAGCCGCTCATCTCTGTTACCAGGTGCACACCATTTTCAATGGCCGTGACGGATCTGGTTTCGTTTGTGTCTGAAGCCCGGATCTGGTTTTAGAGAAAATAATTCTGTTAGTCTTCAACGGTACTGACTATATAAATTGTGTCTAGAATACCTCCTGAAAGTCACTTGTTGATTTTAAAGCAAGCGCGTTGCATGTCTGGAGAACTTTTTTTTTTTTCAAAATAGGCAACTCGCTCAAAGATAAACTACCTGAGAGCTAGGCTCTTTGTCTCTTTTGTTCGTTGCTATTTTGTTCGAGAAAAAGCCAGACGTCAAAAAGAAGCGCAAATATTTGCCCAAAGAACGAATGGGCTAACGTCCTCCTTTAGAAAAACCGTATTCTGAAATTGCTTTGGGCGTGTAAGCGGACTGCTAGCCCTCTCCTCCTTAGACGGGCAAGCATCCGGGCATGCACACACAAAAATGGACATTGCACGTTAATACAAAATTGTCATCTACCAGACTGTTACCCGCCAACTACGTAAGAGCTGTCCTCTCTACATGAGCAAGCCAGTGGGGGGGGGGGGGGGTACCACTCAATCAGATGAAGTCAGGAAAGCAAGAGAATTCTAGAGAAAGGTGCCCCTCGCCCCAGCTATTGGAAACGTAAATCTAGAGGTGTAAACAGAATCACCTGACTTTAATTAATGGCACTTGGTGAGGTGGTCCTGGTTTACTGAAAAGTCAGAGGAGCGTGGCCCTATTTCGCATGGTTTGTTGACTCGAGGAGAACTGGAATGCGTTATTTTTCTGTCCGCGTGCCATGAGTGTGCGCGTGTGTGTAAGAGAGAGAGAGAGATTCAGCTTCAAGACTGCATTTTAAAGCAGCCCCCCCAAATATATGCGTTACACACACCCACGTGTACATTTTCTTTCTTTTTTTTAAAAAAGATTTGAATGTTTATTTATTTATTTTGAGAGAGAGAGAGAGAACAAGCAGGGGAGGTGCAGAGAGAGAGAATCGCAAGCAGTTTCCACGCCGTCAGCACAGAGCTTGATGTGGGGCCTGAACCCGTGCACTGCAAGATCACGATCTGAATCGAAATCAAGAGTCGGATGCTTAACCGATTGAGCCTTCCAGGCGCCCCCGGGATTTTTTTTTTTCCTGAACAAACTTGCCCCTGCATTTGATTCTCATTGTGTCCTTGTCCAGGGTTCCACCCGCCCTCTGATGAAGGTACGTTGGGACAGAGCTGCCGTTAGGAGTGCACAGTATGAGCTGCCCAAAGAGCAGAAAGATGCCAACTAAATATTCCAACGCCTGCACCAGGCGCCGGGGCGCTTGAGTGCCCTGACCTTTACTGCCCGTGCTAGCAGTTTCCGAGCCCCTTCCGAGGTCAAGTGGGGGTGCAGGCTAGTGGGGCGGTTTCTAGCGAAGATCCTGAAGACGAGACGTGGTATGTCTCCTGTGCCAGATTTGCCGTCACTAAGCGCTGCCGTGATGGCTCCTGAGGGGCCTGCAGGGGGGTCGCGCTCTTCTCTGGAGGGTAGACATCCCTCGTGTCTCCCGTCCCCACACGATGACTCTTACTGCCCTTACGAGAGCAGGTGCATGATGCACACGCATTGAACCCAGGTCACCAGCTGCTTCTGTGGTACCTCCAGAGGGTACAGTCCTGGAGCTGAGGGCTTTGTGGGATTGAATATTGAGGCTTATTACCCCTAGGACTTACAAACAATACAATGCAGGCATGCTCGGGGAGGGATCAGCTGTTTAGTCCTTCCGTGTCCTGCGGGTGTCCTCGCCACTGTGTTCCCAAGGCCCTGTAAGAGTGTTACTCAGGCTGATAGATTTGTTGGATGGCAGCTAATGGAAGGCTCACCAGTGGCTGCAGCGTAAATGATTCGCACTGCGAATAAATAACTTGTTGTATTGAACTACACACTGCTAATCATATAACCATCCAGCGGAACTCTTGGCCCAGTGCTGGAGGACAGGGCTTCACGCAGGATGGGATCTTTAAAAAGTCATCGAGGTGCTTTCCTTCTGCTTCGTCCACTGCAAAATCCCCTGGGTATCTCTTGACGTGCGGTGTCATAAAAGTGATTTTTTTAGTGTGTCATCAAAGATAAAAGATGTTATAGCTAAATATAGTGGTTACAAAAACATAGCACAAAATTACAGCACTCAGAAAGATGTACAGATTTGACTCTGCCCAAGCATTGGGCATCTCTCCTCCATTAAAAAGTATCTCCTGGGGCGCCTGGGTGGCCCAGTCAGTTAAGCATCTGACTTCAGCTCGGGTCACGATCTCACGGTCCATGAGTTCGAGCCCCACGTTGGGCTCTGGGCTGATGGCTCAGAGCCTGGAGCCTGCTTCCGATTCTGTGTCTCCTTCTCTCTCTACCCCTCCCCCATTCATGCTCTGTCTCTCTCTGTCTCAAAAAAAAAAAAAAAAAAAAAAAAAAAACGTTAAAAAAAAAAAGTATCTCCTATTGGGGCGCCTGGGTGACTCAGTCTGTTGAGTGTCTGACTTTGGCTCAGGTCACGATCTCGCAGTTCATGGGTTCGAGCCCTGCGTCGGGCTCTGTGCTGACAGCTCGGAGCCTGGAGCCTGCTTCAGACTCTGTGTCTCCCTCTCTCTCTGCCCTTCCCCTGCTCACACTCTGTCTCTCTCAAAAATAAAATAAACATTAAAAAAAAAAAGTATCTCCTATTAAGGAGTTGTTGAGATCGGCTGCACCAACAATGTGAAATGTGCCCCACACGATGGGACTATACACTTAAAAATGGCTAAGGTGGCAAATTTTATGTTATGTGTATTTTACCACGATCAAAAATTTCAAAATATTTTTTGAAAGTATCGCCGGAAGTTTGCATAGCTTAAGCTGGGGTAGAGATTAAGGGGTGAGGAGAGAGTGGAGGGGGAAGACTTTCTCGCTGCAGATCTGTGTCATTAGGGAAAGGTATGACAGGGTCCCCAGCTATTCTCGAGAAAAAAAAAACAAAACAGTATTAGTTTAAAAAAAAAAAAGTCCTTGTTTTCTCATGAAAGGATGACCTTTGGAATGAGGAACTAGTTGCTGTTCCTGGCATGGAGCATTAGGGGATTCTCAGGACAGTATGACCTCAATTTTGTGGAATTATGGCAGTAAGTTTCTGTCAAAAACAAGGAGGGGGTGGGGGTGGGGGGCTTCATGGTGAAATAGCTGGGGTTTGAGCAAGGTTGATGAGTTCCTCTTTCTACAGAGCCTTTACCACGCTGCTCTAAGTTCCATGTCTTCAAGGAGGTTCTATGGGCAGGCTTTCTCAAACTTGAGCATGGACCGTCTCCCCACAGTCTCCACCTGGCCCGGCCTTATAGGGTTTTTTTTTTTTTAACCTGTTAACCGTGTCGTTCTGTGGAAGGTAGTTTGGTGAATACAGACGCAAGGCCAAGTGTGGGAACACAAACATAGAAATTGCTTGTAGAAAGAAATAGAGAAACAACCGAAGCCAGAATTGTGACCCGTCCCCGTAGGAGGAGCTTGGAGAGCGGACACTTCTGGACCACAAAGCCCTGCACGCCAGCTCGGGGCGCCCCATCTCCATACCCAGTTAACGGGGCCAGGCCTCGCGTCTGCTCATTAGAGATCCCTCACCTTCGGCGCTCCCCTCAGAGCGACCCTAAGGTTCCGTGTCTGAAATTTGTGGAGCACCTTGAAAGCGTTTAGCTAAGCCACTGGCTCAAGGATCGGCAAAGATGATGTTCGGTCATCTGAAATTCTAATGTGGAAGAAGGTTGCCTTAGATCTTTCACTATTAACCTACGTCCGGTCTAATAACATGTGATAGATTCCGATGGGCTCCTTATGTGAACACATTTCCTGGAAGTGGCGTAAAATTCCTTAGCCCGGGTCGTAATTGATACATTGCTAAAGGTGATGTTTCAGGATCGTTTCATAAGTGAGGGCGTACTTTGAAATATGAAGTACAAAGCACCCCGCATTGTGAAGGGTACCAAGGCGAGAAGAAAAGGCTTCTGCCCTTGGAGAAGTTCTAAGACACAACTAACAAATAACCTTTCTGTGAAGCAGTATGTGATAAAGAGCGGCATCAGAAATGTATTTTACCGAAGAGCTTAGAAATGTGATCCGAAGAGATGTACTTCCCGTATCAATTGTTCACTTCTGGGGCCGCCTGGGTGGCTCAGTCAGTTGAGCGTCCGACTTCGGCTCAGGTCGTGATCGCACGGCTCATGAGTTCAAGCCCCGCGTTGGGCCCTGTGCTGACAGCTCAGAGCCTGGAGCCTGCTTCAGATTCTGTGTCTCCCTCTCTCTCTGCCCCTAACCCACTCGCATTCCGTCTCTGTCTCTCTCAAAAATAAATAAACAATAAATTTTTTTTTTTTAAGTTGTTCACTTTGGTATGTTCTCTGTCTTTGAAAATGATGCTTCTTTTTTGTTGGTTGAGTATGAAGTTATCGGTTAAGTCAAAACTGTTTAATTGTTATTCACATCATCAGTATCCTTACTTTTTTCCCACTTTTTTCCGTGTCATGTTCTGAGAGGGCTGTTTTAGAGCTCTCACTGCATTAGTGAATTGTCGGTGTTTCCTTTTAATTCTGTCAGCTCTTCCTTTATGTGTTTCAAAGCTATGCTTTAGATACGTTAAGGCTCACAAGTTGTTCACTTATCATACAGCGAGGTGCAGGTAATTGTTGTATTTTAGAAACCAGATGGCGTATCATATCCCCATGAAGGATGGGGTCACGCAGGATTATTGGAGGTTTCGTGCTCTTAACATCTGCAGCTGAAAATCTACCTGGGATAGGCCCACCAGGGGCTTACCCGGGGAACATCGAATGGGCACGGAAAGGCTGTCACCTAAAATGTCAGAAGAACCAGATGCGCTCAGTGGTGCCAGATCTGCTTTCAACAGCTGTAGATAATGAATCCAGTGTCTGGAACAGACAGCAAGTTTTAATATTTGAGACACTTGTGGAAGCCCTGGACCAGACTCACCAGGCTTAAGAAGTCAGAATTATCCACCGTGGCCGGCAGTCATCAAGGCCTGCGTTCATGTGGCCTGCGTAATGCTGCTCTCACCATCACCTCTGCCTCGGCCCCTTTCTTCCCGTTCCAGACCCCAGGCATCTCGATTTCAATTGCATTTTCCGAGGTCCGCATGCTGTTAGAAGTGTGTGTTTTATTGCCCAACACCGTCATGGCTGTTCTGGGCCATAAGGGAAGCCTGTTCTGGAGGAAGATTACATTCGTGATAAAGACTTTTTAAAGTTCAGTTGGGCATTAAAGCAATCATTGTGTTTTAAAATTGAAAGACACAGAGTTGCAATTGATCTTAAGTCCTGCATTAAGTAGAGTATTTTCTTTTAATATTCTTTGTCTTAAAAAAAAAGAAAAAAAGTGGAGTCTGCTTTCTTAAAATGTTGTAACTTCATATATATTCCTTTGATTTCTAAAGCGTGGTCATTCAGAGGAAAACAGAGTGGACCAATTTCACAGGTCCTCGTGGATGGAATATTGGAGCCACCAGGCTCTTAGCCAGATGACCAACAAATCATGTTTCTCTGCTTCCCCTTTTATTTCTAAGCCCTCTGCCTCAGCACTGACTCTCTTTCCTGGGTGTTTCCAGTTGGGGAGCTCCCAGTCACCTCCAAGGTCACTTATTCCTCAAACTAACTTCTAAATCCTATTTGAGGAGATGAAGATATTTTTGTGCGTGCTTCTCATTGTAAATGCATGTTTGACATTTCTTTCCCTCCTCCCCGCCCCCTCCCCGTCCCCCAATACCTAATTTGTCACCAGATCTCACTAAATTTTCCTCACCATCTGTTTGATCCTTCTTTTCCATTTCCACGGCCCTTCATAAAGGGAAGCGCTGATCACTTGAGTATTTACCACACACTGTGCACTACATTTAGCCCTTGAACCACACAGGTTTGAACTGCACGGGCCCACGTCCACATGGATTTTTTTCACTAAATACAGTAACGCCCTGTAAATGTATTTGCCTTATGATTTCCTTAATAAGATTTTCTTTCCTCTAGCTTACTTTATTGTAAGAAGAGGGTGCGCTTTTTTGGGGGGGGGGGCTTTTTTGGCAACTCATGTACCCTGGAACCCATGCCCCCACGATTCGACCGCATTAAAGAGCCTGAAGAAGATTTTATTGTAAGACTACAGTATATAATACACATATACAATATATGTTAATCGACTGCTTATGTTATCAGTAAGTCTTCTGGTCAACAGTAGGCTATCGGTAGCTAAGTTTTGAGGGGAATCAAAAGTTACATACCAATTTTCAGCTGCATCAGGGGCGGGTTAAGGGCACTGACCCTCACGTTGTTCAAGGGTCAGCTGTCTATACTTTTTCTTACTTAATTCTTTTAGCTTTGTGCAGTTATTATCATGAATTGAACTTCCCATGTTAGGACACTGAAACTCTCAGAAATTTAAGTCATTGCCCAAAGTCACAAAATTAATTAGAAATTAAAAAAAAATTTTTTTAACGTTTATTTATTATGGACAGACAGAGACAGAGCATGAGCAGGGGAGGGGCAGAGAGAGAAGGAGACACAGAATCCGAAGCAGGCTCCAGGCTCTGAGCTGTCAGCACAGAGTCCGACGCGGGGCTTGAACTCACGGACCGTGAGATCATGACCTGAGCCAAAGTCGGACGCTTAACCGACTGAGCCACCAACGCACCCCCAAATTAGCAATTTTTGAAATAGGACAAGTATAAACACCTGGGTACAACCCCAAGTCTAATATCTTCTTTGCTTCTGTGACATGTGAAATGCCACCCACAGCCTGGCTATACTGCGAGCCTGTGTTGCCACCTTGGGGCGGAAGGACCAGATTCTCTTTCTCTCGTTTTTCTGAACTTGCAAACCTCCTGCTGCTTCTGCCCACCAGCCTGGTCTGCCCAACGTCTTGGGTTAATTATGTCGGGTGTCTGGTCTGAAATTCACAATGACGTGTTGCTTGCTCTGTAAAATCTGACCTTTCTAAACATGTCATCTTTAAGTCAACTCTTCCAGAAAATTGTGTTTTGTACCACTCAGAACCCTCTCCATTCCTTGGAGTTGGTCTGCAAGAAACACAGGGGGCTCTGAGGTCAGCGGGACCTGGGTGCGTATCTCTCCTTCTCTCTTCCCTGGGACCTCGGGCAAGGGTTTTGCCAATTTCATCTGTGAAATCACGGCCGTAAACTCACTTCAGTTTAACTGTGAGTCTAGAGAGTGCGTGTTCAGTGCCAACTGTAGTGAGAGCCTGGCCCCTGGCAGGCTCTCAAACGGAGCTGGAGGGTAGTAGCAGTAACACTATTATCTGGACCTTATCTCTCCTTTTAAACTCAGTTCAAATTCCTCCTCCTGTTTAAATTACTCTGAACTGATTTTATCTGCCTGCTCCTCAAAGCTGCGGTATCAGTTAGACTGCGAACAATGCATTTAGCAATTTTAATTATGTGACGCTGCCTTGCGATCTTAAAAATGCGTCTTGAGATGCCTTCTCGAGAGCTGTTCATTCCTGCTCTAATGGACTGAGGTAATTCAAAGGCTGAACTAGGTCTTACGCATCGTATCTAGGCTGGTGCCTGATACATAACTATTCACAAACTTTTTTGATACGTGATTAAGAAATTTCACATTCATTCATAAGAAATCAATACGCTGAATTGGTTTGAAATATAGAGATATTTACACCCAGGTAGGTGCCTCTGTCGTACATGATTAGCCCAAATTTCTTTGTCCCTAGTTCTGAATGTGAAGACTATTGCAGAGTAAATTTTAAAACTGCAAGACATTTCATTATCCAATATTTCTTTTTAAAAATTTTTTTAATGTTTGTTTTTGAGAGACAGAGAGAGACAGAGAACGAGCAAGGGAGGGGCAGAAAGAGACACACACACAGAATCTGCAGCAGGTTTCAGGCTCCGAGCTGTCAGCACAGAGCCCGATGCGGGGCTCGAACCCACAAATGGTGAGAGCAGACCTGAGCCGAAGTCGGACACCCGACAGACTGAGCCACCCAGGTGCCCCTAAAACTGTCTATCACACCCTTAAAACATGGATGTGTATGTTCTTCTTGGGATAACTCCAGATTAGGAAGTATTCTGATTTTCCTCGTAACTGTTATTTTCCAGGCTTAATTTTTTTTTTTTTTTCTCGTGCAGCCCTCCACTTTTCTTCTTTGCCTCTTCAGTCCAATCACTTTTTCTCCCCTCCCCCAACCAGGTTTTCCCTCAGGAGAGTCTGCTGGAGAGGACAACACTGTTCTTTATGCCTGAGGAAAAGTCTTAGAGATGAAAATGTAGCGTCACTTTTAAGCTGAAGGCAGGGCTTGGTTCCTTACGGGCCTTTTAGCTTTACTTAACCACTCTTTATTTACAGCAGAGTCTTAAAACTCCACACTTTCACTTTCTCTCATTTTAACTGGAGGATCGGGGCCCCTCTCTAGACAATGTAAGGATTGTTGAAAGAAACATCATTTGAAGCAACTTGCAGGCAAGGTGTGTGTTTCATCCTGAAGTCTTGCACAAAGACTGTTTCTAAGCAAAAAAAACATATATGACCAATCTGAGCAATCTGTGGCCTACGTAGAAGAAGTGATTTGTGGAAATATTTACTTGGGGCAAAGGAAGTCTCCTTGGTCCGCTGGATCTAAAAAGTTGTAAAATTGAACTGCGTGAGATCCTTTGAAGAAGGAATCCCTGTTCCGGGATGATGGCCTTGTGCTGTCTTGGGGCTGAGGAAGGGGGTGAGGGGTTAAGCCACTTCCCCCAGCTGTCGAGACGTGTCATCCCATCACATGCCCGGCTTGGTGAGCGGATCTCCTTCTCTGTGCCCTCGGCCTCGACGTCTGCCTGTGAGGCGATGCTAGCTGGAAAAAGCCTCAGAGGATGTACAGGCCAAGGCCGGCTTGCCCACACCACCACTGGGATCTAGCAAGATCTCTCTCTTCGCAAAATGCCCTCTCGAAAAACCCCTCCAAAATTTCTCGAGAGCACTTGAACATTCGTGACTGGCGGTCTGTTGGGAAGGACTGGGAACTGATAAGGGTTCGGGCAGTAAAATTAGGTATATACACAGCATAGGTCATATGCAAGCCATCTTCGATTCAAGCCAGGGTGATTTTCCAACAGTTCATTTGAAAAATACTTTGGGGTGTATTTTTTCCTCATTAGACATAAAACCATGCATGAGGAGTCCTCAAGCAGACAGAGCCTACTGAACCCATACTGGTCCCGAAATGCAATCTTGTGCCTACATTAGGGCCATTTGGAGGGTGGGGTCCTGTTACCTACATTCTTTCCCCACTGTTCCCACAAACAATTGAAAGTCTGGTATTTGTAGGCGAACCTCACCTCCTGGAGAACTTCTCACAACTAGAGAATGTGGCACCCACGTCTTGTATTGGGCCATGTATCTTGATATCAGACTTTAGAGATTCGCACATGAGCTATTAAACTATAGTCATAAAGACATAAGTAATCGTGTGTAAGAATGAAACCGTGGAGCTTCAGGGACACATCAGGGCGATAATAGGAACACAGTGTATCACACTTTAAAGTTTTATGCTTTGACATCTTATCCCAGTTAAAATTTGGAAACTCTAAGACCTAGGCGTTCTCATTTATTTTGTAGCAAGGGCTTAGGTGGAATGCGTTGGGATAAGCAATAAAATAGCACCTCGTATGCCGAGGGGGGGAATGAAGACATGGTGGGGATGGCGACCGAGCCTCATGGGGGCTCAAACAACATGTGCACGATACGTACATATCGCGAAAGGAGAAATGAGAAATATACCCATTGTGACCGCGTGTCCCACAGTGAGCGTTTGCTAGTCGTGGGTAATGCGAGGTTGAAGGAGAAAAGGAGAGGATAAGGACGTCTTTGCCTTTCCCTCCCTTCAACCCCTCATCTTCCCAGTTACGGCTACCCACCCCCCTGGCATCTGAGACATGTTGTTCCAGAAAGACACTGATAACCTACAGCTGGAGCCCACCTTGAGGATCACTGGGTGTGAAAAAGCTTTTACGTGGCTTTTTATATGTCTGGGAACCATATATACCATTAGGACCTGGAACACATTTTCCTGTAGAAATAAACAACCATGTACCGGGACTCTTTTGGAACATGCTCCATTTTTAAATTGGTTCTGCCTGTACGTGTACAGTTGAGTGAGCCTGGGAACAGAATAGGAAAACCCTGGATTCTCTTGGGGGATGTAAGGCTTCTTTCCTTTGGAACTCAGTGAACTGTCCTACCACCTTGTGCACCCAGAGACCAGTCCCAGCTATGTATTTCTTAGACACAAAATAAAATTTCAAAGTTTTCCATGTGCTTTTTTAACGAACCTGAGCTTTCCTATCTGAGAAACTTTAAACACTTATGAAATGATTATGATGCTCATGGGGTCACTTAAGAGTACAGAGAACAGATGGTGAGAAGGTTCGTTGACATGACCAGCTGACCTCCTGTGAGATATTGAACACTGTAATTTATTTTTCTTCCTCCATGATCGTTCTTCTGACCGTCTTGAAAGACAGCCAAGAAAACTTTCTCTTCTAATTATTTCCAACTACTTCTCGGCAGTTCATTCAGACTTACGATTAAACAAATCATCTGGGCTTTGGGAGTACCAATTTAAACATCAAATGTTTGCATTTATATTGCAGAGAGAGGATTAATTCTCTCTCCCGCCACCAGGTTTAGCCTGAAAGGCCAATTATTTGCTTTTGCTCACTCTTGTATACTGAGCAGTTGTTGAGTAAATGGATTAAATAATATGGTATCTTGAGTCAGGAAAATGTGTTTCCCAAGTGAACCATTTAGAGAAAAGGGCAAGCATTTTGTATTTTAGATTTATAGCAAATTGAAGACTTATATTCTAAGGAATTTTTATTTTAGCAGATCAGTGTATGTTCAGGAAGAAAATGCTAGAGATACGTAAGGCACTTTCTTTCCTAACATTCAAAGCACATGCACAGTTATTACATTTTTTTATCTCCCACAACCCCATCCCCAAGGCTTCTGCTTTCCCTGCTTTACGAGTTTCATTGGGTTTTTCCCTGCCCTGGGTTTTTACTTTATCAGATAGAATGTTTTCAACTATAAGAAAGACTCTAGTTCAAATTTGTTGAAACAAAAGGAAATTAATTACTAATCTATGGAAGGAATATGTCCTTTAGGGTTCATTGACTCTTAGGAACATCACTGATAATTCAGTTTGCCCCCATCTTTCTTGGCTTCTTTCTCTGGCAGATTCTCCTAAATGATCGCAAAATGGCTGCCAGACACAAATGGTTTAACAGATTCCTTTGTCCATCTGCACCAGGAGAAAGAGAGGGATCTCTCCCTAGCCATGGAATACAAGTCCCTTCTTCCAATCCAATGGTCTCTTACATCACAGAGAGGAATAACCGCACCAAGAATGCCATGAACTGATTGGCTTAGATTAACCAGGATCCACCAATACAGTTGGGGATGGGATCAGCTGCACCCTTACCACATGACTGTGAGTAGAAGAGATGAAGAGGTAGACACCTCAACAAAACAAGGGCTTGTTGGGAAGGGAGAGGTAGAGAATAGGTGTTGCGTGAACAATCTACAGTGCCCACGGAAGTGAGGTTGTTGTACTTGTCGCATTTTTATTTTCTAAATGAAACTTAGTTCTGAATATAATCTGTCAACTCCTGGCTCTTATCCCTTTGCAGACCGTCCATTGTTCTAGAAAGTTCCTCAAGTTATTTCTTGGCACCTTGGAGAAAGGGGACCACGTCTCGGATTATGAATGACTGGGGCGTTGTCTTCATCTTGTGGTCTTAAGTTGCTGAGTCTCCATGACCGGAAGGTGGCAGCCATCCAGCCTACCATGCTGTCCAGAATCACCCATACGCAGAACCCACCCTGGACCAATTGGTGCTTGGTTTTTGGAGCATGTGCCAGAGTCAGACTATACTCTCTGCAGAGCTGGAGATGTCGCTAATGCCTCATGGAATTTTAAGTGAAAATTATTCTGTTAGAAAATACCGTCTGCTCTGCGTTCCTCTATCTTTAGGACTCGGACGTAGACCTTAGGGCCCATGGCGCCTGAGGACAGTAGACCAATAACTGAGCTGCTGGGAGAGGCTTCTAGGCTTGTGGCTTGGACAGCTGGGTAGAAGTAGGTTGTAATCAGACAGGCAGGTTCCATGTGCTACTTAGGGCCCCTCTCTTTCTCCTGGGTTAAATAAACCAATGTAGTCAATTTCATTACCTCCTCATCCCTTATCCCAATGCCATGTCTGTAGGAAGATGTGTTCCAGTCCCCAGACGTTAAGTCTGGGCTCAGAGTGCTTTAGAACTCAATCTGTTTGTAGGTTGCAAGTTACTTAAAGTGCAGTCGTTGGTGTCACTATCTTGTGTTGTCCTCCTTCTCCAACAACGTTACGTCATCGGAAAAGAAAGTTTTGGTGGGGAAAATGGAACTTTTTATCCTGCTCGTGTCAAGGCTTTAATGATTTAATTTAATAATTAATGTCAAGGCTCGGCACAGGGCTTTCTTCCTGCTGGATCGTGTTACTAAATTCCTTATGGGTACCAGCACAGACCGCTAGGGAAAGGCCTCTGTTTCTCTCAGCTATAAAACAGATGGTAAACGCCTCCCCCCCCCCCCCCAGATGCTTCTGGCATTTGTTTCTTCATTCCTTAAGGTTTGTCAATCTAGGAACGTTGGTGAAGGTAGCATGGGGGGGGCCCCCACTCTGGAGCTCAGGTAATAGTCCAGTTAAGACCAAAGAAATGTGTAATCTATAAACTCAGCCTCAGGATGCCTGGGTGGCTCAGTCAGTTAGGGGTCCAACTCTTGACTTCAGCTCCGGTCACGATCTCATAGTTTCGTGAGTTCGAGCCCCTCATGGGGCTCTGCGCTGTCCGTGTGGAGCCTGCTTGGCATTCTCTATCTCCCTCTGCCCCTCCCCAGCTGGCTCGCTCTCTCTCAAAAATAAATAAATGAGCTTTAATTTTAAAACATTACACAAACAAGCAAACAAACTCGGCCTCAGTGCACCTGTCTGCTCTAATGGGGCCTTGCTTCCACCTCTTAAGTGGAAATGGTGTCCTGACAGATGATCTGGTGTTGCCTTCCCTTCTTTCCACATTGGAAATGCCCCTTGTTTGAGCAAAAACTCCTTGTGGAAAGCAACGGCAACAGCAACAACAAAACACTGAACAGAGATGTATGATCTCTTCTGTGTCTTCCTTCACCCTGGCAGTTCTCTGGGTAAAAGAGGCAAGCTATACAAATACAATGTGGACAAAAGGTGTTACAAGGGTCAGATGTTCCCCTCTCAGCAGCTGGATGGAGTTGTGGCTGTCTGAAGTCAGCCCATATATTCAGATTGGAATGTTGCCCAGAGAAGGGGGTTGAGGAACAGTGTAGACTTGGCCTTCCTCTCAACAAGCGGGGTCCCCACAATACACTACCGGCTCCCCCTTCAAGGGCATCTGTGGTCTGATTCTGTCCAGCTGTATCTCTGGTTTCTTTCCCAGCCCGTACCCCTCTGCTAACCTGAGTCTGTCTGTCATCTTGCCCCATTCATGAAACATCTTTCTTCTCTGCGTGGAGCAGAATTGTACTTTCCAGATAACCAGTGAGCCTTGTGTGTCTCTGCCCATCTCTGTGCTCGCGTCAGCCACACGGGGTATTAATTTTAGTTGTAAATACGCCCTGTTACTTATGAGAAAATCGGGGCCCAGAGAGACGTGGTGATGCCCCCAAATGTGCCCAGAACGCTTGCGCCAGAGACGGAACTGGAATCAAGATATCCTGTCTTCCAGCTCGGCATGGTTGCCATCAGACCAAATGCATTTATAAGATTCTTTATTTTCTTCGCAATGGGTCTGTGCGTGTCGTGTATATATTTATACGTATACGCACATGGACATATATACACACATATTTTACACTAATGAACAGTAAGAAAGGTGGATTTTTAAAAACTGATTTGCTAAATTGGTCTGCAGCTGGGGATGCAAGCCATTCAAATCTTCCAATGTGAAAATTGGGGCTATTTAAACGTATATTAAGGCTGGGCTTATATTACCTTCGGTTACCTAATTATTAAGATTTCAAGTTTCTCAGATCCCTAAATACTTGATCACTAGCCTTTTAAAATACTGTATTGCTGTAGACATGACTTCTTTATTTGTTAATGTTCATTTATTTATTTTTGAGAGAGAGAGTGTGTGAGTGCAAGTGGGGGAGAGGCAGAGAGAGAGGGGAGAGAGAGAATCCCAAGCAGGCTCCACACCGTCAGCACAGAGCCTGACACGGGGCTCGATCTCATGAACTGTGAGATCATGATCTGTGCCCAGATCAAGAGTCAGATGCTTAACTGACTGAGCCACCAGACTCCCCTAGACTTCTTTTAAAAAAAAAAAAAATTTTTTTTTAATATTTATTTTTGAAGGAGAGAGAGACAGAGTATGAGTGGGGGAGGGGCAGAGAGAGGGGGAGACACAGAACCCAAAGCAGGCTCCAGGCCCTGAACTGTCAGAACAGAGTCTGACTCAGGGCTTGAACTCACAAACCGCAAGATCATGACCTGAGCCGAAGTCGGACGACTGAGCCACCCAGGCGCCCCTCCCCTAGACTTCTTTAAAAGAATTTCCACACATGACCTTATGGGTACTTAGTCTCTGGCTGTGGATCAACTCTAAGAAGGCTGCTTGCTTATAGTATCTGTTCAGTTCAGTCTGTGTTTTCAGCAAACTTGTAAGAGACAGCATTATGAGGTTTGCGTAGAATGGGCTTCTGTTTGTTACACGTAATCTAACATCATGAAGTATCTGGGAAGAGAGTAGTTTGAAGCACAGAATCCAGTAATTCTGTCGAGTTATTGGACAACCTCTAATTATATAATTAATTTTCCTTGTTCATGGCAATCTAGTTTTTCCTATTTGCAGCAGATGTGTCTAAACAATATGCTTCAATAAATCAAGCAGAAGTATTTTCCTGCATTATAATTATCAACTACAACATTTTTTTGTCCAGCCTCGCTTCTGCTTAGCAACTTTTAGAGAAACTGAACTCAGAAGTCCAAAAATCAGTGAAGCACAGTGAAAAGCAGAATTGGCCCTCCCTTAGAACTAACGGTGATACTAAATCCAACAATAACAAGGAAAAATATTATCTTGTTGTTGTTGTGTGCTACTTGGCCCTTGAAAAGATTTCTCGGTCAATCAGTGGGTATAAAAGGTTTCAAGACCTCTTGCCTACTTGTGAGATGTGTGTCTAAAGAGACATAAAGAGCAGAGGTATTTGAAAATTGACTTATATACGAAAGTGGCTGAAATGCCTGTAGGCAAATAGGCCTTTCTAGGAATATGACAGTGAAGAGTGAGTCTAAAAGTCCACTTGCCTGGTTTCTGAAAGCTGGTTTCTGTTGGGTGTGAGAGCTTGTCTGTGAACTAGAAGGCTTCTTGCGCCCATGGATTGCTGTGTCCTTGTGCCAAACGCATAGATTGCCATCTGTACCTGCCGAGAAACGACAGAAAGCCCTAGCTGCCCTACCATAACTTTCCTAAAAACATAACAAAAAAATTACCACGGAAGCATGAAACAATCAAAATACCTTCTAAACAAAGTGCAAGATGATTGGGTTCTGTATGGTTCCCTCAAATATGTTTCACCCTCTCTGTGGTTTAGTACCAAAGAAAGAAATATGGTTTTTCTTTGGGAGCCAACATTTCCCTTTGTAAATTTCTGGATTTGGGGTGATATTTTGAGTTCTGTAATAAAATTTCATGGTCCATTTGAGAAATTGTACCCTTTTTGAGCATTGTTTCTCTCACTGGGTTGTTGGAGGCAATTCTTAAGTGTTAGATTCTTCTTTGATCTATCAGGACTCGGTGGTTTCCATGGAGTGTTGCTGGCTCATGACCAAGGGAGAGCTCAGTGTTCTAGTCAGCTGGGGTTCAGTGTTCCTAATCAGCCCTGCCCTGAAATATTCACATGAAAGACTTTAAAATCAGAATGCTTTATGTGGACCCATGAAAATAAGTTGATTGTTTGGCAGGGGAAGAGTACAGTAAAGGCTTAAAAACTTTTGTTTCTTTCATTTAGTTACATTTTGATATGTTTCTGGAAATACAGTCTTCGGATGGTACAAAACACATGGTTTTTCCAGTCCTTCTGCTTTGTACACAGTAATACAAAACGGAATGTCTTATTTGACCTTACATGTAAATAAAACGAGAGCTAAATTATTGTGACCAATATATTGCATACATCTGGCAGTAATCTTTTTATTTTATGGCAGTGACGACTCAAAGCAATTGCTAATCCTAATTTATTTTTCAACATTTTAACTTAAGCTTTCTTCTCAAGGCTGGTTTCTCCCCCACCTAGTTCTGTAAGACAGCTAAAATAAGATCACTGTAAATACCCACATTCATTTTTTTAACTCAGACATTTGCACGGCTACTCTGCGGATTCAGGGGAGACAAAAGGAGACCCGTGGCTTAGATCTAGCCCTCAAAAGGAGGGAGCAAAAGCCTTCAAGGCTCATGACTGTAGCAAGCTGGGATGTGTCTTTATTGCACAGAAGGAGTAGGAGCAAAGAGAAAGAAAAGGTGACTTTTCTCTGAGTGGACGGAGATTGAAGAGGCTTCTGAGATGGCATTTGAACTTTTACAGAGGACATTCTCTGACCTAGTTTGATGCCTGACTCCCTTGCAGTTACTTCTGTTTGCACCCATAAGGCTTCTGGGTAAGAGGAGAATTAACTCCTTAGCCAACAGGTAAGCTGGTGAGATGCTCTTTGGGGTCAATTTTTACTAAATTACTTTCAATGCCTTACTTGCTGTCAAAGTTGCTTGAACTATTTATTTAGGTCCTTTTGGCAGAATCCTGTGAAACAATTGATCCCATAGAGAACAATCCTGTACAGAATCTTGTAAAGAATGATTCTTAAGCTCAATCAAGTTCTTACCAAAGGTGTTCTTCATGTTGACATTGTACTTACCCAGATTTTGACCTTAAAATGTATTTCTGATTTCCTTTTGAGACCATTCCTGGGATTACTAAGGGATTTTTGTATTTAAGGAAAGCAGTGGCTTTATTAATTTTTATCCCCGCTCCCTCAATGAAACCGATGTTTATTTTTCTTCATAAACCCCATGGATTTTGATGGAAATTTCAAGAAAAATACTTAAGGAAAACATTTTATACAATATTTTCATATGTGCTTCTGTTTTCAAAGTAACTAAACAATGAGGGATCAGTTTTCAAACGTCAGTAATGTTGGGGGTGTTTTTCTAATAAAAAATTGACTTAAGCAGATTCTCTTTTCATAGCCTCTCACTGACTTTAATTTCATTGACTTTATAAGGAATATGATCCATTTAATTGTAGTTTTAAAGACACGTAGAAGTTAAATGTTGGGTTCATAACAAAGAATAAACCTAGGAGCAAAGCATAGGGCTGGAAGAATAATCCAAAATGAAAACACTGAGGAACTGAGCACAGCCACCACCTATGGCCACGTGGACCTGCTCTACACAGTCCACCAGGGGTTGACCGCAAACCCCTCTGGGAACGGAGGCCCCTGGAGTTGTGCCTACACGTCAGCCCTAGAGCTAACTAAGGGTTATTTTTAAATGTTTTTGCATCCTTGGGTTCACTCGGCAAACTTTGGGGCCCCTTGGTTATCCCAGGAATAATGGGGACACCCTGGATCACATATGTACTCGTGGCTAAAAGACCTATCAGTAGTTGACTCCACGTGGTCTGTTTCGTTGAGGGAAATGACGTAATGTTAGAACTCTTGTGTTGCTCCCTTTTTGTCCGTCCTAAGGAGTGCTCCTTTAAAGAGCCGTTGTGGGTAAGGGAGAGCCATTACAGGTAAGAAGTCACCAAAGCCCAACACTTTGAGGAGGGAGAGCAAAAGAATGCATGGGGGAGAGGGGCAGAAGGAGAGAGAGAGAATCTTAAGCAGACACCACGCTCAGCATCGAGCCCAACGTGGGGCTCGATCCCATGACCCTGGGATCATGCCCTGAGCTGAAACCGAGAGTCAGATGCTCAACCAACTGAGCCACCCAGGCGCCCCTGAAAAATGATCTTAAAGACCATTACAGCGTATGATTACAAATCGTGGTGAGTGCTACGAATGGAGAAAACAGGGTACTCCTACGTGTACAGACTTTGTTGGCCGAGGGAACTGGGGAAGGCCCGTCTGAAGTTGGGCTGTGAATGAAAGAATGAAAAATGAAAGCCAGAGAGGCTGGGGAGCAATAGACAGGGGACAATGAGGTGAGATGGGAGGGAGGGTGGGGGGCTTGCAGGCCACATTAAGGAGTTTGGCTTTTATTCTAAGTGCAAGGAGACTATATTGACAGGTTTTAAGCAGGGGAGTGATGCAATCCAGTCTAAGTTTTTGAAGACTGATTTTATTTAGCTCTTGGGTAAGAGTGGAAAAAAATGGTAAGCAGTTAGGAACCTTTTGCACTAGGCTGGAGTCAAGAGCTAATGATCCCTCAGACCAGGGGGCCCCTGATGCTAAAGAAGTTATGCTCTAAGTCACACAAAAGATGTGTAGATGTGACCGAGGAACCACTTTTCAGGTCACAGAAAGGGAGAGTAATACCAGAAGTCTTCACACTGGTATTTCCCTTACCCAACTCACCATATGAGTGTTGCAAAGGGCTCCCTCAGCCTGGGTTCTCTCTATACCATGGAGGAAATGAGAGCCTCGTGCCATGGATGTCCCCATGAATAAATTGTTACTCGGCGCGTTGCGGTACTATGCAAATTGTAGAAATTGCCTCTGCCTCCTCTCCTTTCCCTGCTGTTCCTTTAAGTTCTCGCGGGAAGCCAGAGGGCATTTATACTGTTTGATCTTAGAGATGTGAACATCAAAATTAAGGATGTTCGGTTGTCTTAGAAGTCGAACCCTTTTAAAAGATCTAATTAGCTGTTCATTTTAACTATAAGCCTATATTAAACCGATGCTGTATTTCACTAGTGGTAGCATTTAGGTGAAGTAAGAGAAGACAAAAAATTTTAAGTCATCATTCCCTTGACCCGTGTAATATAATTAATGGAAACTAATATATAAATATACATATTAAATTATCATCTTACACATAATATATAATCATTAATACATTTATTATATATTTATATTTATTATAATATCTTTACATATGAAAGGCATACGTTAAATTGTTTATAAGCCACAAGACATGATTGGGGAATGTTTTTCATTATTATTTTAAGTAATATTATTTTAAGCATTGATGCTTAATGCCTTCGGCTATTTGTTCACGTGCTACGACTTTTCCTCTGAATGTCATAAGAGAAAATCATACCAAAGGCTGTAGATTTAGAAGGAATTTTTTAAATGAGTAGGTATAACATCCCAGTTTTATTTTGTTTTGTTTCGTTTTACACAGTGACATAAAAGCACTCCCTTATCGGGCGTCATCCCTGCCCAGAAGAGAGATACAGGCACAGTCCAAACTGAATAAAACTTTAGCTGATAATTCAACTAACAAAAAGAGAAAGATACGATTATTTGGGTTTTTCTTCATAGCTGTTAATTTCATTTCCACACGGGTGATTTTACAAGGAAAGGAAGGTGAGAAGTCCTCATTTTTCAAGCTGGGGTGGGAAGATAAAAAGTAAGATGAGATTTAAATAAAGTAACTGGCCCTCTGACGCTCTCCTTTCTCTTTGACTATCTCTGCACGTAGTCGGAGTGTCTGCTTCTGAGTAGCAGGAAATAAATAATTCAGCATTTTCTGCTACATATCAACCCTCTGCTTATTTTCCCCCTCAAATTACATATTCTGGCAAGATTTCCCCCTTGTTAAAGCATTTAATTATTGTGTTTGGCAGTCATGGTTGATTGCATTATATAAACAAATGCCTACTTCAAACACTGAAACTGATTTTTTTCATAGTCTGCCAGAAAGCGAGACTATTTGATGTGCAGTTCGAATGCTCTATTTCTGATTATATAATTTAGGTCTGGGAATAGAATTCTGGCATTTGCCTGCAGTGCTTAATGCCACAGAAAATTAACCTTTAGCCTCCTCTGTAAGAGGGCAGATCATCGTGGATACAAGTTCCAAAAACACGTTTAAGGTGAGCTCCGTTCTAGGAAGCGACCCTTTTATCTGGAAGCATACGCACATCTGCGTAGTGCCGTGTTGTTTTTCCACATTCTGTGTAGTCCGTGACCTCTGCGGAGCTGTCGGAACTCAGACCCTTCATGGTAGTCAGCGTTTAGACGAAGAGTCTGGTAGACAAAGGCTGATAACTTTTCCACCTCTCTGCAGCCAATGCTCGCTATTTGGTGCTTAAATGTATTGCAGAACACTTCTTGGGGCTATCAACTCCCAGTTGGGGCATGACGTACGCCTGTAGTCCAGTAACGTGTAGGGAAGCCAAAGCCCCTAATGGACTGTTCTTTCTAAGCTCAGTTTCGAGAAGAAAATCTAACCCTCCCTCTCCACTGCACACGCAGAGGTCTCGGACATGAGGGGTTATTTCCGGAACTAAGATAGACCTCCTGAAGTGCGGTATCCTAGGTCTTCATTCAACCCATTTCACCCATCTTCTCTTCTCGGAGTCTGTGGTGAGGCTCTTTCTTCAGAGCCGACCCCGAGGCAGAGCAAGAGACTGAATCATCAGAGGAAGGCTAAATTATAGCTTGGCCACCATACTTACTTCTAGAGGCAGAAACTTGTATGACCCAGTTGAGAGACAAAGAAATTGAACAGGGGTTGAAAGAGGGTTTCATTGTTAACCCCAAAGCGGCCAGAGAGTTCAGTTAGGCAGAACTTCTCATCTCTTGAGGAATTTGGATAATTGCTATTTTACCCTAACAATCGCAACAGAACAAGTGACCTCAGAGGTCAAGCTGTCTTCCCCCTGCCTTGCCCAGAGTGAATTTGCCACCAGGGAGTTTTAGAAGCCCCTCTGAGAAATGATATCCAGAGGGGGAGCCGAGAGCCAGCCAAGGTCAAGCTAGGGTTATAAATTTTTTTAAAAAAAATTTTTTTTTTTTCAACGTTTTTTTATTTATTTTTGGGACAGAGAGAGACAGAGCATGAACGGGGGAGGGGCAGAGAGAGAGGGAGACACAGAATCGGAAACAGGCTCCAGGCTCCGAGCCATCAGCCCAGAGCCTGACGCGGGGCTCGAACTCACGGACTGCGAGATCGTGACCTGGCTGAAGTCGGACGCTTAACCGACTGCGCCACCCAGGCATCCCTAGGGTTATAAATTTTTGTAGACCTCCATTTCTGACACCCGCGTTTCACTTTTCTTTCAAATCACATAAATGCCAGGTTATATACCTCGCACATTTCCTAGAACGGGTGCCCACCCGTTGGAACCGTTTCCTATTTGAAAATGGAGCGGTAAACGCAAAACCTTCGTTAACAATCGACGAAGTGGCCTCGCTGAGCAACGTGTAGCAGTCACGAGTGACATTTTGGGTGCTTACCGTGTGCCAGCAGGCAGAGTAGGACAAGTGCTTTGCGCTTTGTCATTTCCCCTCTACTATCCTGTGAGAGCTGCTCCTGACTGGTCCTCCTGCGCCCATTCCTGTCCCCTTCAATGCGCTCTCCCATTACATGGTGTGGGAACTTGCCTAAGGTCACGCTGCTGCTAAATGGCAGAAACAGGACTCAAACCCAGATCTGCTGGAGACCAAGGTGCGTGCCTTTGACCACTTGAGCTGTCTCAGGAGCATTTTCTCACACGGGCTCATACCCTCTTGCTGTCTTTCTTCTTTCTCCTCTCTTGCTTTCCACGTCGGGGTTGGGGTTTGGGAGAAGAAGGGAGGTCCTACTCCTATAACCTTGTCTTAGAGTTTTATTTTCAGATTTCAAATATCTATATATATATATATATATATATATATATATATATATATATATATTCATATATAACACGAGTACAATATCAGATTCTCACTGGGTAAGTGGTCCAAGGATAGAAACAGACTTTTCACCTAACAAGAAGCCAAATAGGAAACCAAATCTGAAGATACGTCCAACTTTAGTCAATTTTTTTTTTTTTTAATGAAAACATCTCACACCAACCAAGTGAACAAATGTCAAAGGCCAATGCTGGAAGGGCTCTAGGGAAAACGGAGATCCTCGTGCACTATTGTTGACAATGTAAATCGATTCAGTCTTTTTGGAGAAAACGTGGCAGTGAGTAGCAAGAATTATTAAAGCCTTAACTCTTTAAGCCCACAGCGCTCTTTCTGGGAATGTATCGTAAGGGTGTCAGGAGGCAAGCATTTCTTGAACAGCTGTAGCGTTAGAAGGCGTGAGAGATGGGATGAGGGAGAGTGAAATGGGGATGAGGGAGATTCTGATCTGGAGGAGGAACTCCTGCAACTCAAAGACTCTAAAAAAGCCCAGGTTCAAAAATGCTTTCAAAGGATTGGTGACCATGGAGAAGAAAATACAAGCAGTAGCCTAAATGTCTAAAAATGGAGGTCACTGTGTACCTGACCCGGCACCCCCGCCACCCAGACTCTCCTCCGCTCTTGTTTACGCATACCCCTGTGAAGAATGGCGGTGCCAGCCCCAAAGTGTCTACACCATAGGCCTTGGCCCTCTCCCAGACTCCTCCCCCTCCTTCACACACACCCCAATCTAACCAGCCCCAAACCATATGCTTCCCCACTCCGGCTGTCTCGATACAGGCCACCATCACCTCTTTCCCAGCTGGTCTCTGCCCCCTTACATGCATTCTTACTTCCTCATCTGTTCTCCCACGTCATTGAGAGTCTTTTTTCCAACATACAGATCCGATCATGGTATTCCTCAATTTAAAACCTTTCAAACCCTTCCCATTGCTGTAGGATAAAGTCAGACCCTCGGTTTAGATGCGTGAGGCCCTCCGTGGCCTCGTTCCTGCTTGTGTCTATTGTCCTTCTCTTGTTGCTCACTCTTCCTCCTTACCACTCCTTACACAACACACACACGCACGCACCCCACACTTTCTACCTTACTGCATTGCTTGCTGTTTCCCCCAAATAGGCACCATGGGTCTTTGCACGTGGCATTCTGCGTACCTGCCCCCTGACCGCATCCTGCAGATCCAGGCCGGCTGACCTCTAATTATTCCTGTTTGTTCTTCCGGGCCCAACCGCTATATCATCCCGTCCGAGGACAATTTCATGACACACACAGAGACTCAAGACCAGGTTGGGGGTGGGGGTGGGCGGGGCCCCACCTGTGTTCACCACAACGCCTGACATATGCCCGTCATGTTAAATATTCTTAATTTGGAAAGAAATTCTAAATTCTGATGTCTGAATCATCTGTTTTTCATTTTAACTTGGGGAAAAATATATTAGCCTGCTTCATCCCTAATATGGTGTAATGCTCTCTTTTACTATTTGTTGATAGTACTCGCTCCAGCCATTTGAAATTGTGCCCCAGGACTGTATTCCTAGGCTCACTGCCTTGCTGTCTGCAGAGGCAAGAACAGGTTTCTGGGACTGTAGGCTTGGGGAGCCCTCAGTGACCACGGTGGAAGAGGAAGGAGAGGAGGGGTATGCTTCCAGTGGCATCGAGGGGGAGGGTTAGACCGTTGAGAAGCCAAAGAGCTTACTTACTACCAGGAGTCGACCAGGGTAAAGGTACTCTGATCCAGAATTGCTCAGGTTCTGTTAGCTAAAACTCCAGTTAGCCGACTGTGTGTTAATTAAAATGTCTGATATCAAATGTTTTCAGCAAAAGAGGGGAGCCTTACAAGGTCTCTTCAATGTGTTCCCTTGTCTTTGATGTAAATGGTATTTATGACCCCTTAAATGTTGGCATGAGTAATATCTGATACTTCAAGACAAAACATGCGGCCATTAAGGTTAATGTTTCCTCACTTTTTCTAGTCAAGTGTCTTAAAATTGTTCCAAATGAACATGTAAATTCAACAGTGTCCATATAAGCTTTAATAACTCTACAAAGTGAACATAGAGAAATTTAATCCCTAGTGCCATTAATAACTCCCCATATATAAAAAAGAATTATTTCTTTTTTTTTAATATTTATTTTTATTTTTGAGAGAGAGAGACAGAACATGAGTGGGCGAAGGGCAGAGAGAGAGAGGGAGACACAGAATCCAAAGCAGGCTCCAGGCTCTGAGCTGTCAGCACAGAGCCCGACGTGGGTCTCGTGGGTCTTGTGGGTCTCGTGGGTCTTGAACTCAGGATCGTGGAGATCATGACCTGAGCCGAAGTCGGAAACTTAACTGATTGAGCCACCCAGGCACCCCCAAAAAGAACTATTTCTTAACGGAAATAAAACACGTTAACTTCAGATGCCTTAGTAAACAGAAATTTTTCTATTAGGTTCAGCCCAAGTTACCCATCTTGACCCAATCTAATTGATGTAAGTGGTAGGAATTAATTTTGTGCAGGCAGGGATAAAGACTAATCCAGGTCAGTCAGCACCTTATAATTAATCCACATGCTGTTTTTAAAAGACAGAGAAATGTCGGCATGGTCTCCAGTTTAAGGTTTGCACCAATCTAATACAAAGGTCTAAAATTTTATGGGGTTCAGATTTCAGGGTGGAATCACAAATAACAAAGGTTTTGCTGGAGCAGATGGTTATTCTCAACTGCCAAATGCTGAAGTTTTCCTGGGACTCTGTCCTAACCATCAGGAGTGAATGAATGAGGATGTGAATTAGCGGCAAAACATTTCTAGGTACCTTTTAAACAGGGTTGGAAAGCCTGGGTTTTATCAATGGGGCTAAGTTGATATTGCAGTTTTTAAAGCCTGACATCTTTGGACCCCAATTGTCAACTGGAGTTCAGTCTAAACCTGTCACTTTTTATTGCTGAGAACATAGATAAATCTCTGAAAAAAGAAAAGGGGAAAAAATATTTATGAGTGATTTTTCTACAAAATCAACATGTTAAGCAAATTCTTAGTCAATTGCAGTTGTCAGTAAAGGTGCCACACTTAATGCAGGGTGACCTTTCTTACTTTGATGCAGAGGAAAGAGTAGAGTTGACCCCAGAAGAGCCCAGGAGCCCGAAATTCACGGGTGCACTTACACTGATTATTTCTGATACATACAGCACAGTCCTGTAAGTGTATTTTCTCTTCCGTGTGCCTTTCTTCATGCATTTTTTTCTCTAGCTGTATTCTAAGAACACAGTAGAGAATGCATATGATATATAACATACGTGTGGGGTGCCTGGGTGGTTCAGTCGGTTAAGCGTCCGACTTCAGCTCAGGTCACCATCTGGTGGTTTGTGAGTTCAAGCCCCACGTTGGGCTCTGTGCTAACAGCTCAGAGGCTGGAGCCTGCTTCAGATTCTGTGTCTCCCTCTCCTCCCCTGCTCATGCTGTGTCTTTCTCTGTCTCTCAATAACAGATAAACGTTAAAATACACACACACACACACACACACACACACACACACATATAAAACATATGTGTTAATTGTCTATTTATGTGATCAGTAACACTTCCCATCAACAGTAAGCTATTATAGAAGTTTTGGGGAGTTGAAAGTTACATGTGGATTTTCTAGTGTGGGAGGGTGGGGTGCCCCAAACCCCCCACGCTGTTCAAGGGTCAACTGTAAATGTGAAAATCGTTTTTGCAATATATCAAGAGTCAGCCACAGAAAGGCTCTGCTGCCTTAATGTTATTTCTTAGTTGCGATGTTTTTAATAGAATGCAAGTTTCATAGGTTTTTTGAAATGTATTTTAACCTAGGTTTTAATCTTATAATGAATACTCAGCTGCCAAGAGATGTTTAGTCATGTGTTAAATTTCTTGAGCTTTATGGCTGTGGATAGCAATGCAGATAGGGTTTCTAGGAGCACAGAAGATGCGAATCTTAAATCTAAAGAGGAGACAAATATAGGTAGCCCACTTTGCACCACAGTGCTCTTTGGAGAATTCATAAAATAAAGTAGGTATCATAAAGTAGATCATGTTTTCCCACGGGAATGATTTTATAATTATGGGCTGCTTTCTTTAACAGAACTTGGTTTCTCATTATAACAATAGCATTTTTTTTTAATTACAGTGGCTGTGATAGAAATATCATGCACACTAATTATACCAACGCCCCAGTGCATGATGGCTATTCATTCATTCATTCATTCATTCACTAAGTGCTCATTGAGTAGGTACCATGTATCAGGCACTATTCTGGGGTTTTGATGTGAGCAAAACACACATGACACCCCACCCCACCCCCACACACACACACAACCACATCAATATTACAGAGTGGACTAGTAGGGGAGATGACTATGAACCAAGAGTTCATTGCAAATTATCAATGCTAGAAAGGACAAACATACAGGCACTGCCTGGAAGAGGTGGTAGCTGAACTGAGGGCAGTCGCAGCTGTGGCAGGAGGTTGTTCGTAGCTGGAAAGCAATGGGTAGGGACCCAGATCTCCTAGAGGAGCTCAGAGAAGAGTGACGAGTTTGGAGCCATCCAGGAGAGACTCCCGTATAAGTTAGCAAGGAGGCAGGGACTAGGAGGTACAGGTTTCGGGATCATGTGAAATTTTTGATCATGGTCCTCGATGAAATGAAAGGCATAGGGGAGTTTTCGGTGGATGAGGGAAGGGTGGGGTGACATCCCATTTGCAGTGTGAAAGGCTTGTAGCGTGATGGTCCTGTGCTCTCAGGAGAAGGTGTAAGAGAATATTATGCTAGTACAATTGAAAGATGTCCAGGGCAGAGATGGAGAGAAGTCAGTGACACTTGAGAGTGAGCTAAAAAGTAAAGAACAAACAAAACAAACAACAACACCAAAGAAGCTAGCAGTGGTCATGATTTGAATCTCTGGAGTGAAAAGGTGGAAAGGACGGCTCAAATTTCTGGCTGGTGTGTCCACACAAATCGGGTGGCAGTCACTGGAAGGCGACCAGACTGGGGAGGAAGATTGCATTTCGTTTTGGGTAATTTATTACATTTCAGTTTCCTGTGTATTCTCAGATCTCAAATAGTCACTTGGATATACTGGTCTGGTGCTCAGAAGTTTGGGCCAAAGATAAAGATGAGTCATGGGGTAATCCTGCACAGGAGACTGAAAAGGAATGTCAATATAGGCAGGAGGAAAACCAGGAGAATAAGAGACCGTGGTCCCCCAAGGGACAAAAGTGCTTCAAGAGGAGCCCGAAAGCATCGTGCACTGCCGGAAGTTACATGAGAAAGAAACTGATAAATACCAGCTTGGATGAAGAAACTGAGCCGTTCTGATGGTTGGAAAAGACGAGGGGAAACTAGATTCGAGTGGGTTGGGGAAGAGCTGAAGAGGTGAGGGCAGATAACCCCATGTGACTTTTACCCTTGAAGAGAAGAGAGCTGCTCCTGGAGAGTCCAGGAAAGTCATCTGAGATGGGCAAGTGCGACCACATTTTCCTACCGCTAGGGCGGAGAGAAAACAGATGCCTTGGCAGCTAATCAATGTCTCTAGACTACAAGACCTGCTTGTGTGTGTGTGAGAATTCAAATTCTGTATGATTTTCAGGCAGGTTTCTCAGGGATTGATTTATATCCGCAGACGCGACACACGTTGATATTTTGCCCGTATGCGATCACGGCAACACTGAGGACCATAAACGCGGCATCTGGGAGTTAAGGGAACGTTAGCTGGATTTTGTAGCGCGTCCAGGTCAGAACAGTTCAGCCCAGGTTGTGGTTATTACTCAGAGAAAAGAACCAACAGTAGAGCATCGTCTTGTTCTTCTCGTTTTCATTTTTTTTTTTTTCGCTTTAGAATTTCCACCATGTTCCTCGTGTTGCGAACTAAGCCAACACAGATGCCTGCAGGCCCTCCGAATTTAGAAAACAGGTTTTTATTTCTCATCCCCCAGAGCAGCTAGTTAGTTCCCAACGTGCAGCACTTTGATCCAAAGGCCGTTGCCAGCTCCAGAGTCTCAGTGGTATCTGAGTGAGAGAACCAATTGATCTAGAACCATCTTAAGGCCCCGCAGTGTGGGGAGACTCACAAAGAGCCACCTCAATCCAAATTTTGCCCCTCCTGGATTTCCTCTTGGCCTTGGATGCAGAGGGGGATTTGGAGCAGTTAATCTGGTGCTGCCTGGACGGGCCTGGCGAGAAGCACTCGAAGCTGTGCCCCCCTCTGCAAGACATACGGCACTCGTTGCCTTGCAGCATTGTTCACCCTTGGTGTCTCAGTCGCCTGTAAACGCAAGGACTCTCCTTATCCGATGGTTGATTCTTTGCCTCCGTACACCTGCTTCAGAGACCCCGCACCTGTGTAGGTCAAGGGCAAGCAGTGGTAGCCTCCTTCCTAACGCCCCCCCCCATTAGACTCAGCTTGCACTTGCTGGGGCCACCCAGTCATTTGCTTCGGGGAGTGAGGCCTGAACCCTGCTTGGGAGGGCCTGGTGCCTGCAGTCTGACTGTCTGTCTGTCTTTTTATTTCATCAAAGTATGGTTGGCCATCACCTTACGTGAGATCCAGGCCTCCAGCAGAGCGATTCCAGAAGGCTGCACGTTATGCTGTGCTCATCGCAAGCATAGCTACCATCTGCCAGCATACAAAACTGTGACAGTACCGTTGACCGTAGTCCCCGTGCTGTACCTTTCGCATCCTCATGACTCATTCTGTAACTGGAAGCCCGTGTCTCCCACTCCCCTCCACCCATTTTGCCCATCCCCTCACTCTCCTCCCCTCTAGCAACCGCCAGCTTGTTCTCTGTATTTGTGGGCCTGTTTCTGCTTCTTTTGTCTATTCCTTTGGTTTGTTTTTTTTTTTTTTTTTTTTTAGATTTCACGTATACGTGAAATCTTACAGCATTTGTGTTTCTCTGTCTGATGTATTTCATTTAGCCTAACAAGTCCCTCCCTGTTGGCACGAATGGCAAGAGGTCATTCTTTTTTGTGGCCGAGTAATATTCCATCGTAAAAATTGGCCACATCTTCTTTATCCATTCATGTGTCGATGAACAGCCCCGATACTCTAGAAAGAGCCGCTCCCCTGTGGGCAAAGTCATCTTAAGCTGAATCAGCTGTCAGAGTAAAAGCTGCATGTGGTATAAGGCTTAAAGCTGCTCTCCAAAGCCACAGAAGAAGCCAGCTGCAGGACCCATAAAACAACTTGCTATAAATCGCCAAATAAACACCAGTGTCCCACACTTAGGACATCGGGGGACAGGGCAATAAAGACGCTCTCCTCCCACCCAGGTTCTGAAGCAATCTGAAAATTTAGAACAAAGGAATAAGGCAGAGAAACCAATCTCTCACCTTTATTATCGATAAAACTGACACGAGATTGTGCCTTGTGTCCGTGGGGTGGGTATCCAATACTAAACTCACAAGCAGAAGCTCTCCCACGCGGCAGAACGAATAGGACAGCCTCCCCCCCTACAAGAGTGGATTGTGCACATGGCGCCCTTGTGGCGACAAGAAATAAAGCAAGACGTGGGCTACCTGTGGGCAATTCTCTGCCGAAAAGAACCAGAGCGGGGCTAGATGACGCCCGCCCAGTTTTCCTTCTACACTTGCTGACCAAATTCCCGATTTCTGCCCCAAAGAGAAGTCTGTGTGCGAGGTCAAAGAGAGACCAGAAGCTCCTGGAACCCCACCCAGATGGCAGAAAACAATCAGGACCTATGAAGAAACTCCCCCCACGCAGCCCCGCCCTGTGCCCCAACATCTCCTTCCTGACACAATAACGGGAGATCAGATATTTGCTACAGAGATGGGAGTCCTAGTTAATTCTGATGGCTTAACGCACGTTTCAGCAGTGGACAGCCATATCACAGCCTGACACGGATTTATAGACAGACTCCGTATTTGCTAAGTGCCCTTTGTGTGCCCTGAACTATCATAGGCCCTAAGAGCTTACAGAGAAGCAGATGGCCCAGTTCAGCCCTCCTCCTCCATAGGAGGTGTGTGGGCACAGTATTTATGTTAATGGGATTTAGAGAATAGTTGGTAACTGACTGTCACCATAGGAAATCAGAAGCAAACGTCTATGCAGTAAAGTCTGTCACGAGCCGTATTGGCCTTTAAGGATCCTTCGGTGTGATTCTGATTTTCTAGATCTCCTAGCTGAAGACAAAGTGTGCTTCCTTCCTCGACGCGTCCTTTTTCATGAAGAGGGGGAGGGTATGTCATCAGAAGGCTGATTGGGAGGAAAATGACCTCATGTGCTCGCAATTAAAGCTGTTTCCCTTTGCATCTTGGTGGAAGAACACCCTGGGCGTGTGGCAGGTCTGTTTAAGGAAGTATATGTGTATGAATTAGGAAGGGTGGGGCTGACCTACACAGGCAGGACATTACTCTTCTTCCTCTTCCTGCCCACGTTTCCCACAGCAGTCACGGTCATTACTCAGCTTCCTGTTGGGGAAAACCTTGGACACTGAGCGCCCACCTGCTTCGACGGGCAGACTAAGGACAGCAGAGTGTTCGACGCTGCCGTGAAGCCTGAGCCTTGAACTTGCACGCAGACCCCTTTCCGGGAGTATCCGAAGCAGAGGTGGAGCCGTCCTGCGTGGGGTGGGGGTGGGGGGCCCGGAAAACGGCAGCCTTGCCAGACCGTCACTGCCTGGAGTAAAACACCACAGGCGAGTGACACGTGGGGATTCCCAGGGGCCTGTGGTGCAGAAAAGAGCAGGCGAGGTCCCCGGATGGCACCCGCAGCCAGGCAGTGTGGGCGACTGCGGCAAGCGAGAGGCGGCTGGGAGAATCAGGGCGGCGGACAGCCGGGCGGCCACAGTGCTGATTCTCTTCGTCCAACTGCGTGTTGGCTACAACACGGCGCTGGGCGCGAAGATGATGAAGGTCGTGGCCTCCGGCTTCAAGAAGGCCACAGTCCGGTCAGGGGGGGTTGTTCGTACCGCCCTCAGCTGGATTCCGGGTTGTAACGTAAGACAGTGTGAGGAGCTCGAAGACACCCAGCCCCCTGGCACCGTCCCAGACCTAGTGGGGCCGGCCCCGGGCATCTGCATTTTATCCAGAGCTCCCGACGCGCCCTGCGGTGTGGGGATCGTCGGCAGAATAAGCCCAGTGTGCCGAGTGCCGGGCGCGTGAGCCTTGGGAACCGTGAGGACACGAAGGAGGCAGACCTCTGGGGGGCACTCAGGCATGGGGTTCAGGGAGTTTTACGGCAACTAGCAGGTGGCTCCCTTCACCTACTTTTCCACATTGATGTCGCTTCTGGTGGCTGGTAACAGCAGCTGCACAGGGCTCTCAGGGTCTGAATCTGGGCATATTGCTGGGCGTCAGGCTCTGGCCGCGTGTCCTGTGGCTGTCACCTTGGACTTCTGATTCGCCCCCCGAGGAGCGATGTCTGTGGTTTGCGGGGATCTCAGATCCGTGGCAGCGGTGACGATGGGAGACCTTGAACAAGAGCCCCACTTGAAGAATGCTAGTTCTCTATCGTCTGCACGGCACATCCTTGGCTTTTGCAGCACCGCTGTGTTATCTCCGCCACCCCACCCCGAGGATGGGGCGAAGGTGGCTTCAGCTTGTCTTGATAGAGCCTTTCCTGGAATCCCTCAGGGGCCTCACCCCCAGCCCACCCAGTCTCCCGCAGCTGGACACGGAGCTCCTAAACAAAATGACTCAAGGTAAACACGCTTACTGTGTTCCCGCCTCCTGGTCCTGTCCCCTAACGAGTGACCCTGGACCATCCCAAAGAGTCCTGCTTCATCCCCCACCTCCAGGCCACAACCAGGCCCCAGGCTTAAGCACCTGGATCCCCTGCTGTCCTTTCCTGGATGCCACTCCCTGCCCACAGGGAGGGGGCCCAGCAAGGGCATTTTCAGCCTGTCCTTGTGACTCTGGCAGTCATGGGAACTAAGAGACTGTTGAAGGCCCCTTCGGCCCTTTCCCTAAAGGACAGGTACATGGCTCACCGGGCAGCAATCTGCTGACCCCCGTCAGAGCCCAGCACAGCAGAAAGGCATGCTACGTGGCAGAGGGCGGTCCCCACTGTGGGGTGCACCACAGGAAGAGACAGGACCCGTACCTCTCGTCAAACGCTGCCCCCCATGACCACATCCACTGTGCCCCAGCTTCACGGCTGACCCCCACCCTGAGGTTGGGACGAGGAGAGACTAGAGCCCACAGCTTCCCAGTCTTGTACCCCTTCAAGTCCCTATCCTCCATTTCTACCTTCCCTCCCTCTGCAGTGATACTAAAGTTTTTCTAAATTTTGGAAGTGTTCCCAATAATGAGCAAATGAGGGAAACTTCAGCAAAGTGAATGTGCAAAGTGTGAACCCTCAAAACCCCGCTGCTTTGTAATACACTGTAGACATTTGTGTGTGCGAGAAGAATAGGGAGGGATCTGAGGAGTTTGCCTCCTGAAGAAACAGTCTCAATCTCGTTAAATAAGATGTTACTGGGAAGGGAGAGGAGTGTGTGGACGTAGATCCTTTCATTGGCACAGTCCATAGACGTCATTAAGAACAGTAAATTATATCAAAACCTCTCAGGCTAATACAATTAATTCAATCTTAATACCACCCAGGGTGAATGAATACAGCAGCTAGAGATCCTCAAGGGATTCTCCAACTTTCTACTACTTGCCCCTCCCACAGCCCTAATGCAGTCGGTGGTCTCCAACCAATGTGCACCGGGCATCTTGACCAGTAGGGGGCATAAGTGAGCAGTGTACTAAATGAGTGGCGCTCAGGTCCCACCTTCTGGGTATGAGGCAACTCCAGCCAGCTCACCAGGAGAGAGAAAAGAACTAGGCTATTGGAATCAATTCATTTAAAAACATTTTTTTAAATTTTTTTTTAACATTTATTTATTTTTGAGACAGAGAGAGACAGAGTATGAACGGAGGAGGGGCAGAGAGAGAGAGGGAGACACAGAATCCACAGCAGGCTCCAGGCTCTGAGCCATCAGCCCAGAGCCTGACGTGGGGCTCGAAGTCACGGACCGCGAGATCGTGACCTGAGCTGAAGTCGGACGCTCAACCGACTGAGCCACCCAGGCGCCCCTGAAAACATTTTTTTTTTAATGTTTATTTCTGAGAGCGAGAGCACCAGCCAGGGAGGGACAGAGAGAGGGAGACACAGAATCTGAAGCGGGCTCCAGGCTCTGGGCTGTCAGCACAGAGCCCAACATGGGGCTCGAACCCACGAACCGTGAGCTCATGACCTGAGCCAAAGTCAAGACACTTAACCGACTGAGCCACCCAGGCACCCCTGGAATCAGTTCATTTTTAAAGAGCCTTTGAGGGGCACCTGGCTGTCTCAGTCCGCTAACAGGTGCAGCTCCTGATCTCAGGGTCATGAGTCCAAACCCCACATTAGGTATGGAGCCTACTTAAAAAAATAAATAAATAAAACAGAACAAAATGAAATGAAAAGCCTTTGAGAGTTTACATGATTGGGAATTTTTATTAAATTCCCTTAACCAACTTCCCTCAGCCACAAAAGCTGACATAATTCTGCGAAGTGAACATTCAGAACAGTAGAAATGTTCCTCATATATTGTGAAGGAATTCCGTTTGTCTAGGAGAATGGTTCTCTCTGGAAGAGTAATTGTCCCAAAGCTGCAGTTCAGGAGAGAAATGGGATGGGAAGAGAGAAAGAGACTGGAAAGGTACATGCCTCCCCCAAGTCCCCCCCCCCCTCTCCACAGCCACTTTTAAATATTAAAAAACGAGACTTCTTTAAGGGAAAAGGGAAGAATAAAAAGAAAGTTCCCTCGTGTGGAGGAGCTTGGCCCTTGTGTCGTCCCGACGGGCCCCTCCCGTTGCTTGGCTCTGTTCGTATCCCTCCTTTTTATTTCTGCATTGTCTGCTTTTCTCGTCCCATCTCCCAGACTTTCCCTGGGCCTCCCGAGGGAGGGCTAAGAACACCAGCTGAGGAGAATGTGGGTGCAGGACGAAGGCAGTGGAGCTGCCCAGACCTGTCCGCCTTGGGTGTAGTTACCTGGTCCTGCCCCAGCCTGACGGGGCTGTCCACCCCTCCCCGTCTCGCAGCGGGGCCGCGGCTGCCTGGGGAGCATGCTGTCCGCGACCATGGTGGGGACTCTCATCCGGGGGTGGAGGAGTCGAAGCTCCCCTCGAAGGGCTGAATCCAAACCCCTTCTTCCACGGAGCCGAGATGGAACTCTGACTCAGGGTACGTTCGTGACAACTCGGCCGTGACCGTGTGATCTTTTTTTTTTTTTTTTTTTTTAAGGGTTCGGGAAGGTGATGAGGGTCTTACGAGCTTCCCCCACCTCCAAA
This sequence comes from Panthera pardus, assembly GCF_024362965.1. Classification (NCBI taxonomy): domain Eukaryota; kingdom Metazoa; phylum Chordata; class Mammalia; order Carnivora; family Felidae; genus Panthera; species Panthera pardus. The sequence goes on along the minus strand of NW_026526732.1, from coordinate 16,388,215 downwards.
TAGCACTGACAAACCTAACGTCTGTTTTTCTTCTCCGGTTACTGTAAATTATGGCCAGCTCACCTGTGGAAGTTTTGTTTTTCTATTTTCCTATCAAAGACGCAGGTGCCTTCAGTAGGCACCCAGGAAAAGGGCATTATTTCTACCGTACTCTCCTGCCAGAGCTTTCATGTTGAGATATAATCCGTGTTCTGTGATATTTGTATTCGACCCGTAAGACGTGTACGGGCTCTTGGCAAATTCTAGTCTAAATCATGCCACTGTGTTGCCTCTGCTGTGGGAAGTGGTAAAACAAGGTTAGCTTCTGGGTTTCCTTATTAACTGTTTTTGTTTTCTGTTACTCTTGTTTGGAGGCCACGATGGAACAAGTGACCGAAACGTAGTTCTCCTGTTCACTGAGTTCAAAGGGTTATTGTGGCCTCTTCTGAAACAAATTTTCATTAGAACGCAATACTCCTGAAATACCTGACCTCATTCGGTTCTGTCTGGACCTTGAACTTTTTAATGAAACTTATTGAGAAAGGAGCTCTTGGGCCTTTGCTGATGATTGACCTGTGAGAGCACAGAGCCAACACACAAAGCAAGTATGAGCCCAGCGGTAATAAACTCCCAGGGGCTTTCTGAGCTGGCCTGCAGCCCCTCAAAACGCTTTTATCTGACCCACAGCCCTGGGAGCTTTCTAAGCAGTCGATGCAACTGTTCTTTCGTTTCAACGAATACGTGTCAAAAGTCGATATGTGCCGGGCGCTTCTCTAGATAACTGGCATGCTCTGATCTGTAGCTGGCCTACGACTGAGAGGTACAAAAACTAAATGCTGTCGTTTGTTTTGTTCTGACGGTGGTTTCCAGCTGGACGTTTCAGGCTGATCGCGCTCAAGAATCAAGCCAAGAGGTGGTTTTGAAAACAGTCTGATAAGTATCCATTGCAAGATAGTAAATGAGTTATTTTATCAGGCCTGCAAAAGATAGAAGGCTCCTCTGTGTTCTAAACTTCCAGTAGGATTAGTGATCTTTTGTGAAACCTAGGTATGTAGTAAGAAGTGTGAGTCATAGTATTGCAAACATTGATCAGCTGTTTCTGCTCCTGGTAAGTTTATTTAACAATACTCAGAGCTTTACAAGATGACAGAGTCATATGCAGCCTGTGAGGGACGGTGGGGTTTTTTTTACAGGTTTCTTGAGATACAATTTACATGCCGTACAATCCACTCATTTAAAGGGTACGATTCAGGGGTGCCTGGGTGGCTCAGTCAGTTAACCGTCTGACTTAGGCTCAGGTCATGATCTCGCAGTTTGTGGGTTCAAGCCCCACATCAGGCTGTGTGCTGACAGCTCAGAGCCTGGAGCCTGCTTTGGATTCTGTGTCCCTCCCTCTCTCTGCCCCCGCCCCCACTTGTGCTCTGTCTCGCTCAAAATAAATAAATGTTAAAAATATTTTTTTTTTAAGTTAAAGGGGACAATTCAGTTGTTTCTGGTATATTACATTGTTCATGTTTTTAAATTATAGTAAAATTATAGTAAAATACATATGACATAAAATTTGCCACTTTAACTGTTTTTAAGGATACAATTAAGTAGCATGAATTACTTTCACAATTTTATGCCACTCCACTGTCTACCACTCAAATATTTTCATCACCCCAAACAAAATTTCTACAACCATTAAACAAGAACGATTTCTCCCTTGCCTCCACGCTTAGTAACCTCTCATCTACTTTCTGTATATAAATTTACCTCCTTATTTCATATAAGTAGAATCATGTAATATTAGTCCTTTCACGTCTGGCTTATTTCACTTAGAATAACGTTTTCAAAATTCATCCATAGCATGTATCAGAACCCTTTTATGGCTGATGCAATAGTATGTTTTAAATCCCTCCTGTTTTATTCTCTATCCCTTAAATATACTTGAACTTTAAAAAAAATTTTTTTTAACATTTATTTATTTTTGAGAGACAGAGCATGAGCAGGGGAGGGGCAGAGAGAGGAGACACAGAATCCGAAGCAGGCTCCAGGCTCTGAGATGTCAGCACAGAGCCCGATGCGGGGCTCGAACCCACGAACTGTGAGATCATGACCTGAGCTGAAGTTGGATGCCCAACCGACTGAACCACCCAGGCGCCCCAGTATACCTGAACTTCTAACCTAGTCATGAAGGAATCTTCCAGTATTCTCAGTCTGATGATATTTTTACATTTAAGTTATTTAAAGCATGAAGAGACTCAGGAGCTTACTTATTTTCAGTTCTTTAAAGGTAGGGCCATAAATTGATCTTTTCAAAAATCTTTTTATTCTAATGTTCAGTCCAGGTCCTGACACAGAGTAATCAGTCAATAAATTTCTCTTCAGATGGACTGATGAATGGTTTTTAAGGTTTTGCTTTTGGGTACCAGGAAAAAGATTTTAAATAAAAAAGAATCTGGTTTAAAAATTTTTTTAAAGAATATGGTTTTTATGCTTTATTTCTTTATCCTCTGGAGCAATGATTTTTCTTTTGACATAAAAACTGATAGTTATAATCAGGGCACCGGGGTGGCTCAGTCAGTTAAGCCCCCTGACTCTTGGTTTCGGCTCAGGTAATGATCTACCAGTTCGTGAATTCGAGCCCCGCGTGTGGCCCTGCACTGACAGTGTGGAGCCTGCTTGGGATCTTTTCTTCCCCACTTTCTCCCTCTCCCTCTCCCTCTCCCTCTCCCTCTCCCTCTCCCTCTCCCTCTCCCTCTCCCTCTCCCTCTCCCTCTCCCTCTGCCACTTCTCTGGTCACACACTCTCTCTCTATCAAAATAAATACATAAGCTAGGGCACCTGGGTGACTCAGTTGAGCGCTTGGTTGAGCGGCCGACTTTGGCTCAGATCGTGATCTCGCAGTTCATGAGTTTGAGCCCCACATCAGGCTCTGTGCTGACAGCCCGGAAGCCTGGAGCCTGCTTCAGATTCTGTGTGTGTCTCTCTCTCCTCTCCTCCCCTACTTGCTCTCTGTCTCTCTCTCTCTCTGTCTCTGTCTCTCTCTCAAAATAAATAAACATTAAAAAAATAAATAAACTTTAAAAAAAGTAATAGTTGTAATTATTTCACACTCCATAGAACCCCAAAGTATGGAGCGTGGATCTGTTATATAATGTAAATATTTCACTGTGAAATGGTAAAAGTTGACTCAAGAAATCTGGCAACACCTAGTTCGCGTCTTTCGTGAATGTTTAGTGATGTCTTTTAATGGGAGTGATCGGAGTGTCCCAACGCTGAGCGGTGTGACCTGAGACGAGCCTTTTCAACCCACAACTGCCCTCGGCCTTGCCTACCTGGTTGTTCTTTCTCAGCGCTGAGCTCAGGAACTGAGAGCAGACTGAGGCGGAAGCCACTACGCCTCGAGAAACCCTTTTACACCTCCCGGGGGTAAGGAAACTGAAGGCCGAGGCAGATTTGGGTGATTTCACGGTTTTGATCTTTAAATACAGACATAACTATACTGGTGCCAGCTCTGTCCCAATGAAGTCAGGATGCGTACCTTTATCTGGGGGCAGCCCCCCACTCGGCACGCCAAAACCAGCTGTGATTGTGCTTGGACTGTTGCAGACGTCGTACAGGACAGGGGAGGAAGGTTGAGGACAGCTGTCACAGGCTACCTTTGCTGTAGGTGATTTCCCCACCCCCTTTCTCAAAATCTAATCAGGGATGAACAGTTGCAAATTGCAGATTGCAACTAAGTTGTGTGCTTTGTTGAGAGAGATCGTGTTCGTTTTAGTTCATGCCGTCATTTCGGAAATGTTGCCCTTTGTGGAAGCCCCTTGACCACCTGAAGGACTTGACTGTGATGCAGCAGGAGCATTTATTCCCTTTCCCTGTGGTCCTCCCTCCTCACCTAGACGATGAGCCCGGGGAGGGCTCCACGGCTTGATGCTCTCTGAATCCACCATGCCCAGTGTCCTACGTAGCGTAGGCACTCGATGACTGATAACCGGTGACTTCAGAACCGTGAAATGCAAGGTGTTATAAAGCAGGGAGCCTGGTTTTCATCTATGGCCTGTGTAATCTGTCTTGATGCTTTGTAAGGCATACCAGGTACTTAAGTTATTACTGCTTTTTACATTTCAAAGGCAGACAGGGCTGCCATTGGCCTAAATATAAAATAATAATTTCTGACTGTGGAGCTATACACCCTGTAGTCGAAAAGAAAGCCCTTCCTTCCTCATTTCTCAGTGACAGCCTGTAATCATCTCTGAGTAATTTTTAAGATTCTTTCTAAATCACCATTCCCTTCGTTATGTCGGCTGGAACAGCTTCTCCTTGCATCAGTTGGAGTGATTCTCATTCCTTCCCAAGCCCAGCCACCCACCCGGTAAGAAGAGGTCGCTGTAAATCTCAGCCAACGTTCTTTTTCCACAATTATGCTGGGTAGAAAGTCAGACAATAAAGTCAGATAACCCACCAAATACTTATTGAGGACCTCGGAGAAGTTTCAGGTGGCTGTTGAAGAGGTTGTACCTGAGTTCTACCCAAACCTGATTTCCTCATTCAGCTCTAGCATAGACTTGAAGGAAGAGAGACTGCGTGGGTGCCTCTGGGTTCCTGTCCAGCCAGGACGTGGCCCATTTCTTTCTTTAGGACTGGGTAGAGTTTGAAGACGCCTGGTCAGGCTTCTATAAATTCCAACTGGAATGTTCAACCTTACCCCGTATTTGGCCTAGCGACTGTGGGCATGGATAAAATGAAAACTGAGAAATTGCGCATCGCTCTAAACAAGTCAGTCAGAGAAAGACAAATACCGTACGATTTCACTCCTATATGGAATTTAAGAAACAAACCAGATGAACATAGGGCAAGGGCGGGGGAAGAGAGGGAGGCAAACCATAAGAGACTCTTAACTACAGAGAATCAATCAACTGAGGGTTGATGGAGGGAGTTGATGAATTGACGGAGGGTGGGGAATGGGCTAAATGGGTGACGGGCACTAAGGAGGACATTTGTTGTGTTGAGCACTGGGCGTTGTATGTAAGGGAGAAATCACTAATGTTTACTCCTGAAACCAATATTACACTACTTGTTAACTAACTAGAATTTAAATAAAAACTTCAAACAAACAAACAAAAAAAAAAGAAAAAAAAAACGGCACATCACAGCTTGGCGTATGGTTTGCGTATAACTAAAAAGTATTTTATCTTTGTAAGCCAAAATTCGTGTTAACCCCCTGTGTAATTAATAGTAATGACTAAATATGACAGTAACACTTTAGAATGATGCTTACATCCGTCATTGTTTCCTGATAGAATGTAACAGGCTCTTATACTCTGACCTATACTAATTTTTCTTAGTTTAAACGAGCCATGTAAACCTTTTCCCATATTTGCCCATAATTAACTGTGCAATTACCACTTGATAAGAGCCTTTTATTTTAACTAGAATAATCATAGGGCTTATAATTCAGTAACTATTCCCTGAGCAACCACTATGTGTAAGACTAACGGGCATGCTAGAAAGATAAAAGAATTACTAAGGCTTGTCCTTTCTTTATTGAGGCATAATTGACCTGTAACATTATATCAGTTTCAAGTGTACTGAAACTGTATTCAATATTTGTATATATTGCAAAATGATCACTCTAAGTTTAGTTGACATCCATCACCATATACAGTTACAGAATTTTTTTCCCTTGTGGTGACAACTTTTAAGATCTATCTAAAGCTTACCCTCAACTTCAAAAGAGCGTTTATGATCTAGGGAAAACAAATGTAAAGAAATGCAACAAATGTAATATGAATCGGCAGAATTAAGTATAATATGAATAGACAGAATTAAGTGCTAATGGTTATCCGAGAAACAAATGATTAATTTTTTTTTTAATTTTTTTTTTTAACGTTTATTTATTTTTGAGACAGAGAGAGACAGAGCGTGAACAGGGGAGGGGCAGAGAGAGAGGGAGACACAGAATCTGAAACAGGCTCCAGGCTCTGAGCTGTCAGCACAGAGCCCGACGCGGGGCTTGAACTCACAGACCGTGAGATCATGACCTGAGCCGAAGTCAGACGCTTAACCGACTGCGCCACCCAGGCGCCCCTCAAATGATTAATTTTAAGAGACAGAGTTTCCCAAGTAAGAAGAACTTAAATTGGGCCTTCCAAACCATTGAGGATACTTTCAAGTCTGAGATTGAAGGCTTAAGAAAGGAAATATTTGCTCTTGTTACGCTTCCAGTCTCTTTGATCTCATGAAGGTTCTGCGAGGTCAAAGTGAAGATTTGAAATCAGTTATATACTCTGAGGAACAATTATATTATATAAGCAGATTCAAAGGCCCCAAGTACCCTGTGATCTCCATATTCACAGAAAGTGGGAAGCATCCCAAGGGCAGGCACTAGACTGAGCAAAAAGACACAGATGTGTGAAAAGCTGTGGCCTTAGTGAGCAACATTGAGTTGCCCAGTATGGCTGCAGTTCTGGACCAGACCCTGGAAGGCCTGACTGCCCAGATAAGGAGTTGGGCTGAATTTTCAGACCAGAGGAAACTACATCAAGCTTTCCTGGCAGAGGGTAACCTACATCCTGAGTTTTAGAGGAGAGCCATGAGGAGAGATGGTTTGAGGGAGCAAGAGATTGGATTTAGCAAGAGTCCTCAGGAGGTTATTGGAATGAGTCAGGTCAAAATCACGAAAGTAACGGGAGAGATGGGATGGAGAGAAGGGATATAAACTTAACTGATTCTATGTTATGGCCTGTGGAAAAGTTATCATGGCTGTTCTTGATGGGGCTCTGTTGTCTCAACGATTGTACCTGTGGGATTTTAATTACAGAAGTGACCCAGTAACAACACAGACAGACTAATGCCACTCAAAGGAGATGTTTTATTACTTAGATTTCCCGAAAGTAGGGCCACCTGGGAAGCACCAATGTCAGGCGGGAGGCAGAAAGGAACCAGAGGAAAGCCTAGGCCCAGCCTTTATTGGGGTTGCCCATGCAAGGCAGGGCAGGCTAAACAGCCTAGGATTGGCTAGTTCGAATAATCCCAGCAGGCCTTGGGACATGGGGATTGTCCCTCGCTGTCTGGCCCCTGACCCTGGGATGAGTGTAGAGCAGGAAAGTATTGCTTTGGTACCTAAGAGTTAGATAAAGAGGTGCTTCCGAGTACGGGCTCTGGATCGCAGGGGAGACGTAAACCACTTTGGCTGTTAGTTTGGCCCTGTAATTAACGGATGCCAAGTAGGCGAATACAGAAGCTGAGAACACACAAGTTAGAAAATTTATGTACCAGGACGCTTGGCTAAATTCTTTTCGCGCTTGGTCTCACTTAATCCTCTCAGCAACCCGCAGCAAGTGCTCAGTTGTCCCCATTTTACGCATGAAGCGACTGAGACCCAAAGCAGGGTCGTCAGTTCAACAACTTACCCAAGTTCACGCAGGTAAGAACGATTCTTCAAGCTGGATTCCTTCCTCGGCATTATCAGCTCCAACCCCCTGCTACTGATCTCTAGGCTCCGTGGCATGTGACCAGCTCTGCTTGATTATTCCTCCTCACTCCAGCCTCAGGACATGAGACTACCCCTGCTGAAAATGAAGCGGTGGAAACCTGTGGAAGCTTCCCCAGAACTCACCGGGCCAAGGAGCAGGGGTGAAGTCATGTGGCCACTGTCCCTCCACAAGTCTGTTTCTCCCTGCTTTGTCAGAATAGTGTAAAGATGCCTGTATTGTGTACTGGCGGCCTGCCTTTCAGCATGTTAAAATTAAATAAGTACATTGTGTGACTTAATCACTGTCTTCTCCCTTCCTGGAAATTGCTTCTTGACTTTTGGCTTCTCTCTCCCTCCCTCCCTCTCTCTCTCTCTCTCTCTCATCGTTCTAACTCTGGGACTTGGAAGCTCTCATGTCAGCAAACAAAGCCCTTGGCACGTTGCTCTCTCCCCAGCATCATCAGTCGATGATCCTAATTGCCTATGGAATAATCTCTGAATTCCCTGGGATAGACCGTGAGGTCCTGCATCAGTAACCGCCCTGTTTGGTCACAGTCCAACGCACGTCCTTGGTTCATGCCAGCTACTCCCCGTGAGTTCTCTCTCTTCACAGCCGCCATGGCTTTGTCCTCTTAGACTCAGCTGCCTTCTCACCCCCTCTTTCCGTGACTCTTCACACGTCACTTGCCTGAGGAGTCAGCTCAGGGCTCAGCCTCTGTGGGAAGACGTCCACGCGTAAATCATGCATCTCCGAAGCCTATACTTTGCGCCAGCTGTGAGGGGGATGTGGAGCATGAGAGGCCCGGGTCAGGAGTTCAGGGAGGTCGTGACTCGTTTGACAGGCAGGGTAAAGTGGAAAAAGATGCAAAGAACACGTCAAGAAAATGGGGACTTAGACGCTGTTCCCCACCAAACCGGCACCTCTTTGTACGTAGTTATTACTTTGCTTGTCTTCATCTTTCTACCGGCTTCTGACTGTTTGCCGGGGAGCTTTGACTCTCCAACAGGACGGTGGGCCCTCAGAGAGAGGCACCTCAAGTCCAGTCTTAAGAGACTTTGCCGAAGGAACATGGCGGAAACTGTTTTCTCTCCCCCGTGAGTTTGGTTCCGCGTGGACAGTCTCCGTCCTCTTGCGCAGAGCTTTGCACAGGGAGTTATCAGAGACGTGGGAGATGTCTCCGTCCCGGCATCAGACCGGCTGGTTCTGAGGCCACTTTTGCCGCTTCCCAGGTGTATGACTTTGGACATTACGGGATCTCTCAGTGCTTCCCTTTTCTCAAGTGCAAAATAGGGGTGCTAGCAACGCTTACCTCTTAGACGTGTGAGAATGACGTGCGTTTTAACAAACCTGCAGAATGGCCCCTGGCACATGGTGAGAAATCGGGAAGTGTCAGCTCTCATTATTAGCTGGTACCGTGCGGTCCTCGTGACTGAATCCTGTCTTTTAGATGCTTTCTGGTCAATTCCTAGTAACCGCAGCTGCCTAAACTTCCACGTTCTCGCTTCCATCTATCTTCCGTGCTAGGAAGTCTTTATAAAACCAAAGTTTAAAAACTTCGGCATAAACATTTCCTCTGGAATACTAGAGTTATTGGTATTTCATGATTCCTACATTGACATTTTAATGGCCAACAATGGCTTTAAAAGAATTGGGAGGACACACAGCATCTGGTAGGCTCCATATTGGAGTTCCTGTTGTGTTTTTGTTTCCATGTGAACCTTATTTTTTCAAAAGTTTATAAGCCTTTTGCTCCATGGTGAGATTCAGCAACAAGTTTCCGTTCCAAAGAACAATATTTGTTCTACTTGAGAATTGACCCCGGTTTCCATTCTGGTTACAGAGAAGTTGCTCAATGCGTTATGCTTCTCGACCTTGAATTGAGCTTGACGTTTTTGCATATGTACTTTTTCATATTTGGCCGTTTTGAGAAACTCCTCAAAGACTGTAAATACAGCACATTGTCCTTTGTCTTTTTGTTTGTTTGTTTGTCTTTGTCCTTTGGTTTTTAGCTGCTGAGTCGTCGCCTTTAGTTGGCCTTTATTTGCGCTAAGGATGTAGAAAATGTGAGGCATTTACTAGAAATATTCAATCACTCTGTAGTTTCTGTTCTACAGGCTAGGATCCTTGACTGCAGAAAGCATTTCTTCCTCACAAAGAAAACTTCTGATTCCCCTTCCTGGAAACTTTAAAGTACAGGGCAATGGTTGAGAATACTGACACTGGACTAAGCAGATCTGATGGAACCCTGGCTTTGTGCTCAGCAGCAGTAGCACCTGGGATGCGTTACATAGCTCGCATGAACCTCAACCTGCCCATCTTTGAAATGGGGAGAATCAAGTTCTTACAAGGACTGAAAGAAACAGTGCCTTTCCAGTGCTCACAACAGTGCCTGACAAACGCAAGCGCTCAAATGTTCACCGCTGTTGTTTTGCAAAGATCTGACCGTCCGGTTTCTCTGATGAATTCTATCCGGTTGCTGAAGATTTCTGGAAACGAAGTGTGCCCTTCTTGAATGGAGGGGGGTTTTGTGAGGAAATGTCTGTACAGTAACCAAGTGTAGTCACAGTACTTGGGAAGAAAGAAGGGAGAAGACCCATCAAAATAATAATTCAGATTTAGAGTTTTCACCTTAACGGTGCGAATGGATGGTTTTCTTGGCGACTTTCACAACCAATTGGGTGAACTTGGGGCACCTATATAAGTTACGCAGGGAGTCCGGAAAACTGGTTATCAACCTAAAATGGTGTCAAAAGCCCTGGCTGTGTATCGAGGCTGTGATGAGGACGAATTGAGTTTACAGAAAATGTTTTAGAACCACTTCCCTTTGTAACTATTTTTAAAAGGCCACATGTCCTTTAAATTATTTCTTTGATGATTTCAGTTGAAAGTCGAGGAAGCGTGGCAGTGAAATTCACCCTAAAACCAAGAGACCCTCGGTAGCGCCGTGGGCGGGAGCAGCAGAGGGCTTTGTGAGCGAGGTCTCTCCTCCTCTCCCTGAAGCCGCGAGCCACTTCAGGCCTGCAGGGCTACTGGGCCGGCAGCTCTGGAATAATCTGCAGATTCCAGTTTGAAGTCAGAGGATGACATTTAGACGCGTTAATCTTGCGCGGAAGCGCTTTGAATAACTAGTTACCCGCATACACCGATGCACATACACTTCTCCCGTCTTTGGGGACACATCAGTGCGTGTTCCCCGTGGTCTGTTTTTCTTCAGCCCCGTGGAGCTCACTTTGTGGCTGCGTCCCTGAACAACATCTCTATGCAAAATGCACGGAAGGAGTCTTAAGCCGACCAGAGTTTGAATTATGAATCCCTGATTCATGAGCATATTTTTGCCAGCGCTTTTTTAAGTCCAGAGATACAAAACTCTGTGCAGGAGAGAGAGGTCTCAAGGGAACTATTTTAAAAGTATTCTTAGTGTGCGTGACACGGAGTCCGCTGACGGTACGTGATGAAGGTTTTCGAAATCCACTTGAAAGCTTTTACAGAGATGGCTTTCTCTTTACGTGTTATTAAAGAGGAGACTTTGTTGTATTTCAAAGGATAAAATTACAAGCTGAAATAGAATGTAGTTGATGGTTTGATTCTGAAAAAGTAAGGACCATCACAATTTGTAAATTCTTGAACTTAAGAAAAATGCATCAAACGGTACATTTCCAACCACTTGGACCTACAGAGCAATTCAACACACTGTAGGCAATGGAGAGAGCACTGAACTTGGAGTCAGGCCTGCAGTTCTCAAGCTCTGTGCCTTGGGCAGTTCATTTGAACGCTGTTCCCAGTGTCCTCAGAATCTTTGTGAGGTGGCCAAGCTTAGGGCACCAGCCCTTGAAGGAGAGAGTCCCAGGTGGGCAGGGGTGTTTGGGGGGAGGAGGTGGGGTTTTCAGGACACTCCACTGGGATGAGTAGGGATGCCCGGGGGACTGGGGGGGCTGCACCAGTGTGGTCCAGGGCAAGCTTCTCCTATTTCAGAGCCCTGCCTAGGGCTGGCCCTGGAAGGGGGGCGGGGGGAGCTCTCCGCAAAAGTTCTGCTTGGTCATTTGGAATTCAGATGACCCCAGCGGGGGTTGTACAGTGGAGGGGAGTTTGGGTCCTCTGCCTAGTGAAACATCTGTTTACTCTGGCTGGCCTTGCTGCTGGGAGATCCACGCCAACGGATCCCCACCATGCAAAAGGAAAGTGCTGCTTTTGGTTTCTAATACCAGAGCGGCGTTCTTAGGGCGAATAATCAAATATGTCACCCCATCATTACCTGCTTAGGAAAGTACTTCTGGGATGGACTCAGAGAATCTGCTTCTTAGGAGCTTCTGAAGACATTTTGTTCTTCTTGTGGGCTGCTGCTGCTGCTTTTTAAAAAAAATATTGCAGCTAAAGACCAAATATTGGCAGACGCATCAAACGGGGAGGTCAGTTGTGAACTACCTTGTGTTATGTCAATTTTGAAAGATAGTTGTTAATGAAGGAAGTTGTTGGCCTATCCGTGGTTTGACTTCTTTTTTTTTTTTTTTAATTTTTTTCTAATGCTTCTTTATTTTTGAGAGAGATAGAGCACAAGCAGGGGAGGGGCAGAGAGAGAGAGAGGGAGACCCAGAATCCAAAGCAGGCTCCAGGCTCTGAGCTGTCAGCACAGAGCCCGATGCGGGGCTCGAACTCACAAACCGCGAGAGCGTGACCTGAGCCAAAGTCAGATGCTTAACCAATTGAGCCCCTCGGGCGCCCTAGTTTGACTTCCTTACCTGACTGTATATGATGAAAATAAGATACACAATAAAACCTTACCTATTCCAGCTAATTAAAATATTCAGTTTTAATATTTTCAAATATATATGTATATGTGTGTGTGTGTGTGTGTGTGTGTGTGTGTGTGTGTGTGTGTGTGTATACACATACATACAAGAATGGTCAAGGAAGAATACTTGGGGAACCTTTAATGACTTTAATGACTTGGTATAAGACTAACTTATAATGAATACAATAATGGGGGCTTCTAAAGATTACTTTTAATTTGATTATAATTTTTAAGCATAGTCTCTGGAAAAAAAAAATCTTTTAAAGGTCTTTTTTTCAAGGAGAGTCTTATTTAAGTACCACCAGATGGTTCGACACTGGCAGTCGTGTTCATTGTCTTTACATCTCCCTTTTGTTTCTTCCCTTTGTTCTTATGTCCTTTACAACCAAAGTGCACCTTAAAACTAATGAAGTTCGAATGACCTTCATGATCTGGACTGATGTCAGCATCCTGGTTTTGTTTCTGTCCTATCGTCACGCAAAACGTTACCATTGGGGGAAACTGGGTGAGGGCTACAGGAGACCTCCTTGTATAGTTTTTTGTTTTCTTGCTGCTTCTTATGGACTTATGCTTATTTCAGAAAATAATTTTTTCCAGGTAATGTTCTTTAGAACCCTTACCTGAAAGTCTAGTGCCTAGCAGGTATTCTGAAAAGGTGCTTTGGTTCAGTAAGTGACTACCGAGTATTAAGTCCTGGGAGGTTTTGTGGGTGGCCTTATAATTACCTCATAGATGTTGATGCTCCCTAAATGCCTCTTGAATGTCATGCTCTTTAAATCCCCTTGCTAACGGGGAAGAGAGAGTTCTGGTTTTGAGATCTGTCTACTCACTCGGGTCATGCCATTTCACCCTACCTACCTGCCTGAGCAAATGGGCTAGTAAATAACCCTTGGGCTCTGTTAAATAATAGGAGCAATGATGTTTAAAGCTGGCTGGCACTCTGGGCACACTCCATGTGTGCCAGGCTCGGTCAACCTTACACTCATTAAATTGCATAAGCCTCTGAACGCCCTGTGACAACACAAAACACTAAGCAACTTTAAACGTGGCAAGTTTAAACAATAATTAAACAATGTCCCTACTTTCAAAATAGTTCACTCTACCGGGGATCGTAATGAAAGATCCTCTTTGGAGCAAATAAACAAAAAAGATCCTTTTGAATTATAATGCAAACAAAAGAAAACTTTGAAATGGTCCCATCGTCCTTTTCTTCCGAGAATAAATACTGGCAATTATTCATGACCCCTGCTTCTTTTGCTAAAACTCCCGCTAGGGTTAGCATTGAAAGAGCCAAGCGTTAGATTATAAGTTTTTGGTAAATAGCTCAGAGTGAGAATAATGCTCACTATTGGCAATAAGCAGGATCGCATCGTTTCAGGTCGGTTGGATACAGAGGTAGGTAGGGTCATAGTGAAGTACCAGCATTATAGTGAATCGTGATGCAGTGTGCCTGCTGGCCAGAAAGAAGCTTCCAGATGTCTCAGCTAAACTAGAAGGAGGAGGGCATCCCATGACTGTATCCAGGACTGCCCTAGCAGGCCTCCCAGTCTCCCTCAGGCTCTCGCTGTTCTGGAGCAGCTGGTAGCCACCATTTACTGGGAAGATACAAAGTGAGAAGAGCCAAAACCTCATTCTGGCTCAGAGAGTGACTGACGAGGTCATTGGTTCGTAAAATGTATTCCCAGGACCAGAAGCATCAACACCATCTGGGAACTTGTGAGAGATTCTCAGGCCCCACCCCAGACCCACAGAATCACACTCTGAGGGCGGGTCCGAGCAGTCCGTGGTGAGCAAGCCTCCTGGGTGATTCTGATGGTGAGAGCCACCGGCCTACCTTACCTTGGGTGATCTTCTTCCCAGGCTTTAGTTTCTTCCTCTACAAAACGAGAGATTTATAGTAACTGTTTTCCGAGGCCCCTCTCTAAACTTCCAAGGCCCACGTCCCAAGCTCTCTAATTCTATAAATCTGTGGTGTGAATGGACACATCCCGCGGAATTGCATAGTGAGGCAGAGGGCAGGCTCTGAAATCTGACTGCCTGGGTTCAAGTTCTGGTGCCACCACTTGGTAGCACGGTACACGCAAGCAGCCTACTGAAGGTTCCCGTTCGTGAAGCTTTCTTTAGGAAGGCGTCGGTTGTGGTTACGGATGCATGTAACACCGTGTTATAACTAGAAGAAAATGAATATAATGTGTTTAGGCTTATTTGCGTCTGGGGTTCTTTTTAATCATTTGACGGTAGTCTATCCATGAGGGGAAGAAAACTAACGTGATTGGATGCCTCCTGGTGCCATGCCCCGTGGTGGATTTAAGTCCCCTATCACTTAAATCAAATGGGAACCCTGTGAAGTAAGATGGTCCCTGATTTTAAAGGGACCGAGTTTCATTGAAATTCAAGTCCATGATTGTACGGTAAGTTATAGATCCGAGATCTGAAATTAGGTATATTTCACTCCATAATTCACCCTTCAACTTGTGACCATCGACAACACTTCTCTCCTTTGTGCCTGCAAAAACCAAAGGACTTCACCTAGATGGGTGTTTTAAATTTTTTTTTTCAACGTTTTTTATTTATTTTTGGGACAGAGAGAGACAGAGCATGAACGGGGGAGGGGCAGAGAGAGAGGGAGACACAGAATCGGAAACAGGCTCCAGGCTCCGAGCCATCAGCCCAGAGCCCAACGCGGGGCTCGAACTCACGGACCGCGAGATCGTCACCTGAGCTGAAGTCGGACGCTTAACCGACTGCGCCACCCAGGCGCCCCTAGATGGGTGTTTTGACCTTCAGCGTTCCCCCTGTCTGTGTGGCCTTCCTATGAGAAAATGACTGGTGTACTTGGAAAGGTCCCAGCTGCCAGGGAGGGACAGCCACGCCCAGGCTTTCAGACTCACGACGAAGAAAATCATACTGCCTCTCTCCTTACAGACCTCCTTCCCAGAATTTAAAGATCAAAGCAAGTTAGGAGACACAGAATTATCTATAAGGGCTTTTAGATTTTGACTCAATACCTGAAATATTTTATTCTGTCCATTAGAAAAGCCCTATTCCACTTGAAGGGTACTTCTTGTAGTATTTTTTTTTTAATCTAGAAAATAGGGGCAGCCGGGTGGCTCAGTCGGTTGAGCGTCATCCAGCTCAGGTCATGAGCTCACGCTTCATGAGTTCGAGCCCCTCATTTGGCTCTGTGCTGACCGTGTGGAGCTTGCTTGGGATTCTCTGCCTCCCTCTCTCTCTGCCCCTTCCCTACTTACACGGATGCTCTCTCCTTCTCTCTATCCAAACAAATAAACTTAAAAAAAAAAAAAAAAAGAATCACTTTAAGAAAAAAAATATCCTAGTGTTTGGGGCCCACCTTCCAGACAATATGCCGTTTTTAAAATCGTGTCTGATGGTTGTTTAATATCATGATTTTAGGAGACTTGCAGAGTTTTGTGTGGCATTTTTGCATAGTTGAATGTATTTGGTGCCGTTCAGTTTGCTTATTTATATATTATTATTTCTGACAACGTAACTCAATTAATTTCAAGTGTTATTAGTTTGACTGACTTAGTAGAATCTTCACTTTGGCGATTTTCATGAGTGATTTTAAAAAGATTTTAACAGTAGCCAATATTTATTTTCTATAGGCCCTTGAATTTCAGGGTTGAAAGTATCCTCAATGGTTGGTAATCCAACTCCATTTTTTAGCTCTTAGGATGCTAAAACCCCATCTTAGTTGGTTCTTGGAGGAGAGGGAGGAGACAGCAGGTTCCCAAGCATGAACCCCTAGTGTCCAACCAACCTCTCTGGCCCCTGCGGGCGGATGTGTCCACAGCACAAAGGTTCTCTTAACTTTACCTTTGCTTCACACAAAATCTTTGTGTAGTTTCCTTGCAGTGGAATTGGACTGATCTCATGTGGGTCTAAAGGGCCCCTCACGTCCTTCTAGAACCAGCCCAAGTATGAAACTGAAGCGAATTTTCCTACAAAGTCCTTTGCCTCTGACTCCAACCTTTCTGACTAGTTCTATTTATAAGCTTCTGTCCCCCTTTTGGGGAGCCTAATTTTAAGCGTTTGAGGTCTCTAGTTTTTCACTGACCCCATAAGCTTTTCCTCTTTGGGGTGGTGGAAGAGGGGAGGTTGAGGGAGAGGTTTGGGAGCTGGTAACAGACTTGAGCCCCTCCCCCCCCCCCCCCGAAATAATGACCCTCAACCTTTACAATGACAAAAATCACCGGGGAGTTAGTGACCAATGCCCATTCCAGGCTCTGTCCCTAAAGATTCCCATTTAGTGTCAGGGCCCAGCAATCGGGTTGCTTATTGAAAACACAAGCTGATGGTGATTGTATTCATCTACTCAGGCTCACGTACAGGATACCCCAGACTGGGTGCCTTAAATGACAGACATTTCTTTTCTCCCATTCCTGGTGGCTGGAAGTCCAAGGTCAGGGTGTCAGCAAGGTGGTCTCTGGTGAGGCCTCTCTTCTCCACTTGTGGACAGCAGCCTTCTCTCTCTGTCCTCACACGGCCTTCGTTTTGTGTGGGAGCAGAGAGAGAAAAAGACCTCTGTTGTCTTTTCTTCTTCTTAAAAAGACTCCAGTTCTATCAGATTAGGGCCCCACCTTATGACCTCATTTAACCTTAATTAACTCCTTAAGCCCTGTCTCCCAGGGCACTTTGGCCTTCACCGTGAATTTGGGGGCAGGGAGGACACATTTCAGTCTATAACCTTACGAGGTGCTGTGCCCTGAAAAAAATGCTGGTTTAGAGTGTGGACTAACAATCACAGAATTCATTTGTCAAGTATTTGGTTGACAAGACCATATGGTAACTGGTGTATTAAAATATCTAAATACATTAAAATCCCTGAATTTCTACAAAAGAATGAAATGCAAAGTATATCTGGAAGGTGTGCTGTTAAAACACTCAGTTTCATGAATTATACACGGTTTAGCTCATCTTCAAGAGGAACTTTTTAAAAATTTTTTAATGTTTATTTTTGAGAGAGAGAGAGCACAAGTAGGGAAGAGGCAGAGAGAGAGGGAGACACACACTCCAAAGCAGGCTCCAGGCTCCGAGCTGTCAGCACAGAGCCCAAGCCTGGGCTCGAACACGCGAGCCAGGAGATCGTGACCTGGGTCAAAGGACGCTTAACCGACTGAGCCACTCAGGCACCCCTAGAGGAACTTTTTTAAAAAATAAAACTATGGAATGGGATTTATTGACACAGAAGAGAGAAAGAATCCTCAGCTCTCTAACCCTTTCTTCTCTCAGGCTTTCCAGAGAAGCATCCCAGAAAAAAGACAAGGGTGCCAACCTGTCCTCACTTGGCCTGGAGTGGGGTTTCCCCAGACTTGCTGTGGCCCTCACCGTCAATGTCTAGGCCCACCTGAGCCTGAACCCCCCGGGGCTGCGGGGGGGTGGGGGGGCAGCTAGGAGGTGTGCTGAAAACGCGTGGCCTCGTAAACACGTTTCACAATTGTGCCATGTAAGCGAGTTAAGTAGTCTGAAGTTTGTTAGACTTTCTTGATCCACTTCAGTCTAGAATCTTTTTCCCTCAGGGAAGCTTTTAGCTTTCGGCTTTTCTGCCACATCAGGATTAGGGGAAAGTAGCTGGTTTTGTTTTCCTATCCCCTCACCCATTCCCTCCTCCTGGTACTCCTGAGGGAAGATATCACATATCAGAGACATTTCTTCTTCAGAAAGACTTGGGTATGCCCGCAAATCCTCACTGAGGCCTCTGTGTGTTAAAATTTTTATCTCCAGCGTTCAGAAAGAAAGAAACACTGGTAAAGGGTGCAGGATGGGGTTTTTTTTTCCCCCTTTTCTAGGAAAAATGCAGATGATTAACTCATGCCTCTGGGTGTCTCCTTAAATGCTCAATATCAAAATGCACAAATGCCCTTCCAAGTTAGGGGAACTGTTTATTCCTCCCATTTTCTTGCCCAATCTTACAGCCTTTGTTTATTTTGATGGTACTGGGATCTCCACTTTTTTTTTTTTTTTTTTTGGTGTTAAACCTTATTTATTTTGAGCGAGAGAGAGAGCAGAGGAGGAGCAGAGAGAAAGGAAGAGAGAGAGAATCTCAAGCAGGCTCCGCGCTGTCGGTACGGAGCCTGACGCAGGGCTCAAACCCACGACCCGTGAGATCATGACCTGAGCCGCCATCAGGAGTCAGAAGATCAACCAACTGAGCCACCCACGCGCCCCTGGGATCTCCACTTCTAAGTCTTAACTTCTGCCCTATTATTTTTATTCTGAGTTACAACAGAAGTAATGTTTTATGAAGCGAGGATATGATATGTTAATGTTGACATTTAGAGCCGACCTTGGCTTGTTCAGAAGAGTATCACCAACAGATTCCCCGCTTCCATAGCTGTACAAGGGTCTGTAGATGGCAGGGACCCCCACGTGTTGCCAGAGCACGGAGTGTGGCATCCTTCTGGGGCCACGGTTTTTGTCTTCCCGTCCCAGGGCTTTTAAATGTCAAAAACTTACGATACCAGTTATTCGCGCGTTTGGTTTGGCAGAATTACCGATTAAATTGTTTCTCCTGTCGCAGTTCCTTCACAGAGGACCCTGCACAAAGTCTAAACTTTACGGCTTGGTTTGCGGAGACCTGGAAGGGGAAAGGTTTTGATTAATAAGAGGGGTGGAAAAACAAAAATGAGAGCTGATGAGGTTAAGTGGTAAAGACAATTCCAATTTCCTGACCTACGAGGGACATGTTCCTCGCCCTCCACTGTAAACCTTTGCCCACACTCCCCTTACTAAATCTTTCCGCGGTGGTTTCTCGTCTTATGGCACCTCTTCCCCCTCAAGCTTTTAGAGAGAAATGACAAGTGATATTTTAAATTCTTTATGTTTCATATTTTAATGTTTATTTTTGAGAGAGAGAGAGAGAGAGAGCGAGCAGGGGAGGGGCAGAGAGACAGGGAGGCACAGAATCTACAGCAGGCTCCAGGCTCCGGGCTGTCAGCACAGAGCCCGACATGGGGCTCGAACTCACGAACTGTGAGATCACGACCTGAGCCAAAGTCGGACGCTCAACCGGCTGAGCCTCCCAGGCGCCCCACTTTACGTTTCATTTTTATATGACTTACAAACCGTCGAGAAGTAAAGTGTCCTTGCCAGATTATTTCCGGTAATCTGGTCATTCTAGGACTACTAACCTAGTATGCAGTGTAGTCTTCAAATGGGGTCGTGTATGTGACTCAGAGTCAAGTGCTCCCAGGCTCCGGGGCCAGGCAGGTCATGGAAAGAGGTGAGGGGACGTGCGCAGTACTGAAAAGGGTGCTGGGGACCGGGACAGACTGGGAAAGCGCACAGCCAGCGTAAAGGGAGCAAGCTCAACACCCCCATCGCTGCTAAGCAGGAAGGAACCACCAGTGGTAACTGGCGTTAGTTAATTGTTCCTTTATTTGCTACTCTCCTTTCCCAAGTTAAAAAAAAAAAAAACAATCTGGATTTTTATGGGAAATATCCTGATGTTAAAAATGTTGTTCATCGGGGCATCTGGGTGGCTCAGTTGGTTGAGCATCAGACTTCAGCTCAGGTCATGATCTCACGGTCTGTGAGTTCGAGCCCCATGTCGGGCTCTGTGCTCAGCTCAGAGCCTGGAGCCTGCTTCGGATTCTGTGTTTCTCCCTCTCTCTGCCCCTCCCCCACTCGTGCTCTGTCTCTCTTGCTCTCAAAAATAAACATTAAAAAAAATTTAAAAAAAAAAAAAAATGTTGTTCATCAATTGAAAGAAAGTCTTCACCTCACACTCTACCTGCTCAGCCTCAGATCATAGCTTCCAGGGGAGACTCACGCCAGGCCGCACCAGCCCTGGGGGTGTGGGTCAAGTCACGTTAATTAAAAGATTAAACCTTGCCGGTTCAGTGTCCCTTCCCACCAGGACAGGAAGAAGACCTCATCTCCTTTCCGTCGACTCCTTTCCCTCTATTTCCCTCCCTGGCTCCCTGTTCCCCCTGACTGCACTGTCACTGCCCTTTGTCCAGAATGCCTCCCTTCCCAGGAGCCCCTGCCCTGAGACATCTAGAGTCTGCGGTTGGCCATCCACCCCCCCCCCCCCCCCCCCCCCCCCGTCCCAAGCTGCTGGTGCTCACCTCTCTCTCTCTACGGGGAAAGGGTTCCCTTCCTCTTATGTTTTCTTCCCTTCCATAGAAGAGCCCCACAGCTAAATTGCTTGACATGTTACAGCTGCCCTCTCCCTCCCTTCCACTCTCTCTTTCTCTCTCCTCCTCTGTCCCCCTCTCTCCACCCAATTTCCACGGAGTCTTGACCAGGACACTCATTACAGTGAATTTGTCCTAATCACCATGATTGCATGTGTGGAAAGTATACGAGCTCCTAGGATAATTTAGAACTAGCCATGCTTGTCATTATCTGTGTGTTATAAGAGCATAATTTTTGCAGTCGTATGGTTACATTGACTTTTACGTTACCACTATTCCACTATTCCAGGAGTGTCTTTGGGCAGGTACTCAGTAGGGATGCAACCCCAAATTATATACTTCTGTGGTAAAATGTGCTATTTCATAATCTATGTTCTAACCCGGTCTCCAGAATTGCAGTTTTGCAGAAAGTAGAGATGATGTCGGTGAGTAAGTAGAAAGCATGGTCTACTGTCAGATGATGTTGTTAAATATTCTTGTGGGGAATCTTTCTGTTGCTCTGTTGAGTGAAGGGACCCGCACAAATTCTGTCACATAAGGGATCGTAGGTAATTTTAAGCGATTTCCCTATACAAATGCCACATGCTCCATGGTTATCTGACCATAATAGTGGGGCCACATTTAAGATCCTCAAATTCTATGGGAGCCTCAAGAGACACCGTGTGTGGCGTTAAGAAGTGGGTCATCGTGTCAACATACCACCCAAAGCCATGGACTCTTAGGCTATAGATTTTAGAAGCGTTCTTAAATCTCATAGACTCCTGCGTTTTCACTGGGGACCTAGAGAGAGGTTGGTCACTTGCCCAAGAGGACACAATTGTCAGTGGAGCTGAGATTCCACACATCTCAACTCAGGGCCTTGTGTCCTTTCCACCCATCATTTCAGGAGGAGTAAATGATGGTTTGGATTGCACAGAATAAGTTCCGTTTGGGGAGTGACTTTTATTCTCACACCGCTAGGGTGGTAACCGACGATCCTTGTGAAATTAGCTCCCCGGTACTCTCGGGGCAGCTTAGTTCATTGGCGTCTGCCATCTTGTTATGTCCTAATTGTCACAGACTCCCCAGCAGATGTCATGTTTGGAGGCACACCGGCACTAGGAAGTTGTCCCTCACTTTGTATCTCCTAGGAAAGGTGACCCGCTGGTCCTGGGAAGTGCTCAAGGGTCAAATGCACACAGTCAATCCCTAAGCCCCCTGGAAGTAGTAAAGACAAACAGAGTGGGGGGACCCCCTCCCCCATTCTGTCCTCCACCCAAGAAGGGGTGACCCTTCTTGTTTTAGGGCTCCTCTGATGTTCATTTTAACCTGATTATACTTGGATAAAAATGCTGGGCAGGGACATTTACAGCGTGATACGCCGTAACCATACCTTACAAGGGGCCCTGTCCAAGTGGTCGGGCAAGGACAGAGTCACGGACACTGCCCTGGCAGCTCCGCCCAGTGTCCGGAAGGGGCGGAAGAAGAGTCGAGAAGAGAGGGGCTGGTACATTCAGATGGGAGGATGGGATCACCCCAGAGTAGGGAAAGAAACTAGAACATACTTTAATAAGAAGTATGCAACCCTAGTTACTTAATGCAACAGTATATTTGTAAACGAGGTTGTCCGGGGGCAAAAATGTCCGCTCCAGTGGCCACGGTGGGTGAAATGGAAAGTATACCAGCAATTTGCACTTACGGGACGTGCAACCACCTGGATGGTCTCTCTCTTCCCTCTGCCTGGCTTCCCCAAGTTAGCTTCTTCTCAGCCTTCAGACGTTAGTTGACACATCCCTCCCACAGGGCCGCTTTCCCTGACCGCCCCAAACCAGGTATGGTCCCCCTTGATGTGTTTCCATTGCACCCTGTGCTTTCCTTGCATAGCACACATCTCATATAGAATTCATCACTCCTTCATGTGATTGTCCGGGGTCTGTCTCCCGGGGCCACGTTCTGTGTCTTTTGGAGACGGGGTGTTGTTGCTGCCTCTAAAACTATGGCCTAGGAGGAGCAGGGAGAACATTTACTCCCCAGAGGGATGGTGTCTTTCTCAACACTTTTTACAGTAGTAAGTTGGCATAAAGATTAAAATTCTGAAAATACTTTGGTGGAAGCCATAGGAAGGCAAGATCTCGAGACTCGTGGAGAAGGTGGTCACAGGGTGGCGCCATTTTTAAGCACACTCTCCGCAGCGCAAGGGGCAACAAGCCATTCCCACCCCACTGAACCCTGCCTCCGGGAGTCACTTAGGGTACTTACTCAATAAACATCTGAATGAAGAGGCAAATACGAGTGGGAGACCTGATAGCATCTCAAATAATCAAGGAACTTCAAAATGGGGGGTGAGGTGTGATCTGTCTTAGGTTTCCTGAAGTGGTCCTTGCAGAAGTTCAAGAACTTCAGCTAAAGGTGAGAAAATACTCTAAAGATTAGGACCGCCCAAAGTGTAATGGACTCTTTGAGCAGGGATCAAATCGCCAGTAACTAACAGGACCCAAGCAGAGACCGGGCCTCTCTGGGGAGCTACTCTTAAGTGATTGTTTAAACGCCAGATAAGGGATTCGATTAGAAAAACTCAAAGTATCTTTCCAATATTGATGTACTGTTCTCCGAGGATTAAAATCCATATATCCCCTACTCAAAAATAAACTCCATAAAGGCAGGAATTGTTAAGTGTTCATTGGTGTATCTTTTTGTGCTTAAGACAGTGCCTGGCACATAGTAGCTCCTTAATAAATATGGCTGAGGCAATGAATTATATCAGTAGACAGCAAACTCAAAAATATATTTCTGGCATAGAGTAGGTTCTAAGCAAATGTGTATTTCATTGAGATGAATCAAGCAGGCCATAAATCAAAAAAGGGCTTAGATTTGACAGTATTCCACCCAGTAAAAACCTGATGGTCAGCATTCTGACTAAGCATGGGAAGTCCAACTGCTATCAGCTTTTCAGACCAGAGTTTCTGGAGTTAAGTATGAAATTGTAGGGGCGTCTGGGTGGCTCAGTTGGTTGGCCTTCCGGCTTCGGCTCAGGTCATCATCAAACAGTTTGTGGGTTCGAGCCCCATGTTGAGCTCTGTGCTGACAGTGCAGAGCCTGCTTAGGATTCTCTCTCTCTCTCTCTCTCTCTCTCTCTGCCCCTCCGCTACTCACGCTTTCTCTCTCCAAATAAATAAATTTTAAAAATAATTAAAAATAAAATTGTACCAGCCAGGGACCTGGCAAGAAACTGAAGTAGCTCAGCTGGTTCAAATGGATGTTGTTTTTTTTTAACGTTTATTTTTGAGAGACAGAGAGAGAGCAGGAGTGAGGGAGGAAGAGAGAGAGAGGGAGACCCAGGAATCCAAAGCAGGCTCCAGGCTCCGAGCTGTCAGCACAGAGCCCGACGCGGGGCCCGAACCCACTGACCGTGAGATTATGACCTGAGCCGGAGTCGGATACTGAATCAACTGAGCCACCCAGGCGCCCCTCAAGTGGAGATTCTAATGAAGGGGTTACTTTATTAACGGTGGTGTGACCAAAGGAGGCAGCAAGGGTGTAAAGGACCCAGAGACTGAAGCAACAGCAGGCAGCCCGACACCGTTCTTGGAGACACCCCACAGGGACCCCCAAGGGACACAGGAGCCCAGTGAGAGCCAGAACCATGGAGGCTGGCTGCCACCAGACCCCTCATCAGCCAGGGCGTGGGAAGAAATGCCCCCCTTTCCCTCTCCTCCTACCTCATGATATTGGGGCTTCCGGTGAGCCAAACCCAGCTTAAAGCCAGCTGGCAGGGGGCAGAGGGCACAGACCTGGGCAGAGCAGGGCAGAAAAAGATCGGGGGGAGGGGGTGTGGAGGCGTCAGCACATGGGAAATAACTAGCACATAAATTAACTTTGTTCTTCTGCTTTGATTCCACAAGCAATACATATTCATTAAAGAAAATTGTAGAGACTAAATCAGTGGGTTAATGAGGGGTCTCCCCACAATCCCACCTCTCAACCGCCAGTATGAATATTCTGGCTTTTTCTCCTTTTTTTTTTTTTTTTTTTTTCTGTTTTTCTTCCTCTGCTTGTATAGGATTCAAAGATTTCTATTCAGAATAAACCAAAGTGAATTGGGTTACACTTGTTTCTTGGCCTAATTAGGATTAAACCTGTAGCCGAACAGAGAGCTCTGTTTCCCTTCCTTTGTTCTCTCAACATAAACAAGTTACTTCATGTATCTCTGTGGGAACTAGGAAGCAGGGCAAGCGCCTAGACTCACAAAAACTTCCAGCAAATTTGGCTCTCCGCCTGGTACCAAGTAATTAAATGTAAGACGAAGGATGAGTCCAACGGAGCTCACTCTCCAAGACTGAAAGGAGAACCTAAGTGAAGGCCGCCTCACGGAGCTCGATTTTACCGTCAACATGAAGGTACCATCCGATGTTAATATCGCTTGAAGGGCAGCCTGAAAATAGGAGCAGAGGCAGGTTAGGAAAACGAAGCAGGTACTTATGTATAGTTTCTAGTGACAGCTGATGCCTAACACTCCTCCCACCTGTCATTAACTATCTAATGCCCGTCCAGTCCCGCTAGGCAGGAACGTCCAGAAGGCAGAGCCAGCGTCCCTTCCCCGAGCCAGCACAGAACCTGGTGTCGGCTAGGTCCCCAGCCCAGCGAAGGGGGGTGGTTGTTGCTGTTGAAGTCGAGAAAAGGTGTGAAGGGAAAAGAAAGGTCAGCAGGTGGTTGCTGTGTGTGTGCCGAAGCTCTAACAGGCAAAGATCAGTACCCACAGTAACAGGTGGGTGTTTAAGATCCTTGTAATAATATCATCTCACTCAGCAGCCCTCATTGCCTTCTTTAGTTAAACAAAAAAAAAAAAAAGAAAAAAATCCTGGAAAGGAATAAATCGTCGCAACTCCTTGAGAGAAGACTAAGTTCTGCTTTTCTGGAATGGGATCTATCCTTGGCCTTTTATAAAGTTCTGCCTGGATGGATTGGGCCGGTGACTCGGTGCCGGAGGCCAAACGAATAGCTCATCCCACCCCACTTCAGTTCTAGACATTAGATCGCCTCCCCGGTAATGAATCCATTTGCTCTGACAGGGTAAGCCCTCGGCCCCTGTGACATTGAAGGTGGCCTTGGGATTGGGGGAGGAGATGGATGGCGGCCACCCTAAAGGATGGCACTTACCATGGGGAAGATTCAGAACCAGTTCAGGGGAGACTCATAGCTGCTTCGAGCAGCTTGTCTGTGTCTCCCTCGCAAGCCTCAGTCCTCACCTCTGCTGCTTTCAGTAATCGTCTCTCTGAACCCACCACTGCTTTACAGAGTCTGGAGGCTCAGGGTGCCGCTGGTGATGTCTACCTGGCTGTGTCCCTCCCTGTCACTCCATGGCCTTAACGGCCGTGGGGAGGAACGGCTGGCCAGGGGGTTTGTCTCTCTTCTCTGCCAGCATCTGAAATGGTTTTGCCAGTTCACATAAAGGTTATGAACCCCCCACGGTTGTTACTCTGAAACAATAATAGATTCTTTTTTAAATTATTATTTTGGAAAACAGCGCTGCAGGATATCAATAGAGTATCCAAGCCCTTCCTACAAGTTCAAGTACATTTTTTTTTTAAAAGAGTGTTTTCCAAAGTATAGAGTGTGTTGAATGCCTTTCGTTATGAATGGATTAGATGTGTGTTATCTCCTGGAGAAAAATGTGTCTGGAAACATACTGCATTCTTAGAGGGATAATTAGTTCATTGTGCTTAGCACAGAGAGTCCTCCCATGGTGTCCTCAAAGATGGGACTGATCTACTATTGAAAGCAAGAGACTATTTGTAACATATTGCTTGCTCAATATCTAAAAATTGTTCAGTTCAGAAATAACTAAGACTTGATTTCATCGTCTCTGGACAATAAAGACCCAAATAGCCTAATAAAAGAACAAAGTGAAAAACAGAGCTAATGATTGTCCTAGACTCAGAGAAATGAGCCGATGGAGGAACACTCCAGAAACAGCAGGATTTTAGGCAATCTCAGTTGGCTTTCATGGCAGACTGGACATATGACCGAGACCTGAAAATATGACTTGATTGCAAGGTAAGGGTGACTGTGAGAAAGTGTGAATAGTACGCGTTGTGTGTTTCTTTTCTAAAATTCGTATGACCGTGACTCGGTACTGACATTTGAGTGCAGTAGGGGGTGAAGAATTGTTTTCAGTTGGAAGATTTGAGTACTGGAAACCATTTATTATTTATACTTTGGTTTCTATTATTATGTTCAGTACTCCAGGACTAACAACCAAAAAAAGAATACCTGCATTTAATTTCCCCTATACGTAAGTGCTTTTGTCTGCCTTACATCTGTACCTTTTGTTAAGAGCAACCACTTTTTAAATTTGTGAGGATAAACTCACGATTAAAATTATTTCACTTTGAAAATCATCTTTGAGAAAGAAAAAAACCAGATTAGCTTTTTGTGTTTGTTTAACAAAGTATATACTTTGGTTTGTGTAACAATCGCAAGGCAGAATTTATGGCTAGTGACATTTTCTGGGTTTAGAGTAGACGGTCTGGAGGAGTGTATATAGATTTTTAATAAACACCTGCAATGCAGAAGGGTGTTAGTACATTACATCTCATTTTCAGGAGGAAGGTCAGTGTATCCTTCTAAGGGACATCAGTGGGGATGTGGCAGTTCTTGGCAGGCGACTGGCTCGAGTGTTTATCATATTTATTCTGTGGTGTGCACTCAGAAAAATGTAATCTGCCTTTTTCTATCAAAGAAAAAAGCTCTAACGGGCTAAAAAAAAAAAAAACAAACCCTTAAGAATTGTTTGTCCATGTCCTGTGCTTTTAGAAAATGGTTGGTTTCACCAGTTTGGGAAATGGCAAGATCTTAAATCACCAGATAAACAGCCCCCCCTCCCCACTCCCAGCAATTATATTGTTACATGCATGCTGTGTATAAAATATTAGTTGTGGTTTGAAGTACCCCCTTGTAACTCCTAACACCTCTGTATCTGAAAATGTAGGATTGTATTCTAAATCTGCTTTATCCGGTATTGGTTTTAGGAAGCAAAAATCTTCCCTTGCGTTCAAAAAACAGTGTGTGTGCCTTTGCACTGCTTCCTTTCTCCAGGACATTCCTTCACCCTTTGTTGCCCAGCTTCTTGGAGCTGTTGCCTGGCTGCAAAGTCAGCAGAGGATCGCAATTAGGTCAGACCCTGTTAAGTCCCTAGAAACCGCACGCTCTCTGAGCCTCCCCCTGTCAGCCTTCCGAGCCCTCCTGGACAGTCCCCTTGTGGCCTCCTCCTTCCTAAAGACCTGTACGGTTCCTGGGGAGGGCTGCGGACGTGCACAGGCTAATTCATACTAGGGTAGCAATGACTCCATAAACCCTCCCGGGATAGATTCGAGTGTTCACTGACAACTTTTAGCTTAAACCAAAAAGACCTGGTTTCTCATAGCGGAAGTGCACACCCTATGGCAGATGTCTGGGAAAGGACGTTTTTAAATAGTGGGGCTTTCTGGTCCTCCTCCAATGAGGCCACAAGGCTGGACTGCACTTGGCTTGCTGGCTGGTTAGTGCTGTAGACCTGTCCTGTGAGGGCTGTTCTTCCACCCCTGGGCCCCCAGCCCCGGTGGGGCTACTGTGAATAGCCCCTGTCCTTCCTAATTGCATAGCTAGTGCTGCAAGCGAATAACAAGAGCTGCTCTCCAGTAAGAGTGTATCTCTTTCACCTAACAAGGCTATGAATGTGCAATATATCTGCAACCCATCTCTCTGTCACTTACAAAGAGACTTTGCTGAGCAAAAACAGCCCTTTTCCCTGCTCTTGATATCGGCAAATAAACTCTACAGGAGGAAGCAGCAAGGGTGCCAGTGTTTGTGCCTTTTACGTGTCTTGGGATTTATTTTGCTCCGGTGCACAGAGGTCCAGCAGGGCACCTACAAGAGCGGGTGCCAGCCCGTGTACTCCACGTGTGGGGCATGAGATGAGAAGAACCGGGAAAGCAAAGCCATGGCAGAGTAAGGTGGGACACAGAGAGGCCTTGAGAAAACACCCAGGCACACCACACACGGAGGCTCCTCTGCCCTCAGCTGTGAAAGGGCCTTGAATGGTTCTCCAGGAATGTTCCTTTCCCTTCCCTTTTCCTCTCTGCTCTTAGGTCCCTGAGCCTTATGCTTTGTTCATTTGTTAATTCACTTAGCAAACACTTGGTACTGGGATAAATATAAAGGCAAAAAGTGTGTTGTGTTGTGTGTGTGTGTGTGTGTGTGTTCCCTGCCCTGAAAAAGCTAGATTTTTTTTTAAGTTAGATTTTCAAAGCTTAGGTTCAAAATCCTATGAACCAGCCATGTTTGCAGGTGTGATAGAGAATGGTTCCAGTTACTTGCAAGAATTAGGAAAGATCTTTACTTACTAAAACAGGAGTCACAGGGTGAACTAACAAATGACTAACCCATGGGACCAAATACGCCCTGTGCTGTCACTTCAAAGCTGCCCCTACAGGTTGGGTCACTTGGTTAATGCAGAAATTTACAGACTGCCCAGCATCCACACTGGACACAGTCTTGCTGTAATGTACACAGCATCTCTCAGAAATGGCTTTTAAAAAAATGTCTCTTGGCAAAAAAAAAAAAAAAAAAAAAAAAAAAAATCCAAGTACAATAATACTGTAGTAGAAAATAAAGACTTGTGATCTGAAGGTAAGGACCCAAAACACATGGGTCAGGAGAAAGCCAAGAGCCTCTGTATATGTACTACCCCCCATCTAAGAATTTAGATTTTTGCATCTTCCACATGAAGATCAAATCTACAGTATAGGAAGGTTCCCAGCTCTGCAAGCTGATAGTCCAGGGTAGAAACGAGACCATTAGAAAATAACGAACTATGAGACCACGTGATACTCTAAGTATAATAAAGAGCCATTTAACAACTGGAAGGTGCAGGGGGCCGGAGTTGCTATGGAAGATTTGGTGGAGCTTGTAAGATTTGAACTGACTCTTAGCTAAGCAGGAACGGAGGTTTTGGGCAAGGGTCTAGGGGACGTTATTTGGGGGGCAAGAGATATCACTGTGGAGCTCAGTATGGAGGATTAAGAGAGTCCCCACAGCCCCGGGGAGGACCCTTCCTCACAAACTGCCTTTTTAGCATCTGTGATTTAGTGATTTCCATCAAACTGGTGAATTTTGTGGAAGAGAAATCATTCTAAAAGTTGTCCTCTGAACTGACGGGTCAATTTCCATCAAAATGGCTTACTTAGGTGGCCTTACATAGGTCCTGCCTTATTTGAAAGGAAATCGCCATTAAAACAAATTATCCTATTATGTTGTTAGCTTAAAATCACGTAATAGGTCTGATAGAAATATCTGTATTAAAGATGCTCAGCTCATATTATTTTCCATGACCCCAAATGAATGCTTTAAATGGAACTTCTATTTAAAGGATTTGATCTTTTGAAATAGTGTAGATTTCCGTGTCTGTACGTAGACATAATCCATAATTTGAATTTTAGCTCTGTGGTGCAGTCATATCAGTTTTCAATAACTGTTTGTATTTCTGAAGACCCTTCATCTAAAGAACTCGATATCTTTTTCAAATATGAAACCTTTTGGGTCTTTCTGTAAAAATACACATAGCATTTTAAGAAGGACAGATGGCCTTATGGAAACTGAAATCCAGAATAATTTGAAATTCTCTTGTACTAAAGGGTTGGAGTCCGATCATCCTGCCTTTGCTACTTCATATTTATGAATTATAAGAATTATCTAAGAAATGCCTTTGAGTTTATATTTTCAGTGTTTTTCTTCAGATGGATTTTTAAGTGCTTTTTAATTTTTTTTAATGTTTATTTACTTTTTGAGAAAGAGAGACAGAGCACGAGTGGGGGGAGGGGCAGAGAGAGGGAGACACAGAATCCGAAACAGGCTCCAGGCTCTGAGCTGTCAGCACAGAGCCGACGAGGGGCTCGAACCCACAAACTGTGAGATCATGACCTGAGCCAAAGTTGGACGCTTAACCAGCTGAGCCACCCAGGCGCCCCAATGCTGTTTGTTTTTTTAAATGAAGCTTAAATAGATTCATGTTTAACTCTGCCTACTTAAAACTGTATTAAATATCTTGTTAAAGGAAACGAAACATCCAGACGTCTTCCAACTGGGTGATTCACTGCCACCTGCAAACTTCACTTGAAAACTTATGTTAAAGATGTGTCCATTTACTGTGAAACACACTTATAATTCAGGAAGTGAACTTGAAAATATCAGAGCTCCAAAGATCTTGATTCTTTTGTGGAATTTAATGAGAATGGTAGCCGGAGCCAGGAAGGTGAAGCCCAAGCAGCTTTAGGCGAGTGTGGGTTGTATTTGATGTTCACAAAAGAATGGCTGTCGCAGGGTGTTGCTCAGCGAAGTGTGCATTTTCAAGTTACCCACAGTGGTGTCTATTGTCCTGTTTCTCAATTGAATGATGTCATGTTTCATTTAAGGCTCTTAGTGATGCTGAAGTCTGTGGTCTGCACACTAGGGGGAAAAAGGCAGTGAGAAAGTTGCAAATCAGGTTTTTGTAAAGCCTTTGTGTGTTGGGTTTTGAGAGATAAAAGCTGACTCATGCAATATTTCTGCGGAAGGAGCTGCACGGACTAGTAAAGGCTTCTTGTTTTACCTGACTGAGCTCCCAGTGAGGTCACTGCATCAGCTGAAGGCAGACGATGCGGCTTAGCCTGGGTAAGAGCACAGGTAGGTGCTAACCGTGAGAGTGTCCAAAGAGCCGATGTCCTCTTGGAGCAGCCAGAGACCGGCCACTGCGGTGAGAAACTGTCGCGGGGAGTTGGGGGCGGGAGGGAGTCCTTCACAACGCTGTGCAGGGACAGCGGCTTGCTGGGATATATTACATCTGTTCTGTTATAAATGCGATGCATGGAAAAAAGTTATCCAACCATGGAATTAGTCTGGAAGGTGATTTGTTTTTTTTCCTTCTCCATCTGAACTGCAGTGTCTTAAATGGTTGTTGCCTTGTTTTGGTTTGGTGTGGATCTTTCCTTCAAGTTAGGTTGAAATGTCCAGAGAGCTGAAGTTTGTGATTCTGGGGAGAAAACTAGAATCCCAGGTCATTGTGTATTGAATGCCCAGTCTTTTAATGTGCTTTCTTTCTGAGGTTTATTGCAGGCTGAGCGGGGGTGGGGGGATAAAGGTTTGCAAATTTTACGCTTAGCAACTGTAATGGTGAAATTTAGTCTGAGTCTAGAGGGACCCAAAGTTGACTAAGTAAATGCAGTTTCCATTTGGAGTTTTTATTGGCAAGAAATACTTCTATTAGGAGGAATAATTGGGGAGAAGGAGGCATGCAGTGTGTTCAACACTGTTGCACATTGGATTCTGATCTTATTTTGTTTGATTTTGATTTTGATTTAGTGATAGTAATATATTTGCAAGAATATATTCAGCATCCTTTTTCATTAAGAAACACAAAAATCAATTACTTCGATATAAAATATTTAAATATTTCATACAAACTGAGGTTGTAGTTTTAATGTCCTCACATCACTTTTTTCAGATCGTAAAAGTAATACACATATGGAGGAAAGTGATATTTACAGATAAATATCAAAGGAAGAAATCCTCCATTTTCCTACTTGGTAAAACCAGTGTTAATATTTTATTATACACCACCTTAATCTTTTTCTAATGTGGATAATAAATAAGTGGCATTTTAAATTCAAAACTGGAATCATATGGTACACACGTCTTACAAGCCACACGTTGTACTAAACTGTATATTATGATGATTTTCTACGCCCATAAGGATTTGAAAGGACATGACATTTAATAGTTTTATATTGTACCTCCTAGATGGATATATTTACTCAGATCTCTGTTGTTGACACTTTGAATTCTCTTCCTCTTTTTCTCTAAGAAAATGTTTAGTGTACTTTGTGGAGGGATTTATTTACTCAGAGTGCTATTGTTAGTCCCTTGAATTTCCCCTCTTCTTCCTCCTCCTCCCCCCCCCCCCCCACCCCAGCAAATGTTATTTACCCTAATGCCTCCCTTTCAACTGTGCAGAGATGTTTTAGGAACTGAGTGTGTTCAATACCGACAGAGCCTTAATGTACAGCTATCATTGTTAGTTACTGCCCTGAAACTGATATTTCCATCCTAACAGGAAGGTGCTATTCAAAGTGAAGCTGAAGCATAGATTATTATTTAATCTAAATTAAAAGTAGAGACTTTTAGCCTTGGCAGAGTCGATGACATATATTTCATCAGCTAAGACCTGACATTGGTAGGATCTAGAAGAAAATTGCTACTTTGCAGTTACTGCTTATGCTGTGATTCCAGCTAGGAATGGACTTGCTGTTTATTTCAGGGTTGGACTCATATCCCAAAGGTTGGATGAGACCTGAGGAAATCATGCAGTCCAGCCACCTAACTGATACGTGAGGAAACCTGAAACCCAAAGATTATAATACCAACCTTGGTGGTACAGAGCCCGGGCAGAAATGCAAACCCTCCAGCCAAGAGAGGAAGTGTTATGTCATCACCTAATTTCTGGCTGGTCCTCTGAGTTCTTTCTATACACACAGTTGGGTATATAATCAGTCCTTCACACACACACACACACACACACACACACGCACGCACGCACACACGCACACTATGTCGGCCCTTTGGCACATTGGAACCATGTGCTTTATGTAGGGAGCTTATGTTTAAGTGCATTTCCTGATCTCTAAGGTCCTTTTCTGCCTTACTGTTTTATGAATCTATATCCAAGTACAAGGAATAAAGGACTAGAAATCAGAAACTGGAGTCTCTGATTCACAGTTCAGCTTTGAGCATTCTATTAATTTTTTTCACATATAAAATTTTAAGGAGTAATGACACATGTGAATGAATGTGGAGGCTTTAGTTTGATTTTTGCTTCTTAAGGGTAATTTTGATGCAGAGTTAGACCAGTGGCATATTATGGTAAAGCTAGTCTGTTATAATAGAGACTGTTCCGGTTATCTCTTGCTGCATAACAAATCATTCCAAAGCCTAGTGGTTTGGAACAACAGCAATCATTTGTAATCTCTCAAGGTTTTGTGAGTCAGGAATTCAGGAGAGGCTCTGCTCTGTGGTTCTCAATCAGGGACTTGTGAGGTTGCAGTCAGACATAACAGGGCTGGGGTCAACTCGAAGGCTTCTCACTCACGCAGCTGGTGCTGTGGCTGGAAACACGCAAACAGAAGGCACTGGAACAGCTAGGGTTCCATAAGCATCTCTCTGCATGCCAGTGTGGTCTTACCACGTGGTTTCTCCAGCATGGCAGCTTCAGGATAACCAGACTTTTCTGTATGGTAGCTCAGGGCATGTCCAGACCCAGTTTTAATGCAAAGCGCCTTCTGCCCTCATGTTCTACCATATTCTAGGGCCCCGGTGTCATGTTCGGGGTTCAGGCAAGGTCCCTGCCACATCTGGGTTCCAGGAGGAAGGGAAAGAATGTGGAGGAGGGGCACCTGGGTGGCTCAGTCGGTTGGCCGTCTGTCTTCAGCTCAGGTCATGATCTCACGGTCTGTGAGTTCGAGCCCCGCGTCGGACTCTGTGCTGACAGCTCTGAGCCTGGAGCCTGCTTCAGATTCTGTGTCTTCCTCTCTCTCTACCCCCTCCCCCCTCACACTCTGTCTCTCTCTCACTCTCAAAAATAAACATTAAAAACAAAATTTTTTTTGTTTTTTTTTTTAACGTTTATTTATTTTTGAGACAGAGAGAGAGAGAGAGCATGAACAGGGGAGGGGCAGAGAAAGAGGGAGACACAGAATCTGAAACAGGCTCCAGGCTCTGAGCTGTCAGCACAGAGCCTGACGCGGGGCTCGAACTCACGGACCGTGAGATCATGACCTGAGCCGAAGTCGGACACTTAACCCACCAAGCCACCCAGGCGCCCCCAAATTTTTTTTTAAAGAATGTGAAGGAATGATGGTAAATGTTTGAGAAATGGACCCCCAGACAGGCACTTCTCACTTCCACTGGTGAAGAGAACTTGACCTTCACGCTGTTATGTATGGTGGGAAGGTTGGGAAGTGTAGGCAACAGGAACTCTATTCACTAAAGAAGGGTGTGGACTTTGGTGGATAACTAACAGCCCCCTCTCCAACTGATGTAGCCCAACCCCGTAATCTCCTTCATCTTCCACACTAAATCACCAAAATAAAAGCAGACCTTAAAGGTAAAAACAGCTGCATTTGTATAAAAAGCACAACAAAAAACACCTCAAGCAAAACTGGCGAGCTCTTGCCCTCGAATGTAGAAATTTCTGGAGTCACCACTGAGCTGGGGTACTTTATCTATTAACTGCATTAACTGTCCTCTTAGTTTCCATTGCCTGGCATAGGAAACCCTTAGTAAATTACCTAAATATTTAGTATCAGACTTTACAGCTTGAAAGAATCTTTGTTTTTGTTTTCTCTTTCAACCCCTCGCCTCTTGTTGGAACAAGAGCATTTTTGCAAAACATCTTTTCCCACTCTTGATCTTCTTGTGCAGATACTTAACTGCCTCTTCAGTGGTAACACGATATTTTAAACTCTGTATTTTGGGGAATTTTTTTAATTTACAGAAGAGTTTCAAAGATCGTCCAGAGCTCTTTGACACCTTTCATCCAGCTTCCCCTCATGTTAGCTTCTTAAATAACCATAGTACATAGGTTAACACTAAGAAATTAACATGGTAGTATGATTTTTTTTTACTTCTTTATTACCAAAGAGCTGCAGATAATCATGACAATCAAGTTACCTGGAATGAATACTCTGAGCATTAAGGAACATGTGGGATTGCAGTTCTGCCCTTAATGCAAGAATCACACTGGTATTTTAGAAAAACCCAGAGGCGGAAATTCGTGTTGCTATCTGGTGGCTTTTATCCACTGAGCTATCCACTATCTCAGAGGTGTATAGGGGAGAACGATTCTCCTCAAATACCTCGTGTTGTCTTTGAGATACGTAAATGTGTATTTCTTATAACTTCGACTCTGAAAAGTTTTATTTCATTTGTTTATATACAACTTTGAGGCTTTACCTAAGACTGGCTCTGTATTAAATGACTTTGCTGGCTGGAAGAATAACTTCTTGCTTATACTTTAGTGTCTCTGTTGGTTTCCCCTTTTTGAGAAATTCACAGGCAGTATAATACGGAACCACGTCATTTTAGTTATTCATTGGTCTTGAGCGGAACACATTCTCTTGATTTCCATGACTGTCCTGCCAAGGAACTCAGCCTAGATGTTTGAAGTCTAGAATAGCAATGAGCAGAACTCGGAAATCCTGATCATGCTTCAGCCCCCATCGTGCGTAGGGCTCTATCTTGCCTTGTAAAGCTCCCCGTGGGGGCTTGTGACCGGGAGTGGTCCCCCGTGGACCCATCGGTCGCCCCTGCACCATGTAAACATGGTCACAGGAAGCCTGGGCTCTACTTGCCATGGAAAGTCCTGCCTCAACCCTAAATCAGCCTGAGCAAGTTAGAGCCAAGGAGTGCTGCTTTGGATTCTAGCAGTGACATTCCAAAGG
The DNA here is from genome assembly GCF_024362965.1 of Panthera pardus. NCBI lineage: Eukaryota > Metazoa > Chordata > Mammalia > Carnivora > Felidae > Panthera > Panthera pardus. The sequence goes on along the minus strand of NW_026526732.1, from coordinate 16,352,343 downwards.
AGAGCAATTAAAATAATGGAAGTTTGAAGAGCAAACAGAAGAGCCAAGGAATTAAAGCTCTTTCAGCTAGAAACAATTAGACAGAGACTTCTCACGATGTAAAGTGTGTGAGAGCATATCTACATGAGGCTGCGATAGCTTTTTTTTTTTTTTTTCTTGAGGATGGCACAAGAAGAAATATTTTATGTTGATGGTTTTGAGGCTGACAGTACTTGGGGCTAGAAACATCATTAGGACTCCGGGGTGCCTGGGGGGCTCAGCGAGTTAAGAGTCAGACCATTGATTTCAGCCCGGGTCATGGTCTCACAGGTCATGAGTTCGAGCCCCACGTCGGGCTCTGCACTGACAGCTCAGAGTCTGGAGCCTGCTTCTGATTCTGTGACTCCTCCTCTCTCTGCCCCTCTCCCACTCACGCTCTGTCTCTCAAAAATTAAAAAAAATTTTTTTTTAAATACTTGTTCTATATTTAAAACAAAAGAATCATTAGCACTCCAAGGCCCTCAACATGTGTGTCCACCAGCACTACCTCCGGGTGTATCAAGGGTCAGATGAACCAAGACCCTCCAGGCAGGTAGAACCGGCTTATTTTAGGATATTCATGGTCAAAAGACCCGCTGACACGGGCCATCAGCAATGTTGGGCAGGTTCTCAGCAGGTGCTATATAATAGCCCAGTGTTTGGGTTTTGGTAAGAAGGAAGAGAGGTTATGGGAAAGAAAACAAAGCAGCACGTTAGCCAAATGCTAAGACAACCTGTCAGCATCTCTCACTCAAGGCGGAGGAAGCAGCTTTCGTGCTTTACAGCTTTGTGCTTTACAGCTTTCGTGCTTTACAGCTTTGTGCAGTTTCTGTGTATATGGGACATCAGCTACCCCAATATCTAGTGCACAGCGACTGTCTTACGCCTGTTTTTCTTAACTCGTAACAATATGGTGTATTGATGAATGGAGGGGGAGAAAGACAACCTTGGAGTGTTATGCACCTCTCCCTTCACTATTATTGAATAAAGATTGATAAAGCGGTAAATTTAAATCTTCCAGAGGAATCTCATGATCTAGAAGACTTCCAGATCATCATCGTCCAACTAAACTATAATGCAAACCCCCTATGTAATTCGTAATTTTCTAGTAGCAAGGCTAAAAAAGGCAAAATGAGAACAGTGAGAATCATTTTAAAAAGGTATTTTAGCTAACCCATTTTCCCCAAATATTATCGCACCATGTAAGCCATGTAAAATTATTAATGCGGTATTTAGTCCTTTTTTGTTTCATACTAAATCTTCAACATCTGGTATATAATTTACACTTCCAACACATCTCCATTTGGAGCGGCTGCATTTCAAGCGGTCAATAGCCGCGTGCGGCTCCTGGCTATTGTGTTGAACAGTCAGCTCTGGAGATAAATATCAGTAGTCAGTTTGCTGTATCAGGGAGAATAGGCCAGACAGGGTGGAAATGTTAAATTATTTTGAGGGAGGTGAGAACAAGACGAGGCAGTTTTTATGAGGTCCATTTCCTTAGGTGTGAAAACTATAATTATCTTCTAAGCAGTGAATCAACATAAAAAATGTTATCCATTAGCAAATGTAGTCTCATATTTATACACCATTATATGACCTAGCATTAAGTGTTTCACTTCTGTCATTGGTAATTTTGGAAGGTGTTTAATTTGAGGTAGTAAACTTGGTTAAATACTACAGATACCGAATATCTCCAATATTCTCTTTGAAAAGAGCCTGGTCGGCAGTCTGAAGAATAGGCTGGCCCGGTGGCCTAGAACACATAGCCTGGTATTAGAATATAAGAAGCCTTAACTGGAACAGGACCAGTTCATGCTGCTATGTACCCATGGGGCACCTGGGTGGCTCAGTTGGTTAAGCGTCCGACTTTGGCTCAGGTCATGATCAAGCATCCAACTTCATCTCAGGTCATGATCTTGTGGTTCGTGGGTTCGAGCCCCACATCGGGCTCTGTGCTGACAGCTCAGAGCCTAGAGCCTGCTTCAGGTTCTGTGTCTCCCTGTCTCTATGCCCCTCCCCAACTCACGCTCTGTCCCTGTCTCTGTCTCTCTCAAAAATAAATAATAAACATTAAAAAAAAAGATGTATCCACGAAGGGACCTGTTGCCCCGAGTTTCCCTATCTTTGAAAGAGTAAAAGGCACTGTCATCCCTAGCAGCCCAGCATGGACTCCTCTGAAGCATCTGGCCACTTTTGTTCCCCTTTCATCCCTCAGTCCCGGTATTGGCGCATCAAAGTAAAGAAGTGAGTCTCTATTGTGTTCATTTTCACCAATACTGATCATGGATATTTGCCAAGAGTTCCAGAACTGTTAAATGTAGTTTTCTATACCGGAGGGAAGGTGTGTCCAGTTATGGAGACTAGGTTGATCTGGACTTTTCCAGATGCCCTGGCTTACATGTACAGTATATCCAGCTTATTTTTGGTACGAAATCATTGTTGCCTCATTGGACCCTTGGGACCTTAAAGAATAATCATATACGGTACTTCCCAAGTTAGTGCCCATTTTTAAAGTGAGATCAACCTCATGGTTATGATTATGGTTAATCATATGATTATGATGGCCGCCATCATAAGGGGAAGAAAACCTTGATGTGTCTGCTTCTACTTCCAACTGCCCAGGACGTTATTAACCCCAGTCCCAAATGTGGGCAAGTGCCCTTTGCTGTAAACACACCTAAATGCCTGGCTGATTCTTGGATTTTTGCCACACTCAAGTTGGATCAGGCTTTTTAGGGCAAGTGCATTTTAACTACCATAACCAATCCATGTTTTATAGGCCATAAAGTTGTCATAGAACAAGCAGAAAGAATATTGCAAAAGCTTTAAAAAGCTTATACCATGTGGTAGTGGTTATGCTGATAAATTACTCATTTCCTACACATTTCTTACCATTTCTTCTTGTTGACCCAATTTAGTTCTTTTATTTTATATTTATAATATTCGCATTACACGTTGGCACTGATATTTGCTGTAAATATAAACTATCTAGAAAACTCGGGATATTGAAGGATACAGAGTTGATGGGATTCTTTATATTCTAGAAATATTGCTACCAGCTGTCTGACAGTCTTTATTATAGAGTCAAACCAAATTCATGTTCCTTTTAAAAAATGATTATTAATCTAGATCCTTCTTATTAATGTATGTGTGTTTTGTTATAACCTTCTAAACAGAGGTTGCACTCATATGTTTTCTAACAAAACCCATACACATGGATCCTGCTGGTAAGGTCACCTGCCAAAATGAAGCAAATGTCTTCATTCAGCATGCTCTTTATTGCAAGGTATATTGTTCTGTAAACTTGGGATCTCATTAGGGGGAAACAGTGTTCGTCCTGCCTTCTTGCAAACAAAGAAGATTGGAACTTTGTGTGTTTCCCCACAATATCTTCTGTGAGTTTCAATTTTGTGCAGGGCCTCAAGATTTAAATGCTACATATATTAAATGACCTTTTGACTTTGCCATTAGATATTCTCTCTTAATGCCGTCTTCTAAACATTAACAGCCCCATTTCTTTAAAAATGCATAATTTTTCTCATAACCGAGTTTCTATATTACTTAATTGTATATTTACACTGCCGTGTTATCTAACTTGGGGGGGGGGGTGTTGTAGTTAATCAAATATACTCTGTCATAGCATAACTTCATATACACCCCAATTGCGATGTCAACTTTCAAGTAGAGATTGAGAGACATGTCGTGTTGAGAGAGGAAGTTTGAGAGAAAGTATGGGTCTTAATATTTTGGCTTTCCTTGCCCAGTATTATCCACACAACATTTTTTCTTTCATGCTGTCTCCAAGTAAAATGTAAAATGGTCAGCATCTGTTAAATAGTGATGACTGCAGGAAGGTGGCTTAAACTGTTGTGGAATTAGAGTGCAATACTGAAAACGTAGAACAGTGTTGCATAAAACTCCATAAGAATCATGGAGGGTGTGTTTGAAGTAAGAATCCCTTGTGATGCTTGTTAAAGCTATAGAGTCCTTATGCCCTGACCGCGGAGCCTTTAATTTAGTAAATCTGGGCGAATCCGCATGTACGAGTTGTTCCAGGTGATCCCACTTTGCCGCGGTGGATGCAGTGCTTCTCGAGCTTTCCAATTAAATTAAATCGCATTGGCATCTTGTTAAAATGCAGAGGTCGTGCCCCAGACTCTGCATTTCTCACCTGCTCCCAGCTGATGCTTTAGAAACTCAAACTTTGCAACTCGACCGCCCAAGGGCGCCTTTGCATTTCCTTCTATAACGAATTCACCACCTTTCTATTTCTGACCGTATATACATTTGGGCGAGGCTTTAACCTCCTTTAAACCTTGTTTGATACAATGTTAAAATACGTGCTCACCTTGTCCTTTTTCTTTCTTTTGTTCTTTCCTTCCCACCCCCAATGACTGTAGATGTGCACCAGTTAGGTCTTGAAGTGCCATCAGCTGTAGCAGAAATTCCAGATCCCAAGACCATAGCCAGGCATCCCCGCTCCCAGGAACTGAAGGCCATGGAGCTCTCTGACAGTGACCGCCCCGTCAGCTTCGGCTCCACGTCGTCCTCCGCCTCTTCCAGGGACAGCCATGGCTCCTTCGGCAGCAGAATGACCTTAGTTTCGAACAGCCACTTGGGCTTGTTTCACCAAGATAAGGAAGCCGGGGCCATAAAACTGGAGCTGATTCCGGCCAGGCCGTTTTCCAGCGGCGAGTTGCAGAGGGACAGCGCCGCCGGGCAACAACAGAACGCCGACGAGGGCGACGAAGGGCAGCCCCGGGCGCAGCGCAGAATGGAGGCCAACGGGGCGACCCAGCCGGGTGCGGAGTCGGCCACCAGCCCCAAGCTCCTCTATGTGGATAGGGTTGTCCAGGAAATTCTGGAGACCGAAAGGACTTACGTGCAAGACTTGAAAAGCATCGTGGAGGTAAGGCGCAGTTTTTCCTTCGGTTTTGGTCTTTCAAAGTTGGTCACGCAGGAGAAATATGCTTGCAAAATAAAGAGGTATCAGAGATGCGTTGTCTCCCAAGATGCAGAAGTAGGGTGAATGTTCCAACCGATCATAACTTAAGAGGAACCCTAAGGCCATACGCATTGTGTTAAAATCCTCTTGATAATTTGCATTAACGCGCTAATGATGTGTTAGAAGCAAGACTGCTGGGACCAGTGCACCCCCCCCTCCAATACATTATGGTAGTAACTCCTACACCAAAGAGCTCCAAGTGCTTGCAGGTGCCAGAGCACTTTAAGTGCCCAGACCTGCAGATGTCAGGGGTAGCCTGACTGAGTCCTTCAGGCTATCTGCACCTTAATCACAATTATCTACTGGTGTCTGGGAGCTTCCCAGACCGGGACTGATCCCTGTGTCCCGCCTCCAGAGACTGTGATTTCACAGGCCTGGGGTATGGCCCAGGCAGAGGGATTGTGGAAGATCCCCAAGAGATTCAGGCGAGCTTGGGAGCCTCTGTTCGATGCTATTCTCTATTGGCTGGTGTTGGGGGAAGGGGGTGGAGGGAAGGGAAAAACCGTGGGCTTTATCTTGTCTCAGGCATTTACTTTCTGGTCACTTTTATTACAAACAAGTTTGCTTAAATTCTTTGGCTCCATGTGAATTGAGCTCAGCTTTATGGGCCAAACCATGTACTCTGGAGATTGAGTTATTAATTGACTTTGACTTATGGATCGTTTTTTTTTTTTCTTTTCTTGTTAATTTTTTTAAATGTTTATTTTTGAGAGAGAGAGTGTGTGTGTGTGTGTGTGTGTGAGCAGAGGAGGGGCAAAGAGAAGGAGACAGAGAATCAGAAGCAGGCTCTGCACTGTCAGTGCAGAACCCAATGTGGGGCTCAAACTCATGAACTGTGAGATCATGACCTGAGCCGAAGTTAGACGCGTAGCCACCTGAGCCATCCAGGTGCCCCGATTTATAGACAGGTGTTTAAGGATAAAGTAAAAATTACTAGAGCAGCACAGATGTTAACTCACTGTCAATTGATGATTAAAAATATTAATATTTCAAAGGCAAATTTATGTCATAAAGCTATAGCCACTTTCCTTCCTGGTAATATACCAAGTTGTTTCCTTTGCTAATACCCACTTCCTGTTTTAGACTTTTTAATCTAAAATGTTTCGGAGTATAGGAGAATATTTGCTGAGGAGCACATTCTGCCCCAAATATATGCATTCTTTAGAGCTTTAGAAGAAAATTCTGAGGCATAATTGTGTGTTGAGTTCCATAAATGACAGAACCAGACCCTGTCTACTAAAAATAGTTATGACATAACTTCCCGGTAAAAATAGAAAAATCAATTGATGCTCAACCAAAACAATATGTGATACCAAATGTAGAATACACCAGGCCAATTTCCTTTTTAATTTCAGCAATGATGTCATTTGTACTTCAGAAGAAATACCTGTGAAATTGCCAAAAATTTTGCAACCTCTCGGGAAAGTCATGGCTGTTGAAGCTTTCTTTGGTCTGTCCTTTTTCTTTTCTTTCTTGGAAATCTTTTCACCTGATCAAAATTCACACACCAAGAAAGAAACCAGTAGTTACTGCACTGGTGTTCCAGGAACAGTTATTTTTTCTGAGACTGGATGATAAACTTTAGTGAGAGGAGATAGGTAAGATCTGAACACGAAAGGACCGATGAAGACAGAATATTTTTTTTAATTTTTAATATTTGTTTATTTTTGAGAGAGAGACAGACAGAACATGAGCAGGGGAGGGGCAGAGAGAGAGGGAGACACAGATCCAAAGCAGGCTCCAGGCTCTGACCTGTCAGCACAGAGCCCCACATGGGGCTCAAACTCATGAACCGTAAGATCATGACCTGAGCCGAAGTTGGATGCTTAACTGCCTGAGCCACCCGGGCGCCCCTAGAATGTTTTTTTCTAAGAAAGTTTCAGTAAAAGTTCTGTTCCAAGCTGCCCAGATGTTCTTGCCTTTTTTTTTTTTTTTTTTTTTTTTTTTTTTTTAAATCAGTGAATTAACCATGTTTTATACTGGGCTTTGGTGGAGGTTTTCTATAAAGATCCAGATAGTAAATATTAGGCTTTCTGGGCCCTAAGGTCTCACAACTGCTCAGCTCTGCCATTGTAGCTCGAAAGCTGCCACGGGCACTATGTCAACGAATGGGTTTGGATTTTCCAGAAAAACTTTAGGGTCAGGCTTGATCCAGGGGCCGTCGTTTGCCAGCCCCTGTTTGAGGCTCTGAGCTTGTGCCTGTGTTTCATTAACTCTAAAATAAGACTAATATCTACCCGCCACCCAGCATTAGTAGAAGAATGAGAAAATACATGAAGAGTTTGTACAACAGGATGTGGCACGTGGTAAGCAGTCAATAAAAAGGAGACTGTCATCCTCACCGGCCTCCTCCAAATTTGCTGGGCGAGAGGGGTCGTCATTTAACCATACTGTGTCTTACCTAAAGTCCGTTTGCTGCAGCAGAAATTTAATGAGGAAAAAAAAAAAAAACCTTTAAGCGGTGATTCCGGCATTATTGTTTTGAATGCAGTTGGATTCTTTCCAGTGAGTCCCCCTAAAATCTGAGGTAACACATAATTAGGGAAGGGGAAGGGTGAAGAAGGATGCTGGGAGGAAGGGCACTTGGGGAAGAAAAGTCCCGGACAAAGTGGGAGGCACCCAAACAGGAAGAAGTTAAGTGACGCTTTGTTCTGGAATTCACCAGAACGCTTTCACTTCTGTGCCCTTTCCACCTAGAGAAGGCCAGACCCCCTTTAGATGAGGGACTCCGTGTCACAGCCTGCTCTTCACATACTTTTGCTAGGTGACTCCCTCTGTTTCTCAAGATCACAATTTTCACAGGGCGGTTTAACTGAATGGTTAAACTCATTGTATCTAGTTCTTTCCTCAATGAAGAATAACCAATTTTTTTCCCCACGTACAGCACCTCTGCCCAACAAAGACTGTGAAAATCGGTATTCTTTTAAGATACAGAGTCCGTCTGTTTTCCTTGATCCATTTCTATCTTCTCGTTATAATTCTGTAGCCGGCTTCTCTAATAATCCTCAATTTTTCACGTGCAGAATTTTAAAATGGGAAAAGGGCCGCTCGTTAACCACCTGCCAATACAAGTTCTCACCACACCGAAGGGGCAGAGCTTGTGACTTGGCTCCTTCTAAGCAAGAATTCTTTCTGGGGGGAGGAAAAGTCCAAACGTTTAGAGAGATACAGGTCAGTCACTTTTCAACCAGGCAGAAGCACCTTTCTTAAAATTTTTTTTTTTTTAACATTTTATTTATTTTTGAGACAGGGAGAGACAGAGCATGAACAGGGGAGGGTCAGAGAGAGGGAGACACAGAATCCGAAACAGGCTCCAGGCTCTGAGCTGTCAGCACAGAGCCCGACGCGGGGCTCGAACTCACGGACCGTGAGATCGTGACCTGAGCCGAAGTCGGACGCTTAACCGACTGAGCCACCCAGGCGCCCCAGAAGCACCTTTCTGACTTTCTACACTCTGCGTTACTGATTCCCGTCTAACTAATGTGTTTCGACAGCCATCCTCAATGGCTTAATCATTTTTCCCTGTAAAATAGCACATTTTATCTGTATACCACATTCGTACATCATCCCCACAGCTCAGGTTTAGATTTGTTTTAGGATTTTTATAAATGGAAACATTTTTGTGAAAGATCACTGATATACACATAGATTTCAGAGACATTAACACAGGGATGCCTGGCTGGCTCAGTCAGTGGGGCATGTAACTCTTGATCTTGGGGTTGTGAGTTCGCGCCCCACGTTGGGTATAGAGGTTGCTTAAAAATATAATTTTGGGGCGCCTGGGTGCTTCAGTCAGTTAAGTGCCTGACCTCAGCCTAGGTCATGATCTCACGGTTTGTGAGTTCGAGCCCCACATCGGGCTCTGCTGACAGCTCAGAGCCTGGAGCCTGTTTCCGATTCTGTGTCTCCCTCTCTCTCTCTGCCCATCCCCCACTCACACTCTGTTTTTCTCTCTCTCTCAAGAATAAATATTTAAAATAAAATTAAAAAAAAAAATCTTAGAGACATTAACACAATGTACTTTGACCTGTTTAGCCTGGTCCCCAATATCCTCAGAGTGGCTTATTTCGGAGAAGATATCCTTCCAAACTTATTTAGGTAAAAGAATTCCCAGATGTTGGCTACACATTGCAAAGGTTATATGCCTTTCTTTCCCATATGTAGAGCGATTGTATTAATCCCAAATATATAGGTCTTTTTCCTTTCCCATGCCAGTTAGAAATCCATTTCTGAATCCCTAGTTGCTTCCTGAAATTTTTAAAAATGTTATTGTACTTACTCCTGTTGCCCTCTCTTTCTAGCATTCCTGCCCAGATCCTTCGTTCCAAGCCCCCTGCCCCTCCCTCCCCACCGCAGCTTCTTTGCCTGACATCCTAGTCATCTAAGTTTGTACACTTGACATTTGAGAGAGAAAAAGAGGGAAAGAAAGGGACATGAGATCCAGACTCAAAAGAACAATGGAGCTGTACTTTCCATTTCTATATATGGCTTCTAATAGCATTCACAGGTAAAATGAGGTAATAAGAAAGCAAGTTTTAAAAGTTAAAATAGCCACTGATACAATTTGTGGAGAGATAGAAATCTGTAGTTGGAAAGTAGACAGTAAGGGCCTCTTTTCATGTTTAATGGAGCCTTACAATGACTGAGAAGGAACTCTCATAGGTAGAGGGGGTTTCTTTAATCTTCCTAAATGATCTATAACAGAGCCTTTGAAAGCCTCATAAGATTTGTCCCCAGATACAGTTTACGGCCTGTTTTAACCTTTTGGGAAAGTTTTTAAATAGTTCATAATGCTGTCCAATTAGAAGTGAATTCCCTACTACAGAATGTCACCTTTGAACTATAAGAGATGCTACATCATATCATCTTTGGGGCCATTGAGGACATACGTATTTAGTGGAAAAAAATGAGTAAAATATTGAGTGTGACATCAGGTTATTTTTTTCTATCATATCCTAGAGAGCTACATTTTTTTTCAAGCACCTTTGTCCACTGTGTTAAAAAGCCAGTAAGTGAGTATCACACCCTTAATGTTTAAGACTTAAAGATCCGAAGCCTTAAGCATAGCTTTGTGGAGAGCATTCAGCATTGTTCAAAAGCTGTGGCTGAACAAGGATTAGAATGTTGATCCCCGACCTCCCGGCTCTTGTGTGTCTCAGTCTACAGAGACTCTTCCTTTAGTGCGTGATAGTGTAGACAGCGTCAGGGTAGGTGGAGGAGAGAAGGAGGTTTTCACATGCTTGGTGGTGTGAAACACACTGAAAGATGCTCTGCGCATTACCATAGCTTAGAAAAGAGGTTGCTCTCAGTAGTGGAGGCACCACTTTATTTGGAAGGGATAACCTTCTTGCACTTAGGAAGCAAGCCTTCTCTCAAATCTGTGCAGAGGGAGAGGGAGAGCGAGAGCGAGAAGGAAGCAAGAAAGGAAGGAAAGGAGGAAGGAAGGAAGGAAAGAAGGAAGGAAGGAAAGAAGGAAGAAAGGAAAGAAGGAAGGAAGGAAAGAAGGAAGGAAGGAAGGAAAGAAGGAAGGAAAGGAAGGAGGGAGGAAGGAAGGAAGGAAGGAAGGAAGGAAGGAGAGAGGAAGGAAGCCTGTTGACCAGGCCTGGGGAGTCTATAGTGCCTGTCCACCATTTACTCTGTCTAGAGACTTAGCTTAGAGACTTAGACTCAGGTAGAATGGAATCGGAGTTAGCTTTTGTCCAGGGCCACCCCGTCCTCCAGGACAACACTGTCAATTTAGCTGTGGTTTCTGATGAAGTCTGGCTTCCTATGGATCCTGTTGGAGAAACAAGACTGTTTGGTGTGGGAAGGGGCAGTTTGTGGCTCTTCCACTCTCTTCCCTTAGCCATGAGAACAGGATTCTGTGTAGACATGCCCTGGGCCAGCCGTAACTGCTTAGGACACTGGAGAAGACGAGAAAGGTTTCGAACCAAGGGAGAAGGCTATTGAGAAGAGGTGAATTGTCATGGCTTTTAGTACATTTTTATTTGCAGATGTCCTCACTGAATACTTTTCCTCCACCCTAAATAACATTTATTATGCCGACACTTTTTATGAGGTCATGTAAAGTTTTTTTCGATACTGGGGGAAATATGTGTTCAAGGCTGGGGTGTAGGACTTGGCTGGAATTGTTTTTAACGAAATCTTGTTATGTGGGTGGATTTCATAAAGAACTTACACTATGGGATTTGGCACAATTTAATGTACTTTTTCTTTTACGTGGCATTGGGTACTTTTATTTGAATGTCTCTATTTGTTTTCCCCTCCAAGAGCTTTTATCATAATGACTGAATGAGACCTTTCTTAAAACCATTTAAGATCTCTGATAATTTAGAAGCAACCCTGTTAAATAGTTTCCTGCTTGTGTAGAAGCTATTCCTCAAATAGCATATCTGATCACTGTACGTAATGAGCAGATCTCACTTAGACTACTCATTTCCATATCTCTTTATGATTGTCGTTGTGTTGCTCTCGTTGTTCTCATGCCCCTTCCCTCCCTGCCCTATCTCCTTCTCCTCTCTCGCCCCCTCGACAATGACAACAACTTAGAAGGTGGGCACACAGTGATTTTATTTCCACTTTTTGTTTGGTTGTCCTTTTGTCGAAGCATAATTGACCCACAGTATTCTGTTAGTTTCGTGTGGACAACATAGTGATTTGGCATTTGCGTGCATTGGGACCTGATCACCACGGTAAGGGCATTTACCTTCTGGCATCATGCAAAGTTAATACAATATTGTTGACTGGATTCCCTGTGGCGTCTATTACATCCTCATCACTCATTTCATAACTGGAAGTTTGTACCTCTTAATCGCCTTCACCCATTTCGCACCCCACCCCGAACCCCATCCCCTCTGGCAACCACCGCTCTGTTCTCCGTATCTGTGAGTCTTGGTCCGATTTGGTTTGGTTTTGTTTTGTTTTTTAGATTCCACTTGTAAAAGTGACATCATACGGTATTTGTCTTTCTCCGACCGACGTATTTCACGTAGTCTAATACCCTCAAGGTCCGCCAATGGCAAGACCTCACTCTTCTTTTGTGGCTGAGTAGTGTTTCATTGTGTATGGATACCACTTCTTCACCCATTCGTTTATCAGTGGTCGTTCAGTTGTTTCCATATCTTGGCTATTGTAAATAATGCTGCAATAAACGTGGTGCAGGTATCTTACCAAATTAGTGTCTTCATTTTCTTTGGATAGATACCTAGGAGCGGAATTGCTGGATCATATGGTAGTTCTATTTGTAATTGGGGGGGGAAACTCCGTACTGGTTTCCACAGTGGCTGCACCAATTTGCGTTCTCATTGTGTGTGAGAGTTCCCTTTTATCCACACCCTTGCCAACGCTTGTTATTTCTTGTCTTTTTGATAATAGCCATTCTGACAAGTATGGGGTGATACCTCATTGAGGTTTTGATCTGCATTTCCCTGATGATTAGTGACGTTGAGCATCTTTTCATGTGCCTGTTGGCCACCTGGATGTCTTCTTTGAAATGTGTCTGTTCAGATCCTCTGCCCATTTCTTTATCAGATTGTTTGGCTCTGTGTTATTGAGTTGTGTGAGTTCCTTATGTATTTTGATATTAACCCCTTATTAGATATATCATTTGCAAATATTTGTCCCACGCAGTACATTGCCTTTTCATTATGTTAATGGTTGCTTTTGCTTTCCAGAAGCTTTTTAGTCTGATGTGGTTCCATTTGGTTTTGGTTTTGTGTTTGTTTTTTGTTTTTATTTTACTGTATTTTTTTTGCTTTTGTTGCCCTTATCTCAAGGGACAGATTAAAAAAAAAAAAATTTACCAAGACTGATGTCAAGGAGCTTATCATTTGTTTTCTTCTAAGTCTTACATTCAGGTCTTTAATCCATTTCGAGCTAATTGTTGTATATGGTGTAAGAATGTGGTCTTGTTTCATTCTTTTGCATGTGGTTATCTATTCTTCCCCACAGTGTCTGTTGCAGAGATTGTCTTTTCCCCTATTATATATTCTTGCTTCCTTTTGTGTAAGTTAATTAACCATAGATACGCAGGTTTTATTTCTGGGCTCTGTATTCTGTTCCATGGGTCTACGTGACTGTTTTGATTACCATACTATACTGTTTTGATTACAGTCATTTTGTAGTATGGTTTGAAATCAGGCCTTGTGACACCTCTGGCTTTTTATTTTTCTTTCTCAAGATTGATTTGGCTATTTGGGCTCCTTTGTGGTCCCATACCCATTTTAGAATCATTTGTTCTCTGAAAAATGCCACTGACATTTGATAGGGATTGCCGCGAATCTCTAGATGGCTTTAGGTAATACGGACATTTTAGCAATACTAATTCTTCCAATCCATGGGCATGGAATCCCTTTCCATTTATTTGTGTCCTCCTCAATTTCAATATGGTGATTTTGAGCATTCATCTGTTCAACTCATTGTAATTTAATGTGGGAGGGAAGACCGAGACCTGGGTTGTCGCTTTTTCCGAGTCCTAATGAGTTTGCCCATTTTGAAGGTGCTGTTCATTAGTGATCGGTCAGAAGGTAGTAACAGTGAAACCATTCAAGGTGGACAGCATTTTGTAAAAGCAAAGTGAGTAAAAGTTTGCGGAGTTGCTATACAAAAGCAGCTGTTGGCCGTTCCCCAGAGCTCGTGTGTACTTCTGCTGCCAGTTCTCCTCTTTATGGTTAGATCTTGAGTCAAAACTTAGGAACGTTATTTAAAATATCTATATTGATCAGATTCACCTGGGAGCATGGTAGACCGTGACATCACCAACGTGACACCTTAAGCTTTGTGACCTCACTGGTTCCCAACAGCTGTAAACATACTATGTATCTAACACTTGTAAATTTTTTTTTTTTTTGAGAGAGAGAGAGAGAAAGAGAGAGAGGGCACAAGTGAGCAAGGGGCAGAGAGAGAGAGAGAGAGAGAGAGAGAGATGGGGCTCGTGTTTTACCCAAAGTAGGGCTCGTTCATGTTCACCCAATATGGGACTTGAACTCAAGGACCATGAGATCATGACCTGAGCCGAAGTCAGATACTCAATGACTGAGATACCCAGGCACCCTAACACTTGTAAATTTTCTAAATATGTGCCTGGATAACAACAACAAAAACGCTAAAAAATAAACACTAACAGCGAGTAATATTTGAGTACTTACCACGTATCAGGCACTGGCTTAAGCCCCATCCTTGCTCACAGCCCCATCACGTGGGTATTAGTATAATACCCCTGTTTTAGCGCAAGAATATTAAATGGACGAAGGGTAAAGTTCGTTATCCGAGGCCACATAGACAGATAGCGGTAGAGCTGAAACTGAAACCCAGTTTCACTCCAGAGTCCACTCCTTTTACTGCCATAACGTGACACATGACATGCGTATTCCTAAAAATCACTCACTGTGCAAAATCACAGGGGGGGAAATAGGACTTATAGGAAAAATGAGTTTTGAGCACAACACTCAAAAACGTCACCAGTGATACATTAAAAAAAAAATTGGAATCGAGAAAAATGAAGACACAGACTTAGACTTGTTAAATGGTTAAGAAATACATGCCTGCTTAGTAAACCTGACCTTGAAGTTACTCATGGATGCCCCCTGGTTGCTACACCTGCCACCCTCCTCTATACAAGAGGAAGAGAGAAAGGGAGCAGGAGAGAAAGAGTCAGAAAAAAGAACAATAAAAGAGGAAAAAGAACCAAGAACAGAGAGGGAAAATACAAGATAGGCTAAGAGGAAAGAGAAAAAATAGGAAACCATCTACAGGATTGCAGTTTAGGGGTTATTTTGAAAGATATTTTTAATATTTATTTATTATTATTATTATTTTTTACATTTATTTATTTTTGAGAGAGAGAGAAAGAGCACAAGTGGGGGAGATGGGTAGAGAGAGAAGGAGACACAGAATCTGAAACAGGCTCCAGGCTCTGAGCTGTCAGCCCAGAGCCCGACGCGGGGCTCGAACTCACAACCCTCGAGACCATGACCTGAGCCGAAGTCGGACGCTTAACCGACTGAGGCGCCCAGGTGCCCCAAGGGATTCTTTTGAAGTCACCTGACATGGATGCGTGTGGCACCTACTATGCGTGCAGGTGGACTGAGTTCTCTGGTAGGCATTCGAGGTGAGCGCACGTGTTTTTGTCTTCCTGTGCTGCTCTCTGGGACTGGGGACAATTTTCTGCATCCACCTAGTGTTTCTTACGGATGAAATCCTGCATAAGCCAAGGCAAAGTTAGGATATTTGAATTAAGTTCAAATTGTTCCCTAGTATATTAATCATGTGGGAACAAATTCATGTTTAAAATAAATGTTATAGCAGAACTGACTGTACTTATTCTTTGAATTATTACGACCTGTTACAAGTAAGCCTCCCCACCCCTTAGCTCAGAGCAAGAACAGTATTCCTGTTGTCAAAAAACACGGTCTTCCATTTATCTTAAATGAGACTAATAAAAACCAAGACAAATATCCTTAAGGCTCTTTTCGTTTCCACCTTTCAAGAAAAAATGGTTTGAAAGAATTTCGGTTTCTCTTAGCAGTTTGAGAGTTCATTCATGTTTCTGGAAACTAAAATAGATTTTTTTTTTTACCCTAATCTCAACCCAACAAACGTGATTACTTATAACCACAAATAGTGGGAGGAACTTTTTCTTTTACTGAAAGGATTTGCACAATTTGGTCAAATGTTCTTGCATAGACTATAGCAGTTGCTGTTGATGAAACTCTTAGTTCACCAAGGAGATTTGAGGGGTAAATATTAGTGTATTTCTGATGTTAACATTAGATGATTTTTCCACCTACACTTGCAGATACAGTTAGACAACATAATAAAGGAAAGTACAGCCTTACCATGTAATTGGCAGGGAGGGGAAGAAAATAGAAACTATCCTTTTCACAGACATAACCGAGTGCTTTCGTTTCTTCTGCATGACCAAGCACTTCCAGAAATACCTGCAACCGAAAAGTCCCTTCCCATCCTATTAGGCTTTTCATTTGAGGCAACATTTTGATTGTTAATGAAAAGGCATTTCAAAAACTTGAGTTAACTCCAGTGATTGAGTAGCTATTATTACTGGTCTGCTGAAGAAGTGCTCATATATTTCAAAGACCGCCTGTGGGCAAAATTCTATTGAAGATTTGCTAAAACAGTTCCTGTTCAGTTGGGCTGGAATCAGGCTGCCTTTTGGATGTGTGCCATCTTGAATATTCAGTTATAGTGAGTGGGTAGAAAATTATAGAATTCAGGAAATGATGTTCTCCACAAACCAAGCTTCACTTGAGAGAAGTTGACCACAGCCAGAAATGTCGTCCCAAGATGCTTGCACCTTGTGAAACTAATCACATAGAAGAATTTACCTGGATCATGAGATAAGCCTGAAGCCTAGTGCAGCCCTCTTTTAAATACCTAGAAAAGGAAGAGGTAGCTTGGGCCGATGCACAACTTGTCAGCCTGCATAACTTAGTTAACCGTTTTCCGGTCATTCATGTTTTGGCTTTCTCCTTTGTCCACCAAGACTACTGTGCCACTTATGGGGTATAAGCATTGTTCTGCACAGTAGCACTCATGGAATTTTTTTTAAGTTAATTTATTTATTCTGAGCAGGAGAAGGGCGGGGAGAGAGAGAGCGAGAGTGAACCCAAGCAGAGGAGGGGCAGAGGGAGAGGGAGAGAGAATCTCAAGCAGGCTCTGGACTGTCTGCACGTCAGAGCCTGATGTGGGGCTCGATCTCCCGAACCACAAGATCATGACCTGAGCTGAAATCAAGAGTCGGACGCTTACCCGACTCAGCCACTCAGGTGCCCCTCTCACAGAATTTTTTTAATCTCTTTTTTGAATTGTGGTAAAATACACCTAAAATGTATCATTTTCACCATTTTAAGTGTAGAGTTCAATGGCATTGAGCACATTTACATTGTTGTGCAACTATCACCACCATCCATCTCTAGAACTTTCCTGTCAACTGAAACTGTGTACCCCTTCAACAGTAACTCCCCATTCCCCCACCTCTCAGCCTCAGGCAACTGCCATTCTCTTTTCTGTCTCCATGAATTTGACACTCTAGGTACCCATATAAGTGGAACCATACAGTGTTGGTCCCTCTGTGACTGTTTATCTCATTTAGCATCGTATCTTCAAGGTTCATCTTTATTATATAGAGTATGTGCCGGAATTTTCTTCCGTTTTTGTTACATAATAGTCTATGTAGACATTTCATGTATCGCCCATCTGCTGATGACCCTTAGACTGTTTTCAAATGTGTGGGATTTTTGAGTAAGTAAAATCACACCCAATTCCAGAGAAAATTACAGAGAAAATAACTCTGTGAGGTCTGACTACAGATTCTGCAAGAGTTGAGGTGAGTTGGTAAGTTTTCTATTCCTAACCCTCCCCGTATCTGACACTTAATAGGCCATCTGTGAAAACCTGCTGAATGAATTATCTAGGTCTACCCCATCATTTTTATAGTTGAGGAAATGGAGAGTCAGAGAACCAAGTGATTTCTCCAGCTGGATGCAAATCCCTCGCTGTCACTACCTTTGATCTCAAGCACTTACTGAACTTCCGTAATCTGCGGTCTCTTCATGTTAAAATGAAAGCATATCGCGTACTTCCTGGGACATTGTGCAGATCACACGAGGGCATGCCTGTAAGACGCCCGGCGCAGTGCTGGGACCACGCAAACCCTCAACAGCTGATAGCTCTTCAAACCCAGGCCCTGATGCTAAGTTTTGGAAGAGCCAGGACTGCATCCGGGTCCTGTCTCCCAGCCATTCCATTTAGCAACAACTGGAAAAAAACCCAGATGTATTGGGTACCCCCTATATACCAATTAAGGAGAGTTCTCACATTCACACACGCTTGTCGATTCGTTTCTGGAAACCTCTCACTTTTATTGCCCAGTTTCCTCTATCTCGGCCACCGGCCGGGGCAAAATTGACCTGGACATGTGTGAGAAGTTTGCACTTCTGTGTCTAGCCACCACATAGTTTAGGCTTGACCAGAGGGGTGACACAGAGGGGACGTGGCAACAGTTAGAGTCACCTCCTTGGCAACTTCTTGGGACAAGCCTAAAGTAACCTGTGAAATTGCCCTCTTCCCCCAGCACAGATACAGGTAGGCTTTGGAGGGTCTCCTCCAAGACCAGAGTGTGTGTCTGGGCTAGTCCACATGTGATAATAGTCTGGTTGGTTCTCTGGAACGCTTTTTTCCCCCGACTCCCATTCTGAAGCAGGAGCACGCTTTGAAGTTTCTGTCCTAATTTGGAAAAAAACATAAAAAATAAAAAAATCAGGTAAAGAAGGTTACTGATTAAATGTGTAAATTTCCTTAATATTCCGACTTATCTAGAATGTTCAAAAACTACTTTTAGTAAGAAGATTCACCAGACGAAAACTCCTACTTTAAAAATAAGAAAAAGTAAAACATAATAAAGATACCTTATGAGGAACGCGCAATTAAGTGGTCATCACCTAGATTTAGACCAAGGATAGTCAGCCTCATAAACAGGTTCAAAGGGGCTATTATTTGAGCAATTAAAAGCTATCACGTAGGAAATCTAGTTAGGAGGAGCAGCTTAAAAATAGGGAATTTTCTAAAGTAGAGGTTGCACTTTGTATCACCTGCGGAGGGGTTACTTTTCTTGTCCCAAGCGACACCCTGGGCTATTGAAATCCATTTTCCTGGAGATGGCCTCAGTTTTCCTAAAGCTCTCCAGGTTCTAAACAGCAATGGATGTTGAGGTCCACAGTCCTAAAGGCATTTTTTTTCCATTGTTACGAAGGGAAAGCTCAACATTTAAAGACAGCACAAATTACCACTCCCCCCCACCCAATCCCCTGTGAAAGACAACACAATGATGAGAAGCTAAAATCTGAGAACTGAATCCAAATCCTGACTCTTCCACTTTCCTGTGTGATCTCGGACAAGTTACTGAACTTTTCTATGTCTGGTTTTTCACCTGTGAAATGGCAATAATAGGGTTGTTGTGAAAATAAGGCTTTCCGTGCAAAATGCTTAGCACAATGATAGACACATAGTAAGCATTCAAGTGAGAGTTATTATTATGTGATTACTAATATAATTGGTGTTATTTGGTAAAGCCAGTCATTTCGGGTAGGTTTTGAAGTGTCATCGATTGTTGTGTTTGGTAATCTATGTTAAGAGGTTATTTCCGAAAATCTAACTTTAGTGCAACCTAAAAAGGACAGGTCAAAAAAAAAAGGTTATATCTTGGTGCGATTTTTAGTTTACCTGACATACCTACAGGTAGCTGGGATTCATTCCCAATATAAAGGGCTGCAACGGTGGAAGGAAATTATTCTCAGAATCCTGGCTTGAGCTAGGTCAAACTGAGATCGATGTAACACGGCCAGAATGTCGGCCTGGGCCCTGGGTCTGTAGCTGTGCACCCATGGGTGACCCACCAGCCTGACCTCAGCTTCATCCTCTATAAATGAATCTAATTCAAAAAGCTGAAATCTAA
This sequence comes from Panthera pardus, assembly GCF_024362965.1. Classification (NCBI taxonomy): domain Eukaryota; kingdom Metazoa; phylum Chordata; class Mammalia; order Carnivora; family Felidae; genus Panthera; species Panthera pardus. Next base: position 16,332,850 of record NW_026526732.1, on the reverse strand, counting down.
AGATGACTGGAGATCTCATCTCTTCTAGCCTCAGCTCTCAAGAATGTAACCAGGAAATAAGTAAGTCCTTTGAGCAGCCAAAATAGATTATTTCAAACGCCAAACAGTAACTCCTGTGTCTTTACCCTAGGAGAGGCTCCAAACTCTCACTAAGAGCCTATTTACCCTACATGTTTAAAATAAGCTTAATTATTTGGTCTCCTCACCCACAGCAAAGGGAGGGGTGGGGTGGATGCGACAGCACTAAGGCGCCAGAGGAAAGAACTCCTTAGTAGACTGACTAATGTAAGGCCACCTAGAACTCACCTCCGTGACCCTGGTGAATTTCACTTGTGTGTCAGGGCATAACCAGGGTCTTTACTAATGTGCCTGAATAGCAAGAAAAAATTTTCCTTATGTTTGTTAGGGCATCTAAACTATATCATCTGATGCCTGGCCTTCATAAACAAAGTGATTTTCTGATTAATTGACTTTTTCAGTGTTTTCCGCTGCTGTAAAATATCCATAACATGAAATTTACCACGTGAGCCATTTTTAAGTGTGCAATTCAACGGCATTAAGCACATTCATAATGTGCCATCATTACCACTACTCATTTCTAGAACTTTCTGATCACTCCAGATAGAAATTCTGGATCCGTTCAGCAATAACTCCCCATTTTCCCCTGCCCCCAGCCCCTGGCGACCTCCAGTCTACTTTCTGGCTATGAATTTAAACCACGTCCGTCTTTCTGCGTCTGATTTGTTTCCCTTAGCATGTTTCCAGGTTTCATCCATGCTGGAGCACGTGTCAGAATTTCATTAATTGCCATTAACTTTTAATACTTAAGATTCTTGGACAACAACGGATCCATTCACAAAGGTGAGATAACACTTCGTGAAAAGTGCTGTCATCCTTACTCTGCGAGGGGACGCATTAAGCAAATAATAGACATGATGAGAAATTTCAAGCATCTGTGCAACCCAAAGCAAAATGGAATGCTTGTTCCAAATATTAAGAGTCTTGTTTTGTTAAAGGAATAGAAAGGAATCCATACTGATTCTTGTGCTCGATACCCTTCTTCCCTGAAGTAGGCCCCTGAAAGAAAGAGGCTGCAGCCTACATCTGTGGTTTCTCGAATGGCAAATAGCAAAATCAAAATCACATTGAGGCGAAATTACTCCTCAATTTTCTCTGCAAGCTGCCTAAAGGGCATTGTGCAGTGTGTGTGTGTGTGTGTGTGTGTGTGTGTGTGTGTGTGTGTAAGAGACAGAACAAGCCATTCCTTTAGACTGCACTTGAAAATATTTTCTCCTAACCTTTTCTTTTCCTCTTTGGATCCACAAGAAATGGTACAAGTGTTCCTTCACTTTTAGAATGGGGCTTCAAGTTATGCTGTTAACCTTTCAGAAGCTTTAAGTGGGAGATGAGTCGGGAGGGGCGCCCCAGCCCTGGCCCGGAGCGGCAGCCTGCAAATACAGAATTGCTGAAAAGACACGGCCTTTGTCTGGCTTTCCATAAAGCTGTGGATAAATCACGCAACCCAGGGGTCTGTTTGTAGCCTGGTAAAGGGTGTTCCCCATGCAAATGCAGATAGAGAAAGGGGTGTGAGTTAATCTACTTTTGATGAGGGGAGCGTTTCTTTTCTTGTGCTTAGCGGGGAGTTGGGTGGGTGGGGAGAGAGTTGAAAACGAATTGCCTCTTCAAGAGGTTGCGTGGTAAAAATCGCCGGCCCGGGACAAAGGGAGGGGAGGGGGCAGAAGAGGAATGCCGGGTTGGGTTACAATTCAATACAACTTCAGCCTTAGGGAGTTTGAGTGCAGCCTGGCTCCTTAACCCTTGCCTTCCCGGCTTGGCTTCGCCCGGTTAACAGAGAGACTTGGTCTAGAGAATTCACCGCCCTCATTCCGCAAACCTTCAGGGCTGGGAAAGCTAGGGGGTCACACCTGCGAATTGTTGACAGCAGTTTTGAGGGAAAGCAGGAACTACAAAGGCATTCTGACCGGACTGTCTGTTGAGGACTCACTCCTCTTTTATCCTGGAATTATAAATGCGGATGTTCAGGAGAACATCTGACCCCCAAGAGGTAGAAAGGACAGAACAGGATTCTTGGGAAGAATCTTAGCCTGGGTTTGACAGTAGGAGGGGCCATCTTGCTAGTGAAAATAGAGTGTGCAAAGACAGTGAAGCCAGCAGACAGAGGGCATTCCTGAAAGTACCGGGAGTGAATGCCTGTGCGTTGGGGGTAAGGGAAGGAGGGGAACACAGGAGAGTGGATAAAAGAGTCTAGAAAGGTAGGCGGGGGTGCAGGCCTTGAAGGACCTCCCTCTACGCTGAAGGCTACGGGAAGTCATTTTATGCAGGAGGCAGACATCAAATTTGAGTTCTAGAAAGACCGGGCACATCAAATTTGAGTTCTAGAAAGACCGGGCGTAGCAAGTGAGAGGGCCGGGGTCTTTGTATGCATACGTCTCCCCTAACAATCTTCAGACCCTGTCCCAAAAAGGATGGTTAATAGCAGGCTGCTCCAGGACGTCAGCCTTCCTGTGGCACTGTGAATACTTGTGGCAGAGAAAGACGGCGGCAGTTTTTATTATAATTTATCTGTGAAGGTAGTTCCTTGAGGAGGAAGCGGGCACACGGAAGGCTGGGCGCCCTGAATGGGCCTCATCGTTTAACCCCCAAGGCCTGCGTTGTCGCGTTACCCCTACTCAAAGCTGAGGCGGTGGGGTCTCAACAAGGCCAGTAACCATCCAAGGTACAGCTCCCAGCTCCAGGCTGCCTGTGCTTGTGGTTCCGGCACTTTCCACCACACTGCACCCAGAGGCAGCCCCGGAGCTGAGGCCTTCGAGGGAACTTCTGCCCGGTTCGCCCACGTCTTGCTCTGTCCTCCTATAAATCTGCTTCTTGGGAAGGCAGGTTTGCAGCGGATGGAAACGGCATCTGTTACAAGAAAAAACACGTAGCGTACCTCTGTTCAGACTGTGAAAGTGCTGCTGTAGAAATTCATTCCATACAATCTCTTGGAAGTTCACTTATGGAAATCTCATCCTACAAGATCTGTCTCCCTCCCTCCTTCTCAGTTCTAAGTAGCAAGATGGCCATGGCCATGGACAGTGTGCCTTAGATATAGGAGAGGAGAACAATCAGTTTTCCCTACATCACACATTTCACTCTGTGGGCACGAATTGAGACCAGGCCTCCAGTATGACAGAAGGAAATCTCCGGATGTACCCCATTCAGGAGGCCTGAGAAAGTCAGGTTTCTGAGGAATGTCCCGTCACGGTGGCCCACCTGCACCCCCTTTTTACCCTCTGCCCCCCTGCACATCTCCAAGCCCATAGCTGTTTCTGTGTCAATAAATAACTTCTGGTTCAGATTTTACCGTGATGAGGTCAACAACAGTATAGCCAGAGAAGCAGTAATATATGTCCTTAGGGCCACTCATTGTTTTGGGTACAATGGACGGAAGGGTTTAGCCTATAGGCATCTCCATATTTAGCAGCGGATTACCTAATGCCACCAAAGTATAATCACCTTCATCCGCGTTGAAAAAGTGCCCATACAGAGATCAGTCCATGTGTAGATTCTTTATTTTAACATACACAGCCTCACTGCACTGCGGTTTTCAAATAGAACAGCTTGACCTTGAGGTCATTATTAAACTGTGTGACTCAGTAGATGGGACATTGAGTTAATGTCTTCCAGCTTTTTCCTCTCACTTCTTGATATTGCCCAGGTCGCTCCAGCCTTGAGGCCTAGTGGAAACTGTTTCAGGGTTAGAGCTCCAAGCAAATTAGCACAAACAACGCTAGGTTTTTGTCTCCTAGGCCTTGTTTCTTCTCTCTCAAGTGAATGCTACTTGAGTACCTACTGTATACAGATCAGTTGCTATGAGAATCACCTCTAGTATAGTTCCTGTCTCAGTAAAAGAGACTAGAAAGTGTTCCAACTCATTAAATAAGTCATATAGTTAATTATTGTCTAACATATGATTAGGTTATGCATACAGTGACCTGTGCTGTTTATGTGGCAAAACTGTGTATCTGTTTTTTTTTTTTTTTTTAATGTTTATTTTTGAGAGAGAGAGGGAGGAGCAGGGAGGTGGGGAGACAGAGGATCCAAAGCAGGCTCTGTGCTGACAGCAGAGAGCCCGATGTGAGGCTCAAACCCGCGAGCTGTGAGACCACGACCTGAGCTGAAGTCAGATGCTTAACCGACAGAGCCACCCAGGCGCCCCAACCAGTCCTATAGTTTTCAGTGCTCTGTTTTCTAGGCTCCCCATCATGTAAAGTTTGTTTAATATACTGAAGAGTAGCATGGTACTGGGAGGCCTGAAAGAATTCATTTGTGAGGGTTCACATGACCGTTTTATAGGGGAGAGTGTTCCTGTCGGGGAGCTACGGAAGAGTCAGGGCACAAAGAGGAATGAAATGACCTGTGCCTGAAAAGGGAAGGGGGGGACGTTTTGCAGGAGTTAGAAAGCCAGGCGCAAGTTGAGAGGGAAGAAAGAGAACTTGTGAATCGAATGAGACAGGAAGGCGTGAGCCAGCGTTGGAAGTCAAATGCCAGACGGTTGAAAGCCAGCGCGCTCGGCTGCTGGAAAAGCATGTGCGGGATGTGTGTTGACGAGCACACGAAGGAGGTAGGCTTGACGTGTAAGTGGACTGATACTGATTCAGATACAGTGTGCTGACGATCCCGGAACGCGGTAGGCGCCAAGTCAATGAGAGTTGTTGTCTTTGGTAGGCTCCTGCCTCAAACCTAATCAAAACCACATTAAGTCCCCAGAAGAAGTCAACAGCAAACATCGCCTACTGTTTAAAGATACTGCATTAAGGACGAGAGCCTTGGAAACAGAAGTGCTGAGTTTCCAACTGCCCAGGCTGTAAGTCAGCTGATCCTAGTTTGAATGTGACCGAGTCGCTCACTGTCTGTGGGACCTTGGGAAACCATTGAAATTTTCTAAACTTCTAGTAAAATGGGACTAATAATCGGGCCCCCCTCCTGGGGTTGCCGTGAAGGTTAAATAAGACAATGCGTGTAAAGCAGTGAGCTCCGCGTGTAGCAATGAACATAAACGTAAGACTACTGATCGCAGTAAATAGCAGTGAGGAGGTGTTAAACTTCAGATGATCTAATAACGTACATTTATTTTACTGATCTTTTATTTTATGCCCTTGCCCATATACAAAATCCTTTGGGCTTTATTTAATTTTCCTTAATTACCGTGTTTCAAATTATACTAGCAGTACCGTGATTATAACTGAGATGAATCAGTTCTCATTTTCAGGTACTTAAAGCTCTGCCAGGACATCACATCCCTTTGCTGTTTTCCTCCTTAAGGATTATAGCCACATCTAATTGTATCTGTCTGCTTCCTTCCCTGGCTTGGACCCGGAGAACTATATTGCGTTTTCAGCATGGTTCTGCATGGTGTGGGGGTGACGTTATATAGACTCAGGGAAAACATCACTCCCCTTTTTCTTCCCTCTTCCCTTTTCCCCCTTTTGTCCCCCTCTCCTCATTATCCCCCTCTTTCACCCTGTCTCTGTTACCCCCTTCTCCCCCCAGCCTCAGCAAAGTTGGCAGAGTTTGTCTCGGTGATAAAAATAAAATGGCAAAAAAAAATAATAATAATGATGCTGTATAAAGTTAACCCAATGAGAAGGAAGACATAAAAAGAGAGTTGTAGAAAAGTAAGGTGACCCGGGGGGGGGGGGGGGGGCGCGGGGGGGGGACTCCTTCCGGAGGAAGTGTTTAATAAACCTGTCTTTCCTATCTCATCAGCACCCACTGGGATGCTGGTGCTGTGCTTTCCTCCAGATGGTTCTGGCAAATTCTCCGGTTGCCCATTGTGAAGATTTTAAACATACTTTACATTCATGCATATTCGGTGAGCACTTAGATTATCCCAGAAACGCTTTATTCTTTTTTGGTTGTTAGAAATGACGATGGGATTAAAGAGTACAGGAAAAAAAGCGATGGTGGGTTTCAAATAAGTATGGAAAGATATCTCAGTGCGAGCGGGACTTCGAAAGGAGCATGTGTCCCTGTCCCCTATTTTAAGAAGAGCTTTTACATATGGGAATGCTGTCAATGTAATTTGAAAACACTAAACACAGTTTTTAAAATAAATATTTAACAAAGCAATAGAAAATTAAGTTTCCTGCCATGTTTTTATTACAGAAGGGACTCTCGTAAGAACTTTTCCGTTCTAACTTGGTAAGCTAAGAGATTAATTGTAGTACTATATTTGCACCAAATTCTTTTTAATTATCATGAATTTTTAAAATTTATTTGCGTTTGTATACATCGCATCTTCCTCTGGATGTCAATATGAAGTAAAAAAAAGACAACTGATTTCCATAATGGTGTGCCAAAAGCATAGGAAAAGATGGGCAACCAGTTGCTTGAAGAACTTTAATATATTAATGCTAATCCCGTTTCTTCTGATTCAGTTACTATAGGCTGCCAGTTCATTTGTGTTTTCTGCTTAAAGCCTTTGGAGAAAACCAAATATACCCAGTTTTTGTTTGGAGAAAACCAAATATACCCAGTTGTCTTCAAGCAGAGATCTATTTCTCTTTCTACTCAGCATTTCTGTTTTTAATAGAATTCCTGTCTGCCCAGACCAAGTTTCTCTTTCTGGGAAGACCTGCCCAATCCTCCCCCTGTCTAGGGCTGGCTGTCCCACCTCCCTGCTCCCCTTCTCTTAGGAGGAAGAGGGGAAACACTGGAGGGGACTGAACAGACTGTATCATTTGTCACAGCTTAACAAGAAGGCCATTCCTGACATTTTTTACTGATGCTTTATGTATTGAAAGTATTATGCTAGGTATAATGAGGCTGAAAGCTCCCAGTTTTATTTATTTATTTGTTTGTTTGTTTATTTATTTATGATCCTTTTACTCAAATGTCTCAGAGCCATTAATTCTGACTTTTACATACCACCAGTTAAGATCAGCTTCTATACCATCAGTTAGGAAGACTGGATGAGAACTGATCTCCTACCAGCAACAGATGCTGCTTTTAACTCTTCCCCCTTTGCTCCCCACCCCCCCACCCAACCCCCTTGCGGTGCCTGCACACGGGGTGTACGTCTTCCTCTCTTATTCTTCCCTCTTTCTCTCCTCGTCTTCTTTTCCCTCTTGTGCTTTCTACTCCTCTTTTTCTTTCCTCTTCTCTTCTCCCCCTTCTGCTCCCCTCTATTCATTCTCCCTGTCTTCCCCCCTCTGCCCCCGCTCCTCCCCGACCCCCAACAAGGTTGGCAGAGTTTGTCGCCATGATGATATATGGCATTTTCTGCACACTTTTCTGCGGTGTGGAGGCAACGTTATACAGACTCAAGGAGAACACTGCTCCCACAATAAGAGCTTTGTTTCCAGCTTGATGAAGTGGCCAGAGACCCCCGGCTCCCGTTTCTTTAGCTGTACCCTCCTCCCCCCTTGCCCCCCATGGATGTGGGCAGAGAAATCAGAGAAAAGAGATTAACTGGAAGATTAACTCCTGATACTTTATCTGCAGGCTACAGAGGGAGGTTTTACTATAAACCCTGATTAGTGGCTTATTTGGAAGAAAGAGAAAGGGTGTCTTTTGTTTGAAAATGTGTTCTATCCTCCCACCGCATTTTGTAAATAATTTTTATAACACATTGTCATACTCTGACTTCTTTCTTTCACATGCCTTTCTCCTGTACTCTTCTTGGGAGCACCTAGAGTACAGGGTCACATCTTACTTGTTTCTTGATGTCCCCCCTTAATACAGAAACTCACACATAGGATGTGGCCCCAAAACTCTTAGTTGTGTACATTATAATGAAACTATTGAATGGAATACAACACAGTCACTATAAAGAATGACAAAGAACTATCCTGACATATAGGAAGCCTGTGTATTTATATACATTGAGTGGGGGGAGAAAAGTTGTGAACCGAGCATAGATCTCATTTTTGACAAATGTCACTGCCCTGGAACATAGCCCAGAAGCATGCATACCAGGTCACTAACCAGAGGCACCTCTGGAGAATGACATCTGGGGAGAGGGAGGGGCCCTGCGGAGGGAGAGGGAACTTTTTACTCTGTATTCTCTGGCTCACTGGAATTTTTTCTAGCCAAGAAATGAAGCTGACCCATGTGGCCACTCCCTGCTCTACTCAGAAAGACAGCGTTCCCAGCCCGGACCTCCCAGGCGAGGGGCTTATCTTCCCCCCGCCCACCGCTTATCTTGGCCCTTGACCTGGTTCTCATGCTCGGCTTCCCCTTCCCTACACCTACCACCAACCCGTTCACGGATGCATCTGCGATGAGTGCGGGCGTGGGGTGCGTGGGTGCGTGCGTGGGTGGGCGTGCAGGTGGGTGCACGGGTGGACGGATCAACCGGCCAATCCTCCCCGGTCCCACATCTCTTCCCGGGTCAAAATTCACAGTCCCGTTAGCCACTTCCAGAGCCGGCCGCAGCTCTCTCTAGTCACTGCACCCGGGAATCTGTCATCCTGTCTCGGTTTCCCCGAGACTGTCTGGAAGAGGAGGGCTTGCCAGGCTCTCTGCTCCAAGCGAGAGCCCTCCAAAGCGCCCCCCGCCGCTGCTCCCGCTCAGGGGTGCAGTCTCATGGGCGGGAGCCCCAGCGTCCTGTGCTGCCCGTGGCCTCGCAGCTCTTCGCTTACTGTTATCACTTCCTTTGCAAGGGCTCTTCGCTGTTGTCACTGCCACGGGAGACTTCTTGGAGGTGCCATGGCCTGCTCCCCCCTCACCGAGGCTGCAGGCCGCCAACACCGAGCTACTCGGAAGCTGCTTTTTTGTGGGTGGGCGCTGGCCGTGGCCGTGGCCGCTGGAGCATCGGAGACGACCTTGGCCTCTCTGTTCTGTCAGCGCTGCCTCAGCCCGAGCCCAAAGCTGCACAGCCTTTGCATGGCTTCTAGCTCCCCACGGAGCTTTCTGAGCCAACCGCTGTTTTTCTCCCCAGATCCTGAGCCTGCCAAACCCCTCCTTGGAGATCCTACAGCGACATGTGTCTTCACACATCCCAAACCGATTGACGCCCTGTCTTTGCCCCCAGCCCACCACCCTCTTCTCTCCAGGGCTCCCGGGAACGGGGAGAGAAAGTGCATCCGGGACTTGGGCCAGGCCGGTGATGCTGAACCGGTCATGACCACGGTGATGTTCCCTGGGGGCTCTATTTGTGCAGAGGACAATGGCTGGAAAGTAAAACCCCGTATGTCTCCTCAGAGCTTTGACCCTAAGAAGACAAGATGAGCAAGCCAGAGCCGCGCGGAGGTCTCCTGTCTAGAGGAGTGAGGCCAAAAGATTGGTCTCCTCTTCATCGCAGATCCCCAGAGGTGTTTGTCAGTGGTTTTTCTGGATGTGAGGCGGTCCAGTACCGCGGGTACCAGCCGGCCAACAAGGCCTAGAGCCAAGCCGAGGCTTCTGCAGGCTCGGCCAGCAGGAGCGGCCCCGGGTTACTTTTACCTCACCAGCTTCCAGGCCAAGAGAGGCAGAAGGAAGGGTGAGGGCCGGTGGGTGCTGTTCCCAGAGGGAGCATCCCAGCTCCGTCCATGCGGTGGACGAGGCGTTGGCCTTCCTGCCTTTGAATTCACTGCCCGCCACAGAGGATAAGAGAAATGTCTTGCTGCGGGGGAGGAGAACAGAGCTCCTTCTCTCCAGCGTGGAAAGTGAGCGGAGAGAGAAGCGCGGACTCCCTCCTCCTCGTTGGGGAGCAAGAAATCCCGGCCCCTTCGAGGTCCTTCCAGCCAGGCTAAGAATCAGGTTGACCTGAGACAGATTTGACAGGACAAAATCCGATTTAACAGCGTACGTATGGACAGACATGGGAATTCCAAAGACGGGCAACATGATATATATATACATATACATATGTGTGTGTGTGTATATATGTATATATACATATATATACATATATATATACATATATACACATATATACATATATGTGTATATATGTATATATACACACACATATGTATATGTATATACATATACATATACATATGTATATACATATACATATGTATATACATATACATATACATATGTGTGTGTATATATACATATATAGTCATCCGGAACTAAGGAGAAGGGGGCAAAGGTCGGGGCCTTCAGAGGAAGGAATGCAATTTACAGGAAGATGGAAAAAAAGTAAATGTTTGGTAAACAAATGTTTGCTGGGCCCCTCGGAAACAATAGGACGAGAGGACTTTGCTCGGAGTGGCTTTGCTTAGGTCCCTCCCTGTCTGCCTTACGTGGCTCATATCATAATGTGGTTATCTGCGGTGATAGCCCTCTTTCTGGAGCAGGTCCTCTCTCTCAATACTCTTTAGACATTTGGGGGGGGGGGGGAGGTTGAAGAGCTTTTCCTGAATTTGCTGGGTTTTGATTGCTTTTTAACTCAAAATAGACCTTCTGCCAAAGGGACTCATCTTGGGGGGACCTCCGTGGGCCCCCTACATCCTGAGAGCCAACAGTGTCCCTCACACACTGTGACTCTCACCCTTGACCGGCTCCTTTCTGTCCTTCACGCCGGTTAGATGGCGTTCCCCTCTGTAGACCCTGCGGCCGAGGGCCTGGTCTGGGTTCACCTGCGCTGCTCTGCTGGTCTAACTGGCCTCCCCGCCCCCGTTTCACACCTTCTGTTCTGTTTTCTTCACTGAGGCTGGGATGGTCTGCGGTGTCCCTACATCCTTCCGTGGTGGCCACCACCTACAGAGCACGGAAGATTCTCCAGGATCCGCCTGCCCTCACACCGCAGCTCACCCCCCGGGTCTGTGCGCCTGTGCACAGGCCCTGCCGTCTTGGCCCAGGTCAGCTCCTTTCAGTGGCCTGAGGCCTCTGTTTGCACTTTTCTACCTTCCTGGATGCTGTCTCCCTTTCTCTACATCCAGAACGCTGGTTCTCCTTAAAGATTCAGTTTCACGCACGCTTCCTCTGGTAGAGAGCCTCTCTCCACCCTGGAATTGAGCACTTTTTCTCTGCCCCCTCTGTCCACCATACTGAATATTTATCAGCCACACAGCCTCAACGCCGTATTGTACTTGTTTGTTTACACTGGTCTTTCAACCACACGGGGAACTCCTTGGGGGCAGAAGTCATGTTTTATTCATTTTTTTAATTCTTAGCTTGTAAAACAGAACTCGGCACACGGTCTTAGGCCCTCAATAAAAGCGGGGGGGGGGGGGAGGGGGGTTGTAGGAATGAATGTGAATGCTTTTAAACTGTAAATTGATACGCAAGTGTAAGTTTTTGTAACTTATTGTGGCGTCAGTGGCATCCCAATGTAATACATGGCATTTGGAGGGCAGGTTTGGGGATAAACAGATGACTACTTTCTAGAAAAGGTGGAGGGGTTGGAGAAAAGAAAAAAAAAAAAATGCTTCCTTCAAAATAAAGACCCAAAAGTCTCACATACGAGTGACATCAAAGGACTTGGAATTTGAAAGTTCTAAAAACAGAAAAACCAACCAAAAAGCCAACCATAAACCCACTAGGTCAAACTTTGAAATGTCAGCAAGAGGACTTCGGAATGGAACCTTTTTGTTGTGTTTCTACAATGGACTCTCCGCGAGAGAGGAGGCGGAAGGGAATAGAAAGGATGTAGAGTGTGGAGAGACTATAGTTCTAAGTCCGCGTCTCTTTCCCTCTTGTGGTTTATCTTTATTATGGTAAACAGGTTCTCATTTTAAAACATTTTTAAATGTTATTTTAGAGGAAGAAGGGAAGTGGGGCAGGGACATTAATTTAATTCTATAAGCGTCTTAGAGAAATAAGGCGAACTACCAAGGACGCTGCACTTGAGTTTAAATCGGAATTTGAACTCTGTCCATTTCTGCACCATCTCTGCTGGGGGACTGCCTAGACCAGGGCTCCTCTGCCTGTGCCGAGGGACAGGGATGTATATGTGTGTGCGTGCGTGCGTGTTTTCTTCCAGTCAGTCACACGCTGATTCTTTTGTAAAATACAGTAAGAAGTAAATCGCTAGAAAAACAAAACAGAAGAAATCAGACATGCAAAATATAAGCCCGAATTTATCGTTAGATTCAACAGATCTCGTTCTCTCAAAATGTTGGAAGTTTCCACCTGCTTACTCTCAACTTCTGCACCTATCTTGTAGTTCGGGCACCACTTTGCGAACGGTCTCCTTTGCCATTTATGGCACTGAAAATAGAGGGGCGCCTGGGTGGCTCAGTCGGTGAAGCGTCCGACTTCGGCTCCGGTCACGATCTCACGGTTTGTGGGTTCGAGCCCCGCGTCGGGCTGTGTGCTGACGGCTCAGAGCCTGGAGCCTGCTTCGGATTCTCCGTCTCCTTCTCTCTCTGCCCCTCCGCCAGTTGTGCTCTGTCTCTCTCTGTCTCACAAAAATAAATAAATGTAAAATAGCACCGAGTTAGTCTTTACTTGGGTGTTTTCAGTCCCGGACGTTACAGGGGATGAAAAAGTTACCGCAAGGAGGACACCTGTGTACAAATCTCAAGGAGATCCTGAGGCCATAAACTGATTAGAAAATAAATACCTGAGGCTAAATTTAAAATGGCTTAATAGAACATCTTTCCAACTAGTGGCAAGCCCTTTTTTTGTGTGTATCTCCCCACCTTGTCCCTCTCCCAAGTGGAGTGAATTCTTTGATCTTTTTGGAGAATAATTGTTTTCAATGCAAAAGTTTTAAATTGATCCTTCATTGTTAACTGTAGGGTAGCCGTAAGTGCTGACATCAAGCCAATAAAATTAATAAGCAGTGTGACAGGCTCTAATAAATTTCATTGGTGTCTTTGCTCTGTCATTTGAGCACTGAACCAACTGTTATTATCACCGAGCTTCGAACCTCTCATTTTGGCTTGAGATGATTACAGCTGCTAATGCAGTGCATGCTACGGTCGTTTCCAGTAACTGGTTTAGGGTTAAAGTATCATATTTAAAAGGCTTAATTATGATCAGTGGGGGGAACGAGCTGTGGCCCTATGACTTTGATCCGTTTTCTAGAGTGACCTACAAAAATTGGGACTCCTAACGATCTGTTTTCTCAACAATTTCAGAAAACGAGCAGCTTTGACATTCTAGTTTCCCTACCACGAACTGGGGGGTTTAGAAACTCTTTGATTTGGAGAGGGGCCATCCTCTGTTGGAAGCCAGCCATGCTTCTTTGTTTCTAACCCCCGCTGAAATTCTTCAAGCCCCTTAACTCCATCTCTCCCTCACGTGAAGAATTTAGTATCAGGTTTCTGCAAATGAGCAAGCTCTTCACCTGAAGTGAGAAAAAGGATTGTTTTCTCCTTTAAAGCCCATGGCAGCCAGCGAGGTGATTTTGGCACACACATATGTCACTTCTGCCCTAGCCTTTATCCTGCTATTTGTGTGGATCATGCCTATCCTTATCTTTCTGTTTAATTTCATGCCCATCTATAACCTTATGTTTTACCTTCTTAATTCCGCACATGATCTGTCCTTTTAAAATGATGGGGCACCTGGGTGGCTCTGTCGGTTGAGCGTCTGACTTTGGCTCAGGTCATGATCTCGCAGTCCGTGAGTTCAAGCCCCACATGGGGCTCTGTGCTGCCAGCTCAGAGCCTGGAGCCTGCTTTGGATTCTGTGTCTCCCTCTCTCTCTGCCCCTCCCCTGCTCATACTCTGTCTCTGTCTCTCTCAAAAATAAATAAAGGTGAATAGAATAGAATAGAATAGAATAGAACAGAACAGAACAGAATAGAATAGAATAGAATAGAATAGAATAGAATAGAATAGAACGGAATAGAATAGAATGTTATCAGGAGTGCCTGGGTGGCTCAGTTGGTTAAACCTCCAACTCTTGATCTCAGCTCAGGTCTTGATCTCAGGGTCATGAGTTCAAGCCCCACATTGGGCTCCACGCTGGGTGTGAAGCCTATTAGAAAAAAAAGATAAGTAAATAAAATGTTGATCAACGTTTTAAACAACTATCAAATATAAGCATTCAGTGCAAGTAAATATCAGCCCATCTTTTTGTACCATTTGTAATTTTATGTAAGCATCATTGAATACATTTAGTTTTTTGCACAAGTGTAGGTTAGGTTTACATGTTGTTCAAAAGGTACTTATCCAGCTATCTTTAGCATTTCTTATTTGGGCATTAACTCTATATCCTATGCAGATACTTAAGCTCCTTATAATTGTTCCATTCATGAAAGGAAGGAGGCTATGTCTTGCTGTTGTGGGTTTTGGGTGCCAGAGACACTTAAACCCTGTGAATTTAAATTTCTTCTTGAGGTGGCCACTGTCTTCAGAAGAAAAGATGTTACCACAAAGCTTAAAAGAGAAAAAATGTTTAGAAACATTGGTTCAGCCCTTTGCACTACTGGTGGGAATGCAAACTGGTGTAGCCACTCTGGAGAACAGTGTGGAGATTCCTCAAAAAATTAAAAATAGAATCACCCTCCGACCCCGCAATTGCATTGCTAAATATTTATTCAAAGGACACAGGAGTGCTGTTTCGAGGGGGCACATGCACCCCGATGTTTATAACAGCACTATTGACAATAGCCAAAGTATGGAAAAGAGCCCAAATGTTCATTAACTAACGAATGGATAAAGAGGATGTGGGGTGTGTGTGTGTGTGTGTGTGTGTGTGTGTGTGTGTGTACGCACACATAGATATAGATATAATGGAATATCTCTTGGCGATCAAAAAGAATGAAATCTTGCCATTTGCAACAATGGAGATGGAACTAGAGTATATCATGCTAAGCGAAGTAAGTCAATCAGAGAAAGACAGATGTCATGTGATTTCACTTACATGTGGAATTTAAGATACAGAACAGATGAACATAGGGGAAGGGAAGCAAAAATAATATAAGAACAGAGGGAGACAAACCATAAGAGACTTTTAAATACAGAGAGCAAACAGGGTTGCCGGAGGGGTGTCGGTGGGGGATGGGCTAAATGGGCGATGGGCATTAAAGAGGACACTTATTGGGATCAGCACTGGGTGTTGTGTGTAAGTGATGGGACACTAGGGACACTAAAGTCTATCCCTGTAATCATTATTACACTAGATGTTGGCTAACTTGGATTCAAGTTAAAAAAATAAATGAGTAAACAATGGTTCACGCATGCCAGCGATTTTGAAGAACCAGAATGGTAAGTTAGGATGCATTCTGGGAAATGGGCTCCTGAGAAAGTTTATGGCGAGGCCCTGCCTGGTTTTCCTTTGAGGAACGTGAAGAGCATGAGAGAATGAATGGGCCTGATGAAAAGGGAGAAGGAAGAATTATCTGATGGTTCTTAAATTTCATTTCTCCTTTGGCTGGTCGCACCTAAATGCTATTGTGTTTGCAATTGGACGTTGGAATGTGGCCGTGGCCTGGGATTCTCGCAGGGTCCCTTTCTCCACATGCTGCATAACACCGTGTGACGTTTGGTCGAGGGCCACGGTACATCGTGCAGCCCAGGGCAGGGGATTGTATTTATTTTCTATTTTACATTATTTCAGCTGTTTTCACTTTTTTCTTTATTGTTTTCTGGCCTCCTACAGAGTCCTTTTTTTCAAGCATTGCTGGGGAAGGGGGAACACTCAGTTATGAACTCTCACACCCAGGGCAGAAAACAGCTTTCTCTCAGCAGCTCCAAGCTTCTAAGCCACACACACTTAACCCACTGTGGATCTGAACCCACATTAGCTCTGCTTGGGAGCTGGTACTGTGTCAAAAGATGTAAAATCATTTCAAAGCTTTCCATGGCTCATTAACATAGCCTACTAGATAGCATAAGTGAGTTATGTGCTTATTAAAATAAAAAGAGAGTTTTGGGTTTTTTGGAAATTGGTATTTGAGGAAGGATTTGGTTCTGCACTTTAACAACCGATAGCTTCCCGATTTAAAGGTTATGTTTAAACAACTCTTTTCCCCCCAGTTTATGGAGATATAATTCACACAGAACACTGCATTAGTTTAAGGTGTAAAACATAATGATTTGATACACATATATTCTGTGAAATGATCACCGCACTGAGTTCAGTTAACAGCCATCACCACACAGAGTTACAAATTTTTTATCTTGTGATGAGAAATGTTAAGATCTGCATTTCTGGCTTTCTACTATATGAATTTGAGTATCTTTTTATCATATAAATCAGTCAAGGAAACAGAAGACGGTGTTGTTATGCCAAAACTCTGACATTCTGAGAAACGAAGATCATTATATTATCCGTCTAGGGAGGCTCTAATACGTTTGGGGGGTATATAGACTAATGTGTGGCATACTCCTTCTTCTTGTCCAAACTCCCTGTTCTATAAATAGGTAAGTACTGTCATCATTAATAAACGAGACACAGTACAATTAATGAGCACATTAGCATAATAATTACTTGAAACTGATATGAAAGATTTGTCCTGCATGACTAAAGATGGCTTGGAGAAGGACAGGAATGTTTAAGACATCCTTGTCATTGATTTCCCAGGATTACCTTGACTGCATCAGGGACCAAACAAAACTTCCGCTGGGGACAGAAGAAAGATCAGCCCTCTTTGGAAACATACAGGATATCTACCACTTCAATAGGTAAGTTCATACTCAAATGATTGTTCTCACACGAGAATGTGATGACTTTCTCTCACGTGAATGCAGTCTAAGAAAACTTTACCTGTAATCCTTGATTCGACGTCATACGGTTTTGTGTGCCATCATATGATGAAGCCTTCTAGCTAGAAGCATCCTTGTTCTAGATGAGTCTCCCATTTATTTAATATTCCATCCCACTCCACCCTCCTGACTCGGAGAAGAGACCTGTTTGCCCTGACGGAGGAGTGACATCTTTCTTCTACAACACAACAGAAACGGGGCATCCAGAAGCGTGCGCATGCTTAGTCTGCAGCACCCCACCTCCCCTGGATTTTCTAGAAGTTGTCTTCTGCCTAGGGCGTGGGGAGGACACCGTAAACACACAACTACTTTAGGTCACAACATATGCGAATGCAAATTACTTAATAATTTACACTTAAATGATTAGTTCAAACACGTATTGAGGACCAACTACATAAAAGACACTGGGCTTAGAAAATTTGCTGAAGGGGCTGGGACAGGCAAATTGGTTAGTGTTGTATGTTGTGAAACTTCTGCCAGGAAGTAGGCAGGTTAAGAGCACAGACTCTGGTTTCCAACATGTCTGGGTTTGCATCCCAGCTGAGCCATGTAGGTATCTTTGCGTGAGTCTTTCGATGGAGTAGAATAACTAACTCCCTCCCTCCAAGGCTGTACCCGTGTCTTCCTTTCTCCATGAAGCTTGCCGGACACACACACACACACACACACACACACACACACACCCCTCAACTGCTCTTTTTCTCCTGGCCTGTATCGAATTCCGACATACCCTGTAACTGACTTTGGGTTGACATCTGTTGTTTCTTTCCTCGCCACGCCCACTCCCCCAAGGACAGGGATCTGTTTCCTTACTGCCCTTGTACCTCAACAGTGCCTGGTGTACAGGCGCCATGCAAACGTTTGTGGAACGAATGAATGGAAACAGTAAGTATAGGTGTCCCGTAAGGTTGTGGTGAAGCTTCAGTGCATTCATATACCAAAAGTGCCCAGCTCAATGCCAGCACGGAGGAAGCACCAAAAACATCAACCGGGGATGATGTCGAATTTGTTAAAATCCCATTACGAAATTCGACAGCTCCCTGCCATCGTGTGACTCCACCATAACGCAAACTATGAATCTTACCCCACTTTGCTTAATGAAATTGGTATATGTGACACCTTGGAGGCGGGACCCACATCTCCTTTGCTCCCTCCGAATCCCTAACACCCAGCCCGAGCACGGCCTCTCTGGGAGACATGCGTCTTGAATTGCATCAACAGCTCCTTTAATTTTGAAAGCCCAGGATGTAAAAACTGCAGGTGTTGAAGCCTCTTCCTAATTGGACCCAGGAGACTTTGAAAACCAGCCTGCGTGTTCCAAGATAGGGGTTCTCAACTTGAACTACACACTGGAATCAACTGGGAAGGTTTAAAAAAAAAAAATATGACGGATCCCACCCCAGAAATTCTAATGAATTAGTTTGGGGTGGGGCCAGGGCATCAGAAATTTTGGAAAGATTCTCCGATGTTTGAAGCGTGCAGCCGTGGCTGGGGAAAACCTTCGACATAAAATAAATAACGATAATAAGAAAATAGAGAGGGACGCCTGGGTGGTTCAGTCAGTTAAGCGTCGGACTTAAAGCCCCACGTCGGGCTCTGTGCTGACAGCTCAGAGCCTGGAGCCAGCTTTGGATTCTGTGTGTTTCTGTCACTCTCTGTGTCTCTCTCTCTGCCTCTCTCTCTCAGAAATAAACAAGCATTAAAAAAATATTTAAGAAAAGAGAGAAAGGTCATCAGAAACTTGAATTAGGGAATTTAGAGTGTGCGTGTTCATTAGCAATGCATCGGTGTTCAGGCAGGCTCCCATTTAACCGTCATTTGCCACAATGGTAAATTTTAGCTGGTAAATGGTAAATGATGGTAAAGTGATGGTCAATCCTGTGAGCCCCTGACTGGCCTCTCCTTCCAGAACCTAGCAGTAGCTCCGTAACCTGGGGCGAGGGTGGAAGCAT
This sequence comes from Panthera pardus, assembly GCF_024362965.1. Taxonomy (NCBI): domain Eukaryota; kingdom Metazoa; phylum Chordata; class Mammalia; order Carnivora; family Felidae; genus Panthera; species Panthera pardus. Next base: position 16,314,300 of record NW_026526732.1, on the reverse strand, counting down.
ATATGCTGGGAGGCGCCTGGCCTGCGCCTTCTGGTGGTTTGGCTGTGAGCTGATGGTAATGACTGTTTTTCTAGTGCCTACTTCATGCCAGAGGCCATAGAGTTTTATGAGCACTATCACTTTCTAGGCCTCATCTGGGCTCCTCTGACCCCAAACCCCAGGCATTTAGCCATATTCCCTCTTGCCAGAACGGAGCCCTGCGTTTCCAGCCATGGTCCGGGACATTGCAGCGTAGTCCAGAAAGGGTTTTTACTCCCCAGAGTTTAAAGCTTCCAACGTCCCCTAATTTAAAGAAAGGTAAGAAAGAAGCGTAGCCCCTCCCCCCCACCCCACACCCAGGCAACAAGAACGGCCCTTGACAGTGGAGCCTATTCTGCACGAGTTGGAAGACTGAGAAGGCCTTTTTATATTCCCGAATCAGTTGTCTGTTCTTTTCTCTTTGGTGTTTTCTGAGCAAGGAAGCCAGACATGTCTAAAATAAACTTGAGGCAGAGTGAATGAGTAGCCCGATGATGATGATACGTGACGCGTCAGTGTAGGGACGCAGCGTGCACACAACGAGCACAACGTATTCATGCCTCTCCCTTTCGTAGGTCACACTTAGACATCCCCTGCACATGCCTTATCTCATTTAATCCTTGTAACAGCTCTCCGGAGTTAGGATGCATATTGTACGCACATCTTACAGACGAATCAGTCATGCAGTGTAGAAAAAGTCCTTTGCTCAACGACATGGAACTAGGCATCCAGTTTAGCCTATTTGCCAAATTTCTGGTTTTGTCAAATTTCTGTTGGCTTTCCTATTATTTTATTTCACTATTATTTTCAAGAGTATCTTCTTGTTTAACTTTTTCAGGTGCGTTGTCTATACTGTTGGGTCCCTATTCATTTTTATTTCCTTCCCCTTAAATCTGAAGTCTACATTTAGAGCTCAAACGTCTTTCCTGTTATATTTGGCTAAATAAATAGTATTGATGTGACTTTTTATATTAATGCCTCTTATGACTCCTTTATTAGATATCCTACATCAGTTGATTTCAAAGCTACGACTATCTGGCAAATCTATGGTTGGGGCTTAAAATAATTTTGAAGGTTCTATTATTAGTTCAGGTCCAGATTTTTCAACATAATATAATATTATTGTGACCAACTAAGCAAGATTTAAACCTCTAAAATTAAAGAGGGGAAAAAGAAAATGGTGTTATGCTGGCCTGAAAAACTCTGCTGACTAGATATTGTCTTCAATATATATTTCCAAAAGACAGAAAAGCATAGAGTAGCATGATAAGCACCCATGAATCCCACCCTCACTCTATCAAAGTTTTGTAAATTTTATTTGTTTATTTTTTTAAAGAGAGAGAGATCATGCTAGTGGGGGAGACAAATAGAGAGAGAAAATCTTAAGCCATCTCCGTGCTCAGCACAGAACCTGATGCAGGATTTGATTCCACAACCATGGGATCATGACCTGACCCAAATCAAGAGTTAGATGTTTGGGGTACCCGGGTGGCTCAGTAGGTTAAGTGTCCCACTCTTGGTTTGGCTCAGGTCATGATCTCACGGTTCATGAGCTTGAGCACCACATCAGGCTCTGTGCTGACCGCAAGGAGCCTGTTGGGACTCTCTCTCTCTCTCTCTCTCTCTCTCTCTCTCTCTCTCTCTCTCTGTCTCTCTCTTGCTCACTCTGCTTCTCCCTCTCTGCCCCTCCCCTGCTCTCTCTCTCTTTTGCAAAATAAATAAATAAATAAACTTAAAACAATTAAAAAAAAAAAAAAAAGAGTTGGACGCTCAACCGACTGAGCCACCCGGGTGGCCTAAAGCTTTTTCTTGTGTCATATTTGCTTTAGAAATTTTTTAAAACAGCAAGACATTGTAAATAATGTTCAAGTCCCTTATATACCCTTCCCAACTGCATTTCACTCTGTAGAGAATGACACAGAGATGTTGCTCGTAAGCGAGTTCTCCGGCAACAGGAGAAGAGAGGGGGAATCTGGGATTTACACTGTTTGCCAATTTCTGTGGTGTAAACGTCCCCTCACCGCAGATTTTAAGGCGCTAACGTGACATCACTGAACACGGAAGTAGGGAGAGGCGTGCAGAATTGGCTCAGGCAAGCCAGCGTAATCTGGCTCAGTATAACACCAGCACTGTCACTATCCAAGACTTGGTGTTTCATTCCCAAGTAGGATTTTGTGGCCATGACTATATACGTAAGTATTTAATTTAAAGTATGTAACATGCGGGGCACCCGGGTGGCTCAGTCGGTTAAGCGTCCGACTTTGACTCAGGTCGTGATCTCATGGTCTGTGAGTTCAAGCCCCGCGTCGGGGTCTGCGCTGACAGCTCAGAGCCTAGAGCCTGCTTCAGATTTTGTGCCTCCGCTGTCTCTCCCCCTTCCCTATTCACACCCTGTCTGTCTCTCTCTCTTTCAAAAAAAATAAACATTAAAAAAAAATTTTTTTTTAATATGTAACATGCTTTCGCTTATTTCAAACATGGCATAAACTGCGTCAACCTTTCACAAAATTTTTTTCACTCAACGTTGTTTTTGAGCTTTCTACCTCTACTTTATTTTAACTGTGATGTACTATCCCATTGGGGGATACATTACTTTGCATTTTGTCCATTATAAATAAGACTGAGCATCTTTTGGAGCACCTGGGTGGCTCCGTTGGTTAAGCGTCCAACTCCTGGTTTCGGCTCAGGTCATGATCTCACGACTCGTGACATAGAGCCCCGCTGACGGCACAGAGCCTGCTTGGGATTCTCTCTCTTCCTCTCTCTCTGCCCCTCCCCCACTTATGCACACACACACACACACACACACACACGCACACACACACACACACACACACTCTCTCTCTCTCTCTCCCTCCCTCCCTCCCTCAAAATAAATAAACATAAAAAAAAAAGATCGAGCATCTTTTCTTGTTTGTTGGCCACTTCTATTTTTCGTGTGTGAATTTCTGCCTCCTATCCACTGCCCACTTTTCTGTCAGGATGTTTCCTTTTCTTCTTGTCGTGTAGGAGTGCTTGATGAATTTTGCCTGGTGATCTTTGTGGGTTATGTGAGCTGCACACCACCTCCTACTATAAGACTTGTCTTTTAGCTTTAATTACAGTTTGTTTGAAAAGAGGTCATAAGTTTGACCATTTTAAATAAATGTACATGTTATAATACGTGGATTTCGTGTTGTGTTTAAAAAAGTATTTTGTACCCTCAGTTCATAACTATGCACTATTATTTTCTAAAAGTCTTACATTTTTGCTTTGTCTTTAATCTTACTACAGTTGTTGGAGATATGGTATATGGTAGGAAGAACAAATTCTTATTTTCCTCTGTGTAGCCAATGGCCCAATCACCACTGATTGAAAAGTACGTCCTTTCTCTGCTTATTTCTACCTCCATGTTCCTCCCATGTGACTTTTACATGTGTGTGTGGGTCTGTTTCTGAGCTGTGTATTCTGTTTCATTACTCTATTTGTCCGTCTCTCCCCCATGCCACACTGTCTTCATTATTAAGCCCACGTTACCCTTCAACAATGGCTTAGCTTTTCTTGACTCTGCATTGTCAAGTGATTTTTTTTTTTATTATTTTGTCAAGTTCCATGACGAACTCTGTTGGGATTTTTATTGAAACCACATTTAATGTAGATCAATTTTGGCAGATTGATATCTTTACAGTATTGGGTCATCCCATCCATAAACCTATTTCTCTTCAATCAAGCCTTTGTTTAAATGTTTTATAATTTCTCCATCACCTTCACGCACACAACTTTTAAAAGCCTAATGCCTTTCAATGTTGTTTTGACTAGAAAATGTTTTCTATTTTTAAATTGACTCATTGTCGTCTGGGAATGTTATTGATTGTTATGTTGTGATAGTATCCAACTAACTTTCTAAGCTTTTCTGTAGCTCTAATAGTGGTTTATAAATCCTTTTGGATTTTCTGTACAGACACTAGCTGACAATGAGGAAATCTTTTTGTCTTCCTGTATTCTTCTACCCATTATGTTTTTTCTTGTGTATTGTTTGGGATAGGTCCTCTCAGCAATGTTGATATGATGTTGGCATCCTTATCGTCTTTCTGACATTAGCAGGGATGCTTTAACTCTCTTTGTTCTGGGATTTAGATAAACACTTTTTCCTATATTGCTAGGATATTGTGAGTGCATACTAAATTTCATTGAATACTTAATCTGCCTTTAAGAAAATTAGGATATGATTTTCTCCCTCTGTTCATAATGTGGTAAATTGTATTAATACACATTCTATTTGAATCATACACTTATTACTGGAATAAACCCTACCTGGTCATGATGTTTTATATATTTATGCACTGATACGTTTGATTTGTTTGTATGTTTTTAAGAAATTTTTTATACGTGTTTATAAATGACCAATATCTATAACTTCTTTCTCATACTATCTTTTTTTAAATGTTTATTTCTTTATTTTGAGAGAGAGAGAGAGCACACACAGGACAGTTGGGGGGGGGGGGCGGGATGCAGAGAGAGAGAGAGAGAGAGAGAGAATCCCAAGCAGGCTCCATGACCAGCGTAGAGTGTAACATGGGCTCAATCTCACAACCATGAGAAAATGACATGAGCCAAAATCAAGAGTCAGACACTCAACAGACTGAGCCACCCAGGCGTCCCCCTCATACTGTCTTTGTTCAATTTTGGTATATGAATAGATTTAAATTGTTATTTCACAAAATCTGCCAACATAAAACATTTGGGGATGAAGTTGATACTTCATTTTTGTTTTCCTTTTTACAGCGAAATCTCTCTTTCCTCTCGTAATCCCTGTGGTAGCCTAGAAATGTAAGTCTCTAGTTTGGTGTCTGGAAGAAATCCCCGAATGGTCAGGAAACTAGGTCAGTGAGAAGAAACTTCTTTCACCCTCTTAACATGCCCCTAAAATCCCAAAACTTTTTTTTTTTACTTCCTATTAAAGAAGAACATATCGACTGTTTTATACACTCATCCTTCTCTTGGAATAGGGAAGAGTTCCCTAAACTATAATTTGAATCTTTGAGGAAAGACAGATCATTCTTTTCTATTGAATTTCTATTTCAAACTTATTAGCAAGTTAAAATCATCTAAGCTCCGTTCCTTCCTCAGAAGATGAGAGTCAAATCTTGCTTTTCCCTTAAACTCTTTCTCTTTATTCTGTATACAAGTCACTGCTTGTAAAATACTCAGCTAAGTCTAGTCTTAAGTCTAAAAAAAAAATGATCTGAGCCATCCTTTTTTTCGCCCTTGAAATGTAATTTAGAAAGTGAGCCAGGGGATACAGAGAACAGTAAGGCAGCAAAAGTTGGGAGAAGTTTTCTTTTAGTCCATTTTTTCACCACCAGAATCTCTTTAACTTCTGCACAGTGGTAGAAATATTTTTACCTGCAGGCTTTTTTTCAAGTGGACTTTCCAAGGCCAGTGCTGAGTGAAATTAATGGAACATTTGGTGCCGTTAACCTCGTTCCATTTTCTGTTCCCATGTGTACATGTGCCTGGATGCTTGCAACAAGTTAAAATGCCAGCTGACTTAGGTGGGTGGGAAAAGGAAGTGGTGCTAAGAGTCCTCTGCAGACCAGAAGGGGAGAGGCCTCATTCCTGAATCTCATTTGGTGTAAGGCAGTAGAATCTTCAAGGTCAAAATACAGTTCCTGCCTTCACGTTCACATCACTGGTCAGAGCAAATTTTACATGTAATGTGTTCTGTGAAAGTGAACAGTGTTTCCTCTAATTGTACCCCCCAAAAAAGGGACTTGAGCTCAAGTGAGAAATGTGAATCTTCTTTTTCCGAGCCCTACTCAAAAAAGAAAAAATATCTGAAACAGTTACTCAGGGAAAATGGGAAATACCCAAAACCTGAAGGTGGGATGACTCTAATTTTAGCTGTGAGCCTAAAACACAATCTATGAGTCACTCCTTCCTGTCAATGGGTATGTGGGGCTGTTCATTAGATTCACAGATGCAATGAGAAACCCGGTCCCCGCCCTTAGGCCGTAACTCTAGAAGGACAGGCCTGGTCCTGGTCTTTATGGAGTATCTTCAGTGGCTGATACACCACATTCCATGGCACGTCTGTGCTCCCGTAGTACAGGGCGTATTGTTTTATAGTTAGTCTACTTCCTGTATCTCCCGCACTCCTGTTGTTCACCAAAGTCCAGCCACAGTGGCTTCCTTTCTGTAACCTCACACAAGAGCACATCAAGCTCATTCTGGACTCACAGTTGATTTCTTAAGTGGCTTTCTCTTCCAGCCTTCCCCCCACTCAAATATCACCTCCAACAAGAGTTTTCCATGACTGCTCCAACGCTCTTCCCCCACCACCCAGCCTCAGTTGCTCTCCCCACATTGCCCTTTCTGCTTCGTATCACATAGTATAATGTCATATTATGTTGTTTTGTTTTCAGTAAAACCAATACTGTACTATTTTTCACATAAACGTTTCTTATTAAGTGATAATACATTATGATATGTGAGTTTCTACTGTAATTTCGTTTAGATTTTTCTGGTTTTTGTTTTGTGTGTGTGTGTGGTTTTTTTTTTTTTTTTTTTTGAGAGGGAGAGAGAGAGAGAGCAAGGCAGGGGCAGAGAGAGAGGGGGAAAGAGAGAATCCCAAGCAGGCTCCACACTGTCAGCACAGAGCCCAACACAGGGCTCTATCTGACAAACCATAAGATCATGACCTGAATTGAAATCACGAGTTGGACACTTACCTAACTGAGCCACCCAGATACCCCCAAGTTTTTCTGTTTTTAGAAAAATGGTGTTTTCAAATTTTATTTTTTATTACATAAGAATGCTTAACGTGTTATCTTCTTGACCGAATTTTAAAGTGTGCAATACGTTATTGTTAACTTAGGCACTATGTTGCACAGCAGATGTCTAGAATTCATTCATCTTGTTTAACTGGGACTTTTTGCCCATTGATTAGCAACGCCTCCATTTGCTCCCCCTTCCCCCTGCAAACCCCTGGGATCTATCATTCTACTATTCGAGTCTCTGAAGTTGACTACTTTAGATTCCTCAAGTAAGTGGAGTCATACTGTCTGTGTCCTTTGTGACTGGCTTGTCTCACTTAGCATGTCTTCAAGGCTTATCCATGTTATCACATATTACAGAATTTCCTCCCTTTGTAAAGGATAAATAATATTTCATTGTATGTACATACCATGTTTTCTTTATCCACTGATGGATTAAGTTGTTTCCACATCTTGGCCATTGTGAATCGTACTGCAATGACCATGGGCGTGTTAATATCTCTTCATGTTCCTGATTTCGTTTCTTTTGGATAAATACCCAGAAATCCAATAGCTGGCTCACATGTCAGTTCCACGTTTAATTTTTTGAAGAACTGCTTTCCATGGGGGCTGCACCGTTTTCTGTTCCCACCAACAGTGTACAAGGTTTGCGTTCTTCACATCCTTGCCCACATTTGTCTTTCGTTTGCTATCGCGCTCTTTATTTATTCAGTTATTAACATTTAGCACCTCTGGTCAGGGCATAAGCACCATAGGACGGGACTTTTGCCCACGTTCTTTGTCCCGTACCTCCATACCTGTAACAATGCCTGCCGTGGAGGCTTTCAATAATTATTGTCGAATGGAGAACAAACCAGATGGTGGGCCACATACATTAGGATGATGGCCTTATGACAAGAGCACGAAAACAATCCCGTTACTTTTTCCTCACTGTTCCCATTTTTTGTGTTTGTCCTATTATAGAAAATGATTGCAAAGGAAAGCTAGCCTGGTGACTCCAGCTAGGGCTCCCAGGTAGACAAGGTCTCCCATTGAAGAAACCTCAGCTTTCTAGAGTTGGTCAGGAAATAAATCATTCAATACATGTGTTTAAAATTGAGTGCAGGCCTGGGATTCAACAGCCCTGTTACTCACCCCAGTTGTGGCCATTAATTATTAGCTGTGTGAACTAAGGTAAGCTACTTCCCTTGCATGAGCCATGATTTCCTAACCTTAAAATTAGGGGTTGGGACTGGAAGGCGTCTCAGCTCCATCCCAGCTCCCTCCCACCCTGTGGTTTGAGCAACAAATGCCAGCCACTCATTTACAGGTGAGTTGTACCTGGAGCTTGGGTGGGTCCCCTGAGACACTCCCTCCAGCCAGTCCACTACGAGATGAAGTTAAACCTCAGAGGAGCTTGATTAGCATAACATTTAGAACACAGGGAGTTAAGCAATCCCTATCAAAATCACACCAGCATTCTTCACAGAGCTAGAACAAACAATCCTAAAATTTGTATGGAACCAGAAAAGACCCCGAACAGCCAAGGCAATCTCGAAAAAAGAAAACCGAAGCTGGAGGCATCACAATCCCAGACTTCAAGACCGTATTACAGTCATCGAGACAGTATTGTCCTGGCACGAAAACAGATACATAGACCAGTGGAGTAGGCAAGAGAACCCAGAATTGGACCCACAAATGTAGACCAATTAATATTTGACAAAGTAGGAAAGAATATCCAATGGATTAAAGACAGTCTCTTCAGCAAGTGGTGCTGGGAAAACTGGACAGCGACATGCAGAAAAATGGACCTGGACCACTTTCTTACACCAGACACAAAAAGAAACTCAAAATGGATGAAAGACCTCAATGTAGGACAGGAAGCCATCAAAATCCTCTAGGAGAAGGTGGGCAAAAACCTCTTTGATCTTGCCCGCAGCAACTTCTTACTCAACACGTCTCCGGAGGCACGGTGAAAAAGTAAAACAAACGTGAAAACAAAAGTGGTTTCTAACTTGCCAATGGTGGCATAAAGCTGCTGGCCGGGCCCCACTGGGCCTGGGGTGGTGGGGGAGTCTGCGCTGGGTCCACACAGTTCTCAGCTGAGGCTCCGTCCTGCCCTTAGGGCTTGGTGCTGCTCGCCCCGGCTGCCAGGAGCCTCTTGGAATGCCCTTGACACCTGACTCGTGGGGGTTTTTACTATTGGGACCTCATCGAAATAAAAAACTTCTACACAACGAAGGAAACAATCAGCAAAACTAAAAGGCAACCAACGGAATGCAAATGGCCTATCAGATAAATGGTTAGTATCCAAAATCTATAAAGAACATATCAAACACGACACCCCAAAAATGAATAATCCAGTAAAGAAATGGGCAAAAGACATGAATAGACACTTCTCCAAAGAGGACATCTAGATGGCTAACAGACGCATGAAAAAAATGCTCCACATCACTCATCATCAGGGAAATACAAATCCAAACCACAATGAGATACCACCTCACACCTGTCAGAATGGCAGACATTAACAACTCAGGCAACAACAGATGTTGGCAAGGATGCGGAGAAAGGGGATCTCTTTCGCACTGCTGGTGGGAATGCAAAGTGGTGCAGCCACTCTGGAAAACAGGATGGAGGTTCCTCCAAAAAATTAAAAATAGAACCACCCTCTGACCCAGCAATTGCACTACTAGGTATTTACCTAAGGGATACAGGTGTGCTGTTTCAAAGGGGCATATGCACCTTGGTGTTTATGGCAGCGCTATCAACAAGAGCCAAAGTATGGAATGTCCATCAATGGATGAATGGATAAAGAAGATGTGGTATATATATCTACAATGGAGTATTACTCGGCAATCAAAAAGAATGAAATCTTGCCATCTGCAACTACGTGGATGGAATCTAGAGGGTATTATGCTAAGCGAAATTAGTCAGAGAAAGACAAATATCGTATGACTTCACTCCTATGAGGAATTTAAGGTACAAAACAGATGAGCATAAGGGAAGGGAAGCAACAATAATATAAAAACAGGGAGGGGGACAAAACAGAAGAGACTCTTAAATATAGAGAACAAACGGGGCTGCTGGAGGGGGTGTGGGGGGGGGATGGGCTAAATGAGTAAAGGGCATTAAGGAATCTACTCCTGAGATTGTTGCACTATATGCTAACGAACTTGGATATAAGCTAAACAATAAAGAAATTAATGAATTTTTAAAAAATTCCTTACTTCCCAATATACAGATTCACTGCAATCCTTATTTTTTTCCTCTTTTTAAATTATTTTTTTAATTTAAATGCAAGTTCATTAACCTACAGCATAGCCTTGGCTTCAGGAGTAGAACCACGTGATTCATCTCTCGCATATGACCCCCAGTGCTTCACTGCAATCCTTATTAAAATCCCAATTGCAGTTTTATAGAAAAAAAAATCCTAAAATTATTATGGAACTGTATCAGACTCTGCAAAACCAAAGAAATCTTGAGCAAAAAGAACAAAACTAGAGGCATCCTACTTCCTGATTTCAAAATGTATTACAAAGCCACAGAAATTAAAACAGTACGGTAGTGGTATAAAGATAGATACATCGTCCAATGGAACAGAAGAGACAACCCGGAAATAAATTCATGTAATATACAATCAGCTGATCTTCAAATAGGGTGCCATCAACATGCAATGGGGCAGTGAGAGACTCTTCAACAAGTGGTGTTGAAAAAACTGGATGTCCACATGAAAAAGAATTAAGTTGGACCCCTGTCTTGCACTACACACCAAAATCAACTCAAAAGAGACTGAGGAGTAAAATAAAATACCTAGAACTGTAAAAACTTTTTGAAGAAAATGTACGGGGAAAACTTCTTGACATTGGTCTTGGCAGTGACTTCTTGGATGTGACACCAAAAGCACGCGTAGCAAAACTGAACATAGATGAGTAGGACTACATCAAATGATATTTCATGTCTTGATTCATACTATCTTTCATCTAGTTTCCCAGAGAGCTATTTGTGTGTGTGTATATTTATGAAAATGGATTATTATTCGGTTTTTCTATTTCCTTTTAATATTATGCTTGCTGCTTTATTTTAATATTCTCCATGTGTTACTTAAGGTACGGTAGTTGCTATAACAAATAAACCCTGAAACTTCAAAAAAAATTTTAAAAAGAACATAGGGAGTTAAATATTGTCAAGGAGTATTTCTATTAAGCCACGATGGATTCTGCTCAAAATTATTCTCTGAGCAGACAGAGGATTTATAATGAAATCCCTGGACACAAAACCTATGTCCTGAGCAAGCCATCCTCCGGTAATGGAAATCACTGGCCCAGAAATGTTGCTTCTTTGGCTATTATTTTTCTTCAACCTATTCTCTTCATCCAGTGTTTAGGTCCCAATGATTAGATGTCAACTATCTTTAATTCATACCCATCTACCTGTAAGAGCTATTGATACAAATGTCGGAACTGTATTTTCCAAAGTACTAATAATCTTACAAAGGGGATGTTTTTATGGGAATATTAGGAATGGATGTTTGATATTGGGACCATCATGAAATCTTGCATTGGTAAAAGGTCCTTTCAATGTGCAAGATACACCAATGGATTTTATTTTATTTTTTAACGTTTTTATTTATTTTTGAGACAGAGAGATACAGAACATGAGCAGGGGAGGGGCAGAGAGAAAGAGAGACACACAGAATCCGAAGTGAGCTCCAGGCTCTGAGATGTCAGCACAGAGCCCGACACGGGGCTCAAACTCACGAACCGCGAGATCATGACCTGAGCCGAAGTCAGACGCTCAACCGACTGAGCCACCCAGGCGCCCAAAATAGACCAATGGATTTTAAAGTAACAGGGTATAGTGCCTTGGTATGGTTTCAGACTCCAACAGATACCTAAGAAACTGCCATGTGTTTTCAGTGTAATATCAAAGAAGCATAACCACACTTCTCTTAATAGGCTATTCAAAGTCTCCTCTGTTTTCTAGTGACGTATCTGGGTGAGGCTAGATTGTTTTCTGCGTACTTCAATCAAAATAACAGATTGTAGCAGATTGAATGCAGAAGTAATCCATCCGTGTTCCGTTGGGGTCGACATTGGAGATTTACAAAAATGTGAAACAACACTAGTCTTCTCACCAAACTTTGTTTTATAAAATCTGTTTTTCACAGAACGTGATCATATTAACATGTATGGGGTTTGTTATATGAATTGATCAGTTTTCTAAAATACTTAGTTTTAATTTCTAATAAATATCCAGGGATATGATCCACATAAAGAATTTTTTAGACTCTGTACATGGGTCTGGATACCACAAAGTTTGAGGACAGCTGCCTTGAGGGACTAGGATCCCATGGAAAGCTCCACTTACATAGTTTATAGTTGCCATTGCCATGTCTCATTTTCAACCATAAAAGGACAATTTAATATCCCCAGATATTTGGGAAGAGCCTCTAACATGAATGACAGAAGCCAAAATGATCAAACGGTGTAAAGAGAGCTCAGCAGAAAGCAAAGAGCAGGAAAGAAAGGCCCAAAATAGTTAATAATAATAATAGTAATATCATCATCCTTGGAGAGGAGAAATTTTGCACTCACAAGAACAGAAACATAAGAACCACCTAAATAGCCTATTTAAAAAAATACCTTGAAATTAAGAATCAAATAGAAGAAATGAAAACGTTCAATAGAGGGGACAGAAAATGAAATTGAAGTCTCCCAGAAAATGAACAATAAACAGGATGATGGAAGATAGAGGAAGAATAAGAAAGATTAGAGTATCACACCAAGAGATCTAAAATGTGAATAATAGGGGCGCCTGGGTGGCGCAGTCGGTTAAGCGTCCGACTTCAGCCAGGTCACGATCTCGCGGTCCGTGAGTTCGAGCCCCGCGTCAGGCTCTGGGCTGATGGCTCGGAGCCTGGAGCCTGTTTCCGATTCTGTGTCTCCCTCTCTCTCTGCCCCTCCCCCCGTTCATGCTCTGTCTCTCTCTGTCCCAAAAATAAATAAAAAACGTTGAAAAAAAAATTTTTTTAATGTGAATAATAGGAGGCACCTGGGTGGCTCAGTCGGTTAAGCGTCCGACTTCTGCTCAGGTCATGATCTCGTGGTTCGTGAGTTCAAGCCCCACATGGGGCTCTGTGCTGACAGCTCAGAGCCTGGAGCTGCTTCGGATTCTTTGTCTCCCTCTCTCTCTACCCTTCTGCCGTTTGAGCATGCAGGCTCGCTCTCTCTCTCTCTCTCTCTCTCTCTCCCCAAAATAAATAAACATAAAAAAAATTTAATGTGAATAGTAGGAGCTTCAAAGAGAGAAGTGAAAATGGAGGAGAGGAAATATCAAAGACCTAATTTAGGAACAAAAGTTCCTTAGCTTTTTGGTCCCAGGATCTGTACATGCTTCACAATTACTAAGGACCCAAAAAGCTTTTTTTGTTTATGGCTTATGATGTTTTCTTTACCATGATAGAAATTAAAACTGAAAAATTGTTAAAATTTCAATGTATTCAATAATAACCACCCATTTTTAGAAAAATAATTTTACTGTTCTTTTTCACTAACATTTGTGTGTGTGTTGGAATTGTTTTCCATTTTCACAAGTTTATTGTCTGACTTACTAGAAAACAGCTGCATTCTTAGTCTGCTTCTAATTTCCATCTGAAAAAGTCCACTGTAGCCTCATGAAAGAATGAATGTAAAAAAAAATCCAAAATTGTCCAAGAATTGTTATAGAAATAGTGACCTTATCGACCCCCTGAAGAGGTCTCAGGATCTCAGGACCTGGGGGTCACTTTGAGAAGCAATTGCTCAAGAACATTTCCCCAATAGTCAAGCTGGCTTCGTGCATGAAAAGACTCACCCCAAAGTGGGCCATCACCGAATTTCAGAAGTATGTTAACAAGGCGAAAACTCTTAAGAGCTTCCAGAATAGAAAATCAGGTCACATGAAACCTGGATCATGGATCAGAATGTTATTGGACTTCTCAGCAGCATTGGAATTCAGAGAGCAACAGATAGTTTCCCAAATACTCAGAGAAGATCATTTCCAACCAAGAATTCTGTATCCACTGACATGATCAGCAAAGTGTGAAAGGAGAACATTCTAAAACAGGAAGAGTTTCAGAAAATTTACTGCCTACTGCCCTTACTCACTCAGCTACTGGATGTCGTAATCTCAAAAAGAAGGATACATCTGAAATGGTATCTAAGAAGCGGGGCACGTAACACAGGAACCAGGTGATCTGCATCATCAGGACGGGGTTGAAGAGACAACCCCGCAGGCCTGGGAGAGCAGCCCGTCTAGGTGAGAGCAGAGTGGAAGGACCAAGGGCTCCAGCAGGGAGGCCACGAAGAAAGAAGACGACCGACCAGTAGATGATCTGATGTTTGAACGCAGCGAGGCAAAGAATTATGCTTCCGGCAAAGTTTGAGGACAACTGGTGTATATTTGAAAACTAAGGGGGGAAAAAAAAGGACGACTTTAACTCCAGGGGAAACCTGGTGTTACACGAAAGGAAATATAATTATGGTATACTCCAGGGCTCAGCTAAGAATAATATTGACACGGTCATCAAAATGTAAGCTCTGACTTGAATCAAATTTCATGAGAGAGATTGTTGGCAAGATGAAGGGATGAAGGGAAGTTTGGGCAAATTAAGAAGGAAATAATATCTCAAAAAATACTGAAAACACATTACCGGCATGTTTAGAGCCGTGGATACATACAGCAGAAACAGAAGAAGTGGAGAATGCTTCTGGAGGATGGCGGTCCAGCATGGGAAATGGAAAACAAGAAACTGCTTGTTTTTATTGTAATTCCTGTAGAACTATTTACATTTTTATTAAATATATATCTCTAATTAAAATATGTAAAATATATTAATACAACTTATACAACGTGTAATTTGGAAATGTGTTAACATATAACCCCGTGATAGCCTTTGACCCAGGAATTCCATTTATATATAGACTTTTATCCAACAGTAGGAGATTAGTTCCATTACTTATGGTATAGCCACACAATGAAATATTATGCAGTTACTTAAAATAATTATATTCCCATTAAAAAATAAGATTTTTCATCTGAGGAAAAATATTTCCTCCCAGTGTAGCTTTCTTTTAGAGCGCTATCTCCATTTATTATTTTATTTTATTTTATTTTATTTTATTTTATTTTATTTTATCTTATTTATCTTATTTTATTTTATCTTATCTTAATTTATTTTGTCATATCTTATCTTATCTTATCTTATTTTATTTTAAATTAGTTCGACTCCCAATGTGGGGTTTGAATTCATGACCCCGAGATCGAGAGTCACATGCTCTACCAACTGAGCCAGCCAGGTGCCCCTCTCTGTTTATAATTTTAAATTTGTTAGTGTGTGTGACCTTTCATAGAATGTCTGACTCTCCCAATAGATTCCAAGCTCCAAGCACTTACAGACCATATGTCATGTGGCTCACTGACGTGTTTGTTCTTAGTGCCTTGCCTAGCATTCGGCACCTAGACAGCTATGTGATGAATGAGTAAGTGTGTGTAAACATGTGTACAGACAATGCCAACCGTGTAGAAGACTTCAGTGTCAGGCTGGGCTTATCTCTAGGTGGGAGAGTTATGGGTTGGACCTGTGTTTAAATCCCTGCTGCACCATGACCTTGGGCAAGTCCCTAATGGAAGCTTTGGATAAAATGACAATGGATCATCAGTTATCCAGTTAAATGTGATTCCTCATAGCAGTTGCCAGCTCTGGGCTGCCCGCTCTCCCACCTTGAGAGTGCACTTTGGCTTTGACCACTAGTAAAAGCTTTCTTAAAAAAAAAAAAAAAAAAAAAAGATTCCTTGTAAATGCCCTATAAATGTACAGACTTCTAAGTTATATAAAATGTCCTTGATAGTCAAACTATAATACTTTCTGGCTTTTTTTTTTTTTTTTTTTTTAGTGAACTTCTACAAGATTTGGAAAACTGTGAAAACGATCCTGTGGCCATAGCAGAATGTTTTGTGTCCAAGGTAAGCAAGGTTCATTTCTCTTGGCCAACCAAGACAGACACAGATTGCAAATTGTTTTCATTTTAAAGTTAAAATGACTGGTTTGTTCCATACTGGATGAAGTTAGCCACTAATCTCTCTTCACTCTGTTTTTTGTTGTTTTTTTTCCACTAGCAAGGAAAAAAAAAAATACTGTTACTGTCCCTAGTAAGTTAGGAAGTACTAACTTAGTAGTTGTCCTTGAACTTACATAGTAACTGAATGATGTTTACTCATCTTTCCTAGGGAAAAAAAAAATTAATCTTGGTGGGGAGGAAAAATGCAGAATAGGGTAACATTTGAAAAATAATACATATGAAATACCACAAGACCAGTTCCAAAAATCTGTTGGAATCTAGGTATTCTATATATAATATACGTGGTGCTAGCCGAGGCTATATAATTATCACTGGGGAATAAAGAGATGGCAGAATTAATCTCTTCTATCTTAAATATGCGCTCTCATTTTCCGACATTTTTCTTAAGCTGCATTGATGGCTGAGAAAAATATAAGAAAAGGCTCTGACCGTTAAAGCTTAAATGGTCAGCTCTGTACCAGGATTCTGAAACATACAAGACAATCCTTTACACTCTTTTCTCACTTGCTACCTTCCTACTATATATAGAATCCTATCTTAAGTTTGTCTTAAACATTCAACAGCTTTCATTTGGAAAAGGTCTAGTGGAAATGATTTTCAGCAAACCTTCATGTGATTTCTGCAGTTGTGGTTTCAAATGTGCAAAGGTTTAGGCAAGGTTCATGATGGTACTTTGGGATCAACCAAGAATTAGCACCTCATTTAACACTCCAGAGAGCACTGTGAACTTTGAGATGTCTGACCCTGGCTCAGGACGTGTTTCACAGGGTCATTTCTTACGGCCACAGATCCATCCAGTGGTACTGAATCCAATCACAACACCCTGGGTGTCCTTGAAGCATGATGCCTTAAAGGCAGTTGATGGGCTTGCGTATAAAATACTCCCGATGGTGGGCGGCTGCGTGGATGTCAGCGTGTTAACATGTACGATGTGCACGCATGCTTACACAATTCTTCTCACACGTTGCCTGTGTCATAATTGATTCTCCAGAAGGGTAGGAATTTAAAAAAGAGCAGGCAAGTGGAAGAGGGAGAAAGGGGGTAAAAAGACGTGCTGAGTATATATCAGAGTAGATATGTGAGAATAGCCACAGCGCATAAACAACATGGAAACCATCGGAAACGCTGGGGCTTTTACCGGTAACTGTAATCACAAGCTGATTAAAGACGGTCCAGCATACGCTTAGCTCCGGCTTAATTATTCACATAAAAGTTTGTTTATGCGCCACGTTGCCAACTCCCAGATCTTATTTTTCATTGTAATGTTGCCAAGTTTAATTAGAAGACTAACTTGGGCATTCCGCACTTTCACATATAAGCAGTGAGCATTCGGTTCTGGCACAGCCTGCCTTTCACTCAGCACCCTGAAATTTAGAAGATGTTACGATTTCTGAAACACAACCAGCTGCTCCACTCTGGGGAGGAATGGAAAATTGCTTTAATTGAGAGGCCATTAATGAAAGAGGTAAAGCTGGCAATTGACTTCTGCTTTTATCTGAATCACTGGGGCTTACACGAGACTCATCTTTGACCTTGCTTTTGTGGTATGTGGAGATTACAGAAATCCTTCCTGACAAAAGGGGAATACGGTACTTCTTACCTGCTGCTTAGAAAAGAAGGACAAGGGACTGCAGGGGCCATTCCTTGGGGGGACAAGAGTAAAAGCTCCCCGGTGGGCAGGCCAAGCGGTCTCCCAGCTGAGCATCTGTCTGTTGTTAGGACTCCGGAAACACCTGGAGCAGTTTTCCTTGGTTTCCTGCCTTCACCTCACCTTCATTTCTGTCCCTTATCTCGACTGTCAGCGGGGCTGACCCCAGACAGCAGTTAAGAGGGAGACAAAGTTTATCTTCAGAGACCCCGCGTCCCCTGAGCCCCTCCTCCCGCCTCCCTTGGTGCCCTTCTCCCTTCAGTGCCCAGGCACGCACACCCACGTGCACACACACCCCCTATCCGCTTACTGAAATTATCCTCAGGAAAGTACTGACATTGGATATTCCTACCATTGGAATGAATTCAAGTTCATGTTACCTCACCCATATGCTACTTACATATTAAGCCTTTCTCATAGTGTCCAGTGAAAACTCCTCAGGAATCAAAGTCTGTGTGTGTGTGTGTGTGTGTGTGTGTGCGCGCATGTGTGTGTGAGAGAGAGACAGAGCGCGCTCACACATGAAAGCGATGGACCCCATGACCAAAGAAACCCTAAAATCGTACAGATTTCTTTAATCTGGTTATTCATTCAGTAAACAGTTGAGTACCCCATATGCTCAATTGGCCATCCCTGACTGTCTCTTTTATTTTGGTTCTTTCATAATTAAATGTCCCATTTTTACATCTCTAATTACAGTTTGACAGAGTTTAATCAGAAGGAAATACCTATTTTTGTATGCTTTCTTTATCATTGTCTTTTCCCCTAAATAGTTCTAAAAAGGAATTGGGGTAGCATATATTGAGTAAAAGGCATTTAAGGATTAACTAACTCAGGGCTATTGATTTTTGTAAAAAACCATTGCTGGAATTGTCCACAGAGCTCATAAATCGAAGGTCAAATATACATTTGATTCTATGTTAAGACCATGTAGTTGCTTTAAATCAAAACTGCCTAATTTAAGATTGGAATAGAGCCATGATGTCACAAAAGGCACAGCGATTCAGTCGTGCAACAGTCCTGAGGCTTTATTAGGGGGAAGGGGTATGCAGGGCCAGTATATGATGTCATTCAGATATATTTTCCTTGCAGCCGTTGTTTTTAAGTTTGTCATTGCAAATGAGCCTAAAGGTTCCTAAATTTAGGAGAGTCGACCTGATAATTGTTCGATCCCAGGTTGACTACAGCAGCAGGCAGGCAGAAAAGAAGCAAGAAACTGAGAGCGTGTGAGCGCGCCCAGAGAAAGGCTCTATCTGCCATTAATTTCCTGGGTGGCCTCAGGCAGATCACTTTGCTCATCTCGTCTGTGGAGGCTGGACGCTCCAGTGCCTTCGGGGGCTTAACCAGGTGAATGTAGCGCATGCGTGGGCCCAGGTGGGGGCTAGAGCAGCCTCGGTACCTGTGTTGTGAGGGCGTGAGTGCCCTATGAAACTGGGCGCCAGGGCCCGTGCATCCAACACTGTTTCAGGAGAAGCCAGAACTCAAGACATTTTTCTCTTCCAACTTTTGGAAGCTGGCAACTAATTTAGGTGTTTAAAAAAGTAGTATGTTTGAAAATGTGGCAGCATACGAAGTTAGTGAGGCTAACTATGATCGTGGCGGAACCGAGTAGCACAGGCCCCGTGGAGGAGAATTGGGGTATATCTAGCAAAATTACATTTGAAGGCATCCTGTAATCCAGCAGTCCTCCTTCCAGAAATCTATTCCCAAGATACAGCAACAAAAATGCAGTAAGTGTGGTGCTAGTCTTATAGTAATAATCGTCACAATGTATAGATATATATCGTATATAGAAATATTTTATTAATATATATTATATATAAATTCTATAAATAATATATAGAAATACATAGAAATATACAATATAGAGAAACAGCCGAAATGTCAATAAACAGGAAGCTCTTTGAATGAACCGTGGCATATCCACATAATGCAATACTATGAAGCAGTAGAAACAACTCAAGAGTATCTCTGTGTACTACTGGGACGGGTGGGGAGAGAAGTAGATAAAAGTGTGCAACACTGTGGTTCTCAAAGTGTGCTCCCTAGACCAGCAGCACCAGCATCACCTGGGAACTTGTTAGGATGCAGATCCTCAGACCCACAGCCAACTTACGGAATCAGAAACTCTGGGAATGCAACCCAGTAATCTCTGTTTAACAAGCTCTCCACGTAGTTGTGACATATACTCAGGTTTGAGAATCACTGACAAATAATTTGCTTTTATTTATCTAGAAATGTGGAAGGACATGCCTATATTTAAATGTAAATCTTAAAAAAAAAAAAAGGATAAACTAAATATAACACCGTATGTTAACTACACTGGTATTAACTTTTTTTTTTAAAAAAAGAATCAACTGTGAAATTAAAAATTGGTCGCCGATAGGGATGGAGAGAGAGACTAGTGTGGAAAGGAACCGAAGCTAGACTTCTTTGAATACGCGTTTTCTTACAGAGTTGACCTTGAACCCATGTAAATATTTTACATAGTTATAAGACAAAATGAAAGTTAAAAAAGCAGTCTCCAAAAATGAAAACAAAATGAAATGATGAGCCTCTGGATAGAGCCAATCTGTGGCATGATCACACGAAGGAAATTCCAGTTGCTTTTAAAATCGACTGTGGAGAACATGCAGCAAATACATTTTTAACTGTTTTCGATAATGATATCAAATGTGCTGGTGTTGGTATTGTTCTGTTGAAATTGAGTGTATTGTGGGATACAACAAGGTGTTTATGTCAGTATCATTGACCTAGAATTGGTAAAAGGCAGAAAATACGAAGAATGATGCTAATTAAAAATGCTCCAATCCTGAATCCGAATTGCCAGGTTGAACCAAGGATGTATTTTATCTGTAAAAAACACCATATTCCTAGCTCTAGTCCACCATATTCCTAGTCCACCAAAAAGGCCTGGAAATAACGATGAATACAGTAGCAAGACCATTTCTGATGCCCAGACTATGGTCTCCAAATACTAATTCCTACCAAAAGGAATCCGGGCTCCATGAAGGATGAGTCTGGGGCAGGAAAGGTACAGGATGATCCGGAACGTCTTATCATTCCAGAAAACAAGGTAGCTGTTGGAGGCTGTAGGTCAGGTCACGAATGCTAAAGGAGAGGCTCCTGCTGGCCAAAGATGGGACATTTCAGCATCAGTGAGGATAATTAATTAAAAACAGCTGAAACTCATTAGATATGTTTCTGTTCATGAATTCACAGTGATCGAAAAGCTCAAAGTGGTGGCCTTTGCAGGATGCTAGAGAGCCAACGCCTCATCCTGAAAAATAGGGAAAATTATCAAGCATCCATCCTGCCTTTTCCATACAAACTACAAACTGCGGGGTAACCGTTAACATAAGGAAGTTCCTTTTTTGGAAGGACTCTGGCTAACAAATGAAGGAATCATAGAACCAGAAATACCACCATTTGGCAGCTCCTAATGAATTAATAAATCAGACAATAATCACCATTGGTGGTTAACATCACAAAGAGAAAGACAGCCGGACACCCTGTGCCTCCTGATGGAAGTAAAATACAATTAGGACGTATTCATGCCAAACCATGGAACATAAGCCTGTTCAGGCTTCCCCTAAACCACATGAGCGCAGGGGGCAGGGAGACACATGAAAGAAAACCGTAGGGACATAACCAGCAAGACAGGCCATGAGAAACTCTCTAGGACACACAGTCTGGTTTCTTCAACTAAATTGCAAGGGCGGGGGCGGGGGGGGGGGAGATAAAAGGGGAGCTTATAGATTAAAAGATCTTAAGAGGTATCAACCAGTTGCCTTGTGTAGTTACTTGGGTTCCAAATCAGATAGGCCAACTATTTTTAAAAAGAAAATTAAGAAGATGGGAGATTTGAAGAGTGACGGCTGAACATTCATGATAGTTTGGGATTACTTACATGTGATGATGGCACTGTGGGATGCTTCTTTTTAAAAGTCTTTACATTAGAGATGTATACTGAAATATTTACAAGTGGAATGATCCTATGTCTAGAATTTGCTTCAGAGTGGTAGGGAAGTAGGTGGCTATAAACCATGAGTTAATATCCAGGTCAGGTGATGGATGCTTGGAGATTCCTTACACTGTCCTCTCCACTTATTTATAAATATGTTTGAGACTTTCTATAATAAAAAATTTACATCTAATCCTCATCAAGCGAGCAGAAAGGATTCTAAGTAGACATTTCTTTTAAATAGGAAAAACAATTAATTAATGTATTAAAATGACCCCCCCAAAACAAAGAAAAGAAAAAGTCACTGTCTTCCAGTCACATATAAATCCAGCCTTGGGGCGCCTGGGTGGCTCAGTCGGTTGAGCGTCCGACTTCGGCTCAGGTCATGATCTCACGGTTCATGGGTTTGAGCCCCGCGTTGGGCTCTGTGCTGATGGCTCAGAGCCTGGAGCCTGCTTTGGATTCTGGGTCTCCCTCTCCCTCTGCCCCTCCCCCGCTCATGCTCTGTCTCTCTCTCAAAAATAAATAATAAACGTTAAAAAAAAATCTCAAATTGGGGCGCCTGGGTGGCTCAGTCGGTTAAGCGTCCGGCTTCAGCTCAGGTCATGATCTCACGGTCTGTGAGTTCGAGCCCCGTGTTGGTCTCTGTGCTGATGGCTCGGAGCCTGGAGCCTGCTTCGGATTCTGTGTCTCCCTCTCTCTCTGCCCCTCCCCTGCTCATGCTCTGTCTCTCTGTGTCTCAAAAATGAATACATTAAAAAAATTTTCTTAATCCACCCTAAAGTAGTTTCAAAGTAAAAAGGGCAGAATATGAAATACCACCCAAATAATGCAATGTCTCTTTTAAATAATATAATTCCATTTTAGAGTTTACAAGAACTGATAATTCATTGGCCTTGAATTACTCAGACTGAAAGTTTTACAGTCAAAAGTTTAAAAACCCAGGTTTTTGCTCTCTCACCTGCCCATCTGCATCCCTCTTTCCCTTGGCAACGTAGGGGAAAATTGTGAAAGACTTTGAAACCGACCACAAAGATTGCTGGGTGCCTCCACTAGGAAAGAATTTTCCAATTCACCCTTCTAATTTTTACGACTCAGTAGACTCTTGCATCTCTCATTGTCTTCGAACTATCTTCTAACTCTAAATTTTTGATAACTGATAACAACATCAGTGATTGTTGACCACAGACATGCAAATGAAAACTGTCCCATAGAGGGACATTGGATTTCTTTACCCTATAGAAGAAAGCAGTTTGGTATCTGTTTGTAAATTCCTATCCGCATTCCCCGTTGACCTACGCGCGCAAAGCTTGTGTTTATCCTTAAATCCAGTTACGATAGCTTACTGCTTTCCTCACCGAGCAGTAGGTTAAATAAAATCTTTGACACTGTTCATTCTATATTTGCATGGAAGTCATGGTTTTACCTTTTAAACAAAATACTGTACGAGCGAGAAGGATTGACTTAATATTTCTCAATGTTTGGTAATATGACTAGACATTTGAAAGCCCAAGAAAGAAACTAGGGCACCGGGAATGTGGTGTCGGGAAAAGGCAAGGACCCCACATTGGTGAGTCAGACACTTGATGCATTTGAGGCATTGCTACCATGCTGGTGCGAACAGAAAAGTCGGCTTGAACCCTGCTCTCAGATAATTTCCGGTTTAGTAGAAAAGAGGGGGGATCTGGTAGCTCCACAGGCGTGACGTGAATACAACATGGCCCCTACTTTGTAGGAACTCACAGTCTGGAGTGGGAGACACAGATTCCGAGGAAATGACACTACCACTTGGTGAATGCTACGAGAGATTTGGGTGTCACAGAACCCCAGCATAGGAGCAGTTAGCTTGGCTAGCGCTCTGGAAAGGCTCCTTGGAGGAAATAAAGCCTAAGTTCAGTGTCAAAGGATGCGTGGTGGCTGCGAGGTGGGACAGTGGGCGGGGACAACTGTATACACAAGGGCTTGAGAACACAGTTTTCTTGTGCCCTGCACGTACTTCCCCGTGTTCTTACCACCATAATTAGATGATATTCTGTTTCTCTTTCACATTGCACATCTACTGGGAGGACTAGGAGTGCCTGAGGCAGAAACCTCATTTTCCTCCTCTTCCTTTTTGCCTTCAGAGTCACCTAACACAGCAGGTGCTCAGTAAGTGTCTCTTGAACCCAGATGAGTTCGAGTTGATTCTAGGTATGAAACAAGGTAGATAAAAAAGACATAGATGATTGCCACAGGGGCTCAGACAGGCCCGCGTGACGACAGAGCCAGATTTACAAGTATGAATGATGTTTCTTTTTATCGTTTTTAAATGAATGGTGATGCCTGTGCTTTTCTTTCTTTCTTTTTTTTTTTTTTTTTTTTTTTTTTTTTTTTGCCTATAAAAGTCTCTTTTGTTTCCTTGCAGAGTGAAGAGTTCCACATTTACACGCAGTACTGCACTAACTATCCAAGGTACACGCTGGGAATATACCACAGGACATTCCTGCACTTGCATACTGTTTCAGGTCGAGGGGTCCGGCGTATGCTGGTGTTAGGCGTCCTGAACCTGGCCGTGCACCGGGTGCCCTGGGGAGTCTCCACAGCGTGCTGACAATGGATTACGGGCTACCCGGATATCCATCCATTCGGCTCTGGGACTCCCAGCAGAGCCAGTGGGAGGGAAAGTGTGAAAGACCGTGAAGGAGACCAAAAAGGTTGCGAGGTGTCCTTCCGTGGAAACCTAAGCAAACCTGTTGTGTTTGGCTATGATTCTTGTCCGTTGACCCTCCTGTACGTGTGCCGTGTTTTGAAAAATTTGGGATGTGCTGAGAATGAGTTTATATAATCTAGCTGGGGATAGAATATGTTATATCTTTGCCATATAATTTCTAAGAACTATGTAAAAAGGCCCCCTCATCTCACTGGATCTTGGCTTTCGTTTCGTTTACCCTGGAAGCCACACAGGAGGGTAGTGCAGGGAGCGCCACAAGGACACTAGAGTGACCATTTCAGTGAGGGAGGCCGACCGAAGACCCTGGGTCACGCTGTTGGCATTTCTTTTTTCAGCAAAAGACTTGTACTGAGCATTTATTGAGTCCTAATCATTGTGTGAAGTGCTATAAATGCCCAACGTGTCGTTGGATTTAACCTTCATGATAATCCAGAGATGCCAAGGGATTCAAGAAAAGCAAAGCATCCATCACAGCGCCAGGCGCATAACAGGTTCTCAACAATTGCTAGCGCATAATCACCCCTGCCCCGACCCAACGTAAGGATGGAGAAACTGAGGCTCCGATAGGTTTATTGCCTTCGCAGGGCCACGTAACTGACGGGCGGCCCAGCTAGAATCCGAATCGAGGTTTCCCCAACCTCAGACCCAAAGCTACTACATCCTTGTGAAGTTTCTGAAGGTTTGTGATTCTCCCCACCCCTGTGCCTTTTTGCCACTCCCCCACGTGATCAGCAGAACTTGATGGGCGTTATCGTGGGGGACGAGCCAGGAAGATAAGAGCTACGTGCCCTGTCGCCTCTCTTGGTGGAGACATGTCCCTAAGGATGACGTGGTTGGCCGGATCCACCTAGAAGAGAAGCCAGCAGGCTGAGCCCCTAGTACTGCTGCAGCAAGGAAGAACAAATGGAAACCCTGTTCAGACGTGGCCCCGGAAAGCCAGTCCGGACAGGGGCGCCTGGGTGGCTCAGTCGGTTAAGCGTCCGACTTTGGCTCAGGTCATGATCTCGCGGTTCGTGAGTTGGAGCCCCGCGTGGGGCTCTGTGCTGACAGTGTGGAGCCTGCTTAGGCTTCTCTCTGTCTCCCTCTCTCTCTGCCCCTCCACCACTCACACTCCGTCTCTCAAAAATAAATAAAAATTGAAAAATTTAAGGAAAAAAAAAAAAAAAAAAGAAAGCCAGCGTGGATTAAAAGGCATGAAGCCTGGGACTGCGATTTATGTACAAATACTTTCCATTGAAGGAGTTTAGTCTCCCTCTCTAGACATGGGTCAAGGTATTGTGCTGCAGTGGTTTATTTGGTTCGCGCCCAACTGTGCATTGGCCAGGTTTCCCTAAAAACCAAACAAAAACCACCAGAACCCACATGTCAGCTCGTACATTTGTCACCATATCCTTATGAGCAGACACACGCAGTTTACACAGTTTCACGTGAGCAAGCCTCTCTCCTATGGGATTTGTTTCCACCTCTGTGCTGAAGGTAGCAGAAAATTGTAGAATGCCCCAACTAAATCCCGAGGACCGCAAGCTAAAAACCGGCATGGTACCACACCCCAATCCAGAGAAATCACAGAATCGGCCCCCAACTTCTCCACTAAACTCCTAACCAAGGGAAGGGGGGTGAGGACAGCATTCGAACTCTGAAGCATCAGCACATTTCTGGACGCAATTATCAGGATGAGAGATACTAGAGGGGCTTGTTGGGGGGCAGGTGTGTAAATTTCATCATAAACATGTCATTCAAAGAAATAACGTCTGAATTTGTAGTTTGGGAAGTTTATATTAAGATTTTTCTGACTTAGCAGTAAGAAAGGAAAGTACAGAATAAAGGCCGCTTTTTCTATACGAGGCTGCTTCAGGGTCAAAGGACAGGCAAAATCATTTGAGCAAGGACACAGATTTTAAGAGCCTGTCATTCATGGAGCATGGTCCCAAGCTCCGTGTGTATTGGCTGGAGATAGGAGCTAATATCCCTTGCCTTCTAGCAAATGTTATGTTTTTTTCAGTGTCAAACTCCACTAAATGCAATCATGCAATAGCGTGTTAGAGAAGACCAAATGAGTGAATACAAATTAATGGAGTCCAGACTCGTGGTATGTACTAGAAGCTAAAGGTACAGGAAAAAGAGGAATAGGAAGTCCCCTTGAGGAGAGTTTAGAACGGTTTCCTGGAGGAAGTGTTTTTTTTTTCTTTTTGGGTTTTGTATATATCTTTTTTTCTTATTTTGTATCTTTGACTTTGACGAAGGAAAGAGACACGTTAGCAGAGAGATGCTCGACAGGCAGGCTCAGTGAGGCAGGCGCATCTGGCTCTTGCCCAATCGTGTGGTTTTCATATCCCTAGAAAAAGATTTCCTCTTGTCCCCTCGTCTCCAATCAGTTTGCTGTCTGAGGCCCCAGGTTTCCGTTCCCCTGTCTTAACAAGCGAAGAGTGCTGAGTGTTTCAGCCCATCTGACAACATTTCTTCTCCCTTCGGATCCAAGCTGGGGATATTAAATGTCGCCGGCACACCTTGACAGATGTCCACCTTCTTCATACCCGTCACGCCCCAATAGTTTCATCTTGAAGAGACACAAGCCCTCCCTCCTTTCCCCGGCAAGGGGTGCAGGCCCTGTCGGGTCATTGTCCTCAGATGTCTGCCTGTGCCCTGAATCTGGAGTTTGGTGCACTCAGAATTGGTTGCAGGTATCCTGTCTGTGGGTAAGAGCTCAAGCCTTCATATGGCCAAAGGGCAACTGGGCAACTGGTTCTGCCTCCGAAGAACCTTAGAAAAAACCCTTGGCTACATGATAAAGAATAGTTTTGAAATCTCCACTTATGTGGGAAATAAACCCGTTTGAACAGATACTTCTCAAAGCAGATGGGCACAAAAGTGATTCTAATAGGTTGATTCGGACCTCCATTTCACTTCCTTCCAAGGAGTCTTGTTTTGTTGTTTGGCTCTAATTTTCTAAATTAATCCTGAAAACATGACTGACTTGGGGAGAAAGGGGCTGAAATTACTTCCACCTGCTTTCTTCTCAGTTATGAGAACATAAGATTTTAATTTACTTGTGTGTGTGACTCCAGAAGCCCACTAGCTTTTATGTATAAGGTAGGAACACTGTTTCAACTAGTCCTTTGGGATGTTGGGGGGCGGGGTCTACTTAATTACCTTTTGGGGGGCTGGGACGCAGACGGAACCCTGACCTGCTTTCCTAGTACACTGAGGGAGGCACACTCCCTAAGAGAGGAGGTTCTCTAGCTGTTTCAGAAGCTGTCATTAGAGGGATCTGTTCAAAGGGAGGTTAACCCGTGGGCCACAGCCTCCAACGATCTGCAGGGAGTATCATACGGTTTGTACATGATACAAAGGCAACCAGCAAAAGGGGTGACAAATGTCCAGCTCAGGGCTGGATCTGCTGAAGAAAGAGCTCCTTTTTCTTGGTACATTTTCTTTAAAAAAACAAATTTTGTTTAATGTTTTTTATTTTTGAGAGAGAGAGAGTACGAGCAGGAGACGGGCAGAGAGAGATCGGGAGACACAGAATCCGAAGAAGGCTCCAGGCTCTGAGCTGTCAGAGCCCAACTCAGGGCTTGAGCTTATGAACTGTGAGATCATGACCTGAGCCAAAGTCGGACCCTTAACCAACTGAGCCAGGAGCCCCCCATAGTGCCTTTTTCTCATCCATCCACCCCAAGAGATACCTTTTTCTAATCCGTCCAGAGGCACTTTGGTCTAGCTATAGCTCTGTTGCTACCCTACCTGTTCTAGGGCATTTACACTTACGTTCGCCATTAAAACTTGAGTACCTGGGGCACCTGGGTAGTTCAGTCAGTGAAACGTCCGACTCTTGGTTTCTACTCAGGTCATGATCTCACAGTTCACGAGTTTGGGCCCCGCATCGGGCTCTGTGCTGACCGTGCAGAGCCTGCTTGGGATCCTCTCTCTCCCTGTCTCTCAAAATAAATAAATAATCTTACCAATACATTACAACTTGAAGAACTCGTCTTACCATTACAACTCGGGTGAAAATATATATTCTTGTTGCAGATCAGTGGCTGTGCTAACAGAGTGCCTGCGGAACAAGATGCTGGCCAAATTCTTCAGGGAACGTCAGGAAACTTTGAAACACTCACTGCCTCTGGGCTCCTATCTCTTGAAACCAGTTCAGCGGATTCTCAAGTATCATCTCCTTTTGCATGTAAGTTTCTGCCCACACTTGAATACCTTCCAAGGGATGGGGATTTGGCGTATATATATTAAGTCGAGGCGGGGGGGGAAATATCAGAAAAGGCTGTGGACATATGGAAACATTTTCCACATTCATACTTTACAACTGACTAATCTGCTTGGAGGAATTAGAGATATTTATATTCTGGGCCCGCAGCCCCATTGACACCAGCCAAGCAAAAAGATTCATCTTAGCTCTGATTCTGATAGGGCTTGGGAGTACCTCACTCCGGGCAGTGAACAGTTTCAGGCAGAGAGCTATCATCTTAACGAAAAACAGATTTTTTTGTGTGTTTTATTTGATTTCCACGAGCCTGGCTTCAGGAGGCAGTTGGGGAGGAGAGCTATCGTAGATTGGCTCTTGCCTGAGCAAAGAGAAGGGCTGAAAAAGAAGACAGATGAGGGGTGTGATGAGTGATCTTGAGCTGGGCTTAGCATCGCTTCAGGGTATTTATTTCATTTCCCATTACTTGTACACAATTCAAGGAGGCTTTAGAAACAAGGGTAGAGAGGTGCCTGGGTGGCTCAGTGGTTGAGCGTCCGACTTCGGCTCAGGTCACGATCTCACAGTCTGTGAGTTTGAGCCCCGCGTCAGGCTCTGGGCTGATAGCTCAGAGCCTGGAGCCTGCTTCCGATTCTGTGTCTCCTTCTCTCTCTGACCCTCCCCCGCTCATGCTCTGTCTCTCTCACTCTCAAAAATGAATAAATGTTAAACAAAAAATTTTTTAAAAAGAAGAAACAAGCGTAGATATAGCTCCCACTTGCTCATGTCTGACCCTCTAAGGAAGCTGATAAAATTGGGGGAAAGTTTTGTTGCAAATAATCTCCACTGAGTAAGTAGGATTCGATCGCCTTTATCATATGAGGAAGGCATGGCACGGTGGTTAGGAGTCAGCCACTGGGTCAGTCCTGCCTGGGTTCAAATCCTGTAAGTTGTCCATGTTCATTGTGCCTCACAGGCCGTCCATAAAAATGAGCTATTGTTTTTGTTTTATTATTTTTGTCCTCCATTAAAAACCTTTTCTTAAAAATATTTTAATCCAGAGCTCTTCTCTGTATCAACATGCCTGCAATTTATGTTTCTTGTTAAATGATTCCAGGTTTCCCACTTGGATAATCATTCCAGTTTTGCTCAGTTCACACACATCTACAATTTTAAGGAAGCTTATGGTCCAACTTCTCAAAGCTAGAAACTTCTCAGCTTTGTCTGTCTGCCTGGGTGGCTCACGTTTGGAGAATCTTGTGTCCTATGAAGCCACATCAGGGATATTGCTTTAATTGTCACACTAATACTAGTGACCTCTTAGATTAGGAGGATTAATTTGCTACATCAGTGTCCAAATAACTCTCAAATAAATAATACCTCTCCCAGGATAGATCTCCGGTGGATTGTGCTAATATAGCATTTAAGACTAGTGCATCTCAGTAATCTCTAAATACAGCCTCTAGCCAAGCAGCGTCTAAGATGGCAGTTACTTAAGCATGTCGGACGTAACAAGGTCCTTACAAAGAGGTAATTAATAGGAAAAATGGCCCTTACCCTCTAAATAAGGAGCTGGTATCTTAGTTCAGGCTGCTGTAACAAAGTACCATAGCCTGGGGGGGCTTAACAACTTATTTCTCATAGTTCTGGAAGCTAGAAGGCCAAGATCAAGGCGCCAGCATGGTCAGGTTCTGGGGATATCCCTGTCCTGGGTTCAGACTGCGAGCTCCTTGTTTCTTTACACGGTGGAGAGAGGCAAGAGACCTCCCTGGGATCCCTTTTATAAGAACAGTAATCCCATACTCTGGTTTCTCTTCAGATCGTATAAATCTTTCGCCTTTTACTATAAGAACACTAATCCCATCCATGAGGGCTCCACTCTCATAACCTAATCACCACCCAAAGGCCCCACTTCCTAATACGGGCACAATGGGGGTTAGGGCTTCAACATGTGGCTTTTGTGGGGACACAGGCATTCAGTCTGTAGCGGTTGGTACAGAAGAACAGTGGTTAGATTAATCGAAAACTAACTTCCGGTTGCCTCTGAAGTATTTTTGCTTTTATGGTTGATTTAGAGCATTCCTTCTGTGTCATTTACATCACTTCAAAGTTGGGTAGCCATCCATGAAGAACCGCACAAGAATACACTCTGTACTCCTGAGTCTGTTTGTCATTGAACAGGATTGCCTCTCAGGCCAGAAGAAGAAATTATCATTTTCAAGTTTATTTACTTATTTTGAGAGAGAGAGAGAGAGAGAGAGAGAGAGAGAGAGAGAGAGAGAGAGAGAATCCCAAGCAGGCTCTTCCCACAGAGCAGAACCAGACTTGGGGTTTGATCCCACGAACTGTGAGCTCATGACCTGAGCCAAAATCAAGAGTTGGACACTTAACCAACTGAGCCACCCAGGTGCCCCAGAAATTATTATTTTTTGTTAATTTGCTGTTGATCTGAAGCTTACCTGGGAGTTGTTACTTTAGTGGTATGGTTTCATAGGACCTTTCCAGCAGCTGAGTTTAAGTGTAGAAAGAAAATGTGAATTCCTTCCCAGTTTTTAGCTAGGTGGAAAACTTGAGTATTTAGTAAAAGTAAACAGAGATTTATGAGGTAGGACTATAAAATAATGGAACTAACTTTCATAAGTTATACCATAAGATTCAATCTCCAACCTTGGACTTAATGTTCATGCCTATCATAGACGCCCTAGAAATGATCTAATTAATTATAATATCTTCCTACTGTTTTATGTATGTATATAGGTTACTGTTGTCATTGTAAAAAGATAGAGCTTCAACTTAATAAGCATGTATTGACCACCCAGCTCTTCCATGGTTACTATTGAGTAGATAAAAGATTAAATAAATGATACAATAGTCCCTGTCCTCAGACTCTTGAGAAGGCTAGGGACATATGTCTTATGTGCTGGAAAGAATTGGAGCAGAGCTCATGGCCCTTTTGTGCCCCTGGGATTGCGAAACTCAGTGCTAAGTGCTTATGAACTTCATTTGGGCTTTAAAGCCTTGACTACATGAAAAGGCCCTTGCTGTAGAGGTACTTTTAAAGATAATGGCCGCTCTGTGTTTGACTCTGTTACATATGAAATCCTGCTTGAGACATTTTATTTCCCCTGGGAGAAAAAAAAAAAAAAAGTATGTTTTCTTTTTTTCTTTTTTAAATATTTTTTAATGTTTATTTATTTTGAGAGAGAGTGTGTGTGTGTGTGTGTGTGCTCACACACAAGCAGGGGAGGGGCAGAGAGAGAGAGGGAGAGAGAATCCCAAGCAGGCTCCTTACCGCCAGCACAGAGCCCGGCATGGGGCCAGACCTCATGAACCATGAGATCATGACCAGAGCAAAAATCAAGAGTTAGACGCTGAACGGACCGAGCTACCCAGGCACCCCTGTTTTCTTTTTTCTTATATTACATTGGCTACCAGGAAACTCGGCAGTCTCCAACTATAACATCAACTCTTGTATCTACTGTAACATCTCTAAGAGACTTAATGGACTCTATCATGTTTTGTTTTATCCTCCTCGTCATGAAATTCTACTCTATTGCTCGTTGTCCTAGGCCCATCTTCGTCCCTATCTTACCACTTTGTTGTAGGTATTTCTGGTAAGTTATCTCAAACTCTTAAGGCACGCTGCTCATGTGTAAATAAATAGGCAAAAATAATATATGAGGAACGCGTCACAGAGGTACTATGTTTCATTGGCGATAGGAGAAAAATAATGAAAATGACCGGCTCCTTTTTTTCCCCCCCAAGGAAATAGAAAATCACCTTGACAAGGACACAGAAGGCTATGATGTGGTGCTTGATGCTATTGACACGATGCAGCGAGTGGCCTGGCACATCAATGACATGAAGAGGAAACACGAACACGCGGTCCGGCTACAGGTAAACCCTCGAAACAGCAGCCCCGCTGGCACACTGACTTCTTTCCACATCAGGTATTAAGGCTGCTCAAGCGTTGGATGTCACCTGTGGCCTTCATCACATCTGAAGAAAGATCGGGACATGGCTAATACTGATCGCTGTTTAACGCGGTGTTTACGAGAAGTTACTTTATAACTTTTAAACTAATAGTTTGCTCGGAGCCCCTTCAGTAACCCAAGTTAAAAATTGGAGTCTCCCTTGGGGCGCCTGGGTGGCTCAGTCGGTTAAGCATCTGACTTCGGCTCAGGTCATGATCTCACGGTTTGTGAGTTCGAGCCCTGCGTCAGGCTCTGTGTTGACAGCTCAGAGCCTGGAGCCTGCTTCAGATTCTGTGTCTCCCTCTCTCTCTGCCCTTCCCCTGTTCATGCTCTGTCTCTCTCTGTCTCAAAAATAAATAAAAAAATTAAAAAATAAATAAAAAATTGGAGTCTCCCAAGCCCTTCCTTACCTTATGTTAATGACAAAGAAGTAATTCTTGCTGAAAGCAGCTTTCTTCCAAGCTGTTGAAAGGGTTTTTCAGCCTCTTTTCCGCTCTCACTAGTTAATGTAGAATTGTGAGGTGGTCCATGGGTGGTGATGGGGCCGGGACCCAGACGAAGGAGAGCTAAGTCTGGAAGCAGGTCCTTTGCAGTGTTCTACTCGGGAGGAGGCCGTCTACTGTGTGTTAGTTTCCTCCTTTCTAAAATAAGACAGACCAGGGGTTTGCGAAGACCCCTTCCAACACCAACATTTTGGACCCTAAACCTGTGGGAACTTTTGATAAATGCTAAGCCAGGGATCGTGTCCCAGGCACATAAAAAAATGCACTTTTTAAAAATAAAAGGTTGGGGTGCCTGGGTGGCTCAGTTGGTTAAGTGCCCAACTGTTGATTTCAGTTCAGGTCATGATCTCGCAGTTTGTGAGTTCGAGCTCTCATTGGGCTCTGCGCTGAGAGTGCAGAGCCTGCTTGGGATTCTTTCTCTCTGCCTCTCTCTGCCCCTCCCCCATTCGTTCTTTCTCTCTCTCTCTCTCTCTCTGTTTCTCTCTCTCCATCCCTCTTGCTCTCTCTCAAAATAAATAAACATGAAAGAAAAAAAAAAAGGTTAGGGGCACCTGGGTGGCTCAGTCAGTTAAGCATCCAACTCTTGATTTCAGCTCAGGTCATGATCTCACGGTTTGTGAGTTCAAGTTCCCATCGGGCTTTGCACTGAGAGTGTGGAGTCTGCTTGGGATTCTCTCTCTCTCCCTCTGTCTCTGCCTCTACCCTGTGCGCGCGCGCTCTCTCTCTCTCTCTCTCTCTCTCTCTCTCTCAAAAAAATAAATAAACTTAAAAAAAAATGTTTATGTTGGTCTAGAGGCTGGTGGCAGGCTCCTTCGTGTCCCTGGAGTGAGACATAAAAGCCCAAAGTGACGCCATGCTGTGTAGAGTATCTGTGGAAACTCAGGAAAAAAGATACATTATTCAGCCCATAAATTTAAGCAAAACCGTAAGATGCATCTATAGGCAGCCAGAGTATGATGTGATGCAATAGACTATCAAAAATCAAGGGAAGGCAACATTCTAATCTTTCAGGTCGTGTCTTTTTTTTTGTAACAGTAAGAAAAGGTTTAATAGTTCATCATCCAGATGTTTTGTGGACTTAATGTCTATTGCATATTCGGAAATGGCTAAATGACTGTTTTTTTAGACCTTGTAAATCTGTTTGGCATTCTGCAGACATTGCTAAATCAGGCTCAGGCTCAGACTTTTATCTCCATTACCGCCCATTTCCACTTTCAACCCATGGACATTTGGGGTGTCCTGTATGGGGACTGCTTAATTAAATGCTCTTTGTGAATATTTTCATTTTTCAAAACAATAAAAAATCAGCTTTCTTAAAGAACATTGATATGGGTGTACAATAAAATCCCAAAGATACCTCAGGATCATGGTCTCAATTTATATTTAGCGAGCACCATTAAAAACATAATGGTAATGAAATTAATTTCCTTTCCCCAAATAAATGGGATTGACATCAGGAAATTTCTAAGATGTCTCTTACGTGATTTGTCACAGGCTTTAGTTTTGAGTTACTTATATGTAGTATGGATTTCAGTTTCTGGAAAAAGGTTTCCACAGCAATAGCTCTGAAGGTTTTCTGCAGAGAATATGGGTGAGAAAGTCAAGGAAAGGATGGCTCTCTGAGAAGTCACATGCCAGTCGCCTCTTTACCTAGCTTTTGAGAGACATAACTGCTGCCATCAGCCACAGGAGAGGGATTATCAAGGAGCGGAAATAAGTAATTGGCAACTCATCAACTAACAACTCGATTCATTTCTGTTAGCCCTTATGTGACAACCCCCATAAATGTGGATATAGGTCAGGGCACCTGAGTGGCTCAGTCGGTTAAGCTTCCGACTTTCGCTCAGGTCACCATCTCCTGATTCGTGGGTTCAACCCCTACATCGGGCTCTGTGCTGACAGCTCGGAGCCTGGAGCCTGCTTCCGATTCTGTGTCTCCCTCTCTCTCTGCCCCTCCCTCACTCATGTTCTATTTCTGTCTCTCAAAAATAAACATTGAAAAAAAATCTTTTTTTAAATGTGGATTTGGGTCACGGATCATTAGACACCACTGGATACCAAATAGACCCATTAGGCCCTGTCATAGAATATTCAGACACCACTCTTGAGATTCAGCAAACGGGAGACCTTTCCCTCTCTTCCATGGCTTCCCATCTCTTGTTTAATCACACAGAATGGTCACTTTTTCAGGAGATACAGAGTCTGCTCACTAACTGGAAAGGGCCAGACCTGACCAGCTATGGGGAACTGGTGCTCGAAGGGACCTTTCGCATCCAGCGGGCCAAGAATGAGCGGACGCTCTTCCTCTTTGACAAGCTGCTTCTGATCACAAAGAAGAGAGACGACACGTTTACGTACAAAGCTCATATCCTGGTAGGTCTGAACGTTGGCCATGGGCAAGGGCTTCGGCCGCTCGTCCCTTTCTCCTCCAAGTGCACCTCACCCTCTCTCTGCTCTCCTGCTCAGTGTGGCAACCTCATGCTCGTGGAAGTGATACCAAAGGAGCCTCTCAGCTTCAGCGTCTTCCACTATAAGAACCCCAAGCTGCAGCACACGGTTCAGGTAACAGCAGAGGCCTCCCCTCCCTGCAGGGTTCGCTCTTGTAAACGATGGGCGCCGTGGGCCAGCCGGCCTTTCCAGAGCCTTCTGGCCACACGGTGTGTTTCCCGTCTCGTCAGAGGGTTATGGGAGTGTCTGAATCTCGCTCGTGGTAGAGACGTGAGTCGTCTGACCGTCCGCATTTCCTTCCGCTAGGCCAAATCCCAGCAAGACAAGCGCCTGTGGGTTCTGCACCTGAAGAGACTGATCCTGGAGAACCATGCGGCAAAAATTCCAGCTAAGGTAAGATGCCGAGGTCCACAAACAATAAAATGTGAGGTCATCCAAGTCCTAGAAGGCAGCCTGAGGGCAATAAATGTTCAACTCTGAAATAAAGAGAATTGGGAGATAGGATATTTATGGGATCAACTAAATTAGCCATGTATGTTAAAAAGATTCACAGGGCCACCGGGGTGGCTCAGTCGGTTAAGCATCTGACTTTGCCTGAGGTCACGATCTCATGGTTTGTGGGTTCAAGCCCCACGTTGGGCTCTGTGCTGGCAGCTCAGAGTCTGGAGCCTGGTTTGGATTCTGTATCTCCCTCTCTCACTGCCCCTCCCTCGCTCATGCTCTGACTCCCTCTGACTCTCTCTCTCTCTCTCTCTCTCTCTCTCTCTCTCTCTCTCAAAAATAAGGTAAATAAACATTTAAAAAAAAGATTCACATATAGGGAGATTGTGGAAGTTTTTTTTTTTTTTATTGTGGTTGTTTTGCTTTGGGGTTTGAGGAAGGAAAAGACTACAAGAAAATTTCTAGAGAAATAGTAGAGTACAGTTATGAGAAGTATTCGAAGCTATACTAAGCAGCTATTGTGAATAGAGCTAGCTGCGGTTCTGTGGGAATGCTAAGGGAAAGAAAATACAGACTCAGCTGTGAGGGAGTTTGTAGATGAGGGAGGTAGCCACACACACAACCAACTGTTCGCTAAACAGGAAGAATTAACAGAGGTATAAACCAAGTGTTGTGGAAGGATAATGTGTTCAATTACAGTTGAATAAGGAAAT
Source organism: Panthera pardus (assembly GCF_024362965.1). Lineage (NCBI taxonomy): Eukaryota > Metazoa > Chordata > Mammalia > Carnivora > Felidae > Panthera > Panthera pardus. Next base: position 16,277,836 of record NW_026526732.1, on the reverse strand, counting down.
GAAGGAAATACCTTCCTTGTGAATGGGGGCATCATGTTCACAGCTCACAGACCGTGCCTTGGCGGAAGGGCTGAATCCTCAGGAGATGGAGTAGGGGGTGAGGCCGGGCAAGCGGAAGGCAGTCCGCTGGGCTCTGAAGGTCTCGAAGGCCTAAGAAGTCCGAGCGCATCGGCGGTGGGAAACCACCGGAGGCTTCGGAGGAAGGGCTGGCAGGGTGGCCCCTGTGTTCTGAAAGGGTGACTTTAGAGACCGTGTGACAGATGAGTTGACGAAGTGACACTGGAGGCGGAAGCAGAATGAGCAAGCCGCCACAGTCGTCTAGCAAAGAGACGAGGGGCCCTTCGGGGGAGCCACGGCAACGGGGGGCGGGGGGGGGGGGGGGGCAGGTGCAAAAGCTCTCAGAGAGGTTGAGCAATGGTCTGTCACCCACGAAGCGCATGAGGAAAGAGAGAGATGGGAGTCAAGCATGAGTCAGGGGTTGAGCCCAGAGGACGGTGTGGAGTTCTGAGATAAGGAGAGGAACCAGTTGGATGGGAGTGAAGAGAAGCTCTCACAAGTGCGTGCTGGGAGGCGGGTCGGCCCCAGGTGGAAATTCAGGTCTTGGAAGCTGCGGGCCTGGAGGCTCTCTTGACACAGACAGCGACTGAGGCCCCGAGCTTTGAGAGGATGGCCCATGAAAGCGCGTGAAGGAAAGAAGCCCTGGGAATCCCAACATCCGTGGGGACTTAGAGCACCACCAAAAGGGGTTAGGTGGGAGGCCCTAAGAAAACCCAAGGAGAAAGCTGTGCTGACAGAGGAAGAAAAGGATCTCAGAGAGCGTGAGGGGGCAACCGTCTGCAGGGCTGCAGGGGGCGAGGCAGACTCCAACAGAAGGGTGGATACACGGGTTGGCAACCGAGAGATAAAGGAGAGACTGCAGTGCGTGGTGGAAAAAAGCGGAAATGAGAAGAGGCAGGCTGGGTACAGACTTCTTGAACACAGTTCAGAACACTTACCAGGCGGTGGTTTGAGGAGTGAGACACCTGGTGCAGGTGAAGCACGCCGTGGACGTGACTGTCGGCGGAGGGAAGGAGAAAGGGAAGGAGAGCGGAAAGGTGAGCGGAGGAATGCTCTTTGGGAGCCATTTTGGGGGGCGGGGGGCCACCATGGATCAGTGCGGTGAGGTAATTTAAAAATCTGCTCAGCAACTTGGAAACAAGTGTTGAGGAACCATAGCGCAGGTGGGTTCCCCAAGGTGAAGGTCAGCAGAGCCAGTACAGGGGAAGGTTAACAGGACGGGGGAAGGTGGGTGCTAATCAGCACATGGGTGCGGTGACCGAGCGGGATTTCCGGGCTGAGCGGAGAGGGAAGGCACCCAGGAGACTGGGCATGGCTTGAAGGACTGCTGGCTGTAGAGTCCAGGAACCGGCGCAAGAGCAGCCAAAGGTGGGCAGGTGGAAATACGGAGGTCTGTAGCTGAAGTAGAGACTTGTAGAGCCCCTGCCTTAGAAGCAAAGCAGTTCTCAGTGCTGCTAAGGTCCTGGGGCCGCTTCTGATTGTGTGTCGCTGTTCTGGAGCGGAGGAAAAGGTTGTCAGAGAAAAAGTGGCGTGAGGTAAGGGTGGAGAATACATTGTCAGCGGTGACAACGGATGGTGACATGGTCCTTGCTGGGCGGGGCGGGAGTGACGTGGAACAGAAAGCGGGATGACGGCCATGGGGGTAGAACTAGGGGGAAATAAGAAACGTGAACATTGCGGAGAAAAGAGAGTCCATTTCACTCTGGGTATTTTGCAGAGCACTCGAAGCTCGTTCTCAGGGGCTGTCGGCAATGATCTTGTGCCCAGGAAGTGAGTGTGCAAAGGGGTGTGCTTTGAGTTAAGCATGAGTCTCATTTCATCCGAGTGTCGAGAGCTGGAAGGTGCAGCTCATGCAGAGAGGTGACGGCGTTTTCTTCGTGGTTGGTTAGTGGGTTGCTGGCCCTGTGCCTCGGAATGCCCTTCTGAGCAATGACCCAGTGTCTTGGACATGCCCCACCTCTGGTTCACCGGTGAACTGGGAAAATCAAAACTGCCAGAGGATTCTGCAAGGCCATTACAAAGCAAGGCTGGCTGACATACCTGTCCTCTTTCTCCTACACAAGATGTGTGGGTTCCACGGGGTTTCCCTTTGTGCGTTAAAATGATGAATACAGTCACAAGGCAGGTGTATCTCTGTACCCAAATTCCTGACCCTGACCCTGGCCCTTTTACAATCGAAGCGTTACTTGTTCCGCCACAACTTCTAGAACACACGTACAGTGTGCTAACTGCTTTGTGTCTTTAGTTCGGCCTCAGCAAACCACCTTACGAGAAAGATCTTACTCACCCCATTATGGAGAAATAAAAGCAGAAGGTCAGGGACGTTAAGTGAACTGCCCAAGTTTATGTGGCGAGTGCATGAGTGAGCCTGAGTCAGACACAGGTCTGGCTGGCTGCGGAGAGCAAGCCTTAACCATATTGCCCCCAATGGCAACGAAAATTCACTTATTTAATAGACTTCATCCCCTATAATGTGATGATAATTTTCTACTTTATTGAAGCAGGATTATTATTAAGCTAAACCCTCCACTTCTTTCTTCAAGGCTTTTTCTTATTATTTTTTTTTCTCTAAAGCTTTCAAAATCTGTGTATTCCTATTAGGTAAAAGAAATGCGTAATGAGGAATTTTTGTGAACATCAAAAAATGCATCACAGCCGTCTACCAGTGTTACCACAAGCTGATGGAAATTCCTGTTAGTGGCTCCTCCCAGCTTCCTTGAGTTCCTTTAATTCGGCGATGGTCCCTGGCTGACTCCTAGAGGAAGATGTGGGAACTGTACTTTCCTGAAATGAAATGTCAAGACAGGAAAAATAAATACCGAGTTCGTCAAGTCAAGTTTATAGATACCAGGAAGCTTCTTGGAAATAGCCGTCGTGTTTATTCATATACGTAGTGTATAAACTCACTCTCGTCCTGATTGAGAGTAAAGACAGAAAGGGAGAGGCTTTTGCAGTTTATATAATCACCTGGTCCTTTAAGGGCACTTCACAGAAACTGAGCTCACATTGGCGTTTGAAATTAATTCCAACTAGTCATTGCAAACTCCGAATATATGATAAAAATATCAGTGTTACAAAATGTATGCATTTGTTATCTCAGACTTAGGGTGGCTTCATCAAGCCTTTTTTTTTTTTAAACCTTCCTCCTCCTTTATTTATTTATTTTTTTTACTTTATTTTTGGGGGGGAGAGAGGGAGCATGAGCAGGGAGGGCCAGAGAGAGAGGGAGGGAGAGAATCTCAAGCAGGCTCCACACCATCAGCACAGAGCCTGATGTGGGGCTCGATCCCACGAACTGTAAGATCACGACCTGAACTGAAAAAAAGAGTCAGACGCTTAAACAACTGAGCCACTCGGGCACCCCTTCACCACCCTTTTTTTTTTTAACTAGATATTACCATTTATTTTTATTTTTTTAAGTTTGTTTTATTTATTTTGAGAGAGAGAGAGAACACATAAGTGTGAGCAGGGAAGGGGCAGAGAGAGACGGAATCCCAGGCAGGCCTCCGCACCGTCAGCACAGAGCCCAGTGTGGGGCTTGAACTCAGAAACCATGAGATCATGACCTGAGCCAAAATCAAGAGTCAGACGCTTAACCGACTGAGCCCCTAAACATTACCAGTTCGCCCAAATGTTTTCACTGTGCTATCACGGATTGTGGCAAAATACAAGAAAAATTATTTTTAAGGTGATTTTTAGTCTGATGTCCGTCAGTTACGTTACACGACCCCTGAAAAATGAAAATGACGTGAGAGGAGTTCTACCTGAACTAATTTTTTTTCCCTCTTTGAATCCTCAGGCAAAATGATTCATGTCAGGGTCATTAACCATCTCTTTTTTTTTTTTTTTTTTTTAACGTTTATTTATTTTTGAGACAGAGAGAGACAGAGCATGAACGGGGGAGGGGCAGAGAGAGAGGGAGACACAGAATCGGAAGCAGGCTCCACGCTCTGGGCCATCAGCCCAGAGCCCGACGCGGAGCTCGAACTCGTGGACCGCGAGATCGTGACCTGAGCTGAAGTCGGGCACTTAACCGACTGAACCACCCAGGCGCCCCATTAACCATCTCTTTATATCTCCCTAAACGTTAACTACATTGGCAACAGGGACAATAGCCAGAAGCCTCAAAGCAGTAAAGCTGTGAGCGTTGAGGTGGGGAGAAAGATGTGTGAAGGAAGCCCCGGTCAAGGTTTATCTGGCCCAATCCCTTGGCGGGTGGGTGGTGACTTCGCTGTGTTTAGTGCCTATCAGTTGAGCCTAGTAGCAACTCTGAAAGGTAGGTCCGGCCTTGCCATTTGTGGCTAAGGAAACACCTCCAGCTGGAAAGCACCAGAGCCTGTCACAAACCATGTCCTCAGGGCCCTTCCCCCTGCCTGGGAGACTCTAGGGCACGGGAGAGACTAGTTACAGGCGTGCCAGAGAGAGCCAAGAGAGTTAGCTAAGGATAATCTCAGAGCATTTGGACAGAGGAAACTCCCAGCAATCTTTTTTGCAACAATTCAGAACAGTTATAAGGCCCCAGTGATTTGGAGAAGGCGGATCCTAGACCCCTATCCCTTGAGCCTTTGGTTCAGTAGATCAGGGTTGAATAGCCGGGATCTACATTTTATAATGGGCTGACCGCCAGATGCCGGGTTTTAGAAACCTTAGTGAAAGGCTCCCCCCACTTCCTCCTTCCCACCTCTCCTTTTCTCTCTCTCCCCCCGCTTCTTCTCCCCCTCTTCTTCTCACCTTCCTTCCTTCCTTCCTTCCTTCCTTCCTTCCTTCCTTCCTTCCTTCCTTCCTTCCAGATGGAGGCTGTAAGCTTAGCTCTGCTGATCGTGTAGCACGTGCGATCCACAGGAGGCACTCCTCCGTTCGAAGCCCTTGAACTGTGTGTTAATGCCTAAAAGAAATAAGGAGTTTTTTAAAGCTTTTTCAAAAATCCCTTATTCTGGTGGGATAAGACCTGTCTCACGATAGCGATAGGGAGTTTGAAGAAAAAACAAAGAGTAATTGTAGTTATAGATGCACTTTCTTTCTTACAGGCCAAGCAAGCAATACTTGAAATGGATGCCATTCGTAAGTTTTGTTTTCTTAATACAATTTGAAACCTTCTTGTCTACTTGTATCTATCATCGTTTCTATCTCAAAGTGTATAAAAATGTCAATTGTAAGAAAAGCACAGTTCTTTCTTCACCGTTTTCACAAGTGGAGCTGGCAGAGGGTATCATCTTTTCCTTACGCGTTGACTCGTTTGTCTATTGATTTCGCTGCTTTATCTATGAGTCGCCTGTTGGCCAGCCACATGGCCAGATCTCTGTGTCAGCTGCAAATGTAAGATACGCTTCCAAGGTCAACTCTTACCCTCCCCTCCGCCTCCACCAAAACTCAAGGTTTTACACACATTTCTGGCCGCACCCCACTGAAGGATAACCTGTTGATTACCTGCAAGGATCATGCCAACGAGACAGTGAATGGTTTCCCCGATGCAGCTCGTATTTGAGAATTACCACTGCTCCACATATGGGATTGTATTTCCAGGCTTATAAAAACAGGCAGAAAATGAATACAAGTGAGGTCTTTCCTAGAACATAAAACCTGGCTCAACACCGTTTATCGATTCTTGTTCTCTCCCAGATTAAATAGACTAAGAGAATCAGTGGTTTCAGAGACTGACAACCATGTCAAACAAAAACTTGTACTTAACATATCTGAAATAACTTACTTTTGAGGCATCTTTCCCCAGGTACAAGTACTGATTCACGTCCCTTCCATGCTGCTGGCGGTTAACTCTGCTGAGGAAGCAAGAAGCGTTAGTGAGGGAAAAAGATAAGCTTCCTCCCCACATGGCTGAGGTCCCCCATTTCCTATCCGGCAGCTCCTGAGAGATGATGGGACGTGACCCCAACTAGAAGGCTAGGCTGGGGCCTGCTGCCCTGTCTTCTCTAACCCCCCCACCCCCATTTTATTCACTGGAAAGCTCTTGAAGATTTTTTGGTGGGGCGCCTGAGTGGCTCAGTCAGTTGAACGTGTGACTTCAGCTCAGGTCGTAAGTCTCACGGTTTGGGAGTTCGAGCCCCACGTCGGGCTCACTGCTATCACCACAGAGCCTGCTTGGGATTCTCTGCCCCCCCCCCTTCCCCCGCTTGCACTCTCTCTCAAATAAACATTGGGGGAAAAAAAAGGTTATTATTATTTTTAATAAAAACGCTCTAAAGAGAAGGCAGAGTCATGGAGGGGCATGTAAACGTTAGGACGAAAGGGGAGGTGCGTGGGTGGCTCAGTCGGTTAAGCATCTGACTCTTGATTTTGGCTCAGGTCATGATCTCATGGTTGGTGACTTCAAGCCCCACATCAGGCTCTACACTGTCCGTGAGGAACCTGCTTGAGATTCTGTCTCTCTGCCTCACTTTCTGCCCCTCCCCAGCTTGGGCTCTCTCTCTCCCTCTCAAAATAAATAAAAAACAAACAAAAAAATAAATTTATCGGTCTAAAACAGAAAGAATTAGGAGGAAAGGTGGAGAAAGAGGTCTGAAGAAGCCCCTATCTCTATGACAAACTTCATTCAATAGAACTATTTCCTCATTCTCAGCCTCTGGGTGCTGGTTCATGGACACCATTAAGATTCTGTGAGTGCACACACAGAATTATTTCAAGCCACTAATCGGTGCTACGTGGCTTTCTTCCAGGCCCAGGACTAGGCTAGAGCAGCCCAACCCAGGAAAATCACCTCATTTGCCCACCTTGACTTTGGACTTGTCTGGGTAGGAAGAGAGTAGGCCAGTCCGTTGGGCCAAGTGACCTCATTTATGTACCTTTGCTACTGACATTGGACAAATGTGTGTGGTCTTTACAATTCTTAGAACCCTTTCGAACTGTAGACACCCTCTGAAGAGCCTTAACTCTACTATAGCCGTGTCCTAAAATTGTTTACCCTTAGGCTTCAGGGTGTAGATAATCCCTGAATATGCTGGAGTGCTTTAGGATTAGACCCGATTTTACTTGTTTTTAATGCTGATTTATTTTTGAGAGAGAGAGTGTGTGGGAGGGAGAGAGGGGAAGGGAGAGAGAGAATCCCAAGCAGGTTCTACACGGTCAGTGCAGAGCCCAACCTGGGTCTCGATCTCACGAGCCACGAGATCGTGACCTGAGCCAAAATTCAGAGTGGGACGCTTAACCGACTGAACCACCCAGGCGCTCCTAGACCCCATATCTGTCACTTGATCTCGGCCAAAAGGCCGAGAAGCGATAGACCCCATATTCTTAATCTGAAGCCTGTGTGCTCCTTAGACGGGCAGAAAGACATAAACTCTGAAATTAAATGAATATCCCTTTTCTGGTAAGAGACCCCAAAGCATTCATCAAATGTTCGCAGTGTCTAGAAAGATGTTAAGAGTCACTGCAGCAGAGGCCAGCTTCCGGAGGGCAGGAATAGCTCGACATCCTCCACGCCAGGCACAGACACCTCGTGAAACTGTGCTTCAGTGGAATTCTCCAGATGGCTTTGCCTTGACAGAGTCTCTTCTGTGGCTCATCGCCACTGTCTGTCTGGGGCCTCGTGAGCAAGTTCGGCTGTGGTGATGTTTAACAGAACCGTCTGCCCTCTGTTGGGGCAGCGCGTTGCCCGGGACCCTGAGTGGCAGTAGGAGGTTAACCACACCTTGCACGTTTTAAGTAACTTTCTGCAAAGGGTATAGCCAATGGCTATGGCTCTCTCTGCTAATGAGCAAAAAAGGAGACTGCAGAGAGAGCATGTATGTGTGCACGTGCGTGTGTGTGTGTGTGCGTGTGTGTGTGTGTGTGTGTGTGTGTGTGTGTGTGTGTGTGTGAGAGAGGGGTGGGGGAGGGAGAGAGAGCGCACACGTGTGCCAGAAAGGCACACGTCCCTGTGGACAGACTCCTGGAAGTCCCCGTGATACGTAGTCAACACCAGTTAATGGAAGGAGAGACTATCCCATGTCTGATGAAAAAGAATAAACCCACAGATATCCAGAACGAGCCGTACCAATTTTCTGAGAAGTCGCTGAACACCTCATTCTTATTGGTGCATGTGGTTCTCTTTTCAGACTATCCCGGTTTCTGTTACAGTCCCGAGGGAGAGACTAAAGCATTTTGTGGTTCTCGAGACAGTTCTGCTCCATATCGGCCGAGAAGAAAATCTGGTAACTAGGATGTCGTGATCAAAAGCTAATAATCTGGGGGGACTAGTAATGAAAGATCCTTTCAGTCTGGCAAAAAACACATTTCCCTTCTAGTGTTGGAGCTCACGGCCAGTTTGAATACATTGGAAGCGGCCCTAAGATGGGACTGTTGGGCTTTCGTTCTAAAACTTTTCTGTGTATCTCTCTATTTTCCAGGGAATGTAAAACTATCAGTCCACTAATTCCTCTTTGCATAGCTTCTTACCACCAGCTTGTAGGTACTTAAAGCCTTATTGACTACACTGGGGAAAAATCGTACCCTATCAACGACACATACAAACGATCATGCAGACCTAACCCTTTAACACATGTTTGCTGAACCAGACTCCAGGTAGCATTCTCTTAGGCCTCAGATTTTTTTTTTTTTTCATTTGAGTCAGTGTTTATTGAGTACCCACCTAACCCCCCGTGCTGGGCTAAGGACTGGGAATGCAAGAATAAATAATACATGTGATTCCTGCTTGCGAGGAGGTCGTAGTCCAGTGGGAGTCAACAAGGGGGAAGAAATACCAGTCCGTATAATGGAGCTGTGCTGGAGGTTGAGTAGAGGGAGAGGCCAAGGAAAGAGAGAGATTAACTCTCTAGGAAGGCGAGAAAGCTTCCCAGAGCAGGGGACCTGGGATAGAGTCTGGGGGCTGAGGAGACAGATGAGGCGGGGAATAGCACGTGCAAAGGCCCTGGGACTGGAGCCAGCGTACCTTAGATCGGACCTCTATTGCCGGTTCTTCAGCCTGGCCGGATGGAGCCGTGGGTAGAGGTACAGGCATGCAAGGTAAACCAGAAGGAGAAGTGGCTAGAGCTGCAGAGGGGGCCGAATCACAGAAGGTGTGAACTTGATCCTGCAAGCTACGGAAGGATTTTAAACAATGGGATGTTTACCTTTTAAATACAGAATTCTGGGGGCGGCTGGGTGGTTCAGTCAGTTAAGCACTGACTCTTGATTCCGGCTCAGGTCAGGATCTCACAGTTCACAGGATCAAGCCCTGCGCTGGGCTCTGCACTAACAGCATGGAGCCTGCTTGGGATTCTCTCTCTTCGTCTCTCTCTGCACCTTCCTCGCTCGCACTTTCTCTCTCTCTCTCTCTCAAAATAAATAAACATTTAAAAAATGTTTTTAATTACTAAAAAAAAAGGAATTCTGGTTTGATGTAGAAACTGAAGTAGGCATTCTGTCTAGTCTGGAGGAGAGAGGACAAGAGCCTGGATTAAGACCCTGGGGGGTAGGGGGAGTGGGGGGAGTGGGGTGGCATTATTGGGATCCCACAGGACTGTGATGGATGAATACGGGAGAAATGTTGAATGATGTCCTGGCACCTAACTTGGGTGGGCAATGTCAGTGACAACCAAGATAAGAAATTGGATAAAAGAACAGTTATGGGGGAAGACAGGTGAGTTTGAGGCATGCTGGTTTTGCTTGGTCTATGGGCACATTGGGGAAATGTCAGATCAGCAGTTAGCATTTGAGGTCTGAGGCCTGGGACGAGGGTCTGCTTTAAGGATATAAAATTGAACACTGTCCGCTTATAGGTGGTAGTTAAAGCTAAAGAATTTGCTCTACTGGTTGTTGGGAGGGTGGTTTTCTGTTGTGCAACCCCTGATTGCACAGCTTAAATTAAAAAAAAACTTTTTTTTAATCTTTATTTTTTTGAGAGAGAATGAGACAGAGCGTGAGCAGGGGAGGGGCAGAGAGGGAGGGAGACGCAGAATCCAAAGCAGGCTCCGGGCTCTGAGCTGTCAGATCAGAGCCCCACGCAGGGTTTGAACTCAGGAGCCGTGAGATCATGACCAGGGCCGAAGTTGGATGCTTCACCAACTGAGCCACCCAGGGGCCCCTGCACAGCTTACATTTTATCCTCTGGTTTTGTCGGAGTGAATGTCTTGCTGTCGAGTGTCTCTAAGCAATGGGTTTCAGGTGTATCTGATTAAAAAAAAATAGAGCTCAGTTAATTTGCCTATAAACTAATAATTCACTTATAAAAAATCTTGATTTGGTTTTGCAAATGATGCTGATCTTATTTTTTTCTCCTAGAACCTTCCTCAAGATCACATAAAGTCTTGAAGACCAGTGGTAAGTCCTAAAATATCTTTCCTTTTTTCATCCTTGTTGATGTCCACTAAGTTAAACCATATTTAAAAAAATAAACACCAGATGCGTTATGAATTGATACATTTGATTGACTTCTATAAGTAATAGTGTCCTGTTTTTAAATATAAAACCAAATGACATAAAATGTTTGCAATATAGATAACCTGGCATAAAAAGATTAATATACCTATTATGTAAAGAAATCGCATATATCAAAATGAAGAGACAAAGGACTCTTTTAAAAGGTAGAGAGGGGCGCCTGGGGGGCTCAGTCAGTTAACCGTTTGACTTCAACTCACATCATGATCTCGTGGTTCGTGAGTTCAAGCTCCATATCGGTCGGGCTCTGTGCTGACAGCTCAGAGCCTGGAACCTGCTTTAGATTCTGTGTCTCCCTCTCTCTCTGCCCCTCCCCTGCTCACGCTCTGTCTCTCTCTCTCTCTCAAAATAAACAAACATTATAAAAAATTTAATAATAAAAATAAAAGGCAGAGACCATAATTGGGCATTTCACAGAAAAAGCACAAACCGCCAATAAAATATATAAATAGTCATCCATGCTAGTAATCAGAAAAATCGTACATTAAAAATTTTTTTTACATTTATTTATTTTTGAGAGACAGAGAGCACAAGTGGGGGAGGGGCAGGGAGAGAAGGGGACACAGAATCTGAAGCAGGCTCCAGGCTCTGAGCTGTCAGCACAGAGCCCGAACCCACAAACCGTGAGATCATGACCTGAGCTGAAGTCGGGCACCCAACCGACTGAGCCACCCAGGCGCCCCAGAAAAGTGATACATTTACAGGAGATAAATGGGGGTTGGGGGGAAATCGGTAAACTCCACCCAAAGATATAGAAAAACAGGCACTCTAAAATGAATAGTGTATCAATTTCTCTAACTTTTTTGGAGCAGAATTTGGCAAAAGCCATTTAAATTTAAAATGTGTGTTTGCCCTGGACTCAGCAATTCCGCTTTTTTTCACTTTTATAAATTTTATAAGGACACTTCCTGTATAGACGTACTCACACAAGTATGGCTAGATCAGTGTGTGTGTGTGTGTGTGTTCTTTGCAGCCTTTGTAATAGGACAGCACCTCGAATGCCCATCCAGTGGGAAGGAGTTAAGTAAATTGTATAATACTACGTGGAATATTCTGCAGTTGTCAATAGAGTACCTCCCTATCTACTGACCAGAGTGTCTACATAGATTCAGCAGGAAATGCAATGCTGGGTTTGCACCTTTCTTTTAAAAACAAAACCATGTATTGTGGTGGGCTAGTGTCAGTGGGTATGGGACCAGGAAAGAGGACCATCAATCAGTCTGCAAGTATGGTCATTTCCACAGGGTGGGATTTGTGGAGAGGGTTCGATCCCTGTTTACTGTATGTGCTTCCGTAATTAAACAGTTTTTGAAGATGATACACACGTCATCAGGTGATCTGAAAGGGCGTCTGTAAGGATGTGGCTGTACACGCCTCTCCCAGACACCCACCTGCACCACTCCTTAGCCCAGCGCCAAGGTGACCCCGGTGATAAATGCTGTCTGTTCCTTGCAGTCAAAACCAATAAATGTTTAAAAATTAGCAGCAGCATAGTCTTCTGTTTAAGTGATTTTCATGGCTTAGGGCAGGTATTTCAGGTAGTACGTATTTGGGAGGAAGGCTGTGGAACGTATTAACGTGAATCGGTCTGTTGCTCGTAGGGATTCAGAAAGATACTTCACACGCAGATGTATGGAAAGTTGTTTTACGTGTAATCCAGGATATATGACCAGGATAAACCGAGTGGCATTTTCTGAAAATTAGGTCTAAAGGGCCCAAAAGCCTCTCAGGGTTCCGTTATTAGCAAGTTTTAAAGTCCTGTGAAAGAGGAGTGTTTACATATGTATGAGTTACATTTTTAAACCTCAAAAAAAAATGTTTAAACCTTTTTTATTTTTCAGAAACAGCACAAGACATCCAAAAGGTAAGCATTATTACATTTCTTATTTTGAAATGTTTACTGAGGGACCCTTTAAAGTACCCTTATATATCTCATCCCCGGTCTATATTCCAAGTGTAAACAGTTATTTCACATCTTGAGGTAAGATTTAAGTAAGGACTCGTCCTTATAACCTCCTCCCTCCCCCTGCTTCATTTATCAGAACCAAGGCAATGATTTCTTCATCCCTCTGTCCCACCTCTCACCTCCAAAGCTGTAAGGTTACCTAGGGTGTAACACCTGCACCCTGAATGCTAGCGGGGTCCACCCCACATTGCCCTGCACGTCTGTGCACACAAGACCCAGGCTCCTGCATCCCAAACGTTGCCCCCTTTTTAAAGCATTAGCCTTCGGTCACAGGGATCTCCTAAGAATACGGTCCCGCTGTTGGTAGGAGACGTAGGGTCATATGTCGATATAATGAAGCTTCACTATGTGAAGTTTCATTTCTTCCGGTAAAAGGTTGGGAGAAGGGGAATAAAAAGTGTGCTCTTTTGAAAGATGTATATCTGAATTTATTACCTATGAAGCACAGATCTTGTATCCTGACCTGGATCGTGTCTAATATAGCGGCTACTGACCAATTGTCTAAGTTAGTAAGTCTTCGAAAACTGGTTGTGGTTTCTTGTGTAATGTCTTATATCTGTGAGGATGTGGTTCCAAAGAGCTCTTCCCACAGTTCCACTGCACCACTCCTTAGCACAGGGCCCAAGTAATTCTGTTAATAAGTGCTTATTATCCCTCCATTAAATACAGTAAAATGTCTAAAAATCAACAGTCTTCCCCCGAAGTAACTTTCTTAAAATTAGAGCATGCGGATTTTTTTCAGGAGGTACATATTTTTGTTTGGAAGCGTTTGAAACATATTAGTGGGTTATTGTCCTGAAATCCAGCACGAGCTTTTGATTTTTGTTTGTTTGTTTGTTTGTTTGTTTTCATAAACAGCACAGAGGGTACCCTCGTCTTTAAGGCAGCCAAACTCAGACCTCGGACCACTGAGCCCTGCTCAGTACCAGTCGGGGGGATCACTCTGTCGGTCCTAAAGATGGAATCTCAAGAGCTTATTGGAAATTTTCAACAATAGTGATCCAAGCCAGGTCTCTGTACGGGAGAAGTAAAGCAATGTACTTTTTTCTTAGTGGTAAAGTTCTGTCTCCTAACGCTAATGAACAATACCGAATGTAAGGAGGATACACTTACTGATGACAGAGGAGTTTATAACAGGAAATACTCTTGTTTGTTTGTTTTTTAATGTTTATTTTAGAGAGAGACAGTGACAGAGCACAAGCAGGGGAGGGGCAGAGAGAGAGGGAGCCACAGAATCCGAAGCAGGCTCCAGGCTCTGAGCTGTCAGCACAGCCCGGACGCGGGGCTCGAATTCACAGACTGCGAGATCACGACCTGAGCTGAAGTCAGGCACTTAACCGACTGAGCCACCCAGGCGCTCCAGAAACATTCTTCCTAATAGCTTAACATTTCTCCCGGAATACATATTCCAAGGCCTTTTGTATGTGTATATGTATGAACGTGTGTGGTGGGGGTGGGGGGAGAGAGAGAACGGGAAGGAGGGAGAGAGAGAGAGCAAGAGCAAAAAAGAGGGGGGGGCAGTTAAGATCATGTACATGCTATGGATTCAGACATGGATTCAAATCCATTTCTGTCACTCCTAAGCTGTATGGATACAGGCAAGTTGTTAACCTTACCAATACTTAGTTTTCTAATTTACAGAATTGTCATAAAGATTAAATGCAAAAATACGTGGTTTTTAAAAATTGTTTTTAACGTTTATTTATTTTTGAGACAGAGAGAGACAGCATGAACAGGGGGAAGGTCAGAGAGAGAGGGAGACACAGAATCCGAAACGGGCTCCAGGCTGGGAGCTGTCATCACAGAGCCCGACGCGGGGCTCAAACTCACGGACCACAAGATCGTGACCTGAGCTGAAGTCGATGCTTAACCGACTGAGCCACCCAGGTGCCCCACAAAAATATGTTTTTAAAAGTGCTTATTAATACAAGGGCACGTGGCTGGCTGAGTCAGTAGTGTGTGACTCTTGATCTTGGAGTTATGAGTTTGAGCCCCACATTGGGTGAATTATTTACTTAAAAATAAAATCTTTAAAAAAAAAAAAAAGTGCTTGGTACAGAATCTAGAACAAAACACATGCTCCACAAGTGGTAGCTATTCTCGTATCATTATAAATAGCCATAATGCTGAGAATGTAGAAAAACCATGGGGAAAAAATGTTCTTCACGGCTCTAGTGAAGATATATATGCCTCTAGTGAGATGTATAAACCATATGCTTGTATGTTGTGCTAAATCCTCATATTGATTATTTCTACATCTAAGAGTTTCTTCCGTTCTCCTGGTGATTTACTTGATATAAAATATCAGTTTCCAAAGTCCACAGTTTCAACTAATTAGTTTTATTAAAAGCATCTTTTGATATTAAAAACGCAGGTTTCTTCATTTTCTAAATGGTCTGGGAATCGTTCTGGAATGGAAGTTGTTTTTTTTTTTAATTTTTTTTTTTTAACGTTTATTTATTTTTGAGACAGAGAGAGACAGAGCATGAACGGGGGAGGGGCAGAGAGAGAGGGAGACACAGAATCGGAAGCAGGCTCCAGGCTCTGAGCCCTCAGCCCAGAGCCCAATGCGGGGCTCGAACTCACGGACCGCGAGATCGTGACCTGAGCCGAAGTCGGACGCTTAACCGACTGAGCCACCCAGGCACCCCTGGAATGGAAGATTTTAAGAAAGTATTACTTGGCTGTTCACAAAATGCTTTTGTTACACTTTCAAAGTGCTTTGTCATGACTTTACTAGTTAGTACCAACTTTTTTTATTTTGTAAAATGTAGCGACTGGCTGCCCATATTTTATAAACATGTTACCAGTACAGTCTGAGTAAGGTAAAAAGGGAGAGATATTAAAGGGTGAGGAAAGAAAATAGAGCCATAAATATAATCCTATATATATATATTTTATATATCCTATATATATATCCTACATAATCATATATATATTAATCATATATATTAATATATATTAATTAATTATTATATTATAATAATATAATTATATTGTATATAATATATTATATATACATAGTATATATTATATTATGTTATATATATTATATTAATATATAATATATAATATATATAATATGTATTATATATATAATTGTATAATATATATAATATATTATATATAATATATATATTATACAATTATATATTATTAAATATATAAATATATAAATTTTATATAATATAAAATAATATATATTATTAAATATAATATAATTATATATTATATATTATATATAATATAATTATATATTATATATATAATATATTAATCATATATATATTTATATATATATTATATATATATATATTTGTGTGTGTGTGTGTCCATACGTGTGCATATTCATTGGTTCCTAGTCCTCAAATGTTCCACGGTTTGATCACATGAAAAAAAGTGAGCACAAGATTAAATGACTAATGGGGTGGGGTTTTTTTAGCTTTTAATTTTTAACAGAAAAATAACATTCAGGATGAAATTTTTTTTCTTGCCTTCCCTACACTTCCCTTCCCTCCCTGATACACAGACAGGCAGGCAGGCAGACACATTGCTGAGAGGTTATTCCAAGAAAATATGTATCCCAGTTTCATGGACAAGTGATGAAAAATTCTTGCTCATTGGACCGTTCTCATTGGTTCTTATAGTGCTTCAATCAGAAAACACGTCCCTGGTACTAATCAGTTTGAACTGGTCTTAACCCTTGCAACTCTTTGAAGCTAGTCCTTCTACTACAGACGGCATCAGAGGCCCATCCACTCTCTGTCTGCACAATTGGGGTCCATCAAGAAAGGTTCCAAGTGATAAAAGACCCCATTGTGTTTTTTTATGAGACCTTGTTAACATCGCTCATATTTTACTTCCTAACAGGTATCTAAATATTACTTAATCAAATCTATTTTGAGAGAAAGTAAAAAGCTCACCAGCTCAAAAGTGGATTAAGTTACATTCCTGCAACAGAGTCTCTGCCTAGAATGTATAAATCAAGGCAATGCTGGTCAGGTGCAAGGCAGGTCTGCAGATTTCAGAGAAAGCCTCGAGCTGTGCCGTCAGGTTACTGACAGAGGCTTCTGGTACACCAGAAACCACAATAGGGTTCCTAGGAGTCAAGCCTCAAAGAGAAACCAGATACCATGGCCCTCGATACCCATGTACGTTCACACATATAATGTTATTTGCCAAGTGCGTGTCGGAATTATTCGAAGCATCTAAGAGTTTTCCGTATTTTGCCGATTCCCTGCATTGGGGTAAGGGATTTGGAGTCAGACCTAGGTTTGCATCCCAGCCTTTCTACCAACTAGAGAGAGCCTGGATTTCCTTAGTGTGCGATCGGTACAATCACATCTAACCCGCAGAGTATGAGCATTACCTGTGGAGAACGTCTGCAAATGGCCTGGCCTGTTTCTAAGTGAATATCAGTTCCTGTCCTTTCTGCCCCTTTTTGCAAAACTCTGAAGTGCTTTTCCCCTCAGTGCAAATCAACTTTTACCGATCATTTGCTTTAAGAACCTTATAGTCCGGTGGGAGAGGCAATGTGTAAAACCAGGGCACTCTGTGTCTATGGCACTCCGGTTCAGTCAATATGTCTCTATCTGCCCCAGGTCTCCAGAGAGGAAGGGTCTCCCCCGCGGACCTCAACGGGACCATCTCCCGCACAGAGGAACAGTCAGCCGAGCACTTCTGCCATTATCAGCGTGCTTCGTGGGGGAGGAGCCATCAGAAACATCTGGACGGACCACCAGATCAGACAAGCCTTGTTTCCTAGCCGTCGGTCCCCTCAGGAGAATGAGGATGGTGAAGATGACTATCAGATGTTCGTGCCCTCTTTCTCCTCCTCGGATCTGAACTCTGCCAGACTGTGTGAAGACGGCACTTCCAGTCGCCCTTGCAGTTGGCACATGGGACAGATTGAATCCACAGAAGCCACCGGCTCTGGCCACCGGGTTGTCAGGCGGGCCAGTAGCGCTGGCGAGAGCAACACGTGTCCCCCCGAAATAAGAATTCGGGACGGTGGTGGCTCTCAGTATAGCCCCCGAAGGGAACTGCAGAGTGGCCCTAAAACAGAAGGGCAGGAAGGAATGACTCCCTTTGGGTCATCCGTAGAGTTGACTATTGATGACGTAGACCATGTCTATGACAACATAAGTTACGAGGACTTGAAACTGATGGTTGCCAAACGGGAAGAAGCCGAACCCACGCCCCCCAAAACAGCCAGGGACTCTGTCCGCCCCAAGAGCACCCCGGAGCTGGCCTTCTCAAAGAGGCAGGCTGACCACGAGAAGACCTCTCTGCACACGATGAGGGACGGAGCGCCAACTGGTCGCCAGGCGTCGAACCAAAGCACACACGAACTCCAGATGGTTGAGGAGAACATCTATGACACCATAGGGCTCCCAGATCCCCCCTCACTGGACTTCAAATGCAGCAGCCTGAAGCGTCCCAAGAGGAGCACCTTCTTAGGTCTGGACGCCGACTTTGCATGCTGCGACAGTCTGAGGCCCTTCGTTTCCCAGGACAGCCTCCAGTTCAGTGAGGACGAAGCCCCTTACCACCAGGGCCCCTCTGATAATGATTATTTGAGTTTGCTCTATAACTCTTTCAGCTGTAACCTGTCCCTAGCCGATAAATCGATATCTGATAAACTGTCTGAAGAAGTGGATGAAATCTGGAATGACCTGGAAAATTACATCAAGAAAAATGAAGTCAAAGCTAGAGACCGGCTCCTGGCAGCATTTCCCGTCAGCACAGAGGACATGCCGGGCAGGCTGTACTCCGAGAGCACCCCCGAGCTGGGCAGAGAGGCGGCATGTTCCGTGTCCACGCTGTCCCTCCCGGAGGGCCACGCTTTCCTCACGCCGCTGAAAGACAGTGGCAGACCTAGCCAGGCCAACTGCCCGTTTGAGGAAGACCTGATTTCTAAAGAAGACTCCTTTATGAGTCTCAACCGGCTGTCTCTGGCCAGTGAAACACCTCCCATGGAAAATCCCTACGACTTGGCCAACAGCGGTCTGTCCCAAACAGACTTGGAAACCCCTGACCCTGGGATGGATGCCACAGATAAGACAAGAAGCAGGGTTTTTATGATGGCCAGGCAGTACAGTCAGAAGATCAAGAAGGCAAATCAACTCTTAAAAGTGAGAAGCCCAGAGTTGGAGCAGCCACTGGCCGGCCAGCAACAGAAGTCCACGCACAAAGACCTGGCGGCCATCTTAGAAGAGAAGAAGCAAGGGGGCCCTGCCATCGGTACGTTCCTTCACACTGCTTTCCTTCCTTCTTGAAAGTAGGATGTGAGGGCAGCTTCCAGGTTCCAAATGTCCTTAAACCTTGAGAACATTGCCACTCAGACGTTCATTCTCTCAAATCGAGACCGCTGACTTACTAACAAACAGTGGCGAGGCTGTTGCTCATCTTTTCCCACTTTTGGCTCAGAGTCTCTGGGAGTAAGATTTGGTCTCGGAGGCTTTTGTTGTAGGTTTAACACTGTCACTGCAGGCTTGATGTTTTAAGACCCGTTCTCCACTCTGAAGTGTAAAAAATAGCAGTCAGTTGAACTTGTGGCATCACGTAAAGCCTTTCCCTGTGAATCAGTGTGCTGGGAATGAGCAGTGGCTCAAGTACGCTTTGAAGATTTGGAAGCCTATGGAATAGGGTTGTTCCAGAATCCCAACAGAAAATGCCCACTCATCCTCACAGGGGAAAAGGAGTCCTCTCTGCTCTCTTTAAGAGCTATTCACATTTTATACCTTAGTTGTTTTCCACGTATTTCTGTTACCAGTTTGTGTGTGTGTGTGTGTGTGTGTGTGTGTGTGTGTGTGTGTGTGTGTGTGTGTGTGTGTTTTAAATAGCTGCCATCATGCATTTAATACTATCTTACTTGGTATTCTCACATAGCTTCCAAAAAGTTTAATAACTTCAGTCAAGCCTCCTTTCTGGGGCAGAAATCTGGGATCTCAGGTACAATATTGGCAGGACTGGGGCTAAAGGTTTGACTTCTCTCTGTGTTATAAAGAAGTACATACACAAAACTCGACACTGATCCTGGTGGAAGGACACGTGTGTGAATGAGACACATGACTGTCATAGGAGGAGAAACCTGAGGGCATGCTGCTTCTCACCTCAGGAGCTTTTCACCTCTAGACCCAGAGAGATTTCTGGGGTTAGGCCCAGGAGTCTGCAGTTTAAAACAGTGTGGTCTTTTGATCCTATTTTAAGAATCCCTGCCCTAGATTTTTCTGACAAAGGACCACCTCAGTATCAAATGAGAGGAGACCTTTCTCCAATTAAAAGTAAAACCCAGATGGCTCAGTATCGAGGCACATTCAGGTAGTTAGCAGGATAGTGACACGGCTCATCTGGCCAGATTGGTGCCACTCACCCCCTTTCTTGGAGGTTGATTTCCTTCTCTTCGTGGAAACCAGAGAATGAGAAGGGGATCTCCAAATCCAAAATAAAGCCACAAGCTACATGACAAGGACGTATAGGGATTTTTTTTCAAGTTTGGGAGTATTTAAGAATTGTCTACAGCTTGCCTCTTTTTCTAGAACTAATCACACAGTGAAGTTTCCTAACAAATAGGGCAGTTAAGCCCTGGAATTGCTACCTGAAGGACTTTGCAGACTCTCTTGAGTCCTTCTTCTTCTTTTTAAATAAAATGAAGGTGAAAAGTGAATTTTGTATGAGTGTGAGAGACCAGATGGGCATATGTTTTTCCTCCTTGCGAGAATATGCTTGAATTGATTTGGATCCCTTTTCCAACGCTAGCGTTGCTAAGCTGGTTTGTTGTTACACGTGGAAAAGAAGTGGGTTCCAGCCGCAGAAGGACTCTTTGGGGACAGAGATGGCATTGTAAACAGCAGTGCAATCACTGACCAAACCTGGGCTAAGAGAAATCCAGATCCAAGGTTTCTGATGATGGTAGATTATACCAGCAGACTGTCCTTTAAAAAGTGGTAATCGCCTGAGCCAGGTTGTTTTGAACACGGACCATCTATTAACATGCAAAACTCAAAAATTGATAGAAGCGTGTCCTTCAGTGCTGTTTCATTAGGGCTTACAACTACTTTAAATAATCTTCTTTTTTACCCACCTTTTAAGTATGGACAGATTTTCCTTTTGGGGTTTTCTTTTGCTTCTTTTTATTTTTGGTTTGTTCTCTTTTTGCTTTTACCTACTGATGTCTTCTTGGGATCCCATAGGATCTTTTCTCAGCTTTGCATCTGGGTCCTTTCTTGACATGGTGGGCTACTACCGACGTTCTCCCCAACCAAGAGGAGGAGATCGCTCCAAAGTCATCTTCTGAGAGCGGGGTCTCCCCTGCTGTCTGGCAGGAGCACGTCCCTAGGGCCTGCCATCTCTCAGACCTGAGGAATCTTCCATCCGGGTGGATCGAGACCACTTCCTGTGCCCACTAGGCTTTCAATCAGTTGACATGATGACTCCTTTTCTCTCTCTTGTTTATCTGGGCACAGGACGTCATAATCGAACGGACCGATTCTCCAGACTTCTTCGTATGGGCCTTGCCACTTTGCCAGGAGCTTGCTCTCGGTGTTGTACGGAAGGAGGAACGCCCTATTCACCTGCTGAAACTCTCGAGCACCTTTATTGAACTCTCTGGCGGGGGGTCTACAGGCCCCGGGTCAGATTTCTGCCTTTAAATCACCCAACCAGGTCTAGTTTACCCCGCTGTTTAGAGCCTATGATAGCATGCCGGCATTCTCGGTCAGTCAGACCTCCCTCCTGATAGTCTTTGAGGCCATGAAACCTTTGGGTTCCCTTTTTGTGTGATGTTTTACGTGGGAGAAGACTCCATATAGGTTTGAGGAATTTTCCTTTTTTTTGCATAAAGTAGAGAAGGCAAAATAACATTTTATGCTTTGGTCCACATCTCAAGCAGTATCAGAAACATTGACATTAATCGTCTGTCTTGAAAGCAGTATATTTCATACTTTTCTCAGTAAGGATCACTTCAAGCTTTTATCTGGAATCCTAAGAACACCACCATTGAAATGAACAAAAGAGAAGTAAACCAGGGACAGCCCTGGGTCATCACATAATGATAATAGACATGTTCTATAAAGTCTGTTAATGCCAGAACTAAGGATGATGGGGACCTCTGAACCAGCTGACCGATACTAAGGTTTTTAGACTAGAAGTGTCGTCTTGCACTGGCTATTTCCTATACATCTGGCTAAAGAAATCTATTTAATGACACCTGTTCCTTTGGAAGCAGTCTCTTATTCACATTGCCATCAAACAAGTTATAGACTCTCTTAGAATGCCAAGCTGAGACAAAACAGAACAAAAACTCCACAACTTAGATAGGCACAGTATATTGTCTACTTCTGAGATACTTTTTATTGCAAATCTATAAATGGTCGACTTTTTATTATCCAAAGGTAAACTGTGTGCATTATGAGTTGTCTATAGGAAGCATTTTAATCAAAGACTACTTTCCTGCTTCCTCTTTTTCTGCTATGCCCCTGATTTTCTAGGCTGCCTTTCTACTCTCTGGGGAATGGTCTTAGAAAAAACACATTCATTTTTTTAAAAAAAAATTTTAAGGTTTATTTTTGAGAGAGAGACAGAATGTGAGTGGAGGAGGGGCGGAGAGAGAGGGAGACACAGAACCAGAAGCAGGCTCCAGGCTCTGAGCTGTCAGCACAGAGCCCAACCCAGGGCTCAAACCCACAAACCACAAGATCATGACCTGAGCTGAAGTCGGACGTTTGACCAACTGAGCCAACCAGGCACCCTAAGCACCTCCATTTTTAACACAATGCTTGAAATAAAAGGTGGCAGTCCAAAAATTATCAGAATAATTAAGTAGTTTCCGAGACTGATTTCTATCCGAAATTATGCTTGGTGCTCTGTGAGGATTGTTCTCCAAGACTAAAAGCTCATAGACTAGCTGGAATGATAAACTAGACCACATAAAACAATTAGCAACACAAGATTGAGTGTATGCGTGTGTGCATGTCTATGCATGTGTGTGCAACCAATAGCTAAATATTATGGTCCACACTAATACAACACTTCAGTGAAAACAAATGGATCAGAAAATGATTCATGAAAGGGGTAGGGCTTATAGAGGGTCTTGAGAGGTAAATCGGATTTGATAAAGCAAAGGAAGAGGAAGAGCGTGTGATTAGGAAGAAAGAGGCATGAGAAATACTGTGGATATTTTGGGTAATACATGGTTTCAGATCATCTGGGCTACCATGTTCATACACAACTTTATGGTTAAACTTTGGTACTGAAATAGTTTAACCAAATGGTTTAATTAGCTCTCATTGCTTTCCCCGAAATTGTCACCTTATTGGAATCTTGTAAAAGTTCAGAGCCCTCCTGACTTAGCCGCGGGATCAGGTGCAGGGCCGTAATATAAATGGCAATGGTTTGGGCAGAACCATTTGACTTTCACTAACCAGTGACTTATGTCTAAAAGTTCAGTTGCCTTTGTTTGGGTTTCATAGTTAATGAAACATTATAGATTTCAGAATGGCTAATGTGAGCACCTTGGTTCATGTAGATTTTCTTAAAGTGCTTTTTTGTTTTAATGTTTATTTCTGAGAGACAGAGAGAGAGGGAGACCGAGCATGAGTTGGGGAGGGGCAGAGAGAGAGGGAGACACAGAATCTGAAGCAGGCTCCAGGCTCTGAGCTGTCAGCACAGAGCCCGACGCGGGGCTTGAACTCACAAACCATGAGATCGTGACCTGAGCTGACGTCAGACGCTCAACCAGCTGAGCCCCCTAGGCGCCCCAATCAATACTTACAATCTCTTAAGGGGTTGCCAAATTTAATTGGCATTGAGAATCGTCATTATTCCATTTAAGGAATAATAGCTCATGTTTTTGTTACTAGAAATTCTAAACTGATATTCTCTGTTCTTCCAAGGAATCTGGACTTGAAAACCTGAAGGATCTGAGTGTAGGGTCTGTACAAAGTTAAACAGACGATTTACCCTGATTTGGAGGACTAGGGAAGCAATTTGAGAAGCTCGCAATTAAAGGCACACAGACTAATTGCAACTTGTCTTCTGTTCTCATAGAAGATTGAGACAAAAGAAATGGCAGAAACTCAACTAAATATTTTATTTAAATTCAAGGGATAATTTGCTAACAATAGGCTACTAAAAATATCAAAAGCTTAAAGAAGAAGAAAATGTAATGTCACTTGCTGGCCATCTTATATGGGATAGATCCCTTTCATAAAGACTATGTAGATGTGTTCTGGGTAATTTATAGGATGCATGGAATTTTTTGATCCTAGGGTGGTCATGTGGATACCCGGATTGGGATGATGGAGGGGTGGGTAGCTCTTGAAATTGACATTCTCTTGGCTCAGTCTCTTAAAACATTCCTGGTCCAAGAGAATATTCTATCCGTATCTCGATTCTGTTAACATCTTTAGAAATATCTGTACTCAGAAGTGGAACAGAGAGGAGAATGGCCTCACAGCTTAATTTAACGTGGCAATAGCTTTTGTGGAAGTAACAGTCAAATCCTGTTCTGGCCAAATACTAGAGAATGTTACACTATCGATCCTATGCACAGATGGTTCATTCCCAATATCTCGGAAGCATAGACTTCAATGCCCAACTTCTTGGGGATGGGAAGGGAGATGTGGGTCAGTCAATACACATGGTTTTGAAATACTGGAAGGGAGGACCTCCTGAAGACACTGGTTTCCCAGACAGTGGCAGTGGACTGCCACCTGGAAACGGGAAGTAGAGGAACAGCCACCAGGAGCGGCCTCTTGAAGGAGTCGTTGTCTGGGACCAATCAAGACTAGGGAGAAGCCAGGGGTAGCCACTAGTGGATTGTGTCATATTCCTCTTAACGGCACTGGTGTTATTTTTCATTGACCAGGGTTTAAGTGCTGACCTTCTTGTTTTTATGATGCCCGTTTTTTAGCACTGACACCATTTCATGCTTGTAAAGAACACCAGAAATTTCCATCATAGATAGTGAACATGTGCAGACCTGAAGTAAACTCATCCAGAATGATATCAAATTAAATGAACCTTTAGGGGACATTTTTGGTGACATTTTTATTTTTTATGAAACTATGGATTATTAGCTCGCGTTGCTTAGTACTCAGTGATGACTCATCCTCACACTTAAAAGTCCTGTCTATTTAAAAGTTTTAAATGTTTGTTAGCAAGTTATGTGTATATATATATATATGTATATATATATATATATATATATATATATATATTTTTTTTTTTTTTTTTTTTTTTAATCTTTGCATGTGGACATAACCCTATGTATGTTTATTGTTTCACATTTGCCTTCCAGGTGCCAGGATTGCCGAGTATTCCCAATTGTACGACCAGATTGTATTCAGAGAGACCCCCTTTAAGACCCAGAAGGACGGCTGGGCCAGCCCTCGAGAACCCTCCAACCCCACGTCTGCATCAGCTCCCCGGTCCCAACATGGCAGCGAAGATTGGCTTTTGCATTCAACCTATAGTAATGGAGAGTTAGTGCACTTCTGTCCCCAGCCAGAGCAAGACTTGAAGTCGAAACATCCCACTTTAGAGATCAACACAAAAAACATTCCAAGACAGTTGTCCACAGCTTGCTCTGTGCCTTCTCTTCAAACCTCCGACCCTCTGCTGGGCTCCTTCCAGAGACACAGTGTGATAGTCAGTCAGCCCAACAAAGAGAACTCTTACCAGGGCCACCTTTACAACTCTTTGGGTCGGAAAGGAATCAGTGCTAAATCTCAGCCTTATAATAGGTCCCAGTCATCTTCCTCAATCTTGATAAACAAGTCCGTGGACTCCATCAACTACCCTGGAGAAGTGGGAAAGAAACAGCTGCTGTCTTTGCACAAAAGTTCAAGGTGTGAGAGCCACCAGGATCTGCTGCCAGGTATGGCTGACTCGTGTCAACAGGGCACTGAAAAACGCTCTGATCTCACACTCCAAGACTCACAGAAGGTTCTGGTCGTCAATAGAAATTTGCCCTTAAGTGCTCAACTAGCTACACAGAACTATTTTTCCAATTTCAAGGAGACTGAAGGAGACGAAGACGACTACGTGGAAATAAAGTCAGAAGAAGATGAGTCAGAGTTGGAGCTATCTCACGGTCGTAGGAAGAAAGCTGTCCCACAGATGACGGATGCTGACTTTACTGAGAAGACCCGTAGCAACAACACGTCTTACTCTGTGAACAGTCCGTGCTCTCCCAAAGAGCCAATGGGCGACCCACTTGGGATTTCACCATACCTGACGTCCTACGACGATTCGGACAAACTGAATGACTATCTTTGGAGGGGGCCGTCTCCCAATCAGCAAAACATCGTCCAGTCGCTGAGGGAAAAATTTCAATGTCTCAGTTCCAGCAGCTTTGCCTAAGTTTCTCAGTAGAAGCTGCGCAAACCAATGTCGTGTGAGGCTCACAGATTACAGATACTGAGAGGTGTTTTCTATGTACCAGATTAAAAACGATTTTGTAATAACCAGAAGTGTAAACCATACTTTCTTTTCCAGCACAACTTTTGGAAACGGCTGACAAGCCAGCCGGAATCGTACTGTATAGCCAGTGTCTTCTCTGATGCTGTGTCGTGTCTCCTGTAAGTCGATCTTACTTGAAAATTTTTAGGCTTTTTTTTTTTTTTAACCTGATGGCCGTGATACGTTCTCCCATATCCTGACAATAGTGTCCAGACTTTAACAAATGCCATAATCCTCTCCTATTATCCAGAACCCACAAATAGTTTTATTCTAGGACCCAAAGGCAGCAAGGAGGCTTTTCCGCATGTTTGCGAAAGAGGGGAAACGAAAGCTGTTTAAAGGATTACGTGAATCACATCAGGCATTTGGGTTTCATTTGCGACAAGACCCTAGCAAAACTTAAGCTGGAGATCTCTCATTGGAGGATGAATCTCCGGTGCCCGTTTCACTCTGTATCCGTGATTTCTCTATCAGGGTCACGCTAGTGTAGAAATTGGGTACCTATTGTGCACCAGAAGGTAGCAAGACCAATTTTGTATAAGCCAAAATCCTTACCTCTGTTCCTGGACGAGGTCTGGAGAATGTGCTCGCTCTTATGTTTATTTTTGATGGCTGGAGTAAAAGGAATGCTTTCCTCAAGTGCTTAAAGAAAACTCCAAGCAAGAAAATAGAAAAGATGGTTATCTCCTCATATTACAGTTAAAGAGGGGGCGGAAATAGAACCCTGCATGCTATTTCTTTGTGCGTATCTCTACTCAACACAAAGCAAGCCAGGAGCTAAAACACAACAACACACGTTAGCGTCACCCTTTGCACAGCAATGTTTCCTTTGTACTTTCCTGAGTTTCGTATTCAACCAAATGACCTCATCCTTGATGAGGATGAAGCCTTGAGGATTTCGTTGACCGCGATGAAATGTGTTTTTTAAACTAAGCATAACACGAGGGCCTCTTTTCGTTGTTTGAGAGCAAAGAATCTCTGGCTGCTAAGCTGTGACTAAAAAACCTCTTTTCATTGTCATTATGGTCTTCGAGTAGCCGCTCACTGTGATATCACGGACCAACATACCACTTCATGGAAGGAAACTGCAAAAACCAGACCTTGAGAGTAAAAAACAAAACCGAAGAAGCACAAGAGAGAAGCGAAGGCAGATCTGTGGGTCCTTTATAACAATGTTGTATTTTATTGAAGATTCCGGTCAATGCAAGAAGAGTGTGTTCTTAAACTGTGACCTTTTAAGGCTCCCTTTAAGCAGTTTTACGTTCTGTGATCCCTTCCCCACCTGCTCGGTTTTTTATTTTGAAAACTATATGTGTAGGAAAGGGGGTGTGGGCCTTTTATCCGAAGGTAAGCAACGATACTGATTTCCATCGGTGACATCTCACCATAATTCTTTTCCTCTTCTTGAGTCCTGTGCCTCGTTTTCTTAACCACGAAACATCAGACGTGACCATCCTTATTTTACAAGCAGGTACCGAAAGACCTTCGTTTTTCCTTTGAAATAACCGAAAAGAACCCAAGTTTCTTCCTTCTCTATATTCTTTCTTCTTAGAGCTTGTCAAACAAAGTCCCTGTTGGATAGCATGGTTCTCTAGAGACATTCCTTCTTTCACTGCCTTTCTTTATACTTGATAGGAGTTTTCAGGACTAAGTAGTGTCAGAAAAGACAAGCCCTGCAAGGAAGCATGTTCTCAGACTTGCCAGAAGGGCTTGTTAGTGTGCTTGCAAAACAAAGTTATCTGATTCTTCTTGTCCTAGAATGTAGTTTCCTATTTTTGCTGTTTAGTGTGTATGACCCCCAATTCTATATTGTCCATATTACCGCAGTGTCTTACTCTCAGAAATTATGAACCCTTCACACCAGTGTTCTCGTTGCATGGCTTCGATGTCACCTGGCTGCACCAAGGTGGATGTCGTGCTGTATAAAATGTCTGTGTCATTGTCTTTAGGTTCTAGGATAAACCTTTACCTTTTAGATGTCTTCTGTCAGCCAGGATGCAGATTTTGAGAGCTGTGTGTATATATAATCATGTTCATATTTTTCCTCAAAGTTACCAATTAAATGCTTCCGTTTAAGATAGTTTCTTTTGGACGTGGGGTAGGATTGTACATAACTGGGGGGAAAGTTATACGTACTTAAAATTATGTCAAGTTCTTACTGGGTCTCTGTACTGAACGTTCAGGTTTGTTTGTTTTTTTTTTAAGTTCACTTTTTACCTAGTCTTTGTGCAAAAAAAAAAAAAAATGCATCTAGGAAAACATAGTTTAAATATTGTATATAAGATAAAGTTAGTAATGCTCATTATTTAATAAAGTTTGTAAAGTACAAGGTAAATTATAGTGTGAAATAGTGTGTTTATTCGAGAAAGGTCAAGATTTTTCCAAACAACGTTTAGTTGTAATACTTTTTTTGTCTTGCCTTTATGAGCCATGCAGAAAATGGGTCACGGTGAATGACGATATGCCATGTTTCAGTGACAGGACATTTTCTGTATCTTTGGGTTACTTTTATTATTTTTTTCATGTTTATTTATTGTTGAGAGAGAAAGAGAGAGAGACAGAGTGCAAGAGGAGTAGGGACAGAGACTGCAAGGGAGACACAGAATCTGAAACAGGCTCCAGGCTCTGAGCTGTCAACACAGAGCCAACACAGGACTCGAACTCCGGAACAGCGAGATCATGACCTGAGCCGAAGTCGGACGCATAACCAACTGAGCCACCCAGGCGCCCCTGGATTACTTTTAAAATATTGAATTTAGTGTCTGGGATGGTATGTGTTTTCTTGACAGGTGGGTGAGTTAGATGAAATCAAAAGATTATCTTTTTTTTTTTTTTTTTTACTTTGTAGTAACAAGATATTTTTTTAACTATTTCATTATTGAATCAAAAATTAATGTAAAACTTTGGGGACACAAATTAAGGGTTTTGGAGGGGTATAACTTGCCTTTTTTTTTTTGATAGACAAAATTTTACAGAGAACAGAAGCATGTTAATATAAATTGGTAAACATAGACCATTTTGAAAGCAATTCTAGTTCCCAATATAACCATAAACCCTACTCTGGCATAATGAAAATATATGTTGCCTCAGTTTCTTTATACAGAGGAGAATAACTTGTGAAATTTTCTTTAGAGTGTTTTAAAGTGGGGAATTTCTAAACTTCACACTGAGGATTTATGAGGTTGTTTTTTTTTTTTTTTTTCCTCTTTTTAGAGGATTTATGAGGTTTATAGCTTATTCCTCTGCATCGAGTCTGGAAGTAGATGGGGTTTTCTTTTTTTTTTTTTTAATTTTTTTTTTTTTTTAATTTTTTTTTTCAACGTTTTTTATTTTATTTTTGGGACAGAGAGAGACAGAGCATGAATGGGGGAGGGGCAGAGAGAGAGGGAGACACAGAATCGGAAACAGGCTCCAGGCTCCGAGCCATCAGCCCAGAGCCTGACGCGGGGCTCGAACTCACGGACCGCGAGATCGTGACCTGGCTGAAGTCGGACGCTTAACCGACTGCGCCACCCAGGCGCCCCGATGGGGTTTTCTAACAGTCATGAAAGTTCAATTTCGAGAAGCAAATGATGGTAGAAAGACCATTCCCTGTGTAACTTACATACATAAATTAAATCCTTAGGGGAAAGGAAGAAAAATCTGAAATATCAGGCTTGCAATGAACTAGAAACACAGCTGTTAAACATGAATATTAACATTTATTTTCTTTTGTTCAAAAAAAAAATCCAAAAAACATTTTTTTAATCTCTGTTTTGAGGAGCAAATGTTAATACTTTAAGAACTCTCCCATCCTCTACATTATATAACTTCCTCTCTCTAGACAGTGCTAAGGGATTGGAATAAAAGAAACAGCTTCGACCCTTTTGCAAGTTTACATGTCTTTAACTTAAACCTTGTCCTATGGATAAGATATGGAGCTTTCTTAAGCATGCTTTTTCAATGTTTTTGTTTGTTTGTTTAAAAAAAAGTATGGAAACATAAGCATTCTCTCACATTTAGCTTCTCATATTTTTCTTTCCTTACAAGTGATTTAGAGCGTGTAATACCAAGACAATATGGAATTACGCTGCGTTGAAAAGGTTACTGAGTGCAAAATATGATTGCACAATCAATCCATATAATCGTAAATGAACATTCAGAATGTGTATAGCATATTTGAAAACAACTCTTTTATAGGAGATGTTTCTTCTTGGAAGTTTCTTCTTGAAAGAATATTCTTTTAAAAAAATGTTTATTTCCTTATTTTTAAGAGAGACGGTGCGCATGTGGGAGGAGTAGACAGCAAGGGAGAGAGAGGATCCCAGGCAGGCTCTACGTTGTCAGGGCAGAGCCCGACGAGGGACTCAAACTCACCATGACATGACCTGCATCAAAATCAAGAGTCAGATGCTTAACCGATGGCGCCACTGAGGCGCCCCTGGAAGAATATGCTAAAATTTAGCATGTGACTCATTGGACCCCTTGGGATGGATGTTTTCACCAGCTCTGTACAGTGCCTGACAATTCGCAGGTGTTCCATAAATATTTAATGATTGAATAGATGGGGTCATAAACTTGCGCGTCTGACTTCGACACAGGTCACGATCTCATGGTTCGTTAGGTCAAGTCCCGCGTCGGGCTCTGTGCTGCCAGCTCGGAGCCTGGAGCCTGCTTCAGATTCTGTGTCTCCCTCTCTCTCTGCCCCTCTCCTGCTCATGCTCTGTCTCTCTCTGTCTCTCAGAAATAAATAAATATTTTTTAAAAATTTTAAAAAACAAGGAATAAGTAAACAAAATATGGTACATTCATATACTGGAATAATATTAAACAATAAGAAGCAATTGGGTATTGATACAGGCAACAACTTGCATTAATCTCAAATGCATTATAGGGGCGTCTGGGTGGCTCAGGCGGTTGGGCGTCCGACTTCGGCTCAGGTCATGATCTCGCAGTTCGTGAGTTCGAGCCCCACGTCGGCTCTGTGCCGACAGCTCAGAGCCTAGAGCCTGCTTCGGATTCTGTGTCTCCCTCTCTCTCTGCCCCTCCCCTGTTCATGCTCTGTCTCTCTCTCTCTCTGTCTCTCAATAATAAATGTTAAAAAATTTAAAAAAAAAATTGAGCCCAAAACATGAGAAAAACATGCAAATCAGAGACACAAAGGAGGAAGAACAACAATGATTTCAGTTGCTTTTTAAAATTCACAGCAGGCACCCTCAGAAATCCAACATCTTGACTTGTAGTTTCTGTCGGGGGCGGGGAAGGTCAGAGAAAAGCCTCAAGGCCCTTTTTCCATCACTTGGCTGATAGAATTCCAAGGAAATTTACTCTCGAGTGAGACTGAGCTGAGAAGCTCCACGGCCATGTGAGAGTCAGATGATCAGACCCCTCTCCGAAATTCCATTTAGACAAAACGCCTTTCCCAGTAACTGGCTTCAGGTATGTTTGGAGAGCACAGAGCAACTTAGCGCGTAGTTGGGGGGTTGAAGTCAGGTGAGGACAAACCTGTCTGCTTCACAAAGGTGGTGAACGCCTGCGAGCCAAATCCACTTTATCTATGAAAAACAACAAAGCTTGATTTTCCTGACAATGGCTTAGCCGATGCCTCCTCACACCAGGGGGTGGGGGAAGCAAGCTGGTCTACTCCGTTAGTTCTAAAACCTCGTTTATTCAGCTGAACGTAAAAGAACAGAGCTTGGATAGTGAGCAGATCATCTGCTCTGTGGGGCAAATACAAGCTCCAAAGGCCCTATTGTCTGAAAGGCAACGTATGTGTGGCTCTCCGCGTGGTCCTCATGTTACCATCACAACAAGACCGTGGCCCAGATGCTGAACCGGGCTTGGACGTCTTCAAAAAGTTTCAACACATGGGGCGCCTGGGTGGCTCAGTCGGTTAAGCCTCCGACTTCAGCTCAGGTCACGATCTCACGGTCCGTGAGTTCGAGCCCCGCATCGGGCTCTGGGCTGACAGCTCAGAGCCTGGAGCCTGCTTCCGATTCTGTGTCTCCCTCTCTCTCTGCCCCTCCCCCGTTCATGCTCTGTCTCTCTCTGTCTCTCTCTGTCTCAAAAATAAATAAACGTTAAAAAAAAAATTTTTTTTTTTAAAGTTTCAACACAAAAATTCCACTTCCCAGCTTCTTAAAATCATCACCATCATCCCCGCCATCATCTGGCTTGTTTGGGCCCGGACTCTGGGCTCTGAGGGAACCTAAGGGCAAAAATCACCCTAAAAGGGGGTGACTGACTTTAACGTTCCTCTGTTCTCCATTGTAGACTTCCTCAGCACATTTCAAGTAACCATGGGGCGCTCGCACGCAGGTGTTTTCGATAGAATGTATAGGCTCTTACCGCAAAGCATGTCATAGAAAGTCTGCTCTACCTTTTGCCTCTTTGGGGGGGACTTTTGCACCTGGTCCACTTCACTAGCACGTGTCATCTGCCTGGCCTCGATAAGCCTCAGGTTTGTGAGAGCAAATGTTCTCCATCCCATTCTCGTCTAATTTTATTGGCTCTCTGAAGGCGACAACTACGGTTTATACTCTTTCCTAAAACACCATTTCTAGCTTAGACTTCCCTCCTGAGAGCAGATTCCACCCCTCCCCCAAGACATCCCCCCCCCCCCCCCCGCCCCCGAGTTGTCACTTCCAATCTGGTACCCTTTTTCCCTCTGAGACTCCTCGGGTACTTTTGTGCCCTTTGTTCTTGGCTTTCTACAACAGCTTCCCAGCTGGCTGTCTTGCCACTGTCTTCAGTCACTTCTTGCCACTGTCATCGTCACTTCCAGGCTTGTTCACCTCTGTCCTCCTGATCTTAGCCAGCCTTACATTTCTAAACACGAACAGAACCAAATAGTCTACCAAGCCCTCCAAAATCTGCCTCTGCCTTCATAGGAGCCGCTCCCTTTGCCTACATTGCCCTTCCCCTACCACCCAGGAGAAAGCCTGCATGGTCAACACTCAGCTCAAAAACTACTGTCAAAAAAAAAAAAAAAAAATTACTATCCAGAACTGTGCAGAAGCTGGAATATTACTCAGCTTGCCGGCTAAAAGTTAGCCTGCATCGGTTTCATGGATGCTGGCAGAAGCCATGAAACTCCTCTATCAGAGACAAATGGACATTATTACTCCTGGCACAGCAGGTATGAGCCTCCCGTTTGCATTGGCTCCCCTTCCCCCTCCAGATGCATGGGGGCGATGCAGAGTAGCTCAAGTGCATACTGCACATGCCGTGGGTTTATTTCAAGGCTGGGGAATCCTGAACTTAGGAACCTGCAGTCTTAAAGGGCTACCAGCAAACCTGCCCCATCTTTGCGCCTGGAGGGAGCTATTCTCCTTGCTCTCTGCACAACAAACATATCTGCTTTCTGCCCCAGAGGGAGATACGGTGTCTTCCCAAGGCTGTTTGCTATACAAATGTCCTTGCAGTGACAGCCTGGAATAAGGTTAACACAATGCAGGAAGAAATGCAGAATAAAATAGATACGTAGAAAGTTGCCTCAAAACGACGATACAATTCTGTGACATACAAAAAAAAAAAATTTTTTTTCAACGTTTTTTATTTATTTTTGGGACAGAGAGAGACAGAGCATGAACGGGGGAGGGGCAGTGAGAGAGGGAGACACAGAATCGGAAACAGGCTCCAGGCTCCGAGCCATCAGCCCAGAGCCCGACGCGGGGCTCGAACTCATGGACCGCGAGATCGTGACCTGGCTGAAGTCGGACGCCTAACCGACTGCGCTACCCAGGCGCCCCCCCAAAAAATTTTTTTTAATTATCCAATATTGTTAAAGATAGAGGAAAAGGGTTACTCCCAACTACATGAGAATGTAAGTTGGTATACATTTTTCAGAAATGAATTTGGTAATATGGAATAGGGATCAATAATATCAAAGGGTCATCTTTGACCCAGTAATTATACATCTAGGAACGTAGTCGAAGAAAAGCATCAGCTGCAGTAAAGACGTATGTATCAAGGATCCCCAAGCCTGGCCTCACGTGCAGAGCTCGTTGGTAATGATGTGGATTTTGCAGGTCGGTGTGGTTGTGCGCCCCTCCTCGCACCTCCAGAGCTTTGGATAAACTGCGTCCAATCCAGAGCTTCTCTCGAGGCCCAAGCAAATCATTCAAGATTCAGGTAGTCCCTCCTGAGAGACCAAAGTCTTCTCGTCCATCCAAAGTTAGAATTTCCATGGAAGTGCAATCCGTTGTGACCCTTGAAAAGTCCAAACGCCCTCCCTACACTGTTAACCTTTCTGGTATTTATGGGTCAGTGTCTTTGGCATCTGGACCGCTGTAACCACCGTGCTCCATTCCCCTAGTATCCGGGCCACGTCCCAGGACATGTGCCCCTCGCACCACCTTTCCTTGCCCACATCCCTGTCTTGCTCTTTCCCAAACCACCTCTTCCCATATCTTTTCTTTGTCTGCTTCCATTCCATGCTTAAGGTCCATCCTCTTTCAAATTAAGAAAGCTAATTCATTGCTTTTTTTTTAAACTGAACTTAGCTCTTCCTTGAGGACGCTGTTCCCTCCAAAGGCTCTCTTAAAGGCAGGATGGGGGGGGGGGGGCTGTTCATTCTCCCGCAGCCCCAACACCTCCTATTCCGGAGGTGAAGTCAGCACTCTCTCTCACTCTAGACTGTGGTTCACGCAGTTCCTTCGACTCAGAACGCTCATTGCCAGCACACCGTTCTTCTCTTAGCTTGACTCCTAAGCCATCTTTAAGTATTGCCTTCAAGTGCCATCTCCTGCAGGAAGCTTTCTGTGACTCTCCACGTCTAGGAAGGTGCCTCTCTGTGGTACTCATAGAAGACTCCGAACTATCATACGGCTTTCCTTTCCCGCATGCGTGTGTTCTAGCGTAGAGTCGTGCACAGTAATCTCAATGGGACCCGAGCTGTGTCTCTTTTGTTCACAGCTGACCCCTTAACTACCTGCCTAGCGTAGAGCCAGCTATAAAGCAAATGCTCTCTCACTGTACATACGTATAAATATCTAAAAATATTTTAATTTCAGAGACACATTTCCCACACTGAAAATGAACTGTCTTCGACTTACGTCCGAATGTTATCTCAGCGTGCACCGGAATGATCTCCATGCACTAGGGGAAAAACATCAGTGAGTGGATTTTTAAAGCCTTCAGCATAATGGAGCCCTTTCTTCTTAGAAGAAGGGCTTTTGCAAAGCAGGCTAATATGTATTTGGTTGGCTTTTGCAAAGCAGACTAATACATATTTGAATTTTGCGTAAATGGATTCAGACGTATCTATCAAAATGAGATAATGATCCCTATGAAACAAACCTGGGAATAGGGCAGATCTTAAATTTATTTTCACAAATCTTTCTCCCTTTCCTATTCTTCTGTCTTGCAAACGTGCATCACAAGCGTGCAAGAACTCAAATCCCTTTCCTGTGGAATGCGAGCACCTTGGGCTCAGGCTGCGTTGACTTCAGAGTGAGGCCCATGGGGGAGTGAAAGTGAACAGAAGACAGGTGTCCATATCATCTACATCAGGATCTGAAGAGGTCAGGTCAAATATTTTAACTGGCTCTCAACCAGCACAGTCATCTGTTGTCTTAGACCTTTTAAAGTAATTTTAAAAACTGCATATTAAGGTCACAATCCTAATAGACCTTAGTTAAGCATCAACTATCGTCAAGCAATCACGTGCTATTAAATGGTCTTATATGCCACATACATAACGTTCCACTCTTGTGCCACTATTTCATAGCCAAAGTAGAATGGGAGATTTAACTACTTTATTTCTTTATTTATTTATTTTTAAAGTTTATTTATTTTTGACAGAGAGAGAGAGAGAGAGAGAGAGAGAGAGAGAATGAGTGGGGGAGGGGCAGAGAGAGGGAGACACAGAATCCAAAGCAGGCTCCAGGCTCTGAGCTGTCCGCACAGAGCCCAACACGGGGCTCGAACTCACGGACCGTGAGATCATGACCTGAGCCGAAGTCGGACGCTCAACCAACTGAGCCACCCAGGTGCCCCTTAACTACTTTAATAGCATTTATTATAACTCCTAGTTCTCTGATCCAAAAAATATATTATTACTTTAATATTAAAAATAGGACCTCATTTTCACCTAAGCTTGTTTAAGATTAGAGTGTATGACATTAGTTCAGTCGAAAAAGAAGCCACGTGTCTCTAGGTACAGAACATTATTATACTTGAATGTGTCATCTAACGATGTAGGGGATCACCTTAGAGGTGTGGATCGCCATAGGCTTCTGGTGATGGCTGAGAACCGTCTCCTAAGTGCGTTCTCCAAAATGGCTTTGTAGTACAGTCTACATAGTCTCTATAGTCTAAGTCATTTCAATGTTAGGGATGTTCAGTAACAAGTTAGTTTTGTGACTTCTCATTAGGCTGGCTTAGGTGTGAAGTCTTTAACTTAGTCTTTTCTATTCAAATTTTCCATCCGTACAGAGTGTCTCATTAAACGTTGGGAAGTCTCTGGAACCCACTGTGCCATGCGGAGCCCTGGAATTCATAAAAACGCCATAACCTCCTTGAAATTCAGTATGATCAGGAGGGTTGCTTCTTTATGTGAGGACGTTGTGCTGTTTATCCTCCAGCTCTCTGCCCTGTTTTTCAGTGAACATGGTTACTAGTTATGAGTCTTCTGAGAACTGCTTCAGCAAAGGATGACTGAGGGGTCAGTGGCCCCCTGATCAATGTTCTTCCCATTCCTCCCCCAGCACACAGAAGGGTCTCGGTACAGAGCTATTGACAAATGAATGAAAGGATATTCACAACAGTATTGTCACATCTAAAATTAGAAACAATACAGCCAACATCAGGGAGAGAGAAAATCAATTATGGTTTACCCATAAAATAGGCTATGTTATAATATAAAACCATGAAAAGCCATGATTTCAAATGCTCTCCTTTCCAATTTCATTAAATCAGATACATAGTACGTGAAGAAGACACACACACACACACACACACATATATATATATTCACCGTATGTCTGTAATTTTATAAAATAATTTCAAATAAAGAGATCAAAATTAATAGTGATGTTTTGGTGATAGTGTTAGAGTGATTTTATTGTTTAGCTTATGCTTTTCTGTAGATTATAAATAGTATATGTATTTCTTAAAGGCCACTCAGCTCAAGCATCAGATCCCTTGGTGCTTTTTTGGATTCTCCTCCAGAACAGTTAAACCCCAGCACCCCACCACCTTATCTCAAAAGCCTTTTATTTATTTATTTATTTATTTATTTATTTTATTTTATTTTGGTAACAGCTTTATTGACATGGAACTCACATAACCATACCATTCGCCCATTTCAAGGGTACAATTCAATGATTTTCAGCACATTCACAGATTTGTGCCACCATCACAATTAATTTTAGAACGTTTTCATCGCCTACACCCATTAGCTGTCAACTCCCCATTTCCCCTACGCCTAGCTGTAAGCAACCACTAATATATTTTTCTGTCTCTACAGATTTGCCTATTCTGGACATTTCCTATAATCGGGATCATACCATATGTGGTCTCCACTGTGATTTTTTTTTTTTTTTAATGTTTGTTTATTTTTGAGAGAGAGACAGAGCACGACTGGGGGAGGGGTAGAGAGAGAGGGAGACACAGAACCGAAGCAGGCTCCGGGCTCTGAGCTGTCAGCACAGAGCCCGATGTGGGGCTGGAACTTACTAGTCTTGAGATCATGACCTGAGCCGAAGTCGGACGCTTAACCGACCAAGCCACGCAGGCATCCCACCACTGTGGGTTTTTTTTTTTTTTTTAACGTTTATTTATTTTTGAGACAGAGAGAGACAGAGCATGAACGGGGGGAGGGTCAGAGAGAGGGAGACACAGAATCTGAAACAGGCTCCAGCTCTGAGCTGTCCGCACAGAGCCCGACGCGGGGCTCGAACTCACAAACCGTGAGATCATGACCTGAGCCGAAGTCGGTCACATTAACCGACTGAGCCACCCAGGCGCCCCACCGCCACTGTGGTTTTAAGTATCACTATTATGAGCACTCATTAGGTGGAAAAGCTAATTGTCACCACTGTGGCAGAGTTACTATTGGAACTTCTTTAGGGCAGAGGCTGTTTTTGGTTTTGGGTTTTTTTTTTTAAGACTATTTTTAGAGCAGTTTTAGATTCACAGCAACATTAAGAGGAAGATGCAGATTTCCCATACACTCAATATGGACAAGGTAATTTTCATCTTAGTGACCAGTGGTCCGTGTTCAGTAGTGTCCAATGAATGCTAAATGAATGGGTCACCAGTTTATTTTTATTTATTTATTTTATTTTTTTTGGGGGGGGGGGTCACCAATTTATAATGAGACAAGCCTCCAAGAGTTTTATGACCTGCCCAAGATCACCACTGGTAGTAAGTGAATGGACCACCCAAGTTTCCCTTGCAATATTTATATGCTTGTGCAAGGTGCAACTTCTGTGATCTTGTTTCCTCCTTGTAAAATGGTGGGAATACCTAAATCACAGGGCTGTGGCAATGTTAGGTATTCCTGTACCCTACAAAGTCGTAATGTGCCAAATGAGGCAATCATCCTACAATAAAAAACGCAGACGATATTATAAGATTAAGAACATGATCATTGGGGTCAGGCAAACCTCCAGCGCTGTCAATGAACCAAATGACCCCTCTGGACCCGCTTCCCCCAAGTTGTCAATCAGGCCAATACTCAACGCATTACAGACGGTCCCTGACTTAACCACCGCTCGACTTACGATTTTTTTGACTTGAGGATGGTACAAAAGCAATAACCATCCAGTGGAAACCAGACTTCAAATTTGGGATTTTGATCTTCTCCTGGGCTATTGATTTACAACAGCAGGATACTCTCCTGATTCTGGGGAGGGGCAGTCACAGGAGGCTCCCGTCAGACACGTGGTCACAAGTGTAAACAACCCATACTCTGACAATCAATCCGTAGCCCTTCTTTTTTCATAAATTACATGCGCTATTCAACACTTTATTATAAAATAGGCTTTGTGTTAGATGATTTTGCCGAACTACACGCTACAGTCAGTGTTCTGAGCAGGGTTAAGGGAGGCTAGGCTACCGTGTGACGTTCAGTAGGTTAGGTGTAATCGATGAATTTTCAATTCACCGAGTTTCCATTTAGGACCAGTTTATGGGGAGGTAACCCCATCATGGCTCCAGAAAGATCTGTACATTTATCAGAATTAAGTGAGATGTCACTCCAGCGCTTTGTACAGTGGTAGCTACTGTTTGTAATTTGCACTGGCTTTATTCCCACTTTACTTGGGAATTATAATCCTGATAAAATTATAAACAAAGCATCAACATCTTGTTTTAACTGTGGACGCAGCTCAGGTTCACAGGGGTTAACTTGCCCAAGGCTACAGGTCAGCTTTGGAACCCCAAGCCCCACACATCCTTCACTGTTAGGACACCGCCAGCCTAGTAGACCATGTCCTGGTATCTAAACTAGAGGCTCAGCCAAGTGGCCTTCCAGGAAGCAAACTCCCACCTGAGGGCAGGGAGTTATCAGCATCCTAGGCACAGGGAGCAGGTACTATATCTCTGGAATGGGCCACAGCCCTCCCTGATGCCACACCTTCCTCTAGCCAGATTTCTAGCAGGACTGAGTGCCAGAGAGCCTGCCCTAGAGGACCGGGCCACTGGAAGGACCAGCCCCGCGTCCCGCAGGCTCCCGCCCTCCCAACGTCACGGCCTCTAGGTGCAGTGCCCCCTAGGGGCTCCCGCTCCGGTTGAGAAGGAAGGTGCAGGTCTTTCCTACCACTGGCCCGTTACCCGCCGGCCGGTTCCCTGCCAGGCGCCCGCCCCGCCACCCTCGGGAGGAGCTACACGCCGCCGCCCGTCTGCGCGCCGCAGCCGCATCTCCGCGTGGAGGGAGTCCTGCCTCCCGTCGCTCTCGCCGCCTCGCGGGTCTCGCTGCGCCCCCGCGCCATGAGCGCGCGCCTGCCGCTCTTCCTGCGCGGGCTCTGCCGCCCGCCGCGGCCCCCGGGCCCGCCGCTCCGCCTCCAAGCGCCCGGTCGCGCCAGCAGCAGCGGCCGTGGCGGCGGAGGTGGCGGCGGGGAGGGCCTGCTCGGGCAGCGGCGGCTGCAGGACGCCCAGGCCGGGAACAGTCGCGGCCAGGGCAGCCGGGTGCCTTCGGCGCGGGGACTCGATCGTCAGGTGAGCGTCCGGCGCTCGCCGCCGCCCCGGGGCCGGGTGGCGGCAGCTGGGGTGGGGGTGGGGGGTAGTGGGGGACGCAGGAGTTGGAGCGGCCGGAGCGCTCCGGGTTCGGCGTGGTCCTGGGGGCCTCCGCGGGGGTTTCGCTGGGCGCGGGCCCGAGAGTGCTTGGTGCTGACTCGTTAGAGGCGCCGGCGGCCGGCGGGGAGAGCGCGGGCGGGCGGGCGGGCGGGAGGTGGGGGGCCCGGGAAGGGCATCGGGCGGCGCGAGCATCCCTGGCGGGGCGGGCGCCGCTAGCCTGCGTGCCCCGCTCCACGTGCGCCACCGGGGCGGGCTCTGGTGTCGCGGCGCCCCGCGCGGCGGGGCAGGAAGGAGCGGCGCGACGGAGGGCGGGAGCCGGGAGGGGGGGGGGCGGGGCCTGGAGGGGAGGAGGGGCGGGGCTGGGGCGGGGCCGGGAGTAGGTAGGGCCCCGGGCGAGAGGCGGCCTAGGCCAGTCAGCCGCCCGGCTGTGCGCGGCGCCCCCGCGTGCGGAAAGCTGGCTCCTTCCTGCGGGGGTGAGGTTTGCCCTGTCCCGCAACGCCGCAGCCTCCTGCGGGCGGGAAAGCGTGCTCTCTTGAGTTACATAATAATTTCCTGGACGTGTGAACGTGGAGCGGGGCCCACCCGACACCATGCGGAATGCGGCGGAGCAGTCGGGCCAGCTCGTGCCCCGCATTGCTGCACGGGCGGGCAAGGAGTCCCCAGCGCAGCTGTGTGTAGAAAGTTCTCGGCCAACCCAGAAGGGAACCGCGGGAGCGCTGGGCGGAGCCTTTCGCTGCTCCCCACCGGAGACGCCGCTTAAGTCCATCCCCCCAACTCGCACTGCTTTTCTGCCCCAGTCGTCAGCCCTCTTTGTCCCCTGAGTGGGAGAGAGCCGAGGAAGAGCCTTGATGGGCCCCTCTTGGAGAAGTGTGTTCACTGGAGCCCTAAACCTGTAGAGTGAAGCACTCGGGACAAACCTGGAGGTGGCGTGCCTCCCCGCCCCGGAGGAGGATTCTGGTTCCAGAATGCCGTGTCACTGAGCAAGCTGTTGCACGGCCCTCCATTCGCATCCTCTTCCTTTTTCCTTCTCTCCCCCCTTCTAAAAGTAATTGCCTTTACCCCCTTCGTTCCCAAAGCCCTTTATGATGTGGCCGATGACGCTAAGGAGCTTTTTGTTTATCTTGTCTTCTTTCTGAATATAGGAGTTACTTAGGCTTCCTCGGGTCATTAGATTGTGACCAGTGTACCCCTGAGCTCACCTTTGTGCGTTCGGGTCTGAAGACAGTATGGGAGGCAGGAGCCACCACCCCATCACCCTCTTATTTTCTGGGTAGCTCTTACTTGCCTCCTGAAATTTTGTTCATTTATTGTCTGTCTTCCCTACCTGGAATGAAAGCTCTGGGGTCGGGAGCCTTGTCTCTTGTTGTCACTGCTGAGTGCCATTTATACGTTGGACACTTGTGATATGGTGGGTGAATGAATCACTTAAGATTTGGGTTCATTCATGGATTCCATTCATGACTGTTCTTTTCGTTGCCTGACTTGGAGACGAGCAGAGTGGTCAGTAGGGGGGCTGGGTCAGGATCCTGGTAGGGAAGGAACTACAGTGGGGAGAATGGTAGTCTACCTCAAAGGGTTACGGAAGGGATTGCACGAGAGAACACATACAAAATGCACAGTCCAGGAATTGTCCTATCAAGACCTCCACAGATATTGGCTGTCAGGATTTTTTTTTTAATTTTTTTTAACGTTTATTTGTTTTTGAGACAGAGAGAGACAGAGCATGAACGGGGGAGGGTCAGAGAGAGAGGGAGACACAGAATCCGAAACAGGCTTCAAGCGCTGAGCGGTCAGCACAGAGCCCGACGTGGGGCTCGAACTCACGGACCGCGAGATCATGACCTGAGCCGAAGTCGGACGCTCAACCGACTGAGCCACCCAGGCGCCCCAAAGAGACATATTTTTAATATCCCCAAAACTGGTCTTTCAGTGGATTGTGTCTGACAGTTGCTGTTGGCCAGATGACAGTCATCGCATGGTTGTCTTTGCCTGGACCTGTGGGGATTTGGGCCATGCGTATTGTTGCAACTTAGTTGACCTAGGTGCATCTGCTAACAAAACTTTCCTCCAAGAGATTCCCTGAGGGCTGGGAGGAAAGGAGGGAGGTGGGCCTAGCTAGAAGTCACCTAGAATAGACTTCTGGGAATCTATGTATGTTATTTTTTTTTTTTTTTATTTACTTCAGGGACATATACCAGAAGAGTTAACGAATAAGCTCCCTCGAAAGCATAATCCCCAATATTTCCATCCACAAGTCATGGAAGGGCCATTTTAGGAAATAAAATGATTTCTGGTTGTTGTCTGACAACTGACCATTGACATCTGGTAGAATCAAGAAAGCCGTAGCGTTAAAACTTGCAGAATGGGTGTCAGAAATTAAGTGAAAATTTCAGGGGCAAAAATGCTACGGTTTTTCACAAAATGCTGCATCACTGACACCCTTGACAGCACAGAGGGTGATACTGTGTGGGGGGAGGAAATAAAAAAGCAAAATGAAATTGCCGTCAAGGACTCTTGAGTCAAAAAAAGTCACTCAGACGAGTCAGATCCTGAATGCGAAGAAGTTTTAGGTATATTTCAGTTTGTTTGCCAGTTTTACTGTTTATGTTCATATGAGTCGGTTATGGTAAATAAAACATATCTATGTCTAAAGAAGTCTTAAAAGCTCTTTTAATATTTACAAAGTAAACACTGTGTTAAGAAAAGATTGTACCGTAGTTTTTAACTGGCAGCGTTTTTTTCTTCCAGTGGTTTCTCAAACAATGGGATGTCTTTCATTCTCTTACACAGCAAATACGATGAAAGCTCCCAGATCAGGCTTGTGCACCCAGAGGCAACAGGCTAGTTGGTCTGCTTTACTGAAGATACCCCCAAATGTTGTGGGCCTCAGTGTGCAGAGGGAGGCCGACCAGGGAAGGTAGGATGATGACCCGAGGGCTTCTGCTCACTGCTCCAGCTCTGGGTGGAAGGTGGCTGCTCCCGTCTCCCAGCCAGCAAGAGGGAAAGGGGGCCAAGCTGCTGGTGTACCTCTTAGCTGCACATTCCTCGCCTCCTTCTGGCCAGTGCTCCCAGCCTGTTGGCCAGTTGTGAGGGACAGGACCCCATGGAGCTGCAGGCGAAACTGGGAAGTGTGCCCTCTAGTGTGGCTGGCTGGCCACAAGCAGCCCTCACTCAAGAGTTCTGTAAAAAGGGAAAATGGGAGGAAATATTCATAGGAAGTACCCAGTAATCCGAGCCATCATCAGTTGTAGCAATACCACTATTATAGTGAATGTATCCGCTAAATTACCAGTGCGTGGATGGATTAAACTGCTCAGTGGTGCTTTCAACCTGGGCTACTTCTCAGAATACTGACGGCTGTTTTGGAAATGTTTAACTCTTCTTTGTGCGCTGGTCACCTCTTTCGCCTTTGAAATCAATCAATTGGCTCTGCATTTAGGGATGTACTGAAATTGATCGTTTTCAATCATGTTAGCAGCTGCTGCCTGGGAGACTCGGGTGTGGCCACAGCTGGCTGCAGGGGAGGCTGAAAAAAGAGGTCATTATTCTGCACCCTGGTGCACACATTATTTCACGGCCAAAGGGAGACCAGCGTGTCATTGGAGTCACTGGTGATGGAACCGGAGCACCCG
Organism: Panthera pardus; assembly: GCF_024362965.1. Lineage (NCBI taxonomy): Eukaryota > Metazoa > Chordata > Mammalia > Carnivora > Felidae > Panthera > Panthera pardus. Next base: position 16,234,129 of record NW_026526732.1, on the reverse strand, counting down.
GGGGCAAGAGCACGTGGCTCCGAGGGGCCCAAACAATAGGTTCGGCCCCTCGCCGCTGACAAAATCCAAAGGCTGAGAGACAAGTGGTGGTGGGACAAGAAAGGCATTTATCTCAGCGAGGCCAGCACCCAGAAGACAGCGGACTGGTGTCCCAAAGACGGTCTCCAAAGTCTGAAGATACTGAAAATGCTTCTAGTTTTATATAAGGGAGATGTGGGTCGCAGGTGGGCAGTAAAGATCAGGTCGTTGCCTGGGGGTCGGGCTGGGTGGGGTCTTGCTGGCTCAGGGCAGTCCTTATTGCTTGAGGGGGTAGTTTTGAATCCCTTCAAGGGATGCTTTTGTCTGAGTTAAGAGATGAGCTGGAATGAAGAATTTAGTCAATTAGAAAGTTGAAGGTCAAAATGGAGGAAATTGAAGTCCTTTGAGAAGTGGATACTTTAATCTACTTATTTACATTATTACAGATGATTACCACCTTCTTCAGCCACAAAGTTCTGAATTGCAGTTACGCAGGGCAGCCAGCCGGGCTGGACAGTCACGCATTCCTTCCAGCTGGAAGTTGACAAGGCAGCTTTCCTCACAGGAGTGAGAGAATCTCTGATCAGAAACATGTATGCTGCTTTTTAGGTTTTTTGAGCCTGGTGACTCCTTTCGTGCTCACTTAGTCAGTGTACAAATAAGGAGTAACCTCAAACAATGAAATGTTACCTGCAACAAGACGGGGAGAATTAGCCGTGTGAGCTTAGGTGGTGACAGGTGTGTGCTTGTCCAGGTGTTTGATGCCTTCACTTACTGAGGGATGGTCAAGGCTCTGAACCGGGAAAACCGTTGCCGTCGGAATGTGTGTTTTTTAGTGCTCCAGGGTAGCTTTGAGTCACAGAAAGAGACCGTACGATTAGGCGAACAAAGGTCCCCACACATGAGGTTCCTGGAGTTTGTCAGAGACACAGTAAACGTCGCGATGGGTCATGGGAGGCCTGCATCCCGACGTGTGGCTGTTTCCCCTTTAACTACCTTACAGCGCCGCCCCCCCCCCCCCCCCCCCCCGCCCCAGGGCCCTTGTTGAAGATGCACATTCCTGGGCCTCACCCCCAGCCCTTTTTGAATCCGACTTTCCGACTTTCCGGGATGAGACACAGAAACCTTTCTTTTTACCAAGCTTCCCAGATGATCCTCGCGCACACTGCCAAAACCACTGGGGACCCCCTTTCCAGTGCCTTTAGGAACCAGGCAGGAGTAGGGACCCAACGTGGCCCCAATTAGCAGTCCTGAGAGCAGTTCCCGCCAGTAGGCACATTAGTTTCTTCTGAAAACTGGAGGAAGCGGACGGATGCCTTTTTGCAGTGCCTCGGCCATTCGGTGCAGCTGGAGTCTGGCCGGAACTTCCCCCTGCGTTTTTTGGAAGCTGTCAGGTGCATGTAAGACCCTGTCAGAGACAGAAAACAAAATTTAAAGATGGTCTTTTTTTTTTTGGTAATATTTATTTTGAGAGAGCACAGGCGGGGGAGAAGCAGAGAGAGAGAGAGAAACCCAGGCAGGCTCTGCACCACCAGCACGGAGCCCGGATGCGGGGCTCAAACCCACAAACTGTGAGATCCTCACCTGAGCTGAAACCAAGAGTCGGACGTTCAAAACCGACTGAGCCACCCGGGTGCCCCAAGATGGTCTTAACAAGGGGCTTGGGTACTGCTTTGGCTGAGCCTTTTGTCTGTCACTGTGAGAGGGAAAAAGCCAACTTCACACGCAAGTGAGGACCATTTCACAGCAGTGGTGGTGAAATCGCCCATCCCGGAGACCGCAGAGGGAGTATGTGACCTGCACCACATTATCGAGGTCTGTCCCGCGCGCAGCCCTTTCCCTGGGCCCAGGAGTCACCTACTGGGACTTTTAGGAAGTCCAAATGCAGACTTGGATGGCGGGAGCCCAGAGGACTGGAGACACTCTCTCCCTAAGAGGCCTTGGGAGAATATCAAATTCTGATGGGTCCCTACTGCTGGTGCTCCCCTCCCTCCTCCCCCCCCCCCCACTTCCCTTTTCTTACCCCTCCCTTCCTCCTTCCCCTCTGTTCTCTTCCCCACCCACTCCCTTCACATTTCTTGAAATTCTGGGACCCGGGATTTATCCTGACGCACCACTTTTCTGACCGCAAGCCTCTTCCCCAGTCTCTGCTACCTTCCCCCACCGATGTTTGAGGTCCCCAGGGGTGGGGGGAACCCCTGGGGATGGATGTGGGTGGAGGAAGGGGATTATTTAAAAAAAAAAAAAAAAAAAAACGCGAAATTTGTATTACAGTAAACTTGGAAAACACCAGAGAAAAAGTCACCCCTAGAAAATAATTGCTAACATTTTACGTGGCACGCGTCCGCGCGTCTTTAAACTCAGATGGTCCCGGTTTGTTTGGGGCGCGCTTCAACATTGTTACCCTGCCCCGCCTGGCCACACTTCCCGCGGGTGGAGCGCACCCTTATGTTGTCTATTTCCACTTAGAGTAACGAACTTTCGAGGAAAGTGTGTCGTATCCGTCCTTTCTAGCCATTAACAAAGACGTGACTGCGTGCTGTCTCTCTTTCTCAATGTAGAGAAGTCCTTCAGAATTCGAAAGAGGTTCTGAGTTTATTGCAAGAAAAAAACCCTGCCTTTAAGCCGGTGCTGGCTATTATACAGGTAAGCTGGGAGTGTGGTTCAGTCGTACTGGTTTAGGATGCCTTTCAATGTAGAAGATAATTGTGTAGAGAAGACCAGGGCCATTTTCCGGTCACATAAGTCCCATTTGGGCGGGAAGAGAGGGCACGGCTGGAAACGCTGTCATTTCCCTCTTCCTTTGGTCATTTTGTTTCTACCTGGTTACTGGCTGCTTACCGCTCTGCTTGAGTGTGTCTTTTGTGAGTCTTTCTCGGGGAGCTTTCAGAGGTTAGGAGCTAGGCACACACATAAGTTGTATTCTATAGATATATTGTCGTCCGTGTGTGCTCATAAACGCTTATCAGATATGATTTGAAAACGAAGGGGAAACATTCCCCTTTGTTTCTGTGGCAGACAGATGCGTGACGGGGCATGGCGTGTAGTAATCTTACTAAATCCGGCGAAGCCTGCCGTACGTTTGAAGGGCCAGACGTCAGCGCGTGCCAGAAGGACTTTGCATTCATGTACATCTCCTGGCTGCGGCCCCTTCGTTCCCGACTACGGTTGGCACTGTGTGCCATCCTTCTTGGCACCCCCGTGGGGTGACAGGTGCAGGGAAGTGATGAGGCGAGCCAAGCCCGTAAGCTAACACAGCATAGCAGTTGGGCCTCCACCGTCGTTTCTGGCACGCACTTAATGTGTCAGAACGTCAGCGTCTAGGGCCGCGAGCGCTGTGATTTTCAACACTCTGGAGCTGTGCTCGAGTCACTCGCATTCTGTGTGGTCTGCCTCCACATGCCCTACAAAGAGAGGCAGGCGAGAAGGGTAGAAAGAAAAGTGACTGAGGCCTGGGCCTCCTGGGACTGTGCTTGCTGATCGCTTTCCGGCTACGGGCAGTCCTCTCAATCCCTGTCTTTGGTGTCCTCATTTAGAAAGAGGTGCTGGCTGTGTGGCTCCATGTGCCTTAGCAGGGCTATTATTTTTATCTTTTTAATGTTTGTTCATTTTTGAGAGAGAGACAGAGCACGAGCGGGGGAGAGGCAGAGAGAGAGGGAGACACAGAATCCGAAGCAGGCTCCAGGCTCTGAGCCATCAGCACAGAGCCCAATGCGGGGCTCGAACTCACAAACCGCGAGATCATGACCCGAGCTGAAGTCGGATGTTGAACCGACTGAGCCACCCAGGTGCCCCAGGAGGGCTATTATTTTTTAAAAGTAACATAATTTGAAAGTTGTGAAATACATATGTGAATAAATACCAGCTTTTGGTCTTCTTTTGTGAGCTATAGGATTCTGTATTTCCTTCTCTTTCTAATTAATTAGGCAACATAGTCACAAAATTAGTCTCTGCGTTACGTCTTGTGCTTTTTCAAGACATTTTTGTTGTCATTACATTGTCATTCTTGCTCCCTTTCCTAAGGCAGGTGATGATAACTTGATGCAGGAGATAAACCAGAATCTGGCAGAGGAGGTGAGGATTGTTGAATTCCACAAATTCGTCATAATTTTTTGATAGCACATTCTCTTACCGTGGCAGAATAACCTTGTGTTCCCTTTGCAGGCTGGTCTGAACATCACTCACATCTGCCTTCCTCCAGATAGCAGCGAAGATGAGGTAAGTACCACGGGCACCCGAACGCTCCGGTCGCTTTCCTCTTCGGATCTACCAAACCTGTTGACATCTCTCAGTGGTGCTTGAACAGATCAGCCTATTCTCGTGGCTGAACCTTGAGAGGGAAGATCGCTTTTCCCTCTAGCGTAAATGCTCGTTCGCCTGTTGTCCTTTAGTAGATGTTTCTGTGGAAGACGTGGTCTATGACTCGGTGACTTTGGTTGCGTTTCTTTGGCTGCCGCAGTAGCGGCCAGTGGAAATGGTCTGGGTGTCAGCGGCTAGAGGACTAGTTCGGGTTTTTCCCTGTCCTGACTGGTTGTTTGCCCTTGGCCATTCCTTTGGCTTCTCTGGGTCACAGCTGGCTTATCGATAAACTAAAGGAATAGGATGAAATCATCTTCAGCGTCCTTTCCAGGCGAACGTTCTGGGAGTAACAGCCTTTGCAAGTGTCATCTCAAGCCTGGGAGAAGCAGCCACCCCCATAAGTAGCGGTGAGGAAACTAGACCATGCTCGTGTTTGGTCCTTCCGTGGCTAGCTTTTCTTCAGCCCAGCTATGGCAGGGAAGCTTGGGTTTGACCGCCAGTGCTGGAAAACTTCAAATAACAGAACGTGAAGTAACACAGAAGTTTATTTTTCTCATACATAAGTCAGGTTGAGAAGCAGGATGCTATGGTGACATCACGAGGGCACCAGAAACTTAGGCTCCTTCGCTCTTGCTGCTGTATTGTTTGTGGATCCAAGATGTTGGATTCAGCTCTCCATATCACATCCACGTTCTAGCCAGGGTCCAATAAATCCAGACTTAGTAAGGAGGCACGTAATTCAAAAGGATTGTTGCAATAGGGATAGTGAGTCAGAGAATGTTTTACCCTGTAGCCAGCCTTTTCTCAAAAGGGGTTGTCTGCTAATCCAGCTAAGGGTGGACCAACGGTTAGCAGCCTGGGGGAAGGTGGGAAATTTCCCCAAGTTTGATTAACAAGCATTTTGTTCAGATTGAGCTGTGGGGGGGGGGGGGGCACGTAGTTCACCTAATCATTTACGAGACATGAATGGGAATTTGTAGGCTCTGTATTTGGTTCTTTGCAGTACACAGAGGTTGGGGGTGTTTCTTAACCTTCCCTGTTTTCTCTGATCACAAGGCTCAGTTCAACAACTTATTGTCACCAGCAAGGAAGAGGAAGGGTAAGGAGCAAAGACGGCAGGCCCTCCGTCTCTTCCCTTCAGGGACGGTTCCTAAAAGTCACAGTTCTGCTTCTATGCCATTGACATGAACCTAATTGCTTGGCCACGAAGCAAGGAAGGCTGGGAAAGGTAGTCTTTACACCAGATGGCCTTAGACCATTTATTAGAACAGCTAAACGTCAAGAGTTTATTACCAAGGGAGAAAGGAAACCATATCTGGGGCAGATGGTTTCTGCCACACTTACCATTATAATATATTAGAAATACATGACACGTGTCATACCAGTGTTAACAAATGCCGAGAAATTTGTTGTCCCTTTGAGAGACACCCATTGTCTGTATTTTTTCAGGTTCCTTGCCACTGGTGTTGATAGCCCTTGATTTCGTGTGTGTGTGTGTGTGTGTGTGTGTGTGTGTGTGTGTGTGTAACTCCTTCACTTATTTTTTGACAAAGATTTTTCCTTGTCAAAAATGTGAATGTGAATTTGCGTGGTGGTGGCGTTACGTTGGAAAAGAGTAAGGGTCTTAATTTGTGAGTTAAGATCTCGTTGTTGCTTCTGCCACCTTCGAGTTACAGGTAACAATAGACCGCCCACTTCATTCTGGGCTGCCCATTGACGTCACTCCCTCTGGCCACACCCCCAGCCCGCCATCTCTCCGTTGGCCCCTTACCTTATCTGCTTTACTTTTCTTCACGTCATTTACCACTTCCAGAGATGGTACTAGTTTTTGGTTCTGCCCCTGTCTTCCCCGTGAGACTGTAAGCTCCGTGAGGACAGGTGTTTTGTTCCCAACTGTGTTTCCGGTCTTAGAACTGGTACAGTTGTAGGTGCTCAAAACATTCAACATCCTGTTGAATGAATGAAAGATAAGTGAGTAAATGAAACAGAATTTTCCTTCTCGTTTTTGTAGATCAAATAGCTTTGTCCTCTCTTACCAGGTGGACATACCACGGTGACTTTTTGCTAGACAGTGAAACGGAAGCGGTAAACCAATACTCCTCGCAGTGAGACCCCTATCAATGGGCTGGTATCTCTTTTTCTTACGAACAAATAATATTGTGAAATGAAATGCATCAGTATGTTCTGTCCTGGCATAAAATAAACAGAGAGGACAGAGCGTTGCTTATTAAAAGACCTACCTAGCCACTCGTTAGCTTTTACATCACCTTCCCAAACTGTACTTTGGTCTTTTTCGTAAATAGTGAGCTTCCTATAAAAGGGAGATTTCTCTGCTTAGAATGCATTGACCATAAGGCTTTGGAAATGCTTTCTGTGTGCCATTCAGGTCCAGAGAACCTGAGGGCCTCAGTGATGGCTTCCTGGGTGTGACAGTAGGGAAGCTTTTGTTGAACACGTTGTGTTTGAAGTACAGGCTTGTCCGGGCCAGTTTGGAATGCCTGAAACTCATGCTTCCTGGTCTCCCTGAAGGTTGGCAGTGTGTTTGGCTTAAGTATAGTTGTGGACAGGGAATTATCTTTTGCCTATCTAAATGTCGTGAACTGTCGAGCTTTGGTTTAGTTTTATTTTGTTCTGTTCTGGCAGGAAGTAGCACAGTAAGGGAGACTGAGAAGTCACTAAAATGCAGGCATGCTTCCTTTGAGCTTTGATAAACATGGTAGAAAGAGAAATTAGATGTGATTCATTCTGCTTTACATCAAGTCTTCAACAAGGACTGAAAAAGGAACTACAACAGATGCATTTTTATGAATCGGTTCTTTTGTTGGCTCTTATTTTCGTAAAATTGATTTTAGGGTTTTTTTTTCCCTCTGTAGATTATAGATGAAATCTTGAAGATTAATGAAGACACCCGAGTACATGGCCTTGCCCTTCAGATCTCCGAGAACTCATTTAGCAACAAAGTGCTCAATGCCTTGAAACCAGAAAAGGATGTGGATGGGTGAGAAAATAGAAAAGAAAGCAATCAACTCTTACTGCTAAGCGAGTTTTTCTACTGAGATTTTTCTTTTTCTTTTAGTTCCACGGTTTCAACTATGTCAGTAATTAAGAGGTGCAAGAAATCCTTTAACTATTTCAGGGATTTGAGGGCTTTCTAAATTCCCTATGAGAAAGTTACACATTTTCGGGACACCTGGGTGGCTTAGTCAGTTAAGTGTCTGACTTCAGTTCAGGTCATGATCTCGCGGTTCATGGGTTTGAGCCTCGCATCGGGCTCTGTGCCGACAGCTCAGAGCCTGGAGCCTGCTTCTGATTCTGTGTCTCCCTCTCTCTCTGTCCCTCCCCTGCTCACACTTTATCTCTCTCTCTCTCTCTCTCTCTCTCTCTCTCAAAAATAAATAAACATTAAAAAAAAAAAGTTACAGATTTTAGAAAATGCACATGTCCTTTTGTTGTGCTTGGGTGCCATTCTGGAAATAATGTCCTTAATACCATCATATTCATTTGGTAATTTCCTGCCTGACTTACAGAGTCCTTGGCCAGCCTTGTCTTCTAATGAGGTTTTCCTTGATAATTCTGCCAGACCAAAGAAACAACCCAGCGTCCTGAGTCACCAGCAGGACCATATTCTCAGCCCCAGGTCATTTGAGAAAAGCAACACAAGCAGGTCATTTGAAAAAAGCAACACAAGCACTTTTATTCAGAACACAGGGTTTTACTTGAAATTAGAGAGGAAAACTACAAGTAGGTGGTGCACTAATATTTGTCTTTAACTCATGTCCTGGCGTGACATCAGCTTCAGGAGACAAGGAATACTGCCCATTCATGTGGGTCATCGGGACTCTGAGTCTTGGGGAATGAAAAGCTCATTTACCTATGTGGAAATAGGAAGTGTTTTGTACCCTGGCCAAAAAGAACATAATATATTCAGTGTTACAAAGTTGTAAGCAAATGAAAAGTTAGATTCCCAATCCAGCTGTCTTAAGAGGCTCCCGCCTCGCCGACACACCCAGGCCTTTTCCGTTACTCCGGCCTCTGTGGGCCCTCAGTCTGAGGATAGACCCAAACACAGGTTGCAAAGCCGTCCTGAAAATCTCTGACCATGTATTAGACTAACTAGAAGGGAGAAGAAGCCCTAATCAATTCGAATACATCCAGGACCTAAAGATATCAAAGTGTCATTTCAAATCTTTCATTAAAAAGAAGAGAATTATGGAAACTTTTCTAAATGTCTCTTTCGTCACTAGCCTTTATTGAGACCGTTGGTTTCAGCTCGATAGTTACGGACTAGCTAGTCCTGGATTTGAATGAGGAAGAGCACAAAAGCCATTGAAGGTACCTGGTCACTCATTTTTCCCCTTGACTTCTCAAGGAGATAAATACCGATGCTAAATGGGGATTGTGAATCCAAGTCTTGCTACGTTACCCCAGAGTTCTGGGATTGGTCCTGGATTTTAATACTGATTGAAGTATACATTTCTTCAGGGGGAAAGTGGGCTCTACTCTATGACCCTGGTATGCACACTTTAGAGCACATTCCACGTAGTACATTGGACAGAGCTCCCTGGAGTTGTGCACAGCGAGGCCCTGCATGGCCTTATGCTGTGGTCCTGCGATCCAGGCAGAACCAGAATTCCCAAGGTCGTCCCCGACCCACAGGGACCACTTCAGAGTTTCCTGAGGGACTGCGCTAAGAAGCCAGTGGTCTTTATTCCTGCCCACTCTTTATTTCAACTTAATGATTTAATATAGCCTGTCTGTGAAACGTTGACTCGGATGTTACTTGGGATTAATACATGTGAGTTACAGATCAGTAAGTTTTGACCAAGTTTTAACTTCCAACTTCCCTTATTTTCAAATTCAGAGTAACAGACGTAAACCTGGGGAGGCTGGTCCGCGGGGACGCCCACGAGTGTTACGTCTCACCTGTGGCCAGAGCTGTAGTTGAACTTCTTGAAAAGTCAGGTATGGTTGCTCCTTCAGAAATGCCACTATTTCCTACGTATTGGTACTGACTTGATTTTTTAATAAGCATTTGTTTCCGCAAGATTTTAATTGAAACATGGAAGTGATGTTCAATGTCAGCCCTATTTTCTCATCTTTTGGGAGCTATAAATGAGCGTGACAGATTTTTCTAACAAGATTAACTGTATTACAGTTTTAAAGAGAAACAGGTCAAGATGGGCGGCCTACTTGTAAACAGGTGTTCAGCTTCTCTCATGGAACAGTCAGAGTAACCACAATGAAAACTGTCCCAAGTGTCAGCTTCTCAAATCTGTCAGTGTATAGACTTAAATAAGACTTCTGTCTCATATTTAAACGAGGAAGCTGTCAGGTATAGTTCAGGGTATGGAAACCGTGATTGGGATTCATCAGGGAGCAATATCTCTTTTCAGTAATCAGTATTCAATTTCCATCGTTCTCCCCTTGACCTTGCTTTTCTATGTCAGTAATGTAGAGACGAATAATTTCTTTCTCTTGGTTATCAGATTTCATATACTTAAGGACTCTCTAGCTGATTATATAAAAATTTAACTAAATTTTTCTTGATTCCAGCTTGAGTAAAAAAGAGGAAGATGTCCCTTCTCCACATCCAAACATGCAACAATCAAACAAAAATTCCAAAATATTTAATATCCCAAATATATAAAGAACTTATACAACTCAATACCCAACAATAATAATAATAATTGACTAAAACATTAAAAATGTTGGAGTAGACATTTTTCCAAAGAAGACATACAGATGGCCAACAGACACATGAAAAAGTGCTCAGTATCATGGATCATCAGGGAAATGCTAATAAAAACCACAATGAGATATCACCTCACACCAATCAAAATGGCTAGACTCAAAAACAAAAGAAATAACAAGTATTGGTGAGGATGTGGAGAAAAAGGAACCCTCGTGCACTATTGGTGGGAATACAAATTGGTATAGCCACTGTCGAAAACAATATGGCGGTTCCTCAAAAAATTAAGAGAAATACCACATGATCTAGTAATTCTATATGGGTATTTACCCAAAGAAAGTGAAAACGCTAATGCAAAAAGATACATGCACCCCTATATTTATTGCAACATTATTGACAGTAGCCAAGATATGGAGGCACTCTAAATATTCACTGATAGATGAGTGCGTAGAGAAGATACAGTACACATATGCAACGGAATATTACTCAGCTGTAAACAAGAATGAGATTTTGCCATTTGTGATAACATGGATGGACCTAGAGGGTATTATGCTAAATGAAGTAAGTCAGAGAAAGACAAATATCATATGACTTCACTTATTTGTGGTATTTAAAAAAAACAAAACAAAAAAAAGCAGCAGACCCATAGACACAGAACAAACTGGTAGCTGCCATGGGTAGGAGGGGCCAAAATGGGTGAAAGGGAGTGGGAGGAACAGGCTTCTAGTTATGGAATGAATAAGTCACAGGCATAAAAGGAACAGCATAGGAATATAGTCAGTGGTATTGAAATACCGGCGTATTGTGACAGATGGCCGCTACACTTAATGGTGAGCGTAGAATGACATATAGTCACGTCACTATGTTGTTTACCTAAAACTAATATAACACTGTGTGTCAACTATACTTCAATTTAAAAAAAAAAAAAAACCCTCCAAAGTATACACCAAAGTTCTATTAGAAGATTAACTTTTGATATATACCTTTAAGACAAGTAGCCATTAAGCTGAGGTATCCCACGTAGACCCTGTTTTTCCACCCTGTGACTTATCAGGATGATGATTCTCTGTCACTCTACCATAAAATTCACAAAGAGTAAATTATGACTGATAGGCATTGTAGGCTGCAGCTTGACGGAGATGGCCAAGTTTTAAAAGGTTCTTTTTCCTTCCACTAAAGCTGCGTGGGAGGAGGACTCTGAAGTTTTGATCATAATACTGGATTTCCATTTGGTGGGCAGGTGTCAACTTGGATGGAAAAAAGGTCTTGGTAATAGGAGCCCATGGGTCTTTGGAAGCCGCCCTGCAATGCCTGTTCCAGAGAAGAGGCTCCATGACAATGAGCTCCCAGTGGAAAACACCTCAGCTTCAAAGCAAGGTAAGCATCTTTCGCGTGGGAAACAGAATTTTAAATGCTTATACCAGGAAAGGGAAAGAACTAGAAATGTATGGCATAAGCATTTAGCATAAGAAGCTAGAGAAAGAACAGAAAATCTCCAAGAATGAAAATAATGAAGAGCAGAAGTTAATGAAATAGAAAAGCAATGTATGTGAGAGGTTACCAGCTGAGCCAAAAGTCAGTCCTCGGAAGAGTCTAGTAAAATGGAAACACCACTAGCCAAAATAACGGAAACAAAAAGAGAACACCAGCAATGTTAGAAAACAAAGGGACATAACCACAGAAGAAAAATGATTTTCTAAAAAGGAAGCTATGAACAATTTTATACTGGTAAATTTGAAAATTTGCATGAAATGAGAACTTCTAAAAAATGTAGCTTACAGGGGCACCTGGGTGGCTCAGTCGGTTAAGCATCGACTTCAGCTTGGGTCACGATCTTGTGATTCATGAGTTCAGGCCCCGCATCAGGCTCTGTGCTGACAGCTCAGGGCCTGGAGCCTTGCTTTGGATTCTGTGTCTCCCTCTCTCTCTGCCCCTCCGCCGCTCACGCTCTGTCTCTCTCTCTCTCTCTCTCAAAAATAAATAAACATTAAAATTTTTTTTTTTGAAAATGTAGCTTACAAAATGAATTTAAGTTAAATCAGTTAGACTTACATATGTTAAAGACATTGAATCAGTCTGCCCACCAAACGTGTAAACAAAACAGGCAATCAGTAGTGTTACAAATGAGTTCGACTGCCATCAAAGAACAGATCATAATCTTTTTTACATAGAGTAAAAAAAGAACACTTCCTAACCCATTTTATGAGTGCCCAAACAAGGACAGGATGCTAAAGGACAATTATGGGCCAATTTCATCTGTGAACATGGTTAAAAGAATCATCATCAAAATGTTAGCAACTGAATCCAACACCAGGTGTGGGTTCTCATAGGATTGCAAGCGTAGTTTAATATCAGAAAAATCCATTAAAATCTATGAACATAATTTACCATATCATCAGATTAAAAACTGTACTGTCGCCATAGTAGATACAGAAAAGTCATTTGGTAAAATCTAGTCTCCATTATGATTTTTTTCCTAAAAACACCTTTTAGTCTAGGAAGTTAAAGGAATTCTTTAACCCCATAAAATACCTGAAAAGTTAGAGCAAATAGATTTAATGGTGATATTAGAAACGTTCCTTTAGAAATAGGAAAGATATAAGGGTGCCTGTTCTCAGCACTCCTCCTCGGCACTATATGGGAATTACTAGACAGTGCCTTGATATGAAGAAAGGAAAAATTTATAACGATTGGAAAGGAAGACACCAGACTGTGCTAGATCCTAGGTGGTAGGATTACCTACATAAAAAGCCCAGAAGAATCTATGAGAAAACATGAGAATGAAAAAGAGTCCACCTGGGTTTCTGGGTATGAGATCAACATGCAAAAAACCAATTGCATTTCTACCCAGCACACCCATAGTTAAAAAATGAATTTCTTTAAAAAATATCTATTTTGAGAGAGCGCACCTGTGCTCAAGCAGGGGAGGAACAAAGACCGAGAGGGAGAGAGAATCCCAAGCAGGCTCCATGCTGTCAGCGCAGAGCCCCATGTGGGGCTCCATCTCCCAAACTATGAGATCATGACCTGTGCTTGGAATCAAGAGTGGGATGCTAAACCGACTGAGACACCCAGGCGCCCGCCTTATACCATTCTTTTACATTTTCATGGCTGAAACGGTTAATAAAGTTCATAATTTCAAAATATGACCCTGAATTTAACAAATTTCAAGCAAAATGAAGTTACATTAAAAGCGTATTAAGTACAGGGGCGCCTGGATGGCTTAGTCGGTCAAGCGTCCAACTCTTGGTTTCAGTTCAAGTCATGATCTCACAGTTCGTCACCATCTCACAGTTCGTGAGATCGAGCCCCACGTCAGGCTCTGTGCCGACAGATCAGAGCCTGCTTGGGATTCTCTCTCTCCCTCCCTCTCCACCCCTACCCCACTCTCTCTCTCTCTCTCTCAAAAATAAACTTTTTTTTTTTTAAGTGTATTAGGTACAATAAAGTACCGCGGAACAACATCAAAAACACATGTTCCTCATGTTGCCGCAGGAGAACAGAAAGGAGCAGGTTGTGGTGCTGCCCAGGGAAGGCAGGTGTCTCCACCTAGAAGGGTATATTTGAGCGGCAGGTGGATCTAATATATTTTAAGACAGCTCGGAAACGTCTTGGCGTTGAGCGCAAACCCACGTGCCTTTTTAGTGGTCACCACACGGTGGCAGCCTATTCAAGAAAATTCAAGGGCAAGGCTGTGCAACGCAGAGCCTAGACTTTTTGATCTGGAAGCTTAGTGAAAAGAGGAAAACAAACCCTGCTCTGAACTGAACAGCTGTGGTGAAAAAGAGAAAAATACCTTCACTGGCAGCTGAATGTTTTCACAGCTGTCACAGAGACTTTGCTAGTTGTATCTGTATTTTTGTAAAACAAAGACATCTTTCAAAGTACTTTTTTTTATTATGGAAATAAATCACCTTGACTCTTCTTTGGGATAAATCTCATTTTAACTTTGAGAACGACTCAGTGGCTTTACTCTCTAGAGATTCTAGAAATTGGGTAACTTTCCTGTTTTCAGATATCCACGAAGGTTCTCTTCAAAGTTCACATTGCACACACATTCTGTTTCCTGAGGCCTCGGTATTTGTAACCGCACCACCGTGGATCATAGAAACTGTAGACTTTCTCTTTATTACTTCATCTGTTTTTTGTTTTTTTTTTTTAAGGTTTATTTTTGAGAGAGAGAGAGACAGGCAGAGAGAGAGGGAGACACAGAATCCAATGCAGTCTCCAGGCTCTACACAGAGCCCGACGCGGGGCTCGAACTCACTGCGAGATCATGACCTGAGCCGAAGTCGGCCGCTTAACTGACTGAGCCACCCAGGCGCCCGATTGCTTCATCTTTGTAGCCAAAAATATGGGAAGGAATTTTCAGGGCTCCTCATACTCTTTGTCTGCGAAATGCATTTGGTCTCTGGAATTTGGCCCCCCTCTACCTGGCGTACTTACTTCCTGTCCCGCCAGGAGGTAGAGCCTTTACCTTTCCATTTTTCATGCCAGCAGCCAGCACTTCAATACCAGTCACCTCCCCGCTGATATGCCTCCATGCTCCTGCCCGACATTTGACTTTCCCCTCTTCCTATATTTTATTTCTAAAACACAGGCCATTGCTGGGCCTTGTTGCTGAGGGTCAGCAGACGTCAGCAGACCACAGTGGTAGCAGCTCATGAGGTACCGAGGGCATCCTGGCACGGGTTGGCATCCTGGGGGCACCTGCCCGGGACAGGATGTGTCCACCCTCGCTGCGCCTTAGAAAACCTTCACTGTGAAAAACGTTGAAGATGTAACAACAGATTGGGATCTTTGTTTTCTAATTTTATTAGGAGCGAATAACTGGTCCAATGTAAGATTACAGTGCTTTTGGATTCTCCTTATCAGCAATGACAAGTTTGCAGAAAGAAAAGGGGAAGCAAAGGATTATGGCCATTCGGTGGAAGGAAGTCATCTTTGCAAAGCATTTCTTCTAGGCTTGTTTGTACCTGACACGGAACGAGACACTCCCCCCCCCACCCCCCACCCCCGTTGGCTGTCTGGTTGGGGCTTTCCATCCTGAGAGGTTTGGGGATCAGGAGGTAACCGTGAAACATTAGAGTCCTGTCTCCCCCCTCCTATACTCCGTAGCCTTTCAAGGTGGGGATTACCTACAACCAATCCTACCGTGACCAGCAGGGACTACCTTTGAGGGTTTAGAATCAGACACATTTGTGTTCTGGGTAAGCAGTAGGACATAGGCTTTGGTGACAAACAGCTGTGGGTTCACGCCTTAGTTGTTGCTTAACTTTTCTGAGCCTTGTGTCTTCATGTGTAGAATGGGAATTATAATTTCCCCTACCCGCTGGGGAAATTCGGTCATATGCGTTGGCTTAGGACAGAACTTGGCACCTATGAACATCCACATTAACGGTTTGGCTACTGTTAAAGGTGAGTCAGGAAACACACTGGCAAGTTTCACAATGTGGAAAGGCCGCTGGGTCAGTTAAGTCATAAGGAGATAAGCTAATAAAATAGTGGCATCTAGGTCCCTCATTGGAAGCCCAGTAGATGTGCTTCCAGCGTATGGCTGGCAGGAGGGAGTCGCTCTGTGGAGCCTCCCGGCAACATTTGAAGGTGGAGGGGATGAGGGGCGCCTGGGGGGCTCAGTCGGTTGGGCGGCCGACTTCGCCTCAGGTCGTGATCTCACAGCTCGAAGGCTCGTGAGTTCCAGCCCCGCGTCGGGCTCTGTGCTGATGGCTCAGAGCTGGGTTCTGTGTCTCCCTCTCTCTTTGCCTTCCCCTGCTCACTCTCTGTCTCTCTCTCTCTCAAAAAGTAAACATTAGGAAAAAAAAAAATGAAGGTGGAGGGGATGAAACCACAGCCAGACTAAGAGACAGTGTCTTGACCTATCCGGGCTCACCCCCAGTCCTCACTGGGAATAGTCTCAACTTTGAGTTATGTAACAGCCTTTGCTCCATGGCTGTGGACCTCTTCCTTCCCGTGAATTCTGTGTTACTCGGAAGCCACTCTGCCTCAGGTTATCTTTGGTGGGGGTTCCTCGTTTATTAATTACTTCTTACAGGAATACTATTCCTTCCTACAATGTCGAGGCATGGTTACGCAGAGTTACCGAAATAGAAATGGATTCTGCCGACGCGTAAGATCTCTGTGGAGCCTGAGCGTGAAGCATTGAGATTTGCCTTTTGAGAGTTTTGTGGAAAATGGAGTCGGCTGCTGTGTTTTGTAGCTTTATCGCTGGTGCCCACCAGAGCGCATCACTGAAAAATAAGAATGAGTTTCCCACTTTGTTTCAAGCGTCCCTTCTGGGCTTTGCAACGTTATGCATTTGCGTGTGGGAGAGGGGAAGAATGTCTGGGCATTTGTCCAAATGAGCCGCGTGCTATGGAGCATCAGACGTCAGTAAGCCAAAGCACTGGGCATGATGTCTTTGGGTAGGGCTAAGGAATCGCCCTCCTTCCTCTGCCCAGACTTAGACGCCACACTCAGCTTCCCAAGCCCCTGGAGTGGAATGACTCCCCGATGTGGGGACTGGACGGAGCCCCCCACCCAGCGAGAACGGGCTTATCTCTTCCTCACCCTGATGAGTTCACCCTGATGCCAAAAGCAATTTGAAGTGAGACGATGTCCGGCATTTAGTATTTATGAGTTGGAGTGGTACCCCTCTCCAGGGAAGCGACGTTGACAGGCCCTCTGGGGCTGTGTGTGCACACCCCCTTAACTCACACTGCTAGTGGGAGAGCCTCCTGAATTTGTGGTCAGACACAGCTGGAGGACGGGGGTGAAATGGCCTCCAGCTGTGACAAATCGGGTCGATCCCAGCTGTGTGTATAAGAAAGAACCCAGAAATAAGAGAACCGTTTTTATTTTGTTTTTCTCAGAGGATCTCGTTTCTCCTCCTCCGGCGCACGGAGACCCTCAAAACGAGTACTGACACAGAAGGGAAAAATACAAGGTTTCCCCATTTGAAGGATCAAAGTGTGTCATTTCTTTGAGCAAAGCTAAATGATCACAAAGTCGTTTCCAGTTTACATTCACTGCGTGGCATGGCTCATAAAAGGCTTTTAAAAGTGGATTGGAAAATTCTGAATAACCCTGTATTGTACGTATGAAATCTTAAAAAAAAAACAAAACAAAACCAAACCAAAAACCCTTTTTTCCAAAGATTGGAAGAAAACCCTAGCTTTTAAACTGGATGAGATTAGCGAGTTACGTGGTTGGGTTTTTAAAATGTATCTTAATTTTTAACGCATTCGGCTCTTAAGCCCTGCAGGAAATCAAACATAATCGTTACGAACCAAAAGTACAGCAATACTGGTTTTTCCGGAGATCCTTGTTTCTTCCTAGGGCTTGGAGTTAATGTCAAGGATCCCATCATTTCTACCTGGAGGACTCAGTCTTGCGCGTCTTGCAGGACTTGTCTAGCGATCAAGTACTCCAGCTTTTGCTAACACGCACCTGCCTGTTCTCCCTCGTTGCACTACCTTGTCGCTGGGTGCAGAACTCTCAGTTCCCAGATTTTTTATTTCCCGTGCTTTCTGCACGTCACCCCACTGTCTCCTGGCCTTCAGGGTGTCTGGTGAGGATAATAGCTGCTTGTAACATTCGCAGGAGAGGCTGCACTTGAGCTGGACCTGGGGTAAACGGCGGTAACGACAGCTCACGCCGGTTGAGCTCCTGAGTGCCGTGAGCCAGGGGCAGGGCTTTGCTGTTGCCATGATTCTGCAGTTGCCTTGCCTGTGGGACCCCCATGCCCCCCACATCACGGCTGAGGAAGCTGAGACTTTTTGTAATGGGGGAGGTGGCACTACAGCTTAATTTTTTTTTTTTTTTAAGTTTATTTATTTGGAGAGAGAGAAAGTGTGAGTGGCGGGGCGGAGGGAGAGAGAGAGAATCCCAAGCAGGCTCCGCACTGTCGGCGTGGGCTCGAACCCACAAGCTGTGAGATCGCGGCCTGGGCTGAAGTCAGACGCTTAACCGACCGAGCCACCCAGGCGCCCCCAGCCTGAATTTTGAGCCGCTGTCCTGAGTGGTCTCTTATTCCAGATAATCACAAAACCCAGTCTTTAAAAGTCCCTTTAACGTTTAATCTTTTACACCTAAAAGTATCTGACCGCTCAGATGGGGAACTTCAGGGAGACCAAGGCCCAAGACATTAGACTGGCCATGAGTTCACTATTGTTTTATTCCAACAGTTTAGAATCCCATAGACATCCTTTAAAATTTTTTTTTTCATGTTTATTCATTTTTGAGAGAGAGAGAGAGACAGAGCGTGAGTGGGGAAGGAGCAGAGAGAGAGAGGGAGACACAGAATCGGAAGCAGGCTCCAGGCTCTGAGCTGTCAGCACAGAGCCCCACGTGGGGCTTGAACTCACGAACCGCGAGACCGTGACCTGAGCCAGAGTCGGAGACTTAACCGACTGAGCCACCCAGGCACCCCTCCACAGACATCATTTAGGAGAGGAAGCAGAGGGAGACCGAGTGCCATTCTGGCCCTGAGGCACTGGGCTTGTCACCTGCCCTCCAGGGACGCTGTGGGCGCCCTGGTCACATGGGTGGGCACGCAGGACTGCACATCCACATGCGTCCCTCTTCTCCCCCACCCGATACGGGCTTCTGTCCCCAATCTCAGGGCACCACACCTCTTGCGCCGAGCAAATACCGAGGCTATTCAGGAACGTGTGACTAAGCGACCCGAGTCGCGTAGGCCCCTGAGCGCTCTTTGGCAGATTTCTCCATGTTCGTGGACCGAAAAGGCCTTTCGACGTCAGCTCCCATTCTCACCCTTGCTACTCCCTGATCGTTGCCACCCAAACAAGAGGTGAGGGGGACCTTTGTTTGAGAGTCCCCAAATCAGGCTGATTATATTCGGCAGGACTGAGGAAAGGATTTGTGAGAGAATCCGGAGGAACTGAGGGGCACGCAGTCCCAGGAGTCACGTACAGGGAGCCTTAGTCATACATAGCACGCACTGGATACGGCACAGAAGGAGGGCTCCACGCTGTGTCCCGTGGACAACAGGCCAGTGACCGCACCTCCAGTCCACCCAGTGTCATCCCTGTTGGCCCTTCTGCCCCTTGCCAGACCCAAGCTCCGCCTCGTCCCCCTTCTCCCCCAGCGTAGATGCTACGTGAGGAACCAACATGTAATTTAAGGAATTAGGATACTTTCGTCGGTACCTTTTAAAACCTAACCCCCCTCTAATAAATAAAGCGCCTTACGTTTGGGTAAAGATCTAGTTCTCAAAGCCTTTTCCCGCATGATCTCGTTCACGTTATACCTGAAAACGCAGCGTGGGAGCCTGTGCACCGAGGGGGAGCGGGGTCTGCCCTCGAGTCGAGGCCTCGTAGCTCCGCCGAGCCGTGTTCCCGCTGCACCTCGGTCCCCTCCCGTCGAGGGCGACTCCTTCACTTTTCAGAGGTGGTGACCGAGGCCTGAAGAGTTACTTGGAGGGGGTGGAACGCAAACCTTGCTGATGTGTCATCCGGGGTTCCGAAGCGGAAAGTACAAACGTGTCAGGAGATGCAAAGGCAAATCTCCCACGGCTATAGCCACTGGGATCAGCCTGAACAGGCCGTAGCTATTTAGGTATGGGGTTGACGACGTAAGCGGACGTCAGGGCCGTCCTGCCTCTGGGAAGCCTGGCCGGTTTAGTGTCACTCTGGGAACTGTAACTTGGGCATTCGCTCATCTTCGTGCCGCACGGTTCTGAGCCTTTCTCTCACCCCACCTACAAACACGCAGCTCTCTCTCTGTGTCTCCTAGCCATCCTTTTTAACTTTATTGCCAGAATACGAGGAAGGGAACTATTTTCGATAAGTCATTCAAAGCTCACCCATCGCTAGCTATGAGGTTGTGCTTTCCTCTTACCGTGTGTTACAACCCGTGTGCGCGTCCCGTGCACTTGAAGAGGGAGTTACTGTCTTCTCTGTCATTCTGGACACAACTGAATCTCCTAGGTTCTCTTCTCATACATTGAGCATGAAGTATGTGGAGTGGTGAAGTAAGAGGGGAACCTAGAAGCCTATAGAAAAAGGAAGATCATTCATCATCCCGTGGGGGGAAAAGTTGGTAGGTACGTGTTATAATCATAATCCCGGGCCGTGCGTTTAGCTTGTAGTCATTCAGATTTATGAAATAAGCATACGAGAGGGCTTGATTTTAAAAGCCAATGATCTGTTCTGATCAGAGGAGAGTGGAAGAAAGACACATACCCAGTTTCCAAAAGGAGAATTCTTCCAGGACGAGATCACTTGGGTGTCTGTGAAAGGAGGCGGGGAGAATACCTCTTGCTGGAAATTCTCTTATCTTACCAACGTCTTACAATATCTGAATGAAAATGGTTTGACATTCTTATTTTAGAGTCCTTACAGTTACTGTAATGTTTCTATCTGACATTGTGCTTAATATTTGGGGAAAATGTGGACATTGACCCATAGGTACAAAGCCGGAATCCTACGGTAGATGCTCAGTTCATTGAAATAAAGAGTTAGACGTTCCAGGGGCGCCTGGGTGGCGCAGTCGGTTAAGCGTCCGACTTCAGCCAGGTCACGATCTCGCGGTCCGTGAGTTCGAGCCCCGCGTCAGGCTCTGGGCTGATAGCTCGGAGCCTGGAGCCTGTTTCCGATTCTGTGTTTCCCTCTCTCTCTGCCCCTCCCCCGTTCATGCTCTGTCTCTCTCTGTCCCAAAAATAAATAAAAAACGTTGAAAAAAAAAATTAAAAAAAAAAAAAAAGAGACGTTCCAAGTCAAAGTAGTTTATGAATAAACGGGGACTGTGCTCATGAAACACTCGGCCTTAACGAAGTCTCCATATGCAGGGAATACACTTGACCCAAAAGGCAGGAGTTTACCAGGCTCCTGCCCATTTCTATAGGAATGTCACTGATGGATTCCTAATTGCCAAAAATGGATTTTTTTGCCTTTAGTTTGTTTGGCCACTGGGCATCATTCAGACCTGTCGACCATGCCCTTTCCCCTGCGCCTACATGACTCCCCCATTCTTCCTACCTTCTGGGCCACACCCAGTCACCATCGTTTCTCTCACCACTGAAGACGAACACTCTCAGAAATGTACTCAAGACCCCTTTCCTTCCCACCCTCCCTGTTTCTCCCAGATCCCCACGCTTCTGGGTTTACCCGTATCTGATGCTGATGAATCCCGGCCTACCTCCCCTCCTCCCTGACCATCCTGAGTTCCGAGTCCATGCGTCCAGCTTCCTACCGAATGTCTCCTCTCGCATGTCTCCCTCCCACTCCCTCCGGCCCATTCTCAACCCAGCATCCAGCATAATCTCCCTAAAACACATCCGATGGTGTGAGCACAACCAAAGTAGCCCAGTCTGACAGCTCCTTGTCAGTAGCAAGAGAAGGTCAGCAACGTTGGGAATTTGACATTTATAGGAAGGAAGTGACATCTCATTAAAAAAAAAAAAAAATACCTCGGGGGGCGCCTGGGTGGTTCAGTTGGTTGGGAATCCAACTTCGGCTCAGGGCATGATCTCACGGTTCGTGGGTTCGAGCCCCGCGTCGGGCTCTGTGCTGACAGCTCGGAGCCTGGAGCCTGCTTCGGATTCTGTGTTTCCCTCTCTCTCTGTCCCTCTCCTCCTGTATGTGTTTCTCTCTCTCTCTCTCTCTCTCTCTCTCTCAAAAATAAACAAACATTAAAGAAAAATTTTTTAAGAGACCTCAGGTGCCTGGGTGGCTCAGTCAGTTGAGCATCTGACTTTTGATTTCACCTCAGATCATGATCCCAGGGTCGTGGGATCAAGCCCCCACGTCGGGCTCCCACAGTGTGTTGAGCCTGCTTGGCTGCCTGGGATTCTCTCTCTCTCTTCCTCACCTTTGCACCTCTCTCTCTCTTTCTCTCAAAACAAAACAAAACAAAACACTAAGTCTTTTTAGGACTTTGCCATGAGATAGTCAAGGAGTCTCTGTGCCACATGAAATTTCACGGACACTTCTCATTACAAAGCACTGGAAAGAATGTGCTGTGGGACATTTGCTCTCTAAAGCCACCTAACCAGGGTCACACAAACCACAGTGTGTCCCAGTTCATCGAAAGTGGAAGAACAAGTTCAAGCCACCCTTCCCTCAAGACCCCTCTCTGTATTGTGTGTGATAACCTGCCCAGCTCGTGTGCAAAGACAGATCAGGGATGCCCATGCCTGTGTGGACAACATAAGTAGAAATGAAATGTTTAATTGTTTCTTTTTCGTATCCCAGTGGTTTGCCCTGTTCCCCTCCATCTTGTAGATCCTAGTTGTAAAATCTTGTAGGCAGGATTTTTATTTTCGGGTCCTCAGTGACCTCAGTCAGTGTCTGCCCCAAGCTGCACTTGAGAGATGGCTAGTGAGTGAGTATTTTCGCTAAGGAATCTTGGACCTTCTTCATTCTCTTAAGCAATTGTAACTTCAGAAGCACATCTTTGCTGGAGAAAGGACCTATTGATTTTTTTTTTTTTAATTTT
Source organism: Panthera pardus (assembly GCF_024362965.1). Classification (NCBI taxonomy): domain Eukaryota; kingdom Metazoa; phylum Chordata; class Mammalia; order Carnivora; family Felidae; genus Panthera; species Panthera pardus. The sequence goes on along the minus strand of NW_026526732.1, from coordinate 16,211,667 downwards.
TATTTTTTTGAACTTTGTTTTCTGAACTGTGTTGATAACTTGAAGAATATAGAAACAGGTTTTATGGGTCTCAGGTAATCACGATTCATCAAAACCTAGCCACCTTTTTTTTTTTTTAAGCATCCCAGCTTTCCGTATATATACATACCTCATACTTCAGATTCCCACATGTGCCCTCAGAACACATCAATAGTGGAGGATAAATTCTGTCTTCTAGCCAACAGGGTGGGGCTGTATTTTCTATAGTTTGAATTTTAAAATGCATTTTTTTTTTTTTTTTTTGCTACATACAAAATCATGATGTCCCTTATAACCTTGCAGATCATATCTGTCCTCTGTCCTCCTCTCTCCATTTTCTGATGCTTGCCCCCCGCTCTTAAAAATCAATGACGTAGAGAAAAAGAATTTTCGTGATATCTCGACTCTACGTTACTCCCACATACTCCACATTAAACGTCAGCATATCTGTGTCTTACTATTGTTTTAACATTTGGTCTTCCGCCTGGGGAGTGGGCAGTACTCTGTAAGCAGCTTCTACGTCAAACCTCAGCAGAGAAAGCAATATTTTGTTAAGAGGCAGAGTTGCAAGCCAGGCTTTGGCCAGGGTCTTTCCCATTTGGGAGGAGGAAAGTGGAAACAGCCAGCGAGACGATAATTCTCCTTGAATTCTTTAGCTCATTAAAATCTTTGCTGGTCCTCAGTGGGTTATGTATTGATTTAAGCATCTAGCAGTTTTCCTTTCCAGAAAAGAATTAACATCTCCAATGTGATCATTACTAATGGTGGAGATTTTTGTCTTTTCTCTGTGGGAGTAACTTATTACTTATTAGCACAGCGCACTTTGGAGTTGTATTTAAATACGGAGTGGAGGGGTCGGCATGAGATTCGTGAGATTTATAGGTAATGAAAAGAACAGGTTGTATCAAAGATACCACGTGGAGGAAACTAAGTGTTCTTAGGGGACTCGTGATCCTTGGCTTTTTCCAAAACGAACGTTTCAGCCCGTATATATTAACTTCCTTTTTATAGAAGTTTTAACATGTTCTGTTTTTGCTGCTATTGTGCATGGAAATGTAGCAAAATGGCGTTTCTTATCTGCTGGTCATTTCCAACAGGCATGAAGCATTTGAGTTTCTCTGGGGGCTTTACTGTGGTTGAGTATCTGCAGTGATAGAAGAACGTGAAGAAATGCATTTTTTTTATTCAAGTAAAATCCCCCTTCCATAAGAACACTTTTTGCCCCTGAATATAACATCAGCCAAGAATCTAGCTGCTTTTCATTCAGATCTGTCTACGGAGAACATGTGACATTAACACACTAGAGTTCGTTCCGTTTCGCAGTGTTGTATCCCCGCAGCATAAGAAAATGATGGCTGTTTTAGTAGGGACTTCTCTTCTTTTTAATGTGATTAATTTGGTCATTTTACTTGGACACGATTTCAGTGCAGGCTTCTTCCTGGACCTCAATGAAGTTCGTACTGAAGAGCAGTGAGCCCTGTGTGACTGTTAACCCCCTTTCCCCAATTGGCACGGTCAGATTGCTCCGATGTTCCCGGGATGTCACTTTTAAAGGTTGGCTTTATCGGCTCTTTGAAAAGACATGCCATTTAAGTTGTTACCGTGTCCCTCCTCTGTCAAGGGAGCTTGGCGCTGTTCTAGATCCTGGCTTTTTCCTTCACAGACCAAGTAGGACTGTCATGAATTTTCCTCCCCTCGCTGCCGTCTCTTGTCCCGAGATTTCTAAGAGACGTTAGCCGAGGCAGCCTCTTGCCCAAACTGTGTTGCAGACTTTTAGGCTGAGCTGCTGGCTGGGTGGGTCCCCGAGCCCTTCAGCAATCAGCCTGTCCATGCTGAGAATGGATGAGGGCGCATGGAAGCACGTTCATTTCCGGGGACTTTGGGTGGTGGGAGTGGCAACGGGGCAGTTTCTGTGTTTCATCTCGACCTCCTCTGGCTGATTCTAAAGAGTCTGCAGTCCTTTGCGGGGCACAGAAGTCTGTGGAAAAAGCAATGAAGGAAGGAAAGCGGCATGGGAGAGCAGAGGGCTGCAGCGTCCTCTTTCTCCCCCATTGAGTGTCCAAGACTGGCTCCTCTGGGGGAAACAGGACATACCAGAGAGGTGCTCACACCCTCAGAACCTCCGTTTCCTTGTCTCTTAAATGGGTGTAACACCAACCCACATCGCTGACACGTGTAGCCATAGTTCTTTTCCCCCACCAGGGTCTCAGATTTGTCCCTGGCCTTGTGCCCTCCTTAGGAATCCAGTTTGCCATCGTCGGTTTAGTTGGGGACGGGTCATTCTTTGGTTGAGGTCAGAGCCAGTCGCTTCCCTTGTTTCTAGGTGTCCCCTTCCTACCAGACAAGTCACTCCAGCACCGTGTTATCAAAATCGGACGGGACAGATAGGATGAATCTGTTTTGTAGTAATAGTCGAATTCCTTTCCTTTCTCTCAAAAAAAAAAAAAAAAAAGGAAAGAAAGAAAGAAAAGAGCAGTTTGACAGGAGACTAAGCAGAGCCTCAAGGAAAATGAGATTCTTTCTTGAGCTCTTGACAACCCTCCCATAGATCCAGTAAAAGTTCCATATGGGTCTAATTTTGAGTGTGCAGTTGTATAGGCCAGCAGGCCCCCCGAACTGGCCAGATCTTCCAAGAGGCTTCCCTACGCACCCCCCCCTCCCCCGCCCCCTCCCCACCGTCTTCCCCCTGAGCCGCTGCGTGAGTCAGGACACCACCCACCCTGTGCACCTTTCAGTCTCTGCTTCCATTGAATGGTTTTCTCGGCCCCGTCATTTTTCTCGGTATTGCAGTGAGTTGTGAAAATGTGGACGATGACATTGTGCACAGCGTTCACGCCGAACTGACTGCCCGGAAGAACTTCTACCCCCTTTGCTTTGTAGGATATGATGGTCACGCCCTGTGCCGATCTGTGCTGCGTTCGTACCTTAGTGAAGCGATTCTGTCCCTGTTAACTGGCATGGCGCTGACCTCCAGATGCGTGTCAGTTCCCTATCGCGTTGAAGTCCATTGACACACATCGCCAGTCCTGTGTCTCTGCCACAGGTTAAAACGCGCGCGGTGTTTTTTCTGTTTCTCTCCAGCTTCACGAGGCTGATATCGCGGTCGTAGGCTCTCCCAAGCCAGAAGACATTCCCCTTTCTTGGATACAACCAGGAACTACAGTTCTCAACTGTTCCCACGACTTCCTATCAGGTGGGTCAATGTCTTAACCTTGGTGTTGGGCCGCGGATGAAGACAGGGGAGAGTGTGAGAGAAACGTGTAACCTTATTCAGAGGAGAGGATGTTCCCTGAAAGGTTGGTCACCGTCAACATCCGTACACAGGAGAGGAAACTTCGACTGTTGATGTGCCTGCCTTTTGGGTTACGTGATACTGAAACTGTGTTGTCGGGCAAAGAGAAGCCGAGAGGCCAAGGGCAGTAGCTGCCCCCCTCCCCCGTGCCCCTGGAGAGACATGCCCCTGCTGGCCTCTACATCTGAGCAGTCCAGGCGGTAGTGACCTGAAGTAGATCGTGTGTATGCGTGTGAAATAAACTAGAAATAGTGGTTTTTAGTCTTTGACAACGAAGTGGAATCCGTTCTCCCAAAGAAATCTTACATGAACTTCAACAGGTAAAAGCAGCTGAAAACAGTTGCTGGGAGGGATGAGAATGGAGACCAGTGCTTGTGTCTCCCTGATTTCCCCTTGCGGTGACCCCTCAGGCACTTCCTGGGAGCCCCAGAGGCACCTCAGAGCAGTGTGAAAGTCACCATCAGAAACTGGTGGTCCGGAGGGGCGCCTGGGTGGCGCAGTCGGTTAAGCGTCCGACTTCAGCCAGGTCACGATCTCGCGGTCTGTGAGTTCGAGCCCCGCGTCAGGCTCTGGGCTGATGGCTCGGAGCCTGGAGCCTGTTTCCGATTCTGTGTCTCCCTCTCTCTCTGCCCCTCCCCCGTTCATGCTCTGTCTCTCTCTGTCCCAAAAATAAATAAAAAACGTTGAAAAAAAAAAAAAAATTAAAAAAAAAAAAGAAACTGGTGGTCCGGGGCACCCGGATGGCTCAGCGTCTGACTTCGGCTCAGGTCATGATCTTGCGGTCCGTGGGTTCGAGCCCCACATCAGGCTCTGTGCTGACAGCTTGGGGCCCGGAGCCTGCTTTGGATCGTGTCTCCATTTCTCTCTCTCTCCCTCTCTCTCTCTCTTTATCCCTCTCTCCCTCTCTCTCTCTCGTTTTCAAAAATAAATAAAACATTAAAATAAAAAAGAAACAGAGGTGGTCTTAGGGTGTATTTCACCACAGGATCCAGGAATGCCTTGGACCACACCAGACCCACCTTCAGAGAATCTCAAGCTGTGTCCGCACCAGGTCATCCAGCAGAACGGCTGGTACGAGCAAGCCCAGAGGGATACCTTTTTCTCATTCACGGAAGGACCCTCTGAGGCTAAGAAAGTTTTGCACCATACCTCATCCACTTTTTCAAGTCCCTGAGTAACATGTGTGTGCAGATTTCAGCGTTGGCGAGGTCTGTGGTGAGCAGGCCTGGAGCACAGCGTTTTTCCCCCAAAGATGGTCAGAATTGGAGCCAAAGTGGGTGGAGGCCTCTACCCTCTTTCTGCCCCGACCACACGGGAGTTCTAGACCTTGAAACCTAGACCACCCCACATATACATATACGTGTATACACGTATATGTATATGTGTGTGTATATATATATATATGTGTGTGTGTGTGTATGTGTATATATATATATACACAACTTGTGGTCCAGCCACCTTGAGATACCATTTTACACTTTTCCACAAAAAATGCACTAACTTTAATTTGACTGCAACATAATAGAAGGAAAACAACGTGATCCTCAAAGTGTTACTGAAATTCATATAACTGTTTCTTCAAAAAGAAAAATAATGGACCCACCCCTCTAGGAAGTGTCCTCCCCCCCCCCCCCCCAGAATTAACCAGTCAGATTAAAAGCTCTTTGGGGCTGAAGGGGGATGGGTGGGTTGGAGTGTGCAAGGGACGAAGTTCAGGAATTTCCCAGAATGCCCATGTGCTTGGCTCTTAGATGAAGAGCACGCAGATGAATGAAGCAATTAGAGGCATAATATAATGTGGATGTAGGATTAATCGATCTTTTTCGCAAACAGAAGGCTTGCACTAAGTAACTCCTTTGAAATACATGTAGTTTCAGGCCACAAATCTCTTTCCCCGCCTGAAAAAAAAAACAATGCCTGACCTATAAATGATGGGCACAGCAGATTTGCTCCTCTGCTCAGAATTTAGATTAGGAAAGTCAATTTGGACTTGCTGTTCTTTTATTTATTTATTTTTTTAAAGTTTATTTATTTTGAGAGAGAGAGAAAGCATGAGTGGGGAAGGGGCAGAGAGGGAGGAAAAGAGCGAGAATCCCAAGCAGGTTCTTACTGTCAGCACAGAGCCCAATGCGGGGCTTGAACCCCCAAACTGGGAGATGATGACCTGAGCTGGAGTTGGACGCTCAACCAACTGAGCCTCCCAGGTGCCCCTGACTTGATGTTCTTTCAAATGAATGCTTGGCTGTTACAATTCCTTGCTGTTTTTTGGGTTTTTTTTTAGTTAGAGTTTACATGTTTAGGACAATTTTGGTATAATCTTGGCTGGAGATAGAGTCTACTTCAATGTTCTTGGAATCCCTTTGAGCTCTATGATTATATGAAGGTGACTATATATATGTATGTATGTATGTGTATATATATATATATATATATATATATATATATATCTTTTTTTTTTTTTTAGTGAAATTGTGCCGTATTTTTTAATATGTTTCTTTTGGGGACCTTTACTTTTTTAAAGGCATTCGTAAAAACATTAGATTTCAACATAACCATCCTCCTTGGGGGAAAAAAAAAAAGACCAAGGCATTATATTTTGACTGAATGATTCTGGATGCAGACTGCAGTTCATTTTAAATGTATCTGGTCCAGTACTAGCAGTTTTCTTCCTGATTTTTGAGTCAAGTATATGCTCAGTAAATGAGTGTTGAATGAATGAATAAACCTGGTCCCAGAATTGTACTCTGATTGCAGTTTTCAGTTAGTTGCAGACACAGAGACATCTCCTTGAACTAGCCTCCCATTCAAAAACAGGGCTGGCAGGGCAAAGACAAAGAGGAAAAATGTTCTCCTGATTAAATTGATGAACATTTTACAGTCAGTACTATTTATAATAGCATTCCATTTCCTGGTAGTCCATTTTAACTTTAGCAACTTTGATTAGTATGAAAATTTAATCTATGCACAGATTGAAGAAAGGCTCTTCTCTCTTTTTTGCATAACCCTGTCACCTTAAAGAGACTTTTGAAAGCAGTGTTAAAAGGAGAGGTGCTTTTATTCACTTTTAAGAGCAAAAGAATTCTTAATAAACTGGCGATTGGGTGCAGGCAGGGTTTTATGATGAAATTTTCATCCTCGTCTTAATGGTACAGGGTTCTCCCCCCCCACCCCTCCATAAAAATAGATGGGATATGGTGATTTATAATGAGGTAATTCTGTAGAGGCATCGTATTGAGTACCTAATCCCAGGAGAAATTTTTGTGATGGCTGACATCCCAGACGCAGTGCTTGGAAAACAGTTACACCCAACTTGTTCGATCTGTTCACTCTTCTGTGGCGTGAGTCTAAATTTTAGATTTACAAGAGGTACATGTTTATATCCAGTTTTCTAGCTGTAAGAATCGTTTGTTATTACTAAATTTCAAATCAAAGAAGCTGTGATGCTGTAATGTTCTGCTTCCTGAAGAGCAGAATTCATCCTAAGCAAGACCATTTCATACCCTGATATTAAGATTATTCCCTGATGTGCCAAAGGGGACAAAAGAGAAGCTGGTCTTCTGTCTCGTGCCCGGAGAACAGAATCCAAACAGCAATGTGGGTCAGAGTACTTGACAGCATCATTCTATCTGTCTGTCTATCTATCCGTCCGTCCATCCATCCATCCATCCATCCATCTGTTTATTTTGAGGGAGAGAGGGTGCAAGTTGAGCCAGGGACCAAGAGAGGGAGGGAGAGAAGCAGGGCTTACCCAAAGCAGGGCTCGTGTTCACCCGAGGCGGGGCTCCGACTCACAAACTTGTGAGACGATGACCTGAGCCACCCAGGCGCCCTTGCCAGCATCATTTTAAGTGAACGTAAGTGTATTTGGTGTGGACTGGTGGTGGAGCCCCGGGCTGCATCTCAAGTTCATGCTAATGACCTGGGGGACCTGGTCCTGGAGGACCTCGAGCCACCTCTCTTATGGCCCCGAAGGGACACAGTGTAATTAACGTAAGGAGAAAAGCATGGGATCTGGGTCAGATTGATCTCACTCAAAGAGAAGAAGTGTTTTTTTTAATTTTTGTTTTGATTTTCTCTCAACTGCCTTGTATTTACAAGCCGTGTGACTTTGGGCAAATAACTGAAGCTCTCTGATCTTCAGTTTCCTTGTGAGTAAGATGGGAGCAAAGCTGTTGAGAGGAATAAACAAGCTCTCGCCTCACAGCACCTCTTTCTTGGGAGCTGCCAATAAGTGGCCCCCCTCCCACCTCCCTCCACTTCATTGTCCTCATACCTGTAGCACACAAAATAGCTTTCAGACTTATTCGCAAAATGTAAGTCTGTATTTGAAAATCAAGCCCAAGGAAGGATTCTTCCCAGTGAGATTCTGAGAATGCAAGGCAGTAGCTTTAGAGAAATGAGCCATACTTGTAATTTAATCATTATCTCATTGCAAGTAAAGATATTCGCTTATGAATTTTGAACTCCAATTATTCTAAAATCCATGATAATCTATTACCGGTTTCCCTTAAATTTTTTCCCGGGATATTCTGGAAGATTTGGACCTATATGTTTTTGCTAGGTTTTCATTTCAAATTTTAACTGCTTCTCAGTATGACACATTTAATGTTCTTACTTTTGAAAAAGTCTCAAGCTGATTAGAATATTCAACTCTCTGTTAATTCCTTCCTGCTTTGGTTTCAGTGATATCAAAAGGGTTGTTTCTATCAGTTGATACGCATATCATTTTAAAAAAAAGGTTTTTTTTAACGTTTATTTATTTTTGAGACAGGGAGAGACAGCATGAACAGGGGAGGGTCAGAGAGAAAGGGAGACACAGAATCTAAAACAGGCTCCAGGCTCTGAGCTGTCAGCAAAGAGCCTGACACGGGGCTTGAACTCACGGACCGCAAGATCATGACCTGAGCAGAAGTCAGATGCTTAACCGACTGAGCCACCCAGGCACCCCTTGATATGCATATCTTAATAATACTCCATTTTTTTTGAAGATTCATATATTCTGTTAAAATAGTAAAACATTGTTATTTGGTAGTGAATTCAGATGTTTTTTGTTTTGGGCTTTTTTTTTTTTTTGAGAGAGAGAGAGAGAGAGAGAGCGTATGCACACGAGAGCAGGAAGGGACAGAGGGAAAAGAGAGGATCTTAAGCAGGCTCCAAGCTCAGCACAGAGCTTGATATGGGGTACAGTCTCACTGTGAGATCATGACCTGAGCTGAAATCGAGATTTGGACACTTCACTGGCCGAGCCACCCAGGCGCCCCTGGAATTCAGATGTTATAAACTGTGAGTTCATCTCTTGAGAACATTGATACAAAAATTATATTAAGAGCTCATTTATCGCATTTTACTGTTATCCAATATGATTAATATATTGAACTTAAAACTATCACCAGAGATTTTGAAAGTGTTATCTGCACTAATATGTAATTTTCTTTAGCTTTTCCTATTTCCAAAACTTCACATGAAATTTTTTTGAGTTATTCGTTTTCCCAGAGGATGAAAAAATATTTGAGATTTCAGTCTGTGGGTTCATATAGTGCTTTTGTGATAAGAAGGGTGCCGTGGGCCAGACTGCAGAAAAACTGAAATGTTTCCATATAGCAGAGAGGGCACGGAGACCAAGGAAGAATTTGCCTTGTCCCTCCCGTTTCATTTATTCTGGCAGAATTCCCAGGGTGGTCTCAGGGCAGCTCCTGTCACGGAAAGTTTTGTTCTGATTTCCAGGGAAAGCATTATGACACATTAGCCTTAAATTTTCATGTTGTAGAAAGTTTAGTTAGCAAGAAAAAATTATAAATGAAAGGCCATCTTTTAACATGATTCATTGACCTGTCCTTGGAAGAACCATGAGCTATGGGGAGTATTTAGTGGGAAGTGAAAAGACCCATTTGGTTTGGGACGGGACCCTTGGGACCCCCGCTGGATTCGTGGGCTGAGTGCAGACAGCCTTGGCAGGCGGAGTGTAGACAGCCTCTGGGTGGAGCCCTGCGTCTACACAGGCAAAGGGATGAGGTAATGATTTCTTTTCTCAGTTCTCCTTAGCCACAAAATTTGTTGATAATGTGTTCCTGATTCACTGAGTTACCATATTCATTGCTTCGAATTCTCTGGATTCAGAACTTTTAACTAAGTTTTAAGATTACATTGATTCGAAGTATAGAAGCAATATAGTGTTGGTGATAGACAGTTTGTGAAATATAGAAGAGTGCACAGAAGAAAGTGACACTAACTTCTGATCCGGTCACCTTGAAGTCACCATTTTACATTTTCCCACAAAGGAAACATGAAACATAATTTTACAGGGTGGAATTTAGTAGAAGGAAAAGAAAACAGTATGATACTAAAAGCATTATTGAAATTCAGGTAACTTTGTTCAGACAGAAAACTATCGGTTCCTGTAAACCCTCCCAATGTTTAAAATATACGTGTAGGCACGTCTTGTGTTGTGCTTTAAAATCCTTTTTGATTTTAGCCACCTTCTATTTTATGCAAGGCAGCGCCTAAGATTATGGGCAGAATTATTCACTGTGTAACACCGTAGGTGAAATATTCCTCACTTGTGTGGCTATTTGTGATTCTGTTCTGGGAATTTGCATTAATAAATTGATATCAGCTCCTGGAGTGTAGGTTGTTTTTTTTTTCTTTTTTCCTTGTCATTTAAAGATAGAGATAAAAATGCGGGAAATATCTTTCTTTTCCATAATGGTTGGACAGGATCTTTAGATCAGATCTCTAGTGGTTCAAACAAAGCAACAAATCTCATTCTCTAGACTCTTGGCTTTTGCCTAAATACAATTTATAAAACTGTGAAGTGTTGCTAAACTCTAAACAATACCGCAGGGATGGGATTTTCCAACACCCTTAATACATTTGACTGTAGATCATCACAAAACGCTTAGTCTTAAGTGTTTTGTGCTCTTGCAAAGTACTGTCAGCAAAATGGATAATTGAAAAGTAGAGTGGTCCAAAATAGAGGAAAATCGGTTCTTAATTCAACCAAGTTGCTATTAGAAATGTTTCTTTTCTCTAAGGGAGGATACAGACTGAAGTATTTTACATATGTGCTTAACTTCTCGTAACCTTTATAAGTGCCAGCTAAAGAAGGGAAAGCAAAATTGGTACAAATACCCCTCTCTTCTGGAAACCAGGTAACCCCTAAAATTAATATCCGAAAATACATTTTCTCAGTTTCTGTGGAAAATATTTCGCTTTCACGACAGGGATTCCTAAAGCTCTCAAAGGAAGCCTGATCTTTCACACAGCACTTTGGTTGCGATTATGCTATTTATTTTAGTCCCCCTTTTTATACCTCGTATACCTGAAGGAAATTGCTTTTCTTATCTGCCCGGCACTTGGACATACCCTTTCACATTCGATTCTGAGTTCTGTGGGGTTGCGACTACCCACATTAATTACCAGGCCCAGCGTCACAGTTGCTGGCTGGAGGCAGAAGCAAGATTTTCGTCCAGCCTAACTCTGTGTGGCCCAGTCAAGGGCCCCCAGGCTGCGCCAGGGACTGGTGACCTACCTGGGGCTATGCCAAGACATCGTAATAAGTTCCTGGGTTGAATATGAGAATAGCGCTCAACGTGCTGGCTTTTTACTAGAAGCGATTGGTTGTAAACGACAATATCCTGAATGTCTTTTTTTTTTCTCCTCAAAATTTTTTATAGGGAGGCTTGGATGTGGTTCTCTTGGGGTTCATTTTAATGGTCTCATTGCGGAGGATGATGTGAGTCTCCTTGCTGCGGCTCTGCGGATTCAGGTTTGTTTGGCACGGCTGTGGGTTTGGAGTTTTGATTAGCAGTTGTGAACATCCTGCAAGTGTTTTCTGTTGAGCAGACACAGCGTTAAACACCTTGCACACATAATGACATTTAATTCTTACCATAATCCTGTGAGAGAGTGTCATTCCCGTTTGATGGATGAGGAAATGGAAGCTTGGAAAAACTTGCCCCTGGTGACGTGACACATGTGGGACGGAGACTCAACTCAGGGTCTGTTGTTAGTGATCTATTGCTGTGGAATACATTATCCCCCAAATTTAGCAGCTTGAAACAAGAAACGTTTATTGACTCCCAGGGTTTGTGGGTCAGATTTGGGAGCGGCTGGGCCTCGTGGTTCTCGCTCAGGGTCTCCTATGCAGTGGAAATCAGGAGGTCATCCGAAGGCTTGACCGGGGCCGGAGGCTCTGCTTCCAAGATGGCTCACTCGCATGGCTGTTGGCGTGTGGTATCTAATTTCTCACTGGCTTCTTGGCAAGATGCCTCAGTCCCTCACCAGGCAGACTTCTCAAGAGAGCAGCTCATGAGGTGGCAGCTAACATCCACCAGGATGGGTGAGCCACAGGGGAAGGCAAGGAGGAAGCTGCAGGAGGTGGTATGACCTCTCCATCAGAGTCAAGCACCACTTTTCCCTTTTTCTTTCCTCTTTCTAGAAGGCTCCTAGCTAGCTCAGTTGGTAGAGCATGTGACTCGTGATCTTCAGGTGCTGAGTTCAAGCCCAACTTGGGGCTTGAACTCACTAAAAATAAATTTAAAAAACTAAAAATAGAGCTCACTAAAATATAAACTAACCTCCCTTTAAAAAAGAAAAAAGAACAATATTTTTTAAAGTTTATTTTGAGAGAGAGAGTAGGGGAGGGGCAGAGAGAGACAGAGAGAGAATCCCAGGCAGGCTTTGCACTCTCAGTGCGGGGCTCGAACCCACAAACCCTGAGGCCATGACCTGAGCTGAAGTTGGATGCTTAACCGACTGAGCCACCCAGGCGCCCTCCAAAAATAAAACTTTACTTTCAAATGGGATACAATACTGTCTTATAAGGATTATGTGTTGATTTTCGACCTAAGTTAGATTTTATTTCTCTGTCTCTCTGTGTGTATCACCATTTAACAATTCAGCGTTCTTGTTCGATTATGTCAACTCTGAAAGGATTATACTTGACATGGTGTTGCAGATTTTGGAAGCTGGGCATCCAAGCTGATCAGCCATGCATTCTCCTATTTCCCTCATTTTTCTTTTCTGAGGTGGAGAACCCACTCTCTAATGTATTCAAATACTTGGTGTCTTTAGTGAATACTTAACCTATTTTCTTTTTTTTTTAATTTTTTAATGTTTCATTTATTTTTGAGAAAGACAAAGCATGAGTGGGGGAGGGGCAGAGAGAGAGGGAGATACAGAATCGGAAGCAGGCTCCAGGCTCCCAGCTGTCAGCACAGAGCCCGATGCGGGGCTCAAACTCACAAGCTATGACATCATGACCTGAGCCGAAGTCGGATGCTTAACCGACTGAGCCGCCCAGGCACCCCTTAACCTATTTTAAAAGTACACGTAGCTCACCTTTTCCTTTTTTGAAAAAACCTGCAACCCTAACTACGTGTGAATAAACTTGTTCCTGATATTCACGTGGGTTATTGTGCAACTTTGTGGTCCTTCTTATGACATGACACCCCTGAACAGTAGTTTCATAGTTTAGAGTCGTAGCCTGGCAGCCTTTACTTTTATAACATGCTTTCCTTTCTGTCCCATGAAGAACATGGTCAGCAGTGGAAGGAGATGGCTACGGGAACAGCAGCACGCAAGGTGGAGACTTCACTGCCTGAAACTCCAGCCTCTCTCCCCCGTCCCGAGGTATTCGTGGGATTTCGTTGTACCGATCTCTGGTCACCAAAGTGCCTCAGATAGCCAAAGTTCTCCACCGGGCTGGGGGCTCGGGGTGTTGTTATGGCTTTGACAGTGGATAATTTTCTCTAATTACAGTGCTGCCCTGTTTTTTCTGTTGCTTAAGTCCTAAAAATTAAATAATAATAATGAACATGTTTCCCATATTCTGTCAACTCTAGGATATACATTTCTTCATGTCTGAAGTCAGGATGCCCCTTACTGTGTGGGTAATGTGTCCTGTCTTAAATGGCATTCTTTTTTCTTCTTAGTGGTCTGTAACGTACTGGTGCCTTAGATTTGACCAGATACGGTAACACAATATTTGGAATATGCTTTTCAGTGTCAGGAATGCCCAGCTCATCTGTCAGCTTGGTCTTCAGGGCCACGTAGGTATCTGCTCTGAGGGTAAATGACCAACCAAACGAAACACCATTCTATGTGGGAAGCGAGTTCAGCTTTCCTCAGCACACAGCGATATCTACCAGCTGATAGGGTATTGTGTGATACTCCAGATGGATGTTTCCTTCCGCGTAGCATTTAATGAAGCGTAAGCTATATATTCCCTGCATAAATTTAGAAATACATACTGTACCGCCGGAATAATTCATTAGATAGCAGAGCCAGGGAGGTACATTTCCCGGCCTCATCGCGGGTCCCCCGCTGCTCCCGCCGCGGTGAACAGGCCCCACCCTCTTCATCCAGGGTGTGCACGGGGCCACTGGAAAACAACACGTCAGTAGATAGAACCTTCGGGAGTCAGCTCCGTTTTCATTTGATGACCACTTGGTTTGTAGATTTGATCTGTGTCCTTGGACCACAGCTGAACGCTGATGATTCTTTTATACGCATCGGGCTGTGTTTTCACCCCTGAAATAGACTGAACCTCCTAGTCGCTTTCTATGTTCGTCGATACATAAGTTCCAGGGAACGTTACTCTCTGTAATGCCACCCCTGTAGCGGTGCAATCTATTTCATGAAATATTTTATTTTTTGAAGTTACTTGTGTTGTTAAAGGACCCTAATTTTTAAGAGTAAGTGAATACATTCTAGTTGCAGAGAGCTAAACACAATTCAGGTAGACTGCCAAAATGTGTGCCAGAGTCTTGGCATAAATCGAAATAAATTCCACTCAGGGGAAGAAGTGTTTTAATCGCTGAACCAAATTTGGCTTCTAAAGGTCCCTTCTAAAGGGGAAAGAAAGGCAGGCTGCGTAATTTGTATATTACCCTCAAATCAGAACGATGTCACTGTCGTTCTTTAGCTAGCGAGGAGAAAACTGGAGGTTTTCCAAGAGCGGGCTCTTCAGTTTCGGAGATTTGGGGAGGAGAGAAAAAGAAAAAAAAGGGGTAGACAGGAAGGCAAAAAGAAGTGGGGGCGGGGGGGAGGCTGGAAAGGGAAATGCAGGGGCAGGGGCACTTGTCTGGAAGCACAGAGCTCAGCGTGTATGTGGGCAGAGGCCCCCTGTCCCTCTCTGAGCTGCTGTAGTGCACTTCAGAGAGGTCTAGATTGGACGTGGGTTTACTGTTTACCTCTTGCACCGACGTCAGTCTTCCATGGGGTCGTGGAGGGGAATATAGAGTAACGTGAGGGCTTAGAGTCCATCGTTAGCGGGAGCAAGGGAAAGAAAAGTCAGAGCAGGGGGTTGCCTGCCAGGGGACACGGCTGTGCCTCCAGAAGAAGAGCTCCAGGGTGAGTGAGGGCGCTGCTGTCTTCTAAGTGTCAACCCTTATGACCCACTGAGTCTCAGGCATGGTCTCCCAAGCCTGTCTTTTGCCAGCCACGTCTGACTCTCAAACAGATGGTCAGCCTGGCAGACAGATGGCCCGAACCCCCATTAAAACAAATCGCTGAGCTCGGGAACCCCAAAAGACTCTCTGAGAAGTCCAGCACGTGCTCATCTTCTAGCATTCCAGTAAGGTGAACAGCCGTGCTCTCATCCTGCTGGTAGAATAGGGTAAATTATTTGCCCAGTGACACTCGGAGGTCCTAAAATGTCCTGTGTCTGAAGCTGAGTTTCAAGCACCAGGTCCTTTTACTGACGGTTATGCAATTAATAAAATACTTTGAAATACAATTTTGGACTTGCAGTAGGAAAAAGAGAGAGAAAGTATGGACCCAGATAAAACAAAATAGCATTTCCACGTTTTTGAACAGCCAAGAGACACGTGGGGCGAGCCCAGCAAGAGCATTATGCAATAACCCATCTCTTCACGGGTGATGAACGCAATGATGGTCCACAGAAAGCACTTCACTGTACAAAGGATTCGTGCATAAAGGAAGCCTTTGGACTTACTGTAATTCACACTTCTTTATTCCCAGAGTACAGGGGTTATCTTTGCACCTGGGCAGAATTCTAGGATCTTCGTGAGTTTTGAAAAGTTGCTTCTCCAAGGAAATGTACATTTTCTCACGCACATTAGCTATTAGCAGTTGTGTTTAATGCCGCTTGGGAGAGAGGACCACAAGGCAATCGCTTTGATCGAATCCTTGGCGTGGCGTATGGCTGTTTTCCCTCCAGTGGTGACCACCTAACCTGAGGAGACTCTCGCCTTTTCTGTGTTTTCCCCCCCTAGTGATCTTGAGATTTCAAGAGCACAGACTCCAAAAGCCGTGGATGTCCTTGCCAAGGAGATAGGATTGCTTGCAGATGAAATTGAAATCTATGGCAGAAGCAAAGCCAAAGTACGTTTGTCCCTGCTGGAAAGGTTAAAGGATCAAGCAGATGGAAAATACGTTTTAGTAGCTGGGTAAGGCTACTTTTAAAATCTATTTTACCAAGACGGCATGTTTCTAAAACTCTCTTCCCTATTTGTATCTGTCATCACACCCCCTCAAATCCGTCCTCTTCTCAAACTTGACATTTTTGTCCATTTCACTTGGCATTCCTTCATTTGACATGAGGTAAGTTTTCATTTTCAGTGCAAAACAATTCAGTCTGCTCCACAAAATAGAAAGTGTAATGCGTTTCTAATCCAGCCTTTTGTTTTTTGTTCCTCATATTGTGTTTTGATCATCCTTGGATTTTTCATGATAAAAGTCAAAATAAGATTTAAAGGTAAAGTATCTTGAACTGCATAGGGGTCTTTATGTTCTACTCAGAAATAACATTTTAATGGAAAATGTACAGATAATTGTGCAAGCTATTATTTTCTTGTTAATATCCTTACTATTTATGTATTTGTATTCTACAAGTTCATTAGTTCTCTTTTCCTGCATTGCAAAATTAATATAGGGCCATTTTCATTTGTGTTGGTCATTTTATAAAAGACAAATGCATAGTTTTATGTAAAGGGGTGTTTATTTTCCCTCTTTTTAAAAAAAGAAATACACTCACTAGCTGAAAAATGATAGAAAACAAGGGATTTCAAATATTTTTTCAATGTGACCTGAGGGAACATCAAGAGACCATATAAATTCCTTTGTTGTCTTGAAATTTCATTGCAGTGACTTATTAATGATATATAGGCCAAGCCTTAAGGCACAAAAACCTGTTTATTAACAGGCAGAGACATTTCCGACAACCGGCCTTCACTCTTGGTGAACTTCATTTTTACATATTTTATTATTAACGTAAGCAGCTTATTCCTTTTTCTGGTTATTACAAGTCACGCATGCTCGTTAAACTTTTCCAAAATACCAAAAAGTATAAACAAGAAACTATCGCATCCCAAATCCCATCAGCCAGAGGAAAGGGCTGTTAACATGTGAGACCATCTTGTCCCACAGTCTCTCATAAACGACATCAGCTGACACGTGCTGTCCTGTAAGCAGCCTGATTCGTCAGCGACATGTTGCGTGCCTAGCTCCCTCCATGCAAGACGGTACAGAGCTATTACCATTTTGCATGAGTGCAGAACATTCCACGGGGGGGGAGGGGCAGTGAAAATGCCTGGGATGAGGGAGGATTCCATTTCACGCATCTTCCCAACACTGTGCAGCCCGGGGTGGCTCGGTGGCTGACACTTGAGCATGTTTCTTATTCTTCAAGTAAATCGAGGCCAAAAAATGATTTGAAAATACCGTAGAGACGTTCCACAATTTATTTAACCAGCTCTCTGTTGATGGGCACTTACATTGCCTCCCATTTTTGGCCATTGTGAACAGTGCTAAAAGGAACAGCCTTGGGCATGCATATTTGTGCATTTGTCCGGTGCTCTCCTTAGGAAAAATCCCTAGGGGCTTTAAACTGAGTATTTTAAAACTGCAAATAAAGAGGGGCACCTGGGCGGCTCAGTCGGTTAAGTGCCCGACTCTTGACTTTGGCTCGGGTCGTGATCTCACGGTTTGTGGGTTCAGGCCCCGTATCAGGCTCTGCACCAACAGTGCAGATACTGCTTGCGATTCTCTCTCTCTCTCTCTCTCTCTCTCTCTCTCTCTCTCTCTGCCCCTTCCCTGCCCACTCATGTGCGCACGTGTGCGCTCTCTCTCTCTCAAAATATATTAAAAAATTATAAACCTACAAGTAAAGATTAAACTACAGTCATCCATAATGTCACCTCTTTAGTGGTCAAATCATTTCTTCATATTTCTTTCCCTCCGCCCTTCTCTCTCCTCCCTCTCCAGCTCCTTTGTAATCGCTTGTCTCCATCTAGGGCTGTCAGAGTCACTCACTGGCTGCAGCATCTCATTTGCCTGTGGCTTAAACCTCCCACAGGCTTCCAGGTTCACTACCATCGGACTCCCAATCCTGCCAGGGTCCCCACCTAGGGGGACCCAACCTAGGACCCCACCTCTGATGCCTCTGCAACGGGGCTGCACGGGTGCTCCGTGCTGAGAGGAAAGGTTGGCCTCACCTACGCGCTCTGGGCCAGATCCGTAAAAGGGGGACCTTTCAGCTGACTTGGGGGGGCTGTTTGGGAGTTCTTGGGTCCCAGGGTTTGGAGCACACATGGGGTCAGTGTTGCTCTTCTGGAATGTGCTAGATGCAAGTTTATTTACAGATATAAATCAACTCTTGGGCATTCAGAGCTTCAAAAGCAGATTTCGTATTTTATCCATAAATTTGCTTCCCTCTTTCTAGTCTCTAAGTGATCTTGGTAGGTGGGTTTGATAGTTTTCTCTCCTTGCTTCAGGTGGGAGGATTTAAGGAAAAGTGAGGAGGATGGGCTCTCAGTTTATCAAGGAAGAATCAAGCCGTAATTTGTCATATGGAGTGGCTGCGATTTACTCTCTTGGGGGCTTGGCGATTCTAGAAATAAAAACACCAGTCTACACGCGGCTCCGCCCTTTGCTGGGAGCACAGAATTGAACTTCTAAAACAAAAGCCCTCATGGTATTGTTATCAGATTGCCTTCTTGAAGTCACAGGGTCTAGGCCCGCCTCCAGCCACATGCTAGAGAGTGCTGGTTAGCGCCGCTCCCTAGGGTTAAAGCTGTGCATTGGTCCAGGCACGTAGAACATTGGTTCTTGTCCCGACGCTGTCTCTTTGCCAGCATTTGTACGTGCATCTGAGCTGAAGAGCCAGATTGAGCCAGGTTGTCATAGTGTAGATAGAAGTGAAATTAAACCTGAATTCTCAAGTACAGATTTAACCCCGAGAGATAAACAGCTCTTTTCCTGAAACAGTGGCTCTATGTTCCTTACAAAACAACGATCTGTGAATCAACAAAAACTAAATTGTGTTCCTTTCAACTCCACTGAGGGGGCGGAAATGCTGTGAGGGTAGGATTTTGAGACATACCTGCATCCATAAGGAAAGCCTGAAGGTTTTTGGAAAATCTGTATACCACACTGTGTCCCCCCACCCACACAGCAGATGGCATATTTTTTAAGTGTGTAAACTGCTTCTGTTTTCGCACCTTTTAATAGCTGGATCTTTGAGACCGGTTGTAAAATACCAGGCAATCATTTTACTTACAATGTAAAATGAAAAGTTCATTTGAAATACAGTCGCCTCCCTAGTTTTGCTTTTGGTCACGTCAGTTAATGGAAAGTGACGATTATCAAACATGCGGTTTATTGCTATATCTTTAGAAATATAAAGGACCCCTCCCAGGTACCTGGCTGGCTCAGTCAGTAGAGCCTGCAACTCTTGGCCTTGGGGTTGTGAATTTAAGCCCCCGTGGGTATAGAAATTACTTAAAAATAAAATCTTAAAAGAGGACCTCTCCAATAAATGACTTATTTACTTTTTCTGAAGGATTTCTCTATTCTGGAAATAATACTGGCTTACAATATAAAAATTTAACATCATGAAAAACAAAAAGGAGAAAACGAAGTCTCTCATTACTGAGAGGTGTTAAAATTTTTTATATTTCCTTCCAGGATTTTCTCTCTGTATCCATCCTTTTTACACATTGAGATCATGCTATAAATACCATTTTGTGTCCTACTTTTATTTCCGAATACTGTAACATGAGTCTTTTCCCGTGCTTTAGAAGAATGCAGGTACCCAAGTCGTTTTTCAAGAAACCTAAATAATACATTTGTTGTTGTACTTTCGAATTTATGTATAAATGTGATTTAAGCGTGTCAACGCTAGAATTAAAATATAAAACAACAGGATTAAAAGAAAATCTTCTGTTAATAACCCAAATGCAGAACAGATTACTTCATTTTAAAAGCTGTTCTTCTAACTTGAGGATTTCTTACTCCGTCAGAATCATCTGTATTTCATCAGCTACACATCTCATGGTATTTACACCTACACATCACTTTATTTGCTTTGCCTGACAAAATGAAAAGTATTGGGAATCGTTCGGGGAAATGCGCCAAAAGAATCTTAGGGGCTCTTGAGTTTTACATATTTTCCCAGTTACACTAATGAAAAGGAATTTGTTTGAGAACTTGCCTTGGAGTGCAGCTGTAGGGCATTGAATGTGTGTGCAAGATATGTCTCCGTTGGCCCTGTCCCGATTTCTGCGCAGAAGTTTTGAGAACTTCTCTAAATTGCTCAGGCAGAAAGAGCAGTTAAAAAAGAAGCCCAAATTGGTCTGTGAACAGACCGAGTTTCACATTAAAGAACAACTAAAATCATTCACATCACTTTATTTCTTTTCTGTAGAGTGCCGAGTATCTGATCTGTTGTTTCTGTTTTGTTTTTTTCTTTTTTCTTTTTAATGTTCCAAGCCATTCTTTTGGTCAGTGTTAAATAACCTTTCCTGGCTTTTCTAAGATGTGGGTTTTCTACCTTGGGTCACTATTTAAACATCTGTGAGTTTTTCTGCTATTTGCACAACTTGCAGAATAAAACAAAGGTATTTACAAGAGATCGCTACCGACTGGGCCTTTTTGAACTGCTCACTCCCGTCAGCCAGGTGTGATAGGAAACACAACCCAGGGGACTGCAGAGTTTGTTGCCAGGAATAAAAAGCCTGTAACGACTTCCCAGTCACGAAGATGCCCGGGATGAGTGATCTATATTCATATGCTGCTTGAGCATGTAGTTTTGGAGTTCAAGGTTAGACCCATGGCTCATGACGTGATTCTGTTCACGATGCCAGAGTTTGAGAACTGCACGCTGTTTTGCCCCTCCTCTCTGCATAAGCAATCTCTTTGACCTTGGAGCAAATGGTAAACTTCTCATAGGATGTGTTCACACATCCGAAGTCACGGAGTGCTCTGATAAATCGTTAACTGTAGTTGACAGTAAACATATTTGTCTTAGAAAAGATGTGCATGCTGGGGCGCCTGGGTGGCTCAGTCGGTTGAGCGGCTGTCTTCGGCTCAGGTCACGATCTCGCGGTCTGTGAGTTCGAGCCCCGCGTCGGGCTCTGGGCTGATGGCTCAGAGCCTGGAGCCTGCTTCCGATTCTGTGTCTCCCTGTCTCTCTGCCCCTCCCCTGCTTGCTCTCTGTCTCTGTCTCTCTCTCAAAAATAATAAACATTAAAAAAAAAATTTTTTTTTTTTTTAAAGAAAAGATGTCCTTGCTTTGTCAAGCGTTTTTTGCTCAACTGTGCCTGGACAGGTGACAGAAACGCAATGAGAATGGGTATAGTCCTTCGCCTCAGCAAGCTTGTGGGCTGGTAGGCAGGACAGCCGTGTCAGGAAGCTTGTAATAAGACCCTCAGAAAAGTGATGCGATACATACATAATAAATGCTGTGGGAAACAGAGGGGGGCGGATAGAGCTACAGGGAGATGTTGAGGAAGAGCATGAGCGAAAGGCATTGTTCCCTCTCCATAAACTCTAAGCTCTTCCGGAGAACAGCAATTAGGTTAAGTTGGCGCTCACTGTCTTCTGAGTCAACTGGATAATTTTGGAGTCAGAGCTAAGGACACTGGGACAGCCGTTCAACCCAAGTTTGAGATCCAACGTAGGAATGAGGTGGAATAAAATGTTTATTGTGGCTCTCCTTTTATTGCTCCCAATAAATACTTCCTGCTTTTTGATTTTCCTGAATTGTATCAGTTGGCAGAATGCTAAGCCGTCCTGTGTTTCTAATTAAGACTTGGATGGTCGGCCGAAGTTTGGAGGAGGTCATCTCTGGGCGTGTCTGCGTCGGGCTGTCTCCGACAGCTATATTAGCACATCCCGGGGGACGAAAATGTGATGCTTCACGTGACACACCGAAGTAGACCACCTATTCCTTTGCAAACAGTGGACGACGAGGACCGTACTTAATCCACCCTGTGTTTGATACTTTTTTTTACAGGCCGTCCGAAGACCGTGATGCCTGTGGCTTTCCAACCACTCTTTTTCTTGTACTCATCAATAGGAAGTTGACTCAAAGTGGAAACACTTTCACGTACCTGGGCCTTCATGTTGACCAGGTGTCGTGCGGCTTGAGGAGTGGAGGGAGGCGTACGTCACCAAGCATGTGCGGGGCGGTGCACCCTGCCAGCGACCCTGTTGCCTCATGCGGTGATGGCTTCTCAGCCCTCACCCAGAGTCGGGCGTCCCCGTGGCCTGTGATTCCGTGGGCACTTCCCCGGTTCCCTTCGGAGACGCCCCTGTCGCAGCCCCGCCTCATCCTCAAGATTTCTCCCTACTGCTCCTTTTGTTTCCTTTTGCTTTCTTCTGACCATCCCTTCAGAGAACACGTTCTAGAAGATTCCATCCTATCCCTCTTTGTACTGTGTTCCCTCTCACTGTGATCTTTCCCACTCCCATGCTTTCAGTTGCTAATTAGTGGTGAACGACAGTTACAGTTTCTGTCTGGAGAAATGACTTGGCGAAGTCAGGTGGCGGGTTTTGATTTCCGGCTTTACTGCTTGCTGTTTGGCCTTGGGCAAGTTACTGAACCTCTTCGTGCCTCAGTTTCCTTATCAAGGACAGAAATTAACCTAATAAATGTAAAAGCACAGAACCTCACGTATTTAAATATTTTTTTAATGTTTATTTATTTTTGAGACAGAGCACGAGCATGAATGGGGGAGGGGCAGAGAGAGAGGGAGACACAGAATCCGAAGCAGGCGCCAGGCTGTGAGCTGTCAGCACAGAGCCCGACGTGGGGCTCGAACTCACGAACTGTGAGGTCATGACTTGAGCCGAAGCCAGACACTCAACCGACTGCATCAGCCGGGCGCCCTTTACAGAACCTCATATGTTAACGACCCCAAGCCCACCCTCCATCTTTATCTGGCTAACGTTTATTCATTTGCCGGGTCTTAGCTTAGGTGTCACTTCTCATATGAAGACTTCCCCGATGCTCCAAACGTAATCAGATCCTCCTGCCTTGTGCTCTCATAACACAGTCTGATTGCCCTGTTTCTTTCATATGTGTTTATCACTTTAATTGTAATTGCCGGTCAGTCTGTCCATATCTTCCATCGGTTGTAAGCCCTGGGAGAGCAGTGATGGAGTCCAACTTGGTCAATCATTGTGTCCCCAGGATCTAGTGGTCTGGCACATAGTACTTAATAAACATTTGCTGAAAGAATGATTGATTGTATCACTGTGGCGGTCTGAGGCAGTTGGGGACGATGATATATCTAAGGGCTTTATTTCTATTTCTTTGTGGTCACATCACTAGGTTTTATAGGTCAGAAAACTCTTATTGTCGGTTTTGTTGTGGTTGAGAATCCTGGACGACCCTGACTGCACCATCTAACTCATCGGAGACCATGTCGCAAGCCAACATGACAGTTTTTAAATCTTGTAACAATGGTCAGAGTGTGCTAAGGAACAGTTTTATGGGTCCTTATTTGGGAATGTAATGCACGCCTGTCTTCTTAGTTAATGCCATGATGGTTGTAACTAATGTGTGATGTTTGCTTTTATAGAGTGTGGTGGTCAGCGAGGTCCTCCAGAGCACTTGGGGTCTCCTTTGTGTGCTGGGGAGTGTTGGACTCATTCTTTCCCAATGCTTGAGGGGCTGTTGTAGGAGAAGGGATTAAGCTCAGTGTGTCTGACTCCAAGAGATAGGAGCTATAGGAACGCAGACATCTCTTCTTTAGGACAAAAAACTCTCTAACCGTAAAAAGCTATCCGGAAATGAATGGGCTACCCCAGAGGTAATGAGGCTCCCTCACTGTGTTGCAACATGGTGGGGACAAGCCCTGGGCCCTGAGATCTGGAAGAAGATGGATGAGAGGGTACGATGGGATGCCTTCCAATGCTCAGAGTCTGGCCATGGACCATCGAGTAGGCCTTGTGCCCGCACTGTGCCCCCGGTAAATGGCCCTAGACGAATGAATGCCACATCACCCATTAAGAAACAACATCAGCTTAATTATTTAAACCATTTGATGGATAATTCTATGCCATTTCTTGAAGCTGCTAATGTTATCACTGCCGAATAACTTTTCTTTTTTGGTCTCTTGGTAAAGGTGTATCTGTTTCTTGGCTTTAGCTTAAACATGGCCTCTGTGATGTGGGTAGACCGTAAAAGTCCCTGGAAATTGAATTTTTAAGTGAATTTGGGAATGGCGTGTTCTCTGCCTGTCTGCTCTGATTTGGTTCTAGTACCTTAGGTTGATTTTGCATAGGTCTAGGAAATATTATTAAATTTTTTCTCTCTCTCTCTCTCTCTTTTTCCAAACCAGGATCACACCCACCCCTCTCGGGGAAGGGAAAAGTACAGTTACAGTTGGGCTTGTACAGGCTTTGACGGCACACCTCAACATCAACTCCTTTGCGTGTCTCAGACAGCCTTCTCAAGGACCAACTTTTGGCGTGAAAGGTACTTGATTTAACAACCGGTATATTTTGCAGAGCAAAATTGGGGGCAAAGTTTTGAAAGAACATTAGCAACAGGTGTGGCGTTAAAACTTGTCAGAGGGACCGGTACGTCTCATCCCGACGTTTCATCCCGACGCACACCCCACCTGCACGCTCAGTATGCGGTGGTCCTCCCGAGGCGGTCCTCCTGCAGAGGGGGCTGCGGCGGGGGTTTCGGCAGAGCCCCGCAAGAAGCCCATCGCCCTGGCTCCGTGGAGCAGCTGCTGGGCCCTTGCTCAGGACTCCAGCCTTGGGCGGAAGCCTTGCACCTGATCAATACCTTCTTATTCGTATTGCTGTTGTATCATCCACCCCTGCCACAGAGAAAGGTCTTTCCAGCCAGTTAGACACCCTTTCAGTTGGACCCTCGTTGCCTCATCTCGCGAGAGTTGCTGGGGGGCCTGCAGAGCTCTGGAAACTGACCAGCTGTGGACAGAGCTGTGGTGCAATTTCTGTCTGGCTGTGCTGGGCCGACATCTGGAGCCTTCGCACTCACACTGATTTATCATGAGGTCATCCTTCAGCTCGTGTTACAATAGCATTTATTGCCACAATTACTGTTCGTTCTTGGCACTTTGTGGATTTTAGCGGTATTCTATTTATCTCACTGTCACAGATGTTAATAACTCCGAACTCATTAAGTACTGATAACTCAGAGAATGTCATACATTCTGTGGTGGAACGAGCACTAAACTTGTAGCAGGAAGGCTGCGGTTTTCTTCGTGGCTGTGTCTCTTGCTGCTGTGTGACCTTCAGCCAGTCGTAACCTCTCTGGGCCACATCTGTGAAAGTGCAAAAGTTCTAGAGTGCTAGGTTTACGGAGTTGTCGTGAGGACCAAATGACATAGCAGATAAAGAACAGGGTACACCCTAAGATGATCTGGACACGGAAGGTATCACTATTGTTTTATGAAAGAGAAGTCTTTTTAATGTAGTGACGTTACTCCCTTGAGGGATAGTCAGCCTGACAAATTTTATATACTGTTATCTAAAATCTCTTGGCCGCATCTTACAATGCATTGGTCTGAGTTCACCAGGTGGATTTTTTTGAGCGGTTTTTTTGATATTCAAAGCATGTGCAGGTGAAATGACACAGAGCCACATAGATCTAGTAACAGATGAATAAAATAATCTCATGTTGGCTGTAATGAGATTTGCTGTATTGTTTTTACCTTTTTTTTTTTTTTTTTTTTAACCAGGAAACTCATGTGCTTAAATTGTATTGTTGGGTGAAGTGGGAACTTTTTCCCCTTTTGTTCTGCTTTGATGGACAGTCGATGTTTTCTTTACTACCTGCTGTTTCATCTTGGGGGTGCGTGCCTTCCTGCCGGGTTTGGGGAGCTGTGTCCCCGGGGCTCTGTTCATCCTGTGTAGCTATACTTGCTGAATGATTTCAAACGGCGTCTGTTCTGTTGTTCAGGAGGGGCCGCGGGCGGCGGATATGCCCAGGTCATCCCCATGGAGGAGGTAAGATCTCAGCAAAACACATGTCATGTGTCACTGTTTCTCCTTCCTGCAGCCTTTTTTTTGTGCCCCATCAACACAGGCCCACAGTCCTTTATCAGTCCAAAGGCCTAAAGATTCTGAAAACCAAAAACGTTTGCATCACTTACAGTGGCAAAACCTGACGTTGAGTGTTATGGGCTATTTATGTCTATGCCACTTGATGTAAATATTCACATATTTTGCTGCAAGAAATACTGGTTTTGATTAATGGATACGGACTTAGACCCTGCTTTGGATGTTTTAGTAAAACATTATAGGTATATCGCACTCTTTCCACATTTCCAAAAATTCTGAATCCCAAACCCACGTGGCTCCATTCTGCATAAGAGGGTGGAGACCTATCCCCATCGATCATCAGTTATCGTGTCCAATTCAGGAGGACTTGGACTCCTCACTTGGGCAGAGGGAGACTCAAAAATCAAATAGTTCCAAAGAAAAATGGGCACAGAAGGTCAAAGGTGACCATTCTTATTTCTCCAAGAACCCCTGCCCCCGCATAACCACCCCCTCGTCCCCTGAATCTGACTGTGACTGGGTCTCATCACTTCTACTCTCTGCATTGGCCTCTTAGTTCTGGTCCTGAGAAATCTTCTAAAACCCAAGTCTGAGCCAATTGCTTTCCTGTTCAGTGTATTTCAGTTCTTACTCCATCACGCCTGTGCGGTGTGGCATGGCAGGTCCCCGTGTGCTGGTCCTGCTGTCCCTTCCAGCCTTGCTGTCTCATGTCCCCACAGGCTGGCCTCCCTCTCACCCACCCCACCAGACTCCCTGCAGACTCTTGATCCCAAGCCTCGAGCGTTCTTCCTTTCCTGTTCTGCCCTCCCTGCCCAGCCTGTCCATCTCTAGGTTCCGTCTCCCCCCTCACATCCCTTCATGCTGTTTCCCTCATCCGGTTGGTTGGCTGTGCTGATTTAGAGGGCACGGACCCCAGCGCTGAGCACAGCGCTCAGCACTGGGGGCTCGCTAGGAAATGTTCGTTGATTTCGATGAACGAATTCGGAAGGGTGTTTGCCTATGGAGGCCTGAGGGTCAGGAAAGCTAAAGGGAGAAGAATATGGACACTCTTCAAGTAGTGGGGGTGGGCTGAGAGAGAATAGTGTAAGAGAACAGTGCTGGAAAAAATAGCCCCAAGCCTCACATCTGAAGGGGGATGAGTAACATTCACAAGGAAGAACCAGAGCCAAGAGGCCAGGTTGGGGACAGCGTACAAGGAACATGCCCAGGGGAATGGCTCAGGAATTCCTGTGCAAATACTCAAAGGGCATCGGTGTCCTGCTGTCATATGACATCAGCTGCATGGCTCAGACTTGGGGCGAACTTAAGGCATATGATGGTTTCAGCTGCCTTATGATCGTTCAGTAGGCCAAAAACAATCAGGCAGTTTGTTCCTTGAATTCGAAGACCTTCCGTATCTCCTTCATCTCTCTATCCCCAGCTCTGAGCACAATGCCCGACCCTCAGACCGTGTTTGTTGACTGAGTGCATGAATAGACAACTCGTACCGACAGAAACTTAGGAAATAATCATGGGGAAATGTTTGAATAAATTCCAGATGGGTTGAAGAATGGAAAGTGAAAATACTGAGTCTTGAAGGGTGAGAGGGAGCCAGGGTTGTGCAGAATGGGGGGGAGAGTGGGACCTGCTTGGGGGACAGTACGGGGGCGGGGAGGGGTCTTCGGGGAACCGGAGGCCACCAGCGTGTTGTCAGGGGCCAGTGGGGATAGAGGAAGTGAAATACAGAAATGGGCACGGGGCCAGCTCTTTCAGGCTTTGAATTTCATGGGCTAGATCTTGTTTGAATATCGCGGTCCGCCATTGAGGGGGATTTTGACACAGTAATAACATGATGTAAATTGAGTTTTATGAAAATCGCTCTGGACTCTGTGCGGAGAACGCACTGCTAGGAGTTCAGAGTGGATGCGAGGGGTGCAGTAAGGAAGCCCGGGGGAGAGGCGGTGGCGTGGGCCAGGGAGGTGGCAGTGAGGATGGGAAAAGCATGGCAACGATGTAAGCCGTGTTTGCTGAGTTTGCAGAATTCGATGTGGGGCGTGAGAAAAGGGGGGACATCAGGGAGCGTGAGCTGAGCAACTCTTGAGTCATTGATTGAAGCGGATCACGGGGGCAATCATGGCCGTGAGGCTGCAACTGTGGTGGTGAAGGGGGTGGTGGTCAGAAAAAGAAGAGAGGCCTGTCTGGGGCCTGGGGACACCCCAGTGGATACCGAACAGGCATCAGGAAGGACAAACATGAGCCAACGGTAACATGGGGAAAGGATTCAATGCAAACATCAGCAAAGAGCTGTTGACTAATCGTTGATTGTTTATTTTCACTAATAATCAAATTAGTCTACATTAAAACTACTAGCAATTATTTTACTTGTCAAATTGACAGCTGGATTTTTTTTTTTAAATAGTCATAATACTGGGGCGCCTGGGTGGCTCAGTCAGTTGAGCGTCCGACTTCAGCTCAGGTCACGATCTCGCGGTCCGTGAGTTCGAGCCCCGCGTCGGGCTCTGGGCTGATGGCTCAGAGCCTGGAGCCTGCTTCCGATTCTGTGTCTCCCTCTCTCTCTCTGCCCCTCCCCCGTTCATGCTCTGTCTCTCTCTGTCTCAAAAATAAATAAAACGTTAAAAAAAAAAAATTAAAAAAATAAAAAATAAATAGTAATAATACTAAATTTTACCAGTGAGGGATTGAAACACGCTTTTATACATTACTGGGAGGCAGATGTTGGTAACACTTTCCTGGAAGGGAGGTAAAAATACGAAGTGCCTTAGAGGGCACCTGGGTGGCTCAGTCCGAAAAGCATCCGACTTCGGCTCAGGTTATGATCTCACAGCTTTTTTATTTAAGTTGTTTTACAGACTTAGCTCATTATAAGGCTGTGTAATTCGTGCAATGTTTTATTTGTTCAGGAAGTCCTTGAATACTGCCACGGCTGTTTGAGACAAGTAGAAAGAGGTTTTCATTTCTTTTATAGTTCAACCTTCACTTGACCGGGGACATCCACGCCATCACTGCCGCCAATAACCTGCTGGCCGCCGCTATTGACACAAGGATTTTGCATGAAAACACTCAAACAGACAAGGTGAGGAAGTTTTCTCGTTGGCCTTTTTGGGCCTCTTGTCCTGGGATTTCTGGATTCTTGAGGAGTTCATGGGAAAACTTTGTGGGGCCGATAAACTGAAATTGTATTAACAATTTTGTGAGTTCTATATATCCTTATTTCTTGGGGAGAGGATCCCTACTTGGGTCAGATTCTCAAATGAGTTTATGACCACTGCCAAGCCGTTGGGTGAATTATGTTAGTTGTAATTTTAAGGCAAATATTCTTTGAGATGGGACTTCAGTTTTGAAGGTAATCGGTAGACCAGTTCTCTTCCTTCTGTCCAAAGGTCCAATCTCCAGTCTGTACTAAGGGGATTGGAAAGATAGCTTTTTGACTGTAATGTTACATGCAGCCATTCTAGATGTACCGTGAATGAGATTAGACCTCCTTGTTGGAGTTCAGGTGCATGCAGCTGAGGTAAACACACACCTGACAGGGATAGAGCACTAGGTGCTACTTCCTCATGGGCGTGGACCGTGGATAAACGTGGGACTTTCTGGCATGTTTACAAGGATCTTGACTTCCTCCCAATTAAAGTAACTCCCTTGTGCGTTTTTGAAGCCAAGTACAGATAAATATTAATTTGCTGGTTGTAAGGCTGTAGAGATCAAGAAATATATATTTATGCAACATTTTTGCAATGTGCATGATTTCAGATCTAGTCAGATTTATTGAAATGATAGAAGTTAAGGCTGCATTGTTTATATCAGCCAAGAATTTTAATAGGGTCTCTAATCTAAACAATTTGGTTATAAATGTAATGAGCTTTGTCATATCCTGTGAATTATCCACGTTCCTAGCTGGCCCTTACACTTTTGTGGGGCTTTATTTTTGTTTTGTGTTTTTAGGCGCTGTATAATCGACTCGTTCCTTTAGTGAATGGTGTTCGAGAGTTTTCAAGCATTCAACTTGCTCGGCTGAAAGTAAGTTTCCAGTTGGTGGCTCTTCAACAAGAAAATGTCCTAGAAACAAATCAGAAAAATTGTCCAAGCCAGCAATTTTGAACTTGATTTGGGTTTTCAGACACTCTTTGGGCCGTTAAACTCTAGAGACAGAGCAATATAACAGAGAGAGAATAGAAGGAGAAGCCTGAGACACGGCTACACCAAAGGGCAAGCGGACAGATTAGTTCCCCTTCGAAGGTCTCTGTTCCTTCGGCCGTAAACCGGGAGGACTGCTTTGTAGGTGTGGAGCACCGTAGTCAACTGACAGATCAAATTTCCAAGAGTCCTTCTCTTATATTCTTGGATTTCTAGGAAATAAGTTCTGGCTTCTGTAAATGTATCTCTATCAGTTTTTGTTGTAGCAAGATGCTACAGTCGTGCGAGTGGAAGTAATCTTAACTCTTATCCGTCTTATCATTTATTTCCTGGTGCTATTTGCTGCTGTCCTGGGAATCCCATGGATTCCCCCTTGCTCTATTCAGAGACTAAAAGCTAACTTGATGGTATAAGTTACAGGCATTGGTTGGTAATAATCGATTTTAAAAATTCACCCCCTTGGGGTGCCTGGGTGACTCAGTCGGTTAAGCATCCGACTTCGGCTCAGGCCATGATCTCGCAGTGAGTCCAAGCCCCACGTCAGGCTCTGTGCTGACAGCTCCCTTGAGATCACGCCCTGAGCTGAAATCTAGAGCTGGACACTTAATTGACTGAGCCACCCAGGTGCCCCTATGTTTTGCCTTCTATTCCTTCCAAAATTGATCACGTCGTTTCTCGTCTTCATCATTAGAAACTGGGAATAAATAAGACTGATCCAAGTACGCTGACGGAGGAGGAAATGAGTAAATTCGCCCGTCTCAACATCGAGCCCTCCACCATCACGTGGCAGCGAGGTTCGTGCCGTTTGTGGGGTCGGGGATGAGGTCTGCTCCAGCTGAAGCTCGTAACCCACTTCCACGAGCACGTGGTTTCCTTTCCTCCCCTTGTCCTCCCAGCTCGTGTTCTGGGATCCCTCTGTTTGTCCCAAGCCCTCTTACTTCCCCATCGTCACCCTCGCCTTCTGTTCAGGAGGAAGCGTCATGCTCCTTCATGACTGGCTCTACCCCATCCGCTCCCCCTAACACATGGCCAAGGAAAATTTCCTCGTTTTTCTCCTCTGTGGTAGTACCGGGTGATGATCCCCAAGGTGTCTCGGAAGGGTGAGTTGGTCCGTATTCCCGGTCCTGCTGTGTGTTCTTCTCAGACCTGCCCGCTCACTTTCCTCATTCCTTCCCACTTCCAGAACATTTTTATCAGATGCCTGATCGATCGCAAGCGCCTTTTAATAAACGTGCTTGCGTCAACTTCTTTCTCCCAGTTCAGTAGGCTCATAGTGTAGAGTAGTTCTGTCCCTTCCTGACTCAGAAGCCCCCGTGGTGTGTGATAAAATCCTGTGTGGGTACAATTGCCATCACACCGCTTGGCCTGAAGCACCATCACAGTGTGGCCCCATACGCTTTTGCTCCCTGTCTGCTTTCGAGACAGCCTCTTCCTTCTGCCTGTCCTTGGCCGGCCATCCCCAACCCATCTCCTTGCCTAGACCCTTCCCAAAGCTTCTCTTCTGGGAATCCATTCAGCCAGTTCATTAACAGTGTCGTGTTTTCCCACAAACCGTGAGGTGGAGAGAAAAAGACCAGAAACTGAGTCTTGGCTTCACCATTTATGAGCCGTGCAACTATTAGCAAATGACTTCCTCGGTTTTCTTCTCTGTAAAATGGAGTAATAATACCGGTGTCTGCCTTGCGCGGCTCCACTGCAAAATGAGAGTGGTTTGCAAACTCTACAGCACCACCCAAAAGTAATCCATAGGGAATGGTTGTGTGATGCAGCTTTCTGTGTCTTTGTCGCCCAAACTAAAGGAGAGTAACATCGTTTCGGAAATTCAAAAAAATTTTTATTAATAAAACCAATAACATGATCAAGATTTCGGAGATGTCTAGAAAGAAAGAAACATCTTGCCATGCTAATAACAATACTGTTCAGGTTTTTTGTGCACCTGGATTTTGTGTATAACTCTAACTTAGGTGTGTAGGTTTTAGATCCTACTGTCTTATTTATTTGAGTTTACTTATTTATTTTGAGAGAGAGAATGTGCATGCATGTGTGCGGTGGGGGTGGGGTAGAGGGGCGGAGAGAGAGAGGGCAAAAGAGAATCCCAAGTAGTGCCCGTGCTGTCAGGATGGAGCCCCGCTTGGGGCTCGATCTCATGAATCGTGAGATCATGACCTGGGCCAAAACCGAGAGTCGGACACTTAACCACCTGAGCCACCCGGGTGCCCCCTCCCACCAGCTTCATTTGTATCGTAAGTAGCATGTTCCATTTAGTTAGCTCTTTGTTGTAATGGTAATTTTAAATGGACCTAGGATATTCCTTTGTAGATGAACCATAATTTATTATTTAACAGACCAACAGCAGTTTTAATAATGGATATGAATATTATCAACATTTTATTGGGAAGCCTGCTAACTTTTTTTTTAATAATGGAAGTGACGACTTTAAAAAATTATTCCAGATAAATACTAGAATTATATTATTGTTCCTGGCACTAAAGTGAAGAAAATATTATCGATATAGGTAAGCCACCTGGGTTGAAGGAGTCTAGAATGACATTTGCTGAGTAGTTTGACTCTTATTCTCATGAATTAATATAAAAAAAATGGAACTCTTTATCAAATGACTTGGGGACATTTTATATAGCGTTTTGTTTTGTTTTGTTTTGTTTTTTTATAAGGCAATATAGGATTTGACCTAGAAATAGTACAACCCTGGTGATGAGCTTAGGTCCTCATATGATTTGAGGACTAGAGAGGGACACTCAGGGACCACATGGGGCTGAGCACTCTTTGCAGACTATATGAACGTCGCGGATTTCATGGCCAGCCCTTCCCTTTGCGCTCACTGTGAGAAGTGTAAGTGGTAGGTCTTTGATCCTGTGCCTCACATCAGAGGCTTATAGGCCTCATTGCCTGGCAACAGGACCGGACCAGAGCCAACAGGCTATTCCAGAAACAATTAACATCAACAGAAGCAGCAGTAAGCATCGAGCCACTTTGTGGTTCCTAGAGCAGCGGGAGCCCTTGCCTCTCTGATCATCGTCCCCCACGCCAACCTCACCTGGGGCCTACAATCTTCCCTTCTCCCTGTCTCGTTGGTTCGTCCATCTCCTGGCCATTAGACCAAGGTCCTGCACGCCTCAGTTATCCACAGTGAAGCAACATCAGCTTGTTGGTTCCCGACGCTGTCCCAACAGCCTCGCAGGGAATCCTGACAGTTGTTCTGCCGAAGGCAAAATAGTGGCCCTGCGCCTTGTACCGCCCAGAACGGGAGCCAACTGTTGGTGGTGCTAGAATTATATTATAAGTAAGTTAGGCACCCTCTGGATGTTCTTCAAGACCTACTACGGTAGTGCTAAAGGGACCCTTCGGCCCACACTCGCTCGTACCCTCCTCTTCTCCCCTGTGCCCGTAAAAGCCCCCGATCCCCCGATCAGAGATTGATGTCTTGTTCATCTTTGCATCCCGGGACGGCACCTGGCACAAAACTGGCCGAGTAAATATTCCTGGAGTGAATAAATGGGTTTCTCATTCCACCTTTAGGTCTATATTATTTAGAGGCCAGGAATCCTCAGGATTCCTTTCTGGTCTCTGTCTTGTGTGTCGGTTTTTAATCTTCACGTTTCTTAACGTGCTGCAGTGCGTGTGGGTCCGCAAATATGTGTTCAGGTCCCTGCTTCGGGTTCGGCTGCTTGTATCCCTAGGAGTGCAGTTGCTGGGTCACAGGGTGGGTCAGCGCTTAACCCTTTCAGAGACTTAATTGGCCGCTTCTGGTGATGTCGGTTTCGGTGTAAAATGTGACCACTTCAGAAATGCTTTTCCTTTACTGGCTGGTCCAAAACTGGCACCCCACCCTCACCAACCCCCTGACACACTCAATCACGTCATCTCTGTTTTCTTCTGAAGGCGCTTACCGCCGGCCGGTATTTTCTGGTTTACCCGATCCTTCCCTGTGTCTACCCACCGGAAGGTCAAGCTGTCTCTTGCTCCCCGCTGCTCCCTTGGCACTCACAACAGCTCCAGACACACACGGGGCAGCCAGTCCCTCCTTGCTGATTGAATATGCTTTTTTTTCTTTTTCAGTATTGGACACAAATGACCGATTTCTACGAAAAATGACGATCGGGCAGGCACACACAGAGAAGGGGTATTCCCGGCAGGTACGTGGCGTTTCTCCGCGGGACCGGCTCTGTTCTTCCTAGGTTGGTTTACACTGACCCAGAAGCTGGTTCTCTGCTTTTCTCTTCTCGGTCCGCTGCCTGCTGTGGCCTGGGGGGTTCTCATCCTTTCAAGGCGTTGCTTCCTCAGCAGGACCCGGAGAGAATCAGGAGATGGAAAGGCCCCCAGTATTTTCTTACCAGCCTTTTCCTGTGTCATTGTAGTTGTTTATCATCCCGGGAAGAGCCACTCAGGGTGTCCCTTGAAAATAAATTTTTACATATTTTGCGGCAAATCTGCCAAGTTAACGCGACATCCACATAACAACTGACGAAAAGAAAATCCCAAACACATGACTCAAGTTTCGGAAACCAAAGGATAAACACCTCGTTATTTGGTTTCATAGCCTGAAGTGTTTTTGAGGACAGTGTCTTACTGCCCAAGTGCAGAAGGTGTTGAAGGTGAATTACGATGTTTATCTTCATTTTATTAGATCTCCAGTGTGGAGAGGGATGCTTGGGGAACATGAAATCGTTGTGCAATTTCTCAGGCCCGGCAAGCCTTTTTCATTTTTTGTGTGGGGTTTTGTTTTTTTACATATAATAAACTTTATATTTTAAGATGGTGTTAGATTTATGGCCTTTACATTGTCAGATTTTTATTAGGGAAAAAATAATCACTTTTACTGCAGTATTCAGCTGTCATACTTAATAGTCTTTTGGGCCGTTTGAAATATTTTGAATTAAATAGCTAATATGCGGATTGAATCAAGACCGGCTAAGCCCGTGCACCTTCCCCCCTCCACCCCCCAGACTCTTCTGCATCCTGGAACCCACACACATGAACCGATTTCCAACATGCTGGAAAACCAGAACCAGTGCCATATAATTTCAGGAAGCTTCTGAAAGATAGGAAGACATTCATTCATTCATGTTCATGTATGTATATACACGTAAAGAACAGAAGCTAGCAAGATTACACCGACCTCTGACATGAATTACTTCTGTAAAGAGGGTTGGGAATGAGGGGCGCAGTAAGGAAGTCCTCTCATGTTTCCTCTGTGTACTTTTGTACTGTAACCAGTACTGGAGAGATGGGAGGTTAACCATGGCTGTGGTTTGAACGCCTTGTATCTTTAGCTCGTTACACACGTTTACGCATCTCTCTGGTTTGCAAATGGGAAAAGCAGGCATATAATGTCCAGTGACTTGCTCAAGGTTGTATCTCATTGCTTTATGCATACATATTTTTAAATCAAAAGGGATTACATTTAAGAGCTTTAACTGGGTGTTTTTAAGCCATAAGTTTCTATTGATACATTTTTATGTTAATAAAGGTAGATCTATATTGTCATTTTGGAATGGCTGTGTGATATCTCACCTTGTGGACGTAGTGTAATCAGTTCGGCCAGTTCCCTGTTAATGGCCACGTAGGGTGTTTACGATGTCGGGCTGTCATAAGCTGTAGGAACATACACACATATTTGTGTGCCTTGTCTGATGACGTCCTTAGGACAGACTCCCAGATCTGTAACTGGAGAGTCCAAGAAGAAGCAGATTTCCCATGATGATACACATTTCTATCCATGTTACCTTCCGGAAAAGCCGTGTTGATTCAACTACTTCCAATATTGCATATTGTTCTTTGTTTGAATTTGTGAAAAACAATAAAAATCTCTTCATATAATTTTGAAATACTTTATTTGCAAAACGGAAATGAGCATAGGTACTGCATTCAGCCGATACAATGAATAAGAATAGTATTTAAATTGGGGTGTCTAGGTGGCTCAGGCAGTTAAGCGTCGCACTTTGGCCCAGGTCATGATCTCACAGTTGGTGAGTTTGAGACCCGCATCAGGCTGTGCCCTGACAGCACAGAGACTGCTTGGGATTCTCTCTCTCTTCTCTCTCTCTCTCTCTCTCTCTCGCCCTCCCCTACTTGTGCTTTCACTCTCTCTCTCAAAATAAACTTTTTTTTTTAAAGTATTTATTTTTTATATTTATGTAAAAAATTTTTTAATGTTTCTTTATTTTTGAGAGAAAGGGAGACAGCGAGCAGGGAGGGGGAGAGAAAGAGGAAGACACAGAATCCGAAGCGGGCTCCAGGCTCTGAGCTGTCAGCACAGAGCCCAACACGGGGCTGGAACCCACGAACCATGAGATCGTGACCTGAGCCAAAGTTGGTTGCTTCACTGACTGAGCCACCGACTCGTCTCAAAAAGGGAATATTTAAATTGACCCAATTCCAGTGGCTGAATTTTGAGGAGGAAGGCATGTTCTTTGTTTCTCTTTTAGTTCATTTTTAACGTTCTTCAAGGCGCAAAACCTTGAAATTATAATGATTACAAATGAAGAGCTTATATGTTATAAATTCTACTTATTATTACATAGTTAATATTATAAGAGTATCTCTAGTCTTATGTTTTATAAAGAAAGCCTCAGAATTTTCAGGCGTGTTTTATATGCACTGTTTATAATGGAATGGTGGTATAGAGAATCCTGAGTATGATACAGTGAAAAGTCACTGATTGGGTTGGGTTATATTGGATTATATATAGTTTGGATTGGGTTATATTGAAAATGTGATAATTGGGGCGCCTAGGTGGCTCAGTCAGTTGGGCGTCCGACTTCGGCTTGGGTCATGATCTCGCTGTCCGTGAGTTCGAGCCCCACATCGGGCTCTCTGCTGACAGCTCAGAGCCTGGAGCCTGTTTCCGATTCTGTGTCTCCCTCTCTCTCTGACCCTCCCCCGTTCATGCTCTGTCTCTCTCTGTCTCAAAAATAAATAAACATTAAAAAAAAAAAAAGTGATAATTGAACGTATTTGTGTTTGACTTTCAGGTACTATTTTTTCAGTACCTCAGTGACTAATGAAATCTCAACCTGGAAGTATCCAGAAAGTTCCTTATTTCCCTTCATTTCCTTTCTTGTCAGTGAAGGAAATGGACAATAACATGTCTCATAGGGTGACCCCGCCAGGGCACAGCCATTTTCTCCTTGTGTA
Organism: Panthera pardus; assembly: GCF_024362965.1. Lineage (NCBI taxonomy): Eukaryota > Metazoa > Chordata > Mammalia > Carnivora > Felidae > Panthera > Panthera pardus. The sequence goes on along the minus strand of NW_026526732.1, from coordinate 16,174,784 downwards.
AACTTGAATTTGTCCGGCTCACATGGCCCCTCAGGAAGAAGAGAATTCAGGCGGAGTCTAATGAAGTCATTTTTGTCCAGTAGGTTGGACTATAAAGAGGAGGAAGGCGCCTTCCTTGTTTCTCTTTTAGTTCCTGTTGGCTTATGTCCAGCCTGGAGTGAGATCCAGAAGAGGGACTAGGAAAGCCCAGGAACATTTCACAGAAACTAGCTCCTGTCCAGCGTTCGTTGCTGGGTGCTTCAAGGTCTGATGTGGCCAAGCCCTTGTGGGCAGCTGAAAATTGATTGTGTCACCTTTTGACTTGGTGTCCACACTGCTGTGTGAAGCTCTAACTCTGGAAAACTGGCCTCAGAACCATCTTGCGCTGTCTGCCCCTCAGCTCTTTGCTGGACAAATGCCACCCCCTTGACACACCAATGAATGACAGTGGAGGCGGTCGGCAGGTATTTATTTAGCAAATATGTATTGACTGCCCACTGGGTTTCGCACCCAGTCCTCCATGCTGCAGACCCAGGAGTAAAGCCTCCCCAGGGTTCTTGCCTTCATGGCACTACTTCCCGAAGTGGAGAGACAGCCATCAGACAGACAGTCACGTTAATCATTGATTACAAATCTGAGACATGCTACAAAAGCAGACCACACAGTGCCATGGGCGGGAACAGCAGGGGCCTAGCCAGGCTGAGTCCTACTCAGCAGAACAAATCAAAGAACAGTTGTGGCCACAGTAGGGAGCCCACCCTAGGGAGCACCAAGCACAAGACTGTACATGTTTCTAGACACTCCAATTACTTGTGAATGGAAGATGGGCCCATTGAGGATAGACCCCCAGAAATATTGGCCCATTGAGGACAGACCCCCAGGAAGATGGGCCTGTTGAGGATACACCCCCAGGAAGATGGGCCCGTTGAGGACAGACCCCCAGGAAGATGGGCCCATGGAGGATAGACCCCCAGGAAGATGGGCCCATGGAGGATAGACCCCCAGGAAGATGGGCCCGTTGAGGATAGACCCCCAGGAAGATGGGCCCATGGAGGATAGACCCCAGGAAGATGGGCCCATGGAGGATAGACCCCCAGGAAGATGGGCCCATGGAGGATAGACCCCCAGGAAGATGGGCCCATGGAGGATAGACCCCCAGGAAGATGGGCCCATGGAGGATAGACCCCCAGGAAGATGGGCCCATGGAGGATAGACCCCCAGGAAGATGGGCCCATGGAGGATAGACCCCAGGCCTGCGGGAGCCTACTTACTGAAATATGGCTCCTTGTACAAATGGCCATCCAGATGACATGGTCAGTGAGCAGTACTTCTGCTTTTCAGGCACAATTTGACATCGCAGTGGCCAGTGAGATCATGGCAGTGCTGGCCTTGACCGACAGCCTCACGGACATGAAGGAGCGGCTGGGAAGAATGGTGGTGGCCAGTGACAAAAATGGGCAACCCGTGACAGCAGAAGATTTGGTGAGTGTGTCCTTCTCAGGAACGCAGGAGAGCTCGCTGTGTCCCTGTGGTAGGTTCAGGAGAATGAGGGTTTTCTTCTTACCAGCGTGTGTCAAGGAAATTCAGATGATTTCTGCAGACACATTTGTCCCTCGCCAGCCTGTTGGTCATGCGGCAATGTGTTTGTACCTCTCTGCAGCCAAAGCACATGAAATTTATCTCCTAAGCCTTTCCTGATCGTTGCCTGTCCTGATCTCTGCTCCCTGGCTGGGGTGGGGCGGCCTCCTGTTAGCTCTCGGCTTTTTTTACAAAGGGTGATCTGTGCCAGCTTTAAATCGAGGACAAATCGCCTTTCAAAAGACCTAAGAAGTAAGCGGCTCCCCCTTCACGAAAGGGAAGCCAGGGACGCCTGGGTGGCTCAGTGAGTTAAGCATTCAGCTCTTGATGGCATCTCAGGTCACGATCACACGGTCATGAGATCGAGCCCCGCCTCGGGCTCCACGTGCTGAGCGTGAAGCGTGCTTGGGATTCTTTCTCTGACCCTCCCCCGCTCGTTCTTTCTTTCTCTCAAAATAAATAAACATTTAAAGAAACAAAAAAGAAAGGTGAAGTGAAAATTGGCCCTGGCTTCTTAACCCTGTGCCTTACATTTGGGCGTTACATCATAACACCGGATCTTGCCTTAATCAGTCTTCCCCATCTCGCTCCCTTTTGAGTTCAGTGATGCTCTTTGAGCTTTCGTGGTGTCCTGGCCCACGAAACGTGGCGTTGGAAAGCTGTTCCACGCTCCAAACTTCAGCTGACTTTCCCACATCCGGGTCACATACCATGATGGCAACTCGATGTTCCCTGGCAGCTGGAAACCAGTTGTGGGAGGAAAAAGGCAAATGAGTATTTTATTAATTCCAGGGGCTTCGGATGTAATTGGAATCCTTTGCCAAAAGTTACTTTTTGGCTGCTTCTGAGAACCTGACCGACTCATCACATAGGTCTTGTCAATCAAATATTAAATATGTCAATTAAATTAAATGTGTTTTTATCAGCAGTCCCTGGGATGCTTAGAATAAAGCTTAATGAGAAAACCCAAATCCAGGTTGCTGTAAAGGTATTGTATTTTTGAAACTGAGCCTGGGTGGCTCAGTCGGCCAAGCATCCGACTGTTGATTTTGGCTCAGGTCATGATCTCGTGTGAGATCGAGCCCCTTATCAGGCTTTGTGCTGTCAGCGTGAAGCCTGCTTGGGATTCTCTCTCTCTCTCTCTCTCTCTCTCTCTCTCTCTCTCTCTCTCTCTTCCCCTCCCACTTGCGCTCTTTCTCTCTAAATAAATAAATAAATAAATAATCTTTTTTTTTCTTAATTATCAATATCTTGTCAACTGTGTAAGCTAAACATATTATGGTTTCTGTATCAATATATTTCTTTGTATGTTCTTTTTTTTTTTTAATTTTTTTTTTTTTTTAATTTTTTTTTTTTAACGTTTATTTATTTTTGAGACAGAGAGAGACAGAGCATGAACGGGGGAGGGGCAGAGAGAGAGGGAGACACAGAATCGGAAGCAGGCTCCAGGCTCCGAGCCATCAGCCCAGAGCCTGACGCGGGGCTCGAACTCACGGACCGCGAGATCGTGACCTGGCTGAAGTCGGACGCTTAACCGACTGCGCCACCCAGGCGCCCCTCTTTGTATGTTCTTAATACTGGGTATTAATAAATATGTATCAAGAATAGTTTGGAACTTAATCTGGAAATATTGTTTCCCTAGATTTATTTTGTGTGTGTGTGATACAAGTCTCAGATCTGGAAATAAACCCAAAGTTGACTCTTTGGGGTCATCTTTTGCCTTCCTTGCTCATAAAAAGCACCTATTTCTTCCAATTGTGTTTCATCAGCCTGGAACTACCAATAGTTAGTCTTTCATAAAAAATTAAGGAAGGATTTTTAGAGCATCTGTCTTTTCATTTCACTATTTTATAGCTTTTTTTAAACACATTTTTTTAATGTTTATTCATTTTTGAGAGACAGAGACAGAGCACGAGCGGGGGGAGGGGCACAGAGAGAGAGAGAGGGAGACACAGGATCTGAAGCAGGCTCCAGGCTGAGCTGTCAGCACAGAGCCCGACGCAGGGCTCGAACTCACGGACCGTGAGATCATGTCCTGAGCCCAAGTTGGACGCCTAACCGAGTGAGCCACCCAGGCACCCCTGTTTTATAACTTTTTATATACTTTGCTCTTGGTCAAAAGGATTTATGTATTGCCATGAGAATTGGAATAAATGGCTTCTGGAAGTTTCTCATAAGACGATCGCTTCTGCCATCCTCTGGAGGAATGTGTCCACACTCTGTCCCCCTGGACTCAGCAAACGGACCAGAGTGGCCATGACCGCACCAGAGCTGCTCTCTTTGCTTGGGCTCGATGACAGTCAGTGTGTTGGGTGCAACAAGATAAGAGGCATCACCCACGCGGAGGGAGAATGTAATTGATTCACATATTTTGAAAAGAGGAAGATCGGCTAGATTCTGCCACCTGATACATTGAGATATGTTTCATGGCATTTTTATCTTTCAGGGGCGACATTGCCGTGCATTTACTCCTATCGTAGCCTTACAATCACGGACGAGTGTTTTGAAGGCATTTGCCCAGTGTCTGTAGAAGAGGTGGAAGGGTTTTGTTTTGTTTTGTTTTGTTTTGTTTTGTTTTGTTTCTCTAAAGCTCCCTCTGTGGCCTTCTTTGGCACACTTTTTCCGGTTGTTCTCAGATTTCTTCCCTGTTTCTCCCTTCTCCCGTCTTTTCCAGGAATGGGGAAGGGGATACAGTAGGGGCCTCACCCAGAGCTTTGTAGCACTGGGAGGGGGCAGTAGCCACATTTTATACACAGGCGGCATCGACTCTGTTCCGGGCAGACAGGCAGCATGAGAGATGGAAAAGGAGAAGCCTTCCAAATGTAGTTTTCTGAGTGCCTCTGGCTCTGCGGGATGAAACACTGGGAAACCAAGTGTTCGTTGGTTGGTTTGAGAAAAATGGGTGCTTTAGGACATTCCCCTTTATCCTTCTCCATTCCCACTCAGTAAATAGCCTTATTGTCATACTTTGTCTGATTTCTTCAGGCAAGAGTATAATCTCTGATAATGAAAAAATAATGTGTGTTTTGCCAGAAGACACTTTTAGGCAGACTGAAAGATCTGCTGTATGGCAAGCCTCTTAAACACCATCAAGGAAGGTGTTTTTTAAAAAAAAAAAAAAAAAAAAAAAGCAGGGACTGCTACTTCTCTATCACTTCACATCTCAGAATGGTTGACATGCATTCAGGTGGGGGAGAGAAGGATACGGCCGCCAGAGCCGTGGTACCCATAGCTCCGAGCTGAGAGCAGCCTGTGGGAATGCCCACCTCCAAGGCGGGCTGGTGAGAAATGGCCGTGAGATTCACCTTTGCACGGATGATCTTTTGTCAGTCACTTAAAGCAGGTTTTTTTTCCTCTCTCCTTTAGGGGGTCACAGGCGCATTGACGGTTTTGATGAAAGATGCAATAAAACCAAATCTGATGCAGACCCTAGAAGTAAGTGATTTTCTTTTTATAGAAATTGTTGACAGCGTTTGCATTCATCGGATCGCTTGTGCACCCCCCACACAGCGTGAGCGTTTCCAGCCAACGTGAGCCCGCAGGGAGCATCCGAAAAAGTCCTTGGTCCTCCAAAAAAAAAACCAAACAAACTTAAAAGTGTATTTACAGATTCTTTCCTTAGGTAATGCAGTACTAATTGACTGGAGTGGAGACTTTAAAACGCCATATCTAACACCTCAGTAAGTTATGTAGCCACGTTTACGTGATGTTTTCTCTTTTGCCTTTTTTGGACTTAGCTTTTCATAATCCATTAGGTTGGGGTTTGGGGGGATTTCCGCCCCCAGCAAAAACACGCAGCGTATGCCAAGAAATGCTCCCCAGGCAAGCTTTTGTAAGATTTGCCCTGCCCTTGTCTTCATCGAACTTAAATTTTCTCATCAAAATACCCGTATTCCAGTCTGGTTTTCTGGTCACTCAAGGGAGGCGGAGGCAACCAGAAGAGAAGGAAGGGGCAAGACAAACAATATCCACCCATTTATTCGTTCATTCAGCTGATAGAACGCTCGGCTTGAGCGTACCCTCTGCCGTTCGCTAACCGTGACCTTGGCCATGCCTCTGTTCTCTCCCGTGTGAAGGGATGATGGTACCGAAGACTAACTTAATGGGGTCATTATGAAGGTTCGGTATTCATCTAACACGCGACACAGGCAGGCCTTGGAGCAGTGGCTCAGGACAACCAAGTCCCTGCCCTCTCGGAGCTTGTGCTTCAGTGGGGGAGACAGATGGCAGAGAAGTGTGTCGATATGTAGCATGTCAGCCGCCGGCAAAGACTGAAGAAGAAAAGTCAGAGGGGTTGAGGGAGCAGAGAGCGATGTGATGTGTGTGTGTGTGTGTGTGTGTGTGTGTCTGGCTGGTGTCTGGTGACCAGAGATGGGAGCAAAGCAAGAGACCGAGCTGTGTGTGAGGAGCAGCTTTGCGGGCGGAGGGTGACAGTTAGTGCAAAGCCTTTGGGCAGGAACGTGCTGTGCAGTCGGAGGGGCACCCGCCGAGAGCAGGAATCCAGACGCAGGACACCAGGACAGAAATGGTGGAACCAGACCGAGCAGGAAGGTGCACAGTTGAGGGCGCGGGGAGGGGAGAGCGCGAGCACCTTTCCGTGGGGCCTCTGCCTCCCGCAGCGTGAGCTCCATGCGACCAAGTGTGCGTTTCTCTGTCCCCATCCATGTGGCCTCTTCGCGAGGTCTGACGCAGGTAATGTTTCTTCCTTCTGGAACACTTGGTTCTTCTGACTTCTGTGGTGCCTTGTGTCCCTGGACCTCCTGCTGGCCTCCCCTCCGTTCCCTTTGCTGGCCTGTCCTCAGCTCAGCTTCTGAATGTTGGCGAGTGTGAGCCCTCCCTTCCCCCACCATCAGCCACGTGATGACCCCCCAGACTCGCATTCAGAATCTCCTGACCTCAGAATTTCAGAGTCGTAGGTGCACCTGCCAAGAGCCGTTGCGTATCAAACTTAGTTATCAAATAGGGTCTTTGAGTTTCAGCCTGGCCACGGTTCCAGCCAAAGTCCTAGGAATCATCCTGGAGCCTGTCTCCATCCCTGCAGAGGCTTCTTCCGTGTGTGTGCCCGGCCTCCAGCGTACCCTCCCGCCCAGCTAGCCTCACTGCCTCCACTCTCCCTTCCAGAATGCTTTCTCTGCTCCGCCACCCGAGAGCTCGGAAACTGAATCGGGCTCTGTTGCTCTCCTGCCTAGAGCCTTGGGTGGTTTACCCTGGTCCTCCCTCTGGCTGGAAACCTCGCAGGGTCTGGCCCTTGCCTGCCTCTTCCCCCATCCTCCCTCTCCCTGCCCGGGACATCCCTTGCAGACACCCGATTTCCCATGTCTGGTTCCCTCCTGTACTTTAGGACTCATGTCCTTTATTGTATTTATTTTTCTTTCCGAGGTTTTATTTTAATTCAACTTCCTTAACATACGGTGTAGTCTTGGATTCAGGAGTAGAATCCAGTGATTTGTCTCTTACACCCAGCGCTCATCCCAAAGAGTGCCCTTCTTAATGCCCGTCACCCATTTAGCACATGCCCCCTCCCACCTCGCATCCAGCACCCCTCAGTTTGTTCTCTGTATTTAAGAGTCTCTTCTGGTTTGCCTCCCTCTCTCTCTGTTTTTATCTCTTTTTTTCCCCTTCCCCTACGTTCTCTGTCATGTTTCTTAAATTCCACATAGGAGTGAAATCATATGCCCTTTACATATCAGCATCCTGGAGAGGCCTTCCCGGGACACTGCGTCCAACCCAGCCCCAGTCCCTGTGTCCTGTCACTGTCCTGTCATTCTCTGCACGTCAGGGAGTGTCAGCGTAAGAGTCCCTACTTCTTTGTTCATCCACCAGGATGAGAGCAGGACCTCTTCCACGTGGTTCATCACCGGATTGTGGCTCCTAGAAAGTGCCTTGCGTGTATTAGGCGCTCGGCAAGCATTTGTTGAATAATTAAATGACTGCTGACTAATTTTTACTACGTCGCTCCTAAAAATACAGATCTGTGTAATAAACAACTGAGTGAATAAGAAAAAAGCTTAGAGACGTGACCCTGCTTCCTCGTAACACTTCCCCCTCAAAAATGAACATACTGTTATCATCATTATTTGGGATCATCAGATTATTGTTTTAAATAATTATCTTTCTCAAATTAAAAATTACCTGCACTTTATAAGATAATAACCCATTCTGAAAGTCTAGTTTCCATTAGGGAATGAGTCAGTGGGCCGGGCTGCTCCCAAATGATTCTTGTACTCACATTTTGTGTCCATTTTTCACTTAAGACCAGGCCATTTGTCATTACGTTAACAGACAACGGGCATTGCTTAAAAAAATAACAAAACAGCATTCGGTTAAAATACCTGCATTTATGAACTCTGCTATGTGGGTCCTAACCATTCCCAACGAACCTGGCTAACGAGTGGCACTAGGAATGTAAGTCAGCCTGTAACGTAAAAACCATTGTTCAGTATATGGATGGTGCTTTAGTGCTCATGTTTGAATACCCTTGACTGTTGGTCCCCTAGCAGGTTATCAAGGGTTACCTTACTACTGGTTGCCAGGAGACCCGTAGTTCTCCGTCCTGGCTGCACGTTAGAATCTCCTGGAAAGATTTAGAGATACTAATGCTAGGCTCCACCCAGACCAAGTGAACCAGAATGTCAGGGAGGTAGCGCCTGGGTATCCCAGGTGATTCTCATGTATGGCCAGAGTAAGAACTTCCCTGCGGAATATTTTAAGAAGACAGAGAAATGGAAATGTCTTAACATTTTAACCCTGGGTGAGCCATATATGTATCCATGTGCTGTCCAATATGGTAGCCTTTGGCCACACGTGGTTATTTTTACCTCAATTACTTTAAATTGAATACAATTTCAAATTTGGTTCTGCAGTCGTATGAGCTACCTTTCTATTTATATAGTTATTTTTAAAAAATTGGGGGGCACCTGGGTGACTCAGTTGGTTAAGCATGCGGCTTCGGCTCAGGTCGTGATCTCTCAGTTCGTGGGTTCGAGCCCCGCGTCGGGCTCTGTGCTGATGGCGCGGAGCCTGGAGCCTGCTTTGGATTCTGTATCTCCCTTTCTCTCTGCCCCTCCCCTGTTTGTGCTCTGTCTCTCTTTCTCAAAAATAAATACTAAACATTAAAAAAAAATTAAAAAGATTTTTTGCTAGCTACATTTTAAGTGCCCTGTAACCACATGTGGACAGTGGCTATTATGTTGGATGGTGCGGCTACAGAATACTTCCAGCACAGCAGAAAGCTCTTTTTCCTTTCTTTTTTCAAGGCACGCTGCCGTATGCGGCACCTTGTTTAGAAAATATTCAGATTTGGGGGTTTTTTTTTGTTTGTTTTGTTTTTAAGTAATCTCTATACTAAACATGGGGGCTTGCACTCACAACCCTGAGGAGGCTCTTTTATACAAAGCTCTCTGAGGGCTCTGGTAAGCAAATGATTAATTGAGGTATTAATCTTTGGAAAAATTGGAAAAGTCCATTAAGGAGGATATCCATAGCCTTGTCATCATGAGAAACCAAGACGGGTCCTGCATTATTTTCCTCTGTGTTCTGCATATGAAATAAAGTATTGAATTCATGGTAGGTATTTCTATATCTTTGGACCAGTCACAGAGCTCCTTAGACTAAGCATTCAACTCACTGTACTGTATCATAGCCGCAAATATTAGGTGAGTGTGTGAGCATCTCTGGATTTGAATGTCTAACAATGATCTATAAAGTTTTCCATTCAGACCCCGTGCTATAGGAATTTCAAAACCAAGGCTCTAATGCTGCTTTAGTAATTAACCTGCTGTGTGGCCTTTAGTTTTAAATTAAAACACTGCCGATCTAGTCCTTACAGTGGTTATCTCAGGAATAGTGAAGTGTTGATGCTGATCCAGTCATACCCTGTCACAGCTACCACCACCAGACCAGTGTTTGATGCTTCTCAGACCAGTGGACCCACTGAGTGCTGCTGTGTGTAGACAAGTGAAGGCATCTGCCTTCCCAGGGATGGAGCCTGTGACGTCCCCACTACGCTTTCCCCGGCTCTGCTACCTTAACACAGGCAGCCATATTCCAGGACGGCAAGGGGAGATGGTGATGGAGACTTAGTGTTTTCTTCAGAGCATTTAAAAGGTTTATCTGTGGGGCACCTGGGTGGCTCAGTAGGTTAAACATCAGACTTCGGCTCAGGTCATGATCTTGAAGGTCATGGGTTAGAGCCGTGCATCAGGCTCTGTACTAATAGCTCAGAGCCGGGAGCCTGCTTTGGATTCTGTGTCTCCCCCGCTCTTTGCCCCTCCCCCACTCGTGCTCTGTCTCACCCTCTCAAAAATGAATAAATACTGAAAAAAAATAAAAAATAAATAAAAGGTTCATCTGTACAGAAGTGAGAAATTACAGATAGGTACACAGAGAGATCTGGACACTAAACACACACATAAATATATCTGTCGGCACCTATGTTTGGATTTCAGATTCCCAGCTTTATTTTTACAGACATTTGTATGACCTCACGAGGACCGTGTCATTGTCCCTCCTGAGGACTTCGGGAAGAAAAGTAAATAGAGAACTCACAGAGTGGCTTTGATAAACTCTTCTCTTTTTCATTCTCAGAGATGACTTTTCTTTCACTGCCTTTCTTCCTGCTTTTGTTCAGCTTTCTCATCTTTGAAATATGTTCCGCCAGCAGCCCATCATGGTTCATGGGAATTTTCCATGGCTCCCAGCCCCCCCCCCCCCCCCACGCCACATCACTCCCTGTCTTCCCTCCTGTCAGTAAAGGGGCAGCCTGTATTTTCACAGGTGGGGCCATGGCTTCGTGTATACAGACCCCAGTGGCCCTGGCTGGGCTCGAAATAAAACCTGAGCATTTGATTGCATGTGGATAAATTCCTTTAGATAGGGCCACAGTCTGCTCTCCCTGATGAAGGACAAGTGTAGAAATGGCATTTAGAGTGAATATATTGGCAGATTTTCTTTACCGACTTAAATCTAAAGGTTTTGATAATTCCCTTATATTGTTGTGGGGTTTTCTTTTGCCTGTTTAGTAAGAATTGCTCTAGCATTTGACCAAGAGGGACAATTTTCTTTGCTTTTATTATCTGAATAGTTACCGGGTTTTTAACATGGAAGCCAGTGAAACAATGAGAAAGACTTAGATAGAATTTTTACAAATCAGAAGAGCAAATTTATTGTGTAAATATAAAATTAGGCTCTAGTGAACTTCAACGTTACATGGTTGTCCTGCCATTCCACACAGCTCATTAATTGTATTGATTTTTTTTGCTTTCTTTCGATTTTTCTAGAAGTGATTGACTTCTTTTGGAACGAAAAAATACACCTAAATAAGCCTCTTAGACCATCAGGGTCTAATTCTGTTCCTTTAAAAACTGTAATGCCAAATACTGTGAAGGGAGGTAAATAGTTTACTTCACAGTCAGTGAGTCAGCTGAGTGCTTTCTCAAAGTTATAGTAGGAAATAATCAATTCTTACAGCTTTTCTCCTAGTTCAGCATTAAATGTCGGATGACCACTCTTGGAGAATACACCAGGAATTTGGCCCTTTGGGAGAGTCGGGGTGTTTTCATTTTCTTTGAGAGAATTTGGGGTTTTTTTAATTTCTTTTTAACGTTTATTTATTTTTGAGACATAGACAGAACGTGAACGGGGGAGGGTCAGAGAGAGAGAGGGAGACACAGAATCCGAAACAGGCTCCAGGCTCTGAGCGGTCAGCACAGAGTCCGATGCGGGGCTCGAACTCACGAACCGCGAGCTCATGACCTGAGCTGAAGTCGGACGCTTAACCGACTGAGCCACCCAGGCGCCCCGAGAATTTGTACACTGACTGTGCAGTATTGATAAAAGCAGAATGGCTTCGGTGACTCACCGCCTTGGTTCATTCCTCCCTTTGTCTTTGGGGGTTTTAATATGTCCTTCAACTTCCGTAGGGAACACCTGTGTTTGTGCACGCTGGCCCCTTTGCTAACATCGCCCATGGCAACTCTTCAGTGCTGGCTGACAAAATCGCGTTGAAACTGGTTGGCGAAGAAGGATTTGTGGGTAAGTCATTTCTTTGTAAATTTAGTTGTTGTAGAATATGGAAGAGGTCTAAAAGTCGGTGGCAGAAAAACAGCGATACCCACTCTAACCTGAAACATACTGTCTCAGACCCACCTTTCACAGAGGGTCTCAATATTGGAAAAGCCCTGTGGTCTGGTCTATACTAGATGTGGTGATGGAACCATAGCTTCTCACGTCAAGTCCGTATGGGTTTGAATATGAGGCCTGACACTCGCTGGCAGAGCGATCTGGGACACATTTTTAGCGACCCTCTGAGCCTCAGTTTTCTCCTCTGTAAAGCGGTGATTGCAACATGGTTTCAAACCTCGTAGAGTTATTATGAGAACCAAGTGAGATGATTGATCCATTCAGCAAATATTTATCGCGAACCTAGCATGTGCAAGGCATGCCACTCGGAGCCTGGAAACACATGACGAGCGAAGCAGACCCGGCCCGGCCCTCGTGGAGCGTAGGTACGGAGTTGTCATCTGTGTGTGAGTAACAGAAGTACCAAACGTCCGCCGTCATTAGCAGTAGAAATCAGTTTGCTCTTCCTCAGATCGGAGGATTAGTTTGTGTCTGACGGAGGGGAGCCTGCCGCCCATGGACTTGGAAGATTTCACTGGTAGGACTTCACACTGTCTGCTGCTGCCAAGCTCCCCGTGGCCGTGTCTGCTTCTCTTTGGTTTCCATTGGCCATTCCAGACGGAAAGGGGGGGCGACTGCCGTAGACTACATTCTACTGCTGGCCCCGATGCCCCCCGCGAGGTTACGGCAACAAAAGACAAACAGGTAACAAGGAGTCTTGGTCTAAACGCCAGAATCTGGCATCAGACAGACCGCACCGGCAGATCTTCACGCACCAACGGGTGATTTCCACTCGCCATGTTGGTGCCTGTAATCGTCAATCAAGTCTCACGGTCGTGGCTTTCGCGCTAATCACGAGCCTCCTATCGACCTCAGAGAAGTGAGTTCTTCCACTAGAAAAGGTTCTGCCCAGCCATTATAAAGTTCATTCAGGGTTGTTGAGACTGTTTTTAAGAACTCCCTGTAGGCATGCAGTCCGGATCAAATGAGAATTTATGTGGTTCATTCCTCCGGGTCTGTACTTGGCTGCTGGGGTACCAAATCCACTATAAGACTGGCTAGACATGCCGTCGAAATGGATTTGCTCGATCGATCACAGCATAATTGCAGAGCTAATGGACAAGGAGTCTGCACAGGGCAGGCACTGAAAAGCGGGGTGCTTCTGTGAAGTGGTGGTCCTGACGCATCCACTCCACAAATAAAAGAGCTTCTAGAAGAAAGCACTCTGTTTTGTGCCGACAGAGCTCTCTGTACCGATCTTTACTTTGTCCTCATGTATTTCTAGAATACGCGTTTCCGTGGCAAAGCATCTTTAAAGGTGTATGCTGAGGGGGCGTGCAAAACATACTAGCTTCCCGTGTGACCTTGGACACACCATTAGCCTCTCTGGGCGTGTCCCTGGGAGACATTCTCACGTGAAAAGTGAGAAACTGGACCAGACGAGGAATTGCGTGTGGATGGGCAGCCGTGACCCTGAGATCGAAGCTGGGGGATCATGACCCTAACTGGTAGTTACCTAACTTCTCCAGGGTTCAACTTCCTCTTTTGGTAATAGAATACCTTGCAGTAATGTAATGAGTACTATCAAATTAGGAATTGCTGTGTAAACCATGGAGGACCAGGGAAATGTCAGTGATTTCGCTGATGATTTCTGTGACCTCTTCTAGTCTTAAGGGGCTGTAAGCGGGGGGAAAAGTCAGTGCCGGAAATCTGTCCCCTGCCAGATGGTTTAGGGGACCGGCTCGAGAGTTGGTATCTGGCTCCTTCCAAGTTGGGTCACTTCAGGTAACTTAACCCTTCTTAGCCTCAGTTTCCTCATCTGTAGAATAGGTCTTTACATAAGACTCGCTTCACAGCTTTGAAATCAGGTTTAAGTGAGACTGTGCACGCTAAGCCCTCGCACAGCGCCTGACAAGGGGTGAGAGCAATTCTAAACCACTTATCATTATCATCCTCTCCGTCGCCGATACGTGACTAATCAAGGTTAACTTTCCCTTTTTTTCTTTTGTTTCTTCTTTTCCTTTGGTTAGTGAGTTTATTTTTAACTGTGGGAGAATCCATCTAACATAGAATTGATCGTCTTAGCCATGACTAAGTGTACCACTCAGTAGTCAAATGCTTCCGTGTTATTACAGAACCATCATCACCATCCATCTCAAGGACTCTTCATCTTGCGAAACTGAAATTCTAAAAAAAAAATTTTTTAATTCCTCTGATCACTTTCTGCCATAAGAATAGCCTCATTTTAATTTTAAAAAGCGTGTGTGCCGTCTCGCACAAAAATAAGACAACTCCAACTTTCATCCATATGTAAGCTTCTCCTCTCTCTTACGTTGGACCTGCCTTTGACCGATAACGGGAAGGGGAAGGTGGCTTCTTCTCTGTCCCCCATCATCTTGTCCTTAGTCCCTCAGTCTGCCTCTGGCCCCTCCAGGGTTGAAGCTTTGACATTCAGTGGTACCCATCCGGTCTCTTCCAGCAGAGGACCCACACTCTTGGCAGAAACCCTCCGCGCAATATCCTTTTTAGACAGTCCCGCTGCTAATTCAATACCTGATCTCCAGGCATCATAGACCTTCAACCCGTGTTCTTCCCGTTGGTGGGAGTACAGTTACACACGTCTCACTTGAGTCTCTGTTCTTTTGCCAGGGGCTGTTTCCTTTCAGCCTGCAGGCTTACTCATCCCCAGTCGACCACTGTGGGTCTCTGCCTCAGTGAGCCTTTCCAGTCCTGCTTCTAAAGCCTCACTCTCTAGCTCTGCACCCTTTCCACCGGGGGGTGGGCAATGGGACTCTGCACACTGGTCATTTTCTTTGAAGAAATCCTTTCGTGGCTTCTAACTTTGAAACTTCAAGGGAGCTGTTGGGCTGAAGGATGCAGAATCTGTTTCTAAACAATGTCTTTGCAAATGTTGCTAGGTTTAGTATCAGCCTTTAGTGCGAGAACAACTGACACTGTTTGGGGGCTTCAGACAAAAGGGAAACCAAAAGAGCCCCATTTTAACATCGTCTCAAGGAAGATAAATGCAGGAGACCTAGGTTTATCTGAAGCCTGTGGGAAAATGTACACCCTTAGAAGAGTCATTGTTTATAGAAGTCTGTCTCTCTTACTGTGTAAGAAGCCCAAACCTAGGAGAAGAAGATTGATAATTTGGATTATATTTAAAAATAAATTGTGGGGGCACCTGGGTGGCTCAGTCAGTTAAGTGTCCAACTTCAGCTCAGGTCATGACGTCACGGTCTGTGAGTTCGAGCCCCACGTCGGGTTCTGGGCTGACAGCTCAGAGCCTGGAGCCTGCTTTGGATTCTGCGTTTCCCTCTCTCTGTACCCCTCCCCCGCTTGCTCGTGCGCACGTGCTCTCTCTCTCTCTCTCTCTCTCTGTCTCAAACGTAAATAAACATTAAAATTTTTTTAATAAAAATAAATTGTGTCTGATAAAAGATAGGGGATTTAAAAAACAAGAGCGTGAGTATGAAAAAACATTTGCAGAGGTAATAGACAAATGACTAACAATTGGAGTATATATGAACCACCAAGGATTATAGATTGATTTTTTTAAAGCAAGTAATCCAGTAGAGAAATGGGCAAAGGGTTTGAAAGGGTAATTCACAGAGAAAGAGCAATCTGACAGAATTTCTGGGTCAGACTGAAAGTGGGCAAATGATCTGGCATTTTCAGTTCTATGTAATACCCTGGAGAAGAAGTAACCGAAGATTTATTTAAGTCCTTTGGAATAATTTACTTGAGTACACGTTCATTGAGCTCCTGCTATATGTCAAGTAACGTATGGTAGAAGCTTGGAATCAGATATGTAGGACATGTTTCTTGGCCTGCAATAATTTACAATGTGGTGTGAGAGATAAGCCCATAAAGAGAATCTCGATGGAAGTACAATGCACGTATGAGATTAGGTATCATACTGATGAATGAAGAACCTTCAGAGATGACGGGCATCTCTTACAATTTTCCGCACACTGCAGGTTTCATGAAGTACATTTAGTCTAAGGTATTTCTGTGTCCCAGCACACACAGGAAGGGAATTATTTTGTCTACTCTGCAATAATTATTCCAAGATAATGGAATCAATATTCCATTTAGACTTAAAATCGAGTGAAGTTTATTTGATTACAGTTGGCTCTCGAACAAGTTGGGGGTTAGGGCACCGACCTCCATCCTGCGTAGTTGAAAATCCGCATGTAACTTTGGACTCCCCAGAACTTAACTACTAATAGCCTACAGTTGACAAGAGCCCAAACACAGTCAACGAACACATATTTTGTGTATTGTGTGTATCATACACTGTAACCTTACAGTGGAGCCAGCTAGATAAAATAGTATTAAGAAAATCATAAGGGAGGGGCGCCTGGGTGGCTCAGTCGGTTGGGCGGCCCAACTTCGGCTCAGGTCACGATCTTGCGGTCCGTGAGTTCAAGCCCCGCATCAGGCTTTGTGCTGACAGCTCAGAGCCTAGAGCCTGCTTCGGATTCTGTGTTTCCCCCCAACCCCTTCCCCCCCCACTCCCCCACTCGTGCTCTGTCTCACTCTGTCTCTCAAAAACAAATGTTAAAAAAATATATATTAGGAAAATCATAAGGGAAAGAAAATATTTTTATAATACTGCAGGTATCGAAAAGAAAATCTGTGTACAAGTGAACCTACCCAGTTCAGTTCAACCCCCCGCTTTTCACCAGCCAAACGTGATTGCGCAAATTTCTCAGACTTGACCAGAATAGTCCATGAGAATTTGGGGGAGCATGCTGTGGTCCCCGTGATCGCCATCTCTATTTCTCCTTTAGCCAGTAGTCCTGATGGGAGTCCACTTAACCTCCACTCGTTGCTATGAAAGCAAACATTTCTTCGGCACCAAACCCTAATCATGGGTTATATTTTGAAAAAGGAGAAGAAGAAAGAAAAAGAAAACAACATTGAGTTTCCAGGCTTTAATAAATCATCTCATTTTTAAACTATTTGTAAGGATTTCAAACTTACACAGGATCCTTGGTTTTTTAAATTTGCTTTCTGTTTTCGTAACTTGGTTTTGACTCCCATTTCGAGTGAATACCTTTCCTTCACTCTGGACTTCAGCATACGCTGGTACGTCTTTATAGCCAGGAGTTCTTAACTGGTGGTTACCAGCCATCCCTCCCATAATTAAATACAGAGTTATATACATAAATATATGGTGTGGTTTTTTTTAAGCTTATTTATTTTGAGAGAGAGAGAGAGAGTGGGGGAGGGGTAGAGAGAGAGAATCCCAAGCAGGCTCCACACGGTCAGCGCAGAGCCCAACGCGGGGCTCGATCTCATGAACCTTGAGGTCATGACCCAGGCCGAAGGCAAGAGTTGGCCACTTAACCGACTGAGCCATCCAGGCACCCCTGTATTTTTTTTTTTTTTTTTCAACAGAAGGGCTCCCTGATTCTCATTACATTTTCAAAGGTGTCCACGACCCAAAAAAGATAAAGACTCAGGGTCTTCTTCTCGTGGCCCAATGGATGCCATGCGCCATTTCACCATACTTGCTTAATAATGATCTATACGAAGATTTGGTGGCTTTTGAAGTTCCACCCACATTTGACGTTCAGTGCCCTCTTCCAAAGTGCTGGTCAAGATGTTGCCTAAATTGACTGTGTGTCTTCTTGTCACCTGAACACAAACCCACAGCGGGTTCTCCACACGCCGCCTGGGTACATAAGCACGAGAAGATAGTACAACAAAAGGGCACATTAGACCAATGCCCAATTGAATCATCCACTGAGCTTTGCCCTGAACATTTCACGATGAGGACTTAGAGTTCAGAATAAATAACCATGGTCATTCCAAGACAAACCGAGGAAGATTGGGAAACAAGGCCTCATTAATATGTTCGTTACAAACACTGCCGTTCTCTGAACGGGTTCCCGAGCTCCAGACCTGTATCCCAGCCCGGTCGCCATATGCATTCCCTCTGAGGCCTGAGACCATTCGGTGGGGTGGGTGCTGGTATCGTTGTTCTACAGATGACACAACTGAAGCCTAGAGAGATTACAAACTGTGTCCTCTGACATTCACCCAGTCAGTGATGGAGGGTACAACCTCAGGGCCCCCCTTGCACCAAAGCCTATGCACATCATCACTTGACTCTGTCTGCAGTGATTTTCTCCTCTCTCTTTACTGAGTTGCATCTTCTTAACGGTCCTCTTCCTTGTCCAGTGCCCCTTTTGCAAACCGTTTAGATCTTACTCCCTGGGCTTCGGGAACCTCCGCTGGCAGTTGCCCCCCAGTCACCAGCGTATTGTCTGTTTCCGTTTTCATTGCCATCAAATTTTAAGTATCCTTTCATTTTGGAGAGAAGAGGACCAGACCAAACTAAACATTCTGAGAATTTCACCCAGCCTTTAAAAAAATCTGATGTCAAGTAGCCTTCCAGCTTTCTAAGCTGGAATTGTCCCCGACCTCACTCTGTTTACATTATTTAGAAACACAGATCTCAGCCCAGGCTCTACTTTTGTTAGGATACCTCCCACTTTTTTTTTTTTTCTCTAGTGATTGTATCCGTAATTAAAGCAAGGACGGGAAGTGCAGAGGTATATTGGTCACGTGCTAACCTTCGGGAAACTCCTAATCACCAGTGCTGTTCTTTAACCGCTGTGTTCAGGAAGCCCAGTAAGAGAAGGTGGTTTTCGTGGTCACGGAAGTTCGGGTTTCTCTGATGTACCTTGAGACCTAATTTCTTTCGCCCTCGCTCCCATTGCCGCTCTTTATTCCAGCCCACCTTCCTCTTCCCATGCTTTTGTGTAAAGACGCCCTCCCTTCTTTCACCAGCCATTCCTCTGCCCTCAAAAAAATAAGTGAGGGGGAAAAATGAAATATTCTGAGTATACAGTATCCAGGAGTATAGGCTCATTAGTATAATAAATGCCTGTGTTCCCATCACTCACTCAGCTGTGTCAGAACCACAACATATTGCTGTGAGTGCTTTAGTGGTTTTTTTTTTGCTTTTTTTAAATTTTTTTTAATGTTTATTTATTTCTGAGACAGAGACAGAGCATGAGTGGGGGAGGGGCAGAGAGAGAGGGAGACAGAGAATCCGAAGCAGGCTCCAGGCTCCGAGCTGTCAGCACAGAGTCCAACGCGGGGCTCGAACCCACAAACCATGAGATCATGACCTGAGCTGAAGTCGGTCGCTCAACCGACTGGGCCACCCAGGCACCCCTTTTTTTTTTTTTTAATAAAACATTAGACACAGAGTTGAGGTCCCTGTGAGTCCCTCCCTAGTCTCATTCCCTTTTGCACTTTTCTAGAGGAAGCCACTATCCTAAGTTAGGGATTATCATTTCCGGGAAGAGTTTATGCTTTTATTACTTAAGTATGTATCCACAAAACATCTACAAGAGAGATTCTCGGACCTTCTCTGTTCATGTTGTGTCACAGCAACTATTTCCTAAGGCATGTTGGGCCAAGAGAAATACTTAATGCTTCCATTTATTAAGTAGTTAGGTCCGAGCAACTTCCTGGATGTTTATGTCCTGACAACTTAGTAGCTGTCTGGAAAAAAAAAAAAAAAAAAGGATACATATACATTGAAAGAAAAATATTATTTCATTTTAAAATAGCCACCATATGGGGCGCCTGGGTGGCTTGGTCAGTTGGGTGTCCTACTTCGGCTCAGGTCATGATCTCACGGTCCGTGGGTTCGAGCCCCGCATCGGGCTCTGTGCTGATGGCTCGGAGCCTGGAGCCTGCTTCGGATTCTGTGTCTCCCTCTCTCTCTGCCCCTCCCCTGTTCATGCTCTGACTCTCTCTGTCTCAAAAATAAACATTAAAAAAAAAAATAGCCACCATAGGGGCGTCTGGGTAGCTCAGTCGGTTAAGCGTCTGACTTAATTAATTTCAGCTTAGGTCATGATCTCACGGTTTGTGAGTTCGAGCCCTACATCAGGATCTACACTGTCAGCACGGAGCCTGCTTGGGATTCTCTCCCTCCTGTTTCTCTGCTCCTCTCCTGTTCATTCTCTCTCTCTCTCAAAATAAGTAAATACTTTTTTTTTTTTTTAATTTTTTTTTTTTTTACATTTATTTATTTTTTGAGAGACATAGAGCACAAGTTCGGGAGGGGCAGAGAAAGAAGCACACACAGAACCCGAAGCAGGCTCCAGGCTCCGAGCTGTCAGCACAGAGCCCAACGCGGAGCTCGAACTCACAAATCGTGAGATCGTGACCTGAGCCGAAGTCGGACGCTTAACCGACTGAGCCACCCAGGCACCCCAATCAATACACATTTTTAACAAATAAAATAGCCACTGTAGCTTATTAATAAGATGTGGGTCCTTGTTGAGCACTGAACTTCTCATTCCTTCAGATTGGTCCACACTTCAGAGCTCATTTCCTGTTCCGCATTGGTTTTCACACCATTCCTGCTCTTGCTGCAGCAACTGCCAAAAATTTGGCTCCACAAATATATGATGTCATTGAAAGGACCATGGAGCGTTAAAATTGAGACCGCGAAGTACCTCAAAGTAGTAGAACTTGTAGGGTTCAACAGATGTCGAGTGTTACCGAGTTTCCTTCCAAAATTGAAAATAACCCACGGGTCCTCTGAGTTCAGTGTGGTGCCTCAGGATACCTCAGCACATAAATTTGAGAACCACGGATATACAGCATGTGATTGTAGCATTTTATACATTAATAAATCTTACTACCTGCATTGTGCTGCAATAGCGTTCAGCAAACTTTTGCTGTGAAGGGCAAGACCGATAATTTAGGCTTTGTGAGTCATAGCCTCTCTGCAAATATTCAACTGCAAAAGCAGCCGTAGAGAAGGCCTACACGAATAAAGGAAGCCGGTTTCCAATAGATTGATTTATTCATGGGCTCTGACATGTGAATTTCATGTAATTTTCACATGCGGTGAAGTATTTTTCCTCCTTTTTATTTCCCCCAACATTCAAAAAATGTTTTTTAAAAAAGTAAAGAGAATGAAAACGTCGTAGGCCACTCAAAAGCAGGAGGCGTGCTATTTTTGTTCAACCTTACATTTCCGCATTTATCGAAGTAACTGTGATCAAGTAAGCCTCCTCCGCCCCACAGGGCAGTCTTCCGTGGCATGAATATAGCACATAAGTTTGTGCGTTCTTCCTTCAGGGGCACTGAGATTCCTTTTGGTACCCTTGGTATTTGGTACAAATAATGCTACCGGGAACATTATCATTTAGGTCTCTGAAAATAAGCGTAAAAGTCGTGGAGGGTCTGTTCCTAGGAGTAAGATGTTAGGGGTTATATTTTCTGAACACGAACACTTGGCCATTATGCGTTACAGATATCTTCTCCCACGTGTGGCTTATCTTTTAAATGTGTTCATTGTACCTTTTCTTTTTCCATCCTTTCTCTTCACGATTCCTGCTTTTGGAATCATAAAGATACTCTATAAATCTGTATTGGCTTATAAAATGTTGCCACTTACATTTAGGTCTCTAACTGTCTCGCAGTTTATGTTTATGCTGTCCCGTTTCTTGAGTTCACCATTTGTGAAAGTTCTTCTTCCTTGGTGATTCTTCCAGAGGTGGCTGTCAGCTCAATAGATTTAAATCAGTTAGAAGTTCAGCTCCCCTCATCCCATGCCCTGAGGTGACCAAGGCCAGTGCAGGTGCTGGGACTTGTATCTAGAGCTGCTTTTTTTTTTTTTTTTTTAACATTTATTTTTGAGAGAGAGAAAGAGAGACCCAGAGTGTGAGCAGGGGAGGGGCAGAGAGAGGAGTCACAGAATCCGAAGCAAGCCCCAGGCTCTGAGCTGTCAGCACAGAGCCTGACGCGGGGCTCGAACTCATGAATCGCGAGATCATGACCTGAGCCAAAGTCGGACGCTTAACCGACTGAGCCACCCAGGCGCCCCTGGCGCTGCTTTTTAATCCACTTATTCTGGCAGCGTGAGGGTTCCCTCCCCCTTCTGCCTCCTCAGAGAAGAGCAGCCTAACAGATGGTTTCTCTGGCACTGCTCATCAGCCTTGGAGACCAGCACTTTCTGCGAGAAGGGGATCCACATGTTGTCTGTCCCTGACCGTTGACCTGCTGTTGCTGAACTTCCCTTGGCAGCGGGACCTGGTTTTTGGAGACGTGACCTGTGCTGACCCTGTGTTGTCCAATTCCGAACATTTATCATAAAAGGTCCCGCGGACCTTTGAAAAGAAAGGGTTAAATTTTCCGGTCTATTTACTTTTCTGTCTCACAAGATACTTTGAATAAAACTATCTTCACGTGCAATGCTTTCAGGTTCTCTATTTGATTACTATTTGTATTGCTGATATGTTCTTTAAATGTAAATCAAATCCCAAACTTTTTGAGATAAGGAAGAAAGAACCCTTTACTCGTGAAGATAACAGAAATTTTAGACCTTTAATGCTCTCGCTCAGCAGAAAAAGGAGTACGTGGTGATAACCAATTTTCTAGAATTGCGTTGCAGAAGAAAAATCCAAAACAAATGAGTATGAAATGATTGCAAAACATTCATCCCTTTCTTACGCTAAAGTAATTGAGGAGTTTTTAATGAGAAGCCTGGTTTCTGTTTGTTTTTCTCCGTGGTGCCTTTGGGATAGTAAAGTATGAAAAGTCATGGCCCCATTTCTCTGCCTTCCCACGAAGTGCCCACTGTCCTGGATGTTCAGACTTTTTCATTATTGCTGCCAACTTACGTATCTTCTTCTGTGTGTGTCAACTCTTTCATAATTTTTTTTTTAAACTTAGGATTTGTTGATTAACACTCACCACATTTTACAACCTGATCTTTCAAAGCGTTGGTGGAATTCAGTTTGAGTACTATTCAGTTGCCCTAACATTTTTGGGTTCCTATTTTGGGCGGTAACCATTTGTAGGTCGTTTCCTGCTATATACACTGAAAAATCAAGATAATGGAGATGACTTTCCTCAGAGCAGCCAAATGTACTCAATTGTAGGCTCCAGCTGCCTGGGTTTGTTTGTATGTTTGTTTTTATTTTCAAGTGTAATTGACATGCAGCGTTATATTAGTTTCAGGGGTACGATATAATGCTTCAACGGTTCGATACGTCGTTCAGTGCTCCTCGTGAGAAGTGTGCTCTTAATCCCCTTCCCCTGTTTCACCCATCCCCCCCCCCCCACCTCCCCTGTGGCCACCACCAGCTCTCTATATTTAATAGTCTGGGTTTTGTTGTTGTTGTTCATTTTGTTTGTTAAATTTCACGTATGAGTGGAATCATATGGTATTTGTCTTTCTCTGACTTATTTCACTTAGCATTATACTCTCTAGCTCCATCCTTGGCATGGCAAATGGCAAGGTTTATTCCTTTTTATGGCTGAGTAGTATTCCAGTGTGTGTGTGTGTGTGTGTGTGTGTGTGCGCGCGCGCGTGCGCGCGCACCCCACATCTCTTTACCCATTCATCCATCGATGGACGCTAGAGTTGCTTCCGTTATCTTGGCTATTGAAAACAAGGATACAGGGGCGCCTGGGTGGCTCAGTCGGTTGAGCGGCCGACTTCGGCTCAGGTCACAATCTCGTGGTCCGTGAGTTCAAGCCCCGTGTCGGGCTCTGTGCTGACAGCTCAGAGCCTGGAGCCTGTTTCAGATTCTGTGTCTCCCTCTCTCTCTGACCCTCCCCCGTTCATGCTCTGTCTCTCTCTGTCTCAAAAATAAATAAACGTTAAAAAAAAAAAAATTAAAAAAACAAGGCTACAATAAACTTAGGAGCACATATATCTTTTCAATGAATATCCAAAGCAAACCAAAACACTCATCAGCTGCCTACGTTTGAATGTCCTCCGCCGTGTGCTGGACATGTCTTTGGGTAGTTCACCTAACCTCCCTAAATCACAGTTTCTACAATACCTACCGCGAGGCTTGCTCTGTGGATGGGGTGCGGTAATGCTGGAAAAAGTACAGACTCAGATGCACACTCAACAGTGGATGCCGGCTATTATTAGCACCTTGGCGTGCTACGGATCTTTACGTTTAAGATAATTCTTCACAAATACTAATTCGTTTTCAAGTGAAAAATAGCCGCTGGGGTGGCTCAGTCGGTTAAGCAGCCAACTTTGGCTCAGGTCATGATCTCACGGTCTGGGAGTTCAAATCACGCATCAGGCTCTCTGCAGACGGCTCCAAGCCTGGAACCTGCTTTGGATGCTGGCTCTCCCTCTCTCTCTCTCTGCCTCTCCCCCGCTTGCGTGCTCTCTCTCTTTCTCTTTCTCTCTCAAAAATAAATAAACATTTAAAAAAAAAAAAAAAACCTCATATGAAACCCACAGAGGGATTTGAGTTCTGGCAATGGGAAACCCTACTGGTTGTCCCTTCTCATACAGAGGCGTCGGGACCATCCAGAGGGCATCTGAGAGATCTAAGGGGACTGGATTGCTTCAGATACCTTCCTTCTAGAAGGCCTTGTTTGAAGTTTTTTGTGGTTACCAAGAAGAAAGCCGGGCGCCCAGCAGATCCACAGTGCACGATAGCATCCCAGCGCATCTCCCTGTCTTGCCTCAGCCTTGTGCGACTCTGGATCGCTAAAGAGCCGAAGATACTTAAACTCACATTGTTGAGAAACAATGCGGAGCGACTTTGCAGTGGCATTAAACATTAAAATTAAAAACATATGGTCTGAAATTCAACTGGCATATTTATCATCTCAAATCTAGTCTTGGTGCCAAAAGGGATGCTAATCAAAACATGAGGGATTGGGCTTCTTATTTGGGAAAGACCATCACTGCCAAGGGGAGAGAGGCAGGATGCAAATCATTTTGCGATTTGGAAAAATAGAGTAGCTAAACCATTTAGTAGATGCTGCTTTTAGCCAGCTTGAAGAATCTATATAGGTCCAATACCCTTGCATTCATTTCCCAGTGCAAGAGTTTCACCTAGGGAAAATTTAAATGCGTTGAGGACCTCCCACATATGTGTAACTTTTGTTTGTTAAAGTAATACTCTAATCATTATAGAAGAATCAGAAACTTTTCATGAGAGAGGAAGAAAATTCAAATTATGTCCAGTATGCCCGTGCAAAGATAATTCACTTTTTGCTTTAATATTTCCCTACTTCTGCGTGGGCATCTCCTTTTAAAGGATGGTTGTAATCCAGGGCGCCTGGGTGGCTCAGTCGGTTAAGCATCCGACTTCGGCTCAGGTCATGATCTCGCGGTTCGTGGGTTCGAGCCCCGCGTCGGGCTCTGTGCTATCAGTGCAGAGCCCGCTTCGAATCTTCTGTCTCCCTCTCTCTGCCCCTCCTCTGCCTCGCACATGCCCCCCCCCCCAAAATAAACATTAAAAACGTTTTG
Source organism: Panthera pardus (assembly GCF_024362965.1). Classification (NCBI taxonomy): domain Eukaryota; kingdom Metazoa; phylum Chordata; class Mammalia; order Carnivora; family Felidae; genus Panthera; species Panthera pardus. The sequence continues at coordinate 16,149,832 of NW_026526732.1, read as the reverse complement.
TTAAGACCGGTTGTAATGCTACGAAGACGAGTTACTCTTAGTTTTTAGCTCTTGAGACCTTGCAGAGTCCAGAGGTCCACCACGCTTCTGGAAAGAGCCATTCTCCAAACTGTTTCTTCTCTTTCTGCTGTGCACGTCCCCACCCCTCCCTGCCATCGCTGCACTGCCACTCCCCGTGGCTTATCTAGACCGTGGCTGTCTTTGTGCAGAATTCTGCTTCTTTCACTGTTTTATTTGGGGGTCTGTTCTCGCTCATGCTCTGATGGTCAGTTCTCACCCTTCATCCTGCTCGGCTGTTAGCCACATCGCACAGCACTCCTCCCTTCCTTAAAGCTCTTTCTGAACATCAGCCTCTCCTGACTCTCCTCCCGGTGGCCCTCTCCTGTGTGTGTCTTTGCTGTAGTGTCCCTTCTGTTCGCAGCAGGCTGTATCCTCAGTTTCTCCGTAAATAGCACATAAATTTCCCAATTCAGAGAACTCCCTAGAGGCAGGGAGGGGACCAGTCCACGACTTTCTCATCTCAGAGTATAAGAATTATAGACAAGGATTCTAGGGACAGCCCTGGTTCAAATTCCAGCTCTGTCCTTACCAGCTCTGTGACTGAGCAGGTGTTGTGCCCTAATGCATTCTTAAACTCAATACGCCCTTCCCTCTTTCTATAGCAAATTTGACTGACTTATATGTACTACAAACTTATACGTATAATTTCAAAAAAACAATACTATGTTAATTTTGACATAAAAGTATTTTATATTACACAATATGAATTTCAATATGTGTTGATTAGAAGAAATATTTTTTTAAGTTTATTTTGATAGAGGTAGAGAGAGCAAGCGGGGGAGGGACAGAGAGAGGGAGACAGAGTACCAAGGCTCTGACAGCGCAGAGCCCGATGCGGGGCTCAAACTCATGAACCCGTGAGATCATGACCTGAGCCGAAATCAAGAGTTGGACGCTTAACCAACTGAGCCACCCAGACACCCCTGGGGAAAGTTTTGAAAGAAGTTTTGAACTTTCGGAATGTCTAACCTGACCTTGACTGTTTCCATTTACAAAATGCGAATTTATTTTCAATGAGCTCTCTAGCCCATCCCTAGTTAAGATTTATGTATATTCTAAATAATGTGCTCGTCATGTAATCCGGCTTACCATCATGAAATGTGGAGTTAAAATAGGCTCTTGTCAAAACATGTTTTGCAGAGATTAGTGGCATGTAAATTAACATGAAATGATTTTAAAATGTGATCCAGAGATTAAAGCTGGAGGTCTGAAGTTCACAAAATGCATAGACTATTTTAAGGAGTTTATTAAGATCCAGTGTGTAATAACTTGTAAATCTCCATTATAGGAGTATTATTTTACCCTATTTTGGCTGAGAGTAAAATTACCCTTACCTAATATATAAATTATAGTTTAGAAAATTGTACTTCCGTGAGGTTGTCTTAAACTTGGAGCAGTGTTTGGTATAATTACAAGATTATACTGTTCTTCTTCAAAGAAAACAATAGATTTTCTAGTAGGAATATTAAGAAACTGGTAATCGGGTAAGGAACGTTTGAGTCTTTTGTGGACCTAATTTTCACATCTTTTGAGGAGCAGGGAAAGAAACATTGATTATTACTGTTTTCTAAAACCCTCCTCTCTCACCAGCTTCAACCATAAATGTTGTTTGATGCATTAATACTTTGATATAAGAAATGCCAATTGAAAAACTACCCAAGGTTTAAGAGAGTTATGGTTGCTTACAAAGTGCTTGAGTATCATGTTCAAAATAAGGCAGAGTAAAGAAGTAACTTTGAGGATGAAAAAGGCATCTCAATGGAATAAGACTTCATGTAAAAGAAGAATTTAAGTAGAATTATAAAACAGAAACTAACAATCAGCGTCATATTAAACATTAAAGTCTTAAAGAAACAAGACAAGAATGCCAATCACCACTGTGATTTGTCTTTATTCTGGAAGTCCTAGCCAGCGTAATGAAACAAGAACAGTAACAAAATTAAAAACTTGAAAAAGAGGAGACTAATATTTGATTTATATGCAGTATGATTATATCACTAGGAAATTTAAAGTATTTCTTTTAGACAGAGTTCTGGTTGAATAGTTTGATACAATATAAATATGTACAAGTCCATAATTTCCCTTCAGATCAGCAATAAAAAGTTAGACACTGTAATGGGAATATCCTACTTCTATGTGTCCCCAAAACAATAAAGTACTTGGGAATAAATGTAACAAGAAATGAGCACGGAGAAAAAAGAATTACGAAGTTTTATTGAAAGACACAGCGCAAGGCCTGTGTCGATGGGAGGTCTCCCCGTGTTCTTGGATGGCAGTAAGCCATGTTAAACAATAAAAATTCTCCTGTGTCGAACCAACATATAAAATTAGGGTGCTATACCATGCCATGCTACCCTAAGCTATCCAATATTATACTGTGCTGTAGTATATCATTACCAGGTGAAGCTACACAGGACATTGAACCTCATGGCTAAATTAATAACATGGTCTAGACTCTGTAAAAATAAATTCATGCGGAGAGACAAAAAAATTTAAAAGAATAGTGATGGATGACTTAACCTAACGCTTGATATCAAAACAAAGTAATTCTGCCACAGTAATAAAGAGGGGATTGGCAAAGAACTGATACCGAAAAACCCTCTGACGTGTCCCTACATAGACTTGTTCCATTATATGTAGAAATTAATAGTTTGACACACATGACCTTCAGATTGACTAGTGGATGGGTCATTGGTTAAATGATGTTTGGACAGTTGGCTATTAATTCTATTTATTTATTTGTTTGAGAGAGAGAGAGAGCACAAGCAGGAGAGGGGGCAGAGGGAGAAAGAGAGAGAGAACTTTAAGCAGGCTCCACACTCAGCATGGATCCTGATGCGGGGCTCAGTCCCACGACCCTGGATCATGATCTGAGCCAAAATCAAGAGTCACGCACTCAACCGCCTGAGCCACCCAGGCACCCCAGCTGTTAAGTTTAAAGCACAAACCTCATAGTCTCTTAACACAATATATTAGGAATGAACATAGACGAACATTTTTAATGTGAAAATTAAAACTTCAAGAAAAAAAGCAAAACTAGTTTAGGATTATTGATATAACATCAAGGCTATTAGGAAGAATCGATTTATATGAAACATGAAAAGATGTTCACAATATATACAGTTAAAAAAAATGGAGTTACAAAACAATTTTTTAATTCTCATTTTTGAAAATTTTGAAATAAATATACTGTATATGAAATGAAATGAAAAGGTACAGAAGGTATAAATCAGGGGTACATGGCTGGCTCAGTCAGCAGAGCATATGACTCTTGATCTTGGGTTCATGAGTTCAAGCCCCAGGTGGGGTGCAGGATTACTTTTTTTTTAAACATTTATTTATTTTTGAGACAGAGAGAGACAAAGCATGAACGGGGGAGGGTCAGAGAGAGGGAGACACAGAATCGGAAACAGGCTCCAGGCTCTGAGCTGTCAGCACAGAGCCCGATGCGGGGTTTGAACTCACGGACCGCGAGATCATGACCTGAGCCGAAGTCGGCCGCCTAACCGACTGCGCCACCCAGGCGCCCCTACTTTTTAATAATGTATGTCAAATGATAGCTTTTATTTCTCAATGGGAAATGGGGTCTTTGCGATTTTTACTTTATACTTTATTTTTCTGGTGTTCTTGAAACTTTTGTAATTAGGGTATGTGACTTGTGTAATTTTTAAGACAGGAAAAGTTGACTTGAAACATCTGAGGGAATTTGACCTGCAGAGTTAGGGAGAAAGGAGTCCTAGGCAGAACAGCAAACGGACATAGGTGGGAAAGTGTTGGTGGATTCTGGGGACGGTATAGCTGGAGTAGGAGACGCAGAGGGGCGAATCTCATGGTGAGATGAGGTCATTTTGGAGGGGGTTAAGAGCCAGTCTGAAGTATTATGTTTTCAATTAATAGCGGAGGTAAACTGACAATTTCTAAATAGTAGTTCCAGGAAGAAGCCTGAGAAGATGGCATTTGAGACAAGCCGTGAAGATTGGTTAGCATGTAAAATAAAGCAGGACAGAGAGAGCAGACAGGCCGGTATGTGCTTAAGGAACCACCAGTGGTCCGGTAGCCCAGAGACATGGCAGAGAAGACAGATTGCAGGTATGTTTTCAACATCCTTTCAAGTGATGGAGAAGAGTTAGTACAGTTTCTAATCTATGAAGGCTTCCGGAATGATGCACAGTTATTGCTGCTGGGACTCCCCACGAAGGTAGTGTTTCTCTTACCCCCTCCCCCCTGCCCCTCTCGGAAGCCATTCCACCTTCCTGAAGTGCAATAGTGAGGGAGGGGGAAGGGCCACAGTCCTGTCCAGGGGGGCTCCCTGCCTAGGAAGGGACTCTGTCAGCGGGTAAAGATGTGGGTGCTGCAAAACCCAGAAGACTTAACCTCTGGCTATTTGCACAACACAAGGTCTCAGAAATACAATGTTGAGTGAAAAAGCAGGTTGTGGGATTGTAAATTCAATGTAACACATTCTTAAAACACAAAACCGGCACTGTATGTTGTTTATGCCTTTGTATGTACGTACAAGTACGAACACACGACCTGGAGAAGCACCAAGTTGGTAACAATTTCCCTTTCTGGTGGCGGGGGGGGGGGGGGGGGGGGGGGGGGACAGGGAGCCCAACTGGGGACCGGGCATGGGCGACCCCAGCTCTCTCTGTGCTGTTTACCGCTTTTGTAAGAGGAAAATAGGCAATTGTGGTCAAATGTTAATGTCTGTTACTTATGTGTTGCATGCCGGGGAGGGGGGGAGCCGGGGGGCCGGGGACAGGGAGGAAATGCGGGTCTGTAATTTAGGAGACAGGCTGCGACCAGAGCCTCAGATTGGCAGTCATCGTTAGAATGTGGTCAAGTATTTAGCTTTTCTTAGAGCTAAATCTGGATGTTAATAGTCACGTTTAGAGGGTCAGGGCTTTGCCTTGCTGTCCAGCAGAAGTGATGGATGGAGGGACAAGAGCTGACGGTGTCGGGCCAGGTGAACCCGCTGAGCCTTTCTCTGTTCAGTTAGGCTCCAGTGAACGAGGTTCTTAAAAAATTGTTCCATGATTTCAAGCGTCGAGGCACAAGAACAATTCTGAATGTCAAACACCAGCAATCTGAGCACCTTCTCTTGATTCCACCCCCCCGCCCCCATCTTGTTTAGTCCTTTTTGTTGTTGTTGGTTTGTTGGTTTGTTTTATAAAATTGCACGAATGCTTTGGTTGACTGTGGACTGTTATTACTTTTTAAGGGTCAGGCAATAATTTAATGATGTAACTTCTAAACATTTTCAAAACAACTATAAAAACAGGGTTTTTTTGCCTCCAAAAAGCATTTCCTTGTTTAGCACGTAACACACACAAAGGAGGTGGAATTGAGAGCGAGAACCGTTCTTTGAAGTCCGATGAGCAGAAAACCCTTGGAGTCCTACACGTGTATCCTGTGCTGTTGCACACTGACGTACTGCTGTTTCCTGCTTTTCAGCCTTAATTCTGTGCCTGGAACTTGTGATCAGACCTCTTCCAATTGCTTTGCATCACATAGCTTTGGGGCATTTATGGGCACATCTCAACCTCTAAAATTTCAGCTCTTTCATCAGCAAAACGTTAAGCAAGTCTCACATCTTTTCTAAGTTAGATATGGAACCTTGAGTTCAGTCCCAGAATTACTGTTGTACACAGAAAGAAAACACTGCATACTGTTGAATGAAATCAAGTGCAGACTGAAATGAAAAATGCTTTAATATTTCTGAATAGGCTCTGTTTTCACAAACACATCAGTTAAGATTAGGTTCACCCACAGATAACAGCAACAGTGAAAGGAAGGGACCCAAAGCAAATACAAGTTTATTTCTCTGTCACATAAAAGAAATCCGGGGTAGGCAACCTGGGCTGGAATGACAGCTCCTCCATCGTCAGGGACTCTCTGCTGCCTAATAGTCCACAATGGTTGCCGAAGCCCCAGCCATCACATCTGTATCCCAGCCAGCAGAAAGAGGGAAGAAAGGCCCACCCCCTTTTGAGGAGCCTTCCTGGAAGTTACACCCACCACTTCCGGTAGTTAATCACCTTGGTCCCGTAGCCATACTTAGCTACAAGAGAAACTAAGACATTTTCTGACTCTACATGGTCTCCTTCGAACACAAAGGCGAGTTGATGACCCCCTGGCAGCGTGACACAGCTCAAGAGGCTTGTCAGGCACACGGTTGAGTTAATGCCGAGTCATGCACGTCACCATCTCCATTTCCTTTGTGACAGCACCTGCCGGGTAGCCAGGCAAGGTTGAGGAGAGCAGACTTTTGACTTCCCTCCAAAAACCTGCCCGGGATCATCTTCTCAGTCGGCCAAACGGACTGGCTCACCTTCATTCTTAAGTTGATCGCAGATCCTTTTTGAAGGAGAACTTAAAACAGGACCAAAAGGAAGAGTGGCTTTATAAATCGCGACTCGCTCTTATAATGGAATACTATAAAAATGAGATATTGTTTGGAAGATGTGAAAAGTCTTCGGGAAATGCTCCGGATGAGGTTCACCGAGAAGAGCAGGACACAAAAGTGTCTAGAGAGTGTGACACCCATTATGTTAGAGATAGAGGCGTATAAATGGGGATCCCTGTCCTTGGCGGGAGCAGCCCCTGTCTGCCCTTCGGGCCCATCTCACAAATGTGCAAGCAGCATAATTTGTGCAAGTAACGAAGCCTCGTTTTAATGTTTCTCTTTCGCCAGCATAATAAACATGATAATGAACGTATATATACACTTAGCATTCCCCTGTATAAAACAAATAATCTTATTTTATTGTTTTTTTTTTAATGTTTTTTTTTTCTTTTTGAGAGAGAGTGTGAGCGGAGGAGGGTCAGGGAGAGGCGGGGGGTGGGGACAGAGGATCCAAAGCAGGGTCTGTGCTGACAGGCTGACAACAGCGAGCCCGATGTAGGGGCTCGAACTCACAAACCACGAGATTACGCCCTGAGCCACCCAGGTGCCCGCGAGCAATCATATCTTAATCAGTTTTTCCTAAATGGGACGCCACTTTTAGATAAAAGGCCGGGCTGGGAACATACAAGAGAAGCAGAGGAGAGAGAGGTGACCAGTTGAGGGCTTGTGGCTCATTTATACGAAATGACACGCATACCAAGCTGTCGCTTCAGCTCCTGCTGGGCTTAGGGATAGGGTAGAGGCAGGTGGTGGGAACATTAGACTTACTCCTGATTATTTGTTACTTTTTCCCTGGACTTCTCAAGGGGTGTCTTTCCTCTCAACAGCAGAGCGATAGCCAGGAACAGAGATTACAGTGAATATGGTTACAATTGCCTGATTTGTTGCTGCTGATTTGTTTTTCGCATCAAATTTTCCAGAAATTTCCACACCAAATTTCCATTTCCAAACTAATAATAATGGAGTCATTTAAAAATTTTTTTAACATTTTTTTTTTGAGAGTGTGAGTGGGGGAGGGGCAGAGAGAGGGAGACCGATAGGATCCCAAGCAGGCACCTTGCTCTAAGTGCAGAGCCCGATGCAGGGCTCGAACTCACGACCGTGAGACCATGACCTAAGTGCAAATCAAAAGTCAGATGCTTAACTGACTGAGCCACTCAGGTGCCCCTATATTCATTTTTTTTTTTTAACATTTTTATTTATTTTTGAGACAGAGAGAGAGCATGAATGGGGGAGGGGCAGAGAGAGAGGGAGACACAGAATCCGAAGCAGGCTCCAGGCTCTGACCCATCAGCCCAGAGCCCGACGCGGGGCTCGAACTCACAGACTGTGAGATCGTGACCTGAGCCGAAGTCGGACGCTTAACTGACTGAGCCACCCAGGCGCCCCCTTATATTCATTTTTTAAGCATAAAAAGGTCATGTTGAAAATAAGCCAAAGAAAAAATATGCTCATCCCTCCTTTTCAAGGTTATTTTCTTTACTTTGAGTTTTTTACAAATGTAAATATGCATTATTGGTCTTTTCAGTGTGTTCTCAATTTTTTTTTTAAGTTTATCTGTTTATTTTGAGAGAGAGAGAGAGCACAAACAGGGGAGGGGCAGAGAGAGGAAAAGAGAATCCCAAGCAGGCTCAGCACCATCAGAGCAGAGCCCGATGTGGGGCTCAAACCCACGAACCACGAGATCATGACCTGAGCTGAAATCAAGAGTTGGACGCTTAACTGCCTGAGCCACCCAGGTGCCCCTCTTATTTTAAAATCCAATCCTTTGGGGACACCTGGGTGGCTAAATCAGCTGAGTGTCTGACTCCTGATTTCAGATCGGGGCATGATCTCACGGTTTGTGAGTTCGAGCCCCGCATCGGGCTCTGTGCTGACAGTGTGGAGCCTGCTTGGGATTCTGTCTCTCTGCCCCTCCCCTGCTCGCTCTCTCTCTCTCTCTCTCTCTCCCCCCAAAATAAATAAACTTTAAAAAAAAAATCCAGTCCTTTCAGGATCCAATCCCATCAGACAGGCAGGGGACTTTACCTGTCCGGGCCACGCATACTGAAGAAAACGTAGAAGGCAGGATAATGCAGACCATTCCTGCCTCCACACCGAAAAATACAGCCTCAGGATCAGTGAGAGGAACATTGCACCTCTGACCCTAAACACAAATGTAATGACTGATAAAAGTGAGATTGGGGTCATTGTTCCTTGGGAGCTCGCTGTTCTGTTTGTACAGCCCTGAGCAGAAGAGAGCCAAGCCCAAATCGTTGCTCTTGTGAGAAACCAGTAAAACCTGCATTTCTTCCTCTTCCCTTCCTAGATGAGAAATCTGCATAGAGTCTGGGCCAGTGACTCTTGGCAGTTTTGACTCAAACCCGAGGCCTGAAGTACCTTTTTTTTTTTTATCACAAATGCACGTGTACACAGGTGTGCAGGTACACAAAACCAGAATCACGTCTTCTGGAACAACACTCCTTACTCTCATTGCGTGGGATGTATCCTAATAGTCCTTATATTGTTTCTTTTTCTTTTTCTTTTTCAAATTCTGGTTGCAACCCAGGATGCTGCTTTTCTGAGACACTGATGGGTCTCTGCCTGCTTGTTACGTGCATTGTAGTATCTTCTAGCTTCCAAGTGTAAAATGCTTTCCTTCTGTCTGTCTTAGTTTCTTCTGTTAGAAGCGTCATACTAGGAATGTTGGCATATTCAATTTGTTCTCAGACTCAGTAATCTGAGTTTCACTTGCTGGGTTTCTTTTCCTTGCAGAAAAAGCTATTGTAGGTTTGTTTTTTTTTTTTTATGGTTCCCCCCCTCCCCCCCAGCCGGGAACCTTTCAGATAAAATATATTTACCTTTTGACATCTTTACTTTTTGACTCTTTGGGTTTGTTTTCATAAAATGCTCAGCAAAAAAATGTTCTATTTCATCTTTCGATTATTTTAGGGTAAGTTAAAGCATTTGCAAGCTTGTTTCTCCTTCGAGTTCTTTTCCTTGTGTCCAGTTCTCGGGAGCTGCAAGAGAACAGTTCTGCCTCCATGCGATCACCCGAAATTCCAGGCCTCTAGCCAGAACTTTTGGGACACCACCGTTTTGCTAAAAACGGAAGGGTTAAAACCCCGGTCATGGCAGTGACATTGTAGAAATGCTCATGATCGCTGCAAGAAGACGGGAGCTATTTGGATAATAGATTCGTGAATTTAATTCAGTTTGGGAGTTTTATAAGGGAGGTAAAAATAACATGTATAATTTAATTTGCGTCTTGAACATTTTTTTTTTTTTTCCAAAATGAAGTTTCACTTGGGTCAGAATTATTTTACAAAACAGGATGATTAATGATATTTTCAAACAATGTGAACCAGGGTCTATTACTAATTAACTCCAGAGGAAGGAAATTCTGGGTCCCTGACACTAAAGTGCATCTAAACAGCATTACTGGTACTTCCAGAGTTTTCTGTCGTTACTGAAAACATATGGTTCAAGTGGATCTGTGTCCTTTTTTATATTTTGCTTATTATTTTTCTTCCCTTTCCCCAGATACATCCTCAGTAACTTTCTCATGCTTTCTACTACGACGAAAATTCCCTAATATGTGCCCGGTTGGTTCTACATACTCTTAAGGAAATTTGACCTTGAGACATTTAATAAAACCAAGGAGGAACATAGATTAAATAGACAAATCCAAAGGAACAGAAAAGATTTGATTGTTTTGGTAAAATTTCAGAGACTTAAGATGAGCTAGATCCTCAAAATTAATATATTTGACATCAAGTTTAATTTTTTTTTTTCCAGCAGTAGTAATAATGCTGAACTTCTCTTCTCATTAATGATCCATCCTGGTTTCCTTAGTCTCCTCCTAGTCACTGGGGAAAAAGAATCAAACTGCTCAAAGGCTAGCCTGCCTCGAGCTCAAGTTCAGAATTCTTGTGCTTCTGTGACTTTGAATGGAGTCTTCCCCGAGTTTATCTGCAGATAGCTGTAGCTGGATGGATGTGTTTACCAAGGGCAGAAAGAGGCAGCTTGAAGAGTCTAGTTTCTATTCCTTTGTCCCTGTTGGGGAATTGTAGTCACAGTGCTTCAGAGTGAAGTCTAGTCCCGCATATTCCTTGCGTTACAACGCAGATGGAAATTCCATTAGCAGTTCTTGTGACATCAGGCCCATCAAGTAGCCAGATACTTAGGGAGAAATGATGTTGGTGCCTCAGTTGAACTCTGTCTCAGAGTCCAAGGACGAGTTTCCCCAAGGTACAAGCAAAAATGAGATGCCTGGCTGGAGGAGGCTGGGAAGTCAAGTCTAGAGGTCTGGCTCCCCCAGTGGAAAGTGAGCATTTGGTTCTCGGGAGGCCCGATGCCCGAACACGTGTTCTCTGCCTGTAGCCCGTGCTGCTTTGGGTACCAAAGGCAGTGAAACTGGTCCAGGGAGCTTCGTCTCCCTCAGAGCTCTTTCCTTGCTCCCACCCTGCTGCTCCCCAGGACTTCGCACTGTTGGCACATGGACCAAAAACTAAGAGAGGATTGTGATTCGTAATTCCTAGATCATTTGCCCCAAGAGAGAAAACAAACCGATGAATTCCACTGAAAAAAGAAAGAAACGCATATCATAATGAAGACTCCCCATTACACGCTTTCTGTTGTCACAGCAGAAAATCTTACCACACTTAGAAAACAAGTCGGGACGCCCCAGTCAGAGCTCAGGAAAAGAATTTATGAAGATAAGGGCGTTTCACGTACCAAAATATTGAAGTGCGAGGTGTCAAGATTCTTCGTGGCAGCGCCACTTTCCATGCTGCATCGTGAGTTGGCTCATTGACAAGGTGGCAGGGGCGGGGACACCGGCCTAGACTGCAGTCACTGGGCCTCGCTTTCAACCCAAGCTCCATCCTGTAGAGCTGTGTGAGCTTGGGAAGAACTGTTGATCCATAGCCTCACAGGCCAGATGTGGCAGGTAAAGGTCCCTCCTAGGTGTTGAAGAACGAAACGAGACAGAGGACGTCTAGAATGTCGCCTGGCACGTAGGCGGTACTTAGGAACTAGCCCTGGGCTCTCCTGGTGCCCGGTCTTTAATTAGAATAGCTTTCCCCATCATAGATGTTGGTCTTCAGCAGTAAGACTGACCATTGCTACAAACTGATTTTTTTTCTGTCCATCCCTCCCTTCTTATGAGGTTCGTACAGCAGTCACCCAATGAGGTGCTGTACTTTTCATCTCCAGAAACTGCCACGTTGTAGCAAACACATAGAGTTCGTACTGTGGTTATCGTGTTTCAGGAATTTATGGCATGTAAGGGTATTATTGGTGTAGTAATTTTGTATAATCTTTTATTCTGGCATCTAATGCATTTGTAACGTGCTCAGGAAGAGTATCTAGAAAGTGTAAGGTGCCATTGTCATGATTGAACCGTAGCACTATCAAACTCTGCTGTTATTTTGGTGGATAATTCCACCTTTGGGTTTTTTTGGAGGCTGAGAAGGTGAGGGACTATCCTGTGCTTTGTAGGATATTTGGAGGCATCCCTGGCCTCTGCCTACAAGATGCTGCAGACTTTCCCAAAAGTCCCATGGCGGGGGTTTGGGGGGGGGGGGGGGTAGAGTCCACCCCCATTAGAGAACCACTGATCTACCAGTCAAGTTTGTGATTCCACAGAAGTGGGTTCAGAAAACGTACCAAAGCATGAGATCATTCAGAAGTAAATGCAAAACAGAATCTAATTCAAGGGGCGCCTGGGTGGCTCAGTCGGTTAAGCGTCTGACTTCAGCTCAGGTCATGATCTTGCAGTCTGTGAGTTCGAGCCCCACGTCGGGCTCTGTGCTGACAGCTCGGAAGCCTGGAGCCTGCTTTAGATTCTGTGTCTCCCTCTCTCTCTCTCTGCCCCTCACTGACTCATGCCATGTCTCTATCTCAAAAATGAATAAACGGTAAAAAAAAATGGGAAAAAAATTGAATTCAAGCTTATTGCATAAATAAATAAATAAATAAATAAATAAATAAATAAATAAATAAAAGTTTTTAAAATACCAAAAGGAATTCAAGGAAGAAAAAGTAAAAAAGGAAAAGGTTGGAACGATACACCTTTTTAATTAGGTAATTAGTTAATATTCCCAATCTTTGTCACGTTAAAAATGTTTCCTCGCTAAATGAAGACGTGTACATACATGACTGCTTAAGAGCCACACAAAGGAATAGAGGTTCAGTAATTGTTGAATGGGAAAAAGGGAGGTTTTCCCTTAATTCTGAGATGGATGTGTTTAATCCAAAGTGTTTTTGAATAGAATGCCAAGTAGCAGAGGGCGCGTAGTGCAGAAAGGAGAGCTCTGAGCTGTGGATCAGAGGGACCTGGGACACCACAGTGGGCTCTTCCCACAGGAACGTAACTTGCCGGGCACATACGGCCCAGCGGAGGTTAGTTCCCTCCTAGCTCTAGAATTTTATGAATCCGTAAGTTTTAGGTCCCACCTAGGAGGAGGTGATGACATAAATACCTTTTTTTTTTTTTTTTAAGTAAGTTAGCTGATTGGTGCTTGCTTATCTCAGTCCTAATTGTGATTAAGGTTTTCTTCTATGCATTGTGCACTGCAGATCGGACCTACGATGGAAATATATTGACATACGAAAATCCTCTCTCTGCCTCATTCACGAATTTCATAGATACGATACGTGCCCGCCAGAAGGGTTTTGTTGTCGTCGTTTCTGCTTAGTTTGTACAATGTGAGTCGGGTGCCTTCGCAGGGCAGCGTGGGAAGCCAGCCGCCTGGTTGTCCAGTATTGGTTTTTACTCTCCCATTGAACCCTGAGCTCTGTTCCCTGTGAAAGTACTAACCGTTTTTGTCCAAATAGCTAGTCCCTTCCAAGCCCAGACCCACCAACACTTCCTTTCTGGGCAGATTATGGGTTATAAAGTTGAGTCAAGCCATGCTATAAAATCACTATCTAACAGCTTCTGTGCTTACACAGTAAGAGTATCAGTCAGTTTCCTGTTTTCCTTCATGTCGTAAGTTGAACATCTGTGACCATCCCCCGCCCCCCCCCCCAAAAAAAAAAGAGATTGCCAAGACAAATAATTGTTGTGGCATGTGCAAACATTTTCTTGGGAGCCTTTTTAAATATGCAGCTTTCAGAAGATTACATGACGTGCTTTTCAGGAATGCTAAATCATTAGTGTGTTTGCTTCATGACTCAAGAACAGGTCGATATTAAAATCAACCATAAGTCATTCTTCAGTGTATCTCTTTTGCAATTTATCAAAAGCAGCAAATGTGATAAGTGACCAAATCGCTTATTTGAGATCACTAGGAAAACTTAACTTACAGGTGCTCTGTAGATAATTCTCAGGAAGTGTCTAGGAAATAGAACCTGCCAGCGAGAGTGGCTTGTCCCCTGCTCATGGCAAGACCCACTGAGACACAAGACACAGATACACAGCACTCCACACTGTACTTCCAAGCTGATACCTGTTGATGAAACATTACTAAGTCGTCCTTATTTTGGCGATCGGTAATTGTGCATAGCACACTTTTTCCATACTGTTTTCCTTAGCAGCCTGATATTTGAAAACAAATAACAGAAATGATTCCATGCAGTATTTCAGAACAGGCTCCCAAGCATGAGAATCTGGCACGTTCTTCTGTTTTCTGCACATTATTTGCCTCCATATTTCCCTTGCATTTGGAAGCCACGGCCCCTGGACTTTTATTACTGCATCCTGTTTCCTTCCCTCATCGCAGGTCTTTTTGTTACCTTTTTTTTTTTTTCAATTTGCCTCATAAAATACGAAATTAAGCTTAGCTAACCTGTGTCGACATTTGCGACGGTCCTGTCTTTGTCAGATAGGACATTTACACCTCGCATTAAAACTTCTGCTACTATAAAGCAAAAAGGGAAGCATGACAGGGAGGCATAAGAACATTTTTAATGGTCTAATTTTATTTTTCGTGTCTACCTGTCTCCACTGAACGATGGCCTTTACTTGATCCCCACTGGCTCTGAATCCGACTCGTAGTTTCTTCTCACCTTTGTTCATTCATTCGTGTGCGGCAGGTACCGTGACAGGTAGTGGACATCCAAAAATGAGTAAGACACGGTCCGTGCCCTCCAAGTGGGAGATGACGCACGAGTCCCGTTAAGACACTGCATGCAGGGATGGACGTGGGCCCCGTGAAGGAGCAAACCAGAGGGCTGGAAGGGGCAGCCCCCTCTCCCTGGGAGGATCGCGGCAAGCTTCTGGAGCATCCGAGCTGAGGCTTGGGCAGTGAAGGAAAGAAGAGAGCGGGGAGAGAGGAGCCTTCCAGATGTTCCCCTCCGGAGGAGGGGCGGAGATGACAAACATCGGATGTGCGGGCTCTGCGGGAAGCTCGATATTGGGACATGAGCACACAATTGCAGGCAGAATAAAGGTGGACGGAGGTGTGAGCTTGAGGCTCGGGGTGGCCTGGGCTCTGTGACGAGGAACTTGGATGTTTTCCTTTAGGCACCGGAGATCTGACGAAGGTGGGACGAGCGTGGCGTCTACATTGTGAAGTTTAAGGAGGCGATGGTTTTTGAAGGGAGCTTAAGCTCGAGGCTTCTTAGGGGGACTAAATTATTATAAATGAACCGTGCTGTTATATTTGTGACCAAGGGTCTTAAAACCTTGCAATCCTGCTGCTCGCCTTTTTTTTTTTTTTTTTTAATGTTTGTTTACTTACGAGAGAGTGCGCAAGCAGGGGAGGGGCAGAGAGAGGGGGAGACACAGCATCTGAACCCACTCCCTTTAATTTGTCTTAGAGACGTACACAGTCATCCGGTGCCCAGTGTATGTCCAGCAGTGTCGGTCTCTCAGACAGACTTGGCCCCTGTCCTCGTGGAGCTCAGTCTCATAGGGGAGCTACGAGTGGAAATGGGCGTCCAGTTGGAAAGACTGAGAGACCGCTGGATCAAACACTGCACGCAATGATCTACCTCCAACTGCAGGGCAACATTAAGCACTTTTTCAGATATCACAGCATTGTAACAAAAACACGCGCAGGAAACACTGTCACTTGCGTCCCTCCTCCTCGTAACCGATCACACCGGAGAACAGGTCGTGTTGGGTGAGGTAACGGACTTCTGTGGTCGTCGTGGATCATTTCCCTTCGTCTTGACAGGATGATTTCTGCTCTTGCTTTCTCCTTTACCTGTGAACCCCTTCACTCCCCTCTCCCTCTCCTTCCCCCACCCCCAGCTCCTTATTTCTCTGCCTGGAGAAATCCTCTTGTCCCTGAAAGCCTGATTCCGTGGACACCATTTTCCAAACCCGCCACACAACTTCCATCCTTCCCCATGCATCGGGTCCCCCTTCTCTCCTGTCTAATAGTGGGGAGTCTCTCCACCCAGGTCCCTGGAGGGCTGGACCAGGGTTGGGGACCCTATTCCTGGGCCACTACCCAGAGCATAATGCCTGGACATAGCAGGAATCCGACAAATGCTTAAGAATTGAATATGACTTCTAGCAAGTGGGAGAATTGGGCTGTTGGTGATAATGAAGCAGACCATTTTTGTGAGCCCCCGCCGTGCCCCGAAAAGCAGTCACTGAGTACTTTGCATTGCCATCTCACTTGATCCCCCCAACAGGTCAAATGAAGACATTGAGACTCCAATCGGTTAACTCACTGACCAGCGTTCATTTTTTGACGGTCACTGTGTAATTGACGGCTCATATGCACAGTTGGGAGGGATTCTGGATACGGTCTGTCTGAGACCAACAATAGTATGGTCACCTTTCCCCTCCTGGGAGCCCACTCTGTCATGACCTCTGACAAAATGAACTGAACATCCCTCTTCTGGAGTCCTCTGTGCCACTCCCATGCTACCATCACCACTGGTTTCACCCGGGATACCACTGAGATTGGGACTGTTACTGTCCGCGACCTCCTCTGTTTAGACCCCCACTAATCAGATCACTAGAATTGCCCCAAACAGTGTGTGAAGAGGAATGCCTTTCACTTCTTTAACTTGTTCTGCGACATTGCTTATTCAAAGAAAACACAATAAGGGAAAAACTGACTTTCTAGCTACGTTCACTCCAAATTGAATATTTTTAAAGAAATGTTTTTCAATTTGTCAAAAGCATATCAACAGTCATAAAAATTTTTTATATCCTCTGGCACCGTGCTCTCACCCCTCGGGAATTTCTTCCAAGAATATAATGTGAAAGAGGTTAAATCTCATATGCACAGATATTTTCCATCATTATTTATATTGGAAGCAACCCACATGTCTAATAACAGGGGGAACAGTTTTGTAAATCTTCATACATCAACCTAACAAAATTAAAAGCTGCCACGTAGGATCATAAATTCTGAACGTTTGTAGTATTGCGAGAAACGTCTGAACATTTTAAAGGAGCAAACTACAAAAGTCTCCTTATTCTATAAAATCTATACAGGAATATGAAGCACTTAAAGGAAGCCACAAAGAATTAGAACAATGGGTTGATGTCTTTAGGATTTGAAATTCTACGTGACACGTCATGATTTTTTTTCCTTGATTCTTGTTAAAACGTGTGCGTTTAGTGAATACTCGAGACAGAGATCTTCAGTGATGCACATTTCAAATGGTGTGATTGTATCTTGGTAAGTTTTTTTTCCTGCCGGTTCCCATCTCTGCCATAAATGACGGCCTTGCTTGTGCTGTCAATATGTCGTGTATAATTCATACATTGATATTATTCTTTTCCTAGTGTGTGCTTCTCAAATCTTCATGGGCATTCATCTCACCTGGGGATCTTGGTAAAACGCTTATCGTGATTCACTAGGTGTGGGATTCTGTGTGTCTGATAAGCCCCTGGTGGTGCTGGTGCCCTTGCCCCTCGTACAGCTATCCTTTGTGTGTGGAAACGATGCTGTGTACCGTTGACCGCTCGGCAGTCAGGAGTATCACCTGGGAAAGCAGTGTCAGGCACTCTCCCAGCTACCTCCGCGGTAACTTCTCTAGCAATTTGGGGGCCGAGGAGTGTCCCCTGTGGTTATGGACTAAAGATGCTATTTTATCAAGCCTGATGATTCATCTTAACCCACTCTGCTAACTTGAATTTCATCAAGCAACAAAAATGACACAACAAACATGAAACAATGGTGGCACTAAATAAGTAATTCTATGCGTGTTATAAAAAGTAAGAAAGGGGGACGCCTGGGTGACTCAGCTGGTTAAGCGTCCGATTTGGACTCAGGTCATGATCTCACGGTTTGTAGGTTTCAGCCCTGCGTCGGGCTCTGTGCTGACGGGTCAGAGCCTAGAGCCTTCTTTGGACTCTGCTGGTTCCCTCTCTCTCTCTCTCTCTGCCCCTCCCACACTCATACTCTGCCCCTCTCTCAAAAACAAACATTAAAAAAAAATTTTTTTTTAAAAAGCAAGAAAGGATCTTCTAATGCTAATCATGCTAGCAATGTCCCTTGATACAATTTGGAACCCGATTAAAAAGCTGGCAATCCCATCTGTGGTCAGAAACACGTTGCCGCGAGTGTGCATAGTGGAAAAAGACTTTTGACCCTGGCGGTGAATCCTTAAGGCACCGCGGTTTAAAGCTGAGTAGAGAGCCGTCTCTTTAGAGAAGGTAGGGAAGGGGGGAACGTCTTCTGTGACTAGGGGAAAATCAGCCTACCGCTGCGTATGAACAAGAAACAATGCCGCTGGACGTGTTGGGGTTTAAACTGTCCTTTGAGCCTGAGTCACGGCCAACAATTGCTGAAAACTAAAACCTGCTCTTGTTGTGAGACAATGATAACAAGTCTCCACCTTGATTCTCCACAGTAACTGAAGCCGGCTTTGGTGCTGATATTGGGATGGAGAAATTTTTCAACATCAAGTGTCGAGCGTCCGGCTTGGTGCCCAACGTGGTGGTGTTGGTGGCCACCGTGCGGGCTCTGAAGATGCACGGAGGCGGCCCGAGCGTAAGTCCCCCACTTCCTTCGTAGTGAAACGCATTCCAAAACGAAGATGAGGCGGACTCTCGCGCCTGAAACCTTCAAACCTGCTTCATAACCGCCGTTTCCTTAAACGCCAAATCACCGTTATGGGGCCCTGATCGTTTCGTAAGTTCGAGTAAAGGATGATGCTCCCAAAGACGTTGCTGAGCCGTAGTTTGGAAAGGAGCATAATGTAACCGCTTTTTGGTCCTAAGGTTTATATCTGAAACTCAGGTCAACATTTTATAACCCCAGGGTGTAACGAGACGATACAGGCTCTTGTTCTGAGCAGGGAACATAAGGATGAGAAATAATTGCTTTTGCGGGTGGTTTTTCAGTGTTCGTACAGATAGTTTTTTGGTTCACTGATGCAGGGTCTCATCAGATTTCATCTGGAACTGTTTTCCTTCTGTTTCTGTTTATTCTGATTTCACTTTACCGCTCTGTTACGGCACTGGATTATTGCTACAAGAGCTTTGTTTGCAAAACACACCCTGTTTCCACATTTTCACAGACTTTTGACCTTAACCTATCTTATATGCAGAATTCACACACAAAAGAAAATTTTTTTCTTTTCCGTAATAAAGACGTAATGTTTTTCTTTTTTTCATGTTTTTTTTTTCAAAGGGAGAATATGAAATGTTATACTGAGTAATTACCTTTCAAGTAAACTAAGTCAGGGCATCTTCATCATTCATACTGTGGTTATATCAGACAAAGTACCAAAGCTGATTTCTTAATTGGTAATCCCGTGTATACAGAGGTCACGTAATCATTATTATGTGGCAAGAACAAGTGACAGGTTTGCCATCGTGAAACACATCTGTGATGCGCATTGTGTGACCATTTTAGCAAGTCTTTGTCCCAAGAGAGGCTGACATTATCTATCTGCAGAGAGCCAGGTCTGAAGCCTGAGTCTTAGATCCAAACTCCCTTCTCTGTCCACCAGGCAGAGCTGAACATTAATGAAGGGTAAACAGGAATCCCAAATCCACTGGTAGCACCAAACACTTACGCAGTCCATTTTAGCCCAAAGCTCCGTCATTAATTCAAATGCGAGATTGGCACAACATGTGTCATTAAGCAGTAGATGCTAAGGAATTCTCATTTGGCTCAAAACACCATTAATCACTACAGTGACTCCTTCACTTTAGATTCTGAATCTGTATACCAATTTCCATTTTCAAAAAACAACTTCTACCTCCTATTATATACATTTGAAATGCTCCCTCCCTGTTTTGCACCCTGGACATCATAAAATCAAAGGGCTTTAAGGCTGGAAAGGGCTTCAGGATTGTCTAAGTCTGGTTCAGTGTTTGTAAAGATGAAGTTACTGAGGTGCCAGAAGGATTCAGTGATTTGCTTGGTATCATCCTTCTAGTTAGGGGACTGATCAGACTCAAGGTCTCTTGAGTTTTAGTCTAGGGTTTTTCCACACTCTCGTATCTGTCCTGTAAAAATTGTGTACGCGACGTATCATCCTGTTTCAGTTCATCTTAATGTATGTGCTTGTTTTACAGTGGTGGCATTGTCCCCTAACCTTAATCTTTTTGTACCTCTTCTGCTCCCATCATGGCTCCATGCCGGTGAGGGTAACAGGGCTCAAGCCTAGTAGGCACAGATCCGGGTGGATGATGATTAAAGAAAAGGCTCGGGAAGCCTGGCGAAGCTTCATATCCCCCTCCTGAGGCTCCAGAAGAGCCTTCTGCATCATGTTGTTTTATGAACGTCTATATATGCATCTCCCTTCTCAACTGTGAATCCCTTGAGATTAGGGACTATGTCTCACTAGTTTACGTATCCCTAATGCCTGGCATAATCTGCATCCAGGAAATGTTTTCAGCAACTGAATAATAAATGAGCTTTCATTTCCTTAATCCTATACTCTCTATTATCCATGTCAGTGTCTTTCCTTCTTATTTGAAACAACTCTGTGGTAATGTTTTTGAGCCATTATAATTTCTACTTCCTTTGGATATCATTATACAAATAACCATGGCGGCCTCTTATGTTTATTCAGCTTGTTTTTTTTCCATAATTTGTGCAGTGGAAAATCCTGTGACCCTCGAACTTGCCCGTTTTAGCCCCAATTATTTAAAATTCATATCCTGTCTTCCAAAGTGCTGACCATTCTGGTGCAATTCACCGTATAGTATTTTTAGTATAATGTTTTTATGCTTACGGACCTAGATATCCCTTTGGAATGAATTCTTTAAACATATTGTATTAAGAAGTAATACAATGTGTATTTACATAAAGAGAGATTGATTGTAAGGAACTGGCTCACACATCTATGGAGGCTGGCAATCCAAAATCTACATGGTGATTCAACAGGCTGCAGACTCAGGAGGGCTGGTGTCGCAGGTCCAGACGTATTCTGAAGGCGGTCTGCTGGAGAATTTTTCTCCCACGGAATCTTTTTGTTCTATTAGGGCCTTTAGCTGATGAGATACAGCCTACCCACGTGGCACGACGCCTTGTTGGGGGTTCGGGGGCATCTGCTTTACTCAGAGTCCAAAACACCCCACAGGAACACTCAGGATAACGTTCGACCAAGTATCTGAACACCCTGTGCCTCAAGCTGACGCCTGAAATGAACCAACACGTCCGTTGCTACTGATTTTCATATACGGTGCAATCACCAGATCCAATTTCCCTTTTTTTTTTTGTATGAATAACCAGTTGGCCTAGTACTGTTTATTTAAACAGTCCCTCCTTTCTTATCATTCAAGCCTACTTTGCGATAAATTGGTTCTCCATACAGGTGTAGGTCTTTTTCTGGGATGTCTCCTCCGTTCTGCTGGTCTATTTACCTATAATTGTGCCTGTGCTGCACAGATGGCCATTGTGGCAAACTCCTCCAGGCTGTTCTATCTCTTCATGCATACCTGGCCTGGGATCGGTCCTTTTCACTTCCAGATGTATTTTAGAAATAGCTCATAAAGTTGCATCAAGAATCTTTTTAGGGGGGTGCCTGGGTGGCGCAGTCGGTTAAGCGTCCGACTTCAGCCAGGTCACGATCTCGCGGTCCGTGAGTTCGAGCCCCGCGTCAGGCTCTGGGCTGATGGCTCGGAGCCTGGAGCCTGTTTCCGATTCTGTGTCTCCCTCTCTCTCTGACCCTCCCCCGTTCATGCTCTGTCTCTCTCTGTCCCAAAAATAAAATTAAAAAATTAAAAAAAAAAAAAAAAAAAGAATCTTTTTAGGATTTTCATTAGAATAGCATCAGTTATATCAGGAGATTAGCGATATCTGACAAGTTCCCATCCAAGCTACTTCTGTTGGTTTAGGTCTTTTTAAGTGTCTTTTAATAACAATTTACAGTTTATTCCACAAAGGGCTTCTCTTTCTTTTTTGTGCATTTGTTACTGTGTACTTTATATTTTCGTTTAACACACCCCTCCCAGATTCTTTTATGTTGCTTTTACATCCAGCGCCCTTTCTAAATCCTCTTTTTTTAAAAGTAAGGTACAATGGACATATAACCGTATATTCGTTATAGGCATAAAACAGAACGATTGGACGTGTGCATGCGTCACAAAAGGATCACAAGTCTAGTTAACAGCTGTCGCCATGCACAGGTACAAAAAGTTTCTTGCACAGAGGGCTCTTAAGCTCCAGCCACTTTCAAGCATGCAATACAGTATTCTTAACCGTGGTCACCATGCTGTCCAGCCGTCTCTGTGACTTTAAAATTGTCTTACTAGTTGGCCTTGTTTACCTGTAGATGCTTTAGAGTTCTGTGTGGGCACGCGTAACTGAAAATAATGACAGTTCTGTTTCTTCCTTTCTAATCTTTATCCTTTTTTTCTTATCACACTAAGCAGGTCTTTGTGGTTGCAACGCAGTATTAAATAGGAGTGGCATCCTTTTCTTATTCCTCATCTGAAATAGAACACGTTTAATACGTCATCATTAACTGTGATGTTTCTATAGATTGGTAGTATATTATTCTTATCAAACTAAGGAAATTGACTTCTGTTCCTAGTTTGCCAAGTTTTTATTCTAAAGAAATGTTCAGGGGCGCCTGGGTGGCGCAGTCGGTTAAGCGTCCGACTTCAGCCAGGTCACGATCTCGCGGTCCGTGAGTTCGAGCCCCGAGTCAGGCTCTGGGCTGATGGCTCGGAGCCTGGAGCCTGTTTCCGACTCTGTGTCTCCCTCTCTCTCTGCCCCTCCCCCGTTCATGCTCTGTCTCTCTCTCTGTCCCAAAAATAAATAAAAAACGTTGAAAAAAAAAATTAAAAAAAAAAAAAAAGAAATGTTCAATAATTCTCTTCGCCCTTTGAGGTGATACGGCTTTTCGCTTTGATCTATTAATATTACAAATTATATTGCTTCACTTTCAAACATGAAGTGAACCTACTTTCCTAGAATAAATCTAACTTGGGAATATATTATCTTTCTCATGAACAACTGAATTTTGCGTATCGGTTTCCCAATATTTTAAGTAGGATCTTTGCATCCATATTTTTGAGTGAGATGTCAGCCATGTAAACTAAATTGAGTAGGATTCCTTCTGTTTTATGTACTTTATAAGGGATCCTATAACATTAGAATAATCTGTTTACACAAAGATGGCGAGAATTCACCGGTAACAATGTACAGGCTTGTGGCTTATCGGTGAGGGGTAGATTTTTAACTACAGATTTAATTTTTTAAATGACTACAACATCTTAGACTTCTCTTAAGGGAGTTCTAGTAAACATTATACGTGTGTGAATTCCCCTCTGTTTTCAAGTGTGTTGGTATAAAGTTGGTCATGGTATATTATTAATTCTGTCTCCAGCTGTGTAGTTATAATATATTTTCATTCCTTTTTTTTTAAAAAAAAGTTTTACCAGAGTGCCATCAATTTTGTTAGTCTGTTGTTTTGTTAATCCTCTGTACTTTTTTTTTTTAATTTTTCTTCAATGTTTATTTTTGAGAGAGAGAGAGAGAGAGAGTGTGTGTGTGTGTGTGTGTGTGTGTGTGTATGAGTGGGGGAGAGAAAGAGAGAGGGAAACAGAATCTGAGGCAAACTCCAGGCTCTGAGCTGACAGCACAGAGCCCGACGCAGGGCTGAAACCCACAGTCCGTGAGATCATAACCTGAGCCAAAGTTGGAAGCTTAACTGACTTAGCCACCCAGGTGCTCCTATCCTCTCTACTTTTTGACATGTGTGTACATCCCATTCTTCCTGTGCTTAATAATTGATTCCACAGAACTTTTTATGTCCGGAGGCTCAACAATACTTCACGTTCTTTTTTTTAATCTAGCATTTTAGTTGTTCCCGTTGAAAGATTCCCTCCGTGTTTTATTCCTCGCTACTGCTGGAAAACCCATCTGAAAATCCTTTATTAGGTTCCCACACACCAACAGAAAACAATCTGTCACAGAGGTAACTTGTTTTCAAAGGACTTTTAATATTCTCAAGGCGTCTTCCATGAGAGGGGAGTAAGTCATCCGCCCTCAGTGAATCAAAATACGTTCTAGAAGCAGGCTCTAGGCAGAAACAATGTGGAAAGGTACTAAATTGGGTTTTCAGAACCCTGTTGTATTCAAGTCCCTGTTCTACCTCTTGCTTACTATGTAATCTTGGGCAAGACACCTTGTCTTCTCTTAACTTCAGTTTCCTCGTCTTTAACCTGCCCTGGCCACCCTATATGTTGTCGTGAGAAACTAGGCCAAAAGAAAAAAAAAAAAGAGAGAGAGAGAGAGAGAGAAAAGTGATGGCAGTCACTTCAACATTATTTAGAATTTATTGGGAAAGACGGTACACTTTGTATAAGTCAGGTTTTACTCAAATTATAAGTTCCATTTTATGCTAGGATAATGGGCACCAGTAAGAAAGTTCTCACTATTGGCTCAAATTAGAATCAGCTGAGAGGCACCTGTGTGGCTCAGTCGGTTAAGCATCTGACTCTTGATTTCAGCTCAGGTCATGATCTCGCAGTTTGTGAGTTTGAGCCCCGAATCGGGCTCTGTGCTGATGGTGCAGAGCCTGCTTGGGATTTTCTCTCTCTCTCTGCCTCTCTCAGCCCCTTCCCTCCTTGCGATCTCTCCCTGTCTCTCTCTCTCTCTCTCTCTCTCTCTCTCTCTCTCTGAAAATAAATAAACTTTAAAAAAGAATCAGCTAAGGACTTTTTATTTTTATTTATTTACTTTTAATATGTTTTTTATTGAGAGAGAGAATGAGTGGGGGAGGGGCAGAGAGCAAGGAAGAGAAAATCCCAAGTGGGGGGTGGGGCTCAATCTGACTCATAAGACCATGACCTGAGCCAAAATCAGGAGTCGGACGCGTAACCAACTGAGCCACCCAAGCACCCCCAGCTGAGGAATTTTTAAATATTACTGATTCTGGGTCCCACTCCCAGATACCCTGGTTTGATCAGTGTGGTTGAAGCCCAAGCACAGTGTGCTTTTAAATGCACCTTTCCAAAAAAGGGACCATGATTTGTTTCTCTTTTGAATCTCTACCAGAGTAAGCTTTTTTTTTTTTTTTAACAAAAAAAGGGACAGTATAAAGTGGTCAGATTCCCAGTGACAATAAATAAACTTTCCTCACTTCAGTGTTTAGTGCAATGCCAATTAACGGCCTTTTCTGTAAAAGAAGATAAGAAAAACAAGCCCCCACATTTGTAAATACAATGGCAAGTTGTTCGTTGCCAAGCCACTTACCCTTTTTAAATACGCTCAAGGTTTTTCAGTGTATTTGGGCTTTTCAAATGTGCCCGGCCTGCTGGGCACCGTTGAGTAAAAGGCATTTGCTCTAACCTAAGAATTCCCTGCTGCTTTAACCATACCCTTTTGGATATATTTGGATTCAACGGAAGTGGGTACAGGAGACGGCAAAGAAGTAGGCTTTCTTGTCTACCTGGTGGTAACCGTGTGCCCAGGATTGAGGTGGGTGCTGTGTGCAGGCCAGAGGGATGGTGGGAGAAGGGAGGTCCTTAAGCCCCTACAGAAACCAGTGCTGTAATCCAGTATGGCTTATTCAGATGCATTTTCCATAAAGCTACTAGAAATTCAACCTATGCGGCTACTCTTAAATGCAACAAGTATCAACACTAAGCATTTCAATGGATTTTTTCTTAATTTTTGCCTTTTCTTGTCTCAGGTAACTGCTGGTGTCCCGCTTAAGAAAGAATATACAGAGGAGGTAAGAGCAGGTGTTTTGAAGGCTTATGTGAAGAACCATTCGAACCCATGGGCCAGCAGCTGAATCTCAATCAGTGAATGAGCCCTCCACCAGTGGCCTCTTGGAAAACTGCTTTTCTAATAATCCGGGAGAAGATGGGTGGGGGCAAGGGATAAAATCCGTTGAGTTAACTCTTCATTCTTAAGATGTGATGGATGCAGGCTTCACGAATGCACTGTTCCCTACCCTCTGGGCAGCCATCATAGCCAGAGCTCAGTCTCCAGCACAGAAACAAATCTGAAGCTTATACCCATGTATTCTTTCGGTGTGGAAAAAACTGACTTGTGGAGCGTATGCGTTTGGTTTTATCACTTGCTTGAGTCACTTGACTCTTGGGTAAATTAGACTTTGATTCACTGGCAACAGTACCTCTTAGCTCCTACAGGTGGCACCAGGGATTCGAGCCGGCAACGGCCAGACAGCACTCCTCACCCTCCCGGGGCCTTGTGTCCTCTTGTCTACCAACCTGCAGGGTACATTGCTTTTGCCCTGGCCACCAGTCAGCAGAAGAAATAGCCGCCCGGCTCCAGACCCAGATACGCCATTGGGCCCAGAATGATTTCAGAAATTATTTCGGAAATGAGCCTCCTCTTTCTGTAGCCACCTTTTCTTGGGGGAGAAACTGTTTTATGGTCTTATTTAATAGCTCCTAGGACAGTCAAGGGAGCAAGATGGGAGCGAAACCTGCCAGAGTGGACTCTCGCCAGTTTGGTTTGGCAGCTTTGGTGGGAGGCGTACATGGGGGTCTGGTCTTCTTCCAGAACATCCAGCTGGTGGCAGACGGCTGCTGTAACCTTCAGAAGCAGATTCAGATTGCTCAGCTCTTTGGGGTCCCCGTTGTCGTGGCTCTGAATGTCTTCAAGTAAGTGAAGTCCCCCCTGCTTTAAACGTGCTCATCTTGCGGGCCACCCTGTGAAGTCTGTTTGTGTCTTGAGGGGTGTTTGTGGTCTTTCTCTGCTTTGTCAAGAACTATCTAGAAATACTCTGCTCCTTCTGTTTGGTGGGCTTGGTTTGGGTTGGTTTCATTTTAACAGAAGTTTCTCAAATGTTTATAGGAAATGAAATCTATATAGTGAGTTAACATTTCCTTGGCTTCTTCTTCTTTTTTTTTTTTTTAAATTCCACCCAGCATTTCTGTCCGAAAGACCGTGGATGATCAAAGGGTTACGTTATGGAATTTTCTCAATAAAACCCTTAACAACTTGAAATATTTGAGTCCTGTTAGAGAGGTTTCTTTTTTTTTTCCCCCAGCGCTTTTCTTTAAGTCTGATTTATTTAAACACAACGTAACCACTTTTGATGTTGAAAATATATTCAGTGTTAGAGAGCAAAGTTCTGTATAAACGGTTAGTCTTTCTTTAAAAACATCCCTAAATGAATACAGATGCAAAACCACAAACGTTTTCATCACCAGGACCGACACCCGCGCGGAGATTGACTTGGTGTGTGAGCTGGCGAAGCGGGCCGGCGCCTTTGATGCGGTCCCCTGCTATCACTGGTCGGTCGGCGGGAAAGGGTCGATAGACCTGGCTCGGGCTGTGAGAGAAGCTGCAGGTCAAGGAAGCCGTTTCCGATTCCTCTACGACCTCCAGGTAAGCTCGGCGAAGGTGCCGCCTCTGGCACCTCCACTGTGGGTCAGGCTGGTGCTTTGGGGAACAGGGTTCGACACCGAACACGTTCAGGGCTGGCTCTCCTGAGCAGCTTCTTCTTTTTTTTTTTAATCTTTATTTTTGAGAGAGAGAGAGAGAGAGAGACTAGAAGAGGGGCAGAGAGAGAGGGAGACACCGAATCCGAAGCAGGCTCCAGGCTCCGAGCTGTCAGCACAGAGCCCGCCACAGAATTCGAACTCACGAACCTCGAGATCATGACCTGAGCCGAAGTCGGATGCTTAACCGGCTGAGCCGCCCAGGCACCCCTCTCCTGAGCAACTTCTGAAGGCTTGTGAAATTGTGTATTTTCCTCATCCATTTCTGCGATCGCTCTCGTCCCTCATTGTGGTTTCTTGGAGCCATGTGTGTGCTGGCAGATGAAAATATTTTTAGTTGTTGGATAACGCACATAACATTTACTGTCTCTTAGCATGTTGGCGTGTACCATTCAGTGGTGTTGAGTACATGCACATTGCTGTGCAAACACCATCCGTCTCCAGGGCTCTTTTCATCTTGCAGCACGTAAACTCTGCACCCATGAAACCCCAGCTCCCCATTGCCGCACCCCCTCTACCCCTGCTAACCACCCTCCTACTTTCTGTCTCTGGGTCTGACCGGTCTGCATATCTTTCATATGAAACCATCCAGGTCTTGTCTTTTTCGTGACGGGCTTATTCACCGTCTCCGTCCTTTCAAGCTTCTGGAAGGACTGCCACAGACTGGGTGGCTGATGAACAACACAAGTTTATTGCTGGGACGTCCAAGATCAAGGCTCGGGCCGGTGTCCGGTGAGGGCCAGCTTCCTGTGTCATACACGGCCGTCTTCTCCCTGTATCCTCACGTAGTGGAAGAGAAGTGGGATCTCTCTGGAGTCATGAGGGCTCCAGTCTTGTGACCTCATTGCCCCCAAAACCCCACTTCCTAATTCCATCAACATAGTCAACCCCAGTGTCCCCGTGTCCTAACACTTATCACTTTGGGGATTAGACTTCATATGAATGAATGGTGGGGGTGGGGAGGATGCAGACATTTGGTTGGTATCATTTGCTCAGAATAACGTCAGGATTCATCCATGTTCCACACACGTCACATGTCAGGATTTCCTTCCTTCCATCGCATGTCGTACATGTCGCATTTAGTCCATTCATTCGTCTGTCGGTGGCCATTTTCGCCAGTTGCACTACTTAGCTCTTATAAACCATGCTGCTATGAATATGTGTATAAAAATAATCTCTTTGGGGCGCCTGGGTGGCTCAGTTGGTTAAGCGTCCGACTTCGGCTCAGGTCACGATCTCGCGGTATGTGAGTTCGAGCCCCGCATCGGGCTCTGTGCTGACTGCTCAGAGCCTGGAGCCCGTTTCAGATTCTGTGTCTCCCTCTCTCTCTGACCCTCCCCCGTTCATGCTCTGTCTCTCTCTGTCTCAAAAATAAATAAATGTTAAAAAAAAAAAATTTTTTTTAAATAATCTCTTTAAGACTCTGCTTTCAATGCTTTGGGGTATACACCCAGCGCTGGAGTTGCCGGATCGTCTCCTGTATTTTTAAGCAGCTGGATAATTAGCCTCCAGCCAGAAAATCTGAACTTCCTGGGATCTCACTCTTCTCAGTTCATCTCGGCACCCACCTGCACATCCCTATCCCGGACGCTGTGGCTTCGGCTCCGGCTATCGATCTGTCCTGGTTGGTAGCCCAGGGTTGCCAGAGTGCTCAGCCTTTATGCTGGATGCTTCTCCTCCCATTCCTTCAGTCCCTCGCTCGCTCTCTCGATCCCTCAGGCATCACAAGCAGTAACATCTCTGTCCAGTTCAGATGCACAAACTCACAGCATAAGTGAAGAGAGGGCATAGCAGCACTGTCTCTATGGCCAGAGTTATGTCCTACGAGGGCACGATGTTCACCTTACTGCCAAGTCTCCTGCTAGTAAGAAGAAGGAAGGCTTTTTCTGTGCCCGGCATCTGGGCCCCTTGTGCATGTAACTGCTTTAGTCTCGACATCCCTGTTGGATGGGAATTGGTGATATCCCCCCATTTTATACATACGGAAACTAAAGTACAAGGAAATTAAATAAGTACCCAGTGTCCCCTGTCCCGAAAGAGGCAGAGCTGGGAGAGTATCAAGAATGATGGAGGTAACCGTCCTGCTCTGTCCTTCAGAACGCAGTACTGTGTTCAAAAGTAGGGGTGAGGGGCACCTGGGTGGCTCAGTCGGTTAGGCATCCGACTTCGGCTCAGGTCATGATCTCACGGTTTGTGGGTTGGAGCCCCGCGTCGGGCTCTGTGCTGACAGCTCGGAGCCTGGAGCCTGCTTCGGATTCTGTGTCTCCTTCTGTCTCTGCCCCTCCCCAGCTTGTGCTCTGTCCGTCTCTATCAAAAATAAATAAATGTAAAAAAAAAAAGTAGAGGTGAGGGTGGGGAACTACTCCTTCAAGGAGTGGCCCGCCTGCAGAAGAAGAATGGCAGTGACAGACACAGGATCCGTGGACGTTGTGGCCACTCCGTAAGTGTACCCGAACGGAAGGATTTCAGGAATGAATTGGGAAGGTTAGCCCACGGAAGGTTTGTCAGTTCGAAGGCCATGCTGTGAGTGAGAGCCAAGCCTGCTCTGGGTTACAGAGGTGGCGGAGATCAGTACGCCCCCGTTCCACATGAAGAAAACGGGTGGAACTTCAAGACGTGAGTTCTCTCACCCTGGAGATGCGAAGCGAAGCTAGACGCGGCCGTGCAGTGGGCCCGCTGAGGGAGTTCAAGCCAACTCAGTGGGGGCCGGCCCATGTGCCCTGTGCTCCTTCCTGTGCCCCGCTGCCCGGGTGAGCCCGCCGGGTTGTCCATCACACCTCGCACGGCCCTGGGCCCTCTTACGCAAACCACTGTCAGGGACCCCACTCTCCCTGGCCTGCCCTAGGAGCCTCAGACCATTGCCATCTGATCTGGAACGTCCCCGCTCTGAGCGCCAAAGGCAGTTTTTGAAAGAACGATTTCACCAAGTAGGACTGTGTTCAAGGAAACCATCCCAAGTGAAAAGAAGGCGGGCAAAGAGAAGAAACGTTTCTGCGTTCCAGTCTCGCATACACGCACTAACCCAAAGACGAACCCCTTTCCTTTCCGATATTTTCTTTTTTTTTTTTTTTTCCTGAATCCCATTCTTCAGGGAGATAATGCTGTTAAAATGTCTGCCTCCCTGTAAATAGGGGGAAAATTTATAATAACATGGACTAAAGTCCTGCGTTTGATAGGATTCTTGCCTCCTTTGCCAACACACTCTTCTCCCTTTTCTTAGAACCCAGAAATTAGATTTGGATTGCATAATTATTTATTAGATAGCCAGCATCTCTGCGGATTGCTGTATAACGTCAAGAGTGATTGCTGCTTCTGGCTCACTCCTGCCTCCCTAATAGCTAGCTGCGTTCCCCTCACTGGCAAGATGATTCTAGATCATCGAAGACCATTTACAGTCTTGTCTAGAAATTGGAATTCCATGGTTCAGTCGTTAACGCAGCTCAAACTTTTCTCACCTCATCCTCAATTCTCACATATCGTGCTGGTGAACCTACACAGACTAAGTAATGGTTCTCTTGAAACTCTTCATTCCCTTTCTTTTCCACTCCCCAACGACTAACCCATTAGTGCTTGGCAGCTTAATAGGTGTGGGATTGCCCTACAGGAAAACAGAAGTGATGAAATCCTTTTGGATAAATCAGCCTCCTACTGCCTTTGCCTCTCAGCGCAAACCAGGCTTCTGTGTGCCTTTTGCCGTCCACCAAGAATGCATTCCTCACGGGGTCAATGGCGTCTTGTTTCCTGCTCTACCTCCGCCCCAGTCTAGCGTTAAAAAAAAAAAGTCACCTGAGATCGTTCGGAGGCATTTGGCATAGAGTAGGAGCACAGGACATGATCGCTTTTGTGTGGGGAGTAGGAATCATCTCAAAACCCCTTGGGGTAATCACATCTCACAACCCTTTGGGATAATCACGGTTCACGTTATGTCCCCCAGAAGTCCTCTTTCTGTAACTTTCCCTCTTGTATCATGACTTTTGACAGTTCTGTCTTTACAGTTGACCGATACGATATCTCCATACCTGCAAGCACACAGGAAAATAGTATAGCAGAAAGAAAAATGAGTCTGTATTTACACTTTGTTAGCTATCAGAGCCCTATTCCATACATCATTCGAGTACATCTCAGCCAGTGCCGGGGGGGGGGGGGGGGGGTGTGGGACCAACTCTGCATTTTTAAAATGTTTGGGGTTTTTTTTTGTTTGTTTTGTGTTGTTTTGTTTTTGAGAAAGAGAGCAAGTGGGGGAGGGACAGCAAGCTGACAGAGGGCTGTCAGCACAGAGCCCAATGCGGGGCTTGAACTCATGAACCATGAATTCATGACCTGAGCCAAAACCAAGAGTCGGAAGCTTAGCCAAATGAGCCACCCAGGCGTCCCCCAACTCTGCATTTTACATGCAGAAGCAGACGCTCCGAGAAGGTGACGGACTTGTGCCATAACGGATGGACGCTTGACAGAAGGAGAAGCATTATAGTCCAAAGGAGAAAGCTTTGGGGTCATGCAGAATTGAGTTTAAATCTTGCCTGGGCCTCCTACGGTCGATAAAATTTGAGCAAGTTAACTCCTCTCTCCGAGCCTCAGCTTCTTTATCTATAAAATAGCGTCTGATATTGACACCAACTTCACCACTTGGCTGTGAGGACAAAATCAGACTCTCAGTGTTGTGTGTTAACTCAGGAGTTAAGGTTGAAAACCCTCTTCGTATCCTTCCTCTGACCTTGCAAACATTTCGAGGTGCGGCCTTGACGGCAAGAGAGGATAGTGTTTGTTTTTATTAAAGGGTCTTTCCTGTGCTTTGTGCGAAGCCAGTCTCTTGATCGCAGCGGGGGCTGGATGGAGGGAGATCAAAACAGACCGGGAAGACTCGGCCCAGGCAGCCAGCATCCCCGATTTCTGAACTACTGCACTTTCTGTTTGTCCAGGAGGGTTTGCTCTCCTGCTGGTCCGTTTAAGGTGGGGCGGCCGGGTTGGGGGGTGGGGGGGGGGGGGGGTGGGGGCGGGGTTAATTTGGTTATTGAGGAATCGTTTTCTATTCCTTCATGATTCAAATTTGAACATGTGTCAGTTGTTAGGGTGGTTTGTGAGCCTCAAGTTTGAAATACATAAAGATAAGTATAAACACACATACATGTGTATATAGGAGTTTTTAAATTGGTAGAAAAAAAATATACGTCGTATGAAATTTCCCCTTTTAACCATTTTTAAATGTACAGTTCTGGGGCCTTAAGTGCATGTCACATTCTATGTGTAGTTATAATTAATTAATAGAATTTTAAAACGTAAAATTACCTTTATGCACATCTCTGTGTATCTTTTATATTTCATAGCAATTGCAAACACACACACACACACACACACACACACATACACACACACACCGCGAGGAGAAGGGATGTGGTTTGTTGTTACTGCCCTTGTCCTTGTAGCATCGTCTCCCCCTGTGACGTGCTCTGGCTCCTTCTTCCCTTTTACAGACTCGCCCTTGGTCCCTTCCTGCTCCCACCGACCCTTTCAGCTCTCTCCCCACTGCTGAGCAATGGAACGTTTGGAGTGTTCTGTACAAAGCAGCCCCTTACATTTTCCATGCAGCGCAGTATCTCATTCAGAAATCCTATGCTCTCATGTTCTGCTTTCTGTTATGACCGAGCTGGGTCTTTCAACCAGACTTCTCCAAGCACATCATCAGCCTCTTTTCCCCCCGGCCTCCTTTCCACCATTCAGCTGCAAATTCCCCCGTTGCCTCCCCTTGACCGAACCACACCCTTCTGCGGGCACATCTCAAATCTCTGTCAAACTTAGATTCTGTTTCAGCGCTGGCTTCTGTGTTTTCTGTCAAGTTCCTTGGCCTGCAGTATATCGCTCACCTCCTCGGCCGTCTCCCCCAGCTGTCTTTGGCAGGTCTCGTCAGATCAGAGCCTCTTGTTAGAACCCGCCCAGCCTCCTCATCGCATCCGACTGAGTCCTGTGTGATTCTGGCAAAGCATGTCCCAGCTCTGTTTCCTTGGTGCCAGAAATAGCATCTGATGAGAAAGAAAGAGTGG
This sequence comes from Panthera pardus, assembly GCF_024362965.1. Lineage (NCBI taxonomy): Eukaryota > Metazoa > Chordata > Mammalia > Carnivora > Felidae > Panthera > Panthera pardus. The sequence continues at coordinate 16,116,546 of NW_026526732.1, read as the reverse complement.
TCTATAACTGTTTCTCGTGTGCATGTTGCAAGGATTCCTGTAATTTCATTTAAGTGCTTTCTTCTAACCTGAAAAGTGGAATGTCACTATGATAGAAGTTTCCAGAAATGCGTTATTTGATCTAAAATTGCGAGCCCATCAAGAAAGACTGAGGGTTGTAAAATGAACCATCAGCGTCCCACCCTGTTAGCCAGCCACCTTCTGCCACTTCTTCATCCACTGCCTGGACATTCCGACTGTAATGTAGGTGACGGGCAACCATTGTGTAGGGACAGTACCCGTTTCTGAGCCTAAAACGCAAGCACTTAAGGAATATTCTTTAATATTATCACAGATCTTATCATTAAAGGGACCAAATACAACATACCACTTTAAAAAAGAAGCCTACCAGGACGCCTGTGTGGCTCAGTCGGTTGAGCGTCTGACTTCAGCTCAGGTCATGATCTCATGGTTCGTGGGGTCGAGCCCCGTGTCGAGCCCCGTGTCGGGCCCTGTGCTGACAGCTCGGAGCCTAGAGCCTGCTTCAGATCTGTCTCCCCCTCTCTCTCTCTACTCATCCCTCATTTGTGCGCTCTCTCTCTCTCTTTCTCAAAAATAAACATTTAAAAAAACTTTTTTAAATAAATAAAAGAGAAACCTACAACTTCAGCATTTTAGGAAAAAAACACTTAAAACAGCACAGGCTTTCAGTCACTCCAGTATCTGAGAGTTTGGAGACTTGTCTTAGTGATGACTTTTTGTGAAAAAATGATTTCTGTTTCCTTTGGTAAAAGTACAGTTGACCTTTGAACCAACACAAGATTGAACTGCATGGACCCACGTACGCGGATTGTTTTCAGTAAATACGCTACCGTCCTGTAAATGTATTTTCTCTTTGTTTTGGTTTTCTTAATAACCGATTCTTTTCTCTAGCTTCCTTTATTGTAAGACTAGTACATACAACATACAATCTATGTGGTAATCAACTATTTACCTTATGAGCAAGGCTTCTGGTCAACAGTAAGCTGTTAGTTACATTTGGGGGGTAGAGTCAAGTATTCTTGGATTTTTGACTATGTGGGGGTGGTTGGTGCCCCACATCTCCCATTGTTCAAGGGTCAGCTGCAGTTTATTATGCTCTTCAGTGAGACTCTTACACCCAGAGTTTTTTCTTCGGAAGCACATTTCCAAAGGATCCGATAGATCTCCATGAGGGAAATTATGAACGCTGCTGAACAATCAAGAAAAAGAGACTCTTGTAAAAAAAAGAAAAAAAACACAAAAACGAGGGCTCCTTGAGTGTGAAAATAGCACTTAAACCACACCTTCAACCATTCGTATTACTCTTATAATACATTGAGGTTTACAAGCCAAGTTTGTGGAAAGGGGATCAACACATACGGCATAAAAATACATGTTAGTAGGCAAAGCCACGTGCTCAGGCCACGTTAGCGCTTCTTCACGCGGGTGGGAGGAGATCATTAAAATCACCCCTTCCTATATGTTCCTTTCCTTGACGTTGCTCTTATGTTCTGCTTGAGCGTACAAAAGCTCACCCCTGTGAATTTTTTATTGTCATCATTTGACGTAGGCAAATAGAGATCTTTCGGCGATGAGCTTTTTTTCCATCCCCAGACCCCAGCTATATCCACCGCACATCTCGTTTGCCTTAGGACAGTGAGATTCCTCTGGAGTCTTCTGGGTTAACCTGTCGCTCAGGGCCAGCGAGCCAGCAGGGACACCTGCTCAGTGAGCTGGCTCCCGTTAGTCAGCACGTACGCGTTTAGGAGCTCAGATGTGCTGGTTGACAGCCAGGGACAAGCTTTGTGTCAAAGATACAAGTGTCTGTTTTTCTCAGTAAGAGCACTGCTCCCAAGACACTAAAGGTATATTGCAATGAACCCCTTATACCTTGTGTGTGCCCAGGATAAGTTAACGTCGATGGTTTCATATACTTTTATTTGAAGTACTCGAAAGGTAGGGGCGCCTGGGTAGCTCAGTCGGTTAAGTGTCTGACTTCAGCTCAGGTCAGGATCTCACAGTTCATGAGTTCGAGCCCCACATCGGACTCTGTGCTGACAGCTCGGAGCCTGGAGCCTGCTTTGGATTCTGTGTCTCCCTCCCTCTCTGCCCCTCCCCGACTCATGTCCTGTCTCTCTCTGCCTCTCCAGAATAAATAAAAACATTTAAAAAGTTAAAAAAGAAATTCTATCGTATTGACAGTAGAGTATTGGCTTAGTGTTTTCATGGGTCTCCTAAGACTGTCAGAGCTGCTGACTTTAGAACTTGACCTCCAGGTATATTGAGATGCCCCTGTATTATAATACCTGTATACTTCATTGATATTGGGAGCTTCTTTTTTAACCTCTGTTTTAAGTTTTGTTTTATTTCACTTTGTCCATGTTGGCCATTTCCTCCTCACGAAAAAATATTTTAAAGCTTTGTGTAACTGCTTTTCTGGAATTTGTAGATCAGTTTTATTCCACCAAGAAGGTCTTAAATAATAATTCTTGGGGTGCCTGGGTGGCTCAGTTGGTTAAGTTGCCTACTCTTGATCTGGGCTCAGGTCATGATCTCATGGTTTGTGAGATCAAGCCTCACGTCGGGCTCTGTGCTGGCTGTAAGGAGCCTGCCTGGGATTCTCTCTCTCTGTCTCTCTCTCTCTGCTCCTCCCCCATTTGCTCTTTCTCTCTCTCTCTCTCAAAAATAAATAAACATTTTTTAAAAATAAATAAATAAATAAATAAATAATACAATAATTCTAGCAGGTTTCCCAGACCTTAGCAAAAAAAGATGTGCTGTCTAAACTTTGACTAACTCAGCTTCTTTGAGCCTGGATCACCATATATACAAAATGAATATAACGCAGGAAGAAGTCACCACATCCTCCAACTTACCTTTGTGCTGTTCCTCAGCTAATTTTACGGTGCACCTACTGTGGGCGGAAGGCTGTACAACGATACAACAATTGGTCAGAGTTGTTCTCCAGAGCTGTGCTGCCCAGGCCCATAGTGACCGATTACAGGTGGCTATTTAAATTTAAATTAACCACAATTAAGAATTTTGTCCTCCAGGGCACTAGTGTGTCGTATTTGTGCGTTGTGTCATTGTCCCCACCCCATCAGACGCGCTTTATTCAGGAGGTCCCCAAAGTTCTCTGTATACCGTGACATCTTGAAAGTACTCGCCCTCGGTGGCTATTTATTTATTCAGCAGATGTTTGTGGAATCCCTACTGCGTGCAAGCCACTCTCCTAGACATTAGGGATAGGAGGAGAATGATGTGGTGAACAGATAAATTAGTAAATATTTACAGAGTCAGGGAAAGCCAGGGGTGGTTAATTCGTAAGCTTTCATAATTTACCATTTTATTTGTTCTATTGAAAACGCGTTTAAAACCAAGCAGTGTAGGTGAATATCAAGTTCAGATCAAGATCACGTGACAGCTTGGCTCTCTTTTTTGTTGTTTTTTCTTAAAAGGTTGTACTTCTCCCCCAAATTGAGCCGAGCAACAGCAGGATGTCCCTTGCCTACTGACATAACATAGGTTGTATGCGATGGGAACTACCTTATCAGGGCAGTTTTTCGTTTTTATATAAAACCCAAAAGATACATTGACTAAGATAATCTTTTTATTTATTCGCTTGTCCACGTGAGTGACAAAGAAAAATTGTAGTCGCAGTCCAGAGAGGATTTTGGTCTTGGCATTTGTGGCTAGGTCAGCTGACGCGCTTGATTTATTTAGCATGGGGCTGCGGGTCACGCGCCAGGGTGTGGATGTGACATTCTCTTAGGCTCACGTTGGACAGCACTGCACGTGTCAGAGCGGTCAGGGGAGCACGCTCATCTTCCCCGGGCACAGCAAGCCTGGGGCCGGGGCGGCGAAAGTGCGGAAGGGCAAGAGGCAGGCAAGGCATGTTGGGAAGCCTGGGGGTCTGGCATCTGAGGGTAAAGAGGGGAGACAAGGCGCCCAGCTGGAATCCTACTGCTGGCCCTTGCCTGCTTCCCTACACTTTCCCAGCATGTCACGTTCGGGCGGTTGCAATTTTCCTACAGGAATTAGACAAAAAACAACTACACGGCTTACCTAGTCAGCCTGGCACCTGCTTGAAATTCTCATAATACTATCAAATGAGCATTGGAAAGGAGGGTGGTTTAGTCGTCAGCCGAAAATGCGTATTTCTGAATGTCCCGAAGAATTGAAAGCTGAATCTCCAAGGAGGTATTTGTACACGCGCGGTCCTCACAGCATTATTCACAGCAGTGGAAAGGTAGGAAAGAGCCGAGTGTCCATCAGTGGGTGCCCAGAGAAGAAAAAAAATGCACTTACAGTGAAACATAACACAGCCTTCAAAGGGAAGGAAATTCAGACACATGCTGCGACATGGACGAACCTTGAGTGTCATGCTAATTGAAATGCCCCAGGTGCAAGAGGCCGAATGTTCTCTGGTTCCACCTGTGTGAGGTAGCTGGGGTAGCCAAATTCGTAGAGGAAAAGCAGTTGCCACGAGCCGAGGGGAGGGAAGAAGGGGGAGTTAGTGTTGAACGGGTACACGGCTTTTGTTTTGCCAAATGAAAAGAGTTCTGGAGATTGGTTTTACAACCGCATGGAGGTACTTCATATGGAACTATATACTTCAAAATGGTTAAGATGGTCAATTTTCTATTACTGTATATTTTACTACAATTAAAAATTAAATACATGTATTTCTTGAAATGCAATACTGTCAGGTTTAAAAACATGCAGTACGGGGGCCCCTCGGAGCATCCGACTCTTGATTTCGGTTCAGATCGTGATCCCAGGGTCGTGGGATCAAGCCCCACGTCGCATCCGGGTCTGTGGTGAGCGCGGAGCCTCCTTCAGATTCTTGCTCTGTCTCTAAAAATAAAGGGGGAAAAAAACCATAATACATTAGTTAAATACCCACTCGCTAATTCCTTCACTAATCATCCTTTTACTCTTACCTGCTTCACGAGTGAGCTCTTTAAGTATTGTCGTAACAGAAAAGTCATATTGTAACCCAGAGTTGAGTAAATAGCGCATTGCAGTCGTTGGATTATGTTATAAATGGCAATATCCTTTTTTGTTGTCATTTTGTAGCTCTCCTGGGGACACTGCCTGTTGCCCAGGACCACCCACTATCATACTATTTGGGGAGCACAGTATCCTGAGACCTGACTTCCCCTGACAAAGCATGGGCATTTGCTTGCTCTCTGTGGATGCTGGAAATATTTTCCAGCATCCGATTAGCTTCTGTTTCTTAAAAAGGTTTGCTCTTTGCAAAGCAGTTATTGACCAGCAGAGGAGACCGTATTAGCTTAAGTGCAGCGTCGAAAGCAAGCACTTCAGTGCCCGTCCACATATCCTGCTGATGAGGAAGGTCTAAGGTTCAGCAAAAAGTCCTTTCTCGTTATTGTCTCCAGTACATCAGCACCTTCACTTTCTTAAAATCTGACACTGTCATTGTACCACATGGAATCCTTGCTTGGTCAACAGGAGATTCAGAAATATCTGTTCCCGGGGTACCTGGGTGGCTCAGTTCAGTTAAGCGTCTGACTTCGGCTCAGGTCGTGACCTCGCGGTGTGTGGGTTCGAGCCCCGCGGCGGGCTCTGTGCTGACAGCTCAGAGCCTGGAGCCTGCTTCGGATTCTGCGTCTCCCCCCTCTCTCTGCCCCACCCCTAGGGCCTCATGCTCTGTCTCTCAATAATAAATAAAACTGTTTTAAAAAAAGAAAAGAAAGATTTGTTCCTTTGCTCAACTATATATTGAGGGCCTACTCTGTACTCCAGGGGCTGTGTCAATACCCCGCCTGTAGGTGAACAAGAGGTGGTCCCTGACCTCAGAGAAGTTCAATAGGCTGTTCCTTCTTTTCACCTAATAGGAATGTGGAATCTTTTACAGTAGAAGCTGCCCTGTAGGTTATCTCTGTAATTCTTCCTACAACATTCCTGGCACAATACCTCGCTTACACTGATCTCTCCTGGAGCAGGCAGGTCACCATTGAGTGAGGCAGTTCCGAGGATTACAGCTTCTCCTTAAACATTGGGCTAAGAATTAACTTCTTTCTCCTTTCTGTCTTTGCTGCGCGTTCTGCCTTCCTGGAAAATAATGATCCTTTCTTTTTGGAGTACTCCCTTCTGGAGGTGCAGATTATTCTCTGATTTCTCCTGTGACAGCCCCTGGAGTACAGGCCCCTGGCCATGTGGTAGACTTCAGGGTCCCAGTTTGATCCTAGGACCATTACCATTTGACGTCCATCAGTGTACCCAGAAATAGCCTGAGCCCTGCCGGCAGCCGCCTTACTGCCATTCCCGGGTGAAGCCCCAGTCCTGTAAAGCATCCGTGTAAGCGCATTACAGGGCCATCTGAACAGAAGAGAAAAGAATGCCTCCCTGTGCTTCAGAAGGATCAGTAAAAGCTTTGTAGAGAAGCTGGCCTTTGAGAGAGACCTTAGAGAGCTCGGAGATTGATCTTGCGGGATTACAGACGAAGAAGCTTTATGTGCAGGGCCCAGAAGCAAGAAGACATGGGGAAATTTTAAGATATGGGGGCTTAACCTTATGCTTCAGAGCACATATTGTGCAGGTATTTAAATATCACAACCAGATTTTTTCTTCAGTAGGCCGTGAATAGCGGAAGACTTTTGGGTTTGTCGTAGTTGGGTACCTTTTCAAAAGGACCTTTTAGACCATGGTAGAGTAGAGGGCATGTTGGAAGTGAAGAGACCAATTAGGAAGCTTCACAATGGGCTAGACCATTAGCATCTCAACCAAGGCAGGGGTACTTAGAAGGATCATTCCCCCCACATCCTCACCTATACTTGATATTCTCATACTTTTCATTCTTGCCAAGCTAATGAGTGTGAGTTAGGTTTTTATCCTTTTCGTTTGTTTCCTTGATTACTAATGAGAGTGGCCATTCTTTATATGGCTATTAGTCACTCCTTTGGCCCAGTATTAATTATTTGTCTTTTTCTTGACTTGTGGGAGGTTTTTTTAATTCATTCCAGTAACTAATCTTTTGACTGCTAAATATTTGCTTATATCTGTCTTCTCCCAGACTGTTCCTTATCCTTTATCCTTACTTATAATGTCTTTTTGTACACAAGAAGTTTTTAATTTTGATGTCAGATCTATAAATCATTTCTTTTAAGGCATATTCTGTTCTTACCATATTTAAGAAATCCTTCCCTACCTCAAGATCATAAAGAGAGCTCCCAATGTTTTCTTCCAATATTTAGAGTTTTAATTTTAAAAGTTATGCCTTTGTTCTATATTGGATTTATGTAAGTGCCCCTTGCGAGGTAGGAATCTAATTTTATTTCTCTCTAGCTGAACGTCAGTTGAATGGTCAGCCCTTTCTCTGTTTTGTGTCATTTCTACTATATACGGTCCCACACCTGCTGCGGTATCCTTCTGGGTTCTTTCTTATCTTCCATTGATTGATTCATGTAGTCTTATGCCAATACCATATGGAATTCATTACCATAGTTTTGTAGTCTGATTGATCTGGAAAGGCAAGTCCCTATCTTTGTTCTTATGGTTTTACTTACCTTTGAAGTTATCTTACCTATCTGTGCCATTACTCTTAGGAATTTGAGAATTGGTTGGCCAAGCATCCCAAAGCGCTCTTGGGATTTTTATTGGAATTGCACTGAACTAATAGGTGAAGTTTGAGAGAACTGACATCTGTACAGTATTCTCGTCTGTGAACAGAGTACTTCTCTCCATTGACTCAAACCATCTTTTACGTCCTTCAGGGAAACGTTATAATGACTCACACCTTCATTTATTATTTGTTGCAACGTCCAATATTTAAGTTCCAGGCTACAGAACCAGTCTACAGTAATAAAAACTCTAGTAATGAAAAACACATTCAAAAGCAGTTTGGGGTTCTGTCAGATGGGGGTGGGGGGTAGACCCAGCTTTCATTTTCTCCTATGGGATAACTCTCCTTCCTGTGTGGATCAGTAGTAATTCGTACGAATGTACAGACGTACTTCTGCCCCTTGGTGACATTCATTCCACCAATGGGCACTCGGTCCAGCAGCTGTGCACCAAACGGTAAATCCACTAACTGCATTGTGCCTCTGTACCTTCCACCCACAGTAAAATTATGAATGACTTTGTCAAACGATTTGCTTAAGTAAGAATCACTTTATCTGCGACATACTCCTTTCCGGTGAACCACGGTTCTTTCTGAAGATCACATTCAGGATTTTGCCAGCAGTCTGCATCCACGTTTCCCCTCCAGCATTATGGAGGATTGTTCTTCTCCACCACACACACTTCCGTGCCTGTATCCAGCCTTCTTGGATTCTTTCCCAGTCTCCATGATTTCTCATAATTCGCTGAAGTGACACTAGATTCAACCCCGATTTCCCAATAAAGTCAGCACATCGACATTTATATCAAAATATCAGCCCACTCCTACTCACAAAAAAAGTACTCGTTTTCTAGTATTGCTGTGTTCTCTGTTACATAACCCCGAGCCGAGATGCACTTGAGTACCAGCCTTGTGTATTTAGTTAGGAGACTCCTGTTCTGACACATAAGACCATTAAAACCGTAGTATGAAGTACATCTTTTAAAACAATGCAGTGGGTAAAAATGATTAGATAAGCAGCCTTTGAGTTGGCTGAACCTCTAAAGCTTCTTGATACTTCTTCATACTTTAAGGGTGATAGAAGGAGAAAAGAGTGTTTGTTTCAAATGCCACGGGTGCTGAGGAGGGAATCTGGTAGGGAATTTTAAGCAATTGCACAGAAACTCCCCGAGCTTTCCCCCAATTCTTTCCCCAGATTAACGTTAACAATTTTGTCGTCCTTTGTGTTTCTCCAGCTTCCAATTGTAGAAAAGATAAGAACCATCGCGCAGGCTGTATATGGAGCCAAAGATATCGAACTGTCTCCTGAGGCACAATCCAAAATAGATCGTTACACACAACAGGTAAGAGTTACACTTTTAAGGGGGGAAAAAAAAAAGTCCACCTGTGGCTCGTAAAATGCTCACTTTGACTTCAAGACTGTTATTTGTCTCCCCAGCTGAACTCAGCCCAATCTACTTAGTCCACAGAGATTGAACTGATATCCCTGGGTAGTTTGTTGATTACAAATAGAACATTATAGCAAAGGTGTATATCCTCTGAAGGATACATCGTTGACTTTTGTGGTTACAAATTGTCCGATATGCATCGTATGTGTGATGTCGTGTCTGTGACGGGATGGTTCATCCCTCCCGCTCAGCCAGGAGCATTGAAACTTGGATGTGCGGCTGTGGAGTCGGATTTGGATGATTTGTGGTGCTTCCTCTTCCTTGCAGGGCTCTTACTCCCTTACGAATGTTAGCACGGTGCCAGGTGAGGCAAGGCGTATGTAGTGCACCTTATAAGATGGGGGTTCTTGGTGTTCATTTTTTCTGCAAGTGGTTCATTGGCTTGGGGCCGAGATTGCCCACCAGAGTCGAAGGCTCTGTCATCTTCTAGAGAGTGACAAAGGCAAGTCAGCAAACGTCTGTGAAGGTGGCTGGGAGTCAGCAGCCTGAGCCCAGTCCTACGATGACCATCATTCATGGACTCTGCTGTGGCACGGTCAGCCACCTCGACCAAAACGACCGTATGCCTCGAATGCTCCCTCCACTTTGCTGTGATGTGATAGAAGTCAAAGCACTTCCAGAGCTGGCTGGCGAAATGACTTCATTATGAGTATCATTGATCTCTTTTTTAAAATTCCCGACCCCTAAATCCTATTTGTAAATCATATTTTGACTTTTTTTTTTTTTTTTCATATTTTGATTTTTTGATAAAAACTACCGATGCTGGCCAGAGTACTCTCCCAGGTTTGGTAAGATAATTAGCAACTCATGTTTTCTTAGAATTTTCCACGTATGCCCTCAGCTTGTGCTTTTAAAAAATAAATGGTTCGGGGTGCCTGGGTGGCTCAGTCGGTTAAGCATCCGACTTCGGCTCAGGTCACGATCTCGCAGTCCGTGGGTTCGAGCCCCGCGTCGGGCTCTGGGCTGATGGCTCGGAGCCTGGAGCCTGTTTCCGGTTCTGTGTCTCCCTCTCTCTCTGCCCCTCCCCCGTTCATGCTCTGTCTCTCTCTGTCTCAAAAATAAATAAGCGTTAAAAAAAATAAATAAATAAATGGTTCCCACAAATTGCTGTACATACTGGCATTGTTCTGCAGTGAAATTTCACTCGTGTGCAATGAAATGAGTAAAGTAAGGTCATTGTCATTCATCTTTTTTTTTTTTTTACGTGAGTTTAAAATAATGTTTAAGGATCATTATGTATTCTAGTGTTTGTTTTCGGCATTAAAACTTCTTGTTTATATGAAGTCATATGCTACTAGTTTATACCCTGTTGGTTTTTTGTTTTTTTAAATATCTGGAGTGGCAAAATACTACACGGGCAAGCCTACCTCAGTTCAAATTATTTCATTCGTTGAATGATCTCTGAAACCCAAAATTCTGGCCCCCATTTCTATAGAGCAATTGTGATTGTCCCCCAGCAGATTTCTGATCAGTGTATGAGACTATTCTAGCATTTGAAAACAGACCAGCCCCACCCTCCAATTGAAAATATTGAAAAATCTTCCAAATAGTTTTAAGTTGAATCATAAGAAATTCTGCATGTGTTACCTCTGAAGACTATATTCGTTTTATCCGTACCAACTGACTGAAGAAATATCCTTAAAAGTTATGTGTCCAGTATGTGGTGGCCATCAATTAGCAAAGTCTCTGAAGAGACACTATGTACCCTTTAATCAGAACCAGGCTGCAAGGACACTGTCCTTTTTGTGAGACCCCACATGTGACTTCCTGCCCTTTCACCTTTGGAACTCTGGGTCAGGCGTCGCCTTTGGTCCTCAAAAATAAGAGTCTTAAATAGTGACCTCATCTTAGTTCATATAATGTGATCGCAGATCAAATAACCATGATTCATAAACCAACACAAAGGGACCCTTTGCTTCCCGACAACCTCCAAGAATGAGTGAACACGACTGAAAGCCTCATTACGGAGCCTTTCTCCATTTTTACCTTTCTGAGTCCCGGATATTAATATCCTTGGAAATAGTTTCTGACAGGGCCTTTGCTTCTCCTTTGCCTGAAAATAGCCAGACTTTCCCCCAAACACACACATAATGCTGCCTTCCTTACGGAGAGTTCTCCGAAATAAACAGCAGGTACTTTCAGCCACGCGATGATCACGTGGAAATGAATTTTCTTCCCATCTTCTTGCCCAGTGAACGAGTAGTGACCAGCACCTGCCGTGTGCCTGGACCTGAGCCTCGGGGATTGTGTGGAGTGCAAGTCGGACACATACAAGAAACTGACATCTGTGCTCAATGAACACCTTTCCTTTCCTTTCTTCCAGGGGTTTGGAAATCTGCCCATCTGCATGGCAAAGACTCACCTTTCTCTGTCTCACCAACCTGACAAGAAAGGCGTACCCAGAGATTTCATTTTGCCCATTAGTGACGTCCGGGCCAGCATAGGCGCTGGGTTCATCTACCCTCTGGTCGGAACGGTGAGTAACATTCTCCGGAAACCTTCCCCAGGCTGTGTTGTCCTGATGCCTTAAATCCTTCTGTTCTGCCAACGCTTTGCAAATCGGCTGCTGGGAATTAATAGTGTTTGCTGTTTTTCTAGACATTCTCTTCCACCATATAAAACACCTCCTCCGTCGTGGTTTGGGTTTTTCTTTCTTGTGTTTTTTAAATCGTGTGTTCAGGATCCCTTGAGTCATAAAACGGATTCCCCTCATAGAACATGGAAGCGAACAATTTGGTGGAATTGTCTGATATTTAAATGGTGGAATGGCTTAGTACGGTGCCTCCGGACCTTTTTCACATTATCGTACTCAAATGATAAGATTTGATTCTAGTCAGATAATGGAGGAGACTGCTCCTGCCAGACAGGACCCGCCCAGCACCTCTAAAAGCTGGCAAAAATCCAGTGTTTCAATCCAACACATGGCTCTGTTGTTATTATGTAAACAAGCAATGAACGGGCCAAAAGTAGATTAAAAAGTGCAGAATTTTTCCCTTGACATTCACATGTTTCATCTAATATTGGGCAAAATGTTTTCAATAAGCATTTCTTGCATTCTCATTGCTTGTGAGGCATGGAGATACTCTGAGGAGCACAGGTTTGCATAGCACAGAGGCATCTAGAAAGGGTGGTGTTGGCATGCTGAGTGCCCTCAGCACGGGGGCGGCGACAGCCGCTTTGGCCCGAGGTGGATGAGGGAACACGGTATGTGGAAGAAGAGAGTCGAGAATACTTCGTAAGAGCTCTGAACTGGGGAAACAGTGAATTTCAACTCACGGGCACAAAAATACATGACAGACCCAGCGTGGTCCAGCGTGGCTGGGGTTGGACGGGCCGGGGAGTCTGAGAAATGGCTCAGGGAGAGCAAGACCGGGCCAAGCTGTTACGGAGCTCGACTGTCGTCGGTGGGAACTTGGGCTTTTCTCCTCGGCGCCCTGGGGAGTCACTACAGGGCGGTTTCTGAGTTTGTTTGTTCGTTTTCCTTTTATAAGAGGAAAAATGTGATCTGATTTTTATTTTAGAAAAATAGCCCCGGCAGCAGAAGGAGCATGGTTAGAGGGCTGAGAGCCAGAGGTAAATGGCACTGCAGTCGTTCAAACTAAGACGGAGAGAAGAGGAGAATGCAAGACGGATTTGAAGGGCGGCCACCTACCTGTGGGGCCGGGGGAGGGGCCCTTGCCGCCTGACTGTGGATGGCGGTGCCGTGGTCACAGAAGGCACACGGGGAAGGCAGATTGGCCGGGCCTAGATGAGTGTGGCGTAGATGTGGAGAAGCGCGGGCGTTAACGGGACACGTAAAGTGGCCTGTGGATCTGTTAGAAATGCAGACATAACACTCAGAGGAGCAGGAAGCAAGGCCTTGAGAGTTGTCAGAATGTAGATGAAGGCAGAGCTTGAACCAGGGGAGAAGCACGGATAAGCACGAGAGACCTGAGAAGAGGGTGAAGGACGACACTCCAAGCACGTTTAGGGACACCTGGGTGGCTCAGTCGGTTGAGGATCTGACTCTTGATCCCGGTTGAGGTCGTGATCTCGCGGTCGCGGGATGGAGCCCCGCGTGGGATTCTCTCTCTCCCCCTCTGTCTGCTCCTCTCTCCCTCAAGAATAAATAAATAAACATAAAAATTTTTTCTAAACGTCCACATTTACAGGGCCACCCCAGGAGTCTGGGGGGAGACCAGGGAGTCCCTAGAAGTCAGGGCGGTGGCGGGCTGGGGGAGGGGTAGCAATGGCATTGGTGTAGGGAGAAGGGTTCACATCCTATGGCTACTGGATGACATCTCCCGAGGGGAGGTGGGGCGGAGAAGGGGAGTGACTACAACAGGGGAGCCTTCCGGGGCGATGGAAATACTCTATATTTTGACTACTTTAATTGTGGTGGCGGTTCCATGACTATATTGGTTTGTCAGAACTCATAGACCTGTACCACCTGAAAAGGATGAATTTTATCGAGTATAACTTACTTATGCCTCAATGGAGATGTACGTAAGGAACAAAAATGGAGAGTGAGAAGAGTTTGCTTTATGCCCCTTAGAGTGGCCTCGTTACAGCAGCTCCTCAAGTGCTCAAAGTCTGCTGAGCTTGGGTCAGTGAAGGCCTTTGCTCAGGAACAAGAGCACAGCCCGGAGAGAGGAGGGGTGTGCCCATGGGCCTCACCGAGGAGAAAGCCAACCTCCCTCAGAATCGGCCCTGTCTGGCCCTGTACAGATTCAAAACCCCGCAGTAACTGGCCCAGCAAATTCATTCATTCATTCACTCATTCATTCATTCAACCAGTATACAGAAGGCATGGTGCTCAGTGCTCCGGGAATCCCAAAACAAAGCAGCTTTCCATTTCAGACAGCTTACAGCTGGTAGGAATAGACAGAAGTGAATGACAAAGAAAATGGTTTGGTATAAAAATTAGGAATCAATCAAGGGCACCTGGGTGGCTCAGTCGGTTAAGAGCGTCCGACTTCAGCTCAGGTCATGATCTCACTGTTCCCGAGTTCGAGCCCCGCGTAGGGCTTTGGGCTGACAGCTCAGAGCCTGGAGCCTGTTTCAGATTCTGTATCTCCCTGACTCTCTGTCCCTCTCCTACTCCCGCTCTGTCTCTCTCTGTCAAAAATAAATAAACATTAAAAAACATTTTTTTTAAATTAGTTAATAACCTTAATAGGTCTGAGCATTTAACAGTCATCAGAAGTCATAATTTAAAATCTTGTGGACACTAAACAAATAGACGCTGTGGATCTTCTCCCATCCCAGCTAATACCACCAGACCCACATGTTGAGAGCAGTTCTGGGAAATCAGAGTTCTGGAGCCGCCACTCATGCGGGAACACTGACGAATGACTAGTAGGAAAATGAATGTGAGGAATGGCGTTTGGGGGGCGGCCGCAGGCCCGCAGTGTCCTGGAGAGAGCCCCGGGCTGCCCTGTGGTGCCCCCAACCGCAGGGCCAGGCCAGGAGCCGTCAGTGAAACAGTCAAGTGTGAGGACGCAGGAAGGAAGCAGTGCCTGACTAAAGAAGTTCCTGGAGGTCAGGAAACGGTCACGTGTAGTTGGTGGCCTTAGCGTCCGCTTTCTATGACAGCGGGAAGTTGCGCGTGTATCAGGGCAAGTGCACCGTTGGAGGCCAGGATCGCCTAATAAGGGCTGGTATTTACTTTTACTTGACCCCATTCTGGGCCCTGCTACGGTCTTTTGAAATGCTTCGAACATTCATCACCCGTGTGGGAGACACAGTGTAGTAATTTCCTGCTGAGATGACTGAGGGAAAGGGAATGGGGACACCAGAGGGGCTGGTTCCTGCAGGTGGGAAAATCCTAGCATCCTGAGTCACTCTTACTCTTAATCACGAAACATGTGCTTATTTGAGTTCTTCTTTTTTTTTTTAAATTATTTTCAATGTTGATCTTTGAGAGAGGGACAGAGCACGAGTGGGGGAGGGACAGAGAGAGACAGAGATACAGAATCTGAAGCAGGCTCCAGGCTCCGGGCTGTCAGCACAGAGCCCAGTGTGGGCTTGAACTCACAAACCATGGGATCGTGACCTGAGCCAAAGTGAGACGCTTAACCGACTTGAGCCACCCAGGTGCCCCCTGAGTACTTTTGAAATACATATCCATCTATCCACTCCAGAAAGAAAGGCCAAACTGAGACCTCGACATCAGAAAGCTTCTCAGTTTTTCTGCAGTGTTCATTCATTCATTCATTCATAAAACCACGTGGAGGCGAATAAGACCAAGTCCTTCCCTAATGGGCCTTCTGCTATACCGTGGTAAAAGAAATCATCCAAGTACAGGAAGCTGTAGGCTTTATGACAAAGGAGAAACAGCCCCCAGCTATGTAGTAGGTTCCAAAGTGGCGAATGTGAGTATAGACAAGTCTGTCCTCAAACAATAAACGTCTCCAGCCCTGATGACCTTGAGCGATCACGTGGTGACATGTCTGGGGAATTCAGTGTTCCCCCCTCCAGATTTAGCTTTGTGGATATTGACTGTTTAACCCCCTGTCTTTACTTATAGGCCAGAGGGTTTTTTTCCCACTTAATTACTTCATTTCATCATGTTCTATTTAGTTATGACACAATACAATAATAATTAGAAATATCAGTAACTTCTGTAGCCGCTTCGTGAGTGGCTTTCACTTCCCCGTCTGTTTGTATAGAAGCACCCGAGGCAAGGATTACTAGCTTAGGGACATTCGGCTCAGCTACCACTCTTCCCTGCACTCTCGGTGTTTCTCATCTTGCTGTAGCTACTTTTTCCTTCGCAAAATCTCAGTCTCCATTCCCACTAAACACCATATATATTCTTGCTTCTCCTTAATGACATAGTTATATGTTATTTCAGGCGTATTCTTGAAAGCTACAAACGGTACAAGATTCCTGACCAGATTATCACTACTTAGTGCATCTCCTTCTAAGACATTGTTTAGCAAATACAGGTTCTTGATGTGGGAAGAAAAGAGCAAATTGTTTTCAAGATTTTCCTACCCTGGATTCCATGGATTACCCTGTTACGTTATATTTCCGAAATTCTTCCAAAGCTTACGGTTTATCGTGTTCAATCAACCTAATAGCTTATTAAATTTCTCCAAAACAATCTTGTGCCAAAAGAAATTCAGTAGGTGGTCTTTCTCTTCTGGTCACATTGTTTTGATATTGCCTTTAGGTTTCTACAGTTTACAGGGGCTCTTTAATCATTTGGCATAAATTGCCTGACATAAAATTATTAGCACGTAAGCAAAGTATATGCCATGATATTACTGGGAAGTAAATTACACTCCACTTGGAAAAAAAACTGGGAAGACACCAAAATGTTAACATTGGGCTGCAGTAGTAGAAGCAGCTTTTTGTTCTGTACTTTTCTGCTTATTTCAGTATCTGCATTGAGCATGTGTCCCTTCTATACCATGAAGATGCAATGAATAGGCAAGTGATAAACTAAAAGTCCTTGGGAAAAAATGTTTAACTGGGGCCATTCAGTTGCCAGGGAGTCAGTAGTACTCTGTGCGCAGCAGGTGGCACCTGCCGGGTCCCGTCGTCTGCCCATCCCAGCTGCCTTGCAGTGTTTTAACACCTGTAAAGGTGAGACCCTGAAGGCGGGACAGAAGGGCTAGGGTGTCATCGTAAGAAATGCACTCCTGAGTGTGGTGCGTCTGGTTCTGTGTAACGTTGGCCAGCCCCAGATTCTGCTAAGGAAATGCGAGATCGAGTTGTCAAACAGTTGGCGTGGAGAAATGTCCGGCTCTGTGAATTCCACCCCAAGTCCATTTGATGTCAGCGTTCGGTGTGTCCCACTCTTCTCCTTCGATATCGCACTGAGACTCCCAAAGAACGTAGAAGTCCTCCCGTGCTGAGGTCCCCCTGACAGGGAAGTCTTCTCTATCGACCAACATGGGACATAAAATTACGACAAGATGACTCTTCGGGGCAAGAACGGGGGCTAGAATTTTGGAGATAAGCAGACTCACGGTTCACGCGGAAGGGATTAAGACGTCATAGGGCGTTGATATGCTGGTCACTGCCAGGGAGGGCGTTTCGGGAGGCAGAGTGGATACTTGGAACTGAACAGAAAAAAAGCTAAGTGCTTTCACCCCACAAACTGATGAGATGGGGGGGACTAGGAAAGGCAGCAAGTCAAAGCTCCCCTGTCCCTTCCTCCTCCCTTCGCTTTGGTCCCTGGGCTCTTTCCAGAGCAGAGTATTGATCACGGGCACTGCCTACGTGTTCGTGCGTTTTTTGCTCCTGCCGCGACTGGCCTGGCCCGGACCCATCGCAGTGTGCAAGTCTGTCCAAGAAAGAGGGACCAAAAGATCAGCGCTAAAGCACGCAGTTTACCGAGCGAGCACATGATCGTGCACTTGGTGTGGCCTTCATTTCCACTCTGACCTGACCCGACCCGGCCACATCTGTGCCCAGGTGCGCCGCTGACCACATCGCTTGGCTGGGCTGTGGAGAGCAGGAAACCGCCGCCGTGTATTTGGGAAGTGAGTGATGTCATCCACAACTCATGCTGGGTGGAGACTTACTGGCCTGGGGGGTGCAGGGGGTGGGAAAGTAGACCGTGGCCCCACCCAGCTGAGCCTCGGCCCCGTTTTGTTCTTTCTCACGTTTCGGCTAAGCTCACTTTGTTTTCCGTTCTACTCCCTCTACTGTAAAAGTATGTACTGAATGTTTAGTTTCCACTGGATCCGATTCAGGTCAGCGATGAAGTTATTCTCAAGCGCGGTGGGGATACGTTCTCCCCTCTGTGCGCCGGCCCCACTTAGGGATGCATGGTTATAAACTGGCTTCACTCGGTTAAGCATGAAGGTGAATTAATTCAGCCTTTGTAGGTTCAAATCAAATGCATCGCTCCTCACATTTTCCAGAGATTTACGGCCAGTTACATGGTGAAAAAATTAAACATTCACTCCCCAGGCTGCACTTTAAATGCAGTGGATAAGCAGTCATGTAGTAAGGGGCTCACTGTCGCGTGACATCACGCATCCCTCAGCCCCAGCGCATCGCTCGGACCCTCAGAAGCTACAAAATCACCCCCTCGTTTCACTCCCTCCCCTCCCTCTCTGCTTTTCCACCCTCCTACCCTAGCCCCCACAAATAAACAAAGAATTCCAAGCTTATTTCTTTTAAGTCTCAGCACACAGCCTTCCTATCTCCCCCTCCTCCTCAGCCCTGGTTACCCCAACACCTGAAATAAACCAGACTCCTGCCCTGCTCACGGGTCTCCCTCCCCATCTGGCCTCCTTCTCTTTGTGCCATGCCCTTTCTCTCCTTCCCTGGGGATCTGATTCGTTTCCTCTCCCCACCCAGCGCGGGTCCCCTTCTCACTACCCTGCCTTATCTCTACATCAGAATTTCCTGCCTTCTCCCGAACATGCCTTCCTCCAGCACAGGCAGCCACTGGCTTCCTCTTACAGTGACGTCCCTGCAGCATCCCCGCGGGCTGGCTGGTTGCTTTGTGACCACACCTTCCTCCCCAGGGTCCAAAGGCCAGCCAAACATGTGTCTGTTGTCCTTGTCTTCCAGGGTGACATGTTTTAGGGGAAAGGAAGGTGGCCGGCAGCGTTCTCGATTTCCAGAAACCGTTTATCACATTGACAAGCTTTGTGACTCATGAAAATGACGTTTGCTTCTCTAGCGCATGAGGTTATCTAGGTCTCGTCCATTTGCTTAGAGGGTCTTTTCTCCCCTAGTGTGACGCTAATTTATTTTTAGCATAAATATAAAATCACTTTAACTGCAATCAGCTTTGGCTGGATAATAAGCCAAGGGATAACGGTATCAGAGATCTCTGTCATCGAGTTAAATTTTTAACCTGTTATTAATCCCCACATGTTGGTTCTTTCTTACTTTGTACAAACCTAGAAGAGGTGTTTGTAGCACTTAGTGTCCAGCCCCACAGTCGGCATATTTATCTTGTGTTTTCTCTAGGGACTGGTGAAAGACTGGCCCCTTCCTCCTCCACTTCCGTCTCCAGCCTGCTTGCTTTCTCCCTGTTTTTAGTTTGGATTCAGGGCAGAAACTGACGGTCGAGGCCCACCCCAGTTCAGAACTTCCGAAAGACACCCGTACAATCATCTGGTCCTCATGGAGCTTTTCTTTACTGTGCCTCTTTGTTGCATTTGTTATACTTGACTATCACAGTGTTTAGTAAGAGGCTTATAATCAGAAGCAGCTCAGCCATCTCTGCATGGGAAATTAAATTCATACAAACCAGATTCCAGCTTTCCAAACTAAAGGGCCCAGTGCTCCTCAGAGTCATTTGTTAGGGTGTGGAGGGAATGGATAAATGGAAAGAGGGCTAAATTTATCGGACATTTGGCACACTTTAAACCTACAGTTATGGGGCACGTGGATGGCTCAGTCGGTTAAGCGTCCAACTTCCGCTCGGGTCATGATCCCACAGTTTGTGAGTTCGAGCCCCGCGTCGGGCCCTGTGCTGATGGCTCGGAGCCTGGAGCCTGCTTCGGATTCTGTCTCCCTCTCTCTCTGCCCCTTCTCTGCTCGTGCTCTATCTCTCTCTCAAAAATAGATAAAACATGAAAAAAAATTAAACCTATAGTTATAGTTTTCAAGGAAAATATAATTGATAATATCTGAAGTCATGGCAAGTTGCAGGCCTGACCTTAATTTATCCACCCATGGATATCAGATTAAATGTTAAAAAACATAATTTACCTATTATGTGTCTCCATTAAATATTTTCTGTTTATCGCTTTTGAAAGAAAGAATGGTCATCTTTTAGCCTTTCCTTCATATCACTGAAAACTCAAAACATTTTATACCAGTGAGAATCACAAATCTAATTTAATCAGGGAACAAATGTAACTATAAAGTCCCTAGAAGACCCATAAAGAAAATTCACAGACTCATTGCCAACCCCCTATAAGAATTTGCTGGTATGCCTGCATTAGGTATGCGTAATAAAGGCACTGCGTTCTGGTAAGGAGGAGACCTGGGGCTGGAAACGTAAGTTGCTGCAGCGATCACGGACATCTGTCTTCTGTTTGAGACTCATTCCAACCCCAAGAAAGCTCTAGAGAGTGTAGGACCCATGTAAGTTACCTACCATGGTTTCTTGCACCTTTCAAAATCCATCATCCAGTTCCCAAACCCATCTGTGTTTCTGCTCTGAAAACCGACTTTCCAAACCTCCAGACCCACGCCCACGACTGGCTCTGGGGAGATGGTGCCCCTGTGCCACCTGCTCACCTCCGGTTCCTCTGTCTCTCACTCGGTGCCACCCAGCTGAGATGCATTGCAGTTCATTCCTTCGGGTGTCTGTGCTCTTCCCACGTCGCCTTGCCCGATATCTCCTGTCCCTCCAGGCCCCCCTCTAAGAACCATGTCTCCAGTTCCCTTGACCTTTCCACAACTGGAAGTCCAGCAGAGAACATACGTTCGGAGCTGCCCAAGTGTGTTGGTCGCCTGCCAACGCCACAGAGAGCAAGGGAATTTTTAAGGAAGGCTCTGCCCATGTGAACTCACCATCGGTAGACTCCCAGACTTAAGTTCCAGTTGGGAGAAGCAGTCTTGTAAGGAGCTCATACCCCAGGCTCTAGTGCCCACCAGCCCCATCTGCTCATTACTCCACCTTTCCCAATCGCTGCCCTAGCCTCTCTTCTTGAACCAGTTACTAACCAGCAGTAGTATAAACCAGCCCAAATATATTTTTATTAATGTGCTTACATACGGACGTGCAGCTCAAGGATCCCTCCAGATGGTATTGCTTGGCGGTATGGCCGTTTGCGTGGAAACAGTTTATCCGCATTTTGCGTGGACGTATCCGGTCCTCCTTGAGGGTGCTCCTTCTTCCCCTCTCCGTCCTCCTCCTCCTCACCATCATCATGATGGCTTTAACCGTAGGTCAGACGCTCTTCCCAATGTTTTGTATAGATGACTCATTACTCTCCATATCAGCCCTCTGAGCACGGCTGGTGGGAAATGGCAAAAGAAAGTTCTAGTATTCTGAATATTAAAGCATACGAGATCTCCACCCAGGAATAACTTAGATTTTACACATCGTGATATTTTTCTTTGCGTAGGTCAACGCGTGTGTTTTCATGATGCCGGGTGTGCTAAGCCCTGGCACACATAACAAAGCATAAAACGTGATGCCACCCCTAGGGGGAGGAGACCGTTTGGATAAACAAGGCATCAGCATTTTAAAAATTACAGCCAACAGTGTGTGCATTTACTTGCCAAAAGAAAGGTGTGAATGATAAAGTGCCACGGAACTCCAAAGAAAGCGAAGGCCACTTAGGAGGAGGATGGGTTAGAGATCAAGACTTTGAATGACATGCTGGGGTGCACAAAGGCATTTGACATTTTGTGGGTAGAGAACCACGCTGGCAGCGATCTCCTGAAGGAGAGAGAGAGACTGAGGCCAGGAGACCTTGAGGGGCCTGTGCCAAGGCCCGAGTGAGCGTCATGGGCCCGTGACAGGGGAGTGACCACAGGAGGGGAGAGGAAGGTGTGTGTGCTGGGAGACCCGTGGAAGTCAGAGGAGCCGACAAGGGATGGAATGTGAGGAAGGGGTGTAAGGTGCCTCCTGGGACCTAGAAGGACGGACCTGGAAAGAAAAGAGACAGCAAGCTGGCTTTGCAATGAACATGGAATTACATGTTGTCTAAGGTGCCCGTTGAACTTCCTGTCAAGTCGTCTGTGAGACAGTTAGAAATTAGTTCCCAGAGGGGGCGCCTGGGTGACTCACTCAGTTAAGCATTCAACTCTTGATTTCAGCTCAGGCCGTGATCTCATGGTTCGCGAGTTCAAGCCCCGCATCCGGCTGTGCCCTGACAGGGTGGAGCCTGCTTGGGATTCTCTCTATCCCTCTCTCTCTGCCCCTCACTGGCGCTCTCTCTCTCTCAATAAATAAACATGAAAGAAAGAAAGAAAGAAAGAAAGAAAGAAAGAAAGAAAGAAAGAAAGAAAGAAAGAAAGAAAGAAAGAAAGAGGAAGGAAGGAAGGAAGGAAGGAAGGAAGGAAGGAAGGAAGGAAGGAAAAGAAATTGGCTTCCAGAGTTCAGGAGAGAGTCCAGGGCTAACACTTGGAGAGTTTTTGAGGTTGGAACGATATACAGTCGTTAATTTCGTTCTGATTTAAAACATTGTCATGTGTCTAATTTGCACTGTGCACTGAGGCTGCAAAGACCTGAAACCCCCAATCCCTGTCCCAGATGCTGGATGCTAGGGGAAAGCAGACAAAGTCGTGTGTCAGCCAAGTGCTGGGGGCACCAAGGTGCAAAGGGGACAGTAAGGACTCACATCTCCTGTCAGAAGGGGCAGCAGTAGAGAGAACCCGGCAGTGCCCTTGAGATGTCCTGAAAAAGAGTGGTGTTTATGGAGGTCGAGGGCCAGGGTGAAGCCTTCCAGACAGAGCAGGGGCAGGAGCCCCCCCGACCACAAAGGGCCTTAGCTGGGAGTTTGGTTTCTGAGCGAGGTGTCATTTGCCACGAGTCAAAGGCTTTTAGAGTTGCTTCAAACGACATTACACAAGTAAAGCGAATCATCCTACAAATGAAGGAAGGAATCCGTTCTCTGAGGCGCCGGGCGTTATTTGCCTGACTTGCACAGGTATTTCCGATCCGTTACAAGCCTCCACTTTTATCTAGTTTGCTGCCCTGTAACAGTTATTATAAGTCCACTGGGACCACCACCGAGTTTCCATTAGCTTTCCTCACTTTTTTATGGCCTGGCTGAGGCTCCTCCCAAACGGCAAAGAGTTAACTTGTCATCAAACCTATGAAATCACAATGATACGTGAAAGATTCTCTTCGAGCAGTGAAAAATCCTGACTGCTGCTTGCTCGTCTAAGGGACAGTTTCTAGTCGTCTACCGCAAATACGTGTTACAAGGACTGGTCTACGAAACGTCAACTTGACGATGGTGGGTCCAGCTCCCAGATCCATTATGGCGTTGGCCTTTCTTCCCTAATGAGTTTGGCAGATTCCTTCTTTGTAGTCCTTCATGCTGATTAAAACCTATTTACTTATACTTTTCACATGGGTAAAGATCATTGAAGAGAGGGCTGTAAGTTCTATATTCTTTATAATAACCATAACTGACTTTCTTCAAGCTGTTTTGACAGCCGAAGGTCATCTTAATCTTGATAAGTTTGTCATAAAGAATGGAATGTGCTCCATTTTGGAAATGGAATCATTTTGGCAGGAAGAGACAGGAGAGACCCCAAACCACCTAACAACGGGATACCAACAGGACATCTATTCCGCTTCTCTGAAGCCCCCTTGGTTTCATTCGAGGCATAAATCGGAACCTTATATCTTTCTTTGGAGGAGGAAGTAGTTCAGACAGGGGGGGAAAAAAAAAGAAAAAGACCGGTGTCGCCACCTCACTGGGAAAAGACCAGAAGGTTCGGGAAGAAGACGTGACGTTTACTGATTACAACTTCAGACAGATTCTTCTCTTATTTGGACAGCAAATAGTTAATATAGTATGTGGAAACCATGATGGGGAGCCCCCCCCACCGACCAGCACTAAAAGAACATACGCCCATAAATCCTGCCCTGGCACTTCTTCGTGATCACAGAAGAGTCAAGCTGGGGACAGTGACAGAATGTCCAGTTCTTCTCAAGTGCACCAGCCTACTTTGCACCTTTCTGTGACACCCCGTCCTCATCCCCGCACTATCAACATGCAGACGCTGCTTTCCACATATCACAACTTTAAACTCAAAAATTCTGCCTACAATAGTTCAGTAAATTTTCACAGGTCCTCGGTGTAACTCTCTCTTTTTTTTTTTCCCGTACCTTGTCTATGGCACACGTGAGCAGACCTCTCCTAGCCCCCAGACAATCCACCCTTTTCTCCTAAGCGGAATGTGTAATTTTATTTTTTTTTAATTTTTTTTAATCTTTATTTATTTTTGAGAGAGAGAGACAGACAGTAAGAGCAGAGGAGGAACAGAGAGAGAGGGAGACACAGAATCCGAAGCAGGCTCCAGGCTCCGAGCTGTCAGCAGAGAGCCCCACGCGAGGCTCGAACCCATGAACTGTGCGATCACGACCTGAGCCAAAGTCAGACGCTTAACCGACTGAGCCACCCAGGCGCCCCCGGAATGCGTAATTTTAAAAAGATTCATTGGGGTGCCTGGGTGGCTCAGTCGGTTAAGTGTCCAACTTTGGCTCAGGTCATGATCTCGTGGTTCACGAGTTCGAGCCCCGCATCGGGCTCTGTGCTGACAGCTCAGAGCCTGGAGCCTGCTTCAGATTCTGTGTCTCCCTCTCTCTCTGCTCCTCCCCCACTCATGCTCTGTGTCTCTCTCTTTCTCTCTCAGAAATAAATAATCATTAAAAAAAAAAAATCTTTAAAAAAAGGTAAACTTTTAATTGCGGTATGTTGAGATTTTCCTGTGGCTTTTCTAGTTAAAACCGTCACTTTGAGTCTCTTTGAATATCAGCCGGAATAACATTAGCCACTTCTTCTCTTAGTGTTTCTGTCACCCATTAGTTAATGTGTTTGTGTCAGGTCCAGAACTGTTCTCAAAGGTGAGGGCTGGCCTCCGTCTGTTTGGGATGGATTGGTCATCTCTTTAGGTGAGAGACTGGGTTTGGCTCCTTGATGGAACCCTACCAGCCACATGATCGATCTGCCAGGCATGGGAATACGGCACGGTAGAAGAGATTCACCCCCTGCCTTTGCCAGAGATGAGAAGCTTGAGCTATCAGCTGCCTGGCTTTTTATCAGAGGCGTGCTTGGGAAATGGTATTTCTGGAGGACTTTTGGAAGACGCTGTGGTCTGTCTGTTCCTCTGGAACGGTGCACTCTTTCGAGGGACACTGGTGCTGTACAGAGCAACTTGCCACTGCGGGACACCGTCCTCTTACCTGGGGCGCCTTCCAGGGAGCTCACAGGAGAGGGTCCTCTGGGCTCAGTAACTTCTGTGCGCTCCTTTTACACTTTCACACGGTGATTTTTGGTGTAGTGCTCACAGCTCCGAGCTAGGGGACCTGCAAGCTTGTCTTCCCCTAGAAGGTAGCAAGTGTGGTTCTGTGATGAGTCCTGGGAGGGCAGGAACCACATCCTGTTCGTCCGAGTCCCAAACGCCAGACTTCGCACACGGTAGGTTCCCGTTATTGTAATGCATTTCTAAGTAACGATAACATTTTGAAGTTCCTCACTTCGTTTTCTGTGCGGCTGCCCTCAGAGAATGAAAATACATTTTCAAGGCACATCCTAGGCCTGCGTGTTTTCCCCTCTTTGCTTCAGTTCACAAGAAGCTCTAAAACCAATAAACAGCTCAGCTCCAATAATCGTACGATGCCCGGACCACACACCCACTGCCTAACTAGATCTTGACTTTTATTCAGTCTCTATCTTCCACGATCCTGACTTCTGTCGATCTAATCTTTCAGTTTTACTAAAAGCTAAACTTCTTCAAGTCCTTTGCTGAAAACCTCTGTCTTCCAGAACAGACATACAGATTAGGAGGCAAACGTAAATAATGATCCCCCTGCCAGCGTGTTCTAAGACCAAAGAGATCTAGACTTAAAATAGACACATACATAGACACATGTATTCCTACCTTATCTTTCTCAATTAAAACACTCCAGGAAATAGTCTTATCTCTTTGAGGAAAGCAGAACACAAAATCCTCACTCTCCTTTGCCACTCAGCAACAACCCGTGGCTTATAGACTGAGGGTTTCAATTTCTTGTTATCATCTCGGCACCTAGTAAGAGCTTAAGCTGATTTACCACGTTGATGAAATGTAAGTAGCTTCACAAAGAGAGTTTAGAAAGATGTGTGTCTGCTGCAGCGTGACGCTCTGGGAGGGTCAGAGCCATGTTGGGGTTCGTGGAGGAACAGGAAGTATGGGAGCACTGAGTGTAGGCGTCTGTCCCATCTGTTTCGGGCGCTGGTATGGTGGCAGGGGCTGCACTTGTGAGCTTACGCGAAGCGCCTTCGGGATGCTTTGCGGAATTGTGTTTCGCTTGCTCACTTTTAAGGTTGACCTACAGGCTGACAGCCATCAAAAGTCATTAATCTGTTTCACCTTTGCAAATTTTTCAATAGGATAGATGGCAGTTAGCCTGCAGAAGCCCATTCGACCCCCATGATAGAGCTGTGTCGTGAAAATTATGGTTGGTGGGCGGAAGGCTGGGGTGTCATTTGTCCCCCAAGAGGGAAAGGGCGTGATTCGCGCACACCCCCGACCCTATGCCCGCAGAAAGCGCTGGTCCCCTCCTTTCCCCGGATTCCTGACGCCCCCTGCATGGCCGTGTGGGTGTGGCCAGGCCAGTTGTGTGGAGGGCCACCTACAGGTGTGCACCAAGGGTGTGGGTTTTTTTTACTGTTTTGGCTTATTGGACAGCAGTTTACCAATATTATACATTTTACAATCCTTCTTTTTTTTGTTTGTTTCCTTTAAATCCAAGTTAGTTCATGTATAGTGTAATGATTTCAGGAATAGAATTTAGTGGTTCATGTCTTACACATGACACCCAGTGCTCATCCCAACAAGTGTCCTCCTTAATACCCGTCACCCCTTTAGCCCATCCCCGACCCAGCACCCCTCGGGCAACCCTCAGTTTGTTCTCTGTATTTATGAGTCTCTTATGGTTTGTCCCCCTCTCTATTTTTATATTATTTTTGCTCCCCTTCCCTTATGTTCATCTGTTTTATATCGTAAATTCCACATACGAGTGAAGTCATAGGGTATTTGTCTTTCTCTGACTTATTTCACTTAGCATAATTCCCTCTAGTTCCATCCACGTTGTTGCAAATGGCAAGGTTTCGTTCTCTTTGATTGCTGAGTAATGTTCCGTTGTACATATATGTCACATCTTCTTTATCCATTCCTCAGTCGATGGACATTTGAGCTCTTTCCATACTTTGACTATTATCGATAGTGCTGCTATATAGACACCGGGGTGCATGTGACCCTTCGAATTAGCACTCCTGTATCCCTTGGATAAATACCTAGTAGTGCAATTGCTGGGTTGTAGGGTAGCTCTGTTTTTAATTTTTTGAGGAACGTCCATACTGTTTTCCAGAGCGGCTGCACCAGTTGGCATTCCCACACAATACTTCTAAAGGAACTTTTTTGTTTTTATTTATTTTTTTATTTTTTAATGTTTATTTCTTTTGAGAGAGAGAGAGAGCATGAGTGGGAGAGGGGCAGAGAGAGAATCCCAAGCAGATTCCACAGTGTCTGCGTAGAGCCCAACATGGGCTCAAACTCACGAACCGTGAGATCACGACCTGAGCCGAAATCCAGAGTCAGAGGCTTAACCAACTAAGCCACCCAGGAGTCCCAAGGAACTTTTATTTTGAAAGCAAAAGACAGCTAATCAGTGCGAGGCAGAATGGTGCAGTAGTGAGTACACTGAATTGGGACATTTGTACTAGAAGCTTTGCCTCTGCCACAGAGCAAACCCCTGTACCTCTTAGGTGGGGTGATGCCCCCTGGTCCTGGTAGTTTGAAGCCTCTGTATTTCTCAACTGGATCTGGATTGGTGTTTTATAAAGTCAGAATGAAAAATTTAAGAATGGTCTTTTGTATGAGAAAGGACAACTCCAGCCATTTATGAGAAATGTTGTAAAACCTAGCAGGTACTGCCCTAAGATTGAAGCTTTCCTCTTACCATTTTGTTAAATAGTTTTCTTTCCTGGAAATGATTAGAGGTGGTGAGGATTTCCTGCTGATCAAACTACATGGAGATTGGCATGTCCCAGGGCGGCTCCTCGAGTGTCCTTGCCACTACATGTAGGACCCTCACACTGGAGACCAGCTGTGCTCTCTGTCCTGTGGGCACATATAGATCAGCCACGAGATGGGAAGAGAAGGCTCTTCCTCGGTGTATTACATAATGCACCAGGGGATCATCCGTTTTATTTATGAGGAAATCATTGCTTCCAGTGGATTGTGGCTTTGGTTGGTTCCAGACTCAAATCCTTCATGTAATGTAGGGAGGGAACAGTAGAGACTTGGAGAACGATACTAGGATTTAAGTGAAGGGCAGAGCAGGCCAAGGTCAGTCAGCGGACATCTCTAAGATAAACAGTGCTGAGTTTGTGGGAAGCAGTTCAGAAAAATCTGATCAAAAGAGCTCAGTTAATATTTACATAGTGGAGAATTAAATTCATTGCCCTGGGCGGGATACGGGCAGCAGAACGTATAGGACCACCTGGAATTTAGAGTAGGGGGCACTGAGGAATAATATAGAGACCCTTGAAAAGCTGAGAGCTCTTTCCCTCTGAGCGCAGGTAGCACCGAGGGCTGGCTGGCTGACCTGGGAGGTCAGGCTGAGCGTGGAGTTGCCTCAGCCCGATTGTGATGGATGAGAACAAATTAGCCAGGCGACAGGGGACAGGAAGGCAGCAAGCATAAAGCGTCAAGGCATGAGAAAGCATTGCTAACGTTCTATGTTAACAGTGATCACGTGTGCAAGCAACAAGATTCAGAAGAGTGTGAGCAATGACACTGGGCAGGAAGGCAACACCCAAGTCATGCGAGGCCCTGGGGGAAGGTTCGGAGTCAGCGCTTTATTCTGCAGGGCCTGGGGATTTGAAGCAGAGCAATAAATATCATGATTGTGTTCACATTTTAGAAAGATCACTCAGGCAGCAGTCCGGAGGGTGGAATAGAGAGAAGAGAGATTAGAGGCGCGAAGGCCTAGTAGGGAGGTGATAGTTGTCACAAAGGCAAATACACGCGTCTAGGCTGAGGTCTAGGGCGATGAGAGGAGGCAGCCGGTGGGTCGAGTGACCCGGGCTGTGTGAACAGGAGACGGGAGGAGAGATTCAAGAAGGGCTCACGCTTCTGACCCCTTCCTCCCCCCCGTCTTTTACTTAGATAAGCAGTGCAAAGAGGAGCAAAGAGCTTTACAAGGAAGATAACTGTGTTGGGAGAGCCCAAGACCACCCTCAGGCTCCATGAAACACCAGAGTCACAGACTCTGCAAACAGTCCCGCTCAGGGCTGTGGTTTATGACAAGGGACACAAACACAGTTCGCAGAGGGAAAAGGCACATGTAGTCAAGTCTCAAGGACCCCAGCCGCGAGCTTCCAAGAGTCCTCCTCCAGTGGAGTCACGCTGGACGTGTTTAACCCCTCCAGCATCAAGCTGTGACAGCACGTGCGACATGTGGTCTGCCAGGGAAGCTCATTAGACACTCGGCGCCTGGGGTTTTTTTCTGGGGGCCAGCCGCATAGGTACCCTCTGCCTGGCATGTACCGAATTCCAGACTCCAAAAAAAGAAAGCAGGTGCTCGGGGTAAACCGTGTTGCGAGCCACCGTGAGGAGTCAGAGAATGGCAGGGACCCTCCCCAGATCCCAAGTTCCAGACCCCAGCCTTGTAAGCAGGCCTAAAGGTGGCGTTCCCGGGCCTGCCGTGTCAACCGTTTTCTGCACGATAACGAATTGAGCTTCGAACACGTTGAGTGAAGCATTTGTTGTTAGTTCAAGTGAAGACGTTCAGTGGACAACTGGGCATCGGATCTAGGGTACAATAAAGAAATCTGTGCCCTGAATTCAAGATTCTGGAGTCATTAACACTTCAAAATAGTTATTAAAACCAAGGTCAGAGAGCGAGAAAGCCCAGCGTTGTGTTTCTGCAAATCATCATGCTACAGGTCCAGTTGTCCCAATACATAAACGAGAAAACGGAGGCCCCTCAGCGTGCCGTGGGTGCACGGTCTTCTGTTTCACGTCTGTCTTTCCGCGATGCTCTTCCCGTCATACCACACCGTCTCTCAAAATGCAGAGTCATACGTTGTCCATAAATAAACAAAATGGCATTTCGATTCTAAAGCAGACCCTTTGTAAGTTTGCTTCACGCAAGCCTGATTCTTGGAAGCTGAAAAGTCAAGTTGGTCACCTCCAGGCCTCCACCTGGAAGGAATTTCTGAGCAGCCTCTGGGCCAGTGACTCATGTCCGGTCAACCTGGGTTATCAATAAATTACTAAGACCTATTTCTCCTCTTTACTCTCGTGTCTGTTCAATAAACATTTATGTTTCCAGGCACTCTGTTAGCCATACTTAATATCCTGGGCCAGCAGCGAGATAAATAAGCGTGATACACAGGTTAGGAGTATGTTGGGGGCAAGAGTGAGCAGGGTGACCCCCTGGATATGGGAAATGAAGATAAGTCAAACTGAAAACAAGTTAATGATTTGCCTGAAGCCCCGATAAAGGATAAGGTGGAACTTGAAGACTGTAAAATGAGGCTGCTGCATATTTATTCAGTTTTGGATTTCATTCTTGGGTGGCCTAAAACTTGGATAGAGCAGAACGAGAAAGCAGTGGAGACTGTTGTTCTGCGAGATATCCGTTGAGTTCAGCACACGTCACTTGGCTTTGGTTCTCGGAAGTAACCTTGCGGCCTAAAACCTTCACCTTCTCTGATGTCCACCCTGGCCTTCTTAGGGCTAGATTGGATGCATTTACCTGTGTCTGCTACTTTTTGTGTGGTTATTAACCGGCAATGTCGCATGACTCTAGGTTGTCTCCAGGGATATCATAAAGTACATACAAAATCAGACTTAATGGTAGAGTGTCGATTCGAAACCAGGCTGCAGTCACCTGTAGAATCTCAACATAGATCCGAAAAAACAATCAAAATACTTCCCTCTCGAATCTTTATTCCTATCTGAGCTTCATTTGCTGTCTCATTTGTCTTCAAAACAGTCTTTGTTCCTTCAGCTCTCCAACACGATTAGCTGACACTGTGCAGCATAGCCTAGGAAGAAGGCTGAATATTTTGTAAGATGAGTAATCCAGTTAAACGCCCATCTCTCTTTTCTTTTATATTTTACCAACAAATATGTCTTATGCAGATGTAAGAGCAATTTGCTTATTTCCCTGTTCAAACTTTTGTGCTTTGAGCATCGCATGTTTGCTTTCCATGAAGCAAGCCAAAAATAATATTGACAAATTCATGAAGCCTTCCATTTAATACTGTTGCAAGCTTATGCAAATGTAGTTAGACATTGAAGCAAGTAGGATTAAACACCCCAAGTCAAGAATGGGAAGGGGGAAGTCACAGCAGCCGTCATATTATATTATCTGGCCTCAAATTGAAAATTAATGAAGTATTTGAAAAGATACCTTTAAAACCAAAGATCTGAATGTGTTCCGGGTTTTTTGTTGTTGTTGTTGTTGTTGTTGTTGTTGTTGTCCAAGAGGGCAATAATTTGAATAAAGCACAGCATAATATTACAGTTGCTGCAAGGAGTTGTGACATTTTGAGGAGTTTAAACAATAATCAGTATGTCTTTGTCATGAATCTTTCCACTGGGACCAGACCACTCCTGGATGAACTCACAGATCAAGAGTTTCTCAAAATACATAATCAAATTGTTTGTCTTAAAAATATACTGTTTTAAAGTCTTGGAAAATGAAAGAATGAAAAGAAGGTTAATTTTTGGCAAAAATCGTCAATTTGAGGAGTTGTCTTTGTTAAAAAACACTTTTCACTTACGGACTTCACCTCCAAAAAATTTGCTTTGTTTTCATAAATCTAAAATGTTTCTCTTCATGCCATTTCTTAAATTCCTGATAAATTCCCTTGAAGTGTTAAATTGTTTTTAACTTGGAAAAAGGGGGTTGATATTTTTTTTCAATTGAATGAAAATTGGTTTAATACTCACCACTCTCCAACAACAACAACAAAAAAATAAAATATTAAACCAAATCATAGCTTATAACTTTTGAAGATAGCAAATGTTTGCTAATCCTGAGGAGTGTGTTAACATTCTTAAATGACCTCCTGCACATTTGTTTATAGTTTTGTACCTTTGATGTGACTTAATAGGAGTGTCTGAAATGCCACTCCCGGCGAACACCAAGGACAGGTCAGCCAAAGAAAGAGATTTTCAGGCAAGCGAATGAGCCTGCAGGGGACCCGGGCCCCTGGCAGCTTCTGATTGCCTTCCCACCCCCTTCCAGCACCTTCCATCTCCAGGGCAAGCGCAGGGGCATACGACAGAGTCACCCCTAGCCAGTGAGGGCTGGCACTCCCTCTCAGAACTCTGTGTTAGTTGCAAATGAGAGCAGCTCAACTCAAACTTAGGCAAAAGGGGGGAAGAAACTGACCCAAATGACAAAAACTTCTAGCGTTGTCTGGCTCTAGGCACAGCTGAGGTCAGGGTTCTGGCTTTTGCTGTCCGTTTCTCACCCTGGCCTCCCTCGGACGGATGCCCTGCCTATCACGGAGTGACCTACTTCACGCTTAAAACTCACTGTCTCGGAGGAAGAGGAATCTTCTCTGTCCTACCAACTGCATCTCAGGGTTCAGGAATCCCCTGACAGGCCCCGTTTGCCTCATGTCCCAGCCCTGACCCCATCACTGCGGGCAAGGCAGAGGCAGACCCACCTACACCACGTGAGGTAGCCTCTACGGTTACAGGAAAACCAGGATAAGAGTGCTTGTCAGGCAAAAACCCCAAAGGCTGTGTCTAGTCCGTGGAGCAGGTGAATCAAGCACCTCCCGTAGTCGAAAACTATGATCTGTTTATTATCTGTTATTGTCTGTTAATTTTTGTAAACATTTATTCATTTTTGAGAGACAGAGAGAGACAGAGCATGAGCGGGGGAGGGGCAGAGAGAGAGGGAGACACAGAATCCGAAGCAGGCTCCAGGCTCCGAGCCGTCAGCACAGAGCCCAGTGCGGGGCTCGAACCCATGAACCATGAGGTCATGACCTGAGCCAAAGTCAGATGCTTAACCAGCTGAGCCACCCAGGCGCCCCTTATCTGTTTAGTTATAGGCAGAGGTTGACGGATATGAAATACAAAGTCCTTTAAAAGCCCAACACTCAATGGATTCTGCCCATAGGAACTCATTTTCTACTTCAAAAAGAAGTCCCCATACTCATAAAGGTTGGATAGCGTTTTTTGTTTTTTTTTTAATAATGATTTGCCTTAAAAAGAACCACAGAAAAAGTGGGTCGATCCTTAGTCTGTTGCTGGCCCTTCCAAAAAGTCAGCTGCCAGAGTGCATCTTTGTTGGGATGATTGAGGACCCCCAGCCCCCTAAGGTGTGTCCTCTCAAACTTAAGGTTTCTCATCTTATTCCCACAAAATTCCTACCTCTGTTCCTCTCCTTCCCTTCCTGCTCCGCATTACATATGCATATGTATACACATGTTACAGCAGTGTATGTAGGTCTCCGTAGTACATTTGAGTGTTAAAAGCGTAGCAATTTCATGATTATAAAGTCAACTTCTATTAGTTTGAGCACTTACACATATCACACACGAATCCTTTTTTTTAAATCACAATTTTTGGGGGGCACCTGGGTGGCTCAGTCGGTTGAGTGTCTGACGTCAGCTCAGGTCATGATCTCGCGGTTTGTGAGTTCGAGCCCCGCGTCGGGCTCTGTGCTGACAGCTCAGAGCCTGGAGCCTGCTTCAGATTCTGGGTCTCCCTCTCTCTCTCTCCCCCCCCCCCACCTCTGCTCATGCTCTGTCTCTCTCTGTCTTAAAAATAAATAAACATTAAAAAAAATAAAATCACAATTTTTTTAGGTTCCTAAAGAATATGTGACAGCTTATCCCCTGCTAACACTGGAAAGATCGCATGTTAAACTTGAGTTACGTAGGTGACTGTATATGGCGGCACATATCTGCAGGTACTTGGGGAGGGAAATCTCTCAAACCCAGTGACCCAGGCCCACCATGTGGTCTCACTTCTTCTCCAGGAATTGGAACCTCGTGGCAG
Organism: Panthera pardus; assembly: GCF_024362965.1. Lineage (NCBI taxonomy): Eukaryota > Metazoa > Chordata > Mammalia > Carnivora > Felidae > Panthera > Panthera pardus. The sequence goes on along the minus strand of NW_026526732.1, from coordinate 16,082,841 downwards.
TCTGGCAGCTTGGCGTCCCCATTAATTCCTTTCTTTCTGCTGTTGCACAGACCCCAGCCACGTGAACTCTGACTGTGTCCCATGGATTGCACGTGGGCTCCAGTGCCTGGGAACAGTGGATGGTTATTTCTGATGGCACGTTTGCGATTTTTGGTGAGGTTCTAAGGGACTTCCACGTAGCATTGAAAAACAAGTTTACTCTCAGGCATGGCTGCATAAAAGAGGTGATTGATGCTAACCAGATAACACAGTCCTGATTCACTCCACTGGCAGCGGAGGAGGCTTCTGGGTAAACAAACCAGGATAACAGCTAGAATGCAGATCTCATAGCAGTGCCGTGTGTTTGATCAGATCACAAGATGACAAAAGAAAGTTTATGCTGTCCCCCTGTCTGTGGCAACAGAGGCATGACCGACCGCCTGAACCCGCCGGAGTTAAAAAGCCACATTGTGAATTTGCGGGGCGCCGATGCCTTGTGCCTCGTGACCCATTAAGGGGAACTTGAGCCAAGATCTTATCTTGGATGAAGATGGAGACACCTCAGGATTTTCCAGTATCGTTTTTCACTTTTATTCTTGGATGTGGTTAGTAACGCTACCGGGGCTTTCAAATCCTGAGGCATTTCCTCATGGCTCCAAGTAGCTGCTGCAGATCAGTTTCTTGAACTGAGGATTCAGTTACAACGTCCATATGCTTCCCAGCCCACTCTCTGACCTTTGTTCTTTTTCAGGACTTTTTCAGGCTTTTAATGTTTCCATTCGCTAATCCCAGGAGACTCTGTCAATACTCTGAGTATACAGCCCACGTTATTTCTTTCAAAAGTTAACTCGAAATTTCTTAAGCTTCTTGGGAATTGCGTAAATTTTTTAACTTAAAAATCATTTACTTACAACGTTAAGACAGTGAAACTGGACAGAACAGGAACGCTAGCACTTCAAGGACGGTCTTCCGTAGGCCAGAAAGTGACCACTTTCCCCCCACACTTAGCATTGTCAACAGTGATACATTCATGGTTTGGACCGTCAGTATCCTTAAGAATGACATCAATACTTGTCCACAGCCTTATTTCTTTTGAACTCGGCTCGGTTTCTTTGAAGCAGTGATCATGGTATGCAGCTTTGATTCCTTTCCTGTGGACTTGTGCCAGTGTGCCTGATTTCATTAAATTTCTGGAAAGGACTAAAACTATGGTATCGTTTTATTGCAGTCCTTGCATCAATCATAATTTGGGATGGTCTTGGTGAAAGACGAGGAATTCAGACGGGGATGCCGGGAAAGGCGGGGCTGGTGGCAGGGGGCTCGGGGGGGGGGGGGGGGGTATGGGGTACATTGAGTACTAACTTCATATTTTAAGTTCAGCCACCTCTGCCCTTTGATATTTTCACTGTGGCTTCCTTCCAAAATGACTGCAGTCATAAGGTCCAAACCCAGGTACCTGGAGATCACACTGGTCTTACTTAGGTCCTTTTCTTTTGTACCCCCCACGGGGCTCCCCTGGCCCTCCCGGTTGTACAGCCAGGAGGAGTATATGGTAGGGTGAAGAACGACCGAGTTGCTCTCTTGCTGGCACGATAGGCCAGAGGACTTTTAGATGTTGGCCCTTCGTGGCAAACGTTAAATACAAAACCCATAGAGTAGGGCGCCTGGGTGGCGCAGTCGGTTAAGCGTCCGACTTCAGCCAGGTCACGATCTCGCGGTCCGTGAGTTCGAGCCCCGCGTCGGGCTCTGGGCTGATGGCTCGGAGCCTGGAGCCTGTTTCCGATTCTGTGTCTCCCTCTCTCTCTGCCCCTCCCCCGTTCATGCTCTGTCTCTCTCTGTCCCAAAAATAAATAAAAAATGTTGAAAAAAAAATTAAAAAAAAAAAAAAAACCCATAGAGTAGATTCTGCCTTACTCTGGGCTTTTGCCCTTTACTACTCCTCACCCTTGATCAGATCCACCATTATATTGTTTTCCTGTTGCAGTCCCTTACCCTGGATTTGTAACTTTGATTTCTCCTTTAGGAAAGTGCCCTTTCCATTGTTAGCTAAACCACTGCCCTGTACCGACTGCCCTTCTTCCAGCAGGTCCCACTGTTTCCTGAGTAAGCCCCATGTGCCCTTGGTTCTATTTAACTGCCTGCCCAGGGATCACTTCCCTCCTAAGGTCCCTCTGGTGACCCTCCTCGTCTCAGAGCCAGTCAAGGCCTTTGGGGCCACTTGCCAGACTACCCTACATGACAAAGGGGGCCACATCCGAAAGGACAGTTGCAAATAATCGTTCCAACTGCCACTTCAGACTTCTGAGACCATAGATCCCTCAACAGGTCCCACTGATACCTGAACGTGCCACAGAAGCTTTGTCTTCCATTTCGGTACCTAGGAGAACACCACCTCTCAAACGTCAAGTGCCCCACTTGCACTGACAGGACCTGGTTCTCTTGATGCTTAGCAAGAGCGTCATTCTTTCAGCCCTTGAATGACGTATGGACAGATAGACTCACCACCTCTGGCCCAAGTGGACCAGAAAGTCATACCCTTGGGTACAAGAAGATGTCACATCTCCCAAGAGCTGAGGTGCTTTCCCAATTATAATCAGATTCCAAGTAAAACGTTTATCTAGAAGCCCCAAATTAGGTTTTACGAATTAGAATCTATGAATTTGTATTCTTCAAACTTTAACTGTATGAAATACAATCTATGAAGTCGTTTCTAAGAAAAAAGAATACTCTAGGGGTGCCTGGGTGGCTCAGTCGGTTGAGGGCCCTACTTTGGCTCAGGTCACAATCTCGCGGTCTGTGAGCTCGAGCCCCGCGTCGGGCTCTGTGCTGACAGCTCGGAGCCTGGAGCCTGTTTCAGATTCTGTGTCTCCCTCTCTCTGACCCTCCCCCGTTCATGCTCTGTCTCTCTCTCTCTCTCTCTCTCTCTCTCTCTGTCAAAAATAAACATTAAGAAAAAAAATTTTTTTTAAAAAGAAAGAACACTATAAATTAGCATACTACCATTTATATTTAAATCTCTCTTAACCTGAGAATGATTCTCCCCTAGCAGTCCCCCAAAACATGGAGAATATACCAGGTCAATGCCCTTTTGAAAAATGGGTTTATTGTGATTCCAGTTATCAGGATTCCACTGCTATCACCAGCCTCTCTCATTCAGTTGATACGCGCACTTCGCTAGTTACAAAATGTTTTTGGTGTCGTTGGGGAAGGTTGTAGAATACCCACATTCTTCTCAAGTCCTCTTTTAAAATGGAGGTCAACAAATATTGTCAAGGGCCAGATGGTAAGGACTTTAGACTGCACAGCCTCTGTCCTAAGTATTCAACCCTGCCATAGTGCAGAAGCAGCCATAGGCCATATATAAACAAATGAGTGGTGCTGTATTCCAATAAAACTTTATTTACAAAAATAGGTGGCCTGCTAGATTTGGCATGTGGGCCATTGTTTTTCAACCTGTGATTTATAAGAAGAGAGGTCCATGCAATTTTATGTTTAGGTAATAAATATATAAAACTGTCTCCGGACCCCCTAGCCTCTTTCCCATTGGGAACTGTTTTCACTTTCCCAACGTCCCCCAAGTCCTGGTGAGAATGAAATGCAAAGGACCTGAGGCAGAGAGCCAGTCCTTGCCCTTTCCCCCACGGAAATCCCCACTGACTACAGGGAAGGGAAACAGCTGTTCTGGAAGCCAGCAACTCCCCCCACCCCCACCCACCCACCAGTCCCAGTGAATTTAGAGAAATCAGAACCCTGCTTCACTCACTTGCCTCAGCTCTTAAACATAACCACATATGAAACAAATGTTTGCAGTCTTGCCTCATCCGCCACTAGATGTAAGTGCTTGAAATTAAATTTTCACGTAAGCACCAGATTTACTCTTCGCCTACAGAAACTTACATTACAATAGGCGTGATGGTTGGGGCGGGGATAGAAGGAGGAGGAAGGAGAAGTAGGATTGTCGTGGAAATGGGACAGCAAACTAAGCTGGGAGACAGGTGCTGCCTATCAAACTGCCGGCAGAAAGTGCATCTACATTGACAATTTGTTATTTATATATAAGTACATGAAAAATTCAGATTCTATTGGCTTGGTTTCTGTGGGAAAATAGCTAATGGGCTGATGGTATCACTGTACTTCAACAGGCTAGAGAATTACTCAGAGGCTTGTCGGATGCCTGAGCCACATATTTATTTGAGAATGTCCCATAGTGAGAAGCTCTCATTCACCAAGGTCACCGAGAGGGCGGCTGACAGGCACACTGAACTTCAAATGGCTCTTGCTGCTTTGTCGGTAGCAGAGCAACGTGCAAGGAGCTGACTTACCAAAAAAAGAACAGTTCGAAGGAAACCAACTTGTTCTGAATGAGAAAAGGAGATAACTAGGCAGTAACTAGAGAATCCTCTTTTTTTTTTCATATTGGTTTTCAGTTTATAAGCTGAAACATAAATGTGTGTTGCTTTATTCCTGTTTTTATAATTTTCTTTTTAAAAAGTACATGTATTAATCTACATTATAAGATTTCTCATGCTCCCTTCTAAAGATTGCAAACGTTTTACACACATACATACACACACACACACACACACAAGTTCCTATATGTATTTCACATGTTAATCAGTGGGTGGAATTTTGACTCCGGGTTTAAGAAAGTGAAATTAGTTTTTAGCCCCTGTATTGTACCGTTGGACCTTTAATTGCATTCTTGGGCTACATATTTTCTGTCACTATACGTAAAACACCATGTTTCCAATAACCTTACCTTGTAGGTAGAGTGAGTAGCATAATGGTAACCTTGAAAACCTCCATCAGCCTATAAAATTCATATTCACATTTATAACATAATAGCTCATCCAGCGACCTATAACATTCTTCAAAGTAAATTGCATTCTAGTAAAGACAGAATAAGAGGGACCAGATTTACCCTCCCATTTGAAACAAGTAAAAAACTAGACAAAGTATTTGAGAAGATAACACGCAAGACTTCAGATATCAGGCAGCAAAAGATAATTGATCCCTGAGAAATGGGAAACTAACAAGGTGAGGCCTACAAGTGGCCTCCACTGCTGCCTGGAGGAAAGGTTCCATGGTGCTGTGAAACCACAGCAAACCCAGAAGAGTTCAGCTGTCCGCCTGAGTTGAAGACATGGGGTCCAGGGAAAGCAAGGCATCTAGAGCTTGCAGAGCAGATACTAGAGAAGAAGGGGCCGTACAGAGCGAAAGAGAGAGCTCCGAAGGGCCACAGAGGGGCCTCCTTGGGTTTTCAAGCGATCGGTGCATGTGTATAGAGAAGCTACCTGAAGGCAGAGACAGGATCACCCAAAAGAATTGGAGGGACCAGTGCGTGGCTCCCACAGAGGGTCAGGAAGAGGCACCAGCCTCATAATCAGGGGACACTGGTTAGAATAGTAAGAAAGATCTTGCCTCACGAAGGGAAAAATTCATCCTAGACTAGATACAGTTCCAGTCCTACCCAACAACACTATAAAACAAAATCCTAGAAGATCAAATTGTTTCTAAGTAACTAAATGTATCCCAGAACAGAGTACCAAAATGCAAAAATATCCAGTCCCCAGGAAGATGAAATATCTGACATGGAGTCCAAAATTACCAGGCACACAGGCAGGCAGGAAAATATAACCTATAATGAGAAAAGTCAATCAAAATTAACCTTTAAATGACACAGATAATAGAATTAGTAGACAGGGACATTAAAACAGTTATGATAATCTATATGTTCAAGAGAGCAATGGAAAGACTTACATGTTAAGTGGAGACAGAAGACATAAAAATGACAAATCAAACTTCTAGTGATGAAAACTGTAAATACGTTTGAGATGAAAAAATAACTCATTGGATATTACAGAAGAAAAGGTTAGTTAACTTGAAGATATAACAATACAGACTATCGAAAATGAAACAAAAAAAGGCTTAAAAAATGAAAAGAGCATCATTAAGAAGTAATGGGCAGAGGCACCTGTGTGGCTCAGTCGGTTAAGCATCCAACTTCAGCTCAGGTCATGATCTCACGGTTCATGGGTTCGAGCCCTGCATCAGGCTCTGTGCTGACAACTCAGAGCCTGGAGCCTGCTTCGGATTCTGTGTCTCCCTCTCTCTCTCTCTCTCTGCCCTTCCCCTGCTCACTGTCTCGCTCTCTTTTTCTCTCTGTCTTTCTCAAAAATAAATGTTAAAAAACATTTTTTAAAGAAATAATGGGGAAAATCTTCCTAATTTGACAGAAGCTATAAACCCACAGATTTGAGATGTTAAGCAAGTCCCAAGTACAAGAAGCATGAAGAAAATTACATCAAGGCACATCTTTTTTTTTTTTTTTTTTTAATGTTTACTTATTTTATTTTTGAGAGAGAGAGAGAGAGAGGATCCAAAACAGGCTCTACACTGTCAGCATAGAGCCTGACTCAGGGCTCAAACTCACAAACTGTGAGATCATGGCCTGAACTGAAGTCAGTTGCTTAACCCACTGAGCCACCCAGGCGCCTCTCAAGGTGCATCTTAATCAAATTCCTTAAATGGATGAAGGGGTCAAAAGGTGCAAATTTCCATATGGTAATAAGTCACCGGATGTAATGTACAACATGGTGACTGTAATTAATACTGTATTGCATATTTAAAAATTGCTCAGAGAGTGGATCTTAAAAGTTCTCATCACAAAGAAAAAAAAATACTTTGTAACTCTGTGTGGTGAGAGATGTTTAACTGGACTTAGTGTGGTGATCATTTCTCAATATATACAAATTCAAACCGTTCTGTTGTACGCCTGAAACTAATATAATGTGATATATCAGTTACCCCTCAATAAAGAATATTTTCAATGTAAAAAAAATTGCTTACAGCCAATGATAAAAAGAAATCATAAAAAATAAGCAGAGGATACAAGACACATTATGGACCGAGGAACAGAGATAAATCGACAGCCGGTTTCTCATCAGAAACCACGCAGACCAGAAGACAGAGGGGCGACGTCTTTAAAGTACTGAAAGCAAATTCTCAACCTAGGTTTCTTTACCCAGTTCAAATGCCTTTCAAATACTACAGTGAAATAAGGGCCTTTATTAGACAAGTAAAAGCTGAAGGAATTGAGCATCAGCCAACCTGAAGGGTAAGAGATATTAAAAGAAGTCCTTCTGGCAGAATGAAAATTATACCCGACAGAAACCTGGATTTACTCAAAGCGCAGAACGCCGCCAGAAATAGTAACCACATGGGTAAACGTAAAGACTTCTGTTCTTAGCATTTAAGTCTCTTTGAAAGATAAATGACTGTGTAAAGCAAAAATAATAGAAACGTGGAGTTTTTTAAATATATAGAAGCGGAACATACGAGAACAATATCGCAAGGTCTGTATGTGACGTGGCGTAACATCCCTCGATGGTAGATTCTGAAAAACTAAATGTGTGCACATGAACGCTGAGGAAGCCACTAAAATGATACAGCAAAGAGTTGTAGTTCCTCAACCAACCAAGAAAGAAAATGAAATCATTAAAAATACTCAGTCCAGGCGCGGGCATGTAAACGTTAGGACGAAAGGGGAGGTGCGTGGGTGGCTCAGTCGGTTAAGCATCCGACTCGATTTTGGCTCAGGTCATGAGCTCAAGGTGATGACACTGAGCCCCACAGCAGGCTCTGTGATGACGGCACAGCCCTTGCTGTCATTACAGAACCTGTCTGAGCTTCTCTCTCTCTCTCTCTCTCCCTCTCTCTCTCTGCCCCTCATTCACTCACACGTGCGCACATACACTCTCTCTCAAAATCATTTTGTTACTCTCTCTCTCAAAAAAAAAAAAACCCAGTCCAAAGAAGGCAGAAAAAGAGGACACAAGAAACAAAGAACAGATAGACAAAGAGAAAAAGAATAGCAAGATAGTAGATTTAAATCCGACTATATCAATAATCACATTAAATATAAATGGTCTAAATGATAGTGTCAGACTGACTAGAAATGCAAGTCTCAAATACATAACAAGAAACCCACTTTAAATATAAAGACATATCTAGTTTAAAAGAAAAAGGCTGGAAAAATACCAATACCAATCAAAAGAAAACTACAGTGGTACCAAAACAGAACTAGCCCAAAGAATATCATCAAGGATGATAAGAGTTGCTTCATAACTGTAAAGGGGCCATTTCATTAATAGGACATAATAATCCTATGTGTTTATGTATCTAATAACAAAGCTTCAACATACGTGGAGCAAAGCTGTAAGGGAAAACAGAAAAAGCCACAAATGCAGAGATTTTAAAACCCCCTCAGAACAAATAAACAGAAAATTAATAAGGATGTAGAAGACTTGGACAGTACTACAGTCCAACTTGACCCAACCGACATTAATAGGACACTCTGTCTAACAACAGAATACACATTCTTTTCAAACATTTACACAATATTTGCCAAGATAGACCATATTCCGGGCCACAAATTAAAATCTCAATAAATTCTAACAGATTCAAATCATACTAAATAGGTTCTCTAACTACAATGAAATTAAATTAGAAATCAACACTGAAAGGCATCTAGGAAAAAAAACAAATATTTCTAAACTTAATAGTCCACAGAGAGGGAGAGAACATTTGCAAATCATCTATCTGGTAAGGACTTGTATCCAGATTATGGAAAGAACTCTCAAAACCCTATAATGAGAAATCAAACAGTGAATAAAAGATTTGAACGTACACTTCGCCCAGGAAAATATATGGGTAATAAGCACATGAAAATTAGGGAAACGCATGTTAAAGCCACAGGGAGATACCACTACATAGCTATTAGAATATCTAGGATTAAAAAAAACTGACCGTACCGGATGTTGGTGAGGATATGGGACAACTGGAAGTCTCATGCTACTGGAAAGAATGCACGATAGCACATGACCCCTTTAGAAAATAAGTTGGTAGGGCAGCTGGGTGGCTCAGTCAGTTAAGCATCTGACTTTGGCTCAGGTCATGATCTCACGGTTTGTGAGTTCGAGCCCCGCGTCGGGCTCTGTGCTGACAGCTCAGAGCCTGGAGCCTGCTTTGGACTCTGCCTCCTTCTCTCTCTTCCCCTCCCCTGCTTGTACTCTGTCTCTCAAAAATAAATAAATGTAAAAAAAAAAAAAAAATTTTTTTTAAACCATTTAGAAAATAAGTTGGTAATTGAATTAAACGTATCTACCATATGGCAAAAAAAAAAAAAAAAATCCTTTCCTACTTATTTACTCAAGAGAAGTGAAACATAAAAGCCCATATAAAGATCTGTATATAAATGTTTATAGAAGCTTGTTTTGCAATCGCACACCGTAACCTTGACCCTTGAACGTGTGTAGGCTCATCGTATGCCAAGCTACTAAATAATGCAGTTTTTAACATAAAGTTGCAGCAAATGGAAAAACAAGAGAAAAAGTGTTTAAAAGAGGAAGATCCCTGTATTGATTTTCTATTTTCCTAGCTGTAACACATCCCCACAGATTGAGCAGCTTAGCTGGGACCGTGGTTCTCATATGACCCTCGGGTTCTTCTTCATCTGAGTTCCTTGCATTTGTGGGACTGAGAGCCCAGCTTTTTGTTGGCCATCCGCTGAAGGCTACATGTGGTTTTTGTGGCCTTCTTAGCCCGTTCCTAACACGGTACTTATTGAAAGCTGGCAGGGGGGAAACGACTGAGCCCCACCCCCTTACCTTTGCCGTATTCTCTTGGTTAAGGGCAAGTCGCAGGTCTCAACTCTCAAGGAGAAGCGGTTATTGGAAGCCGCCACAGGGCGTACCTACCACAATGTGGGTACGGCGAGTGGAAACTGAGACGGTAGAAAGTACCAGAAGGGAATCCCCAGGATCACGGCAAAGAGAGATCCCACCGGACGCTGGCCTGCAGGCTGAAGGGCACCCTCAAGCGAGGGAGGCTCCCCTCACACTTGGCCCCAGGAAGGCTGACCTGGAGGCCTGTCCCTGGGTATTGGTTGAATGATAAGCACGCAGCCAGCTGAGCTCATGAAGATTCAGGGCAGTTACTGGCGCCGGGAGAAGCGGGAGCTGTGGCCGGACGCAAGCGTGTTCAGAATGCGGATGACGGCCTCACTCTGAGTAACGTTTATAGTCCAATAAATCCCGATGTACCCAAAGGTAATGGTAGTTGTACGTTTGAGGGGTGGAAAGAGGAGGGGAGGGGAGCATGAGTGGTGGGATGTAAAAGATTAAAGCCTCATCTTCGGTATTAAGAAAGCCAATCGATAGTAACCGAAGTTGGCAAATCCAGAGCAGTGGGGAGTCGGTAGAGGCTTCGAGTAGGTAGAGGCTTCGCGTGGGAACGCAGCGGGCGGGCAGCGGCAGAGGGGGGCCTGTCACTTCTTACAGTATGCCTTGAGGAACAGTGTGACCTTTCGAGCCACGTACGTGATACTCTTTGATCAAAATTAAACTTAAGAGAATCTGTCAGCTCGCTCTCTCGGTGTTTCTCCTTATTTTTAAGGTATCCTGTGTGTTTGTGAGAAACGGAAGGGGGAGGGGCACGAGTTGTGAATGATGTAGGGTCAGTGGCCCACGGGTTTGTATTTCTTCCACTGCATCAGAGGAAGCAGGTCTGGGCAGCCGCTGTGCCCCCCAAGTGTTAGAGGCACGGGGGCGGGGCGGGGGGGAGACGGGTAAAGAAGGTGGAGAGAAATCCAGGAGGGGCGGCTGGGTTGGCAAAGCCCAGGCGCCCCGGCTGCCCCCGCACGCGGTCCTGTAATTATTGTCCGGCCTCGCGATGAGGCAAAAATGTTCAGTTTAGGGAGGCCTTTGCAAGTAGCGCAGTTAGGACTCTCTCAGTCCAGGAACTGGGGAAAGTTACAGAAGAAAAACGCGTCCTGTTGCTGTCGAGGAAAGCGTGTAGAGGCAAGGAACCACCCACATGGGGACCACCACGAAGTACCACAGACTGAGGGGTTTGAACAACAGGAGGTATTTCCTCGCGGTTCTGGAGGCCAGAAGTCCACGACCACGGCGTCCGAAGGGTTGGTTTCTCCCGAGGCCCCTCCTCTGGCTTTCCGGCAGCCTTGTCCTCACAGGGCCTTCCCTAGGTGTGCATGGTCTCTGGTGTCTCTTCCTCTTCTTACCAGGACACCAGTCCTGTTGGGTCAGGGCCCCACCCTTAGGACCTCACTTAATCGAAGCCCTGTCTCGCTGGAGCCTAGGGCTTTACCACAGGAACGAGGGATGGGGCTCAATTCCGTCCATCACCTGCCTTATGAAGACCCAGCCTGCGGTCCTGAGTGTTCCGCCGGCTTCTGCTCTAAATCACCTTAAAACAACAAAAAATGTTGCAGAGCAAAGTAGACCTCTAGGATTTACAAGTCAAATTAGGTGGCAGGGTAGTGCTGAATTCTTCCCTGAATCAGTTTCCTCCCCAAGACTTGGCCAACCGAGTGTCCCTCGGGGAGCGTTAGAGGCGGCAGCTCCCAGCCCTCCCCTCTTCCCGGCAGGCTCCCCGGACCACCCCTCTGCCTCGGTCCCAAGAGAAGCATAAAGGGGACGTCAAAGAAATGAATACACTCTCCCTCTGCCTTGTGTTTTCCTGATGCAGCAGCTTTTTATCCTTCACGCAGGGGTCTGCGGGGCTGTGCAGGGCGAAGACAAAAAGGAAATTCTAAATGCTGGGGCAGCCCGGGCCCTCCCCCACGCCTGCCTTCCTCCTTCCTGTTCTCCCCTGCATCTTCTCTCTGCTTTCAGTGCCTTACAGAATAATGATTCAATTGCCATTAGGACCTTGGGATAAAACCCATGCCCAGAACACCCCCCCTCGATGTGCAGATGAGCTTCTCAGAAACCAGAATTTGATTACTTAATATCAGGTTCCCAAACGGTGAAGCATTATTAAATTGGTTTGTTGTGCCAGAGCTGATGTTGTCTCTCCACTGGCAGATGACTGAATGTGCCTCCACCCTCGCAGCCTCTTCTCTGCCCTGCACAGAGACAGGGGCCTTCATTTCCGACCGACTCGGCTCAGGGTAGGGGCACAGCAGCTTTCGGGCCATCGTCACATTCCTGGAGGCTTCTCCTTTAAAATAAGATTTGTCCTCAAGTGGAGGGGGCCCCTGTTTGCTTGAGTATCTTAGGTCTAGTTGGGGATAGCTTCAGATTTGATTACCATAAGTAAAAAGGCCAGGAAGTATGGCTTTTAAGATTGTTTGTAAGGCCAGAAAAGTTAGGGGAACAGCTCACGAAACTACTGAACATTTTTGTCTTATCAAAGAAATCCGTAATTCGTCAGAAACAGGAATTGTTTTCAAACTTCCTTTTTCTGTGTCTCGCATACATAAGTTACACTCACTTCAGGAGATAATGAGGGTTGTATTTTCTGTAATAAAGTGACAGTAGCCTCTATTGTGTATTCACCGCTAGACTAGGGTCCTTTCTTTATTTCATTTGAGTTTTGAAATAGTTTGATACTCAGACTGCATTTCCAGAATAAGAACCAAGGGCTTGGGGAAGTAACTTACCCAGGAACGCCCGCCCCCCCGCACACCCGTCGTTCGGGGTGGAGCCCTTCCCGCCACACCTCAGCCTTGATTGGGTTACTGCTACTCGCAAGACTTTGATTACCCCCGAGCGCCTCTGCACTGGGGACCCCCTTCCTAATGGGCCCCAGGGAAGGGCACACCACAGCCTGGAGCCCACTGCTGCACCTGTAAGTGGGAAGAAGAGAGCCTCTTAGGGGCGCCTGGGTGGCTCAGTCAGTTAAGCGTCCAATTCTTGATTTCGGCTCAGGTCATGATTTCACCATTTGTGAGATCGAGCCCCAGGTAGGGTTCACAGTTGACAGGAAGGAGCCTGCTTGGGATTCTGTCTCCCTCCGTCTGTCTGTCTGTCTCTCTCTCTAAAAATAAATAAAATAGAACTTTAATTTAAAAAAAAATAAAAGCCTCTTCCACCTCAACCTGTCTCATCAGGCTCAGATGTGGCCTTTGTGGTGGAATGAGGAAAGGCAGGAATGTCCAGAGCTGTCTCATGGAAATGTGAACAGAATGCAAACAATTTAATACCTCTCTCTGGAGGTGTGGCCTTTGTGTATCATTTTTGGCAAGGAATAAAAACCAAGCCTGTACGTGACAGAGAAGCCAACTCACTGATCCACAGTGGCATCGAGGGGCACCTGGGTGGCTCTGTCGGTTGAGCGTCCAGTCCAACTGCGGCTCAGGTCATGATCTCATGGTTCCTGAGGTCGAGCCCCACATCGGGCTCAATGCTGTCAGCCTGTCAGCGTGGAGCCCACTTTGGATTCTCTGTCCCTCTCTCTCTCTCTGCCCTTCCCCTCCACAATGCTTGCGCTCACCCAAAAATAATTTTTTTTTTCAAAAGGGACAAAAACAGTAGCATTGATTTCAAATTGTCTATCTTAGATTTTGGCAACCCGCTGAAATGAATTATCAGAGCAAGTTCCAAACATAGTTATGGGATGTTTTCCCTGAATTTTTTAGGTAAAAATTGATATGGCTCTTCGGTTATTTCAGTGGATAATGGTATTTACACTTTCAGAGGGGACCCAATAATCCATGTCTCACAGCTGATCGTTAAAAAGCTGCAAGCCTATTATTTTTCAGAAAAAACTCTGGGTGTTATTGTTTGTGTATCATTTTGGAAATTTTTTCGGCAGTCATCAGGTATGATTTACTCACTGCTAAGTGCTGTGACTAGATGTTTAAGATGTAATTTGGAAAGCTCCTACCCCCGGCGTAAGCTGTGTCACGTGTCCTTAAATAAACGTTACACGGTTTAAAAGGAATCCAGGCTGAAGTTGTAAAGTAACTGAGTTTACTTGACAAACTCATGTAAATTTCGTTACCCGAATGCCGTGGCTGAGACCTCGGTAGCTGGCATAAGGATGCAGCGGTTTCTACCACGAAAAGGGTTCACAACATCGCTCTCTGCGGCTCCGGTCCTGGTGAGATTCTCCTCCCCCGCTGCGGCCCAAGTGCACATGTTGCCACTGAAGGGCCGTGGACTCAACGCCATGATCGAGTAAGGGAAGCGTGGGGCTCCGCGGTCAGGGCCGGGACTCACTGCATTTGAATTCCAGCTCCAGCAGGTCTGAGCTGTGTGATTTGTGGCACATCATGATGCATTTCCATGTGTCCTTTTCCCAGTGTGCAAGATGGGGATAATGGCGGTAGCCCGTCCCCGCAGGGCTGTAGGAAGTAAATGAGCTACATGCAGTGCCTGGAAAGTGCTTAGCATAGTACTGCGCTGGGTGTCATGGGGTATGTGCCTTTGGGCCAGAGCTGCCCACACAGAGCAGGAAGCCTGAGGATGAAGCCAACACCCAGAGGACAACAGAGAGAAACCATTGGGCTGTAGGACCCAGCCCGGCCTTCAGTGTGCCACCTCCGAGCTTCCGGGCACGGGAACTGGAAGGATATTGTCTTACTGAGCCAGCCAGCACGAGGGCAGGGAGGGCGCTCCTGGTGACCACAGCCGAAGGGGTGACTAGGGCGTTGGGGTGACTGGTGGCTCAGTCGGTTAAGCTTCCAACTCTCGGTTTCAGCTCGGGTCATGATCTCCTGGGCCGTGAGATCGAGCCCCATATCAGGCTCTCCGCTGAGTGTAGAGCCTGTTTGGGATTCTCTCTCCCTTTCTCTCTGCCTCAATAAATAAACCTAAAAAAAAAAAAAAAAAAAGAAGAAGAAGAAGAGAGAGAAAGACGGAGAGGAAGGAAGGGAGGGAGGGAGGAAACTAAGTGATACCACCCTTACAATCAGAATAAAGGAAAAAAATAATGGGGTGCCGGGAGACTTCTCAACATCTTTCCATTCAAAACTGTTAGTCCTTTGTAACATTTGAAATCTTTAGCTTACGCTCAAAGCACTGCAAACAAGTTGCAGAATTTCTTCTTGCCTTTGTGTATGTCTGGTCAGACCCTCCTGCTTCACATTTATCTTTGTTTTTTTCTAAATAAACTCCCCCAATCTCTCCTTTTCCAAAGAGCAGCCCCAGGGACTTTGCACACAGAATGTGTGAAGACACTCTTCTTGCCTCACGCACTCCAGAGAGCATTCCCTTGTGTAAAAACTACCCCCGTCTGAAGCGTTAATCTCCCTGAAAATCAGATTTCAGGATTAATACATGTAGAATTACCCAATTTCTGTACAAAATGATATACATATACATTATACAGCTACATCGCTTAAATAGGAAGAGAAACTCACCCAGGAGTTGGCACAGGACATTATTTACAGGGCTCCCCTCTGGGAAGCGGATGAGGAGAGGACTTTGCCTGTTACGCCTAGCGGTTTTCACTTTTTTGTGTTAAAAACATTTTTGTAAGTAGATTTTTAAAAATCTGGGAAGACAGTTAGGGACTAGCTTCCTCGCACTGGAAGAAAATTCGAGTCTTCCCTTTCAAAAGGTAAGAAGAATAACAGTGCTTGCCCGTTCTTTCATTCAAGGCCCCGACCTAAATCAGAGTAATCTGAGCCGTGTAACACTGGGCACAGTGTGCGAGTGCAACGTGGTAGTGTTTATAGTAATTGAACGTGGCTTATATCTTAATAAGTCATAAGTTAAGAATTTATGGCATACATTCTTTTTTTTTTTTTTTAATTTTTTTTTTCAACGTTTTTTTATTTATTTTTGGGACAGAGAGAGACAGAGCATGAACGGGGGAGGGGCAGAGAGAGAGGGAGACACAGAATCGGAAGCAGGCTCCAGGCTCCGAGCCATCAGCCCAGAGCCCGACGCGGGGCTCGAACTCACGGACCGCGAGATCGTGACCTGGCTGAAGTCAGACGCTTAACCGACTGCGCCACCCAGGCGCCCCTGGCATACATTCTTTTTACATAAAAATCATAGAAGGAAAAAGATTTTGTGTTTTAACTACAGAGTGGAGTGACTTGGTCCAAATATCCCAGTCGTCTGCTCTGTTGGTCTGTCCCTCTTAAAGTGGGGACCAGGTCCTGGTCACCGTGGCGTCCCCAACAGGGAATGCTCCGCAAAGGTTCCCGAGGTGAATGAAACATCACTGTGTCCCTTCACGTGGGAACAGGACCCCAGAGGCCACCAGGAGAGATAAGTGCACTCTAACAGGACATACCCCCACACTCTCAGAGTGTCCCTAGCTAATAAGCAGATATTTTGGAATGGGGTCACAAGCTCTGCAGGTGAATATTACCTAACTGCCCAGAAAAAAATCCCGGGACATCTCTCTCCTCTAAGTGAGGCCAGTGGAAACCCCAGTGTAGCAGCCTTACCTGTTTTCATCGTAATGATTTTTCATCTCCCTCTCTTTCAGTCACTGGACATTATATGTGGCCACCTTTCCTCACGCATTATCCTCCAGTAGCTTTTTTCACGTCCAAAGAAGAAACAGAAAAAGCCCGATCCTCAAGAAGGCTTCTTTTTGGTTGTTTCCGCATTCTCTTAATTATCCTCCATTTTTACTCCTCTATTCTAAAAAGTATTTGTTGGGGCGCCTACGTAGCTCAGTGGGTTAAGCATCCACCTCTTGCTTTCAGCTCAGGGTCGTGAGTTCAAGCCCTGCGATGGGCGGCACGTTGGGTGTGGAGCCTACTTCAAAAAGACAAAAAATTAAAAGTATTTATTGAGGCGTTATATGGCCAGGGACTGTATTTCCACTTGATCTTAGCCAAAGACTGAGAGGCAAAGGACAGTAAAGTTACCACTCAGAAAATACTTTGGCTTAATAAAGAATTTACATTTTTGAGTTATTATTTCATAAGAAAGAAAATCAACTGTGTTCGGTGATCTCTTGGAGAGAAGAAGTGTGTAGAAAGGATTCTACCTCAGGTCACAAACTACAAGAACAAACAGATACAAGTAAAAATGCTTATTTTTGTTTCCGAACCAAAATAAAACTGGATAATTTATTTAGTATGAAAAAGTAGGAGATTTAAGAAGCCAGAAAAATTTCCCCAACACAACAAAATTAACTACAACGACATTTTGGTTAAGTAGAAGTTACGATTCTATCACTTTACAAAATAGAATTCTTAATAATTTTTCTGCTCATGCCGAGAATATTCTTTAACTTACAAGGACTACTTTTAAGCAGTTGAATATTTTCTCTTTAACTAGGTTTAATGTATGTTTATAAAGGCTATTCATAGAACTCATCATTTCCCCAAAATAAGCTTCACCCGAAATCAGTATAGATTTTGAAGATTTGTTGCAGTTAAAATTAGGGTCATGAAGGGCAAAAGCCCATGTTTTTCAGCCTTTGCAAAAGAATCCATTAATGCAGCATGACAAGTAAGTACAATTTAGTGGCTCCCTCGTTATTTTAAGCAGGGGGCCTTCTTAGAGGACACACAAATAAAGTCAACACAGATCACCTCCGACCCCAGACGTGGGGCCAGAGGTCAACTCCCAAGGGCTGTCCAAATTCTTTCTTTCCCATAGCGCAGTAGTGACCCTTGTCTGGGGGCCACAATCCTTTGATAACAAAGTTTTTTATTGGGAGAGAATTTTATGTGAATGTTTTAGGTCTTGTTAACATAATTCCATATTGTGTCTGCTCAGCAGGAGAACTTTAGGGATGGCTCTTTGTCCACGGGGCGGGGAGTCCCTTGGCTCTTCAGACCCTATGTGCTTTCTTGTCCTCTGGTCCCAAATAAGTAGCCCTGATTCTTGGAAGTGACGATTGCATAATTGGAAAGGAGCATGGGAGGCTTCTGATGGAACCATAGTTCCCCCCCATTTGAGAGAAATAGGCTGAAAATGAAGGAAACAGATTCACACTTCCCAGCATTTAATATTTTGACAACTTTTAGTTCCCAGTTTTGTTCTGAAAGAATCAGAGTGACCAAAAAGCTGCATGATATGATTCACCGCAGCCAGGAGACCAGCTCCAGGAACCACAGAAATCACACTCGGCCTTTGTCAGCCTTGGTGTCGCATCCGCTGAAAAAAACTTAATGATGGGGGCGCCTGGGTGGCTCAGTTGGTTAAGCATACGGCTCAATTTCTGCTCAGGTCATGATCTCACGGTTCATGAGATCGAGCCCCACATGGTCAAGCTCTGAGCTGACCTGCTTGGGATTCTCTCTCTCTCTCTCTCTCTCTCTCTCTCTCTCTCTGTCTCTCTCTCTGCCCCTCCCCCGCTCACACACGTGCTTTCTGTCTCAAAATAAATAAGCATTAAAAAAATAATTTCAGGAGCGCCTGGGTGGCTCAGTCGGTTGAGCGTCCGACTTCAGCTCAGGTCATGATCTCACAGTCTGTGAGTTCAAGCCCCGCGTCGGGCTCTGTGCTGACCGCTCAGAGCCCAGGGCCTGTTTCAGATTCTGTGTCTCTCTCTCTGCCCCTCCTCCATTCATGCTCTGTCTCTCTCTGTCTCAAAAATAAACGTTAAAATTTTTTTTTTTTTTTTTTTTTTTAAATAATAATTTCAAAAAGTTCATCATGAGGGGGCTCAGTCGGTTGAGCAGCTGATTTGGCTCAGGTCATGATCTCATGGTCCGTGAGTTTGGGCCCCACATCAGGCTCACTGCTGTCAGCCTGTCAAGGGAGCCCACTTTGGATCCTCTGTCCCCCTCTCTCTGCCCCTTCCCTGCTTACGCTGTCCCCAAAATAAATAAATGTTTAAAAAGAAAAACAGCTCCCTTTTCTAAAAAAAAAAAAAGTAAATGACGACAAGTTGAATTTTCATGTCTGTAAAAAGAGCGTGAAGAGGCAGCCGTTGTGTTATCGTGTTACTGCCTGCACACGAAGCTGACACTTTGGCTTTGGCCACGAGGGCCTAGCTACACAGGCGTCTTCCTGGGTTTCTCACCTCGTGTGGATTTTGGCCTGCCTCAGACTGAACTCTGCCCTGCGGTGAATAGCGTTGCAGCCCCAGACGCAACAAAGTCTGGGTAACGTTCTTACTGCCAAATGTGCCTTCCATCTACAGAGTTAATTTAAGGGACGGGGCAGCATCGCTGTGGCTGAATATGATGATTCGTTTTCTTTTAAGGTTTATTTATTTTTGAGAGAGAGAGACAGACCGCCAGCGGAGGAGGGGCAGAGAGAGAGGGAGGCACAGATTCCGAAGCAGGCTCCAGGCTCTGAGCTGTCAGCACTGAGCCCGACGCGGGGCTCGAACCCACGGACCGGGAGATCGTGACTTGAGCCGAAGTCAGATGCTCGACCTCTGAGCCACCCAGGCGCCCCTGATCGTTCATTTCTTAACCTATAAAAGACGCTGGTCCCTTTTTCCAAATCCATGCCGCCACACACATTCTAAAGGCATCTGAAAATGCCCGTGGCATAGTGTGGGTAGGCAGGAACACTCCTGTAGAGGACCGGCGTGAGCTGTCCACAGGCAGCTGGAAAAAAACAGGAACAGTTGCCACCAGTGGCCTTTGTGCTTGGTGTCCCGGTTGCTACAACAGGAAGCATGTATTTCTTTCCGGGCTTCCTCAGATATGCACAGCCACTGTGATAACCAGAGAAAAATGTTACTGCTCTGCTGGGAGCAGAACGTTTGCAAGGATAAGGAGGCATCCACAGAAGTAAAGGTTTAAAATTCAGGAAGTCCCCACCTCCAAGCTGGGTGCCGGAACTTTATTTGTAGTTAATTGTTGAAACCCAGAGCACATTTTCTCAAAGCCATGTTACAAACGGTAGCAATATTCCAGGAAGGCTCAGAAGCCTTTTTTTTTTTTTTTTTTTCAGTAGAGCGTAACCAGGGGAGGGGTAGAGAGGGGGGGACAGAGGATCCGAAGCGGGTTCTGCCCGCTGACAGGCTGACAGCAGTGAGCCCAGCGCGGGGCTCGAACTCACCCACAAACTGTGAGATCATAACCTGAGCCAAAATCAGACACTCAACAGACGAAGCCACCCGGGTGCCCCCTCAGAAACCTTCTTAGCCCATGATATGCCTAAAGTAAAATCCTGCACAATTGGCAAGACAGGAGCTAGCCAGCAGACATCTCTGTGTTGATGCGTCCGGCCACACGAAGAGCAGGTCCCGGGGCCCCCTCACCACACTCTCAGGGAGCAGGTGGTTAGTGAGGCCCGTGGGGGCACGGATGTCCTCCCCGCCTGCTGCTCCAGAGGAGGGTGAAGTAGCATGGCCAGGGGTGAATCAGACTCTCCCGTCCCCTTCCTCCTCACCTCTTCTACCTCGGAGCTCCCTCCCCAGTGCTGTAGAAGGAGGCCTCCTCGGCCACATTGTCTAAGCCGGCCCCCTTCGCAAATGGTAACGTGCACACGAATCGCCTGGGAGTTGGTGACGTTGCAGATTCCGATTCAGCAGGCCCGAGCGGGGTTGAGATTTGAGACGTCAAACAAGTTCCCGGTGATGCCCACACTGCTGGGCCACGGACCCCAGTATGAGCCGCAGGAGTCGGCCAGCATCATGGGCAGGGGTCGGGGGTGGGGGCGGCGCTTGGCGGAGGGGGACATCCTGAGTCGTTGCAGAAGGGACGAGGCAAGTGAGAGAGCTGAGCTCTGTCGCAGGTGGGAAGAAGTGGGCGAACCCTGGACGCAGTCCTGGCCGTGTCACACGTCATCTCACTGGAATGTTCTCCGGCCAGAGCAGGCAGGAGCTTTGCAAGACACAGCCCTTAGTCCTCAGAAGAGTGAAGCCAAGTGGGGTCCCGGTGTCTTTGCTCCAAACGATCGCATGCAACATTGGTTTCTGAGCATCCTTTTTATGAAAAGGACAGTAATAAAGTCCGGCAGGAAATACGGCAATCATTAAGGAGCAGATCATCCCGGAGCCTCACCATCTAGGTCCTTGACCGTGTTTTAGTGCGTGAGTCGCCAGCAATCACAGCACTTTCCTCCAGGATACCAAGGGTTTCCGGTGCAAGCAGACTCAGACGCACTCTGATAGACTGATCTGGACACAAAGGAGCACGGGCCTGGTTCCAGTCCTGTCTCCACCACTAACTTGCTCGTCCTTGTCCATGTCCTTGAGCACATGGCTTGTGCCTGAATGTCCCCTGTCCCATCAATAAATTGAGGCTGAAATTAGTACCTCCCTCTAAGGGTGGTGGGGGACTTAATTAAAGATGTGGTTTGAGAATCTTGGAGCTACGATGTGCTGTGGGGCCGTGGGGGGAGGTAAGTGGTCCCCACGTTCAGGAAGTTGACATCTGCCTTTTCTATTTCATTTCCTAAACCAAGGATGAAATAGCAGATGGCGAATTTAAAGAGATACAGGTGACCTAATACAGGAGGCTGAATTGAATTATGTAGTTAATTTATGTCATTAGATGTACACTGTTCAGAGTGATCGTTCCGCGGCATTTGCTAACATACAATATTCCGTTTTCTCCTCTAGATGAGCACCATGCCAGGACTGCCGACCCGGCCCTGCTTCTACGATATAGATCTTGATACAGAAACAGAGCAAGTTAAAGGCTTGTTCTAAATGAACCAGACTTCCACAGGACCCAGTGCAGGTAGGCTCCTGGGCTTTCTCCCGTGTCTTTCTTTCTTTCTCGCCCCAAATATGTTTTAGTTTTATTTTGTCTTGTTTTTCTAATATTTACTACAAAACATGGGCTGATAAGTAATTTCCTGACTTGGTTACTATGAATTCCTACTGAATAAGAGCCCGTGACTTGGGTCACTCCTCGATGTGGATATGCAGTGAGATGGGCTCCAGTCCAGTGAAAGTCAAATCATGTCGCTTCTGAATATAGATTGGTTGAAGGCATCTCTGGTTGAAGGCATCTCTTGCCATTAAAAAAAAGGAACCCTGTGAACTCATTATTCTGTCTCCAGAATTAAAACTAATATAGTGTCGGGGCGCCTGGGTGGCTCAGTCGGTTGAGCGTCCAACTTCTTTTTTTTTTTTTTTTTTTTTTTGTCATTTGCAAAAATTTTTTTTTTTTTTTTTTTTTTTTAATATATGAAATTTATTGTCAAATTGGTTTCCATACAACACCCAGTGCTCATCCCAAAAGGGAGCATCCAACTTCAACTCGGGTCATGATCTGGCAGTTCGTGAGTTCGAGCCCCGCATCGGGCTCTATGCTGACAGTTTGGAGCCTGCAACCTGTTTCCGATTCTGTGTCTCCTTCTCTCTGCCCCTTCCTTGCTCATGCTGTGTCTCTCTCTGTCTCTCAAAAATGAACAAAATTAAAAAAAAAAAAAAAAAAGCAAATATAGTGTCCCTCCCTGTCCATGTGGATTCATTCTAAGACACACAAACCCTCACCGCCCCTCAGCGTATGCCTCAAACCACAGATAGCACTAAATACTTGGTGTGCTGTGTTTTTTCCTATACGTACACGCACATGATGAAGTGTAATTGACAAATTAGGCACAGTAAGAGATTAACAATACTAAGTACCAGTAAAGTAGGACAATTATAACAAGATGCTGTCATCAGAGTTCTATGAATGTGGTCTTTCTCTCTCCCGCTCTCTAAATACCTTATTGTACTGCACTCCCCCCCTCTTCATGTGCTGATGGGAGATGATAACAGGGCTACACGATGAGATGAAGGGGGTGACGTAGACATCGTGACATAGCTTTCGGCTGCTGTTGACCTTCTGACACCGTGCCGGGAGGATCATCTGCTCCCAGACCACATTGACTGCGGACAGCTAGACCCATGGAAAGCGAAGCCGCAGATGAGGGGGACTACTGTGTCTTTAGGCATTTTATAAGTCTACCTTCCTACCACATACCTCTTGTGCGGAGTTAGAATTACGTGATAGACGGATCTGGGTGCATTCATTCCCTGCGGCTGCCATAACAGTATCACAACTGAACGGCTCAAAACAACAAATGTTTGTTCTCTCAGTTTCAGAGGCTAGAAATCCAAAGTCAAGGTGTCAGCCAAGTCGTGTCCCCTCTGCGACTCTGGTAGAATCCTTCCTGGCCTCTTCCTGGCTTGTGGTGGTGCCAGTCATCCTGAATGTTTCCCAGCTGGACCCACATCGTTTCAATCTCTGCCTCCATGGCTGTAGCATTCTCTGGGTGTCTCTGTCTTTGTATGGGGGTGTCCTTATAGGGACACCAGTCACATTGAATCAGGGCCCACCCTCCAGACCCTATCTTAAAGTGACTACCTCTGCAAAGACCTTATTTCCAAGTAAGGTCACTGTCTTCGGTCCTGGGGGTCAGGACTTCAGCATATCTTTTTGGGGACAGTTCAACGCATAACACTCGACCGTGGCACAACAGATGGATTGGGCTCTCGTACCACTGGAAAGGTACATGAAGATGAGACCAGTCTAACGCAGAGGGCCCTGTGCGTCATAGGAAGGACAGGGCAGCAGAAAGGAGACCCTCGCTAGTTCATGGTCCACACAGTTTAAGAGGGCTGGTCTTGACTTGGGGCCCCCATAGGCAGCCCACAGTGGGGGTCCCTTGGTCTTACTCATGTCTGCCCCTCAGTACTGCAGTCACACCTGCTGGCTTCTTTCCTGGCTTCCCTTCCGGAAGAGAAATGACCACCCTCCTAATCCTGCCCCTGGGAGAACTCTCAGTCACCAGTCGTAAAGGCTTGTGAAGCTGCTTTTCTCATCTGTGTATCAAACCTCACCATATTCCCGGAACACATTCCTTTTCCCAACACTCCCAGTTCCGTCTCCACACTCGCTCCTGTTCCTTAGCCCAGCATCCCTTCCTTTTTTTCTTTTTCTTAATTTTTATTCATTTATTTTAAGATAGAGAGAGAGTAAGCAGGGTAGGGGCAGAGAGAGAGAGAATCCCAAGCAGGCTCTGTGCTGTCAGTGCAGAACCCAATGTGGGGCTCAGACCCACGAACCACGAGATCACGACCTGAGCTGGGACGAAGAGTCAGAAGCTTAACCCACTGAGCCACCCAGACTGTGGGCCTACTAGACAAGCTTACTTGACCTGAATTCTCACTTTTGTTGGTTTCACTACCAGTCGTCAACATGGGGAGATTGTTTTCCTTTTTTGTAAGTCTTTGTTACTAATACGCTAGAGACTATGATGAGAAAGGAAAGGGACCACGCCAATATGAAATGACATTAATACAACGTGTGGAATTGTTGGGTTTGGGGTGTGTGAGGCGTATGCTGTTGTTTTTCACTGAGGAGTGGGGGCTATGTTTAGTTTGAACCACAACCACATTTCAAATCTGTGTCCATTCGGAAGAAGAAACCCCCACAAAATAAACCAAGGAGACTAATTTCACAAAGAAGCCTTGATAATGGTGTCATTTTGGTCTTTGGGTATAAAGTGTGTGTGTGTGTGTGTGTGTGTGTATGAGAATGTCTTGGGTTTCCCAGCTAGTTCTTGGGAAAATAACAGTATCCTTCCTCTTCCACTGAAAATTAACCCGTCCTGACTAATCTCCCGTTTCACGTCAAGAACCCATTCTGCTGCATTTCTGCCATTTATCATTCTTCTCCAGAACAAGTGTGTTTTCACCCTTTCATCTCTCTCGGGTTGTATTTTTCCAGCCTCGTGGTCCGTTTTCATTTGTTCCTCAAGTAGGTAATTAAAACCCAGTTATACCTTAATTATAGGTTAAGACCCTGCTAATGCCAAGGGACACGTCACGTACACTTAAATCCTTAGGTCTGTGTTCCCTAACAAGTGTTCCTCCAGACTTTTTTTTTAAGTTTACTTACTTATTTTGACACAGAGAGAGAGCACAGGGGAAGGGCAGTGAGAGAGAGGGAGAGAGAGAATCCCAAGCAGGCTCCACACTGCCAGCATGGAGCCCGACGCGGGGCTCGAGCTCACAAACTGTGACATCATGACCTGAGCCAAAACCAAGGGTCGGGCGCTTAACCGACTGAGCCACCCGGGCACCCCCAGATTTTTTTTCAATGTTGAGCGAGGGTTAGAGGTCAGGACGCCGGCCTGTGGAAGTTACCCCAGTGAGCCAGGCACCGTGCCGAGCACCTCACCTGGGTGGTCACAACATCCCTTGGAGGCAGGTGCTGTCCCACAGGGGTAGATCCTTCCCGAGGAGGTAGCTGAGGCGTGGTCCCGAGCCCCAGGACTGCAGAGCCATCTTTCCATTGCTTGGCCCTGCCTCTCCTTCCAAAGCTGGCACGGGAGTCACCTTCCCACCCCTTGCCACCCCCTGGCACATGTCATGCTGGGGTCAGTACAGCGAGATGGGCGGTTCTGTTTCAGAGCTGTGGAAGCGCTGGCCCGGGAGAGTCAGCAGCACGGTCGAGGTGCCCCGCCAGTAAGCACGCATGCCGAGACTCCCCCGGGAGCAGCTTCCCCTGTCTCACCCCATCCTTTATGCCCAAACCAAAGCATGCCCTTTGCGTGTCAGTCACAGGATAAATGAACCTTGGCCCGCCCTAGAAGATCGTAACCAGTTATTTGAACAGACCTATAATTTGGGGATCATTTCCGTATAACAAAAGATAATTCTTCGGGTATTAAAAGCTATGACTTTGTCCAGATTCTTTTTCGCCAGAGTATAATAGGGCTATCTCTCGCTGAACTCTCTCATAGAATGTTGTTTTCCCCCTCGCTTATCCAAGGCTCCTTTCTGCTTTGTGAACTGCCCGATCCCGTTCCCAGCTCGGTGGGTGGTGGTTCAGAACCCATCACTTGACCCTGCTTTGCACCTTTGAAAATGGATCCAGTGTCGCGGGAGAAAGCGCTGTACAAAGCAAACATCCCTTCCCGGGAACTCCCGGGGTGATGGTCCCGCAAACGGACCCTCTGTTTCCCATGTCCTCACAATACGCGGTCAGGGGCCACCTCCTCGCAGTCAGGTCTGTGGCGATTAAAGGTGCAAGGAATCAAAATGTTGACGTTTGGGTGACAGTCGGCGTAGACAGATTTGCCCGCCAAAAGCGGGAACGTCTGGCGGTCGCTTTGCTCCTGGAGCGGTCAGACTCCAGAGAGCCCCGTGCTGTCAGCCTCGGAGTAACACACTCGTGAGTTTTTGCAGCACGCGTTGTAGTCGTGTAGCACACGGAAGATTGTGCTCTGTTAACAACTGTTTCTGTCCTTCCGCTTCCTCTCCTCTCCTGCTTACCTCCCCGTCGAGGAACTCATGTAAGATCTCACATAAACAGAGAGCCAAGAAGTCACCAGAATCTGAGCTCTTGCTCCCTTCCAAGGCTCCCCTGTGATGCTTTCACTGTTGTCAGAAGAAGGGCATGATTCATTCTTCCGGGTGGCACCAAATAGAAAGAATTAAAATCAGTTGTTTGTGCCAGGAACACCGAACCTGCCATATTACTGCTCAGTCTTTTGTTTGAAGATGATTGGATTTCAGGTGTTCTGTTTTGTTTTGTTTTTTTAACATTTATCTATTTTTGAGAAAGAGGGAGGGGGGAGGGGCAGAGAGAGGGAGACAGAGGATCCGAAGCAGCCTCCGTGCTATAAGCATAGAGCCTGATGCAGGGCTCGAACGCACGAACTGTGAGATCATGACCTTGAGCTGAAATCAGGTCGACTCTAGTCCTGCTATAAATGTTAGTTATTTGCCCAGAAAGCTTTTTCTTGAACTGCACGTGCAGAGAAAGGTGCTCGTTTCTTCCCCCAACTGCCTGTAGAGCAGAAATGTTCAGTGATAGTTAATGGTCATACGATAGTCTTGAGTATGGTTGCTGCCCTTCTGTGGTCAGGGTCTGTTTTGCAAACCAGAGGCTTCAGGGTTCCCTCGGGGAGCACCTGGGCTCTGTGATTTTGGTCTTAAAACTGTCTTTTCAAGAAGCAACTCAAACACTGTTGATTACCGTTTATGCTCCAAGATGAAGGTCAGCGAGTACCTCGCCCTGAGCCATCCTTGGAGGGCACAATGGGAAGCTCAGGCCACTTAAATAAAAGATGGAGGGGACTGAATCTAAAGATGCCATCTGTATCACCTCATTGACATCAAAAGGTGGTGACGGGGGCGCCAAGGTGGCTCAGCCAGCTAGCATCTGACTTCAGCTCAGGTCATGATCTCACGGTCCATGAGTTCGAGCCCCACGTCGGGCTCTGTGCTGACAGCTCAGAGCCTGGAGCCCATTTCAGATTCTGTGTCTCCCTCTCTCTCTGACCCTCCCCTGTTCATGCTCTGTCTCTCTCTGTCCCAAAAATAAACGTTAAAAAAAAAAATTAAAAAAAAAAGAAAGAAAAATAAATAAACATTTTAAAAATTTTGGGGAAGTTCTTAACTCCCTTTTAAGGAAACTTTGGGCGGGGGGGGCGGTGCGCCTGGGTGGTTCAGTCAGTTAAATGTCCAACTTCGGCTCAGGTCGTGATCTCACGGTTCGAGCCTCGCGTCCGGCTGTGTGCTGACAGCTCAGAGCCCGGATCCTGCATCGGATTCTGTGTCTCTCTCTCTCTCTGCCCCTCTCCCGCTCACACTTGGTCTCTCTCTGTCTCTCAAAAATAAATAAACATGTTAAAAAAGAATTTGAAGGAACTTTTTGGGCTCTCTTTGATTTCTTATCCATTCCATACCAAGATAGACTATTTCATATATCCTGTCCTCATAAAATTCTGAAATTTTTTTTTTCCTGAATAACTGGATAATAATAAACAGCTGACCCCTCTTTTTAAATCCTCACTAGAGTGGTTGCATTTCCAATTTATAAAATCTGTATTCAGGCTTTCTATACTTCTGCCAACACGCAGAGGTGTTTTTTGTTTGTTTGTTTTGTTTTGTTTTTTAATGTGGAACCACATACGCCACGCCCCTATAAACACAAAACCATTACGTACAAATTTAAGGTGTCTAATCAGCTGGTCTTCACCACCCACTCTGGGTTTGGAAGGTCTTCAGACTTGCCCTCCTTGGGCTGTTTCCAGTGCACCAAGCCCACCGTCATTCCCCTTACCCTCCTTTCCTCCATGTGTGTCACTGAGGCTCAGGTCCAGGATCACGAGAGCCCCCAAAGTGAGGCTGGCCGCCTCCCTGAATGGAGGGGTGAGGTCCTGCCCCAGGCAAACCTCCCTTCCCAACTTCGAAAATATTTTCTTTTGGTTGAGGATTATTGTGCTCGGGGTGCTCCTGTTTTCTGTTTACTTCCCTGACTTGAATCCGATGCGAGGAGAGTGGTCTGCATTCCTGGTCCCCTGCCTTCGTCGCTGTCTTCTGTTCTGAGGCTAAGCAAG
This sequence comes from Panthera pardus, assembly GCF_024362965.1. NCBI lineage: Eukaryota > Metazoa > Chordata > Mammalia > Carnivora > Felidae > Panthera > Panthera pardus. The sequence continues at coordinate 16,054,888 of NW_026526732.1, read as the reverse complement.
CAGCCTTTCTGGCTCTAGAGCCCCCACCCATCTGTGGGAGGCCAACTCACTATGTTCTGGCCCAGCAGACAAATTCTTCCACGTATAAATTCAGATTAAAGGCCAAATACTTGCATTTACACTTCTTCCGCAATGATGAACAGAGACTTTCTGAACCTTCGGGGTTTGGTTCGTTTGTCTTTTCTAAAATGTAGTTTGATGACGCTCCTTCTAAAAGATTTCAGGCTCCAACAGTGTCCAGGAGTCTTAATATCCTTTCAGAGGAAACAACAAAGCTTTAACATCAATAAGATCTCCTCCCTTCCATTCTTGCCCTAAATGCATTTTTCAGACCTTCCTTTCTGTGCCTACTATAAAAGACAAACTGAAATCCAAGGCGACAGGATTCCTGATCTAAAATCCTGAGCGGTCTCACTCGGCAGGATCCCGGAGACTGTAAAGCCCAAATTCAGAATTTTAGAATTTCCGCCTAATCTTTTCAGGAGGTTCAGAACGCTGCCTACAGTGACCGTGCTGACTGGGTCACAGAGCGGTGTGGAATCGGATTCTCCACCGCTCTTAAGTAAGACGATTCCAAACAGTGATTCCCAGCCCTGTCTTGTGAAGGGAATCATTTATCTGCGGGTGAATTTTCTTTTGGACTCTGGCTTTTTAGAACTATATTAACAGTTTGACATCACAGGGGGGAAAAAGCTCTTCTTAAATCACTGAAACACGGCTTTGTTTTCCAGGCTCCCGAAACACAAACCCGTCTTTCGCCTTCTTGCTGCCGTTGGAGAAGAAAGTGAATTTGAAATATGCCGGTTACACAATGCGGGAGAAATGGGGAAATAGACCAAAGACATATTCTCCGTTCAAGAATTCTGTTTGCAACAGAGTATGGTGTCCGGTAAAAGGACCTCCACCAAGTTCGAAAGAAAGTAATTTATTTTCCGTTTCTGCAGAGTTTACATTATTTCCCACTGCTTACACTGTAGAATGTTTATTTTATGGGGACTGAGGGATTAAAAGAGTGTGAACTAAAAGGTACCATTTTCCACTCTGGAGTTTTCTATTTTGTCTTTGAACTGAAAATAAACATGTATCTAGAAAACCAAACAGCAAGTTTCCAACGCTAGATAGAACTCTCTGGTCTCTAGAGGTAACTGTTCACATTGGGGTTGTGACCTGACAGATTTTCTGGAAAACTGTGAATACAACGAGGGCTTTTAGAAACAGAATGAGAAAGAAATTGCACGCGCGCACAGAAATATCTGATCCATTGTGAAATCTTCGGACCGTTGGAGGGTTGTAATAAATAAATAGCCTTTAGACCGCAGTGCATTTTATACACAGAACTGTTTTTCAGTGCCAGTGAAGTTTACATCACCTACCCAAAAAATAATGGGTTCATGCTCGTTCCGTCCACCCACAAATGAATCTCAGCAGCCACTAAGCTTGCGAAAGCCCATAGGGCAAAGCAAAGTTGGCTCTTGAGGTCAGGTGTTGGGCAGATGTTTTTCCATTTGTCCAACCCATAATTCATAGTAAAGAATGGTGTATGGGCTGTACCCCCTTCCCGGGAGTTACTGACCCTTTTCTGTTTCCATTTTCTCCTACAATAACATAAAGTTATATAAAAGTTAAGACAAAACCAAGGATTCAGGAACAAACAAGAAGTGATTGTCCTCTAAGCAGTTTAAGTAAAAGAGTCACCATAAATATCTTAAATGTCCCCCCCGGCGCATCCTGCAGAGTCCTTGCCATCGGATCTTTCCTGCACATTCTAGTACTGCACCCTCCAGTGACCCTGCTCGTTAGTTGCCCTGCGTATAATGTGTCTTTATGCACAATTTAATTTGTTCCAAAACATGGCTGAAACAACCAAAAAGCCTCCCCACACAAAGACTGTCTCAAGAATGGTTTTGCTTGGTGTTTCTGAAGGGTGTGTGTCCCTCTCCCCCCACCCCCGTCCTTTATTTGCAAGTATACCTCTCCACATATACAATGAACCAGTGTTTTCCATATACTGCCCTTTGAAGGTCTTAAGGGTTCACAGGAAACCTGTTCTCTCTGCGATGCACTCAATGAGCGGTCTGGCTCAGGAGTTCATTTTTAAGCAGTTGCCTTCTGTTATTTGACTTTATAATTTTCCTCTGCTATTTAGTTTCATTTTCTGTTTTTGAAAGTATTTCGGGGCGCCTGGGTGGCTCAGTCAGTTCAGCGTCCAACTTCAGCTCGGGTCATGATCTCACAACTCGTGGGTCCAAGCCCCGCGTCGGGCTCTGTGCTGACAGCCCGGAGCCTGGAGCCCGCTTTGGATTCTGTGTCTCCCTCTCTCTCTGCCCCTCCCCTGTTTGCACTCTGTCTCTCTCCCTCTCAAAAATAAATAAGCATTAAAAAATGAACAAAAGAAAAAATACATTTCTAGAAACCTATATTCCAGGGGCTTTAGACTTCTTTCTTTACCTGCTTTCACCAGGCAGTTCGCCAGTTCACCAAAAAGAAAAAAAGAAAAGCATCCCAAACAGACATGGGAGAGCTTTTCAGTGCTCATCGAAGGGCCTGTAATCACCCCAAACTTTTACCATCGTGTGGCCACATTTACCTCCTCTAGATACCATCACTCGAGTTCTGGTGGATTTGTTTTCTCTCACTCACCCCTGCCGAGCGATAAGCCGTCTCCACCGACTTGAAAGGGCTTCAGCTGGTTAATTAATGGGCTTATCAACTCGTAATGACTTGAGGCTGTTCCCAGACGGGAGAAGGTGTTCCTTCAGGGAAGACCTACTTATCTACCATCTCTTGGGAGGCCAAGGCCCAAGGAAAAAGAGCATACCGCCTTTCACATGGCCTGGCCGGTTCAAGTGCAAAATCTTCTCAAGTGCGGATGATTTCTCTCCGCCTCTGGAAGTGAAATGTCAGAAACCACTGACAGATCAGTGGGGGCCCTGGTGACCCGCCATGGCACACAGACTAGTGGCCGGGCTCCCTCTCTGCTCGCAGTCCTGTGGTAGCATTACCTGCAGAGGTTAAGACCCAAGTGAGAAGAAGCTTCTGAAAGCTCCTGGGGAGACGCACCATCGGGATCAACTGACAAGGGAGAGATGAACGTGGCCTCCAGAAAGCAGCCGTAAGCCAGTCCATTCATTTGGGTCCTTTTTATTCTTCTCTTTCTGGGGTTATTTTGTTTAACTGGGATGTGCTGACCCCGTTAAAACAATACTTGAGTATTCTTCACAGTAGATATTTTAAAAGAATCCTCAGGTCTGACATTAGCCAGGGTTTTGTTTTGCTTTGTTTTGTTTGAATAATTTACCCATACCTGGGGCGCCCTGGGTAGCTCAGCTAGTTAAGCGTCCTACTCTGGGCTTCGGGCTCAACTCATGACCTCACGGTTCGTGAGTCCAAACCCCACGTTGAGCTCTGTGCTGACCGCCATGGAGCCTGCGTGGGATTCTCTCTCTCCCTCTCTCTCTCTTTCAAAAAATAGACATTTTAAAAATAAGATGATTGGGGCATCTGGATGGCTCAGCCAGTTAAGCATCCAACTTCAGCTCAGTTCACAATCTCACTGTTCATGGGTTCAAGCCCCACATCGGGCTCTCTGCTATCAGCCCAGAGCCCGCTTCAGATCCTCTGTCTCCCTCTCCGCCCCTCCCTCTCTCTCTCTCTCTCTTTCAAAACAAATAAACATTAAGAAATATTTTAAAAAATAAAACAATTTACACATACCCATAAATAAGAGGGTGTCTGAAGCTTACCTTATTTATTCCAGAAAAATCCACATACACATATTTGTCCATTGCTTTTATATAAATGTATACATACATGAGGATACAAGTTAACTAATAAGTATAATTTTTATAGCATTTTTTACAAACCTATAATACATATCCATTGCAGATGTTGACTCCCGTGGTAGAACAGTTGGTTAGTAAACAGACCTTGGTTAGTAAACAGACCTTTCCCCCAAAAATGCTCTTCTATAGCGACATTTCAAACAAAGGAGAATGGAATTCAAGAGCCCATGAACTGGGATGGGGGGAAAAATTACGTTTTTGCTTTTACTAACCTCTAAACTTAGTGTAGAATTTCCTTCAATTATGAACGTTGGCAACAAACTAACAGTAGTAAAATAGTGCCTGTGTCTGCCACCAATAGAAATCACAGATATTTTAGGGGCACCTGGGTGCCTTAGTCGGTTAAGCGTCCGACGCTCAGTTTCGGCTCAGGTCATGATCTCATGGTTTCGTGAGTTCGAGCCCCGCATTGGGCTCTGCGCTGACAGCCCGGAGCCTGCTTGAGATTCTCTCTCTCTCCCTCTCTCTCTCTGCCCCTCCCCCGCTCACACTGTCTCTGTGTCTCTCAAAATAAATAAATAAGACTTTAAAAATATAAATAAAAAAAAAAGAAATCACGGACATTTTAATACTACATTCCAATGTCTGCAGATATTCAGAGTAGCATTTTGCTCATCACGACCTCTGAACGATAGCTATTAGATCAGCCACTACCTCGTTATTTCATGTGGAAAGAAAGAGCCACGTATATTGCTACCATCCAATTTGATTACCTTTCAATATTTTAATTTTTTTGTAACGTTTTTATTTATTTTTGAGACAGGGAGAGACAGAGCATGAACGGGGGAGGGTCAGAGAGAGGGAGACACAGAATCCGAAGCAGGCTCCAGGCTCCGAGCTATCAGCACAGAGCCCGACGCGGGGCTCGAACTCACGGACCGCGAGATCGTGACCTGAGCCGAAGTCGGCTGCTTAACCGACTGAGCCACCCAGACGCCCCTCAATATTTTAATAATTGTATTTCACTATCATTGGCTTGCCTTAAACCCAAGGCATTTAACATTATTCTGAGAAGCGGTATATAGACTGCACGCTGTTAAAGGGATCCGTGGCGTGAAAAAGGTCATGATGAAATTCTAACAGCCTAAATCCGGCTTCTGAGGCAGCATTGCACTGCTCTTAGTTGTTGACATGTCAGGTCGTTCCTAAGAGTCCCTGCTCCAGCCAGGGCCCCTGGTCTGAATCTTAAGTCTCTTATTCGGGGAGTGGTACAGGCAATATACAAGAAGCCTAACTCAGACAATGTAGAAACCTCTGAAAACCATAGAATGCTGCGTCAATGTAAGAAAAGGAAATTGGGGCGCCTGGGTGGCTCAGTCGGCTAAGCATTCCAACTCTTGATTTCGGCTCAGGTCATGATCCCCCAGTTTGTGAGACCGACCCCTACGTCAGGCTCCCCACTGACAGCATGGAGGCTGCTTGGAATTCTCTCCTTCTCTATCTCTCTGCTCCCCTCCTTCAAAATAAATAAAATGTACTTAAAAAAAAAAATAGTGGTGCCTGGGTGGCTCAGGCAGTTAAGCGTCCGACTTCAGAGCATGATCTCACAGGTCACGAGTTTGAGCCTTGCATCAGGCTCTCTGCTGTCAGTGCAGAGCGTACTTCAGACTCTCTGTTCCCCCCTTTCTCTCTGCCCCTCCCCGCCCCCTGCACTCTCTCAAAATAAATAAACATGAAAGGAAGGGAGGAAGGAAGAAAAAAGAAAGGAAAGAAAGAGAAAAAAAGAAGAAAGAGAGAAGGAAGGAAGGAAGAGGAAGGAAGGAAGGAAGGAAGGAAGGAAGGAAGGGGAAGGAAGGAAGGAAGGAAGGAAGGAAGGAAGGAAAGAGGGAAGGAAGGTGAAGGAGGGAAGGAAGGAAGGAAGGAAGGAAGGAAGGAAGGAAGGGGAAGGAAGGAGGGAAGGAAGGAAGGAAGGGGAAGGAAGGAGGGAAGGAAGGAAGGAAAAGGAAGGAGGGAAGGAAGGAAGGAAGGAAGGAAGGGGAAGGAAGGAGGGAAGGAAGGAAGGAAGGAAGGAGGGAAAGAAGGAAGGAAGGAAGGAAGGGGAAGGAAGGAGGGAAGGAAGGAAGGAAGGGGAAGGAAGGAAGGAAGGAAGGGGAAGGAAGGAAGGAAGGAAGGAAGGAAGGAAGGAAGGAAGGAAGGAAGGAAAGGAACTCAACATCCGAGTTCCATGACAGAAGGGAACATGTTGGGGCATTCTCCACAGAATAGTGCACTTGGTCAATAACTATTTTTGGAGTGAATTCACCCATCCACTCACTGAGCATGTGTCAGCCCACCTGGCTGGGGACCCTGCCCTTTAACCTGTAGGTCCCCACTAACTCCATGTAGTGAGCGTCAAAACTGAATTGAACTGAGTCATAGGAAACCCACCCGGGTGGCATAGGAGAATTGGTGTCAGACTGCCAGTCGAGGATTTCATAAGCAAAGGTTTTAGTCTATGTCATGAGACAAGACTGAGATACAAAAAGGTGAAAAGTTTCAGAAATCACGGGGTAGGCTTCATGGCCTACATCATGTCTCTGGTGGGTTGCCCTCAGACCCTACATCACACTTAGAACCACTCTTAAAGGGTGGCCTTCATTTTCAGATTTAGCTATTGGTCAATTAGATTTGATTTGACTTCAAGCCCTTATCCATCAAGAGACAGGCAACCTTTCTGCTAAAGCCCATAAATTTCCCGAGCATAAGCCAGTGTCCACAAGCCTGGGCAGATGCCACTGGTCACTGGAGATGGGACAGAGCTAAATAGCCAGCGTCCCCCTAATTGGCAGCTATTTGTGTGATGTTACCTACTGATGCATCATGTTCTAAACATGCATTAAAATAACCATAGATTCAAGAGAGTATCCAAAGAGAGAAAGAGAGCAAGCGAGGGAGGGACAGAGGGAGAGGAAGAGAGAGAATCCCAAGCAGGCTCCACAGCCAGTACAGAGCCCGATGCGGGGCTTGATCCTATGACCGTGAGATCATGACCTGAACCGAAATCAAGAGTCAGAGGCCCAACCGACTGAGCCACCCCGGATCCCCTCCAAAGAACCATTCTTAATGACTACTCCTGGGCCTGCCTTCAGACCTCAGGAAAATGGTTGATTCTAGGACAGAAGGTGGAGGTCGTGAACCAAAAAGAATGGGGAAAAAACTTGACAAAGTGGGACCATGTGGTTGAGCCATCAGCATGAAATTAAAAAGAATGAGGGGGCGCCTGGGTGGCTCAGTGGGTTAAGCGTCCGACTTCGGCTCAGGTCACGATCTCGCGGTCCGTGAGTTCGAGCCCCGTGTCGGGCTCTGGGCTGACAGCTCAGAGCCTGGAGCCTGCTTCGGATTCTGTGTCTCCCTCTCTCTCTGACCCTTCCCCGTTCATGCTCTGTCTCTGTCTCAAAAATAAATAAATGTTAAAAAAAACTTTTTTAAAAAGAAATTAAAAAGAATGAAATTCTTCCTGTGATCTCAGCCTTACCATGGTGGGAACTCATCCTAGGTAATCTAATGCTCCTTCCTTTGTGCTGCCTAAACCCTGTCCCATGTCCCAAGTGTGGTCTCCCAACCTAGCATTGCTTTCCAGAGTCTGAGGCAATGGGTGTGCTGTTTCGGCTTTAATTTTTCACAGAGTAGAACTGTGCCTGGCCACACCCGGTGTGTTCAAGGTAAGCTAACTACGTAAGAGCTGGTTGAACATAGAAATCCTCTCTGGGCAATTAGCAGACTCCCATGCATTTAGGTTAGTTTTACATTTGTTTTGTTTTGTTTTGTTTTTGAACCGATCCCAGGACTATCTGCGTCAGAATTACCTGAGATGCTTGTTAAAAATGCATCTTCCCATCTCCATGTACACCTAAGAAATTGGGCTCTCTGGAATCCTGGGAATCCATATTTTTGACAAGTTCCCTAAGTTATTCTCCCGCGTAATAAAGTTTAAAATTTAACCCCAAATCCACTTCTGTATCACAGTGGTGCCTAGGCCAATGTTTAACAACTAGGCGGTGCGAAACAAATACTTGTTGAAAGAATGAGTGAACATTTATAGCCATCAATCCCCTGGCCCTCTGTGGCCCCTGCTGTGTGTGAGACATCACCATTCCGACCCCCTCAATTCCTGATACTTCTTCAGAGCCAAGGAATTAAATATTTTTTTACGCATTTCTCCCCTGCCTTACTCTGGCCTCTCTACTCCCCCAAGGCTCCCAAATGTAATCTTTATGCTATTTTGGCAACCACAGACTCTGAGAATGGCTCAGTGGACAAGAAAGAAGTTGCGTGGGGTCGGTCAAGTTCAGTGCTACCATCCCAGAATCTTGTCTAATAGTCCAGGATGGGTTGACCCCAGGCAAGGCTCACGCTAAGCTCAGGAGGTCGGAGAGGATGGTCAAGCTGGGGGAGGGGAGCTGGTGGAATGATCCCAGAAGCCGTTGCAAGGATCCTGGAGGGAGAGGCCAGCCTGGCAGGAACACCTGTAAACGCTTGGGCTGGCCCTGGGGCAATGACGGCTTTTTACCCGTGCGCCCCTGGTGTCTACGCATGCTTTGAGTTCATTTGCATGAAATGACACTTAGTGGTCGGCTCCCCTTCTCTTTAGCACCCTAGGTTTGTAGTTTAGTCTCCTGAAATCCTTTGCAGATTAAAACTTTCAGAAACTTTGTCAAACCATATTTCACCCCGAGATTAGAAGACTGCTGGCAGGTTTGTTCTGAAAACAGCCCACGTCCCCTCCGTTTGGGCAGGGCAGATACCGAGGACAGGGATGTCATTGCCGAGACCGAGTTTGAGGTTACAGTGTTTACATAACAAATCAGCGAACTTTAAATATTTCTCATGGTGTGGTTAGGGCCTCAGACCTTTGCCCACCACACCACCCTGAACGTCCAATGTTCACTCAGCCCTGTGTGGGCACCTCTACATGAAAGGACCCTGCCAGTTTAAAGCCAGTTAGGGGTGCCTGGGTGGCTCAGTCGGTTAAGTGGCCGACTTCGGCTCAGGTCATGATCTCGCGGGCCGTGAGTTAGAGCCCCACGTCGGGCTCTGTGCTGACAGCTCAGAGCCTGGAGCCTGTTTCAGATTCTGTGTCTCCCTCTTTCTCTGACCCTCCCCTGTTCATGCTCTCTCTCTGTCTCAAAAATAAATAAATGTTAAAAAAAAATTTTTTTTTAAATCCAGTTAATATTTTCAATCATGTATCGTGTTGCTTACGTATTTTACAACAAGGAGAGCAAGGACAATTTTTCAAAACAATCAGACCACTTAAATTTGCGTGTGCACTGATAAGCAGATACACTTAATGTTCATTTGGCAAAGTCATACAATCAAGGAATGTTTCTTCCCCCAGATAATTACACGAGCCCTGACAATTTTCCTCCAAGTCAGCCTCTTGATTACCTCCCCCCGCTCTTGAGAGAGACAGTGCGTACCAGACAAACAGCTGAGACAGACACCCTGGAGGGACTGGAAAGGCTCTCCTGGGTCCACAGCAAGCCAACTATATGAGAAGTGATGCTTTTCAACTTCACCACGGACTTGAGAGCCAAAGACGATTTCAGGGGCCAGAGGAAAAACATGCTGCCTAACTCCCCCGTTCCTCCCAAGGCAGTTTAGACCTTAGGTTCATCACCAAGTGTGACATGTGAATTCCCAGAATGTCAGATACCCCCAGACTCACAGGTGAGTGCAGAAATGCACTCCCGGGGGCGCCTGGGTGGCGCAGTCGGTTAAGCGTCCGACTTCAGCCAGGTCACGATCTTGCGGTCCGTGAGTTCGAGCCCCGCGTCAGGCTCTGGGCTGATGGCTCGGAGCCTGGAGCCTGTTTCCGATTCTGTCTCCCTCTCTCTCTCTGCCCCTCCCCCGTTCATGCTCTGTCTCTCTCTGTCCCAAAAATAAATAAAAAACGTTGAAAAAAAAAATTAAAAAAAAAAAAAAAAAAGAAATGCACTCCCAAGGCAAACGTAAATTATTTTGAAATTGGTCACGCCACCCTCCTCACCATTAGAACAGATCATTGAACCGACTGTAAACATGCATAAACGAAGTGACAGAAAGAGAAACCTCTACAACAAACCGCAGATGAACAGAAAGAAATCCACTGCAGGGCTGAGTAATTAGGGCGGAGGGAAGCCAAGGAAGGTGGGAGGCCCTAGTTCTAAAGGGATGAGCGAGTTGGGACCTCACGGGGAACAGCCACAGGGATGGGAGGTGACTGAAGCCGGGGAGGGATGGGATTTGGCAGGAGAAGGAGGGAGTGGAGAGGAGTTACACTGGCAGAGAAAGACCGATGTGCGGTGCGTTCCGGTTTCTGACAGATCTGAACTCAGCGAGGCAAAAGCCATAAATGGAGCCGTGGCCAAGATGAGAAGAAGAAAAGTGTGCAGCGTCAGAGATGCTCGAGGTCCTCCTGGATCCACGAGACGCTACACGTGGAAACACCATGCCGCCTGCTGCCATGCACCCCAGGACGGCCCCGCTCCGCTGCAGAGTGAGCTCGGCGGGCAAACGTTCTTAAGGAACTTTCTCCTGTAGCCAGTGGCAAGTCGGGAGCAAGAATATGCTGTTAAGTGGTTTGGAATTCCCCCATTTTTTAAAAATGGAGAGGGTTCAAAGCAGCTGGTGAGAACACACAGATGTTAAGAGTGAAAGAATGTGGTGGGGCGCCAGGGGCGCTCAGTGAGTTGAACGTCCAACTTCGGCTCAGGTCATGAGCTCACGGTTCGCGAGTTCAAGCCCCACATCGGGCTCACTGCTGTCGGCACAGAGCCCGCTTCAGATCCTCTGTCCCCTTCTCTGTCTGCCCCTCCCCCGCTTGCATTATCCCTCTCTGTCAAAAATAAACATTTACCAAAAAAAAAGTGAGGAGCGCCTGGGTGGCTCAGTTGAGCATCCGACTTCGGCTTAGGTCATGATCTCACAGTCCATGAGTTCGAGCCCCGCGTCGGGCTCTGTGCTGACAGCTCAGAGCCTGGAGCCTGCTTCAGATTCCGTGTCTCCCCCCTCTCTGCCCCTCCCCTGCTCGCACTCTGTGTGCGTGTCTCTCTCTCTCTCAAAAATAAATGTTAAAAAAAAATTAGAATAAGTAAAATACAAATAAACACACAAAGGTAATCAACAGAAAGAGACTCCATCCGAGCCTAATGAAGCTGGCACACAGCCCGACATGTATACCCAAAATTGGCTGGTGATATTGATAGTTCTAAGGAAAAATTAAGCACGGAAAGTTCAGTTCGTAGCAGACTGTGACGTGAGAGCAGAAACTTGGGCAGATGTCCCTCATCCGTGCAGACACCTGAGGGCGGCGGGCAGCTCCCAGCCCAAGCGGTCAGCGGCTGGGTGAGGACCGAGAGTTGAACTAGTCCCTACCGGGAAGGACAAGGAACCGTCTACAAGAAGCCGCACGGCAACCCAAATAACAACAGAAGCGGGGACTGCGTGCGTCCAGGCAGGGGTCTATTTATGTAACGACCAGAGAGATCGTCTCCAACGTGTGTAAAGAGGAAGTAACTTTAACCCTGAGCTTGCACCCTATCTTACAAGGCCGGCAACCTCCCCACACCGGGACCGTAACGTCAGTGCGACCGAAGCGGGCAAACGTCCTGTGAGGGGCAAACCCTCTTCCCGCCATGTCACCAAGGCCCCCACACGGAGGATGGTTGTACAGTGAGTCATAGTTTGTGCAAACCTACCAGTTCCGCACAGACTCCACTTGGAAAACACAGGCCCTGATCTGACACTGATCCTGGACCTGAGTTATGGGATCCGAACAAAAATCGGTGTTATAATGGGTAATATTTCCACCCAGATCATTTTAGGATAATCTTTGTTTTTTAAGTTTATTTATTTATTTATTTATTTATTTTTAATGTTTGTTTCTTTTTGAGAGAGAGAGAGAGTGCAAGTGGGGGGAGGGGCAGAGAGAGAGGGAAACACAGAATCCGAAGCAGGTTCCAGGCTCTGAGCTGTCAGCACAGAGCCCGATGGGGGGGCTTGAACTCACGAACCGTGAGATCATGACCTGAGCCGAAGTCGGATGATCAACTGAGCCACCCAGGCGCCCCAAGTTTATTTATTTATTTTGACACAGAGGGAGAGAGAGAGAGAATCCCAAGCAGGCTTAGCACTGTCAACGCAGAGCCTGGTGCGGGGCTCGAACCCATGAACCCTGAGATCATGACCTGAGCCAAAACCAAGAGTTTGGCTAATTAACCGACTGAGCCATTCAGGCGCCCCCTAGGATAATCTTATTTAAAATTCTGTGGTCTGATGGAATCATCTCTGAATAACCGTAGCTGAAAGGTGAATGGCATATTTTATGGAGTATTTGATTCAACTTAAGAAACATTTTCCAGTGTTGAGTACTTATCCTATGCACAGTACTTATCCTCTGTTCCCCCGGCTTTAGACAGACACAGCCAGAATGTAACGCACGACGAATGGATGATTTCTTATCCTTATTACTCATAGTAACATTATTTCTATTCCTGCTGTCACTAATCCAGAAATAGCAAAATGAAAACCACCAGAGCAAAAAAACAGTAATTAGCGAGAGTTTATTGTGCGTATAAAAACAGTTCGGGAACTGGGAACTTTCAAGCCACCAGTGGGATGGATCTCAGTGGTGTGTGTTCATAGGACAGTCTATACAGTGAAAATTCAGAGGCTGTTGAGTTTTTGCAATGGTTATAGCACTGGAGTTTTCCCTAATGATGCGTACTGGTGAAAAGGGTTCTTTCGTGCCAGTTTTGGAAAACAGTTTAAGTTTGATTTGTGATTTTTCGAGGTGTTTACAAGAAGCGACCCAACCTAATGTCACCTGCGTTGCAGGAGAAGCAAAATTAGCTTTCGCTTCCATGGCTTAACTGGTTTTGTCAGGGAATTTCCGGGTCTGGTTTCCATTTTGTATTTTTATCTTTTTTTTTTTTTTTTTAATTTTTTTTTTTTCAACGTTTTTTATTTATTTTTGGGACAGAGAGAGACAGAGCATGAACGGGGGAGGGGCAGAGAGAGAGGGAGACACAGAATCGGAAACAGGCTCCAGGCTCCGAGCCATCAGCCCAGAGCCTGACGCGGGGCTCGAACTCACGGACCGCGAGATCGTGACCTGGCTGAAGTCGGACGCTTAACCGACTGCGCCACCCAGGCGCCCCCATTTTGTATTTTATCTTAACGCTGTTTAGTAGCCAAGAGAAGTAGCTGCCCGATAATTTCATCACGGAATGAATGAAGTAACCAATTCGTTATCAACGTGATGTTACAATTGCCCAAGATGGCGGCTGGGACACAGGAGAAAGAGAGAACTTGAGTCAGGGGCCACTGGGAAAGTGGCTTGCCCTGGTGGAAAATGGCAGTGAAGGATGGATACGCTCACCTCACATGGGCCAGGGGTCAACAGTCATGTAAAGTAAATAATTTATGAAGTTGAAGAAAGAAGATATTTTCCTTAAAAATATCCTTCATCTGCTTAAATACCATATCCTGGTTGAGGCTTGCAAGTCTGACAAGCAGAATCCAGTAATGTGCTAGAGTCTGAATGGCGGGAAAAAGGAGTTAGAGGGAGGAACCAAGACCAGAAAGCCCTGGAAATTGCCCACCTGCTCTGGGATCCCCACCACAGGTGCCATGAGTGCAGACACAGGTCAGGGACTCGGTGGGCAGAAAACTCCCAACATGGAGCTAACCCTTGAGGAAAGAATCCCATCTGTCTCCACAGAGGCCTCACCTTTTAGACGTGATGCCCACAGTGGAGGACCTTGTGGGGGCCAGACCTGGGCTCTGAGGCAAACTGATGACACAGAGCCCTCCCCTGAGGTAGCCACTCTAGAACAATCTCTTCCTCTTCCTCTCAAGGTACCCGTAGAAACGGACTGGAGAGAAAATGCACTCACTAGTGTGCTCTAGGAGTGATTTTAATCCAGTGTTGCTTTTTTACCATTTTGCTGAGGACGTTTCAGTTTTAACATGACCTGCTGCGGGAAATTCAGGGCAGATAGTCATCAAAACACCCAGGAGGGCATTTCCAAAGTTACAGCTGCGTCCTCCCTTGCCCCCCAGAGACCTGTGTTCCCCCCACCCACACACTGAGTCATCACAGGCAGAAAAAGAGCTCGAAACCGAACAACCAGAACAAAGTTTTGACAGATAATTCAGAGGAAACAGAAATTCGAGGAGCCGTCAGCCCTCCTGGTTTTGCCAAGACTGCTGTGAGGTGCCTTCAGCAGTGGGACCTAGGGCTTTCATGACATCTCTGCTTTCTCAAACTCTAGGTCACTTGCCGCTCTGAACTGTCTCTGATTCCCTTGCAGCCTCGTGGTAACCCAAGAGGCCGGTGCCCCTGTTCCCCACCACCCTCCATCCCAGTGACTGCCCTAGAGGTGCCCTTTCCTTCAGACTCCACCTGCCTGGACCTGTGCCCTCCGCTCCCGGGTCCCTGGTCTCCCCATCTTAAGGCCCCCTTGGGGTGCCTGGGTGGCTCAGTCAGTTGAGCATCTGACTCCTGATTTCAGCTCAGGTCGTGATCTCACAGGTTCATGAGATGGAGACCCAGTGCGAGGCCCTGTACTGACGGTGTGGAGCCTGCTTGGGATTCTCTCTCTCTCTCAAAATAAAAATAAAAAAGCTGAAAGGCCCCTTGCCTGGGGCCCAGGGTCTTTGTACAGAACTGCTGATGGCAGACAGGGCCAGTGTTCCCCACCCTGTTTCAAATATCACCTCAAGAATGGAGAGATTCTGATTCTTAGAATAAAACCACACAGGGGCGCCTGGGTGGCTCAGTCGGTTAAGTGTCCAACTTCAGCTCAGGTCATGACTTTGCAGTCTGTGGGTTCGAGCCCCACATCGGGCTCTGTGCTGACAGCTCGGAGCCTGGAGCCTGCTTCAGATTCTGTGTCTCCCTCTCTCTGCCCCTCCCCTGCTCATGCTCTGTCTCTCTCTCTCTCTCTCAATAATAAATAAATGTTTGGGGCGCCTGGGTGGCTCAGTCGGTTAAGCGTCCGACTTCAGCTCAGGTCACGATCTCGCGGTCTGCGAGTTCGAACCCCGCGTCAGGCTCTGGGCTGATGGCTCAGAGCCTGGAGCCTGCTTCCGATTCTGTGTCTGCCTCTCTCTCTGCCCCTCCCCCGTTCATGCTGTGTCTCTCTCTGTCTCAAAAATAAATAAATGTTAAAAAAAAAAATTTTTTTTTAAATAAATGTTTAAAAAAAATTTTTTTTTAACCCCACAGATTCACTCTAATAAGGCTGAATTTTTAACACAGTTCTCATAACAATCCAACTATTTCTTATCTTTGCATCATCAAATTAAAAATTCATCATCAAGGGGCCCCTGGGTGGCTCATTTGGGAAAGCTTGCAATTCTCGATCTCAAGATCGTAAGTTCAAGCCCCACATCGGGAGTGAAACCTACTTTAAAAACAATAATAAAAATAATTTTTAAAATTTAAAAACCAAAAAAACACATCATCAAGAATATCCTCACCATTCCAAACCACACATGGGATTGTTTGGTTTTGTTTGTTTGTTTGTTTGTTTGTTTTGAGGGGAGAGGGGCAGAGAGAGAGAGAGAATTCCAACCAGGCTCCACACTGTCAGCACAGAGCCTGACGAGGGACTCGAACTAACCAAACCATGAGAGCACGACCTGAGCCAAAGTTGGACGCTTAACCAACAGAGCCACCCAGGTGCCCCAGTTTGGTTGTTCGTCATAGCAACGAGACTGACTCCGTGAAATTGCACTTTCACCCCCTTTTTCAAACCTATTTATTTCCATAACAAAAAGGAATTCCTCAAGAAGTTAAGTATAGAATTACCCTATGACCCAGTGATTCTACTCTGAGGCATATGCCCAAAGAATTGAAAACAGAGACTCAAACAGAAACTTGTTCACCCGTGTTCGTAGCAGTGTCGCTCACAAGAGCCAAAAGGGGGAAGCAACCCAAGTGTCCATCAACAGATGCTAGAACAACAAGATGTGGTCTATCCACACAATGGACGCAGTTGGGACACGTGCGACAACGTGGATGGCCTGTGAAAACATCTCGCGGAGGGAAACAAGCCAGACGTAATAGGGCAGGATATTACGTAATAGGATCATTGTTATGATCCCACCTTTATGAAAATATCTAGATGAGGCAGATTCCTAGAGACAAAAAGTGAATTGGAGGTGAACAGGCTGGGGGTTGTGGCTTAACGGGTACAGAGCTTCTGTTTGGGTATGAAAACCCACGGAATTAGATAGTGCTGATGGTTACACGAGGTTACGGTTGTCATTAATGCCACTGAATTCTATCCTTTAAATGGTTAAGATAGCTTCAAACCTTATAAATCAAAATTTAAAAATAAAATAAATAAAAACAAGATGGTTAAAATAGCAATTGTTATGTGCATTTTAGCACAAATTGAAAAAGGAAATCGGTTTTTTATCAGCGAAAAGTAAAAAATACTTTTCATTAGTATGGCAATTTTTAGCTACTAGAGCAATTAGACTTCTTACTGGCTCTTATTTAAAGTCATCGTGGGCGTCCTGGGTGGCTCAGTCCGTTAAGGTTTTGGCTCAGGTCACGATCCCGCGGTTCCTGGGTTCGAGCCCTGCCTGGGGTTCCTCGCTGACAGCATGGAGCCTGCTTGGGATTCTCTCTCTCTCTCTCTCTCTCTCTGTCCCTGCCCCGCTCATGCTCTTTCTCTCTCAAATAAACTTTTAAAAAAAATAATGAAAAAAAAAAAAAAGAAAACTTATTTAAATAAATAAATAATAAAGTCCTCGTAAAGACGTTATTTCAACACACGGCTCCAATTCTGAATGTCTTTAGAACTTAGCCGACCTGCCCAGCAGACTGCAGAGTGCCTGGAAACGCCCTTCTCTGTGTCCAGAGTACGGCCCAGGCATGGCTGCCCGGCCTCGTATCTGGCTCTCTGCTCCCTGCCTGCGGACTGGGCAAGACGCTGACCCTCGAAATGCCTCAGTTTCCACATCATGTGATGATAATTATTTTACGGAGTTACGGAGAAGATAAATTGTGTTGTAAGTGCTAGCACATGTGAATGCCCCCAATTAAGCTTCTGTTCTTATTGGGGCGTCTGGGTGGCTCAGTTGGTTGGGTGCCCGACTTCGATTTGAGTCATGATCTCGAGGTTCATGGGTTCGAGTCCCACGTCGGGGTCTGTGCCGACAGCTCACAGCCTGGAGCCTGCTTCCGATTCTGTGTCTCCCTCTCTCTCTGCCCCTCCCCAGCTCGTTCTCTCTCTGTCTCTGTCTCTGTCTCTCTCTCTCTCCAAAATACATAAACATGTTTTTAAAAGCTATTGTTCTTATTAATATTACCACGACAGAATTCAGTAGTGTTTAATGAGCAATTGAATTTTTTTTTAATATTTATTTTTGAGAGAGACAGAGCGTGAGCAGGGGAGGGGCAGAGAGAGAGAGAGAGACACAGAATCGGAAGCAGGCTCCGGGCTCTGAGCTGTCAGCACAGAGCCCGACGCGGGGCTCGAACTCACAAACTGTGAGATCATGACCCGAGCCCGCGTCGGATGCTTGACTGACTGAGCCACCCAGGTGCCCCTAGTGAACAATCGAAATGCAAAGGGGAAATGACGAAGAAGCACTAACCACCCCAGAGAAAAGAACGGTAGAGAATGGTCCACAGGCTGAGGAAGCTCAGACCGGGGAGTAGAGAAGGGGCATGAAGCTTTCCTGAACATTGCCCATGGCAGGACCGAGCCTGCTGGTGGCTCCCTAGGGAAGCAGGATGTGCCCCTGTGTGTGTGTCAGGGGTGGGGGGTAGGGTGGGGGCTGCGGCATTCTCAGAGGTCCCTCGGCCTGGTCCAGAGGAGCCTCTGGTCCCCAGCAGCTGCGAAGCATGGCGGCGGCGGGCAGTGGGCCTGATGTGTCTCGTTAGTGTCGTTCTGGTCACCCTTGTCACCGGCATTTGGGGTCACGTCCTGCGGTGCGTGACCAGTTTAGACCCTTTAATCTTCTGATTCCCTTAACTCTCCAGGCTCTCAACAACCAGGCCGCTCCAGACCCCAGACACCCAGGGAGGCGTTTGATGTGGCCGCTGAGTGCGTCTGGATTCACATCCGACTTGACATCAGGTGCTTGGCCTGGTGTGAAAACAGCGCAGGGAGAGAGCGTGCGCTCGGGTCGGGGCACAGTAGCTGCCTCATCACCAGACCCGGTTCCAGGCTGTTCTTTGTGCATGTGATACAGGATTCAGCCCTCTCCTGGAAGAGGACCGCGTTCCTTGTTTCCCTTGTTGCTGCTGTGACAGCAGTGAGGGACCGCCGGGGACTGGAGAGTCCTGGACAGAGGGGAGGCCAGTGGCTGGAAGTGCAAGTTCACACTGCGTAAATGAGTCCTAGAGACCTGGGGGGAGAGGGAGGGGATCCTGTCCAGCCGGCCCAGGGCAGAGCAAGCGCACACCCAGGGATGGAGAGCAGAAAGCAGCACCCCCCGCCCCGAAACGAACACTGTTCCTGATTAAAGTCTACCAAGAATAATGCAATGCTCCACTCCTAGTCGAAGGTAAGGAGGAGAGCTTGAGACTTTACGTCCTAACTATAGGTGAGGACACCCTAGAAATTTGTGTTCCCCATTCAAAATCTTTTTTTCCGATTCAAAAGCACACTAATCAGGGGGGGCCTGGGTGGCTCAGTCGGTTAAGTGTCCGGCTTTGGCTCAAGTCATGTTTTTTTTTGTTTTTTTTTTTTTTTAATTTTTTTTAACGTTTATTTATTTTTGAGACAGAGAGAGACAGAGCATGAACGGGGGAGGGGCAGAGAGAGAGGGAGACACAGAATCTGAAACAGGCTCCAGGCTCTGAGCAGTCAGCACAGAGCCGGACGTGGGGCTCGAACTCACGGACAGTGAGATCATGACCTGAGCCGAAGTCGGACGCTTAACCGACCGAGCCACCCAGGCGCCCCTCAAGTCATGTTCTCACAGTTCGTGGGTTCGAGTCTCAGGTCAGGCTCTGGGCTAACAGCTCAGAGCCTGGAACCTGCTTCCGATTCTGTGTCTCCCTCTCTCTCTCTCTGCCCCTCCCCAGCTCATGCTCCGTTTCTCTCTCTCAAAAATGAATGGACGTTAAAAAAAAAATTTTTTTTTTTTGTAAAAACGGTAAATTTCATGCTGAGTGTGTTTTGCCACATTTAAAGCAGTTTCTTAAAGTACGTTTGTTATGAGACACCTGCAACACTTTTCACCCACCTGATACAAATTTTGTCTCCTCACTCTTCCCCATTTTATCGCTGGGGTTTCGGGAAGCTCCGGTTGGGATTACCAAACTCTACTGTAACTCGTTCTGTGACCTTGAGCACGTCATCTCCTCTTTCTGGTCTTCAGTGGCCTCGCTTGTAAAATGAGAAGGTTGAAAAGAATTGTCCGGTATGGACTCTTCCAGCTCTGACAGTCGAGGATTAATGACAGAGACCATTTACTGAGGGCGTGTGTGCAGCAGGCACATTTTATCAGCATGACCTCATTCCGTCCTCACTAAATCCTCCGAGGCAGGTATGATTATCCTCATCTGAGACGGAGCAAACTGAGGCTTAGGAGGTTCGGTGACTCGTCCAGAAACAAACGATGAGGGGGAGGAGCAGGATTTGGTCGCGGTTCCGTGAGACCCCCCGAGCCCAGGCTCAGTCCAGGGAGCTTTCTCCCTGGAAAACCTATTAGCCTGGAAAATAAGACCTACGTCCAGCCAGGAGCCCTTTCTCTGGTGCTTTGTCACTCGGTGATGATGTATCGGGCACGTCAGGCTGCAGGGCACGGGCGGACAAGCCGGTCAGCCTGCTGGCTCTTGCAAAGTCAGGCCTTCACAGTAGGTCTCATTATTTTGCCCAGAGCTAATCGGAATCCCCCCAAGTTGGACATAACCCTATTTCGGCGTGATTATCATAGGTATGAGGAAACAGGCGTTATTTTTAGATTATGTCGGCCCCTAGTCCCACCCCTAATATATTCAACAGTTGATCTGAGCATCCAGGCTCTAAAAGCAGACATTCGCTAACTCCCAGCCATGCGCTGACCCCTCACACGTTCTGTTTTAACCATGATCTTTTCTGTCACCCTGACCCACAGCGATAATTAGGGCTCTTAGCAAGAAGCGCAGTGGGCAGGCGCGTGCATTGCCCAGTGGCCACCCCCCGCCAGAGAAGCAGGAAGAAAAGCAAGAAGAGGCAGTGAGAATACACCGAGCCATCGGCTGACCGCGGGATATGGAAAACCATGCACCATTCAATTGGTTGACTCAAGTCATTGAAAATCAACCGGGGAACTAGATGACCAAAATAAAATCTAAAACAAATGTTGGAGCGTCCAGGCAATGACACAGTGTCCACGTGAAGAAGAAGTCAGGCCTCTGATGGAGCAGATCGTCATTCAAATCAACAAAGCTTGGCAACTTGAGGCCAGGTTGAGCAATCATCCTTGCAGACATGGAAACGGATCTGAAAACAATACCAAGATCCTTAAGAAGCAAGCGATGTTGCACCAAATAGCCGGGAGAAAGAATCCCACAGGACACAACAGAGGGGTAGCTCAAGTGCCAATAAGAGGAATCTACCCCCGATTGAGCGTTTCTCGTCAATACCTCGATGGCTATGCTCACCAGGGTTCAGTGCAGAGGAACTGTTGGCTGCGACCAGGACCCCAGTGACCAGCATTCTTTTTCTTGTCTTTTTTTTTTTTTTTTAATTCAAGAGAGCGAGAGACAGTGCAAACGGGGGAGAGGGACAGAAGGAGGGAGAGAGAATCTTAAGCAGGCTCCACGCTCAGGGCGGACCCCAACGCGGGACTGGATACCACGACCCTGGGATCATGACCTGAGCCGAAATCAAGAGTCAGACGCTTGGGTCGCCTGGGTGGCTCGGTTAAGCGTCTGATGTCAGCTCACGTCTTGATCTCATGGTTTGTGAGTTCAAGCCCCACATCAGACTCTGCACTGACAGTGTAGACACTGCTTGGGATTTTCTCTCCCTCTCTCTCTGCACCTTCTCCACTCTCTCTCGAGTCTCCAGATAAATACATAAACTTAATAAAAAAGAAAAAAGAAGAGTCGGACTGAGTCACTGAGGCGCCCCTCCCGTGACGAGCATTTCTATCCTATTAGATTTATTAATGCTTAAGATAGTACACACATACACACACACGCACACAGCCCTCATTTCTTAGTTGGTATTCAAATATCCTCTTTTTTCCTATAAAGGTTATTATTTAAAAGCCTTTGGGGATATCTTTGTATACAGACCTCTGCACTGGCTAGTAACTAACCAACAACCAAAATCTGTTCCCTGGTGTGGGTAAAATCAGGTAAGTAGCACTATATCAGTTAGCTATGGCCGCATAACAAATTACCCCCAATCCTAGTGACTTAAAGCAACAATTATCATTTATTATCTCTCCTGATTTCTGTGGGTCAGAAATGTAGGTCACAGAGGGTGCACCCTTTGATCTCTGCTCCATAAGGACTGGGCCTCAACTGGAAGGCTTGCAGGGTAGGAGCTGGAATCATCTGAGGGCTTATTCACTCACATGTGTGACAATTGATGCTGGCTGTCATCACATGTGTCTCACATGTGTGACAATTGATGAGGGCCTAACTGAGACTATTGGTTGGGACCCCCACCGTGGCCTCTCCATGCGACCTGGGCTTCCTCACAATATGGTAGCTGGGATTCAAGGGCAAGCATTCCCAAGAGAGAGAGCTGGACAGATGCCGTGTCCTTGTGATATGACCTAGCCTGGAGGTCACCGGCTTTATTTCCACCAGACCTCCACTTCCTTGCCCTTCCAGAATTCCGCTTCAAAGCTGATCTCTGTAGGTACGTGCTCCATGGTACAAAGACTTCATGAACACGAGAGTCTAAGGTGAATCCTAACAAATAAAGCAGGAATATTTGGTGTCTGGTCACCTAGTGGGAAGGAGGATTAGAAAGATGCATTAGGGCCAGATTTCAGAGTGTTAAATGACATATTCAAAATGTGGTCTTTAGGGGCACCTGCGTGGCTCGGTTGGTTGAGCATCCGACTTCGGCTCGAGTCACGATCTCGTGGTTTGTGAGTTCTAGCCCCATGTCGAGCTCCGTGCTGACAGCTCAGAGCCTGGAGCCTGCTTCCGATTCTGTGTCTCCTTCTCTCTCTGCCCCTCCCCTGCTCATGCTCTGTTTCTGTCTGTCTCAAAAATAAATAAAACATTAAAAAAAAAAAAAGAAAAGAAAAATGTGGTCAAATATTGAGGGGCACTGAGGAGGCATAAAAGTATTTTCGTATATATTTTTTTTCATATATATATCTTATTTATTTATTTTGGGGAGGGGAGAAGGGCAGAGAGAGAGGGAGACAGAGGATCTGAAGCAGGTTCTGCACTGAAAGCAGCGAGCCCGAAGTGGGGCTCCAACTCACAAGCCATGAGATCACGAACTGAGCCGAAGTCCGATGCTTAACCAACTGAGCCACCCAGCCGCCCCATAAAGTACTTTCAACAAGAATAGCCCTCACGGCCCTGGAGGGGATGGATTACAGAAAGGAGAGACAGGAAGGGGGACCACTGGGAGGTAATTAAGGTGTTCCAGGTGAAATCTGCCAAGTGACAACGATATTTATCCACATCTCTGAGCTGCCAGCCTATACCATCTGTCCGTTTTTGCTCCTGTCTAATCATAAATTCAGCGAGAACCCTACATAGTTCCAGCATCTAATATTAATAGATTACAGATCCTAAAGATATATATTTAATACCTGGTTTTGTTTCTGTGATCACACACATACAGCATGGAGTAATCTGCCTGAAAATTACTTTTACTTGGGGCGCCTGGCGGCTCGGTCGGTTAAGCGTCCAACTCTTGGTTTCAGCTCAGGTGAAGATCTCGTGGTTCATGAGTTTGAGCCCCACGTCGAGCTCCACGCTGACAATGAGGGATCTGCTTGGGAGTCTCTCTCTCTCTCTGTCCCCCCCCCCCCTCCTTGTGCTGTTTCTCTTTCTCTCTCTCAAAATAAATAAATAAAATTCAAACAATTGCATTTACTTAACGCATGGCTATCAAATTGTATAAAGCATTGATATTTGTTTATAAATCCCACAAAGTTCCTCCTATAGCCTCTTGGTCTTGTTTGTAACATGTTACTTGAATATATTACTTTGGTCCATCTGTCCTTCTTTTCTGACTTTGCTTAACTCTTGGCATAAGCCAAAATCACTGAACAAATTATATCCCTGGTTCTCTAAGAAACTTGACTGATGCTTGAACGGTGATTTAGGAGTTCTAGGGATTGGTGGGGTAGGGAGGGGACGGGGGCCTGTTGCAGACATCTCTAAGAAATCTGATGAAAGTTCACAGCCGTATAGGCTTGAGCTTGCTGTCTCCTGAGATGGGAAATAGCTTTAGGGTACTGGCCCGAGTCAACAAGGTCATATGAATCAGCTGTAAATTGTCACCTGGATTAGGTCAGAGTGGTCACGGGGATTTTTGGCCCCCGAAATGAGGGCTCTGTGTGACTTGAGGCAGTGCCTCATCTCTTTGAACTTCAGTTTCTCCAGATGAGAACGGATGATGAAACTCGCCCCCTGGATGCAGGATCCTGACGCGCTGGCCATCTGCTTGGAAATCTGTATTGTGTGCTCGCTCGAGGCAAGTGGAACCTGTCCTTTCGGCTGACCCTGCTGAAGCTGCTTTTACAGCTATAACTTGTAGTTAAGTTTACTCTTAGAGCGCGTTATTTAAACTCTTATGTCGTTATGTAAACACACCTCAGCACAATTTATAGGCTTGCGATTCTTTCTATCATAGCTGACCTGTTTTTCTTTTTGAAACAAACTCCTGAGTCTAGACTTTGTCAGGTTGATCCATGAGTTTGGGGACTGTTTATATGGAAACCATATACACATTCCAGAAACGTGCCTTGTTACCGATCTGAAAGAAAGATGATGAGCCTTTAACTAGTAAAGAGACACCCAAGAAACCATTTGAAGTGCCAACTCTGGTCTATTACTAAAAAGAGAAACAAAAGGTTCCTAACAACGGGATTTGAGGTTAGAAGAGCCGGGTGTTAGGAAAGGATCAACTTGAGATCAATATGGGAGAGAACTTTGTCATGATACAAGGTGTTCCCAATGAAGAGGGCCGGAGAATCTCTGAATAGTGACTTTCCTCTCAAGAAGTGCTGAAACAGAGCTGGTTGATCATCTTTAAGAAATTATAGGAAAAGTGGGGCGCCTGGGTGACTCAGTTGGTTAAGCGTCCAACTTCAGCTCAGGTCATGATCTTGCAGTTCGTGAGTTCAAGCCCCGTGTCGGGCTCTGTGCTGACAGCTTGGAGCCTGGAGCCTGCTTTGGATTCTGTGTCTCCCTCTCTCTTCCCTTCCCCCACTCATTCTCTCTCTCTCTCTCTCTCTCTCAAAAACAAATAAACATTAGAAGAGGAAGAAGAAGGAGAAGGAGAAGAAGAAGAAGAAGAAGAAGAAGAAGAAGAAGAAGAAATTGTAGGAAAGGTGTCAATCAACTAATGGGAAAGACGATGGATCTCCTGGAGGTAACTAACTTTCAATTCAAATATCCTATCTTAGATTTCTCCAACTTTGGCCGCAGCAGCTTCTTACTCAACACGTCTCCGGAGGCAAGGGAAACCAAAGCAAAAATGAACTATTGGGACCTCATTAAAATAAAAGGCTTCTGCACAGAGAAGGAAACAATCAGCAAAACCAAAAGGCAACCGACGAAATGGGAGAAGATATTTGCGAATGATAAAGGGTTAGTATCCAAAATCTATAGAGAACTTATCAAACTCAACACCCAAATAACAAATAATCCAGTGGAGAAATGGGCAAAAGACATGAATAGACACTTCTCCAAAGAAGACATCCAGATGGCCAACCGACACGTGAAAAAATGCTCAACCTCACTCATCATCAGGGAAACACAAAGCAAAACCACAGCGAGATACTACCTCACACCTGTCAGAATGGCGAACATTAACAACTCAGGCAACAACAGATGTGGCCGAGGATGTGGAGAAAAAGGATCTCTTCTGCACTGCTGGTGGGAATGCAAGCTGATGCAGCCACTCTGGAAAACAGTATGGAGGTTCCTCAAAAAAGTAAAAATAGAACTACGCTACGACCCAGCAATTGCACTACTAGGCATTTATCCAAGAGATACAGGTGTGCTGTTTTGAAGGGGCACATGCACCCCCATGTTTATAGCAGCACTATTAACAATACCCAAGGTATGGAAAGAGCCCAAATGCCCATCAGTAGATGAATGGACAAAGAACATGTGGTATATATATAATGGAGTATTACTTGGCAATCAAAAAGAATAAAGTCTTGCCATTTGCAACTACGTGGATGGAACTAGAGGGTATTATGCTAAGCGAAATTAGTCAGAAAAAGACAAATATCATATGACTTATGAGTCCTACATATGAGTCCTCATATGAGGACTTTAAGATACAAAGAAGATGAACATAAGGGAAGGGAAGCAAAAATAAAATAAAAACAGGGAGGAGAAGAAAACATAAGAGACTCTTAAATATGGAGAAAAACAGAAGGTTTCTGGAGAGGTCATGGGAGGAGAGATGGGCTAAATGGATAAGGGGCATTAAAGAATCTACTCCTGAAGTCATTGTTACACGTGTTAACTTGGATGTAATTATTAAAAATAAATTATTATTAGATTAAAAAATTATATTAAAAAAGCTTTCTCCAATGAGCCTATGAAGATGAAGACAGGACTGTGTAAATGACTCAGTTCTGAATAGCAGATCTTTGTAAACAGGGAACAGATCTTTGTAAACAGTGGGACTCTACCATGGGCAGCATGTGGGGTGAGGGGAGTGGTCTGTGTGCGGTAGCTCACGGGGTGTTTTAGGCCAAATATGTAACCCAGAGAACACATTTCCGAGCTTTCAAAACACAAATAGTACTCAATAAGTCAGTGTTCAGTGACTTCTCTTTTCTAGGGCCGAGAGAACAAATCTAGAAGTGGCAATTTACTTTGCCAACCCGTCATGGACCAGACTATCGGGAGGGGGATTCCAATCAAGCCCAGGTCCACAGCACTGAGGCAGGAGGAGGAGTTCACAGGTCTTCAGAAGCAACTGACCTTCATAGCACACTGACCATCAGGCTCACGCTAATGTGCGTGAGAAGCAAGTCAGTCCCTGAAGCTTGAGTACAGACTCATCACAAATAGCCTGGACGTCATTATGTGGTCTCTCCAGAACCTCCTATGCATCAGCATGTGAAGAGCGACAAAGTTCAGAAGCTATGTCTTCTAATAAAGAGATCAACGTATACATATCTTGGTACACACGAATGAATGCGTTCTTTCCCTGGAAGCTCCAGGGCATGAAGCTACAGAGATGGAATGTGCTCCCATTACCTTCCTCTACAGACCGCCAACTCACTTCCTGGCGTGCGGAAGAAAGATTTTCATTTGCCAGTCCAGCATCCAACCCCCTATTTCTCCTTTTCCTTTGGGAAACTCTTGGGTGATACCCGTCTAGTGAATCTCCTCACCGGCTCCAGATACGAGCTAGTGACCCAGGTGTGTGTGCCAGTCACTGGGATTGGAAATAGGACCTAAATTAAGGCTCCGAGGACTTTAGGGGGAGGGAGATTGTAGAGGGGAAAAGTACAAGTGTTTCCCCTGATGTTGCTGAGTTGGTAAGAAGTGAGCCTGGAACCACCGGGTACCTCCTAGACATTGGCATCTGGAGAATGAAGCCAACGGAAAGGAGAGCGGAAGAAGGAGAATGGGACGCATCCTGATGACGTTTGTTTAAGCCGCTGGATTCAACTGACGAAATCATCCCTTCAGCTTGGACCCAACAGAAACACTCTTTTACATGACACCCACTTGAGCTAAATTCCTATCACTTGCCATCTCAACAGACTCCATAAATCAGAACCAAAGTGAGCTACAGTGACACACTATGAAGAGCTCAATCCTGTCCCCCAGAGTGGCACATGCCAGGGTATCTGGCCGGGCTGCCTTCAACAGGTCCAGTGGGACCCTGCTGATACCTCTGAGTCTTTTTTCTTTTTTCTTGTTTTCTTTTGAGACCTTCTGATTTACGTCTGAGATCTTACTGTCTGGGTTTTGGAGACACAACTGTGTTTTTTAAAATATGATTTGCTCTCCAATAGGGAAGGCTCGTGAATCATTGGAAGTTTGGTCTGTGGAGTGATTTTGGAACTATAAGGGGTCCAGCAGGTGACCCCAAGTGCATCCTTGAGGATTAACATTTTATAAGGAGGGCTGAGATACAGTTATCTAAAAAAAAAATCGCTAAAAAAAAAAACAAAAAACAAAAAACAAAAAACATCGCTCACTTTAACTTGATTTTTTTGCATTTGCTGAAGTAAGGCAGGTTTGCATGGTCTCAAGTGAATTGGGTTTGGACCTGGGCTGTCCGTGTCTTCATCCTGTGCTAGCTCGTGTCCAGGGGAGTTCTGTGTTCTCAATTGACGATGAAGTGTGGCAAAACTTAAGCAAATTATTTCATGCTAGGGTCTAAGGGAACCGGTTGGCCACACTGAACATTTGGAAATTTGTTTCCTCTGAGGGATTATGGAGTTTCCAAACTCACTTTACTAAGTATACATGTTTAATCTGCATCCAATTAGATAAAGCAGCTGGATAGAAGATGGAGTGCGGGATATTAATTCATTCATTCAGGCGTCGGAGTGGGAAGTTATGCACAGCCATCACACAGATGAATGCGTTTAAATTGCTCTGATCTACAAATTGGAGCAAATTCTCTGGAGTTTGAAAGCTTGGAAATGTTTCCTTTACAATATATTTTCTGCAACGCTCAGAATGCTACAGCTGACACAGCCCCACTCTTTAGAAGCAGGCTTCTTAAGCAGGGGAGTGACGGGATCAGGTTTA
The DNA here is from genome assembly GCF_024362965.1 of Panthera pardus. Classification (NCBI taxonomy): domain Eukaryota; kingdom Metazoa; phylum Chordata; class Mammalia; order Carnivora; family Felidae; genus Panthera; species Panthera pardus. The sequence goes on along the minus strand of NW_026526732.1, from coordinate 16,027,189 downwards.
CATCTTAAAAAGATCATTTCGATGCTGCCTGGGTGCCCAGGGGATGGACTGAAGGAGAGCCGATGGAGCCAGAAGGCAAGTTTGATGATAGTCCAGTCAAGAAATGACAAGGAGGTGACCCAGGAAAATGGGAATGGGTCTCTGAGAGACATTTGGTTAGTAGGGCAGCGGTCAGGGGTAGAAGAATGCCCCCAACACATACTCACTAAAAAGATCTGTGCATCCAGAACCTGTGAATGTGACTTTATTTGGAAAAGGGGGGGGGGGGGGGTCTTTGCAATGTAATTAAGTTAAGGATTTTGGCATGAGATCATCTTGGATTAACCAGATGTATTTGTCTATTTGGCATCCATTCATCACAGGGCCAATTATATTAACTGTGTTTTCTTATCTGCTGTATTCTTGAAGTGCTGGCCTTTGGGGGCCCTAAGGAGCAGGGGAGAGACCCCCACCCCCAGGGCAAGCCAACTCAAGAGAATCACAACTCGCCCAGGATTATACCTTTCATATGCAAACCAATCCTGAATCTCCAGCCCCAACTCACACACCAGCCCACCTTTCCCCTGCCCTAAATCATCCTGGGCCCGGGCACCTGGGTGGCTCAGTTGGTTGAGCATCCGACTTGGGCTCAGGTCATGATCTTGTGGTTTGTGAGTTTGAGCCCCGCGTCGGGCTCTGTGCTGACAGCTCGGAGCCTGAAGCCTGCTTTGGATTCTGTGCCCCCTCTCTCTCTCTGCCCTACCCCCGCTTGTGCTCTCTCTCTGTCTTTCAAAAGTGAATAAACATAAAAAAAATTTTTTTTAAATCATCCTGGGCGAGGTGCCAGGTGTCCAGAGACCATCCTAGAGCCCACAGCCTGCCAGAATCGTTCAAATTAGCCAATCCTAGGGGCGCCTGGGTGGCTTGGTCGGTTAAGCGTCCGACTTCAGCTCAGGTCACAATCTCGCGGTCCGTGAGTTCGAGCCCCGCGTCAGGCTCTGTGCCGACAGCTCAGAGCCTGGAGTCTGTTTCAGATTCTGTGTCTCCCTCTCTCTGTGACCCTCCCCCGTTCATGCTCTATCTCTCTCTGTCTCAAAAATAAATAAACGTTAAAAAAAAAAATTTCAGATTAGCCAATCCTAAAACATTTACTCTGCCTGCCTTGGCTTTCCCACGGAAACTCCAATAAAGGCTCAGCTCTAGGATTTCCCCTCCTACTTCTGCCTTCTGGCCAAACCTGGTGCTACCCATCTCCCCATGTGGCCTGAGTGGTGTGAGATGCCCTTTCTCTTGGGAAATGTAAGTAATAAGTTATTCTTTCCATGGCATTGACCAAACTATGTCATCACTCCGTCTCCATAAATAAAAATCCCAGTGCAAATAAGACAAGAGACCCCAAATCCAACGATGAGTGTCCTTTTAAGAGACAGAAGGGGAGAAGACACAGAGACGCACACAGAGGAGGAGCCGCGTGAACACAGAAGCCACGGCCAAAGAACGCCTGGACCCACCAGAAGCAGGACCTTTGGAAGGATACCTTCCTACCAATACCTCTAGAACTAAGAATAAATAGCTGTTGTTTTAAGCTACCACATTTGTGGTGATGTATTGTAGGAACTGTAGGAAACTGATCCTGCACCTTACCAAGATACACTTACAGAAATTATATCTTGCTTTTTCTTGATCACCAGTCTTAGAGACTAAACATCACCACCTTAAAGCAGATCTGCCTTATGCTACAAAGAATTCCTTATTGCAAAGAAAAGTCTCTCCCACTGATGTAGGAGAATATGATAAAATGTTTTTGTCGGGGAAGAAAATGCCTCTTCCTGGGGCACCTGGGTGGCTCAGTCAGTCAAGTGATCAACTCTTAATTTCGGCTCAGGTCATGATCTCATGGTCGTGAGATCTAGCCCCGCACTAGGCCTCTGAGCTGAGTGTGGAGCCTGCTTGGGATTCTCTCTCTCCCTCTGGCTCTCCCCCCAGGAAATAAATAAACAAGCAAATAAACAAACAAATAAATAGAAACTTGGAAAGAAAAATCAATCGAATGCCTCTTCTCTTTAGGAGTAGAAAGGTGTGGGAATGTACTTATTGAGAGAGATAGGGAGGCAGGTAACAATGTGAGAGTCCAGCTGACGTTTGGAATTAAAAAATAATAATGAAACTAAAAGGTATTGAGCTGCTACGACCTGCACCTTTTGGTAGAATGATCACCTTTTGGCATTGTCTCATTCAATCTTGCCAATAATCTTATGAGAACGATTATTATCCCCATTTTATAGACGAGGAGCATGAGGTGATAGCTGAATAAATTTTCCAGCTACGCACATCGGGCAGGTGCAGAACAAGAACAGGTGGCTGGTAGGACTGGGTCACAGCGGTGCATCTGTTGGTTGAGATGCAAGGGAAAGACAAAGACGTGAAAATCCTGAGGGTTTATTCATTTATTCAACAGGATGTCAGTGCATGGAAAATTAGTTCAAGGGATGACCGAGAGGTCTAGAGTGGTACTATCTGTAGAAATTTCTGCTATAATGGGAATGCTTTGTAATTTACACCGTTGAATGCAGTGGCCAGTAGCCCACAGGAGCCTATCGTGCACTTGGTGTGCAGGATGGTTTAGTGTTGGTCTGGCCCTCTTTCATGGGCGCGAGACACACAAAAAACTTCCATGCTGTTCCGCCATCTTGGCTCCTCCCCGAGCCTATTGTGCCCTTGAAGTGTGGTTAGGATGACCAAGGAACTGAATTTTTAAGTTTTCTTTAAATTTAAATAAGTACATGTGGCTAGTGGTGACTGGGTTGGACAGCATAGATGTATGGAATGCTGGAGAAGAAGGATCTAGAACGGAGCTGGGAAACGGGTGGAGGGAGGGGCTCGTCAGCCCCAAGAGCAGGTTCAGTGGGCGTGTGAGAGAGAGAGCTGAGTGCGGTGTTGGAGAGTGGGATATTGGTCTTCAAGATTTCAGAGGCGAGTAATAACTTCATGTGGTTGCCAAGGCCTACGCAGTATCCAGGGAGCAGATTACAGAGCTGAAGAGAAACGAAGGTGAAGATCACCTTGGTGAAGAGGAAGTCAAAGAAGTGATAGGTTCGGGTGCCAAATGGGCTGTCCACACCGGGGAGATGGTGGTGAAAACGGAGACTGAGAGGAAATCTGAGAACGACTGTCAGAGTGCACGTGGCACTTTGTATCAGTCCCTCCCTGGGGACGGAGGTAGAGAGAGGCAGAGCCAGGGACATGCAGTGGGGCAAAGGGGACATTGGCAGAAGGCTGGAAGAGTAAACACCGGGCGTGAATAGTGGGGTGTGGGAGCATGTCATGGGTAGATCCGTGTCCCCCCACATTCCTGGGTTGAAGTGCTAACCCCCAGTACCTCAGAATGTGACCTTTTTCAGAGAGAGAAACTTTACAGAGGTCATCAAGTGAGGCCATGAGGGTGGGCTCTACTCCGATATGACTGGGGTCCTTACAAGAGGGGCTGTTTGGAAACAGACATGCATAGAGGGATGACTATGTGAAGAGACACAGGGAGGAGACGGCCGCGTCCGAGCCAAGGAGAGAGGCCTGGAGCGGATTCTTCCTCAGCCCTAAGAAGGAATCAAGGCCGCCCCCATCTTGATCTTGAACTTCTAGCCTCCATAACTGTGAGACCACAAATTTCTGTTCCTGATGCTGCCCAGGTTATGATAATTTATTAAGGTAGCCCCAGCAACGTAACACAAAAGGACCCACAGAGCAAACTTTTTTCTATCAATCCCTTGAATTCTTTCAGAAACTGGAGGATGGGGGGCGGGGGGACTACTTACCTAGTTAAAAGAATTGACTTGAGGCGAGTAATTGATTTGGTTCTCACCCTTCGACCTTTTCCCCTTTTTCCCTTCTGGCAAAGAAAAACTTGTTTGCAGCCAGCCAGCAGTGCAATAATTAAGAGGGTGGGGAGGAGACACATCAAAGGGGCAAAACGCACACTGTCCAATAAGTCACGCCGACCCTGGGGGCCAGAGGAGGAAAGACCTGCGGTTGTCATTGGGGAGGGTTGAATATATAAGTGAGGGAGGATTTGTCTATTTGGCTAATGAACACCCCGAGTACTGATGTCTAGGAAAACGCCGCTGGTGTTTTTATTCCCCTAACCCCGGCTGCCACGCTCTTGCCCCTCCCCTTTCTCACCCCGCCTCCCTTCACACACCCCCACTCCCCTCACATGAACCATCCTCTGTGTGAGTCTTTGGGTAAGGGGAGTGTGGAAGGCCCAGATCCCTGGCAAATTTTTGTCCTGTCCCTAGTCCTGACCTCTGTTCCGGTCTTTGGATGTCCACTTTCGCCGAGGGACGCCGGCAGCTCAAAACCACTTTCAAATCTCGGAGGAAGACGTCATGACAGTGACAGCTTTTAGAACACAATGCAATCGGGGCGCCTGAGTGGCTCCGTGGGTTAAGTGTCCGACCTCGGCTGGGGTCATGATCTCACAGTTCATGCGTTTCAGCCCCACCTCGGGCTCTGTGCTGACAACTCAGAGCCTGGAGCCTGCTTTGGATTCTGTGTCTCCCTCTCTCTCTGCCCCTTCCCTGCTCGCACGCTCTCTCTCTCTCTCTCTCACAAAAATAAATAAACATTTAAAAAAAAATTTTTTTAATCTGTATCAATATGGCACCAGAAAACAAATTTCAGGCTGACGTCACAGCTTAACATCCACTTAGATCATTTTTTCTTCATTGATTTCTCTATGGTTAACACAGATCATCAAAGAGGTATTGGAAAATTGACGGAAGGGAATTAAAATACACTTGGAAAATATAAAGTTCACTGCAAATTGTAAATCATCTTTCTAGCCGAGGCTGCTCTTTCATAGTGGTTTTCATCCTCTGTACCTCTTATCATGTCTCATCTTTCATTGAACACGGCAGAGCGTTCAATTCTGTGCTCTATCAACCTTTAAGCCGTGGATACCATGATTGCATGACGGAAGGGGCTAATTTTGCAGAAGAGTCACAGAGGCTTTGGGAGTTTATTTGCTTTGATAGAACCCTTTGTGGGATAAGGGAGGGGATAGATAGATAGATAGAAGTAGAAACATACATAATACATACATACATACATACATACATACATACAAATGCTATAATGTCTGGTGCAATGGTTTTATACACATATACAAATACAAATATTGACCAGGGCTCGGCAAACTTTTCCTGTAAATGTATGTTTTATAAGCCACCTACTGTCTCTGTCGCATATTCTTTGTTTTCGTTACAACCCTTATCGATGTAAATGACCATTAGCACTCAAGCTGCACAAAAGCAGTCCACAGATGCTGTAGATGAAAATGTTTATTTGTGTCTAGAGATGCATAGAAAATGTTACCAATGATGGTAGTGTGTCACGAGTAAGAAATAGAAAAATAGAACCGTTTAATATCTGTTAAATAATAATTAGGAATCATCTGAGCATCTCAGGGCCAGTTTTCTTAAGCAAGTGCTTTAAATATTAAATGTTTAATATTTACATATTCCAATTTTAGCTTTTGGCTTAGAGGGGAAAAAAACCTTTCATTTGGCTTCCTCATATCAAACTAGAATTTTACTTTCTTGCTTTCAAGTATAACCTTTTGTCATTTTCAAAGAGAAATATGGCCTTTTCTTCCTCATTGAAATTTCTTTCACAATAAACTGGACGAAGGACTAGGTTTCATCAAAACCTGTTTGCTGAAAGCAGACAGGGACTCAAAGCCCTACAGGAGTGAGGACATCTGAGTAACCAGCCAATCACTAGCCCCATGAACTTGAGCCAAAAACTTGGGCTCGGCTTCTCTCTCAAGGGTGCGTGAGAATCAGATTAAATCACGTACAAAAGAGCTTCACGGATGTTAGAATCATATGTACCTGCAAGTTATTACCTTTTTCATTCGCCATTCTTTATGCCTAAATATGTCGGTGCTCAAAATGATTTTCAAAGGGCATTAAAATCTTTGAAAAATATTCATCCCTTGCCATCCATGTACCCATTCTTTAACAAACATCGACTGAGAACCAGATACTGTAGATACACTGGTGAAGAAACAGAGTTGGCCTGGCCCTTAGGAGTTCACGGCCTTAGGAATGACTGCACTCATGGCCCAAAGAGATGGGAAGGCAACGTTGGGGCTGAACAGCTGGTTCTCGACGCTGTGCTTTGCTTGAGGGATTTTGAGTCTCCTACAGTTAAATAAGGTCAAAATACACTCATCAAATAGGCATCAGGTACCTCGTGAGTGGTTAGTAATACATGCAGCATGCAAAATTCAAAAGATACAAAGGAATTTGCCGGCCAAAGTCACCGAGCCGAGTTAAATCGTTTCCTCCAAAAATATTCATGTCCACCTGGAACCTATGTATGTGACCTTATTTGGAAATAGGGTCTTTGCAGATGCAATCGAGTTAAGATGAGGTCATGCTGCATTAGGGTGGTCTCTAAATCAATCTGACTGGTGTTCTTACAAGCAGAACATTTAGATACAGACGCCCAGAGAAAACATCACGTGATGAGGAAGGCAAAGACTGGATTCGAATGATGCACCTGTAACCCCGAGGATGGCCAGCAACCACCAGAGCTAGGAAGAGGCAAAGAAGGAGCCTCCCCTAGAACCTTCAGAGAAATCCTAGAACTACTGATACATTGATTTCTGGAGGCTAAAAGTCTGAAATCAAGGTGTGGCAGTCCATGCCGTCTCTGAGGGCTCTAAGGGAGAAATCTCCCTTGTGTCCTCTAACCTCTGATGGTGTCCATGGTGGTCCTACGCTTAAGGCCACGTAACTCCAATCGCCGCTCCACTCGCACATGGTGTCCTCCCTGTGTCTGTGTCGGTGTCTTTTTCCCCCTTTTATAAGAGCATCAACCAGGGCACCTGGGTGGCTCAGTCAGTTAAGCATCCAACTCTTGATTTTGGCTCAGGTCGTGATCTCACGGTTCATGGGATCAAGTCCCCCATCAGGCTCTGTGCTGACAGCGTGGAGCCTGCTTGGGATTCTCTTTCCCTCTCCTCTGCCCCTCCCCTGATCGCACTCTCTCTTAAAATAAATAAATAAACATTCTTTAAAAATTAGAACGCCACTTACTCCAATATGATCTTACCTTAACCAATAGCAACAGTAACCCTATTTCCAAATAAGGTCACACTCTGAGATTCCGGGAAGGAATCAATTTGGTGGCACAACTACTCAACCCAGTACGGGTGGCAACTATCACGTGGAAGGAGAGATCCCCAAGGTAGGGTGTGTAGAGTGAGAACAAGTGGAAACACAGAATCCTGGGAAACAGAAGACATGGAAGGCCAAGAAACAGAAAACACGAGAGTCAATTACTTTTTCCAAAAGCGTAGCTCCCAAGGGAAAGAGGAAAACAGAGCAATACTTAGAGTGCTCGGGGGGATCCACTTGGTAGTCTGAATGGAAGCATCAAGTAGAGAAGAGGTTCAACACCGAGGAAAGGTTCTCTTTCATGGAATGGGATTCTGCGGGAAACAGGATAAGAGTCCAAACAGAGGTGGAAGAATTGGGATCGTACAGAGAAAGACAACTCCTTCTCCCTTGATGTGGGGGCGGAGGGAGGTGACTGTGGAGACAGGTCACTACATGGTGGGGCAGGTAGTGGGAGACAGCAAGCTGTGAAGGCCCTGCTTTGGGGGCTTCTGTTTTTTTCTATGAAGTGGGAAGAGAGGTTAGTCACCTACAGGGAATGGGATGAGGTGGGAATGAGATTTGGCAGAGAGGGAAAGGTTTAGGGGAAAAGACGGGAGGGCGGGGACCGAATATCATTTCACCATTGGTATCAAGGTCTTCTGGTTCCGATTTTGTATGTGTCATTGATAGCCTATGATCTGTGTTTATATTTTTCGTTTTGTGAAATTGTTCCTATATCACGATGCTGAAAGTGAGGCTTTCAGGGCAGTCCAGTAAGATGGCTTTTCCCATGTCTTTGGCTGAGAGGTCAAAGCAAAGATGGCACCTCCCCAAGGGAAACATGGTGCCTCCCCTTTCCATACACTCCCTTCCCACAGAGCAAGCTGGAGTCTTAATGCCTTGGTTACATCAGACACCAGGTCTGTATGTAACCCATACAGGAAATCCTAAAGGCAAGAAAAAGGGCATTTGGCCAGACCCTTTACGGGGCAGGTGGAACTTCTACCCCTCAGCCACCAGTTTGACTTGTGAAGTTTTTTATAAAACTCCTTTATTCTGAGGCGCCTGGGTGGCTCAGTCAGTTAAGCGTCCGACTTTGGCTCAGGTCATGATCTCACGGTTCATGGATTTGAGCCCTGCATCAGGCTCTGTGCTGATGGCTCACAGGCTGGAGCCTGCTTCTGATTCTGTGTGTGTGTGTCTCTCTCTCTGCCCCTCCCCCACTATCTCTCTCTCCCTCTCTCTCAGAAGTAAATAAACATTAAAAAAAACTTTTAAACTCCTTTATTCCATACTTATATGCATTTTTTTTGCAGTTTTATAACACACACTGAATTTTTATAGCTATGTCGCCCACATCTTACTTGAACTTCAACACACATCTTTGAATTCCCACTATTGTCCTCACTTGAATGCTAAAAAATATGAAGTTCCAGGAATTATACTAAATTGCCCAAAGTCAGGGGTGCCTGGGTGGCTCAGTCGGGTAAGTGTCCGACTTCGGCTCAGGTCATGATCTTGCGATTTGGGAGTTCGAGCCCTGCATGGGGCTCTGTGCTGATGGCTCAGAGCTTGGAGCCTGCTCTCTTTCTCTGCTCCTCCCCCACTCATTCTCTGTCTCTCTCTGTCTCTCTGTCTCTCTCAAAAATAAACATTAAAAAAAATTTTTTAAATTTCAAATTGCCCAAAGTCAAATGGAAGACTGATGGGGAAATTGGGATAAGAGCCTCAGTCTTCCAACCCAATACACTTTCTTTAGATAGCCAGGGTTGGTCAACACTAGCTTGGTGCTTGTGGGCAAAATAAAAGAGTCCCAAGTTTCATTAGTCTTTGTCTTTAGTCCTCGAGGCCTCTACTCCCTTCCCCCTTCTCGCTCCCTCTCCCCTCCTCCTTTCCTTTTTCTTTTCATGGAACCGATATTTTCTTAATGTTTTTATTTATTTTTGAGAGAGAGAGAGAGAGTGAGCGTGAGAGAGTACCAGCAGGGCAGGGGCAGAGAGAGAGAGACACGGAATCCAAAGCAGGATCCAGGCTCCGAGCCATCAGCACAGAGCCCGATGCGGGACTCAAACTCATGAACCCTGAGATCATGACCTGAGCCCAAGTTGGCTCCTTAACCGACTAAGCCACCCAGGTGCCCCTCATGGAACTGATATTTAATGAGTGACTGTCATCTGCCAGCCTGTGCTAAGCTAGGGACACAGTGGTGAACATGGCAGGCACTCCTTATCCTGCCGCGTGGGTCTCAGGATGCCAGCAGGTAGTCAGGAAGCAGCGGTGCACCAAGGGCTCAGGCCTTCGATGGGCCAAGCACAGGGGATCAAGAGGCCACCAGGCAGTGCAGACCACCCAGACCTGGATGGGCACAAAAGTCTTCCACAAGTAACTTCTGGACTGAAGGGTAAACAGTGAGTGTCACCAGCCAAGGGCAGGAAGAGGTTTATACAGCCCCGGACACACACACACACACACACACACACACGCACGCACGCTGCGCGCGCACACAGCCCTCAGGGTCTCACAACCTCCAGGACAGAATCCCCATGGTTTTCTCACCAGCCTCTTCCTCAGGCAGCTCCTCTCCTAGGCGCTGGCCCCGCCAGCCATCCCTCAGAGGAGGGTGGTACCGGGAGGACCAGTGGCTCAGGGCAATACCTGTGTGGTTGTACTAAAGTCTCATGTCTCCCTGCCCCCATTCGGCAGCGACAAGAGGGCTGGGAGAGCCTCCTCCTTGTTCAGAGGTGTCCCCCCAAAGCCTCAGAAAGGGCCCGGCAGAGGCAGCACACAAATTACCCGAGGAGACAAATCCGACTGATGCACACCCTTGAAGACCGTCCGGTCCAGCCCTGGGGAGGAGAGTCGAGAGAAGCCTGGGGTAAGCGACGCTCCCACACCAAAGGGCTTTTAAAAGTGACAGGTAGGGACGCCTGGGTGGTTCAGACGGTCAAACATCCGACTCTTGATTTCTGCTCAGATCGCGATCTCACAGTTGGTGGGATGGAGCCCCAAGTCAGGCTCTGTGCTGACAACGCGGAGCCTGCTTGGGATTCTTTCCTTCCCTCCCTCTCTCTCTGTCTGCCCCTCCCCCACTCGTGCTCGTGCACGCTCTCTCGCTCTCAAAATAAAGAAATAGTTTCTTGTTTTCAGTGAGACGCACGCTCTGCAGATGCTCAGGGTCCCCCACCTGCTTTGACCAGCAGCCCTGCCCTTGGCACGCGGTGAATGGGCCTCGCCAGCTGGAAAGTGCTCCCCAAAAGAAGAGATTTCATTTAAATGAAATCCAGTCAACAATTTGGGGTAAGTGTCGGGGTACTGGGGCAGATTCAACTCGGACTATTCTCTACTTTGCTTATCCACTAAACAGAGCTTCAACTGTCAAAATTACTCTCTCAGTGTGAAAAAAGCATGCACGCAGCGTTGCCACTCAGCTAGTAACTACTGATCGTCAGTGATTGGCAAGTAACCTCAGGGGCCCCCAAAAGAAAACTTTAAACCAGCTCCCTTTAATCTCCGGAAAGTCTCAAATGAAGAGGGTGCTCTGTGTTGCCTACATTATTCTCCCCGCGATGCCCAGGCTCTCTTGCTGTATTTCTCTTTATTTTGTCCCAAGCTGATTGCCAAGATTGCTCTGGTTGGGACAGAACTTGGGAGTGGCTGTTGTCCAAACCTAAAGCTGTTTCCAGCTGGCCCTAACCCTCCAGACGTTTGTCTACAACAGCTGAACAGAGATGGGAGATTGGCCTATACCCGCTGTGCTGCAGGGGCTCCTGATGAACCTGCCTGTCTCCTCCACGCGCTTGTGACCCTGCCCTGAGGGTCTCCCGTTAGGGATGCAGCCCTTGGACCAAACTATCTATTGGCAATCGTATTTAGTGAGCACCTACTATGTACCAGGCACAGTTATTCATCCCCATATCACCGATGCAGAAACTGAAGCACAGAGAGTTTAAGTAACTTGTCCAGAATGAGGCAGGGAGGGGACATACTGGCAGTCAGGCCGCAGAGGCGCCTCGATTAGCTGCTGTGTCATATGGCTCTTGTCCAAGTCTTGTCTTTTTTGTTGTGTTCCTTTTGTTTCACCAACATGAAAAAAGGCTTAACACTCGAAAGGCCTGAAGTCATGGGGCAGCTGGGTGGCTCAGTCAGGTAAGCGTCCTACTTCGGCTTGGGTCATGACCTCGGGGTTCATGGGTTCGAACCCCACCGTAGGGCTCTGTGCTGACAGCTCAGAGACTGGATCCTGCTTCGGATTCGGTGTCTCCCTCTCTCTCTGCCCCTCTCCTGCTCACACTCTGTCTGTCTCTGTCTCTCTCTCAAAAGTAAAAATAAAAGCATTAAAAAATAATAATAATAAATTAAATACATAAATAAAGTCGCTCTGATGCTGCACGAACATGCTCCTTGAAGTGCAGGTGCTTTGAGAAGAATGGTTCCCACTAGAAAGGCAGCTGGGGGAGGACAGGCTCCTCTTTATCTCCGTGCCCAACTCTCACCAGCTCGTGCATGCTCAGTTAGGATTTGATGAATGAATCCTGGGGACCAGTTAACAGTATTTCGTACATTGTTTTTGAGACAAACTTTTGTTGAGGGATTGTGCCGGCCTCTTACTAGACAAGTCAGGCTCTAAATGTAGTCGAAAAAAAAATATGGTCCCTGCCCAGGGACCCTTCTTTCAGGCTCCTGGGAGAAAAAATACACCAGTCAACAGATGATTACAAAAAAATACTGCCACAGTGGGGTATGTGGAGCCCTGGTGGGATGACCTAACCCCATGTGGGGTGGGAGAGTGCTCAAGGCAGTTTTCACCAGGAAGTAATATCTAAGTTGACGCCAGAAGGAAGGGCGTGAGCTGTGTGAAGATGGCAGAGGAATGGTCATGATCTCGTGACTCATGAGATCGAGTCCCCGAGTCGGGTTCTGCACTGACAGCATGAAGCCTGCTTAGGATTCTCTCTCTCCCTCTCTCTCTGCCCCTCCTCTGCCCACACCCACGTGTGCACATGCTCTCGGGCTCTCTCAAAATAAACATTTCTTTAAAAAAGAGAAAGAGAGCACAGCACATTATGGAATTTCGAGTCCTACAGGGAGCCTGGGGTCTCTAGTTGGGGTGGGTGCTGGGGTTCCAGAAGGAACGTCTTCAGAAGGAGTCAGAGGTAAGGAGAGGCCAGCCCAAGAGAACCTACATCCACAGAGAGCGTACATCCAGCTGGCGGGGTCATGCCTATTTCTCGACATAATTATTAAAGGTGTCCCCTTCACTCACTAAAGTGTCCCAACGTGGGTAATCCATTACAGGGACATCCTGGTTACATGCCAGAGACTAAGGATGTGGACTTTATCCACCCAGTTGCATTGGAATGCAGAGGACGCGACTGAGAAGTACTGAGATGATCAAATAAACAGATCTAGGTGTGAGCAGGTATGAGGGGGGCAGTGGAGGTGGGGGGGTGGGGGGCGGGGGTGTCCAGCTGTGCCTGCAGGTGCCTGACCACCTGCCGTCGGGCAGTGGTGGTTCTGCATCACAGATCACTTGGGTTTTGTGTGTGTGCGCGCGCGTGTCCGTGTGTGTGTGTGTGTGTGTGTGTGTGTGTGTGTGTGTGCGCGCAGCGCGCGCGAGATGCAGATTCACCCTCAATGAGACCCTCTTGGTCGGTGTCTGGGTGAGGAGCGGGGAAAACTGCAGGGTTAACAGGCTGTCAGGTAATTTCCCTGCACACAGAATTTAGGCCCAGCGAGCGCCCGGGAGGGTGGGGGTGGGGGGAGCAGCCTTGCTCTGGGGCTGGGGCTGCCGAAGGCCATCCGCTCCCTGCGGGTGGGAGAGAGCATAACCTAAGAGCCACAAAAATCTAAACACCAGCTTCCCAAAGGCACATGGGGCTGCCCCTCCTTCCAAATGTCTTGCACGGAGAGAAACCAAAGAACTAGCAGAGGACAGAACAACAGGAAGGAGAAAGGCGACGGCAGCCAGGACTCCGCGGGGAACAGAGGGTGTTCGCTCGAGGGGCAGGAAGTGAAAATCCAGGAGTGTTGTCCCAACGCAGGATGTCCTCTCACATTCCTTTCTGTCGGGGGCGGGGAGGGGTGAGGGGAGACGGGGAAACTGCATCCTGCACGGGCTGGGGAGCCACACCCCGCCCCCTGCCCGCCTGGGCGGAGCCGCGAACAGAGCTGGGGCCCCGCCCCTGCCGCCTGGGCGGGGCTGCGATCAGAGCTGGGGCCCCGCCCCCTGCCTGCCTGGGCGGGGCTGCGATCAGAGCTGGGGCCTCTGCGGTCCTAAGGGAGCCTTCTGAGGGCAGAAGAAAAGAATTAAGGGGGAAAAGAGGAAAGAAAAAAGAAGAGTCCAGTTTAGTACTGTAGTCAGGTTGGGCAGGAGAAAGAAGGCCAGATAAGTCCCCCTGACGTGAAGGCAGAGTCTGGAAAGGGCACTCTGGGAACAGCACCTCCCGGGTGCTGAGCTGAGCCCTCGCCTCCCGGACTCTGGCGAGCGCGGTCTTTCTCCCCGCCCATCGCCCCCAGGAAGATGTTTGCTGACAGCTTGCTTTTCTGTACCCTGACTCTTGGGCACACATGATGTGCATTCATTTTGGCTCTCCTTCTTATGTAATATGATTGCCTCTTATATTTTGGTGGTTGCTGCAATTCTCAGGACCCTCTCTCACGTTTCTGCGTGGCTTCTCAAATGCAGAGCCCACAGGTCATGTTCTGATCTGGCCATCTGTGAGTTCGAGCCCCGCGCAGGGCTCTGTGGTGACAGCTCAGAGCCTGGAGCCTGTTTCGGATTCTGTGTCTCCCTCTCTCGCTCTCTGCCCCTCCCCCGCTCGTGTTCCATCCCTCTTGCCCTCAAAAATAAATAAAGCATTAAAAAAAAATTTTTTTTTAATGCAGAAGCCAAATAGCCGGGAGAATAGCCAACCTGCTCCGTGCTCCTTGTTCTCATTTGCCAGACTTTTAATACTGTTTTAGGACAATGCTGCTGGTGTTCGATTTATGGCTCACGGGGAGCAGCTAGTGTTTCTCAGCAATATATAAACTGGAAACGTTCTCCCCCGTTTCGGATCTGGGTAGTTTTGCTCTTCACTTAATTGAACTGCTTTTTGTCAAAGCGTATTCCAAAATTTCCCCATCTGTGTCTCTCAGAGGCAGGATTACTATCACATGTTCCTGGCTCCGTGATCAAATCAGGTGGGTGGGAACATGTAACCCCATGCTTGTCTTGGAGGTTTGCCATGGTGTTAACATGCAGAAGGTTCTGACAAGTCCTGCAGTTGTCTAGTTTATCATCCCCTGCTTACTCGCTTGCTCTTGACCCAGCATCATTCTGAGCTCCCAGGAGTGAGGGATCTCCTGGTGCTGGATTGACCCCTTCTCATGCCCATTTTCCTAAATCCTCCACACAGGAAGATAATACCTCCCACTGTGTAGCTGATGACAAGTTTCAGGATTTTTTCTTCCTCCAAACGAAATAAATGCCTTTCATTGCTTTTATTATAATAATAATTATTATTAGTATTACAAATGCTTTGCATTATTATTATAAATTACGTGTTAATTACAGACAACCCAGAGAAGCAAAAGAACCTAAAACACCTGCTCTCTTAAAAAAGCCACTGTTGACATTCCATTCTAGATTTTTCTACATATTTATACATAATTTATATACTTATGTATTTTTTAAACGAGATCACGTACCAAATGTATTTTTATACAAGTAAACTGGCAACATACTTCCACATGCATAGTTACATTTCTGTAATGTTATTTTAATGGCTGTATAGGATTCTCTAAATGGCTGCCCCATAATTTATTTAATTGATCCCCTGTGGTGAGACATTCAAATTGTTTCCAACTTTACTCCAAATAGCACTGTGATGAACATATTTAGAGTTAAATTTTTCCATGTTTTCTTAGGTATTTCAGGATAGACTCCCAGAAGTTGAATTATAATATTTATTTAACATGGTGCAAAGATTCGTGTGCCCAGAAGATGTACAGGTCCAAGGCTTGGTAATGGACAGGATTCACCAGTCCTTTCCCTCAGCTACACTAAATGCCTCATGATGGTTCCACTAGGTTCCTGTGGCCACTGTAACAAATTACCATACACTTGGTGGCTTAAAGCAGAAGTTTATTATCTCAGTTCTGGAGGCCAGAAGTCTGAAATCACAGGCTCAGCAGGGCTGATCCCTCTGAAAGCTCTGGAACAGAATCCATTCCTTGTCTTTTCCAGCTTCTGGGGATCAGGCATTCTTTGGCTTCTGGCTGCATAACACATCTCTGCCTCTGTCTTCACGTGGCTTTCTCCTTGTCTCTCTGTGTCTGCGTCTTCTCTTTTGTCTCTTATAAGGACACTTGTTATTGGATTTAGGGCCTACCTGGATAAATAATCCAGGATGATTTCAGCTCAAGATTCCTTCTTTCAAATGCTTTTTAAGTTTTTCTTTATTTATTTTGAGAGAGAGAGAGTGTGCATGCGGGAGAGGCAGAGAGAGAGGGAGAGAAAGAGAATCCCAAACAGGCTTTGCTCTGTCAGTGCAGAGCCCCACGTGGGGCTCGAACTCCAGAACCGTGAGTGAGCTCCGGACCCGAGCTGCAACCAAGAGTCAGAGGTTTAACCGACTGAGCCACCCAGGCACCCCTCAACTGGAGATTCTTAATTATATCTGCCAAGACCCTTTTTCCAAATAAGGTCACATTACAAGTTCCAGGGCTTAAGGCAAGAGCATATGTTTTGGGGAACCACCATTCAACCCATCGCAATATTCTTCCAGACCATGAGGAGTCATTTTCAAATTGGTACACCCACATATACATAGGTTAGCAATGGGCTTCCTTTTAAAATGCAATCTTGGGGGCACCTGAGTGGCTCAGTCAGTTAAGCATCTGACTCTTTGATTTTGGCTCAAGTCACGATCTCCTGGCTCGTGAGGTCCAGCCCCACATCGGGCTCTGCCCTAGCAGCTAGAAACCTGCTTGGGATTCTCTCTTTGCCTCCCTCTGCTCCTCTCCCACTCTCTCGCTGTCAAAATAAATAAATAAATGTTGAAAAACCAATAAGTAAAATACTAAAATGCAGCCTGATGCGGAAGCCCAGTATGCAAAGTGGTAAGTTGGGCCAAGGCTGGGGGGCAGGGAGACCAGCACAGGGGAACATACACTTAGATCAAGGACACAGGAGCTCGAATGGATTCAAGGACTCCAGCCCTCGCTGTCTCTCGAAATAAGAGGGAAGACCAAGTTGCACGTGCTGTCCTGGGGGAGGACTCCAACATACCCTCCCTTTGTGGGTCGGGGTCTCAGCCTACACAAGCCCTGTTCGCTCCACCGCGAGGAGAATCAGGCACCCAGACAAGCTTTGCACGTGACCAGCTGCACTTGAGTGAGAATCACATGGAGGTCCTGATTTACAGGGTTTTAAAAAGCAAATCATTCACGTGTCTCAGCAAAAGTCCTCAAAGGACATTCCTGAGTTTCAGTGGGAGGAAAAATGAGTTGCTTTATGAGCTCTTTCAGCATGTTTCTGGACTGCTGAATGTTTCAATCTGCTGCAACGTTACAACCTTATCTATAAACGGGGCCTGAGTGTCAAACATAGGCTGTCCGTGAACTCACAAATGACCGTCTTCCAAAGGTTCATTTGCAGGTGAGTTATTTGCAACTCTTAGTGTCTTTTCCCATCTATTCTGGGCTGCAGCTCCCAAAGCCTAGTGATTCCTACTGTCAGCAAGAAAGAGCCCTGATGGTGACCCTGGCCTCACAGAGCTTCCAAATTCTGAGCCCTGGGCTCGCCCAGGCCTGAAAGCAGGGCTGGAGGGGGAAGGAAAAATGTGGCCTAGGATCTCCCAGGGCTTCAGCAGCCATGGGCATTGCTGGGGGAAGCACCAAGGACAAGAGGCTCAGGGGATAAGGCTGTCACTGGGGGGGTTGGGGAGAGGAGTTACGGAGAGCCACAGATATCCGTACGTGCAGACATAAGGCCTGGAAGGCCAGCCTGCCTGGATTGTCGCTATCTGATTAGCAAGGATTCAGAGGCTTTGAATGGATTTTCAAGGTGTACTAAACTCCCTAAGGCTGCTGTCACAGGGACCACAGACTGGGTGACTTAAAACCACAGAATTGAGGCGCCTGGGTGGCTCAGCCGGTAAAGCGTCCGGCTTGGGCTCAGGTCATGATCTCGCGGTCCGTGAGTTCGCGCCCCGCGTCGGGCTCTGTGCTGACGGCTCGGAGCCTGGAGCCTGCTTCGGATTCTGTGTCTCCCTCTCGCTCTCTGCCCCTCGCCCGCTCATGCTCTGTTTCTCTCAGGAATAAATAAACATTAAAACAAATTTTTTTTTTTAAGCTTCCCGTTGTGAAGTCCAGAAGATTAAGAATAAGGTACTGCCAGAGCCATGCTCTCTCCCCAGCTTCTGGATGTCTCCTGCCATTGCTCTCCTGCCATCCTTGGCATTCCTTGGCTTGGGGACGCTTCCCTCCAATCTCTGCCTCTGGTGGTGCACAAGCGGCTTCCCTCCATCATCTGTGTCTTCCAATGACGTTCTCCGTGTTTTGTCTCTGGTCTCTTCTTACAAGGACAACAGTCATTGCAACCACTGCATGATGTTTCACCCTAATGACCATCCTAATTTGGTTACATCTTCAACAGACCTCGTGTCTTTTTTTTTTTTAGTTTAGTTTATTTACTTATTTTGAGAGAAACAGAGAGAGCGTGAGCGGGGGAGGGGCAGAGAGAGAGAGAGAGAGAGAGAGAATCCCAAGCAGGCTCCTCACTGCCAGGGCAGAGCCGGACACTGGGCTGAAGCTCACAAAACTGTGAGATCATGACCTGAGCCGAAACCAAGAGTCGGACACTCAATTGACTGAGCCATCCAATTGCCCCCATAGACCCCATTTCTAAATAAGGTCATATTCACAAGTACCCAGAGTTAGGACTTCAACATATCTTTTGGGGGGGGGACACAATTCAACTCGTAACAGAAGGTATATAATTTATCATCTCACCCAAAATATAGAAATATAATCTACAATGGTTATAATGCACAACCATAGAGCCTCTGCTTAAATACTGCCGATGACGGGCAGGTGATCCATTCTATTTTCAAGTCATGGCAGTCGTGAGCTACCTCCTTCCTTAATATGATCCAAAAGCTAGACTTTCACCTACTGAGTCCCGTTTTCCCTTGTGAAACTACATAGAATAATTCTAAGTTTTGATAAAATCCTTTGCTATATATGAAGCCCTCCCAGTCACCCTCCAAATATTTCCTTAAGGTTCAATTCTCCAGATCTTCCTACGACATGGCTTTAAGCCCTTCTTAAGATCCTAACCACTGAACTCTGGACCCGGTCACTGATCTAGGCCCATCCTGAGAAGAGGTAACCGGATGCATACAATATGGGTGTGGCCCGTCAGACTCAGCAATCTGGTGGGTCCATTTACCTGCTGAGATCTGAGTCTTACACATGCATTGAAATCCAAAGTTGTGTTGAGATTTCTGTTTTGTTCTGTTTGGGTTTGGTTTTGTTTGCTTGTTTGTTTTGCAGACAGCCACAGAGCTTCGCGGCCAAGCTAGACTGTTGAGTAAAATCAAGTTTGCGGTCAGCTGAAATCTCAGCTTCTTCTTCGTAATGATCCCCTGGGTGCACATCTCCCGCTCGTTACTGCACTGTTTCCTTCTGGACCTTCTGCATGCTGGCCCCTAATACATTTTATCTATTGCCTCCAGTCCTTCAACATAACTCATCTACGCTCTTGTGAATCTTGATTCGTCATGCGTGCCTTGGTCATTCAACCTAACTCTGGTCATCCGCCCTGCAGGAAGAAAAGAAAAGGGGGAAAGACAACCAATGTTTATAATATTTATAAGACCCTACTAAGTTGGACTAGTTAGTTGTTTCTAACTTTTTCATTGACGTCAACACACAGGAAAGTGCACATATGGAAATAGGCAGGTCAATGAATGATCACAGGCAAATGCCTGTGTAACCACCCATGTCAAAAAAGAGAACATTAAGCTGAGAATGTTTTAATAAACATTTTTCTTTTTAAGTCCTCAGACCTATTTGGTAATTATTTTCAAAGCTGGTTCACAGATGATAAAATAGACTCAGAAAAGGGAAGTGATGTGCCCAGCATCCCGTAGCCGGGAAGTAATAACGCACAGAATGACTCCCTGCAAAGTGCTCTTCCTACCTGCTGACGCTGGGCTTGAAAAATGAGAGATGTGGCCACTACCCAGGTGAGGTGGGTAGAAGGGCATCGTGAGCAGGACAAACCAGGAGAACGAAGGCAAGCAGGCGGGTGGCACGGATTGCGGGGGGGGGGGGGGGGGGGGTAGTCCAGAGTTCCTAGGGCACGGGATCCCGGCACGAGAAGAGTGCCGGGAAACCAGGCCAGATGTGGTTGATAGGCTCACAGATCTGCACGCTCTTCCGTATCAGTGGCAATGCCCCTGAGGCTTTCGAGAACATTGCTTTAGGATAAGATAATTCACTGTAAACAACAGTGTCCTACCAGGTTAACAGAATTTTCAAACTCCTACTGCTTATTCGGGGTTTCTGGAAGTCTTAGAAAATTGAGATTCAGGACTTCAGGGGGTCAAATATTTAAGGGTTAAAAGGGGCAGAAGGAAATGACAGGCTAAGGCCGTGGGAGGCTGGCCTAAGAGGCTGCCTGACCACCTAGAGGGACCAGCTGCAGAGACACCACATTGTCCAAGCCTTTCAGGTAAATGAGCAAAGTGGTTTGAGTAAAGTAAGATGGTCACCCTGAGCTAAGTAACTCCAAAGTAATATCAATAGAGTGATCCACTCATCAACCAAGATTTATTATAGCAGGGTGTGCATAAAACCAAGCAAGCTGGGCTAGAAGATTCCCACAGTGACACGGGGCATCTGACCATTTCTTTTTAAGTTAGTGTGGAGATTCTTTTTTTCGAGCAGGCCCTCTAGTAAAAAATTTTGTACTATTTTTTTTCGAGTAGGCTCCACGCGCAGCATGTAGCCCAACACCGGGCTTGACCTCACGACCCTGAGATCAAGAGTCCCGTGCTTAACGGACGGAGCCACCCGGTCGCCCCCCCCCAAGATTAGTCACTTCCTATACAGATTAGGGAATCGCTTTCACAAAGGAAAGAAATAAGCGGACGTTTCTTGGACGATCCCAAAAAGAGGGACCAAGGCTACAACTGTTTTATTTTCAACAGTCTTACAAATTGTGCGAATAGAGACCAACCACATGAGCATGGGCAAAGCCTGTTTGTTCAGAGGTTGCTGTAACAAGGGAATCAATACCGTCGCTGGCCTTTGGCGAAGACTCAAAGGCAGACAGGGAGGTGGCAAAGCTTCCGGGGGCTGGCGAAGGCTGTTGTTGGGATGGGGAAGCTGCGGGCAGCTGACCAAAGTGGGGCATCCTATGTGGTCCGGAAAGCGCGCGTATTGGCCTTTCGCGGTGGGTCCCAGGTTGGAAGCAGGGTAACCATGAAGAAAGCTGTCAGATATTAATCAAGTCCTGGCCATTTGGGGCTTTTTGTGACAGAAGGTATTATCCAGCTTCCTCGATTTTTACTAGAGATAGCGGTTTGATTTCCTACAAGTCTGGCTTACAGCCAGCCGGTTTCCTTGGCTGTTTATGGTAGATCCAGGACTGATTCTCTGGGCAGGTTACTACAAGTTTTGGACCGGAGTTCTAGTCTTATAGCTACTCTGGCCATCACCCATCTGTACATCCCGTCTCTTGAAATGAATCAGGTGAGGAAATCAATGTTGAAAAATGGGAGTGGGCAAGGCAATAAAAGCAGGGCAGGGAGAGAACTGCAGGATGGTGGATGGGAACGCTCTTAGAGAAGGGAGAACACAGATTTTTAAAAGAAAGAGCCAATCGGGGCACCTGGGTGGCTCAGTCAGTTAAGTGTCTGACTCTTGGTTTCAGCTCAGGTCACGATCTCACGGTTTGCAAGTTCGAGCCCTACATCAGGCTCTGCACTGGCAATATAAAGCCTGCTTGTGGGGCGCCTGGGGGGCTCAGTCGGTTAAGCGTCCGACTTCAGCTCGGGTCACGATCTCGAGGTCCGTGGGTTCGAGCCCCGCGTCGGGCTCTGGGCTGATGGCTCAGAGCCTGGAGCCTGCTTCCGATTCTGTGTCTCCCTCTCTCTCTGCCCCTCCCCCGTTCATGCTCGGTCTCTCTCTGTCCCAAAGATGAATAAACGTTTAAAAAAATAAATCAATAAAAATAAATAAAATAAAATAAAAAATAAAGCCTGCTTGTGATCCTTTGTCCCTCCCTCCCTCTCTGCCCTTCCCCTGCGCTCTCTCAAAATAAATAAATAAACTTGAAAAAATAAAGGAGGAGAGGTGATAGGTAAGGATAAAAGAGAGATGGTCTGAGTCACGAAGGGCCTTGAATACAAGACAGAGGAGTTAATTACTAGCAGTTGATGTTGAAGAGTGGGGAACCCCCAAGAACTTTCAAACAACCTAACAGGGGGTCCAATGTGTGACGCTAAAAGATAAGTCTAGAGCTGAATCTAAAGCTCCTATCTAGTTATATTCTTCCCCTGCTTAAAGCTGTCTGGAATGTTCTCTCCCTCCAGCCCTTCACTGTCTGACAAACTCCTCTTCATCATAAATTCAGCATCCCTTCCTCCAGGAAGCTCTCTAAGGTTGAGTTAAACACTCCTTCTTCTCCCTCTCTGAGGACCTGAGGGTTCTTCCTCTTCTCCTAAACATAGCACTGATCTCAGGAATAGAATTCAGGTTCCCGGATGACCTCCTTCGCTAAGGAGTTGTCCTGAGAGGACGCCTATGCTTTATTCATCTTTGCACTTCCACTGATATGGGCACAGGGCCTGGGAAAAATAGGCATTTAAATGCATATGTTGTTGGAGCTGATTTGCCAAATGGAGATACTGGATGTAGGGGTGGGGCTGGAGGTGGTGGGGGCTGTGGGAATGGCGGTATTCAGGGCAGTGGCTCCTGAAGTCTGGGAGGCATCAATCCGCATGGTGAAAGGATAGGGGTTGCTTTAAATACACATCCCTGGGCCACTTCTGGACCTACTGATTCAGAATCTCCAGGAATGGGACCTCAAATCTGAGTTCACTGACACTTCCCTCAGGTGATTCGCACACTCAGCAAAGTTTGAAAACCATGGTATAGGTAGCACCGTGGATAACACTTGGATAATTCACAGAAGGCAGGGATGAGGGAAAAAAGGGAGCTGTCTGGGCCTGAGAACTGATCATCAAGGAAGATGGAAACGCCATCCAGAGAGGGAGTCCTGGAGAAGCAGGGGTTAAGTTGCTTTCACAGAAGTGGGTGTGAGGTGCCCCCTTGAATCCAGACGAAAATGTCACTTGGCAGCCAGAGATTGGATCTGACGTTCAGTAGTCTGGTCCTCATGACCCTGAGAATTTAATGTTTGGGCACAAAAAAATCAAGCTTCCACAATCACTCTGTCCTCTGTAGTTTAGCAGAGAGGCAAAAATCGCATTCATTTCCTTTCTATGATTGATTTAGGCAAGTAATTAGTAGTGATAATGTAGAAATAGCAAACTACATTGAATGTGCACCCTATCATCCGGGAGTGAATCAACGTTTGAATAGTTGCACAAATGCCTTAAAAGAAATGAAGGGAAAGATACCTTTGCTAAAATATGAACATGACCACTTTTAAGCTCCAGTGAATCTTACTAATTGACTTGAAAGTCTGTTTTTACAAATAAATCCTGGACACCCCAAAAGGACAAGAACCATGTATGCAAAATATCTGACCTAATCAATTTTCAGATGAATCTGAAACTATTGTTTGAATTCGGATTTAGTAAATGTCACGGATCCCTGCACTGGAGCACAGATATAAATCTGATCTACTAAATGACATAAAATAGAGAAGGGAGTAATTTCTCGGGCGAACATGAACGAGCACTGGAATCCATCTGGGTAATTTACATAAAAATTGGATTTTCCTCTCTTGAATTACCTTTTTACGGTGGGCATCTGTAATATGGTCAGTTCGGTTCCCTGCTCTACTGTCTGTCTTCGTCTATGTGGTGCCACAGTATCTGCCTTGTTTTTTCGGGAGTCCATCCCACTGGCCAAAACTTAAAAAAAAATTTTTTTTTAATGTTTATTTTTGAGAGAGACAGAGTATGAGCAGGGGAGGAGCAGAGAGAGAGAGAGAATCCGAAGCAGCTTCCAGGCTCTGAACCGTCAGCACAGAGCCGGATGCAGGGCTCGAACACACGAACAGTGAGATCATGACCTGAGTCGAAGTCAGACCCTTAATCGACGGAGCCACCCAGGCACCCCCCGCTGCCAAAAGGTATTGCCCATGGCCTAGCACCCCATCCCCATGAACTACTAGCTCTCTCCTGCAGGGGGTCTGGCCCTACCACCAGAAAGCTTAAGGGTTAAACTTGAGAACAGACAATAGTCACATTACCATCCATTCAACAGAGACCTCCTTCCAACAGCCCAAAGAAGAGAATCAGAGAAACCTTGACCTGCTCTTGTTCCAGTAGCTTCTGAGGCCAAGCTGGAGCACCCCTCTCACAGTCTGATCGATTCATTCTTCTTTTGACACCATAATCCAAGAATTCCTCACAGCCGAATCTAGAGGCAGATAGGTTTCTACTCCCTTGAAACCAAGGGTAATAAGGTACAATTTCATACACACTTACTCTCCAGCTCAACCTCTGAGATCCTAACTTTCCTTAGAAACAAACAGCTAGAAAAAGAATTGGTGGGATGAGATGGTCTCTGATACGAGTTGAACCGCGCGTGTCTCTCCCAAAGATGCGTTGAAGTCCGAAGTCAGCGTTTGACATTCTTTGCAAATAGGGTCACTGTAGATGTAAATAGTTAAGATGAGGTCATGTTGAAATAAGAGAGCCCTTAATCAGATGTAGCTGGTGTTTTCACCAGAAGAGGAGAAGACGCACAAAGACAGAGGGAGGAGACGCTGGGTGACGAGGGGGCAGTGAGTGGAGCCAGGCATGTACAAGTCAAGGAATGTCAAGGACTCCCGGTTGCCCCCAGCACCGGAATATGAAGGTCTTCTTCAGGAAACGTTTATTCAGAATGTCTTGCTTTACCCCCAAACACAAATCCTTCTTAGTTTGTGCTGTGTTGTCTTAACAAGAGAAAAACCTATTTTTTGGCCAAAAAAAAAAAAAAAAACCACTTTGGCCTCCATCGCTGCCAGCCCTCACACCAAGCGGGCAATCTCTCACTCCGTTTCTAGTGTTTAGAGACTGTGTGAGTGTGATCACAAGTAGATTTTCACACAAATCTAAGGCGAGAACACTGTTTTATTGTCCTGTGAGCAAATCTTGAAATCCATGCCTTTTAGTTCAAAATCAGTTAATTGTATTTACACAAGATAAATCTGGACATTTTGGTAAACTTTAATTTTTAAAAAAAAAAAATCTTTTTTTTTAATGTTTATTTATTTTTGAGACAGAGACAGACAGAGCATGAACAGGGGAGGGTCAGAGAGAGAGGGAGACACAGAATCCGAAACAGGCTCCAGGCTCTGAGCGGTCAGCACAGAGCCCGACGCAGGGCTCGAACCCACGGACCGTGAGATCGTGACCTGAGCTGAAGCCGGACGCTCAACCGACTGAGCCACCCAGGCGCCCCTAAACTTTAATTTTTTTAATGTTTATTTATTTTTTGAGAGAGAGACAGAACGCGAGTAGGGGAGGGGCAGAGAGAGGCAGACACAGAATCTGAAGCAGGCTCCGGGCTCTGAGCTGTCAGCACAGAGCCCGACTTGGGGCTCAAACTCACGGACCGTGGGATCATGACCTGAGCCGAAGTCAGACGCTCCGTCGACTGATCCACCCAGATGCCCCTGGTTTAAACGGTTCATGCTAATCATAAATGGGCCTGTCAGGAATACAGGAGATCTTCGGAAAAAATCAGGGAGCAGATTATTGAAGGTGTTTAAAGCTTTAGTTTATTTTTTTAATTTTGTTTACCTATTTCCAAAGTAAAATTGGTATGTTGGTTGATTTCCTTGAGCTTCCTTTAGAGGTGGCATTAATTTTCTAGGGCTGCATAACAAAGCACCACACAGTGGATGAATTAAACAAGAGGAATTTATTTCCTCACCGTTCTGGAGGCTAAAAGTTCATGGTCAAGGTGTCGGCGGGACTGGTTTCTTCTGAACCACGGATGTGGACTGCGGCCTCGCTGGCCTGTGCTCTGAATCAACTGCTTTCGCAGAAGTCTACGCCCCGCAGGACCTGGCTCTCACCCCAGCCATGGTGAACCTCTCCGAGTTCGTTGGCCCCACACCTCCACGCTTCGGCTCAATCTGCTCACTCCCCGAGCTCACTGTTCCCTCCACCTACATCTGCTCGGGCCACAGTCGTTCAAGCTCCAAGACTCAGCCGCTTCCCCCTTTCAGAGGCCTTTCTGGACTTCTGTCCCCACTGCAAGCTCCTTTGAAATACTTTGTTCCCTCTATACCTCTCACACATCTTCCGCACATCGCAGTACGTCTCTGTTGTTTCCACATGTGACTATTTCCCATCTAGGCTGTTTCTTGAGATCAGGGACCACGTCTTTATATCCTCAGCCACGGAATATCTGATGAATGAGTGAATCTCAGGATTGGAAGGGATCCCGACATGAATCGACTCCACCACATCCGTCACAAGCAGTCACTCAGTGCTACTTGAATGCCAGCAGTGATGGGGAGCTCATTATGCACGGGCACCCATTCTATCCACACGGCTAGTGAATGCTAATGAATGAGGAAACAAATCAGATCTTCAGCATTTCATTTGTATTCAGATATAAAGTTTAGTTACACCAGGAAACTAACAAATGCTTTTATTGCATTTTCATAGGATCAAAATAAGCAAGGAAACAAACACAGTTCTAATTCTGTGCTTGCCATTTATTTGTTTAATAAGTATTTAGAGAATACATACTATGTATAAAACACTGTGTCGTTGGGGTGTCCGACTGGCTCAGTCAGAAGAGCATGCGACCTTTGATCTCAGGGTTGTGAGTTTGAGCCCCATGTTGGGTGTAGAGATTACTTAAAAAAATTAAATCTTAAAAAAAAAAACAACATGGTGTTGTTGTAATAGTTAGAAACTTATGGTTCTTGCTCTTAAGGTATTTATAATCTAGTTGAAACGTCAAGACTTGGGTGGTCAGAGAATACATAGCTAAGTTCGAAGGAGCAGAGCCCATCAGTCCCAGAGCGCCCCAGGTGCAAAGGAGGAGAATGGGAGACGTGGGTTGGGGTTGTCAGGAATGTCCCAGCTCAGATCTGGAGAGGAGGCCACTGCAGGTAGGAAAGCACAGTGCTAGCAACAGGCAAAGGCAAGAAAGCACCAGGTGTTTAAGAGATCATGGAATCCAGACTTTCCGCAGTGGAAGCGATCTTTTTCTTTTGAGTGTTTATTTTTGAGACAGAGAAGGCGACAGAGCATGAGCAGGGGAGGGGCAGAGAGAGAGGGAGACACAGAATCCGAAACAGGCTCCAGGCTCCGAGCCGTCAGCACAGAGCCCGACGCGGGGCTCGAACTCACAAGCCGCGAGATCATGACCTGAGCCGAAGTTGGACGCTCAACCAACTGAGCCCCCCAGGCACCCCTCCGGTGATTTTTCAAATCACGTTTTTCAACCTCTTATTCAACTGAAAGATTACTTCAAGACAGTAAATAAAATAAATATAAAAAGTGGAGCTAATCTGGCTGAATCAGGGTGAATCTGGTGGGAGTCAGTCTTGAAAGATACGAGAAAACCCAGGCATAGCCTTCATGAGAAATGTACAATGAGGTACATATAAGACTTTTGTTAACACATATAGGAGCAGAATTGGATAAGTGGAGAAATGTCCATTGTTAACAAAGTTATTTATAGCTTTCATGCTATTTCCACTCAAATCCCAATGCAAGTTTTACAGAATTTTTTTTTTTTTTTTTTTTTTTTTTTCCAGAAAGAAGAGTTTAGAGTTAGGGGAATAACTCTAACGTTTAAAAACATATTCTAGGGGCACCTGGGTGGTTCAGTCGGTTAGGCATCTGACTTTGGCTTGAGTCATGATCTCACGGTTCGTGGGTTCAAGCCCCACATTGGGCTCTGTGCTGACAGCTCAGGGCATAGATCCTGCTTCGGATTCTGTGTCTCCTCTCTCTCTGCTCCTTCCCCAGCTTACATTCTGTCTCTCTCTCTCTCTCTCAAAAAAATAAACATTAAATTAAAAAAAAAAAGAGTCCAACATTTAACTGACTAAACCTCCCAGGTGCCCCAAAAGGTTTTTTATATAAGATCATAAAGTATATAAGAAAAATCACTAAGACCCCACCCCTAAAAATGGATAATCCAGCAAATAACGTTAGTAAGCTCATATATGGAAAGACGATCAAATGTGTTAATCAAGTGTTATAGACAAACATTTTTGTCGCTCTAGCCAGTTAACCTATTTAGACCAATAAATATGAGATTCCATCTATCCTAAAATTAAAATAGTATTCTTCGATGTCTATCTTAAAAATAAAACAATGCTGAAATTTGGGAAAAGCTTGATACACAAAGACATTCAGGGTAGTATTATTTACAATAATAAAGAGTCAGTATGTAAATGAATGAGTAAATTGACCCACAACAGAAGATTGGCTACGTAAAGTGGAATTGGCCACCTCAATGTCAGATTATGCATTGACGTTGTTTTATACAAAGAATACATAATTAAAAAAATGATTTTATGTTAATGGAGGCAAAGTTGACGGTGTGTTACCCCTGAGGTATTCTCAATTCTTAGCCCAGTGACTGTTCCATAGCAGAGACACAATAAAAACTTGGTCAATGAATGAAACTTGTACACACACAGTATGATTTTTGACCATGTGAAACGAAACCTACTTATAGAAAAAAGAATGAAAAGAAATATAAATAATGGTAGGAGTGTTGCTACTTTTTTCTACTTTTCTATAGAAGATAAGAGGCAAGATCCCAAATGTTTCATGATATATACTTATCATTGTTTATCAGACTTTGAGTTAACTGGGTATCTTCCAAGGGGGGGGGGGGGCGGGGTAGGTATCTTGTATTTTTATTTGCTAAATCTGGCAGCCCCTCTAGACATCAGAGTTGATGTCTTTATAGACACGTTTTAAAGTCTGTTGAACAGGGGCGCCTGGGTGGCTCTGTCGGTTAAGCGTCCGACTTCGGCTCAGGTCACGATCTCGCGGTCCGTGAGTTCGAGCCCCGCGTCGGGCTCTGTGCTGACTGCTCAGAGCCTGGAGCC
Source organism: Panthera pardus (assembly GCF_024362965.1). Taxonomy (NCBI): domain Eukaryota; kingdom Metazoa; phylum Chordata; class Mammalia; order Carnivora; family Felidae; genus Panthera; species Panthera pardus. The sequence continues at coordinate 15,998,782 of NW_026526732.1, read as the reverse complement.
TGCTTCCGATCCTGTGTCTCCCGCTCTCTCTGACCCTCACCCGTTCATGCTCTGTCTCTCTCTGTCTCAAAAATAAATAAACGTTAAAAAAAAAAAAAGTCTGTTGAACAGAGAAGCTCCCTGTAATGAGTACTTAATTGGAAGTATGTGGTTATTTCTGTGTGTTTGTTTTCTCACGTAGGGTATGTGTGTGTGCACATATTTCTCTGTGTAGAAAAAGTATAAAGGGAGAAAAAAATCACCCCAGATTCCACTACCCAGAGATAACCACCACTTACATTTTATTTAAGATATTATATACATACATGTACATACAGATTTATAAATGTAATTTTACATGCGCATGGAATCATATTATATATGCTTTCCTGTAATCCTGCTTTTTGTGGTTTGTGTTTTGTTTTGTTTTGTTTTTTCTGACTGCCAATTCCACTGCCTATCCAGAGGTCTGACTTCCATAAAATCTCATTTACTCGCCATTCCCAGGGGACCACCGCTACATGGACGACATATGCAGATGATTAACTAGTAGTTTGTTATTTTTATGGCAAACCACATAGCGCCGGCTTACAGAGGGGCCTCACTTGAGAGGGCAAATCCAGAATCTACCATCGAAGCCCTCGAGGAGTCTCAAAAAAGGCACGCCATTTTGTAAGACATACATTTGTGTTGATTGGTATTTACGAAGCTTTGTTGATTTCATCTCACTTTACCTGTTCTGTTCCAGAAACTTAATAGTTGTGAAAACATGAGACAGTAACAATGGATATTTGGGAGAGGTGCTCACCGAGAGCAATCCTAAGAGCTGAGTTTAATATTTACTGAGCAGCCACTACCAGCCAGGCACGGGATTAGGCACGCAAAGATTATGAAGACCAGGAAGACGTGCCCCTGCCCTAGAGGAAGCTTAAACTTTCATAACATAAAATTAAATAGACACATCCGCGACTCGACCGCTCAGAAATACCGCTGTTAATTTTAGTGGATGTCTTTTCAGATCTGATAATTGTAACAGCTAACACTTACGGAGCACTTACTGTGTGCTGACTTTGCTCTCGACGTTTCGCATGTCACTCAAGTAATCCTCAGAAGAGTTTTACAAGGGAGCATTCTTATTTATATTGAAAGAGGAAGAAACCAAGGCAAAGAAAGATGTTAAACTTGCCTGACACGACACTACCAAGTTGCAAGGCCGAGATTCAAACCCAAAGTCTCTCGATAGCTGATGTTGAATAGGTGGATAGATGAGATCACATTGTTTAGGAAACCGGATTTTTGAAACAAATAGTATATAACATTTATTTATGTGCCAGGAGCCATCGTAAGTGTTGTAGCTGTCTGTGTTGATTTCTTTTATCCATAAAGGCAGCAGGTACAAGTTATTTTATTCAGTTTTTCCTGACATTTTCAGGGACCACAGGCGACTTTCAGGACTTCAAAGAGTGGGAGAACATACCAGGAAGACCTGGGATCGCCGTGCATCTCATCAGAGCTCGGTCGGTAAGTTCACGGAATTCTGCATCCCCTGAAACGCCAGGTTGCTTCCGAGGAGCTTTTCAAGCTCCCTGGCTCAGCCTCCAATTTCATGGTCGTGTCTGAATGCGTTTATCTCTGAACCCATCTCCAGGAAGGCTCCGGCAGGAGTGATAAATGCCCGGGGAAAGGTGAGCCACAGTCCCACCTTTTGATGTATAATTTCATCCATCCATAGACCTGAAAAATGTAAACCATGTTGCTCCGAGCCATCAGGTGGCTTCGTGGTAACAGATGCTCAGTGGACAATGAGTGGGAACCTTGTAAAATGCAACTGTCAGCCTAGGGAGAAACCAGCAGGCTCTCCAGGAAGGGCTGTCCCCAGGTGGGGGGCACTGTGCAGACTGCCGGGATCCCAGTGTGTCCGCAGTGTTGACTCAGGCTCCCCCACCGTGAATGTGCCAGGGCACAGCTTTAATTTCCTCTCATCCTTTTCTTCATCTTGGGCAAAATAAATCATGAAGTTTATATTCACTTTAGTATATACATTTTAAACGCACTCTCTAAAGCCGTAGGCTTAATGAATTCAAGATGCCCACATCCTACTGATTCTGCCTACTAGCTGTGTTTTCTACTTTGAAGACAGCCTTCTTGGGATTTTTTTTTTTTTTTTTTTTAGGATTTTATTTATTGATTTTTACAAGTAATCTCTACACCCAGCAGGGGGGCTCAAACTCACAACCTCAAGATCAAGAGTCCCACTCTCTACCCAGCCAGGCGCTCCCAGGATTTTTGATAGGAACAGATTTCAGACTTCCAGGGCAATGAGAAGGATAATGGTAGGAGGTTTCAGATGAGTGCTTGGTCTCAAACACCATGGTCCTGGAGCTCCAGAGTTCCAGAAGGTAAGTAAAACGCAGAAATACATTCCTGGGGAGGAGGGAGGATGGGTGCAGGGTGAGATAGGCAGGGAGGAGGGACACTTGAACTTCCTGCACTCCTTCCCCTGGCCCCCTTGTGCCCTGTGACCCATGACGGGTCAGTGCGCCCGCGGCCCTGTGCAATTTCTGCATTTCTGGGGTAGCCCCACCTAGCAGATGCCAAGAGATACACAGTCCCCCAGAGGGGTCGGAATGGTCAGTCACCTGTGCTCATTGCTGAAGAAAGGGGAGCGGCCGCCCCCAAGAAATCAAGCATGCAAGGGTGCTTTGAAATCACTGTGAACCCTGGTTCCTGGGAGCTGTTATCACAATTTTTTTGTGTTGACCCCTGCCCCCCCCGGCGCTCCCCAATTCCACCGCCGGGAAAAGCCTCCGTGGGACAGGCACAAAATGCTCACTGAGAACCCCAGCCAGCTCACCAGCCGTCAAAATCAAGGTGGGGTTTACTCTGTTTCAAGTGGCAGAACAGTGTCTCCGATCTGGGGGAGACTTTAGAAGTGGGGGCAGAGCGGGGTCACAGGCTAGCCCGGCCCACGCTCTCTGCAGCTTTCTCGTGACTGCAGACCAGTTGTGCACAAATGTGGCCAGGACGCACGCTCGTCGCCAGGGATGCTCACAACGAAATGTAAGGATCTCTTGTTCCTTGTAACGTTAGACGACGACGTTTCAGGACGCAGAATCTCAGGCCAGGCCGGCAGCGGGGAGGCGAGCTATCTTAGAAGCAGATGGAACACAAGATCGGGTCCCTAGTTCCCGGGGTGAGACGAAAGGGCAAGACGTCAGCCCGGGACCACCCAGGGAAAATTAAAGACAGATCGACTTTTGATGGCTTATGTTCACAGAGGGGAGATAGAGTTTTGATCTCGGGAAAGACAAACACCACAAACTTTACCCGTAATCACTGTTTATCACCCTCCTATCCTGGAGTAGCAGGGACTGCTAAGTAGCCACAAATACTCAGTGGAGAGGGGGCTGCTATTTCCTGCCACTCAGCCCGTCCCCTGTGGGCTGGCGTCCTCCGCGGGCTGGAGAGCTGGGTGTGACGCCAAAGGAAAGGGCCTCGAGGTTTCCCAGCCATTGAATAAAGAGCAGAAAATGAGTCCTACGGGGGTCGGCTCCCCTCCTCAGCTCCAGGCTGCGACTGCAGACCACCCTGGCTATGCCTTGGAATGAAGGGCAGCCCACCCAGCTCCCCGGCCACCCAGCCCACCTGCCCACGGCGGTGGCGGCACCCGGGGCCCTCGCCCACCCACCCGGGGTTGCAGGTGGGACGACTCTAACTGTATTCTCGACCCGAGCCTTGGTTCAGCTGTTTGCAAAAATATGCTATGCTCAGCAGTAGAGAGCGTGTGACAGTCTCGGGTGAGACTCAACCCTGAGCAAGATTTATATTGATAAGCGTTCATCTATCTGCTGTATCTTGCTCTCTCTTAAGCAAATCCCAGACATCGTGTCATTCCAGTCCCTCATGCTTCAGGGAGCATCTCTGAAAACATCGGCATTTTCTACATACCTGGAATATCACTGTCACTCCTAAAAAAAATTAAGTCATTCCTTAATATGATCCAAATCACAGTCCATTTCCGCTTTCCCCTATTTCCCCAAACGGTCATTCTTAGTTGGTTGGTTGGAGTCACTGGTAAAAAAAAGAGTCACATATTTCGTTTGGTCGTTAATGGTCCGACGACCCTTTTCATGGATAGCAGCACCTCTCACTTTTTTCTTTTTCTTGTATTTATCTGTGTTGAGAGAGAGAGAGCAGGGGAGGGGCACAGAGAAAGAGAGAGAGAGAGAGAGAGAGAGAATCCCAGGCAGGTTCTACATCAGCAGCACAGAGCCTAACGCAGAGCTTGAACTCACGAACCGCAAGATCATGACCCGAGCCGAAGTCGGACGCTCAACCGACTGAGCCACCCAGGTGCCACATGACCTTATCATTGTGCCAATGTACCAAGTTTTTTAAGGCGTGGCCCTCAAATCTCACACTTGAGGAGCCCCACACTTTGACCAGAACCGGAATTTCCTACCCACACCCTTCCACCAAATCCAGGCCAACCCCGTGGCCGCTCCCTTGCCCGCAGCACCCGGCTCCTTCTGGGCTCGTTGCCTTCCCTTCCCGGCTACCCTTTCCCTTTGGCCCTCCTTGCCCTCTACTCCCAGACCCCTCGGTCCTTCTACCCCACTCACGGCCCAAATCCGGGATCAATCCATCCTGTTGTCTCTACTCCTACCACAGGCTACTTGGAAGAAAAAGAAGCTCGTGGATCACTGTCACTGGAAATGTAGAGTGGCCCAGCGCCGGGACTCATTGTTATCCCTTGATCCTATCACTTGTCACTCGTCAGCAATTTCCACCCTTTCTCGTTAGCCCCTTCTTACAAATATACGGAGTACTGCTCAGGTATTTTGTAGGAAATCCCTCTATTGGGGTTGGTCTGCCGTTTTTCTCCTGGTTACACTGGGATGATGTGTCTGGGGGAAAAAGAGGTTAGAATGTCATGTTTCGCACCCCATGTCAAGTGAATACACTGTCAGCATAACTTACCACTGTTGGTGCTGACCATGATCACCTAGCTGTGACAGTAGGTGGCAGGTTTCTTCTCGCTGAAGTTATCCCCCACCCCTCTCCGTTCTCTCTGGAATCGAGTCATTGTATGCAATCCACACTTAGGATGCTGGGCATTAGACTATATCAGAATGGACTCACGGATATTTATTTTATCCCCCAGCTTATAATCCAACACGATTTTATTTACTTTTTTGCTCAGATTGTTCCAGCTTTGGAGCTCTTTCCATTGGCTCTTTTTTGTCCCTTTGATTCTTTTTTTTTTTAACTTTTTTAAATGTTTACTTATTTTTGAGGGAGAGAGAGACAAGAGCATGAGCTGGGTAGGAGCAGAGAGAGAGGGAGACACAGCCTGGAGCAGGTTCCAGGCTCTGAGCTGTCAGCACAGAGCCTGACGCGGGGCTAGAACTCACGAACTGCGAGATGATGACTTGAGCCGAAGTGGGACGTTTGACTGACTGAGCCACCCAGGCACCCCTGTCCCTTTGATTGTAGATTTTGACAAGTGCCATCAAATGGCTTTCCATAAATGTTGCACTCATGCATATTCCCACCAGTTATGCATGTGATAGTGTCTCTTCCCCAACCCCTTGCCAACACAGTAGTTACCAGATTTTTTACCTTTGCCAATCAAATAGGTAAGCAGTGCAATGTCACTTTTGTTCTTCTTTGTGTATCTTATATTATGAATTAAGTAAAGCATAGTTTCGTGCTTAAGGATCATGTGCACTGTGTGTATGTATGGCTTGTCTCTTAATATCCTTTGCCACCTTTTCACTGGGAAGTTAGTCTACTATATTGATGTTTAGTAACTCAAATAAGGTAAGAAAATCATGCACTTACATATCTATTTCCCCTATTCAAGTATTAACCCTAGGGGCGCTTGGGTGGCTCAGTCAGTTGAGCGTCTGACTTCAGCTCAGGTCATGATCTTGCGGTTCGTGAGTTCGAGCCCCGCGTCGGGCTCTGTGCTGACGGCTCAGAGCCTGGAGCCTGCTTCTGATTCTGTGTCTCTATCTCTCTCAGTCCCTCCCCCACTCATCTCTGTCTCTGTGTGTCTCTCTCTCAAAAAATAAACATTAAAAAAAAAAGAATAAACTTAAAAAAAATTTTTTTTTAATCTATTCCATTAAAAAGAAAAGTATTAAACTGTAGAATCAAGAACTGTGTTCCATACATGTTTATGGCCTCAGTCAAAGCAGAGAGCCTGGCAAGCAATACATGTTCAAGAAATATTCCTTCCACAAGGAGTTTTCATATATCTTAGGCTTCTATTCTGAACAAAGCAAAGCTGTAGGCATTTTTCCATTTAGACACCAAAGGAAAAGAAAGACTATGTCTTAGCTTTCTGAGGAAGGCAGAGGACTGAACTCAGTGCCCTTGAAAATAGTTTGGGCACTTTAGTCCAACTCTTGGTTTCTGCTCAGGTCATGATCTCATCATTGATGAGTTCAAGCCCCACATCAGGCTCTGAGAAGGTAGCACAGAGCCTGCTTGGAATTATCTCTCTCCCTCTCTCTGTCTACCCTTCCCCTGCTTGACCTCATGCTCTCTCTCAAGAATAAATAAACTTTATTTTAAAATTTTCATTTTAGACCTCTTAAATTTGAGATGCCCATTAAACAGTCTTGGAGAAGTCCAATGGGCTATTGAATTGAGAAGTCTGGTTGGTGTTCGAGAGATAGGTCAGAACTACAGTTATAAATTTGGAAGCCATCGGCATATAAATGGCATTTATAGGGGCTCCTGGGTGGCTCAGTCAGTTGAGCGTCCGACTTCGGCTCGGGTCATGATCTCGCGGTCCGTGAGTTCGAGCCCCGCGTCGGGCTCTGTGCTGACAGCTCAGAGCCTGGAGCCTGCTTCGGATTCTGTGTCCCCCTTTCTCTCTGCCCCTCCCCTGTTCATGCTCTGTCTCTCTCTGTCTTTCAAAAATGAATAAACATTAAAAAAATTTTGTCAATGGCATTTATAGCCACGAAACAGGGTGAGATCACTGAGGGCAAACATAGAAGAAAAGAGGCTTCAAACTGTGGGCACAGAAAGAGTCAGCAGAGGAGACCAAGAAGGAATAGTCAGTGTAACAGGAGTAAAACCGGGAGAGAATGGCACCAAATAATAAAATAAAATAAGAAAAGATAGTGTTAAAGAGGAAGCAGTCTGCCACTAAGTGCTACTGTGAGACCAAGAAAGATGAGGACTGATCCCTGGTTTGGGCAAATGGGGGTCACTGGTAATCTTGATCAGCTGTGTGGTGGTGACAGAGGCCAGAGGGTAGTGGTTGAGGACAGAACTGAGGTTACACAGTACAGACAATTTCGAGGAACTTCTGCTGTGAGCAAGAGTAAAGAATTGGGGCAGTTGCTAGAGAGGAATATGGGCTCCGGATTTTTTGTTTGCTTGTTTGATTGGTTGGTTGATGGTTTTGTTTTGTTAATGTTTTATTTTTGAGAGAGAGAGAGACAGAGACAGAGTGTGAGCAGGGGAGGGGCAGAGAGAGAGGGAGACACGGAACCCGAAGCAGGCTCCGGGCTCTGAGCTGTCAGCACAGAGCCCGACGCGGGACTCGAACCCACGAACCGTGAGATCGTGACCTGAGCCGAAGTCGGACGCTTAACCGACTGAGCCCCCCAGGCGCCCCATTACCTTTTATTTCGTTTTCATTTTGGTAAAATATTGGGGTGCCTGGGTGGTTCAGCTGGTTGAGCATCCAGTTCTTGATTTGGGCTCAGGTCACGACCCCAGGGGCTTGGGATCAAGCCCCGTGCCAGGCTCTGTGCTGACAGTGTGGAGCCTGCTTGGGATCCTGTCTTGCTCCCTCTGCTCCTCTCCCCACTCATGGTCTGTGTCTCTCTCTCTCTCTCTGAAACTGATTTCTAAAAAATTTAATCTGATCCTGTTAAAATACACGTAACATAAAATGTACCATTTTAACTATTTTCAGGTGCGTAATTCAGGGGCTTTCAGTGCTTCACATTGCTATCGTCCGTGCTCTGTCCTCATTCCACACCAACCCCCATTTCCTCCTCCTCCCAGTCCCTGGTAATCTCTACTTTCTACCACTGTGAATTTGCCTCTTCTAGGTACCCCATGTAAGTGGAGTCACGCAGTATTTATCCTTTAGCGTTTGGCTTCGTTCATCTCGCATGTTTTCGAGGTTCGTCCGCAACGTAGCCTGTATCCGAATTTCGTGCTTTTTCATGGCCGGGTAACATTCCATTGTGTGCATCTACCACAGTTAGGCATCCATTCATCTGCTGATGGACATTTGGGTTCTTTCCACCCTTTGGCTCTTGGGAAGAGTGCTGCTGCGATGAGCACAGGTGTATGACTATCTGAGTCCCCACTGTTTATTCTTTTGGTCACTTATCAAAAGTGGTCCCTTTTAGGGGCGCCTGGGGGGCTCCGTCGGCTAAGCGTCCGACTTCTGCTTGTGCTTCATGAGTTCCAGCCCCACATCGGGCTCTGTTCTGACAGCTCAGAGCCTGGAGCCTGCTTCGGATTCCGTGTCTCCCTCTCCCTGCCCCTTCCCTGTTTGCTTGCAGGCTCTCTCTCTCTCTCAAAAATAAATAAACATTAAAAAGTGGTCCCATTTATTTTTGGCTTAATGCTCATAGCAATCCATAGATAGATATTCTTCAGGAGGGGCCTGGCGTCCTTCCTTCTTCCCTCAGTGGGGACTGGCACGCTTCCAGCTTCCAGGATAGGCTCAGCGTCCAGAATAGCCCCCAGCCCTCAGCCCCCAGCCTTCCAGCTCCTGCTTCTGCAGAAGGAGATTCATTCGCAGGTGCTGGTGAGCAGGGGAGAAGCCAGGGAGGCAGGCCATTTCTCTTCCTCTCCCCCTGCAGTGACAGTGAAGCACTGAGTTGGCCGTAGGGGTGGTTGGGCGTAAATGCTTCACGCATTTGCTTGTAGGTCTTAGTCCTCAATCTTTTGGAGTCAGAGCAGCACTTCCTCTCCTAAAATTGCACTGCTTCTGGAAAGAGCTAAAACCTGAATCCTGAAGTTTCCAGGTCAAACAAGCCATCTGAGAGCATGTCACAATACCATGGTCATTTGTATATTTCGGATATGCCAAAACTTAACACTTTAAACACTAGAAGAGAAGTTATCATGACAGCATGGAAATAGAACTAGAAAAATTATTTGCAGAAAACGAGTAAGACAATAGGATCGCAACAACTTTTTAATAGCTAAAATTTCCTATAAACTGCTATACAGGAAACAAGACAGTCTCTCCTTTAACATATAAAAGTATCTTGTGATCCGAAAAGAGCTGATCTCAGCATTGTTTCGGCAATGTTGCCCTCAAAATAGAATTTTGCTTTCTTTTTAAAATGTTATGATCTGCCTAATTCTACAGAATTTAGCTTTGTTTACACAAACCATCCTGGAATCAAAAGCAATCTAGTGACCCAAGGGCGCGTTGGTGGTGGTGGGGGTGGGGGGAGGGGGAAATGGATTCTTTGTTAATATTTCTGGCTCCTTCTGGATTGCAAGAAGCTATGAGGACCCCAGGATAAGTCCCAGTGGTGAGTGAGGGGGGTGAAGGAAGGGCAGGAGCCAGGACTCAAATCAGAAACACAGGAGGCCATTCCCGTTCTAGAGCTTTCTCACCGCCAGGCAACAAGCATGGTCCACACAGAGACAGAGTTCATTCTTTTTTTTTGGGGGGGGGGGGGGGGGTGGAGGGAGGACAACAAAGTGCATTTTTCTTTCTCATTTTCTGTCTTTCCTTGCAATCTGTTCTTACAAACTTTGACCCAATCGCAAATATACCTTACACTTTCCTAACACAGTTTTGATATATTCTGTTCCTTAATCATTAACACAGGAGATATTTGCCTTGGAGTTTTGTGAAGTTTTCCTGTTTTTATTGTTGTTTGTTTACTCTTCCTTGACTCCATCTAGAACTTTTTCTGAAATCGGGTTTTGTTTGTTTGTTTTGTTTTTTAGTTTCCCGATGATCATTCTGGAGTATTTTATTGCACCTATATTTGTCAACTTACTTTTTATTTCCCATTCCTCCTTGATAAATATTTCCCTGTTACCTTCAGGTTATAATTTTTTTAATGTTTATTTTATTTTTGAGAGAGAGAGTGTGAGCAGAGGAGGGCCAGAGAGAGAGGGAAACAGAGGATCCGAAGCAGGTTCCCCTGATGACAGCAGAAAGCCCAATGCAGGGCTTGAACTCACAAACCATGAGATCATGACCTGAGCTGAAGTATAATGCTTACCCGACTGAGCCACCCAGGTAACCCAGCAGGTTATAATTTCTTAAACTTATTTTATAAAACTAATTCTTCCAGGTAGAGTTAAATCAAACTTCAATCAGTGTTTGGATGATTATTGATTTCCTGCCTCCAGGTACAGTTGCCCATCCCCTGGAAAAGAAGTGGGGAAGATTATAACCATAAAGTAGTTTGTTTCATACTTGTGTTTGGATCCTTTCACGTGGAAAGATCCTTTGTCCACCCCATTTAAATTCCTATATGGAATCAGATCAAATCAAATCAAAATTATGAAAGCTTTAAAAACTAATATTCATATCATTTTTAATTCTATAAATGCATTCTTTCCTATTGAAGTCAGGAATAAGACAAGAATGGTTCCTACCATATTATTACTCAACACTCTTTTGTAAGCCCAGCAAACAAAATCAGACCAGGGAGACAAAGACACATAACTTCTAGAAAGGAAGGGACGAAAAAGACAGTGAGTGAAAGATGAGACCTCGGATTACCCAATACCTTTGTATTGTATGTTATTTTATTTTGTAGAGATTTTATTTTTAAGTCATCTCATGGGGCTTGAACTCACGACCCCAAGATCAAGAGTTGAATCTTCCACCGACTGAGCCAGGCAGCCACCCCAAAAAGCCTTTTATCGTAAAAAGAAAATGAGATGTTTAAAGCAGAAACTTTAAAAACACAGAAAAACGCAGAGAAAACAACTAAGCTCATCCATAATCTCTCTAACTGCAGAAAACTATTGTTAAAAACTAACAAGGCGCTTTATATCTTCCATTATGTCTCTGCACATATGTGCATGTGTTCGTGTGTGTGTAACTGGTGTGTGTGTGTAATATCTTTATTCCAAACATTTTCCCTCTATTTATACTGCCATTGAACTTGAGATAAAATACAAAATGATCTCAGGAGGGGTTTTGGTATCACCTTGACCAGAATTTAATCTCTGCTCTGAGAGAGATGATGAGGGACACAAACTCTGACTCAAAATTCTAAAACCTGAAAGCTCCAAAACACAAAAATATTTAAAGTTCGTTTGGTAGGGGTGCCTGGGTGGTTCAGTCGGTTGAGCGTCCCACTTCGGCTCAGGTCATGATCTCATGGCTTGTGAGTTCGAGCCCCACGTCGGGCTCTGTGCTGACAGCTCAGAGCCTGGACCCTGCTTCGAATTCTGTGTCACTCTCTCGCTCTGCCCCTCCCTCGCTCATGCTCTGTTTCTCTCTCTCTCTCTCTCTCTCTCTCTCTCAGGAATAAATAAAACATTAAAAAAAATTTTTTTTAAGTTCATTTGGTAACAAAGCTTGACCTAAAATGACATGAGCCTATTCAGTCTTAATTAGTGTTAATATTCATATCATATGCAAATAGATCACCTCATGGCAACAGGGAACTTCCTGAGGCCCCACTGGGGAGGTTTATACTCTGTGTCACCGTTTTAAAGTCCAAAGTATTCTGAAATACCCCAGGGCTTTGGGTAAGGGATTTAGTACCTGCCATATACTGGGCAGTGTCCAGGCATAGCAAAAAACATAGAAATAGGCATATCCATGAGTTCGCAAAATTGAAATGGCAATATAGATGCATAAGAAACCACTTTAACCTTTCCAATAAGCCTTTAAACAAATAGGTAGACCTGGTCTGTATCAAACTGAAGATGCACAATAGTGCTTATGAATATTTAATATGTATGTGCCCCAAATTGTACAGGATCGTGTTTGATACAGAAGAGAAATGCTTGACAAAAGGAGAAGAAAAGGTAAAGATGATTTCTAAGTCTTTGATGTAGATTCTTCCCGGTGTAAGCATCAGCACCTTCATATGAATTCAGCACAAAAGAAGTCTGTAGTCTGTTTATGAAAAGGGCAGTCTTCGATGAGCTACCTGTTGGTCACTGGGCTCTCAGTCTGTTTTCTTGACAAGGGGAAGCGGGGGAGGGGTGGGGGATCCTTTATAATCTCTGTGTGTTAGACTCTTGCCGGTGCAAACCTCAGAAATCGGACTTGATATGATTTAAGCACAAAGTTAATCTGTTGGCTCATTTAGAGACGTGCATAGGAGAAGCAGAAAATTTTCTGAGGGTTAATCCTATTATAATTCTGACGTTTGGGGACCAAGAGCATCCTATATTCAAGCTTCAGGAGCCTTCTAAATGATTTGCTGAAAGTTGCCCAGGGCAATGATTTGTTGTTGCAGTAGAGGGGGATACAAAGGAGAAAGGACTGTGCCTGCAACTTTTCTGCATAATTCAGTTACAGTTGCTGTTTGCAAGTGGGGGCAGAAGACATCTTCCAATAGATGCTACTTACTCAGTCATGTGTGCACACCTAGATACTTCTTATATTAACGTCGTGATTATATGTTGGATCACCCTTTGTTTTGCCCTTGAAGGACAAAGATTAAGTCTTAAATGCAGAAGGCAGGGAAAGAGAAGACACAGTTCGCATGGCCTAGAAAAATCCTGGTCTGCTGATTTAGATGCATGCAAAGCTGGATAGCATCCAACTACAGACCAGCTCCCCGTCCGTTATCACTTACCGCAGATTAAAGGAAAGAATAAATGAATCCCATAATGTGCTGGGCATTTACACACATTGGCTGCGGAAACAATGCTGAAAGAAAGCAATTAATCCTATTTTCATAAATAAGCAAAATAGGGCTCAGAGACCTTTACTTGCTTTCCCATGCCCATCAGCTCAAAGGAAGTAAAGCCAGGATTCTAGAACTGAACTGTCTGATTTTTTTTTTTAAGTTTATTTATTTTTTATTTTTGAGGGAGAGGGAGAGTGAGACGGCGGGAGAGAGAATCCCAGGCAGGCTTCGCATCATCAGCACAGAGCCTGACTCAGGGCTCAAACTCTGAAACTGTGAGATCATGACCTGAGCTGAGACCAAGAGTCAGGCGCGTAACCGACTGAGCCACCCGGGAGCCCCTGAACTGTCTGATTTCAAAGCCTGAGCAAGAGTGTGGGCCTGGCTTCATGCTGGGTGATCTTTGGGGAATAATTAAACTGTACGACACCTTGCTTTTGGTTTCCTGCTACAAGTCCTCCTCTCCTCACCAAATATAGATTTATGATCATGAAGATAGAATGTAAAAAGCACCATCCAAGGCGCTGAGAAAGCTGAAAAACCGAATACAGCCTTTGCCCACCAGGCCTTCGCAGTCTGTCTGGGGAGAGAGAACCCAAATATGAAACAATAGGCGACAACCTAAGAATGATGTTGGGCTGAGCGACCAGAGAGCAGAAAAGGACTCAGAGGACAGTGACAGACTCTCAGTAACCTCCCTGTCTCTTTCCCCATCCTTAGTAAGACAACCTGCCCCCACCTCCCCCACCTCTTCTTTGCTGGGACCACAGCCTGGAATATAGACTACGTTTCCCAGCCTCTCTTGTAGCTTAGTGTGACTAGACTTTGTCCGACGGGATGAACGCAGACATGACAAACGCAACTCCTGGTGGGGATTCGTAAGGGAAAAGAACAATGCCATACTTCATCCCCTCCGCTCTCCTGCCTGTTGCCACCTTGGCGAACTCCTGGAATCGTGAGGCGGGATCAAGAGCTGAAGTCACTCCCGGCAGACTACAATATGAAGGGAGCCCCGAGCTCTGACTCTGTGGCACAGCCTGGGCTCTAGACCGCCATTCTTTTATGCGAAAGAGAAATGAATGTCTGTTTAATTTAAGCCATTGCTATTTTGGGGTTTTGTCGTTGCAGGCAAATTTAATCTTAGCTCTCAGAAGGGCACAGCCCTCTTACCCCTTCTTTCCCCCCAAACCCTACTGTGCGACTTTCACTTAACCTCTCCCAAGGTGCCTGGAGGAACCCAATGAGATAAACCAGCGAGAGAACCAGAGAAAGCACGTAGAGATTTTAGTTGGCCCGTTGTAATGCAGTATGGTGGGGGGGGGTGGGGGTGCCCGGGAGGGTCTGAGGGGTGAAGAAAAGAAAAGAGAAATATAAACAAGGCTAGTCAACTCACAGACTTTAAATTCCTTGAAAATTCAGAGAAGAGAGAGTCTGTGTGCTGGAGGAAATGATTAAAGAGTGATGAAGGAGGTGAAGTAGGAGGTGGGCCTTAAGGAATGAATTCAATTTAGTCTGTAAATTGGGATTCTCCCTTTTTTTTTTTTGTTTATTTTAATTCCGGTTAGTTAACATACAGGGTTATATTAGTTTCAGGTGTACAATACAATGATTCAACCCTCCATACATCACCTTGTGCTTATCACAAGTGCCCTCCTTAATCCCCATCATCTGTTCACCCCTCCCCCTCCCTCTCCCCCTCCCCTCTGGGAACCATCAGTTTGTTCCCTATAATTAAGAGTCTGTTTCTTGATTTCTCTCTCTCTCTCTCTCTCTTATTTTTTTCCCCTTTGCTCATTTGTTTTGTTCCTTAAATGCCACATATGAATGAAATCATCGAGTATTTGTCTTTCACTGATTAATTTCACTTAGCCTTATACTCCCTAGCTCCATCCATGTCACTGCAAATGGCAAGATTTCATTCCTTTTTATGGCTGAATTATATATATATATATATATATATATATATATATATATATATATATATAACATCACTTCTCTCTCCATTCATCAATCAATGGACATTTGGGCTGCTGCCTAGTTTGGCTGCTGTAAATAATCCCGCTATAAACACACGGGTGCATGTATCCCTTTGAATACATGGGATACATTGAACCCACTGGGAATACAATGGGTTCTTGCATTCTTTGGGTAAATACCCAGTAGTTCGACTGCTGGATCATAAGGTAGTAAAAAGTCAGTCAAGGAACTCACCAAAAAAAAAAAAAAAAAAAAAAAAGGCTATAAAACATAATAACATACATCTAAGACGTGAGAAGGAGAAGGATAAAGAGGGGGTTCAAACTTAAACGGCTGTCAACCTTATATGGACTGCTACATGCAGAAGAGGTTATATACAAAATTATTGGTAACCACATTTCAAAACCATTAATAAATATGCAAAGAATAAAGAGGTAGAAATCCAAATATATCACTAAAGAAAATCAGCGACACCAGAAAGAAAGACAAGAAAGGTTCAGAGAAGATCTTGAGAAACATTCACAAAACAAGTAATAAAATGGCAATAAATACATACCTATCAATAGTTGCTTGGAAGGTAAATGGGACTAAATGCTCCAGTTAAAAAACACAGGATGACAGAATAGATAAAAAGCAAGACCCATCTATATGCTGCCTGTAAGAGACCCATTTTATTTTATTTTTTTAATTTTTTTTAACGTTTTATTTATTTTTGAGACAGAGAGAGACAGAGCATGAACGGGGGAGGGGCAGAGAGAGAGGGAGACACAGAATCGGAAGCAGGTTCCAGGTTCTGAGCCATCAGCCCAGAGCCCGACGCTGGGCTCGAACTCACGGACGGTGAGATCGTGACCTGAGCTGAAGTCGGACACTTAACCGACTGAGCCACCCAGGTGCCCCAAGAGACCCATTTTAGACCTAAAGACACCTGCAGATTGAGAGTGAAAGCATCTATCAAGCAAATGGTTGTCAAAAGAAAGCCAGAGTAGCAATACTTGCAGTCGTGACTCTTTTTTTTTTTTAATGTTTATTTTTAAGAGAGAGAGGGACAGAGTGCAAACAGGGGAGGAGCAGAGAGAAAGGGGGACACAGAATCCCAAGCAGGGATTGAACCCATGAACCGTGAGATCATGACCCGAGCCGAAGTCGGACGCTTAACCAACTGAGTCACCGAGGCGCCCCTAGTCGTGACTCTTTCAGCTACAAGTTATAAAAACTCAATCTAACCCTGCTTTAAAAAAAAAAAAAAAAAAAAAAAAAAAAAAGTGGGCAGGGAGGCATTAGTGGTTGGATCATGTAATTAAGAAGGTAAGGATTAAGCTCGGGGAGGGCTGGACTGAGACCAAATGATGTCATTAGGATGTGGTCTCAGTGCTGTTTTCTGAATTCACTGCATTTCCAGAAGGCAAGTAGTCGCATCTGGCAGCTGTGGATTGACAAGCTGTCAGCCAAGCAGCTCAGATGGAGAATATCTCCTTCCTTAGGGCTGCACAGAAGTCCCGGATCTACCTGACTCCTTGTTGACTCAGCTTCTGCAGACTTCGGGGGGGTGGGGGGCGGGGAAGGGGCGGAGAGCTTATATAGCATGACTCCCTCCCAACTGCATGGATTGAGGTGGCAAGAATGTTGGCTGCTTAAAGCAAAAGCAAGATGCTGTTGGCGGTAGAAAGGAAACGGATGCTGGGAAGAATATGGTTCGGATGTCAGGGCACAGAAGGGGCAAAGCAAAGACACAAAGTCTGGAATGAGTGGGACAGAATAGGCTGGATGCGAGAGAAAATTCGTATCAGCAAGACATGTGCTGGCGGGGGCCCCTTCTTCTTCACTGTATCAGTTTGCTAGGGCTGTCATAATAACGTCGATGGAACAACAGAAATTTATTTTCTCACCGTTCTGGAGGCTAGAAATCCAAGATTAAGGTGCTGGCAACATTGGCTTCCTCTACAGTCTCTCTCCTTAGCCGGCCATGTTCCTGCTGCCTTTTCACATGCCGGCCCTCTAGTTTACATGCATGCCCGGTGTCTTTCCTCCTTCTTCTTCTTCTTTTTTTTTTTTTTTAAGTTTATTTCTTTACTTTGAGAGAGAGAGAGAGTGAGTGTGAGCAGGGGAGGGGCAGAGAGGAAGGGCGAGACAGAGAATCCCGAGCAAGCTCTGCACGGGCAACGCAGAGCCCGATGTGGAGCTCGAACTCAAGAACCGTGGGATCGTGACCCAAAATCTCACGTTTCTCTCAAAAAAGAAAGTAGAAAGAGGGAGAGCGAGCCTCTGTGGTGTTGGTGAGTTGCCTTTGCTCTGACAATACACATAAGGTGGAAAGACCGTCACCATCTGGGGCAGTGGGATGAAAATGGAGGGGGGAAAGCCACCTATGCTTTGATGCAGAAGCCCTTAGAGCCCGAAGCATGAAATAAGATACCTTCAGAATGTATCCAAGGAGGAGGGGCAATGAGAGGAGGAGAAAGAAATGGATCCGGTTTCTTGGTCCCCAGTCAAAACTCGAGACCCTCCCCTGGCCTCATCCTATGGTGCCGATGATCTGATCACATCCTATGGTGCCGAGTTGTCTTATGTAATTGTTTAATTTCTATTTATAGTCTACCCCACTGCCTCCAGAATATAAACTCTAAGACAGAGGGACTTTCTCAGGGTCCTCGCTATGTCTTCAGCACCCAGGACATACTAGGTGCTCAGAACACGTTGTTGAATGAACACAGGAGAAAGCAAAGGATCCCAGAGACTTCTTTAGTAAAATAACGGTAACCATGCCCAAGTAATCAATAACTCTATGGAGAGTTTGGCAATTCAGAATGCTTTATTCCATGAAGATCGTGAATAATAAAACGTCAATCCTAAACATTCGTGCCGCGCCTCCCCGTTCCTCCCACAGAAACCACAATAAAAGCTCCTGCCCCAAGTTTCTCCCTCCCCTGCTGCTCTTAACCAACCCAGGAGCTTCCGCATGTGGATCCCCTGGTGTGGCATGCCCCACCCCCCACCCCCTCCTTGGGAGTTGTAACAAACTATATTTTCATTGGTGATTGTCTCCTGATCTACTGAGCTTAGGACACCTCAAATTTTCTATGAATACACAATATTTTAAAAACAACGTATCAGGAGCACCTGGGTGGCTCAGTCAGTTAAGCATCCAACTTCGCTCGGGTCATGATCTCTCAGTTTGTGAGTTCTAGCCCCGCATCGGGCTCCTCGCTGACACTGCAGAGCCTGCTTGGGACTCTCCCTCTCCCTGTCTGTCTCCCTCTCCCTCTGCCCCTGCCCCGCTCTTTCTCTCAAAATAAATACACTTTAAAAGCAACATACCTGTTCTGATACACTCAGTTGTAAATAACAGAAAAGCCAGTTGAAACAGCTTTATGCCCTAAAGGAGATGTGTTGTGGGGCACCTGGATGGCTCAGTCAAACATCCGACTCTTGACTTCAGCTCAGGTCGTGATCTCACCTGCATTGGGCTCTGTGCTGACAGGTGGAGGCTGTCTCTCCCTCCTGTGCTCTCTGCCCTTCCCCCACTTGCACACACATGCACTTGTGAACTCTCTGTCTCAAAAATAAACATTAAAAAATAATAAAGGAGCTATGTTGTAAGTTAAGCATCAGGACTGTTGGTTCATTGCAGTTTCCCATGATGTCACGGAAGGCTAAGCGTCTTCAGTCTCTCATCTGCCCTCTGCAAAGTCGGCTCGTGCCTCCACTCCCCGGCCCACAGGCTTCCTTGTCTCAAGAGAATGGAGCCGCTTCGTTGTGAAGAGCTCCAGCAAACCCCTTTGCAACATTAAGGCACGTCCCCCTCCCTGGCCAGGAGCGGGACTATGTTGATGAGCTTTGGCCACAGCCACACGTCCTTCCTTGAATCAGGAGGGCAGTCAGCCTGCAGGAAGTGTGGAAGCTGCACCGGGGAGCGCGTGGGTGAGGTGCAGACACCCAAATGCATTCCACGCAGTGAGTGAACAGGAAAAGGAAAGCGCACCGTGGAGTGGTACCATGACGTCCATGCAGTAACATGATAGTGACACGAGTATGAAAAAGAAAGAAGTGACCAAGGCAGTAAGGTCTGTTGGGGTAGGCGGTGACCGAGGAAGAAGGGATAAACGTCGCACAGCGGCTGTAGCATCACGTTTGCAGGTCAAACTCTCGATCGTTGCTGGCTTTTACTAAACTAGAAGAGGACAAGTCACTTCTCATGAGATACGATCCTGCTGTTGAGGTGGCCGTATTAATTAAAAAAAAAAAAAACTCATTACCTTTATGTTTTTCATTTCTGTCTTGCATTGGCCTGTCTCATCTTTTAAGGTTGTAACCTTGATGGGAAAAGAGGTCATATACTTTGATAGCATGGTGGTATTCAAAATGTCAAGAAGCAAAAAAAAGAAAAAAAAAAAAAAAAGCAAGGTACGTTTTAGCCTGAGAATTTTAATGCACGTTTATTGCTTTTCTTAACAGTTTCTCTCATTTCACAGCTACACATAGATACTAGTCCTCCCTGACTCCCATCCCCAGACACACACATTTAGGTCAAGGGAAGACGTGCTATCAAGCAAGAAGCACAATTCTTTATTAAAGTACCAAAGAAGGCTAAAGTAATTAGTGTCTAGTGTGGAAGGAATGAAAAAAAGCACGTAATGTACAAAGGTTGTTTGTGGTCTGCTTCTTGAAAACATGTCTGCTTGATTTGTATCTTTCTGCGGCTGGCTGCAGTGGAGGTTGGCTCCTCTCTGCCACAGACCCATTTCCAATCACCAGGCTTCTGTAGATTTATGCTCTCTTCCTGATATAACAGCAACTCCCAGAAGTGCCCTTTCAGCATAACAGCATGGAGGGATTGCTAGGCATTCTACAAGCATTGATTATATTCATTAGCAAATTTGAGATAATTGTGAGCAAAGAAGGATAATTATAAAATTCACATATCATGCTACTGACTAGCCCAACTACAATGATTTGAATATATGCGTCTTGCCTTGATTTTTGCATTTGTGGAAAGTAATATACGGTATGAAAACAGGACTAGCAAGCAACATATTATTGCTCCTTCCAACAAAAGGAGAATGAGAAAATGGATGTGAAAGCACTTTGTAAATCCTAAAGCACTATACAAATGTGAGCTACTGTTCTTGATTTCATTAGTTGTTAAGCTTTATTGAAAGGAAGAAAGATAAGAAAAGAACTGCAAAGGTGAGCTCATTTTCTTCCTTTGCTGGCATTCTAAATGCATTAGAGTTATCTATTTATTTTCTAGGTATCTGAGCATGTGCAGATGGCAAATCCTACCCTGATGAATGTTTTCACAGTTCAAAAAATGGTTTGCTTTCAACGCAGTTTTTGAAATGGGCAAAAGACTTGAACAGGCATTTCACAAAAGAGGTTATACAAATGACCAGGAAGCACATGAAAATATGTTCATGATTAATCACCAAGAAAATGCAGATTAAACCCCCATTTATTTGTTACTACCTGCCCAACAGATAGGCTAACATTGATGAGAGCTACCAATATGGAGAACCAGCAAGGATGTGGAGCAAGCGCTGCCAGAGGGGGTCTAAAGTGGTACCTTTTGAAAAACTATTGACAATATCTGCTATGGTTGAATTTATGCACCTCTTCTGTGGGAGTAAACACTCCCAGGTATATACCAGGTATACGGTAGGCAGAATAAAGACCATCCCCCTTCCCTAAAGCTGTCCACCTCCTAATTTGGGGAACCTATGACTTTCCTACCTTACATGGTTAAAGGTAAATTTCAGATGTGATTAAAGTTACAGACCTTGAGATGGGGAGAATTATCCTGAATTATCAGTGGGCTCAACCTCATCACATCAATCCTTAAAAACCCAGAACCTTTCCCAATGTGGTCAGAGATAGAAACAACAGTGAAAGGACAGCCAGAGACATGGGACAGGAGGACTGAAAACTGTCTTTGCCAATTTTGAAGATAGAGACAAGATCATAAGCCAAGGAATGCTGAATCAGCAAGAATATGGGCCCTCAGTCCTACAGAAGCAAGAAACTGAACTTGGCTAAAAACCTGAACAGGCAAGGTAGGGCCTTCTGAGAGCCTTTGCGAATTTCTGACCTACAGAGCTGAGAGATAACAAATGTGTGTTAAGTGAGGGCTGTGTGGTAATTTGTTGCAGTGGTGATAAAAAGCGAATACGACATCCAATAGAAATGTGTGTGTGTGTGTGTGTGTGTGTGTGCACCAGAAAACGTATACAGTAATGTTCACGGCAGTATTATCTGTTAAGAGCCCCAGGTGGAAATATCCCATGTGGACATTCACAGGATAGGTAAATAAAGTGGTCTGGGCATACAATGGGACTGTGGGGTGGTGAGAACAAAGGGTGGTGGCAGCCCCAATATGCCATCTGGTGGCATTTCTCACAGCATGGGCGTGGTATGCAGTGTGGTGAACACAGACTGTGTGGTTTCATCTATGTCTATAAGCTCAAAACCAGCCAGAGCTCTGTTCCACTGAGAGCAGTCAGAACAGCGATTGTCTTTGTTGGGAGAAAGAACAGGGAAAAGCTACAAGGGGGGTTCCGTCGGTCCTATATTTTGATCTGGTGTGTCCTTTTCTGCATATATGTTATACTTCAGTTGAAAAATTCACGTAAGAAGTGATTTGTCTGCTTTAATTGTGAAATGTTAAAAAATGCACTCTACAGACCACTTTGCAATGGTCATCCTTTCTTTGTCATTTGCTCTGTGGCTTTCCTCTGGTTTTCATCATGGCTTTAAAGAACATAAATTTATCCTCTGATAGTTCTAGAAGCTAGAAATCCAAAATCAGAGTGTTGTCAGAGTCATGCTTCCTCCAAAGGCTCTAAAAATAAATACTTCCTTGCCTCTTCCAGTTGCTGGTGGTTTCCGGCAACTCCTTGGCTTGTAGATACCTCACTACAGTCTCTGCCTTCAGCTTCACACGGCTGTCTTCTCACAAGGACACAAGTCATGTTGGATTAGGGCCCCACTCTACTTCAGTGTAACCTCTTCTTAATTAATTACATTTGCAATGGCCCTTCTTCCAAATAAGGTCACATTCTGAAGCACTGGGGGTTAGAACCTCAACATGTCTTTTGGGGGTGGGAGGAGCAGGACACAATTCAACCCATGTTATGGACTGAATGTTTGTGTTCCTCCAAAATTCATATGTTGAAAGAAGCCCCAATGTGATGATACAAGAATAGTACATGATTTGGTACTTGACTAAGGGAACAAATAAATACTATATGTAAGTGTTGTCGGCATTCAGCAAATGTTTGGAAAGTGTCTATTGGGTCCCAGGCTTTGTTCTGGGCATTGAAATACAACTCTAAAAAGGGAGACAAAATTCTCTATTCTATTGGGTCTCAGTGAGGAGACAGACAGTAAACAAATAAGTAAAATGTATCTTATGTTTAGACATTAACAAGCACTAAGAAGAAAAAATAAAGCATGGAAGGAAAATATAAAGTGTAGGGAGCTGAGTTAGAATCTGAGATAGTGTGGTTCTGGAAGGTCCCACTGAAGACCCTCTTGCACAAAAACCTGAAGGAAGTGAGCCTTGGGATGGCTATAGGAAGAGGAAGTACAAAGGCCCAAGTCAGAAGAAGCATGTCCAATGTATTCGAGATAGAGTGTGGGGCCAGAGGCTGCAGGATGGGCAAGGTGGGGCCAGGGACATCATCGAGGTTTCAGGGGTAACAAAATCCTGTCACACTGAGGCCACAGGAAAGACTTGGTTGTACTCTGAGTGATATGAGAGCATTAGGATCGTTCAAGTGGAGGACTTCACTCCGTCCAACCGAAGTTTCAGCATGGAGGCTTTGTTGAGAAGAGGACGAAAGGGGCCCAGGGTGGAACCAGAGACCAGTTTGGAATCTACTGCAATCATTCAAGCAAAAGATCATATAGTTTGGACTGGGTTTGCAGCTCTGGGGTGGGGAGGTGTAGTCATGTTCTGACCCTATGCAGAAAGTAGAGTGGACAGTTCTTGTGGTCAGACCAGATTCAGGATGCCAAGAGGGAAAAATGCAACAGCCCAAAGGCTGTTGATCTGAGCAATCGAAAAGACAGAGCGGTCATTAAGAGCGACAGCGACATGGGGACAGTGAAGGCAGCGGGCTTAAGGGAGAATACAAAGTACAGTTGGGGACATATGAAGCCTGAGAAGACAAGCATGAGTCTGGAGTTCAGGGAAGCAGTCCAAACTCAAGAAACCACTTGGGATTCCAGCACATGAAGGACATTGAAAGCCATAAGACTGTTGAAATCTTGTAGGAAGTGAGTGTAGATCTAAAAAAAGAAAATGAATCTGGTTTCCTGAGTTTAAGAAGCCCATGGAACATCCAGGTGGAGACTGAAAATACTAGAAGAGCAATTTAACTTAAAAAAAAAAAAAAAAAAGACATCAGCCAAAAAGCAATAGTTAAAAAATAGAAGTGGCCATTTGGAAAGGCCAATGTTTACCTGATGGTTAAAAAGCTAGGAAATGCAAATTTGGGAGGAGACCGGGAGGAGGGGAGGGGAGGGCTGGGAGGAAGGGGTGTCAAACAGCCAGGGGAGGAAAAAGTTTCAGGCAGGAAAGTAGAATGCCATAGAAAGGCAGGTGGGCAGCAAACGGAACAGGGACCACTGGATTTGCTAATTAGGTTTCTGTTGACTCTAGAAGTCAGATTGCTGTAAATGGAGGAATGAACGTGAACTGAGGAATCAGGGTAATATTACCTGAAAGGAAAATAAACTCTACCTTCTGACTGAATAATTCGCCTGAGGTTGATACATCACGGGGCCGACCTCTTTTCCCCTCCTCCTGTGTGGAGATGTCTGGGCCCTCATTTAGCGCTTCCTCTTGGAAGATCCTGGCCTCCCAGGTCTCTCTGACAGGTGCAGCACCCATGCCAATCTCTGTTCCTGAAAAGCCTTGTCCTTCATAAGTTCAAGTACCACCCACGGCTCAGATCTCAGCTCAAACACTACCTCTTCCCGGAAGCTTTCTCCAGTCTTTCCAGCCTTAAGCTATTTTTTCCTCCTCTGAATTTCTATAATATTTATCCATACATCTCCTAAAGTACACTTTGCCTTAAACCTTTATTTCTTTTATTATATTTACTGATGCTTTTCGACTTTTTGTCTCTACTAGAATAAAAGCCTCAGACAGGATCCATGGCTGATTCACCTTGATATTCCCAAGGATATCATATTTCTTCACATGTACACTAGATATTAATATTTAGTACCTGCTGGCTGTTCAATAAATATTTGTTTAGTAAATTAATAAGGGACCCAACAGGATCATATAAAATAGAGTCCAACAATCTGACACAAGGTGCATATCTTTAGATTAAATGCTCTTTGTGGATGAAAACAGCAATTTCAAAGTCAGCAGAAGCAAAGAGTTAAATGCCAAACATCTAAGCCAATCCAAAATCCAGGAAATAAGGTAAACATCAGTCAAGGGTGGAAGCACTGTCGTAAATCATGTGCTATGGGCCAAATTGCGTCCCCCTAAAACTCCTGTGTTGAAGCCCTAACCCTCAGAATGCAGCTATTGGAGATGCGGCCTTTAAAGAGGTGATTAAGTTAAGATGAGGCCATTATGTTGGGCCCTAATCCAATAAGAATCTGTCCTGAGAAGAGGAGACGAGATACACAGAGGCAACATAGTAAAAGTTGGAAAGTGTGATTTGGGAAGGCCATGTGTTCTTCGTGTAGACAAAGCCAATTGTAGTGAATAGGACTGGGGCCAAGGGCAAGGTCTAGAGATGGCAAGACTCAGGAAGATGTTAAATCGCCCAGTTGTAGTTGTGCCAATGGGCCAGCTGGATTCTTGCTCTGCTACAGCTCCATTGCTTAATAGTTGCTTGGGATCTGGGGCAAATAAATTCCAGTCTTGGCCAAGATTCCTTTAAAATTTCAGTTTTCCTTCCCTGTAACAGAGTCCTAACTCGTTCAATATCGAACAACTATATTCTTACTTGCATATCGCCTTTCAATTGTATTAACAGGTATGCATGATTTCTTAGAGAGTTGTAACTAGCAACATTTTGTGTCATTTTTATTTTGCTTGCTTTTAAAATAGTGTATTAGGGGCGCCTGGGTGGCTCAGTCGGTTGAGCGTCCGGCTTCGTCTCAGGTCATGATCTCGCAGTTTGTGAGTTCGAGCCCCGCGTCCGGCTCTGTGCTGACAGCTCAGAGCCTGGAGCCTGCTTCCGATTCTGTGTCTCCCTCTCTCACTGCCCCTCCCCCGTTCATGCTCTGTCTCTCTCTGTCTCAAAAATAAATAAACGGTAAAAAAAATTTAATTTCTGGGCATGTTTAATTTCACAGAATCTTGGGCTCCTGACTGAGACGTTGATTTCTAGTCCTCCTAGGCACAACCACACCATGGAGAAATGATTTTAAAAGAGGAAGATTTAGGAGAGCTTAATAAGTTTTTCAGGCCAGCTCTCAAGGTTCTCTTAATTTCCTATGTACTGTTAAAGAGCAACACACGTCCTGTGGTTAGAATGTTCTGGTAGTGCACCTGGGACAGGAATGACTGGAGATCACAATAGAATCTGCCGAAGTGTCCAAACAGCAAGCAAACAAAAATGAAAACGGTTAACAGCTGCATAGAATGATCCCAGGGTAGTATCCCTGACCCAAAATAAAATGCTGCCACTGGGGACAAAAATCACAGAAACTTCCAGAGGGTGCTCAGGACGTGTGTTCCAGCCGAAACCCCAGGGCTCTCTGTGGTTTGCTTTTTTCCTTGGCTTGTGGTGCTTGCAGTCGACTGCATTCCTAAGCTCAAGGGCCTTTTCAGAAGTGCACGGGCAAAGCTCTGTCAGCCCCAGGCAGCGGATGGCAGAGAAACACCCTATTACACACTGGTAGTTTGCAATGAAGGCTATCCTAATAAACAAAGAAGCAAAAGTTAGAAATCATGCCTGGTCCAACCTGCCAGAGAGGTGGGGTCATAAATGTAATAAAGAATGATATGCTGGGGCGCCTGGGTGGCTCAGTCAGTTAAGCGTCCGACTTTGGCTCAGGTCATGATCTCACAGTCTGTGGGTTCAAGCCCCATGTCGGGCTCTGTGCTGACGGCTTGGAGCCTGGAACCTGCTCTGGGTTCTGTGTCTCCTTCTCTCTCTGCCCCTCCCCTGCTCGTGCTCTGTCTCTCTCTCTCTCTCAAAAATAGAATAAACATTAAAAAAAAAAAAAGTTAAAAAAAAAAAACAAAGAATGAGATGTCATGGGGTTTCTGGCTCGTTCAGCCCATAGAGCATGAGACTCTCGATCTCAGGGTTGTGGGTTTGAGCCCCACACAGGGTGTAGAAATTACTTAAAAATAAAATCTTACCAAAAAAAAGAATGATATGTCAGGTTCGTTTTATAAACATTGGTTTAGAATTTTGTTCACAGAGCTAATTCTAGAGTTCATTACGGTTTCTTCAATACTTCTGTTTTACACTCTACGGCCCCTGTCTAATCCTCCCTGGGGAGAGGTGTCTTGATCTTTCACGAGATGAAAACACAACAGTCTATAGAGTTCCAGTCAAGATGCCAGAACATTGCCCCCCTCCACACTTTCATTTCCCTAAATGTTTGGGAATTAAAGTCATTAATCTTTTTCTTTCTTTTCGTTCTTTTAATCACAAAGGCCCTACTGGCAATGGTGATTAGCAATTTTAGCCTAAAAAAAAAAAATTTAGCACAGCTGCAAGAAAACAGACAAACAGAACAGCTGGGATAGACCTGATCTATTCTTGCTTTTCATGTAGTTGGCAAAATAAAATTCCCTCTTGGAAAAAATTCCACCACCCCCACTGCCCTCCATTTATGTTGTCTCTTCTCCCATAGCTTTCATGTCGTTTTTCTTTCCTTAATGTTGCTGTCCTTTCATTCAATGGGCATTTCCTTAATTTTTCACTCATTTAACCAATATCCATGCCATGTGCTGGTGAAATATTGTGCTAGATGCTGTAGGGCCATGTAAAGAGACATTGAACTGAAGAACTCACATCAACAAGTCTATTATCCCAGTAGAGGATGTGACTGGTGTATAAATATCACCGAAAGTAAAAGGTGTGAAGGGACAAAATAAATACAAAGTGACGTAGAAACTCTGAAGGAGAAAGATTCCTTCCAACTTGAGGGTTCAGTGAAAGTTCACTGAGGAGGTGTGTGCATAAAGGCCATTCCAGGCAGGGAACAAACAGCAAAAGCATGGAGGCATGGAAATAATTTTTATCTTTATTTATTTTTATTTTTATTTTTATTTTTTATTTATTTTTGGGACAGAGAGAGACAGAGCATGAACGGGGGAGGGGCAGAGAGAGAGGGAGACACAGAATCGGAAACAGGCTCCAGGCTCCGAGCCATCAGCCCAGAGCCTGACGCGGGGCTCGAACTCACGGACCGCGAGATCGTGACCTGGCTGAAGTCGGACGCTTAACCGACTGCGCCACCCAGGCGCCCCTGGAAATAATTTTTAAAGACACAGAGAGACTGAGTGACCCCAGCAGCAGTTCTCAAGGTGTGGTGCCAAGACCATCGGCCACTGCATTACCTGAGAACTTTCTAGACATGCCGGTCGTGGAGCCCCTTCCCAGATCTACTGAACCAAAAACTCTGTGGCGGGACTCAGCAATCTATGGTGTAACAAGCCCTCCAGGAGACTCTAATGCATATTCAAGTTTGGGAGTCACTGGATGAAGGTATGTGGCACAGGGGGTACATGGGCTGGAACATCAGCTTTCAAAGGAAGACTGGAAAAGTGGGACTACATCAAAGTTAAAAACTTGTGCATCTAAGGCCACATTTAACAGAGCAAAAAAGCCATCTACGGCATGGGAGAAGACACAGTTGGCTCTTAAACGGGTAGGAACTGCATAGGCTCACGTACGTGTGAGGTTCCTTTCGATAAATGTATTGGAAAGTTTTTGGAGATTGGGGACAATTTGAAAAAACTCGAAGACAAACCTTGTGAAATACTAAAAAAAAAAAAAATCACAAAAAATTAGAAGTTAGACATGTCATAAATGCATAAAATAATGTGGATTTTATCATTTGCTACCGTAAAGTGTACACGAATCTCTTACAAAAAGTTAAAATTTATCAGGATGTATGCACACAAGCATTTACAGACTGTACATCAGCAGTCGAGAGAAACGAAAACAAGCATAAAGATGCAGTATTAAATCATAACCGCATAGGGGCGCCTGGGTGGCTCAGTCGGTTGAGCGTCCGACTTCGGCTCGGGTCATGATCTCCCAGTCCGTGAGTTCGAGCCCCGCGTCGGGCTCTGTGCTGACTGCTCGGAGCCTGGAGCCTGTTTCAGATTCTGTGTCTCCCTCTCTCTCTGACCCTCCCCTGTTCATGCTCTGTGTCTCTCTGTCTCAAAAATAAATAAACGTTAAAAAAAAAATAAAAAAAAAAAATCATAACCGCATAACATGAACCGTAGTACATCCTAGACTATCGTTTTGTAATAATTTGGTAGCCACCGAGCTGGAGCCTTGCAAGTATCTGCTTAAAATGCAGTGTGATGCTAATCATCTCGCTGAGAGCAGTTTGTCTCTTCAGTGAATTGCATGCCGCAGTAACGAGTGATCCCTCGCGGTTCTCCCTATTAGTAGTTAAGTTTTGAGGGAGTCAAAAGTTATATGCAGGTTTTCAACTGCATGGGGAGAGTGGTGGGCCCAAGCCTAGCGTTGTTCAAAGGACGACTGTACTTGCAAACGTATATCTGATAAGAGGTTAATATCCAGAATATATAAAGGATTCCTAGGGGGCGCCTGGCTGGGTCAGTTGGTAGAGCATGTGACTCTTGATCTCCGGGTCATGAGTTCAAGCCCCATGTTGGGCAAAGAGCTTACTTTAAAAAAAAAAAAAAAAAAAAAAAAAAAAAGGATTCCGACAACTCAACAATAAAAAATCAAATAACCTAATTTTTTTTTTAATTTTTTTTTAACGTTTATTTTTGAGACAGAGAGACAGAGCATGAACGGGGGGCGGGGGGGGGGGCAGAGAGAGAGGGAGACACAGAATCGGAAGCAGGCTCCAGGCTCTGAGCCATCAGCCCAGAGCCCAATGCGGGGCTCGAACTCACCGACCGCGAGATCGTGACCTGAGCTGAAGTCGGACACCCAACCGACTGAGCCACCCAGGCACCCCTCAAATAACCTAATTTTTAAAAAAAATGGGTGAAGGGCTTGAATAGACATTTTTCCAAAGACAGTGTATACAAATAACCAAAAGTATATGAAAAGATGCTCATCATTAGAAATCATCAGAGAAATGCAAATCAAAATCACAATGAAGTATCACCTCACAACTATTCGGATGGCTACTATCCAGGAAAACAAAACAAAACAAAAACAAAAACAAAAAAACAAGTGTCGGCAAGGATGTGGAGAAATTGGAACGCTTTACGCACTGTTGGCGGGATTATAAAATGATAACAGCTGGTATGGTAAATGGTATGGAAGTTTCTCAATAAATTAAAAATAAAAGCACCATAGGCTCCAGCAATCCCACTTCTGGATATATATTCAAAAGAATTAAAAGCAGAATCTCGAAGAGATGTTTGCACACACACGTTCATAGCAGCACTATGCACAATGGCCAAGAAGTACAAGCAGCACAAGTATCCACTGATGGACAAATGGACAAACAGACCGTGGCTCACACATACAGTGAAATGTTATTCAGCCCTCAAAATGTAGGAAATCCCATCACATGCTACAACGTGGATGACCCTTGAGGATATGGTATTAAATGAAAGAAACCAGTCACACAAAAAGACAAATATGTATGATTCCGTTTATGCGGTATGCAAAGTACTCAAATTCATAGAAATAGAAAAGCAGAATAATGGTTTGCAAGGGCTGGGGGAACGGTGGGGAGAGGCGGAAGAGGTTCTTATTTGATGTGCATGGAGTTCCAGATTTGCAACGTGAAAAATTTGTGGTGGGGTGCGCGGGTGGCTCAGTCGGTTAGGTGTCCAACTTTGGCTCGGGACACGATGTCACCATTCATGAGATCGAGCCGCACATCGGGCTCTGTGCTGACAGCTCAGTGCCTGGAGCCTGCTTCGGATTCTGTGTCTCCCTCTCCCTCTGCCCCTCCCCTGCTCACACTCTGTCTGTCTCTCTCTCAAAAAAATAAAAAGTAAAACATTAAAAAAAAAAAGAAAAAGGAAAAAGAAAATTTGTTGAGCTCTGTTTTACAACAATGTGAATATACTTGATATTACTGAACTGCCCACTTAAAAATGGTCAAGATGTTAAATTTTATCTTGTGGGTTTTTTAACTTTATTTTATTTTATTTTATTTTATTTTTGTTTTCTTTTATTTTTAAGTGTTTATTTATTTATTTTGAGAGAGAGAGAGTGAGTGAGAGAGGCAGAGAGAAGGTCAGAGAGGGAGGGAGAGAGAGAATCCCAAGCGGGCTCCATAGTGTCAGCACAGAGCCTGACACAGGGCTCAAGACCAGGAACCGTGAGATCATGACCTGAGCCTAAATCATGGGTCAGATGCTCAACTGACTGAGCCACCCAGGTACCCCTTATGTTGTTGTTGTTTTTTAATCAATTTAAAAATGAAAGGAAGGCTGGGGTAAGTGAGGGCTTGGAATTTTACACTCTTTTCCTTCCTTCAGCCTAGTACGAGTCTATTCCTCCCTTGCCTTTGGTCTGGGGTTTTCCACTAAGGATAGGGCTGCTCACAAATGAAGGAAAAGGTGATGTTTCTTTCGTTCTTGATTACCCTGCATGATCAAATGAGATTACAAATTATGCTATTTCCAATAGATTTTTTAATTTGTTAGGTTAACAGGGGTACTCTTGTATTTTTTTCTTGATAAATTTTACACTTCCACTTTCTTGCTGAAAATAATTTTCTACCATATTGTGTAGTGTTATTTAATAAATGAACGGTCTTGGAAATCAAATTGATCTTTGAATCCTAAGTGAAGAAAAAATAAGGCTGTGTTATCTTGAGAAACTTTAATTCACATTTTTAAGTCTCATTTTCTTAACTAATTGGGAATAATAAGAAAAGCATTTAAATTAATGCATGTAACATAATGCCATAGAGTAGGCATTCAAGGATCCATTGTAAGTGCATTATTTTCATTGTCATTTTGTTGTAGTTTGTTTCCATATTAAGGGAAATAAAACCTGTGTATATACCCCCCTAAAACTTATATTTTTATATATTGTGTACCCATCAACAGAGGTTTCTAATTATTGCTGTTTACAGTTCTCCTTTAAATCAGACAGGAGGGAAAAAAAGTGTTACAAACAAAAAATAAAGTTATACTGTATTTTATACTTACCTGTGTCCTTTAGTTCTCCATGTGGATTCAAGAATTTCTTAAAAGACACCCTTTAGAATTACCCTAGGGAATTGAGGGGCGCCTGGGCGGCTCAGTCAGTTGAGCATCTGACCCGTGATTTAGGCTCAGGTCATGATCTTGCGGTTTGTGGTCTCGAGGCCTGTGTAGGGCTCTGTGCTGACGGCTCAGAGCCTGGAGCCTGCTTCAGATTCTGTGTCTCCTTCTCTCTCTGCCCCTTCCCTGCTCTCTCTCGCTCTCTCTCTCTCTCAAAACTAAATAAACA
This sequence comes from Panthera pardus, assembly GCF_024362965.1. Lineage (NCBI taxonomy): Eukaryota > Metazoa > Chordata > Mammalia > Carnivora > Felidae > Panthera > Panthera pardus. The sequence goes on along the minus strand of NW_026526732.1, from coordinate 15,967,392 downwards.
TTAAAAAAAAAAAAAAAAGAATTACCCTAGGGAATTGAAAGGAGACATTAGAACATAGGCCAGTTTTCTCACAATCTTTATGGAGGAAAGAATACTCATTTGCTATCTGGGCTGATACTGTTTTCTCTTGCATTTGGAAACTGGGTGGGGGCTTTGTTCCCCCTGCTCTCTGCTTTCCTCAGGACCTAAAACAAGGCCCCTGGCCTCTTTCTCTGAGCCTCACTATTTTCTCTCTCAGAAAGGATGCAAATGCAGAAAACAGTGCCCCAGACAGTCCTCGTAAAGCACAACTGCAGTGCTAACATCACTTATTCAAATCTGAAAGGATTCATCCTGAAGGAAAAAGGTGAAGGTTTCCCTTAGCTTCGTGCTGGGGGAAGGACCTGGAGAATTGCTCCCTGTGAGATCACTCTCAGTCCCTCTCTTTCCTCCTGTCTCTTCTCCTCCCTCTTGTCCCTAAGATAAGGCAGGGTTGGGCCCCAGTTTGCTGATTTGGTCATCCCATAGTGTGAACCAATTCAAGACCATAGGTCCTGCTGTTATGGTAAGCAAGACTATTTTAGGGTCAAAGATAACTCTGTCTAAACCCAGCCATGCCATTCACTACTTGTCTCCCTGGAAACACCACCAAGCCTCTGTTTACTTTCCCGTAAAATGTGGGTAATAATATTCACCTTGGAAGTTTCTAAAAAGATCTAGAGTGTCTGAGTGGCTCAGTCAGTTAAGCGTACAACTCTTGGTTTCAGCTCAGGTCATGATCTCACGGTTCATGGGATCAAGCTCCACATCGGACTCTGCACTGACTGGGGATCTTGCTTGGGATTCTCTCTCTCTCTGCCTCTCCCCTGCTCATGCATGCTCACTCTCTTTCTCAAAATAAATGTTTTGGTTTTGGTTTTTTTTTTAAAAAGGAAGTTTCAGGGGCGCCTGGGTGGCTCAGTCGGCTGAGCGTCTGACTTCAGCTCAGGTCATGATCTTGCGGTTTGTGAGTTCGAGCCCCGCGTCGGGCTCTGGGCTGACAGCTCGGAGCCTGGAGCCTGCTTCGGATTCTGTGTCTGGCTCTCTCTCTGTCCCTCCCCACCTGTTCATGCTCTGTCTCTCTCTGTCTCAAAAATGAATAAAACATTAAAAAAAGAATTAAAAAAAAAAAAAAGGAAGTTTCAAAAAAAAAATTAAATGAAGTAAGGAATTTATTTGAAGTGCCCAGTATACTCCCATGCATATAGTTGGTGCTTGAGAATAATAATTATGTCTCAACATTATCCAGGAAGGGTGACTTGTATAGCCTTGTTTATAATCCTTTCCTTTATTAAATACACTTTACTCCCTGAAAGTTCTTGTATCTAATTTTTTTAATGTTTACTTATTTTTGAAGGAGAGAGAGACAGAGTGTGAGTGGGGGAGGGGCAGAGAGAGAGGGAGACACAGAATCCCAAGCAGGCTCCAGGCCCCCAGCTGTCAGCACAGAGCCTGACGCGGGGCTCGAACTCACAAACTGCAAGATCCTGACCTGAGCCGAAGTCGGACGCTCAACCGACTGAGCCACCCAGGCGCCCCTGAAAGTTCTTGTATCTAAATAAATTCCAGATTATTTTGGCCCTAGTTGAGGAAAGAAGAAGGAGAAGGAGAAGGAGAAGGAAGGAGAAGGAAGGAGAAGGAGAAGGAGAAGGAGAAGGAGAAGGAGAAGGAGAAGGAGAAGGAGAAGGAGAAGGAGAAGGAGAAGAAGAAAAAGAAAGAGAAGGAGGAGGGGGAGGAAGCAGAGGAGGGGGAAGAAGGGGAGGAAGTGGGGGGGGGAAGGAGGAGGAAAGAAGGAAGAGGAGGAAGACGAGGAAGTGGCTGTGAACTTTTGCTACCATGACACTTCCCAGCCTGTATCAAAGTTACCGTGAATCCAGATTTCTCTGGTCAGCCTGCTCAGCTCAGTCCGTCCACTCCCCCTTTGCGGATCCTTTGTTCTCTTTTGTGCTTCACTTTTGTCCATCTCTTCCTATGTGTATTAATTGGTGTATTTTTTAGGTCAGTGTGCTATTAAGGTCAAGGTCTGTGTCTCTGGGACTCGGATTCAGCTGTCAGCCCTCAGACTCTAGAACAATCCGAGACAGAGTCGAAGCTGCACATGCAGGCAGAGAGGCTGTGAGAGCAACAAAGCCTGGATTTGATGGACAAGTAGGACAGCTGGATGCGACCGAAACGGTCCTTAAACCTGTTTTCCTGAGGTAAAAACAAAAACCAACTCGGGAAGTAGGGTAGGGTCAAGACTGTTCAGGAATAACTATAAACACCAGCCTTGAGCACACATAAAACACGGGTCAGGAAATGCTGGGCCTATTTTATTATTTTTCACAAAAGAGTCCCTCAGTGTCTTTTGCTAATAGATGCTCTGCCCTAAATTCTATTCGTCTGCTCTTCCTTCTTTTGTTTATTTTTCATTATCTCCCTTGCCCGATTTGTTACACACTTCATTGTCATGTTGCTTTTTCTTGCGGGTTCCCTTGGCCTTTTGCTGAACGGTCACTCGTGTCCTCATTACAGATCTTTCAAGGTTGTTTATTTGATATAATGGAAAGAATGAAATTTGAAATCTGACTGGTCAGCCCCTGGGAGATGTACAACCTTGAACAAGGAACAATGGGCTTATTTCACAATTACCTCTCTGCGTTGTTAGAAAGACGAAAAAAAATTTGAGTATATGCAAAATTGGGACATAGTAAGAACTCAAAACAAGTATAGCTATTATCGGTGTTTTAACAGCCTCATGCATTTATGTTTTTTATTGGACATGGTAGGGTTATTTGGCTATAAACTAACATCTAGTGAGTGTGGCTTGTGCTTGGAGTTGGTTTTTCCAGAATAAGGATGAGCTGAACTGAGCCATTCCTATGACTGGACTTGATTTCCCTACGACCAATGGCTGGCATTTCTGAGGATGACGATTTACACTGTGTCTGTGGCAAAAATCAAGGTAAGTCTCTTTCAGTGTTCCTGGGCTCCATTGCCGAGCCATCTGGATACTCTAGGGTCTTACCTGACTTCACATTAGAATCGTCCAGGAGTTCTTTTCTGTTTTGTTTTCATTGGTCACAGCCAGAGACTCTGTGGTTTTAGGTCTGTGGTAAGGCTCAGTTATCTGAGTTTTTTAAAAAGCTTTTTAACCGTTCAGTTGGTTAAACGGTTCAGGTCGTGATCTCACCGTTCGTGGGTTCGAGGTCCGGCTCTGTGCTGACAGCTCAGAGTCTGGAGCCTGCTTTGGATTCTGTATCTCCCTCTCTCTCTCTGCCCCTCCCCCACTTGCACTCTGTCTCCCCCCACCTCAAAAATAAATAATAAACATTAAAAACATTTTTAAAAGCTCTCAGATGATTCTAGTTGCTGAGTCAGCTTTCCCGAGTTAGATAACTCAGCAACGCCTACTCCCACAGAGTGGCTTTTCACGCTGTCCTCCCCTCAGACTTTTCCAGCCTCATTCGTAGCTTTAGATGAACCGGTTATCTAATGCAGACTAGCATCTACTGATGCCAAAGAGCAAAACTGTTTATCCTCCTGGGTAATATTCACATTGTAAGTGGTTCCATCTGGAGGACAGTGTTTTCCATAAAGGAAAGATCTGACATCAAAGTATGTCCTCCTCCAGGAAGCCATCTCTGGCTGGCAGGCTGAGTTCAGGGTCCTTCCTGCAAACTCTGGAAATGCCATGCCTCCACTTCAGTTTGGCATTTCTGGTGATGTTAAAATGACCTGCTTACACACCTGACTCTTCAGAGCCTTCGACTGTGTGTTTCGTCTTTGTGCTTGTGGCATCCGCCCTGAGCGTGGGACACCTGGGTTCCCAGGCACTGGTCCTCTCTTGAGCCTCTGCTAAGTACCAGGTGCCTCACAGACTGTCATCCTTCCGCGAAGGCCTTCCACAGTGAGGTCATGCTCTCCTTCCTGAATTCTCTATTTTGTAGTCCCATTTGTTTTCCAAACCAGAAACCCAGGCTTCATCCCAGACTTCTTTCTGCCTCCAGCTCATATCTAACTAAGCATGCATATCTTGTCCATTTCTCCCTCCTGGAAATTTCCCTACCTGTCTCCTTTGATTCTGGCCTCATGACCCCTGTCTTAGGTTTCCTGAAGTAGATATCCAACTGGTCTCCTCCCTGGTCAGCTCCCTTCCCATTTCTTCTTCTGGCAGCTAAAAAAGCCCTTCAATTGGGGTGCCTGGGTGGCTCAGTCGGTTAGGCGGCCGACTTCGGCTCAGGTCACGATCTCACAGTCCGTGAGTTCAAGCCCCGCATCGGGCTCTGTGCTGACCGCTCAGGGCCTGAAGCCTGTTTCAGATTCTGTGTCTCCCTCTCTCTCTGACCCTCCCCTGTTCATGCTCTGTCTCTCTCTGTCTCAAAAATAAATAAACGTTAAAAAAAAAAAATTTAAAAAGCCCTTCAATAAAATGTCCTTCAATGGGGCGGGCAAGGAAATTGTGGTATGCCCATACGATGACCCGGTAACAAACAGGAAAAAGTACGGATACAAACAATACTTGGAGAAGTCTCACAGCAATTGGGCTCAATAAGAGAAGCCAGCCTCAAAAGCTTACATAACTTATGATTCCATTTATATGACATTCTCAAAAAACCCCACAAACCTGCAGTCAGGAGAACAAACCAGGAGTCGCCACTGGCTTGCGTGGGGGAAAGGTGCGACCACGAAAGGGCAGAGAATGAATTTCTGAGGGGTGTGATAGAACTGTCCTGTATCCTGATAGCTACACAGAACTGTACATGTGTTGAAATTCATGGCACTACACATACCCAAAAAGGTCAATTTGGGAGACAATAATTTAAAAATTAAAAATAAATACAGGGACGCCTGGGTGGCTCAGTTGGTTAAGCATCAGACTTTGGCTCGGGTCATGATCTTTTTATGTTTTATTGTTTTTAATATTTATTTATTTTTGAGACAGAGAGAGAGAGAGCAGGGCAGAGGCAGAGAGAGAGGGAGACACAGAATCTGAAGCAGGCTCCAGGCTCTGAGCTGTCAGCACAGAGCCCGACGCGGGGATTAAACCCACTAACGGTGAGAACATGACCTGAGCTGAGGTCCGGCACTCAACCAACTGAGCCACCCAGGCGATCCTCAGTGTTTTTTTTTTTTTAATTGATTGATTGATTGATTGATTGATTTTAGTAATCTCTACACCTCACTTGGGGCTCGAACTCACAACCCCGAGATCAAGAGTTGCACCCTCTCCCGACTGAGCCAGCTGGCTGCCCCTATACTTCCTGGGGTTTAACACAGGGCCTGGGAGTAAGGCTGTTGCAGTTGGAGGGGTAAATGAATCCACGATGTTCTAACCTCACAAACATGACCAAAAACACCTTGAAAGAGAATACAAAATGGTGTTCTAAATGATCCTGTGGTCAGTCCCTCTATGGGGTTCCAAATACAATGGCTCCCTGTGTGGAATCAGTCTAAACAGGCGGCGGGCTGACTTCCATCACATTCTGAATTCGCAAAGAGGTAGGAAGGCGGCACTGAGATGGACTGTGGCCACCTGCTGTGTTTCCAGCACTGCCCAGGTATGACCTGCGGTCCCTTGCTTCCTACCCCGATCCTGTGGAATAGGTATGAAACCCCTCTTCCAGAGGAGGAGCCCAGCTTGCAGCCTCGCCCAGCCTTCCAGAGGGAGCAAGCTCGGGAGCCAGTGTTGCCACAGTACCAGCAGCTAATGTTGATCTCTTGGGCATTGCCCCATGCGTCTTTTATCTCGTGGAATCCTGTTAACAGTGCTGTGTACATTGGGTTTTATATCCCCACTTCCCACGTGAGAAAACAGAAAACAAAGACCAAGAGGCATGTAGCAATACCTCCAAGGTCACGTGGTGGGAGAGCTGGGTTTGCCGGACCCAAGCTCTTGGCCACGGTGTGACCCTCCTTATCTCTCTGCCCGCAAGGTCTACACCACTGCATACTGACCCCCGGGGCCTGCGGCTCCCCTCTCTCATACTTACAGTTCCTCTCTTTGCCCCCTCCCCGACCAGTCCCAGAGAGACTTTATCCAAACCCGAGAGGGAGGGCCGTGGAAAATCTCACGAAGTCACATCACCCGTTTCATGACGACAACACCCAGCCCCGGTGTTACCGATGAAGAGAGAATTCCTTCTGCAAATCAAAGCACGAACAAAGTTGTTAGAGCTATAATCTACCTGAGGATAAACATTCCTGTCGGTTTCAGAACATTCTGGTTTCGAAATTATACTAATTTAAAGGAAGGATTTATTTATAGTCATTGAAACGACACCGTGAGTCCCGGCGATGGCATGCACTTGAAAGAAGTAAAGCTTTATCCGGTTTGAATTCGAGAGGCTTGCAAAACAAAAACAAAACAAAACTCCCTTACAGCTAACCAGGAGAATCGGTAAGAAAAGGAGTTCGGACTTCCTGAAACAAAACAAAAGCAGCAACAACAAAAAAACCCCACTCTGACCTCTACTTCACCTCCGGTAGGTCTTCCCGTTAATTGCAACGCTTGCAAACTTAGCAAAGCTTCTGCTGGCATGAATTAGCCACATTTCATTACACGTCCGGAGCATACACTAACAGACTGCAGAGCAAAAGGTAGAAATCAGAAATAAAGGGGGAAGGCACGGTCCTTTACTATAGGATGAAGAATCCTTGAACTTCTACTACAGATTGGGCTGGGGAAAACCGGGGCTAAGTATAGCTGCACCGCGGGGGCTCCGTCAGAGAAGCCTTCGGGGCCTGGGCGCAGGAGGTAGTTGCTTTCTGTTTGAAGCTGCTTCCTGGTGGCCGACGCTCCACTGTAATTGAGACTGAGTTCAGGTTTATTTATTTTTTTTTTTTGCCCGTCCCCTGTATCCTGTCGAAGAGATTTTCCCGGCCTGGCGCCCACCCCGCCCTCCTTTCCCAAGGAGCCCAGCTAGTCTTGCAAACTGATCACAGGCTCTCCAGAGACCGGAGCCGACGCTCTGCGCTCTCTGTGCCTCTCTGTATCGTTGGCAAATCAGCTGGCAGGCCACAGGTAGTGTTTCCAGAAGATCAGGTAAGGATGTGCCAGCTCAGCACAGTTGGGAGATACTCATCAGATAAGACACGTCTTGTTCCCATGTGCAGGTTTTTTGTTGTGGTTTTTTTTTTTTTTTCATGTGCAGCTTCATAGCCAACGTCCTTGGTTTCTCATTGGAAGTCGGCTACAAACACAAGCCCTATAAGAATATCGGCATTGGCTTCTTCAAGATTCTATTCTGGATCTTTCTGCTGTTATTGAATTACAAACCCGAAGTGTAGCTTACTCACATTTCCAGTGTTAGCCAAAGTCCTAAGAAAAGCAAGTCGGGGCAGCGCCAAATGAAGAATCTAGAAGAAAACGCTTTTCCAGAACTTGCCTAAGGAGATGTCTTATGAACGTGACTTTTTGTGTGCCGTTCCAGGTTAATATGTCCCTGGGAAAAAAATCCCTCGTTTCGGTTCTTGTTTTAGGTGACTTTCCTTTTGAGGTTACATATGCACCTCTTGAAGAAATTGTTAACAATTTATTTCAGCTTTTACAATCCTTTCTTGGGGCCCCCGGGTGGCTCAGTCGGTTAACTGTCTGACTCTTGATTTCGGCTCAAGTCATGATCTCACAGTTTGCGAGTTTGAGCCCCACCCTGGGCTCTGAGCTGACGGTGTGGAGCCTGCTTGGGATCCTCAGTCTCTCTCTCTCTCTCTCTGCCCCTCCCTTGCTTGCTTTCTCTGTCTCCCAAAATAAATGAACATTAAATCTATATATCCTTTCTTGATCAATTGAACAAAACTTAAAGTCATATTACCTAATTTTACTTTAAAACGTCAGATTCCTAACTCAGTTCTTCCCAAAGCAGAGACCAGGCAGCCCCCCTGGGAGGCCACAGAGTACTCACCATCACCCCCTCCCCCAGGAGTTCATTCTACAGACTGGGTAGCCTGCTCAAGACTCAACTAGCTACAAAGGAGATTGCAAACTCACTCCCAGATCCCAAGGACAGACTGCTGCGTTGCTTCTCAGAAACAAGGGGAGCCAGGACTCAGCCAGTTAAAGAAGAAAGTCCTGTCCCCTCGGTCTCTCTTTCTCTCCAAGGCTGAGCAGTCTCTGTTTCTCCCTGTTGTGTCTACTTCATCCTCCTCTCTATGCAAAGGCAATGATTTCATAGCTGCTGAAAATATCGTGAAAAAAGATCAAATTCCAGCGGTGCGTGCGTGACTCAGTCGGTTGAGCCTCTGAGTCCGTTTCAGCTCAGGTCACGATCTTGCAGTTGGGGAGTTCAACCCCGCATCGGGCTCTCTGCTGACGGTGCAGAGCCTGGCCTGGGATTCTCTCTCTTTCCCTCTCTCTGCCCCGCCCCACATCATTCTCCCTCTCGAAATAAATAAATAAACTTAAAAAAAATCATTAAAAAAAAAAAGGTCAAATTCCAGACACAGATGCATCATTCTAGGCCAGGACTTGGTGCTGTTCCCTGAAGCAAAGGCCAGTTCCCTGTTCCCTGAAGCAAAGGCCAGAGTGTACGGGGAGGAAGAGCTTTGGGGGCAGAATAAAAGGCACATGTGCAGAAGTATGAAGGTGGGAAAGACAAGGGCAGGTTCAAGGGTTGGTATGCTGGGGTCAGAGTTTGGCAAGATGGGGTGGAGAGCGAGGGTGGGGAAGAGAAGGCAAAAGAAGGCCGGGTCACATCTGGGAACGTCTGTGTGCCACATTAGGCATTGAGAGCTCACTCTGCGAGTGAATGGGGGGAGGTGTCAGTGAAGGGGCCCCTGAAGAATCTGGAGTGAGAAAATGACATGCCCAGATTGCATCTTAGGAAGATTACTGGAGAAATTCAGCGCTTCCAAGGACTGGAGGCAGCCAAGGGCTATTGGTCTCCCCCACCCCAAGTTCATTTCAGGTTGTATATTGAATGAAAGCAGCTTCACCAGAGTTCTAGAAGAGGCACAAACACTTAAGAGCAAGCAAGTAGGAAAGCAGTCCTATGACGTGCCCCGTGGGGACCCAGACACCCCTCAGGAAGGAAACAATCCACAAGTTCTGCAGGAGGGCAGGAGGGCAGCCGTTAGCGAGGCAACAACAGATTTCGAGACTTCTAGAATTTTTGACCTAAGGAGCCTCTCTGAAGGTGTTAGACTATAGAGTCACCCAGTTCTCACACCCACTCATCCAGGCAAAGCCGGTGAACAGCCCCTTTTATTGGCTGCCTGTCTCGTTCACCTTGTTTACCGGTTAAAAATTATCTTTAATATCTCTTATTCTGATCAATAAATCTTCTGGGCACATTAAATGAGATATTTGAAGTGCCTTCTGGGGATGACCTTCTGATTAGGGTCTTTGTTTTTTTTTCACTTTAATAAATTACGGCTGTGGCGCCTGGTCGGCTCAGTCTGTTAAGTGTCTGTCTCTTGATTGCGGCTCAGGTCATGATCTCACAATCGTAAGATCGAGCCCTGCTTTCGGCTCTGCCCCGGGCATGGGGCCTGCTTTTGGTTTTGGTTCTCTCTCTCTCTCTCTCAAAAAGAAATTAGTGCAGAATATACAAACACTACATATTAACAGTCCCCACATGGAGAAATGCTACCTAGACACACATTTCGACCATATTAAAACCATTGCAAACCATTAAGAACTTCGCAACGTTGTGCAACCAACAGCACTAGCTATTTTCAGAATTTTTTTCACCTTCCCAAACTGAAACTCTGTCCCCATTAAACTCTAACTCCCCATCCCTTCTTCCCCTAGCCTGTGGCAACCACAATTCGACTTCCTGTCTCAATGAATGTGACTATTTGAGGTACCTCATATAAGTCTGTCTTTTTTTGTCTGGCTTATTTCACCCAGCATAATGTCTTCAAGTTTCCTGTAGCAGGTATTATGAGTTTCATTCTTTTTCAGGACTGAATAATATTATAATCAGGGTCTCTTTAAGGCCAATGAAACACTCCTAGAAAGTAGATTAAAGTTAACTTGCACAAGCATACGCAGGTCCTACTGTGTATATCTGTGCTGAAGATATCAGAATAATTAACCAAGGAAGAATAAGAAGGACCCAAGGCCACCGACTGGGTGGCTCAGTCGGTTGAGTGTCCAACTTCAGCTCAGGTCATGATCTCGAGGTCCGTGAATTCGAGCCCCGCATCCGGCCCTGTGCTGACGGCTCAGAGCCTGGAGCCTGCTTCCGATTCTGTGTCTCCCTCTTTCTCTGTCCTTCCTCTGTTTGAGCTCTGTCTTTCTCTCTCAAAACAGAAAGGAAAGAAGGAAGGAAGGGAGGGAGGGAGGAAGGAAGGCAGGAAGGAAGGAAGGAAGGAAGGAAGGAAGGAAGGAAGGAAGGAAGGATCTAAATGATAAGGGTCTACAGCAGTGAAAAATGGATGGATGGAAGGGGCAGTGGCCGGAGAAAGAGTTAAAGTTGAGGAGCCTCAGAAGAAGAGATTTTCCGAGGGGCGTGGTCCCCAGTGCCAAAGTGTAGATGGGCACAAAGACAGAGGCCGACATGTGCTCTCTACTGGTGGTGACCAGTATGAGCAGATAGCAACTTGCCAGAGTAGGGGTGACAGATGCCAGATGGTAGCATGTTGAGGGATGATGGAGGGCAAGGTGAAGATCGGCGCGCTGTGGAGACTATTCTCCCGACAAACTTGATTGTGAAAGAAAGGCGTCACCGAGGGCACTGAGCTCCGGTTGTTTATTTCTACTTTTATGTATTTATTTCTTTTCCAGTGAGGCATTTTATTTGCACACATGTATTCCATCCCTAGAGAAAGAATCCCAGCATTTTCCCTCCTTGTGTATTTGCGTCTGGCTTCATGGTCCACAATGCCAGCGGAGGTCGCCAGTACAATGACACCAAACTGGCTGGATGGAGGCAGATTATTCTGCTATTCTGGTTATTTCTTATTTTATTTTGTGTTTTTAGTGTTTATTTATTTATTTTTTTAACGTTTTTTATTTATGTTTGAGACAGAGAGAGACAGAGCATGAACGGGGGAGGGGCAGAGAGACAGGGAGACACAGAATCCGAAGCAGGCCCCAGGCTCTGAGCCATCTGCCCAGAGCCTGACGCGGGGCTCGAACTCACGGACCGTAAGATCATGACCTGAGCTGAAGCCGGACGCTTAACCGACTGAGCCACCCAGGTACCCCATAAGAGACTCTTAAATACAGAGAACAAACTGAGGGTTGCTGGAGGGGTGTTGGGTGGGAGGATGGGCTAAATGGGGGATGGGTATTAAGGAGGACACTTCTTGAGAGGAGTACTGGGTGTTATATGTAAGTGATGAATCACTAAATTCTGCTCCTGAAATCATCAGCACACTATATGTTACTTAATTCAGTTTTAAATTAAAAAAAACAAAACAAAACATAAGAGATCTCCTGTTTCATTTTGTTCTGACAATAAAAAGAGAGCGCCACCTTTTATTAAAGTTCATAGTGCCCAAAATGGTCTTATTCTTGAGTCTTCGTTTGGTTAAATTAGAGCTGAAATATGATTGAAATCTCACATTTAAAAGCCAGATACATCGTAAAGCACTTCTTCCAGTGCAAAGATGGGACCCCTGAGGTTCTAAAACTTTGGCTCCTCAAATTATTAGAAGTTTGGAAATTTCCATATGGATATGACAGACCTGCTCATCTCATCTTCAAGCCAACCTATCGTGTCTTTTGCAAATATTGATTTTTGTTACCGCATCTCTCGTGCTGGGTTCCATTCGCACGGAATAGACTTCTGCTGGGGGGCCCCTGGTGACAGCACCCCTCCCACCTTTTACTTTCCTTGGTTGCTGTTCCAAATGGCTCAGGCACCTCCGGGGAAACTCCTCCAGATCCTAAGACACTTCCGCATTAAAATTCAGTATTTCAATTTACATATATTTGCATCTCCACTCTTAGGTCTGAAAATAGGTATTGTTTTAGCTTCGTCTTCTAAATTCCGGAGCCTCTCACACAGCTCCCGAGCGTCAGGAAAAGGCCATTGTACCTACAGCCCCATTTAAATTGGTTTGAATTGAGCACCTCCTGAGTTTTTATTTGCACGTGGAATTATCACAGTTGATCCTGCCTCTTGCCGTCAGGTCCTCTCTGCAGCCACATTTTTGTTGTGAAACCGCCCTGCTGCTCTGCCTGCCACGCAGTGAGCTCATTTCCTCGTCATACATCTGCCTCTGAGAGCTCCATCCAGATCTTGTCAGAAACAAAACAGTGCAGCAGCCTTACAGAGCACAGCGGTCACTAAACTGACATGACAGATACCAAGGCCTCCACTCAGGTCTAAAGACCCCTGGCTGTAAGAATCTACCTACCACCTTCTTTTATAAATTCCTGAACATTCTTGGGCTTGCAAATTCCAAGGTAGTTTCTTTGTCCTTGAAACACGAACACGGGGCCTTTTTAAATACCTTAAAACAACAGACGTTTATTATTTCACACAATTTCTGAAGATCAGGAATCCGGAAATGGCTCAGCTGAGGGGTTCTGGCTCAGGGTCTCTGGTAAGGTTGCCTTCAAAGCTGTCAGCAGGGTTGGCGTCATCCGTAGACTCATCTGGAGCTCAAGAATCCACTTCTCAGCCTACTCTCAGGGTGGGTGGGAGGCTCCAGTTCCTAGCTGGCTCTTGGCAGATGGCTTCAGTCCCTCAATACACACACCTCTGCACCGGTCGGCTTACAAGATGGCGGCCTGCTTTTCTCCGTGTACATCCAAGATGGAAGCCAAGGTCTTTTATGGCCTAATCTCCAGAGTCTATGAGGTGCCAGAAGAGCAAGGAAGCCCTGGGGGAGTGTCCCCTGCAGAACCTGTCCTCTATGCTGGGATTCCCTGGGCTGGGCATGCAGAAGGCTGGTAATATAAGACAGGGGGAGCCAGAAGTGGGTGGGTGGGGTAGGATGGGAAGGATGGGTGGGGATAAGGGACTTCAAATCGGAGCAGCAGTTTCCACAGCAAATGTTTGAACCAGAGCACTATATATATAAAGAGGCAGTGACAGGTGACAGACTGGAGGTGGGCAGCTTTAGGAAAGAAAAACTCAAACGAAGGCCAAGGCCAACATGTTTTACCGGCTCCAAACACTTTCGTGAATCCCACCTGTGGCTTGGGTGGGAGAGAAGAGATTCCCATCTAATTATCTATGCAGTTTTGAGTTTGGGGATGAAGATGATGCCCCGAAAGGAAGTTGCATTTGCAACTTGTGCTCATAGAAATTGTGTCGGTGAAGAGAAAATTATTCAATAATAAATGCAATCATTCTTCCACTCCATTGCTAGTTTCTTCCCACCAAGCCCGTCTCATGGACATCAGAGAAACCCTGGAGCCAGAGACAAACAGTGTATTGGTGCCCTGAGCCATTTCTTTTCAGGAATGGAGAAAGCTCAGTGTCCTTCACAGACTGGCAAAAAATACCTATTTTAAACAGTTCAGATCTCTAAAAAATCTTCTTACCCCTTTTCTCAGCCACCAAAATTAGGCACACTGTTATTTTGAGGAGAGGCCGAGATGGATTTTTCCCTCTGCATATCTCCAAAGTGTCTAGAAACCGTTTTATCTGAATACAATGAAATGTGGAAAATGAAAAGCTCATCGCATGTGGACATTTTTGAGGTTAAGTCTCGTTCTGCCACCACTGTCTATGTCTTACTCGGCTCAAAAATCAGCTTCTTAATCCTTTCATTTTTTTAAGTTGTTATTTATTTGAGTAATTTCCACACCCACTGTGGGGCTTGAACTCAGGCCCCTGAGATCAAGACTCACATGCTCTTCTGACTGAGCCAGCCAGGTGCCCCCTTGTAAGTCAGCTTCTAACACTGGTGGCCAATAGGTGCTAGCTGAGAGGTTTATCATTTTCAAAGCTTTTTTAAAAAATATGATTATAAATGATTAGCAATTTGTTAATCTTGGAGAATGCCTTGCAACATTGACTTGGATGTTGCAAATATTTATAGATAAGCAAATATTTGACATTTGTTATTAAAATGGGCCATGGGGCACCTGGGTGGCTTAGCCGGTTAAGGGTCCAACTTGGGCTCAGGTCATGATCCCACAGCCCCACACTGGGCTTCGTGCTGACATGAGGAAACTGCTTGGAATGCTCTCTCTCCCTCTCCCTCTCCCTCTCTGCCCCTCCCTCATTGCACTTTCTGTCTCTTAAAATAAATAAACATAAATAAATTTTAAAAAGGCCAAAGAGGACATGAATTTTTTTTTTAGTCCAGAAAATATAAACCATGCTCAATTTTGTTGAAGTTAAATTTACTCTGCAAAATTAACGGTTTTAAAAAAACATTTAATGTTTATTTATGTTTTGAGAGAGAGACAGAGCGTGAGCAGGGGAGGGGCAGAGAGAGAAGGAGACAGAGAATCCAAAGCAGTCTCCAGCTTTGAGCTGTCTGCACAGAACCTGACATGGGGCTCAAACTCATGAACTTCGAGATCACGACCTGAGCCAAAGTCGCCAAAGTCGGAAGCTTAACCGACTAAGCCACCCAGGTGTCCCCACTCTGGGAAATTAACATTTTAAAACACCTTAGTGTCCCCTCCCATTCTTTATCTGATTTCTTTTATCTTTCTTTTCTGGTATCTGACGTGATTTTGCTAGCTTCCAATTTGTGTTTTGCTAAACATTAGTGATGAGGGAAGCAGAAAAGGCATCCACCTTTGCAGAAACTCTTCTTAAGTGAAAGATGGTTCCTCTTAGCTGATTTCACTGTGACTGCTCCTCTTGCTACATTTCTTGTTTGATCTGGTTCCTCTGAGGCTCTTGAAAAGCAGGGGAACTTGGAAATGATGTTGGCCAAGATGATTACAGGTGGATCCACTCCTTCTTTACTGGCAAAATGAAACCAAGGAGTTAAAAGGGTGTATTGACACGAAGGGCAGAGTCAGGAAATCTATTGTGTCCCTATTTTACCAAGTCTGATTGTTTCAGAGTTAAAAAGCTTAGAAGCAAAACAAAATACCAACCTCTTAACACTGTTGACATCTGATTTGGTTTAGTTTTCATTTTAAAGGTTATTTCAAGCATGCTGGAAAGTTGAGGAGACTGGAAATTGAATAAAACGGGTATCTAGGATCTTAATTTTAGCCCATCTGAAAATACAGATATCTATATCTATATCTAGATATAGATATAGATATAGATATAGATATAGATATAGATATAGATTTTTTTTTTTAATTAAAACTTCCCCACCCCCACCCCCGCAGTTAAATTCCCATGTAGTTGTAAGAAATAATGCAGAGAGATCCCACATGCCCTTCACCCAGTTTCCCTCATGGTAACATCTTGCAAAACTATGGTACATATCACAGTCAGGATATTGACATTGATACACTCAAGGTACAGAGCATTCTCATCCAAGGATCTGTCTTGTTGTCTTAGCCATACACTCTCCCTCCTCCCCAACCCTTCCTTAACCCTTGACTGCCACTAAACTCTCCTCCCTTTCTATAATTTTGTCATTTTAAATATGTTATATAAGTGGAATCATACAGTATGTAACTTTTGGGGATTGGTGGTTTTCTTTCACTATTCTCTGGAGATTCATCCAGGTTATTGTATATATCAGTAGTTTCTTTTCATTGTTGAGTCAAATGTGTTCAAATCTTTTGGACATTTTCTAATTGGATTGCTTGGAGTTTTTTTTGTTTGTTTTTGTTTTTGTTTTTTTACTGCTGAATTTTGAGAATGTCTTATGTACCTAGATACTAGTCTTTATTGGATCTGTGGCTTGCAAATATTTTTCTCCCAGTCTGTAGCTTGTCTTTTCATTCTTATAACTGGGTCTTATGCAGAGCAGAAGTTTTAAATTTTGATGAACTACAATCTATCCATTTTCCTCTTATGCTGTTAGTATCAAGGCTGAGAACTCTTTGCCTAGCTCTGTACCCTAAGATTGTATCTTATTTTTTATTTTTACTTTTATTTTGAGAGAGAGAGAGCACAAGTGGGGTAGAGGGGCAGAGGGAGAGAGAGAATCCCAATTGGACTCCACGCTCAGCACAGAGCCTGATGTAGGGCTCGATCCCACAACCCTGGGATCATGAACTGATTCAAAATAAGAAGTTGGACACTCAACGAACTTAGCTACCCAGGTGCCCCATCTCTTATTTAAAAATACATACATGTATTTATTTTTATGTTTTATGTTTAAGTCCATGATCCGTTTTGAGTTAATTTTTTTTTAAGGTGTGAGACTTAGGTCAAGGTTAACTTTTTTGCCTATGGATGTCCAAATGTTCCAGCACCATTTATTGAAAAGGCTCTATTCCCTCCATTGAATTACTTTTTTAAATTGTGAAAAATCAGGTGTGCATATTAGTATGGGTTTATTGAAATTGTTATACAATTATTTTACATTTATTTTAAAAGCATTTAGCAAGTCAACTTACAGGAATGCAAAAAAAATGTTAGATCAACATATCTGCCTTTCTTCAATTTATTCTTAGTTAAGATATTTATCAGTTCACACTCTGATTATTTCCATGACTAAAGAAGGCATGTAGGTTTTGGCTGACCAAATATTTTCTATAGTGATTAAATTCTATGCTTTGAAGCAAATATTCAGTATTTCATAACCTAATGGTTTTCTGGCTAGGAATGTGATAAGCAGTATATAATTGCATAGAGATATTTTTATATTTATCTGTAACTCTATCCTGGAATAACCATCTTCTTTGGCATGATTTGAAACAGTACAGTCTTACTATAAGGTATTCCCACTATAAGACAAAATTCATTATGCCATGTGGCCCTATGCTGGACCCCTTCCAGGTGGATTGATTTCCTTGGAAGGTCCAGATTGAATACATGTAATTATAATGATTCCAGATCATAGACTTCCCTTCCCCTAATATCATTAAAAAACTGTGCTAAAAGGAAATAGCTTTTCTCCCATATCCTTGCTTAGCTGACTACTAATGCCCATCAGGAAAGGAAGCTAAGCAGCACCAAGAAAGTCAATTCAATCTAAGAGCTAGAGCAGTGGTTCTAGACCTCAGATGCACATTAGCATCACCTAGGGAGCTTTTTACAACACCAATACCCAAGTTGCACCCTAGACCAATTAAATCAGAATCTCTGAGGTTGGGATGCAGGTATCAGTATTTGTTAAAATTCCTGGGTTATTCCAGTATGCAGCTAAGTTTGAGAACTACTGTTCAATGCTAAGCTCTCTTCTCTTGTCTACTTCTTTTTTGTTGTTTCTAAGTTTATTTATTTTTGAGAGAGCCATGCGAGTGGGGGAGGAGCAGATAGAGGGTGAGAGACAGAGAGAGAGAGGGAATCCCAAGCCAGCTCCACACTGCCAAAGCAGAGCCCTATGCAGGGCTCAAACTCAGGAACCATGAAATCATGACCTGAGCAGAGACCAAGAGTCGGACGCTTAGCTGACTGAGCCACCCAAGCACCTCTCTTGTTTACTTCTTTATGAAACCTATGATTAGTATAATTTATCACTCAATACTGTGAATATAGTATACTGGGTTATCATTGAAACTGATTTAAAAAATTATTTTAAAAATGAGATACATTTAAACAATATATATATACATGTATATGTATATATATGTATATATATACTTATATACATATATAAATTTTCAGCTTTTGTCCTATCAAAGTTGAGATGACATTATAAATATAATTTTCTAAGTTATTTTAGATATCTGATAAATAAATGCAAAAATTAGTATCAATAACAGAGTGAAGTCAATATTGTTTACAATTGTCATAATTTTTGCCAAATTTTTCAATGGTCAAAATTGCTAAAAATGTCATAATTTTTACAATTTTACACACCTTGATCTGGGTTAGGCATAACAGTAGTTAAGATATACTTTTTTAAAAGTCATTTTACACTGCTGTAAAACAACATATAAGGTATGTGACTATACTTTCCAGAATATTTCCCACCTAAATTGACAAATTACTATGGATACCTCTGCTATCATATATAGATTTAGAATTATGGTAAAAAATGCATCATTCCCAACCAAACTAATAACTATTATGTAAAGATAATTGTCTTTTTAAAAAAAATCTTTCCATATTCAGATTAAAATAATGATATGAAGCAGAAAAAGCACATAAAGTGAATACAGACTTATTAAATACAGAATGGAATTGCCTTCAGCTCTGATTCAAACTCAAATGCCAGTTGGTTTATTATTCTCTGGATTTCAATGGGATATGCATGCATATATCATGCACATATGCGTAAATGTTTTCATTACAGAGAAAAAACTTAATGCATATTCATTATGGAATATTTAGGAAAGCCATATAAGCAAAAAAACATTTTTTTAATAAAAATCATCTATAACTATTGTTAAATGCAATATAATTATAGATGCATCTATACAATTATACAATACAATTATAGATGCATCTCAATATAATTACGCTGGGTAAGAAAAACCAGATGAAGAAACGTATATCTATATATAGCTATATAGTAGATGATTCCATTTCTATGAATTTCTATAAAATTCTAGAAAATGCAAACTAATTTATAGTGACAGAAAGCCAATCAGTGACTGCCTGAGAAGGCAGGGTGGGACTACAGCGGCTAAAAACAGAAGTTACAAGGGCACGGGGAAAGATTTTTGGGTCAATGATTGTGCCCATTATCTTCACTATGATGATGATTCCAAGGATGTATACATTAATCAAAACTCATCTAATTGTATACTTTATTTTTTTATTTTTTACTTAAAAATTTTTTTTTGTAATCTTTATTTATTTTTGAGAGACAGAGTACGAGTGGGAGAGGAGCAGAGAGATAGGCAGACACAGAATCCGAAACTGGCTCTAGGCTCTGAGCCATCGGCACAAAGCCTGACACGGGGCTCGAACCCATGAACAGTGAGATCATGACCTGAGCCGAAGTCAGATGCTTAACTAACTGAGCCACCCAGGCACACCTAATTGTATACTTTAAATGTGTGCAGTTCTTTCTACACCAGTTATACCTCTAAAAAACTGTCCAAAATTTCTTTCCTTTTTTTTTTTTTTTAATGTTTATTCATTTTTGAGAGACAGAGAGTTAGCAGGGAAGGGGCAGAGAGAGAGGGAGACACAGAATACCAAGCAGGCTCCAGGCTGTCGGCACAGAGCCCGACATGCGACTTGAACTCACAAACCATGAGATCATGACCTGAGCCGTAGTTGGACGCCCAACCTACTCAGCCACCCAGGAGCCCCTGTCAAAAAATTTTCTAAGTGACTGTTGGCAACTTTCAATCATGGAATCCGTTCTGTATTAGTTTTGCTTGAAATACGAATTTGCAATCACTCTGGATATTCTTTTCACTAACTCATTGTTTTTACTTAGGAAAACATCCTGTAATTTTGCACTCTGAAACAATCAGTGTTACAAATTCTCTCATAGAAAGTAAAATTCAAATAGTTTACTCATAATTTCTTCCAAAGAATTCTGAAGAGCACAACATTCAAAACAACATATCCAAATGATTATTTCATTTTTCAAAGTTTTCATTGACTTAATAGCATAAGCAGCTGCATATTTTGGAATCTGTTTCATGTAATTAATTATGCTCCCAATCAAGTTGTAATGAAGTAACACGTTGGGGTGGGGGGAGGGAAGGAAGGGGAAGTGTATTTAGTTTCATTATTGATTTTCTATCCTTTATTCTGATTTATCACAGCTATCCCTCCTATAGATACTGCATTTATAGGAGTGACAAGAAGTCATTAAAAAAAAGAAAGAAAGAAAGAGGAAAGAAAGAAAGAAAGAAAGAAAGAAAGAAAGAAAGAAAGAAAGAAAGAAAGAAAAAAAGCAGCTGACAGAGTTAAGATGAATCCCCAGGAATACAGAATCTTACCAGGACATCAAATGAGATTTAGATGGAAACTCTGTAAGATGGGATAAAATAGTCAACCTCTTCTGTGTACCTGATTTTAATAATTCTTCAGGTCAACCGTTGGTCTTGTCATTGTTAATCACATGCAAACGACAATTGAAGTATTTTTTGATGTCAAACACAGCAAACATATTGTAGACCTGAGATTAAAAATTCAGGAATTGGGGGGGAGGGGGCGCCTGGGTGACTCAGTCAGTTAAGCATCTGATCTCAGCTCAGGTCTTGATCTCAGGATTGCTAATTCAAGCCCCACGTTTGAGTTCTGCACTGGGCATGAATTAAAAAAAAAAAAAATCTATATATATCTATATATATCTATATATATATCACAAAGGGGCAGTCACCTGGCTGGCTCTGTTGGTCTTGATCTCAGGTCATAAATTCAAGCCCCCGGTTGGGTGTAGAGTATACTTAAAAAAACAATTCACAAAGGGATTCAAGTGAATAGAGGAACATAAAAATCTCTCAGTAATTTACAATGTATATTTCTAATGTCTTTTATCAGTAAGCAATGTTGACTTTTGAAACCCAAGTGTTCAGCTTTGAAAAGCCCCAAGCATTTTGCGTAGTACTTAACTCAATAAAAGTTTGTTGAATTTACTATGTTAAAATATATTTTTAAATATATTGGATACTTACAGGACCTGTGTAGACTTTGTGAAGGGATTTGATGTTATGAGGATTACAGTTACTTGGTCTGCTCTGGGGAGTAGGAACCTTCTGGATACCTTCAGATACCCTCTCCAATGTGTACCCGCGAAATCTTTCTCCATACTGAGCAAACTGTTCGCTATATCATAGTTCCAGTCATGAGTGGGTGGAGAGCAGCACAACTCTGGAAAATTAGGAGTCAAAGCTATCCTGGCTTATTGGTGACTGCATTTCAATTGCATTCATTTGCTTGTCTGGTTATATTTAGACACATTTTGAACAGAGCATGGCAACTATATCAAATTAGTTCTCTGTGAATAATTGCCTCTATTATATAAGCTTCCACGGTGGCTGGAAAATAGAAATGAAAAAAATATATATATATATACATAAAAGAAAGGATTAACTCCTCTCCATCCCAGTGCCCTTTTTGTTATTTTGGCATAATCTCAGATTTGGGTCAAGAGCCAATCTCAAATCTTGGTAAATGAAACTGATATACACAAATCTGGCTTTATAGTTAACCCAAAGCGATAGATTTCTTTAAATTTAGAAGAATAGGGGCACCTGGGTGGCTCAGTCGGTTGAGCATCTGACTTAGGCTCCGGTCATGATCTCACGGTTCATGAGTTTGAGCTCCATGTCGGGCTCTGTGCTGACAGCTCAGAGCCTGGAGCCTGCTTTGAAGTGTGTATCTCCCTCCCTCTCTGGCTCCCTTGCACTCGCACTCTGTCTTTCTCTGTCTCAAAAAAAGGTAAACACTAAAAATTTTTTAATTTAGAAGAATGGCATTTGCCTGTATGTATAATGTATGTCTACATGTGGTTGGCCTTTGAACATCATCTTTATATTGAACTTTTTCCATAGC
This sequence comes from Panthera pardus, assembly GCF_024362965.1. Taxonomy (NCBI): domain Eukaryota; kingdom Metazoa; phylum Chordata; class Mammalia; order Carnivora; family Felidae; genus Panthera; species Panthera pardus. The sequence goes on along the minus strand of NW_026526732.1, from coordinate 15,945,994 downwards.
TTCTGTATGAATATTGGATTATTTGTCATGAATAAAATGAAATTGTTAATTCTTATAGTTTTCTAGTTTATAATTTGCAAATGCAAGAGAGGAGAGTAGGAGTTGGGTTCTTTGATGATTTAGATACCTTGATGTAAGCAATTAAGTCAGAAAAAAACTAGGCTTCTTATTTAGCGAATACAGTGAAGTGATAAGAGGTAGTTTCAAGAGTGAAGAATTTCCATGTTCTTTTTTTTAAATTTTTTTTAAAGTTTATTTATTTATTTTGAGAGAGACAGAGACAGTGTGGGTAGGGGAGGGGCAGAGAGAGAGGGAGAGAGAGCAACAGAGAGAATCCCAAGCAGGCTCCATGGTACCAGCACAGAGCCCAATATGGGGTTCGAACCCACCAACTGTGAGGTCACGACCAGAGCTGAAACCGAGTCAGACGCTTAACCAACTGAGCCACCCAGGTGCCCCAAGAGTTTCTATGTTCTTTAAAAAAATTTTTTTTTAACGTTTCTTTATTTCTGAGAGACAGAGAGACAGAGAATGAGTGGGGGAGGGGCAGAGAGAGAGGGAGACAGAATCCGAAGCAGGCTCCAGACTCTGAGCTGTCAGCACAGAACCCTGCATGGGGCTCGAACCCATGAACCGTGAGATCATGACCTGAGCCGAAGTCGGACGCTTAACCAACTGAGCCACCCAGGCGCCCCAGAGTTTCCATGTTCTAAGCGAAGTTGCCTGAAGGCTTTGTAGCTAGAGAATGAATCTTTGGGGTAGAGTTAAGTGTTGGTTTTAAATTGTTATAATATTTGTAATCATTATTGCTTTTTCAAGGAGTTGTATTAACTCAGGTATAAAATGTTTCACGTTTGTGAATTCATTTAAAACATACTTGAAAATGTTTTGGTGTGTGCACCAGACACCCAGCTATGGCTTTAAATTTTATGGGTAAATCTCGTGTGACCTGTCTTTCTGGAGAAGCGAGCGTGAAGCCTACGAGTTCAGCCTGCTGTACGGGCCACGTCTCTTTGTTTTGGAGAAATCTTGAGCTGTTTTTATGAGAGTATCAGCTCTCACAGGGAAATGACTCTACCGTCAGCTGCCCCATGGGGGAGGATGTGTGGGACACCTGCGTCCTGCTGTTTGGAGGAGAGAGGGCTGCTGGCGACAAATCGGGGTAACTGACAGCCTTGGCCCGAGAAGTGGAAAACTGAGAACAGCGGCCTTCCTCGCTGTCACTGACACGAATCCAAGCAATTCTAAAGGAGTCTCCGAAACCCTAGAAAAGAAAACCTTGGCGACTTGATTTAGAAGCTCCCGTGGGAAGCACAGTAATGGGAGAGCAGTAACTCTGTGCTTGGCACCTACTAGGCACTCGATAAATATGTGTTGAAAAATAAATGAGTGGTGTACCTGACTGGCTCCGTGGGTAGAGCATGTGGTTCTCGATCTCGGGGTTGTAAGTTCGAACCCCAGGTTGGGTGTAGAAATTACTTAAAAACATAAAATCTTAAAAGAAAGAAAGAAAGAAAGAAAGAAAGAAAGAAAGAAAGAAAGAAAGAAAGAAAGAAAGGAATGCGTCAGCTTTGTAATGTTCTGAATGGCATATCTTCTGTTCTGTTGAATGTTCTTTTATTTTTAATTTTTGAATGTTTATTTTTGAGAGAGACATAGACAGAGTGTGAGCAGGGGAGGGGCGGAGAGCGAGGGACACAGAGTCCAAAGCAGGCTCCAGGCTCTGAGCTGTCAGCACGGAGTCTGAGGTGGGGCTTGAACTCATGAGCCAGGAGATCACGACCCGAGCCGAAGTCAGATGCTTAACTGGCTGAGCCACCTAGGTGCCCCTGATTGTTGTTTTTTTTGTTGTTTATTTATTTATTTTTAGGAGAGCGCAAGTGGGGCAGGAGTAGAGAGAGGAGGACAGAGGATCTGAAGAGGGTTCTGAGCTGACAGGCTGACATCAGCGAGCCCATGCGGGGCTTGAGCTCACAAACTGTGAGATCATGACCTGAGCTGAAGTTGGATGCTCAACCAACTGAGCCACCCAGGTACCCCTATTCTACTCAACATTCTAAATAACATATTCAGAAAGTTGGGACATGTCATTGCTAGGAATAATAAATAGCATAACTACTCTTCTTAACAAAAGTCAATGGAGAGTAACTCCCCAGTTCACAAGCAGGGATGGAAAAGTTGGGAAGCCAAAGGTGCTCGTGTGAATTGACAAAAGAGCCTGTTATTCTTAATACCTCCTTATCAGGGAGCTGTTTCAGGCAGATTAGGGAATACTAGAATGTGGGTATTTCTTAAAATAAGATTTTACTTAAAAAAAAAAAATCAGACTATGAGCGTGTTCGTGGCCTGGAAAATAAACATAAAGCAAGCAGTTGCTAAACTGAGCAGACACTGGCCATGTCTTTCTCAGTATGTGGGTTTGTATACTGTTGGCTTGAAATCTTTGGCCTTGCAATCTTTATCTGAAAATTTAAAAGCTGGGAGATGTGAAAAGCTTTGTTAAGAAGTTCCCAAGAACGGAATAAGTATAATCTCACAGAATGGGACATTTTGATAGTGTTTGTACTACTTAGTGATACATTTTTTTACGCGCTGACGTTAGTCCTTCTCAGATAGGCTTTAACAGCATTTTTAGCCCTTAACATCTTAGGTGAGGCCTAAATGCCACTTTTCACAAGTAACCCTGAGAGGAGAGAACACTTTCTACAGAAGGAGAGTGAAGTGTTGTACATAGGTTTGGTGTGGGAAGAGGCCTCGCTCTTGTGTCTGCCTGAAATGCCGAGCACCTGATTTAATTTCTCTGGGGCCACTTTTCCCCCACTCCATTGGTAAGATGAGAAAAATAGCACCTACCTCCTAGAGTCGTTGCAAGCATTAAATATGATTAGATATGCAAAGTGCTTTGAATGGTGCCTGGCACATAGTGAGTACTGCAATGTTTTCTAAGTGGTAAACATTTAAGTTGAAATGGTTGAAATGCTTAAAAATTCTGAAAACCCCACCCTTTTGCAAATATATTGCTTCTTGCGGGATATATTCCAGAGAAAGTGGCCTTTAGGTACTTCTTCAACTAAAGATGAAAAATTGAGAAAAATTTTATGCCGGATAATCGTATGCCATCATACTGCATTCCACAGTTAATTAGGCCCAAAATATTCTACTGCTGAACTAACCGCTTACATCAATTCTCCACTAACTTGTACAAAATCTGGGTATAGGATACTCATCTGGTATCTCGTGTCGACAACCCGAGTGTCTTCATTCCTCCAACTATTTGTGAAAACTAAGGCACTTAGTTGCCAGGTAAAACTGGCCCCATCACCTTCATGCTTATGTGCCAAATAATCCAGCTAAAGATTCGATTTCGTTCAAATATGGCTTGGCTGCCTGCTACCTTCATATAACAAGCATTAGATCCAAGAGTATGACGGATAAGAATGCAAGCCACTTAGGCTGATCTTATTTAAAGCCTCTACCTATGGAGAGCTACCAACGGCAAAGGAACAGATCTACGTCGTCATGTCTCCGCATGGCGCGAGGGACAAGTGGCCTGTACCTCCAGCATCACGCCCTCAAAGAGAGGACAGGCTCATTTCCCGTCACCGTCTCCCTTTCCCGAATTCCCCAGGGAAGGAGGGCAGCCGGCGTTGCTGATGGCATCGCCTGACATCACTGGTTCCGGATGATAGGCGAGCGTGGGGCCGCCTGGCCCACCTCATCCGTGGCCTGACTGCATTAACCTCTCGGTTCCCAGCTCGGGCCACGTGAGGTGTCCTAATATGGTCAGACTCCGGAGAAGGCGAGGAGCGCTTGCCTTTCTCCTGCTCCCGGGGAGGAGGCAGAACTAACGCTGGGAGGATAACGCTGTCTGCAGGAAAGCTACTGGGGACCGGGGTTCGCTTCTGGGCGAATGGAAAGTGGGCTGCAGCAGCAGCAGCAGCAGCAGCAGCTCTGGTTCTCAATCACTTAATAAACCTCAGCAAACCCAATCGCCCCGGGGGGCTTTCTGCCCTCCCCTCCCCTCCTGCAACCGTGGGTCTTCCTCCCGTCCCCACTGAGCAATGGGAAGCGCCCGGGGGTCGGGGTGGGCTGCCCGCCTGGACCTGGGCTCGAGGCTCGGGCTGCGCCTCGGGTCCTACAGCCTGGGGGGAGATGCTGCTGCAAGGCGTGTCTGGGGCTGTGCTCATGTGATGAAGCGAGGGAAAAACAAGGGGGAGGAGGAGGAGGAGGCAAAGAGGTGGCTTTTTTTTTTTTTTTTTTTTTTTTTTTTCTTTTAAGGAGTTTGCCGCGAGCGCGTCTCGTTCATTCGCAGTCTGGGCGCGTTCGGAGGAGGACGGCGGGAGAGGAAGGCGTTCTTGGGACCTCGCGGGCTCACGGCTTCTCGCTCTTCTCCGCGTCGCTGCGATCTGGGGAAGGTGTAACCGGGCAGCCAGGCGCGGGAGAACCGCAGGAGAGCCATGGGTGCCGGGAGCTCCACGGAGCAGCGGAGCCCGGAGCAGCCGGAGGCGGGGAGCGCGACGCCGGCCGAGCCCGAGCCCAGCGCCGGCGGCCTTGCGGCGGAGGAGGCTCCCGGCGCGCAGGGGGATCCGGCCATCGCCGCCGCCGACCCCGCCACCAAGGTACGGGCGCGCCGGACCACCTGCCCGGGGGTGGGGGGTGGGGGGTGGAGGGTGGTCCCTCTGATTTCCGCCTGCGAGAACTTCCCGGCCCGTCCAGCCCATTTGCAAACTCGGGAGCACGCACCCCTCTTTCTAGCTTTCCGGGGTCTCTTGCGCCGGGGGGTGGGACCAGAGCAGCAGCGAGCGCGACGGGCTTGCATCTTTGTCGTGGGTCCCCGGAGGAGGCGACTGCGCCTTCCGCAGTGATAAAATCCGCCCCCCGCCCCTCGCTAACCGAGCCTTTCTCCGCACTCTTCCGGTGGGAGAGACCCAGCCCGAGACGCACGAGCTGCGTGGGGGAGTCCGGGGGGGAGGGGGAAGTGACCTATCGACCGAGGGTCCTGGGCCCCCCGCCCCTCTTTCTCCCGGATGCGGAAAGTCAACTGTTGTCGGGCCGGGACCCGTGTCGCAGCCGGGCGGACCAGCCACCCGTGGGTTCCCCCGCGCCGCGTATGGTCCTTGGCACCAGCTGTGCCTGGAGCGGCCCGGGTTTGGTACCCAGTCTTGCTGCCGCAGCGCTCGCGCAGACACCGCCTTCCTGATGCAGAGAAAGCCTGGGGTGTAGCCCGCTCCGAGCCAAAGAAAACCTGGGTAGACGCTGCACTTCCAGAACGAATGACAGGTTTCGCAGACAAGGCAGCGTCGTCCTTTTCGCCCAGTTCATTGCCCGTTGGACTCAATTGGATAAACAAATACTGGGGGAGAAGTGAGAACTTCTCAAAGGATGCGGTCAGAGGCGTAAGCGAGCATTCATTCCTTGCACTCATGTCTGTGAAGGCAGTGCTGAACCTCCTGGAAATTTTGTATTTTATAGCCTTAAGTCACGAAGGCTGAAATATTTACTCTTGGCGGCTACAGCCGCCAGTACGTTGGCTTGTTGGGGTAGCTGTATTTTGTTTTTATTACATAATCTATTTTCCAGCAAATGCGTTCATTAGCAAGGCGGCACCTAACCTGTCCTGTGATATCTTATGGAAAGACGGTGAATAATCGTATTTAATACTAAAAAAAAAAAAAAAAAAGAAAAAGGACATACCATGTGTTGTATCTGAGGATATAGGATGTGAGGACCTTTAAGAGTTACCAGGAAATGTAGATGTTTACAGTGTGAAAAACAACCTCCCGCCCTGAAATCTAGGTAAATTTCTCTCAACTGTGATGTCATCGTTGTGACCTCTTTAGCTGTCCTAGTCTAGTTCGGGCTGAGAGAGTGCTCTCAATTAGATTACCTCTAGCGTTTAACTTGTAACTACTTGTAAAACCCGTGGTCCCTAGAGCTGTAGGTGGTACCAAGTACCAATTGCCTGGAATATCGAATTTTCTAAGAGGTGCCTAAGCTTTAGGCTTAAGTAAGGTACTATCCTATTGAGATCTGACTCACATTTTAATACTCACCGTACATCACCTTTTGATGCCGACTACTGCCAAAATGGCCTCATGAGCAGTATTTAAGAGTCGCATGATGAAAGTAGTTTTAAGGTGTAGCAATTGGGGACGTTTTTCCCCTCGGTTTTTACTGCTTCAGGTTATCTTAACAGTTCATGCTGAAATAGGATACCTAATCTGTTAAATAAATCTGGTAAACTCGAATTTGTTCATTAAAGAACTATTCCTTTGGCTCTCTTTTTGTCCTTCCGTAATCCTATCCACCCTCTTTCCTAGTCACCACCATCTTGAAGCAGCCAAGCCACCTCCTTTAAAAAAAATTACTTAAATAACATCTAGGATATCATTGAACTCTTTGGCATCCTGCCCAGTTATCAATTTGGAGACAAATCAATACACTTACATGTCTCCTTGGAAAATGGGTCGTTTTTCATTTCAGCTAGCAAAATTTATTACTCAGGTTTTGAAAACCTGTCTTTTCAAAAGGACTCCCTGATTAAGAATGACTCAGCACGTAGCTCTTGCCTCCCCTCTTTGCCCTGTTAAACCCTAGTTGCTGACCTTCGAGTAATCCTATCTGCCATGCCAGGCTTCTTGCAGCAGTGCCCACATTTGTAGGTCTAGTGACTTGACTAAGTGTTCTCCTGGTTGTAAATGCTCCACGGGACAGGGACCGTATGTGTGTTTTTGCTCAAGTGTCCCCCCCCCCCCCCCCCCCAACCTCCCATGTGTGACATGCTGCCTGGTGTGTAGGATGTACTGGCTCCCTGGTTTTGATTGGATGCTCCTTTTTCTACAATTTAACCTTGGACCATCTCATCGTGATCTGCCTCTTGTATCAGTGACTAAACCACACGTTGTTCATAGACCAAGTGACTGTTTTGGCAAAAACTCTTTGGGGTCTTTGGTTTCTATTTCTCTAGAAATAAAGTGACTTGTTCGCATTGCAATTTCAAATTGTCTTTAATTGCAAATGCACAAAATATTGTGAATGCAAGGGGCTCAAGGGAGACCACTTGAGGTTGAATTAGTTATGAATTACATCTTGAGCTTTCTTGATTGGGTGTGTGGACATTTGGGGGTTTAGACTAATACAACCCCCCCTTCCCTCTTAGGATGCTGATCACAAAAGCTATTTACAGATTTTTTTTTTTTTCCCATCTCAGTGATGTTTATATGACATGCATGCTGCCTATTTAGCAGTCCAGTTTACTTTCTCTTTTTTTGTGGTTAATTTTATTTTTTTAATTTTTTTTAACATTTATTTATTTTTGAGACAGAGAGAGACAGAGCATGAACGGGGGAGGGTCAGCGAGAGGGAGACACAGAATCTGAAACAGGCTCCAGGCTCTGAGCTGTCAGCACAGAGCCCGATGCGGGGCTTGAACTCACGGACTGCGCAATCATGACCTGAGCTGAAGTTAGACGTTTAACCGACTGAACCACCCAGGCGCCCCCTTTTGTGGTTAATTTTAGTCATCAGCCATTTACTAAGTACTTCTTAGAAGACATTACACTAATTGAATATCACTCCTATCAGGTCAAATGGAGTGTTAAAACTTGATTACTCAACCCTAACATTTAGGTGCACTGAAGCACAAGTCCTGGGTTTATCTGGTATATTTCAATAAAATGGAATCTTTTCAATCTTTTACAATCTTATATATGTAAATTCTGAGGGGAAATGGCTTGATCAATTATTTATCAGTTTTAATTTTGAGACTTGCCCATTTTGGCCACTGCAGGGGCAGGACTTTCAGACTACCCCAATGCAGTTAGTAAATGAAGCCTCATATTCCTCAATCATCTATTTTTATTTTTTTTTTAAAGATTTTTTTTTTTAATTTTTTTTTTTTTAACTTTTATTTATTTTTGAGACAGAGAGACAGAGCATGAACGGGGGAGGGTCAGAGAGAGGGAGACACAGAATCTGAAACAGGCTCCAGGCTCTGAGCTGTCAGCACAGAGCCCGATGCGGGGCTCGAACTCACGGACCACGAGATCATGACCTGAGCCGAAGTTGGACGCTTAACCGACTGAGCCACGCAGGCGCCCCTTTAAAGATTTTTTTAAAAGTTTGTTTATTTTGAGAGAGAGCAAGCAGGGGAGGAGTAGAGAGAGGGAGAGAGAAATAATTCTAAGCAGTCTCCGCACTGTCAGTGCAGAGCCTGATGCAGGGCTTGAACTCATGAACTGTGAGATCATGATCTGAGCCGGAGAGATCAAGAGTCGCTTAACCGACGGAGCTACCCAGGAGCCCCAATCATCTGTTTTTATTTTTATTATTTTTTTAATAGGGGAGGGCTTTAAGTGTAAGGATCTGTTCACAATTTTTTTTTTTTTTTTAAGTTTATTTTTGAGAGAGAACGCTTGTGCTTGTGTGTGAATGTGGGAGGGGCAGAGAGAGGGAGAGAGAGAATCCCAGGAGGGCTCTGCACTGTCCATGCAAAGCCCAAGAGGGGTTCGGACTCAAAAAAGGTGAGATCATGACCTATGCTGAAGTCGGGCACTTAACTGACTGAGCCACCCAGGTGCCCCAATCATCTGCTTTTTAAAAGTTTGTCTTCGAAAGAGTATTTTTTTATTCAGGTGTTAATGTAGACATGACATTTACTTAAAGTTTCTGGGAAATCTTGAATTTTTTTTTTTTTTTTTTGAGCAGCAGGCAAAAATTTATTAGCGTATAAGATCAGAAAGGAAAAATAGTACGAAAGCTCTCTTTACAGAGAGGGGACGTTCGAAAGTGAATGCCTCTAAATCTTGATTTCTTGAGCCAAGCGAAGTTTGGACAATCATAATTCTCCGGATTATCCTTCTTGTATTTCCTGCTCAAGCAATGACTTCAGAGCTGGAAACGGAGCAGGGGTCAGTTGCAACGGTCAGTTGCAACGGTGAGGCCAGTGTCCCTGGCAGGTGGGGAGATGAGACTCTTCACTCCTTCTGGTTATGGTTCCATTTGGTTACAAGAGCTGTGAATCACCAGAACATGAAGATGTACTCAAGTAGAAGAATCCATTGTCTGATTGGTAGATTTAAGGATGTCTTTGCCCTCCGAGCATGAGAGCACACAGTTGAGTTGGCCAGCTGCATTTCTTAATTCTTCCCAGCCTGAGGTAGGATGCTTTCTCCCACTTGCCTTCTGTTTACAAAATGGGAACTGAGGACGAAAATGACCTTACTGTGATGATGTCACCAGTTTTAAAATAAAAGGGCCAGAATTTAGAATGACTAGGAGAGAATTAGGTGTTAACAGAGTGGTGGTTTGTGAATACAGGCTACCTGTGTGCCTATGGATTTCTCCCAGATTCCAAGAGGTGCTACTTTTGAGTAGAGCACAGGAGATGTGGGTGTAAGGACGATCGCTTAGGATAGGTAGCCTGTGGGGACCGCCATGCCAACCCTTCAATCCCTACCAGCCTTGTAGGCTAGTGGATGTGTGAGATCAGTGGAGATTTCCACTTGAAATAGTTCCTTCCATGATGAACGGGCCTCAGACGGTGCATGCTTTTGAGTCCACTTTGGGTCAGCTAGCCTCTGCCTCAGATCCCTTTAAAGCGAATAAAGATTATTCTCGTTTGGTATTTTATAGGATAATTGATAAAACATACAATGTTATGCTTTATTTATTTTTCAATTTTTTTTAATGCTTTATTTATTTTTGAGAGAGAGAGAGTATGAGCTGGGCAGGGGCAGAGAGAGAGGGAGACGGAATCCACAAAGCAGACTCCAGGCTCTGAGCTGTCAGCACAGAGCCTGACATGGGGCTCGAACCTGTGAACCACGAGATCATGACCTGAGCCGAAGTCAGATACTCCACGAACTGAGCCACCCAGGCACCCGTAAAATGTTTTGCTTTAAAAAGGTATTATGAAGTGCTCGCTTCGGTAGCACATATACTAAAAAGGTATTATGAAATTGTTTCTTTTTCTCCATCAGCTTTAACTCACTGTTCTAGAATACCACTGAAAGGAAGACCAAGCTCAGTGGTGCACATCCTTGGCCTCTGTGATTCTGTATGCGACAGTCTATTCGGGAAGTAAGAAATTCAGATTTATAGCACTGAGAAAAATTTATCAGTGCTTTTATCTCATGAAAAAAACAAAGCTAAAATATCCTTGAACCCAACACTCCATTGTCTTACACCTGAAAAAATTATAATTTAGAATGTTTTATTTTAAAATAATAGGAAATATGAAAAAAGCTGAGTTTGGAAGGGAGAAGCACTATATATTATAAATGTGCAAGCTTATTTAAGAGAAATCTTAAAAATCTATAATATTTATTTGACTTGTCTATTTAGATTTTGGGTTATTTTCTTGCTAATTAGCACTTTTTTAAGAGACCCTAAGGGTAGGGTTTTGTATGGTCAGTGTTTTGTTTCCAACTCTAAAAAGGATTAGGGGAAGATGTTAATAATCTGTAATAATTTCAATTATCCATACATTCATATTACTTATGAATAATTGAGTTATTTAAAACTGACTATAATCTGACATTCTTAAATCATAACATCTTCATAAGATCAAAAGTCCTTGTTTATTCTTATTGAAATGATTTTTATTTAAAATCATTGCATAATAGGATTTATGTTTAATTTTTTTAAGATTTTTTTTTTTTTAAGTCATGTCTACACCCAACGTGGGGCCCGCACTCACAATCCCGAGATCAAGAGTCCCGCGTTCTCCCTGAGCTATCTGGGAGTCCCTAATGTTTATTTTTCTAAAAATGTTAGTGGTTAAGAACTTGGATTTGTAGAGTTTGGTGAAAAGTAAGTCTCTTGTCACCTCCCAGCCACCAAGCATTCACTGTGGATAGTTTGAAACCAAAGTTGATGGTTTCTTGCATGTTCTTTCAGAAACTTTATGCATGTAGAGTATATAAATAAGAACAGGTCCATTATTTTTTAAGTAATCTCTACACAATGTGGGGCTTGAGCGCAAGACCCTGAGATCAAGTCGTCTGTTCTTTTTTTTTTTTTTAACTTTTTAATGTCTTATTTTTCATTAAAAATTTTTTAAATGTTTATTTTTGAGAGAGACAGTGTGAGCAGGGAGGGCCAGAGAGAGAGGGGGACATAGGATCCAAAGCAGTCTCCAGGCTCTGAGCTGTCAGCACAGAGGCTGACATGGGGCTCGAAATCATGGAGTGAGATCGTGACCTGAGCCGAAGTTGGACACTTAACTGACTGAGCCATCCAGGCACCCCTCATGTTTATTTTTGAGAGAGAGAGAGACTGAGCACGAGTAAGGGAGGGATGGGGGTGGGGGTGGGGGGGGCACACAGAATCCGAAGCACGCTCCAGGCTCTGAGCTGTCGGCACAGACCCCGACACAGGGCCTGAACCCACAAACCATGAGATCATGACCTGAACGAAAATCAAGAGTTGGATGCTGAACTCATTGGACTGAGCCACCCAGTTGCCCCTTAACCCCCCACCCCCATTCTTATTTATGGCTACATAAATTTTCCCTTTATGGGTTGAAATGCAGTAAAAGTTTAACCAGTCCCCTGTGTTTACATTGACATTTTCCTAGTCTTTTGCTCTGTTAAATTGACACAGGGAATATCCTAGCTCTGATATCTTTGTATGTGTGCAAATGTGTGTCTAGGATAGATTTCTGGAGGTGGAATTGCTTGCTCAGAGCATTTATATGCATTTAAAATTTAGATAGCCCTTGCTAAATTTACCTTCCAGGGAGACACTCTGTATCCCCACTCTGAAGATCACGAGTTTTTGGATGATTTGCCTCAGTGCAGGGCAGATTTGCTAATATTTGCTACTCTGCACCCAAGTTGGCACTTGAGTTTCCTCGATGTGTTTTTAATTACGTATATCAGCCATATGCTTTTCCTCTCCATGCCACCCGATCATGAACCAGACTGGTTTCCAGAACATTAAAGGCTATGGTTTATTTTACTGTTAATTTTTAAAGACTCCCCCACCCCACCTCAAAGTTATTCAAAATAAGGAAAAGCAAGTTTAAGAGTAAAAAGTGGGGCACCTGGGTGGCTCGGTCAGATGAGCGTCCGACTTCGGCTCCGGTCATGATCTCGCGGTCCGTGAGTTTGAGCCCCGCGTCGGGCTCTGTGCTGACAGCTCAGAGCCCGGAGCCTGCTTTGGATTCTGTGTCTCCCGCTCTCTCTCTCTCTGCCCCTCCCCCCTCAAAAAAACGAATAAACGTTATAAAAAAAAAAAGTAAAAAAGTGGCCGAAGTACTACTTGTGTTTACTCATTTTTTCCCAAATTCGTAAACAGTCTTAATTTTATTTACTTGGACAGTGATCTACTTCTTTAGCAATCATAAGATTTCTCCCCTGGGAACAATCTAAAGTCATCTAGTTGCCAGAAATTTCTTCATACTTCTGATCCATGAAATGTTGGAACCTGGGACTGGGGGGCGGCAGAATTCCACTCCTGGGAAAACAATAGACTGAAGACCCCCGCCCCGGGTTCTGTTCTCATTCCCATCACAAGCTATAGCCTTCCTCTGTTAACTGCAATAAATGTGATTTCCCAGAAAAAAGATAGGTGCTCAAAGCACAGAAACTACAAGGTCTTTCCCAGACCATGTTAGATTTTTCTTAATACACAGATTCATGAGAGTTTAAAAGTTTTTGTCTTCCAGGCAGCTTGTCTGTGATGTTTTTTAAAAAGCAGGGTGGGTGGGGCGCCTGGGTGGCTCAGTCGGTCCGACTTCAGCTCAGGTCGTGATCTCGCCGCTCGTGAGCTCGAGCCCCGCATCAGGCTCCGAGCATGGAGCCTGGTTAATATTCTGTTTCCCTCTCTCTCCTCCCCTCCACTGCTCATGCTCTGTGTCTCTCTCAAAAATAAATAAACATTAAAAAAAAATTTTTTTTTTTTAAAGTAGGGTGGAGTATGGACAGCCTTGTGGTTTCATTCTGCCTAACTTTAATTCCGGTTTTAGTAAATGCCAACTTACTAAATGTCAAAGTGTTTGATTTGTAAATGAGACAAGCTAGAATTTAAGAAGGGGAGGATTATTGCCACTTATTGGCTGATCTTCTGTTTGTTATGTGCAGACATTGTGAACTGGGTTGCACAATTCAGTAACCTGGTAGCTTTCACATCCTAGACACATTGAATCAGAATCCTGGGCAACTGGAAGGTCAGGTAATCAGCACCTTAATGCTCACCAGGTATTCTGATTTGCTTGCTGTGGCAGGCATTGCCTTAAGGAAGGAGGTACAGGCTATAGGGGCCCACAGAGGGCCAGGGAGAAGTGGTCCAGGCCAAGATGACAGCAGAGACTGACCGAGGTTAGAGCCCGTGTGGGTGGGAGGGAGCGTTTCAGATGATGTTGGAAGAGCCGGTATTCCGCCCCTCACATTTTCAGGAGAAAATAAAGGGAAATATTCCTCCTACATAATTCCGTCCTTGATTCTACTGCGTTGAGAAGAAGTGTGCTGCCAGCAGAGGCTTTTCTAAATGGAATGTGCTATGCAGGATAAATACATGTTGAATTCCATGCCATTATCCTTTCTGAGCAAGGAGGAGCCTCTTGTCAATGTTCATTTTCATTTCCACCCGGAGCCTCTTAAACCTCTTGCCTCATTTGTCAATTTTAAAACCTCTGCCGTGCCGGGTAAGTGGAAAGGAGCTGAGGGCTGAGTTTATGGTATTCAGCTGGTGCAGAAATCCTTGAAGAAATCTTAAAACCTAACCAAGTCGTGGATGATCAGAATAGGGTTCTGGCCTTGCTCATCATGTGACTACTCAGTCTTGATTCCATAAACATGTCTTTACTCTCTGTTCTACTCCAGGCACCGTGCCAGGACTGGGGATGGAAAGAAAGAACCCCAAGAGCTCAGGACTAAGAAAGTCACAAGCTTTCCTTTCCACACACTTGCTAGAAATGAATTGTTTTATGTCTGGAGGGAGAGATCCAAATTTATTTGCCATACCGGTTACCTCTTGTTTCCAGGACTACTGATTAAATAGTCACTTCTGTTTAAAACTCGAGTTTCCCCACATATGCACAAATCTGTTGCTTACTGATTTCTTTTTTCTTAAAAGGAATTTCCTGCTGTGTTTATTCGTATTATAGTAACTTAAAAGCATTAAGGGAGTGGCTAAAAATGTAATCAGTTACAATAGCTAGCCTGTGGTTTACATTTTACATCTCAAGTGTTACCTGTAGAGGCCGCTTTTAGACAACAAACTTGAGCAGTGGAACCGATCGAGGCACAAGGGCCCACAGGGACCACCAGGCTGAATACAGACAGGCCCACCAGGCCACCCACCTCAAAATATCCATGGGCTCTAACTGACCAGTGGGGCTACTTACAAGCAGGCACAGTTACCAAAAAAGGGAAAATTCCACACATCCCCAAACCTCCTCACCTTCCTGCTTCAAATACAGCCATCACCCACTGCCTTGTTGCAGACCATCTCGCCTTTGCTCTCCTGCCCGCCGCTCCCCTGCAGTGTATTTAATAAACGTCTGACTTCGGCTCAGGCCACGGTCTCGAGGTTTGTGAGTTCCAGCCCCACGTCGGGCTCTGTGCTGACAGCTCAGAGCCTAGAGCCTGCTTCGGATTCTGTGTTTTCCCTCTCTCTCTGCCCCTCCCCACTCACACTCCCTCTTTCTCACTCTCTCTCAAAAAGAAATAAACATTAAAAAAAAGTTTTTTTTTAAAAACAAACTCCTATCTCCTTTGTTCTGCCTTGGTGAATCCTTTCACCTTCCCGTGCCACTGGCTTCCACCCATTGGTTGCCCCACATTTGGGGGTCCCCATCGACACACCAGGGACACCACATTACCCTGGTCTGCCATGGCAATGGTGATTTTATACGTACGTAAATATAAAAAAGTCAGTGGGAAGCAGACGTTACCTTCTAAGCTTAATTTTTCTTGGTGTGTAATAACTTGCATTAAAAATAGTCAAGTGTAGGGGTGCCTCGGTGGCTCAGTTGGTTGAGCGTCCAACTTTGGCTCAGGTCACGATCTCCCAGTCTGTGAGTTTGAGCCCCATGTCAGGCTCTGTGCTGACAGCTCGGAGCCTGGAGCCTGCTTTGGGTTCTGTGTCTCCCTCTCTGCCCTCCCTCACTCGCACTCTGTCTCTCTTTCACAAAAACAAACATTAAAAAAAGTAGGTGTTCCATAACCATTTACCAGGTGAGAGGAATTGGTCTAGATGCTTTGAGAAACGGAGAGATGAGAACGCTCAGCTTTATCTGAGTACCTCATAGTCTGAGTGAGGGCAGAGGGTCCCTCTAGGAAACACTCCATAAAAACGGTTCAACTAAATTGGATAGAAAATAGAAGAATTGCCATTACTTGGTACATGTCTTCTCAGTGAGTTGTCCAGAGAGCTGCCGTAGAGAGAAGACGTTTTGGAAAGTGTTGCAGGTGCATGAGGCCATGAGTTGGGAGGCCAGAGGGACCAGCAGATAAAGGAGCTGCATGCTTGTAAGGGACAGATGGAAGGAGCAGGCTGCATAGAGCTTGTTGGGAATGCTGCACGGGCAGCGGAGAGCCAGGGAGGGCCGCTCGTGAAGAACGAACCGAAGATGCGGGTGTCACGTGAATGGGTGGATGGGAGGGTGGGGGGCGGGTGGGGAATGAGGCCAGAAAAGGTGTTGCGGGGAGGTGGTGCCAGATAACATTTGCAGGATCTGGTGATGTAGCAGATACTCAGGACCCAGTGGGGATTGGGTGCAGGGCATGGGTTTGCATGCGGGCGGCCCACAGTACCTGAGCGGTCAAAACTTAGCCTGCAGAGTACCTGGGACAGGCAAGAACGTTCCCCTCACGGTGTAGGTTGCAGTTCATTGTCTATCGCTGTAAATGTCCCGTGCCAAGCCACGGTTTATGCTGCAGAGAGGATCTTCGGAAGGGAGAACATCACTTGGTAGTAACACCTTGGGACTTGTGAAAAAGAAGTTTGCAGAAGACTTTATAGGTAATGACAGAGGACTCCCATGAGACCAATACCATTTCTGTAACAGCCATCCCTGTCAGAGCAGAGACCATGGCATCACTGGGTGGTACAGGTGGGAGGCCTAGGGGAAGGCCAAGTATAAGCAACTTAGGGTCGTGGCTGTGGACAAAGTGGAAACAAGAGTGAATATTAATAGGAAACTAGGTAGAACAGATGCCAGTGGATTGAACAGCTATCGGACCCACTGCTGTATACAGCAGGGACTTTTACCCCAGCGCATCGGGTCCGCCTAAAATGACAGCCTCTGATGGTTGACTCACGTTCCTTCCACTTGTAGGCAAGGAATCTAGGTAACGTGGAATGTTTACCTTTACTTTCAAAGAAGACCCTTCTTTGTGATTTTTTCCGTCTCCACTGCCTGCCCTCGGTTTTGTTCAGGGCACGATTTATGGTTCGCCATTTTTCATGTCTGAGCACATGATTTTATACTGAATTGAGCCATTACACACCGTGGGCTTGGTCTGCAGCAAGGATCAATTTTCTATCACTCCCTGATATTGACCGTTTTAATTTAAAACGTGTTTTTTAAAGACATTTTTTAAGACCTTGCACCCCTGATAGATTTCCTGACTCCATAAAATATATATTGTTGTGATGCATAAAATAGGATTATTGATGTCTCTAATGGCTTCTAATCTTTTTTTTTTTTTTTTTTTTTTTTTACATTTTCAGTGCTGGGTGATAATTTTTCACTAAGTTAGCAAACTGTAGAATGCGTCTTAAGAAACTTTGGTTTGAGGGGTGCCTGGGTGGCTCAGTCAGTTGAGTGTCCGACTTCAGCTCAGATCATGATCTCGTGGTTTGGGAGTTCGTGCCCTGCGTCGGGCTCTGTGCTGACATCTCAGCCTGGAGCCTGCTTCCGATTCTGTGTCTCCCTCTCTCTCTCTCTCTCTGCCCCTCCCCTGCTTGTGCTCTGTCTCTCTCTGTCTCTCAAAAAGAAAGAAAGACAGAGAGAAAGAAACAAACTTCGGTTTGAAGTTATCCTTCATTTGGATAACAGTTTTACTCCATACCCATAACAAATTGCAGGCTGTGCAAAGTTCAGCCTTAGATGTGGTCTATCTGCTTTGCATTTAAAGTCGATATACACTGTAGTACATTGGAGGGCCGGGGTGGAGATAGGTTTGTTTGTCAACTATAGGAAATTGCTAAGAATCAGCCAGGCTCTCTATGATGAATTTTTCTTCATTATTTTAGAAATGACATGTTTAATATTCAGACATGAGCATCCCTCTCTTTCTCTCTCTAGTTCTTAACTGAATTCCAGTTAACATAGTGTCGTTAGTTTCAGGTGTGTAATTCAGTGACTCGGCACTTAGACATGAATTTCGGACTCCTGTAGTGTTCATCTAAATATTTAAAGGGAAATTTTTGTTCTTGAGCTCTGTTTTCCATGAAGAAAGTTAGTGAAAACCAGTAGAAAATGTCACCACTAATGTTTACTAAATCAGTCTTGATTATTACCATCTTTTCTCCAATCCTGACAAAAGTCAGTGTGTAAAATTTAGAGAGAAAGTAGTTGACAGGACTGGGGGCAGATCCCCAGTTGATCTGGTTTTGTAGCTGATATTTTTTCTTTGTAAAACTTTCAAGAGTTTCAGTTAACTTTAAATGCAGTACGATGGCAGTTTTAGGTCTCTCAGTTACGATATTGAAAGCTGGTTTGCTTTGATTAAAACGAAGGTCGGTTATTCTTTTCACACTAATTAAAGACATACTAGATCTTTTGAATGCTCAGAAGGTTTTTGTCCTATATGCAGAGTCTGTGGTGACCAAAGAGGACGTACAATGTTATCTAGAGAGGGAGATTTCAAGTCCCTTTTGGAACTGTGCCTGATAAACAGTCCTCCAGGAGAGGAAGGAATGCGAAGAATGCTTAAGTATTCAGGGAACTAGGTCATGGTTTAAAGTATTACATTTGTCAGAGAAAGTTTCTCAAGCCGTCCCTATGATCCTTGGCTCCTTGCTTCGTCGTTACCCAGTGTGCTTTAGTCTTCCGGCAAATTAAGTGGCTGGATTCACTTCTGAGCCTCTAGGAGGGCTGGTCTAGAAGTAGCAGACCACCTTGCAACACCAAAACAAAGGTAAGGCTCTAGGTTAGTGACTGCGAAGCCATAGATGTGATTAAGTGGGTTTTATTTATTTTTTTCCTTAATTGCATGAATCTCAGACTCAAACCTTTTATTTAAAGAGTATGTATGCAAGCGATAATGGGCTATGCATAGGTATATTTACAAAGAAAGGGAAGATCAGAGAGTTCCTTTTAAGTGAACAGGGGTTGGGGGGGGAGGGTCTTTCTTTGCAGTGGGTGTTAAGCACCTCAGGGGACCGGCCCGGTTTCGCGCAACTACATATGGCCACGGTGCCCACTGTTTATTGTGGACTTAAGCTCGTGGAAACCGTACTGTAGCTGAGTGTTGGACAAGGGGCACGGCCGTGACAGGTCCGGAGGCAAGAGGGAGCACGGACTGAGGTACCAGGAAGGGGGGGGACACAGAGGATGCAATGCACGGAGTGTCCCCACAAAATTCATGTGCGGAAACCGTAACGCTCAGTGTGATGGTATTAAGAGACGGGGCCTTGGGGAGGTGATGGGTCATGAAGGTGGAACCATCGTGATGGGGTTAGTTACCTCACAAGAAGAGGCAGGTGGGTGGTTTTCTCGCTCCCTGCCACGTGAGAATAGGTTGAGGAGACAGCCCTCTCAGCGGGACCCAGATTGGCCCCCCACCTTCACCTTGGACTCCCTGCCTCCAGGACTGTGTGAGAAATACACATTTGTTGTCTAAGCCCCGGTCGTTTGTCATAGCAGCCCGAGCCAAGATCGAGGAAATAGAATCTATGGTGAATTGTTGAAGAACGGAGACCCTTCAGAGGGGGCAAGAACATTGAAAAATAGTACAATAATAATAAAAATTGAAAAGGGATGAAATGGGGCCGCCCGCTCTTCCTTAACTGCAGGACTCGGCCGCATCTTTAGTATGTTGGTAATTATTAATTACGCCTCTCCAAAAGGGGACACATAGTAGGCCTCTTTATGCAAACGCAGTTGAAAAAAGCTGGGCAAGAGAAGAGAGCGTAGCTGGAAGAGGGGTTGAGGAGAGCCCAGGGAGGTGCTTGAGGCCCTGCTGCGGAGAACATTGAATTCTGGGTGCGGCGTCTGCATTTATTGTGATGGGTAGTGTGCAGCCAATAATTAGTTGGGATCTACGCCTGCATCTGTTAGCATGTAGACGGGGACCGCAAATTTAATAGTTTTTCCTAGTCTGAGCCTGAGACAATAATTCTAACGTATTAGGGAAATGTGTTCTTTTTTGGTGGGGGGCACAGGAAGGATGGGTTTTTGTTTCATGTAAAAATGATGGTATTTTTTTATATATTTAAAAAAATTCTTTTTAAACATTTATTTTTGAGAGACAGAGCACGAGTGGGGGAGGGGCAGAGAGAGGAGGCGACACAAAATCCGAAAGAGGCTCCAGCGGCTCTGAGCGGTCAGCGCAGAGCCCGAGGCAGGGCTCGAACCCCTCAACCGTGAGATCATGACTTGAGCCAAAGTCGGATGCGCAACTGACTGAGCCACCCAGATGCCCCCTATATATCTGATTTTTAAATGAGCCACATGTGGAGAAATTCCTCCTCTCTGGTTAAACTGGGAAAATAGGGGCTATGTCCCAGCTTTTAAATGTATGTTATTTGGGAAATGCCTCAGATCATCCTGAGATGAAATATTTCATATTTTCCTATCCTTAGTGAGTGATGTCTGGACTTGCTAATGGTGGGGGGTGGGAGGGCCGAGAAAGAAGTAGAAAATTGAGGTAACAGTAAGGATCATTAAAATTTGGGGGGCTGACAAATGTCCATCGACGGATGAATGGATAAACAAGATGTGGTATGTATACATACATATTATATATATTATATGATATATAATATATATAATATGTAATATGTAATATATATCATATGATATATAATATATATTATATATTACATATTATATATCATATGATATATATAAAATATATATATCATATGATATATATATACATATATATATGTATGTGTATAGTGGAGTATTACTCGGCAATCAAAAAATGAAATCTTGCCATTTGCAACTACATGGATGGAACTAGAGGGTATTATGCAAAGCGAAATAAGAGAAAGACAAACATCATATGACTTCACTCGTGAGGAATTTGGGAAACAAAACAGATGAACATGAAGGGAAGCAAAAATAATATAAGAACAGGGAGGGGGACAAAACATAAAAGACTCTTAAATATAGAGAGCAAACAGAGGGTTGCCGGAGGGGTTGTGGGAGGGGGCATGGGCCAAATGGGTAAGAAGCAGTAAGGAATCTACTCCTAAAATCATTGTTGCACTGTATGCTAACTAACTTGGATGTAAATTAAAAAATAAACAAATTTTCAAAAAATTTTTTAAAAATTGGGACTGAGGACAGTTTGGATGAATTTCATTGTTGAGGTAATCCAGATAATTGCATCAGATTGAGATTATTTTCAGTCTGCAGTGAGTCTAATAATAACTGTTTATAGACTCCATTTCTATGGCACTTAATTGCACGTAGAGCTAAATATCCTAACGCAAGCCACGTTATGCCTTCAAACTTTGCCTTAACGATATTTTCTGGAGCCAAAGACAGTTGGACTAGTGTGAAGTTAAATGCTGTAAATTGTGTTCCTCAAACCCTTTCCAGCTCCTGCAGGGGGTACTGGTTGTATTGTAGCTGTATGTGAACCTGAACGGAGATCAGGGGAAGGTCAAAATAGAGCCTTTTTGAATGGGATTGCAAATTCTTCTTCTGGCGAATAAGAGTAAAGAGAAATGTCATCTGCTTGTTGCTTTTTATGGTCATGAAGGAGGAAAAATCCTCGAAGTTTATGATTCCTTTACTATGAGCCAATCAACTGGCTTATATGGGCTTCGGATAAAAAGTTGAGAAAGACACTGATTTATTTTTTCTTGAGTCTGATGAAAGCAAATAAAGCAAATAACTGTATTTGGGATTGTAACTGAGCAAAATTTTTAACATAGCTGCTGCTTTTAAAATCTAAGAGTCAGGGTGCCTGGGTGGTTCAGTCGGTTGGGCATCAGACTCTTGATGGACTCAGACTCAGCTCTGATGGGTCAGACTCAGGTCGTGATCCCCTGGTTCACGAGATCGAGCCCTGCGTGGGGCTCTGTGCTGACAGCACAGAGCCTGCTTGGGATTCTCCCGTGCTCCGTGTGTGTGTCTCTCTCTCTCAGAAATAAACATTAACAAAAATTTAGGGGCACCTGGGTGGCTCAGTCGCTTAAGCGTCTGACTTCCAGCTTGGGTAGTGATGTTGCATTTTGTGGGTTTGAGCCCGTGTCAGGCGCTCTGCTGTCTACGTAGAGCCCACTTCAGATCCCGCACCACCCCCCCCTCCCATTGTCTCTCTCGAAAATAAGCATTAAAAAAAAAATCAAGGGGCGCCTGGGTGGCTTGGTCGGTTAAGCGTCCGACTTCGGCTCAGGCCATGATCTCACGGTCCATGAGTTCGAGCCCCGCGTCGGGCTCTGTGCTGACAGCTCAGAGCCTGGAGCCTGCTTCCGATTCTGTGTCTCCCTCTCTCTCTGACCCTACCCCATTCATGCTCTGTCTCTCTCTGTCTCAAAAATAAATAAACGTTAAAAAAAAAAAAAATTAAAAAAAAAAAATCAAAAAGTCACCATAGGGCTGTTCTTGGGAGATTGTTTCAGGCCACAATAAGCTGGAGCAGGTCAGTCTAGGCATAAGGTACTGATTCTTGCTTCTGAGTAAGTATTGGCTATTATTGGGTTTATTTTTTAAATCAGTGTATACAAAATCTATATTAATCGAATATGCCCACTTACCCTTTTCTTGAGTGTAAGTTTTTTTTTTTTTTTTAATGGTTATTTTTGAGAAACAGAGCTGGATAGGGCATGAGTGAGGGAGGGGCAGAGAGAGAGAGGGGGACACAGAATCCGAAGCAGGCTCCAGGCACCGAGCTGTCAGCACAGAGCCCGACGCGCGGTTTGAACCCACGAACTGCGAGATGGTGACCTGAGCTGAGGTCCGGCGCTCAACCAGCTGAGCCACCCAGGCGCCCCTCTCTCTCTCTTTCTCTCAAATAAATAAACTTTAAAAAAAAAAATGAGCCATCAAAGTGAAAATTGAACTAGGAAGTGGAGCTTCTGTTTCACTAGCTCTTGAGTTTAATACTAGGGTCTCCCTGTGGTTGGCTCAGCTCCCAGTTTTGGGGCTGGTGGGTCCAGGACCACTGCAGTGTGAAGGGATCCTGGCTGTGAGGCCAAGAGAACATGTCTTTTCTTCTTCTCTCTTCTCTCTTCTCCTTCTCCCTTCTCCTCTCCTTCCTCTTCTCCCCCCCTCTCCCTCCTCTTCCTTCTCCTTCGATGTCTTTTATTAACTGAGGGGATACTAGACAGCTCCTAAGGTACCAAATGCACTATTTTTCTAAGTATTTTAGGATACGTTACTCTATCTGTAAGGGGCAAATGATTCATCTTCATTAGCCAACCTCTTATCTCCACTGTCCCGACTCTGCCCACTCCATCATGGCCTGGAAGTAGCTGATGCCGGGCTGTACGAGCAATCTGGGTTCGGAGGTAAGTCGCACAGCCTAAATTAGAAGCAACACTACTTATTTTTCTCTTTAATTTGGCTGTAACTGACAGCCAGGCCCCTGCAATCACCCCCTTTTCCCTTCCTGTTTTGCTCTGCTTGCCTGACATCCCAGTTCCTCATCCTTCCTACTGCGCCCTGATGAATTCCATTCCATTTCAAACACATTTCCTCCCTTAGCACCATCTCCCAGCCGATTTGCCTTCCTTGATCAAGGCATGGTCCTTAGGAGATTCTGTCCTCTCCCAGGGTTTTAATTTTTTTTTTTTTTTTACGTTTTTTTTTAATTTTTGAGACAGAGAGAGACAGAGCATGAACGGGGGAGGGGCAGACAGAGAGGGAGACACAGAATCGGAAGCAGGCTCCAGGCTCTGAGCCATCAGCCCAGAGCCTGACGCGGGGCTCGAACTCATGGTCTGTGAGATCATGAGCTGAGCTGAAGTCAGACGCTTAACCGACCAAGCCACCCAGGTGCCCCTCTCCCAGGGTTTTAACACTAAATTATGTCCACCAAGTTTCAGTCCCATGTATAGGTCTGTGCATTAGACAAGTTTACCTCAGGAGGAGCCTTCCTTCTGTCCCTTTGGCCCCGCTGTGTTCCCATAAAGGGGAACTCTTGGAGAATGGTATCCTTGTCTCCGTCTTCTCTTCCTGTCATTTATCAACGTCCAAGCCGCCGTGAAGTGTTCGTTGGTTCCAGTTCTGGTCCCTTAGATCTTTTCCTTGTTCCCAAATTTTAAATATTCTATGTCATAGGTGCAACATTCATCTAAAAACTAGTCTTGCGACTGGAAGCCCCCACTGCCCAGGCCACTGAATGGGTAGGAGCAACACTGAGTGTCCGTAGGCTGCTTTTCCAGAAAGGCAAACATGAGGAAATGAGGTTTTGGGAAGCAGTTACTAAAAGGTGGGGGTGGGGGGGGTGGGGAAACAGTCTTCCTGGTTCTACCCATTTTTCTATACATATAATTGCTTTATAGATGTAGATGCTTATAAAGTTAGAAGTACCCTGGACCCCTGTAATTGGAGAGGCCCTCTGCTTGCAGGTGTACATAGCCCTCTAGACTTTCTTTGCTTCCAGTTACACACCTATCATTCCCGTATTCTTTATTCCCCAAGTTGCATCTTTTTTTCTTTTTAATGTTTATTTTTGAGAGACAGAGAAAGAGAGAGAGAGCACGAATGGGGGAGGGATAGAGAAGGGGACAGAGGATCTGAAGTGAGCTCCACACTAACAGCATCGGGGGTGATGCAGGGCTCAAACTCATAAACCTTGAGATCCTGCTCTGGGTCAAAGTTGGTTGCTCAACTGACTGAACCACCCAGGCGCCCAGAAACCAGTGGTTTATTAAATGTTTTCCAAGGTAATCATGAATGTAAACATTGCATGTCTAATTGTAAGTACTTTTCCATTGTGGTGCAGTAGTCACATGGCCTCAGAGAAATGGCGACACGACTGAAGTCAGTTTTCCGCCGCCTTGGCCATCATCGATGCGGACTGTGGTATCTTCATCATATTTGTGCGGAAACATCATTGCAGTTTGGGCTCTGCATGTATTTCGTGATTGGGTCGGCTTTTATTTTGGGAATTCTATTTGAAGCAGAAACCTAGGCAGTTGACTTAAAGGTTCAAACATTTGATTTATTGTTATTTTCCTTTTCAACAAATAATGTCCGGTACGAATTCACTGACGTTTAGAAAGTCTGTGTTTTCCTTCTCCTCCCCACCTCTGAAAAGAAAATCTCTAAAGCCTTTCTAACTTTTCTTGCGAACAGCTAGGCTTAGTATGGGAGGGAATCTTAGTGAAGCCAGCGTGTATCAGGACTGTTTCACACATGAAGACTGCCTCAGCCCCCGACAGCTGGAGAGACATTCCACAGTGCCCACCAAGTCTAAGGTGTTGACAACGTTTCTGGGCATTACTTTCCTTATACTTCAGAGTTCAAGCACATTTTCTTTGCCTGCAAACCAGACCGTTTACTGCCCTAAAGTTCTGTGCCTTTAGATTGATTTCTTGTATGTGTAAAGAGGTGTTGATGTGACCTCCAGAATCCTGTCTTCTTTTAAAGTTCAATGTTCTGGGGGCGCCTGGGTGGCTCAGTCGGTTGGGCAGCCGACTTCGGCTCAGGTCATGATCTGGAAGTTCATGGGATCAAGCCCTGCAACAGGTTCTGTGCTGACAGCTCGGAGTCTGCTTGGGGTTCTCTCTCTCCCTCTCTCTCTGTCCTTCTGAGGCTTGCTCATTCTCTCTCTTTTTCAAAATAAATAAACATTAAAAAAAACTGAACAGTACATACATAGGTATATAAAAGGCAATTCTTTTTCCTTACCCCATCCATCCCCTATCAATCTTCCCTCATCATAAAGAACTGCAGTTAACCGTGATTATAATATTCTTCTTGGCCTAGAATGGATTACTCAGTGGATATGTGAAAAAAAAATTGGTGATCACCAGAAGTCAGGTTGGGTTCACTAAAAATAAACCCAGTAATCAAACCTCTGCTTCTTTTTCTTTGTTGTTGTTTTCAGGTTTCTGTACTATAGCATTTTTGAGATAAGACTGATAGCGTTTCTGGATTCTAGCAGAGATGTGACAAAATTGAATAGTTCAGCAACTCTCCTTAAATGTGGTCAAGCGTATGGTTGGATAAACATAGTTGACACATCATCCTAGTAAGCGTCGCCAGCTACAGAACTCCCTCGGCCTGGCCAGAGTTAATGTTTTACCAGCTTGCGTCAGAAGTGAGGGCAGATGTCTCAAATTGGCAAATGACTGAAAAATTAGAAAGTGAGGCTAGATTGTGTCCTTTTTTTCAAACTTTGGCATGGCGACAGTGTTGGGATAAAGAGGAAGGACTGTGTAGCTCTCCCCGCACCAAAGCAGACGGACGTGAACCACACAGTACAGGACAGAGAAAGATACTGAGGCTGTGTAAGGACAGGTGGAGAGAAGTGCATCGAATCGAACGGAAGAAAAATGCCCTGAAATGCACGAGTTCCTGTGCTTTTTGAAAAACCAAATTCTAAAGCAATTGGGCGACGCGCTGGACCATGTCGAGTGTTCACATTTTTTTGTGCCAGCACGCCTAATTTTGGAAGTTTAGCAAAAAAGGAATACAAGAGCAGGAAAACTATATGCCATGCGATGATTATTACCACTGTTTATCGCTGCCTTGTTTAAGGTACGGAAAGATCGGCAAAGTGAATTACGTGTGGCGCATACACTAGATCCTTGTCATTAAAGGGTCGTGAGAGGAATTTGTGGCATCCTGGCCAAATGTGTGGTTTCAGAATGCGGGGGAGTATGCAGAACTGACTTCACAATAGCAATTCTTTCTCTTTAGTATATGTATGCGGCTGAGTGTGAAAAGGTGTGCCTGAAAATGAAGCGTTAGAATGACAAGTGTTTTAGATGATTTCTTTAGTATTTTTCTTTTTTTAAGATCTTTGAGGGGCGCCTGGGTGGCTCATTCGGTTAAACGGCCGACTTCGGCTCAGGTCATGATCTCTCAGTCCGTGGGTTCGAGCCCCATGTCGGGCTCTGTGCTGACAGCACAGAGCCTGGAGCCTGTTTCAGATTCTGTGTCTCCCTCTTTCTGACCCTCCCCTGTTCGTGCTCTGTCTCTCCCTGTCTCAAAAATAAACAAAACGTTAAAAAAAAAAAAAAAAAGATCATTGGAAAACCAGATCAGCATGGGAGGGAATTGTGGATGAAAGAGTATCTAACTTATAAGCTGGAGGGAGGTAAATCACTATTTTTTGTTATCTTTATTCTTTTAAGTTTATCTTGAGAGAGAGGACCAGTGGGGAAGGGGCAGAGAGCGGGGAACAGAAGATCCTACGCGGGCTCTGTGCTGACAGCGGGGCTTGAACCCAGGAACCGTGAGATCATGACCTGAGCCGAGTCACTTAACCGACTGAACCACCCAGAAGTGCCGATAACTGGGGGTTTTAATTGATTTTATGTTGACAATAGTATAAAATGAGGGAGGGTGGCTAATACACAGCATTTCAAGTATACTCTTAATGCTTTTTTAATAAAAATACTATACTGTGGTTTGCACTGGTCTATGTGGAGTAGTGCCCTTAGTAATCAGAGCTACATTTTAAAAACATTTGATTTTAAATTTTTAATGTTTATTTTTGAGAGAGAGAGAGAGAGAGCGAGAGCGAGCGAGCACGAGTGGGGGAGGGGCAGAGAGAGAGGGAGACACAGAATCTGAAGGAGCTCCAGGCTCTAAGCTGTCAGCACAGAGCCTGACATGGGCTCGAACCCACAAACCGTGAGATCATGACCTGATCTGAAGTTGGACGCTTAACCAGCTGAGCCAGCCAGGCACCCCTCTATGTGTAAGTTTTTGAGTGACTACCAGACTTTTCCAAAGCAGCTGTGCCATTTTACTTTCCCACCAGAAGTGGAAAAGGGTTCCATTTTTTCCACATGCTCCCTGGTACTTGGTGTATCTGCCCTTTTGAATATTATAGTCATCTTAGTCGGTGTGAAGTGCTTGTATCTTATTGTGGTTTTGCTTTGCGTTTCCTTGATGACGTCGATCCAGTTTGTTTTTAGTGAACTAAATTTCCAGTGTCTATCTTCATCCATGTAAAGCTAAAAATTAAAGACGCCTTCCGGAAGACTGTGCAGCAAGCACCCTGATGCATCCGTGTGAACGTTGTGGGCTGTGCGCCCCTGGTAATTAAAGCAGTGCTCTTCTGGCTTCTGAAAAACGGTTCTTAACAGCCATGACTATTAAGCTCTTATCTGTTAAGATAAATTCTGCTTGTGGATGGGGGAGTTGCTCAAATAATAAAATGTTCTGGGGCGCCTGGGTGACTCAGTCGGTGAAGTGTCGGGCTTCGGCTCAGGTCGTGATCTCCCAGCTCGTGGGTTTGAGCCCCACGTCGGGCTCTGTGCTGACAGCTCGGAGCCAGGAGCCTGCTTCCGATTCTGTGTCTCCCTCTCTCCCTGCCCCTCCCCTGCTCACACTTTCTCTCTCTCTCTCTCAAAAATAAATAAACATTAAAAAATTAAAAAAAAAAAGTGTTTTGTAGTAGGAAGGCGTAATGGTGAGAATTTCTGTTGGTTAAACATAATTGTACAGAAGCAGTTCAAGACTGACCGGTCATGAACATTTTGCCAGACTTGTTTTTGGTCTCTTACATGTGTCCTTTTGTTTGAACTCTGAGACATCAGAATACTTGGCAAGGGGTTAGCACTGACTCGTAAGAATAAATTCCTCGTTCTTCTTCACCACAGTACCATTATCACACGTGAGAGGCGTAACATTAATTTTATCATCTAATAATAGAGTCCATATTCAAACTTACCGTATTCCTTAAATGGGTTTTATACCTGCGTTGAAAAAAAAAAAAAAAAATCCAGGATCTCCTCAAGGTTCCCAAATTTCATTCAGCTATGTTTCTTTTTAGTCTCTTAAACTAGAATATGTCTCCCATCTTCTTGTTTTTCATGGGATTTATTTTTATGGAGAGCCGGCCAGTTTCATGCATAGTGGGTCTATCCAGTTTGTTTTTCTACGATTGGGGAACATTCCTAGCCAGACTACATCTCCCTGATATTTAGTGCTTACTGTTACATCACATCAGGAGTCTAGAACATTGGGCGGCCCCACTCTAGGCGATGCTAAGTTTGATGATTTGGTTAAGGGCTCGTACCAGATCTCCTCATTAGAGAGATGCTTTTCCTGGGGCTCCTGGGTGGCTCATTCGGGTTGGCGTCCAACTTTCAGTTTCAGCTCAGGTCATGATCTCACGGTTCATGAGTTCAAGCCCTGTGTCAAGCCTGCGGTGCAGAGCCTGCTTGGGATTCTCTCCAGCTCCCTCTCTCTCTGGCCCTCCCCTGCTCTTTCTCTCAAAATAAATAAGCTTAAAAAAAAAAAAAAGAAAAGCAAAGAAGCTTTTCACTGTGGGGTAACATGGCACGTTGATATAGACCGTACTGTGGCCAAACGATGTCTTAGCATCCACTGATGATTCTTGCCTGACTCCCGTTGGAGGTTTGCAAAATGGGGACACTCTTATCCACTATTTTTTCTACATTTCTTCACTTGGCATTCTTCGGTATAAAAGACTTTTTCCCCCCCTTTTTTCCCGTCTTTTCTCCCTTTGTTTTCCCCTTTACATTAAAGATAGTTTTCAACAACGTTACGAGCATGTTTCCAATTTTTATTTCAAACTTGCCTCAAGGAAGGAAATCCCTAGCAGGGCACTTCAAAGACTCCTCTTGGTGGGGACATGTCATAGAACAAGAGAAATGGTGAGATAATTGTTGTTGGATTGGTTAAAAGAATGGGACCAAGGTGGTTATTACCCTTAGTTCTTGAGGATCACCTGGCTGGGAGTGGTGATGGTGGAGGGGGGGTAGGGTAGCAGGGAAGGGGGGTCACTAGAGTAGCACATCTGACTTTAATTAAAACATGTCAGAAAATTTTGGCAGAAATGCTTATTTTTTTCCTGAAGGAAGTTGTGAATTACCTGGTGAGACATAAGGAGTTCTGTATCTGAACAGGTCAGGGTCTTTAAGCATTGTAAATATGGAAACTAGAAATTGTAGAAAGATTAAAAAATAGCAGGAAGAAAAAAGTTCCAACTTAACATAGCCTTTATCTCTTTTGTATGTTCTTAGAGAAAGACTCACAGTTTTAATCATTTTTAACTTCAAAGCATTGAAAAACAGACTCAGGTTCATAGCAACAATGGTATGAAAATGGAGGTAATAGTTCTTTTTTTCCTTTCAAAAATTTTTAATGTTTATTTTTGAAGGAGAGAGACAGAGCATGAGTGGGGGAGGAGCAGAGAGAGAGGGAGACACAGAATCCAAAGCAGGCTCCAGGCTCTGAGCTGTCAGCACAGAGCCCAAAGCGGGGCTCGAACCTGCGAATCGTGAGATCATGACCTGAGCCGAAGTCAGACACTTAACCAACTGAGCCACCCAGGTGCCCCCGTTTTCCTTTTTTAACTGTTTATTTTATTTATTTTGAGAGAGAGAGCGAGGGGAGGGGCAGAGAGAGAGACAGAGAAAGAAAATCCCAAGCAGGCTCCATGCTGTCAACAAAGAGCCCCACATGGGTCTCTATCTCAAAAACCGTGAGATCGTGACCAGAGCGGAAATCAAGAGTTGGCCCTTTTTTACCGACTGAGCCACCCGTGCCCATGGAGGTCATATTTCTAAGTCAGTTCTCCCAGACCTGTTTGAACCCCTTGAAGTCAAGCGATGGTGTTGATTGTGTTACCCTGACTGCCATTTTTACTGCAACAAGCTGTCCTTTTAATAGCTCTTAACCTGCTGTTTCTGGAAGACATTTGGAAAGCCAGAGGTTTGGCAAATGAAAATCTAGAGCTGGACAGTGTCCCTCATGTTAATTTGAGGTTTCCATTGTTAGTTGCATTCAGGGTGTTGAGCCCTCCGAGCGTCCCTTTAAGAGTGCACGTCCATTTTACATTGAGAAAAGGGAACAAAACCATTGAATACATTTTTGAAAAATGAACCCACCCTCCAAGAAAGTGGTGTAAAAAACAGCTTGACTACGATCTTTCCTTAGAAAACACTATCGTAGGAGACATCACATTGCTAAAGTTCACATGTTGCTGTAAAAGACCTTTGAATGAATCATTAACAGGTTTTTTTTTGTCAGAATACTTTACACATTTTATATTGATTTAGTAATTTGAATGTTTAAAAAAATCTCCTACTATCACTGGAAGAAGTAAGATTTTATAGGATTGTTTTCCTGCCATCTGTCTCAACAGGACCACCTACATATCATTTTTTTATCCAACAAGTTGTACATTTATATTTTCCATTATAGTGTGGGATTACAGAAAGGCTGTTTTTATTATTTCTGTTGAATGACTTTATGCAGATTAAGCCATTAGAATACCTCACTGACCTGGAAAAATGTTCTAATTATCTAGACATCTAGACTGGTTTTGTTTAATTGGTTAACATTCATCTTTGCAAGAAGAAAATAGCTAGTAGATAATAAAAATTAGATTGAACGTAATTATTAATGGATGACATCACTAGCCATTTGTCTTGGTCCTACAATTGCTCATTAACACATTGATCAGACTGAAATTTTGTGTACAAACAGAACTCTGGTAGTGTTGAGCCTCCACGGACTGTGAAGTACAATTTGCAGAGAGTTAAACGATAAATTTTGTATTTTTTTTCCTTCTGTGTTCCAGGAGACCTTTTAAATCTTGAAACAAATTTACCTGTAGCAAAGCTAAAACTGTGCAAGCTAATTTTCCTAGCAAGGTGTTCCGGTGGTTGGAATCACTGTTGCAAAGGCTCCTTAGGAGAAGCCAGCAAGGGGTTGGAAATGTAGATTTCTACCTGCAAGTGTCTGCTTCCCGTGTTTGAAAATGATGAAGACATTTGTATAGGTGCTAATGCGCTCCATTGCATGTTTCCGTTTTTGCTTAGGGCTTTAGTGGAACTGAGAGAGAGAAAGGCTAATGAAACGGAGTTAGCTTTAGCTTTGTCAGCAGATCCCCCCCCCCCCCCCCCCCCCCCCCCCGGCAGTTGTTGAAGGGATACGATCAGGCTCACGCCCCAGCTCTGCAGTCACTGCAGCTTGTCTCCCTGGGGACAGAGCCTCACACAAAGGCAAGCCAAGCAGGACTGGGAGTGGCTAGATGAGCACAAGACACCTGGAGATCCAAGATTTGGAGGAACTTATTATTTATTTACCATTTATTTTACCTTCCCCGCCCCCACCCCCAGGAAGTCGTTGATTGTGTTTTATCACAGTCTTGTGCCTTTATGAAAGATTTAGATAGCCCGTTGATTTCCCTGTTCCTTTTTATTGTTGTATCTCTTTAAAAGAAGAATACAAGGGCACCTATCCTTTAAAAGACTTATCCTTTTGGGATTGATGTGGAAGGATTGACTTTGAGGTGGAGTTCTTTGTGAGCCTGAGCTCAGTTTAAGGGATGTAAGACAAATCTTGCTCACGGTCATTTAGTTATTTAACAAGATAACAAACCTAAAAACAAATACAGCAAGTTATACTATCTTGAAGATTCGGAAGAAAATGAATCCGTCCTTTCCTAGGGGTAATTACTTCTGCAGCTGTTTCAAGGTGGGTTGTGTACTCTGGGGCGCCAGATCTCCATCAGACAGATGGAGATGTCGAGCAAATGTCTGAGCACGGTTATTAATCGATGGGGGTGCAATAAATGTTTGTCAGTTATAAATGTTATGTAGACTGGAATGCTTTACTAAGCCATATATATATATATATACATATATATATATGTATATATATATATGTATATACACGTATATATACACATATATACGTATATATATACACACACATATACATATATACGTATATATATGTGTGTGTATATGTGTGTGTGTGTATACACACACACACACACACACGCTTTTACTTAAAAAAAAAAAGAGAGACCTGGATTCTATCTTTTTTTAGGGGTGGAAAGTGCCTATGATAACCACACCCATACAGAGAAGTAACTCATTTTCTGGATCTGCTCCTCTTTAAGAGAATTTTTAAAATGCAAAATGGATGGAATAAGAGATCCAGGCATATTGTTCCTAAAGGTCTAGACATTTATGAGGGGGAGAGCTTTATAGAACTGAAATAATACAGAACTGTTAAATTCCTTTAACTCAAAATTTGATGCTTAATAGAAGCTCAATAGATATTTATTGAATGAGTCTCACACTTAGATCTTAAAATGAGAAGGCATAAAACCGCAAATAGACCATTGCCTCCTATTTTCCCATTTTCTTTGGTATAGTATATTTTAACAGGGCTATAAATCTTACTTCTTTTTTAGCTTTTCCCTTCTGTTCTTTTTGAACAAATATAAGACATTTTAAATGCTAATAAGTGTGTACATAGGAACAGATTTTAGGACTAATGTGTGGATTTTGTAAGAATTTATTCTCCAAGTGTATTGGTTTGCCAGATACTGGTGTATCTTCTAGTAAAAAAAGCATTCATCACTGAACTATATGAGACATGATGAGCCTTCCCTTTTCAGACCCTTAGGGAGTAGCTCATATGCGTGTGTTTCTTGTACTACTGTGGAAAGAGGAATAGTAGATAGAATGTGTTCATCTTCTCATTTGTATTTTATTTAAAATCTACGATAATGAAAATGTATCGTGTCTGATAACTGAAAATTTCATGAATTAACTGCATATTAATTTCTGTGTGAATGTTGGGGTCTATAATGTATGAATGTGGATAGACTCACAGTGAGGGAGAATTCGTGTGCTGTTTATCGTTATCAAAGATGCACCATAAGTCCGGTTGGATTTTGATTTGGGAAAGGTCCATTCTTTAAACACAGATATGCTGGAGATCGCTTTCTCTCTGCAGTAGACAGTGGTGCTTCAGTTATGCGAAGAGAAGGCCTAGTTCATGACTGAGCTTCGGACAATGAGTTTAAAAGTGTTCTTCCAGGGGCGCCTGGGTGGCTCAGTCGGTTAAGCGTCCGACTTCAGCTCAGGCCACGATCTCACGGTCCGTGAGTTCGAGCCCCACGTCGGGCTCTGGGCCGATGGCTCAGAGCCTGGAGCCTGCTTCCGATTCTGTGTCTCCCTCTCTCTCTGCCCCTCCCCCGTTCATGTTCTGTCTCTCTCTGTCTCAAAAATAAATAAATGTTAAAAAAAAATTAAAAAAAAAAAGTGTTCTTCCAGCAAAACCTCCTGCTTATTTTCTAAAATCCTTCAATAAATCTTTAAATTCATACTGTACTCTTTTAGTGGCCTAGAATGCCCACACCCAGAACCTTATTCCAGAACTCTTGGGAAGACACTTGTTATTCTAGTGTTTCAAAAGATTGTATTGCCGGGGCGCCTGGGTGGCTCGGTCGGTTGAGCGCCCGACTTAGGCTCAGGTCAGGATCTCACAGCTTGTAAGTTCACTCCCCGCACCAGGCTCTGCGCTGATAGCTCAGGACCTGGAGCCTGCTTCTTCGGATTCTGTGTCTCTCACTCTGCCCCTCCCACTCTGCCCCTCCCCTGCTCACGCTCAGGGTCTCTCTCTCTCTCAAAAATAGACATTAAAAAAAACTTTTAAAAAAAGGTTGTATTGTCTAGTATTATCTTCTTAAATATTATCTTAAAAAAAAAAAAAAAGTAAAGATACAGGAGACAGGAACAGTGGCCAGGAAGCTGGGATTTTTGTAGGGTGGTTTCTATTCCAAACAAGGTCTGTGACTTTGGGGGAAGTTCTCTCAGAGTTTGGTTCTCAATGGTGTAGGTAGAGGAACTATTCTAAATGATCTTGAAGAGGAATCCTTCAAGCACGACTGTTTCATGATTTTGCTGTATGTAGTTTTTATTTATTTTTGAGAGTGGGGAGGGGCAGAGAGAGAGAGAGAGAGAGAGAGAAAATCCCAAACAGGCTCCCACAGGATGAACAGGGAGCCGGCTGTGGGGCTGGAACTCACAAACTGAGACCGGGACCTGAGCCGTCATCAAGTGTTGGACGATTAACTGAGCAACCCAGGCGCCCCTATGTCTCTTTTTTAAAAAATGTGGTATTGGGGCGCCTGGGTGGCTCAAGTCGGTTAAGCGTCCGACTTCGGCTCAGGTCACGATCTCGTGGTATGTGAGTTCAAGCCCCGCGTCGGGCTCTGTGCTGACTGCTCAGACCCAGGAGCCTGTTTCGGATTCTGTGTCTCCCTCTCTCTCTGCCCCTCCCCCGTTCATGCTCTGTCTCTCTCTGTCTCAAAAATAAATAAACGTTAAAAAAAAAATTTTTTTTTTTAAATAAAAAATGTGATATTATTAGGTACTTTACAAAATACTCAGAACACTGCCCCTCTCAATTTTGGCATATGAATACTATCTTTCATTTACAGAATTCCCTATGTTTCCATGTCACTTAACAAATACATTACAGCTGACTGAACCATTCTTTTTATTTGCCAGTAAACACAATGACAGCTTATTTCCATTCCGCAGGGAGTGACTTTGTTTATGGGCCCTCCCCCTGTTATTTCCGCAAGGTAAGCTTCCAAGGCTTCGTGACAGAGTAGAAAGAACACGCGCTTTGTAGTCAAGACATGTGTTTGAATCCCTGTCTGCCACTTACACAAGATAAGTAGCTTAACGTGAAGTTTTCCTCTACAAATTGGGTAGAAGGCTGCAAAGGGCTTGTGTTTACAAGTTATGCTAATTTCGATGCCACTGGGGACAAGTAAGTGCTCTGACTTTGCTGCCGCATCCCTGATATTGGTAGTTTTCCCTTGACAGGCCAGGGATGGTATCTGAAGTTTGCCTTGGTGTTTGCGTTTCTTTTTTAAGAGAAAAATTTTTTAACATTTATTTTTGAGAGACAGAGAGAGACAGAGCAGGAGCAGGGGAGGGGCAGAGAGAGAGGGAGACACAGAATCCGAAACAGGCTCCAGGCGCTGAGCCGTCAGCGCAGAGCCCGGTGCGGGGCTCGAACTTGTGAACCATGAGATCGTGATCTGAGCCAAAGTCGGACGCTCAACCGACTGAGCCACCCAGGCGCCCCTGGTGTTTGCATTTCTTTAGTTTATTAGAGCAGATGATACATTCCCATGTGTTGATTCATGGATTTAATTTCATGCTATCAATGGTATTTATTGCCCACTTAACCTATTGGGGTCTTATTATATGCTTCAAAACTCATGGTTTATAGTTTCACATTTGCAGGCAGTCTGTCAGCTATATAATTTTTCCAAATTTTGAGTGTGTGTGTGTGTGTGTGTGTGTGTGAGAGAGAGAGAGAGAGAGAGAGAGAGAGAGATAGAGAGAGTTGTTTACAGTGTCTTCTTTTGGGTTACCAGGCAAAGCTCCCAGTCCTGACTTAACCCATTGTGTCCTGATGATCCCACAGAATTTTCAGTCTTGGGTTTTGGTGTGTAAAGCATTCTACGTGAGGTTGGGACCCAGTTTCTTGGGGCTTCTTTTCTCCACATACGTTTTTGTTTATTTAACAAACACTTAAATAGTGTTTACTCTATATTAACCTGAGCAATCCTATCGATGTTATGAGTTATTAGCCCCATTTTACAGATTAGAAAACTGAGGCACGCTCTGAGTGGTGAAGTAGCTTGCCTAAGGTAACACAGCACCAGTAAGCAGAGCCTGGGTTGAAATCCTGGAGATCAGGCTCCAGAGATGGCTCTCTTTACCTCCTATTATGCTAATGGAGTTATTCTAATGAAGCATACCAAGTTTTCCCTTTAGTGCGTGGACTGGTCACATAACTTGGTTTTGGCTCTCACGCAAGCTCACCCCTCACATTTGCAGGGCCCAAGGCAAGAATATAAATGAGGATCCACATACCACATGTCGAAATATTTTAAGTCTCTTAATCAAGCTAATAAACTGTTAAATGTTGTATCCTCGTTCCTGACCATTAAACCTTCATAATGACCAAGAAGGCCAAATCTGAGCATAGAATTCTTTTCATTTTTTTGAAAATTTTATTATTATTTTTAATGTTTATTTATTTTTGAGAGAGACAGAGTGCAAGTGGGGTAGGGGCAGAGTGAGAGGGAGACACAGAATCCGAAGCAGCCTCCAGGCTCCGGACTGTCAGCACAAAGTCTGTCCCATGAGCTGTGAGATCATGACCTGAGCCAAAGTTGGACGCTTAACTGACTGAGCCACCCAGGCTCCCCGCCTTTTTTTTTTTTTTTTTTTTTTCTCTAGTTTATTTACTGAGAGCAGGAGAGAGGGAGAGACAGAGAACGAGTGGGGAAGGACTGAGAGAGGTGGGGGGACAGGATCCGAAGCGGGCTCAGTGCTGACAGCAGTGAGCCCCAGGCAGGACTTAGACCCACAAGCCACAAGCTCGTGACCTGAGCCCAAGTCGGACGCTCAACCGACTGAGCCACCCAGGCGCCCCTGCGCTTAGAATTCTTAGACCTTCCATGTCAGAATGTGGTGATGCGGGGAGCAGCAGCATCCAGCCTGCCCTCTTCTCACTCCTGGCTCATCCTACACCTTGAGGGGCCTTCAGCTCACGCATGTGATTGTCTAGCTCATGGTCCGAGCTATGTCCCTACGCCCCAACCTTCACCGTAACAAATGCCCTTTGGCTGGCTTCTCGGCCCTGTGAGCACCATGATCTTGGGTCCCTGGGGCAGGTGGGACATTGATTTCAGGTAGGTTTCTACTCTTAGTGCCTGTAGGGAGGGGAGAGCCAGAGAAGGGCCAGAATGGGAGTCTCTAAAGTGAGGTGCTCTTTGGCCTGAATCTAACAGTGTTATTGCTCATCTGGATGCTTTGAAGCCATTGCTTCTCTCCTGACGCCTCTCGCGTGTGGACTTGACCGCATCCTTGCTGTCTTCCTCCACTTCTTGTTATTACTCTTGACGTTCAGGTCAGACACACGTGAATTATTTACTTAGAGCATATCGTGTGCAAGGTGCTGGGTGTGTAAGAGAGATGCTGTCCCCACCCTCATGAGGCTCTATCTCAGCTTAGCCCTCGCCAGCTTGCCACAGCACAGCCCGCATTCACGTTGTGTCAAAGTACAGAGGTGATGGCGAAGGATATTGATTTCTTCCCGATTGGCCCAAGACTGATCCTTCTGGAAGGAGGGTAGGAGGAGCAGTGGAACGAGGAGGCTGTTCTCCAAGGAGGCTCCGCTTGTGCTGTAGGATGGTGAGGAGTTAGGGTTTAGGAAGCAAGCGAGACTCACATAGCAGATGCGGAACTAAGGAAATTAACAGGGAGGCCAGCCGTCGGGACACTGCAGGCAGCAGGAAATCAGACGTGCAGTGTTGATGCCTGAGCTAGGGCAGAAATCAAAAAGTGGATGATGCAGACAGCACTGAAAACTCAAAAAATGATGGGACTTGATGGTGTAATATGATAGGGAAAGGATAGGATAAAACCGGCAGAGAGGTTCAGGGTAGGACCTGAGGTCCCTGCGTGGGGAACGACACTTATTTTGGAACAATGCTGGGAGTGTCTGACCACAGCAAACCCCCTCAGGTGGAAGGTTCCTGTTAAGAACGTAACAGATACCGCCTAAGACCTGACTATGAATAAACAGTAGACCATAAAACCTGTGACCCACAAGGGACAGTATGGCCACAGACCACCCCTCCTACATTGGAAACGAGCCAATCAGGAATGGACAACCCAGCACCTAGAGCTATCAAGCCAATGAGGGTTGGACCTGAGAAGGAACCAGCGGGATGGGATGGGAGGGGGAGGGGGAGGGGACGACCAGAACCTTATGTAAAACAAGGACCCGCCTATAGTCCGCGGGCATTTACCTTTGAATGTCCCCTCTGTAAACGGAGCTTTCCTACTTTTCTTACTTTCTAATCTTAAACTCTAATAAACTCATGCCTGCCGTTCATCCTGTGTCCACTCTTCATTCTTCGAATTGGAGACACAACCAATTCCTGGTATTGCGGTAAAAATCTTGCAACAGTATCAGTGTGGGGTTGAATGAGAAGCAGAAAAGCCCAAAACGATCCCCAAGTGTCTAGGTTCTTACACCTAGATGTTATTCCTTTCCTGGAAAGGAGTAGTATCGAGAAAAGATGGCCTAGGGGGTGCCCGAGTGGCCCAGTCAGTTAAGCGTCGGACTTCAGCTCAGGTCATAATCTCTCATGATGTCAGGGTTCATGAGTTCAAGCCTCTCTGCTGTCCGTGCGGAGCCCGCTTCTGATCCTCCGTCCCCGCCTTTCCCTGCCCCTCCCCCGCTCGCTCGCACTCTCTCAAAAATATAAATAAAAAAAAAAATAAATAAAAAACTTAAATAAATTTAAAAAGATGGCCGAACCATTGGGGCCAAATGCTAGGAGAGGGCAACAAAAGCAGGGATTTGTTCTTTGTAATGCTAATAGCTGACCTTGATTGCTTACTACCTGTCGGGTGCTTTCTTAAGCACTTAATACACACAAACTTGTAAATCCTCTTTCTACCGAGGGCAGAAACAGGTACCTAGAGAATCTGGGAGTCCTTTTTTCAGTGTCGGGTCCTGTTGGTTTCATCTCCAAAATACATTATGGGTTGAGCGTTCCTGTCCCCAAACTCTCCTCTCTGGTTCCAGTTCTGATACAGTTGCAGTCTCCCTGCCTCCGTTCTGGGCCTCTTTCATTCTGTTGTCTACTTTGCAGCCAGATTGATGGTTTGGGTGGTTTTTAGTGTGTTTATGGTCGACTGACATCCCATAAAGCATGCGTAAGGTGTGTGGCTTTGGTGGATTCTTACAAAATGAACACCTTTGTAAAGAGCTTCTGTGTCAGTTTGTAGAACATTGCCAGCGCCC
Organism: Panthera pardus; assembly: GCF_024362965.1. Classification (NCBI taxonomy): domain Eukaryota; kingdom Metazoa; phylum Chordata; class Mammalia; order Carnivora; family Felidae; genus Panthera; species Panthera pardus. The sequence continues at coordinate 15,907,059 of NW_026526732.1, read as the reverse complement.
AGAATCCTCCTTTGTGGCCCCTTGCGGTGCGGATTGTGTCCCACTTCAAAATTCATATGTTGAAGCCATAACCCCCAATGAAACTATTTGAGGATAAGATAAGGAGGTAATCAAGGCCAAATGAGGTCATAGAGTGGGTCCTGATTGAAAGGATTTATGTCCTTAGAAGAAGAGACACCAGAGAGTGTCCCCACGCATTATCTCTGTGTGCCTTTATCTCCTTCCTTTGCCCTGTGAGCGCACAGTGAGAGGGTGGCCATCTACAAGCTCAGAAGCAGGTTCTCATCAGAAATCAAATTGCCTGGCACCTTGATCTTGGACTTCCCAGTCTCCAGAACTGTGAGAAATAAATTTGTTGTTTAAACCACCCAGTCTGTGGTATTTTCTTACAGCAGCTTAAGCTGACTGATACAGAGGCTTTGGAAAGTGAACTTACAAGGTCAGTAAAGAAAACAAAATGCAAGAAGTATGAGTAGGTGGTGGTCTAGGATGCAGATTCATTCCATGGACTTGTTTTAAGAATAGTGTGAAGAATGTAATAGGAGGCAGCAGAGTGGGGAGTGTATTTGGGGTCAAGTAAGACTAATTCCATCATACAGACTTAACTATTAAAGCAGAATGTTTATTCCCTACTCTCCATAGGCAGTGACTGGACAGGTTTATAAGACATTTGCTAATTTATATTTCAGTCTCAAAGCTTTTTCCCCCATCATTATGTGAACGGATAGCAAATAATATTTTTCTGTCTGGGCAGTGATTCACCTTATTGAATTTGCCATTGAACTATTTTTTCTTTGCCTGGAAGGGGATCATACAAATTAGAGAAAACTGCATTTCATTTTCCGTGTGTCTTTTTCAAACTGCAATCTTCAAGGGGGAGTTTATGGAAAGGAGGGAGAGGATGCTTTTTAGCAGAATAAAATGCACATTTGAGAAGAATGATAAAACAAAGTTCTTTTTTTTTTTTTTTTTTTTTTTTTGTAGTAACGTCTCCAGTAATCTCTTGTTTAGGAAGAAAAAAAAAGTTTTTAAAAAATTTTTTAACGTTTATTCATTTTTGAAAGACAGAAAGAGTGTGAGCAGGGGAGGGGTGGAGAGAGAAGGAGCAGAATCCGAAGCAGGCTCCAGGCTCTGAACTGTCAGCACAGAGCCCAACGTGGGGCTCGAACTCACAAGCTGTGAGACCATGACCTGAGCCGAAGTCTGATGCTTAACCCACGGAACCACCCAGGCGCCCCCATCAGCTGTCTCTATTAGATGCCAGCTGTTTATGAAAGCACTTGTGGACAAGGCAAGCCAGTCTGCTCTGTCTATCCTAGAGTCAGATCATTTGCTGACTGAGATTCCTGAATGTGGTCTGTTGAGAGTGGTAGGGCTCAGAGCTCAGAGTTCTGAGCTTATATTTTCTAGAACAAAACAAACAAGAACCAGAGCTGCCAGTGTTGACCTGACCAAGATGCCACAGTCGTTGGTCTGGCGGAGCCAGCTGAGGCGGGTGCAAATTCATTAAAGAACCATGAGCACACTGTTGAAACTGACTTTTCAAACAGTAGCTGCTAACATTAATTACGTGCTGTTGTAAAGTTGGTAGTTACAACTGAGGATTGAAAATTTTAATTCATGTTTTTGTTGGATTTGGGATACATCTGTCTTGTGTCTCATTGTCCCTACCCCACCCTTCCCTCCCTACCCCGGAATTAAAAACTTCTGGGGGCCCCTGTGTGGCTCAGTCAGTGAAACGTTGGACTCTTGGTTTTGGCTCAGGTCATGATCTCGGGGTTCGTGAGTTCGAGCCCTTCGTCAAGCTCTGTGCTGAGAGTGGGGAGTCTGCTTGGGATTCTTTCTTCTTCCCTTTCTCTCTGCCCCTCCCCTGACCCTGCTTGCTTTCTCTCTCTCGAAATAAATAACGAAGTAAAAACTTCTATATTTGAAGACAGAGTTCCTCCCAAATTAATGCTTCTGTCTCGTAAATCGGGACAAGACTCCTTGAGTATTTATGTGGGGGCCTATTCTCTGTCCCGCTGTCATGCTGATAAAGCTAAAAATTAAGGTATTAATAGCATTACTAGATGTTCTCTATTAGCTAGCAGCTCTAAAAGCTATTTTGACAGGTATAACTTATGATTTATAAATTAGGTTAATGGACTCCTTTTTTACTGGAAAATGCACTTGTGTGAGATCACTTATATTTAAGTAATAATTAAGTACCAGTGGCAAGTGCAAATGCAGATTAAGAGATTCAAGCTAATATCTTCCACCCTGAATGCTTAGAGATGGTTATGCACATTTACGTTTCTCTGTAAATGCACCATGATGCTTAGCCAGACTGAACACTTCGTTTGTGTTTTTTTATGTCCAATACTTTCATTTTATTTTTAATTATTTATTAAAAGATTTATATCCAAATTCGCTAACATATAGTGTAATAATGATTCCAGGAGTAGAATTTAGTGATATTTAGTGATTCGTTACTTACATATAACACCCAGTGCTCATCCCAGCAAGTGTCCTCCTTAATGCCCCTTGCCCAATCAACCCATCCCCCCACCCACAACCCCTCCAACAACCCTCATTTAAGAGTCTCTTCTATTTTGCCCCCCTCCCTGTTTTTATATTATTTTTGCTTCCCTTCCCTTATGTCCATCTGTTTTGTATCTGAAATTCCACATATGAGTGAAGTCACATGATATTTGTCTTTCTCTGACTAATTTCGCTTCATAGTTCCATCCATGTAGTTGCAAATGGCCAGATTTCCTTCTTCTTGATCACCGAGTAATATTCCATTGTGTGTGTGTGTGTGTGTGTGTGTGTGTGTGTGTGTGTGTGTACCACATCTTTATCCATTCATCAGTCAATGGACATCTGGGCTCTTTCCATACTTTGGCTATTGTCGATAGTGCTACTGTAAACATTGGGGTGCCTGGGCCCCTTTGAAATAGCACTTCTAATTAAGGCTTTTTAGAGTGCTTGCTTACATACTAGGTGAATTTTCTGAGCTCTATGTATCAGAAACAGAAGTCTGAGGGAATAAATTTGGTAGCAAAGCCAAGCAAACAGACCCCCCCCCAAAAAAAAAGAGAAGAAAAAAAGCCCCCAAACAGCTTGTAGTTGATGCTGTTTTTACAAGGCTTCGTCAATGACAAAGGTTTTTCACAATGTCTCCTTTTTAGAAACCCCTTCGGGTGGAGTCAGATCCCGAGAAGAAAGTTGGTCTATGTGTGGTGGAACTTATTAAAGAACTTTGTGAAGGGACGCCTGGGTGGTTCAGTGGCTTAAACATCCGACTTGGGCTCAGGTCTTGACCTCACAGCTTGTGAGTTCGAACCCCCTGGCGGGCTCTGTGCTGAGAGCTCAAAGCCTGGAGCCTGCTCTGGATTCTGTGTCTCCCTTTCTCTCTCTCAAAGTATAAGTAAACATTAAAAAATTAAAAAAAAAAAAAAAGAACTTTGAGAATTTTCTCTAAAGTTTATTCAGTCAGAGAGAGAGAGAGAGAGAGATCACGAGAGCGCGAGCGAGCAGGGGAGGGGCCGAGAGAACTTTTTAAAAACCAGGAAAATAAGAATCCAGAGCTGCCATTTTTTACGTCAAGGTGTTGTCTTTCTTAGAATAAGTTTCTTCATGCAGTCCAAACCAGTCTAGATTTATCTAGAGAAAGGAAGCATGATGGCCTTTGAATACAGACACTGTAGGGGGAGGGGCGTCCCAGATGCCACTTCCCTTCTCCACGTTTTATTACTAGGCTGGTGTCCCGATTATTTGGAACAAAAGCCAAGGGATGCGTAACTTTCTGACACGTGTGTTGGGTAACCTGGGACTGTGATTCTTTATTCTTTGAGTAAGAGGATGACTAGTATGTTTGCAGCTTGTGTCAATTTTGTTTTTATTTTGTTTTGTTTTAATATCCTTTTCCTCGTCCAGAAGGCAGGGCCGGGGAAGAGGCATCTGAGCAATATTGTCTGGAAGCTTACTGTTGACAGAAGAAACGTACTGACCAATATAACTCTGCTCTTTTTTTTTCCATTTATTATTATTTGTTTTATTTTTTTAATTTGTATTTAATTTATTTTTTTTAACATATATCCAAGTTAGTTAGCATATAGTGCAACAGGGATTTCAGGAATAGATTCCTTAATGCCCCTCTCCCATTTAGCCCATCCCCCCTCGCTCAACCCCCTCCAGCAACCCTCTGTTTTTTCTCCATATTTAAGAGTTCTTATGTTTTTGTCCCCCTCCCTGTTTTTATAAATTTGTTTTTACATTTATTTATTTTTGAGAGACACAGCACAAGTGGGGGAGGGGCAGAGAAAGAGGGAGACACAGAATCTGAAACAGGCTCCAGGCTCCGAGCTGTCCGCACAGAGCCCGACTCGGGGCTGGAACTCACAAACCGTGAGATCATGACCTGAGCCGAAGTGAGACGCTTAACCAACTGAGTCACACAGGTGCCCCCCCCCCGCCTTTTTATATTATTTTTGCTTTCCTTTCCTTATTATAACTGTTCTTAGAATAGTCACTATTTCTGTATAGAAAAAAAAATATTTTAGTGCCTCTGCATGCTTAGAGGACCTAGTATTATGGTGTTCCTTCTGTTCCTTCTCAGCGAGTTCAGGTTGCTTGATCAGGGCCATTCGGGCGACAGGAACACCGAGGAGGCCAAGGTGCCGTCTTGGCTGAGCGCCCCACGAAGGGGCTGGGTAAGAGATCCTTCCAGCATGACCCTGCTGCACCAGCTGGACGCCATGATGAGCCGAGTTTAGGCCGGCCGGCCGGACATGAAGCAAGGCCTGCTGCCATCTTTTCTTCCACCCCGGCCCTCCCCTAACCTCACCTCCCCCCTGCCCCCACTCTTCTTCATACTGGGGGGTGTGCCCGGTGGAAAACCTCCAGCCAAGCCGACTGATCCCTGGCACGAGGGCCTCCAGCGTTTAGTCAGGATGCCTCACTGCCTTTGTATCAAATGCTGCCTTCCGTTCCTCTTGCCTCCAGAGTGACTCCCAACTTCTCCCGCCTCCCACCCCCCCCCCCCCCCAACTTACCTGCACAGAAACTCCCTCCCTGTGCTTGTAAACTAACCTGCTACAAACTCACCTGCATTCTGATTTGTTTTCCTTTTGAGAGCTGTTTCCCCGTTGTGGCAAACGACCCAACCCGGGGTCCCCGTTCACCAGTGGTCAGTCTCCTGTGGTCAGCATCTGCCTCCGGGGACAGCGGCTGCCTGTGTGAACCCCCTGAGGACCTGTAGAAACTCCTCTAACAGCTGGGTACCATTCCCTGGGGTTCTGATTTCATTGGGCCGGGGTGGGGCCACGGCAGCTTTGCAAAGCGTTAGTCCCATTTTCTAGGCTCTGGATGAGAAATGTGCTCAGAGGACTCACGGCTAAAAAGGAGGCCCAGCTGGGATTCCCTCCCCAACTGTCTCACTGGAAAGCACGCCCTTTTGTTTCCCGTGCCCTCCTCTGCCACTGGGTCTGCAGAAGCTTTGTAGCATTTTTACCAGTTAAGGGCATGGTCCTGCCATCACCTGCCTTTTATGAATGTGTGGGCCTCGGCAGTCTTTGTTTGACTCTGACCTGACTTAACATAAACACTGGCTGTGCTCTGGCCGCAGGACCGCTCACGTCACTTTTATTTTGGTCTGCAGCAGGCCATCTGAATTCCGGGGAGCACAGAGCTGAGCACACACGTCCGAGAAATCCATGTCAGTTTATCATTTTGATTCTGCTCTTAACCAGCTACAAAACCCTAAATGGATTCTCCAAAATGGCGTCTTCAAGTCCATTATCAGAGCTAAATGTTTAATAACTTTATTAAATAATCCATGCCATGGTGTATAGGAAACTCTCTTTAGTTTTTTGTTTGTTTCGTTTTGTTTTGTTTTTAACATGGAAGGGGGCATTTCTGGAAGTCTGGAGGGCTTAGCATAGCTCTCCCGTCCCCCACTCCTCCTTCCTTGCGGAGTGCCTTTCCTAAAAGCCGCAGACTGGAGAGGTTCTGGCAGTGCCCCTGCGTGGCAGGTTTCAGAAAGAAGCAGATGTGAGGCAGACATTTAATCAATCGAAAAGCGGTTTAGAATTCAGCCTGGGAGGCTAGAGATTCGCTTTTCAGCAAACACAGCACGGCACTCTGGAAAACTCTGTGTTGCTTTTCTCGTCTGTAGCACGTTTTTCTCCGCAATTAGGCTAGAAATATTTGGAGTAGAACATTGTGGAATAGCAGTTGTTGGTTCTTTGCTAAATCACATTACCTTAGATGGGCCATCTTTACAAGTTAAGTTCATTCTCCTGAAAACAAGACCAGCAGTCCTGCTTGTTCGTTTCCTTTTTTCACATCACAGGGCCCACAGACTTAGAACTGAAGTAGCAACACAGCGATCAGTACATTCACTCGGTGATCAATAAATTCACTCTCCCTGGATTTTTTTTTTTTTTAATCAGCAGTTATTTTAAGCAATGTGGTTCAAAGGCAGTACAACCACTAAATATGCATACTGATTATGTTATTTAACTTTGATCTCAATTATCCTCCTGATTAAATACTTTTGTTGGGCAAAGCTTGTAGTAAACCTACGGTCTCATTTCCCCTTACTGTAGTCATCCACATGGTGTAGGACCTGTAAGAGGTGGTCATTTGTGCTGCCGTGGGCTGCTTAGAACAAGCAATGAAACCAATTCATCAGGATGGGAGAAGAGCTTAGAAGACACCCTCTCCGACTTTTCCATTTCTGCCTTTCTTTCTTCATGTATACAGGTGATAGCCCTCTACCACCGGACTCTCACTCAATCCCAGATGTCTATTTTAGTTTGCATAGTGGAGTTAATTGTGCCAAGTTCGGGCGCTGCACATTTTTCATAACTTACTCCCTCTCTGAAGTTTCTGATGCTCATGGCTTAGGGATACACTTTTGGTTAGAAGAAATAATCCTAGCGCCTAAAGGTTTTTGAACCTTAAAATCTATAAACTTTACTTCAGGTGATGTTGGTTTCCTCCTTTGTCAAAACTGTTTATCTCTCAGGTTAAGAAACTGTCTAGCCTTTCTAAGACATACAGTGGATTTTAGAACTTTTTGTATTATTGAATTCCTAAGCAAGGATGCGATAATGGTATTTTGCTACCTAATGCAGATCCCTTTGAGAGAGTCTTTTTTTTTTTTTTTATGTTTATTTTTGAGAGGGGAGGAGCAGAGAGAGAGGAGACACAGAATTTGAAGCAGGCTCCAAGCTCCAAGCTGTCAGTGCAGAGCCCAACGCAGGGCTCGAACCCATGAAGTGTGAGATCCTGACCTGAACCAAAGTCAGACGTTTAACTGAGCCACCCAGGCGCCCTTCCCCACCTTTGAGAGGGTCTTAACAAGAGAGTAGTTACTCGAGTATGGTGTGTAAGAATTAGGTGGGAATTGGGCTCCTGATTTCTGCAACTACATTGAACTTGATGGTACATGGATCAAAAGGAAAAGGCATTAGAACAGTCAGATGCTTCAGAGCACCAATCTTTTGCTTTTAAGGTACTCGTCTTCACTGTTCTCTTCACATTAATATTTTGCTTAATTTGCATTTGGGATCTGTAGACAACAGTGAAGTCAATATGGCAGGCAGTTGATTTCCCCCGTATATCTTGCAGGTGCAACAACTCCAAGGGGGAAAAATAACCTGTCTTAGACATTCATCCTATGTCATAACACTAGCAAATGTGCTTTAAGGATCCGTATCCTGAGATGTACAATTTGACAAGATCTGGAGAGCCTCACCCCACTCTGAGGTCCACACTCAACCAACCAATAGATGTTAGCTGCCTACTAGGGTTTAAACATGGACCTTCAGCATTGCTTAGAAGCTTAAGATGAAGGTCATTAACCTGAAAGTGTGGCTTGTTTCCTGTCCTTCACACAACAAAGTTTTCAACTGTTGGGTTGTTTAGTCTGGTCTGTTCCCCCCAAGTGGACACACCGGTCCCGCCACTTTGAATTTCTGTATTAGATGGGTTTTATCAGTGACCCAAAGGTATATAAGTAGGACCGTGTTTCCTGGTTTAGGGAAGTTGGGGGGGGGTGGGGAACAGTTTAAGCTCCCCCCTTTTCTGATTCAATGAGGCTGAGTAGTGGTTCTCAGCCAGGAGTGTTAGGATCACTACCCAGAGGGGACACGTGTTCGGTAGAGGCCGCCAGCAATACCTCCTGTCCTGTGATTCCAGCACACAGGAGGATGCTGGGGCTATCAGCGTGCCAGAATCCTTGACCTAGGACTCACATGTTTCTGTGGTTTTATTGAGCATCTCTGTTCTAATTACGACACAGATCTAAATGCTGTGGGAGCTGCCAAGTAAGCCCTTCACGTACTGGAATCCTGGTGGACCATCTTCACACAGCGAATTGCTGTAATTAATTGGTAGGTGGTACTTTTCATCCCCTCACATCCAGCAGAGATCTTATAAATTCCCTTTGTCTGAAATCAGCACCGTTGATCTCCTACCTCTACCAGATTTAGAGCTCTGTTTTCTTTCACATACTTTCCCAGAGAACCGAAGATCTTTAGTACGTTTTAAAACAACTGTAACTCCTTTTTAAAGGAGGGGAATATCCGACTGAAATGTGTGTTAAAGCATATGGTATTTACTCTGGTGTCTTTACTTAACGCGGGTTGTTAATAATTGCGGGTCTACGAGGTGGGCAGGTCATTTTAGAAAACATTACAGTGGGGCGCCTGGCTGGCTCAGTTGGTAGGGCGAGCGACTCTTGATCTTGGGGTTGTAAGTTCGAGGCCCATGTTGGGTGCAGAGATTATTTAAAAATAAAATCTTAGAAAAACTTGCAATGATTTCCTCCCTAGTGGTTCAGAATGCACACTACAGAGAGTTTTCCCAAGATCATTTGAGCCCAGCATACTTCTGAGATAATGCCTGGTACAATGACATTTGATAACGCCTGGTGTACTGAGTATTGATATTTCAAAAGCCTGATCAGTTGGAGGGACGGTGTGTTTTCTTTCCGTGAGGCTGGCGGGTAGGGAGCCCCACTGACTCTAGCGGATGGTGCCGACATGCCCACCCCCTTTTCTGGGTACTTCAGATTAACTCAGTCATGTTCAGTGTCACCAACCAGTAAGGAGATACTTTTGTTTGTTGGTTTTGTTTTGCTGAATACAGGAGTGGGAAGAAATAGCGCGGAATTAAAAGCAAGCAGAGGTTTTATTTCGAGATCGGGTGTTTCAGGGCATCTTACAACTTTAAGGTATTAAAAAATGTTTTTTAATGTTTATTTATTTTTGAGAGAGAGAGAGAGACAGAGCCCGACGCGGAGGGGCAGAGAGAGAGGGAGACACAGACTCTGAAGCAGGCTCCAGGCTCTGAGCGGTCAACACAGAGCCTGACGCGGGGCTCGAACTCATGAACCTGAGATCATGACCTGAGCGTAGTCGGTGGCTCACCTGACTGAGCCTCCCAGGTGCCCCCCAGGGCATTAGTCTTTTAAGACGTGGAATTGCCGCCTCACCTACAGCAGGGCATTTTTCAGGAGGAAAATCAAAATCATGCAGAGATCTCCTAAGGTCATTTCTCAGATAAGGACGTCTCGTTTTTATCGGTCACTAGAATCACTCTTGCCCCCGAGTATATACTGTTCTCGATTTCATGTGGTATGAAGAGCTTTTGGTGCCGCGTTTATACAATACTCTTAAACATTAGAAGCACTTCTTTTCTCTCTTTAAAGGCTTGCTAGTTTAAGGGCCTCCTTTTTTTTTGTTTTTGTTTTTTGTATCGTTTTGTGAATCGCCATGCATCTTTTCTAGATTCATGGAATACAGAATAATACAACAAACACCCGTACCCATCCATCAGCGTCAGCTGTGACCAACATGTTACCAATCTTAGTTTTGTCAGATTGTGATTTTTACGTTATATTTGCTTCTCTTAAAACAAATACAAGATCTGGTGTCTGCAGACCTGTCATTATAAACCTAATAGCTGAAGACTTTGTCAGACTTTACAGAATTGAACTTTTTGGGAATCTTAAAAAGAAAAACCTTTTTACCACTCTCGTTCTCGTACGTTTTATTTCTGCAACTCGGAGGTGGAGTGTCCTTGGGGTGGAGACAGCCTCTTAAGGCTAACTGGTTGGGAGCATGGCTGTAGGGGAAGGCCTAGAGGGATTCAAGAATCCAATCGAATTAGCTTTCAAAAACTAGGGCTGTAGCTCCTGAAAATTTTTTATAAACATGGATTACTGATGGAGTCATCAGTTTCTATATTTAGCCTTCAGCTTATTTCTAGAAATTTAAATTTTTGTTTAAAATTTTTTTCTAGTTTATTTAAAACTGAACTGTTGGCACAGAGCCCGACGCGGGGCTTGAACTCATGAACCACGAGATCATGGCCTGAGCCGAAGTCAGACGCTTAACTGACTGAATCACCCATGCCACCCCTAAGGTTTATTTTTGAGAGAGAGAGAGAGAGAGAGACACACACACACACACACACACACACACACACACACACACACACACAGGGTGAGCAGGGGAGGGGCAGAGAGAGAAGGGGACACAGAATTCGAAGCAGGCTCCAGGCTCTGAGCTGCCAGCACAGAGCCTGACGCAGGGCTTGAACCTGCCGAAAGTGAGATCATGACCTGAGCCAAATTCAGATGCTTAAGTGAGCCACCCAGGCCCTCCAATTTCTAGAAATTTTAAAATAATTTCTGAAATTCTCTTTGTGCTTGTGTTTACTAAAAGGGAGGGATGAAATGGTTTCACCATATTCAGGTATGTGCTATTTGGACAGTTTGGTTCTAGAGTGAATATAATGTTTGGAGCTATGGCTGTTGACTTGTGTGAAATAAGTCTTCAGCCATAAAGATGGTCAATTTTTTTTTCTTTTTTTTTTTTTAACCTTTATGTAAGCTCTGCCTCCAAATTGAGGCTTGAACTCATGACCTTGAGATCAAGGGTTGCATGCTCTTAACAACTGAGCCAGCCAAATGCCCCAAGATGGTCAACTTTTTAAGCGGCGTTGACAGATGGGCTCATTAATCCCCATGCAGCCATGTATACATGTGGTGGTGGGGAGGGTCCTGTACGGTCTCCTGCTCACAGCAGGATAATTGTGTTTTGCTACCTGAGGGTCAGACCCACCAGGAACAACCCCGGGCAAAAGAGCTTACATGTCTTGAGTCAGCGTTTCCTCTTGACCAAGTTTATTCCAAAGCTCTGGCCTGCTTACTAGAGGGGTGCCCTGCGTCTTGAGCTGTAACCCTGTTTTGTGTGTAAGATCGGGTATCGTGAGATACATTTTCTGTAGACACATGGCTGTGTCTAATTTTGTTGGATCCCCTTGTTTCAAAAAAAATTTTTTTTTTTTTAACGTTTATTTATTTTTGAGACAGAGAGAGACAGAGCATGAACGGGGGAGGGGCAGAGAGAGAGGGAGACACAGAATCGGAAACAGGCTCCAGGCTCTGAGCCATCTGCCCAGAGCCTGACGCGGGGCTCGAACTCATGGACCGCGAGATGGTGACCCGAGCCGAAGTCGGACGCTTAACCGACTGAGCCACCCAGGCGCCCCAGGATCCCCTTGTTTCAAATCGAATGCTGCTTCCTTCGACACCCTCCTCACTGCAAACATGAGGAAAATTTCTTAAAAGTTGGCTCTAGCGTGATAGAAAAATACTGGAGTAGATCACGGGTGGATTTGGGCAAGTGGACTGAGACACAGCGGCTTCCGACAGCTTTTCAATTGAGGAGAGCTTTCCCAAATATTACTTCATTTGAAACTCAAGACGATCTGAAAACCAAGATGGTCTTAGTCCCCATGTATATAATTTGGAGAATGAGCTCAGAGGTCAAGTTCCATAGCTAACAGGAGCCATACTGTGCCGTTTGCTGTTTCCTCCATACTTCCTGTGGTTAAAAAAACAAAACAAAACAAAACAAAACAAAACAAAACAAAAAACAACTCGGGTGTCTCTCCTCTGCTTAGACCTTTATGTCAACTGCCTTGCCCCTCTTTTCCTACCCAGACCATTAGACAGCTAGAAGGCTTACAAGCCTTTATGCTAAATGCTGTGTTGAGTGCAGAGTGTGGACCAATCCAGAAAGAACTCTTGAAACTTTCTTTTTTTAAAAAATGTTTTAATGTTTATTCATTTCTGAGAGAGAGAGAGAGAGAGAGAGACAGGCAGACAGACAGCACAAGGGGCTGGGGTTGGCAGAGATAGAGGGAGACACAGAATTCGAAGCAGGCTCCAGGCTCTGAACTGTCAGCACAGAGCCCAAAGCAGGGATCGAACCCACAAGCCATGAGATGGTGAGATCATGACCTAAGCTGAAGTCTGACGCTTAACTGACTGAGTCACCCGGGTGCCACTTGAAGCGTTCATTTTGTAGGGGGGAAGTGGGCCTGGGACAATAGTTCCCTTTATTTTATATATATATTTTAAGTTAAATTATTTATTTGGAGAGAGAGAGAGAGAGAGAGGGCACAAGTGGGGGAGGAGCAGAGAGAGGGCAAGAAGAGCGCGCAGAGCCGGATGTGGGGCTCGAACTCCCGAACCACGAGATCATGACCTGAGCCAAAATCAAGAGTCGGACGCTTGCCCGACTGAGAGACCCAGGAGCCCCATTAGATCACACTTATGACAGCAAATGGCATAATAAAAGCAGCTGCAGCTTAGGTTAGTAGTGGACTTATTAAGAACGTGTCGGGGATGCCCCAGATACTCTGTGAGGTAGATAGAAATGAATTCTTATCCCATTTTTACAGAGAAAGGGAGGTAGGAGAGGCTAAAACATGTGGCCCAAAGCCACAGATCAGACCCCGCTCTCCTAGCCACCTCCCATTTGCTGGCCTGGAAGGAACCCCACCACGTTTCAGCCTGAGACAATGAGGGGACAATTCTAAAATGCCAAAATGAGGTACTTAATCTTGCCCCAGAGAGTACCAGTACCCAGTTCTCCACTCTGCTTCTGAGCCTGCTTCTGAGCCTGCTGTGTTCTCTACACTTGAGGGAATATGGATTAGTTTGCATGACCAAACGCCTGAAATAGGACTTTACTGTTGCATTTCTGTCTTAAAGCAGTTCTGTTTTCTCATGAAATTCATGTGACTGGTAGAAATTAGAATTACAATGCTTCCCTGTAAAGCAAAATTTTCTTAGCGGCCTCTTGCCCATTCTAAAAATAAACAAACCGAAACAGAATATCCAGCGAAGGAAAAGCTCTCCCACCACCCAGTTGTAAAAATCATCATGTTACTTACATAAAGAACATAACGTAGAAACATAGAACATAGAAAAGTAGAAAAATAAGGGTGCCTGGGTGGCTCAGTTGGTTGAGCGTCCAGCTTCGGCTCAGGTCATCTCACGATAGTCCAGGATGTACTACGGTTCATGTTATGCGGTTATGATTTTTTTTTTTAATTTTTTTTAACGTTTATTTATTTTTGAGACAGAGAGACACAGAGCATGAACAGGGGAGGGTCAGAGAGAGAGGGAGACACAGAATCTGAAACAGGCTCCAGGCTCCGAGCAGTCAGCACAGAGCCCGACGCGGGGCTCGAACCCACAGACTGTGAGATCATGACCCGAGCCGAAGTCGGACGCTCAACCGACTGAGCCACCCAGGCACCCCTGTTTTACAGTATGTTCTTGTATGTATTTGTAATCATTTTATATGTATAACTGTTATGTTTGCTCTTTAAATTGAATATTACAAAATAAAGTACACCCCCATACTATTACATACACTTTGTAGGTAGTATTTTTAATGCCTGCAAGATGCACTATAACCATGCCCTAAATTTTGGATATTTAGAATTATTTCTTAAGTTAATTTTTGTAATCTTTTGCCTTCTGTCCTCATCGTGTTTTTTGCAGTGACCTTAACTGTAGGAATTAGATCCATTTAATTTAATTAAGTAAAGTGTCTCCTCTTCTGTGCCTTACTCTCTGGCCTAACGGTTTATATCATGTTTAGAGTTGGATTTGCATAGCTTTCTACTTAGATTAGTTTGAAATAAAAATGGTTACTTTTTAAAAGAAAAGCAAACCTTTCAAAACCCATAATTCTGTTGGTGTTCTGTAATTGACCTCTAAATTAGAAGGAAACTTTGAGCTTAAACATAACCCAGGCTGGCTGGTATTGTCACGATGCCTTTTTTTTTTTTTTTTAAATAAATGTTTATTCAGTTTTGAGAGAGAGTGTGTGAGCAGGGGAGGGGCAGAGAGAGAGGGGGGCACAGAAGATCTGAAGCAGGTTCTGCACTGACAGCAGCCAGCCTGATGCAGGCCTGGAACCCACGAACTGTGAGATCATGACCTGAGCCGAAGTCGGTCGCTCAGCCAACAGAGCCACCCAGGTGCCCCGACAATGATTTGTATTCTTACAGCCTGTGTCACTTTTGTGAAATGGATTGACTGGGGTTTTTTCCTTCAATCAGAAATTCTGCTCTTAAGAAACTCAGTGCCGAAGCAGAACATGCTCGCGTTAGGCCGTGTGTGCAGCTCAGGTCACCTGGGGTGAGTCCCGGCTTCCCCACATCTTGGCTCAGCCCCTTGGGTGCAGTACCTCTCCCCTTCTGCTGGCCATAAAGTGGGGGTGATGATAAGAGTTTCCTTAAGGTGGACGGTTAAATTAGCAAATGTATATAAACGACATTGGTGATATGGGTCCATAATACATGTACTAATATATCGGGAGCCTCGGGTAGCCTGGTGTAGAGCTGTGATAGTCTTGGCTGTGTCTTCGTCAATATTTTTGGTTAATGGTGTGGCCGAGGAGGTTATTTAAATGGTAATCACATTTGGAGATCATGTGAACAGACGGGTGAAAGGTCCATGGGATCAGTTTGGTCCATTGCTCAGAGGATCTGAAAAGATTTGTGAACCCTGGAAAGCCAGGTTATTAGCATGTGATAGCCTCAGAATCTGGATTTTAAGTTTCAAAGCATTTTCACCTTTGCAATGATAAAGTAAAGAAAAAGGAAGCCATGCCTTCATATAATATATATTAGTTATGCCTCAAACAAAGCAAAACAAAACTGTGTCTCTTCCCCAACACCCTTGCAAAGGGCAGAATAACTAAAATTCCAGAGGCAGCATTTGTTAAAGATTTTGTGTAATGTTATTACAGTTTTTTTTTAATGCTTATACAAACATCCGAGGGAGCCCTCCCGTCCCCATCCTTCTCTTTCTCCCTCCCTATAAGTGGGTTATTTTTGTCTTATTTTTTTTTCTATTAAAAAAAATTTTTTTTTTTAAATGTTTATTTGTGTTGGAGAGACAGAGCATGAGCCGGGGAGGGGCAGAGAGAGAGGGAGACACAGAATCCGAAGCAGGCTCCAGGCTCCGAGCTGTCAGCACAGAGCCTGACGCGGGGCTCGAACTCACAAACTGTGAGATCATGACCTGAGCGAAGTCGGACGCTTAACCAACTGAGCCACCTAGGCGCCCCTATTTTTGTCTTATTTTAAACACATAAAGGAATCAAACATGCTCTATGACTTGCTTTTCCCACTTAAACTGGAGACATCTACCTATGTCGGGGTGTCTAGGTTGACCACGTTCCCTTCGATGCTGTTATGTGGGTTGTGTGTTGTGTATCATTGTCCCTATACCTGCGTAAGGAGGGAAAGCCATGTCTGCTAGGATAATGTGGTGGGTGGGTATGCACATTCCGATTGTTTCTGGCTATTTCCAAATGGCTTCCCAAAGACATTGTTTACGGAATGATAGTCTCATCTCTATTTTCTTCTATTTGACAATTTTATTTTTATTTATTTATTTATTTATTTATTTTTTAAAATGTTTATTTATTTTTGAGGGAGACACAGAGCACGAGCGGGGGAGGGGCAGAGAGAGAGGGAGACACAGAATCCGAAGCAGGCTCCAGGCTCTGAGCCGTCAGCACAGAGCCCGACGCGGGGCTCGAACCCACGAACCGTGAGATCGTGACGTGAGCCGAAGCCGGACGCTCAACCGACTGAGCCGCCCAGGCGCCCCATATTTGACAGTTTTAAAGGTTTCCTTCAAAATGCTCTATATTAGAATGGAGAAAAAGACATGGAAGAGTTTTCCTTACAAGTTTTGCCAGGGATTTAAAATCCCCCCAGATCATCTTTTTTTTCCCCAGATCGTTTGTGCGTGTGTTCCTGTCATACTGACTCGCTTCTGGTTGCTCCTGCTCACATCCACCTAACATTCCGTTTCTGGGGCTTTGCCAGAATTGCACTGGTTGGAAACTCATTTACTGCAAGCAGGGCAGGACTGTGGGGGGCAGTGTCACCTGTGATGGTCAGCTGATCATCCAATGAGAACATAGACAACGAGGGTCACTTCTGTGGTGAAAGATCTCCTCTACCCCCAACATCCCGAGAGCTGTCGAGAGCCCATCTGTTTGGTTCATTGTTTAACTCATTCATTAAAGAGCTTAATTCTCCTGGGGCCCCTGGCTGGCTCCATCAGCGGAGTGTGTGATCCTTGACCTCAGGGTTGTGGGTTTCAGCCCCATGTTGGGCGTAGAGACTGCTTAAAAATAAAACCTTAAAAAAGAGAGAAAAGAGCTTGAGACTCCCACTGCTTACTCTGCAAAGGGGCTCAGAGCAAGTCGCGGGCAGTCCTGTGGAGGAGGAGGAGGAGGAACGAAGTCTGGTAGTTTCTTTCTGCAGTGGCCCGGCTGCCATTTTGGAGATTCCGCAGTTGTTCTTACAGGAACGAGAGGAAAATACTGCTGCTGGAGGCACTGAGATGTTTTTTAAAGCTTGTTCAGTCGTAATGTGGGAATGCTTCACGGGAATAAACTCTGGCTGACCCACTCAAAGGATATAAGCTTGAAAACATTTAGGGTTTTGATTTGCTCAAAAGAGGCGTTTACACTTTTTGAAGCACAGATCCAGTGGGAATAGAGGTTTTCTGGTGCTCACGATGTTCAAATGCAGAGAGCATGTCTTTTTTTTTTTTTTTTTTTTAATTTTTTTTAACGTTTTTTTTTACTTATTTTTGAGACAGAGAGAGACAGAGCATGAACAGGGGAGGGGCAGAGAGAGAGGGAGACACAGAATCGGAAGCAGGCTCCAGGCTCTGAGCCATCAGCCCAGAGCCCGACGCGGGGCTCGAACTCACAGACCGCGAGATCGTGACCTGAGCTGAAGTCGGCCGCTTAACCGACTGAGCCACCCAAGCGCCCCGAGAGCATGTCTTTTAAGTCTAGTGTCTATCTCTGTGTTTGTACAAGTGTAGAAGTAAGTACAGAAGGGTTGGAGAAAGCTGAGTGAGGAAGCTTCAGAATGAAAGAATGGAGTAGAAATTTCTGCTTTTTCTTTTCTGGAAACTTGAGTCCCGACACTGCTTTCCTCCCTGAAGCAGATGACCCGTGACGCTACATCTGGCTCCGACATTCACCTCCCGTGTCACTAAGTTGTGCGACTGCCTCCTTCAGTGTAACTGATAAATCAATGCTTGTCTTCTGTGGGCATTTGAATTACAGACAAAAGAGAATGGCTGAGGACAACTCAGATAGGTGCTAATTAACAACGAAATGCATCCACTATGTATGAAATAATCAGGCATAAAAAAGCATGTATTCTCCCTTTTTAAAAAATGCTTATGAATACATATACACATAAAAAAAGGCAGAAAGGACTTAAATGTTAAGGAACAGTGGGTTAGGTTTCTTACAATTTGAGGTGACCTTAATTTATTGGTAACTCTCAGAAGCACCTGAACCTTTAACAATAGTATCAACTATGTAAATGGTTGGGGTTGGGAAAAAAAGGAAAACAAAAACACTTTTTGTCACAGACAAAAGTGAGTTTTTCCTTCTACAAGATTATGTAAACAGCATCTCTAAGCAAAACACAGAATGGTGGAAATATCCGAATATGGCTAGGAATGAGGTCCCATTTTTGTGTGGAGTGTTGGTGTCTCCTGGGCTGTGAATGTTCACTTGGGGGGTATCACCCGTGGGGGTCAAAGCTTGGGTGGTCCACTCGCTTTGAGACTCAAGCTATGCATGTAACAAAATTGGCTCAAAACTCAGTTTCAATAATATCCTTGTCATATATTGTCTGGTACCAACGTTAATCCATCAAGTGCTTTTTGGAAATAGGGACAGGGTCCTGTGGTCACTGGATGTAACTAATCCATAATCATCACACTTTGGGTACAAGGAGGGCTAGCAAGTAATGCCAGATTTTAAGACTCATCTGATATTATTTAATGTACTTCATTATATGTATGTAACATGTACGAGGAGAGGAAAGTTTGTGCCTGTGTCCTGTAGATGTTTTGCATTTAAAAACACTCAGTTTGGCTCTGGGTAAAGATAGCTTGGGTTTGACAATTCGTAAAGAATTATGAGAACTCTTCCAGGAATTATAAAAATTCTGTAGGACTCTAAACGGTAAAACTTCAAACTGTTGGTTCCTAAACAAGGGGCACAGTTGCCCAACGTTTATTGCATTGAAAAATTGAGGCATTAATACTGCTTTCTTGGGGCGCCTGGGTGGCTCAGTCCGTTGAGCGGCCGACTCTTGGTTTTGGCTCAGGTCATGCACAGTCTTGTGGTTTCGTGAGCTCAAGCCCTGCCTGGGGCCCTGTGCTGGCAGCACTGAGCCTGCTTGGGATTCTCTCTCTCTATTCCTCTCTCTTTCTCTCTCTCTGCCCCTCCCCTACTCATGCTGTCTCTGTCTCTCAAAATAAATAAATAAACTGAAGACAACACACTGCTTTCTCACGTTCCCCATTTAGTTTGCTCATCACGGTGCACATCAAGCATTTTTTAAATTGAAGATCCACTGGATTTCTGCGGAGCTCGCAATAATATACGTTCCCTGCTTTCCTCCTGCCTCTCCTTCACGTCGCTAATCAAATCTGACTTGGACGTGTTCACATAACCAGTGATATTTAGTCCAAATACTCTTACACGCTGACCTTTTTGCTAATGGGCATTGTGGAGACCTCCCTCCCCACCCCCCACCCCCACTTTTGTCTTTAGGTTTCATTTCAGACTCCTATCTTTCATAGTTTGGTAAGAGCAGACTTTAAGTGGAAATGCGATCTGAGCATTCTCATAAGTAGACTCAGCGTGGGCATTTTGAAGCCGACTCCTCCATCTGTGGAGTAAGTATTCAAGTGCAGTGATATTATTTCAGGAGGCAGCCCGTGCCGCCGAAGGGCAGCTTTGCTGGGAGCCGGCAACAGCCAGGTGAAATCAATTTAGCTCGGTTCAGGACTTCCCGATTGACGTGTCTTGAACCTGCTGAACCTGCTGTCCCTTCAAGGCTCCGATCAAAGTCAGTGGTTTGCCCAATGTGCTCTGCTAGCCTGTAAGCAGCACGGACTGATGCCAAGGGGAGTGCTGGGCCCGGAGATTTCTTTGGGGTGGGTGGGTCTGGAGCCTGTGGAATACTCTTAGTGCCATTTTTTTTTTTTTAATTTTTTTCTTAATGTTTTTATTTATTTTTGAGACCGGGAGAGAGAGAGCATGAGCAGGGGAGGGGCAGAGAGAGAGGGAGACACAGAATCCGAAGCAGGCTCCAGGCTCTGAGCCGTCAGCACAGAGCCCGACGCGGGGCTCGAACTCACGAGCCGTGAGATCATGACGTGAGCCGAAGTCGGACGCTCAACCGACTGAGCCACCCAGGCACCCCTCTTAGTGCCATTTTATCGTTACGCACCGCAACAGGTCCTTCAGCAATCTGTAGTGCTGTGGAAAAAACCCTGGAAGTTCTTGGTGGGGAGTGCTGGCCTTCGGGCTGTGGTGCTTCCGTCTGTGCTGTGGGATCTGTGGCCCACCAACCCCCACCCTCTGTGATCCCACTGGGTTCCAGTGTTCCCTGCTGTGAAATGGAAATAACACCACCTGCCTACATTGGTTTTCATATACTGGGAAATGTGTGCAGATTGTAAAGCATTGTTGACATCCTGAGGTTCCTAAATGGTTATTGAGCTATTTTTGTAATAGCCTTAACACTTTTTACCTATATTCTCAGGTTTAAAAAAAAAAAAAAAAAAAAATAATAATAACATAGGGGCGACTGGGTAGCTCAGTCAGTTGAGCATCCGACTTCGGCTCAGGTCATGATCTCCCGGTCCATGACTTCGAGCCCCGTGTCGGGCTCTGTGCTGACAGATCAGTCTGGAGCCTGCTTCGGATTCTTCGTCTCCCTCTCTCCCTCTCTCTCTGCTCATGCTCTGTTCATGCTCTGTCTGTCTCTGTCTCAGAAATAAATAAACATTAAAACAAAATAACGGTATATCATATGTCTACTATTTTTGCAACTGAAAACATCAATTGCATAGGGTATTCTCCGGGTTAGAGGACCGATGTCCATTTTAGTAACATTTTCAAGAAAAAACTGACTTGGAAAAGCATGTGTGACGCATCTCTTCTTTGTTCTCTTGTCTCTGAGTACACTGGTCTTCAAACCATGGGGTTCCTAATTTGCCTCCCTTCTCTGCCTCCCCTGCACCTTTCTTTTCTCATACGCCCATCACGTGGGAACTTCAGTCTCAGCTTTATCCGTACTCCCTTTTCTCCCAACACCCCATAGGTTGGGGCTCCTCTGTTTATTGTGACTTGTCTTTCTCCACCATGACCGTTTCCATAATTGTTTATTTACATGTCTGCCCTTTCTCCTGAGAAGGTCATATTGTCACTTAGGTATATTCTGGTCAAATGTATAACCTGCATCTAAACACAAGGAAAAACGTTGCTTTAAGGAAAACAACATTTTTTTTCTTGAAGTCTGCTTTTGATAGAAGTTTGTAAGCTCAAGGGGGCTGGGACCACACCTGACTTACTTGTTGTATATTCAATAGGACTGGGATGTATGTCAGGGATGGCATTTAGGTGAGTGAATGGATGGAGTGGTGCACACATTTACCCTGATGCAAAGCCGTATCTGCGCCCGGGACCTTTTGTAAGGTAGCGGGATCATGCAGCGTATTAAAAGACTTAAATCTTCATCGTCACTGAAGTTTACATGGTTTTGTTTTCCGTGTAGCTCCTCCAGAAGAATGGTCAGCTGTCTCCTGCCAATGGCTTAGCTGAGGAAGAAGATTTCAGCCCCCAGGAGGGAGCCCTGAATGGCCAGGAAGAAGAAGTCCCTGTCACAGATGGTAAGCTGCCTCTTCGGGCTCTGGGCGGAAGCAGGGACTGGAGGGTGGACGACACCTGCAGCGAATCCGCGGAAAACAAGGAAAACAGGCCTGGGAAGAATATAGAACATCCCGCCTGGGGTTGCCTGATTTCGACAACAAAAGCGATCAATGGGTTCCAAAGGGAAATATTTCTCTATACTTAGGTGTAGGAGTGAAGTCACGTTTCATGTTTCTTAGATATTTTTATCTGGAACTTTTTTTTTTGCCTTCTCTCAACTACTCGTCTGGTGTTCACTGGCGTTCCTGTGAATTCTTGTTGGAAACCCCAGGGTCGTGGTTGCTTTAAGAGTCAGTCTCTCTCACTCTGGAGAGTAGCTTCCTCTCGCACAGATTTTTCTAGTTGTGTATGTTTCAGGATGCACGCTTGTCTTTGCTCAGGCTACGATACATTGCGTGTTTTCTAGCTCTTGAGACTACCAGGTCCCACGGGGGTGGTTACTAGAAAGCGAATCTTTCACCACATTGTCACCTAGTTCGAGTCAGCCCCCGTGAGGTAGCAAGGACCATGGTTTAGGGTCATTAGGGTCAGAATCAAGTACCTTGACCGAGCACCCTTCTCTGTGGAAGGGCCACAGGTTGAAGAAGAAACTTCCTCTGTCTTCTCCTTCCATTCAATCGTAAACAAAGGGATAATTTCACAACCACTCTAGAAGATATATGAAATGATGATTTGGCATGCAGTGAATTGTGTCTTCTATGCAACATAAATAAGACAAATGTAGGGGAAAGCCCCGTGAGAGGAGACTGGCTATGGCCTTGGTTAAATGAGACTCTCCTAACATGTGGAACCTGTTTCTCTTCTTGCTCAATACCCCCATGTAGCTACTTCAAGCAGCGAGCTGCTTTTGAAGTTGGTGGGAATACTGATCTTTATATAACACCACAGGCACAATATAACATTAGAAATATATACAGTCTCACAGAAGGGAGGATTTGCATGACCCGGTGTGAAAGTTTCAAATCATCTCTACCAAAATAATTGGAATGGCCCCAACTCAAATTCCAAAGGCCCGGGCTTTGTCCTTCCCATGGCAACTTTTGAATCGAGTCAAGCCACAGCAGGTTGGGAGCCTTCTATGGCCAAGCCAACTGTGCTCGGTGCTTCAGGGAAGATGAACAAACTGAGAAACGACCCACCACTGGTGGCGGGGTTGGGGGGACGACAAGAAGCGGGTCTATAGAAGGATCAAAGGAAGGTTAAGACAAAGCAGCGTGGTGGTTATCATGTGAGTTTTGCAAGGAGTGAGAGCTGCCCTCAGTTCTGGTGGTGCAATCATTTGAGATCCAAGGGTGGATAAGATCTGGGGACGGAGGCAGGGTAGGGGTTAGGTTTGTTGACAAGGGATGAGAGCCAAAGTGAGTAGAATAATAACAGCCAACACTTCGCAAGCTTTTCCTCTGGGTCCTGGATCTGTGCCTTTTGTGCAGTGTGGTCTTTAATGAGGCGGGTACTATTGTTCTCAAGGTTCAAACCCAGATCAGCAGATTCTCAAGCGTGAACTCTTAACTGCTGTGCCTTCACTGTGCTGAGCATGTCCAAAGCCTTGTCTGTTAGGACAGTGTCTTCTGAGCAAAGCATAGAATGAAAACCCAGCAAGGAAAGTGTACTAGATAACCGGGCTGTGAAAGCAGAGTGCACTTGAGGAATATTTAGTAGCAATGTGGGATCACTGAAATACACCACCAAGGGAGAGCCTGGGTCAGGCAGGCTTCCTATCTGACGCTGGCCGATGGATGTGATCAGCAGAAGACAGAGAAGGATCAAGGACATGCCTTAGCAGAAGATCATTCCATTGTCTCCCTGAGCTGACCTAGGCTTCTGATCATGGCCTTGGGGCTCTAGCAAATATCCAATACCTCCCTGCAAGAAAAGCGGCAATTAATATACCTTGCCCTTCAAAAGGCCTGAAAAGGCCTTGTCACCTACGAAAAGACAGGCAGGGGGCCTAGGGCTGCAAAGGCCACCACCTGAGGCCCTGCTTTTACGATGAACTGTCATTCATTGACTTATTAGGGTCTCCAAAGGAGCTTGGTACCTTGGTTTTTTTTCTTCTCCCTTTTACTTGCCTGGCACTGTAAATACGGACAGTCTTTAGGGCAAATTATTAAAAAATATTTTTTCATGCTTTTCTTTTGGGCAGTGATAGCCTAAGGCTATATTTGATGGTTATTTCCAGAAAATCTCTTCCCCAGCGATGCTTACGATAATGTAAACAAAGGCATGATTTGGTGTGTAACACTTATTTGTAGGATTTGAGGGACCTGGGTTTCCACTCCTGTCCACAACAGTAAGAATAGATCTGACCCGTCTTGTTCCCTTGGAGAATTGACCAACAGTGTTGGTTCTGCCATAAATGGATCAATTAACGGGAGAAAACTGTGAACAAGGGCCATTCCTGCTAGAGGTTTCTTAATGTTTGTTTATTTTTGAGACAGGGAGACAGAGAGACAGAGTGTGAGTGGGGGAGGGACAGAGAGAGACACAGAATCAGAAGCAGGCTCCAGGCTCTGACCTGTCCACACAGAGCTCACCGTGGGGCTCGAACTCAGAAACCGGGAGATCATGACCTGAGCCGAAGTTGGGTGCTTAACAGACTGAGCCACCCAGGTGCCCCCTGCTAGAGGGTTTTTAACTTAAAGTGGCCAAGGGGCATCTGGGTGGTTCAGCCTGTCATGCATCTGATTTCGGCTTACATCATGATGTCGAGGTTCTGGGTTCAAGCCCCGCATTGGGTTCTGTGCTGACAGCTCAGAGCCTGGAGCCTGCTTTAGATTCTGTGTCTCCCCTCTCTCTCTCTCTCTCTGCCCCTTCCCTGCTTGCTCTCTCTCTCTTTCTTTCTCTCTCAGAAATAAAAAAAAAAAAATTAAAGTGGCTGACTATATTTAGACAGAGCCAGAATATTTTCTGACCTTAACTTGCTTGTTTTCTTGCTGAAACCAGGAATAGTGGTAATTCAGAACCAATCTTCTTCCTCGAATGAAAACGGAATCCTGTTTCCTTGTAAACTTTCCATAAATGACACAAAAAAGGAACTTCTTCCTAAATGCTAATCTGTGCAGCAGGGTTAAATATGTATATAGGTATTTCGTAGAGGACTTGAAGATTATGTAATTTCACGGGCCATCTTTTAGAAAGCAGACAATCTGAGTTGAAAACAAATAATTATTAAAATAAAAAAAAAAAAACAATTCACAACAAACTACTTTAGCCTTGGAGATTTACCCCTTCTGAATTCTTTTTGGATGGTTTACCATTTATCAAAACTGCTTCTGTAGAACCGCAACCTTTTCCCAATTAGAAAATTCTGTTGGGGTGCCTGGGTGGCCCAGTCGGTTAAGCATCTGACTCTTGATTTCGGCTCAGGTCGTGTTCTTGTGGTCATGAGATCGAGCCCTGCATCAGGCTGTGTGCTGACAGCACGGGGTATGTTTGGGATTCTCTCTTCCTCTCTGTTTGCCCCTCCCTGGTTCACATGCTCGCTCGCTCTCTCTCTCTCTCTCTCTCTCTCTCTCAAAATAAACTTAAAAAAAAAAAAGAAAAAAAAATTTTATCATGTCATGCTATCCCCAGCATTCACAGTGGTTGCACGAGTGCCATTAGTTCTATGGAAAATCTGCTTCTGTTGAAAAGATTTTTAAAGAGCCCTCTCGGGACGCCTGGGTGGCTCAGTCGGTTAAGCGTCTGACTTCGGCTCAGGTCATGATCTCGTGGTCAGTGAGTTCAAGCCCCGCGTTGGGCTCTGTGCTGACAGCTCAGAGCCTGGAGCCTGTTTCAGATTCTGTGTCTCCCTGTCTCCGACCCTCCCCCGTTCATGCTCTGTCTCTCTCTGTCTCAAAAATAAATAAACGTTAAAAAAAAAATTAAAATAAAATAAAGAGCCCTCTCTGTCCCAAACTGTCATTTTTTTATAGTCTGTGGCTTATGGATTTTCTATGAATTAAATGCCTCAGCAAGAATGATTTTTAAAACATTACAAATTGGTCCAGGTCCAATTTTAGATGTAAAACTTTTGCAAATTAAAACTTTCCGACTCAAAAAAAAAAAAAAAAAAATGTAGCCTTGGTATCTGTTGCACAGATTATTTTTTTTTTCCAGATGGGAAAATTCAATATTACAAAATCAAAAAACTTAAGACCTTCCTTATTTAGATGATATATTTTTATGAAATAAAGTACCTACTCCACTCATTGCCGTGTGCATATTATCGATTGATTGTTTCAGATCTTCATGCATTTGGACTTATCATTTATAAGGCAGTCATTTCTGTTTCCTCTTTGAGATTTGCCTTTCTGCAAAGCAGACACAGCAAACATTATAAAGCACGTGAATGCCATGATTTTTCCGTCTCCACAGGTCACATTTGTTTTTGTGAATAAACAAATCTTTTTTTGCTTTTAAATTTTTGTTCACGTGTGCGTTTATACTGGTCGCGTGCCCTGAATGAGGATGTTTACACCAGCGGCAATGGAGCGGTAGTCGGGGCTCTGCTCCTGACATTTGCCACTCTGGAGCCAGCAGCATTCCGAGCAGCAGCCAGCTTTGTTAAGCTGATCAGAACGGTAAGGAGGGTCATTGCTGTGATCCAGAGGCAATCCTGGGAAACGCCAAGAAAAATGTTAAAACAGGAAAACCCCAAATGTCACTTAAAACAGAAGTCTTTTAGAGAAGGTGTTTCTTACATTCTGCAGGATTCCACTTTGCTACAGCATCTGGATATCGTCTCCCCGATACCATAACAAAAATGGGGTATCCATCGCTCAAGTTATCTAGAAGCTTAATTTGCAACCTTACGGACGATTTCGTTTTCCTAATGGTGCTTAATGTCACTGTCTTAGCTTTTATTAAGTTTGCTGTTTGAAACCTGCCAGATTCTGGTGTTTAGTGCCTTTGGGATTCGGAAAAGCCAAAATGTTACTGACTGCCAAGTGATCACAACCTTCCCCGAGGACCTTGTTACCTTACAGAAAGTCCATTCTGGAATTACCGGTAGTTCTTTGCTCTTTGATCACTTAAGAACTTTATCTGGACAGTGAGTACCTAAGATCCTTTCCAAGTCTCTGTTAGAGGATGACCCCCCCCCCTCCTACCCCCACCATTCTTAACTGTGAAGAAACAGGATTCCATCCCTTTTCTATTTCAATTTATGACATAATTGGGACCTTGTTAGTATTCTCACGAAGTCATGCCTGTTGCCCAAATTACTACCCTCCATTCCTCTTTATTTTTTCCCACATTGGCTTGTCAACATGTCACGTTGACTATGCCTGTCTCTTGCCTCCACTTCTGCTAAAATACAGGAACCACGGGCAGAGATTTCTTGGGGGGGGGGGGAGGTCTAGTCCATATGGTTCAGTGCTGAATCCCCCAAGTCTGAACTGTCTGGGAGCACCTGGGTGGCTCAGATCGTTGAGCATCCGACTTCGGCTCAGGTCATGATCTCACGGTCCCACATCTGCTGCCAGCCTGTCAGTGCAGAGCCCGCTTCAGATCCTCTGTCCCCTCCCCCCGCCCCCCCCCCCCCCCCCCGCCCTTCCCCAGCTTGCGCTCTTCCAAAAATAAATAAATACTTAAACAGTGTCTGATACATAGTAAGTGCTCAACAAATACTTGAACACATGAAGGCATGTTTAAGTTGACATTAACTAATGAGTTAACATTTACTCGAGAGAGAGGAGGATCTATTAGTTTTTTTACCTTTGTGCAACTTAATGGATTTACCCCAGACCTCCTTTCCTTTGGTGCATCGGCACTAACAGAGCTGGATCCTTCCCAGCACACCATGCCGTGTTCTTACAGGTGCTTACTCTAGATTATCCAGGGGTTGATCGTGATGAAATGAGGACTCAGGAATGCTATCCCTCGTGAGTGCTCAGTAGACAAAGAGGAGCATCCCTCCCACCCCTGCTTTGGTTCGAATACAGTGTTATTGCCTGACATTTTCTCAAGCTGTATCCTGTTTTGTAATGTTTTGAAAACTAGAGGGAACACTCATAAAATAAGACTTGAACGTCAGCAAGAGAGTACTGTAGTTTGCAGTTTCTGGGAACCGGTTTTTATTCATGTTTTTTACAGGGATGTTTTTAGAGTTCCTCTCTGAAATTATGCCATTGACAGATAACTACTGCTTTCATCTTTAAAGAAACACAGGGTTTTTTTTGCTTTATGTTTATTTATTTATTTTGAGAGAGAGACGTGTGAGAGAGCTCACGTGTGCACGCGTGAGCTAGGGAGGGGAAGAGAGAGGGGGCAAGACGGAGAATCCCAAGCAGTCTCCAAGGTGCTGGCGGAGAGCCCAATGTGGGGCTTGATCTCACAAACCATGAGATCATGACCTGAGCCTAAATCAAGGGTCGGAAGCTTAAGTGACTGAGCCCCCAGGCGCCCCAGGTTTGTTGTTTTTTTTTTTTTTTCCTAGTAATTAACAGCTAACCCTTATAGGGAAGAATTTCTTCCTATATTCAAGTCTGACAGTGCAATGAACCTTTATTATTCCTTCTAACGTGAAAAATGGTGGTCAGGGTATGGAGTATGAGGAAAGGAGTAGGAAAGGACTTCTGGTCCTTTTTATGCTCGGTTTATTCTAGGCAACAGAAACATGGGGACACTGTTTTTTAGTCACTGTTTTTTTGTGTGTGTCACCTTGAGTTGAATGTATCCCCTTATCTCACTGATCATCAGTTTTCCTATGTAAAATCATCATCCTCAGCCAACTCTGAAATTCTAGGACTGAGTAACATCAGAATTAACCAGTAATATAAACACTGAAAACCAAATGATGGGTTAGCCGCTGAAGACATCCAAGTGACCTTGGGCAGGTGGGAATCTACCTGGTAATTCCATTATGCCCTTTTGTGAAAACACTTTCTTTTTCCTCTAATCTTCTTTTAAAATTTTTTATAATGTTTGTTTACTTTTGAGACAGAGTGAGAGAGAGTGGGTGCATGTGCGCGCGTAAGCAGGGGAGGGGCAGAGGGAAAGGGAGACACAGAATCCAAAGCAGGCACCAGGCTCTGAGCTGTCAGCACAGAGCCTGACGCGGGGCTCAGACCCAAGGACCCAGAGCTCATGACCAGAGCCGAAGTCCGGCGCTTAACTGACTCAGCCACCCTGGCGCCCCCTTTTTGTCCAAACTTAAAAGGCATCTTCTAGATTTGGGGCACATGGCTGGGTCAGTCGGTGGAGTATATCACTCTTGATCTCGGGGTTTTAGGTTTGAGCCCCACATCGCCTGTAGGGATTACTTAAAAGTAAAAAAAAGTCTACTTCTATATTTGAAATTTTAATTTAATGAACAAGTTCAAGAGGGGAAAATCAAGATGTCTCAACAGATAATCATTTAGGTACAAAACAAAGATACGTAGCTTCACAAATGTGGCCACACTGGTGATGTCTTTCCCCCTGTATGGAAGATTGAAATTATATAATAGGATTGGTTATGGCCCCACTGGGTGACAGTGATAAATTCCATATCTACTTGTCCTGAAGACGGGCATTCAACCTTAAGTTGCAGTAACCTTAAGACTTACCTATAAATAGCTGTAGGTTTGAGGCTGGTTGAGTCCACTAAGCAGGGTCAACGTTGTGGTTCACTTGAGGAAACACACAGGGGAGACGGTCTATAGGCTGGTCTGCGTTAGTTGCCAAGATTCAGATCCTTTCCCTTGGAGGGGACTGAAGTGGCCGAAGGTTAATGGTTCTTTAATTGTGACTAAGCCCATTTGGAAACAATACATTATTTTAGCCATTTCATTTATTGAACGACAATCTTTTAGATGCTTTCTCAAAGACTGACTCATTTTTAAAACGGTTCCAATTTAGGGAGGAGCGTGGAGGAAGAAGGACTCTTGATTTGGGGGCCGTGAGTTCAAGCTGCATGTTGGATAGAGAGATGATAAATAAACTTCAAAAAACTAAAACGATCCCATTTTCACCTAACATAGCAACCCCCAGATGGATGGTTCCAGCAATGGTATATTCTCGAGCACAAGGTCCCTATGTTATATAAAGAAGGATGCTTTGGTAACTTCCAGAAGATACAGTCTCTGAGTTTAAATTCTGTCCAGTGGGTCTTATTCCTGAATACCACACTTTGTATTTTTACCAACTGCTTCTGCCCTTGAAGTGTCAGTATAGTGTGATAGTAACAATGTATGCCGTTCTTTTTGGTGAAGAGCAACATATAGGAGGTTTAGTTAATCGAATGAACTGCTTTCACCTGTCTTAACATGGACACCAGAGTTTAGAGACAGACAAGCACAAGGCGGTTATCCTGCTGTATCAGTTTCCGAGGGCCGCCCCAACAAAATAGTACAGAACAGGTGGCTTAAACAGAAATTTATTTTCTCACAACTCTCGAGGCTGTGAAGTCCCAAGTTCAAGGTGTCAGCAGGTTCAGTTTCCCCGAGGCCTCTCCTTGGCTCTCCTTGTGGCTGTGTTCAGTCTTTCCCCTATGTATGCACAGCCCTGGCTTCGGTGTGTCCTCATGCTTTTTATAAGGATGCCGTCAGGTTGGATTTGGCCCATGACAGGGATCTCTCTCTAAATTAATCACCTCCCTAAATACAGGCCGCATTCTGCTATGCTGGGGGTTTCAGGCTTTAACTGTGCAGAGGGCACAGTTCAGCCCCCGAACACCTGCCTGCATGATCTGCAAAATCTGGTTTAGTGGCCTTGGTGAAAGGGAACTTGGAGGTGGTCTAGACCAGGCTTCTGCCCCGCCCCCCCATACAGGCGGCTCTTCTGCTTAAACCTGCTCTTCTCTGTTCCCAGGACTGCCTTCTGGAACTACATAGAACGGACTCACCTCCTTTTTCCACATGGGAGCCCTCTAAGTATTTGAAAACATTTATCCTGTCTTTCCTTTAATCTTTTCTTCTCTAGGCAAAACATTTCCAGAGAAAATAAGCCGTCTCACGTTTAAAGAAAAATGCCAGTGCTTATATATTTCGAGTATGCATGTGCTTGATGGAAACTTGCCAAGCACAACTGGGTTTCAATTTAAATATTCCTGCTTTTTGGGGCGCCTGGGTGGCTCAGTTAAGCGTCCGACTTCGACTTAGGTCACGATCTCGCGGTCCGTGAGTTCGAGCCCCGCGTCGGGCTCTGGGCTGATGGCTCGGAGCCTGGAGCCTGCTTCGGATTCTGTGTCTCCCTGTCTCTCTGCCCCTCCCCCGTTCATGCTCGGTCTCTCCTTGTCTCAAAAATAAATAAACGTTAAAAAATTAAAAATAAATAAATAAAAATAAATATTCCTGCTTTTGAAGAAGAGTTTATTTCTCAGCTTCTTTCTTTCTTTATTTTTTTAATGTTTTTATTTATTTTTGAGACAGAGAGACAGAGCATGAGCAGGGGAGGGGCAGAGAGAGAGGGAGACACAGAATCCGAAGCAGGCTCCAGGCTCCGGGCAGCACAGAGCCCGACACGGGGCTCGAACTCACAGACCGTGAGATCATGACGTGAGCCGAAGTCGGACACTCCACCGACTGAGCCACCCAGGTGCCCCTCAGCCTCTTGAAAACGTGAGAACTTGGTTTGCTTTATACCAAGAATGATGTACTGAAAGAATTGCTTGGAGTGGAGACAAGTACATTGATGGAGAAGCAAATGAAGGAGGCTCCTTACCAAGGATGTTGCTAAATGAACTAAAGCCAAATAGAGGGAAGAAAATGTCAGTATACTTTGATGTATTTCTAATGTTGGAATTAAAGTCACTCTTTGGCCTTCACTCATCGTGATCATAAGCACACAGCCTTGCATGACTTGATGCAGTAGCTGAAGATGACAGTAAGATGACCTCCACTTAGTTCCAAATCATTGCCTGTCACAAATGAATGAAAGATGCTTTAAGTTTGTACATTGGTGGCTTCCTGCAGAGCCACCAGCTAGTGGCCTCATTGTCTAAGCTCAGGGAATGAACTTTTTACAGAAGAGAAGCATTTTTCTCATGTGTGTCCAGTGTGAGCCTTAAACATCCACCCAGTCGTGTTAATTTCCATTCATGCACTCGAACATGCTAGGATTCTGTCAGTGTTGTCTTGATACGTGTATCACTGTTGGAATCTGCTTCTTAATCCCTCGGATGGCTCATGGTTTCTTAAAGTCTTCTGGAAATCTTGCAACAGTGGATCTCCATGTGAATCCATTTATCCAACAAGCTGGGTTCTTAGGAGTTCTTTCAGTCGAGAAACCCATGCCCTTCGCTTCTGGGAAATTATTTCATCCATTCCTCTCTTTTTCTTTGTTGTCTTTTTGGAATTACTCTTATTCAGATTTTAGACCTTCGAGAATGGTCCTAATCAAAACCTTTTTTTCCTATTATTTATCTCTTTGTATTTGGCTCTGTTTTCTGGGAAAATGTCTTAAGACTAGATTTAACTTTGTTATTTTTGTTTTTAATTTCTAAGAACTGATTTTTTTCCTAAACAATTCATTTTTGAAGTATCCTGTTTTTTCTTGGCTGCAATATCTCTCTGAGGATTTCTTTGAAAGTTTATTTCTCTGCATAGCCTCAGTCTCTTCCAAATTGCTTTTTTTTTGGTCTTTTTATAATAGGTGTTTTTGTTACATGTCTGATTCAGGGGCTGTTTTGTCATATTTAAAAATTGTTTAGGACTTGTGTTACTGGGACAACGTGGCCATCCCCGAAAGGTGATCTGGTTGATCTTAACATCGCTTTTCTTGGGCTGGTCAAATTGCCCCAAGAAGACTCTTGTTTTCTGGAGTGTTCAGTCTCCTCTTTGGAGCCTAGTAGGGGAGAGTCTGGGAGCGGTGTGCATAAACTCCACTTGCTTTTCAGGACAGTGGGCTTTGGTGTGCCTTTGAGTGTCTGTTCCCCCACCTCCCAGACTCAGGTGCACTCCAGTCACCTCTGGGGTAGATAAGTGAAGAGCGTCTGGCTATGCAGAATGTGGGAGGGGAGACCTAGGGTCTTTCTGTTTTAAATAAAAAATGACACGCATAACAAAATTTGCCAACCTTACCACTTTTAAGCACCCAGATCGGTGGCATTCAGTACCTTCCCGTGTACGGCCATCACCACTATCCATCTCCAAAACCGTTTTCATCTTGCAAAACTGAACTTCTGTACATTAAAAACTACTTCCGGGGTGCCTGAGTGGCTCAGTCGGTTGATCCACAGACTTCGGCTGAGGTCAGGATCGGGCTCTCAGCCCAGAGCCTGCTTTGAATTCTCCGTCTCCCTCGCTCTCTGCCCCTCCTACCCTCTCAAAACTAAATAAATGTTAAAAAAAAAATTTTTTTTAACCCCCTACAACTTCCTATTTCCCTCGCCCCCTGGCTCCTGAGCCGAAGCCGGACGCTCAACCAGCTGAGCCACCCAGGCGCCCCAGTCTGAGGCTTTTAAAGGCGATTTCTATAGCATAAGTTGAATTACTTTTTCCACTGATAGTTTAGGATGCAGGTATATTGAGGGGGTCAAACCAGTTACCACGTCAAATTTCTTACGTTTTCTGTCTTTTCCTGACCTTGAAGTTTATGCATTAAATCTTGGTGATCCAGGAGTATGTTTCTTGGAGGGAGTAGAAGTTAAACCTGCTGTCATCCAGAATTTACTCTTTATCTGAGCGGTAAATTTTACATTGACTTAAAAAAAAAAAAGCACATGCTTTTAACTGTCACACTCTAGATTTGTAAAAAAAGTCATCTTTGCAATTGTAATTCATGTGACTACATGATTAAATATATTTCTCCTGCAAATGTCAATTTTTGCTTTGCATTTATTTTTGAAGCCGGTCTAAATATACTAGTAAGTTGACCTTTTAGATGAAAACAAATCATTGAAAGCACTTTTTCATAATGTGCTTCATAAAGCACAACTTTCATAATGAAAGTTGGTGGGAAAAGTAATAGATTGAAACATTAACTCAAATATATTAACAAATTAAGAGACGATGGAAAAGACAGGTGTACCAACTAAATCCATCAATGGGAATTTAATTCTTTGCCACATTGAGGCCACCAGGAACTCATCTGTAGTCCAACCAAGTTAGATTTATTTAAGTGCTAAACCAAGGGAGGATTCCTGCATGGAAGTCTTTGTAATGGGGAAGTGGAAGGGCCTTGTTATAGGATCTGGGCTAATGCTAGATAATTCTAGGAGAGTGGAAAGGGTCAACTCTAAACTGGACCCTGAAGTAGTGAGGGCAGTTCTGTGATTGGGTGTCTTGTAATTTCTGTCCAGAAGGCTAGGAGATTAAAGCAGGATAGGATTGTCACTGGAAAAGTCGCAGAAAGAGGGGAACATTCAGTATTTTGTAGTTTCAGAGCTGTGCTGCAGCCACATAGCACTTGAACATTTTGCTAATCCTATTTGAGTTGTGCTTTGTGAGTGAAATACATACTGGGTTTCAAAGACTTAGTACAAAAAAAAAAAAAAAAAAAGGAATGTAAACTATCTCATTAGTAATTTGAGTACAGGTTGCCGTAATATTATGTTGATACTAGGTTAACCTCATTTTTTCAGATTCATTTTGATGCGGCTATTAGAAAATCGGAAGTTGTATATGTTGCTTGCTTGGGGATTCACACCATGATTCAGGAGGACAGATGCGGAATGCTAGTGGGCTCTGGGGGTGGGGGGGGGTAAATAACTATTATTGTTCCGAGTCTGCCTTCAGCTTGTCCCCCCTGGCCACCCCGCCCCCCCCTCCCCCCCAACCCCTTGATTCCTTTTGGTTAAGACTCCAGGCAAATTAAGATCCTCTCTGGAAAAGCGAGAGGAAAAGGTGCTCAGAATGATTACTTCTAGCACAAGATAATACTTCTCTTATTACCATGCATTTCTGAAAAACTGATGAAAAAGTAGCACTCTTGCCTTTCCAGAAATATTTTTCAAAGAATTCTTTAAAATGTGGCTTATCTGTATTAAAGACTATTTCTCAACCTTCTTTTCATTATCACCCCAGAAAGGAATGTTTTTAGATATTTTCCTAGTGCACCCCCTAAAATTTGAATAGCATAGATGAATTGTATATCGGTTTAGGTTATCTATCTATCTATCTATCTATCTATCTATCTATCTATGCCTCATATACACGTAGCCTCCTCCTCATGAACCAGTTTTCTTTCCATTGAAAGCAATATCACCCCTGTTGAGATGCATGGTTTAAAGTGATAAATATTAATAAATGTTAATAGCTAACATTTATTCTGCTTCTAAAATATACTCAATAGTGCTGGTGTTAACCTCAGAATAACATTACTTTGGGTGACATATTTATTCCCCCAATCAGTTGAAGCCCAGAGACTTAAATACTTTGCCGAAGACAGAGATATTCAGGCTTCAGATGAATCGAAGATTTGAACACAAGGCATTCAGGAAATAATTGATTCCTGTTCATGTATCCGACCAGATCTGGTAGTAAGGCACGTTTTTCTTACTTCATAATTTTTAAAAGAGCACACGGAAAATTTAATGTGCTTTTAGCTCGCTAATTTATATGTTCCAGTGGTTGGAGAGTTGAAGATCAGGATCATTTGGACCACTGTGCTTTTTTTAATAGAATATCAGAAGTACTCCTGGATTCAAGATCTGGGAGTGCTGGACCACCCTACCCTGTCCAACCCAGAGTCAGGCATCTAATATGCTCGCATTCTGACCATAAAAGCAACAAAGCTGTGGAAGATTTATAAAATGTAGGAAAATACTGAGATAGAGATTGCCCATAATTCCACTGTGGTTGGCTTTTATTGTTTTTCTTTCTGGGTTTTCTTCCTCAGCCTCAGGTACATATGCATTTTATTTTATCTTATTTCTTCTCTTTCTTTTCTTTTAATTCTTTTTGGTACATACGAATTTTAAAAAGCAAAATTGCGGGGCATCTGGATGGCTCTCTCCGTTAAGCATCTGACTCTCAATGTCTGCTCAGGTCATGATCTCAGGGTCAGGAGATTGAGCCCCAAGTGGGCTTAGGAGTCTCTCTCCCCCTCCCCCTCTGCCTTGTTCCCGCTCACGTCCGTGCTCTTTCTCTCAAAAATACATACGTAATAAAAAGCAAAATTGAGATTATATTCAATATATAGTTTATACCCTGCTTTTATCCTGAATAAAGGTGTGAACTTATATATTGATGTAGCCATTTTCCTTGTCATCAACTACTTCAAATATGTTGTTTTTGCCAAATATTCCACCGAAGGGATGAGATACACCATTTTCCTACTGGTAGGACACATCGGCTCTTTAAATATTGTACATCCCAAGCAGTCAACATTCTCAAACATAAATCTGTATCTCTCATTTGGTGTCTACAACATTCCCCTTGAGGAACTCTTCAGATTATTTGTTGAGGACTTTGAGTCAGAATAGCCATGTCTATATAAACATGTCCAATTCAGCTGGACCATAAGACTCAATTAGCTGGTATTTGTCTGGGTATATAGCATGGGGACAGAGCCCAGGAGAACCTACCCATCCTGCATGTGACTTGCTAATGTCATTGAGACCGTGTCTGTGTTCCTCTCTTTCTGCAATTTTGAGCTCATCCTTAGATGACCTCGAAGCCTTTTAGAGTTACAGTGGTGAACAACGCTCCCTTTGATTTCACCTGCCCTCTTCCAGCCATAGGAAAAAAGAAGCGACTTCTGGGTTGTTGGTTGATTCTCCTCCAAGTTACGGCCATCTTGGAAAGGCAGTGAAAGGGGGTGGGGAGACCTGGGTTTGGTGTCTATCTCCCCATTTCCCCGCGTTTCATATTTGGGTTTAATACTCAAGCCCTCTTGGAGGCAGTGAAGGAACGTGGTATCGGTGCTTGTTCTGGTGTATGCGCCCCTGTCCCCTCCCTCTCAGGAAAGAGAGGTGTCCTTATGGTGTCCTTCTACTGGCTGTTTGTCTGCTGGGCCTGCCCTCCCTCCCCCACTGCCCCCCAGACCGAGGCCTCTCGAGTTCCTGACCTGTGTCCCGGCTCTGTGTGATGTGCTCCTGTGCCGACCACTATTTCCACCTTTAATCCTCTCCGGCTTTGGCTTCTGATGCCGCTGTCTCCTTGATTGCCCCTAATCTCTGTCCCTACTCCATCCTTTTTCAGATTCCTCTTCCTCAGGGTTCCAGACCTTTCTTATTTTTCATTCCATTTTTTCATCCAGACGATCTCATAGTTTTCCTCGTCATCAGTTGCCTTCCCATCGCCTCATGGGCGTCTTTCAGTTAGTACATGATGTGACTAATGATGCCTTGCTCCTTATGGGCATCACTGTTTCCAGACTGTCTTCCTCCTTGGCATTGCTGCCCTGTTACCTATTTAAAATCACAGTTCAAATTGTGTCACCAGCTCTGCTCCAAAGCCTCCTCCTTGGAGCCTTCCAAACTAATAAAAAATTCTTAAAAAAAAAACAAACCAAAAACTTCAATCAGATATAATTCATATACCATGCAATTGGCCCATTTAGATTTCAGTGGGTTTTAGTAATATCCACAGATTGTACCACCAGCACCACCATGCATTTCAGAACATTTCCATCCTCTCCTAAAGAACCCCCAAACCTGTTAGCAGTCAGTCCCTCTCTCCCCACCTCCCTGGTTCTAGGCACCCATTAGTCCACTTTCTGTCAATTTGCCTATTCTGGATATTTCACATAAATGGAATTAGAGGCACCAGGTTGGCTCAGTCGGTTGTTGAGCGTCTGACTCTTGATCTTGCCTCAGGTCGTGATCCCAGGATTGTGGGATCGAGCCCCACGTCGGGCTCTGCACCGAGCACGGAGCCTGCTTGGGATTCTCCCTCTGCCTCTCTCCCCAGCTTGCATGCAACCCCCCCCCCCCCCCCCCCCGCCCCGCCAAGTAAAATAAATTAAGTAAATAAAAGTGAATTTATGTCAGTATGTGCTCTTTGGTGACTAGTTTCTTTCACTTAGCAATTTTTTCATTCTTTATCGGTGTAATAGCATGTATACTTAATTCCTTTCTTACTGCTGAATAACATGCTATTGTATGATACACCTAATTTAGTTTTCCATGCCTCAGTTGATGGATATTTAGGTTGCTTCTCGTTTGGGCTACTGTGAATAATGCTGTCATCAGTGTTCCTGTGCAAGTTTTTGTGTGGATGTAGTTTCTCTTGGGTATGTACCTAGGAGTAGAGTTGCTGGGTCACAATGGTAAATCTATGTTTAACATTGTGAACAATTGCTAGACTGTTTTCCAAAGCAGCTACACCATGTTACATTTCCGCTAGCAATGTAGGAAGGTTCTGATTTCTCCACACCTTGTTATTGTCTATCTTTTTGATTACAGCCCGCCTAGGGGGTGCAAATTGGATCTCGTGGTTTTGTTTGGCATTTTCCTAATGGCTGATGATGTTGAGTGTCTTTTCAGGCGCTCCCTGTGTATACATTTGTGTATGTACTTTAGAGAAATGTCTACGTAGATCCTTTTGCCCGTTTTTTTTTTTTTTTTTTTAATTGGGTTATTTGTTACAAAGCTATTAAGTTGTCATTCAAATTCAAAAGCCTCAGATATGTACTTCTTGTTCTCATTTCAGTTACCATCTCTGCCCCTTCCCTTGCATCGTTCTCGCCATGTGCTCTGAACTTGAAGCTATAAGGAACTCATCATTTACCAACTGTTATGTCCTTCTTGCCTTTGCTCGCGGCACTCCCTCTGCGTGGACTGTCTTCCTTTGCGCCCCCCTGGGAGGACTGGGAGGGCTGACCCCTTCACACATCCTGTGCTGGCAGAGGCTAGCTCGGATAGTTTCTGAAGTGAGCTACATTAGAGTGTGCCCACTTTGGCCTCCGGATGTGTCTGCCACCAGATGACCTCCCCAGGGCCAAGGATAATCTCTAATTGTATCCCTGGGTGCACAGCATAATTAACACAGAGCCAGAATGTGGCAAAGATTTGTTGAACAAACCATGCAGATTTGGGAAAACAGCTTTTCTGTCCTCTACCTATTTGTGATATGGTAAGTATCTTCCAGAACATAATTTGTGCTTTGGGTGATGGTCTCTTCCCCTATAATTTTGCTTTAATAAAAACAGGGAATGGAAGTGATGACAAAGGAAAAAGTTTGCTGCATTGTATACTGACCCTAGTTCTGATCTTTACTTCTGCTTTCATCCTGATTGATGACTTTTCTTTGTAAATGCAGACGCAGAGAGGCTTAGCCAGCAGCTGCCACACACGCCCTGTCCTTGGTTCCTCTTAGAGGTGGAGATCAAAGGAGAACTATCTGCTGAGAGTCAACAACTTGCCACCTTTCTTGCTCTGCTCTCTGCCTTGTGTTTTTTTTTTTTTTTTAACGTTTATTTATTTTTGAGACAGAGAGAAACAGAGCATGAACGGGGGAGGGGCAGAGAGAGAGGGAGACACAGAATCCGAAGCAGGCTCCAGGCTCCGAGCCATCAGCCCAGAGCCCGACGCGGGGCTCGAACTCACGGACTGCGAGATTGTGACCTGAGTCGAAGTCCGACGCTTAACCAACTGAGCCACCCAGGCGCCCCTGCCTTGTGGTTTTAACTACTTCTATAAGAATAGCAGATTAGACGTGTTAGTCTCTTTACCAGTGTCTTAAAAAGAAAAAGCTTAACAAAATTACACAGCAGTACATTTATCTTTTTTTTTAAATTTTTATTTATTTTTGAGAGGGGGGAAGGGCAGAGCTGGGGGTGGGTGGTAAACAGAGGATCTGAAGCGGGCTTTGCACTGACAGCAGCAAGCCTGATGTGGGGCTTGAACTCATGAACTGTGAGATACTTCTTGAACTGAAGTCAGACACACTCAACGGACTGAGCCCTGCCCCCCCCCCCCCCCCCCCCCCCCCCCCCCGTCGCCCCTCCATTTATCTTTGCAAGTGTTGTTTGGGG
The DNA here is from genome assembly GCF_024362965.1 of Panthera pardus. Lineage (NCBI taxonomy): Eukaryota > Metazoa > Chordata > Mammalia > Carnivora > Felidae > Panthera > Panthera pardus. The sequence goes on along the minus strand of NW_026526732.1, from coordinate 15,868,102 downwards.
CCTTAAATTTGTAACTAGTGAAGTTTCCTCCAGTCCAGCTTGTGGAGCTTCTGGTGCCCGTCCTTCTGTTAGAAGTTAGACTTCCAGGAAGGAAAGGAGCTGGTAGCACAGTTAAGCAAGGTCAGAATCAACAAGACATACCCATAAGTGGGACATGTGTATTTCAGAGGTGGCAGATGATGGCCATGTGCTGTCCCCAACAGTTAGTGCTGAGTAGTGAGGTATTACTGAGACCATAGGTCCCCGAGGTAGTTGGGGCTCCTGGGACAGTTGAAGAAGTGGTGTGGGCTCCATGGGGGCGGGAGGGACGGGGGACACACTGTTGGGACTGATACACATGCTTAGGAAGGCTGTAGACCAGTCATTTAATGTAACAGACCACCAGTGCAGCCTCCAGAGTCTCTCTTGTCCATGATCTGTTACAGCCAGGACTCCCCAGGGCTGGGGCTGCAGGTGTAGGTGGGGAGAGGGGAGAAATACAGAGCTGCTGTGACCCGACCCCTTAACTGTGCACTCCAGAGGGACCGGACCGTTCTACCGGCAGTATTTCACGCACACCAGACTCTCAATATAATTGAAGCTATTTGTGAAGCCGAGTTGAGTCCTCTAGAGAAGATGAAAGGTTAGAAAGTGGCTTGCTTTGGGAATCAGATCCCAGCCGTTAGGACAAGGAGCTCATCACTCCCTGTTCCCACGGGCCCTTAACGGCCAGGCTGGGTGTTTGCTGGGATAGAAGAGAGAAGCCCGGTCAGTGGAGAGGCTGAAACTGATTTTGGTTAACAGGGCTTGATTGCTGGGAACGTTGCCGCCTTAACGCTGCTCAGTTTAGGCCTGACCCTGGTGTGTTGCGCCTCCTGGTGGCCAGAAGAAGCAACTAAGTTCCAGCCAGCGTCTCTGTGCTCAGCTTTTTCTCGACCCTTCTCCCCCACCCTTCTCTTTACTCTGCCCACTCTGGTCCACCCCAGGCCTCTCTCTGCCCCCCCCACCCAGTAATGAACAAGATCTGAGCTTCTCCGTCTGAAGGGAAGAGCAATAGTAAACTGTTCTTATGTTTGCCCAGGGGAAGAGCCTGTGGTAAAGGGGGCCAGGCAGGCAAGGCATGTGGTGATAAATAGTACAAGGGGGAAAAGGAGACGGCACAGCCAGGGAGCCTACACGGACCTACCCTAAACAGAAAATTGGCATAGAAAAGAGGGTCAGAATTGTAAGACTTGTTTATCACTTATCTTGTGTTTTTATGTAGCACATTCTAAAGTTTCAGGGGAAAAAAATGTTAAGAATTCAGGGCTGCCTGAAATTTTCAGAATTTTTAATGTAGGTTCTGACCGATTTCCATGCAGCATTGCTTGTATATTAGAGATAGGACAGTGTCTATATTTTGGAAGATGGCATAGTTTGATCTAAAAATTTAGTTAACTTATATCATAAATAAAATAAAATACAGACCTATTGCTCAAGTATTTGGGCTTTTTAAAAGTTGCCTCGAGGGGCGTGCCTGGGCGGCTCAGTTGGTTGAGCGTCCAACTTCAGCTCAGGTCACGATCTCACAGTTGGTGGGTTCAAGTCCCCCGCCCCCACCCCCACCCCGTCGGGCTCTGCGCTGTCAGCTCGGAGCCTGGAGCCTGCTTCCGATTCTGTGTCTCCCTCTTTCTCTGCCCCTCCCCTGCTCACACTCTGTCTCTGTCTCTCAAAAGTAAATAAAAAATTTTTTTTTTTTTAAAAGTTTCCTCGATCCAGTGTTGGGGACACAGAGTTTGCCTTGTAACCGCCCATCTCAAAGACCAAGAAATGGAACAACCGAGATCAGTGGCCATCCCCAGATCAGCGCACCTTGTGTGTGTCAAACATGGTGAAAATATGAAATATTCTAGGTGCTAAAAAGCAAACAGTGCTTTGCACCTCATCAGCCTTCACACAAACGAGGATACAGGACGTGCTGTAAAAACTGGCCGTAGGACGTAGTGTCTGTGCGGTTATTTGCTCTAAGTAAGGCTAAAAGCTGAGACACAGAAGTCGTAAATCAGCGCCAGGAATGAAATAACGGTTCTGATAAAATGTTGCTGACTCTGGGTTATGCATCCCAGCAACTTTTAAACCCTCCCCGGGTTGCTTTGCAGAGCCTCGCTGACCATTAACGGAGACCAGCGCGGGGAAGGGCTCCTCGCCTTTAAAGTGAAGCACGTGACGCTCGCGCTGTGCCGAGTCCCAGCGCGCGGGGGGGCGGGGCCGGGTCCCAGCCCCCCGCTGGGTGGGCGGCCGGGGGTGGGGCCTCCTATAATTAGCGGGCGCAATGCGCCCTCGGCGCCTTTCTGCCGCAGCTCCGAAGGCACCTTTCGCTGTCCCGGATCCTCTGAGGGTGGCTTGGCGGTTACTCCTTTCTGATCGCAGCGAGGCCGCACGGGGTTGGCAAGACCGCGTGGCGCGTCAGCGCACCGCCAGAGGCCGGCCAGGACCCGCTGTTCTCACCTGCGGGTGTGCTAGTAACTATGCTGGGCATCATCACCATCACAGGTAAGGCGGGAGCCGGGCCGTTGCGTTCTGCCCCCGTAGCAGGTGGAATAAGTGCGCCCTTCGCCTCTCACCTGCGTTTGGGTGGAGAGTTTCGAGGTCCGTGGCTGAACACACGGATGGGAAGGTCGGCAGACAGACACGAATGCCAATCAGAAGAGCATTCGCTCTCTGGCTCAGCAAGAACCCGACACACCCGGCGTTTTCCTTTCGCCTCGGCGGGAGTCTTCCTGTAGGTACTTAGGGGAGACTCTCAGTGTAGTTTTTCAGGGGCGGGAGAACAGCACCAGCTGAAGAGAGAGACGTGGTAGATGGGGGCGAATTGGAAAAATCGGTGTGAAAGCCTCTTGTAGCCATAAAATCTCTTGAAGCCATAAAAAAGTAAATTCCTGGTTTTGAGATAATCACGATGTTTGGCCTTTTGACCTGATTATTACAAACTTTCAGTGAAGGTGCACTTGGCGATTGATGGGGTGGGGGCGGGTCTAAGATGTTAGCTGTGGTTTAAATGATGGTTTTAACGAACACATAGTACAAGATTGATGGGCTAGCAGGTAGCAGCATTTAGGCACTAATAGTAAGAATGTATGTTTTTAAAGCGTCCTTTCTAGAAATCTAGTTGTGGGCATGAATTCTAATATTTAATTCCCACCCCTAGCAAATGAGTTTTATATAGTTTTATATATATATATGTGTGTGTGTGTGTGTGTGTGTGTGTGTGTCAGACTTGGAGAAGGTACTGACAACTTTTCTAAATTGTATTTATTTGATCATTAATCCAATTGTACTGTAGCCTGACTTCTTTGGAACCTGCCTGTTTTCTCCTTCTCTCTCCCTTTACCACTCATCAGGAAGAAAAAAACTCCCATTTGCTAATTTAGATTTCTAAGATCAGCTCGTTGCTATTTGAGACCACTCACCAAATCTACGTATTTTCTTAAAAGGGCAGTATAGAATTTCTAGACTTACATTTTTCTCAGTATAATTGCTTCTGCAAAGCCTGGTTCTTCTGTGGAATTTTAAATGAATGTGAAAGTGTAGCAAAACTAAAAATAGCTCTCACTTCCTAGAGATTAGCTTGTTTACTTGGAGATTTCCTCAGAATTCCTTCCTCAAGTTAATACTGTAAGCCTTTCTACCATTTCTATAGCATGAAGGTTTACGAGATACCTAAGATCTATCATCGAATAGACTATACAAAATAAAATAAATTGAAAACAAAATTTTTAATTTTTTCTAGCTCGTGACTTTACTGTGAATGAAACCTAGAAATCCCAAACCCTGAGAGAGGCTGCCTGGGAGGGTGGTTTGTAGGGTGTCACAGCTGGGGGGTGGGGTTCTGTGATTAGAACTTTCTTTTGGGTGCTTTTTGCGTGTAGCACAATCTTTAGTATATTCCCTATCTGGTTTGTCACATGGCGAGTTTCTTACGGGAAAGGAAGGTGTTTCTTTTTCGAAGTAATTCATAGGTAACAAACTTGGGGTACATGTAGGGCTTCTAAAAACTGGTTCAGATAATCCCCATAGATAGACAAATGAACAGAAATAGTTGGAAGCACCGTCACCTTTTTAAAGGCAGCTTCAAGCAATTGGATCGATTACTTTCTGAGCTTAAATTCTATTATCATGTTGGTATGGAGGATGTGGCAAAATTTCGTGCCAGGAGGTGTACAGAAATTCTTACCTCCAAAAATCAAACAGCAAATAAACGTTTTGTGGTGGATGAAGTAGAAATAACAGGGAGTTTGAGCTGTCATTTTTTTTTCCTTTAAAAGTTAACCTGATAAGGAAGATTTATAGTGACTAGTCTTTAGTTGGTCAGAATCTTGAAAAGCAATGAAGGCTTTTAAAACTGGCCTTAAGTGTTAATTAAATATCAGATTACTCATCTAAATAATGTGAAAGAGAGTTCTAGTCCTCTGCAGTACTATGTTATGCACGGAGCATTTAAATTTCACAATGACCAGGAAGGGATTGGACTGATAATATTTTTGTGCTTAGGAATGAGTTTCCTTTTCTGGAAGCAGGGAAAAGCTGTCCCTTAAGGGCTGTTATTCTCCCCCACTGCCCATACACAGACGAGGGAGATGAAGGCAGCAGAACTTGAATTGTAAAATGATTGCATATTCACATTACATACTTTGTCTTTCTTGATATCTTACCCTCATCACCACATGAGCAACCCCTCGCTTAAAAACTAGAAAATAGGGGGTGTCTAGCCAGCTCAGAGGGGCACTCAACTCTTGATCTCAGGGTTGTGAGTTCGAGCCCCATGTTGCGTGTAGAGATTACTTAAATAATTTTTTTTAACTTAAAAAAAAAATTAGCAAACATGTGATCAGATACAATGATGATGGCAGTGTCTTCTCCCCACCAACCTATTAATGGTGTGCCAGGAAAAGAAGCGTTTTTTGAAGTTCAAAAGGTACTTGGAAAATATCTTCCCTATTTGTTCTAACTCATGCACATTACTGAGACTAACCATAGATTATCATGAGGAATTAGGACAGCATTGCTCTTTATCTCTAAAGTAAACTGGGAAAGGAAGAATCCCAACATTCATGCAAGTTCTGGATGATTTAAAATGCCTTTCTCGGGGCGCCTGGATGGCTTGGTCGGTTAAGCATCCGGCTTCGGTTCAGGTCATGATCTCACGGTCCGTGAGTTCGAGCCCCGCGTCGGGCTCTGTGCTGACAGCTCAGAGCCTGGAGCCTGTTTCAGATTCTGTGTCTCCCTCTCTCACTGCTCCTCCCCTGTTCATGCTCTGTCTCTCTCTGTCTCAAAAATAAATAAACGTTAAAAAAAAAAAAAGTAAAATAAAATAAAATAAAATGCCTTTCTCTATGCAAATCATACTACAAGAATAACAAGAGAAGCCTCCACGTGGCTGCTTGTGTCTCCCATGGAGGCTTTTTGGTATACACCAGAAGCACCTGCGACTTGCCAACTGCCCGATCTGTGTGGCAGTTATCCTTATGCCCCGCGAGAATCCTGCACAAAGTGGTTGTTTAACCCTCTTTTTAAGATGAAAACTAAGCTTTTCTTGGTGTTCCGTAGCTATGAAAAAGCACAGCTGTAGAGTACCTTGTAAAGAGCCTCTTTCTCACTGTGTAAGGGATGTTAATACTGGTTCAGTGTTACCCCTATTTTCACCTGCCCAGATGTATAAGGAACCATTGAACATCACTACTGGGGCCAAGGCCAATGGTGACTCACCTGTACGCCTCCGATATGGGGTTTTGCCTCTCTGAGTTTTAATCCCAGTTAAACATCTCCCCTTTGAGGGTTTGTGGTTAATGAGCATTAGAACAAGGGGAGTGGGTGTGTAGGATATAAGGGAAGGATTTAGAATGTAGAGAATTTCTGGAAAAACTCCAGGACAATGTTGCAGATCGTAGGAGAGAGTTAACCAGATCCAGATGTCAGCAGCCAGCAGGCCCGATGTGCCTGGGGAACAGAGCCCACTGGTTCAGTTAATGTTGTAGCTTTTGCAATATTGCACTTTTTCTCTGAGCAAAAAATCACAATAGTTGTGCCATGGAAATTTGAGAGCTACGTTTGGATAAAAGCATTGAAAATTTGCAGTAGGTGAGACTTCCGTTTCCTTTAAAATTCTAAACTAAAAGGAACAAGTTATACTTTTATGTCCTAATCTCTTAAGTATTTGGAAGAGTGAGAAAAGACTCTGCAGGTTTTGGGTCCTGGAACTGTTGATTGCATATGTGGACATTGGAGTGGGGTGTCTGTGAGGAACACAGCATCCACGATAGCACTGCGACTTTTTGGGGATCATGTCCCTTTTGAAACTCGGGAAGTTGGGGGATTATTACTTTCACAAGGAAAATGTATATTGGCCCATGCACAATATAGATCTCTTGTGACCGATTTCGTAAAATTGGGATCGACTAACTGGACATTTATCTGGAGATTAAACATTGTTTAGTAGAAAGTGACACCTAAAAAGCTATAATCATTGTCTACCAAAATGGGTTTCTATACGCGAAATGCTTTCAAGTTTTCGCTTTCTTGCTTGCTTTCTTTCTTTCTTTCTTTCTTTCCTTCCTTTTCTTTCTTTCTCTCTCTCTCTCTCTCTTTCTTTCTTTCTTAACTTTTTAAAGTTTATTTTGAGAGAGAGCAAGTGCGAGTGGAGGAGGTTCAGAGAGAGAGTGAGGGAGAGAGAGAATCAGAATCAGCCTCCATGCGCTGTCAGCGTGGAGCCTGGTGTGGGGCCTGATCTCACGACCTGCGAATCATGACTTGAGCATAAATCCAGAGTCCATCACATAACTGACTGTGCCTCCCAGGCACCCCCAAGTTTTCGTTCCTTGAGACATCATTAAAGATACTTTTCATATATTCTCAATTTGTTTGACTTCATTAATATTCCCCGGTCCATAGACTTTTTGTTTTTGTTTAACTTTGAGAGGGCTTACTATGACAAAGTTTTACAAAATATTAAGAAATACATAGGAGATTATTATTGAAGCTCTGTTACAAGTTTTCCTATGTTGTAGTAAAGAGAATAATGGCTTGTGCTTTTAAAAATGAAACTATAGTTATGGGTGTTCGCTCCAGAAAATAAGTACTACTGGGTGTCAAATTTCTTCTCCATTTCACTGTCTGCGCTTTTTAAGGATATCACTTCATTTATCTTGAGAAACATAAGACAAACAAGCTTGCCCAAAGTCTCTGCTGGTAGGACAGCTTCCAGAAACTGTACTGGCAGTTTCTTTTGTGTCCAGCATTTACATACTGTGTCGGTTCACCCTAAGGGTTTTCCTTCTAGGGCATATTCAGAAAATTAAGTGCATGAAAACACCTTGTACATCCTTTTTTTTTTTTAAGTTTATTTATTTTGAGAAAGAGGGGAGGGGCAGAGAGAGAGAGAGAGAGAGAGAGAGAATCCCAAGCAGTCTCCACATCATCAGTGCAGAGCCTGACTTGTGTCTCAGACCCATGAAACTGAGTTTGTGACCTGAGCCGAAATCAAGAGTCAGACGCGTGACCACCTGAACCACCCAGGCGCCCGATGTACATCATTTTTATTTTTTAAATTTTTTTAGAATTGATTTATTTTGAGAGAGAAAGAGCACACAGGGGAGAGGCGGAGAGAGAGAGTCCCAAGCAGCTTCCACGCTGTCAGCACAGAGCCCGGGGCAGGGCTGGATCTCACAAATCGTGAGATCGTGATCTGAGCCAAAATTAGTATCAAGAGTCAGACATTTATTTAACCGATTGAGCCACCCAGGTGCGCCCCCATCATTTTTCAACATCATCTTCTCTGGGGTACCTGGGCTGGCTCTGTCAGAGGATCGTGTAGTCTTGATTCTGTGTTCCTAAGTTCGAGCCCCACGTTGGTTGTAGGGATCACTAAAATAAATTTAAAAAACAAGTCATCTTGGGGCGCCTGAGCGGCTCAGTCAGGTGAGTGATCTCACGGCTTGTGAGTTCGAGGCCCGCACCAGGCTCTGTGCTAACAGCTCGGAGCCTGGAGCTTGCTTTGGATTCTGTCTCCCTCCCTCTCTGCCCCTCCCCCGCTCACACTCTGTGCCTCTCCCCTTCAAAAATAAACATTGAAAAAAGTTTTTAAAAGCATCCTTTGCATTTCCAATGTAATGTTTTCAACAGATGCACCCTCTCACACAGGCACATGATTAGGGCCTCCTTCCAGACAAAGGGAATAGAAATGCATGGTTTCTGCGGTAATGTCTGTTTGAGAAACAAGACTTCTGTGACGCTGTTCCCACTGATGGTCGACGTGGGAAAACACGTCAACACAAGCCGTGTACCCGGCAGAGTGGTGTGAAACGTGGTTCTCATGAGCGTGTGGACCATGGCGAGCCCTGTAGTCGGTCCTCGTCCTTGTGAGTGGCTGTGGGGCGAGGGGGGAACCCGCATGTGCCAGCTCTCCCTCCTGGAGGCTTTTCCAGTGGACACATTAACCGGCCTCCTGTCCAAGCCTGTGTGCGGTCTTTGATGCCAGGTAAGAATGCGGGGGTTCTAGCCCAGTCCCCGCGGCAGTGGATAAGCGAACACGGTGTTTGGGCTTTTTGGGGGCATTTGAGAAACTAGCTGGATTAACAGCAGTATGTTCAAAGTGGGTAATTGGGGCAGTTCAAAATCCCCCATGAGTGATACGATACCGACATGTGACATCAGAAAGGCCTACTCTAAAACTAGTTTCTGGGGAAGGACTTTTTTGGGCACCAGGAACGTGTATCCCCCCAATCAGTGATGCTTCGATGAGCGGGGCTTTTTGATTTTCCTCTTCCTATCCAATCCGACAAATCTAGAGCAGATGATCCTATACGGAGCTGATGTGTTGAAAATTATAGTAGAGGAGGTTTTGAGGTCATTTAAAAGTAAATTTATTAATGGAACGTTTCTGAGTGTGGTTTTGAATGGATTCTACTGTGCCGAGCCTGGGTTCGGCGCACACACTGGCCGGTCTTTCCTAGGTTATTATTCCTGGCCTTCTGTCTCTCACCAGCTGCCTTCATTCCCAGCAGCCAAACCTGCTGGTCTGTGGTCCTCTCCTCCAGGCCAGCAGCCTTGCTCCTCAAGCTGTGATCTTTAACTCTTTCAGAACCGGCATGCAGACAGCACCTAAAAATAACCTGTGAAAAGGTTTCTGCTAACCCCAGGCTAGAACAAGGATGGGAATGAGGATGGTCGTGTGTGGAGAGCTCCCCCTTCAGGCGGCACCTGGGAAACGCGCGGTGATTTCATTTTACTGCGTACAGCCTGGCTGGGAAAGCGGGGGAAGGAGTTCAACACAGAAAGAAAGGCTGTGGCCGCGTTCGACTTGCCCTAGGTCCAAAATGGGGTTAAAGGATCTGGATCCTCACATGGTGCAAATAAAAGGAGAGGGAGGGAGCCAGCCCAAGGTGTTTGTGGCCCGTCTTCCCCCTCGGTATCTGTGATGGGAGTCAAAGAGGTAATGTAGGTATAACATGGCATTCAACTATACAGAATTTGAAAAGGCACCTAAGCCTTATGTATGGTAGGTTTTTGAATCTTCTGGTCTAGGAAATTTGCAAGCTTTCCAATTTGGGAGAGCCGAAAGCTGTTCAATGCTGCCCTCTTCTGTTCAAACCTGGTCAGGGGTTTGGACAGTGATTTATACAGGTGAATATTTGTTGCAGAGTGTGGTGGTGAAAAATTGGGACCGACGAATTGTCTAGCAATAGGGGGAGGCAAAAAGAAATTATGCAGCCATTATATCATAGTTTTGAAGACTATTAAATAACTTACCCAGAAAAAGCTATGACAGTTACTTAATAGTGATCATCTCTGGACATTGTCTTTACGAAGGTCATTTTCCAATTTTTCAAATTTCAAAATCTCCTGAAATTTATAGATCATTTTTGGAATTGGTAAAAAAAAAAAAAAAAAAAAAAGATTATGCTTAAGTAGTTCTGTTTGACGACAATGAGGGAAAAAACCCATTAGAATTTTTGTTTTATTATATTATAGATAGCTGACTGATACTTCCTCCTAAGAAGCCTTAGCAGGAAGTCCTGAAGGTGACCTATGTTTCAGGTGAGGACATTCAGAACAAAAACTTCAGGAAATTTGCCCAAGGGCCCAGGACTAGATGTGGTGCACCTGGTATTTAAACACAGTCTGTCTCCAGAACTTCTGTTCTTTTCTCTTCCCCTCTCCCTGAATTGTGTCTCTTTTAGGGGGGTTTGGGAGAGAGTAGTTTTCCTATTAATAATCTCCTTGATTCTTTTATAACTGTAAATTTTGTACCTTTTACTCACCTTTTTCTATTTAGCCCATCCTTGATTTTTTTTTTTTTTGAACAATGACTTCAAACTTAACAGAAAGTTGCAAAAATAAAAAAACAAGTACAGGAAACACCTAATTACCCTTAATCTAGATTCATATATTGTTAGCATTTTACCTCATTTGCCTCTTTATTTAGTTTTTTGCTCTCTGTGTTAAGAAAACAAAACCAAAAACCAGCATGCAAGTTCCTGTTATGTCTTACATAGGCAGGAGATGAAAAATTTTCTGAGCCTCTTGCAGATAAGTTATAGTCATCATTTCCTCTTAAATACTTATGTTACATATTTCCTAAGGATAGAGATATTTCCTTTTTTTAAAAAATATTCTTTACATTTATTTATTTATTTTTGAGAGACAGAGACAGAGCATAAGCACGGGATGGGCAGAGAGAGAGGGAGACACAGAATCCAAAGCAGGCTCCAGGCTTTGAGCTGTCAGCACAGAGCCCGACGCGGGGCTTGAACTCACGAACCGCGAGATCATGACCTGCGCTGAAGTTGGACGCTCAACCGACTGAGCCACCCAGGGGCCCTGAGATACTCCCTTTTATATCCAGAGAATGGTTATTAGTATCATATATTTACATTATTACAGTAGTATATAATGTACCATACTTATTCAAATTCTGTCAGTTAATTTAACAGTGTCCTTTTTAGCGTTTCTCACCTTGCATTGTATTCGGTCTTAAGCATCATATTCTTTAGCTTCTTTTAATCTGGAACATTTCTACAGCTTTTCTCCTTTAAGACATTGACGTGTTTGAATGTATAGCTCTCCTCTCCCCATTTCCACCACCCTCCTTAGCGTGTTTTTTTCCTCCTATTTTACCTGTAGGTTACTTATTTATTTTTAATTTTTTCAAGCTTATTTATTTGAGAGAGAAGGAGCTAGCAGGGGGCGGATAGAGAATCCCAAGCAGACTCCACACTGTCAGCACAGGGCCCCATGTGAGGCTCAAACCACGAACGGTAAGATCGTGACCTGAGCAGAAACCAAGAGTTGGACACTCAACCGACTGAGCCACCCAGGCGCCCCTTGAAAGAGAGAGGGAGAGTGTGTACCTGTGAGAGTGGGGGAGGAGCAGAGAGGGAGAGAATCCCAAACCAGCTCCTCACTGTTGGTGCAAAGCCAGATGCGGGGCTCGAACTCAGGCACCATGAGATCATGACCTGAGCTGAAATCAGGGGAGTCCGATGCTTAACTAAGTCACCTAGGTGCCCCGGTTAATGTTAAGTTCTTGCCCAGTTTCTCCACTGTGTAGGGCTTCCCCACCCTTTTAATTATTAAACATGTAAATATCCCGCATACTCTGACACCCATTGATTCTTGCCTTATCCAGTTTTTATCATAATGGTTGCAAAATAAGGGTCAAGTGATCTTTAGAATCACTATCCGTGAGTGGGTGGGTAGGATATATGTGGTTTTTTTTTTAAATTTTAATTTTTAATTAATTTTTTGTGCAATAATGATTTCAGTGGTAGAATCCAGTGATGCATCACATGCATGTAACACGCAGTGCTCATCCCAACAAGTGTCCCCCTTAATGCTTCTTGCCCAGTCAGTCCATCCGCCGACCCAAAACCCCTCCAGCAACCCTCAGTTTGTTCTCTGTATTTATGAGTCTCTTATGGTTTGTCCCCCTCTCTATTTTTGCTCCCCTTCTCTTACGTTCATCTGTTTTGTATCTTAAATTCCACATACGAGTGAAGTCATAGGGTATTTGTCTTTCTCTGACTTCTTTCGCTTAGCATCATACCCTCTAGTTCCATCCACGTAGTTGCAAATGGCAAGATTTCATTCTCTTTGATTGCTGAGTAATGTTCCATTGTACATATATATCACATCTTATCAGTTGATGGACATTTGGGCTCTTTGCATACTTTGGCTGTTGTCGATAGCACTGCTGTTTGTTTCTTTTTTTAAATTTTTTTATTTTTTAAAAATGTTTATTTTTGAGAGAGTGACAGAGTGTGAGTGGGGGAGGAGCAGAGAGAGAGGGAGACACAGACTCTGAAGCAGGCTCCAGGCTCTGAGCTGTCAGCACAGAGCCCGACGTGGGGCTCAAACTCACGAGCCATGAGATCATGACCTGAGTCCAAGTCGGACGCTTAACCGACTGAGCCACTCAAGCGCCCCTCTTTCTTTTTTTTAATAGCATGACTATAACCATGAAAAACTGCTTTTTACACTGCAATAGATAGAATTTAAATTGCTGTCTACATCAGACATAATAGCAGTTTTCCCATCCAAGTGTGGGAGTTGAGATGTCTAAATACTTTTTCTTGTCGTAAGTTACATTGACAAATTATAAAATCTTATCATGATTTATGGAAAGTAAGAATTTTAGCACTTTGAAAGTGTATGAAATTAATTTTTCCTTTAAAAAGACAAACTTTTTTTTGTTCCTTTAAAAAAAAATTTTTTTTTAATGTTTATTTATTTTTGAGACAGAGAGAGAGAGTATGAACGGGGGAGGGTCAGAGAGAGGGAGACAGAATCTGAAACAGGCTCCGGGCTCTGAGCTGTCAGCACAGAGCCTGACACGGGGCTCGAACTCACAGACCACGAGACCATGACCTGAGCCGAAGTCGAACGTTTAACCGACTGAGCCACCCAGGCGCCTTTTGTTCCTTTTTAATGCATTGACTCTCTAAGTGTTTCTCTCCAGCCTTTGGTCCCCCAGAGATGCCACACCCCCATTATATGACACTGGCCAAGTCCTATGACCGTTAAAAAAAAAATAGACTGTGTTTTTTTTAGAGCAATTTTAGGTTCATAGCAAAAACGAGTAGAAAGTAGAGAGTTCCTATATGCTCCCTGCCCCCCTCACATGTGCTATCCAATCCCTCTTCCACTAACAAATCCCGCACCAGAGTGGTGCATTTGTTACAGTTGATGAAACTACATTGACATGTCATTATCCCCCAAAGTCTCTAGTTTATATTAGGGCTCACTCTGGGGTTTTGAACAGATGATGTGATGATCCTATGTATCCACCCGTATTGCCTCATGGTATATAGTTGACCCATGAACAACACGGGTTAGGGCTCCCCAGTTGAAAACCCATATACAAGTTTTCACTCCCCCCTCAAAACCTAATTACTATGAGCCTGCTGTTCACTGGAAGTGTTACTGATAATGTAAACAGTCGATTAACATATATTTTGCATGTTACATGTTTGATATACTCTATTCTTATAATACAGTAAGCTAGAAAAAGAAAATGCTATTAAGAAAATCATAAGCAAGGACGGTGCCTGGGTGACTCTTGATTTCGGCTCAGGTCATGATCTCGGTGTGTGGGTTCCACCCCTGCCTCGGGCTCTGCGCTGACAGCATGGAGCCTGCTTGAGATTCTTTCTCTCCCTCTCTCTCTGCCCCTCCCCCCCTCAAAAATAAATATGTTTAAAAAAAAAGAACGATAAGAGAAAATACATTTGCAGTATTGTGCTGTACGTATTGAAAAAAATCCACGTATAAGTGGGACTGCACGATTCAAACCATGTTGTCGAGGGATAGCTCGTTTCACTGCTGTAAAAATCTTCTGTGCCCTGTCGATTCATCCTTACTTCGCTTCCAACCTTTGGCAACACTGACCTCTTTATTGTCCCTGTAGTTTTGCCTTTCCCAGAGTGTCATATGGTTGGAATCATCCAATACATACCCTTTAAAGATTGGCTTCTTTCATTCAGTGATACACATTTAAGGTTCCTCCATATTTTTCCGTGGCTCTGCTGGCTCATTTCTTTTTAGCACTGAATAATATTACATTGTCTGGATGCACCATAGTTTATTCATCCATTCACATAATGAACATCTTGGTTGCTTCCAAGTGTATGCAATTACGAATAAAGCTATAAACATAACTATAAACATCCATATGCAGGTTTTTGTGTGGACGTGTTTTCAGCTCATTTGGGTGAAGTACCAGGGGACACGGGACATGGTAAGAATATGTGCAGTTTTGTGGGAAACTGCCAAACTGCCCTCCAGAGTGTTTGTACCATTTTGCATTTCCCACATAACCATTTTTGAAGTCCATTTACTCCCCAGTTGGAGGGACAGGGTGAACTCTTCCTTCAAACCCTAAGCCTTTGTGACTCTAAATGAGAGCTTTGCGATGGGAACCTGCGTGACGTCCCCGGTTCTTGTTCTAACACTCAAGACATTAAAAGTTTTTGAAATTGAACAAACCCATGCACAAGATCCCGCTATCCTTTGAGCCATCGCCCTGTATTGCGATTTTGGAGGCCACCTGCCTTCTGGCTCAGATAAGGAGGCGGGTCAGGGATCCAGCAGTATTTAGGTTTAGCGGTTTGGCAGTCATTTAGCCACGAGAGTTTTGGTACTCGAATGTGTGTGAGTTTGAAGAGATCACATCGAGGTGAAGCACAGGGCCCCCAGGGACCCTTCTTTGAAGGCCCGTGAAACCAAAGCCCTCTGCCACTGGGCCACGAGGAGACTGTGCCCTCTGTGACGCACGTGGTGGCCCCCAGGGGGCGCCCTCGGCACCGGCACCGGCACCGGTGTCCGTCCCGCGATGGGGCAGCCGGGGGAAGAAGCCTGGGCCTTCTCGGGCCCTGTGGCGCTGCCCCTGCCTGCCGGTGCACACGATGCCCTGGTGGAGTAACCTTTGCTGTGAGTAGCGCGCCCCCTGGTGGCTGTCGGCCCGGGGACGCGGCGGGTGGGTCGGCTTTGAGAGCCACCCGCTGGACCTTTCGTGAGTGCCGGCCACCCCTCGGCGTGGGGGCTTCCAGCCTGCCTCCTTTCCCTTGCTCTGACCAAGCCCTCGGCATGGAGGCACGCGGGGAGGTGTTAGGAAGGGACCCGGCGGCCCCGGTACAGCCGACGCCCTGGGGTTCGGATGACCCAGCGGCCCGGCTCGAATACGAAGCCCGCCCTGCCGCTCCTGGGTCGTGTCGCGTTCGCTGCGGGCCGGAGCGGCGGTGGAGCATGTGCCCAAAGCCTGTGCTCCCAGAGCAGTGATCCCACCCGGACCCAGGCCGCACGCCGCTTCCTGCCAGGAAAGGACACAGCCCGAGGACTCAGGCTTGAGAGGGGCATCGGGCTTGGCCCAAGGTGGTGGCCGGCCGGGGTCACCTGGGAAGGTCTTTGCACAGGAGGATAAAGAGAACATGATACAGGTCTCAAAAAATCACTAGCATTTACCAACGGCCAGAAACAGCTTGGAGGAGAGCGAATGGGGGATGTGGCACAGGACAGACGGGCTTTGCTTGTTCGGCCGCACCGTGGGGAATGTGTAGCAGCCGACTGCGTAACAGGAAAGGAGGCTGAAAGATGGAATCCAGGTTCCAGTGCGTTTCCCAGCCATCGCCCGTGGTTTGGGGCAGAACAGGCACCTGTAACGTGGAAGGTGTGGTCGGAGTTGGCTTTTTTGTTGGTCGTGGCTGCAACTAATTGACCCTTGGTTGCCAGGCTGGGTGGCGTAGAAGATTGTGTCGGAAGTCCTGCAGCCATTAGGGGTGGGTTGCAGCGTCACTTTGTGATCAAAGAGGTATTTTAGGAAGCAGAGCCTCCCTGGAAGGTCTGCCCCGGTTCAGGAGGGCGCGGAAGGGAAGTAGAAGCTGGAATGGGGGCTGAGTTCTGCTGTGTGGCTCTTAACCCAGAGCACAAAGGCCCCTCCTGGGCCAGCAGTGGCCCAGTCTGGAAGGCTGTTGCGACAGCCATTAGCTCCTGGGATTCCTTAGGTCAAAAGACAGGGCAGACCAGTTAGGATTTAAACATCTCTTGTGATCCTTAAAAAAATGTGTTCAGCCCCGTCTATCACTCTGTCTAAAGAGAACAACTCCGTATTGCCAGGCTGCGCCGGGACGGTCAATAGCTGTTTTGTTCTGCCGGTTGACAGCTGTTGATCTTTGTCTCTCTGGCTTTGACCGTACACATTCCAGTCATCCCAGAATTTAAGAAAAAGTGTTTCAAATCGAAACAGATTTGGAGGCATGGAGGGGAATTAGGAAGATGGTAGAGACACCACCTGTTTTCTCCCACCACGTTAGCAACACGTCTCCGCGTTTTCTAATAAATTTTGGAAAGGTTGGGCGAGGAGTGTTCTTTTTCTCTTCCTACGTTGCGGGCAGGAAACTTTTAATGTGTATTCGTGGACATTATTAGTAAAATTGTACGAGAACGGACTTTATTGTTGGGGTTTAACTTTTGTTCTCCAGCGTATTTTCAGCGGTGGTAGACACCTTTTTTTTTTTTTTTTTTTTAAAAAGGTCACATCTCGTGTGGCGTTAAAAGGGTGTGTGGAAGGTTTTTCTCGTGCGTGTCCTTGCATCATTGGGGAAATTTGTAGAAAGTAGCTCGTGTCATGGAAGTGGACTTAATTCAAAGAAACCTTTAACCTTTACCGCGAGCAGGTTTATCATAGGAACACGTGGAAATTTACAGCATTTTTGTGTTTGAACAGATTATATACATGGTGCCAAAAAATAATGGGAAGAGCATTCCCGGAGGACTTCTAGAGGAGGTCTGTCTCCTGACTCGAAACAAGTGTCCGGGGATACTCTAGGAAGTCCAATGACATACATCTAGCCAGTCTCAATTTTTCTTCCTGTTGGAATGTTTGCCACAGTGTGGGTGCTGATTATTTCTTTATTCTTTATAAAGCTTCAAGTTGCTCAGAAATGTGTATTTCGTAGTGATTTTTTTTTTTTTAAAGGGAAATCAGGAAGTGTACTTCAGATGAAAATAATGAGACCCTTGGTTTTTCTTCAGACCTCCTTCTCTAAAATATTGAGTTCTCTGTTGTTGTTTTTTTTTTGAATTTGTTATTTATTTAATGCTACCTCAGACGCTGATGTCAGGTAGAATCAATGCGAATTGGCTTTTGATTACAGAAAAAGGTAGAGACGACGATGTCACGGTCAAAGGCCCTGTCCACACGGTGCCATGTGCTTAGTATGAGAATGCTTCCTTAGTTTCTCTTCCTTATGGTCTGCAGAATAAAATAAAACCCACCCAGTACTGCGATAGAGACTTGTAGACACAGACTGTAATAGTTCACATCAAGGACAAAACTATTCTCGTGGGAAAGAAAGATCCTATAAGCTGGGTGAAGTTACGGATTTGGGGAAGCATGTTGTTTTTGTCTTTCCAAATATATCTGTATTTCACATATTTATGGATATGTTCTATGTGTTGGTATGCATACTGTTTATAATTACTGAGCTTCATCTTCTGCTGTGGGCATTAAGTGTATTATTACAATTAAGACCTTTTCTGTGTTCACTTTAATTGACTTCTTTGTTAGAGAAAGCAGTACATATTCTAGAGGGAAAATTGATACAAGCAAAACTAAAATATATCACATTTCCATCCCCCAGAGATCATATGTGAGGTAGATGTGTATGTGTGGGGGGTGGGGGTTAAATGTGATCATACTGTATATGCCATGTGGTGACCTTCAACTCTTTCGTTTTGGTGAAAATCCCATCTCCTCTAATCCCAAATCATACTCACATTTTCCCAAGTAAAGCCAAAATGTCCTTTTGTTAGTTTGCCCTAACTAATATCCAATCTAGGACCATGCCCAGCTTGACTTACTGTTATGCTTTTTAAATTTATTAATTTAGCTCAGTACCCCTCCCTTTTATTACATCACACTGACTTGTTTTTTAAACATGAGTTTTTAAATTTAAAAACTGCGGACAAATACACACACCCATATACTCTTGACCTAATCCACCAGTTACTGATATTTTAGCACCTTCTCTCCCCTGCCCCCCACCCCAGCCCTCAGTGTCTCTCCTTAAACTGTTTGAAAGTTACTTGCGGACAATCTATGTGCGTTTTTGTTTCATTTTTGTCCCTTGTGACATTGATGTATCAGACCAAGCTAGTTGTCTTATAGAATATCCTTCATTGATTTATCTGATTGTTGCCTTACAGATTCCATTCAACATTTTTAGTAGGAATACTGTAGGTGATTTATTGGCCTTCTCAGTGCCTCACATCAGAAAGCATGCTGACAGTTTTGTTCTGTTATTAGGGATGTTAAGTTTAAGGCAGTACCTGCCAGATCTCTCCACCGTAAAGGAAGTTTTTCCCTTTTGATCTGTGTGTTAATACTCTAAAACTGTAGGTTTCCTGACAGCCTTTCGCCCAAAGGTTTCTAGCGTTTCTGGATCTTTGAATGAGTTATTACAAAGGTGTGGGTAAAGAGCGGTTTCCTTCATCTAATGACAAACAGCCAACTAGGCTTTTCCAGATAAAATAACCACTTCAGCTATAGTGAATCTGACAGTTTCCTTGCTTTGTTTTCTTTTCTATGAAAACTTTTCCCCTGCCCCTGTCTGTTTGTTTGTTTCTTTTTGAATGGCCGATTTTCATGGTGATATGACAAGCTCCAAATTTATCAGCCACACCCACCTTCAAAAGAGGAAAATTTCCCGTAACCACACTTGCCATGAAACGGGGCTGCATTTTACTTTCTATTTCACATAACGAGAAATGATTTTTACTTTTCGAAGCAACTGGAAACGTCCAGTGCAACTGGCCCTACAGGTGAACCGAACTACAACATGGCTTTCTTCTCCCCAAATAACTACAAAAGAAAATCCACTTACGTGTATCGTATTTGATGAAAGACGTAAGTCCATCTTTAAATACCACATCGCTCCACATCTTGAAGGCTGAAGAGCTGTTTGTCCTGGTCTAGGAAGAGCCTATGTAACTGGCTATAAAAGAAACATCTTTGTTAACTCTTGTCCTTAATAAATAATATGTGAATCCCGATGCAGTAGAATTTTGAATTCTAAAGAGAATGACTATAGATCAAAGTGGAAGGTATATCTAGATTTAGTGATTGGTCTTTCTCATAAGGAAATACTGCCTGTTCCCTAGTTACTTTTTTAGTATCACTCTTGATTCGTGGACTCTTGTTTTGTGACCCATCATTGTCATTGTTGTTTGTCATGCTTCAGCTTTTGGGTACCACCTTTTAAAAAAAACTTTTTTGAGTATAGTTGATACACAATGTTACATTAGTTTCAAGTGTAGACATAACGATTCTACACGCTTCTGGGTGGTGCTGCGGAGCACCTCCTTTCTGTTCCTCACTTTGCCTGACCCGGCCTGGAATTTCCCTGTGGAGCCCTGGTCCGTTTTTTGGGACTTGTTACAGAGACCAGCTAGTTATCACATAGAATGTCCCTCCTTAGATTTGTCTGGATTCTTACTTTTTGTTATTCTTTAGCTTATTTCTCCTAAACGGGGTGGATTCTAGATCACGGGCGTGATGATTGATTGTGTTTTGCATTGCAACAGAGCCTGTGCCGTCTGCCTGACCCACTCTTAGTGATGCTGCAGCTACTTCTGCTTAATATGCTGGTACTTGAGTGTGTTCACTTTTCCTTCATGGGGACCAGAAGGAGCAGAGTAGTATCTTTAAACCTGAATTCTTTTTTTTTTTTTTTAATTTTTTTTAACGTCTATTTTTTGTTGAGAGACAGCATGAGCACGGGAGGGGCCGAGAGAAGGGGAGACACAGAATCTGAAGCAGGCTCCGGGCTCTAAGCTGTCAGCACAGAGCCCGATGCGGGGCTCGAACCCACGAACTGTGAGATCATGACCTGAGCGGAAGTCGGACGCTTCACCGACTGAGCCACCCAGGCGCCCCTCTTTAAACCTGAATTCTTAAAGGTCCTTTGAAAGAAGTAGCGTTTGCCTAATGTACTGAGATTCGCAAATACTGAGAAGACTTTAACTCTGTCCTGGAACTGCCTGACATTAAAGAACGTATTAATGGGTTAGGTTTTTTAAAATATGTAGGGTTTTGTTGAGCTGTAATAATTTTCTCCCTTCTCCCCCACTGCTCTCCTTTTTCTGTTAATAGTTGGACAGAGAGAGTCAGAAGATGTGAGCGAAAGAGACTCAGATAAAGAGATGGCTGCTGGTTCAGCAGTTGTGGGCGACATCACAAAGGATGGGCAGGAGGAAGTGCCTGAAATAATCGAACAGATTCCTTCTTCAGAAAGCAATTTGGAAGAGCTAATACAACCTACTGAGTCCCAGTCAAATGATGTTGGATTTAAGAAGGTGTTTAAGTTTGTCGGCTTTAAATTCACTGTAAAAAAGGATAAGACCGAGAAGGCTGACACGGTCCAACTGCTCACTGTCAAAAAAGACGAAGGGGAAGGAGCAGGGGCGCCGGACGGGGCTGGCGACCACCAGGAGCCCAGCCAGGAGACCGGGGAAGCAACAGCCAAAGAAAGGGAGCTAAAACAATCCACAGAGAAACCCGAAGAAGCCCTCAAACACGAGCAGAGCACCACGGAAATTTCGCTTCAACCTGAGTCCGGCCAAGCAGCAGAGGAAGGCAGAGATGGAGAAGAAAAACAAAAGGAGCCCACCAAATCTCTAGACTCCCCGACGAGTCCCCTGGCCAGCGAGACAGCGTCACCCTTCAAAAAATTCTTCACTCAAGGTTGGGCCGGCTGGAGAAAGAAGACCAGTTTCAGGAAGCCTAAGGAGGATGAGCTGGAAGCTTCAGAGAAGAAAAAGGACCAAGAGCCAGAAAAAGGAGACACACAAGAACAGGCAGAGACCTCTGAGAAAGCGGCTCCTCCTGAACAGCCACAGCCACAGGAGGCCACCGAGAGCGCCGGCGAGGCCCGACTGTCGGCGGAATATGAAAAAGTGGAGCTGCCCTCCGACGACCAAGGGCAGGAGGCTCCTGGAGAGAAACCCGCCCCTCTAGCGACGGAAATATTCGACGACAAGGTGGAGATCGTCGCAGAAGTCCACGTCAGCACGGCCGAGAAGAAAACCGAGGCGCAGGAAGCCGAGGCGGAGGAAGCCGAGGCGGAGGAAGCGGAAGCCGCGGAGCCCCCGCCCCCTGAGACAGCTGTGGAAACCCCGGCTGAACTTGAGAAAGCCAGGCCCGCGGCGGAGCCGGCGAAGGCCACGGAAGCGTGCGCCCCCGGCGGTGACCACAGCCGCCCCGCCGACCTGAGCCCCGAGGAGAAAGCGCCCCCCGCCCACCCCGAGGGCCTCGCGAGCGAGGCGGATGTGCTGTCCTCGCAGGAGAGAACGAGGGCGCAGGGAAGCCCTTTAAAGAAACTCTTCACCAGCACCGGCTTGAAAAAGCTTTCCGGGAAGAAGCAGAAAGGGAAGCGAGGGGGAGGAGACGAGGAGTCCGGGGAGCATCAGGCCGCCCCGGAGTCCCCGGACAGTACCGACGAACAGAAGGGCGAGAGCTCCGCTTCGTCGCCCGAGGAACCGGAGGAGATCACGTGTCTGGAGAGAGGCGTCGCGGACGCACAGCAAGAGGGGGACGCCGAGGAAGGCGCTGTCTCGGACGGGGAGAAGAAGCGAGAAGGGGTCACTCCCTGGGCGTCTTTCAAAAAGATGGTGACGCCCAAGAAGCGTGTCCGAAGGCTTTCGGAGAGCGATAAGGAGGACGAATTGGAGAAAGTAAAGAGCGCCACCCTGTCTTCCACGGAGAGCGCAGCCTCCGAGACGCAAGAGGAAGCAAAAGGCAACGGAGAGGAGCCAAAGCCCGAAGAACCAAAGCGCAGAGTGGATACTTCAGTCTCCTGGGAAGCTTTAATTTGTGTGGGATCGTCCAAGAAAAGGGCAAGGAAGGCATCATCTTCTGACGACGAAGCGGGACCAAAACCAGCGGGAGGAGAGGGCCAGAAGCCAGATGATGCAGGAAAAGACAAAGAAACGGGACCAGATGCTGCCCTCGCTAGTTCCCAGGAACACGATCAAGGGCCAGGAAGCTCCTCACCGGAGCAAGCTGGGAGCCCCTCTGAGGGGGAGGGAGTTTCCACGTGGGAGTCATTTAAAAGATTAGTTACTCCAAGGAAAAAATCCAAGTCAAAACTGGAAGAGAAGAGCGAAGACTCCGTAACTGGGTCTGGCTTAGAACATTCAGCTTCAGATGTCGAACCCGGGAAAGAAGAGTCTTGGGTTTCGATTAAGAAATTTATTCCCGGGCGGAGGAAGAAAAGGTCAGATGGGAAACCGGAACAAGCCACCGTTGAAGACACGGGGCCAACAGAGGTCAACGAAGATGATTCTGATGTCCCAGCTGTGGTACCTCTGTCCGAGTACGATGCAGTAGAAAGGGAGAAAACCGAAGCACAGCAAGCCCAGAAGGGCGAGGAGAAGCCTGAGCCAAAGGTAGCTGTTTCTGTGTCAGAGGAGCTCGGTACGACTCTGGTTCATGCTGTGGCTGTGACTGTTGTTGACGGGGCAAGGGCTCTTAGCAGTGTTGAAGAAAGGTCACCCTCTTGGATATCTGCCTCAGTGACAGAACCTCTTGAACAAACAGAAGATGAAGCCAGACCCCTAACTGAGGAGGCATTTGAAGGGGAGGTCCTTGCAGACGAAACCCCCGTCGTTGCCAAAACTCTGCCAGAGGGTCAAGACGCCATTGACGACACAGTCGTCAGCGAGGTGGAGTTGACTTCCGAAGCCATGACCGCTGCAGAAACTACGGAGGCATTTTGTGCGGAAGAAGCAGCAGAAGCATCTGGTGCTGAAGAGACCACCGACATGGTCTCGGCTGTTTCTCAGTTAACTGACTCTCCGGTCACCACAGAGGAAGCGACGCCAGTTCAGGAGGTGGAAGGCGGCGTGCCAGACATAGAAGACCAAGAGAGGCGAACTCAAGAGGTCCTGCAGGCAGTCGCAGAAAAAGTTAGGGAGGAATCACAGTTGCCCGACACCAGAGGGCCAGAAGACACGATGCAGACAGTGCAGGAAGTAGGGGCCGAAATTCCAGAGAAGGTAGACGCGGAAGAGGAAGGTTCTCAAGAGCCGGATCTGAAGAAAGAGACGGACGTCGTGACGGAAGTACACGTAGAAGAAACTGAGACTGAGACCTTGACACAGGAGGAGGTGATTGTACAGGCCGCCCCCGAAAGCTTGGAACAAGTTCCTCAAGTCGCAGACAGTGTAGAGCCTAGTGAGCTTAGAACCACTTGTCCAGCTGAAACCTTGGTTGGGGTAAAATCAGAATTTATTCTAGAACAGGCTGTTGCTCCCGACTCAGCTGAAACCCTTACCGACAGCGAGACCAACGGAAGCACCCCAGTAGCAGATGCTGAGGCTCTAAATGTAACACAGCAAGAGAAGATGACAGACAGCCACGAAGATCCCGAGGTCGCCTCTGGGGCACAGTCCCAGATCACGGAAGCAGAGGCCGTTCCTGCACCAGAACAGATGCCTCCAGCACCTTCTAGTTTTCAACCCCAGGAAGAAGATACAGGACATTCAAAAATGGAAGAGGTTCTGGAACGTACGGATGAAGAGGTATCAGTGGAAACTGTACCCGTGCTTTCAAAGACTGAAGTGATGGAAGAGGAAGGCCAGTCTACTGACCGGGAAACCAAAGACACACCGCTTGTTGAAGGCCCCGAGGTGTCTACAGACACTGAAACAACAGTCCGTGAGAAAGAGACCGTGGAAGTTGCCCTTGAAGATGAAGTCGCCGAAGAACCCGAATTTCAGAAGAATGATGATACTGAACTCCAGAGCCACACGCCATCTCCTCCAACCCACGCGGAGGAAGAGACGGTAGTTGAAGTAGAAAGGGAGAAAACGGAAGCAAAGCCAACCCGAGCGAGTGAAGAGGAACTTGAGCAAAAACCAGCCGTGACAGTATCTGAAGAGCTTAGTAAGCAGCTGGTGCAGACGATTAGTGTGGCCGTCATCGACGGGGAAAAGGAGGTTACCAGTTTGGAAGAAAGTTCTCCTGGGCTGGCTCAAGAGGACGCGGTATACACAGAAACTCCAGCTCAAAGCTCTGAGCCGTCATTACCTCTAACGGCTGCAGCAGTGGAGGAGAAGGTCTTGGGAGAAACCGTCAAGATTTTAGAAACACCTGAAACCCTGGAAACTGCAGATGCACATTTAATACCAGAAGAAAAATCCTCTGCAAGAGATGAGGACTTCACTGCTCAGCCAGGGGAAGACGAGGTGCCCACAGGGACGGAGTCTCAGCCGGAATCAGAACCGGAGGCCGTATCGGCCACGCCTGAAGGAGGCGTCAGTGGTGACCTGGAAGCAGACAAGACCACACCGCAGAAACGGGCCTCAGATGAAGAGGACGAGCCGGCTGGTTGCCAGGAAGCCCAAGTAAGTGAAACTAGCAAGGAAGATTTAAAGGCTGAAAACGAGATTTTGAAACTTGAGACCGAGAGCAGTAAACTGGTACAAAATGTGATCCAGACCGTTGTTGACCGGTTAGTAAGTACTGAAGAAACAGCCACTGATTTGCAGACACAGGCTCAACCTATACAAGCTGACACCCAGGAAGCTAGACCGCAAATTGAGGAGAAAGAAAGGGAACTTCAGGCCTCTGCACAGGATGAAACACACACCGTTGCAGCCGAAGAAGAATCCACGCTAACCACCGTGGAACAAA
Source organism: Panthera pardus (assembly GCF_024362965.1). Taxonomy (NCBI): domain Eukaryota; kingdom Metazoa; phylum Chordata; class Mammalia; order Carnivora; family Felidae; genus Panthera; species Panthera pardus. The sequence continues at coordinate 15,843,402 of NW_026526732.1, read as the reverse complement.
CCCACTCTGACGTTTCCAAAGCTGTGAGCGAAGCTTCCGAAGAGATTCCAGCCGTGGAGGTCGAAAGTTCCGGTGTAACCGACCAGCAGCTCGAAGAGGCAGTTCTCCCGTCGGAGGAAAAGAAAGAAACAACCGGAACAAAGTCTATTCCAGAAGATGGTGATCGCGCCGAGTTAGGCGAAAGGATAGAGAAGTCACTGTCTAAATCCCAGGAAGATGAAAAGGATGATGCTGTTGATGACCCTGAGAGCCACCACTCAGCCCTGGAAGATTCTGAGGCCTCGAGAGGCTTAACCAAAGAGTCCCTGGACACAGATGGACCAGCGCTGAAAGAGGAGGAAGGTGGCCAGGAAGTAGAATTTCAGGAAGGAAAAGCCCACGGTGAGTCAGAAGAAGAGATCGAAACCCAGACACCGGGAGAGACGCAGAAACGAGAGGAAGGACCAGCAAAATCAGAACCCACGGGATCCTAAAACATCATGTAAGCGAGCTTCCTTTCCTTCCAAAACACTTTTTCCTCTTTCATGCCACTCGATGGCAAATCTGCTATAAAGGAAGCAGGAGTTTAAATAATTACGACTTTATGCAGAACCTTCAGTTGGGGAAAAAGCAGTCAAGTAGATCAGGAGACCTAGCTTCCCTTCCTTTTCCCCCCCTCACTGACAACCCGTTCAGTCTTACTGGTGTCATGAAAACAGTGACTTGGTTTTACCCCCATGTGACTGCTTTCCGAGAAAATAAACGGGGCACGTGTGCGCGCACAAGTGTGCGTTTGCGTGTTTGGCTCAAAGGCCTAAGAAATACGTTGCGCTCACAGCACCATAACTTACCAGTTCATTGAATTTTTCTTCAAAACGAGAAGCCCAAAGTAAGTTTTTATCCTACGGCTTGAAACTGTAGTTTGTAGCTCTCTGGAAGAAAACAAAACAAAACACTTTTGGCCACCGGTAGTAGTAGCCAAGCATTTAAATGATGCGCCTGAATGCTGGAGCCACAGCCGCCAGTTCTTTGGTGACCCAGCCTGCCCTGCCGTGGGCCCCCAACCCACTCGCTCTCTCAGGGGCTGGACTCCGGCGAGTGGGGCTTCCGCGGCTCGGGGAATGAACGGGGGAGGAGAGGAGACTTGACTCACTTTTGATTCTTCCTTCCTCCCACAGTTCTGCCCCGTGTGTTTGCAAGAGCAGAATGTGAAGACAGGCAGTAGGAGGAGATGAACGCTGCTGACAAAGACTCACGACCGGTATTTCAGACTCCGAACCGAAGAACAGGCCCATCGACTGACTTCCTCTCTGGAGCGCCCTGACAACCCTGAGGCAGCAATCGGGGGCTACAGCCATTTACCGTGTCCTCTGCAGGGCCACCCCTCTCCCCCGCCGCCGATACCATGTAATGTTTCTGATTTAAGGTCCCAAACTCTCCACCCGGAACTGGAGTTGGCCGCACCTAGTTCTGCTTCTCAAACTGGAGTATCATCCCTTATGTATTTATATGTATGTTTTAAGTAACCCTCCTGTATCTATTGTATATTTTTTTCCTTAACGATTAAGGAAATGTACAATACGGTGCATTCCTTTTGTATCACGCAGGATGTGGTGGAAGCTCTAAGCCTCAGCTGTAACCTGTGACAACAGCTTCCTAGAAACAACATTCCTGATCGGAAGCTACGGTTCGTACTTCAAAACCCACTGAGGGTCGGGTCCGTGTTTCAGGCCGCTCTGAAATCGCTCACTTTCCTGTTCTGCACAGTGTGCTAAAAATAAAAAGCTTTTTTGGGGGGAAACACAGAAGGTTCCATTGTTACTGTGAAATTTTTCTTTCTAGCCCAGTGGGGGTTGGAAGGGAGTTTTTTTCAGTAGCGGGTTAACTTTAAGCCTTTTCTCTGAATTGCTGTGGCCGTTTGGACAGATGAGTGCGCTTGAATCCCGAGGCAAAGTAGTGAAATGTTTTTCATCTTATCAAAAAATAATCGACTATTTTAAGTTTTTTATTCTACTCTTATACGCTGGACCACATGCACACACAGCATGAAGTAAGTCAGGTTCTTTACAGATGGTATTTTGCTAGGTACTGGATTGTGTCTGTGCCATATCTGTGCCCACTCTTTTAAGGACAACGTTGCATTAAGTTCCTTTGGATAAACTGTGATTTGACAACTGATTTAAATAAAATATTTGCTTCACTTAGATTTGCTGGTTTTATTAGCTACCAGGGAGCCTGGGGCATGTTTGCAGAGTTCTAAAAGCAGATGAGGTAGAAGTTTCCAGTGTGGTTACTACGTCTTCCTGGTTTGTCACCACATTATACTGGTTTGAGGTAACGTTCAGAGGAACTCATAGCAAAGAGGCATCTGCTAAAACACACCGGGAGTTTCTTCTGATGGACAGTATTGATCCAATGCTACCATCTGGTGGTGTCTTTCTGAAAAGGTCAATTTTCCGTTGCTATTTTTGGTTTTAAAGGAGAAATGTCTAGAAAGAAACTTCTCTTTTAAGATTTTTTACAATGTTAAAAAAAAAAAAAAAGATTTTTTACAATGTTTATATTTCGGAGACTGAGCGCAAGGAGGGGAGGGGCAGAGAGAGACAGAGACAGAATCTGAAGCGGGTTCCAGAGCCCAACGTGGGGCTCAAGCCCGTGAGCGCGAGATCATGACCTGGGCCAGAGTGGGATGCCTGACTGAGCCACCCAGGTGCTCCTAGAGAGAAATTTTAACAAGGCTTCATAGTAAAAATGCCTTGCCCGACAGGTGATAGTGGACTTTTTTTTAATGTCAATGATTTAGGATTCGTGCTAATATGTAAGAGACTGTCAGACAATTACCACACCACAGTCACCCGTGTCCCGTAAAGTCCCACTTTCTCACGTGTGGAACTGGCCTGGCATACATGCTTCTTAAATTTCACTCAAACCCAGAACCCGCGTTTGCAAACTTAAATCGTGACTGCCAGTTAATGATTTTAAAGCATTCTAGACATTCTAGAGAGACCCCTTTTAGCAGAAGGAAAATAGGCTGTTAAAATGAGAAAGTAGTTGATCTTATCAACGGACCTGATTCCCAACAAAACAAAACAAAACAAAACACATTAGACATCGATAACACGATACGGCATTCTGATAACAACGTATGGCGTTGTAGTTGGGAAATGTTTCATATCCTTTTAGGAGTTATTCTCACATCCAATAGTCAACCTTGCTTAATTATTAAACTTTAAAATGCCCAAATTAAAAAAAAAAAAACCTCTGATCTAAGTATCTTTTGCTGGCTCGAGACTTAAACAATCCAAGTGCTGCTGTCAGTGTTTGAAGGTCAACCAAGAGGTGCCGGTGATGAGAGTGCTTGGTAAATAGCTCCTGATAGGTCCAAACATGAGCTTCCTCTCTGTGGCATGTGGTGGTTTTGTGCTGCTTTGAACAGATAAAAGATTCCTGTAGTAAAGTCGTAAACAATTTTTTTTGGGGGGGAGGTTGTAAACCCCATCCTGGCACTCCGTTCTCTGTTTGCTGTTCTCTGACCGCCTGTGGCCAAGTCTCTCTGGTCGTGGCAAGTGGTTTTCCAGTAACAGCTTCACCACCGCTTTTCATACTCGTATCTGAATGCGCCCCGGATCCCTTCTGTGCGAGCCCTAGACCCATGTCTGTCAACCAGCACTGTGTTATTAACCAGAGGGGTGCCGTTAGCAGCATGAAATACAACTCTGTACGATAATTCTAGAGCTGCTGTTACTCTGTGAAGTACACGATAACCAAATGTAACCTGTGTGCCTATATTTTGCTACTTTGGGCATCACTGTGGAGCCATGTACAATAGGAAGCAAGGCAAGACTTGTAAACTCCCACCGTTGGATACTGAGGAATATAAAATGTTCCCCCCGCCCCCCCCCCTCAGGTTATTTTGCTAATGGTACACACGAGTTGCCTCTCACTGTTCACACATACTTTGTTCCAATATGTTCCTTTGGCCGTTTGGGGCTACAAATAGTCAAGGGCTGGAGAGTTTAGCTTTCAGCGTAAGCTTCAAGCATAGCAGTTTCCTTTTAACCTGAGACAATATTTGCTTCCTAGTTCTGTTCGGAGGCAAGTTTTCATTGATCGAAATAAAATGCAACCTAATTAAATGCCATGGATTTTCTTTCTGTAATTACACCTGAATTCAGGTTTGATTGCTTTTATCTACTGTTGTGATATTCATCACACGTTTCTTTTAATTACTTACCCATCTTTTACAACATTTTCCACAGAGTCTCATGGGAGTTTGGGACGTATCTGGGGCATGTGTCCATGCATGAAAAACTAACAGTGATTCTTAACCTTTTGGGGTCAAAGACCCCTTTAATTAGAATCTCATTAAGCCTCTGACTTAAACTCTCCCCGCCCCCCCCCCCCCCCCCCGCCCCACTACAGTTTTTGGATACTCCCACAGACCTCCTTTGAAATCTTGGCCAGAAACTAGAACCAGAGTTAGAAACCCCTTATCCAGCGCTACAAGAAAGGAAATGGACACAAACTAAGGAATCCCAGGTGGTAAAGGGGGTGGAAGCTGAATGCACAGTGTCCTGTAACTTCGTCGACATGATTGTGCATTTCTAACGTGGTTCTGGAAATGGATCTGTTAACAGACATCCTGGCACACTTCTCGTGTGAATGCAGGTTTCTCTGCCCCACCAATTCTTCCCATCTCCCGCCTGGGTCGCTGGGAATGATCTGGTCCTAATTTTACATATGAGAAAGCTGAGATTTAGACTACAAGATTTTAAGTGACTTAAGGTTTTCTCGTTTCTCACTTTTAAGGTTTTGGCTAAGGGGACCAGAACTTGGGGATGGCATGATGGTGAAGATAGTCGTGACTTTTTAAAAATGCTATATCACAGCTTAGAATCCGTTCTTTTTTGATGTCTGACTGTAAAAGACGTTGTTACTGTGCCCTACCTCCAGTTATGAGTAAGGTAATCTAACTGCATGCTCTTCCATTGTGAAGTATTACATTAGCCTTTTTTTTTTTTAAATGTTTATTTTTGAAAGAGCACGAGCGGGGGTGGGGGGAGGGCAGAGAGAGGGTGACAGAGGATCTGAAGTGGGCTCCATGCTGACAGCAGAGAGCTCGATGCGGGCTTGAACCCATGAACCGAGCTGTGAGATCATGACCTGAGTCAGACGCTCAGAACTGACTGGGCCACCCAGGTGCCCCTAAACCTCTTTTTTTTTTTTTTTTTTAATGTTTATTCATTTTTAGGGAGAGAGAGAGAGAGTGTGAGCTGGGGTCGGGGCAGAGAGGGGAGAGACAGATTCCCAAGGAGGCTCTGTGCTGTTAGTGCCGAGCCTGACATGGGGCTCAGTCTCAGGATCCGTGAGATCATGACCTGAGCTGAAATCAAGAGTCGGGCACTTAACCAACCGAGCCACCCAGGCAACCCTACGTTGGTTAACCCAACCTTAATGTCTTAAGAGCAACTTTACTGTAACACTCATATTTTGGAGACCAGAGACAGAATAACATTTCCCACGTGAAGAAATTGGGACCCAATGTGGTGTTTTCCCATGGCAGGATATTGAGTAGTAAAGTCTAGCTCTAACTCAGTTCTCTGTTTTACCTTCTATTCTTTTTTTTTTTTTTAATTTTTAAAAATATTTTTGAGATCGAGGAAGACAGTGTGAGCAGGGGAGGGGCAGAGAGAGAGGGAGGCACAGAATCCAAAGCAGGCTCCAGGCTCTGAGCCATCAGCCTAGAGCCCGATGCGGGGCTCGAACTCACGGACCGTGAGATCATGACCTGAGCCGAAGTCGGACGCTTAACTGACTGAGCCACCCAGGTGCCCCTACCTTCTATTTGTTCTAATTCGAAATACCTTGGTATAATTAATAAGCACAGAGGCAATACTATAAAGTTAGCCAATTTCAAGACCACACGGCTTGATTCTATTCAACCCTGTTAGCCTCAGGAGCTCACCTGATACCTGGAAAAGCAGGTAAGTTTTCTCTAGAACTTGAAACCTGGACACGGTTTGTGTTCTTTTGAAAGATTTTCCAGAAATGATACTGCAGAGTTGGCCAGTGGGCCATTTTAGGGAGTGAGATTTATCCTAAGAAATCGTTAAACTAATTTAGCAGGGAAGTGAAGTGATCCTTGCGTTAGTGATTCCCAAGGAAGTGTTTGGGCTTGTGCTCCTGCCCTATCTATTCCCCTGTAGAGTTTTTGGTTTCAGCGGTACGGGTGTTACTGGAATGCAGTGTGTTGGGGTTGTAGAGGCTTATCATCTTGCAAGGTCCAGGACAGCCCTTAATAAGGAAGGAGTTTCTACCTAAAATGCAATGCATCTGGAGAATTGCTTCCAGCTTCTAGAGAATTAAAGACTGGAGGTTGGAAGGAGACTAGCAACCACGTGGGTGTAATTATCCAGGCAAGGGTTGATAATGGCTGATTCTAACATGGCAGTTTGGAGAGCCTCGAATGAGATCAAGAGAGATTAGGAGATAGAATCCGTAGGCGTGACACCTCATTCCCTGTCAGGGGAACTATGGAGGATGAAGAATGAAGTTTCTGGGTTACCGGCCTGGATAGGAAGCCAAGTCCTGAGATGGGTGGGGCCAGGAGATAATAATCAGTTTGGGAAATGTTTCATTAGAGAGGCCCAGGAGCTATCCAAGGGTAAATACAGGATCGGCGGCTGCATGTGTGGGTCTCAAGAAAGAGTTGAGGACAGTGAGACGTCAATGGCTCCTCTATACCCTTGGGGACACAGAGGGGGGAAGTAACGTACATAACCCTGCAACATTTCTTCAAATCTCACGCATAAACTTTGGTTGGGAGATTGCGAAAGACGAGACTTTCCTCACCTTGTCACAGCAGTCTCATTTCAGAGTGTAGGACCTCGCACTTCACGAGAGTTTCCTGCTGTGAATGTGCTGTAGGAACTAGAAAGCAAAATGCACCGCGTTAATATTAGTAATTAGAAGCGAAAGACATTCTATAAAACTGTCAGCCAGAGGCAACGTTGTGACTTCTGATGACTGCTGTCTCCTTGAACATTTTGGTAGATTCAGAATAATGACACTGATCTTCCTAAAATGTTATGAATATACATCGTATTCAGACCTGCTCTTTTTTACTTTTTTATTTTAGTTTGTAAGTTTGTTTATTTTGAGAGAGAGAGAGTGCAAGCAGGGGAGAGGTAGAGAGCGATGGAGAGAGAGAATCCCAAGCAGACTCCAGAGCTTGAACTCACAAACCATGAGATCGTGACCTGAGCTGAAATCAAGAGTTGGTCGCTTAGCTGACTGAGCCCCCAGGTACCCCCAGACATGCTCTTTTTTGGAGATGAAACATCCACTTGTCTGTCATCGACATTTCTTTTCTTTCCTCCCTGCTGCCTTTTCAGCATTTGTGGCCTGCTGCACACCTCCCCCAGGGAGACTTGATGGCAGGGACCAGACCTCCAGCATCCTCAGACATCCCCAGGTTCTCCAGACCCTTCTATCATGCAGGCTCCCTGTTCTCTTTCCCCCGCCTGTGTCCCCATCTTTGTCTGCTTATGGGTGTCGCTAATTAACTGCAAAGATAAGATTCTTTAGTCCCTTTCCTTTTGCTGACAAGAAATTATAGAAACACATTGAAACGACTAAGAACCAGGAAGGGTTTCCCAGGCAGTGTGGGGGTGGTGGGAGGGCCCCGGCTTAGACCTGGGCTGCGTGCTTCCCTCTACGTGGTTGTGTGGCCTTAGCCAACGACCTAACGCCATTTTGTTTCCTCATCCGGATCCCTGCCTCTGTTGCTAAGGAGGATGGCTAGGTGGCCTCTTCAAAAACTACTTAAGGTATTTGATGACTTTGGCTTCATTCTTCTCTGTGCTCACAAGTTACAGGGGCATTTAGAATGAAAACAGGAAGGTTTAGAATAAAGCCCAGGGCCTCTCAAGCACACATTTCTTCTAAGCCCTTGTACCAATCTGTGGAGTGTACATGTTTCATTAAGGAGCGCTTTGCTTCAAGGAAAGAAGAATGTTAGAAATGTCCCAGATCCCTGTCTGGCCCTTTCTTAGCTCCCCTGGGTTATTATAATTCTGAGAAGCAAGTAGAACTAAGGACAGTAATCTAGCAGAAATGACACAAGATGCTGTGGTTCTCAAAGTGGCTTCTGGTACCATCATCATCAACATCATCTCATCTGGGAACCTGTTACAGATGCAGATTCTTGGGCCTGACTCTAAATGGACTGAAGCAGATACTGTCTGTAAGCAGTCTGTTTTTACCAAGCCCTCCAGGAGATTCTGATGTGTGGCTCTGAAGTTCTGGTTTTCGGACCAGTGCAGTAAAATAAGGCTATCGGATGGATTTAAGTTAATTGCCTCGATAGCAGAACAAATAGGTTAACAGGTGAAAAAGCTTTCCCCTCCCTGTTCCTGGCACTTCTCCCCCACCAATTGCTTCCAGCCCATAGAAATGTTTGCACATTTGGGAAAATATCTCCCCCCCCCCCCCCCCCGCCCCCGCCTCATAATATAATTTGGACAAACTTAGGTCTGAAACCAAATGCAACAAAGTAGGTCAGGTGAGCAAGATAAACCATGCTTTGTATTTCTTGCTTTTTGCTGAATCAAAGGCTTGTCAATTACAATACAGGACTTGTCAATTGCTAAAGGCTGGCTGGTCAAAGGTGCATGTTAGGTGTAGAACATCTCTAGGGTAGAAGAAAGAGCATTTTGCTTTTTGAGTGAGCCACACGGGTTTTGGAATCCTGGTTATCTCTATTGGACTGGATAACCTCAGAGAGGTTAATTTCTTTGGAACTCAATTTCCTCATCTATAAAAACAGGACACATGCCTGCCAGGAAGGTTGGGAGTAAATGAAAGCATCTAGTACACACCCAGCTCAGGATCTCACTTTCCCTGGCTCCGCCCTTTCATGGATATTGTGTTCTTCACAAGGAGTGATCTTCATAACCATTAGGGAATTTAGGCAGGACAGGTCATTATGTATTTTCCAGAGGACAGCAAAAGCTTGAGTCACGAGTAACCGTGTTTTAGGGGCACCTGGGTGGCTCAGTCGGTTAAGCATCTGACTTTGGCTCAGGTCATGATATCACAGCCCGTGGGTTCGAGTCCCACGTCGGGCTCTGTGCTGACAGCTCAGAGCCTGGAGCCTGCTTCGGATTCTGTGTCTCCCGCTCTCTCTCTGCCCCTCCCTTGCTCGTGCTCTGTCTCAAAAAAAAAAAAAAAAGAATAACCATGTTTTATGTTTGGAAGTATTTCGACCTGAAACTTGAAACACAGAATTATTTCACCCTGGTCCATTTTTTTTTCACATTAAATATTCTGAGTCTCCTTTTATTTTGTTTTGAGGGCTATTAACAGTTTAGTTGATATTCTTGCAGCTGTGTTTAAGGAGCTAGTTCTGGAAAAGGCAGATTAATTGATGTGCAATAATTTGTTCCAGACCAAAATGAAGAGCTAAAGCAAAGCAAAATGCAAAGTATTTTGAGGATTCTGAAAATTGTCCTAAAAATGCTGTCAACCTCAAGAACAATTTCCATTCCAATAACCTACACTCCCCATATGAATAAGTTTGTCTCGACATTCATCACTAATGAATGAGTGAAGAGGGCTCCCCTGCTCCCACTGTAATTCCCAGCCAAGTCTTAGGAAGTACCCTGCATGCACCATTCTCCCCAACCATCCTCTTAAGTGCCTTGATCTTTTTAATAGCAGTTCAGTGGTTTACCTTTTGAAATGAAGGGCTCATTTTGCATGCCTCAACTCTTGCCCTTTCTTGTGAGAGATTATAAATGACAATAGTGTCTGGTTCCTATGACTTATTTTTTTTTAATGTTTATTCATTTTTGAGAGAGAGAGAGAGAGTGTGTAAGTGGGGGAGGAGCAGAGAGAGAGGGAGACACGGACTCTGAGGCAGGTCCCAGGCTCTGAGCTGTCACCACAGAGTCTGATGTGGGGCCTGAACCCATGAACCTTGAGATCATGACCTGAACCGAAGTCAGATGCCCAAATGACTGAGCCACTCAGGAGCCCCTAACGTTTTTTAAAAAATATTTTATTTTTAAGTAACCTCTACACCCAACACAGGGCTCGAACTTACAACCCCAAGATGAAGAGTCATATGCTCCTACTAGGAATTCACCCAGGGGATACAGGAGTGCTGATGCATAGGGGCACATGTACCCCAGTGTTTATAGCAGCATTTTCAACAATAGCCAAATTATGGAAAGAGCCCAAATGTCCATCAACTGATGAATGGATGAAGAAGATGTGGTTTATAAATAGAACGGAATACTACTTGGCAATGGAAAAGAATGAAATCTTGCCATTTGCAACAATGTGGATCGAACTGGAAGCTATTATGCTAAGTGAAATAAGTCAGAGAAAGATATATGATTTCACTCGTGTGGAATTTGAGAAACTTAGACTATGGGGAAGGGAAGGGAAAAATAGTTACAAACAGAGAGGGAAGGAAACCATAAAAGACTCTTAAATACAAAGAACAAACTGAGGGTTGATGGGGGGAGGGGTAGGGGGAGGGGAAAATGGGTGATGGGCATTGAGGAGGGCACTTGGGATGAGCACTGGGTGTTGCATGTAAGTGATGAATCATGGGAATCTACTCCTGAAGCCAAGAGCACACTGTATATACTGTATGTTAGCTAACTTGACATTATAAAAAAATTTAAGAAGTCATATGCTCTACTGACTGAGCCAGCCAGGTGTCCCCCTATGACTTTAAAAAGGTTTGGAGTCCACTCCACTCTCCATTCTTAGGTCATTATCCAAAGTCGCTTTATATATGTATGTATATATTTCCAGTTTTATTGGAGAATAATATATTTTTTTTTTTTGAGAGAGAGCACACGTGCGCAGGGAAAGGGCAGAGGGAGAGGGTGACAGACAATCTTAAGCAGCCTTCACACCCAGCGTGGAACTCAGTGTGGGACTCCATCTCATGACCTCAAGATCATGACCTGAGCCAAAATCAAAAGTCGCTTAACCGAGGCACCCAGGTGCCCCAATAAATACCTTTGGCAACGTTTTCTTCCCATTACAGCCATATTTCTCATGGTAAAGTGAAATCCTACAATACTTTACAAATTTATGATTTAGCTCGATTTGTTGAATGAGTTTTCATTTGAATGAATTTGAATGAATTTGTTTTCCCCATGAAAAGAAAATAGAACCAGTAGTGTTCATAGGGGCTAGAACGTGGAGAGTGACAGCTTAAGTTACTTCTGAAGCTTAAGGGGCTCAGACTGATTACATCATCGACTGAAATTTGCAAAGCTTGTTTAAATTAGTACCATCAAAAATTAAGAATAAATTGTTAAATTTATAACCTCCTGGGATTAAACAGCCATGGAACATTCTAGGGCATGGAGGGAACTGACAGGTCTGTCCCAGGGGAGGTGGCCACAGATGCTTAAGAGCCCTGCACCCCACCCATAATGAATAGCTGAACACAGGTCCTGCCCTTCCCCCCTCCACCAACTTGCGGGAAGTGAGCTGGGGCTGGCTGGCGCCTTACCCTCTCTCATCACCCACCAGATCCCTCGTGATTCCCATGACTCTCTGCTGTTTAAGAGCCTCCGGCCACATCCCATGTCTCTTTGAGGCTGCCTGGAGTGCTGTGGAGGGCTGTGAGGCATGCCTGGATTTCCCCTTCCACAGAATTTCAGAGAAGTTAACTTGGCTCAAGACTTTCATTTAAATTGGGAGATGTGAATATAGTTTCAACAGAGGAAATCAGTGGAAACCTCTCAATACTTAAGGACCGAGGTTTACACAGCACGAACGTGTGCCACTTTTAGGTAAACACCTCTTGGTGTCTCTTTCTTCCTTGGGAAAGTTGGACTTTCAGATCCACTCCTGGCCAAGGTTGGACTGTCCATAGCATTTTCGGATACAGTTGACTTATTTGATTCCCACAATATGACGATCCAGCAATTGCCACTGTCTTCGTTTTACAGATGTCGAAAATGCTGCTCAAGTTAGGGGACCCGCCCACGGTTCTGCAGATGGACAGAGAGAAGCAGCAAAGAGAGGCCTTGGTCTCTACTTCTGCTTTTTGGGCAGACGAACTGATACACAGATAAAATACAATACTCACTTAATTAAATGTTTATTCCATGAAAGTATGTATAAAAACTTACAAATCTGCGAACTCAACTATACATGAAACAGGATGACGGGATATTCAGTTTTTAACATATACGTACAGCACAGCTCTGAACTGTTTTTCCCTTTCCCCTTCGGTCCTTATTTCTGGCTCCTGTTTAGTCCTGTGAGACCATTCTGTCATTGGCGTAAGGAAAGATTCGTGGGCACAGTTTACTGCTTTCAGGCCAATGGAGGAAATTTCAGGTGTTTAAAAAAAAAAAAAAAAAAAAGTGGAGACTAACATCAAAATCAAGTTGTTTTTTGGTTTTTTTTTGTTTTTTCCAATCAGCAATTAGGCGTTTTTTTGTCCTGATTTTTCTTTGCCATTTTTGATGCTTCAACAAATGTTGCCAGTAAACTATTAGCATTAACTTTTAAAGTCATTAAAGTTACCACATGCTTTGCTCACAACTTCCCCTCTAGGATCCACATTCCTATGTGCACACACTGATCTGAAGCAGCTGGTTGGTGCTAAAACAGATTTAACACTGGCAACCGCTGGAATAGCGTGTCATTTTCTATTCAGAAAGACAATCTACTGCACAGGACTTTCAAATCTGATTTTTAAAACAACCGACAGATTTGTCAGAAACCGAAACAGAGAGTTTTGTTACTGTTCAACTTTGAAAGAAGCCAGCAATTAGCTAAGGCGTGTGCATTAATTCACCTGTTTATAGCAAATACCCACACATTTTCTCTTACAAACACACACAACTCACAGCTTCGTCATGTTCTATCCAAAAATTAAGATTGCCATCACATTATTACTTTTTCTCTTTTGTGTTCTGTTCAAGTAGATTTCTTAACTAATGATTTTTCTCGACTGGACATAATCTCAAAGGATGCATTCTGAAATAAGACACCTGGAGAAGAAATACTGAGAGTGTTTTCTTGGGTTAAAAGTTTCCCCCACACCTAGATTTTGCATAGTACACAGCCCAGCTGTATCTCTAAGAAGCATGCCGTATTTTCCAACACGTTCTGAGAAGGAAGACTTCTTACCCAGGGAGAGTCATAATTCTAGCTTACCAAATTGCATTCTAGTTGTTGTGTTTTGTTAATAGACCCTTCATTAGTTCCAAGTTTGCTTTTAAATCATCTAAAACGTCTCAAAATCTATTTGAGTTTGTAAGTACTACTGACCATTATCTTTCCAATATCCCCTGAATTAAAGTAAACATGTTCCAGGTTTATAATGCACAAAGCCTTTACGGAGGAAGGGCTGGGGTTGGGGAGGAGGGGGTGAGGTGGACAAAGGGACCGGGGACCTGTTTGTATCATGCCATGGAGAACTACAGTTCTGAATTGGGGCAAGGGAAAGGAGACAGTCTCTGTAAAAACGACAGTTTTTAAAAAGATAGGTAACATTCAGTCTAACAACACTGTTTCCTGTTCCTTTTTGATGGAAGCTAACACTGGGTGGTCAGGTTCCGTTACTTCTGCGTCCCCACTGCCCAGCAGAATGGACCGCCCCTCGTCCAGGGCGAAGACGTCCGAGTTCTGGTTTTGGCACGAATGTTTAACAACCTCATTGGGAGTGGAGAACGTTTTGTCACACAAGTTGCATTTGTAGGGTTTGTTGGTCTGTACCAACATGTTGTCCATCTGGCTCCCTTCCTCAAACGTGCAGAGTTCCAGAGTCTGTTTGTCCACCATGGTGTACGTGTCGATGCTCTGATTGAGGCAGACGTGCCGGGCAGCCTGGTTGGCCCTGCAAAAACTCTTGTCACAAGTGCTGCATTTGAAAGGCTTCCCGGTGTGTATGTACATGTGCTCCCTCCAGTGGCTCTTCTGGATAAACTTTCGGCCGCATATCGTGCACTCATACTTGCGTCTCTTTACCTCCCTCTCTTGGTCCGCCTGCTCCAAGTTGTCAATGTCCGCGATGTCCGAGGGCGGGGGCGTCTCCGAGTGCTGCTGCCCGTCGATGATGGGGGAGTCGGAGATGTGCTGCAGCTCACTGTCGCTTATCATCCCAGCCTCAGGCACTTCCATGGTGTCTTTGCCCAGGTCGGCTGCGTTGCTACAAAGAGACAGGGGCACGCGGCTTTCTCCCGGCTGGCTGGACGTGAAAGGTACGCCGGTGTGAATCTGGAGGTGTTCCCGCAAACTGCTGCGGAGGGTGAAGCGCCGGCCGCACAGGTGGCAGGCGTAGTACTTGGGAAAGCTTCCGTTCCTCTTCATGATGCTCGGCTTGACGTGGGCTATGGTGAGGGATGCGGGCTGTTCGTCGGACGAAGAGGCTTCCAGATTGGTCTCCTCCCCAGGGGGAGGGGGAGGCACGGGAGTGGAAACGAGTTCTGGAGACAGCGAGGTCTGCAGGGGGTCCGAGGGAGTCAGATGTGTCCGATTCACCTGGGCCAGATTGGACGTCAGCTGAGACAGCGGTGGGGCCTCGGGCACCTGCTCCTGGCTCATCCTGGAGGTCTGCGGCCGTGGGTCTCGGCCGAGTTTCTCGGGTGCCGAAGCAATCTTGGTGGCTTGTCTCAGCTGATGGTCTGCAATCTGAATGCCGTACAAGGAAGAGGCCAGCGGGAAAACTTGGTCGGGATGAGAAAAGGCTCCTTGGCTGGCCAGGCTAGCTTCTTGGATCAGTGGGTAAGCGTGCAGAAACTTGATCCCCTGTTCTAACCGAACGGGATCAATCAGCTGAGGCGCCATCTTTCCCGTGTACATCAGATGTAAGAGATAGCTGAAAATATCTGGCTGTATGTCAGTTGGTTTCAAACGGACACACTCACTGAAAGAAACAAGTGAACAATTTGTAAGGAAATGTCAACTCGCGTCTCCAATGATAACATGAACTCTGGAGAAAAAAAAAAAAAAGGCAAATGAAACGAGAACATTCCCCATTTCTTACTGTTAGTGTTTCGTGAAATGGAATACTCAAGGGAGATAACTGGTACCTGTGTAATTTAATTATATTAAGAACAGAGAGAAATACGATAAATAGATTTTCGAGGACTGAGAACCAAAAAGTTCACATTAAAGAAATATGACATCTTAGCCCCTAGACTCTTGAAGAAGTTTTTCTCCTCCTAATCTATGTACATTTCTATCATATCACACTATATTTTTATGTAGGACTCTAGGAGATCTTTGGCTAAAAGTCTTGGCATCTCCTATTGACCCAGTGCCATCCAGAGCTCAACAGGTGATCTTTCAAAGTAAATCAAGCAATCTACCCGATAAGAAAGTTTCTTCATTTGTAAAATGACATGGGGGGTGGGGGGGTGTGCGGACCTGGGCTAGAATGAACCAGTGCCTGAGAGCAACGCAACAAAAGTGAAAGAAAAAGAAAACCTGACTCTGTGCTCTGCAGCTCCGATCTCCCTCCAGCATGAAGGAGGAAGCACCGTTAAGAGATGGAGGTACATTCTAGCTCTAACGGGGCCGGATCACCTTCCCAGTATTGCTAGATTGCATCACAAAACAGTTCCGGGACAACTTACCAAAACATCACCATCACCAGAATTACAACTGGGCTTCACAGGCATTATCTCATTAAGTTGCCATTAATTCTCATTTTACAGATGAGGAATTGAGGCTCAAAGAGATTCCTACTTTGCTCAAAACCACAGAGTTAGTAAGAGGGTCTAACTAAATCTTGGTCTAATTCCAAACCCGTGACACCAAAATTGTTTAGAGCATGAAAACACTCCTATGTGGCATTGAAGGCAGATCTGATTATTCCCATTTGACAGATCTGGAACCTGAGATCACCAAAAGTTAGGTGATTTATCTGAGACACCTAAAGCAGATGGTGGCATTGCTGATTTTCTAACTTCTAGACGTTCGTGTTTGCCTCATTCCAGAAACATCATTCTGATCAAGCAGCTATACTCAAGTCCCAAAGAACTCTTCCTAAACCATCAGTAATGACAGAAATTCTAATGCATCATTAGAAAGCAATGATATCTATCTATATATTATTATGAGGTATGTGCTATCATCCACTCAGTGAATTATATTCTACAGACAATATAGACAATGCATTTTCAACTTCAAAGGCAGCTTCCCTGAATGCCTTTAGAATTTATAATTTGTTCTTTTTTTTTTTTTAAGTAACCTTCAAGTCCAGCGCAGAGCCCATCACGGGGCTTGAACTCATGACCCTGAGCTCAAGACCTGAGTGAGGTCAAGAGTCAGACGCTTAACCAACTAAGCCACCTGGGCACCCCTAATCATTTTTTTTTTTTATTATACCACTTACTATTATAACTTTTTGTCTCCTTTAGCTGTTTATCTTAATAATAAATATTTTCCAACATGCTAAAATAGTAACAGTATACCTTGCTCTTCCAAATTTAACATTTTATTCTATTTTTTTTAAAGGTGACTGTCATAGCAATTTATGACACAACAGATTTGAATAATTGCTGTTTTGCTATCAACGTGTGTATATTTCAAGATGAATGCATACAATAGTCATGTGAAAAACCTCTGACTACCAAGTATGAAAAGTCAAAGAATAGAAAGTGGCAGCACTTTAGCAGCAGAAAGAACAGAGCTTATGTGATTCTATTTTTTAAAAAGACACACAGATCATTCACTCATCTTCCTTTGGAGTCTTTTATAATGCTTTATTTATCTTCCTTTAAATAGGAATGCAAACACAGGCGGTCTTCCCTTTAAGCACAGGGCACTGCCAACAATACTGGGTTGTATACTGGGATGCCTTTAGGTGCTTTGGGGAAGTTCAATATTCAAAACAAAGCTTCAGGGATCATGTGTGGGGAAGAATACTTTAATCATGCAAACAATCCCCTCCGAAATTGAGAACGGGGAAACCATAGGCCTCTAGAGTACAAAGTACTCCCAGGAGACTATAGGGCACCCTTGTTCTGCCAGGATGGAATGTTCCTCCAGGCAGAAGGAAGGGACCGGTGGCTTCCCAAAAAGAAAAGGGAAGGGCAGAAATCCAAACGGGGGCAGCATCTGTGAGCGGGAACTACCAAGCAGGGCCTCTTTCCATCAAAATTTTGTTATAAGTTTTGTCATTTCCCCTCATTTGTTATTGTACAGGTTGTCCTCTGTCTAGTGCCACAAAGGGTGGTGACTCAGCAGAGCTCAGATTTTAAAGAATTGTGTGCCGTCTCTGAAGGCAAGGGAGAAATGGGGCTGGGAGACCCAGCCAGGCCGAAGGGAGAAGGGCCCCAAAGTGGCCCACTGGGCTGGTGAGGACGCACCAGGGAGAGGGAGGCGGGGAATCTCTGGGGGTTCATGCGGCGCCCAGGGAGGTTCCCAGAAACCAGCTCTCTTCATTTCTTGACTTTAATTTTTTTTTCTTGAAGCAAAAGTACACATGCACACATATACACATGGAGACCCTTAAAAAAAGTTATTTAAAAAAGCTCCTTAGGTCTCATTGCAGCCATCTCTCTGACTGCTTTCCCTTCCAGGCAGCTAGACCTCTCAGCTTGCTATGGGCCAGACTTCAGTCATTTCCAAGTCCTTCTGGAAGGACATAGCTCTCCACGAGATAATTACACCTATGTGGTTTGATTTGCAGATGTCTGCCTGAGACAACACTTTTGTGGGGAAAACATAGTTTTAGCACAGCTATGAGCCCTTCATGCAAACTTTCACCGTAATTCAGTTTTAATTTTTCCTTTACTAGAATATCAAAGTAAAAGATGGGCTTAATGAACTTTGGAAATAAGGAATTTTAAATAACGCCCGACCTCATCAGGAGGTTGTGCTTAGCAAAACTTGCCCCTCTGCGGTTTTACTTTTGGGAGCTCTATGTTTGTAGTTCTACAAGACTGAAAACTTCCCAGAGTGCTGCACACGAGACAGAGATATGGCTAGTGGTTCTGCAGACATTAAAACACGCTTAAACCAAGTGTGCAAAAAACCGTATTCTCAGTCCACCTTTTGGGTAGTCAGGTGGCTGTTCAGAGCAACCTTGCAAAAAATGCCTTGGTTTAAAAGCGTGCCTCTGGCCTTCGACCAGGATTTGCTTGGTGTCCATGAGAAATGTCGTGTGCCTCCTCCAACAACAACACTTGATTGCTTACATTTGGGACTCCTATCCACACAGATCCCACATTTCCTTGTTACAAAGGCATTTAATTGCCCTACATTTAAGTTTCTTGCATCTATTTAAAACTCATTATATTGTATTCTTTTACTCCCCAAATGAAAATCTTCCTCCTTTCAAGACAGTTTCATTCATTGTGTGGAGACTTCTAAGTACCCATTAGTTATGAAGTCTCCATGTCCTTAAAAGGGAACATCCTTAGTGCCTGAGATAAAGCAACCTCTGCTTGCCATTATTCCTATTGTTTCCCCATTCTGCTCCTCCAGACATTTAACAAGTGGCTATTATGTACAAATACCGGACCTATACACTGGGGCTTTCAAAAAGATTTGTAAAACCCAGTCTCTGCCCTCAAGAAACTTACAAAAGAGGAGGGGAGAGAAATACACAAAGAACAACACAGGGAAAATGTGTGGATCTTGTAACGGGCAAAAATAAAGTGCTAGGAGATATGGGAGAGGAAAGAAGTGGCTTTTGATCACTTTGGAGGGAGGGGGGGCTGGGCTGATGGAGTGGAGTGGCCTGGTGGGAGGGGCGGTCCCAAGGGGGCTTGGAGGTCAGGCTGCCAGCCTGAGGGGCCTTGAAAGAGAACAAGGAACGTGTGTGCTGTTTTGATGTGCGGAGGCGATCCTGCAGGTTTGTGATCAAAGGAGTAACACCACGGAGGGGATTTCTGATCCAAGGCGTCCTACAGCCAAAGCACTGTTCAGAAATATTAATCTCACAGTCGTGGAAAATGATTAGGAAATGGAAGGAAGTGAGAAGGGGAAGGAAAGGACTAATGCAAAAGGGGCGTGAGGGAAACATGGCTCAGGGGACCAGAGGATAGGGTTTTAGAGCGATTTGAAGAACAGGTCACCTGGAGATCAACAGGGAGGTCAGGGAACGACCCAGGAAGGCCTAACTCCACTTCAGACCAGCACATAACTCCATTCAAGCCCACGAGCGGCCAGCCTCACGGCCTTGGGAAGCAGAGTTCTGGAGGCCACAGAGAAAGGTCAAGGCCAGAGCTGTAAACTGGTGGTTTCCAGCAGAGGCAAAATCCAGGAGCACTAGCAGCTCCCCTTGGGGTAGAGTGCATATGGAAAGAAGCATGGAGGGCCCAAGACCAAAACTCAGCACAGCTCCCAGAGGGCAGGAGAACGGGACATTCTGCATCGTCAAAGCACAGAGAACAACCCTGAGAGAGGAAGAAAACAGCAGGCAGCAAATGCTGCCTAGGACTGAGGCTGAGATGCCAGAGGCTGAGAAAAGAGCCGTGGTTTTGATCAAGAGGTGACGTTTGAGAAATGATTTCGGTAGAGATGGGGCAGACACGGCGGTGGCAGCGGGGACGAGGGGTGGGGGGCGCACGAGCTAGGCTGCGGTTCGCCCTCTGAACACTTCCACAGTGAAATAAAGGACAAACTGCCCTGT
Source organism: Panthera pardus (assembly GCF_024362965.1). Lineage (NCBI taxonomy): Eukaryota > Metazoa > Chordata > Mammalia > Carnivora > Felidae > Panthera > Panthera pardus. The sequence continues at coordinate 15,823,793 of NW_026526732.1, read as the reverse complement.
AAGTCAAGTAGATGGCACCACTGGGTGTTGGGGGCGTGGATCCTTCGGGGACTCGAACGTGGGGAGACAGCGCGCGGTGAAAAGTACAGAACAAAAAAGTAAGAGGCGGGATCTGGTAGCACGATGCTTGGAGGAAGATCCCTTTTCCTTGGACATCCAGGGTCCTCTTCTCCGAGGCAGGAGAGATGGGAAGGAAAAACCAAGCAGAGATACGGAGGGAGATTAAGATGTTTTAAGAAAAAAAAGAAGGAAGCTGGGAATTCATGCCCTCAAGCTTCCCATTAGACTGGCAGACCAGGATAAAGATTGGGAAAGGCACGGGGGGGGCGGGGGAGACTCAGGGGTGTGTGTTTGGGGAGACTCGGGGGTGGGGGTGGGGCCAGAGGAGTGGGAGAAAGGGATCCAGGAGGCCGCTGTCGATCCTGCCGTGCAGGGGACACCCAGCCAGGGTCCGGGGAGCCGGGGTGGGGGTGGGGGTGGGGGTGGGGTGGGGTGGGAGGGGTGGGGGGCGCACTGCTGAGGGCTTGCAGGTCAGGGATTCTCAATGGCTACTTGAAAGCATGAGTAACCAAGATGAGCAAGGTTGGCAAGTGAGGTCACGAGGGAAAACTGGGAGCCTGGGAGCCTAGGATTCCAGGGAGAGGAGGTGAGACCCATGGTCTGGATGGGCAAAGAGCAGGTTCAGAGGGAAAGAGGGCCATGGAAGTTCAGCGTCTACAGTCATTAGATTATTATCAACCACGTTAGTTACCTGGTCTGATGGACAAACAACATCTTAAAGTAATTGGAGAATGAAGCAAGAACTGATTTGTGTGCCTTGAAGTACACATCGCCGATGGCAACCGTGCAGTCACACAGGAAACCAAACTCTCGCTGAGCGTTTAACTGTTGCAGGAGAATAAGTCCATGGTTGGCCAAATCCATTTTTTTAAAAATCTGCAAAGCAAACAATTTTTTTTTTAAGAAAGGTGATTCACAAGTAAGTATGTGTCCTTTTTTACAGTCACCGACAGTAACGATCACAGCTAACGTGTCATGCTAACAATGTTACGTAAACTCACTCAGTCTTCGCAGCAGCCCGCTGAAGTAACTCTGTCTTCACTTCCATTTTACAGATGACGACACTGACCGTGAATCAGGGGATTACGTGATCTGCCCAAGAAACGGACTCAGTTGTCTGCTCTTGGGACAGCCAACACCCCCAGATCCGCTATAGTTTAAGATTCCAAATGCAAATTTTAACGACCTATCAGAAATTGTCAAAACTTCCACAGAGGCCAATTAAGGTGCTGGGGTGGGGCCACAGCAGGGTACAGTGAAGATCTCACTAAACTGGGGCAGTTTTCCAGCTCCTACAGTGTGGGCAGGGCCGCCCCTGGCAGTGATACAATTACTCCCCTGGATGCCTGCACTCCCGGAGGCAGGACGGAGGAGGGTGCTCTTCTCCCTTTTTTGTGGAGGAGGAATTGGGCTTTGAGAGGTGTAAATGATTTGCCCAGGCCATCTAGCTCCAACGCAGGGGAGCCAAAATTTAAATCTGCGTGTTCTGAGTCCGGATTCTAAGGTCTTCATTCCTTACACTTTACCGTAGCAAACCACTTGGCCTGAATCTATGTCCAGCAGGGGAAGTGCCTCTAAAGGGGACGGTTCATCAAATCAGGAGACTGCTCCTTTCCCGCAAAGAGTATTTATAACAGCTCACTACACACAGATCAGCTTTATACCTAACAGTAGACTCAATGTTATAAGCAGCGAATGCTTTCTCTCTAAGACTGTGAATGAGCAAAGTTGCCCACTCTCAGTACTGAACATAGTACTGGAAGTTCTAGCCACTGCAATAAAGGAAGAACAGAAATAAAAGACACACACACACATGAACTAAAACTGTCCTTATTTCCAGATGACAGTGTTGTTATGCAGAAAAAAATCCCACGGAATCTACAAAAAAACGCCTGGAACTAATAAATGAGTTTGGCAACACCACGGACAGGCTATAAGATAAACATGTAAAAAGTCAATTGTAATTCTATACACTAACTTTGAACTTGTGGCCACTGAAATTAGAAATATAATACCATTTACAATCACTCAAAAACTGAAATACATATGTGTCAATCTAACAAAACATGTATAGGACTAACAAAACATGTATGTTGAAAACTATAACACTGAAGGGAAAAAAAAATCAAAGAATATCTAACAAAATGGAAAGGTGTACCATATTTACAGTTAGGAAGGCTCAGTAAGAACATAAATTTTTCTCAAGTCTGTACATAGGTTTGACACAATTCTTATTAAAATTCTAGCAAGATTTTTTGTTGCTATAGATAGGGATATTGTAAAATGTATAATGTTACGCCAAAGAAACCAGAAGAGCTAAAATAATTTTTTAAAAAGAATAACGAATTGGGATGAGTCAGCCGGAATTCAGGATGCATCAGATAGCTAGTGTCCAAGACTGTGTGGTATTGTCGAAGGGACAAACATGCAGACCAGTGAGACAGAATGAGCACCCAGTGCTGATGAGCATCCACATGAATACACGCAACTGATTGTTGACAAACTCACAAAAGCAACTCAGTGCAGGAACAATCTTTTTGACAAATGGCGTAGATAAACTGGACATAGACCAAAAAAAAAAAAAAAAAAAGAGCTCTGACCTAAGTTTCATACCTTCTATAAATATTAACTCAAAATGAATTACAGACTCCAAGGTAAAACACCCAACTATAACTTTCGGGGGAAAAAAATGGGAGAAAAATCTTAGGGATCTAGCATTAGATACAGAGTTTTTATACCTAACATCAAAAGTATAATCCATAAAAGGAGAAAATGGTAAGTCGGATTTCATTAAAATTAAAAATTTTTTTTCTGTGAAAGGTCCTGTTAAAAGAGGCTGAAAAGGCAAGCTAAAGACCAGGAGAAAAATATTTGAAAACCTTTGCAAACCTTTTGACCAAGGACAGGTATATAGAGAATATGCAAAGAATTCTCAAAACCCAACAGGAAAAAAAAAAAAATCTATTCAGAAAATAGGCAGTAGGCTTGAAGAGACATTTCACCAAAGAGGATATGCAAATGGTCCATAAACACATGAAAAGATTGCCAACATCATTAGCGATTAAGGAAAAGCAAACGAAAACCACGATGAGATTTCATTATAAACCTATCACACTGGCCAAAATAAAGTAATGGCAACACCAAATGCTGACAAGGATGTCAAGGAAGCAGACTCTTCAAACACTGCTGGGGAGAACGTAAAATGGTGTAGCCACTGCGGAGAAGAGCAGTTTCTTAGAAAAACTCAATATGGAACTACCGTCCTACCCAACAATTATGCTCACGGACATCTATCCCAGAGAATGAAAACTTATGTTCACACCAAAACCTACCCGTGGATATCCACAACAGCTTTATTCCTAATAGTCAAAAACTAGCAACAACCCAGGTGTCCCCCAGCGGATGAACAGTTAAGCAGTGTGGTATGCCCACACCACAGGAAACAACACAGCCAGCAAGGAGAAATGAACTACTGATACGTACATACAGCAAGGTGGGTGAATTACGCAGAGGGAAAAGATCCAATCCCCAAAGGTCACATACTGCATGATTCTATGTATTTAACATTCTTCAAGATCATAGGAACAGAGAACAGATTAGTAACAGAGGGTGAGGGGAGCAGGAGGGAAATGCGTTTGGCTTCAGAAGGGCGACATGAAGGATCCGTGTGATAGGAATGTTCTGCAGCTCAACTGTGTCAACGTCAGCACCCTGGCCGGGATGTGGGAGCACAGTTTAGCAAGTAGGAAACTCAGTTTACTGAGTTTCCACTAGAGGAAACTCGGTAAAGGGCTTGCGGGATCTCTATTATTTGTTGCAACTGCACGTGTATTTATAGTTGTCTAAAAATAAAAAGTAAAAAAAAAGAAAAACCCACCACACATCAATTAATTAGCCAGATTAAAAAAAAAAAAAAAAAAAGGATAACTATGATGTTTAACTACAGAATTGGGAAAGCTAGTTTGGAGAATACATGATCATGATCAATAAGCTTTAAAAAAACAGACCATGGCAATTCTTACTAAGCTGGTACTGATCTCCCCACTCTCCTTCCTGTTCTAGGGATGATCTGGCAGATTGAGAAATTAATAAGTGTTACCTGAAAGGAATGAACGAGACGGATTAATATCATAAGAGACCGATCAGGTCACAAGGCAAGACTGGAGGATGTCAAGTCTCGTGTTTTCTACCCAGAGTTACATCCAAACATGAAAGGCAGGAGGGTCACTTAAGGCTGCAGCAATTTGGGTACCCAGACCTACACCGTGGGCTCAGTTATACGCTCAAATCTGTGGAAAAGCATCAGGACCTTCATCCCCCAATATTTCCTGTGCAGGGGAAAGCGCTAAGATTAGGTAGGGGACACAGAAAACGAGGCCTGGGGTTCGTGATGAAAAGAAGAGATGGTGCCAGGTTGCAAGGTGGCAGGGACTACAAAGAAACATCACTCGAACCTGACCTCCACCAGGATATAACTTTTAGAAGCTCGCCTTCAAGGCTGTTCTCTGAAAAGTGCCAGACGACTTCCTTTTCCATCCTACTAACCTGCCTTTCTCTACAAGAAAGTATAATACACCTCGAAGAGCGACCTGCGAACACTACTTCACGTGCTCTGTCTCTGATCATGGTTCCCTACATGTTTAGGTGGTTTCAGGTGTCATTCACGGACAGACAGCAGCTTCAAGTGCGAGAACATATTACTATTTATTTCTTGATGATGATGACAAGAGTGGCTGTTATTTACGGAGTGTTTCCTTGACCATTCATTTCCATATGCTCTTCGTTTAATTTCACGCTATGGTATTTGAGGTATTACTGCTATTCGTATTCTATATATGAGGAAACGGGCTGAGAGGTTAGCTGATTTGCCCTTGATTATAGAATCAGAAAGCGCAAGAAGTGAGATTTCAACAGGTCATTTGATTTGCTGGGACGTGCTTTTTGCAAGTATGTTTACAATTAATCGGAAATATTATTATATTCTCTTATAACATGATTAAACAACATTTTTAAAAAATGTTTATTTATTTTTTGAGTGAGAGAGCAGGCCGGGAAGGGGCAGAGAGAGAGGCAGACAGAGAGAATCCCAAGCAGGCTCTGTGACTTCAGCGCAGAGCCCGACATGGGGCTCGAACTGCGAACCGCGAGATCGTGACTTGAGCTAAAATCAAGAGTCGGACGCTTAACCGACTGAACCACCCAGGCTCCCTTCGGAAATATTGTTTTTATCGCTGCTTTTAAGTATATGTACTTGTTACAAGAAATTCAAATATCACGGACACACAATAGTGTGTTGTCCATCCACCAACCCCCTCTGCCACTTTCTCCACACTCTGGCCACACTGGGTATTATGGCCACGTCTTTGAGAATCTTTGCCAAATCCACACTCATTTTCCTACCTTCTATGGATTTAATGATGAGAGGAAGTATATTTTTGTGTTTATCGATCATTTACATTTCCTCTTGCATTCCCCTCATGAGCTCTGCCTGGTTTTCAATCAGGTTGTTTGTCTTTTTATTGATCTGTAAAAACCCTTTGTAACGTAATAAAAACGAGCCCTTTACCACATGTCGCTAATGTTTTTCTCACTTTCTTTTAATTTCGTTTTACAGAGATTTCTGACATAGAATTTTATGTTTTAAGGTCATCAAACTGATCAGTGTTTGACAGGACTTTGAAGTTTTTGTTCTTACATTAATGGATATGCAGCCTCTCCTTCCATAGAGCAAAAGGAAGGGCTTCTCATTCCACAAACAAACGTATGTTTTTTTTCTTGAAGACCATAAGAATTAAGCTATGAGAAAACTATGAGATGTTTCTTTTTTTAAGGGAGTCTACCAGTTATTTTAGGATCTCAATTTAGAGATCTCCTATTCAATCTAGAATAGGAAACAAACTGAACATGTCTTTTACAGATAGAGGGAAGAACACATGTACAGGGGTCTCAGGGATGGGGAAAAAAACCAAACAAGAGGAGGGAAAATGGGAAGAATGTTCCAGATTCACAGAGGAAACACAAAACCGTGTACATTTTTAAGAATCGTACTTCAGAGACCAAAGAAACCTTTCTCAGGGAGAAAAATAAGACTCCGCCCAAGAGTCTCACACATGTGAATGAGTCCGAGAAGACAGAGTGGGGGGGGGGTCCCCAAGCCTGGGGGCATCTCAGGCAGTGCCCCCCAGCCAACAGCACTGCCTTCTGAAGTCTTCTTTCCTCCTCAAGGCCCCTTCAGAGCCATTTCCGTGCAGCCTATGCTGCACTGGCTGAGACGGCAGATCTTTTATGGGGGGGGGGGTGGTTCTGGTGGAGGTCACCCCCCTTTGTGGAAATGGATGCCTGCTCTTCCCTTCCCACCAACTGCTGACCAGCAGCATCACTCCTGTGCCCCCACCCCCCACCATTCCCCACGCTGGAATGGCTCAGCAAGGTCACAGAGGACCTCTGCTCCCCAGCCCCACAGAGTATGCTTACTCGACCTCTCTGCGGCATTTAATACCCTTCCTCCTGCTCCATAAATACTGTCTTGGGCTCTGAGGCCACTGTGCTTTGGTTTTCTATCACCTCTGACTGTTCTATTTTAATCTCCACCAAGGATTCCTCTTTTGCTGATGCCCCTCTGCCTTTTGTCCACAGCCTGCTTCTCATTCCGTGGACTCCCTGTGGGGATCCAATCCACTTCTGCTGGGCCTTACCGCAGCACCCCCTCAATTCAGGATAGGCAAGACAACTCAAGTCCCCCTTCCCCTCACCCTCATCTCCCCCAAAGACAACAAAAGCCACGGACACAAACCTGCTCTTTCTGTATCCCTAGCTTAGTGCACAGCACAGCCATCCACTCTTTGACCAAGGCAGGGATCTCCACTCCACTTAGGGTCTCACTTCCCTCACTCCTCAGTCAGTCACCCGGGGCTCACCAACTTCAACTCCTTACCCCCACCACCTTAGCTCTGCCTCCCTACTCATCTCTTCATTTCTAGCTCTTGCCCCTGAATCCATCTACAGGGAAGAGCCAGGATGATCTTTCCAAAGGTCAAATTGATGTTACTAACCAGCTTAAAATCCTTCTGCGATTCCCTACTGCCTTTAGGATGAAACCCAAATTCCTCAGCACCGCCTACCCGACCCTGCATGACCCAACCCCTGCTTAACTCTGCACAACATACTCTCGTGCTGATCCAAACTAATGGTTTCCAGACTACGATTTCACAGACCTACTAAAAACCAATCAACCAACCTCAAAACTAGGGGTCCAACAGTATCAGTCCCTCTTTATTCTGCAAGAAAAGTCATAAAATATTCACATACCCTGTAGGATGGGGGACTTTTTTTTTTTTTAATATATATATATATTTTAGATAGAGAGTGAGCATGCAAGCAAGGGAAAGGAGCAGAGAGAGAGAGAGACAGAGAGAGAGAGAGAGAGAGAGAGAGAATCCCAAGCAGACTCCACACCTAGTGCAGAGCCTGGAGTGGGGCTCCTCAATCCAATGACTGTGAGATCATGACTAGAGCCGAAATCAAGAGTCAGATGCTCAACTGACTGAGCTACTCAGGTACCTTGTAGGACGGGGGACTTCTAAATATAAATGGGTAGAAAAGACATAAGGTCAGAATACTTTTCTGAAGGAAGGGTTGTTGGCACTATATTCATTATAGGGAATAAATTTTCTCATGCACAAAAAATTACTACATGAAATTTTATTTTATGACATTAAATTGTGCCTGGTTCTTTTCTTGATATAAGATTATCTACTTGATGATCTTTATGAAGTGATCAAGTATCCAACTTGTTCAGAAATTCAAGCATCACCAAAAGCCCAGTTTCATCTGAATATGTTTATGATCATGGAGACAAAGTGATGTTATTTCGCTCACTTTGGAAAAGCTGGATGAAATGAGATAAAGCTGAAGAGGGGCATTTTTCTTTACAACCAGAAGGTCCAGAAGCCCAGGCCATTCTTGGGCTCCCAGCAGTTTGCAACACTCCCTGCTCAGAGGCCTCGCTCTCAAATCTGAGTTCAGCCCCTGATTTTATTCCCACTGTCGGGAAAGGAGGCCCGTTTGAAGGGGGCCCTAGAACCTCTGTGCCAGACCTTCGAACGTGCCACCTCCAGAGGGACTCACCACTTACCGCCCCCCAGCCCCAGCACTATTTGTCCTCTGCAGAATTTCCAGGTCCTTAAGATCAGGAAGCTCTCCTTCCCTCTGGAGCACCTGTGAACATGCCAGTCTACTTATGTCTGCCTGGTGCTTCCAGAAAGCCAGCATGGAGTCCTATTTATCATTTATTACTTTATTCCAAGTACCTAGAATATTGTCTGATGTTTAAAAAAACTATATGTTTGTTAATAACTATATGTTCAGAGAGAAGAATGTTGAGTGCCAGACATGGCTTGGCCTCTGACTAGCTGGGTGCTGTGTGGGAAGTTAAATTTCTGATGATCCTAGACTAACCTAAAAAGTCACATCAATGGAAAGGGAGCTATATTTTAGCAAAAGTTTTTGATTTTTTTTTTTTTTTTTTAAGTAGGCTTCATACCCAGCATGGAAGCCAACGTGAGTCTAGAACTCATGACTCTTGAGATCAAGACCTGAACTGAGATCAAAAATCCAATGCCTAACTAAGTTACCCAGATGCCCCAAGTTTTTTATTTTTAAAGTTTATTTATTTATTTTGAGAGAGAAAGAGAGAGAATGAGAGCATGCACGCACGAGAAGGGGAGGGTCAGACAGGGAGACAGAGAATCCCAAGCAGCCTCCTCGCTGTCAGTGTCAGCACAGAGCCCAGCGCGGGGCTCGATCCCACAAACCACAAGATCGTGACCTGAGCTGAAACCAAGAGTCGGGTGTTCAACAGAATGAGCCACCCAGGCCCCCAACCAAGTCTTTTATTTGTAAATGTCACTTCATCCTTCTTCATGAACTTCAGAACTTCAATTCAGTTCTGAATAGTGCTTTATACTTTACAGTATACTCTTTACACTCCTCATTTAATCCTCAACAATACCATGGTATATCATTTCCTCACTATTCAGTATTAATTATAATATTAATAACCACAGCACTAATAATTAATGACCACTTATTATGTACCAAGGACCAATTACCCTATCTCCAGAAAGAATCTACCAGAGTTAGAAAAGCTAAGTAACTTGCCCACATGTAGGCCAGCTCCTAAGACGCAGATCTGGGAAGTCGTCATGCTTTTGGTGAAAGCCTTCTGAGGTGCCAGGCACAGTGGATGCAAGGGTATGCAGAATACAGACAGAGTTCAAGGGGGAGAATCGAACAAGTACACAAATGTACAATGTGAAGAAAAATATAAGGAACTGGGGTCCAATTTGGGAGTTGGAGGTCAGGGAAGTCTTCTGTGCGGAGACCTTGGTTAAGCAGATATTTGAAGAAGAGTTAACTGGGCAAGAATGGAGTATTCTGGGCAGAGGTCAGCATCTGCAAAGGCCCCAGGATACGCGGGAGCAAGATGCAACTGGGGAAATGAACGAACGTCTGTGTGGCTGAAGGGCAAAGAGCCAGAAAGGAATAGGCTAGGTGAAGTTGGAGACTCGGGTCTTCTTAAAGATTTCGGTTCCTATCTTAAGAGCAACAGGGAGGCACCAGAGGGGATTTTGCAGCGGAAGTGACAGGATGGCCACACTGCAGGCGGGAGTGGTGAAGAGCCAGGTGAGGAGAGACCTTCCCATGGTCTAGAAGAGACAAGACAGACTGGGTGGTGGCCATCAGGATGGGGTGAGAGGGACAGGATTTGAAACATAGTTAGAAGATAAAAACTCAACGGAATCGGTTGGTGGGTTAGAGGGAGGAGGGTGGGGGAAATTGAGGTGTCCAAGATAACTCCTAGATTTCTCGCTCGTGTGACTGGAGAGATCGTGGGGATTCCCACCAGGAGAGGGAAGACAGGCAAAAAGGCAGCTTTATGGGGAAGATCGCGAGGGTTATGTTCAGATGTGCTGGGACCAAGATACTTTTGAGATGACCAAGGAGAGGTGTGCAGTATACTTTGGTTATATTGGTCTGGAGCTCTGAAGTCCTGCTGTGATTTATGTCTTGAGAGTCTTTGGAGAAGCCGGGTGTATCTGACTCCAAAAGTCACAACATTAAATTACTACATGATAGTTCAGAGAGGTTATAACGGCATACAGAAGTCATCTGAGCCCTGGTCTTCCGGGTGTAAATTTCACACGTTTTCCTCTGTACTACTTGGCTCCACAGATCTGTCACTAATTAATCCTAGTCACCCAGGACAGACATGAAATCTGACATGAAACTGAAGACCTATATAAAGCCCTTAACCAATTAACACTACAAATAGAACTTAAAAAAAAAAAAAAAACTAAATAAAAAAAATCATTTGTCTTTCTTAAATCAGAATAGTGAGCAGAAAGGCACTGAACAAAAGTGGAGATGGAGAGGGGAGACCATTCTTAAAAGTGGGTTTTCGTAGAATGCCTTCTTTATGCATGTACATGTGTACAAAATTTTCTTTTCCTTAAGCAAACTCAGAGGTTGTAAGACACATGTGGAAATAAGTAAAAAACACTTTCCAGAGCTAAGTATAAATGACCGTTTATATTATTTAATGCCTCACCACTGTTTCCCACGCTGATAATGCAACACTCCCTAGATGTCAAGTGCTTTCAGCTTCCAGCACACAGCAAAGGTGGAGCTGATCCTTAGGGAAGTTACTCATGGTTTGGAGGTGCGGCTGAATGGGACAAATACCATCACATTATGTTCTGACAACCCAAGCTCCTCCTACGTTTTCAGTATAAGGAGAGAAGACCAAAACAGCGCTTGGGAACTGATGACTCACTTTTTGAGGATAATAGCTCTCCTAAGATACTAAACACCACTTAGACTACCCATTTCAAGGGCACTAAAAGGGTCCTCTCAAGTCCTTAATTTTATTTAAGTGAAGCATAAATGAATACTGTAATGCACAGGACCCATCAGTAACAGAAAAAGCACTACCCACAAGTAAGATTGATTCTTTCAAGTAGTTCAGACCACTTACCATGATGAAAAAACTGCTTTTTCAATTAGTATCATTAATAATTAATATTTAGGGCCTATAAAGTAAACCTGAATGGGACTAGTCATTTGAATTTTAATGTTTTTAAATTGTATCTCAAAGCTAGGAAATGTGTCTTAATTAGTTGTGGTGACAGGTTGATGTATTTTTCTTAACATTTCTTTAGTCAAGCCTCCTTGAAGGTAAATAGAAAAAGGTGGGACATAAACTAATCAATAGCTCTTATTTTGAATTTGAAAAACATTGACTTTGTAAGAGTTTGCCTTTTCAATTACGTGCTGCTGACGTTACCATTGGCATTAGTTTTTGATTTCTAAGTGAAGGTCAGAAGGAGGTAGTTCCGGGATAGGCTGTGTCAAGGAGCCACAAATCAGAGATTTACGGCTAATAAAGACTTGATATTGAAGTGGTAATTCTAAAGGCATTATGCTATAATCAACTTTAAGGAAACCTACATATGATCACACAGAATTGAAAACTTAATTTGCCGTTTTTACAAATCTCTGTAATAGAAGACAACTGGATTCTGCATTTACTCTGCCTCTCCACTTACTTTGTTGTGGTATCTTTTTTGGTTGAATATCAAAGCAAATCCAACCTCACCCACATATGCAGTTGGAAAAAGAAATATTTTAATAGCTTTTCTAGGTGATTGTGGACATTTTTCTTTGATACTACACCAAAACTTGGTAAGTTGCAGTTTCTTACAGTTTAGCTGTGCGATCTAAAAATACATAATGAATGAAAATTTCCTACTCTAATGGGAGGAAAATTCATTGCTCTATCTTGCTCTTTTAACAGATCTTTTACCTATGCACAGTTTTTAACATCACCCATTGGTCACTGGAAAATGTCAGCTCATCGAGTTATGCAGATCTTTCCAACGTTGACTCATTTTGTCAACAGCTAAAAAGGCTAATCACATCTTATTATTAAACAAGTTGTTTTGACCTCATGGAACCCTGAGGGGGGTCCTGGAGATTCACAACGGGCTGTACAACACACTTAGACAACCCCTTTCAGAAATTACTTTGGGGCTCAGAGAATCTAAGCATCTAGGTAGGCATGGTGTGGAATACAAATATGCTTTGAAACTATTCTCAGATGATTCTTATAGTTCATCCTTGCTTGGTGCAGAGCTTAGGCGTGTACAAAATTTAATGGAACTATACCTCTTGTAAAGTAAAACCTCTTACAAAGTAAAAAGAACCATTTTGTGAGTAGTCAGATACATAAAAATGCTTTATAAATTCCTGTCTTTGCACACTGGGCTTTCTTGAAGTCAGAAAGTTATATGATGTGTACCTCATCCACATGAACTGGGAATTATGTGCTTGAGTGTAAATACTAGCCCCTAACTTGGCCTTCATCACAGGAAAAAAAAAGTCCTAAAATATCCTGGACTGCCAACTCCTGGTTCTGTGGCTACTGGCTCCATCTCTCAATGGCATATTGGCATTGTGAAACACTAGCTCTTATTTGCTATTGATTCAAAGTAATATTTTAATTATTTAAGTTTCATTTGCTAATAAAAATATAACTTGAGCATAAAAAAGGCTTAGAAAATGTTCTCAAGCTAATGCTTAGAATGTTTATAATTTTTTTTCTTCGGGAAAATAAAAACTCTCAATTCCCTTTTAGGTTTTCAGAGTCATACTTAGCGACCATAAGGAATCAGGAAAAGGGATAAATTCCCTTTTCTGCCGCGTGCACTCTGAAATTTATGGTAAAGTCTCCAGCAGACCAGCAGTCTTTCCTTTACAGTGACAGGCTGGAACCACACAGGTTCCAAGGCTGGAACTTGCTCAGTGTTCCAAGTTGACTTCAGGGAAAGGCCAGCGGGCCTCGGGATGCAGCACCAGACAGGTAAGAGATGGCAGGTCTCCAACTGCAAAGCTGATCCCCAGCCAATGCCACATACCTGCCTTAGGGGCCTCCTTCACTTTCTACCTCCAGGTCTGGAATTCTCAAGCTGGGGAAAGCGCATCCCCCTATTCCGGGACATCTAGCGTTTACAAGGCACATCTTAAAAGGTCAAGGTGGATGAAACTTTATATTTTACATAACTTTTACATTAAAAAGGTATAGATCTTTGAGGACAGTGCAAAGTTCATATTAACCTTTAAAAACTTAAAAAAAAAATGTTTATTCACTTTTGAGAGACAGAGACAGAGTGTTAGCAGGGGAGGGGCAGAGAGAGAGGGAGACACAATCTGAAGGAAGCTCCAGGCTCTGAGCTGTCAGCACAGAGCCTGACCCTGGGCTCACGCTCACCAACAGTGAGATCACGACCTGAGCCGAAATCAAGACGCTCAACCAGACGCTCAACCGACTGAGCCACCCAGGCGCCCCCATATTAATCTTTAAGAGAAAAAAGAAATTGTCATCGTGGACCTAAAACATGCACAGTGTTTACTCTGCGGCTGGAGTATTTCAGCAGAAGTTTGCAGAGCACCATTTATTTACACCCTCTTGAGAGAAGCTTTAAAACTGGCAAGTGGTGGGACTATACACTACAGCAAAGTTTTAGGGGCGGTTTATCTGTCCCCCTTTCATGGTCTTCTCCACTACTATTTTGTGGCACTTAATACCACCGGTATAAAGTTGTGCTTTGAGATCTTACCATGGTGTCATTAACGGGTCAATTCTTTGGCTAGAAAATAACCTACAAACCACAAGTTTATTGAGAAATGCCCAGTTTGAAGGAATGCAGTATTAGAGCTTTTTTCTCAAAAATTACCTTTTAACAGTTTGAAAACAGCCTGCATGTACATCCTATTATTTAATAACGGCCTGTTATTTAAAATGCAAAATAAAATCTATTTGAACAACGAATGTTGCTTTGTAATAAATCGGAGGACTTAAAATGTCTTAATTCTGATTTCCTATTGAAGCTTCAGGCCTCTCAGACTAAAATGCTAGTGATATGTACATCCTGCTCCCGAGCTCCGTCAGGGTCGACATAGATGATCTGTCCTAAAAAGGACAGTGCAGCCCATTTAGGGAAACCCAGAGCACCCCGGAGCTCCGTGTGAGCCCGTGAACTCGTAATTCTGACCTTTTTTATGCTTTACTGCAACAAAAACTTACAAAAATGAATAGAATGGAAACACACACTAAGTGGGACCATTGTATTTGATGAAGAGCAAAAGAACACTGCAGCGGTGGGGCGGGGGTGGGGGGTATTTCCCTAAGGCATAATTAGGAGTTCAGCAGTTCCAAGTTCTCGCAGTCAATTGGCCTAGCAAAAACTATCTGCATTTTCATCCGGCCCAATCACTTTCTTGCCTGCCCTGCTACCCTTGCTTTCCTCTTGCCTCCTTTCACTACCAGCTAAACGCGACAAAAACCTTGCTTCCTAAGCACCGATGAATTATCAGTTCTCTTTTTAGCCTGTTTAAAAAATCAATAGTTTGGGGGTTCCGCTACACAGGAAAAACGCCTCGGGCCGGGGAAGCAGCCTCCGCGCCCCCAAACTCCCCTTCTCAGAGCCCTGGGGCGGGGGAGTGGGGGAGTGGGAGACGAGGGCCGCGCTGGCGGGGAGAGCGGCTCGGACGCCGGTCCCACGCCCCAAGGCAAAGCAGCCAGAAACCACAGCGCAGCTCCGGGCTAACCTCGGCCTCAGCGGAGGCGCAGATTGCCCGTGGAGCGGAAGCCCGAGCCTGCCGGCCTAACGCGCCCACACCCGCAGCCCGGGCCGCAGCAGCCCATCCAGGCGGCGCCCAGGGAGGCCTCCATCTACCCCGCCCGCAGGGGAGCGGCCCAACGGCCGCGGCGTCCTGCCTCGCCCCGCCCCGTCCCGGGGGGGCGGGGGCCCGGCCGGGGGCGGGGCCGGCTAGACCGGCAGGGGCCCGACGGGCCCGGGCGCCGCGCACCCCGGCCCCGCCCCCATACCCGAGGGGCTGAGGGAAGGGGAGGGGAGGGGCGACGCACTCCGGCCACGCCGCACGCTCTCCGCTTCCCTCGGTCCCGCGTGCGCGCGCGCGCTCTCCCCAAGTCCCGCGGAGTTTAACACAATGCCGACGCCTACGCCGTGCGCAACGCCCCGGCTGGCGCAACAGCTCCGGCGCCGGGGGCGGGGGGTGGTCAGACAGGGCCAGGGGAAGAGCGCGCGCGAGAGCCGAAGACAGCGCGAGACCCGAGGAGGCCGGAAGCGCGCGTGCGCGCCCCCGCCCGCGAGCGGGGAGGCGGAGCCGCAGCAGTAGCGGCAGCAGCTGTAGGAGCCGCTGCAGCTGGGAGAAGCGCCAGAGAGGCCGGGCCTGCTCCGGTCGGACCGGATCCCTCCCCTCCCCCTCCGTCTCCGCTCCCCTCCCCCAAACCCACTTCCGCAGCTCGCGGCCTTGCCGCCGAAGAAGCAGCGGCGGCAGCAGCAGGAGGCGGCGGCGAGGCGTCGGAAGGATTACGCACCTGACGGGCCCGCCTCTCAGGGCTCCAGCGCGGGACGCTCACCGGCCGCCGCCGCTCGGGACGCACTTCGCGGTGGCGGCGAGAAGGGAGGGACCGGCAACGGGGAACGGAACGCGAATCGCCCCCCTCCCCTTCCTCCCTCCCTCCGATCCGCCGCCCGCCCTCTCGGCTTCCGTCCCCTCCCCCTCCCGCAAAGCCCCGGATGGAGCCGCCGCCGACTCGCCGCCGCCTGGCTCCGGGGGATGGTTTTGTCAGGCGGCCAGAGCCCCGGCGCCAGGCGCAGCCGCCCCCGCCCCCGCGGGGCGCCCCTGCCCTCGCTTCCCAGAACTGGGTCCCCGTGTGGTCCGGGCCCTCCGCCTGCCTTCACCCGGAGCCCCGGGACGGGGGTCATTCTTCTTTGTTGCCACCGTTGGTGCCGGAACCGTTTGCGAGCTCCGGTGGCCCCCGCCCCCCCTCCGCCTTCCCGGAGCCCGGGCCGGGGGCGGCACGTGGGCACCGGCCCCGGGAGGTGGAGGCGTTGCGTGCTTACCTGTCGCCGGTGCTGCTGCGGCGGGGGGTGTGGAGGAGGCACCGCTGGGCAGCCTTGGCCGTGCTCTCCCCGCCGCCGCCGCCTCTGCCTCTCGCTGCTGCTGCTGCTGCTGCTGCCGCCGCGGTCGGTGTCTCCGGCGCGGCGGCGGCGGCGGCGGCGGGGCTTTTCCTGTCCGGTTACGTTAAGGTCACATGACCGAGAGAGCGGAGCGACTAGTGCAAAGAGGCTGAGAGCGGCTCCCGCCGGGGGGGAGAGGCGGCGAGAGAGCAGTGGCGGCAAGAGCCCCCTCCGCCCCCCCCCCCAGCCGCCTCCCCTCCCCCCGCCCGCCTCCGCCTCCTGCTGCTCTGCCGCCGCCGCCGCCGCCGCCTGCAGCACTAACTACACTGCCGCTCCCACCCAGGCTCCGCTCTGCTCCAGCCAAACTTCTGCAAACCATGTGCAGCCGAGGCGAGGAAACTTCTCTCCACCTATTGGGGCTGGAGGCTTGAGTCACTAGCCCCGTGTTTACATAAAGTGTTTAGGTAGGATAATCCTGGAGATGCTCTGGGAAGGGATGCAGAGCTGCTCCGGATCCTTCTTGCAGGCTTCTGCTTGACATCTCTCGGCCAATACTTTTGTCCCTTTATTTCCCGTGTAGCCTAAGTTTTAAGACTTGAAAAGGAGTGGACTTGAGAGCCAGGGAGAAACTTGTAAATCACTAATAGCTGTTTTTCACCAGTGGAATTAAAAAGTCATACCAAAGTAGATCTGTTTGTGGTGTGTATAGAGAGGTATAAGTGCTTCCTTAAACAGACTAGTTGAGTGTAATGTCAGACGTTTCTGTTAGGATGAATTTGATGCTTATTTCAGTAATTGTGTTTTTCGAAGCGTTGGTCCAAAATCAGTTTGCAAAGCACTTTTGTTACTTGAGAACAGTTTACTTTCTTGTTAAGTTTTGATCTCTTGGGTACTGTTAGATTGGATTTAGAGTTAGCCATTCTGTTAATTTGGAGGTCCTGAAACAGGTAACGTGGCAGACAGGGGACTTAGATTCTCTGGTGGTCATTTTTAACATTTTAAGGTTTGTTTTTGTTGCCATTTTGTTAGAATTATATTTATATCTTTGGAAGTACCGTTTAATTTCTTGAGGACTGGATTTAGTGATTTCTGTATTTTACATATCTAGGCTTTTGAGGACTTAAGACTATGGCTTGATTATTAAGGAACTGAAGGCAGCAGTTTCCAGGACACTCTTTGGTTTTAAGGCATGCAATTTGGTTATAAGCTCCTTAATTTGATGTTGAACCCGTTATGGTTTACAGAGCCAGCCTTAGCACATTGCCTTGGCACATAGTTTCCAAAATATTTAAGGCAAGCTTAATACCTTAAGACAGTTAACATACAAAAGTGTCCCTCCCCCCCCCTCCCCCCAAAATCTGAGTTTGATTTAGTAATCCAGTTATACCCAGAGCTACTGATGACTAATTTCTTCTTTGAAGACAAAATAAGCAGCTGTGTAACTTTAGTGGTCCAAAAGTGAATAATAGATTTCATACATACCTGCCTTGAACTTTCTTGTTCTTTGATCAGCTAGATAAATGACTTGAGTGGTTAAATGTCTGCCTGCAAAACCAAATTCTGACCCTGATATAAGTATTTCTAGTGCACTAACACATCAAAGTTGGCCTTCAGATTGGCATGCCAGATTCCTTGGATTGGCTGTGCAGTGGAGATTTGTTTCATCTTATTGAGAAGCTAAAGTGGTTCTGATTGGTAGACAGAGTTAGAAGTCTTTCGGTTCTTAATTCTTTTAGACCTTGACTGAACTTCCAAGTTTATGGTCTGATGGAATACTTACAGTGGAGAGTGAACTGACTTAAGGGAAACTAAAGGAAAAAGTGGGCTAAACTGATGGCTGAAGTTTTAGATTAGTTTTAACCATTGTGTCTAGAGTAATTGGCCGAGTCTCAAAGTAATCGTTTATTCTTAAGACCAGTGAATAGTTTCCCAGTACTGTACTCTTAGGTAGTTGTATGGAAATGAACCAGGGTTATTCCTGAAACTCTGGGTCTCATTCCTAGAGAAAGTGCTGTCAAGAACATCCTAGTTTTCTCTTCAAGAGCTGCTGTTCTGGATTTTAGAACAGGGCTGATTGGCTGCTGGTTCTCTCAAGGCATAGGCATGTTACTTGAATTTTGCCAACTTCTTTTGATTTTTAGTCACCAGCATAAAGTAATAGCATTATAAGGAAAGCTGTGCAAATTATATCTGCTTTCTATAACTTGCTGAAGTAGAAACATTTAGGTGAATACATAGGCAGAGGTTGGGGAAAAAATAGTCCTTGCAAAGAAGGACTAATAGTGTATCTCAGGATTGGGTTAAGAGAGCTGTCAGTCTGGTTGTGAGAGAGCCACAAATGCCCTGAGTAGTAAGAAAAATAGAAGTTAAATCATATGTTGAGTGCTTATGTACTGACTTATTTTGGTATTTTCAAAATAAGTTTGGGAAATTAGGAGTTCAAAAATAGTTTCACACATTTTACCTCAAAGAAAATCACAGTGTAAGCAGATAATCTAAGTGGATTCATCAAAAGTGAGTTATGCATAAATATTCTGCAGTCATGTGCTGCTGAAAGTTTTGATGTGTGTTATGCTGAAATACAGTCAGAAGAATATGCACTTGCTTGTGTTCTGAAGAGGATAATTTCAGTGAGACTCTGACAGTGGTCAGAAAGCAATTTAATAGTGCTGTACTTAACCTTTTTTTTTTTTTTTTTTTTTTTTTGGCCAAAATTTGACTGTGAGTGCTCAAGTGGAAGATGGAATTTCCTTTAACACTGATAATAAAAGTAATAGAGGAAATAATAGATGTGGGTAGATCCCAAAGCAGCTTTTTCCCTACATAATTTCATGAAGGATGTCCTCCCAGGTAACCTTGAATTAGGAAAGTGACATGCTTTTTACATGCTATTAAGTCTACCACGCCTTCTGTGTTTTACATTAAATTTAACGTATAAGTCAGATAAGATGTATTTTGAAAGTGTCTTATATTTTGTTGGTTTGGTTATAAAGTTTATAGGAAATGCTTATTTTATAGTTGGTTGTTATTGAGACCATTTTCCCTCAAGGATTCCTGATACTTCAGGGAACTTTTTGTTTTGCTATTAGTGTTGGATTTTGTGTTTTCTTTTCTTTTCTCTTTTCTCTTTTCTTTTTTCTTTTCTCTTCTCTCTTCTCTGTTTCTTTTTCTTTTTCTTTTTCTTTTTCTTTTTCGTTTCTTTTCTTTTCTTTCATTTTATAGAGTGTGCAAGTGGAGGAAGGGCAGAGAGAGGAGGACAGCGGCTCCGAAGGCGGGGGGCTCTGTGCTGACAGCAGTGAGCCAGATGTGGGGCTCAAACTCATGAACTGAACTGAACTGGGAGATCGTGACCTGAACTGAAGTCAGAGGCTTAACTGACAGCCACTCAGGTGCCCGGCTTTTGGGTTTCAGACCTTTTTGATTACAATCTGAAGATGGTACACACATACATGTAAAATTTAAACAGCCATCAGGAAATAGGACTTGGTATTTTGAGTTATGTAATCCATTCTACCGTTTTTTTTAAAAAGTGATTGTCGTGGTTTAAATTGATTTCATCAGTCACCAATGAATCTAAGCCCACTTTTTGAAAAAAACTGGTAGAATAGTTTTCTTGCTGTTACAAATTACCCCAAGATTCATGGCTTAAAACAGTAAATATTTGCTTATCTCTTACGGTTTCTGTGGATCAGGAATCTGAACTAGGTTAGCCTGGTGGTTTTGGGTCAGGGTCTTTCATGAGGTTACAGTCAAGATGTTGACTGGGCTAAAGGATTTGCTTCTAAGGTGGCTCACCCTCTGGAAGGTTAATGCTGGCAGTCGGTGGGTCTCAGTTCTCCGACAGACTGCTTGAGTGTCCCCACAACATGGTGGTAGTCTGTTTCCCTCAGAGTGAGGGATCCTAGCTAGAGCAAGGAGGAAGCTACACCACTGCCACATGCTGTTAGTTAGAGTTAAGTCCAGCCTACAGCCAAGGGCGGAGGAATTAAGCTCTGTGTCTTGAAGGGAGGAGTATCAGAGAATTGATGATATATTTTAATAACTACCACAGTTCTGTATTTTTCCTGTTGATGGGTGAATTAGGACTGAACCAGAAGGCTTGTTGAAGTCAATCTGTAAGTAATTATCGTAGTTAATTAAGTCAGTTTTTTCTCTGAGGGCATCTAGTCTCAAGCCCTCCATCTTAAATTTGAGAAGGGAGGCTCAGAGAAGTTAAGTAATTAACCAGCCCAAGGCAGTTCAGTCTAGGAAAACTAAACTGATTTTTCTCTGATTTTTGTCATGAATAATCTGTGTGCTGATTGAGAAAACTGGCTGGTGATTTTTAAAAATCTAAAGAAGTTATAGTATAGAACTGTTGTTTTCTAGTCTCCTAGTTTGCGATCTTCTACATAATAGTAATACTTTCAACCAGTTTGGCCTGCAGATAATGCCCGATTCTTTATGAATTTGTAGACTCCTCATACCAGCACCCCTTCCCCATTGATTTTTAGAGGAGACAAAATGTACTTATCAAATGAATTCAAACTTTTATTTACTGTTAGCTCCAGATGCTGCCTATATACAGATCTTGAGATTGACTATTCCAAATAGCACGTTTCTAGGACCTAAAAGGTTATAAAAAAAGAAAATCAGGGTTTGAGTGTGAAAGAAAGTTCTACCATTTTCTGCTGTGAAATTGTCATGGACACTTTGGATCTAGAAAGATTAATTCTAAGACTGGTTTTGGCTTTGTGGTACAAGAGCAGAGACCCTGACATTGGTAGTGTGAGTGAACTGGGGTAAATTTCTAAGGCTTTCCTGGATTGATTTCTTTTAAATCCAGTAGACTCAGGGCACCTGGGTGACTTAGTCGGTTAAGCATCTGACTCGGGGGTCAGGGCATGATCTGGTTCGTGAGTTCGAGACCTGTGTCAGACTCTGTGCTGACCGCTCAGAGCCTGGAACCTGCTTCAGATTCTGTGTCTCCCTCTCTCACTGCCCTCCCCTCCTCATGCTCTGTCTTTCAAAAATAAACAAACATTGAAAAAAAATTTGTTTTATTGAAAAAAAAAAATTCAGTAGACTTTCCTGAGTAATAGATTGGGGGATACAGTAAATTATCTTACACCTTTGCTGTTGCCGGATTGATAATGGCTACTTTGTTCTTAAACTGCTTTCTAGTTTCTCTTACCATCAGGACTCCTGACAGTTGCTATTCTGCCCTAAAGCACATACTTACATGATTGCTTTTCTTGTTGTCTATCTATATCTTGTATCTCCCATCCCTACTGTAAATTCTTTACAGGAACTTCCTTTTCTGTATATTGCTGGTGCTCAGATGCTTGCAGAATCTGTAGTTGAAGGACCCAAGAAGTCAGTTTTTTCCCCTAGAACTGAATGTAAGAAAACGTTTAT
This sequence comes from Panthera pardus, assembly GCF_024362965.1. Taxonomy (NCBI): domain Eukaryota; kingdom Metazoa; phylum Chordata; class Mammalia; order Carnivora; family Felidae; genus Panthera; species Panthera pardus. Next base: position 15,802,290 of record NW_026526732.1, on the reverse strand, counting down.
TGTTGTAAAAAGCCTCTGGGTATAGGTGGGAGGTGCTGGTGGTGTATATGTCAGTAACTATGTTCTTAAGATGGTCACAGTCCAGTGGGGGAGGACAGTCATATACTTACTATACAGTTTGTTCTACACTATACGTGTTCAAAGTGCAGTGGTGTAGTATAAATGAAGTTGGTATTTAAACTGAATCTTGGGGCACCTGGGTGGCTCAGTTGGTTCAGCGTCCAACTTCGTCTCAGGTCATGAACTCATGGTTTGTGAGTTTGAGCCCCGCATTGGGCTCTGTGCTGACAACTCAGAGCCTGGAGCCTGCGTTGGTTTTGTGTGTGTCTCTCTCTCTGCCCTTCTCCCGCTTGTGCTCAGTCTCTGTCTCTGAAAAATAAACGTTGAAAAAAAAAAAAAAAAAACCCACAAAACTGAATCTTGAAGGGTGAATAATGTTTGAAAAATAGACTTAGTTTCATCACATGTTTGGTGGTTGTACATTTCTTAGCTTTACTTCTTCATTGTACATTTACCCTGAATTGTTTTATTGTTTTGAGTTGCCATCATGTTTTGAAAAGTTGCTTTTTTCTGTGGCGTGCGTGTTCTTTTCACATTATTTTTCTAGAAGTGTGCTGTCCCGTTAAGTAGCTATAAGCTGCATGTGGCAATGTAAGTTAATGTCACACTAGCCACATGTGGGTAGAGGCTACCATATTGGACAGCACAGATGTCGAACATTTCTGTTGTTGCAGAAAGTTCTGTTGGGCCGTGCTGCTCTAGAATCATGTTTTGCTCATCTGCACATTCTCATGTTGTCTGTAATGTGTTGAGTTAGGAATAGAATGAGGAGACTTAATAATAGCGTTCTGGCATTATTGGAAGAGACAGAGTGGTTAGTATTTATGAACAGAGGGGTCAGAGTGTAGGCTACTATGTGGTGAAGTCAAGTGTAGGTTGGTATTGTGCTCTGTACCTTAAGCTGTTTGGCTTTGGGCATGTTCCTTTATTTCTGAGCCTCAGTTTTTTGTTTTACTCAAATAGGGAGAATAATAATTATCTCCTAGGTTTGTGTAAGTGTAAGAAGGTGTGTGTAGGGGAGCTTAGCACAATACCTCAGTCTATGATAAGATCATTACCATATTTTTGAAATAATCACTGATTAAAGCAATTTGTAAATATGTTTTTCTTTTGGTGCACAGTTCTGTGAACTTAACATAGATGAATATTTGTGTAACCACTACCACAGTCAGGATACAGAGCAGTTCTGCTGCTTTCAAACAAGTCTGTCGTGCTGTCCTTTTATGTACTTGCTCTTCCTCCCACCCTTATCCTCCTCGGCACCCACGGGTTGGTTCTTCATCAGTTTTGTCCCCTTTAGCATGCATGTTACATAAATGGAGTCCTATAATATGTAGCCTTTTGAGACTGGCTTCCCAGCCCAGTTGGGTGACGTTGAACATGTGTCACGTTTAGTGTAATTTAGAAGTATTTCCTAAAAAACAAATGTGAATCTGAATTTTTGCTTATAGAGTTGCATTTGACTTGGGATTTTTACGCTTGAAGGTGAAATCAGTGATGAAATTTATAGGGAAAAACGACTTCCCCTGATAACAACTGTGTGTCTGTGTACGATACTGGCTTGTTTTTCTTTATGAAAATGATTGATCCTTGGTAGGGGAGATTCCTGTTTTCAGTAGTTTATCCATATTAAAGCTGTTCAGAGTGGCAACAGAGTCCTCATTTGAAAAAGTTGTCTGTCTAAACATTAATGTCTAGAATGTGGCCTGAAGATAGGATAACCAGCTGGCTGCTTTGCCCGGGCCTTTCCCAGCCTAGCACTGAAAGTCTGGCTGCTGCAGGAAACCCCTCAGTGCCGGGAAATCCAGGATCTGAAAGGGCCCCATAAAATTTGGGGATTCCAGTTCGTGAACCACAGGACAAGTATTCAAACTAATCTTCCCCGCCATCAGAGCGCTTAGAGTCAAAATCTCTAAGGTAACCAGAACCCAGACCACATGAGGCTTTTAAGATTAAGATCAGTATTCTGAATTTAAAGATTAGCACCCTGGTGGCTTAGATTTGACTGGAATTACATCATTTTTTGGTAGTTTGTTGCCCTCTGTAAGTCTTCATGTGATGAGTTCAAGAAGCAGAATCCATATTTTTATGTTAGCAATATTCAGTTGTGGTAAGCAAGTTTCCAAGACTCGTGTGGAAGCCAAGTCAAGTTTATACTTAACATAATCTCTTGTTTTGGGTTTTTCAGTTCAAATAGTGATGTGTAAATCTCACATACATTTTAGCTCCTGTGTTTCATGTTGTGCAGAATGAGTGAAAAAATGTGGCCTTTAAAGATTTTAACAAAATCCCGCTTTGTTAAACCTCTGAGGAAAGGGAATTTGGACTAGTGACCTTAAATCTTCCTTACAGAAATGGCAATTCAGAACCAATGGCCAGAATTGAAAGTTAATAGATTAGCATCGGAAGCACTTGGAAAACCTTCCTCTGCTCACCTTCCACCATCTGACAGCAGGGGCCACACGCGGTTTGTAAAGCGGGGCTCAGAGGAGCGCGAGGGGAGGGGATGGGGCTGGGGAAGGTGAGAACTGAATCACCCGAAGAGACACATCAGTACATTAAACGGAGCAAGAGGTGCTAGTGAATTACTGACCATCTGCATCTGTAAGCTGAGGACAAGCCGATAAAAAGTCTCTTAAGTTAGTGGTTCTCCGAGTTTAGTGAGCATGGGAACCTCTTGGAGAGTTGTAAAAAACATTTGAGTTGCAGCCTCAGAAATTGACTGCAAAACACAGGAATCTGTAAATCATGGACGCCCAGGTGTTCGCTGATGCAGTTGGTCTGAGCATCACGCTTTGGAAAAAACTGCTGTAAGTGGTAGAAAGACCAGGGAGTACTTAAATTAGGGGAGTATCTTTCTTCTGCAAGCAACAATATATTGATTTTACACGTCAGAACATCTCTACTTCTGACTGCCGTGGTTGTCTGAGGAGGCACCCAGAATGCTTATGGGCAGCTGCCTGGTGCGTGGGAATTGTGTAGAGTTTCCAAGCCTTTTGGGGCTCGCGCTGAACAGCCGACTCATTTGGGAACAGTGGAAATACTACTTTATATTTACTGAACAACACTTCATCCATTTAGGTGCAGGGTTTACTAACCTCTGTCTTTAAGTCTCTCATGCTGTTGACTCAGAGGGAGTCCTCGTGATTTGCTTCAACCTCCATTTAATCTCAGGATCATACTGGGATTTTTGCTCAGATGGATGGTAGGAACAGTAAACTCTAGGCTTCACTTGCGTTAATTCCATTAATACTCCTAGCAACTCTATCAGGTAGTGGTACTATTAAACCCATTTTACAGATGGAAAAAAACAGACCCAGAGAGACTCAGTGATTGGCCCAAGGTGATCCAGCTGGCAGGTGGTGGTGAAGAATTCGAATGCAGGTTGGTCTTAACCACTGTCCTCTCATGAGTGATAGAAATTTGATCCCATTTTGAAGAGTGCTTCCAGGACTACTGGTGAATGTAGTTAACTTGAGGCTCTCTTTAGTCTTCTGGTAGGATTTCTTGGTCATTTTGTTCTTACAGAAATTGTGATCGTGAAACACTTCCTTGCTTCTGTTACACCTAAGATAATTTTAAAAACTTCTCTATAACTTTTAAAAGTTGAAGCTTTTAGCATGAATTTAAGTATTTGAAAAATGTAGTTTCTGATGAATCAAATGTTGATGTTTAAAAATCTGTTATATCTGCCTTTAATGTATCTAGTGCAATGTACTACCATAATGAGTTGGTGGCTACCATGATAACCTTTAAACATAAGTAAGCGATTCAGACTTAACGCCGTTCCTTTTTCTTATGGAAAATGTTATATTTTTCCCAAAAAATGTCTACCTAATAAATTTTTACGCTTGAAGGTCTTATTGATTATCCTTTTGATCTTTGCAGCATACTTGTATATAAGCTGAAATGTTAGAATCTGTCTGGACCACGAGACACCAGGTGTTTGTTTTTGTTGTTAAAATTGTTACAATTAACACAAAGGTGACCCAAACAGTAGAGTACATACTGATAATTGAAGTAAAACTTTATTGGAAATGCCCTTCTTAATAGGTGGGGGATTATATGATCCCTATTAAATTAGGAAGCTTTGTTGGCCAGTATTTCAAATCTGTCTTCTTGTTGGTTTCCTGGAGGGTTTTAAAATATATTTATAGGTTTTTAAATACAGTAGATGGAACTGAGATTCAAGATGGGTGAGAAATGTCTTCTGTACAGTGTGAGAAGGGAAGCTCGGAAAGAATAGGTTGGTACATTGACTGCAGGTGTACACACAGGCACGGCCGTTTTCTGAGTGCTGACATGGAACTTAGGTCTAGAAAGCTGTTCTTGAACTATCGATGTCCATGTGTTCCTTGGGAAGCCTTGGGAAACGTACCTACCAGATTGCTGCTCAAGAACTCTTGCAGTGAACTGAAAATAAGCCAGGATGTTTACCTTTGCACTGTTAGAGCAAATAAGCACATAAAAACCAGCAGTAAGGGTATAAATATGTATTCTCTTGGTGAAACACTGTAGCAGTTAAGTTGCAAAATAAGCGTCTCGATTTAGAACAGTAACACTGTGTTCAGAGATATAAACTGAACAGCAGGTAAGAACTGTGCAGTTCCACTCCTGTGCAGGTGGATTTTTTCCATAAATACGGTATAGTATGTAAATGCATTTTTTCAGCCTTTCCTCTAGCTTGCTTTATTGTAAGATTACAGTACATAATACATGTAAGAAAAAAATGTGTTAACTGACTTATTGGTAAGGCTTTTGGTCAGCAGGCCAAAACTAGTTTTTGGGGAGTCAAAAGTTATACACGGATTTTCAGCTATGTGGGGGACTGGTGCCCCTAACCCCCCATTTTTTCAAGGGTCAACTGTATAATGTATGAAGAAAACCTAGAACATTTAAATTCATTGTGGTGGGAAGCATAGTGGGGCAAGTGGGGGTTATGCATAAAAACGAAGATAAAAAGGGCTTACTTAAAAAGTTGTGTATCAGGGCTCTTGGGTGGCTCAGTCGGTTAAGGGTCCGACTTTGGCTCAGGTCATGACCTCATGGTTCAGTTTGTGAGTTCAAGCCCCATGTCGGGTTCTCTACTACCAGCACAGAGCCCACTTCAGACGCTCTGTCCCTCTTCTGCCCCTACCCTGCTTGCACTCTCTCAAAAATAAACATTAAAAAAAATGTTTACCAGTTCAAGATGGTAATAAGCACATAAATGTCAAGTTCTTTATGGCATTTTTTCATTTCCCCAAAATATGTGTGAAATGAAAAGTGTTTGTGGGAAGAATATTCTGACTAGGTAGGTAGTGAAAGGATGGACAGTACTGATTAATGAAGAGGAGAAATGTCAATGAGCAGTTATCCTGAAATTATGTCATCCAAAGTAGGTAAAGAACATTCCACTTCTGTCATCACAAACCTGTATTTTATGTATTCACTCCCAACACTCCAGAGTTCCTGTATGGGAACTTAGGGCTAGGATTGGGATTTCCTGGAGAAAGATGATGGGTAGTGTCCAAAATCTAAGCCTTTTGGCTTTAATAAGTATCTGCCTAGATTTCTTAGGTACTAAGCTTTCCACAGTTCTTTAAAAATACCTTCCTTTCAGCTTCTCAGTTAAAGACCTCAACGCCAGATTTGTCATAATTTTTATTCAAGCAGCAATACATTTAGGAGCTAAAAAAGATCACAACTTTTTGATTAAAAAAAATTAAATACCTACTAAATAAGAGATTCCCCCAACAGTGAGCATTTATTTTTGATTGCAGAACTTTAATATCCCTTGCACTGATGCTTTTCTTTGGCCATCACTTGATCAGGAAAAATACTCGTCCCAATTCAAACATTACCTTAGGGTGATAAAATGAGATTTATTAATTTCATAGCAAATCATTTGTACAAACTAAATGACTTTCCAAGATTGTGATTAATGAAAAATGCTCCTGTAGTCTTTCCCATGTGGCAAGCTGCAGATCTGAGGCAAAGGGCCTATAAATTTGCAGCTAGAACATTCTCTAAATGCTGTCTTTAAAAATGGAACTTCTCCAAGAATCACACTTGGTGCATTTGCAATATTGCCATAGCCACTTGAAACTTGCCTCACTTCCAAATAAACTCAGTAATTAGGACAAAGCCACGTTCTTCTCCACTATCATTTTCTATGTCACATTATTACTTTTTTAGATTTTTAATTTTTATTTTTTTAAGTAATCTCTACACCCAAAATGAGGCCCAGACCCATGACCCTGAGATTGAGCTGAACGCTCCAGCAAGAGTCAGCCAGGCACCCTTATTTTCATTTTGAGAAGATCCTTACCTCGATGGTGATCAGAATGACGATCATCCACTCCAGGCGGAGTGCCCTCTTCTCAGTCAGGTGATTCCTCATTAGATCGGTCAGCTCCATGCAGTGTTGAAGTTTCTCATTCATGACCTGCATCAGAAAAATCTTAGGAAGGGTCCTGTACTTACATTTCAACAGGCCTAAGAAAAGGGTCACATCTCAAAATTCTAAAGGCTTGAAATAGGTATACTCTTGTCCCTTAGGCCTCTCCCCTCCCTGCCTGTTGTGACTCTAGAGACATTTTGTAAAGCACGGATTTGACTGCAGAAGTACTCCGCATACTGAAGCTCTTACAGCCCAAGATTTTGGAGTCCTAGCTTTTGGTAGCTGCCCTTGGGTTTTTAGCAGTTAAGAAAGGCAAACCCGAAACATGCTGTGTGGTCAGAACATGCTTTGTGGCCAAAACATGGCCTGAAGATGACAAACAACCATTACCTTCTACTAAAGCTGCCCATCCCCCCAAACTTGACCACTTGACCTGCTGCATACTTGCCACTAGATGGCACTGCTTTCAGTGCTCAACTGCAGAGGTCCTGGTTTCCGATGCCTCGCCACAGGCTGGTTGGGGTGGGTTCAGAGTCTTTGAATCTAAGACTTGGATGTGACTCCTGGTAGTTATACCTCCCTAATCTCTGTATTTCACCTTTTGGAAATTGGAAAATCTGGAAACCTTTAAAAAATCGTTTCCCTTTGATAACTTACGGGGTGGTGTGGATCTGGTCTGGAAATTTGAGGCCATCCTCACAGATGCATGTTTGGGGATTAATGGAAATGTGTCAGTGTGCCATATGTATAAGGATTCTGCACAGAGCGTCACATCGCCTTAATCATGAGAGCACGTGGGACCACACTCAAGCATACATTTACCGTGTTTCCAGGCTGGACATTATGTAGTTTCTCATCTGTATAAATGTTTAGGACAGTGCCTCCTTTCGTCTCCTTTCTTTCCTACTTTCTTTCCCCCCTGTTCCTACTGGCTGTTCAATCTTGGTCTGTAAACTTGCTCATCCCCAGGCTTGCTTCTCTCAAGACACTGGCCCCACCCTCTTCCATTTTCTTTCACCTTTGACTAAACTGGCATTTCCTTCCTCCACCTCCTCATCACTCAGTTTATTCTTCAGCCCTTAGAAGCTGCGTATTACAATCCCCCTGAAACCTCCAAATGTCCTAATTGGTAAATGGCAGATTTTCTTGGTTATAAACCTGTTAAACATTTGACAACACCTTGAAATACACACTTCCTTTGACTTTTTCTCCCCTAAGAACTAAGTTTTCTACCTCTGACCGTTTTTTTCTGGGGTTTCTCTACCTCCTCTTGCTTTTAGATAGCATTTCCCTAAGTCCTGATCTTGTCCTCCTCGTCTTCTAGCTCTGCACTCTGCTTGCACGATCTCACCCACTTTGGTTTGTGTAGATGCTCCCTAAACTTTGGTCACTTGATCCCACCATCACCCCCCCCCCCCCGCCCCCGCGTCCCCAATCACTATATGTGATGTGTGTGTTCCAGCTGCACTATTACATGATTTCCAAAGGCTCTGCTTAATATGTCTATTTTAAAAGCAAAGGGTCACTGCCATAAATGGACAACAGTTCGACATGAAACTATGGTGCCAACAGGAGGCTGAGCCTGACACCTGGGGAAGTGGGAGAGTCGCATCCGTTAGACGGCCTATCGAGAACCGCGACGGCCAAACTAAGTGCTTCTCCCGAGAGAAATCTGACTTGCTTCGATGTTAATTCAGGGTCCTTGTATCACCTAAATTCATCTCTCGAACAAGTGTTATGTATCCCACATTTTGGGAAAGACTTAACTATTTTCTACTCCCAAATATAAATGTTTAATGCTGGTCTCTTCGACTGAATTTCCTTTTTAAGTAGGCTTCATGCCCAATGAGGAGCCCAACTCAGGGCTTGAACGCGTGATCCTGAGATCAAGACCTGAGAGGAGATCAAGAGTCGGACACTTAACCGACTGAGCCGCCCAGGCACCCTTCTCTGACTGAATTTCTTTCTACAAAACATCTTCCGGGTCTCCTGCCCACACCTCAAATTTAATGTTTCTCAAACGAAAACTGACATCCTGTTCAAGTCTATCCCTCGCCTTGGGTTTCCTTTTTCCAATCAGGTCCTTATCTTCCCAGTCACCTGGGGTGGAGATGTTTGATCTCTAATCCCCACTCCCTACAGTTAGCCCCTCTGTGGACAGTCTTGAATCTACTCCCTACTTAGCATTCCTTAGTACTACAGAGGTAGGTCTTCATCAACTATTCATTATTCAAGAAGGGATCCATCGCCGTCGCGCCCCCCCCCCTCCCCCGCCGCATCAGTTTTCATTCTGAACGGCTGTTCAACAGCTTTGTAAGCATTTTACCGTTCATTGCCTTCTTGATAACATTATCCCAGATCATGTGGTCTAATCGCATTTTAGACGGTGGGGTCCTGAGCAATGTTCAGAAAGCCTTCCAGCCTGCTCTTTCCTCGGTGCCCCTACAGCACCTTGTCCCCTGGTGTCAGGCACTTCATTCTGCCTCACAATCCTCTGCTGTCCACGCGGCACCCTCCCCTCCTGCCCCCCACCTTGGGGGGTTCCTCTTGCACGAGTTTCAACCGTGCGATACTGCCCGTCATGATGTCAGCACCCACCTGGCACCTTCCCCAGGCCTCCTCCCCAAGGCCCCAGGGTGGAAGAGCTGGGGAGAAGACCCAGGCTTAGCCGACCATAATGCCCAGTTCTCTCACCGCACGGCTGGTCAAAGCTTGGACACCTGTCCCGATCCCTTGAAGTTGCCAGGCAGACCGAAATGTCAACTTGGACAGTCCCTCTCCCCACACCTGTTTCCCCCCATTCCCCAGAGAAGGCCACGGAGAGGCAAGGAGGAGGCCAACCTGGCACAGAAGGTGCTCAGGAGAGAGTCCCGAGTGACCCGTTTGGGTCTGTGCGAGACATGCATGCCTTGCTCCCACACTCCGGCCTGGTTTTTCTCGGCAGTACACGGTGATAAAGCAGCGCTGAAACTTTTCCCGTGGTTTGTGCAAGGGAGTCCCCACTAGCGCACGTTCCCACTTCATTTCGCTATAGCGTCCTTCACGTTACATGCACACACGAGGGAGAACACAGGCATGGTATACAGAGGTGGTAAATGTGAAGTGGGCCCTAAGCAGGTAGGTGCTGGGAGGAGAGGGCGGGGAGCTACAGGAAGGGGGCCTGGGGAAAGCATGTCACACAGGAAACCGCATGGACGCACAGCACGCTGGATACTTGGAAATACTTGGAAGTGAGGTTAAAAAGGTAAGTTAGTGCCCAACTGCGAGAGATACCATAGACCGTATGCCGTAGGCACAAAAACGATCCCCCAGGGGCATTCACACCCTGATCCCTGGGACTTACGCACACGGCCTGGAGAAGGAGAGTTACGATGGCATATAGAATGAACGCTGCTGATCAGCTGACCTTAAGACAGGGAGATAAACCTAGATTATTGGGGGAGGTGGGGTTCAGCGTAGTCACGGTGGAAACGGCGAGAAGAGCTTCAAGTGATGCCACATGAGGCCCCAACTCGCCTCTGCTGTGTGGCAGGGACCGCAGGCCAAGGGACGTGGGCAGCCTGTAGGAGCCGGAGAAGGCAAGGAAAGCCTTTTCCTGCCCGGCGCCTCCTGAAAGGAACGCAGTCCTGCCACACCTTGATTTTGCCTCAGTGACTCTCCCGTCAGACTTCTGACCCACAGCGCTGTAATCCGATGCGTTTGCGGTAAGCCAGTTGGTGGCAACTCGTTACGGCACAAGAGAAACCTACTCCACCGCGCGGTAACGTTGGGATTTTATTCTGTAGGCGCTGCGGGTCCTTTGTTCCGTCTTCAAATGTCGTATTTACTACACTGTGCCGGGCAGAGGAGACATCTCTGCCTTCCAGCTAAAGGGTCCAGCGAAGAAGGTATCGGAACAGTCCGGGAGTGTTACAGGTGGGGCCTAGAAGGGAGGCGTCAGCATTGTAACCACCCCCTCCGCCCCCCCCCCCCCCCCCCCCCCGTGTGGTCACCAGCCCAGGGCCTGTCATCTGGACTTTCAAGAAGTATCCGTCAATGAATGGATTCGTAGGAGAAAACGACAGGACGGTGTGCCTGGACGTGGAGGGTGAATGAAGCAGAAAGAGGAAACCACCATGCATTTCAATTTTCTGCTTGACCGACAGAGAGAGGAGGCTGGTGGTCCCGCCACGAGCTGAAACGGACAACAGGGAGGTTCAGTGTGTTCTGGGAGAATGCCACGGGTTGCATTCTGCCATCTTAACCACTGAGTAGTTCTACAGACATTTACTGCGCATGTGCTCTGGGTGAGGCCTTGCCGAGAACTGGGACTATAACGGGTAAGAGGACCATCCCGGTCTCCGACCCCAGGGAGCCTACACGCTGGCGGGCAGCGACACACAGAAGTGACTCTCGGAGGGATGCTAGGAGATCCGTGAGTGTGGAGGACGTGTGGGATTTCGCAGGCGATGAAGCAGCAATGGTAACAAGGCAAACAGGAAACTGAGGTCAGATATACTTATTTGGAAATCGTCAGGAAGAAATGGGCGCGGAAGTCACGGAAGGAACCCGCGACAGGACTCGGGGCCGCTGACGGACCGGTGTGGTGAGGGGCCCACCGCAGCCTGGCTTTCCTGGCGCGACTGCACTTGTGCAACCCCTCTCCGACTTCCCCACTGAAGCCCTAATAGCGGCTGAAAGGACTTCGCCTCCACCCTCAACTTTTTGGATGGCTTTCCGCACATCTCGTGCCTATCACTCTGATTTTTCTCAAGACTCTTTCCCCTGGGAAAAAACCCAACAACAAACTGGAAGAAGGAACAGCTTTTTCGTGACACCACCACTAACTCTCTTTGTCCTGTATGTCTTCTTGGAACACTGTAAACCTTGTTCAAGGGCAGCACCGGTTCTTAATTTTTTTGGTTTTTTTTTGTATCACACACGGTGCCAGCATTGCGTTGAGCGCGCTAAGGAACGTTAAATTCTTTTATCTCCTTCTAAATAATCTTCACATAACTAGTCTTAACTGCCTTTGGCATGCTAAGAAAGTACCCTGAGAAATGTAGTTTGGGAACTTTCAGGAATGCTTGCTAACTCACGTGGAAGGTTTGACACCAAAGAGATGGCTCAGAGTGGGGCTGGGAGATGAAGAACAATTAGCTGTAATGACTCAATCAAGCCACGTAGACGACAGTGGTAGTAACAGGGCACCTATGCTATTGGGGAGACTAATTTAATGGAATGAGAGGAGAGTTCCATAAAAACTGTCAGTTACCAAAGGAATTCTGATGAGCGCTGTAGTTGCTATGTAAGGAGTTTTCAGAAACAGAATATCCAAATCCATTATATACAATGGAATGTAGTTCAAACCCACGTGGCCACCATGCTTAGAAGGCATTTACCTACTAGAGGTCCCAGTCCACCTACCTTGCTTGCCCTCTGGGCCCACGAGCCAAATCATCCCTCTGTCTCCGGTGTGCCTACCATATATTCAGATATTTGGGGAAAGCAGCTTCTATCCCCTTTGCTGCTGTGTTGTAAGGAAGGAGGGGGAATCCCACGAGTATAGCTCCAATTTCATAGAAGTCCCTTTCCCCCTAATACATTGCTACTTCTACTTTTAGCTGTCTTGCCCCAGTTCCTAACATAGAATCCAATAGAGATGTGGTAGAAATATGTAATTTATAAAGATAATTAAAATCAATCTTGAATTTTAGCTCCTAAAGAAAAATTAAAGTGAATTTTCAGGGACTGTTGGTATTACACAATGTTTGTATCCCCCTTAAATTCTTATGGTGAAGCCCTACCTCCTAAGGTGATGGTATCTGGAGATGGGGCCTTTGGGAGGTGATCAGGTGGAGATGAGGTCACGAGGGTGGGGCCCCCACGATGGAATTAGTGTCCTTACAGGAAGAGGAAGAGACACCGGACAGCACTTTCTCCTTCTGCCACGTGAGGCCACACTGAGAAGGTGGCCACAAACCAGGAAGAGGGACCTCAGCAGGAACCCAGTCCGCGCACATGAGCAGAACACTCAGATGCAGCGTGTGAAGTGCTGCCCCTGGGACATACGTACAAAGAACTCCAGGAGCACAGAGGCACAGACCCGATGGGAAACCTTTCCTAGGAGGCGACCTTTGGGCTCCTCAGGCAAAATGCAACCAGAGATGGTCCTGGCCCAAAAGCATCAAACGAATCAAATCACATCCACTTGAAAGAACTTAAGCCAGAGACAGATGATGGTGCCACATTTAAACAGACCCTTATTCTGATGAACTGCAACGTATGCATCCTCCCTGTGTACTCAGTTAAGGACTGAGAAGCCAGTAGTACTGTAGTTAAATATAGTTCGTACGAGATTTAAAAAAAACAAACAAACAAAACTGCCACAGGACGGACCTGTTCCGGGACTTATCCAATTTGGGGACTGACCGGACCCTACCCCACCTGCTCTCTGGGCTGCACAGTCAACCTTCCCATGGTGTCTCCACGGGAGGAGCTCTGTGCCCAGGGAAGCCCCGAGATACCCCTCCTGGTTTAACAGAGTATGATGCACTGGCACTCTCTCCAGGTTTTCCCTTCCTTCTCAGCATTTTGATTCTTGTCCAGCTAGTTGATTATTTCATTGCACTTCTGTCTTCATTACTGACCCTCCTTTGACATTTCTCATCTTCAACTCTGGCTTTCCTGTTGAATGCCGTGTTCATATTCAGTTCTTGAAAGACATCCTTATCTTGATACTTCGGTGAGCCATATGCTCAAACCACGTTCCTAATTGGTGACCATGATATTGTTTCTCCTTTCCGGTACTCCTGTCCACGAAGGACACGTGAAAGACACCTTTGGCATCGATATCACAGAACCGTGGTTTGAGGGAAGACAGGATGGGGTGGGGGGAGTGTGCCTGAGCTCAAGCTTCCAAGCAGCTGGTTATCTTGGTCACTGCTCACTTTACTGACTCAATTAAGCACAGCAGGCTGGTTATCAGAAGAGGCAGAGAAGGTCTGCATCTGCTTGGTGGCAATGGCTTTGGACCCCATCACAATGATCATGATTCCACCAGAAGTCTCCATTCCAAGAGAAAAAAGAGATACCCAAGAGCAGTAACTTTGAGTGCTCTCCGATTTGCCCCCAGTGAAATTTGTCTCATCAACACTGATGTTTTCCGTTAGTGTGTCATTAAGGAATTCTCATAAGAGACTTTATTTTCAAGTTAACTTTACTGAGGCATAATTTACATACAATAAAATGCAGCCTTTCTAACTATACAACTGGAAGACTTTTGACAAACGGATATCCTTGCAACTGTCCCTGCAATGTTTCCATCATCCCAAAAAGTTCCTTTGTGCTCCTATGAAAACTAAGGTCCCATCCACCCACCCATCCCGAGCTCCAGGGAATCAATGATCCACTTTCTGTAACTACAGATTCGATTTGCCTTTCTAAATCCCATAAATACAGCACATCTGTTTTTGTGTCTAGATTTTTCCATTCGGCATAATGATTCTGGTATTTACCCATGCTGTGGCATGTATTAGTAATTAACTTATTGCTGACTGGTATTCCACTGGATGGATATACCACAATTGGTTTATCCATTCACTTACTGATGGGCACCACCTGACTTCTTCTAGTTTGGGGCTATTATGAATAAAGCTGCTACGAACATTTGTGTATAAAACAGCGAGAGGACACATTTTCGTTTCTCCTGGGTAAAATACTTAGGAGTGGAATTGTTGAGTCTTCTCGTAAGACAATGACTGGTTTTATGAGAAACTGCCAAGCCATTGTACCAATTTATATTTCCACGAGTAATGAAAATTCCAATTGCCCCCCCATTCTTACTAATACCTGGTATCAGTCTTTTAAATTTTAGCCATTCTAATGGGTGTGTAGTGATATCACATTGTAGTTTTTAAAGTTTTTTTGTTTTCGTTTTTGAGAAAGATAGTGAGCAAGCGGGGAGGGGCAGAGAGAGAGGGAGACAGAATCCCAGGCAGGCTCCACCCTGACAACGCAGAGCCCGATGAGCGGCTCGAACTCACAAACCATGAGATCATGACCTGAGCTGAAGTCAAGAGTGGGACGTTTAACCGACTGACCACCCCTCATATTGTAGTTTTAATTTGCACTTTCTTGGTGAACAAGGACACTGAACATCTTATTCATGTTCATACGGCCACTTGCATTATTTTCTTTTGTGAGGTGTCCAAATCTCTCCCCCATTTCAAAAATTGGGCTGTCCTTTTATTACGGAGTAGAAAGAGTTCTTTAGATTTTCTGGGTAAGTCCTCTGTCAGGAATACATACTGAGAACATCTCCTCCCAGCCTGTGGCTTGTCTTAGCAATGTCTTTCTTTTTTTTTCTTTTTTTTTTTTTTTTTTTTAGCAATGTCTTTCGAGGAGCAGTTTTTAGTTTTGACTAAGTTTTCCCCCCAAGGTTCATTTTTTTTTCCCTAAGAAATCTTTGCCTGCCTGAAGGTCAGGAGGCTTTCTCCTATTTTTTATTCCTAAAGTTTTATAATTTTAGTTTTTATATTTTTAAGTCTCTGATCCATGTGTGTGAAGTAAAGAATAGAGTTCTCTTTTTTTTCTTTTCTTTGAGAGAGAGAGAGAGCAAGATCATGCAAGTGCAAGCAGGCGAGAGGCAGAGAGAGGGAGAATCCCAAGCAGGCTCTGTGCTGTCAGCACAGAGCCTGGCTCGGGACTCGAGGCGGGGCTCCATTGCACAAACAGTGAGATCATGACCTGAGCTGAAATCCAGAGTTGGATGCTTAAACAACTGAACCACCCAGGTACCCCTAGAGTTTTTTGTTTTTTGTTTTTTTAACTTATGGCTATCCAATTATTCCAGCCATTTGTTGAGCTGATTTATATTTGTCAAAAATCAATCACCTAAGAAAAAACATCAATTGCCTATATGTGTACAGGTCTGTTTCTGAAATCTACTCTGTTCCATTAATCTATATGTCTATTCTTATACCAAGAGTCAAATGTCTTGATTACCGTACCTTGATTTACCGCAAGCCTTAAAATCAGATAATAAAAGTCCTACAACTTTGTCCTTTCTTCAGCGTTGGTTTGGCTAGTCTAGGCCCCTTGCATTTACATTTTATAATCAGCTTGTTACTTCTAAAATACATTTTTTAAAAGCCTGCTGGCATTTTGCTTGGGACTGAGTTGGAATCTACAGGGTAACTTCCAGAAGTAACTTCTTCATAATACTGAATCTTCTGTTGTACATACATGGGATATGTCTTCATTTAATTTCTCAGCCAACATTTGTAGTTTTCAGGGTACAGATCTTTTTTTTTTTTAATTTATTCCTATATAATCTGAGGTCTTGACCATATTGTACATGGTATTTCAAATATTGCATTTTCCAATTGTTCATTGGCAGTATAGTTAATTTTTTATATAGTGACCCTGGATTTTTTAACCTTGAGAAATTCGCTAATTAGTTCTTGTAGCTAGCTTTTTTGTAGATTCTTTAGGACATTCTACATACAAGATCCTGTTGTCTGTGAATGAATTGATTTACTTCTTCTCAAGAGATTTTAAATCTTGGAGCTATAAATACAGCCACCCGCAGGGACTGGTGCCTTGTCTAGCTGGCACGGCACAGGGCTTTCTCCACATGTCTAGGGTTCTAGAGACTGGGTTAGCAGTGGATTCTCCCAACTGCCGCTGTGTAACAGTGGTTACGTGTCAATCCTTTCACGGAGAGACTCAATCTCAAACCGGCCTCACTACTGGAAGAAAGAGTATGCTCAGCATCCTCCGAGTAGAGGGGGACGAGCCTACACAGCTCTTCTGTTCTGAGAGTTTTATGCTTGCACTTGACCATTTGGTTGTCCACTTGGTTGTCAAGGTATTCTTCGTTCAAGGTGTCCTCGGTTGTAGACCCGATGCCAAGAATTCCATCTTGAATAGTGAGAAGAGACAGAAAAATGGCCACGTTCCAGGTTAGAGATC
Source organism: Panthera pardus (assembly GCF_024362965.1). Lineage (NCBI taxonomy): Eukaryota > Metazoa > Chordata > Mammalia > Carnivora > Felidae > Panthera > Panthera pardus. The sequence goes on along the minus strand of NW_026526732.1, from coordinate 15,785,894 downwards.
AGATGGTTAGTCTGTTATCATCCTTCTTGCCCAAGCCAAGTGGCAGTGGCAGCTGGCTTACGGAGGATCCTGCACGTGGGAGCAGTAGGTGCTTGCTGGCAGTGCCTTTGGTGGCCCGAAGCAGGGGATCATTGAAGTCGCAGCAGCAAGAGGATGATGTGGGTCACAGCGCTTACCAAGTAGGCTTCTAAAACGTTCTCTTTCAAAACCTGAAGTCTATGTTAGGCAGACTTCTAAGACGTCACCCAAAGATCCTTGTCACCTGGAATTCACACCCCTGTGCAGTCCCCTCCCCTGGACCGTGGGCTCCCCTTGTGACTTGTGTCTGACAAAAATACCGCAAAAGCAAGCAGGCTGTAATCGCTGGCGAGGCTACGAGAGACTGAGTCTGTCTTGGAGGTGCTCTGCCCCCTTCCTCTCACCTGCTCGCCCAGACGAAACGGGCTGCCTGCTCTACGGAGAAGACAACGGGGCCGGGAACGGAGGGAGGCCTCTGGCCACGAGCTCAGGAGGAGCTGAGGCTTCAGCCCAACGGCCTGGGAGGAACTGAATCTTGTCGACGACACAGGGGTGAACTAGGAAGTTCGCCTTCCCAGCTGGTCCCGGAGATTACTGCAGCCTCGTGAGAGCCGGAGGCCCGGGCTGAGCCGGACCCGGATTCCGGACTCCTCAAACTCTGGGACAGTAAGTGCTGTTTGAAGCCACTCAGGTTTGCAACAAGTTTTTTCGCAGTGATAGCTAACGAGTATAACCACAGGAGAGCCCTCAACTCTGTAAAGCTTTGGGCATCCCTTTTATAGCCCCTGGACCTTCAGCCTGTAGGCACAGTCCACAGCTATGCAAGTCCAATGTTTTTCATGTCTGACCAGACATCTGGATTGCCAGATCCTGTCTGGGTAGACTTAGTACCTAAAATCGTATTGGAGGCCACTGAAATTCGAATCTTATGGTATCAATGATCAATCTTTTCACGGTAGCTAAAAGCAACACGGTTTAGGGTGGGCCTCGTGCCCTGACCACTGGCAGCGACCTCTACTCGCCTGTCTGGAAGACGCCCATACAGACAGAGGTGGTAGCAAGTTCAGGGACAACTATAGTTGGTACTACACAGATCAGTGACAACTACACAGACAACTTCGATGTTGTTCTTCAGGGGGAAGTGTCTGGTGTGGGGGAAAATATGTAGATACCAGAGCTGCCATAACATTCAATGAGCCATGGTGGGTTTCTGAAGTTGTAAGTCATTTATTTTTGACTGGGCATCGGATGCACTGGGGAAGTGGTAGGAAAGAAGACTGAAAAAGAGGAAACATGAAGGTCCTTGTATATGAAAGCAAAAGCACTTGAACATAACCCTTTAGGCAATGAAGGAAATTAAAGGTGCTAAACTGGCTGGAGGGAAGGAGAAAAGGCAATCCACAGATAACTAACATCAAGATAAATCAGATACTGAAATTATCTGACAAGGATTTTAAAGCAGTCATCACGAAACTGCTTCAATAAGCAATTATGAACATGCTTGAAACAAATGAAAAAAAGAAAAAAAAAAACAAAAACCAAAGTCTCGGCAAAGAGAGAACATAAGAGGAATCATACGAAAATTTTAGAACTGAAAGGTACAATAAGCAAAATAAAAAAATTCAGCGATGTGCTCAGCAGCAGAATGAAGGTGATAAAAAAAAAAAAAAAGAATCCGTGACCTCTAAGGCAGAGCAATGGACATGACCCCACACAAATGACAGAGACAAACCAGAACAGAAAACAAGTGAACAGAGCCCTGAATGTGTGCGGGAATGGGAAATGAGCTTATATTCGGGCTTTCTCATCAGAAACCAAGCAGCTCGGAACTAGGTACCATGGCAGTTTTCGGGTGCTGACAGAACAGTCACCCCAGAACCCTAGAGCTGGGGGCGGCGGGCGGGGGGTGGGGTTACTGAGACAGTCTCACATGAAGGAAAACTAGGAGGGTCTGTTTCTGCAGACTTATCCTAAAGGAATAACTAAAGAATGTTTGTGAAATGGAAAAGACTAAAAGAAATCTTGGAACATCACAAAGGAAAAAAAGAACAACAGAAAGAACAAAAATAGAGGTAAATGCAATAGAATTTCCTTCTCCCCTTGAGTTTTCTAAATTACATTCGAAGGCTGAAGCAAAAATTGTAACACCGACGGAGTTGTCACAATGTCTGCGGAACAGTTAAGACAATGGTACTGTAAATGGTGGAGGGTAAAGGGATGTAAAGGGTGGTAGATTTCTACACCTGACTTACTCTAGTCAAAGGTCAAAACCAGCAGACTGATAAGCTATGTATGTATAATATAGTATCTAGAACAACCACTAAATATCTGTGCTGAGAGACACAGTAAAAAATACAGAGATAGATAAACCAAAATGGAATCCCCAAAAATGTTTTAAGGAATGCACAGGAGGGCAGGGACTGATACAGGCAACAATCGGATGGATCACAAAGGCATTATGCTCAATGAAAACAGTTTTAAAAGTCGCATGCCGTGCGATTCTATTCATGTAACATTTTCAAAATGACAAAATTACGGAGACTAGATCACTCACGGGCAGGGGTTAGGGATGGTGGGGAGGGGAGGCGGTGTGACTAGAAGGGGCAGCACAAGATCTCTGGTGACACAACAGCTCTGCATCCCCGCACTACATGGTCATGTGGACGTCAATGTAATAAAAGGTCACAGAACTACGTGCGTATGTCGCAAAACATCCATTTTCTTTTCCACCCTCCTTCCCCATGTCGTTTCTCTCTATCATGACCACCTCCACCCATCCCATCATTCTCTTGATGCCTATGTCTTCTCAGTTTTGCTTCATTTTGCTTCTAAATGCTTGCGTGATGGTTCTCACTGGATGGCTTCTTGCCCCGTACTCTCAATGTATCTTTTTTTTTTTTTTTAAAGTGTATTTACTTTGAGAGAGAGAGAGAGAGAGAGAGAGAGACAGCAAGTGCGTGTACATGGGGAGGGGCAGAGAGAGAGGGAGACAGAGCCAAGCAGGCTCCAGGCTGTCAGTGCAGAGCCCAACTCAGGCCTCAGTCTCACAAACCATGATATCATGACCTGAGCCACAATCAGAGTTGGACGCTTAACCAACTGAGCCACCTAGGTGCCCCTCAACATATCTTAAATTTCACTCCTCCACTCCCCTTGACCCCACCTGTCTAGGTACTGCCATGTTTCTACCGGGCACTCGCAGGCAAACATCAGTCATCCTTGACTCTTCCCTTTCCCTGGCCTCCCATTATCAGTTACTTGATTTGTCTTGGAAGGTTCTTTCTTGAATTCATTTCTTTTCTTGCTGCCACCAACACAGTTCTGGGACCCAAGAACTCTTGCTTGAGACTTGATGAGAGCTTGGAAAGGTAGGCCTCCAAACTCTCACTTATCTCATCTAGTCTGCAGAGCAAGTATCAGAATTTCCTTTGATGCAATAAAGAAAATTTCTGGAAACTGTGCACAGCAGATGGGGAAGGGGAAATCTGGAGATCTGAATACAAGTCAAACAAGGTATTTCTCCCAAACAGTGAAACACATTTACTTAAATTTCAAATTTCTCTTCACACAGTCACACAAATTATAAACAGTGTTGTGTCTTTCTCAGTGAAAGCATAAAATACATACCTTAACTCTACGAGCAATGCTAAGGAACTGACAAGTTTTATCATAAAGTTGTTCCAGGTTTTCTCTGTCCCAGTAGAAATCGGGAGTGATCAAGAAGTCTGAACTCAAGTTTATACGGTGTCTTAAAAAAACAGAAATTATAAAACTTTTTTTACCTTGAATGAAAAATCACAGTCTCTACTTTATTTCTTTTTACCTAGTACTTTATGAAAACATTTGTTAATGCTGTGTTTCTGAGAAACACGTAAATAAAAAAAAATTTACATAAGAATTTCAAAATCTGCAACCAAATTACCTCAATCTTTAATATTATTTATGAAGTAATTAGAAAAAAATCCCCTCATTTTGCTTTCATTCTGAGCTTTTTTCTGTTTTCATTAAAAATTTTTACAATATATACACTTTTTTTTTTTGTGGCTAGGTAATCATGTGGCTTAAAAATGACAGAAAAGGTACACTGGCAAATCTCACTCCTATTCTCATCCCTCTTTCCTTTTCTCCCACCCATAACGGGTAACCAATGTTAGCTTTATTCTTCCAGTGTTTGTGCAAACACTGGACAAGTATACACACACACATCCTTCAATATCTACCTTTTTGCATAGGAGCCCTAAGCTTACTTTTAAATGAAAATTTAAGGCATCGAAATAACACATAAATGGTTATTCACTATAAAAAAGAAAAGCCCTAGAGAAGAACTCAGAAAACAGTAGTCAGCCCTCTTACCCTAAAACACAACTCAAATCCTTTAGGCCCTGCGAATGCTTTGCTGTGTCCTTCCAGACCTTTCCTGTGCATACATTCATGTATGCGTGTGCACATATAAACATATATTTGTAGTACGATACATATCAAGATAAAGATGAATATTTATTTTTGTTTGTTTTACAAACTGGATAATACTATACATAATTTGGATTTAAGTTTTCACCCAATGTAACTTGCCACGTATCTATCAGAGATTTACCATGTTCCTTTTACTAATACACAAGCACTTTTATTATAAAGAGAAGAAAACTTAGGATAAGGACAGTAGGACTCTATAGAAACTGCTCACAAACCTAAATATATTTAACTCTAACTTCTGAGTTCTGATACGATTATAATCTGCCGTATCAAATTCTGCTTCTGTTACCAGAGAAGAGGATAGAAGAATCTCTCTACCCCACTTCTTGGAAAACTCAAGGCTTCACATGCGCTGCCCGGATGCTCCCGATGAGTGGGCTTTTATTTTGCTGGCTTCCTGAATAAGGGCCGCTGAGCTATGAGAAATGCACAGGTGATGAAATCCTGGAGCACTTCTCTCCAAGCCAATCTCTATGGAGAATGTGGAAAACAGCTCTCAAACTACGTACAACGATCTCGAGTAGCTCACGCCATATACTCTGAGGGACAAAACACCACTGCCTGGTGAGAATAAGGCCAGGATTCAGGGTGTTTCATTCCATGAATCCTGGGAGAATGACAAAGATGAAATAAACGGGAAACCTTTCCAGAAACTTATTTAAAATGATGCATTGATGCATTTCGTCAATTTTAAGATCCAGTTCTTTCCCATCTCTGAAAACGGAAGGCATCTTTAAAAAATGATGTCTTACGGGCAGCAGGTGTGACTTAGTGGCCATTGCTTTCATTTCCCGTATGCTTCCTTTTTATGTACACCCAAGAGGGAATGCGACGGAATCTACACCCAAGTAAGGCTAAAAGTCATTTCGGTGTAAATGTTAATTCTGTGATAAAAAAGCATCGTATCATAGTTTAACTGGCAGTACTTGTCTCTGTTTCCCGCATATATAGGAATTAAAGTAAAATATATTATTTACTTTAAAATAGTATTTATAATATTTATAAAATAAATATATTTTAATTCCAACGTAATTTGTAATGGTATATTAGGTGTACAATACGGTGACTCAACAATTCTATACGTTGCTCTGCGCTCATCGTAAGTGTACTCTCAATCCCCTCACCCAGCTCCTCTCTGGCAACCATCTGTTCTCTACAGTTAGAGTCTGTTTTTTGGTTTGTGTCTTTCTGTCCTCTGTTCATTTGTCTTGTCTCCTAAATTCCACAAATGAGTGAAATCATACGGTATTTGTCTTTCTCTGACTAGCTTTAGTTTGCTTAGCGTTATGCTCTCTAGATGCAGTAAGATGGTTTTCCTGAGAATTCCTATCACCCAAATTCTAGAATATGCCTTTCTCCCTACAGAGAACATCTCCTGTGCCCCGTACGCAGGTTGACTGTGGATGGATCAGGATCTCTGTGCACATGCAGAACCTCATGCAGTGCGGTCCCTGATGTAGCCCCAGGGCTCCTGACCGGGAGGGTTCTGCCTGCTTATTTATCCAGGAGATAAATATAGCTGCAATTCCCATAAGGGTACGTGGTTGCTTTTTATTCTACAATTACAGGAGTGTTTCCTTCAGACTGTTAAATACATAAATTACTTTATTTACAGAGAAAATTCTACCTCAGGGCAAAGAGTTCACCCATTTTCTGCATAACTTCTTGATGAGATAGTTTCACTTTCTTCCCAGCTTTTAAAGCCTATTTGGGAGGGAAAAAAATACATTCGTACATACATGTATATCTCTCCAACGAGGACCAAACAGCACATTCTAAAGCAGTCACTGACTCCACGTAAATGACTGTCTTGGATGCCACTCTCAATCATTTCTCTTTGAAATTTCAAAATCTTATTAAGTAGAAATTTTACACTCCCTTGTCCCACCTCTAGGATCTACATTCCTAACCTCTTACTGAGAAAGCAGGGCCTCTTACCCTAAGAATAATTCAATTATTCATTCAAGTAAAAAACAAAATCACAGTAAACATGAGTGTTAGTGTATTTTGATATAACTTTACACGTATTTTTCAAGCCACTATTTGTCTCATAATTCAGCAAAACACTTTTCAATCAAGAAAACTGGTCATAATCCTACTCCTTAGAGGGGACAGAGCTCACTTCTCAAAAAACAGTTACATTAAAATTACTACACCATCAGAAGAAAGTAATTAGACTTTTAAGTTTTAAAAAGTAAAAACAAAAACAAAAAACAAAAAAAACAGCATAAAATTTTTTTATTTTATATGTAACGAGTGTTCTGTTTTTGCTTAAATTCAGTGTAGGTTTTCTAGTGTTTGTTACTACTTTATTGTACTCCTAAATATATTGTTGGGTGGGAAATTTGTATTTTTCCCAAACAGAAATCAATCCTTGAAAACAATCATAACATTGATATAATTACCTCTGGAATTGACTGAATAGACTCAACAAATTTGTCCAGTGATGCCTCCCAAATAGCCAGTTTCACTGGGGGAAAAAAATAACAATGAAACTTTTTTTTTATCATCATACTACTATTTCTACAAAACGCATAATGAATTGCACAGGACCTGTACCACCATTGCAGCCAAGTTTAAGAAGCACATGTGCTAACAATGTGACACTGAAACTTAAGAATAGTTACCATCATACAGGGGAGCACTGAGCGCTCTGCCATGCTGGCAGACCAAAGTGACACCTGGCAGAATTCCTGACTTTCTAACACTGGATCTCAGAAACCCAGGACTAGGAGGTCCACCCTGAAGGGAAGTGTGGCTGTGCAGAGGGGGCAGGACCCAGGCCTTCCTGGCCATCCTGCGGGCCCCCTACTCTTCTCGGGGCAGTGTGTAAAGCTCACGAGTCCCCGAAGACTCCGGGAGCAGTGGACAGGCCAAGCCAGCCACAGCGGTGGACAGGCCATGCCAGGCATGGCTGCAAATCTCTCAGAGAACTTCTAGTTTTATTCAGGTGCATGGATCTTCCAGAAAAAACTGAGAGCCACTGTGGCTCTCTGTCCCACTCCCGTGAGGAACTGGGTGCACTTTTCTACAGAGGCCTGCGCCCGGTCACAGCGGGCTTTCTCTGCCCGGATTACAGACAACCTGAGAGTAACGACCACATAGAAGAAGAGAGGGACGCAAAGGGAAAAACAATACCACAAAAAATATTTTTGGAGAGGGCAAGCTTTATTGAAAGAATTAATAAAGAATGAGTAGCCTCAGCAGATACTCTGTTCCCTATGTACTATACGTTCTTTTCTCTTGGAAGGAAAAGAAACGCTAAAGCTTTGCCGAGTGTTCTGTGAAACATGCCTAAATCCTTACTAAATGGTTAAGCTTCCTTTGATGAAATGAAAACTATGCAACATATTCTCGGATAAGTAGCAATAACTTACCTGAAAGACAAAGAGCATTTGAGAAAGCAAATTTCTCTAGAATGGCGTCATCTAAATCTAGCTCCGAATTTAACCTGATTTCCCCTCTATGAAGTTTTGACTGTCCCCTGTGAGAAGAAAATTAAAAAAAAAAAAAGGTATAAATCTTAAAAAGCACTTTAATTTTTTTTCATTCTTTCTTCTTCAATTTTTTTATTTTGAAAAAGTCACTTTACACTCTTTCTAGAGGTCATTTTGGCAATTTAAACCAAGAGTCTTATAAATGTTCTTATATCCTTTGATCCAAGTAATTCCATTTCTAGGAATTTATCCTAAGGAAATAATAAAAAATGCAAAGGAAGATCTGTGTACGAAAAACTTTTATGGTTAAATGTTTAACAGTAAAAAACTAGGAAAAAAAATAAACGTTCAATAGGAGAATGGTTCATTTATATGAAGTCCACAGAGCAAAAATCAGCAAGCATGTTTTGATATTTCGTAGAAAGGGAATACAATGATCACAATAAATTGCTAACTGATAAAAGGCTGCTCATACACACAGACTGTGATCTAAAATCACACTGACAGGGTGGGAAGGGCGAGGGAGATGGGGAAGCGGTGAAAACCTGAGGTTACATGTGAGGATTTTGGGGGGGCTGGGAAGTGACGAAAGGGTGGGAATTTGGGAACATACGTGTCACAAGCAAACAGGAAAAGAAGAGGGTAAACCATCACAGAGGATGGGAGGCAAGAGACAGACAAAGCGGTGGACAAGGAGGCCTGACGGGAGGGCAGCGAGGCAGAATCTGCTGACAAGCTCAGGTGGAGGGAGAAAGAAAAGACAAGAAAGCAGAGTCGAAAGGATGCTTTAATGAAGGAGATCGGCCAATGTCACAGCACCGCACAAGGCAGCCAAGAGCTGGAATCACTGGCAGGACTCACCAAACAACTTATTGACAAAACCCAATTACGGAATCTGGGATCCAAAGAGATCCCAGTTGGGGATTTCACTCCTCCACAGACCGTAAGGTAATACCTGTGCACACGTGTGCGTGTGCGCGCACAGGGGCACACGTGTCTGTCGGTGCCTAGTAAGGAACGGTTTGATAGGGAAGTAGAGCACAGAAGGGAAGTTCGTGGGAACCATAACCACAAGACCAAGTGCTTAATAATAAAAATTAATACAATTCTTTAAAAAAATTTTTTTAATGTTTATTTCAGAGAGAGGACACATGAGCGCACACACGTGCACGCGCCCAAGTCGGGGAAGGGCAGAGAGAGGGAGACACAGAACCCAAAGCAGGCTCCAGGGTCTGAGCCGTCAGCATAGAGCCTGATGGCCCGAAGTGGGGCCTGAACTCTTGAACCCTGAGATCATGACCTGAGCCGAAGTCGGACACGCAACTGACTCACCCAGGCGCCCCTCAAATTAATAAAATTCTAGGGCTCCTCGGTGGCTCGGTCGGTTGTGTGTCTGACTTCAGCTCAGGTCATGATCTCACAGTCGGTGAGTTCAAGCCCCAGGTCGGGCTCTGTGCTGACAGCTCAGAGCTTGGAGCCTATTTCAGATTCTGTGTCTCCATCTCTCTCTGAACCTCCCCCGTTCATGCTCTCTCTCTCTCTGTCTCAAAAAAAATCAATAAAGGTTAAAAAAATAAAAATAAATAAATAAATAAAAAAAAATAAAATTAATAAAATTCAATTAGTTCTTCGTCTGTTGTGTCTCTCAGGTTCACGTCCTCACTTTCAAGTGCATCCACTCCGGGCCCAGGCCCTCACTCACTGGTCCGGTGCCCTTGGGCAGGACAAAACATCTCTGAACCTCGTCCCGAAAACTAGTTAACGTCATTTGGAGGGTTTTTGTCAGGATACATGAAAGGAAGCGTGGAAAGCACTTAGAACAGTGCTGGGCACAGGGCGAGTAGTTCACCTTTGCCGGCTATTATTACTTAGCTCTGATCCCATCTGGTCTTTCTAAGGCTTGCTGGTGTCTCTTCCAATTTTCCTAAAGCTCTGCTTTCATCGCTTCCTCTAATACACAGGATTCTTTCTCCATATTCCACTAGACAGGTAACTCCAGGCCTTTCAATCCTGTTCACACAGCCTTTTTCTCTGTTCTGACATCTTTTCATGTTTCCCTGCTTGCTGAGACAGGAAAATCAGCTGGTACGTTGCCTACCCACTCATCTTCTCTGAGGATGCTGTCAGGCCCCCACCTCCTGCAGACACCCCCATTTCTATAAGTAATTCTCTTAATTCACACCCTCGTCCAAACTCAAAACCAACAGGGAAAAAAATGGACTTACTCATGAGGACCTTTACTATAATAACCTGATAGGTTCTTTCTGATGAAGGCATAGTACTTCTGAGGAAGGTTATGCTATCCACTTGTTTTTGTTTTTTTTAAATATTTATTTCTGAGAGACAGAGAGACAGAGCACAAGCAGGGGAGGGGCAGAGAGAGAAGGCGGCACAGAATCCGAAGCAGGCTCCAGGCTCCGAGCTGACAGCACAAAGCCGGACACAGGGCTCGAACCCACGAACCGTGAGATCATGACCTGAGCTGACGTCGGACGCTTAACCAACTGGGCCACCTCGGCGCCCCTCCACTACGTGTAGCCTGACAAGTTAAAAAAATTATGGGGGCACCTGGGTGGCTTGGTCGGTTAAGCATCCGACTTCGGCTCAGGTCATGATCTCACGGTCCGTGAGTTCGAGCCCCGCGTCGGGCTCTGTGCTGACAGCTCAGAGCCTGAAGCCTGTTTCAGATTCTGTGTCTCCCTCTCTCTCTGCTCCTCACCTGTTCATGCTCTGTCTCTCTCTGTCTCAAAAATAAATAAACATTAAAAAAAAAAATTAAAAAAAAAAATTATGTTTACCTACGAATATTTATTATATCGTTTAGGCTTTGTATCTGTACCAGTAACTTTTTTTCTTAAAATGAGTCTCCAAATGTGTAAGTTGTTTCTTGTCTCCACTGCTTCCAGTCTAGTAATTCCAAGTGGCCTTTTTGTAAACGTGATAAAATGTTGCTCACTCTGTTTTGATGTAGTTAAGCTCTTCATTCTCCCAGTGCACCAGTGCGATTTCATAGGGCTGGATTTCATGTTTTTCTAAGACTTGCATCACATGCTTCATCTAGAAGAAAATGAAAAGTAAGTAACCTGAAATTATACCCGATTCTCTCCGTACAAAACTGTGTCATAGTGTTAAGGGTTATAACATTTGTCATTACGTTTGGTGACATTTCTTCTGTTTAGTTTTTACTTAGCAATAATCATGCCTCGGATAAACCTCACTGGCCACTCACTGCCACTGTGCAAAGCTCTTCTGATTAGTTTTTAAGGAAAAGGCAAATTTGTTGTGATATTAAACTCATTGGAATATTAACTTGTCTTCACATTTAGAAAACACATTAGCATAAAGAAAATTAAAATTATCACGTTCCACAACCGAAAGAAAACCACGAGTTTTATGGTTTGTATCTGTGAAATCTTTTTAAAAATGTGTAAGTCCCATACTTATAAAAATTTAAACAACATAAAGGTATAAAGTAATAATCTCTCTCTGCTCTCCTGAATTCTTAATCCCCAAAGAAAACCCTAATTTGCTGCATATCCTTCCAGACTTTTAAAAATATGTGGTTTTTTTATATAAAATTAGATCATACTATGCATGTAAATATGTTCAATGCTACTCTCCTTAATGCAGAAACCGCAATTTATTTAACCTTCCTCAATGTCCCTCCACAGATTATTCCTACTCTTGAGACACTATTACAAGGTTGCAAATGCACCACCCTTATGTATCTTTGTGGTCTGATGGGGGTATGTCCTCAGGAATTGCTAGATCAAAAGACATGCACACTTACTATTTTGATAAATGTTGCTAAACTGCTCTCTAAAACGGTTTTTCCAATTTTAGAATCTAAACATTTAAGAAAACATTTTTTTTTTCTTTTTTTTTTTTGAAATAAGCTTCATGCCCAGCACAGAGCCCAAAGTGGGACTTAAACTCATGATCCGGAGGTCAAGACCTGAGCTGAGATCAAGAGTCAGATACTTAACCGACTGAGCCACCCAGGTGTCCTCAGCAGAGCATTCTTAAAAAATACTGGGTATTACTAGCCTTTTACATTTCTGCCACTTCAAACAGCCAATTTTTCTTATATTTATTAGTCATTTATATTTCCTTTTCTTCAGGAAACCCCACCTTACCACCGCCGTGTGTGTGTGTGTGTGTGTGTGTTTAGTGGGGGTGTATTTCCTTTTAGTAAAAGTGGGATTTTATGAGGCATATTTTTTTTTAACTAGCCCTGATATTATAATGGTTATATTTTATAATCTGCTTCTTAAATTTAATTAGGCAATTTCCTAGGAACAGATATTTTTCTACATAATTTTTAAGAACTGCGGTATCACCCAGGGAGGTATCTGACAAACTTCCTACCATTACGTACTTCGGTTATTTCTCATTTTGCTACTGTAAACAGAACGCCGATGAACATTTCTGTACATCACTTATCGTGCATAAATGCAATTACTTCCTCTGGATAACATTCTAAATGTAAAACTTTGTTGAGTTAAATATAAAGCTTTGATCTGTATTATCAAACTACCTCTAAGAAGGTTATAGTAAACAAACTGTGATCGAGATAATGAAGAAACTGTTTCCTGTGAGTGAGAAAGTTCTAGAAAACTTGATCTGAGGTAAGACCTTAGTGCAGTCAAATGCCAGTGAACTGTGATTCACTTTGTAGATTATCATGTACAAAGTGTAACTAACTTCTTTCTGTCTGCGTTGTAGCTAGGCTGTTCTAATTCTTCACAAATTACTATAAGCCCAGAGGATGGAAAATGGAGGAAACTTATAAGCCAAAATATAATCATTTTAGAAGACAAATGTGCTAGCATCAATCACATAATGCAGAGCAAGTAAGCTGTGGATTTTCTGTTAATTTATCTTCCAGTGGCTCAGATTACTGACAATTAACAATTACAATTAACAATTAACAATTTTTTTCTCAGAAAAAATTTTACACTTTTATACTTTATATATACTTACAGTTTTGTCTTTCACATTCCAGAACACAGCAGCTCCTTCTCTGATTTAAAAGAATAAAAGAATCAATTAAGTTAACAGTGGAATACGTTAAGGCCATACGTAAAGCCATGCTTAGGTAGCTTCTAGAATATATCCCAAAGGCAATTTTTACAAATGTGATTACTTATTTGACATTATGGTCCCTAGATGATTTGCTAAAACAAAAGAGCTATTATTGAGCTTTTGATACAACCTGAGCTCCCCCAAATTCATGATTTCTCACATGGTTTGCAGAATAAATAACTCTTATTTTAATACTATATAATTTCATGGATCTGAACTGTTTCATACCTGGTTCAATTCTGATGTACAGAAATCAGAATAAGGAAATTTTTGAGACCCGTCTTAGCTCTCATTAGGCAGATTCTGCTATAGGAAAAGAATAAAGGATCATGCTTTTAATAGTTGTGGAATGAAGAGACTGATATAAATTAAAGCCAAAGATGGCTAAGAGTGCCCACAGAATAATGCCACCCATCCTTACAGCACTTGGACAACAGTGAAGCCACAGGAGGCCTCTGGACCTAGTTCTGGCTTTGAAAGAATTTAAGGTCTAACTTGTTTCGATTCCTGAAGTCTGACACACTGAGCTATTTTTGGTAGTAAATAAAAAGAGAGCCAGCGTGAGAGCAAGAGAGAGAGAGAGAAAGGTATGGCTCTTTTCTTCCTGGAGGAAGGAAAGGTGGAATTGAAAGGCAGGTAAAAATATGGTGGCTTCCTACCATTCTTCAAACATTTCCTTTTTTTTTTCTAATTTAAGAAAATATTTTTTTGTTTATTTTGAGAGAGCGTGCATGTGTGTGCATGAGCAGGAGAGGGGCAGAGAGAGAGGAAAGAGAGAATCCCAAGCAGGCTCCATGCCGTCAGCCCAGAGCCCGATGTGGGACTTGGTCCCACGAACTGTGAGATCATGCCCTGAGCCGAAATCACCCAGACGACTGAGCCACCCAGGCACCCCTCATTCTTCAAGTACTTCTTAAGCGAAGTGCTTAGCCTATGTGTGTGTCTGGGCTTAGCATCTGGGATACCAAGATGAGTATGGTCTGGTTCCTACCCTCACGGAACTCCCAACTTAGAAAAGCCGACCGACAGGCCTCCAGCTGCAGCCCCACGTGGTGAGTGCCCTGAGAGGTATGCAGGGCACGCGCTGAGACGTACACGGGAGGGAACAGTTCCCACGGATGAGCAGGGCTAGCCGAAGGAGCAAACGAGAGGCGGCGATACGGCCGAGGGAACACCCTGGACTCAGGCAGAAGGCGTGAGGGAGCAGGGCAACATCTCAGAACAAACAGCTAGTTGTCTGCAGTGCGGTTGTGGACATGGGCAAGTACTGGGCAATCAGGTCGGAGAGGCAGGGAGGAGCCAATCTTGTGCCATGACAGGAGTCTGGTCAAGCTCCGCAGAATTTCTGGCAGGAGAGTGTAGTGATGAGAAAAAACGATCCTGCCCACAGACTGGCGGTGGGGTGAGATGGCAGGCAGGGGGTCGGGCAGCAAGCTGCGGCCACCAGCCGGTGGAGGGGACAGAAGGTGGATGTGATTGCCCCTTAAGCCACAGCCAGAGTATTAGCAGTTCAGAGCAGCCCCTCCAGGCAGATGAGAGGGGCTGGGAAGAGCGCCCCTCTTTTGGAGCTGTGCTGTGCGGTGCGGTCTCAGGCCATGCGAGCTACTGAGCACTTGAAATGTGCCCGGTCCACGCTGAGAGATGCTGGAAATGTACAACACACACTGGGTTTCAAAGGCTTAGTATGAAGAGTGTAAAAATCTCATTAATTACTGACTGATTACATGCTGAAATGACAGCATTGTACACATGCTGGGTTAAATAAAATACATTATTAAAATTAATTTTGCACAATATATATTGTCACCGGTGTTCAAAAGTAAATCTTTTTTTTTTCAACTTTTAAACATGTGGCTACTAGAAAATGTATCATTACATACGGGGCTTGCATTTGTGGCTTGCATTGTATTTCCACTGGATGGTGCCGATCTAGAGGCCCTCAGACAACCAAATTCCTCACCTGAGTCAAAGGGGATGCTATTCTACTTGGACCAAATGTTGAACTCTTGATTATCTCCTAAGTTACTTAATAAAGGAAGGTAAGGTTCAGCCACCTGGCTGGCTCAGTCAGTAGAATGCACGACTCTTGGTCTCGGAGTTAAGTTCAAGCTGAATGATGGGTGTAGAGATAACTTAAACATACATAAAAAAGGAAGGTAAAGGGGCACCTGGGTGGCTCAGTCGGTTAAACGTCTGACTTCGGGTCAGGTCGTGATCTCACAGTTCATGGGTTTGAGCCCCACATCGGGCTCTGTGCTGACAGCTCGGAGCCTGGAGCCTGCTTCGGATTCTGTGTCTCCCTCTCTCTCTGCTCCTCCCTGCTCACATGCTCTCTCTCTCTCAAAAATAAATAAAGATTAAAAAAAACTAAAAAAAAAAAAGAAGGAAGGTAAGGCATTGACAGGAACCAAGCTGGAGCTCCAGTTACCAACTACGAAGACTGGTATCACAGACATTTCATCAAAGTTTGGGTTCTTATAGATGTTCCTTGTGTTTCTGTTCTACACAGAACAGTCCCATGACTGTGGGTAATCCCCTTAATCCCTCTCACCCTCAGTTTCCTCAGCTGCAAAATGAGAATAACAGACCTTCTTTAAGAGCTGTGGGGATAATATGAAATTATTTTCAGCGGTTCCTATTATCATAACCATTCTCACTCAGCAACTCTGGACAATTTGGTATTAAAACAACCTTTAAGCGGCGCCTGGGTGGCTCAGTCGGTTGAGTGTCCGACTTCAGCTCAGGTCATAATCTCATGGTCCATGAGTTTGAGCCCCACGTCAGGCTCTGTGCTGACAGCTCTGAGTCTGGAGCCTGCTTCACATTCTGTGTCTCCCTCTCTCTCTCTCTCTGCCCCTTCCCTGCTCATGCTCTCTGTCTCAAAAATAAGTAAATATTAAAAAAAAGAAAAAAAACCCCTTTAAATAAAATGAATAACTATACGTGAGTCAGGGTCCCAGGCTAAAGTCTCTGGAGAGGTAAGGTGGTCTAAAACTTTAACCAAAGAGCTACAGAAGGAGGAAAAAAGAAGAAAAGACAGCAGAGTAGTAGCATGAGTCTGATAAGGGGCACTGAAGATGAATGGAAGGCAAGGTACTTCTCTGTATTCTTAGTGAGCAAAAATCCAGATTTACAGACAAAGGCAAGCCATGAAAAAACTGTTTCATAAGAGACTTCACCAGAAAATTCCTAAAGCTGACAAAGTCTCCTAGATGAAATAACAATTAAAGGAGAAGTTTAAATCACAGGTAAATTTTGAACGCATTTACTATTAAGGGAGGAGGTGCACCCTCAAGTTTAAAGACCAGTGTCTGACCACAAGCCCATCTCCCAGTAGAGCTGTTCTCTTGTCTTACCTGAAGAAGAATATTGTTCCAGGATCACCTTCTTTCGCAGAATGTTCCACACCCATCACCAAAATATTTGCTGCATCTGTCATATAAAATAAATGAGTGAAAAGCTACCACCATAAAGTGACCCAAGGTTTATGAGTCACCTAGAAACTTTTAATAAAGTACGTATGATCATTCCTTCATAAGCCATTGAGTGTTCTATAACATTCTGCCCATCTTTTTTAGGTTTCTGAAAATATTTAATATGTGAAAAGGAAAAGACCATAAAAAATTACTTTTACAAAACACCTGAGGCACTATTATTAGTACTATTTAAAACCACTCACTGACAACCATTTTCACTCAGTAATCATTAGTCCAGTTAATAATTATTGAAGTCTTAGTTTCAATACAACCAAGTTTCAGGAATTACATTGTTTACAAAATTCTCTTCCTTTAAATATGATGTTATTAATATGATTTTAATATTCTCAAAGTACTCATTTTGATGGATTTAAATCATGTGAAATGTGGGACAACAGAAAACGTATAGACACAAAGATAATGACCGTTTCAAAATGTGGGCTCAGAGTTAACCATGAGAACGACCACTGTAGCCACCGCCACCTATAGCTAAGTATTTTAACCTTGTACGTATTATTAAATATATGTTAATATACATGTTATCAATAAGTATATATTAGTACACTTAATATTTCTAAGTATACAAATATTCTATAACATAAATTATAAACATATTTTAATGTATCAATTAATAAGTACACTCCTATATGTAAAAAGTTATATATAATTTCTTAACTTAAAATTAGGGCCCACAAAGCTTCAGAGCTCCTGGTAGAGGTTGGGGAACGGGGTGTTCGGATTAAAGACCAAATCCAAACTACCTTTTTTGGGTCAGCTCTAACATCCCTAAGCACTATATCCTCCAGAGGGCAAAGTTCACCTACGTAGCCAAGAGCAACATAAATGCAATGGAAAAGACCCAGGGCACAGGACTGGGACAAGAAGTCCCCCACAGTGCAATGCACAGGTCACCCTGCTGACAACTTTTGGGATCAGCCAAGGATACACCTGGAAAATTTTTTATCTTCGGGGCTCCGGACAGAGCTCTGTTTTCCCCAATTATGTTTGTTTCTGCCATCAAACAGCACAGAGAGTCTGTTCCGATCACCAAAGAAGAGCACAGTGGCATTTCAAGTGTTTCTTATGGGGTCAATGACTCTTTGAAGAATCTTCTATGTAGCAGGGAGGTTTTCAACCTATTATTGCTTCTTTGTGGTAAATTTATGAACTTCCATCAGAGTGTTTTAAGTTACTTATTTTTTACTATAAAACAGGCTATTTTTTTTTTTCAAGAATCTTTCGGGATACTATCCTAAAATCCTGTTAAGTTTATTTTGATTCTCTTTTTTAATATATTTGTATTCCTCTTTTAGCTAATTTTGTTAGTTTGAAAGTACTGAATTATACTGGTAAATTTTTCTTTAAAGGCTCTCCCTAATTATTTCTATCAATTGTATGGCCTTTCTGTAAGAATAAAACAACTTTTTTATGCGACAGAAATGAAGTGCATGGCCTTTGATTATCCCAAGTCACAGTGATCCTATAAGTAAATCTTAAAAACTCACACTGATTTTAATCTGAGAACTAAAAGTTCTCTGTAAATACATTTTAGTTTCTTATCTTTGTCATTTGTATAAAGAGATTCAACATCATTTTTTGTGATAGATCCTTTAAATAGAAAATGGAGCGTAAACAAATGAATATTTACGACGTATCACAGGAAAACTATTTTCTGATACATTTTAACATATTTGGCCCAGGTTCAAGATGTACCTCTAGGCAAGCTTGTTACTTCAACATATCCGTGGGAGGCCAGATCTTGAGAGAGAGTTCCAAGATGATACTCGTCTGCAGTTGCAAACGCTGTGCAGTGCATCAGGTCCTGTTTCGGCAAGATCGGCACGACATGGGTTACCAAGAGGTTGAAGTGTCTGTGATGGCTATTGCCTTCGGGGACTCCATTTTGCAAAGCAAGCACTCGAGAGTTTTTGTCAAACGTCTCAAAGGTTCATACAAGGCATATGCTGAGAGTGAAGAAAAAGAAGCTAAAGGGAGATAGAGCTCAGCCCAATCCGTGAAAGGACTTTCTTCCGCCAGCCACCAAAAAGGTGGAGTGGGCTCTCCAGAAAACAGAACTGCCCCCTCCCTGGTGGTACTGTTGCAAACACAGACTAAAACAAAGTTACAGAGAGGATTAAGGCACAATATAGGCCCGAGTGCCGTGATATTTACAGTCTCTCCAAACCTGAGTTGCTGTGACTTTTTCACAAACATTATTATTTTAAGGTCATTTGATAATTTGCTGCTAACCTTTACAGCAGAGATTGTTGTTGTTTTTTTTTTAAAGTTTTTATTTATTTTGAGAGAGAGCAAGTGAGAGCACAAGCAGGGGAGGGGCAGAGAAAGAAGGTGAGAGAGAGAATCCCAAGCAGACTCTGCGTTATCAGCTTGGAGCCCCATGCAGGGCTTGAACTTAGGAACCGTAAGATCATGGCCTGAGCTGAAACCAAGAGTCAGACACTTAACCCACTGAGCCACCCAGGCTCCCCCAGAGATTACTTTAAATCTATAAATGAAGTACAGCACTTTTTACTCTGGTTAGTATTAAACAAAAAATTCTGTGTATCTGAGTGGCCTATGTCTGCACAGTGCACACACAGGGAGCAGTATGGCACAGCACTTTTGTCAAACTGTAAGCCACAACCATCCATGAATCCTGCTACCGATCTGGTTGGCCCAAACCAGCTTAAAAAAAAAAATTAAAGGGGCACCTGCGTGGCTCAGTCGGTTAAGCGTCCGACTTCGGCTCAGGTCATGATCTCACGGTCCGTGAGTTCGAGCCCCACGTCAGGCTCTGTGCTGACAGCTCAGAGCCTGGAGCCCGTCTCAGATTCTGTGTCTCCCTCTCTCTCTGCCCCTCCCCTGTTCATGCTCTGTCTCAAAAATTAATAAATGCTAAAAAAAAATAATTAAAAAAATTAAATTCAATAAAATAGAAAACATTACAGTGCGTCATTCATAGTAAGGGTAAATGTTACTTTATCGAGTTTTCTGTCATTTATATCTATGTATGTGTTAGGTAAAATACATTCCTCACTAGGGGATGAAGTCAATAAAGTTCAAAAGCTATTGACACAGGCCTTAAAGAGTTCACAGAATAACTTTTTTTTTTTTTTTTTTTTTTAAATCAGAATGACAGGTGTGCCTGAGTGGCTCAGTAGGTTAAGCACCCGACTTCAGCTCAGGTCATGATCTCACAGTCCATGAGTTCAAGCCCCGCATCGGGCTCTGTGCTGACAGCTCAGGGCCTGGAGCCTGCTTCGGATTCTGTATCTCCTTCTCTGCCCCTCCCCCACACACGTTCTGTCTCATCTGTCTCTCAAAAATGAATAAACATTAAAAAAAAGTTAAAAGAGAGGCCGGGTCGCGTGGACAGGATGGGGGTGGAGGGGTGCGGCTGGCGATGTGGCGTTCCCACGGGCTCGAGCACGTGACTTGGCAGAGTGACCTCATGCGGGAATGGTTTGGGACGCCGGCAAACTCGCCAGAAGGGTACGGTAGGGGACAGAGGCCGGGTGTTCTTGGGGGCCGAAATGGTTTAGTCTGTTTTGTATTACCAGGACTTTGGGACTAAATTTCGCCCTGTTAGGATTTATCCCCACCAACCACGTATTTAGACATGAATTGTTGACCTATAAGGTAAAATCAGGTAGAAACATAAGTTTCAGAAACCCCCTTCCAGCCACGTTGTACCCTCACCGCAAATCCCTCCAAGAGAAATTAGCAACCACATCCCGTGTGTCCTAAAACTTTGGTCCCATTCGTTTCCCACAAAAATATTAAATGTGAAGATGCAACAGCTTGGAAATGTTGGAGGACCCCCAAATCACAGACTACAGAGTAGGATCAGGGACTCAGAGAGTGGGAAATGCACAGACGTGTCCATTTCTCCCTCTGGATGTCTCCCCACTATACTACCTGCACCAGCCACATCTGGTTCGTAAGAGGCAATTGAATAGGGCGGGAAGCATAGGTTTCCCATTAAATTCACTCTCCTTCCCAACTCCATTAATCTGTCTACAAGACTCCCCAACAGCCCTGGGGAATTCATTGGATAAAGAAATGATTAGAAAATACCAGAGGAAAGGAATGTTTGTAAATTTTATTATTTGATTCTCCCCAGTTGGTGCCCATAGCAGAACCAAGTTAGGGCTGGAACTTCCAACTAGCTCCTCTTCCCCAGTCCCCCGCCAACACAGACCTGATGGGAAGGCAATAAACCTCAGTCAATGCCATCTTCACGATTTTTGCCATCAAAGTATCACTTGAACTACTATTACTTAAGATTGTATCAATCTTAAAGGACATAAGTCAAATTTCATATTCCTTTAGTAAATTTAAAATCAGTTTAACCTGACCACTAATGGAGAGTAACTATAAAAGTCAATACAATGAAAACGAAATGTATCCTCAAATTCTACCAAAGTAAAATCATTGTCAAAGATAAAGAAAAAAAAAAAAGTTAAAAGAAAATCAGAATGACAAAATGTCTACTTAGAGGACTGCTGTGACGTTTAGACAAGCTGATGAATGTCAAGTGCTCAGAACCATGGCTAGCACAAACAAATGGTCAATCACGGTTAGATTATAGTTGTTCTTACCGTGTGTACGGGTATGTTTAAATCATCAAAATTTATGGGAGGTGAACAAGTGTATCAAGTAATTTACATCTGAATTTTCATATGTTCACAGTTTTATATTTCTGATCAGAACGAGTGATTCTACGGCCATTTGATACGTTTGGTGTCTGACCCACCGCTGGTTAAGAGAGGCTTAGGAGTCACTGAATCAGAATTTACTCTTAGGAGTTACTCATGTCACCATTAAACTCTCTCCCTTTCTGTTATGCTCCTACTACAAAATTTCAGAAAAGTAGTATATTGATTCCTTTCCTCCTCCCACTTCTGTTACCTAACTCCTGGCCCTAAAGTCAAGAAATGGCTTAAGCCTGCCCTGCCTTTTCTTCAATCTGTTATGCCATTCTAATGTGTGATTTAATTTTTTTTAATGTTTATTTTTGAGAGGGAGAGACACAGAGTATGAGCAGGGGAGGGGCAGAGAGAGGGAGACACAGAATCCGAAACAGGCTCCTGGCTCTGAGCGGTCAGCACAGAGCCTGATGCGGGGCTCGAACCCCTGCACCGTGAGATCATGACCTGAGCCGAAGTCGGACTCTTAACTGACTGAGCCACCCAGGTGCCACTCTAATGTGTGATTTAAAAAGCAGTAGGGGCACCTGGGTGGCTAACTCAGCTGAGTGTCTGACTTCAGCTCAGGTCATGATCTCACGGTGCGTGAGTTCGAGCCCCATGTCAGATTCTGTGCTGACAGCTCGGAGCCTGGAGCCTGCTTCGGATTCTGGGTCTCCCCCTCTCTCTGCCCTCCCGGGCTCATGCTCTGTCTCTGTTTCTCAAAAATGAATAAACATTAAAAAAAAATTTTTTTTAAAGCAGCAGAGGAATAAACAGAGTCCCCGAAGAAACACACAAACTGAAAAACCTAAAATCAACCAAATGTCCACTCATCAGCAAAATGATTTTATCTCAATTAGAAAAAAAAAAAAAAAAGGCAAGTCAGACAAGCAGAAATTGTTGAAAGTGAGGATAAATGTCATACCCCTCCTTTTACAGATGGGTAACTGATCAGCGGGTTCCCAGAGTCACTATGAAGGTAAGCACATGCTGATACACAGATCATAGGGATCCATAGCCAGAGTATAGATAGTTACTGGAGTACAGGAAATCAGTTATGTGCATAAGGCTTAGAAATGCTAACCCTATCTGTTCTTTTAAGGCTTCATGGAGTTAGAAAGAGCTGAGAGGACATGAGATTAAGCTGCATGAAAGAAAGGAATCCTGCCAACAGGAGCCAGGTAAGGCCACAGTGGGCAGGCTGTGTTTGGCAGGAGACCCAACAAATTTACTGAAACTCACTAAGCAAAATCACAGGATATTAGGTTGGATGTCAGAATTACTTGTGTGACTACTACAGCTGACACACTTTGTCTGGGCTGTAGCGAGAAGAGCAGGAGGAGTCACAAAAAAGAAAAGATGAGGAGATAAGGGGGCCTCAGTCCAAGAACTATTCCAGTAGAGGATCTTCCCGTAACTGTACTGAAAAGGGCAGAAGCCACCTGTTCTAGAATCAGAATTGTAAACTGGCAGCTCAGAGAACTATCCAACTCAAAAGTTGACCCACATTTGGGGCACCTGGGTGGCTCAGTCGGTTAAGCGTCCGACTTCAGCTCAGGTCATGATCTCGTGGCTTGTGGGTTCTGGCCCCCCTTCGGGCTCTGTGCTGACAGCTCGGAGCCTGGAGCCTGCTTCGGATTCTGTGTCTCCCTCTCTCTCTGACCCTCCCCTACTCACACTCTGTCTCTCTCTCAAAAATGAATAAACATTAAAAAAAATGTTTTTTTAAAGTTGACCCATATAGTGTTTTTTTTTTTTTCAATGTTTATTCATTCTTGAGAGAGAGCATTGCGGCGGGGGGGGGGGGGAACGGGTGGGGGATGGAGGTGGGGACAGAGGATATGAAGACGGCTCTGTGCTGACAGCAGTGAGCCTGATGCAGGGCTCGAACTCACAAGCCATGAAGTCATGAAATGAGCCCAAAGTCAGACACTGAACGGAGTCTCCCAGGCACCCTGACCATATAGTGCTTTTAACATTTGAATTCATCCTCAACAACAAATTGAGGTTTCACACAAAAGCCAGATTTCCACCGAGATCTGACCAAGTGGAAGATCTGGCAATAATCAACTATTGAATATAATTGGAATAGAATATAATTAGGAAAGAATATAATTAGGAATAGAAATAATTCAACTAATGAATATATTATTCACTAAAGCTGAGGAGGTGGTCCCAGTTCTCCAGCCCACGCAGCCCCTCCCACCCGCTAGGTCCCTGCCTGCCTCACCATCATTCGTTGCTGATCAGACTCGTCCGTGCTAAAAACACATACTATCGTGCACTCAAGTGCATTCAGTCACTACTTCCATGAGAAAATACATTCTGAGTTCCAAAAAATTATAAATAAATTTTTAAACACAATCTGTTTTTACTTAGCCATTCCAAGGATTTTTGCAGACTTTCTGAAGATTGTCACCTTTCCTTCTTTCCCTGTCTCCTGTTTAGTTTGGCTCAAAGTTCTGGCCAGCATCACATAAACTTACACGGCTTGCCACACTACTTTCTGTATCCTTAAGCCTTCTGGGACTCACTCTCTCTGTAAGTTACGGCTTCTTCCATTAATAAATGATTTACAAAGTTTTCCAGATTGATTTGTTAGATCAATCTTTTTTTAGGTTTATATCCTTTGCTATAAGTTTCTTTTTTTTTTTTTTTTTTCTTTGCTTTAAGTTTCAAGATTGCCCTGAAATCCATTTGGTAAAGGGAAAGAGGCCCACGGAGTGTGTTGTAGTCCTGTTTTTTCCGTATTAATTATATTGTTATATTGTGAGAAGCTTCCGTTTTCATACGTCTTTTTCTGGATTTTTATAATGAATCATATATATAGTGAGAGCACAAATTTCAGGCTTTAGGACAGGGATCAACAACTTGTTCTTACGTAGATGTGCCAAACCAACCTCAAACACTTACTCGATTTAACACTTAAATGTAGGCCTTTCTATTTTAAAATGTTAAAAAAAAACAAAAACCTAAAACCGAAAGCCAAGAAAGCCACAGTGTTTCAATATGTGTTTTGTTTTGCTGGCCACAGAAAACATGTTCCAGCAGATGGGGCTAGAAATCTATATATGATCCTCGCTTCAGTGCATCACACGCTCTGATGGAACACTTTTCTTAAAAAAGAAAGCTTATTTTTATTCACGTTCTAGTACTGAAGAAGAGTAATGCATTACTGTAATGTTGCCTCTAAATACGAAAAGAAAAATGCATGTTTTCCTGTTATGTATAGACCGTAGATAAAAGTTATACAACACAGATACGTTTTACGTCAGCAGGACAATGCTTTCGCTTTTAAGTTTCTTGACTCCATCCCACAGCGAAAAAGCCTTCTGTACACACAGTACACAGATGCACGTGGGCACACATACCAACACGTGACACAAAAATTTCATGAAACAGTATTCATTTCTACCACGATTAATGCATTCTGATGCTTTCTATTATATCTCGCTAAAAAAAACCCCAAAAAACAAAAAAACCCATCGATTAGTAACAACCCACTAGTTAACTCTGCAGTACAAGGACGTGCCCGTCTCCATGCTGATCAGAGCAGTGGCTGTCGTCCTCTAGCATCCTCTTCCTGAGATGAGACGCACCAACAAGGAACACTGTTGCTGCCAAGATAAACTACGAGCCAACGGCAAGTGGGCTGAACATCTTAGTACGTTACGATCTCTGCAAGTGACACCAGGTAAAGAGTCGATTCTAGTACAGCGGGTAGTGACTAACCTCACTCAGTCAATTCTGGGAGCTTGCTGTGTGGCACAGGAAAGAGGGCGAGTCAGGAGCACGTGGGGGGAATGAGACAAAGCACACCTGCTCTCTGGTGCAAAGCAGAGTCCTTCCTGTCTGTGTCCAGAGTGGGAGAAAGGGCTATCCCACCACTAGGGACTCCCCAGCCCCAGGATGCCCACGTGGAAATGCGGTGGCCCTCCATGTGGGGCAGATAAAAGCCAGTCTTCGGCCCTGGGGATATAGGACCTAGCCACACTTCAAGACTGCGCTCGCCCATGAAGAGTAAGATCATCAGAAATGATGTTCCAAGGGGGGGCCTGGCTGGCTTCCTGGGAAGAGCACACGCTCTTGATCTCAGGGTCATGAGGCCGAGCCCCACATTGGGTGTCGAGGTTACTAAAGAAAAAATAAATGCTTTTAGAAACATAAGATTTTCTATTATTTCCCTGTGCTCTTCAGAGAGACCACATGCTGCTTCTGTTTTTGCAAAACTGCATCTGAGGTCACGCCTATTATGTTACATAATATCTTGTGTCTGAGAACCCAGCACTATATGACTCCTTAAATTTGGTGATAGAAAACCATAGTTCCTCATAAAACATTTTTAAGTTTTTTTTTCCCCCGTTAAAGAACAAAAAAAGTATAACCCAGGAGGATTCCCTTCTTTAACCATTGGGCTTCTCAGAACTAAATGTTCACCTAGATTATTCACACCAGGTAACAATTATTTCTCTGTTCATGTCAATTGTTTGCTCCATTTCAAATGTAATACTTTCATTATCTCATTTAAAACTACATTAAATTTTGAAGATCTACTTCAAATCCTTTCCTGGAAGCAGAAAAAATATCCTCAAAAAAAAAAAAAAATAATAACGAATTCAAGAAAATTGCCTCCAACGGGGCGCCTGGGTGGCGCAGTCGGTTAAGCGTCTGACTTCAGCCAGGTCACGATCTCGCGGTCCGTGACTTCGAGGCCCGCGTCAGGCTCTGGGCTGATGGCTCGGAGCCTGGAGTCTGTTTCCGATTCTGTGTCTCCCTCTCTCTCTGCCCCTCCCCCGTTCATGCTCTGTCTCTCTCTCTGTCCCAAAAATAAATAAAAAAAGTTGAAAAAAAAAAAAAAAAAAGAAAATTGCCTCCAAGTCGAAGGACAGCCCGAAGAAATAATGTCTCTTTGAGAGTTTACAACCAATAAAAAAAAAAAAAAAAAAAAAGTGACACCTCTGACCGTATCATCCTCTTCATTAAGAAACTTGATTACTGGGGCACCTGGGTGGCTCAATTGGTTGAACATCCAACTTCTGATTTTGGCTCAGGTCACGATCCCAGGGTTGTGGGATCAAACCCTGTGTCGGGCTCTGTACTGAACATGGAGCCTGCTTGTGATTCTCTCCCTCTGCCCCTCTGCCCTGCTCACACTCTAAAAAGAAAAAAAAAAAAGACTATTCTCTGTGCTGCTAGGTGTTACAAAAGACAAAATGGAGATCTTCCTCTTTTTTTCTAATTTTTTTTTTTAAACATTCATTTATTTTTGAGAGACAGACAGGGCGAGAATGGGGGAGGGGCAGAGAGAGAGGGAGACACACAGTCCGAAGCAGGCTCCAGGCTCCGAGCTGTGGGCACAGAGCTCGACGCGGGGCTCGAACTTACAAACTGTGAGATTGTCACCTGAGCCGAAGTCGGACGCTTAACCGACTGAGCCACCCAGACCCCCAGATCTTCCTCTTTCTTGGATCTGCCACGAATTCAGGTTTTTACACTTCATGTCATCTGTCACTTAAATACTGCATTTCCCAAATGATCACAAAGCTAAACAATACAATTAAAAAATCAGGACCTGTGGGGCCCCTGGGTGGCTCAGTTGGTTAAGTATCCGATGCTTGGTTTCAGCTCAGGTCATGATCTCATGGTTTGTAGGTTCAAGCCCCGTGTCAGGCTCCACGTCGGCCTGCTTGGGATTCTCTCTCTCTGCCCCTCCTCTGCTCGCTTGCACGCTCTCTCTCAAAATAAATAAAAAAAGCTAAAAGTAAAGTAGAAATAAACAAAGCTAGAATCCAAAGCAAAAATCATGAATCAATCCTAATGTCATAACCTGAGGATCAGTAGTGAAGGTCTATCAACCTTTTTGAAGGAAGTGAACTATGCAGTAAAAACAACAACAACAACCCCCCCCCCCCCGCCACACACACAAATTAAACATGCTCAGGGTCTACTCAGAATCAAGATTTTAAGACTGACATTCTAACCTGTTTTCTGAAAGATTCAGAAGGCCTGATTGTTTTAAATATTCTCAATTCTCATTTTTAACGTTGATGACCATAGACATGAAAGATCCCTTTGCCTCTCTTCTCTCCTTTCTAATTTAATAAGTATTTGTTACATATAAGACACAGTTCTGGGTACTATACAAGGTATAAAAGTTAGCAAA
Source organism: Panthera pardus (assembly GCF_024362965.1). Lineage (NCBI taxonomy): Eukaryota > Metazoa > Chordata > Mammalia > Carnivora > Felidae > Panthera > Panthera pardus. Next base: position 15,758,551 of record NW_026526732.1, on the reverse strand, counting down.
GGGCTTGATCTTAACCTTAAATAGTATTTATCATGTAGAAGGGAAATGCAGTTGTATCTGAAAAATTCTCATAAACCTCTAACAGTAAATAAAAACACCCTCTTCAACCCTTAAAGGCCAGAAAAGCAAAAACCTCTCACTGTTTTCTGACTATACCCATTTTCTGTCATTTCACTACCCCATCCCATACAGTTACCACAGGCTAATGAATGCTTACCTGTCTGCATAGCTACTGAAAATGTTAAAAAATTATTTTTAAATGTTTATGTTTGAGAGAGAGAGCACGCGCGCGCCCACGCACATACATAATGGAGGAGGGGCAGAGGACAGAGGATCTGAAGCCAGCCCCGCACTGACAGCACGAGCCTGATGTGGGGCTTGAACTCATGAACTGTGAGATCATGTCCTAAGCTGAAGCTGGGCGCTCAACTGACTGAGCTACTCAGGCACCCGTTTTTTGTTTTTGTTTTTAAATTTGATGAAGAATTTCTACAGTTTAATTTTGTTTAATGGGTGTTTTTTATAATACCATTCCAACATTGGACTTAATAGTAGTCTTTTTTCTCAAAGTTTCCTTAGGCCAATAACTAATCTTTTCATAAATTATATTTTTATATTTAATTGCCTATTTTTGCCTTTATATGTATTATTATTATTATCATTTAAGTAGCCTTCACACCCAGCGTGGAGGCCAACGTGGAGCTTGAACTCATGACCTCAAGATCAAGACCTGAGCTAAAATCAAGAGTCAGATGCTTAACCAACTGAGCCACCCAGGTGCCCCTCTATGTATTATCGATTCCTAAAATGAAGATGCTGATTCCCTTTGGATGTCACAGGTTTTACTATCAGACTTCAAAGCCCTTGCTGCCAGATCTCTTACGTTCACAGCAAGGCTGTGGCGCAGCGGGCACTCGATTACAGTGCAAGTAAGGATTGTACGCACAAGGCACCATCACACATTTACCTCATTCACAGAGAGAACTGGAAGGTTGGTCCTGGATGGCTGCCTGGTCCTCGACGCTTTCAGTGGTCTCTTGATTTGCGGAAAGTCTTGTTTAGGAACAACTGTTTCCGTTGATATAGATGAGTACTGCCGCTCTAATATTTTTATAAACCACTTAGAACCTAATAGATTTGGTTTGTGAGTCACTTTCCTGTGAGTACTAAACGATTTCCTGGTCGGAAGGAGCACTTTTTCACCCTGGCAATGTGCAGCATTTAATGGAGACAGTATGTTTGTATTTGGTATTTTCTGACTTGTTTCCAGGACCTGGGACTTACTCAAATCACCCGCTGCTGTCTCAGGAAAGAATAAATCCAAGTTCTGGCTTCTCGTCACGGTGCTGCATATTGTAGTCTCAAGTTCCTTAAGCGGTTTTAACGTTCGATGAGCAAGTCTTTGGCACTGATACACTTTTGATAAAATACAGTGAGATCCGGCCAGGGCTCTGAAAAGTCTGGCTGACATTACCACATCCCAAGCTAAAAGAAAAAGAATTAGAGGTTCAAGGCTTTTTTGTTTTTGTTTTAATGTTTTCAAATATATACAGTATCTTCCTAGGCAATAAGCATATTTCTGTAAAACCATTTGCAAAACAAATACACCTTAGCCTAAGACTAGAAAAAGAATGAGGTTAAAAAAAGTCAATGCAAGTGCTCCCCCCACCTTTCCTTTAATCAACCTCTGGCCTTCTTTCTGGAAGATTACAACACTAGAAAGCTAGTGACATGACAAGGACCTAAAAAAGAAAAATAGAGTGATGGGATCTTTTCGTTTACTTCATTAGCATTTACCATTAAATGCTTCATTAGCATTACCATTAAAAACAATCTATACTTCTAAATTCCTTTACTCAAAATTTATTCAATGAGATCAACAATGAGTTAGGGCCATGAAAGGACAGAGTTCCTGCCATCAGGTGCTAATGGTCTGGAGGAGACAGGCATTTTCAGCTGCCCATTATAACTCAGTGGAACAGGCCCTAGGTTCTATGAAAGAGCTACATACAGTACAAGCTGCGGAGGAAACACACTAGGAGCTCCCCTAATTCTACATGAAGAGTCAGGAAAGGTTCTCGGAAAGATTCCAGCTGCTTCTTGAATGGCAAAGGGCTCTTCAGGTTGAGATCGGCCTGGTAGTGGGGGTAAAGGATGTGAGAGACACGTGTTCATGCTCCAAAAGAAAGAGACTGCATATGTAAATAATCCCCTCCCCTTATTTAAAAAAAAAATTTTTTTTAGTGTTTTTATTTATTTTTGAAGGAGAGAGAGAGAGAGACAGCATGAGCGGGGGAGGAGCAGAGAGAGAGGGAGACACAGAATTTGAAGCAGGCTCCAGGCTCTAAGCTATCAGCACAGAGCCCGATGCGAGGCTCGAACCCACAAACTGTGAGATCATGACCTGAGCCGAAGCTGGACGCTCAACCGACTGAGCCACCCAGGCGCCCCCCCCGCCCCCCACCTTATTTACAGCATAAAATATTTGTTCTGTAAAGGCAAGCCTATTAATAGGCAATCAATACTAATAATTCTTTATAAAAATAGCATGTTAGGTGCTAGAGATAGAATAATGAATCATTGATCTCAGAATTCACAGTCTAGCTGGGGAAACAGAATAATGTGATTAAGTTCAGAACAGAGCTATGTGCCAGTTGCTATGGGGCCAAGAGAAGGGAGCATCTCAGGTGAGGGTGGGTAGGACATATTGACAGAGGTGACATTTGAACTGGGTCTCAAAAGGGCAGAGGGATCATCAAATCAAACACTCTAGGTACAGAGTACTGTTTGGCCACCAAGGTGCAACTTGAGGGGAGGCAGGAGCAAGTTGCAGATTAGGACTGAAAAGGAGCCAGTGGCCAGTCAGTGATGCAAAAGTGTCTACAGGTAGGGGGAAGCCACAGCTTTTCAACGTGACACTCACACGGTCAGATGTATGTTTAAGAAACCTACGTTCGGTAACAAGGTAGACCGGGAACAGAGAGAGACCAGGGCCTTACTGGGTACTTTCTACACACTAGGCCCTCCGCTTTACCTCACTGTTACCCCAGGAGGCATTTTACAGACGAAGAAGCTGAGGCCGAGAGGCGGACTCCCTTGCTGAGACCTAATTACAACCCAGGCTTTTCCAATTCCAAAGACGACACGGTAACCACTACGATTTACTACCTACCTCCAGGAGGAAGAGGACAAGGGTGAGTCACGGCGAAGCGAGGGGGGCAGAAGCTGCTGTTTTCAAAACACCTCAAAAGCTGGAACTGGGTGTTTAGTTCTAGTCCAACGAGCTACTACACTTGACCTTTAATTAGTACTATTCCCTGCCGGCTCAACCAGTGGATGTTGAAGAACCTAATTACAATACATGTCGGAAATTTGTATACACAGAGCCTTCCATTCTCTTCGAGGAAATTCTTACCTTGAAACTAAAGACTGCCTTCCTATAGAGGCTACTCAAAGCACTAGGACAAAGAATGCAAACGCTACCAGACAAACAAGAAGTGTGTTTTCTCTTAATCTTTGCCGAGGAAGACAGATGTAGCATTTAAGGTGTCTCTCTCTCTCTCTCACACACACACACACACACACAATTTAGGCTTTGTGAAAAACTGGGGCGCATCTCAGTAAAGTTAAATTTTAATTGTACAAACTAAATCTAAAGGTTGAAAGTATGTTAGAGTGTTAATGACTCTAAAAAGCTCTGCGTTACGTTTTGTGCAGATCCATGGTGGACGCGGTTCTTCCAATTCCCCAGCCCGAGTTCTCCGACCGATCTTGCGTTCCACCCTTCCTGCATCGCTCCCTCCCACGGTCATATGCTCCTGGTGGCATAGTAGCCACGGAGCGCATACGGTTACTGAGCACCCGAAATGTGCTTCAATAACACTGAATGCTTTTTGTACTTTGTATCTTATACTTAATACAAAAAAATTAAACATCTCCCTAATTTTTACACTGATAAGTTGTTGAAATAGTATTTTTAGATATATTGGGTTACATAAAGTAAATTAAAATTGATGCCACTTGTTTATTTTTACCTTCAAAACCTCTAGAAACCTTCAAATGCCGTTATGTGGCTTGCACTGTATTTCTATTGGAGAGTCCTGCTCTAGGCATGTCATTATCAGTAATTGTAACCGCATATTCTCAATTTCAAGCATTCTGCTCCAAACATCATGTCTGGTCTTTTTTTTTTTTTTTGAGGGGAAGGGTTAAGTGAGCGAGGGCAGAGAGAGAGAGAGAGAGGGAAAGAGAAAGGAAGAAAGCGAGAGGCAGGGCTCACCCGAAGCGGGGCTCAAGCTCACCTGAAGCAAGACTTGAGCTCACTCAACATAGGACCCAACTCATGAACAGAGATCATGACCCGAGACGAAGTCAGATGCTTAACAACTGAGCCACCCAGGCGCCCATGTCTGGTCTTTCAAGCTCACTCCTCCTCTTAATCCCAATTCTTCATCCCCAATAGGACTGAACGGTCCAATGATCCAGACATCCTTTCATTGTCGCTCACTCCCCACTCACTTCACTTCTGCCATGCTCAGCCTATATTCCGTGGTCTACTATCTCTCTCCCATATACCTCAAATCCTTTGAATCCCTCTCTCACCCACAGGCTCACATGACATAACATCAACCAGAATCAAATATACTTCCCCTTATTTGTGCCTGTACTGCATCTGAACGTGGCTAAAGGCAACCAACCAACCAACCAACCAACCATGCCAGCTGGTCTCACTCTAGAATCATGACCACTTCCTTTAGGAGCACCCTTTCCTGCTGCTCAACAACCTTAACCTCTTTCCCCACCAGAGTCTACTCTGTGCCCTCTCTTCACACCTCCAATGCCTCCTTGCTTCCTCTTTCATTGACAAAACAGAAACAATCAGAAGAGAATTTCCACACGCTCTCACCATGATCTGCCTGCCCGCCTACCGATTCCGTGCCCATGGATTCTGGCTTCCCTTCTGCTGGTCCCATCTGGAACCAGGTCCTCCACAGGCACACCAAGTCTCACCCCTTCCTGCCTGCAGCAGGAAAGGTTAAACTCTTTCCTATTTCGTGCTATTTATTTTTCCATCTTTCCGGCACATTCCTATTAGTAGATAACTGTGATTTAATTTCTCTCATCTTATAAAAACAACTCTTCCCTTCCATATACTATTTACTCTTTCTTTGAGTTCCATTCCTTTAAAAGCTTTATTTACTGTCTCTAACTCCTGTTCTCTGAGTTTCTTGAGCCCCTTCCAATCAGGCTTTCATCCCTGCCGCTTTACCAAAACCCACTTGTTAAGGCCAGAAATGACTTCCCTATTTTTAAGTCCAATGGTCACTTCTCAGTCTTCACTGTACCCGACTTATAAGCAAAACCAGATTAGTTGATCACTCCGCCCTCTTGGAAGCACCTTCCTCAAGTGGCTTCTAGAATACCACACTGGCCACTTTCCTCCTACCTCACTGGTGGTACCTTCTTTCTCCTCTGTATTTTCCTATCCCATCAACAATTGAAAGCACCACTGCTCAGTATTTGGGCCATTTTTCTTCTCTATTCTCAGCTCCTTAGATGTTATCTACACATCGATGAATAGCAGGTATCTATCCCTATGTGAAAAATGTAACATGCTCAAAACTGAACTTCCAAAATCTTCCCTCAGATTCTATTCTTGCCACAGTCTTCCCCATTCACAAAACAGCAATCACACCCTTACCTTTCTTTGTTAAAGGCAAATACCTATAACCCATCTTGCCTCTTCATTCCCCATACCCAATCTGTCAGCAAATCCCACTGGCTTTATTTGCACCAGGTCTCAACCCACACTGCTACCACCCTGGTCCAAGTGGCTGTCTTTCCCATGATTACCTAATGGGTCTCCCTGCTTCTGTTCTTTGCCTCCTACAGAAGCAACCAAAGTGATCCTTTGAAGACGCAAGTTGGATCACATCTTTCTCCTGCACAAAATTTGATGCTGGCCTCTCATCTCATCACCATAACATCTCTTGTAGCTCTATGTCTCGCTCAGTTTGCTCCAGTCACTCCGTCCTTTGGATCTTTGTGCTTTTTGTACTTACAGTTCGTTACGCTCTTTTCCTAGGACTCTGTAAGGCTCATTCCCTCACCTCCTTCAGATCTTTGCTCCAACAGAGTCCTACCCAGTGAAATCTTCCCCAACCACTTCATTTAAGATGCACAACCAACACCCACTCTCTATTTTCCTCCACTTTTTATTTTTCCATTGCATTTAACATCACTTGCGTACCTCGTATTTCTAATTTGTCAATTCATACAACAAAGATGAACTGAGTTCCTATCACGTGCCTGACATCCCCGACTTGCTGGTAATACACATGAAAATAAAAGACGAAAATCCCTATGTCTTGAATCTTACACTACATCGGACGTGACAGGCCATAAACGGGACAAGTCAGTAAGATAGATACTAAATAGCGACGAAGCTAGGGGCGCCTGGCTGGCTCAGTCCGAGGAGCGAACAACTGCTTGATCTCGGGGCTGTGATTTCCAGCCCCATATTGGGTGCAGAGATGATTTAAAGAGAAAAAAAAAAAAAATGACAAAGCTGAAGAAGAAACCATAGAAAAGAATAGATTTCTCTTTCTCTTCTCTAGAATGTAAGCTTTTTGAGGATAAGACTGGTCTTCCGTTCATGGTCTTCTGTGACCATAGTGCCCAATATACGGTAGGTATTCAACTCACATTTTCCGAATGAAATACAAGGCAGCTACTCAGTTAATTGGCATATTTTATACTTTTTAAGAACAATAATACCAAATAAGAAAACCGTATCATCCAGGCTGCGATTCAACGGATAAATGGCTCTAACCTTTGGGAGCATGCCTTCCAATTCCTTAAGCTCAATTTTAAAAAAATCTTTGCGGTAACCGCTATGTACTGGCTCAAAAAAGGGCTCGCTCAGTGTTTATGGATTGCGTGCTTTTTTTCACTCCCAGCTAAGTCAACCAAAGATCACCGCAGCGGTACCAGTGAAACCTGTGACCCGAGCGATTCAGAGCTGCCCGGGTGCAAAGGTTGGGGCCCCGGTGCAGGACCATACAACCAGCTAGGGAAAAGCAGTACACTAACCTCTCCGCCGGAAGACACGAGGGATGTGCCAAGCGAGCAAGCTTACGCGACCCTGCGGCAAGTAAGAGTGCGGCCGCAGGTCCCGCTTCCCGCAGTCAGCTCTGCCGCTCGCGCGGCCCTCCCAGCGCCCGCACTGCGCAGGCGCACCGAACTCCGGGCCCCGCAGAGCGTGAGCCGCCCGCTGCACGTGACAGCCGGACCACGTGACCAGCGTCGCCGCGACCTTTTCCGCTCCCCAGTGCCTGGGACCTCCCGGTCCCTGCTTGCTTCCGCCTCCGCCCGCTTCCTTATTCCGCTGCTCTCGTCACCCTCAGCTGTCCCCGCCCTCGTCCCCGGAAGATCTCCGCGTCCCCGAGCGCGCCGTTGTTTGTCTCTCGTACGGGCACCAAATAAAGTTTTTTCATTCAAAAGCATTTTTTTTTTTTTTTAACCCACGTCCCTCCCTTTCTCAGCTCCTCCTTCGCGCTGGCGCCGCCTCTCTTCCTGCGGCGGGTGCGACGCGAGTTTAGGCGCCGGCAGCGTGGAGATGATGGCGGGGTCTCCGGCGTCCCTGTCGGGACAGGACGTAGGGTTCGTGTCGCTTTCCTCGCCCAGTCGCCCTGCTCCTCTTCCTGCTCTGTTTGCGGAAAGCCGGGCCTCGCCGGGAACCTGTGGGTTACCGTCGGGGGAGCTGCGGCGGGCCTCAGGGCCCCGCTCCCCGGCGAGTCTGCTCGCCTTCCTCCGACGGCCGGGGAACGAGGCGGCCCGGGGCGGGGGCGCGCCTGCTGGTTGCGGCTGCCCGCCGGGCTCCGGGCTCGGCTCGGCTTCCCGCTTTCTTCCTGACTGCTGGGAGCGGGCTGCGCACCCCGCCGAAGTCCTGGGGTCACCCCGCCTCCTGTCCTTGTTCGGGCCTTTTAGTGGCTTATGTTTTAATTTGTGTTGTCTTTCAAGTGATCCGATGTTGCTGCTTTTTTACTCCTCATGACTGTTTTGCGAGTTTATGCCTCCTCTGTCCCCTTTCAGGGTGTTGCAGCGACATAGCTTTAATCATTTTTCACGTATTTAATAAACGCACTTTGGGGGGGCTAAAATCTTTTGCAAAAGCTAGGAATCTCAGCTCTATTGAGAAATGTGTCTCTTCCTATTGCCGGTGAGATTAATTTGTGGTCTCCCTATTAATGCCTGCAGCTTTTGGTTTTCCGCGTCCTGTCACAGATTTCTACATCAAGTTGTGGACGACCGTAAAAAAATACATATTTGTATAAATTGAATGGCCAAATTTATATTTGAGATATAGCCTACTGCAAAATATGGGGGGGGGGGGTGCGGGGGAGGAGGAGCTCTTAGACGAAATTGACCTTATTCGGAGTGGATGGAGACCAGAGAGGCACCAGTGGCCCCAAATTTAAGCAGGCAATCGTTGAGAGTCATGCAAAATATAAGGAAGGAAGTGTGTGGAACCTTAAATTTTGAGTCCTGGGTTCCTCTGGCTCCACCCTAGTCCTGACCTGGGACTTTACCCTCACAGATACAGGCCTCTAAGGAAATACTGAGGATATTTAGTACTTTTGACCCTTGGACAAGGTGGGGGTCGGTTGTGGTTAGGGGCCCTGACACCCCTCCTTCTCCCCTCCCTCAGTGGAAAATCTGCAATTTGACTTTTGACTCCTCCAAAACTTAACTACTGTACTTTGTGTCTGGTAATCTGAAGATACAGATGAACTGATCAGCTATGTTTTGTGCTCTAAAAATGCACAGAATTTCATCGTGTCCTAAAATCTGTCTTTTCTAATGGAATCCTGTGCATTTGCTTAAAAAGTTATTTCTGTATAAAATGATAATCTGTAAATCTTGATTTTTGTAGGTCTAAAATAAAAAATATCTCCCAGGTTTTTTTTAAGTTCAAGTATGCTCAAGTTTTTCTTCCAGCTTTTTTTGTTCTTTGGCACTTCTCGAAAATTTCTTGATTTTGGGGTTGCGAGAGTGAGATGGTAACATCTTGTTTGAGGGCAGAGTAGGAATCCTTATGCAGGTAGAGAAGAGAGCAGAGAAAACCTTTGAAAAGAAAAAAAATGGCTAAGGATATAGACTAAGAGAAAAGTGAGAAGCAGGTTCCTAAATGGTTTTCATTCTTTATGTTCCTCTAGTACAGTAGACGCTCTCAGGCAATTTTACATCCATTGCCTCGTTCATCTTTCCAAGCAGGTGAAGTCAGTAATAGCCCTGGAGTAGAGCCTGTTTGATATTTAGGATGATCTTTTTTCTGTCCTGTCCTGTTGTTAAACTAGTTTCTGATTCCAGAAAATAAAAGGATTAGAATGGGAAAGATAAGATTGATGGCACAGGCTCCAGGGGAGAATCTGGGATTAGAGGCACAAAGACTGTTAGCTTTCATGACACGTAACACCAGAGAAGTTTGCCGATTTTCCAACGTCTTAATGTAGTAGTCAAACAATGCTGGCTTACTTTATAATGCTTGTATGCAAAGGGCTTTGAATTCAAATGAGCTGTTCTAGAAACAACGATGGCCAATCTGTTGGTATTAATGCTAAATAATATACTGTGTATGTGGCTCTCTTTTCTAGATCGTTTGCATATCTTACAATTAAAGACAGAATACCACAGATCTTAACCAAAGCTATTGATACATTGCATCGACATAAAAATGAATTTTTTGAGAAACATGGAGAGGTAATATTGTGTTTTAACTTTAATTTTTTGTTAATCCTTTAACAGAAACACAATAGCTGTTTTTTGTCTGTGGTAACAATCATTCCTCCTGAAGATAAGAACTCTGGTTTTTAAGAAGCTTAAACAAAACAAAACAAAAAAGGCAGAATAGATAAGACAGGATAATGTGTGTGCTCTTTGATTTTTAACTTAAGAATTCTGAATATCAATGTTTATATTAGTTTGTAAAAGACAAAATGTAGCTTTGAAGTCTAGTATTTCCTTTCCTTCTTTAGGACCTTAAAAATGTTAACCTAGAGGACTTATTTCTGTATAATATTAACTGTTTGCATATATAAATTATTTAAATATAGAGTATTCAGATATATTTTTGAAATATTTAAAATTTTTTTTCGTGTTTCTGCAGAAAGGCACAGAAGCTGAAAAGAAAGCAATTTCTCTTCTTTCTAAATTGCGAAACGAATTGCAAACAGATAAACCAATAATCCCCTTTGTTGAGAAGTTTGTTGATACTGACATATGGAATCAGTACCTAGAATATCAACAGAGTCTTATAAATGAAAATGATGGGAAACCCAGGTGGTTTTACTCACCTTGGTTGTTTGTAGAGTGCTACATGTATCGTAGAATTCATGAAGCAATTATCCAAAGGTAAGCATATAACATCAGATAATAAATGTTTAGAGAACTTAATGCTTTTACAAAATTATAGAATGATAAGTTTAAAGATTAACAGTGGAAGCCAGAATTCAGTTCAGCAGATATTAATGACAGTATCAGATATTTCTGTAAATGTTATCGATATAGTAAATTCTTAGCAATTATAACCCAGTTGTTTAGAATAGACATAAGATCTAATATCTGAATAAAATAATATAATATCTGAATAAAAATTCTTACGAAGAGTTTAGAGTAAAACGAATTGTACTGGGACACCCAGGTGGCTCAGTTGGTTAAGCATCCCAACTCTTGATTTCCTGAGTTAAGATCCCAGGGTCATGGGATCGAGCCCTGCATTGGGCTCCTTGCTGAGTGTGGAGCTTGCTTAAGATTCTCTCTCCCCCTCTTTCTCCCCCTCTCTGTCCCTCTCTCCCTCTCCCTCCCTCTCCCCTACTTGTGCGCTCGCTCTCTCTCTCTCTCTCTCTCTCTCTCAAAAATAAAAATTACTGATCAAAAGATGTTAATATGAAATAATTATTTCTGTAAAAAAACAAGACAGGACAGAGTAAACATGTTTTGTTTATAAAAATAGGTAATAGATCAGAGTTGATTTGGGGTAAGGAGTCAACAGAACAGTGAATCACTACAGGGTTTTATGTACTATCTTAATTTTTAGGCCTTTTTTTTTTCTTAATGGCTAGATTAGAAACAGACTAAAAGTTAAACACATGTCAGAATCACTTTTTGTAGGCTTGTTTGTACTAATTTATTTCTTCCTAGGAAAATTCAGCTATAGAACTGATTTAAAGAGCAGAAGAAAATGTAATGGGGATTATCCTTTTAGCTTGCTAGTTACAAAAATACAGGTTTGCTAACTAAGGAATTGTTTGGTATCTGTTCCTAAACATAGCAAAGGATAATTTGAAGCAATTGATCAAATCAGCACGAATAGTAAAATAAAAAAATTATTTTGGGAAACATGCGTAATTTGAGTCTATTCATTAGCTTTTTCTGACTTAATCTTCAGAAATTATTTTTTCAAGTCACAATTTGTTGTTTTTGCTGATAAGTTTATTTAATTAAAGTAATTATTTTTTCTGACCTCACACCCACTGCTGAATAAGTGTATTTTAGGACTTCTGCTCTAAAAGCAAAAAAATGCGCTGTTAAAAATCTAGCACATTGCCTGGCACATGGAAGGCATCTAAACAAGGCTACAGCTAATACTAGGAGCTGCCATGTGCTGAACATCGGCTGTGTTCCAGTTACTTTGCAACCCAGTGAAGTATAGGTATTACTATGTTTCCATGATGTCTGAGGAAACTGAGGTTCAGTGGTATTAATAACTTTTCCCAGGGTTACATGACTAGTAAATGGTACAGTCAGTATTTGACCCTGTTCTGTATAAATCAGCTTAGAGCCCTCATGAAACCATCTTTTTCCAAGTAGTAGATTTGGGTGTCTTATCAAGGACTAAGGCGAGTCTGAAATTCGGGGTGATGGTGTCATAACTTGGGGAAATATCCATCTTATTAGTCAATACCATGCTGCAGAAGTGTCTGGGTGGCTCTCTGTAGGGAGTTGGTGGAGTTTGGAAGTTAGAAAGGTAAAAGGAATGTGTTTCTGAGTTTGCCTTTGGAGGTAGATCAGGTTCAGAGAATAAAAAAGTCCAGGTTAGAAGTTTACAATAGAAGTTTACAAACCTGGCTACACGTTTATAACTCAGTTGGGCGAGAAGATTTTTTTAACATGTAGGTTTTGAAGTCATATTAAAATAAACACTGATGATTTAATTTGCGGTGGGGCCTGGGCATCAGTTTTTCTTTCCATACCTCAGAAGACTGCACACCCTGGATTGATAGCCACTGGTCCGGAAACAGCTTGCTAAGAGGAGTCATGGCAAATTTAGCCTTAAGTGGCAGGAACAAAACTACTAATCTCTCGTGGATGTAGACCTTTCCTAAGGTGATCTAAGGTGGCTGGGGCAGGCAATTTGTATCCAAACTCAGGTTTTAGGTCAGTGTAAGGAAGTACTATTCCACAGAAGTAGTAATGAAATCGTTTTTAAACATCCCAATTCATAGGAGGAATTCCTGCCCTGGGCCAGTGATAGCTCCAGTGACCAAAGAAGGGTCTTAGCTTTTCTAGGATCCCAAAGCACACCTTCACTTTAAGACCTGTTTGTGTTGATTTTGCCCCTTATATTGAAACATACGTGTAGTTTTTTTTTTTTTTTGTCAAGATGTTTGGTTTTAGTTTTTCTCAGCGTTAAATAGTTGAATAATCTGCAAGTCTGAAGACAAAATCTCAGCCATATGTGAAATTGAAGTAAATTATTAAGTAAATATACTTCAGATATTGAAAAGTGAGAGTATGGAGAAAACAAGCATTTTAAAACTTTTATTAAAGTAGAATATGGGGGTGCCTGGGTGGCTCAGTCAGTTAAGCATCTGACTTTGGCTCAGGTCATGATCTCATGGTTCGTGGGTTCAAGCCCTGCGTCAGGCTCTGTGCTGAAAGCTCAGAGCCAGGACCCTGCTTTGGATTCTGTGTCTCCCTCTCTCTCTGCCCCTTCCCCACTTGTGTGCTCGCTCTCTCTCTCTCTCTCTCTCTCTCTCAAAAAGAAGTAAAACTTAAAGTATAATATGCAGTCAGAACATATCTTTTTTTTTTTTTTTAAGTTTTTTTTAAGTAACCTCTACACCCAATGTGGGGCTTGAACTCAACAACCTCAAGATCAAGAGTTGCATGCTATATGGACTGAGCCAGCCAGATGCCCCCATCCAGAACATATCTTAAGTGTTCAACAATCTTTACCAGAACACACTTATGTCCCAAGGGCCCCCGTCAAGAGTCAGAACCTTACTAGGACCCAAGAAACCCACCTTATGGCCCCTTTCAGTCCTGACATCACTGCCCTTCATAACACTATTCTGACCTGTGTTGGTTTTGCATGCTTTTAAACTGCATTTAAATGAAATTATACGGGATATACTTTTCTGTCCGGTTTCTTTCATTTAGCATTAATGTTGGTGAGACTCATCCGTATTGTCGCATATAAATGTAAATAATTTTCATTGGTACATAGTATTGCATTATATGACTATATCACAATCTGTTTATTGTTGATGGATATTTGAGTAGTTTCCAGCCTGGGGTTATGAAGAATGCTGCTGCAAACATCCAAACACATGTTTTTAGTGAGCATATATATGTGTTTCTGTTGGGTGTATATCTAGGAGTGAACCCCTGGGTCATAGTGCATGCACATATATGGCCTCAGTAGATTCTAAAATAGTAAACATTTTAAAACCAGGAATCAAATGTAAGTGTGTGCGTTTACTCTTAAATACAGGAATAAGGCTTTTTTTTTTTTTAATTTATTTTGAGAGAGAGAAAGTGGGGGAGGGGCAGAGATCCCAAGCAGGCTCCCTTCGGTACTGAGCCCCGCATGGAGCTCGATCTCATGACTGCGAGATCACAACCTGAGTGGATGTCAAGAGTTGGACGTGTAACCCTTTTTTTCCCCCAAATTTAAGGCTCATTTTTAAAATGAGGTGTGACTTTAATGATGTGTTAATAAAACACCAGAACAAGGATTGGCAACATTTTTCTGTAAAGGGCAAGGTAGTAAATATTATGGGCTGGGGGGGGGACATGTGGTCTTTATCGCAGCTGCTCAGCTCTGTCCGTGCAGTGCAGAAGCAGCCACGGACAGTACGTAAATGACTGAGCGTGGCTGTGTTCCTAAAACTTCATTTATGGACGCTGAAATTTGAATTTCACGTGTCAGCAAATAAAACCATTCAGAAGGGTAAAAGTCATTCTTCGCTCACAGGTCATACAAAACAGTTGACCCGCACTGGGTTTGCGAGCTGCAGTTTGCAGACCTCTCTGCTTGAATCTGTGCATCCAAGTAATTTTTATCTTTTTTTTTTTTTTAAGTCACCTTGAAAGACTGATTTATTTCAGCAATGCTGCCATTGCTAAAAATACCTTTTAATTCTTTGGAACTTCCTTCAGAGCCAGTTTACAGGCCTCAAAAAGAAATTAGTCTCCTCCTTTTTTAGTCATTTTTCATTTTTGATAAAAAAAAGAAAAAGAATCTTTTACTCCATTTGATTTGCACACATCATTCTACTGAAATTGCTCTGAGTGACTTTGGGTTCCAAATGAACTCCAGAGGAGAAAGAGGCGCTGTCACTGACAGGGCGTGTAATAGTGTCCTGCAGGTTCTGAAGAGAATTCCAGAAGTGCTTGAGCAATGGCTGCATCCTCAGAATAAGGCTCTCGCTTCCCAGGGTGACTGACTGGAAGGAGACAGCAGTCATGTGGATGTGTAAATTCTGGTATGTTTTTGTCTTTTTTTTTTTTTTTTTTTTTTAAATCAGTTCCACAGCAGTCACGTTGTTTTTATCCTAAGGTAGATGATCCAAGGAAAAAGTTGGTAATTTAGAAGATCAGATGATCTGAATACTTTTTACATTTGGTTCTGTGAAGTCTATGATGTTCTTATTTATACCTTGCTGGTTATGTTTCTCTTAGGCTTGTATTATTAGTTGATCTCTCATTGGACAGACAGCTTAAAGATGTAGCCACAGCGCGTGTATCACCGCTGGTCAAAGTCAACTTGGGAATAAAAGTTGACCTAAAAAACCCCAGGAAACTACATATACGTGACCAAAATTTGTCAGTATAATAAAACTTACGTTTGTATTTTCTGATTTCTCTCAAGTAGTTGTTGGGTTCCCACAGTACTCTATGTTTTTTACTCTCGGTGATTAGCACATTGGATTCAAGTATTTATATGCATATGTTTGTAACTCGGAACCCTGCCACATTTAGCACCCAAAAACTGCTAAATTAAAGCAATTATTTTGAATTCTTGTTTCTCTCTCCTTTTGCTCTGGAAACCATACTGGGTGAATAATTACAGATAGAGTCGCTACAACTATTTAAAATTCCAGTAAAATTTTGATTAGGGAACTTCTGACAGTTAACTAAAATGAGTTTGGGGATTTGTTTTTGTGTAATTGGATTAAATTGATTTAGTGTGTATAATTTGATAATTATTTGTTTTTCTGTAATTGATCTGTTATGTGTAGTATCTGTTACCACTAATTTTTGAGACTAGATGCTTCTATCCTCTTTCCTTTAAAGAATTGCAATTACCCAAATGTTAAATAAAAGAAGGTACAGAGTTCTATAAATGTTTCGCTTACGTTTTTCTCCTCTTGTAGTCCGCCAATCGATGACTTTGATGTATTTAAAGAATCAAAAGAGAAAAATTTCTTTGAGTCACAGGAGTCTCTCGTTGCTTTGTGTACTCACCTACAAGAGTTGAGAACAACTATCGAAGACCTAGATGAAAATCAGCTGAAAGATGAATTTTTCAAACTTCTTCAGGTAAGCGTGATAATTAATCTCCTGTATTTAAACAGTCAAAAAGTAAACTGGGATTGATTTAGCAACAGAGCACGTGTATATCTATTGTCATTTCAGTTATAATTGATCATTTTTTATCATTTTAGTAATAGTGTTATTCAAGAGATAAAAATCCACTCAATCTCTGAAAATGAGTTTTGAAATTTCTTCGACTGGAGATGATGTTAGTGGCACAGGCGTCCTCTGGCTTCATGGCTTGTGTCATTCTTGAGAGGATACTTCACAGTCATTTGGTCAGCCTACCCTGACTTGGGCTTGAATGCTGGTTTTGTCACTTATTTGTTGTTGGATCTGAGGCAAGTTACTTAACTTCTCTGAGCTACAGTTTTCTCGTCTGTTAAATAAGGACGGCATCGTATACCTCGTCATTTGACATGAGAATGAAACTAGATTCAGTCCTGTCAGCATGAAGCACAGAGCCTAGAACAGCCTCCTGCTACCATCAGCTGTAAACGCTCAGGTCGTCAGTGGTCTGTTTAATGTGACTTTATTACGTTCCTTCGTCTGTCTTGTATTACATTTTGCTTTTAATTCTCATTCGAAACATCCGAAGATTTAAGATACGTTATTAGAATCAGAACTATTTGAAAATACGTGGTTTTACATGACAGTATCCCCAGCCCTCATCTCCCAGAAAAAGTCAGAAGCATCCCCAGAAAAAGATGTTATTAGAAAATGCCACGAGGGGCGCCTGGGTGGCTCAGTCGGTTAAGCATCCGACTTCAGCTCAGGTCACGATCTCGCGGTCCGTGAGTTCGAGCCCCGTGTCGGGCTCTGGGCTGACGGCTCAGAGCCTGGAGCCTGCTTCCGATTCTGTGTCTCCCTCTCTCTCTGCCCCTCCCCCGTTCATGCTCTGTCTCTCTCTGTCTCAAAAATAAATAAAAACGTTAAAAAAAAAATTAAAAAAAAAAAAAAAAAGAAAATGCCACGAAAGGAGATAAAGCAGGGCAGGAGAACCGGGGATGGTGGGGGAGATGCAGGGGTGTAGTGTAAAGTGGGGCTGCCAGGGGAGGGCCTCTGAGAAGGTGGTGGGGAGGGTGCCTGCCTCACCCGAGGCAGGTGAGGAATGTGGGTCCCATGCATGTCTAGGGGAACGTTCCTGCCTAGGGACCCGCGGGCGTGTGAGAGAAGGTGCCAGGTGATTCTGCAGGCAATGAGCGGTGAGGCGAGGGGGCTGGAAGGGCCACAGAGGCCTTGTAAGCAAAGGTAAGGACTTTGGTTTTTACTTGCATCGCAAGCACTGGGGAGCTATTGGAGCGTTTTCGTCTGAGGAGTAACAAGGATGAACTTGTTTCAAGGGTTACTTGTCAGGACACACTGAAGGGGCACAAGGCTGGACACCAGGAAGTCTGTTATTAAAATGACCCACGTGAGAAGACATGTTAAATGTCACCAGCATTCTGGAGACACTGTGAAAGCAGAGACCGCAGAGTCCTAGTAAAACTTTGAGGGCAAGCACAGTAGGCTGCGTGATTAAGAGGGAACGGCTTGCTTTGAGTTTGGAAGGAAAGTTGTCAGGGTGTCGTTAAATAATAAGCCTAGTCATCTCCCCCCTTTGGAACTATTCCTTTATGCTGAGCTTTGACTTAAAAAAAAAGAAAAGAAAAAGGAAAAGCAGTAGTCACATCAGTCTTTATCCCTAGCTAGCCCACTGTTTCCGGGAATAGTCCTTGAATATGTCTTTGTCCCATAAGTAATATAATAAGTTGTGAAGAAGAAAGAATACCACTCTCTTTTCTGTCTTCTAGCCTGGCCAAGTAAAGGAGGCCCAAAGTTGCCTTCCATTAGCACCCATGGATCACCAGCGGTTTAGCTTCCTACCAGAACCTGAAGGTGTTTTAGTTTGCAGGGAATGTTGGTCTGTTTTTAGAAGCCATAGAACTCCACCCCTGTCCGCACAAACATTTCATGCCTGCTCTGTCAAAGAGTGGATGCTGGGCGTGTGATGGTGAGGAAAACAGATAGAACTTGCTGTCACAGAACTTGTAATCTTGAGGGAATACAGACAGTCAGCTAATGGCACAAATTAGTGTGGAATTACAAACTGGAAGATGGGGTGCAGGAAACATGCAGGGGGCCGGCAGAGACCCTCACCTCCACTGAGGAGTGCCGTCATCGACCCCACTGTTTCTGTCAGGTGGACACTTAACTGTTTGAGCCTTGCACTTAAAAAATCCATTCATTTATCTTTGTGGGTTTTTTTTTTTAAGTTTATTTATTTTGAGGGAGAGAGAGCATGAGTGGGGTAGGGGCAGAGAGAGAGAGAGACAGAGAGAGAATCCCTGATGTGGGGCTCGATCACACGAACCATGAGATCATGACCTGAGCCGAGATCAAGAGTTGAATGTTTACCCCACTGAGCCACCCAGGTGCCCCCATTCATTTATCTTTTTAAAATATTCTTGGTTGGAACATGCATTTTCCTCTTATTTTGAATCACACAAGTAGAGTTTGTTTTGGCTAACATTTATTGAGTATTGGGTATATTATTTAGACATACTATGTCGATTAATTTTCGCAGTAACTCTACAAGGTAAGTGCTGTTGTTACGTCATTTTTCAGTTGTGGGACCTGAGCCTTAGAGATCATGTGTAATTTACCAATGGTCGGTAATTGGAAATACTGGGAATTGAACCCAGGTCTATCTAATTCCAGAGCCTGTACTCCTAAGCATGTAATTTTAATTAGAGCTTTAAAAAAGAGGGGCTGCATGCCATTTTCTATAAACTAAGCTGGAGTGTTATTTCAGTTTAAAATAGAATGACAGATAATTAGAGTTGGAGAGGTCTTTAGACATCTTGCCCAATTTCGTTATTTTACAAGTAAGAGAACTAAATGCCAGAGAAGTTGCCTGGTCCTAAGTTTTATATAACTAGTAAAAGAAACTGAGCAGTTTGGGTAGGAGTGGGAGGAGGGAAAAAGGGACTTATTTTTCTCATGACTTTGGATTTTTAAATAAATTTTGTAGCCTCTTTTCACAGTGTATCATATCCTCTTATCTGCAAGATGCAAAATCCTTCTGATTAAGCAACACGGATCGTTAAAATCATTCAGATCAGTTTTTTAAAAAGTTTATTACCTAGTGACCAATTAAATGTTTCATTGTCTTAATCTCGATTATACATCAGGATATAAACAATCTTTGCATTATTAGAGAAAGTGTAGATCTGATGGGTATCTTGTATCAAGACTGCTGTAGAAGTAAATTTTATGAATGGTTTTAGCAACCCCTTGCCCCACATTTTACATAATAGAGGTTTTGTTGGTTATTCAAAAGAAGGGTAAAACTTGTGTACTTTTTCTTTTTCAGATTTCGCTGTGGGGCAATAAATGTGATCTGTCTCTGTCGGGCGGGGAAACCAGTTCTCAGAGAACCAACATAATAAATTCTGTGGAGGAACTAAAACCTTTCATTTTAGTGAATGACATGGAACATCTTTGGTCACTGCTTAACAACTGCAAAAAAACAAGAGAAAAAGCGTCTGTTACTAGAGTAGATGTTGTTCTGGATAATTCTGGGTTTGAACTCGTTACGGATTTAGTATTAGCTGACTTTCTGTTGTGCTCTCAACTGGCTACCGAGATCCATTTTTATGGAAAAACTATTCCGTGGTTTGTTTCTGACACTACTGTCCATGATTTTAACTGGTTAATTGAACAAATGAAAGGTTCTAATCACAAGTGGATGTCCAAGTGTGGGGCCGACTGGGAAAACTCTATTAAGATGGGCAGATGGGTGTACCATGATCATATATTTTGGACTCTTCCTCATGAATTCTGTGTAATGTCTCAGGTTGCTCCTGACTTATATGCCGAACTACAAAAGGCACATTTAATTTTATTCAAGGGTGATTTGAACTATAGGAAGCTGACAGGCGATAGAAAGTGGGCATGTACCATTCCCTTTCATCAGGCCCTGCGAGGGTTCCATCCTGCCCCTCTCTGCAGTGTAAGGACATTAAAGGCCGAGGTTCAGGTGGGGCTGCAGCCCGGGCAAGCTGAACAGCTCGCAGCCTCCGAGCCCAACTGGATGACCACTGGGAAGTATGGAATATTTCAGTTTGATGGTCCGCTCTGACTTGTTTTAGGATGTCTTAAGTTGTCTGGACAAATCTGACAGTCGCTTGGCATCCCCAGAAAGGCAGTGTGCGAATTGAGTCACGGGGCTGCTCTGCCTGGCTCTGGGAAGCCTGGCTTCTCGGTGCTCCCGTACGTGCACTCTGGACGCTTCTCTCTTCGAACGTTTTGCCCCACGACATTGTTTGGGAGATAGACGGAGTAAGCTAGTTACAGAGATTTACGTTTCTGTTGGCATTTTAGTAACTTATTTCAAGTTAGATGCATAATTTCAAGTGGTACTAATGAACTTATTTTTAATTGGGCAGAAAGTAAAATAATGCGTGAATTCTGCTTTTAAAGTTCGTTAACATTCTTTTAATGCTATGCTGCATGGTATTTACAAGCATGGGATTTTATTTAACTTGTTTTGGCGCTCTAAAAATAAGGGCTCTGGGAAGACATTTTAAATATGCTTTGAAAAGAGGGATTTCTTACAGCTGTGACATTTGAACAATGGACGTAAAGATTACTTACCTCATAAGTTAGTTTTAAATTTTGTTCTCCTTGAATTTTATTTCCTTTTAAATACCCTGTTTTATTTGCACGCATTTGTATTTTGATTGACCTGCGGAATGGACACTAGGAAGCCCAAGATTGAACAGAAACAGCTGGTATTTGAAGAACCGTGGTACCTTTTTACGTTCTATTTGCAATGTCCGTGATCAACTGAAATATATTATTTTAACACGTAAGTGTTTTAAATGAACAGATTTTTAGATTGTTCTGCAGTTTAGAAAAAATGCTTTAGATAAAAAAAGATTCTTACGCATTGAATTTGGAGTAGTACCAACAAGTTAATTTTTTACATGCTTACACATTTTTTTGGTGACTACTTCATATTAAAGACTAAGTTTCAGGTCAGTTTGCTTTGAAACTGAAATTGGAAATAAACCTGGAAATGTTTTTCTTGAACTGGCATAATAAAATGAATTGTACTGAAAATCTTGTTGGTTTTATTTTTTCCAGTGGGTGAAAGTCAAGGAGGGACGATTAAGTATGAGGTCTAAGAAAGAAACTCATAATGTACATGTTGCCAAAGCAGTTCTTAAATTATGTCACTTATAAATGAGGTTAAGTCTAAATGAGGTTATAGTCTATGACCTTGCTAAGTGTTTTTAAAAAGCTATGTCAAATATTTATATAAAGCTGCACGTTTTGAATTTACTCTTACCTACGTGTGTTCCTGTTTTAAACATTAAGTTACTAAAATACCGAGCATAGTATAATTGTAGACACTTGACATGAGTTAGAAAATGAGTCTATTTGTGTTGACTTTATAGCCACAGTGTGGGAAAATGTAATAATCACATTTTCCAAAGCAGTGAATTTTGTTTTTATTATGTTGTTTTAAGAACATGAATTTAGGATTCGTGAGGAACTAGTTCACCCCCTCCTATAAGAGCACAGAAGCAAACGAGCAAGCAAGAAGAGTGGCACGACGGAAGGGGAAGTCATTCTAGATGGAAGTCTACCAAATGCTTAGCAGGGGTGGGACCCACCTGTAGCTTCCCCGGTTGGCTTTTTTAAATTGAAGTTTAGTTGACACACAATGTTACCTTAGTTTCAGGTGTACAACGGATTGGGCCACTCTCTGCTCCCACGAGCTCAGCCACCATCTGCCAGCACAGCACGCTGTTACACTACCACTGACTCTACCCTCGGCCACGCCTCTCATCCCCCTGGCTAACTGAAGCCTGTACCCCCCACTCTCCTTCACCCCTTTTGCCCATCCCCCACGCCCCTCCTCTCTGGCAACCATCAGGTCGATCTCCCTATTCTATGCTTCTGGGGTTCCTGGGTGGCTCAGTTGGTTGAGCGTCTGACTTCAGGTCACGAACTCGTGGCTCACGAGTTCCAGCCCCACATTAGGCTTAGCGCTGAGGGCGCAGAGCCTGCTTTGGATTCTTTGCCTCCCCCTCTCTCTGCTCCTCTCCCTGCCCTCTTTCAAAAGTAAACATGTAAAAAGATGAAAAATCTCTTTCTGCCTTTCTTGTTTCTAGATTCCACATCCAAGTGAAATGTGATTATCCGTCTTTCGATGGCTTATCTTACTTAGCATAATCTTGGTTAGGTCCATCCATGTTGCAAATGGCAAGACCTCTTTTTTTTTTTTTTTTTTAATGGGTGGGTGATACTGTGTGCATGAGTGTGTGCATATAACATAACTTATCCCATCTATCAGTAGACCCTGGTTGTTTCCATATCTTGGCTATTATAAATAATGCTATAGTAAACATAGGGATGCATATATCTTTTTCAATTAGCATTTTCTTACTCTTTGTGTAAATAGGGGAATTACTGGGTGTATTCCTATTTTTATATTCCTATTTAAAAAAAAATTTTTTTTATGTTTATTTCTGACAGAGAGAGACAGAGCATGAGCTGGGGAGGTGCAGAGAGAGAGGCAGACACAGAATCCAAAAAAGGCTTCAGGCTCTGAACTGTCAGCACAGAGCCTGATGCGGGGCTCGAACTCACAGACCGCAAGATCATGACCTGAGCCAAAGTCGGACTCTCAACCAACTGAGCCACCCAGGCGCCCCATATATTCCTATTTTTTTAATGGTTTCAGGAGCCTCCATTCTGTTTTCCACGGTGGCTGCACCAACTTACATTCCCACCAACGGTGCACAAGGGTCCCTTTTTCGTTTTTGAATCTTTTTTAAAACCAGCTTTCTTGAGATGTAATTCACATACAATTCATCCATTTAATGTGTACGGTATTTTAGTATATTCACAGTTGTGCGACCACGACCAGAAATTTGATTTCTAATTTCAAAGCGTTTTTGTCACTCCTCAAAGAACCCCTGTGCCTGTTAGCGGTCATTCCTCATTCTCTTCTCAGCTCTTGGCAACTAGTCATTGACTTTTGGTCTCTGTGGACTTCCCTGTTCTGGACATTTCCTATATAAATAAGAATCAGAAAATATGTGGTCTTCGTGACTGGCTTCAAGGTCATCAGTTGTAGCTGATGTAGGTTTTCAGTCCTCTTGGGTTTCAGCCCTCTTGGGGATACGCCTAGAAGTACATGCTAGAGCCCATGGCAGCTGTGCTCCTGGCTATGAAGTGGTCTCTCGTGGTTTTGATTTGTATTTCCCTAAAGGCTAACGGCGAGCATATCTGAGTGTATTTGAGCCGATTGGCCATTTGCATATCTTCTTTGGAGAAACGTCTTTTTAATTCATTGGCCCATTTTAAAATTCGATTATCTTTTTATTACCGAGCTGTAAGAGTTTTTATATATCCTGCATACAAGGTCTCATTGGATACATAATTTGCAAATATTTTCTCCCATTCTGTGGGTTGTTTTGTCACTTTCTTGATGGCATTGTTTGCAGCACCAAAGTTTTCTACTTTGATAAAGTCCTTCTATGTATTTTTTCTTTTGTTGCAAAGCCTTGGTGTTTGAACTGCTTCTTAACATCCACTTCAGGGCCGCTGCAGTGAGGGACTGAAACACCCAATGGTCAGGGCTCTGTCTATAGTCTTCCGCTCCCTCACGTGTTTCAACCCACCAGGCTTGGAGGTCAGTTAGGGGTGGTGTTCCCCCTGAAGAGCTGAGTGATTTGGGGAAACTCCCGAAATAGCATCTGCAATTGTTTCAACTGCTGATGTCATACTTGGTTAAGCATGAAGTAGCTCTTGAATACAGATTATACATTTCATGCAATACATTTTTATCAAGACATAGACCCAGTATCTTATGTACATTACGGAAATATGGATGAAGGGCAGGTAAATAATTAGGTGAGGTTGGTGGTTTATACTCCATGGGTTTATGTTACTTTCTGATGAAACAACAGTGGACAAGATTTTTTTTTTTAATGCTTATTTTTGAGAGACAGAGTTTGAGTGGGGAGGGACAGAGAGAGAAGGAAACAAAGAATCCAAAGCAGGCTCTAGACTCTGAGTTGTCAGCACAGGGCCCCATGCGGGGCTTGAACTCTCAGACCATGAAATCATGACCTGAGCCGAAGTCGGACATGTAACCAACTGAACCACTCAGGTGCCCCAGCAAATGGACAAGATTTATTGAAATGATCCAGCTTTTTTTTCTTTCTATAATTTGAGGTGTATTTTGTGTTGGATAAAATGCAGTAATGTTTTTGAATCTTTATCAAGCCAGACCTTGGTTGTTCAACCTCACGGTCATGTTTCTGTAAAAGAAACACCCATCACAAAAGACAATATCAACATAGTTCAAACTCTTTACTTATATTTTAAGAAACATAATTCAGAGTTCTATTTATTAAAATTCCCTCTCCCACCCATTTTTCTGCCCAAACCCCCCAATGAGTCTTGTTCTGGAATCTCTCCCTCCATAAAACTTTTCTTCTCCTCTCTCTCTCTCTTTTCTGAACTGGAGGGTAGGGAAGGGAAAGACTGAACACTTCTCCACATGCATCTTATTACTTAAATGAAGCTTTAATGTAATGTCTGACTCTTATGGTAAGCAATCAGTGATGTCTTGAGATTATAGAAAATGAATAAAGCAGAAGGGAAAAATAGGAAAAACAACATAATCCTATCACCTTTAAATACCCCTGTTGATTTTTATGTATGCATTTCTTTTTTTTTTTTTTTTTTGTTAAGGTTATTTATTTATTTTGAGAGAGAGGCAAAGAGAGATGGAGAGAAGGATTCCCAAGCAGGCTTCACACCATCAGTGCAGAGCCCCATGTGGAGCTCAAACTCATGGAACCGTGAGATCATGACCTGAGCCGAAACCAAGAGTCAAACGCTTAACCAACTGAGCCATGCAGGCGCCCCTTTATGCATGTATTTCTAAGTTTTCCTCCATAGACAGACATATTTTCTACATTTCTAAGATAAAAAAGCAGGATCATACTGTCTGAAAAGTAATTTTTTTTTTTTTTCAATTCCGAAGTATTTTTTCCAACTCCTGAAGTTTTTGTCCGGTTAGTTGGTTCCTTGTTATTCTTGCTGTCATTTTACTTTTTTCTAATTCACTGATTAGTCCCTCCTGGAGAGATAGAAGTTTGTGGGGGCTTGTGTTTTTGTTTTTTCCCTTTGGGTAGCAGTCTGGCCTGGGACTCAGTAATGGCCTGGGACTCATAAATACTTGATTTCTAATCCCTGGTCTCCTATTAATCATGTAACCTGTCACATTCTGACCATTTTACTGGAAAAGGAGAAGTTATTTCTGGTCAACTTGAACTATGTTCAATCTCAAATCCCGGGTCCCCTAGGAAAAGGAGTCATGCAGAGATATTAGCATTCTGGCACCCCCTAGCGGCCATCTGGGTATTCTGTAAAACCTGATCTTTTCCCTTCCTGCAGGGTAACTTGCAGACAGACAGGTGCTGTTGTGAGTGGAACATAAATTTAAGCTGAGCCATCCCTTAGACACCACCATTCACCTCGTTCTTCCTTCCTGATTTTCCTTGGTGGGTCACATTCCCTCCTTTTAGTTTATAGAATATCCGCTCCATTTTCAGACCTTTTAGAAAATAGGGAGGAAAATCAGTTCGTACAGAAGACATTTCTAAAGTGTTGAATTGCATTAGTTGTGCATTCCTTGGGGCAGCTCCCCACTGTGGCTTCTTTGTATTTGCCCCACACACGGTTGGTGGAATGAATGACTGATTAATAGGTGATACATTTTAGCATTTGAAATGCTTTTTTGGATATTTATTTATTCTGAGAGAGAGAGAGAGAGAGTCGAGGAGGGGCAGACAGAGAGGGAGAGAGAGAATCCCAAGCAGGCTCTGTGCTGATAGCAGGCTTGATCCCAAGAACTGTGAGATCATGACCTGAGCTGAAATCAAGAGTCAGATGCTTAGCCAACTGAGCCGCCCATGTACCCCTTGAATAATTTTTTAAACCTCTGAGTGATTGAGGTCACCAGATTGAAGTCTGAAGGATGAAATGTTCTGTTAGCCTGATCAATTAGATCATTTAGTACTTGTTGAATGAATAAAGAAGTATATATTATATAATTGGGAGTTTTCCATAAATATATACATCTTTGAATACTGTTTTATTCCTTCGATATTATATTGTGATCAATTTGCCATTGTTGAAAATTCCTCAAAAATGTGATTTGTAATGGTTACAAACATTTCATCATAGAACTAGATCATATTCTCTTTTGCTCTGTAGATTGTTCAAAATTTTTGCTATTATAAAAGAGGCTGAAATGAACATCTTCAGACAACTAACCCTCATTAAGATTTGCAAGTCTTTGGGGCACCTGGGTGGCTCAGTCGGTTGGGCGTCCAACTTCAGCTCAGGTCATGATCTCAAGGTTTGTGAGTTTGAGCCCTGTGTTGGGCTCTGTGCAGACAGCTCAGAGCCTGGAGCCTGCTTTGGATTCTGTGTCTTCCTCTCTTTCTGCCCCTCCCCTGGTTGCTTTCTGTCTCTCTCAAAAATAAATAAACATTTAAAAAAATATTTGCAAGTCTTCAGTTACTGCAAATTATTTGAAGCCACTCAATTATTCTGGTTTTGCTAGAATGGTATTAGACTTGTAGCCCCAAACCCTCAATATTGAGTAATTGCTTGATATGAGATGGGAAGTCACTTTTTTCCTTACTTTCTATTTTTAAAGTCATGCCATATATCATGACTTTCAATCCTGCTTAAGTTCAATACAGAGTTTAGGCACAAGGGGGAGATCCTTTAGCATAATAAAGTGGCTGGATTTTCCTTCTACTATTTAGCAGAGATTTTAGCAAGAACTGGCACAGTATAATTTTCATTGTTGACTGCACACATTCTTGTGGTTTCAACTTCATTCCTTTCTTGGCCAAAATTTTATGTATACATATAATCCTTGCCACAAAATACTATAGTGGTTTATCATAGAAATATAGCAAAATAGATGAATTTGAAAATAAAATGAATACTTGGGGAAAGTAGAAAAAAAATAGAATTCTGTTAACAATATAGAAAAGTCACACTAGAAAAAACTTTGTAAGAAAGTAAAAATAATTGCTTTCTGTTCATTTAACCTTTGCTCGAAGGGAAAAAGCACTACTACATTTATTTCCTTGTTTTGTAAATTTTAATACAGCAAATTAATTTTTACTGTGATTGAGAAACTTTAAAGGAACTAAATATTCCAAATGTACCTTACGTTTAAGAAGATAGGAATGTGGGGTGCCTGGGTGGCTCAGTCGATTGAGCATCCGACTTCAGGTCATGATCTCACAGCTTGTGAGTTCAAGCCCCGCGTCAGGCTCTGTGCTGACAGCTCGGAGCCTGGAGCCTGCTTCAGACTCTGTGCCTCCCTCTCTCTCTGCCCCAACCCACTTGCATTCTGTCTCTGTCTCTCTCAAAAATAAATAAACATTAAAATAATAATAATAATAAAAAAAAAGAAGATAGGAATGGGGCATGGTATGCTTTCAGTGTAGAAATTTTTCGAGTGGTGTCCAAGGGGTTCATCAGAAATATCCAGGCGGGGGGCGCCTGAGTGGCTCAGTCAATAAATGTCTGACTCCTGATTTTGGCTCAGGTCATGACCTCACGGTCTGTGAGTTTGAGCCCCTCATCCGGCTCTGCATTGACAGTATGGAGCCTGCTTGGGATTCTCTCTCCCTTGCTCTCTGCCCTGCCCCCACTTGCGCTCTCTCTCTCTCTCTCTCTCTCTCAAAATAAATAAATAAAGTTAAAAAAAAAAAAAAAAGAAATATCCAGGCGGTCTGCAAACGTGGTTGGGAAAAAAAATGTCATCTTTATTTTCATTAATCCCGAATTGCAATTTAGTATTTCCTTCAGTTTTTTATGTCAGGTTTAAATTTTTTCATGGTTTAATGATCTTTACTGATTTTTAATTGCAACAATATTGGCAAAAAAAAAAAAGTTTTAGAATGTCTATAATTCAATCTCAAATTTTCAACTCATTTCCTTTCATATTATTCTATATTTAAACAGTTGCAATTATAATGAGCACATATTTAGGTTTTTACCTGGCTTCCTCAGATATTTCCTTCCATTTTGTATATAAGACCTGAACTTTAGCAATATTTTTTTTTAATTTTTTTTTTTAACGTTTATTTATTTTTGAGACAGAGAGAGACAGAGCATGAGCAGGGGAGGGTCAGAGATAGAGGGAGACACAGAATCTGAAACGGGCTCCAGGCTCTGAGCTGTCAGCACAGGGTCCGACGCGGGGCTTGAACTCACAGACTGTGAGATCATGACCTGAGTTGAAGTCGGACGCTCAACCGACCGAGCCACCCAGGCGCCCCTGAACTTTAGCAATATTAAGGGTACCTGTACCTTTGTCACCTGTGGAAATCATACATCTTTTCTATTGCATTACAGTTATCTTAAATTATTGTTTCATTATTATGTCAAAAATCAAGACACTTTATCTGGGAGGTTGATGGCACAAAAATAGTTAAGAACACCTGCTCTGATTTTTCTCCTTTCCTTTTCATAAAGCTGGCGGAAGACATAACAGGATTTATTTATTTATTTTTTAATTCTTTAAAAAAAATTTTTTTTTTTAATTTATTTTTGAGACAGAGACAGAACATGAGCAGGGGAGGGTCAGAGAGAGAGGGAGACACAGAATCCGAAGTAGGCTCCAGGCTCTGAGCTGTCAGCACAGAGCCCGACGTGGGGCTTGAACTCACGAACTGTGAGATCATGCCCTGAGCTGAAGTCGGATGCTTAACCAACTGAGCCACCCAGGCGCCCCATAACAGGATTGATTTATTAAATTTTTAAAAAATGTTTATTTTAGAGAGAGAGAGAGACAGAGTGCAGAGTGTGAGCAGGGGAGGGACAGAGAGAGAGAGAGAGAGAGAGAGAGAGAGAGAATCTGAAGCAGGCTCCAGGCTCTTAGCCTGATGCCAGGCTCGAACTCACGACCTGCAAGATCAGGACCTGAGCCGAAGTCGGACACTTAACCGACTGAGCCACCCAGGCGCCCTGACAGGATTTATTTTTATAGGGTTTGGTTGGTTGGTTTTGGTTTGGTTTTGTCTTGAGCCGAAGAGGAAACACATTATACAGCATTTTTTCTTCCCATCTCAAACTTCACTTAATGCTAATCCTCTACTATCCAGCTTGGTACCTACCAGGGGTCCTTAAAAAAAATAAAAGAAATGAAAGATATGACATGTGCACATGGGTTGAGTTGTCCTTAACTTTACTATTAGGAGATTTTTTTTAAGAGATGAAAAAGTACTCGGAATGTTTTTTCCTATTTAGAACTCTTAAGAGTATTTTATTTTCCTTATGTATTTTAAAGTTTTTATTTATTAGAGAGAGAGAGACAGCTGAAGGGGAACGGAGAGAGGGAGAGAGAGAGAGAGAGAGAGAGAGAGAGAGAGAGAGAGAGAAAGAGAGAGAATCCCAAGCAGGCTCCACACCATCTGCACAAAGCCCAATGCAGGGCTTGAACTCATGAACTGTGAGATCATAACCTGGGCTGAAATTGAGGGTCAGATGCTTAACCGACTGAGCTACCCAGAACTCTTAAAAATATTTTAAAGATCCTGACAACCAGAAGTCAGAAAGCCATTTAAAATATAAAGCAAGAAGTAAAATTCAACACAATTTCTTTTACATGTGTTTTCAATTTTATGATAATTATTGACAGTCAGTGAATATGAAGTATATATAGATGTGCTATAATCAGAATACATATCATTTGTGGAGTACTATGTTCCAGGCTCAGTATTAAGTGCTTTACTCATAATGTGGAATGACATCCTCCTAAAAATCCTGGAGGCAGATATTTGTATTCCATTATACATACAGGAGCACTGAGTCTCAGTGATTTCAAGTAACTGGGCACAAGGCCAGTTAACTAGTTAATGATAGAGCCGAAGTTAAACTCCAATCTGCTAAACTCCAAAACTCAAGTTATGGCTTTAAAAAAAATTTTTTTTTGTTTATGTATTTATTTTGAGAGAGACAGAGACAGTGCTAGTGGGGGAGGGTTAGAGAGAGAGGGAGACAGAGAATCGCAAGCAGGCTCCATGCTGCCAGTGCAGAGCCAGATGCGGGGCTCGAACCCAAGAAACCGTGAGATCACGACCTGAGCCAAAACCAAGAGTCAGACGCTTAACAGACTGAGCCACCCAGTCGCCCCAAGTTATGGCTTTTATTGAATTTATTATTCCTTAAGCATAATTAATTAGCACGTAATTAATTTTTTTAAAAAATGAGTAAATATACTATCATTGGAAATTCGAGTCACGCGATTATGCCCATCATAAGTCATACTACAAATGATTAGTATGTTGAAGGCTTAGTAGAAGTAGAAAAAAACCTGAGCTCTAAATATCAATGATAACATTTTAGAATAATGATCAGGAATGGGCGGGGCAGAAACAGGGATTGTTTTTCTGTATCATTACATTTTGTACCATTGGACACATACGAACTCGTGGAATTTTACAACAGGCTGCACATCACACTGGGAGAGTGAGCCGTCTCTAAGAATTTGGTGCAAAGGGCTGAGCATCAGCAGATCCAGCAATGAAATGGAAGCCTCTCATCTTTCAGGCCAGCAACCAGCTGAAAACAAGTGGGGAGTTATTTTGAAGGGAAATTATTTTTGTGAACAGATGGAAGTGATTTCACAAGAATGCACTGGCTCATTCTTCCAACCAGAGGGATGATATAAAAATGGTTTTGCTATCTTGGTGGAATCCCAAATCTGTTCAAATCAATGATCTCAATTCTTGCCTTGTCTTCCATAGCAAATGAAATGAGGCTCACTTTTATATTAACCTGTAAAAGTAGGCCTTAATTCTAGACTTCTGTTTCCTTTCCCATCAGTTCCTAAACAGAAAGGGATTTGAATTTCTGAAACCCCAATAATGGTGATCTTAGAGAAGATCCATCACTACCTTCCATTACTGAGGTGGGTTCTTGTTCAAAGCCTTGGTAACTGGGGCAAGGAAACTGAATGCCTGTCCCAACTCGGTCACTAATTAACCATGTGGTTTCCATTAGGTGTTCGATTACTCTGCTACTTAATGTTACAGATAGATTGATAGAGATATAATTGGATATGTTGGTAAGAACCGAAGGATATGATTTATTTTCGGTTACAACAATCGAAAATATTCCATAATTGTAGACTGTAGATACTACAGACAGAAATTCTTCATGGAATGGAGAAATATTTTATTATATTGAGGAGCCTGGCTTCCCAACAGGACTCCAAGGGTAATATCTGGAGGGTGTTAGAAAAAAAAAAGAGGCTTATGGAAAGAGATAACCCTCTTCTTCCTCTGGAGGTTTTCATGTCCTAATGTGATACTGTATTTGCTCCATTTTACACATGCATTAAGACTCTGAGAGAATAAGAAACTCCAATGGCAGCAACAGAACCTGTACATGAACAAGGTCGAAAGGGCCCAAACCCATAGTTTTTGCCACCACTTACATTGCCTCCCATAATAATATTCTATCACGCATTTTGCAAAGCACTTTGTACTTTACAGAAGAATTCACGAGCACTCTGAGAGGTTATTATTACCTTAACTTGATCTGTGGGGCAACAGAGGCTCAACAAGGTCCTTAGAGCTGGTCAGTGGTTAGATTGGGGCTTGAATCCCAAATCTTCCAGTTCTCTGACCTTTCTATGGTCCCATAAATTCTTTAGGACCAATAGTAAGAGCTTAGAGATCAGAAACCCAGATCTAAAAAGTTAGGTTTTGTCCTTGTGACTACTGGTCCTTCTCAACTGGTGACTCAACTAGTCCTTCTAGGAGTTCTTAGGGGTTCTGTGGAGATACTTTGGGGGTTTGGGGTGGTGTGTAAGATGGAAATCATGGGGTGTCAACTGGGTGGCCAGGGGAATCTCCAAATTAGTCTCTTCTGCATACTGGGCTCCTGAGAAAGACTGCATCTGACAAGGATTCATTGGCTTTAAAAGGAGAAAGGCTTGGAAACCACCGCTGTAGGTGATAGGGAGCCACTGAAAGTTTCTAAGGAGGGAAGTGGTAAAAGTCATGTTCTAGAAAGATCAATCTGGCAGTTTTGTTGCAAAAGACCTTCATCGTGGAGAGTCCAGTACAGACAGACTTAGCAAGGAGGGGATAGAAACAGGAGAGGTTATAGGAGAGGTTATAGCAGGGGCTGGAAAATCATAGCAAGAGATGGGGGAGAGCAAAAACTCAACTTTTCTGGATCTTAGGACACACAGGACTAAAAAGTATTTTTCTTACATATCTATATTTTATTTATTTTTTAATTTTTTAATGTTTATTTTAATATTTTTAATGTTTATTTATTTTTGAAAGAGAGATGGAATGCCAGCAGGGGAGTGGCAGAGAGAGAGAGGGAAACAGAATCTGAAGCAGGCTCCAGGCTCTGAGCCATCGGCACAGAGCCCGATGCGGGGCTCGAACTCACAAACCGCGAGATCATGACCTGAGACGAAGTCGGACGCTTAACTGACTGAGCCAGCCACTCAGGTGCCCCCATTTTATTTATTTTTGAGAAAGAGAGAGAGAGATGGACACGCTGACAGAAAGCGAGCGTGAGTGGGGGAGGAGCAGAGAGAAAGGAAGACACAGAATCCGAAGCAGGCTCCGAGCTGTCAACACAGAGCCCGATGTGGGGCTAGGACTCCCCATGAACCATGAACCATGAGATCATGACCTAAACTGAAGTCAGACACTTTGAGCCACCCAGGTGCTTCTATATTTTATTTTATTTTTTTCCTGTTTTCTTTTGGAGTTCAATTCTATGAATTTCATCACATGTATAGATTATTGACCAACGTTATAGTCAGGATACAGATCAGTTCTGTTACCCTCTAAAATTCCCCCCACTGCTATTCTTTTATAGAGTCCCCTCTATCCCCACCCATAACTTCTGGCACCACAGATCTTGTTGTTTGCCCTTAAAGTTTTGTCCTTTTGAGAATGTCATATAAATGGAATCATACAATACAGACATTTCGAGATTGGTGTCTTTCCCTCCATGTAATGCCTTTGAGAATCATCTGTGTTGCCGTATCAACATCCAGGAGACTCAGACAGGAAAGAAGGCTGCAAAAGGGCAACAGAGCTTGCTAATGTTGGAATCTGAATGTTTTTGAGCTGAAAAGAGTAATATTCAGGTGCTACATACTCTCTGGGGTATTTATTTATTCGTTTATAGAATTATTTACTGAGCAACAAATACATGATATGTACTGTTTCAGGTGTTGGGGATGCAGTAATGAGCAAAATAAAAATTCCATCCTCAAGTGGCTTATATCCAGTGAGGGCAAACAAACAAGTTTATTTACGATTTAACGTGAGGAAGCGATATACTCTGGGTAGTGGGGTAGAAGGAGAAGAGACTATTTAAGACAGGATTGAATGGTCAGGGGAAGTCCCGGGACCAGGTCAGCTCTGACCATAGAGGTCTCAAGAGAATGTGTGCAGGATGGATTGGGAGACTGGGAGAAACTGAGGCAAAGGAGTCATGCAATCTGGGCCTGAACTAGGCGGATGGCAGTGAAAAATGGAAGGAGGATGAATTGTAAAAAATAGTTTAGAGGAAAATGGAATGTATTAGGTAAGACGTTACGTAGGTTGAAAATTGAAATAATTTCCAGACGTGCAGGTAAACTGGTACAAGGCAAAGCAATTGTTACAAGTTATAAGAGAAACTAAGGATGTTTAGTGTGACCGTAGCTAGTAGTTTGTGATTGAATTAATGTAAATTGTGGCTCTTAAACTATGCTCCTAAGTGCCCCTGGAGCCACATACTCAATTGTACTTCAACCAGAGCAGTGCCAGGATGATCTGTTTTGTATATTTTCTTCCCCGTGAATTTCACTGAAGTGTTACACAGAAAAAAAGAGGGGGGGTTAGTTACTTTGTGGGAAACCATCCGTTCAAAACCTTCTTACTCGATGAATGAAGAGCCTCCACCTGAGACAGAAGCTATTCTGGCCCTCGCTACAGGGGGCATGGCGGGCAAGGCAGATGGGGTGAGAACCGAACAGCTATTTCTATTACAGATTGGTTAAAAAAAATATTTCCCTCAAATAATTTTATCTCTCCATGTTTTTTTCTAACTATATCTATACTTACAGGTTTAATTTTACTCACCATGCAGATGTTTTATCTTTTACTTAAAAAAGAATAAATATGAGAGGCGCCTGGGTGGCTCAGTTGGTTATGCATCTGGGTTTTGACATGACCTCACGGTTTTGTGAGTTCAAGCCCCATGTCGGGCTCTGTGCTGATGGTGTAGAGCTTGCTTGGGATTATCTCTCTTCTTCCTCTCTCTCTGCCTCTCCCCCGCTCATGCTGTCTCTGTATCTAAATAAGTAAACTTAGGGGCGCCTGGGTGGCTCGGTCGGTTAAGCGTCTGACTTCGGCTCAGGTCATGATCTCGCGGTCCATGAGTTCGAGCCCCGTGTCGGGCTCTGTGCTGACTGCTCAGAGCCTGGAGCCTGTTTCAGATTCTGTGTCTCCCTCTCTCTCTGCCCCCCCCCCCCCCCCGTTCATGCTCTGTCTCTATCTCAAAAATAAATAAACGTTAAAAAAAATAAAAAAATTAAAAATAAATAAGTAAACTTAAAAAATACATAAAAAATAAATATGAATTCATAATACAACTCCTTTCATAAATTTCTAACATTCTCCGACATAGTTCAACAGGATGACACATCTCTTTGTTTTAGTTTTCTGTGTTTTAAAAAGGACACGTTGTATAGTTAAGGTGATGCTAGTTGTTGAAGCTCAGTGGTTTATTATTTTTTTTTTATTTTTTTTTCAACGTTTTTTATTTATTTTTGGGACAGAGCATGAACGGGGGAGGGGCAGAGAGAGAGGGAGACACAGAATCGGAAACAGGCTCCAGGCTCCGAGCCATCAGCCCAGAGCCTGACGCGGGGCTCGAACTCACGGACGGCGAGATCGTGACCTGGCTGAAGTCGGACGCTTAACCGACTGCGCCACCCAGGCGCCCCGAAGCTCAGTGGTTTAACAGAACAGAATGTACTCTTAGGAAATCCAGTTGCCCAGGATGCGTGTGTGTGTGTGTGTGTGTGTGTGTGTGTGTGTGTGTGTGTGTGTGAAGTAAGGGCGTTATCTGCTCTATGCAGATATTCAGGGATCCCGGCTGTTGGAGGCTGTACCACCTTCAATATGTGGAGGTCATCCTGGAATCAGGGTCTAGCCAGAAGACAGGAGAAGAGAGGGCACACGGAATCACTCAAGAGCTTTTTAGAGCAAACACGGAACCCACACGCTTCTCCAGCCACAAACCAAAGGCCGTGCCTACCCAGGCTCGGTGAATAGCTTACCAGTCTCCGACACATGTATGAGTGCGATGTCAGAACTGGAAAACACAAGCCTGGGCCTTGGATTTGGTTTTGCTTTGGGGCAAGTCAGGCTAGAGTTTCTGTGACTATGTGTGAACACTGCAGTGTCTAACGACAGATTCAGGGAGTTTTGTTCACATAGGTGCTTATACAATGGTGCAGCCTGAAGCATGATGTGAATTAGAAAAGTCTTACTTTTTCTCATTTTATCTTGTGGAGTTGGATGCAGCTCCTCAGTGAAGTCTTTCTCTGGCTATCACCAGGTCCTTCTACAACTCCAGCTATGACTTGCCATGTTTTCAATATCGCTCAGTGACTGGTTTTGTCTGTGGTTGTGTGTTTTTTTTTTTTTTTTTGGTTTTCCTCTTTTCCATATCTGACGGTTCCTCATTAATCTGAAAGTCCTTGAGGTTAGACTTAAATACCTTTTCCTCTCTTTTTAACTCACTGTACCTCCTGGTCACTGCTCTGTATGGTGCCGGTAATAAGTAATTGTGGCTGATTGATCCAATGAAATAAAGACAGTTTATCCTCATAAATCAGTGTTTTGTATCAAAGATGAAGCTTTGAGGAACAACCTCAAGAGACATCTGTCCTTGGGAAGCCTGAGGCATTCATTAAAAAAAAAAAAAAAGAAATGGTTAGCTGAGTGCTCAACTTTCTGTATCTTTCTTCGTCCTCTTTCTCTTTTATTAGAAGAAGCTTTATAGACCAAGGACATTTATGACTAGTAATGCAAGCTTATAAAGAGGTTATTTTCAACTGAGGCTAAGTCTCTGAACTCAGCAGAAGATAAAAATCTCTTTTCAAAAATTAGGCTAATTTATTTTTATGATATTGTTGAGACGAGCAGATGAGAATCGCTTTATATATTATAGTTGTAATATATATCATATGAACATAGTTGGCTAAATCTCAATTGCTAATAAAATGTAGCCTGGTCTGAATCAGAAAAATCATCAAAATGGTTTTGATTATTTTTGTGAAAACCTCAGCGAAAGCCAGAACCAATCCTGACAAGCCAGAGGAGAGCATATGAGAAACTTTTCACCCTCAACTTTTACAAATGTCTTATTAACAAGAATTATTTGTTGTTTTTTGAAAGAAAGTTGGCATTATTTTAAAAGAAATTTAAAGCGTGTCTAAAATAGGGTCAGGAAAATCCCACACTCCCCACCCAAAGCCATAAGAGTTTCCAAAATAACAAAGACATTTTAAAGATCTAGAAGAAGCTGGGGTTTTGCTTAATTTAGAAACCACATTTGCTTTTAAAAGTTGATTTAATGGAATGTTTGGCAAATTATCATGTTTTTTGGTGGAATTTTTAACATTCGTCCTTCAAGACCCATTGGTCCAACTTGTGGGAGCAAAAGGATCCTGAAGAACTGCGTTCATTTTTTTTCATTGCTGTTTTAGAGTATACTCTGACATGAGGGTCCTGTTTCTGGAACATTCCTGACATGTCCTGTGAATGCATGGGGAGACTGTAGCCACAGGTTTGCAGGCTTGGGGCATAGAATCTGGATCTTCTAAAGCTCAAAATCTCATTTATTAATTTCGGTGAGAAATTAAGTATCAAGTGGACAAGACAGTATTAACATTTGAGGTCCACTGCCTTTCCCCTGAGTTCCCATTGTACAATAACCTCTATTGTGATTACCACATTCCTTCTTTATATATGTTAATGTATTCAGTTAGAGTTCTGTCTTGGCTGGGGAAATAGTGTCCTTATAAAGTATCTTGCATATCTCCGTTTTGTTTAATCCAGTGAAGCCAACTGATTTCTAAGGTCTTGGGGATAAGGCACGTCTCTTGCTTCCGGCTGCTCCCTACAAACTTTCTGAATCCGTTATTTTCTCAAAGGAAAGAAAATGTTTTAAGAATTTGTTTGTATATATGGGGTAGTTAAAAAAACGTTTTTTTAAATATAATTTATTGTCAAATTGGTTTCCATACAACACCCAGTGCTCATTTTTAAGACTGTGATCTTCCAAAGTTCTAAGCAATTTAGAATGAGAGTAAGCCAAGATTTCATCTCAGGCAGCCTGGCCCCAGTGTCCGTTCACTTGACGTCTGTTTGAGGGCCTCAAAGTCCAGAGATAAACCCAAGGACTTTTACTATTTTTATAAAAGGAAAAGATCTCTCACACAAGTGTATATTTTGCTGGTGCTTCCCCCTCACCCCCCAGCAAAGTTTATACTTTGCTGGTTCTTTCTAGTTCTCGGAGAACTAGATTTCATTTATAATCTGATTTCACTTAAGGGTGAACCCACTGATTGCCAACTTTGTTAAAGCAGGGGAAATGCTTGACCCTACAACATTTTCACTTGGTAGTCTATTATTTCCAGCTCCCAAGGAGGGGCTGGCTTTTTGTCTGACCCAACTACATGGATCAGTTCTAATTCTTCAGTGATACCTCTGCTAAAGTGATAATACAGCAGTGATATCCTTTCCATACTGCTTACCTCTCTTTTAAAGATTATCTTGCTGTGTAACAGCCAAAATATTTTTGTAACCATTATCGCTCCATTTTTCTTTGGAGAATTTCATAATTTCTTAATCTGATGCTTTTGACTAACACTGGTTGTTTGCATGTTTCCTTTAGTTGTTTAGGAAAATATTTAAATCAGATAATACTCGTTTAAAACAAGCTTTAGACAACTAACATGTTATAGGAGTGGTTTCCGTGACAGGTTTCTAAATACAAGTTGAAAGCCCCCAAATTTATTGTCATATTACGAATTTTGCCATGAGAAACACGTATACCTTGTGAGATAAACGAGCAAACAAAGAAAAGGAGAGACCACAGCAATAAACGTGTGACATTACAAGGGAATAAGACCTCAAGTGCTGGAGAGAGGGTTTTTTGTGTGTGTCATGTTTTATTTATTTTTGAGACAGAGAGACAGAGCGTGGCAGGAGGAGGGGCAGAGAGAGGGAGACACAGAATCTGAAGCAGGCTCCAGGCTCTGAGCTGTCAGCCCAGAGCCCGATGCGGGACTCGAACCCACAGACCCTGAGATCGTAACCTGAGCAAAGTTGGAGGCTTAACTGACCAAGCCACCCGGGCACCTGGTAGATAGTTCTGCATTTTCCCAGAGCTCCTTAGGAGGCATTTTTATCTCGTCTCAGAGTTCGTGTTTATTTAACATATACCTTAGCGTGCCAGGTTTATAAACACATTTCAGGATAAAATTTAACATTATAGCAGAATGAGCTGGAGATTCTGGTTTATGCTGGATGTGCCCAGGACTGCCTGTTCCCAAACTGCAAAATATTTGCCTTCCCCTATCAGAACCGCAGACTAAATGTGTCCCAAGCCGAACTCTCCTCCTCTCTCCTCTGCTTTATCTCCTTGCAGCCTCTCAGGCCTCACTCCACTTCCAGTCCGGC
Organism: Panthera pardus; assembly: GCF_024362965.1. Lineage (NCBI taxonomy): Eukaryota > Metazoa > Chordata > Mammalia > Carnivora > Felidae > Panthera > Panthera pardus. Next base: position 15,719,909 of record NW_026526732.1, on the reverse strand, counting down.
TGGGTGCTCAGACTCCAGATCGTCCCTCTCCTCCTCACCTCCACCCCCATTCCTACCAGAGCCAAATCTCAGGGGGTCCCCAACAGCCCATCCTGAAGACCTCCTCGCCCTGCCTCCACCTCCTCCAATGCATCCTGCCTACTGTTGTACCATTGTCTTCCTCTGGGTGCAACTTCCTAACAGTGCTCTTCCAAAACTTGAGCAGCAGAAGAGTTCCTAGACACCATGGCCCAAATTCAGCCTGGCATTGAATCTGGAAGAAGCATTTACAGGAGGTGTACTAGGTCACACAGCTGGTAGCTTTCTGCCTCTGTCGTTGTTATAAAGGAAAGCAGAAGTGTGTACCGAGGTATGATGGATCATAATATACTATCCATACATGCAGTTTCGTGAGAAATCTAGGCTGGAACTTGCTTTGTTCATCCTGATCTCCCTCCCTTGCTTAATTAAACTGTCATCATGCCCAGAGTCCCCCCACCGCCAGCTTGCATGTTCCACAGCATTGTGCCAGCTGGTTCCAAATTGTGGTCCTTTCCACAGTCCAGCTCAGGCCTCCCTCTAGACTCAGTCCTCCCTCTCAACCCTCAAAGGACGCATCATCAGATGTTGCCTTGAAGAGTCACTTGACTCATGTCTTGACAGGCCAGAAAGTTCAAAGGCATCTGGACAGGGGCCAGCCCAGCACTTTTCCTGCTCCCACTTACACGGAAGTGCATTGCTGTTATTCAGAGAAAAAAAATTTTTAACACTGATTAAAATGTTTTCATTGTGTGTATTTGTTTTTTTCCCAGCTTTAGTGTAATTGACAAATACAACTGTAGGATACACAAAGTGTTTATAGTGGTGATGTATATACGCATCGTGAAAGGATTCCTCCCATCTAGTTAGTTAATGCATCCATCACCAATACTGACTTTTTTTTAAAAGACTTTTATTTTAAGTAACCTTTACACCCTATGTAGGGCTTGAACCTGCAACCCCAAGGTCGAGACTCACACACTCTACCAACTGAGCCAGCCAGGCACCCTAACCGATGCTGACTTTTAAAAAGACTGTGGGAATTCAATCTTTTCATATCTTATGTTGTCATGAAGAAGAGTTACAAGGTTGACCACCGTGACCAGAATTAGACTTCATAAAATTGAATTCTGGAACAACTGGATGCTGGAGTTAATAGAGAAGGGACTTCCTCGGCTTGGTTCTCCGCCAGGTGACTTGGGGTTTCATCAACTATGTGTTTTCTCGGGCAGTGTATTTTTATTGAAAATTTAAGAACTGTGTAGCGATTCCACTGCAAGGAGAAACTGCACTTTGAAAACACGGTTATTACAAATTATACTATTATATTTTTATTTTTATTCAGAGAGAGAGAGAGCAAGCAGCAGAGAGGGGCAGAAGGAGAGAGAGAATCTTAAGCAGGTTGCAGGCTCAGTGTGGAGCTGGAGGGGTGGGGGGCTCTATGCCACAAACCTGGGATAATGACCTGAGCAGAAATCAAGGGTCAGATGCTCAACTGACTGAGCCACCCAGACTTTCACAAATTATACTATTAATAGATTTCTGAAAGCCTCAGTTTCCCTTAAGGATTTTTTTTTTTTTTTTAATGGTGCTCAAGTGAAAGCCTTTTACGTGATTATGGATTGGATCGGTGGCAAGGTTAACTGTAAAATCAAAAGCCATTGTCAAGGCCAAGAAATCCTCAGCCAATAATGGATGCATGCGGGATAACTGGATGGAATCCCAGAAGAGCTCCTATCTCTCTGATTTTATTTTATTTTAGAACAGCACAGAGGTCTGCCGAGGGCTTTCAAGTGAGGTGAGTGGGGCTCCATTTTTAAGCTCTGCTGCAAAGAGTGGAACCTTCCGCAGGATGCTCCCTTCTCTGTGCTTTAGGCCTATGGTCTGGGGTCTGATCCTCATTCTGCCCCTGACCAGCTAGCTGTATACGCGTGAACAAGTTATTTCATTTCCTTGTGATTGTTTCCTCATCTTAACAATGGATCATTCTAATGTTCACTTCATAATCTTGTTTTATTCGAGGAGATTTTTTACCTCGAAAGCACTTAGAATAGCTCTTGTAAGAACACTTCGGTGTTTCATAACTAGAAGTTATGGCTGTCACTAACACTAATATTACTATTACAGTTTCCTGCGGGGTGGTTGAGAAGGTTAAATGCAAGCACACTCACCAGGACGGGCTACTTACTTTGCAGAAACCAGTACAAAATGAAAATACAGGGGCCTGTGTTCCAAAATCGTTAAGAAGTCCAAGGCTGGAAAAGCCAAACATTCAACCAAGCACGGGACCCTGCTGAGCATAGGGCCTGTACAAGCGCCCAGGCTGCACGCCCCGGAAGCCGGCCTTGGAAGGAGCACAGCGTCTGCACACAGCAGGTGCTACATAAACGCTCTTCACCTTTGTGTCAGCATCCTCCTATACATCCGGCGCGCCAGCGCCGTAACGTTGACCATACCACCGACCACTCGTTGTCACTTGTGCCTGCCCGGCGGAAGGACAAGACCTGGAATCACGCCCGTGGGGCAGCCCCACGGCGAAGACCCGGGACCCCCAGCCTTTTTGGCGAGTGTCTGCCGCTCAACCAAGCCTAGGCCAGACGGGGCCGCCAGGGCCTCCCAGGCCGCCGCAGGACGCAGTCCGCAGGATCTGGGTCTGTCCCGCGGCCCCGAGCCGCATCTCCCAGGCCGCAGCCCCGCCCGCCGCCAGGGCCCGCGAGCGCCGCGGGCCCTCGTTTGCTAGTTGCCCGAGGAGACGCGCGCGCACGCGCACCCGCACCCGCACCCTGCGCTCCGCGTCGCCTGCGCTCCGAGCGCGCCATGAGCCGCGGCCGCTCCTCCGGCTCCAGGCGCCTGGACCCGGCCGGTCACGCCGCCCGCAGCGCCTCGTCGCCCGCGCCCGAGGTACGGTCCCAGCCCGCCGGCCGCGCGCGGGGGTGGCCCCAGGCGGCCTCCCCGAACGCCGCGGAGCACCCGGAGGTGAACGGCCGCGGGGCGCCCGGGCGCTCACATTTGCAAACTTCTTCCCAGGGCGTGGGTGCATCGTGGAGGGTCCCGCCCCGCCTTGGAAGTGGACTGGAACTGCCCGCGGCTGGCTGGGTAATTTTAGGAAGTTATGGGCGGGTCGTGAGTTTGTGAAGCGCGTCTGAGCTTTAGGTGGTACCAGTTTGCTTCTCTGTGTTTAAACGGGTGAAACTCTAAAGACCGCTCCTGTCGACCCTCCCGGACCCCCGCCCTCTTCGTTCATTTAACTTCCACTGCTTGCCTAGTGAGAAGTGATTCAGAGCAGTTTCTTCAAGCTCTGGTGTGGTAGAATTAATGACGGTCCTGAGCAAAGTTGCTGGCCTTTTCGTTGCTAATCACCCTGTAAACAACCATTAAGTCGTCCTTGGATCTATGTATTCAATTACTCTCAGGAGGTACTTAAGCACCGGGGACTTTGGGGCATCAGATGTGCAGTAACGCACGCACAAACGCGCACACACACGAAGTTAGGGCTGGCTCAGCCCGGGTTATCTCCTTTTCACCTGGCATTAGGGTCATAGTGTGTTAGGCATAGTGTGTTAGGGGTGTTACCAGGGACGGGGGAGGCATTGTGTTCAGCTGAATTGCTAACCTGAGAGTTGTCCTCAGCCTAACCCTACTGACCACAGAAATTCCTCTGGCGGGGGCACTCTTAGATTCAAAAATGGGGTGGATTCTCAAACATGTTCTAGGAATTCTTCTAATACTCAGCACCTTTGAATGCTGCTTTACATCTGACCTATATTTCGACTTCTCTGATTCTTGGCTTCTTGTGGAAAATCAGTAACATATTGTACAAATAAAACTAATTTTTTTCCACTTGACATTTTATCCCAATATGGTATCCTCTGTGAATTAAGTATCTTAGTCCGTGCATAAGTATGTAGCCTTTTTTTTTTTTTTATTATTTATATTTGTTTGGAAAAACGATTGAAAGTACGTTGTAGACGTCATGGCCCTTCATCCCTGAATATTCTAGTAGGTATCTCCTAAGAGAAACACATTCTCTGACCGAAATACATTGATCATATTCAGGGTGTTTGACATCGCTACAGTAATTTTATCTAATATATGCTATCTACAAAAATTTTGCCAATTGTCCCAATAATGCCATTTACTGCAGCATACTTTTTCATTATCATGCATTGTATTTAGTTATGTGTCTTTAGTCTCTGTAAACCTTGAAGAGTTCCCCAGTCTTTTTGGCTTTGATGACACTGATATTTTTACAGAGTCTGGGTCACTTGTCTTGTAGAAAAAGTTTGTCTGGTTGTTTTTCGTTAGATTTTTGGTAGAAGAACTCTAAAGTGATGTGTTTCAGTGCATCACACCGGGATGTACATGAGGTCACTTCGTCCCACTTTTGGTGGTCCTGATTGGTGGTGTTTGCCAGAGTTTTCCACTGTAAAAGTGAAAAAACAAAAGCTTTAGCAATAAATAAGTGATCATATTGCATAGTCTTCTTGGTTCATATTGAGATTTTAAGGATAAATTTATCTGCCTACACGAAGGAAAATTTTTTTTTTTTTAATTTTTTTTTTTTCAACGTTTTTTATTTATTTTTGGGACAGAGAGAGACAGAGCATGAACGGGGGAGGGGCAGAGAGAGAGGGAGACACAGAATCGGAAACAGGCTCCAGGCTCCGAGCCATCAGCCCAGAGCCTGACGCGGGGCCCGAACCCACAGACCGCGAGATCGTGACCTGGCTGAAGTCGGACGCTTAACCGACTGCGCCACCCAGGCGCCCCACGAAGGAAAATTTTTACCAAGCCTTTTAATTGACCTGAAAGACGTAAATTTTATTGAGACTAAAAGTAGAAGCAGAAAGACCAGGATTTGTTACAGTTAATTTGTCAGTTTGCTAAATACTTCATCTGTGACAGTCGTATAACTCGGGTAGGTAAGGCAAGAATTTCCCGTTGTATAGATGTCGAAACGGCTTGCTCAATTAGCAGCTGAGGTAGCTGGGACTTAAATATCCTGCTTTTGACAGTTTAGTAGTACTTTTCCTACTACAACATCATGCACTGAAAAACAGACTAAATACAATAGTATGCAACTGTTTGAGGAAGGAGAATACTGCCGAGGCTGAAGGTATTAGTTTTGAGTTCAGGCAGTTCTGATTATATCACTTATTACCTGTGATGCCATGAGCAAGAGAATTCCTTACGTCTCTAAACTTGAGTTTCTTCATCTGAAGCACGGCACCAGAGTATTTACCACATAGGATAGTTTTGGGATTTCACAGTTAATATATTTGATGCATCCAACAGAGTGACAGAATAAGTGCTTATTAATATGAGCCATTCTTATTCTATATAGCTTTTGGAATTGGCCTTGGCATCTGTATCACTACTGTCATCACCGATACCTCCATTAATGCCTCAGTCACCACCTCAACAATCAGTAATTAAGGATCCGTGTGAGATACTGAGGGTAAAAGAAATGGATTTGAGGGATGCCTGGGTGGCTCAGTCGGTTAAGTTTCCAACTTCAGCTCAGGTCGTGATCTCGTGGCTTGTGAGTTCCAGCCCCGCGTCGGGCTCTGTGCTGACAGCTCAGAGCCTGGAGCCTGCTTCAGCTTCTGTGTCTCCCTCTTTCTCTGTGCCCTTTCCTCACTGGTGCTTTGTCTCTCTTCCCCCGTCAAACATAAATAAACATTAAAAACAATTTGAAAATGAATTTGACAGTCTTTGCTCTCAATGAAGACTCAAGAGTTCATAATCAAGAGAAACAGACACAAAAACAGTGATTTCTGTTGGTATCACCCACGAACCAGATTTAATGCTGCATTTTTCTCAAGTTGGGTTTACCTCTACTGAAATCATCATCGGAGCTTTACTAGGTTAGAGAATGTGACGAATACCAAGAGTGATATTGTGTGACTCAAAGTATAACAGCTCAAGCCTGGAAGACAGAAACATGCTTTGGGGAAATTTACAAACACAGCGTTAAGCAGAACAGTGTAACTTTGCCATGCATTTGAAATAAGGCATGGGAGCTGAAAAATGTTACCAAATTATTAAAATGATGCCAGTCAGCAAAAAGCTATAGCCGTCATTTGGTAAAAAGTGATTGGATGTGGTATGAGAGGCCACAGACATAGGGTGGCTTTGCTTGGCCAGTGTTTTCACGTACCTAGAAGACCTGAGCCAAAGTTACGGCTCCAGCACATGCCGCTGTGGGGAATTTGAGCAAGTTTCTTTCCTCTCTGTAAAACAGATTAATTAGAATAACTGTCTGATGGGGTTGTTGAAGAAAATGTGAATAGCAACACAGGTTACCTACAGCATTAGGTCCTCAAAGCAAAGGACTTGGAACTGGTCAAGTATAGTTATGAAGGAAGTAAAGTCAGTTTTCCCTTTATTTCTCCAGTATTTCCACTTTTTTTTAATATTAAGATTTTTAAAAAATGTTTATTTTATTTTACTTTTTTATAAATTTTTTTTTAACGTTTATTCATTTTTGAGACAGAGAGAGACAGAGAATGAATGGGGGAAGGTCATAGAGAGAGCAAGACACAGAATCTGAAACAGGCTCCAGGCTCTGAGCTGTCAGCACAGAGCCTGACGTGGGGCTCGAACTCACGGACTGTGAGATCACGACCTGAGCCGAAGTCGGACGCCCAACCGACTGAGCCACCCAGGCACCCCAGAAAATGTTTATTTTTTGAAAGAGAGGGAGACAAAGCACGAGCTGGGGTGGGGGAGAGAGAAAGGGAGACACAGAATCGGAAGCAGGCTCCAGGCTCTGAGCTGTCAGCACAGAGCCTGATGCGGGGCTGGAACTCACGAACTGTGAGCTCATAACCTGAGCCAAAGTCGGATGCTTAACTGACTGAGCCACTCAGGTACCCCTCCACTATTTCCACTTTAAAAAAAAATTTTTTTTTAATGTCTATTTTTGAGAGAGAGAGAGAGAGCAAGGGAGAGGCAGAGAGAGAGGGAGACAGAGGATCCAAAGCAGGGTCTGCACTGTCAGCACAGAGCTTGATGCGGGGCTCAAACTCACAAATTGTGAGATCATGACCTGAGCCAAAGTTGGATGCTTAACTGACTGAGCCACCTAGACCTGCCTATGAAAGACATATAAACAAAAGTACATGGAAAAGTTGAAAACAGAGTCTATAAAAAAATTTATCAGGCAAAAAATAAGCAAGAGAAAGCTGATTAGATATAATGTACAAAATACTTTTAAGGCAAAAATGTACTACTAGAGGTAAAGGGAGTCACTATAATGATACAAATTATATCACTGTCTCACAATAATAAAAGTTTTCATTCAACAGGAAGTTGTAAGAATTGTAAAATGTATATGCAGTAACATGGCATCAAAACTTAGCATTCAAATATGTAAAACAAATATTGACAGAAGCAAAAATCTCTAAGGAGATATAGACAAATCCAAACTAGAGTAGAATTTTTCCCACATACCTCTGTTACCAGCTGAAATATCAACCAGGCAGAAATTGGTAAGAGAGCTATTAAAGGGCACCAGGGTGGCTCGGTTGAGTGATGGACTCTTGATTTCGGCTCAGGCAATGATCCCAGCTCAGGTCATGATCTTGCATTTTGTGGGTTCTAGCCCTACGACGGGCTCTGCGCTGACAACTTGGAGCCTGCTTGGAATTCTCTCTCTTCTTTCCTTTCTCTCTCTCAAAATAAATACACTTAAAAAAAAAAAAAGGTAAATGATGACAATCTGATCATGAGAGAACATTAGACACACCCACCATCTGTATATCTAGTTTTATTTTAACTACAACACTTAGTTTCTTCTGTTATCTAATCATTCTTTGACCACCTGGCTTTAGAATGCTGCATGAGAGAGAGCATTCAAAGGACAGGTAGGAGAGCTTTCTGAACACCAAACAGAGCAAGTTTTTCTTTGCGTGTTTTTAAATGTGTGTGTATTTACTTAATGTTACCAAATACAAAGTGATGTATGTTTGAAACAGTAGCGAGTGCTCCTTGGTTTGCACTTGAATTACGTTGACTAATTATAAAGACTTACTTTTTCTGCGTTCAAGGACAACTTAAACATTTTTAATTGAGAAAGGGAGTAGCACTTGCTGCCCCGGGAATTCTTTATGCTGTGTACTTTACCCAAGGTTGTTTTTCTTTGTTTTGCTTCCAATTTTTTTTCCCCCTTTTAAAAATTGGCACTTTGGTGCCTTTGATCTAAGGTAGAGGACTTCAGAGGCATTGCTGACGAGGACCATACATACTCTTTCTTACCGATACCAGCGTAACTACCAATTATGGCTGCTCTATCTACGTTTGGATAGTGCTTGAATAAAATATCTTAAATATTGCTTCTAAAAACAAATATATGAATTTTATTTCTGAGTGACTGAGTAACTTCCTTTGCATTGAATTAACTCTGTGATTTCCCTCTTGAATCTTCCCTGTTCACTTTGTGCAGAAATGCGTTTTCAGCATACTCGGGTCATTATAGCCTAACCTCAGGGTCAGTGCAAAGGGGAACAACTTTCAGACTGGACTGTAATTGTCACATTTCCCTAAGTCTCTTCCACTTCAGGGTAAAAGAAATGGAGAATTCTAGTGGAGAATACCAAAAAGGAAGTCTTGATGTTGACATCTTGTGAATGTTGGAAGTAAGCAAAAATGAGAAGTTGGGAGGAAATCTGAACCAGAAATAATCTGCTTAGTGAATCATGCATTGTGTTAGTCGCCTACCTGGCAACTACCCATTGAGTCCCAAGCTCTCTGTTAGGCACAGAAGATACAGAGATTCTTTCCTTTAGCAGCTATAAAGAGAGGGTGTATTTTTTTTTTCTTAAAAAAATTTTTTTTAATTTTTATTTTTGAGAGAGAGAGAGAGCGAGCATGGGGGAGGAACAGATAGAGAAGGAGATACAGGATCCAAAGCAGTCTCCAAGCTATGAGCTATCAGCACAGAGCCTGATATGGGGCTCGAACCCACAAACTGAGATCATGACCTGAGCCGAAGTTGGACGCTTAAAGCAGGCGCTGTTTTAGATATGGCCCCACTTTTATAAACCTTATATTCTTGTGCAGGGAAATAGATAACAAAAAAAGTAAAAAAGTAGATAAGGTAATTTATGGTAAAACAAAAAACAGAATGCTAAATGCTTTAACAAGAAAATAAAGCAGGATAAACAGGATCAAAATTGGCTGGGGTGAAAGGATGGTTAGGGAGGGCTCCCCAAGGAGATGATGTCTGTGCTGAGTTGTGAATGACGCCAGGAAGGAATGTTCTCAGAAATCATAAGGCCCTTAGGCAGGAATGAGAGCAGTGCGTTTAAAAAGAGCACAGCTTGGGGCATCTGGGTGGCTCAGTCGGTTAAGTGTCCGACTTCGGCTCAGGTCATGATCTCACAGTCTGTGGGTTCGAGTCCCGCGTCGGGCTCTGTGCTGACAGCTCAGAGTCTGGAGCCTGCTTCACATTCTGTGTCTCCCTCTCTCTCTGCCCCTTCCCTGCTCATGCTCTGTCTCTCTCTGTCGCAAAAATAAATAAACATAAAATATAAATTAAAAAAAATAAATTAAAAAAAAAAAAAAGAGCACAGCTTGTAGAATGTCCCTGATTTGGGGTATGTCCAGTGTTTCCTCATCATTGATTCAGCCTAATCATATTTGGAATTTATGGTAATTCTCTATGAGGGATGTGTTTCTCAGTGTATCATGTTAGGAGCTGTATGTCCGTTTATCTTGTTATTGATGTTATGAAAGTTAAAGGAAGGCTGAGAACCTGTTACAGATCAAACAGACGGAAGGTGGTTGACAACACAGGTAATGTAGTCATAGCTGCTCCAAGGAACAGTATTGAGGCGATTAGTGAATAATTATGGTGTCATTGGTAAATTCCTTATATTCACTGTTTTTTAAAGTTTATTTTTTGAGAAAGAGAGAGAGAGCATACAGGGAGAGAGAGAGAGAGAGAGAGAGAGAGAGAGAGAGAGAGAATCCCAAGCAGGCTCTGCACCATCAGCCCAGACCCTGACGTGGGGCTCGAACTCACAAACCATGAGGTCATGACCTGAGCCTAAATGAAAAGTCTGATGCTTTTGGGATGAGCACTGGGTGTTGTATGGAAACCAGTTTGACAATAAATTTCATATATTGAAAAAAAAAAAAAAGAAAAGTCTGATGCTTAACCGACTGAGCCACTCAGGCACCCCATAAATTTGACTATTTTATGCAAAGGACTATTCTTGCGCTTAGGAGATACATGCTGAAGTATTTGGGGTGAAGGGCCATGATGTTGGCAAATTACCCATGAATTAGCAATCATAACTGTAATAAACACATAGAGTAAGGAGTAAGTCAAATGTGGCAAAATGTTCTCAGTTGGTGAATCCAAGTGAAGCATGTACTTGGATTTATTGGGTTATTCTTGCAATAAAACTTAAAAAAGCGTGTGCCTGCAACAAATGGAGTTACAACAGAAAAACCCTGTTTCCAGCTATTGGTCTCACAGTGTAGTTATGTAAACAATAAATGGTAATATGTAGAAGTTCAGAAAAGGGTGGAGGAAAGGGTTCCTGGAGTAAAAGGGTGCCTGGGCTCAGGTAAGGATGTAGCAGGAAATACAAACAAACAATCACACAGGGTGCTCTTGGGGACCAGTGGCAAGGATGGAGGTGGGCAGGCTTTGCTGCTGGAGGTGGTGGGGAGATGATGTTGGCTTTGAAGTGCCAGCAGGACCTGCAGGTGATGGTCAGTAGACTGTTGGGAATGGGAATCTCTAGCTCCGGGTGCAGATTTGGGAAGCATCAGACACCGGAAGTTGTTGAAATCTCAGAAGGGCAGGAAGTTGGTCAGAGAGGGTATCTCCAGTGACAGAGGGTTGAGGACAGAAGCCCAGAGAATACCCAGGTAAAGAGTGGTGGAGGAGGATGAGCTACCAGAGGGACTGAGAGGGGAGGGCCAGGTAAATCAGAGGAGGGAGTGATGCAGAGGAGAGGTGAGGGAGATAGGAGTAAGGAGAGTTCAAGGAGAGTGTGCTCTGTGTGGCACATGGCCAAAGGGAGGTCAAGTCAGGTGAGGGGGAAAAGTGTTCCCTGGACTTGGTAGTCAGGGAAATCTTCTCGTAGGAAGTGAATTTTTTTTTTAAGGTTATTTATTTATTGAGAGAGAGGATCTCAAGCAGGCACCATGCTGTCAGCCCAGAGCCCGACTCAGGGCTCAATCCCACGAACCGTGAGATCATGACTTGAGCTGGAGATGAAATCAAGAGTCAGATGCTTAACCAACTGAGCCTCACAGGTGCTCCCCAGGAAGTGAATTTTAAGCTCAGCTTCGGAAGGTAAGATTCAGGGAGGCAAAGGATGGAGGGTGATGGTGGCGGATAAGTCTTCTTCACAGCACAAAGCATAGGTGACAGCAAGGGGAGAGGAGGACGCAAAGTCCACTCAGGCGACTGCAGAAGGCCAGTGTGGCTGGAGTGTGGTTGGAGGAGACAGTGAGGTGAGAACAGTCATGGGCAGTAATGCTGGTGAAGTAGGCAAGGGTCAGATCGTACAAAACGTTTTATAAGAGTTTGGATTTTGTCCTAAAAGTGAGGGACACTACTGGAGAATTTGAAGTCTTGGGATATATTATTGAACATTTCTGCATTTTGCAAAGATCCATTTAGGGGGCACCTGGCTGGCTCAGTCAGTAGAGCATGTGACTCTTGATCTTAGGGTCCAGAGTTCAAGCTCCATGTTGGGCCATAGCTTACTTAAAAACAAAACAAAACAAAAAAAACAAATAAAAAGATCCCTTTGGCCACAAATGGACTAGCACCTTGGTGTGGGGTGAGGGTGGGGATAAATCTCAGGCTGGGGAGACCCTCTGGAGGCTGTTGTGGTAATCTAGACTTGCACAGTAGGTATGCAGGTTGAAAGTGAATAGTTACTTAGGTTTGAGAATCAAGACAGAGATGTTGGAACTAGTTGGAGAGAGAGATTGTAAAGCATGGGTTTCTGGCTCACAGAACTGGGTGGGTGTTGGCTGCTGCTATTCACTGAGATGCAGAAAGAACAGGTTGGGGGAAAATAGCATGAGTTCAGTGTTAGACATGTTAGGTGGGAGGTGTCTGTGTGCTATCCAGATTATATCCGTTGGGCAGTTAGATGGAGACCCTGAACCTAATAGAGAGGTGTTGGGTGGGGATTGTCATATATTTGGGGCTCATAAGCACATGGATGGTTTGTGAAGTCACAAATAAAGGAAGGCCAGAGAAATAAGAGGTTTTCTAGGGAGAAAATGAGGAGGAATTTTTATTTTTTTATTTTTTTTTTCTGTTGATCTTTTTTTTTTAATTTTTTTTAATTTTTTAATATATGAAATTTACTGTCAAATTGGTTTCCATACAACACCCAGTGCTCATCCCAAAAGGTGCCCTCCTCAATACCCATCACCCACCCTGCCCTCCCTCCCACCCCCCATCAACCCTCAGTTTGTTCTCAGTTTTTAACAGTCTCTTATGCTTTGGCTTTCTCCCACTCTAACCTCTTTTTTTTTTTTTTTTTTTTTCCTTCCCCTCCCCCATGGGTTTCTGTTACGTTTCTCAGGATCCACATAAGAGTGAAACCATATGGTATCTGTCTTTCTCTGTATGGCTTATTTCACTTAGCATCACACTCTCCAGTTCCATCCATGTTGCTACAAAAGGCCATATTTCATTTTTTCTCATTGCCACGTAGTATTCCATTGTGTATATAAACCACAATTTCTTTATCCATTCATCAGTTGGTGGACATTTAGGCTCTTTCCATAATTTGGCTATTGTTGAGAGTGCTGCTATAAACATTGGGGTACAAGTGCCCCTATGCATCAGTACTCCCGTATCCCTTGGATAAATTCCTAGCAGTGCTATTGCTGGGTCATAGGGTAGGTCTATTTTTAATTTTCTGAGGAACCTCCACACTGCTTTCCAGAGCGGCTGCACCAATTTGCATTCCCACCAACAGTGCAAGAGGGTTCCTGTTTCTCCACATCCTCTCCAGCATCTATAGTCTCCTGATTTCTTCATTTTGGCCACTCTGACTGGCGTGAGGTGGTATCTGAGTGTGGTTTTGATTTGTATTTCCCTGATAAGGAGCGACGTTGAACATCTTTTCATGTGCCTGTTGGCCATCCGGATGTCTTCTTTAGAGAAGTGTCTATTCATGTTTTCTGCCCATTTCTTCACTGGGTTATTTGTTTTTCGGGTGTGGAGTTTGGTGAGCTCTTTATAGATTTTGGATACTAGCCCTTTGTCTGATGTGTCATTTGCAAATATCTTTTCCCATTCCGTTGGTTGCCTTTTAGTTTTGTTGGTTGTTTCCTTTGCTGTGCAGAAGCTTTTTATCTTCATAAGGTCCCAGTAATTCACTTTTGCTTTTAATTCCCTTGCCTTTGGGGATGTGCCGAGTAAGAGATTGCTACGGCTGAGGTCAGAGAGGTCTTTTCCTGCTTTCTCCTCTAGGGTTTTGATGGTTTCCTGTCTCACATTCAGGTCCTTTATCCATTTTGAGTTTATTTTTGTGAATGGTGTGAGAAAGTGGTCTAGTTTCAACCTTCTGCATGTTGCTGTCCAGTTCTCCCAGCACCATTTGTTAAAGAGACTGTCTTTTTTCCATTGGATGTTCTTTCCTGCTTTGTCAAAGATGAGTTGGCCATACGTTTGTGGGTCTAGTTCTGGGGTTTCTATTCTATTCCATTGGTCTATGTGTCTGTTTTTATGCCAATACCATGCTGTCTTGATGATGACAGCTTTGTAGTAGAGGCTAAAGTCTGGGATTGTGATGCCTCCTGCTTTGGTCTTCTTCTTCAAAATTACTTTGGCTATTCGGGGCCTTTTGTGGTTCCATATGAATTTTAGGATTGCTTGTTCTAGTTTCGAGAAGAATGCTGGTGCAATTTTGATTGGGATTGCATTGAATGTGTAGATAGCTTTGGGTAGTATTGACATTTTGACAATATTCTTCCAATCCATGAGCAGGGAATGTCTTTCCATTTCTTTATATCTTCTTCAATTACCTGCATAAGCTTTCTATAGTTTTCAGCATACAGATCTTTTACATCTTTGGTTAGATTTATTCCTAGGTATTTTATGCTTCTTGGTGCAATTGTGAATGGGATCAGTTTCTTCATTTGTCTTTCTGTTGCTTCATTGTTAGTGTATAAGAATGCAACTGATTTCTGCACATTGATTTTGTATCCTGCAACTTTGCTGAATTCATGTATCAGTTCTAGCAGACTTTTGGTGGAGTCTATCGGATTTTCCATGTATAATATCATGTCATCTGCAAAAAGCGAGAGCTTGACTTCATCTTTGCCAATTTTGATGCCTTTGATTTCCTTTTGTTGTCTGATTGCTGATGCTAGAACTTCCAGCACTATATTAAACAACAGCGGTGAGAGTGGACATCCCTGTCGTGTTCCTGATCTCAGGGAAAAAGCTCTCAGTTTTTCCCCGTTGAGGATGATGTTAGCTGTGGGCTTTTCATAAATGGCCTTTATGATCTTTAAGTATGTTCCTTCTATCCCGACTTTCTCAAGGGTTTTTATTAAGAAAGGGTGCTGAGGGGCGCCTGGGTGGTGCAGTCGGTTAAGCGTCCGACTTCAGCCAGGTCACGATCTCACGGTCCGTGAGTTCGAGCCCCGCGTCGGGCTCTGGGCTGATGGCTCGGAGCCTGGAGCCTGTTTCCGATTCTGTGTCTCCCTCTCTCTCTGCCCCTCCCCCGTTCATGCTCTGTCTCTCTCTGTCCCAAAAATAAAAAAAAAAAAAAAAAAAAAAGGGTGCTGGATTTTGTCAAAGGCCTTTTCTGCATCGATTGACAGGATCATATGGTTCTTCTCTTTTTTTTTGTTAATGTGATGTATCACGTTGATCGATTTGCGAATGTTGAACCAGCCCTGCATCCCAGGAATGAATCCCACTTGATCATGGTGAATAATTCTTTTTATATGCTGTTGAATTCGATTTGCTAGTATCTTATTGAGAATTTTTGCATCCATATTCATCAGGGATATTGGCCTGTAGTTCTCTTTTTTTTACTGGGTCTCTGTCTGGTTTAGGAATCAAAGTAATACTGGCTTCATAGAATGAGTCTGGAAGTTTTCCTTCCCTTTCTATTTCTTGGAATAGCTTGAGAAGGATAGGTATTATCTCTGCTTTAAACGTCTGGTAGAACTCCCCTGGGAAGCCATCTGGTCCTGGACTCTTATTTGTTGGGAGATTTTTGATAACCGATTCAATTTCTTCGCTGGTTATGGGTCTGTTCAAGCTTTCTATTTCCTCCTGATTGAGTTTTGGAAGAGTGTGGGTGTTTAGGAATTTGTCCATTTCTTCCAGGTTGTCCAATTTGTTGGCATATAATTTTTCGAGGAGGAATTTTTAAATTAACATTGAATTTGACCATGTGATGATTGAAGGGGAGTAGATAGGAAAACTGAAAGGATCCAAGGGAATAAATTCTTCCTGTTATAGGCACCTATTAAGAAATTGTTTACTCATCAATTTATTCATTTATTGAGCAAATATTTGTTAACCTCAGAAGAATATTAACCTTGGAGTAAAGAGACCTGGATATTATTGACTCTGAAATGAGCTGACTTTGTTATCTTGAGCACATCACTTAATCACTCCAAGTCTGGTTTCTTTATGTCCATTTCCACTACAAGTTTTCTAAGAAATATTAATAAACAAATCATAACTTCCAAAATATTTTATAATAGAAACATATATAAAACAGTAAGTTAGAACTTATGGCATAAGTCAGCCCCAGAATTTGCTAAAGGTGAGACCTTTTGAATGTGTCCTCTTTGGTGTATTAATACTTGATCTGGGCTTTTCACTCAAGACAGTAGACTGTGCACATGTGCTTATGTCCATTGCTTCTCTGAACCTCATTAAAAGAGAAGAAAAATAAAAAATGGCATCACTTGCCAACAGTGCTGGGAATAAGACCAGAAATTTTTTTTTTTTTTGACTGTTCTGGAAAATTACAAAGGCACTGGCGTCATCAGGTAAATCAGTGACAGAAAAGGCAGCCAATGGAGGTAGAACTGTTCTTTCCAGAGACCTCTGGAAGCTTCCATGCTTGGAATTGCCAGATACGGATATGGATTAGGAAGTAGGAAGAAATCAGGAAGAAATAATTGATGAATGGAAACGTGGACCAACTAGTTCAATCCCCATGGCCCCACAACTGCTTATACTTTGAATTCACCCGTTCCAGTCTGTGCAATTCAACTTGGAACCTGTTGTGCACTGAATGTTTGTGTCGCTCTCAAATTCACACGTTGAATACACAGTGAATTCACAAACTGAATACCCAGTTTGATGGTGTTTGGAGATGAGGCCATCAGAAGGTTAACTGGGTTTGGATGAGGTCATGAGGCTGGGCCCCCATGGTGGGATTAGTGTCCTTATAAGAAGAGGAAGAGACTGGAGCTCTCTCTGCACTGTGAGGACATTGCGAGAAGATGGCTATCTGCGAGCTAGGAAGGGAGTTGTCACCAGGAGCCAAATCAGCTGGCACCTTGATCTTGGACTTCCCATCCTCCAGAACTGTGAGGTATAAACATCTGTAGTTGAAGCCACAGTCTGTGGTGTTTTGTTACGGCAGCCCAGGCAACCAGGAGTCAGTCTTTGCCAAAGTTAGCCTCACACCCAGCACTCCCCACTTCAGGCCACGGCCTTCCAAGCAAATATGAAGTGTTATTATGATGGTACACGATGGATGGTGTTTTCAGGGCAGAAACTTTCTTTATAGGCAGGTTTCTCACAACATTTATCCCTAAAGCTTAAGTGTATTAACCTGTGCCTTAAAGAAGTTACTTCTCTGGAGAAATAGTTTCTGCTGCTCAGATTTATACATCCTGGGCAATACCTAGTTACTCTGTTTCTATTGTTTTCTTGTTCACATATCAGGATTTTTTTTTAGTTTTAACTTTTTTTTTTTGTATTTAGCAGAGGATAGATAGCTCTCTTCGTGAGTTCCTGAAGTACAGATACTACATAGGTAGTGAGTATGAAGTTTGTATCTTTAGGTGGGCAAAGATGTTTTCTAATAACTTGGCTTAATCCAGGAGACACTGTTTCCTCTCTTTAGAAGAAAAATACCATCTTGTCAATTCAAAGGAATTTATTCCAATTGTTTTCCTCACTCCCTCTTTCCCGTAGGTGAGCTCAGTTTCTGCAGGTGGGGATGGGTGTGGTTTTGAATATCTTGGCACTGGGGGAGGAGCATTTGGGCTGAAGACCATCCTTTGCCTTCTCAGCTCCCGCTTCCCTTGGGGACTTGGGCATGAGTCTCTGTTGATTCCCTGGGCTTTGCTCTGGCTTCTGAAGGTCCAGCTGTGCGGCGTGTTTTTGCTTTCCTTGGAAAAATGGGAAATGAAGGTACGGTCTTCCTTCCCTGCTTGAGGAGTGAGTGCAGGAGGCGGGGCTGCCCTGGGACCCCAAGGGCACAGCAATCTATCATTGTTACTCATCCCACTCCCAGGAGCTAAGCAGCCTCACAGGTCTGGCTGTGCAGCTGACGTTCATCTCCATGGGCAACACTGTGGGAACCTAGGGAGTTGGCTGCTGTTTTTATTATTCTCCCCACTCATCTCAGGTGTCAGGTCTCGAGAGGGTGGGCAACATCTAAGCGCTGGTCATGTCTCCTTCTTCCACGAACTGGAGCCACACATCCCCTTCCAGGTGGGAAAATGATTCTCCAGCCTGGTCTGTTCTCTCCTCTACAACTTACGGGAATAAATTTTGTGCTGTGAATCCTCAGGACTTCATTATTTATATGCAAAGCCATGCTTTTGAAATTTTAAATGATTCTCTTTCAGAAAGCCCAGTTCTGAAAATCTGGAGCATTATAGCTCTTGAAAGCCTCTGTGCATCCTCTAGACGTGAACCTGAGCGACATGCCCATGGGCCCACCCATGGGCAGTATCTATTCACACAGTATACTCTAAGTAATGGAATGAGTTGACTTGATGGAATTATCTAGAATCGACAATTAGAATTTTAGGGAATAGCTGCCAAAGCAATGATTATGGTTTTGGCCACATTGGCTGTTAAATTTTTTGTTTTTTTGTTTTTGTTTTTTTTCCTGATAGTAATTAACCAAGTATTTTTAGTCTTTTTTGGTTCATGATTTTAAAATCATGCCATCTGGGTAGAGAACAATGCTTGTACTCCTGTTCATGAAGGCAGATGGGTAGGCTGGCACTTCCTTGAAAGCAATATTAAAGTTATTTCAGTGTATCCAAGTTTATGACATCAGGGAGATGAAACTGTAGAAACACTGCCTAGAAAGCATTGATGAGTAATAGAAGAGGTAATAGTAAGAGATGGGTAATCTTAATGGGTATCTTAAAATTGCTTGCTCCTTCTGTAGGTTGATACAAACTGCTGAGTACTGAAATGAAGTCCCACAAGAATTAAGGCTCCTCATGACAATTCTTGGTGTTAGGGAATTGCTCTTTTGGAAGATGGTATAAATTATATCTCAAGTCCCTTCTAAGGGAAATATTTCTGTTTGAATAAGCAACTTATTCACGTTTGCAGGACACCACTCAGCATAGGAGCTAAAACAATACACCTTGAAAGCTTTTTTCAATTTAAAATAATTTATTAAGTGTTTTATAACAGACAGAGTGAAAAATCCCATTGGGAAGAGTTCCGGAATCTTTAACATGTGAAAAGATGTGTGTAAGATAATGATAAATAAAATATCCCATCAGGTTGTCAACAGAGATTTTTGTCTCCACCATTTCTCTCGCAGAAGCGATTCCATATGTGACTGTGTTTTCAAATCCGCATTCGTTAGCCTTGACAGCCACACCCAGTATGTCACATGGAGCTCTATCCAATGAATGCTGAAAAACTGCTTGCACTCAGAATACTGCCCGAAGTTCATTAATTTGCCTGTGATTTTCCTTGCATCCAGCCCAGAGAAGTTATCTTGCTGACATAAACAGATTTAAAAAAATTTCGTAGAACTTTATGTTGAACTAAACTCCTAGCTTCTAAACGGACTGGACCTGACCTGTACAACATTTATGAACTTGTAGATAGCAGAACGTATCTCCTAAAAAGTAATTGGAAAGTTTATGAATTCATTAAAGTTATATTCTTTGAGCTTAACCTTATTATGGAAAGGCATCTCATTACTATAGCGAAGAGATTTTCAGACAGCAATATTGGGAGTGTGAAAATAATTCAGTTTAGGGAGAAATGATTGCTTCAACATTTAACCAGATATGGATTGAACCATATATGTTCCATATATGGAACAACGTGGGCTTTGGAGTCAGACAGCCTTGGTTTTGAACTTTGTACACAGCCATTCATTCCATCCCTTATTCATTCTATAGTATTTAACTGATACCCAGTTACTGGGGACACAGTGGTAAACAAAACAGGCGTTTTACTGCCTCTGTGGACCTCATAGTCTAATGGGGGAAGTAGATAGGAAATAAATAATCTTTTAATTAAATAGTAGTTACAGCTGGTGATTACATGAAGGCTAAGTGCTGGGTGCCGTGAAATCAAATACCACAAGGAGTAATTTAGATTGAGGCTCAGAAGCCCAATTGGAGGACTGGAAGCCGGCCATAATGTGGTTGGGTACAGCGAACCAGAGTAAGAGAGGTTGAGGGAGAAGGGTAGGGAGGGGGAGGAGAGGAGCCAGAAAAATGAAGCTGTAAGGTTTGATCAAAATTTTTATCCTTTTTGAATCTAAATTTATTTTTTATAGAATGTGGATAGTAGTAACTGCTTCATGTAATTGCTCTCAGAATTCAATAGCATTATACTTAAGTAATGCTTAATACAGACCTAGCATAATAAGTATTTACTACCTAGTGGCTGTAAATAATAATAATAATACCCTCGTGGAGTTTAAATTTAGGTGGGGTGATAATATCCACCTTAAGAATGGAAATAAGAGGGGCTGGTAGTTGCTTAAAGAGCTTCAGGGAAAAGTTCCACATTTATGCTAATTTTAGAAATGAGTTGTTTATTACAGTCACAACTGAGGGAAAAAGGAAAACAAAACATCTTATTGTTTTCTAATTAATGAGTGAATTTAAGTGACATATCAGCGAGGTTACAGAATATAGATACTGAAGTTATAGATAGTTGATTAATGTAATTTCCTGTAATATACATCTAGTATATAAAACCTTGAGATCAAGCTTGGCTGTTTCTCAGGGCCTGACAAGCTTCTGAAGGCAGGATGAGTTAAAGAAATAATTGCAAACTTACTAGTTAAGATATTTTCATAACAAGATTCAGAAAGATTACAAATTAAGTAGGAATGGACCTTCATGCTAACAAGGATTAACACATAATTTTGGTTCCTTCAAGATAAGCATTTAAAAATATTTTATACTTTTATCCTTATCTAATAATATGTGGATGGATAATTCATGGCCTTTCCTCCCCAGTGTATCTTGGTCAACTATCTCCTCTCGTCTCCAGCTTCTTCTAAAGCTCATGTCTCTGTTCTAGGTTGGTCTCTAGCCAAGGCTAATTTAAAAAAATAAGAGATTTACTACTTTCTATTTTTACAAGAAGTGAGTGAAATTCCACCTAAACTTCTTCTAAGGGGCCATTGTTTAGCCCTAGTAAAGTGTTATTATAAATCAGTAAATAAGTTCATCTAGGTATTTTTTTTTGTATTTTTATTTAATTTATTTTTTAAAAATTTACATCCAAGTTAGTTAGCATATAGTGCAACAATGATTTCAGGAGTAGATCCCTTAATGCCCTTACCCATTTAGCCCACCCCCACTCCCACAACCCCTCCAGTAACCCTCTGTTCTCCATATGTAAGAGTCTCTTATGTTTCATCCCCCTCCCTGTTTTTATGTTATTTTTGCTTCCCTTCCCTTATGTTCATCTGTTTTGTTTCTTAAAATCCTCATGTGAATGAAGTCATATGATAATTGTCTTTCTCTGACTAATTTCACTTAGCATAATACCCTCTAGTTCCAACCACGTAGTTGCAAATGGCAAGATTTCATTCTTTTTGATTGCTGACTAATACTCCATTGTATATATATACCACATCTTCTTTATCCATTTCATCCATCGCTGGACATTTGGGCTCTTTCCATACTTCGGCTATTGTTGATAGTGCTGCTATGAACATGGGAGTGCATGTGTCCCTTTGAAACAGCATACCTGTATCCCTTGGATAAATATCTAGTAGTACAATTGCTGGGTCATAGGGTAGTTCTGTTTTAAATTTTTCAAGGAACCTCCATACTGTTGTCTAGAGTGGCTGCACCAGTTTGCATTCCCACCAGCAGTGCAAAAGAGATCCTCTTTCTCCACATCCTCGCCAACATCTGTTGTTGCCTGAGTTGTTAATGTTAGCTGTTCTGACAGGTGTGAGATGGTATTCTCATTGTGGTTTTGATTTGTATTTCCCTGATGATGAGTGATGTGGAGCATTTTTTCATGTGTCTGTTGGCCCTCTGAATGTCTTCTTTGGAGAAGTGTCTATTCATGTCTTTTGCCCATTTCTTCACTGGATTATTTGTTTTTTGGGTGTTGAGTTTGATAAGTTCTCTATAGATTTTGGATACTAACCCTTTATCTGATATGTCATTTGCAAATATCTTCTCCCATTCTGTCAGTTGCCTTTTAGTTTTGCTGATTGTTCCCTTTGCTGTGCAGAAGTTTTTATTTTGATGAGATCCCAATAGTTCATTTTTGCTTTTGTTTCCCTTGCCTCTGGAGACGTGTTGAGTAAGAAGTTGCGGTAGTCAAGGTCAAAGAGGTTTTTGCCTGCTTTCTCCTCGAGGATTTTGATGGCTTCCTGTCTTACATTTAGGTCTCTCATCCATCTTGAGTTTATTTTTGTGTCTGGTGTAAGAAAGTGGTCCAGGTTCATTTTTCTGCATGTTGCCGTCCAGTTTTCCCAGCACCACTTGCTGAAGAGACTGTCTTTATTCTATTGGATCTTCTTTCCTGCTTTGTCAAAGATTAGTTGCCCATATGTTTGTGGGTCCATTTCTGGGTTCTCTATTCCATTGATCTGAGTGTCTGTTCTTATGCCAGTACCATACTGTCTTGATGATTACAGCTTTGTAATACGTCTTGAAGTCCAGGATTGTGATGCCTCCTGCTTTGATTTTCCTTTTCCAAGATTGTTTTGACTATTTGGGGTCTTTTCTGGTTCCATACAGATTTTAGGATTATTTGTTCTAGCTCTGTGAAGAATGCTGGCGTTATTTTGATAGGTATTACATGGAATATGCAGATTGCTTTGGGTAGTATTGACATTTTAACAATATGGAGCATGGGATATTTTTCCATTTTTTGGTGTCTTCAATTTCTTTCATAAGCTTCCTATAGTTTTCAGTGTATAGATTTTTCACCTCTTTGGCTAGATTTATTCCTAGGTATTTTATGGTTTCTGGTGTCATCTAGGTCTTTTTATATTTGATAGGCTACCCTTAGAGATGTGAACAAAGAGAAGAAGCCTTGCCTTTCTCTTTGTCCGTTTACTCCTCCATCCATTCATTTATTCAACAGATATTGAGTAGATATCCATTCAGTAGACATTTATGGAGGTGTTCATCATATCCTAGGAAAGGTACATGGTGCTAGGGATACAAATATAATTGATTTCTAGATTCTGCCTTGAAACCCACAACCTTGTAGCCAAATCATTCATTCATTCATTTATTAATACTGTATATGTATTTCACAAGTGCCTACTCTGTGCCTGGCACTGTTGTAGACACTGGGGACGCAGTGCTGAAAAACAGACATAGGGTCTGCCCTGGTGGAGCTTTCATTCAAGTGGTGTACCTAAAAATGAGTGTAGAAGGTAAGGGCTCTGTTCCCCAAACTGGCCTGGTGGCTGTGTGGGGTGCACAAAATTATTTAGGAGAGTTTTAGGAAGAAAATATTTCAATTTTTATTTATCTTAATCTCATTTTACTTTATTTATATTTTGTGTATATTTGGTAATGTACTTAATCTGTATAGTACTTTGTATCATTTATGTGTAATAAATATTTAAATTTGTTCCATCAATTCATACTGATAGGTTGCATAAACAAAAACATTTGCAGACCCCCGGAGGAAAGCATGGATTTAGCATTAGATAGCCTTACAAGTTTGAAGTCAGTTTCCATCACTCGCTATTTGTGGGTCCTTGGACAGGCCAGAGCTCTGCATCCTTTGTCAGAAGTGTTGTCAGGATTGACTGCAATAGTGTTAGCGGAGTGCTCATATTGTGTCTGTTTATATCAAGTCCTCAACAAAGTGATAACTGATGTTACCATTGTTATTATTCATGTGATAAATAAATGCAGGCATCTTCAAAGTGATACAGAAACATCTGAGAAGAAACTAGTTAAGCTGTCACCCTAGTGCCATGAAACTATTATAATAGATAATTGCTGGGAATATAAGTTGGTGCTACTTCATATGCAATATGTACCCAAATCCTTAAATTTGTAATTTACATTGACCCAATTATTTTCCTTCCAGGAATTTATCCTAAATTATCCTAAGGGAACAATCAGAAATTCTAACAGATTTATAATAGTGACAGATAGGAGAGAGAACTAAATGCCCAGATAAAAAATAGTCAGGTTTAATTACAACTTTATGATGGAATATTGTGCAGCTTTTAGTATTTTTATTTTTTATTTACCTTTTTAATGTTTTATTTATTTTTGAGAGAGAGCGAGAGAGAGACAGAGTGTGAGCAGGGGAAGGGAAGAGAGAAAGGGAGACACAGAATCAGAAGCAGGCTCCAGGCTCTGAGCTGTGCACAGAGCCCGATTCAGGGCTCGAACCCACGGGCCGGACCATGAGATCATGACCTGAGCTGAAGTCAGACACTTACCTGACTGAGCCACCCAGGTGCCCCCAGCTTTTAATATTTTTAAAGAATACTTGGGGAAACATTAATATTTAGTGATGGATGTAGGATACAAAATTACAGTTTTAGTGTAATCCCAATTACATTTTTTTTTTTTTTTAAAGCACACAGTTTAATTAAATGGTGTTGGGAAAACTAGACAGCTACATGCAAAGGAATGAAACCAGACCACTTTCTTACACCATACACAAAAATAAACTCCAAATGGATAAAAGACCTACAGGTAAGACTTGAATCCATAAAACTTCTAAAAGTAAACATAGGTAGTAATCTCTTGGACATCGGCCTTAGCTACATATTTATGGATATGTCTCTGCAGGCACAAGAAACAAAAGCAAAAATAAACTATTGAGACTACACCAGATTAAGCTCCCGTACAGCAAAGGAAACTACTAACAAAATGAAAAAGCAACCTACTAAAAGGGAGAAGATATTTTTAAATGACATATTGGTTAAAAGGTTAGCATCCAAAATATATAAAGAACTTATACAACTCAACACCAAAAAAACAAATAATCTAATTAAGAAATGGGCAGAAGACATACAGATATTTCTCCAAAGAAGACACACAGATGGCCAACAGACACATGAAAAGATGCTCAACATCACTCATCATCAGGGAAATGCAAATCAAAACTACAAGAAGATCACCTCACACCTGTCAGAATGGCTAAAATAAAAAATACAAAAAACCCACAAGTGTTAGCAAGGATGTGGAGCAAAGGAAACTCTCTTGTACTGTTGGTGGGAATATAAATTGGTGCAGCCACTGTGGAAAACAGTATGAAGGTTACTCAAGAAATTAAAAATAGAACTACCCTATGACCTAGGAATCACACTACTGGGTATTTACCCAAAGAATACAAAAACACGAATTCAAAAGGATATATGCACCCCTGTGTTTATTGCAGCATTATTTATAATAGCCAAATTATAGAAGCAGCCCGAGTGTCTATTGATAGATGGATGGATAAAGAAGATGTGGTACATATAAAGTGGGATATTATTCAGCCATCAAAAAGAATGAAATCTTGACACTTGCAACAATATAGATGGGGCTAGAAAATATAGCACTAAGTATGTCAGAGAAAAACAGATACCTTATGATTTCACTCATATGTGGAATTTAAGAAACAAAACAAACAATGGAAAAAAAAGAGAGACAAACCAAAAAGAGTCTCTTAATTATAGAGAACAAACAGATGGTCACCAGAGGGTAGGTGGGTGGGGGATGGGGATGGGTGAAATGGGTGAAGGGCATTAACCAAACACTTATTGTGGAGCGCCTGGCTGGCTCAGTTGGTGGAGCATGTGACTCTTGATCTCAGGTTGTGAGGTCAAGCCCCATATTGAGTGTAGAGATCGCTTAAAATTAAAATCTAAAACAAACAAAGGAGTATACCAGGAGCACCTGGGTGGCTCAGTCAGTTAAATGTCCGACTTTGGCTCAGGTCATGATCTCACGGTTCGTGAGTTCAAACTCTGCATCGGGCTCTCTGCTGTCAGTGCAGAGCTTGCTTCGGATCCTCTGTCTCCCTCTCTCTTCTTCTCCCCACTCTCTCTTTCTCTCTCTGCCCCTCCCTAGCTCACATGCACTCCCTCTCTCTTTCTCAAAGATGAATAAACATTAAAACATTTTTTTGAACATTTATTCATTTTTGAGAGTGAGAGAGACAGAGCATGAGTGGGGCAGGGGCAGAGAGAGGGAGACACAGAATCCGAAGCAGGCTTCAGGCTCTGAGCTGTCAGCACAGAGCCTGATGTGGGGCTTGAACTCATTAACTGTGAGATCATGACCTGAACCGAAGTTGGATGCTTAACTGAGCCACCCAGGCGCCCCAAGTAAATAAACATTTTTTAAAAAATTTAAAAAAAAGTGTACTTACCATGCTGAGCGTTGAGTAATGTATAGAATTGTTGAATCACTATATTGTACACTTGAAACTAATATAATACTGTCTATTAACTATACTGGAATAAAAAATAAAGAAAAACCCCTTCTAATTCCATATCTCTATTGAAAAAAATACAGTATTCCAAAATAACCTTAATACTCGTGCTCTGTTAAAAGAAATTGAGTCTTCTTTTCATTGGGTAAGGCAGAGCTGCGATTAGAAAAACTGAGATGTTGGGGCTCCTGGGTGGCTCAGTCAGTTAAGTGTTCAACTTCAGCTCAGGTCATGATCTTGCGGTTCATGGGTTCAAGCCCTGCGTAGGGCTCTGTGCTGACAACTCAGAGCCTGGAGCTCACTTCAGATTCTGTGTCTCCCTCTCTCTCTCTGCCCCTTCCCTGCTCATGCTCTATGTATCAAAAATAAACAAACATTAAAAATTAGAAAAAAAACATGAGAGGTCAAACCTTTGGGAGATTTGCTTTAAGTACTAATCCTGATGTAATTCTAAGATGTATGTATATATATATCATCCTGATGTAATTCTAAAAAAAACCCCATATACAGCATGTGTGTGTGTGTGCGCGTGTGTGCGTGTGTGTGTGTGCATGTATGTAAATCCCAACCGACTCACTGAGCCAGGGACTATTTCCATTCACTCTTTATAACAATTCACAAGTAGGAACTGTTGTTATTTCCTCACCTGAAAATGAGGCAATTAAGGCCTGAAAAGGAAATTCTACAGCCAAATAAACAACTGGTAGTAGATCTGGAGGCAATGATTGCTTTTCTGTGGTGTATGATTTAAAACGTACATCTAGGTAGGTTTATTGAGTGGACGTTGTAAAATGATCCTGCCAGTGTGGGAGGCACTTTGGCACACAGTCTACGAGTGCAATTCTCCTTTGAATTCTCTGTGAGTGTTCACAGTTTGTGGTGTCCATCAGTATAGGACATGGTCAAGTATAGTATATCCATAAGATGGGAATCTAAAAAGCAGTTAAAAGAACGGAACTATCTGTTTAGGGCAACGTGAATAGATATCAAAAACATACTGTTTAAAAAAATATTTTTAATGTTTATTTTTGAGAGAGAGAGAGAGAGTGTGCGTGTGTGCAAGTGGGGGAGGGGCAGAGAGAGGGGGAGATAGGGAATCCGAAGCAGACTCCAGGCTCTGACCTGTCAGCACAGAGCCTGATGTGGGGCTCCAACTCACCAACCACGAGATAATGACCTGAGCCAAAGTCAGACACTCAACTGACTGAGCCACCCAGGCACCCCAAAAACATACTGTTTCTAAAATAAAGTAAATGAGAGCAAAACCAGCAGATGTCATTTATGTTTAAAAATGTATGTTATATAAGGGGCGCCTGGGTGGCTCAGTCGGTTAAGCGTCCGACTTTGGCTCAGGTCACGATCTCGCGGTCCGTGAGTTTGAGCCCCGCGTCGGGCTATGGGCTGATGGCTCAGAGCCTGGAGCATGCTTCGGATTCTGTGTCTCCCTCTCTCTCTGCCCCTCCCCCGTTCATGCTCTGTCTCTGTCTCAAAAATAAATAAACGTTAAAAAAAATAAAAAAAATTAAAAAAAAATATATATGTTATATAAGATAATATATCTTTTTAGGTATAAGTAAAAATGCAAAAAGATATTCCTTTAATGGTCTGAAGAATACTTACCAAACTTATCTAATAATTACCTCTGGAGTGGAGGAAGAGGTCAAAATAAGAGGTCATGGAGAAAGGAAATTGTAGCTACATTTGTCATCTTCTAATTTCTTAAACAAAAAGTGGCTATTAATTTTAATGTTAAAATTAATTTCTTAATTAAGTCAAAGACAACTGAAAGTAGTATGTTTAAAGAGTGCAGTTTACTAGGTTCTCAACTGTCACATCCTAATCTTCAGACTTAAGAAACTGAGTACTGTGTTTCTGCATTCCTTCCTGGCTGTGGAGTCAACAGGAAACCCCAAATTTGAACCTCTGCATGCACAAAGAAGGCAGAGGCAGAAAGAAGAATCGTTGAGTTCCCAGCAATACTTGGAATGAGTTTGTTAAGCAACTATAACGTTTTGACTACATTTGGGACAGGAAGTTCACATGAAAAGAAATAGAATATAATAGAATATTATAAATAGAATATAATATATAATAGAATATAATAGAGTATAAATAGAATATAAATAATATTATGGCCACAATAGTGTCTTCAAGGATTAAAAAGAAGAGAATTCAATGATTTTTAATGTTTTCATTAACTGTAAAAAGATCTCCAACTAATAAAGGACAAGCCCAGAGAAGGAAAGTGACCTAAAATAGCTTGTGTATTGCACTAAGTGCTTTCTCTTCCAAGGTGGCTGGCCCTTAACTCGGCCCAAACAAAACCCAATAAAAACCATGCTGCTTCATCACTTCTAGTAATATTGTTCTGTAAAAAGGAAGCCGCAAAGTGCAGCCTACACACTCCTGATGGTAACAAAGCCTCCACAGAGGCCTGCCTTGTAAAAAAAAAAAAAAAAAAAAAAAAAAAAAAAAATATATATATATATATATATATATTAAAAAAAAAAAAAAAGAAAATGGCAGGAAAATGTTAGCAACAGACAATCCCTCCAGCTTTCACTGTCAAAAGAATTCACATCAGGTTTCACCTTCCTGTAAGAGTCCCTGCAAGGAGACAAAAGATCCACAATTAAGTTTTTAGAATTCATTTTTCTCTGTTTTGTGTCCAGGATGGATTGGATTAATGGCCGATTTCAAACCTTGAACCTCAGTGCTTAGCAACTCTCGTTGCTTAATGAAGAGGCGAAGGATGTCTTTGGCACGCTCAGTAGGACAGACTGAAGTGAGAAGACTCCCATTTCGGGAGCTCTTCCTTCTGAAACAGGGAGCCTGTTTATAATCTGTATAACCTGAGCTGGCTCCACCTCCCCAGGACCTGCATCCCATCCTCCATGCAGGCCCCCCAGGGGCACAGCAGGAGGCGGCTAGGGAAGATGGAAGGAGGGATCAGAGCCAAGGAAGAAAACCAACTAGCGGACAGCATATTCACCTTAATAGCAGTTTCTTCACTCTTTTCTTATTTGCAATTTAGAAGTCTTCCTAACCCATTGTTCCTCCAAGTTTCTGCAGAACCTGACCAATCAGAACTCCCACTGACCACTGCTGTCTTTCAGCTATCCTCCCTCGCAGTCTAGGCTTTCACTTCACGGCACTTAACACAATGGCAAGCGATAAATTATGTGTGTAATTACGTATTTCATGTCCCCCTCCCTCAGAAGACTGTGATGTTTGCTAAGCTGTCCTTAGCACCTACTCGGGACCTCACAATGAAAACGCTCAATAATTATTTGTGGAATAAGTGAATGAATGGATGGAGGGCTGTTCTTACTAATACTTTGGTCCTCCCATTTGATTCACTCCAGATCTTGTCCAGTTTTCATCTGCTATTCCAGATTCCATCAGCTGATTGACTTCTACTGAGCCCCCTGCTCCAGCAGTGGGCTGGTTTAGGAAGCCCACAGATTCTTCCACCATGCCCCATTTCAGCCTATCCTTCTCCAGTAGCATTAACAAACCAAAAACCATGGATGTATGTGTGTCAGAACCCCAAGAGAAGAGTTGCCTTCCTTTTGACTCTGTGGGTGTTCTGAAACATACTCCCCAGTAACTGAATAGCTTCTATACCATGGCAGGATCATAAACTAAAAGCAAATCCCCATCCTTCTAGTGTTTCCCATAATCTTTGCAGGTTACCAAAGGTCTCGATCTCAGAGAACTTCTAACTTCCATCCGAAGTTTCAGGTTTCTTTCTTTTCTTTTTCTTTCTTTCTTTCTTTCTTTCTTTCTTTCTTTCTTTCTTTCTTTCTTTCTTTCTTTCTTTCTGACAGAGCGTGAGCATGCATGAGTGGGGGAGGGAGGCAAAGGGGCAGAGAGAAAGAGAGCGAGAGAGAGAGAGAGAGAGAGAGAGAGAGCGAGAGAGGGAATTCCAAGCAGGCTCCACACTCAGCATGGAGCCCAATGTTGGCCTCTATCCATGACCCTGGGATCATGATGTGATCTGAAATCAAGAGTCTGACGCTGAACTGACTGAGCCACCCAGGCGCCCCTCAGGTTTATTTCTTATCCAATGTTAAAAAAAAATGAAAAAGAAAAGAAAGTAAGTAAATGACAGTAAAGAAGTATGGAAAGAGGGAAAAAAATCAGAGGATGTGAAAGCAGATCATGCACGTGCTGTTGGTGCTGTGCGCTTGTAGGAGGTGGACCACAGTTTGACTTAGGTCTTCCAAGAGCATCAGCAGGAGTCCTACAATTTACTCGGACCTCAAGGTAAAGCAAACAAGTTGCCTGGTAACAGCACACCTATTCACCGTGGGAAAACCATGACAAATTTCAAAACCCATGAAACAATGCAAGCATGATGTGAGCCCTTGTTCAGTAAAAGCACTTGTATAGTAGAGTCAAAATGATGGGGTCCAAGTTAGACACCTCTCTGAGGTTCTGGCTTGTCAAGGATTATTTTCAAGTAGAGCATAGCATGAATGAATGCACATTCTTCAGCTGAGCCTCTGAATACCATTTGACAACATTAATTTAGTTAATATCAGAAACGTATTTCTGACCTTCTTATCTGGGTATTAAGACTACATTCCTCATCATCTGGATCCAGCCTCCTGCTGAGACTAGTGAAGGATGTCCTGTTACTTTAGGGTAGAGGGCTCCTCTATCTAACTCCAGCTTACCAAGCCCTCAAATGTCATATATGTAATGTATGTGATAATCGTAAGGCATATCAACATTAGGCTTCAAAATGGAGTTGCCAAAGCTTCATCTGAAAATAAATGTAGGCGGATGCAGTCGCCTCCTGGCTGATCTCCCTTTCTCCTATCTCCCTTTGTACTGATCTAACCTTTTCAGTGCCACAAAGGAGACACAGTGACATGCAGACCTGATCAGGTCCCTCCCGCTGTGCAAAAGCTATTCACTTAGATAAGGTGAGGAATAAACAGACTCCTTAAGTCAGCCAAATCACTTTACCAGTGTCTAATATCTAGACAAAACTTCAGTCACATGGAAAAATTAGATTTGTCTAAACTAGCCATGTATCTTGAAGCATAACTGTTTCATGCCCCTGGTGCCTTCCACCTCCTTCCCAGGCTCCTTCTTCACATGACAAGAGTTGGAATTAGCTTTTCTGTGAAGCTTTCGTGTGACACCAAGGCAGAAATTTTTATTCCAATTACTACTCCTGCCCTCATTCTCATCTTGTTTTATCTAGTGTGTTTAATAATTGTCTGTGCAATCAACTAAAAATTTTTATTATCAAAAAGAAACCTTACTGATCTATTTTGGTACATTTCTTTATAGTACTGTTCCTATACATATATACTGTGTTCTTAAAAAAATTTATTATTAAGGTGTAGTTGACACATAATGTTAGAATAGTTTCAGGTGTACAGCATAGTTATTTGACAATTCTCAGTGCTCACCACAGTAAGTGGTGTCACCTTCTATCACATGCAATGTTGTTATAATATTATTGACTGTTTTCCTTAGGCTGTACCTTTCATCTCTGTGACTTATTTATTTTATAACTGTAACTTTGTACTTCTTAATTCCTTTTACCTATTTCATCCATCCCCCTTCCTAGCTCCCCTCTGGCAACCATCCGTTTGTTCTCTGCATTTAAAAGTCTGTTTGGTTTTTTGGTTGTTCAGGTGTTTGTTTTGTTTTTTAAATTCCACTTCGAAGTGAAATCATATGGTATTTGTCTGTCTCCGTCTGACTTATTTCACTTAGCATTATACCCTCTAGGTCCATCTGTGTTGTTGAAAATGGCAAAAATCTCACTATTTTTTATGGCTGAATAACATTCCATCTCTCTCTCCCTCTCTCTCTCTCTCTCTCTCCCTCTCTCTCCCTCTCTCTCTCCCTCTCTCTCTCTCTCTCTCTCTCTCTCTCTCACACACACACACACACACACACACACACACACACACCCAAATCTTCTTTATCCATTCATCTATTGGTGGACATTTAGGCTGCTTCCATATCTTGCCTCTTGTAAATGATGCTGCAATAAACACAGGGATGTGTATATCTTTTCAAATTAGTTTTTTCATTTTCTTTGCAAATATTGAACCACCCTTACACCCTAAGAATAAATCCCACTTGATTGTAGTGAGTGATTTTTTAATGTATTGTTGGATTCAGTTTGGTAATTTATCTGGTTTTGGTATTTGGGTAATGCTGGCCTCACAGAATGAATGTGGAAGCTTTCTTTTCCTCTTCTGTTTTTTTGGAATATTTTGAGAAGGATAGGTATTAACTTTTCTTTAAATGTTTGGCAGAATACGCCTGTGAAGCCATCTGGTCCTGGACTTTGGTTTGTTGGGAGTTTTTTGATTGCTGATTCAATTTCATTGCTGGTAACTGGTCTGTTCAAATTTTTTATTTCTTCTTGATTCAATTTTGGGAGGTTATATGTTTTTAAGAATTTATCCACTTCTTCTAGGCTGTCCAATTTGTTGGCATATAGTTTTCATAATATTCTCTTGTAATCATTTGTATTTCTGTGGTGTTGGTTGTTATTTCTCCTCTTTCATTCCTGATTTTGTTTGAGTCCTCTCCCTCTCCCCTCTCCCCTCTCCCCTCTCCCCTCTCCCCTCTCCCTCTCTCTCTCTCTCTGGTTCTCTCTCTTTTTTTGGATGAGTCTGGCTAAAGGTTTATCAATTTTGTTGATCTTTTCAAAGAACCAGCACCCAGTTTCATTGAATGTTTTGTTTGTTTTTTTTAGTTTCTATTTCGTTTATTTCTGCTCTGATCTGTTTCCTTCTGTCTAGTCATTTTGTTTGTTCTTTTTCTATCTCTTTTAAGTGTAAGATTAGATTGTTCATTTGAGATTTTTCTTGTTGAAGAAGAGGAAGGAAAGCTTCCACATTCATTCTGTGAGGCCAGCATTACCTGGATACCAAAACCAGATAAATACACTAAAAAAAAAAAAAAAAAAAAAGTGAGAGAACGACCTATATAAACTTCCCTCCTGAAACAGCTTTTACTACAACCCAAAGATTTTCAACTGTTGTTCATCTTCATTTGTCTTGACATATTTTTTTGATTTCCTCTTTGATTTCTTGGTTGACCCACTGATTGTTTAGTATGTGATATTTTTTCTTGCATTTTTATTTTATTTTATTATTATTTTTAAAATATAATTTATTGCCAAACTGGCTAACATGCTGTGTGTAAAGTGTGCTCTTGGTTTTTGGGGCAGATTCCCGTGGTTCATTGCTTACATACAACACCCAGTGATCATCCCAGCAAGTGCCCTCCTCAGTGTCAGTAGCATGATATTTAACCTCCATGTATTTGTGCTCTTTCCAGATTTTTTCTTTTGGTTGATTTCTAGTTTCCTAGCATTGTGGTTAGAAAAGATGAATGGTGACCTTGATCTTCTTGAATTTGCTGAGACTTGTTTTGTGGCCTAATATGTGATCTATTCTGGAGAATGTTTCATGTGCTCTCAAAAAGAATGTGTATTTATTCTGCTGTTTTAGGGTAGAATGTTATGAATATATCTATTAGATCCATCTGGTCCAGTGTGTCATTCAAAGCCACCGTTTCTTTGTTGGTTTTCTGTTTGGATGATCTATTCATTGATGGGAGTGGGGTGTTAAAGTCTCCTACTATTTTTTTTTTTTTAAAGTTTATTTATTTTTGAGAGAGACAGAGACAGAATGCGAGTGGGTTAGGGTCAGAGAGAGAGGGAGACACAGAAGCAGAAGCAGGCTCCAGGCTCTGAGCTGTCAGTACAGAGCCTGATGCGGGGCTCGAACTCATGAGCTGTGAGATCGTGACCTGAGCTGAAGTCGGACGCTCAACCGACTGAGCCACCCAGGTGCCCCTCCTACTATTATTATATTACTATCTATTAGTTCCTTTATGTTTGTTATTAGCTCCTTTAAGTACTATGTGCTTCCATGTTGGGTGTATAAATTTTCACAATTGTTATATATTCTTGTTGCATTGTTCTCTTTATGATTATATAGTGTCCTTCTTTTGTCTCTTGTTACAGTCTTTGTTTTAAAGTCTGTTTTGTGATGTCATTATTGCTCTCCTGGCTTTCTTTTCACTTCCATTTGCATGGTAAATGTTTTTTTGTCGTTTCACTTTCAGTCTCCATTGTCTTTAGGTCTGAACTGAATCTCTTATAGGCAGCATATAGATGGGTCTTGTTTTTCTTTAATCCATTCTGTCACCTTATATTCTTTGACTGGAATGTTTAGTCCGTTTACATTCAAAGTAATTATTGATAAGTAGGTACTTATTGCCATTTTGTTACTTGTTTTATGGTGGTTTTGTAGTCCTTCTTTGTTCCTTTCTTCTCTTGCTCTCTTCTCTCATGGTTTTCTGGCTTTCTTGGATTCCTTTCTCTTTATTTTTTGCATATCTATTATTGGTTTTTGGTTTGTGGTTACCATTAGGTTTATATATAACATGCATATAGCAGTTAAGTTGATGGTCGCTTAAGTTTGAACTCATTCTTCACTCCTATCCCACCACATTTTAGGTATAGGGTGTCATACTTCACATCTTATTTTTACAGCTTTTGTGTTTCCTACTTTTCTTACTCCTCCTTCTACTCAAAGAGTACCCTTTAACATTTCTTGTAGGGCTGGTTAGTGATCATGAACTCCTTTAACTTTTGTTTGTCTGGGAACTCTTTGTCTCTCCTATTCTGAATGATGGCCTTGCTGGATAGAGTATGCTTGGCTGCAGGTTTTTTTCTTTCAGCACTTTGAATATATCATGCCATTTCCTTCTGGCCTGCAAATTCTCTGCTGAAAAATGAGCTAACAGCCTTATGGTGTTTCTCTTGTATGTAACTGTTTTCTTTTCTCTTGCTGCTTTTAAAAATCTCTCTTATCACTACTTTTTGCCATTTTAATTACTATGTGTCTTGGTGAGGACTTCTTTTGGTTGATGTTGTTGGGGGTTCTTTGTGCCTCCTAGATCTGGATTTCTGTTTCCTTCCCCAGATTTGGGAAATTTTTAACTATTATTTCTTCAAATAAATTTTCTGCCCCCTTTTCTCGCTCTTCTCCTTGTGGGATCCCTGTAATGTGAACATTATTATGCTTAATGGTGTCACTGAGTTCCCTAAGACTATTTTCATGTTTTTAAGAATATATATATACACACACATGTATATATTTTTGAGAGAGTGAGAATGTGAGTGTGAGCAGGGAAGGGCAGAGGGCGAGTGGTGGTGGTGGTGGGGGGGAGCAGGGAGAATCCCAAGCTGGCTCCATGCTCAGTGTGGAGCTCGATGAGGGGCTCAGTTCCACAACCATGGGATAATGACCTGAGCCGAAATTGAGTCAGACACTCAACTAACTAAGCCACCCAGGTGCCTCTGTTTTCATTTATTATTATTATTTTTTCTCTCTTCTGTTCAGCTTGTTTACTTTCCATTACTCTGTCTTCCAGGTCACTGAGAGTTCTACTTCCTCTAGTCTACTATTTATTCCATGCAGTGTACTTTTAATTTCTGTTATCAAGTTCTTCATCTCTGACTGGTTCTTTTTTATGTTATCAGTCTCTTTGTTGAGGGTCTCATTGAGATCCTTCACTCTTCTTTCAAGTCCAGTGCTAGTATCTTTATGACCATTACTTTAAATTCTTTATCAGGCACATATATTATCTCTGTTTTGTTTAGGTCTCTGTGATCTTATCCTGTTCTGTCATTTGGAACATATTCCTCTGCCTCTTCATTTTGCCTAACTCTCTGTGTCTGTTCCTATGTGTTAGGAAAGTCAGCTACATCTCCTGCTCTTTTTTTTTTTAATTTTTTTTTTTCAACGTTTTTTATTTATTTTTGGGACAGAGAGAGACAGAGCATGAACGGGGGAGGGGCAGAGAGAGAGGGAGACACAGAATCGGAAACAGGCTCCAGGCTCCGAGCCATCAGCCCAGAGCCTGACGCGGGGCTTGAACTCACGGACCGCGAGATCGTGACCTGGCTGAAGTCGGACGCTTAA
This sequence comes from Panthera pardus, assembly GCF_024362965.1. Lineage (NCBI taxonomy): Eukaryota > Metazoa > Chordata > Mammalia > Carnivora > Felidae > Panthera > Panthera pardus. The sequence continues at coordinate 15,684,068 of NW_026526732.1, read as the reverse complement.
CCGACTGCGCCATCCAGGCGCCCCATCTCCTGCTCTTAAAAGTGGTGGCCTTATGAAGAAGCAGTCCTGTAGTGCCCTGTGGTGCAGTTTTCCCTGTTTACCAGAACCTGGCACTAATAGGGGTGTCTCCTATGTGTGCTGTGTATGCCCTTCTGTTGTGGCTGAGCCCCTTTTGCTTTTAGACCAGTCATCTGTAATGGCTCTCTTTGCCTATTGTGGTGGGCAGTGTGTGGTTTTTGTGGTGTTAGTTGGCCAGTCTGAAGTCACATTGAGCTTAAGTTGTCATACCAGGCATTTATCAGAGGTGCAGTAGCACTGAACTTCAGGAGAATGTGGAGGCAGGGTGCACAGTACTGGCAAGGTCTGCACCAGCTGCTAGGACCGAGGCAGACTGGGTTGGAGGAGGTGGGTTCGCAGAAGCCTGCAGTGGCTGGATGTGTGGTGTTAGCAAGGTTTACACTGGGCATCTGTGGGAGGGGACCTGCAGGCCCCAGGACTGAGGCAGGCCTGGATCTGCAGGAAAACGTGAGGGCAGGGCACACCTTTAGCAAATTAGGTAGCTAGAGTGTTGGCCCAGGGATGGTTTCCGCAGGTGTTCCTGTGCTTATGGTGAGGCGTGGGGGAGGAAAATGGTAACACCACTTCCTTTGTTCCTAGAGAAGTATCCCAGTGATTCCTGCCCCACTAGCACATACTCTGAAATTAGTAAACAAATCTCCCTTCCGTATACCCCAGGCGTTTTTTAAATTCCTGCCTCCATGCTATATCTCCGCAGGGGTTATTTGTTGTGCTGTCTCTTTAAGGGCAGGGACTCAGTTTCCTTTTGTGCTCCTGGCTCTCCTACAGCCTGCTGATTTTTGAAGTTCCAGGTTTTTAAAGTTCCAGGTTTTAAACCCCATCGATCGTAAGAAATTGTGAAATTTGGCCCCTCTGGTTTTCAAAGCCAAATGTTATGGGGATTCGTCTTCCCCATGTAGGCTCCCTCATGCGAGAGTCTGTTTCTCCCCCCTCTCTGCACCTATGGTATCCCTTCCTTCTGGGGACAGTCCTGCAGGTCTCTTTACTCCTGATTTCTGTGCTTCCTGTCCTCTTCCATGTGACCTCTTCCCTACAGTTAACTGTGGAGAATCTGTTCAGTTAGTCTTTGGATGATTTTCTGGGTTATTTACACTGATGTGACTGTATCTACTTGTATTCATGGGATGAGGTGAGTGTAGGGTCCTCCTGCTCTGCCATGCTCCCCAGAAATTGAATTAATGAGTAAGAGTGACATCCGAGAGGCAAAAGATTGGAAAATAATGTAAAAATAATCAGCTTTTCCACAACACTTGATTTTGTGTAGAAATGTCTTCGCTAAAACTTTTCCCACAACTGCTAAGATGCAGGTACTCAGATTTGTTTCCTGGATTCCGCACCCCTCACACTATGCCCTGCAGGCACCAGTGAGACCCAGAGACCAAATCCACATATGCAAAGAAAGAAAAGCAGGAGGACCAGGAAAGTCCCTCAAATTAGGGGGAAGAACTGATGAGTGGTCAAAAATTGACTGGAGCATTGATTAGGCTGGAGGAATGCAATTCACAAAACTTAATTTATGCACTGTAAATTAGGGAAGAAACCACTTGGTGAAAAGAAGTTGGAGAGTAGGGGAAAGGGTCTTAGAAGGGATTGCTTACTGGGACAGCACTGGAAGCTTGAAGAGTGGGGAGAGAGAGACACAGAGAGAGAGAGAGAGACAGAGAGAGTCTACCGGAAGCATCCCATACTGGGAGAGCCTCAGTCAAACACTTGTGCGCTAGAGCATGGAATAATGCTGGGAAAAAAAGGAAAGATTGGTTATGGGAGAGGGAGATAGGAATGGATTAGGAGCTTTTGTGTGCCAGAGGTAGGCAGTGATTTTCTTGTCATTTTTTTGTCCGTGGGATAATAAGACAACTAAATATCATAGTAGCAAGACTGGCCCAAGACAGTGTCCCCAGGTCAGATAATTGGGCACATTGGGTACTAAATTATGAATAAGCTTATCTCTTCTCTATGCCATTGAGCTTTGAAACCACCCTTTTTTCTGAAAAGACTGTGAGCCACCCTGTGAGGCAATTTCGATCATTATCATAATAATATCGGTAGTAGCATCAAATAATATGTAGTCGGCTTTCTAAAATTAATATAAAATTGCTTCCTGGGTTAGCTGAGAGATACCTAATAACTTAGATTGTCCTCATGTGAGGACAAATGGGTGAATTTTTAATCTTGCCATTTTAAATAGGGGAAAATTAGTTTTTTGAAAGTGAAGATTATTTAATACTTATAGAAGAAGTTGAAGAATTTTCACAAAATTTTGCTCATTACACAAAGGCTTAATTAAGAGAGCAAACCCCCTGAAGTGTCTGCTGTCACATGGGTTGAGTCGTCTGTGCTGCCTAGAGTGGCTTCTCTGTGCTCACGTTCCTCATAAAGACACTTGATAGTAGGGTTGGTGATTTTTGTCTGTCCTTGTCCTTGCTCCTTTTTTTTTTCTTAATTTAAGGGGGAGACATTTATTCTGATTATGAAAGTAATATGTGGTCATCGTCAAGGATTTGGATAATATGGAAATATAGAATAAGGAAAATAACAGTTCTATAACTAAAAGATAACTACAGTTAACATTTTCTTTCCAGTATTTTTCTTTTCTTTAAATTATATTTAATTGTGCAAATAGTGCATAAATACACCCGTCTTGAAAAAAACAAACCATTGCGTTCTCTTCACCCCCAGCCCTAATTCTTGTGTTACCTCCAGAGGTAAGTACTGTATTGTTATTGAGGTGATGTGTATGCTCTCAGACCACTTTCTTTTTTTTCCCTCTAAATATATTTATAGAAAATACATAGTATATTCCCCCCTTTATATGTTTTTTTTTTTTTCCCCCCTTTATATGTTTTATGAAAAAGAGTATCAAGCCATGGATCTACACTCTCTTATTTTTTATTCAACAGTATATCTTAGAGATAATATTATGTTCAAACATACATAGCTCATACTGTGTGTTGCACCATATGTAAATGCCTTGTTTTTTTTTAATAAATTTTTTAAATCTTTATTTTTGAGAGAGACAGAGAGAGAGAGACAGAGCATGAGCGGGGGAGGGGGAGGGAGACACAGAATCTGAAGCAGGCTCCAGGCTCTGAGCTGTCTGCACAGAGCCTGATGTGGGGCTCAAACTCACGGACTGTGAGATCATGACCTGGGCTGAAGTTGGACACTCAATTGACTGAGCCACCCAGGTGCCCCTGGAAATGCCTTGTTTTAGTAATTGCCCTGTCAATGGGAATTTATATGGTTTCAGCCCTCCTCCCTTCCCTTTTTTCTATTACAAATAATGGTATGATGAATATCCTTATACATATTTTTATGTACATGTATGAGCATTTTTCCTGTGGAGAGAATAGAGCTTCTGGGCCTGATGGTATTTGCCTTTAATAGACGTAATACATTGATTTTAATACAGTGAAACTAGTGAGACTATCAAAAGGGTTTAACCATTTCGTATTCCTGGCAGCTACATATGAAGATAACCCTTTCCTCACATTTTGCTAACACTTGACATTATCAAACCTTTTATTTTTTCCAAACCGATATACCAAAAATGGTGTGTCTTTGTTTTAAGTCTTATTTCCCTGATTGTTATGGATGTTGGAGCATCTTTTCGTGTATTTTTTGGCCATTTGTATTTCTCTTAATGAGAATTCTCGATTTATATACATACTCATTTTTATTGTCGTGATTTTCTTATTAATTTGTAGGTGTTCAAAATATTCTACGTTTTAATCCTTTGTTTGATATACATGAAACAATTTCTTTCAGCCTGATGTTTAGTGAACTATACCTCTAGGTTTTTGTACATGACTGGCATGAAACTGTATGTGTAACTTTATATTTTGTCTTTTTCACTAAAAATTATATTGCATTTTACCCTATCATTAAAGATTCTCCAGCGACATGATTTTTAATGACTGAATATAACTTTATTGTGTGAATATAACATTTTATTTTTCTTCTTTTCTTCATGTTAACACACTTCTGTTCTAGAGCTCTAATTGTTTCTGTGATTTTGTTGTTGAGTATTTTTGGAACATTTTGCTAATGACTGTTTCTCTGAATATATTTGTATTTAATCTTTGGGTGTATTTCCATTTATTTAGATGAGATTGTAAGAAGGCAACTCACTGGGGCAAATAGTATTAATTTAAATTTCATTGATACACACTGCCAGTTTTTTTCCGGAAAGTTTGTGCCAGCTTATCTTTCTATGAGCAGTGTATAACATGTATTTCTCGTAGAACTCTTTCACTCCTTTTTTTTTTTTTTTAGAACTATCTCATAGTACACTTGATTAAGTATATTTAACATGTCAATATTAAAGATCAGAAATAATAGCTAACTGATAGTATAATTTGTATTTAATTGATGACCAGTGAAGTAGTATACTTCTCATTTATAAGTCATTTGTAGTTCTTCTGTTAATTGTTAGTTCTTTTATAGGTTTTTCTCTAGGGTATTTTTTGTAATTTTTGTTGTTGTTGTTTTTTTTTAGACTGAGAGTACATGAGCAGGGGAAGGGCAGAGGGAGAGGGAGGGAAAATGTTAAGTAGGCTCCTTGCCCAGCTCAGAGCCTGATGTGGGGCTTGAAACTGTGAGATCATGACTGAGCCATCCAGGCACCCCTAATGTATAGAAGTTTTAAGGTTTTGTTGTCATATGTGAGTTTTTTTCTTTGATATTCTTTCATTGCTTCTATGCTTTGAAAATCCTTCTCCAGATAGATACGTATAAATTTATATAATACTTTTTATGGTTGCATTTTTAATATTCAGTGCTTCAAGCCTATCTTTTATTTTTAAAAATTTTTTTAAATGTTTATTTTTGAGAGAGAGAGAGAGAGCCCAAGTGGGGGAGGGACAGAGAGAGACACACACGCATAGAATCTGAAGCAGGCTCCAGGCTCCGAGCTGTCAGCACAGAGCCTGATGCGGGGCTTGAACTCACGAACTGTGAGATCATGACCTGGGCCCAAGTCAGACGCTTAACCCCCACCTAGGTGCTTTCTTTCTTTCTTTCTTTCTTTCTTTCTTTCTTTCTTTCTTTCTTTCTTTCTTTCTTCTTTTCTTTCTTCCTTTCCTTTTTTCTTTTCTTCTTTCTTTCTTTCTTTCTTTCTTTCTTTCTTTCTTTCTTTCTTTCTTTCCTTCTTTCCTTCCTTCCTTCTTTCTTTCTTTCTTTCTTTCTTTCTTTCTTTCTTTCTTTCTTTCTTTCTTTCTTTCTTTCCTTCCTTCCTTCCTTCCTTCCTTCCTTCCTTCCTTCCTTTTCTTTCTTCTTCACACTGGATGCAGAGCCCAACATAGGGTTTGAACTCACGACCGTGAGGTCAAGAACTGAACTGAGATTAAGAGTTGGACACTTAAGGGGCGCCTGGGTGGCTCAGTCGGTTAAGCGTCCGACTTCAGCTCAGGTCACGATCTTACGGTCCGTGAGTTCGAGCCCCGCGTCGGGCTCTGGGCAGATGGCTCAGAGCCTGGAGCCTGCTTCCGATTCTGTGTCTCCCTCTCTCTCTGCCCCTCCCCCATTCATGCTGTCTCTCTCTGTCTCAAAAATAAATAAAACGTTAAAAAAAAAATTAAAAAAAAAAAAAGAGTTGGACGCTTAACCTACTGAGCCACCCAGGTGCCTCTAGCTTCACTATTTATTAACCAATATTTCCACCCTCCCCACCCCCCTCTATTTATAATGCCTCTTTTTTTCATACCCTAAATTCTTCTGAGCACAGAGACTAAAGACTGTTCCTGGCGTTTCTATGGATCTTTCTGTTGATTTCCTGCTGGATATCACATTGTTTTAATTAGATTTTTTTTTCAAAATGAGAATTTTTAAAAGGGCATTTTTTCCTAATGCCTCTAAGACCATTTAGTTAAAAAAAACGAAAAAAAAAAAAAAAAACAAACAAAAAAAACAACCTGTCTAGGTAGGTACTTCTAGTTTAAAAGTGGTGGCATGCAGATAGCATTTCTCCCTTCTATTCCTGGAAATTAGCCACAAGTGACAAGGAAAGTGAGAAACAAGTTCCACTTTGGGTACATCCAGGAGATGGCTGGAATCTTGTAACATGAAGTAGGCGGCAGGCCTTTCCAAAGCAGCAGGGGTTGAGGGGAGGGGCCGGGGGAGCACTGGGAGCATCGCTGCAGAGGGTAGGAAGAGCTGGGAAAGCCTATTTTGCCAAGGTGAGTGGCTGACTCAGAGGAGTCAAGTGGAAATCTCTTGTTTGCAAGAGAGGATGGAGGTATGTGGACCGGCCGCTGGAGCTTCTCCGCACCTGCTCGGTTTCCAAAAAGTAGGAGCGGAAGGGCCAAATACAAATCACGCCAGGAGCCAGATTTGTAGGCAGCTGCAGAGCAGGGGGCGCATGGAGAGTCTGCATAGTGATAAGCCCTCTGGTTGCCTCTGTGCACGGGCTGGAATGAAAGATGGGTCTAACGCAGTTATACACAAATCCTGTGTCGTAGGGAAACTCCTTCTTGTCTAGAACGTGACACTACATTCCCATCCCTGTATGCACACAGACCTCTTCCACAGGCGGCCCAGCAAGCACTCACCTTCTAATGAGCAATCGAAAAGGAAACAACACAGGAGTTATTTAAAGATAGAGCAACATCCCTGGGCGCCTGGGTGGCTCAGTCGGTGAAGCCGCCACTCTCTTGGTTTGGCTCAGGTTGTGATCTCAAGGTTTGAGAGACAGAGCCCCATGTCAGTCTCCATGCTGAGGGTGGAGACTGCTTGGGATTCTCCCTCCCTCCCTCTCTGCCCCTTTTCTGCTCCCTCACACGTGCTCTCTCTCTCTCAAAATAAATAAGCAAACATTAAAAAATATGTTAAAAAACATATGACAAGATTCCTGCTCCCCAGATATGATAGATGAAGAATACCTACTAGAAGACTGTTGCTGTGATGGGAAGAGACGTGACGAAACATTCATCATGCATAGAACAATCGAGTAAAGCCAACACGTACCGGAAACATGTTCAGAAAGCAGAGATTCAGGACTTCAAGAAAGATGCAGCAAACAAGGAGAGGAGATCTGACTCTTGATGTCAGCTCAGGTCATGATCCCAGGGTCATGGATGGAGCCCCGCCATGGGCCCTGTGTTGGGCTCCCTGCTCGCTGTGGAACCTGCTTGGGATTCTCTCTCTCCCTCTTCCTTTCCTCCTTCCCTAACTTGTGTGCTCTCTCTCTCTCAAAAAAATAAAAATAAAAAATTAGAAGTTGTGAGGGAGGGACGAAAGGGGCAAGGAAGAGAAGATATGCTGTTATCATGAATTAGCTGATGTTAAAGGTATTATTTAAAGTTATAGTTATAAATTCAAAACTAGAACAAAGATACAAACCTTCCCGGTTATCAGACAAAACAAAGCAAAGCAAACAGATTTGTGGTGAAGGATTTTGAAAGAGTGATAAAAACAAGAAGCATAACATAAAAGAATGCGGCAGAACTAAGACCAAACTTATTTGTCACGTTAACACATGTAAAGTAGAGTCATCCAGGCTGGGGAAAAAGAATGTTAGGATTGATCACAAAGCCAAAACTAACCTTATTACATATGAGACATCTCAAACGAAGTGATCCAGAAAGGTTGAAAATAAAAATGGGGAACAAAGGTGTATGTAGGCAAATGCAAACAAAAAGAAATCAGGGATCACGGTCTCATTATCAGAAAAGGCTGTTTTCAGAGCAAGAAAGGAGTAAGTGAAATGAGTAATGGCATGTTACGATGCTGTATGGTACAATTTGCAATGAAGATCAAGTTCTGAATCTTTGCATCAACTCAGCACCAGTGTTCCTGAGGCAAGAGAACAAGAGCTACAAGGTAATAGAGAATTACGGTAGTAATGGGAGGTTGGACTCAGCTCATGACAGAGTAAAGGATAGAAATGAGGCTAGGCTCAAAAACCTAAAAACAGAACTACCCTACGACCCAGCAGTTGCGTTGCTAGGCATTTATCCACGGGATACAGGTGTGCTGTTTTGAAGGGACACATGCACCCGCATGTTTATAGCAGCACTATCAGCAACAGCCAAAGTATGGGAAGAGCCCAAATGCCCATCGATGGATGAATGGATAAAGAGGATGTGGTATAGATATACAATGGAGTATTCCTCGGCAATCAAAAAGAATGAAGTCTTGCCATTTGCAAGTACGTGGATGGAACTGGAGGGTATTATGCTAAGTGAAATTAGAGAAAGACAAAAATCATATGACTTCACTCATATGAGGACTTTAAGAGACAAAACAGATGAACATAAGGGAAGGGAAATAAAAATATAAACACAGGGAGGGGGACAAAGCAGAAGAGACTCATAAATATGGAGAACAAACTGAGGGTTACTGGAGGGGTTGTGGGAGGGGGGATGGGCTAAATGGGTAAGGGGCACTAAGGAATCTCCTGAAATCATTGTTGCACTATATGCTAACTAATTTGATGTAAATTTTAAAAAATAAAAAAATAAAAAAAGAAATGAGGCTGGGCTAGGAGTGCCCAATGAAAATAATGAGTAAGGTAGATCTATCTAATTGATAGATGTTGAGCTCCAAGCCCCAAAGATAGAAAAGGCACCCTGTTTTCGAGTACCCATAAGACTTTCATAAAATTGAGCATTCACAAAACCTCAATAAATTCCCTGAAGTAGAAATAACATAGACAAGGATGATGGGGGGAAAATAGTTAACGGCTCATGTACCAAAGCACTTTCCAGTCCGAATAGACCCAATCCAGAGTGGACGCTGGTCCACCACACTGGGGTACGCCAGTGAGCATCAGCCCAGAATGCAATCGATGTGCTCTGAGCGCAGTGTAATAAAGTAGAAAACCATCACAAACCCAGAAAATAAAGAGCCATGACAACAACCAAGCTCTTGACTCAGATGAAAGAAGTATTCCAAACCAAACAGGAGGTATCTAGGAGACGGCTATGAACACTGCATAAGGATCTATATAGGGTGACTTCAGAGCTAAGAGGGAAGAGCTTAGTCATAAAGAAATACATTCATGTATTCTTCTTTCAGCTTTTGCATGGTCTCTCCATGTCCCTGTCGTCCTCTCATGCCACTGCCATTCATTTCCTCTCAGTCAAGCTCTCCCAGAGCGTCTTGAAGGAATGGCTTTCTGTGGCACGCTTCAGAGCCTTCTTAGCACAGAGGTGTTTCTAGGGCTCAGGTGGGTTCTCCAGGGTTTTCTCTCCAGGGGGAGAGAGAGAGAGAGAATATATACATGAAGATTTATGATAAGGGATTGGTTCGTGCATAATGGAGGCTGAGATATCTCAAGATCTGCAGTCAGCATGCCGGAGATTCCAGGAGAGCCGGAGTAAACCCCTATCTGAGTCTCAGTCCAAAGGTAGGGGAAGACCGATGTCCCAGCTTGAAGACAGTCTGACAGAGAATCCTTACTCAGCCTCTTTGTTCTATTCAGGCCTTCAGAGGATTGGATGAGACCCACCCGCGCCGGGGAGGGCAATCCGCTTTAGTCTTCTACCGATTCAAATGCTAACCTCACCAGGAACGCTCTCACAGACATAACCAGAATATATTGAACCAAGTATCTGGAAGCCCTGTGGCCCAGTCAAGCTGACATATAAAATTAATCATCACAGCTACTAAGACATAAAAGAATTCCCGAACAAATGGGAAAAAAAAAGGACTGCTGTTGGAAGACTCCGTATTTAAAAGTTGTCAGTACTCCTTATTTGTAAAATTAACTCGATCCCAATAAAAATGCCAACAGGATTTTTGGGAATTTGATAAGCTGATTCTAAATTTCACACGGCAGAAGGCATAAGTTAGAGTAGCCAGGAATATTCTGAAAAAGAGTAGTGCCGATGTGGCACTAACATATGTGAATGAGCTCAGAGCTGCCTGTCAAGGCACTGTTCTTAAGTTGCTCTCGTCCTGCAACCTCACTGCCTTTGCTCAGATCGTGGACCACACAGAGCACGATCCTGCCATAGGACCTTTGCTGAGACTTCTGGCTATTTGAATGATGTGTGTTGCACCTGCTTCCGTACTTCCTGCTCTTTCTTTCTTTCTTTAATGTATTGAGAGCACACATTGTGTGAGGGAGAAGGACAGAGGAGAAGGAGAGAGAGAATCATAAGCAGGCTCCATGCCCAGTGTGGAGCCCCACTCAGGGCTCGATCTCATGACCCTGAGATCGTGACCTGAGCTGATATCAAGAATTGGCGCTTAACCAACTGAGTCACCCAGGTGCCCCCTCTTGCCTATTTAATGCCTACTCAATCATCACTTCTTTAGGGAAATCTTTCCTTCCCTCTTCTCTGATCATATGTCAGTTTCCTTTGTTTTCCGCTTCTTTCTTTCCTTGCTTGTATTTCAGTTTGTAATTATATAATCATTATTAAGGATGTCTGGTAAATGCTCTTTTTTCTTAGTAGGCTGTAAGCTCAGTGCCTGACCTTGAGTAAGTTTTCAGTAAATATGTGTTGGTGAATAATCTCCAGTCTGCTTGATTTAAAGGGTGATTTAAACCCAACAATTGTCTTCTAAACTCAATAATCAGGAGTCTGCGTGATGTGGGTCCCGTTCCAGTATCAGAGGTAATGAGATCTTAATGGGTTGTTTCTTTCACCCGTGCACATTTGGAGATGTAAATGCTTTTTGATAGTGTTCTGCGTTAGAGGGTAACCTCCTAAAATGAAGGGCCATGCCTAAAATGGTCTTGCGTGCCTTTTAATATTATGTCCAGTGGGCACTATGTGTTCATAAGAAGGAGGTATGACGTTATGGAATGATTACATCATTTAATGAAAAAGGATGTTAGTTACTGAAAGAAAGAATCATAGCTATCGAAGAACTTATTTTCCTAATGAATTTTATGAAACCGTGTGCTGTACATATCTTGGTTGAAACCACTCATAAGTGACCAAAGGTCCTTATGTGGCCTATTTTAGAAAATACTGCTGTGGTGGTTATTGCTGTGGGTAAGTTACTTCTGAATATTAAGTGAGGCTGAACAGGATGTGGTTCTCTTATTAGATCCAGTTAAACATTTTATGCTTTCTCCCCAGAAGTACATACCTACCATCTTCTTGGATATGTTGTGATTGGCAAACACTGGCTGTTGCTAAGTGCACTGGAGGTTTTGTTTGGCATTTTGTGGATCGAAACACACGAGTCATGACAACGCTTGTTACACAGTGAAGGGCTTTGAGATGACTTTTGCATTCATGAATATTTCCAAACAGTAGTCTTTGGCAGTTCAGCAGCTGGGCAGCCATAAGCCAGTTTTACTAGTGTGTCCTCTGAGGCCTCTTAGATAATTCCAGGAAACCCTCCTTTATGTGACCCCTTTCGTATTTCTTCAAAAATGAATGGCTCTCCTGTACGTCTTTCACAAAGACCACAGGCCCTGGAAACTTCACAGAGGTCGGCAGAGGTATCCATCCAAGCTCAGGAATAATTCTGAGTAAGACAGAAACAGAAGGAGAGGTTACAGACTATGACCCACAGGCCAAACCCATCAAATCTGCTCTGCAGATGTGTTTATTTGGATCACACGGTGTTTCTTTTTTAAACATTTAAATTAGTTGCCAAGTTGCAAAAACTGGGAATTTTTACTTCAAAAAGTCTGAATATATGACTTGCTTGAAAAATTGGAAAAAATTTGGCCACTTTGGGATCCACATTTCTGCACTGGCAGCCATCAGCGGAGCTGAGTCTCCACAGAGACTCCCCAGGCACTGCCGTGCGATCACCGATGTTCTGCGTTCATCTGAGTCACCATCGTGACCTTGAGATAGGCTGTGAGGTTGAGAATAAGTGGTATCGTGAATAATTACGAAGGGGACTGTCTTTTACTTTTAACTCACATGATCTCTTTGATAAACACATGGCACACTTTATTCAAAAGATGAGATGAATTGATGATTTTTGTTACCTGGAAACATAAGGACAATGAAAACTCCCTCTTTGCTGTGGACCTTGTCACATCGCGTCTCTTCTGACAGTTCTTTGTGGACTCTATCAGTTCTGGAAAGAGGTCAAATAGCATTTGACTTGGGTGGAAGGAAGCCTTCTAAAGTGGCAAAGGCCAGTTCTTAAATGCCATCCTGGGGGAGCACATCATTCGTTCCTGGGCTGCCTCCCGCCTCCTTCAGAATTTTGAGAATGAAATGATCTGGATGAGACACTTCCCTGGGCAGCATTTTCGAGATGTTTGGACCACAAAGAATGCTCTGTGTTTAATCTTGTTTTTTTACAGCTGCACAGAAAAGACTGTTTAAAACTCTTCTTTATATTTTGTCTTTTGGGGGAACCCTGTCAGGAAATTTACGACCGTCTCTTGGAAGTCCCGGTCACTAGGGAGCAGTTACACCACTATCGGAATGTGGCCGAAAGTGCTCGAAGTGACCTTGCTGCAACTTTGGTCAAATTTGAATGTGCTCAGTCTGAGGTAAGATTATGCATCTTCATGACTCAGAAGTGGGCCATTTTAGTTTCTTATTGAGTGAAGCAGAGGGTAGAGGTGATTAGAAATAGGCTAGGATGGGCTGCTTGGGTGGCTCAGTCAAGAGCGTCTGACTCTTGACTTTGGCTCAGGTCATGATCTCATGGTTTGTGGGATCGAGTCCCATGTTAGGCTCTGTGCTGACAGCGTGGAGCCTGCTAAGGATTCTGTCTCTCCTTCCCTCTCCGCCCCCATGCCCCTGCTTGTGCATGCTCTCTCTCTCTCTCTCTCTCTCTCTCTCTCTCTCTCTCAAAATAAATAAAGAAACTTTAAGAAACAGGAAGGGGGGGATATAGCTTTACAACTTTCGGCGAAGGTTATACTTATTCCGTTATGGTGCACCTACTCCCCTTGTAGAGAATTCCTGAAAGGTTATGCATTTGCCGTGGTGCAAAGCGAGGTGACATGGGCTGCATTCTGGATGTCAGAGGGGCTTCACAGCCTTGAGAGACTTGGGGACACCTGATGGCTCTGGTTGAAGCTGCCTTGGCTTTGGGGCATTTTTGGCATCTTACTGAATATGTTCCTTTAATGTGGACTGTTTGCAATCTGGAGCTCTTAGGATGGAATTCTGGATTCCTGGGATAGTGGTAGTTCTGACTGGCTGGGGAGATTCTAGGATGATGATTGGGATCCATCTACCCTCCTGGCTGAATCTGGTCGATTTTGGAGTTTCTTGAGAGAGTCTCTCTAGGTCCATTCTGTTCACAGCCTGGTGGCCCTGAGGGAGTCTTAGGCTTGCCTGGGAGATAACTAGTGTTTTCACTAGGCTGCTGGGACCCCACCGAGAGATGATTTGATACCTTGTATGTGTGTGAAAAATTGTATGCATGTATACTCCCGGTTCCAAATCAGTACATGCATTCATAAAGTTTTCTTATGGGGGGGCCTGACATCCTATTCAGTATTTTGATGGCACAGAATTCATAAGTTAAAATGTTTCTTTTGTATACATCTTGTAAGGATTTTTCTTTTCTTCCATATTTTTCTTGGAAATGTTATTATTATTATTATTATTTTATTGCCCACAATAAGGATCTAGAAGGCAAGTGGAAGAAATACAGTGATATGTCAAATAGTCTGTATCTACTTAGGAACCACTTGTGGCCATGAAATTACAAGTATTTTAAGTTTCTTGTTTCATTGTCTGTCAGCAGCAATAGCAGCAACACAGATTTAGAAAATGAATTACCATTGCAAAATATTTTATTGCTTTTGCAAAAAAACACCACAAATGTCTCTTGAGTGGCACTGAATCACCCCCAAGACATTGCCCCAATGGTTTTGAAAGAGACATAGCATGAAGTCCATTCTTTAGGCATAATTTCTCATCTGGTGATACAGATGCAAATAGGAAAAAAAGAAAATAAAAGTTGGATTAGGTCATGTACAAATGTGTGAGATTTGAAATTATGGTTTTGGGTTTCTTTATTTTTTTAAATTAAAAAAATTTGTTTAATGTTTACTTATATTTGAGAGAGAGAGGTAGAGCACAAGCAGGGGAGGGGCAGAGGGAGAGGGACACACAGAATTTGAAGCAGGCTCCAGGCTCCTAGCTGTCCGCACAGAGCCCGACATGGGGGGCTCGAACTCAGGAACCGTGAGATCATGACCTGAGCCAAAGTCAGATGCTTAACTGAGCCACCCTGGCGCCCCATGGTTTTGGGTTTCTTAGAGGTACTTCGAACTTACGCCACTGAAATCCTTTTCCTCCTTTTATGGGTTTTCTATGTTAGCTTCGAGACCTCCGATCCAAGATGCTTTCGAAAGAAGCCTCCTGTCAAGCGTTGAAAGCTGAAATGGAGAATTACAAAGAAAATCATGCTAGAAAATCATCTCTCCTCACCTCTCTGAGACACAGAGTTCAGGAGCTGGAAGAAGAATCAGCAGCACTTGCCACTTCTAAAATTAGAACCGAAATCACAGCTCACACCGCAATCAAGGAGAACCAGGAGTTGAAGAAGAAAGTTGCGGAACTAGACGAGAACTTACAGTAAGGGTATTTCGATGTATTTGTTAGTTGAGTTAGCGTTAAAATACTAGCTTCTGATAGCAGGACACACGCTTGAAGGTCCTGGTGTTTTGCCTTCTTTGGCCCTGAAACTCAATTTGAAGAAGAAAAACGTTACTGACCTCAAATGTCTTTGGAGTCTTGAAAATTTTTCTCAAGCTCATTTCTCAATGTTACCAGGAACCTTGACAAACAAGGCCTTGTCCTAAGCATGTTTATGTCCAATTGATTAGGGCTGCAAATGCCTGTATACATAATTTGGAAGATTTTCTGTAAGTAGAGGTTTAACCAGAGGTGGTGGAATACACAGAGAGGGAGGTGTTTATTCGGAAGCTGGCTGTAAAAATACCCCAGAAGCCCAGACCACTCCAGACCACCCCGAACACTCCTCATTAGATTTTATTGCCAGTTTATGCAGAGAACTCATGAAATCTGGGTTTTCCACACTTAGTTCTGGCAAAAGGTAATTATTGAGACAAAACTGGGAACTAGTTGTTCCTAAAATATACTCTTAAAATTCTATGTGTCATAACTTAAATAACTTTAATAATAGGATACTTGATATTTATTTTACTTATTCCATCTTTGAAAAAGAACCCCAACACTGGGGCACCTGGGTGGCTTAGTCGGTTGAGCGTCCGACTTCGGCTCAGGTCATGATCTCACAGTCCGTGGGTTCAAGCCCCGTGTCGGGCTCTGTGCTGACAGCTGAGAGCCTGGAGCCTGCCTCAGATTCTGTGTCTCACTCTCTCTCTCTGTCCCTCCCCTGCTCGCACTCTGTCTCTGTCTCTCAAAAATAAACATTAAAAAAAAAAAACAACCCAACACTTCCAACTCTTGTCCTCTTTTTGTCCTTCTGCTTACAGGAAAACTCCTTCCAATGTGTGTATAGACTCACCGTCTCCAGTTCTCCTCCTCTCCTCTCTTGGGTCTGCTCCGCTGACACCTCTCACTAAGGTGACCAGTGACTGTATGTTACAGATTAAATGATCAGTCTGTATCTTACTTGACCCACCAGTACATCGGTCACAGTTGGTCTTTCTCCTTGAACCACTTTCTTCTTCTGACTGCCAGGATACTACACATGGCTGCTTTGTACCTGTCCTCTCTAGCTGCCCTGCTGTAGTCCCTTTATTTTTCCCATCTCATCTCATCGACTTCCAAAGACTGGAGTGCCCCGGGACTCAGTCCTCGAATCTCTTCTGGTTTCTATCTAAATTCGCTCTCTTGGTGATCTTGTGTCATGACGTTAAGATGATCTAAATGCTAGTGACTCCCACATGTCTCTGTCTAGCCTAGATCTCTTCTCAGAGTCAAGACTCACATATTTTACTACCTACTGAGCATCCCCATGTGGATGTCCAACAGGCATCTCAAACCTAACATGGCTGAAACGAAACTCTTGCTATTTCCACAGAATCCTCCTGCTCTTTTCCTTGTCTCCTTTAGTGATAATTCCATTCTTCTAGTCCGTCAGGCCAACAGTCTTGGTAATCATCCTCAGTCCTCTTGCTTTTTCACACTCCATGTCTGATCCTTCAACAGGTTCCATCATCCCTGCCTTCAAAATAAATCTAAATTTTGAGTACTTCCCATTGCTGCCCTAATTGCCAGTCACCTGATTCAAGCGACTACCATCTCTCTCCTGGATTTTTGTAGTAGCCTCCTAAGTGATTTTCCTGCTTCCACCTGTGCCCTTCGTAGCCAGAGTGATCCTATAAAAACATTCAAATTAGATCTTTTCGGTCCTATGCTCAGAATCCTCAATGACTTCTCACTCAGGGTAAAGACAAAGGATATTCTATGACCTAGAAGGCTCATCCTGACCTGGTTTTGCTTCCATTCTCTCTCTTATTCTTTCCATCTTCGCTGTCCTTTGAACATAACAGGTATGATCCTACCTCAGGACTTTTGCACTTGCTAATCCCTTTGCCTGGAAAGCTCTTCCCCCAAGTATTGCATGGCTACCCCTCTGCTCCTTTTAGATCTTCACTCAGAAGTCACCTTCTTATGAGGTCTTCCATGAGTGACCACATCTAAAATTTTACCCTGCTCCCCCCAAATATTTCTCACCCCCGTTCCTGCTTAATTTCTTCTCTCCAGCTTTTTAAATAACATAGTATCTATTTTACATACATTAATTTTGGTGATTGTCCATCTTCCCAACTAGAACATAAGCTCCATGAGGGCAAAGATGTTCATCTGTTTTATTTACTACTATGTCTTGAGTATCTTTAATAGGGCTTGGTCCATAGTAAGTACCCAATCAATATTTACTAAATAAATGAGTAATAAAATGATATGTAATAAAAATATTTTTTTAATATAGAAGATTGCCAAAAATATTAAAATTACTCAAGACCTTATGATTCTCCAAGAGTTTATACTTAACATTTTGGTGGACAGGTTTTCATATAGTTGTACATAAATTATATCATGTAATGAACTATTTCTTACTGAATAATATATTGTAGATATTTTAAAAAGGCATTCATTATATCATTTTTAATAGCCCATGATACCCATTGCCCATACTTTTTAAAAAATTTTTTTTTTCAACGTTTTTTAATTTATTTTTGGGACAGAGAGAGAGACAGAGCATGAACAGGGGAGGGGCAGAGAGAGAGGGAGACACAGAATCGGAAACAGGCTCCAGGCTCCAAGCCATCAGCCCAGAGCCTGACGCGGGGCTCGAACTCACGGACCGCGAGATCGTGACCTGGCTGAAGTCGGACGCTTAACCGACTGCGCCACCCAGGCGCCCCACCTATTGCCCATACTTAACCAGTTCTCTTTGCTATTTCCTGTAGGCACGTAGGTTAGTTCTACTCAAAAAATTATTATAAACCAAGATGCAATAAATATTCATGTGCATTCATATTTTCACATTTATGTGATTATGTCCTTAGGGTAGATTACTGGAACTTTGTTGGGTCAAAGTGAAATGCGAATAGAAGTGGAAATAGTTCAGCAACCCTTAGGATTGAGAAACAAGATTGAAATCTTGGAGAGAATGTGTGGAATCATACATGTAAATCCATCAGAATCATAGCATTAAGTGTGCCTTTCATGAGTCAGAGAGATGACTAAATATTACCTTTTAAATGCTGAAAATAAGAACCTAGAGATATACTGATGTTGGTCTTTTATTGTTATACATTTTTCTAAATAGAAATTTGATATGATTTTGAGTATATGCAATTACATGCTTTGTTAATCTTTGAATAGAGTGAAAGAATTTGCAGTAAACACTCAACATGGTAAAAAGGGAAAGCAATAATCATGTTTATTATCTAGGGTACTGAAAAAATGATACCAAATTACTGAAATGATTCTAATTTGTCTTTAAAGTATGTCTATTTTTTTAATGGTCTCTTAGTCTCTAACATTTAAAGCATTAGAAATAGACTATACTATTTCAGCAAACCTATCTGAGATTTGAAATGAAATATTCATAGCAGAGCATAATCAACTGATTTTCCTTGACTGGCCCATATCAGTACTCTTTAAAAACTCTGGATGTGTGAAAACTAATAATAGTCTTTGCTGGTGATTTAACATCTCTTTTTTCTAGAGGGGGAACATCCCCTGCTCCTGATATATTTTTTATTATAGTTATGCTTGGCCATGGACCAGGGAATGCCCTAACTAACCCTTATAGATCACTATGTAATGTCTGAAAATAAAACAAAGGATGATGCACTAGAAGAAAAATAGCAGCGGGGTGTTTGGGTGGCTCAGTCGGTTAAGCATCCGACTTTGGCTCAGGTCATGATCTCAAGGTTTGTGAGTTCGAGCCCCACATCTGGCTCTGTGCTGACAGCTCAGAGCCTGGAGCCTGCTTTGGATTCTGGCTCTCTCTCTCTCTCTCTCTCTCTCTCTCTCTCTGTCCCTCCCCCACTCACGCTCTCTCTCTGTCTCTCAAAAATAAATAAACATAAAAAATTAAAAAAAAGGAAATATAGCAGCACTGTCCTTTTTACTCATGAAAACCCAAAGGAGACCCATGACTATATATATCCATGTGTGATCTAGAGATTTGTTGCTGCTTCTGCAAATCCTATTTGGTGGAGGACAAGAGGCAGAGAGTCTGTTTCCTTTGCTGTTACCAGATCTAAGATGCCGTGAAGATTTTTCTACATTTCTGCAAAGCGTAGATACCCAGGATGTTTTTCACTTTTCTCCTTCCCTTATGGGGCTTGCATGACAACGATGTGCTCTGTGTCTGGGAAACTGTATTGTGTTGAAAATGGTGATAGGATATAGAGAACTTAAGTTTCGAACTTTGTTTAATGAATGATCTCTTGTATGGCGTTAAAACTTGACTTATTTGTTAATTTGCCCTATAGAAAGTGTTTAAAGGAAAATGAGGAGAATAAGAAGCAAGTCTCAAAGAATTGCAGGAGACATGAAGAATTTCTAGCTCAACTTTGTGACTGCTTAGATCCGGACAAGAAGAATGAAAAGGCGTCAGATGAAGATTTAATTCTAAAGGTGTTTGTATGCACATGAAAAAGAAGATAAATGTAGCAGTCATTCTGACATGTGCCATGAAAGGAAACGTTGTGGTAGAGTGTGGGGGTGATAGGAGAATGGAACAGTAGCCCAAGTACAGCATTACTTGACTGTGTGACCTGAGATAAACCTTAATCACCTCTCTGACTCAATTCCACAGTCCTTTCTAACATTATTTGGGATTACTTGCCCTCCACAAAGGATTAATTGTTTTGTCTAAAATATGTTCAGGTTGCCAAATACGATTAATTATTCATTTTAACAATGTATTTTGGGGGAGAGTATTTTTAGTTACAGACAGAAACACACACACACACACACACACACACACACACACACACACACACACACAAAACCAAAACCAACTGTGTCATTTTTGGGATACTTCTTGAGTAGAAGGTTAAGATTAGTTCTAAAGTACTTTTTAAATTTTTGTTGAAATCAAATAATAAAAATCCTACTTTAATAGTAGGTTATGAGTAAGATTAAATTAGTTCTATCAAGTGAATAATTCACTTGGCACATAGTGATTGATTAGGGCACCTGAAAGTGTTGGGGCTCTCGCCATATCTTTGCTCATTTCACACCTTACATATCCTTGCTTCCTCACAGATTTCCTTGCAGCCAATCTTTTTTCATTAAAATTGAGGTGTAATTGACATGCAATATTATATTAGTTCCAGATGTACAGCCTAATGATTCGATACTTATATACATTGTGAAATGATCACCATAGTAAATCTAGTCCCCATCTGTCACCAGAAAAAGTTACAGAAATTTTATTATTTTTTTCTTGTGATGAGAACTTTCAAGATCTGCTTGCCTGCAGTTTTCAAATATGTACTAAATACCATTGACTGTAGTCACCTTACTTCACCCCACATCTCTATGACCTATTCATTTCACAGCTGGAAGTCTGTACCTCTCACTCCCTTTTACCCATTTCACCATCCCCCCAATCCCCTCCCCGTTGGTAACAACCATTCTGTTCTCCATATACATGAGCCTTTTTGTTTTGTTTGTTCATGTGTTCTGTTTTTTAGATTCCACATGTAACTGAAATCAGAGTATTTGTCTTTCTCTGACTTATTTCACTTAGTATAATACGCTCTAAGTCCATCCATGCTGTCACAAATGGCAAAATTTCATTCTCTTTTATGGCTGAGTAGTAGTCTATTATATATACTAGAATTATTATTATATTATATGATATATAATATTATACATTTATATAGTCTCACATCTTTATTCATCTGTTGATGGACACTTAGGTTGTTTCCCTCTCTTGGTTATTGTAAATAATGCTTCAGTGTACATATGGGTACATATATGTTTTTAAATAGTGTTTTTATTTTGGGGGGATAAATACTGAGAAGTGGAATCCTAGGTCATACGGTAAATCTATTTTTAATTTTTTGAGGAACCTCCAGACTGTTTTTCCACAGTGACTGCACCAATTTACATGCCCACCCATAGTGCACAAGTGTTCCTTTTTCTCCACATCCTCACCAATAGTTATTTTTTATCGTTTTGATATTAGCCATTCTGATGGATATAAAGTGAAATCTCATTGTGCCTTTGATTTGTATTCCCTGGATAATTCATGACGTTGAACATCTTTTCATGTGTCTGATGGTCATCTTCGGAAAAATGGCTATTCAGGTCCTCTGCCCATTTAAAGATATTTCTTTTTACATTTTTAAATTTATTTTTGAGAGAGAGAGGCAGAACACAAGTGGAGGAGGGGCAGAGAGAGAGGGAGACACAGAATCCAAAGCAGGCTCCAGGCTCTTGAGCTGTCAGCACAGAGCCGGATGTGGGGCTCGAACCCAGGAACCATGAATTCATGACCTGAGCTGAAGTCAGTTGCTTAACCGACTGAGCCACCCAGGCACCCCATCTGCCCACTTTTTAAAATTAAGTTTATTTATTTTTTACAGAGAGCACACGTGGGCATAAGCAGGGGAGGGGCTGAGAGAGAGGGAGACAGAGAATCCCAAGCAGGCTCCTCGCTGTCAGTGCAGAGCCTGACTTAGGGCTCTGACCCACAGACCATGAGATCATGACCTGAGCCAAAACCAAGAGTCGGACACTTAACCAACTGACACCCCCAGGTGCCCGCATGCTGCCAGTCTTAAAGACCATACCTCAAAGTTGTAGGAATAAGCTCCCCAACTGCACTGGCTGACAGCTGCAGAATAATCTTATTTTCCTTCGGGAAGTGTTCCTCTTCACCGATGGGTTTCGATAGTCCAGGCCTAGAGTCCACCCGATGAGCTCCAGGGTGCTGGGCACATCTCTTCCCCCTCCCGGTTGCTCACCTGTGACCGGGAGCCTGGATGTCAAAGTCCCCTGTGCAGGGTCATTTGGGGGATTATTTTTAAAGCCAAGTGATAGGGAGAAGCAAAGAGAATGAAAAAACTCCTTCTTTCATGACCCCCTTTCCTCACATCAGAGACTGTCTCCAGGTGCTAATCCGGGTGTCGGTGCTGCATTCATTATGCCTTATGATTTTCTGTTTTCCAGATGCTTTGACATGTGGGGCCTTGCTGACCCGGGAGAGACTGTCTCCCGGGGTTAACCAGTTCCTCGTAAAAGAGGCTCCTGGGAGCATGGTTTTCCTGTGCAAACCAACCACTCCCACATCCCAGCCCTTCGCTCTCTCAGGCTCTACCCTCTGGGCCACTGCCCCCCTTCCCTAATCACCACGGGGGTGGGCACCAGACAAGTGGGGACCCCTGCGCTCCTGCAGTTATTCAAACTAGCCAATCCCAAGCCTGCGTACCCCACCTTGCTCATTCCTTCCTGTGGAAACTGCCACAAAGACTTGCCCCTGTTTTCTGTTGCTTCTCTGTGTCTCCTGACTGACTTGGCTGTTCCCCGTGTGGCCTCGTGTGGTGTGGCCTGCCCCCTCTTCTTGAGCACTGAGTAACAGACTCTTTTTCAGCGGCAGCTCTCTCCGGATCTGTTGGCCTCAGCATACCCGAAGAGTGATAGAAACTGTATTTTAAAACACATATTGGGATCCTAGGGCTTTAGCATCCCCAATACGTGAGCAGGTATTTAAAAAAGAAAATCACTGGTCAAGGTGCACAAAGGTTGCTGTTTTGATCAACACTCACGAGGTGTTCCCCTGAGAAGTGGGACAAAAGCACTCCTTCGGTTTCAAAGCTGTGTCCTCACTTTTATTTTTCTTTTATTTATTTATTTTGGCTTTTAAAGTTTATGTATTTATTTGCACGCACACATGTGGGGGAGGGGCAGAGAGAAGGAGAGCCAGAATCCCAAGCAGTCTCTGCACCATCAGCGCAGAGCCTGATGTGAGACTTGAACTCATGAACTGTGACATCATGACCTGAGCTGAGATCGAGTCAGATGCTTAACCGAGTGCACCACCCAGGTGCCTCCACTTTCTCATTTTTAAAGCTCTCCTAATGTGCATGTGCACTCCCAGGAAACCAAGGAGGCATTCCAAGGAGACTTATTTGGCATTTGTCCATTTCGCAGATATTTAGTGAGTGACTACTATATGCTGGACACGGTTCTGGGCGCTGGTGGTGCGGCAGTGAATGAGATTAAGACCGAGTCTGTGCTCTCCTAGAGCTTTCGTTATTGTGAGATAAAGATGAGGGGGAAATAAATATGTAGTATTCTGCCATGTAGGAAAAGGTGACAAAAAACCAGTCGGGATGTGGAGATACAGAGGGAGGCAGGTTAGAGGTGTGGGAGGCTAGTGTAGTAGACTGACCAAGGAGCGCCCCTCTGAGGTGGGGACTTTTGGAAGCTGTTGGGGACTGAGCGTACACACAGGCGGAACAGTATTTCCTCAGGAAAAGAGGAAACAGCCCTGAGGTGGGAGCAGGGCACCACGTTGACAAAGCTCTGAGGCTTAAGGATGGGTCACTTCCCCCCAGAGCCCTAACACAAATGCTGACTCGGGAGTGTGAAGTCTCAGCCCTTCCTATGGGCGTCCTCAGGGCGCTTCCTATGGGTGTCCTTACCCACTGAGCTGTGCAGAGGGGGTGGGGTGGGGGGGGCTTGTTCCTCGGGGCCAAGGATCCTGTCTGATTTCATTGTCCCTCCTCATACATCTTACAAATCTTATTAATGCTTCCTGCTAACAACCCAAATGCACAACAACACAGAGTGAAAAGTTCTCCTAATCCCAATGATAGCCACTGCTTGAGCGTGTTATTCCCGATTTTTCTATGCTGATATTAATTAGAAGGATTTTCTTTTTCAAAAGAGAATCCTGCTTTCATCTCCGTAGGGCTCCCCCCCCCCCCCCCCGCCGCCACCCCGTGCCAGGTAGTGCCTTGGAGGCAGTTGGTGCCATGAGATGGGGGCAGAATAGAACTGCCTTGCTTCCTCACCTACTGTAATCTCTGTAGAATATCAGCTCCCCCAGATTACTGAAGCCAGGGGCTTGCTGACGCTTGCTCTGTCACTCGCTCTGTCGGGAAGCATTTGGCAGGACTGTCCTCCGTGTTGCCCTGTAGCTATCTCTTGATTAATTTTAATTTGATCTGTGGGTCTGCTCATAACAGAGTGTAGAGGCTGCTTTTGAAAATGTGCTCCTTTGAGTGAATGGAGGGACCCTGCTTGCTCTCGTCTAGATAACGCAGTCAGTGGGGTATGCAGATCAGAGGTGCTTAGAGGAAGTGGTTTCAAATTGTTCATTTTTACAGGACAACTGTAATTGCTTCCTCTTCAGCTCAGAGAACTGTGCAAGGAAAATGCATTCGTAAAAGGACAAATTGTTACTCTTGAAGAGACTGTGAATGTCCATGAGATGGAAGCAAAAGCTAGCAGAGAAACCATCATGAGGCTGGTTTCAGAAGTAAACAGAGCGCAGAAAAAAGCTGCCTCCTGCACTGAGGAGAAAGACAAGCTGGGCCAGGTACAGTATGTGAAGTGTGCGTGTGCATCTGTGATGGTGTTTACGAAGCAGAAATTGAAAACCAGATGTGGGCGAGCACACTAGCATGACTGGCCACAGTTTCAAAGGGCTGCTGTCAGCAGGCGGGCTGGGGGGGCAGGGGCAGCACGGGACTCAGTGACCTGAACGGGCCATTTGATACGCATTTTTGTCTAATTAGAAAAAAAAAAAGAAATACGACACATTTAAACGTAGAGTTTGTAGAGAATGTGCCCTACTTTAGTTAGACTCTAAGGATCTTAAAACTTCAAACATTAATTTTTTTTTTGAACAAATAGGTAATGCATCAACATTCTGAAGTTCAAAATTCTAAATGGACATAAGGGTGTATGGGGAAAGTCTTCCCTGCACCCACTGCCTCTGGCCACCCAGTTGTTCGCAGAGGCAACCCCTGTTAACAATTTTTTATATACTTTTCTAGAAATATTCTATATACACGTATATATGTGTTCTTTTTATTTAGTTTTTTATATTTATTTAATTTGAGAGAGACAGAGTGAGTGAGTAGGGGAGGGGAAGAGAGAGAGAGAGAATATCTGAAACAGGGAGCTGTTAGCGTAGACCAGGTCATGGGCTCGATCGCATGAACCTCCAGATCAGGACCTGAGCCAAGATCAAGAGTTGGACGCTCAACTGACTGGGCCACACAGGCACTCTTTTTATTTAATTTTAATACAAATGGAAGCATGCTCTACATTATATTTTTCTCTTTTTATTTTTAACACAAAATGGTAATATACCACGCACTATTATAAACAAGGTTGCTATGAATAATCTTATATTGTCATGCATGAGAATGTCTCAGTAAGACAAAACCCTAGAGGTATACTTGCGGGGTCAAGGGTTGTAGGTATTATTTAGAGAGAGACCGTTAAAAGGAAGCATCTCTTAATTCTGACCCTTTATTTACACAATGGATTGCTCGAT
Source organism: Panthera pardus (assembly GCF_024362965.1). NCBI lineage: Eukaryota > Metazoa > Chordata > Mammalia > Carnivora > Felidae > Panthera > Panthera pardus. The sequence continues at coordinate 15,659,126 of NW_026526732.1, read as the reverse complement.
CTCTTCAAATTACCTAAAACTTGTTTGAGCATGCAAATAAATACTATATGCTTTTTAACGTTATAGAACCCTTCAATTATATTTTTATATTTTTGTGACAAAGAAACTGATCATGGGATTAATAATAACGATGAGTTTTCACAAGTGAAAGTGAGCCAGTGCAATCCGTTAACAAAATACATAGAAGACAAGTGATAAAGGAGATGTGGTTTAAAATTAGGTAATGACTGGATTGGATTCAGGTTAAATATTTTCGGCAAGGGTAGTTCAAAGGTGAAGGTGTATACTTTGTATCACAGGCAAGTAATGAATGCTAGATCGTTCCTTGTTGCTGCCACTGTTTGCTCTTTGTAGCATAAAGGTACGTTTTTTTCCTTTTGCAGTTAAGTAAGCTATCTCTGGGTAGATTATTCCTGATAATTGGCAGGTTATTTCTGTTCCCCATTGACTTTACCAAGTGGTGTTATCATCGTTGATTCTTGCCTGGATTAATTACCTCGGGGGTGGCAAAAAGGTAATATTCTAATCTTACCACTCCTTTTGCTTATTAGCTGGCATTCTTCTGTAAAGAAAAGCTTTTTACTCCTTTTCTTTTCAGTTCTGTGGACACATGGATTTTTATTTGCTTATTGTTATAGTCAGTGACTATTTTTTTTAATTTTTTTCGGTGCTCCAAATTCACTGAATCGGCCCAGCAGCAGCAGCCCCTTCAGGATGGTCTCTGTGACCTTGAACCTCATCCCTTTAGTCTTTTAACATTTCCTTGCTTTTTCTGACAGAACACATGACATCTTAGGGTCTTTCAGACCACAGAACTACAGTCAACCTATTCTTTAGGGAGCTTTGGTGCCTTTTACTGGAGGATGGTGCTGAAAGCCAAGAGTTAGGCTTTCGGTGTGCTCATTGCTGTTGGGATGTCATTTCTTTCAGTGGACAGAGCTAGAAGTACGTTTTAGTAATAAAGTAATACTGGTATTTTAAATTAAAAGTGATATTTAGAGTTTTTAAAATATCTTTTGTTTTATAGTAGTATGTTTTGAATCTTAATCATAATATTTACTTATTTGCAGCTTTGTCTTTCAATATATAAAAAGTTATTTCAAAATTAAGCTTTTAATCTCTTACCTACCAGTAAGACTTCTGAGTGAAGTTTAAGTCTCTCAGGTTTCTTACTTTATTTATTTATTTATTTATTTATTTATTTATTTATTTAACTTTAGAGAGAGGGAGAGGAGGGAGAGTATTTGAGTGGGAGTGGGGGAGGAGCAGAGGGGGGACAGAGAGAAAGAGACTTTTTTTTTAATGTTTATTTTTGAGAGAGAGAGAGACAGACAGACAGACAGAACGTGAGTGGGGGAGGGGGCAGAGAGAGAGGGAGACACAGAATCCGAAGCAGGCTCCAGGCTCTAAGTGGTCAGCACACAGCCCAATGAGGGGCTCGAACCCACGAACTGTGAGATCATGATCTGAGCCAAAGTTGGCACTTAACCAACTGAACCACCCAGGCGTGCCTAGAGAGCGAGAGAGAGAGGGAGGAAGGGAGAGAGAGAGAGAGAGAGAGAGAGAGAGAGAGAGAGAGAGAGAGAGAGAGAGAATCTTAAGCAGGCTGCATGCTCAGTACAGAGCCTGACACAAGGCTCGATCCCACAACCTTGGGATGATGATCTGAGCCAAAATCAAGAGTTGGGCGTTCAACTGACTGAGCCACCCAGGCACCCCCCCCCTTTTTTTTTTTTTTTACAGATTTTTTACTGTAATACTATCAGCAATATAGTATAATAGTCACTGTTTATACATCACTTACCATTAGCATAGTCGTGCTAAGTGCTCAAAGAAGTTATGTACTTTGCTCAAGTTCACATAGCTATTAAGTAGCAAAGCTGGGATTTGGGTCATTAAATTATTATGCTGTTAACAATAATCCCTTTACATGTATATTCACAGCTATATCCTGCATACCAGTCTGATGCTAAAACTTATTTGTCAGTGGAACTACAACAATTTGTAGTTATGCAGATTTCCTCAGTGAATGAATAACTTCAATCACAAATAGTAATTGTTAAGTTATCAAGCCTTGAAAATTAGGAAGAATTTAATGTTTATTTATGAAAATGCACACCTGAAGATTAGCAGTAGGAAATGAAAATGTGTTATAAGAGCACATCAGAAAAACTTATTCCTTTTCTTATATGTATCTTAACTTGTAAATGATGCAATGTTGTTCAGACCTGGAAACACATTCATTTTGGGATGAAGTTCCTGCCAAAATAATAAAAATTGTAAAAAAAATACGGGCAGTAAAAAAACTTGAGGTCTTTAATAAAGTGCTCATTCATAGGATTATGACTCCAAAGATTTACTGCTGAAAAATACTGACTAGTGGTTTTGCTGACACATTAATGGCCTCAGGAAGAATCTTCATAATGCTTTCTAAAGCTCTGTTTTTGAGGTAGGAAACTTACTTTATTAGCGAAGCCCAGAATGACTGCAGAAGTAGTGGTTTCCACCGGCTGTGGTGCTGTTTTTACCAAACTCAATTTTTCTGACTTTCTTAATTACTCTATTTAGGTTACATTATAAAAAAAATTTCCCAAATAAAAATCCAGGTGATTTATTACATATGTGGAAATTATATTATTTAAAAATCTTTAGTAGTTAGTATTGAAGTATGTTTTAACAACTGTCAAAGATTGGCACCTTTTCTTTTGGTTATTTTGAAATAATTCAGTGTTGAAAGACATAGGCACTTTACCTACACAAGCTACACATATGTTTCCCATAGACTGTACAAGTTCAGCTCAATGGATCAGAAATTAAATTTACATATGGGATTTCAGACGGCGCCTTTTTCTTCACACTGTTCACATTTTCTTTTAATTCTGGTAGCTAGAATTGAAGCTAAGAAAGAATATTGGTTTTGGAATTAGGCAGGTCTGGTTTGGAAGGATGTTCCCTCTGCTTCTCTGGTGTGTTACCCTGAAGCAGTAAATGTAAGAGAGAACAGCATGAGACAGTAAACAGGGAGTGGAGTGGTTATGAGCCTAGGCTCTCAGGTTTTTATCCAGGCTCCAGAATCATTTGATTATGTGATCTGAGGCATACAACCTTACCTCCTTGAACCTCAGTTTTTTTTTTTTTTTGTCTGTAAAATAAAAAAATAACTTAAGGATCTATCTCTTACAATTAGTTTTAGCATTGAATGATATACATGAAGTACTCAGGACATGCCCATCACCTGAAGATGCTCAGTGTTTTTATTTCCTTTTCCAGTTATTTACTTTTACCCAGGGATCCAAAGAAACGTAACATTATTTTAAGAGTATAGGCATATGGAAATAAGTTTCTGGAAGTAAGGACTTACTAGGTAGGATAAATTACTAAAGAAATTGAAGATCTCTTCACAATCCTAAAAGTATGATGTTGGAAGTGACCCGGAGGTCTTTTAGAATCTAGATCATGTAACTCTCTGTGTGAAATCAGAATCATCTTTAAAATGTCAGTGTCTGGGGGCGCCTGGGTGGCTCAGTTGGTTGAGCATCCGACTTCGGCTCAGGTCATGATCTCACAGTTCGTGAGTTGGAGCCCTGCATTGGGCTCTGTGCTGACAGCTCAGAGCCTGGAGCCTGCTTCCGATTCTGTGTCTCCCTCTCTCTCTGCCCCATCCCCACTCATGCTCTGTCTCCCTCTGTCTTAAAAATAAATAAAACATTAAAAAAAAATTAAAATGTCAGTGTCTAGCTAGTTTCCAGGCTCCCCTTGAACTCCTCCAGAGACAAGGAACTCACTACTGAACAAGGAGGTCCATATTCTCTGTATAGTTCAATTGTTTCACAGTTCTTCATTGTAGCAAGTCAGGGTCAGAATCCCCACATCCTATCCTGGTTCTCTCTTAATGCAACTTCATAGAATAAACTGAAATCTCTTTCTTATGGCTAACTTGCAAGCTTTTAAAGACATTTGTTATGGATTTCTAAGTCTTTTCTTTTGGCTAAACAGCCTGTATCTTTCAAACTTTGAATCTTATTTCTTATCATCTGTTAGTTTGGGAGAGTTCTAGCCTCTGAATGAGGAATTAAAAAGAAAATAAGCACTAAAATAATATCTGCTCAGATTATAAAAAATAAACCATTCCTAAGACTCTGAAGTAAAATTTAAAACCCTCTCTCCTTCCGCTTCTAGCCTCAATGGGGCATTCCTGCTTTATTTATTTTTTAAAATTTTTATTTATTTTTAATTTTTATTTAATTTTTTAAAAAAATTTACATCCAAGTTAGTTAGCATATAGTGCAACAATGATTTCAGGAGTAGATTCCTTGAGGGCCATTCCTATTTTAGCTTCTGATAGTTACTATTGAGACTTAAAAGCGATACATTTCTGTTTCTGATTCACCAACGTGAGATAGTATTTGTAGACTTTCAGCTAGAGTGTAGAAGGAATGTAATGTCTCCTGCTTTTTTACTCCCCTCTCTTCCCAGTTTTATTTTATTATTGTATTTACGTTGTCAAGGTTTGTAATACTTATGTTGTGTTCTGTAACTATAATTAAGTCTTCCAAAGTCTTCCAAAACTTTGACTTTAGATTCAGTCTATGCATTTAAAATAAATTAAAACAGCACTTAAAATAACATGAGTACATAAATATTTTTATTATGGGTCTAATCCCACCATGGGATGCTGAATCCATTCCATTTTGACAATGTCCCTCTTAAAATTTCCAGCTGGGAACTGTCCATGGTCCTCCAGGTACAATCTGACCATTACAGGGCAGAGTGTTTGCAGTACTGTGGAGAAGCCCAGGAACACGCCGGCCTCACGAGCAGCTAAATTCATTGTCAACTTATATTGAGTTTGTCAATAATGAGAATTTCAAACTTAAGTTGAATTCTTATTATTTTCCAGGTTTGAAGATGCCACTGGGACAGCCTAGGGTGTGTGTGTGTGTGTGTGTGTGTGTGTGTGTGTTTCTATCACTATTGACTCGGCACTTTACATGGACCAGCATTTCCTGGGTGTTTTCATAGTTGTCAGTGTTCTGTCATATCTTCCTTACGTTTCTGCCCCCCAGCTACAGGTCCCTTCTCCAGAGATGAGCAAAATGGGCACTTGCTTGTGCTTGTTTCTAGAGAGGTGTCCTGTTTATGTAGGTACAAATGCACTAGACACTTGATTAGGCACCTTACTTTTTTCACTAACCGTACCTTGGAGAGTCTTCCGTAACAGTACATAAAAAGTTTACTCAATTCTTTTTAAGACTACATAGTGTTCTATGGTACAGGGGTCTCATATTGGTTTAACCCATCACATATCAGTGAATATTTGTGTAGTACCTAATCTTTTGCTGTATTGTAATGGAATAACTTTGCACATATACCACTTTCCATATTTAGTAGTCTATCCTACAGATCTATTCTTGACACTAGACTTGTAGGGCCACAGGGCCTACATATATTCTATTTTGTTAGAGTAAAAAAAAATTTTTTAATGTTTATTTTTGAGAGAGAGAGAGAGAGAGAGAGAGAGAGAGACAGATTGTGAGTGGGGGAGGAGCAGAGAGAGAGGGAGACACAGAATCCAAAGCAGGGTCAGGCTCTGAGCTGTCAGCACAGAGCCTGACACGGGGCTCGAACCCACGAACCATGAGATCATGACCTGAGCCAAAGTTGGATGCTCAACTGACTGAGCCACCCAGCCACCCTTATTTTGTTAGATATTTATATCAGAATTACACCTATTCACACTTCTACCAATAACGAATAAGAACACCTTTTTGGGAGAATTTCTGAGCTTTTTTATTAAATTTAACTACAGTAGGTAGATGTAATCCACTGGTTTTTAATTTTGCAAAATTTGTCTGGGGTTGGATGAATTAAACTCAAGCCAGAGGTTGATAATTAGTCATATATTTTTGAGAAGAAGTTTGATCTTGTGCATATGCAAATCCATATAGTAGGCAGCAAGATTAAAACAGGAGACAATTGTATTTTAAAAACAAACCTTTGGGGGCACCTGGGTGGCTCAGTCAGTTGAGCATCTGATTCTTGGTTTCTGCTCAGGTCATGATCCCAGGATTGTGGGATTGAGCCCTGCATCGGGCTCTGCACTGAGCATGGAGTCTGCTTGAGATTCTCTCTCTTTCCCTCTGCCCCTTTCCCTTCTCTCTCTCTCTCTACAATAAAAATAAACAAATAAATACAAACCTTTGAACGATTTTATTATTTAATGCATTTAATTGGGAATTGATACAGACATGCATTTAATTGGGAAGCTAACTCAAACACCTTCGTCATATTATTTACAATTGTTTTTGTTAAAAGTAATTGTGGAAGGGTCATTATTCATTTCTTGCATTAATAGGACTAAAGCTCAATTAAAAATTAAAAAAAAAGAGAGATCCCCTCACTGTCTCTGTAAGGCCTGTCCTTGTCTGCAAATGTGATTTTCTCTGTGGAGGTGAGGCCTGATTTTGCTTAGAGCACTTGTTTCTTGCTCTGCGTGTCAGTGTAGTCTGACAGCAGTCCCCGGGTCCTGGCCGGTGATACCAATGTCACACTACACAAGTGTATCCTTGAGGTAGCCATGCAACCACACTCCAGTGCTGTCTCTGCTAGCTCTACAGGTAATTGCATTTGTAGCCTGAGGACATCTGTTCCCAGTAGATCAGCCCAGTGCTCCGAAATCCTCAAGCGCTTAATCAGAGCGCTGAGGGAGCGGCCATCCCCAAGGCCCTGTCGCCGGCTCCCAAGGCCTGCGCTTCATGTGAGAAACAGCATATAGTTCGCTGGGCTGAAACGTGTCCAGAAGAGAAATCCAGCCTGCTGACATGTGCTCCTGTATTTTATGATCACAAATGAATTTTCTGACTTTTACCAGACGTGAAGTTTCATGTGTTGGGTTTGTTAGGGACTGGCTCTTGTCTTGAGGGCAGGGAGACAATAATCTGATATCGGGGTGGAAGAAAGTTCCTCATAGCTGGAATATTTTAATTGTGCTCATTGGTTTCTTGCTGAAAGCTGCCGGTTGGTTAGTCTACTCCACACCGACAGTATGTCTATAGTACTCAAGCATCTGATATATTTTTTTGTGTATTTTGAGAACTTTTTGTACTTAGTTAAAAATATCATTCACTCTCTCAGTCATGGAAATTCCCCTTTTGCATTAGGGGTTTTCTTTTAATATAAAAGTCAACATATAATATTCTAGAGGTTTTTTTTTGTTTGTTTGTTTTTTTAGAGCTCTGTATCACTGAATTTGGGACTTCAGTTTTCTAACCACATGCTAGATTGTACTTTTTATTTATTTAAAAAAAATTTTTTTAACGTTTATTTATTTTTGGGACAGAGAGAGACAGAGCATGAATGGGGGAGGGGCAGAGAGAGAGGGAGACACAGAATCGGAAGCAGGCTCCAGGCTCTGAGCCATCAGCCCTGAGCCCGACGTGGGGCTTGAACTCATGGATCGTGAGATCGTGACCTGAGCTGAAGTCGGAAGCTTAACCGACTGAGCCACCCAGGTGCCCCACTTTTTATTTTTAAAAAAATTTTTTTAACGTTTGTTTATTTTTGAGACAGAGAGAGACAGAGCATGAACAGGGGAGGGGCAGAGAGAGAGGGAGACACAGAATCTGAAACAGGCTCCAGGCTCTGAGCTGTCAGCCCAGAGCCCATCGCAGGGCTGGAACTCATGGACGGTGAGATCATGACCTGAGCCGAAGTCGGACGCTTAACCGACCAAGCCACCCAGGCGCCCCAAGATTGTAGTTTTTAAGTAAAACATGTAGTTTCGAATTTATTATCACCAGCGCTGATACTGGTTACCCAAATGGAGCAGCTATTGTATTACTATCTGAGAAAGAAATCTGTAAAGTCTTAAAATATTGTATTTGTGATAAAGTGCCCTTGACTCTACTTTAAGGGCTGTAATTTAATTAGCAGTAGTGAAGCTTCTCCTTACGGAAGACTAGAATCGAAAGGGAGCTGGGAAACGAAGCTGTTGCCAGGACCTTGAGAAGCAAAGTGTCTCACAAAATAGGTTCCATAATCCATAATTAGTTTAGCCATTACATCTCTGAAAAGGGCAGCCTTCTCTAACTACCTATCCACTCAATGACTTTTATTTCAAATTGTTGCTGGAGACTTCCTTGATTAAAAAATCAGAAGGAAAAAAAAGTAAGATAGTCTCTTTTTTACAAGACCAGTGCTCTAACCCCTGAGCTGTGGAGCCAACCACAATATATTCTCTTTTTTATAAAAAGTAAAGAAGTAACATCTTTCCTGTCTTCAAGCTGTTGGTGGAGATAAATTCTTTTTAAAAGTCCAGTTCTGATGCAAGGCGGATGAGTGCATTTTAACTAGTAGCCTGAAATGTTGCTGGCCTGTTTAGATGTGGAATCTGTTATTCAAAGATACTGTTTGCTTTTCGTTGTTTTTGACTCTAACATAGTATTAAAAACTTGGTTTTTTTAAATGTCTATTTTTGAAAGAGAGAGAGAGTGTGGGAGGGGCAGAGAGAGAGGGAGACACAGAATCCAAAGCAGGGTCCAGGCTCTGAGCTGTCAGCACAGAGCCCGATGTGGGGCTCGAACTCACGGACCGCGAGATCATGACCTGAGCCAAAGTCGGACACTCAACCGACTGAGGCACCCAGGCACCCCAGAAAGAGAGAATCTTAACCAGGCTCCATGCTCAGCATGGGGCCCAATGCAGGGCTCGATCCCCTGACCCTGGGACCATGACCTGAGCCAAAATCAAGAGTTGGATGCTCAACTGACTGAGCCACTCAGGCACCCCATTTTTTAAAACTGACCTTAAACTTGTCCTTTTTTTATGCGTCTTTGCACCATTCTGGATTATAGTAAATAGAAGTAGGTACACAGGTAGCCTCCCTTATGCCCTTCCTTTATTTTTGTGAACCTAACAATACCCATTATATTCTTTAAAATTACTGTTCCCGGGGTACCTGGGTGGCTCAGGCGGTTAAGCATCTGTCTTCAGCTCAGGTCATGATCTCACGGCTTGTGGGTTCTAGCCCTGCATTGGGCTGTGTGCTGACAGCTCAGAGCCTGGAACCTGCTTTGGATTCTGTGTCTCCCTCTCTTTCTGCCCCTCCCCTGCTCACACTCTGTCTCCGTCTCTCAAAAATAAATAAACATTAAAAAATTTTTTTTTAATTATTGTTCTCAGTATGGTACTTTATTTCCCTCTACTTTTATTTCTCCCACCCGCCAAATAGATATTTCTGTCTCTTTTCTTCAGGTTCTATCAGTTTTATGAGACAAGAAGATACACAGTAAATGCATAGTGAAAGCGAGATCTGATTCTCCTTTACGCAATGATGTTTTTATGAAAATGCTACTGTATTATTTAAAAGAGTATTAAGGAATCATCTTTATTCAAACAATTTTAGTGTGTAGGTAGGACTCTGAGGGTTTACTGTTTCTTCAAAATCAATTTCCATGTATATCAAACTTTACAGCAGATAATCCTGTAAACATTTTCTGAATATGGATTGCCTCTACCAGATGTTAGCCAACAACTTGTTTTTGTTAAGTCTTTCCAGAGGTCCACACAGAAAAGGCTTATATGCCAGTTTCCTTCTTTTCCTGGCCCTGGTTTTTTATCCCTTCTCTTTTTTTAGACACCTAAATTTACCTGACAGAGCCCTTAAAATTTAATTTTTTAATTAAGCAATTTTTAATGTTGGGGTACCTGGGTGGCTCAGTTGGTTAAGTGTCTGACTTCGGTTCATGTCATGATCTTGCAGTTCACAAGTTCAAGCCCCGCGTCGGGCTCTGTGCTGACAGCTCAGAACCTGGAGCCTGCTTTGGATTCTGTATCTCCCTCTCTCTCTCTCTCTCTCTCTCTCTCTCCCCTTCCTCCACTTGCTCTCTGTCCCTGTCTATCTCTCTCTCTCTCTCTCTCTCAAAAAAAAAACATTAAAAAATAATTAAAAAAAATTTTTAATGTTAAGCCTTTAAAATTTACAATTTCTATGAAGAGATGGTGGGGAATTTACAGTTAAACAGGGAATGTCGTGATTTAATCCTAACTCCGTGAAGTCAGTAGGCAAGGTAAACGGAAAGCAAATGCTGGTGTCCCTCAGTGGCTGCTAAGGTACCTGTCTTCTCTTTCTGTGCTTGTTTCAGGACCTGCTCAGTGCTGTAGAGACAAAGGAGGCTCTTGAAAGGGAAGTCAGGCTCTTCCAAGAAAGGCTGCTTGCTGGCCAGCGGGTCTGGGATGCCTCGAAGCAGGAACTGAGCCTCTTGAAGAAAAGCTCTTGTGAGTTGGAGAAGAGCTTGGAGGCCAGCATGGATGCGACGGCAGCCTCGAGAAACCAGCACTCCTCGTTTAGGGAGAAAGTCGCAGCGCTGCTCGGGGGCAACTGGGGCACGATTGTGCCCACGGAGGATGCTATTTTGGAAAGGATCCGAGAAATGACCGGCCAGGGAGAGAGCAGGAAAAGTGTGAGTGGTGACTTCTGAGATTCTTAAGGACAGTAGTTTGCTGAGTTAGTGAAAGTATCATTTAAGTGTGGTTTTTATTACTTTCAGCTGTATGTCATGCTTAGGGAGCCTGGGGAGTCACTCAAATGACAGCTAATGACAATGGGGGTTCTGGAGTCAGACCTGACTGTACTGAATCCTGTCTCTACTGCAATACTCGCTCACTGCAGGTGTGCCATGGGCAGGCTCCTGAGAACCTGTCTTTGAGATTCTGTGTTCTCACCTGCTGGACGGGGAGGGCTGAGGGGCCACACCCCTTATCTGAACCCCTTGGGGCCCAATGTGTTTTTGAATTGAGAATTTTTCAGGGTTTAGAAAGGTGAAATAGTACAGGGAACGGTAATGGAGGGAGCTCTCTTTTACACATCCCTCCTCAGTGGGGTCTGAGGCGGCACCCCAGAGTGAACCACATTCATCATTCTGCAGCAGAAGCTGTGACAAATCCATCACACAGAACACACCAGGACTGTGAAGAGCTTTGTGTCACTTCGGGTCAGGGTTTTCTGCCAGCTCCGGTCAGGTCAAGCTTTATCAGCAAGTGAGTTATGAAAAAAGCTGTCTGTTTCCAGATACTTTCGGATTTTGGAATTGCACGTAAGGGTTACTGGGCCTGTGAGAGTATCTGCCCCATAAGGTTATTGCTTGTTGCAAGCAGTAAATGAAAAAGAAGATTGTTCCGAAGTCCTTAATGCAGTGCCGGGCACACAATGATGATAAATATTAACTATCGCTACCCTTGATTCTCCTCATCTCCCTCCTTCTCTTCATAACGCATTGGTGCCTGGGACAGTCTTTTAGGGAACCTGTTGAACAAACGGAGATAGATGTTTGGATTCATATATATGACTGAAGCTTGTTTAATATTGCTATCTTGTTTATACTATTAATAATTCTCCTTGGGGCACCCGGGTGGCTCAGTCGGTTAGGCGACTTGACTCTTGATTTCATCTCAGGTCACAATCTCATGGTTCATGAGATGGAGCCCTGCATCCTGCTCTGTGCAGCAGGGAGCCTGCTTGGGATTCTCTCTCCCTCCCCACCTGCTCGCGCTCTCTCTCAAAATAAATTAAAAAACTTAAAAAAAAATTCTCCTTTACTGTCTAGCTTTGCTTAGCAGAGTCAACTTCAGCCTGACTAAATTACCATCAAATGCAAATTATTGAAGCCCTAAGTAATGAGGTTTTAAAGTAAATAATATCCAAATTCTAGGTGTAACTCCATTGTGATCTACCTCTGTGAGTTCATGTTGGTTCAAAGGAGAAATTGCATTTTTCCCTTTTTTGATGTTTCTAAAATACTCAGAGCCATCACTAACTCAGAGTTCAGGGTGGCATTTGAAAATTTCCTTTAATGATAAAACATTTTCAATCCCCTTTAAAAAATTCTCCAAAATTCATGTGTGCTCTTAGGAGCAAGTCAGGTGACCCCTTTGTCCAGGTGTAGGGTTCTCTTTGCGGATATAAAATGTGCAGGTCTCTGAGGGTAACTCAGTTTTTCTTGTGATTGGTCCTGGATTGCAGAAGAACATTATTTCCAGGACTGAGAACAATTTCATTAAGTTATTTACCTTGCCTAGTAAGAGATGCACTTCAGTAGCTAATGGTCCTTAACCATTTCATTTTATTGCTTCCCTTTTCTGGTTTTCCAAATGTTTTCCTGAAACTATTTTAATTCAGCATGTGAAGCATGGCATAAAATTGTCAGCGTGATGTATATGTTTATTTTCTGAAGCAAAATGATGTAAATTGGTTAAGCTGGCTATGCCTTCCCCTACTCCCCAGAAAAATCAGAATGATTCAGAGTCTTTTTAGTGCCTTTGTCTGCCTTTTCTACCCTGTAATTTTTTTCAATAGCTGTTCTCACTATTTAAAAGCCCGAAATCAAGCGTATAGCTGGCATCTTGTGTGACTCATCTTCAAGTAAAATCAGGAGAAAATGGATTTCATATATTGTCTTAGAAATGTTTCTAAAGAATGGGAGCTTTACAGATTGATGAATCTGTTTGTTGAGGGGGCCATACACCCCTGCCAGCTGCCGTGGTTAAACACACACTCAACAGTTGCGTAACACCCATGCGAAGGCCCAGTGGTGGGTTCAGGCCGGGCCTGGCAAATTTTGCCGCTTCATGTAGACTCCTACTTTGTGAACCTTGCCTTTCTTCTTTTCCCTGTTGCTGTTCATTTTTACTCTCCTATGTTTGCAGTTCTCAGTAGAATTCAGGACACCACCCACACGCTTTCAGTAGGTCACTTCTACTTGTTCCTGGCTTTTCTGCTTATAGCCAAGTCAAATTCTCTTTTTAAAAGCTTTACTGTTTCTGGGGCGCCTGGGTGGCTCAGTCGGTTAAGCGTCCGACTTCAGCTCAGGTCACGATCTCGAGGTCCGTGAGTTCGAGCCCCGCGTCGGGCTCTGGGCTGATGGTTCAGAGCCTGGAGCCTGCTTCCGATTCTGTGTCTCCCTCTCTCTCTGCCCCTCCCCCGTTCATGCTCTGTCTCTCTCTCTGTCTCAAAAATAAATAAAATGTTAAAAAAAAATTAAAAAAAAAAAGCTTTACTGTTTCTTGGGGTAGTGTTTCTCAGTTTGGCACTATTGACGTTTCAGGCTGGATAATCCTTTGTCATGGGGCTGCTTTGTATGTACATTGTAGGGTATTTAACAACATCTCTGGCTTCTACCCAGTAGGTACCAATGCCACTATTTTCCCTCTCCATTTGTGACAACCAGTGATGTCTCCAGGCAAATGTCCCTGGAGGATGAAATCACCCCCGGTTGGAAACCAGTCTCTTAAAGGAATGTCCTGCTGTTGGGTTCCTAGGAATTCTAAATGAGTGTTTCGATGATGTTTAGCCTTGAAATTTCAGTACACTTGTAACAGGTGTTTTTGAAATAATGATGTCTTGCACAATGACAGAAAGTTGCGACATTTTCAGATTCTAGTGTAGGTTTTTGAGGCAAACATTTTTTTTTCCTTACTTAAATTTTTTTTAACATTTATTCATTTTTGAGAGTGAGAAAGATAGACCATGAGTGGGGCAGGGGCAGAGAGAGAGGGAGACGCAGAATCCGAAGCGGGCTCCAGGCTTTGAGCTGTCAGCACGGGCCCAACGTGGGGCTTGAACTCATGGACTGCAAGATCATGACCTGAGCTGAAGTCGGATGCTTAACCGACTGAGCCACCCAGGCACCCCTTCCTTACTTTTAGATGTTTCCTAACCAGCTCATCATCTGGATGAGAAGTGATTATGTACAGAGAGGACAGGACCATGATTGATCTCTATGTCATTTCCTAAATTGAAGACAATTCATACAAGCTTACACACGATTATCTAGACAGCTCTTTTGTTCTTCTTTAGGCACACATAAGGGTTTATTTTGTCCACTGGAGTGTTTCTTGGTCCAGTGGCTCCAGGTGAGCTGTGGGGACCCAGCCTGATGCCCTAAAGGACCTGAGACGTGCTTTACAACCCCCTGCTCCCTCATCTGATCTGATCATTCTGCTTTGTTCCTAATTCTCCCAATACACAAAACCAAACATTTACCCAGAATCTTCGGCAGACTTCCACTATCATTTCATTGCCCCAGATTATGTTACATGGTCACACCTAGCTATGGGGGCACCTGGGAGAGTGAAAAGATAGAGATTTTGGCTCTCCTGGCATCTACAGTGTCGTAATTTCCTAGGATGGCCATAACAAAGTGCCTCTAACCTGGTGGCTTAAACAATAGAAGTGTGTTTGTATTGTCTCCCAGTTCTGGAGGCTGTAAATCTAAAATCATGATGTCGGCTAGGTTGGTTTCTTCTGAGGCCATAAGGGAGAATCTGTCCCAGGACTCTTGCCTGGCTTCTGGTGGTCTCAGGTGGTCCTTGGCTTATGAATGGCATTCTCTTTACATCTTCACATTATTTTCCTTCTATTTGTGTGTGTCTCCGTGTCCACATTTTCCCTTTTTTATAAGCACACTAGCCATATTGCATTAGGGCCCAGCTCTGTAAAGACTGTATTTCCAAATAAGGTCACATTCTGAGGTACTGGGGGACTTGAACATACCTCTTTTATGGAGAACCCAATTTAACCTGTAACAAAAGTCGACATGGGGCACCTGGGTGGCTCAGTCAGTTGAGAGAGCCCGACCCTTGGTTTCAGCTCAGGTCATGATCCCAGGGTTGTGGGAATGACCCTTGTGTCAGTCGGGCTCTGTGCTGAGTGTGGAGCCTGCTTGGGGTTCTCTCTCCCTCCCCTTCTGTCTCTCTCTCTCTCTCTCTCTCTCTCTCTCTCTCTGTCCCTCAGTCCCTCTCCACCCTCTAAAAAAAAGCATACACACTGATAATAAGGAAAGAGAATTTGATTGATGTTTTATTCCTGGTCCCTGACAACATATTTTATATACTTCCTAAGTGAAAATTACAGCTTGACTAATGAGAAAAGAGCTGTGTGTCCAAAAGACACTGGTCCTTAAGTGACCCAAGTGGTTCTTTCTTCAGCTTAGAACTCTTGTGCTTTCTTTAGTTTAATCTTAGGGCAAAAGTGTCTCTCTGGTGAAATCAACAACTACTTGTCCTTGGGAAGTGACTGAAATTTTTTAGGGCATTATGACTTCGCTTCCCAACACCAAGCTCCTTGTTTTTGAAGGATAATTTACTTCAGTGCCTTTTTGTTTTTTTTTTTTTTTAAAAAATGAGGTATGTTTTGTTTATTATAATCCCTCTCCCTTTCCCTCGATTCCCTACATCTCTCGTGTTGAAATCCCTGGCACATTTTGTCCCACGGAATATTAGGGATATGTTAACAGATGATACTAAGAAAAAGAGGAAAAAGAAAAAAGGAAAGCTTATTGACTCTTCAGAGTTCTCGGTGTGAAAACACAACACAGCTTCACAGTTTTGGTGAGACACATATGTTCACCCAGGCGCTGGCATTTGATGTTCCCGAGAACCGAGTCAGATTAGAATGTTAATTTATTTGACTACATTTATGTAAATATCGCTCTGAAAACTATTGGTCGTACATGTACTGAGACCCA
Source organism: Panthera pardus (assembly GCF_024362965.1). NCBI lineage: Eukaryota > Metazoa > Chordata > Mammalia > Carnivora > Felidae > Panthera > Panthera pardus. The sequence goes on along the minus strand of NW_026526732.1, from coordinate 15,643,605 downwards.
AAATAAGCTTATGAAGCTACGTTCTGGGACACGTAGACTATGGAGGGGTTCCCAGCTGCTTGCTCCTTCCTGGACACCGGAATCTTGAGTTTGCAGCTTCTTTACAGTTCAGCCGTCTACGTACCAGTGGTTTTAAAAGTCATACTCTGCTGACCCTTCAAGCTTCGTGGAGCACTCTTGGGTCCACACAGGGTGAGGATGCGGGAGGAACCTTGTCACCTTCGATATAGCACATTGCGCCTTATTTGTCCTTCCCAGAAAGGTTTTTAGTTAAAAAACAGGCTCTGTGGGCTGCAGATGGTTTGAGAAACAACGATCTAGGACAATTTCTGAAGGGCCCCTTTAACGCTTTATGACAGAAGCATGGGAGTGACTGAACCAACATACTGGAGTAGGAATACTGATGGTAAAAATGGATGCAGCGCATTGAACTTCAGTCGGGTGTGAAATACTGTGCTGCTCAAATTATCTAAATTATCATCTCATCGTCAGAGCAAAGACACTAAGTTTCAGACAGGTTGATTACCTGCTTCAGTTAACATGCTGCTAAGTAGTAGAGTGGGAACTTGAGACGGGGACTGTGTGACTCCAGAGACCCCGTGCCACAGTCTGGTCTCCATCAGGATGTCCTCTTCTTTCTTCAGGGTCATTATCACTACCTTACTCATACTTTCAGCCATTGCCTGAGGTGTCATCCTCAAAATGGGAGGCTTTTTTTTTTTTTTTTTTTTTTAATGTAACCGGGCTATTTGCACATTCGTGCATTTCAGATTTTATTTTTTTTAAGTAATCTCTACACCCGGGGTGCCTGGGTGGCTCAGTCGGTTAAGTGTCCGACTTCAGCTCAGGTCTTGATCTCCTGGTTCGTGAGTCCGAGCCCTGCGTCGGGCTCTGCTGACAGCTCAGAGCCTGGAGCCTGCTTCAGATTCTGTGTCTCCCTCTCTCTCTGCCCCTCCCCCGTTACACTCAGTGTCTCTCTTTCTCTCCCAAAAATAAACATTAAAAAAAAAAAGGTCATCTCTACACCCCGTGTGGGGCTGGAACGCACAACCCTGAGATCAAGAGTTGCATGCTCCCCCGACTGAGCCAGCCATGCACCCCCAAAATGGGAGTCTTTCCTGATCAATTTCTCTGGCAGGCTTTGCTTTCCTCTGGGACCTTCGTCAGTGTACAGACTGTGGCTAAGTGATTACCCAGTTCTCCATCTCTCCAGCTGAGGATTTCTGTGTCTCTTTTTTCTTTGGTCTCATTCTCTTTGTTAGGTTAACTATGGGGTAGGAGAAGTGTTGAAGGACTTCCAGGTAGAAAGACTCACTTCCTACTTGGAGTCGAATGTGAAACACATTTCCTACTGCGCAGAATCATGTGCTCTGCCTTGTATAATCTGATATCATTAAACAGCCCTCCTCCCCCCCCGGGCAGTATCTTGGGGCTGTTGTTTGATGGCTGTTGTTTTGTAGGTGACTTTGTATATTATACCAAGACAGGCATGCCTTTCTTTTACATTGAGATCACATCGCTTATTAGTAAGTGCCAATGGTAGGAAGTACAAAATGAGGAATTCTCAGAGGCTCATATTCTGTAATTAAAATTGAAATTTCCTTGGAGAACACAATGCCTTGGATGTGGTGCTAAGCAGCTTGCCATCAAATATTTGATTTCAAGCACCCACAGAGGTATAGAATTAATTGAATTACAGGCCTGGGACCTGGAGAGCCACAGAAGCACACGATTTGAGCATTTGGAGATGAAGTAGTCTAACCTTCCTGGCTGTAGCCACAGTAAGATGCTTAAAATACGAAATAAACACAAAGACATAAAATTGCAAATATAGTATCTCACCTGTATTTTAACAGGGCATAAAAATAAATTATTTGAAAATATTAATAGTTGTTAACCTCTGAGTGGTTTTTCTTCCTTAAACTTTTTCTTTTGTCCTTAATGAATCTTTCTTTATTTTTTAATTTTTTTTTAATGTTTATTTTTGACAGAGAGAGAGAGAGAGAGAGAGAGAGAAAGCATGAGCAGGGGAGGGGCAGAGAGAGAGGGAGACACAGAATCTGAAGCAGGCTCCAGGCTCTGAGCTGTCAGCACAGAGCCTGACGCGGGGCTGGAACTCACAGACTGCGAGCGAGATCATGACCCGAGCTGAAGTCAGACGCTCAATTGACTGAGCCACCCAGGCGCCCCTTTAATGAATCTTTTATAATGAGTATATATTACTTTGTAATTTTGGGGACCGGGAAATATTCTTCCTTTCACTGAAGTGGAATTATTTCTCTGATTTGGACCTGTTGGTCCTTAACTTAAGCTCTGAGAGCAACTCAGAGCAAACCCTAGTGTTCTTCCAGATAATAGCTTTACAAAATATTTGACGATGGCTGGAGTGTTTTCTTGCTTTTTAAAATGGTTATTGGTAGGTAAGCAGAATTTTTTTTTAACAGAAACTATAAACCCGAAACCATCAAGATATTTCAGTTTCTGTAAGAATGGTACTGAGTAGTATGTAAATGTCTACTTTTTTCTTTTTTCTCTTCTGAAACTAACCATCAAAACAAAACACATTTTTCACCCCAAACTTGGTGTCTTTATTAAATTCAATGTTTCCTGAAGACTGGATCAGGTAGACTCAGTTTGAGCCTTCTCGACATGTACCCGAGGTCTTTGGTAAACGTACATTCTTATTTATAGGAACGTCAGGACAAAGAGAGAAACTCCAGGGAAGGATGGGAGCATTGGAAAAGTGAGGAGTGTGTGAAGAGAATGGGGGCCTTTAATGGAGAAACTGTGATTTCATTTTGTGGGAGAGGAGGTAGCAGTCAGATCGTCCCGCCTTCTTTCGTGTAGAATTGCTGTGTTAAGTTTGACCTTCCAAATGCTATAATGATAATATCACCGTATGAGTACACAGCACGGAAGCAGCACCACTGAACTTTGGTGCCTGAGTAACCGATACTCAATGGAAAATTGAAAAAATATCTTGAAAAAATATCTTTATGCACTTGAATTCTGGATAAATTTACTATAAAGTTAACTCACTGTGTAATCTTTATTTTTTTTTTAATTTTTTTTAACGTTTATTTATTTTTGAGACAGAGAGAGACAGAGCATGAACGGGGGAGGGTCAGAGAGAGGGAGACAGAGAATCTGAAACAGGCTCCAGGCTCTGAGCTATCAACACAGAGCCCGACGCGGGGCTCGAACTCACGGACCACGAGATCGTGACCTGAGCCGAAGTCGGCCGCTCAACCGACTGAGCCACCCAAGCGCCCCTCACTGTGTAATCTTTAATCCGCCATATATGGTGGAGGAGTTTCTCTGGGGAATGACACTTGCATAGGTTTTAAAAGCACTTTCTGTCTGAACTTTTTTTCCAGTTAAGCTTTGAGGCTCCTAAATTAATGGCAGTTTTAGGGGTATGTAAATATCACCCATAAATATTTATCGAGTAACCTGTTTAAGGAATTATATAAAAATGAAAAAAAATACCAATAGAAGTATTTTATTAGGTAATGAATACAGATTTATTTCAAGCAGAGGCAGATACAGCTATCAAATTACCTGTTTTTTATTTAATTTTTACAAAGAATCTGGAAGTTGGTGTTATAAATAGTTATGTTGCTTGGGTTGAGCACTAGATTTGAACACTTTGGTGCATCCGAAACAAGGCTTATCCTTGTCTGTTTCTTTGTTTCCAGATGGTCTCCCAGCTTGAAGCCCGAATATCTGAGCTTGTTGAACAGTTGGGAAGTGAGTCTGGGTTTCACCAGAAAGCTCTTCAGAGGGCCCAGAAAGCAGAAAGCAAGTTGGAGACTCTTCAGGGTCAGCTGACATACCTGGAGGGAGAGCTGGCTTCTGGAGATGTTTTGCGAGATAACTTGGATTTTGAGAAACAAAAAGTAATAACCCGAGGGTATCTGTGGGGAGAAACATCTGTTGCAGTTTAAAATTTTACCTGAAAATGTTCTGAATTTTACAGTACTTCAGTAGAATGGTTAAGTCTGCATAATGAGTAAATGTCAGGGAACAACGTCCTGTTTTGGGGTGTCTTCCTAGTACTTAGGGCTTTCTTGATTCGGATTAATCCAGTTAAACTCAACAGGTATTTGTTGAATGCCGGTTATGTATGAGACCCTGAAGGTTTGAGGGCTAAGGTCTGAGTAACACACAGTTCTTGATCATAAAAGGCTCATAATGTACTTGAGGAGACAGACATTCTAGTCATTTGCTGTAACTATAAAGCTGTACGTGTTGTAATGGATGTATTGATTGACAAAATGCTGTAGGAACTCAGTGAAGGGAATGATAACTTCTGGATAAGAGGAGGATTTTTACAGGGGAGAGGGCAATGGAGTTCACCCTTGAAGGGTAAGTAGGATTTTAGAGGAGCGAGGGTGCAAATACTGTAGGGGAAACAGTGCGAGCAAAGGCGTGAAAGCTCCTAAGGGCATAGTGTAGTCATAGTGCGGAGGGATTGTTCCAGTGTGGCGAGAACACAGCATTCCGGATGGGGTTGTGGCAGGAGAGAAGACTAGCGTGGTTTGGATGATGAAGATTCTTTATTCTAGCTTCTGTAGAATATTAAGTGTAGTAAGTGATTTTGAGCATTGCGGTGTTTTAGAAAGATGACGCGATGTCACAGTGAAGCTGAAGTCACAGCAGGGACAGACTCGGGAATGCTAATGGCGATAACCCTGTGTGAGAGAAGGAGAGTACCATGAGAAGGCGCCCCCACTTATGACCTGACCGTGGGGAGACCATCTGTGACCGTCCAGAGGCAGTTAGAGTGGCGGAGAGCAGAAGCCAGTTTGCTCCGGGCTGAGGGGTGAGTGCGGAGGAAAGGTTTGAGTGTAGAAGTAGATTTTTAGGAAGTCTGGCGACCAGAGAGAAAAGAGGCATGAAGCAAGACGACTGAAGGAAGATTTTATTGGCTGGAAGGGGAAGGTACATGGTTGTGAGTCACAGGAGGAAAAAAAAGAGAGAGAGAGAAAAAGAAATGGGATTGGGATTGGATTTGGCATGAAAAATAAATACCCTTAGGTTAAAAAAAATATTCTGGAAACACATTCATCCTCATTTTTCAGCACTTCGGAAAGCCAAGGAAGCATCACGCCTGCATGGAGGGTTGGATAGGCAAAGACACGTAAGAGGTCTGTGGGAAATCCTAGTCTAAGTGGATGAGACAGGTAAATGAGAACACAAGAGTTAATTAATGGAGGGAGGTATAAAATTCAACAGGAAGTTGGATAAAGTTTCCTGTTTCTGTGAGTGAGGAAATGAGCCATCTTCACACAGGAGGTAGCATCACGAGAGGCTTTAAAGAATGAGTAGGAATTTGTCAGGCAGAAGAGGTGGGGGAAGGGATTCACACTACCAGAACAGTAGGAGGAAGGAAGGAGTGGAGGTGTGACCTGTTGTGACCTGCTGTGACCTGCTCAGGAGACCAGTGAGGCACAGGGAGACCGAACAGGGTGCCTGGTGAATCCAGAGGCGTGAGGTGGCTCTGGAGACGTGTAGGAATAATTGAGATAGGGAAGGCTAGTTGCCCAAGGCTTTATCCTGTAGACAATGGGAAGCCATAGAAGGCTTTTGAATAAAAGAAAAGATTTCTCCGAAGGCAGACTGGCTTGGAGGGCCTAGAGATGAAAGGTAGGGAGCCCAGCTAGGGTATTGTTAGAATAGATAATTAGAATAGAATAGAACAGTTGGTAATAAAGATTTGGACCAGGTAGTAGGGTTATGAATGAAGGGGTAGATTTGACAAATTTGGGAGGGTGAAGAGTATCTGAAAAAGATGTGTTGATTGAAAATTTGAGTTTGAAAGGAAATGTTGCGCCTGAGTATAATGTGTTAAATTGGAAGAAATCTGACTGCTGGGCTATCTACCTAGATGTCCCATGAACACATTGCACTAATCATTTTCAAAATGGAAACGATCACCTCTCCACAAATTTGCCCCCTCCTGCCTCAGGGATGATGATGTAATCTGCCTCCAGCCACCTGAGACAAAAGCCCCAGGGTCATTCTTAATGCTTCCCTCTTCTTAACCAATTCCTAAACACTGTAAATTCCATCTCCTTAACATATCTCAAATGTCACCCCCCCCCCCCCATCTCTATATTTAGCGGCAGTGCTCTGACTCCAAACATTATAATCATTTGTATGGACTGTCCAAACAACCTTCCAACAACTCCCCACTGCTGCCAGGGAGGTCTTAATAAAATGTGTGTCTAATTTTTCTTAAAATTGGCCAGGGGCTCTCTGTGGCCTTCAGGCTCAGCTACAGATTTCTTTTTTCCATGGCTAAGCATTCTGTGACCTGGCCAGATCCCCTCTCCAGGCTTTCCATCACCCGTGATCCCTCCAGCCTACGGTGGCAAACTCCAGGCTTCAGGGGACTAACAGGGCCCTGCAAGGGTGTGTGGTGATTGATCTCTGAGCCTGAAGACATCCACATTCAAATTTATAAAAAACAATTGGATGGCCAAAAAAAAAAAAAAAAAAAAAAAAAAAAAAAAAAAAAATTGGGGGCCTCCTTGGCATCCTATATTACATGTTGCTGTTCTCTTCGAGAAAAAGTTCTCCTTACCTTCTTCACCTGGTAATAGCTGTCCCTTGAAGACTCACTTCCAATGTCATTTCCTCCTTCCCCTTCCTTAGAGACTTAGTTTTCCTTCATGCAACATGTGCGTGTGTCTGTCACAGCACTTACTGCCCTAATGTCTTCTGTCTTCTCTAGTCAACTCCAAGCTTCTTGAGATCAGAGGAAATCTTTTTTTTTTTTTTTTTTTCTTTTTTCTTGGTTTCTCCAGCAATTAGGGAAGAGTCAATAAATAGTATTTAAATTGTGAAGAAAGATCTAAAAAGCAAGAATTTTAGGTAGACTGGTGTCTCTTCCCTTTTTATTTTTCATTGTAATGACTCATTAATGTTCGCTGAGCTTGTGCCAAAAGAACTCTCAGTTACGAAAGCAAATTATGTAAATGGATTCCACTGTGGCGAATATTCCGTAGATCACCACCTCTGAACTGCACGTCCTAGTATGGATGACAGGCATGTAAAAGTGAAAAGCAAAGTTGTACAGAGTTTAAGTTTAAATATAGGTAATTGAGGTGCACACAGAATAGAATATATTTATGCTAAACTGTGATTCAAAGAAATAAGTTGTACAGGAAATCCCTCCAGTGACCCTACCCTTTTGAGGCATAGCCGAGATCTTTGAAATGGGCCCTTGCTCTGTGGGGTGTGGCTTGGTCCTGTCCTTATCCCATTTTGCCGGTTGTAGATCCTGGCATGCTACGTGGATGGGTCACATGTAGACGTAGCAAGAGAGACTTTATGCTTCCACATGGAGGGTCCTGGTTCTATTTTATTTACAAAACAAACAATAGCAATTATTTTTACTTTCATCCATACCTTCAAAATGAATAATTCCAAGGGGAGTGCTGACACAGCATGAAGAAGTGAGAAACTGGTGATGTGGAAACAAAAGTAGCTTCTGGCCTTGGTCTTGTAGCCCAAGACAGCAACCTACCACCGTGTGGCACAGCAGATAAGCAGTACTTCCCGTGACCGTGCCTTACAAAGAAGAGATTACACTCTAGGTATGCCGCTCAACAAAATTTGAAAGTACTCACAAATAATTTCATCTCGATGACTAAAAGTATCGATAGTTCTGGGCTTTATACTGGCATGCTTCAGTCACCCAGGAATCATACTTATTTAAACATATAGTCGCCTCAGAATGCCAGATAGATGAAGACTTATTGCAGTGGGAAGAAAGTTTCAAAGACAGAACCCAAATCATGAAGTGATGATACAGAAAGTTCATTGATTGGTTCGCTCATCCAACAAGTGCTTAGTAAGCATTCCTCTGTCAGGCGTGGCCCGATAAACCACAGAAATTAAGTGGAGGATATAAAAAAAATACTGAATTCAAGGGCTACATGCACCCTGATGTTTTAGCGACATTATCAACAATAGCCGAATCATGGAAAGAGCCCAAATGTCCATTGACTGATGAATGGATAAAGAAATTGTGGTGTGTGAGTGTGTGTGTGTGTGTGTGTGTGTGTGTGTGTGTAAGTGTGTGTGTAAGATAAGTAAATAAATAAATAAATACATACTATTCAGCCATAAAAAAGAATGAAATCTTGCCATTTGTAACGACATGGATGGAACTCAAGAGTATTACGCTAAGAGAAGTAAGTCAGAGAAAGACAAATACCATATGGTTTCTCTCCATATGTGGAATTTAAGAAACAAAACAAATGAACATAGCGGGAAAGACAAGAAGGAAAACCAAGAAACAGACTCTTAACTTAGAGAACAAACTGATGGTTACCAGAGGGGAGGTGTGTGGGGGGATGAGTTAAATAGGTGATGGGGATTAAGGAGTGCACTTGTCGTATTGAGCACCAGGCATCGTATGTAACTGTTGAGGCACTAAATGGTACATATGAAACTAGTATTACACTGTATGTTAACTAACTGGAATTTAAATAAAAACTTGGAAGAAAAATAAGGAAATCAAGTGGAGGAAGATCCTGGAAGGATTTTGTAACATTCACCTGTTAAAAAATGAACCTTGACTTCATTGATACAGCTGTGTTTTACAGTATTGTTCCTTAAACTATGTTACATTAAAAACTCTTTAAGACATTTTTTTGGTATAGGAATTTAAGTTTCAAAAAAAAAAAAGCAAAAACGTTGTCCAAGTGTGTTTGTATGGAGAGCTTTGATTTTGGAGTGATCTGTAGAATCCAAGGGGAGTAAAGTGGCCACTGTTGTCATGTTTTTTTCCACATTTGAGGCCAGGGCCCACTTAGGATGGAAAACTTGCCATGGAAGGTTTGTGGATGAGTAGATCCCAGAAGCTGAATTAGCCTGGAAGGGACAGCAGCCTGTCACCAAAGCAGAGAGATGTAGATGTTGTCCAGAGGATGCCAGATTTGTCACATGGCAGGGTTGAGAAGAGTGTCTCATGTTATGTTGAACATCAAGATCACTGACCACGATAGTCAAGTGAATTTGGACAGGAAGCAGGGCAGGGAGCTGGCAAGGTGGTTCTGGAATTCATTACCAAACACTGGGGTCAGGGGTCAGGCTCCATACTGGGTTTAACGAGACCTATCTGTAAGTTTGGGAGAAAGAGAAGGAGTCTGTGAGATCACCTGTTAACTTCGTTTTTGTGCCTCATTTTCATTTTTGTTCTTGGGTTTAGTATCTTAAATTTCTGGATCAGCTCTCAGAGAAAATGAAACTGGACCAGATGGCTGCTGAACTTGGCTTTGACATGCGCCTGGATGTAGTCTTAGCTCGCACAGAGCAGCTGGTCCGCCTCGAGAGCAACGCAGTCATTGAAAACAAGACTATCGCTCACAATTTACAGAGAAAGGTAGGGGATACTGAAACTTGCTAGTGTTGAGAGAAAGAATTGCTGAGACACTTAAATATTGAAAAATAATTTACTTCCCCTTGTATTTGTCACTGTGGTTAGGAAACATAAATATGTATTTATAATTTTGAGTCTCTGTTTCAAGTCTGAGGGATGGTAAGTTTATCACCTAAGGTTATGTTTGACTGTGAGTCATAGAGACCCAAAATAATGGTGGCTTATATGACTGGATGTGCTTCCTCCCCACCCCCACCCCCACCCCCACCCCCATAAGTTTCTAGAAGTAGACCGCTCAGGGTGAGTGTGGCCAGTCTGCTCTGTGAAGTTTGCAAGGAGCCAGGCTCATTTCAGCTCATTAATCTCCCATTCCTAGGGTGGTTCATATCTTTATGGTTCAAAATGGTACCTATGGGTTCCAGACAGAAATTTGGAGAAGAAAGGGACAAAGAAGAGGGATGCAAAAGAGCATGTGTGAGCTGTCTTTTGATGGAGGCTTCCAGAATTTGCCACGTGAACTTGTGTTTATATTCCATGATTCTGGTGACCGAAATTAATTCAAGGGAAGCCGGACAGTGTAGTCCTTTCCCTAGGTAACTACTTGCCTACCTACGAAACTCACTGATTCTATTATTAAGGGAGATGAGGAGAACTTGGGAATATCTAGCAGTCTCTGAGTTGATAAACTCTCTGGCACTGGAGAGAAAAGCGAGGAGAAGCATTTACTTTTCATTGACTCAAAAGAAGAATTAAAAACAGTTTAGACTAAATAAATGAATGAGTAGATGAAAAGGATAAAAATATAATTATTAGTTATATAATTATTGGCATTGGTGAAAGAAAGAGCAAAACACAGATGTGTTCTTATAATAGTTCTTAGGAGAAAATTCTGTGGTGGAATTATAGTGTACAGGCTGTGTCATGGGTCACATCTGGGATTCCAGTTTGGTTCCACCAAGCTGTGTGACCTTGGACAAATTACATGCCTCTCTGTCTCTATTTCCTCATATTTAAGATGGGAATGATATCTACCTCATGAGGTTGTTTATTTTTAATAAGACCCATTTTTTAAACTCTTGGCTCATAGACTGAGCTATATTCACATTTGATCTCTTCTCCATATACTAGATTTTGAGGAATACTTTATAAAAGACAGCAGATAACCCCTGTGACTGTCAGAGACATTAAACTGAGCTACAGTTCTTTCTGAAGGTCTCCTCAGATAATTGATTTTCCCCCCGATCTCCAACATCGTTCCTTCTGACATATTGTATAATAATTGAAATTACCAGCTGTACAGGACTCACCAGGGTAATTGTGCAGTCGAGGGGAATTTGACATGAAGAAGCTCGAGGAAGGGAGTTTGGCTAGAGAGACACGAAATGGGCTTTGTTAAAAATGGATCTGGCTGTGGACGCTGCCACCATGGTTAGACAAGATACACAAGGCTGCATTTCAGTCTGTCCTTCACACCTCTGAGAAGTGCAGAGTATATAATTACGGAAAATGTGATGGTCCTCGGCTCTAACATTCTAGAATTCTGCACGATTCCAATCCCCAATGTTTGCAACAGATGTAAGAGGTTTCTGTACTTAATATTCTCCTCACTAATTGTGACATCACAATCCAGGAGGATTTCTTTTCCCCCTTTAGAGGCCATAATCTTTTTCTAAAATCCATTATAAATTCCTTCATCAAGTTTGATTGTCAGTGATTAGTGCTGTTTGAAGAATTTGTTCTCTGCTTGGTTTGTGGCCGGTATAGGCCAGGCAGATGATAAAGACACCAGTGAACTGGAACCTTCTTGACGTCCTTTCCATTTCAAAGATTTTAAACATATAAGCACAGCTTTCTTTAAATGCTCCCTGATATAACTTACTTTAAAAAGATAACAACTCTCATGTTTGGCATCACTCGGTCTGGTTCCAAGGGATTGAAATTACTCAGTCTCGGTTTTTGGTGCTAACACGCACTCTGTTTTCTTTTAGCAAAGACCAGTGCCAGGGGATGGTAGAGAGGATGTTGTCTCTCTACCCTATTCTGATCTTGATAAGCCCATGCTCGTAGCTTTGAAAGTAATTGTACATGTCTGTTATGGTGTCCATAACGTTGGAGGGAATCAGAGGTGGGAAGCCTACTTCTCTGTGCATTTTCTGTGGCTCTTTGGTCTCATGCTTTGCAGCTACAGAATTAGTTCTTGGAAAACCAGGAATAAAAAAAATGCAATCAAGAAAAGGAATCCAATAACCTTTTCTGAGGGTTTATAGATGAGTCTAATTGAAGTGCAGATAAAGATCAACGTTATCTGAGTAATTCGTTTATATTTACTGACTGCTCGGTGATGATTTAAAAAAAAAAAAAGATCCCCGTTTGTGTCACATCAGCTCAAGACTCAGAAAGAAAGACTGGAGAGCAAAGAACTGCACGTGAACCTTCTCCGGCAGAAAATTGCCCAGTTGGAGCAGGAGAAGCAGGTGCGTTCGGCCTTGGCGGTAGAGAGGGACGAGGCCAATCTCACCCTAAGGAAGTTGCAAAAGAAGGTGGAGAGGCTGCAGAAGGAGCTGCGTGTGTGTCGAGACTCGAACGCGGAGCTCAAAGCCCAGCTGGCTGACACCCATGAGCTTAAGGCAAGTGCCCATCTCCATTCCCTTGTTGATTTTTGCACGTTGCCATTGAGGTTTATGTGAAAGGGTGGCAGTCTTATAACAGACACGCCGGAAAAGAAAAGGAGATAAGGGCTTTCTGTGATCTTCTGGAGTTGTGGGGAAAATGCAAACACTACACAAAATCAGCATAGTAGGCCAATTTAGCGTCTCTTCAATGCTTGGAATGGAGCCATAGTTGCCGTGTGAAAAGCCCATCAAAAAAGGGTGATGGAGGTGACGGAGATTAGGAGGACACTTGTCTTGATGAGCCCTGAGTGATGTAGGGATGTATGGAATCACTGTACTGAAATTAATATAATACCGGATGTTAATTACGCTGGAATTAAAAGAAAAAAAGGTGATGTTAAGTACAGAAAATATAAACATTTCTTCCAAGTGTGGGTGACTATGATATTTGGGATCAGGGGTTTATCACGCGGGAATCTGCTTAGCAAGAAATGAGAAAACGAGCACAGCTCTACACTGAGAAGTCAGCCAGCATTGTGTCCCGTGGCCTGGAGATGCCGTCCGTGTACCCAGAAGTGAGGAAGGGTCCCTGACTGGGGCAGTGTGCTTCCTGGATTTGGAGGGTTCGATTTCTAATGGCTACAGAGAAGAAAGGAATTAAAACATAAAAGAATTTAATCAAAATCTTTAAATGTCATGTATGTGTGCCACTGGAAAGAATATGTAACTTCACATGCACATATCCTTTCTGGCAGAAATGCATGTCATGAATACAGATGAGAATAATGTCCTCGCTCTTTACAGATGAGCGCTCTGTAATGGACTTTTGGAATGTTTCTGAATCTGGAAACAGACCAGCAGGGAAAAGGAAACTGGAATTAAGCTAACACTTCAATATGTGTAGTGGGGACAATATTTTAGGAAATATTTCCTACTGTATGTTTTTTTTTTTTCTTCTGAGTCATTAGCTCTTTTCTCCTGAAACCTTTCTTTTTTAATTTTTTTAACATTTATTTATTTTCAAGAGACAGAGACAGAGTGCGAGTGGGGAGGGGCAAAGAGACAGGGAAACACAGAATCTGAAGCAGGCTCCAGGCTCTGAGCTGTCAGCACAGAGCCCAATGCAGGGCTCGAACCCACTAACTATGAGATCATGACCTGAGCTGAAGTCAGACGCGTAACAGACAGCCACCCAGGCGCCCCTCTCCTGAAACCTTTCTAAATTGAGGCTTTTTTCCCCAGAGGAAAAAAACAGGGCAGACACAGCCCAGGGGAGGGAACATATTTAAAACTAAGGGAAGCAGGAAGCAAGGGAAGGCATCTGATGGGGTACGAAGGCTGGGGAGCAAGTATCAAGGTAAGCATCTCCCACACCCCCTCACACCTTGAGACTTATCTTTGGGGGGTGTGTGTGCTGGGGTGGGGGTGGAACCCCTGAAGTCAGCATGCCACTGCTTCCGCCCTGGCTGGAAGCGGCAGGAGTGCTGAGGCAGCATCAGTGTCATAAAACCAGGGTTTACAAATGTCCTGTGGTGGATACAGAGTGTTTCCAGGTGGTGTCTCACGGGGCATCATATAATGTTGAGCCCTGAAGTGGAAAATGGATTCCCTTTAAGTTTTCTTTCAATTCTTCCATTGTCAAGGAGAAAATCTTAACTAGAAGTTATTCAGGCAAAAACCGTAAGAGACTCTTAAATACAGAGAACAAACTGAGAATTGCTGGCGGTGGGGGTTGGGTTAAATGGGTGACGGGCATTAAGGAGGGCACTTTCGGGGTGAGCACTGGCTGTTGTACGTAAGAGATGAATCACTGGGTTCTACTCCTGAAGCCAAGACTACACTGTGTGGTAACTAACTTGAAAAAAAAAAAAAAGAAGTTACTATGTCTTTACTACTATTATTGCTATACCTCTGACTTTGGGCCTAAGAAGATTCTTTTCTACTCATTGGCTTCATTGGCTTCATTCAACTCATTGTTGAAGGAAAGATGAGGATGGTTCCTATAATTGGTGTTAAACATTCAGGTACCAAAACATAGACTAGGACTGATAAATAAAGTGAACCTGGATTTCAAAACAGGGAGATGAATTCCGTCATCTGGAAAGGGACATGTTTCATTATAAGCGTGTTTCGGTGGAACAGTTCAAATTCTTCAAAGAAATCTGTGATATAAGGAAAGGGTAAACAGCACTCTTTTTTGTTTTTTGTTCTGTTTTGTTTTGAGAGGGGGCAAGTGAGCAAGGGGCAGAGAGAGAGGGAGAGAGAGATGAAGAGAGAGGGAGAGAAGGGGGTCTCACCCGAAGCAGGGTTCGGACTCACAAACCGTGGGATCGTGGCCCGAGCCGAAGTCCAATGCTTACCTGATTGAGCCGCCCAGGCGCCCCGCACTGGGGATTTTCATACACCGAGCTTGCTGAACTCCACAAAGCCAGAGGAGAAGAGAATGTGGAGCAGTCTGGGTGATTCCTAAGGACAACTAAGTGGGAGTGACACCGAGGAAGCTGAGGCATGCTGGCTGCCTAGAGGAAGGACTCAAGTGAGGATGTCCTAATAAGACCACCACTGTGTTTCTGAAGCCACGTGTGGTGATGCTGGTAGCTGCAGGGTGAGCCGCCCGGCCTCCTGTCCCCAGTCCCCTCCGCCCTGCAGCTGAGGACATCTGGTTCCTACCGACAAATTTTCCCCGTCTCATAGAGTGCGGTTTTCTGTCCTCAGGAGAAATTACGAAACTTAATTTAACAAGTCAGGATTGATTCAGCCTCGCGGTTTATTTTCCTGCTAACCTAGTTCTGAAATGTGCATTGCTTCTGCGGCTAACATCGGAGCACCTGTTCCCCATAATTGGGTTGCCGCTCTGTTCTTTCTACTCCGCCCATCTCCTTATAACCTCAGAGACCCTCGCTTCCCTTGATACTAGAGGCCTGCCCTGCTTTTTCCCGTTTCCAAGAACTGCGACTCCATCTCTGAATGAAGCGGGCTGGGCCCTAATGTCAGGACTCTGACATTAACCTGCGGGTTCCAGCTACCTTGATGCGTGTTTCCAGATACTGTAAAGCTAAAATATAATACTGTGGTGAATGAATATTCTATAAAACATGGTACAACAATTAGTTGCCATTTTTTAGCTAATTTTGTCACTGCTGATGGGTGGCAGTTATACTCTGCGCCTTCAGAATTACCATAACTCAGGAGGCTGAATAAGGTTGGCTTACACGGAGCACGGCAGCGCTCAGTCTAGCAACAGAGGACGTGATGGTGGGACAAGGGATTCCCCATCGGTGACACCCAGGAATGGGGCCCAGCACCCGCTGGGTGAGAGTGAGTGATGAGTGGTTTTAGAGGTGGGGCACTTCCTGGCTAATGGCAGTGTGGGGGCCCACTGGGGCCGTGGGTCCGAGGAGGGCATCTTCCAGGCTAAGGGTATTGGCAGTAGGGCTGGGACCCCTAGCTGAGACAACCCTGTGTATCGGAAGCAGTGTTGGGGAGAGAGTAGCCCACACTTGCTGTAGCAGAAGCTGGAAAACAGCCAGTGGAAGTTGAGTCCTGCGTCTATAGAGGACGTTCCCGTCTCGTCTCAACGACCTCTGCCTCAGCTCTGCACCATATGTCCCCTGGATTATTATAATTATCTGCAAGTGGTCTTTCCACTTAGCCTTTCACAAGCAAGCCTGATTTCTGTAATTAAGTTTTGCTCTTTAGCCGGTAGGATTATGCCACAGGTGGTTCTGGGGTAGTGTCTGATCGAACGATTTTCTATTCCCGTGTCTGTGGTATAAAGCAACGTTTTCAAGTGTGGGGCATGTACCCCCTGTGGCGTGTGAAATGCTTCTAGGTGGCACTATGTAATGTTCACTTTGAAGTGAAAGATGGATTCCCTTTAATTTTTCTTTCAATTCTTTCACCATCAAGGAGAAAATCTTAATTAGAGGTTATTATGTTTTTATGCCTCTAGAACATTTGCTGGTCTGCTTTTCAAGCAAAGAATAAGCCTTAAGCTCAGTGCTGAGCACAAGAAATAGTACCTAGCAATGCTGTTTTGTGTTTATTGTATAGTGGCTTTTTCTTCTTTAAACATTTTTTTAAATTCCACTATAATTAACATACAGTGTTACATTAGTTTCAGGTGTACAAAACAGTGATCAACAATCCTATACCTTATTCAGTGCTCCTCATAATAAGTTGTACAATATTTGTTTTGTTTTTTTAATTTAAACAATTTTTTTTATTGATTTTTTTTAATGTGTATTCATTTTTAAGAGATGGAGATAGAGCACAAGCGGGGGAGGGTCAGAGAGAGGGAGACACAGAATCCAAAGCAGGTTTCAGGCTCTGACCTGTCGGCACTGAGCCTGACACGGGGCTTGAACCTGTGGATCGTGAGATCATGACCTGAGCTGAAGTCAGATGTTCAACTGACTGAGCCACCCAGGGGCCCCTGTGTTGGTTTCATTGATGTCTTCCTGTTGTGGCAAATTCTTTTTTTTTTTTTTTGTCATTTTATATGTTTTATTCACATTTATTTTTGTTCTCTAATTACTAATGCAAAAGAGAAGGTAGGGTTAGTCTCTGGTCTTGGTAAAGTCCAAAATCAAATGGCACGGTTTCCTATATTTTTGGATTCTGTACTGCATTTGTCCCACACAATAAAGATGAGCAGTGAGTATAGCAGTAATACTCATACTCTCCTTCCTACAACAGAAGACCCTGTGAAAGTGGTATTCATAGTTGTCCCCAACTCTTCGACATTATTAATCCATATTTTTCTTTTTAAAATTTTTTTAAAAATTTACATCCAAATTAGCATACAGTGCAACAATGATTTCAGGAATCGATTCCTTTGCCCTTTACCCATTTGGCCCATCCCCCCTCCCACAACCCCTCTAGTAACCCTCAGTTTGTTCTCCATATTCAAGAGTCTCTCTTGTGTTTTGTCCCCCTCCCTGTTTTTATATTATTTTTGTTTCCCTTCCCTTATGTTCATCTGTTTTGTCTCTTAAAGTCCTCATATGAGTGAAGTCATATGATTTTTGTCTTTCTCTGACTAATTTCACTTAGCATAATACCCTCCAGTTCCATCCACGTAGTTGCAACTGGTAAGATTTCATTCTTTTTGATTGCCAAGTAACACTCCATTGTATATATATATACCACATCTTCTTTTTTCTTTTTTTTTTAAATTTTAACTTGTTTTATTTTTTATTTTTTAAAATTTACATCCAAATTAGTTAGCATATAGTGCAACAACGATTTTAGGAGTAGATTCCTTAGTGCCCCTTTCCCATTTAGCCCCTCCCCCTTCCCACAACCCCTCCCATAACCCTCAGTTTGTTCTCCATATTTATGAGTCTCTTCTGTTTTGTCCCCCTCCCTGTTTTTATATTATTTTTGTTTCCCTTCCCTTACGTTCATCTGTTTGGTATCTTAAAGTCTTCATATGAGTGAAGTCACATGGTATTTGTCTTTCTCTGACTAATTTCGCTTAGCATAATACCCTCTAGTTCCATCCACGTAGTTACAAATGGCAAGATTTCATTCTTTTTGATTGCCGGGTAATACTCCATTGTGTATATATATACCACATCTTCTTTTTTTTTTTTTTCTCTTGGTTATTTTATTTTATTTTATTTTATTTTTTAATATATGAAATTTATTGTCAAATTGGTTTCCATACAATACCCAGTGCTCATCCCAAAAGGTGCCCTCCTCAATACCCATCCCCCACCATCCCCTCCCTCCCACCCCCCATCAACCCTCAGTTTGTTCTCAGTTTTTAACAGTCTCTTATGCTTTGTCTCTCTCCCACTCTAACCTCTTTTTTTTTTTTTCTTCCCCTCCCCCATGGGTTTCTGTTAAGTTTCTCAGGATCCACATAAGAGTGAAACCATATGGTATCTGTCTTTCTCTGTATGGCTTATTTCATTTAGCATCACACTCTCCAGTTCCATCCACGTTGCTACAAAAGGCCATATTTCGTTCTTTCTCATTGCCACGTAGTACTCCATTGTGTATATAAACAACAATTTCTTTATCCATTCATCAGTTGATGGACATTTAGGCTCTTTCCATAATTTGGCTATTGTTGAGAGTGCTGCTATAAACATTGGGGTACAAGTGCCCCTATGCATCAGTACTCCTGTATCCCTTGGGTCAATTCCTAGCAGTGCTATTGCTGGGTCATAGGGTAGGTCTATTTTTAATTTTCTGAGGAACCTCCACACTGCTTTCCAGAGCAGCTGCACCAATTTGCATTCCCACCAACAGTGCAAGAGGGTTCCCGTTTCTCCACATCCTCTCCAGCATCTATAGTCTCCTGATTTGTTCATTTTGGCCACTCTGACTGGCGTATACCACATCTTCTTTATCCATTCATCCTTCAATGGACATTTGGGCTCTTTCCATACTTTGGCTATTGTTGATAGTGCTGCTATAAACATGGGGGTGCATGTGTCCCTTCGAAACAGCACACCTGTATCCCTTGGATAAATACCTAGTAGTGCAATTGCTGGGTCATAGGGTAGTTCTATTTTTAGTTTTTTGAGGAACCTCCATCCTGTTTTCCAGAGTGGCTGCACCAGTTTGCATTTCTACCAGCAGTGCAAAAGAGATCCTTTTTCTCTGAATCCTTGCCAACATCTGTTGTTGCCTGAGTTGTTAATGTTCTCCATTCTGACAGGTGTGAGGTTATATCTCACTGTGGTGTTGATTTGTATTTCCCTGGTGATGAGTGATGTGGAGCATTTTTTCATGTGTCGGTTGGCTGTCTGGACATCTTCTTTGGAGAAGTGTCTATTCATGTCTTTTGCCCATTTCTCCACTGGATTATTTGTTATTTGGGTGTTGAGTTTGAGAAGTTCTTTGTAGATTTTGGATACTAACCCTTTCTCTGATATGTTGTTTGGAAATACCTTCTCCCATTCTGTTGGTTGCCTTTTAGTTTTGCTGATTGTTTCCTTCGCTGTGCAGAGGCTTTTTATTTTGATGAGGTCCCAGTAGTTCATTTTTGCTTTTAATTCCCTTGCCTCTGGAGACGTGTTGAGTAAGAAGTTGCTGCGGTCAAGGTCAAAGAGGTTTTTGCCTGCTTTCTCCTCAAGGATTTTGATAGCTTCCTGCCTTACATTTAGGTGTTTCATCCATTTTGTGTGTCTTTTTGTGTCTGGTGTAAGAAAGTGGTCCAGGTTCATTTTTCTGCATGTCACTGTCCAGTTTTCCCAGCACCACTTGCTGAAGAGACTGTCTTTATTCTGTTGGATATTCTCTCCTGCTTTGTTAAAGATTAGTTGGCCATATGTTTGTGGGTCCATTTCTGAGTTCTCTATTCTGTTCCATTGATCTGAGTGTCTGTTTTTGTACCATGTTGTGGCAAATTCTAGTGAAATCGTATAATATTCCTTTTAACAGAAGTGAATTCAGAGACGCCTGGGTGGCTCAGCCAGTTAAATGTCTGATTTAGGCTCAGGTCATGGTCTCATGGTTGGTGAGTTTGAGCCCTGTGTCAGGCTCCATGCTGACAGTGTGGAGCCTGCTTGGATTCTCTCTCTCTTCCTCTTTCTTTGTCCTTCTCTCACTTGTACTTTCTCTCTCTCTAAATAAATAAATAAACTTAACAACAAAAAAAAAAGAAATTCAAGTAAGTTAAAAAGGTGGTTGAGTTAAAAAAAACAATTACCATAGGTGATACGTGGATATGGCAAAGATTGTGGGGGTGGAATGGGAATAAATGAGCTATAGACAAAGAGATTGGAGGAGGAGATAACACTAGTGGTAATTAGATGCAGTAAGAAGGTGAATAGAAGCTCTGATTGGCTGCTGCTGACACCATGATGATTTCCAGAGTCAAGGAGTGGTGGAAGAAAAAGCTGGGCAGTGGACAGGGGCCTGATCATCCAGGGCCTTGTGTAATCTCCTAAGATGCTTAGACTTGTCCTCTGTGTCCTGGGGAGCCACTGGAGAATTTCAAACAGGAGAGTGAAGTCACCAGGGAAGACACTAAAAGGAAACCAAGCGATTTGAGAGAGCAGGGGGTCTCCAGAATGAGACTATGACCAGTAGCATCAAGAGTAGCAGTAAGGTAGAGACCAAAGGACTATTCACTGCACTTGGCATTGGGACATCTATGGCTCAGGCACGTGTAGTGTAGATTGTAGTGGTAGTGGGTGAGGGCTTGGAGAATAAGCCAAATTCCAGTATGCTGAGGGATGAAGGAGAAGACACAAAGTCAGTGGCCTGCTCTTCCAGAATTCTTGGATGAAAAAGGGAAGAGTTGGGAAAGGAAATAAATTTGGCTTGTGTGTTCATTTGTTTTATTTTGCATAAAGAGATCCACACCTTTTTATAGCTAAGATTGTAGGGAAGGTATAGGAGAGGTGGGTTTTGACTGGCTCAACAATTACTCAGGCCCCTAAACATTTAAATAGGATGCTAAGCTAAGTCTGCCTTCCAGTGGAGAACAGAGATCTAACTAACACAGTGAATGCCAACTTCATGAATTTATCAGAGATTTTAGTTACAAATGACTTTTTTTTTTGGTTTGAGACATACAATATTAGTGCCCAAGACAGACTAATGATATCAATTATTCATCTTTATACATTGCCTGTGCTTGTCCCTGTATATATTATTCATAAGGTAACATTACTGAACATTAGCAAAGATGGCCTTTCTATATTCATTTTCTGTGGCTGCCGTAACCAACGACCACAAACTGGGTAGCTTAATACAATAGAAATGGTTTCTTCTCATAATTTTGGAGGCCAGGAGCCTGAAACCAAGATGTTGACAAGGTTGATTCCCTCTGGGGAACCTGAGGGCGACTCCTCTCCATGCCTTTCTTTTGGCTCCTGGTTGCTGCTGACAGCCCTTGGCTTTTGCACCTGCAGAATCCCTCTCTGCTGCCGTCCTTACGTGACCTTCCCCTCTTGTGTCCTTCCTTTTCTGTCTCTTATAAGGACACCCACCATTGGCTTTAGGGCCCACCCTAATCCAGGATGCTATCATCATGATATCCTTACCTTAATTATACCTGCAAAGGCCCTTATTCTAAATAAGGCACATTCTGAGGTTCTGGGTGGACATATATATTTTTGGTGGGGAGGGGCACTGTTCAGCCCAGTACACTTAGTAAATTAAGAATTAATTTCACCATTTATGGAGGATCAGTATAAAAAATAATAATTTGGGCGTGTCCGGGTGGCTCAATTGGTTAAGCATCCAACTTCGGCTCAGGTCATGATCTCACCATTAGGGGGTTTGAGCCCTGCATCGGGCTCTGTGCTGACATCTCAGATCCTGGAGACTGCTTCGGATTCTCTTTCTCTCTGCTCCTCTCCTGCTTGTGCTCTGTCTCTGTCTCTCTCAAAAAATAAAATAAACATTAAAAACAATCATTTGAGTTTCATTTCTATGTCTTAAAAAGTCAAGATATAATTCACATGCTGTGAAATTCACTTTTTTTTTAAATCCAAATGTCAGCTTTATTAGGTAAAAGTTTGGTTGGAGAACATGGTGTAAAACCATGGACTGACTTTTTCTTTCTTTCTTTCTTTCTTTCTTTCTTTCTTTCTTTCTTTCTTTCTTTCTTTCTTTCTTCTTTATTTTATCTTATTTTTAAAGATTTTTAAATTTACATCTAAGTTAGCATATAGTGCAATAATGATTTCAGGAGTCGAATGCATACATCCCCTATGTATAATAACACCCAATGCTCATCCCAACAAGTATCTTCCTTAATGCCCCTTACCCATTTAGCCCATCCCCTCACCCATACCCCCACTAGTAACCCTCTGTTTGTTCTCCATATTTATGAGTCTCTTCTGTTTTCTCCCTCTCCCTGTTTTTATATTATTTTTGTTTCCCTTCCTTTATGTTCACCTGTTTTGTCTCTTAAAGTCCTCGTATGAGTGAAGTCATATGATTTTTGACTTTCTCTGACTGACTAATTTCACTTAGCATAATACCCTCCAGTTCCATCCACGTAGTTGCAAATGGCAAGATTTCATTCTTTTTGATTGCCGAGTAATACTCCATTGTATATATATGCCACATGTTCTTTATCCATTCATCCTTCGATGGACATTTGGGCTCTTTCCATACTTTGGCTATTGTTGATAGCACTGCTATAAACACGGGGGTGCATGTGTCCCTTCAAAACAGCACACCTGTATCCCTTGGGTAAATACCTAGTAGTGCAATTGCTGGGTTGTAGGGTAGCTCTGTTTTTTAATTTTTTGAGGAACCTCCATCCTGTTCTCCAGAGTGGCTGCACAAGTTTGCATTCCCACCAGCAGTGCAAAAGAGTTCCTCTTTCTCCGCATCCTTGCCAAGTTCTGTTGTTGCCTGAGTTGTTAATGTTAGCCATTTTCACAGGTGTGAGGTGCTTAATTTTATTATATCATAGAAGAAGGGAGAGAGAGAAGGAGAGTGAGGGCTACAGGAAGATTGACTGACTGATTTTAAGGAATTGGCTTACACGATTATGGATTTGGCAAGTTTAAAATCTGGGAATAGGGCGGCAGGAAGAGCTGATATTGCAGTTCAAGTCCAAAGGTTGTCTTCTGGTAGAATTCCCTCTTGCTCGGGGAGAGTCACTTTTGTTCTATTCAGGCCTTTGAATGATTGGATGAAGCCCATCCACACTATGGAAGGGAGATCTACTTTACTGAAAGTCCACTGACTTAAATGTTAATCTCACCCTGAGACACCCTCACAGAAATATCCATGCTTCACCAAATATCTGGGCTCTGTGGCCCAGCGCAGTTGACACATAATGTTAACCATCACAGTACCTTTTTATGCTGAATACTTTTCCGTCATTTGGATATACCACACTTCATTTATGCATTCAGCATTTGAAGGACATTTTGATTGTTTCCACTTTTTAGCTATTATGAACAAGGCTGTTGGCAACATTTGTGTGGAGTTTTTCTGTGCATTTCTCTGTCTGTTGCAAAACTGTGCTCAAAGACCTTGACTCCTAGGTTATCCCAATCTCCCTTTTAAAGACTCATGCAGTAAATTTCCCCCTGAATTCTTGACCAGGAAAAAACGGACCTCTCCAGATGAGCTATTAAATTTGAAGTCGGCAGGCAAACCTGATTATTATAGATATCTCTTTTTGAAAGAAAAATACTCTTTTATAGATTCCCCTCCCTGTGTTGAGTCAAAATAACTTTATTACAATATCGCTTTCATATATACAAACTTAACGCTGTATAGAAATTTCTTAATCTTGGTACATTTTTACCCCTGTAAATTTCAAACAGATTTAGAAAAACAGTGAGGTATAAAAATAAACACATTAATGACATAAATTCAATATGCCAGGTTGTGTTATTCCCCTACAATCATTGTGAATAAGAATGTGTAGGGTCAGTTGCTTGCTGTACAGTTTCTTTTGAGTTTATGTTTTCTAAGGACAGGACATTTATGCTACCCTGTGATTTAATTCAGTGCTTCAGATATTTTGTTTGCACACGCACCATGACAGAGTTTTGACTTCATTTGGCATGAACACATTATTTATGTATGAACTCCACCTTTGCTCTTCTCTCATTAACCTAGAATAATTAGCGTAGTACTACTAATTGGTACAAACGTAGGTTTTTTGCACAAATGCAAACACAGGCACTGACATCATGTGGCAGCCCTCCAGAGGATCCAGAAAACGCTTTGTGTAACTCATAAAGCACCATTTGCTTCTTAGCCTGTGTTGGTTGTGATCAGTTTCAGCTAAATATATTGAAAGATCCCCTCATAACCGTGGCTTAGGTAGGAGAGATGTTTATTCCTTTCTCATGGAAAGGAAGACATGCCATGCTTAGTGGGATGGCTCTGGGGTCATCAGCAACCCTGGCTTGTTCTTTCTGCTTCACTGTCCTAGCAATAGCTTTTATCCTCAATGCCATTTCTTGACACAAGCTGGCTGCTGGGGCTCTGGCCTCATTCCAGCCACCTGTGAAGAGGAAAGGGAGGAAGACACCCTGAAGGCCACTTTCCAGGAACAATACAATGCTTTGCATTTCTCCATTGGCCAGAAGTTAGTCCCTGGACCTCACTTAGATGAAGTCAGCCTGAGAAATGGGTCTATTCTGGGCAGGAAGGACAAAAGAAAGAATAGATATTTGGTGGAAAGGTATCAGCTTTCCCTATGTACCATGTGGCCCAATTTTGGTAGGGAGCTGTGCCCTTAAATCAGTAGTCAGACAACAAAAGGGACAAAAACTCAGTGAAAAGCCATTGTTACCTTCATTGTAGTGTCTTAAGAAAACACCAAAAGGGAATAACACTCCTTAGCCAGCAGTAAAGGCCTCTCCCTCTTGCTACCTCTCTTGATAATCTCCCACACAAGATAGCTTCTCCTCATGCTCCTTCTTCACTCCAGAACTATATCCAACCCAGTCAGGGCAGCCTTTCTTTGTATGTATAGTTGGATTCATTGAATCTTGGATTCAATGGAGGTAGGTCCACTGGCTTGGAATTGCTTTGAGCTGTCCTCACTTTGAATGTGTGCACCAAGGAGAACCTACAAAGAAGAACTTCTTGGGTTGTGGAATGGGTTAAAGAATGGGTTGTAGAAAAGTGGAAGTGTGCTCAGATTGCAACGTCAAATGAACCCCTTCCTTTAATTTCAGCTTCAGTTTCCTTCTAGTAAGATAGCTGTGGTTGGTTCTCTTTAGTAGAGACATAACATGTTTTTGGGCCATGGGGATACTCTCCTGCTGTGCTACCCCACTGTCTTCAAGGAGTCTGTGTGAGGTGCCTAGCTCCTTCCTGCAGGTTTGCATTTTCTATGCAGTTTCTTGAAAACCCTCCAGCTAGAGAATTTAGATCCTCGAGGCCCGGGGTTGGGGAGTGGGGTGGGGAGGGAATTCAACACATCAGATTTTAAATTTAATCACCATCTCTTTGAGGGCCTTCAGGCCTTCTGACATGACAGAGAATCATTCACCAGATTTTGAAATTTTTTTCTCTCAAGGAGACACTCAGAACCTTCTCCATCCTTGCTGGGCTCTGGGTGGCATGTCAGTCTTGTTTACGACCAGTTCTGCCCCACCGGAAGACCATTAGCAGCACAGGCTCTGGCTGAACTCTGGGCCGGATCTGGGAGGCTCCTTTAGGGGGAACTAAGAGACCAGCTTAGCCACGCCCCCACTCCCAGGAATCTCGTTTGTTTGTTGGGTTTGATTTAGGAGTCTGAGGTCTCTGTTGTCCACTGGCTTTCAGTTCTGTTTCTGGTGGCTTGGCTCAGAGCTCCTTGACTCGCCTCTGCTCCCCGATGACAAGAACTGAGGCAGCCCTTAGGATTGTGATAATGTCTCATATTTTTCAGAAGTTCTTGGCTATGAATTCTTCTCATTAGGACCTGATTTATGTACTTCCAGCTCTCCAAGCTGTGTTCCGTCACTTTTGGTAGATAGCCCACTGTAAATGTTTTTCCAGTCTAAGCAGAAAGGCTGCATATATCTGTTAATACAAGGTTTTGAATTCAATATCCCAATCCCAGCAACTTCCCACTTTGCTGTCCATTTTCTCTGCAGCAGGGAGATAGTTTGCATATGAGGGGAATCTCTGTCTTAAAGGGAGATAGCTTTGTTTTAAAAGTGATAGATTTCATTCATGTAATGTATCCAATTTGTAAAATGTTTGATAATCCATGGAATATATTATTTAGAGCAGCTGCTTGTATAATTTATAAATATATATATATATTAAAAAATGTTTACGAGTAGGATGTGTGTTGTATTGATCATGCATGGGAAAGTTCCCTTTTCTTTTTTTCCTTTTTTTTTTTAATAAGAAATTTATTGTCAAATTGGTTTCCATACAACACTCAGTGCTCATCCCAACAGGTGCCCTCCTCAGTACCCATCACCCACTTTCCCCTCCCTCCCACCCCACATCAACCCTCAGTTTATTCTCAGTTTTTAAGAGTCTCTTATGGTTTGGCTCCCTCCCTCTCTAACTTTTTTTTTTTCCTTCCCCTCCCCCGTGGTCTTCTGTTAAGTTTCTCAGGATCCACATAAGAGTCAAAACAGATGGTATCTGTCTTTCTCTGTATGACTTATTTCACTTAACATAACCCTCTCCAGTTCCATCCACATTGCTACAAAAGGCCATATTTCATTCTTTCTCATTGCCAAGTAGTATTTCATTGTGTATATAAACCACATCTTCTTTATCCATTCATCAGTTGATGGACATATAGGCTCTTTCCATAATTTGGCTATTGTTGAGAGTGCTGCTATAAACATTGGGGTACAAGTGCCCCTATGCATCAGCACTCCTGCATCCCTTGGGTAAATTCCTAGCAGTGCTATTGCTGGGTCATAGGGTAGATCTATTTTTAATTTTTTGAGGAACCTCCAGACTGTTTTCCAGAGTGGCTGCACCAGTTTGCATTCCCACCAACAGTGCAAGAGGGTTCCCGTTTCTCCATATCCTCTCCAGCATCTATAGTCTCCTGATTTGTTCATTTTAGCCACTCTGACTGGCTTGAAGTGGTATCTCATTGTGGTTTTGATTTGTATTTCCCTGATGAGGAGTGACGTTGAGCATCTTTTCATGTGCCTGTTGGCCATCTGGATGTCTTCTTTAGAGAAGTGTCTATTCATGTTTTCTGCCCATTTCTTCACTGGATTATTTGTTTTTCGGGT
Organism: Panthera pardus; assembly: GCF_024362965.1. Taxonomy (NCBI): domain Eukaryota; kingdom Metazoa; phylum Chordata; class Mammalia; order Carnivora; family Felidae; genus Panthera; species Panthera pardus. The sequence goes on along the minus strand of NW_026526732.1, from coordinate 15,616,951 downwards.
GTGGAGTTTGGTGAGGTCTTTATAGATTTTGGATACAAGCCCTTGGTCTGCTATGTCATTTGCAAATATCTTTTCCCATTCCGTTGGTTGCCTTTTAGTTTTGTTGATTGTTTCCTTTGCTGTGCAGAAGCTTTTTATTTTCATGAGTTCATTTTTGCTTTTAATTCCCTTGCCTTTGGAGATGTATCAAGTAAGAACTTGCTATGGCTGAGGAAAGTTCCCTTTTCTGACTTCTTGTCAGAAGAAGAATTTCAAATCTATAGAACAGTTGCAAGAGTAGTATAATGGACAGTATTTTATTCTTCACATAATGATTTATGTAATAATTGTTAATATTTTACTGATTGCTGTGTTTTGCCTAATGAGGGTGGGAGGTTTTCATTTTTGCTGAACCATCTGAGAGTAAGTTACATGCATCATGACACTTTACCCCTAAATACTTGCCTGGTATCTCTTAAGACCAAGAATACTCCTCCTCTTCCCCCTCCTCCTCTTCTTTTTTTTCTTCTCCTCCTCCTCCTTCTTTTTAAATTCTTAAGTTGATGATCAAATTGCTGAATTATGGATATGTCATATAGTTCCTGGGCCATGTCACAAATTATTTTAAAGCTTTTATTTATTTATTTTTAAATGTTTATTTATTTTGAGAGAGAGAGCACACATGTCTGTGAGCGAGCAAGCAGGAGAGGAGCAGAGAGAGAGAGAGAGAGAGAGAGAGAGAGAGAGAGAATCCCAAGCAGGCTCCATGCTATCAGCACAGAGACGGACTTGGGGCTTGATCTCACGAACTGTGAGATCATGACCTGAGCTGAAATCAAGAGTCAGATGCTGAACCTACTGAGCCACCCAGGCACCCCAAGACCAAGAGTATTCTTCTATGTGACCACTGTACATCATCATGCTCGGGAAGCACCGTGGAGGCGATACTCCATTATACTGTATCTAATATGCTAGGCATATTCAGATGTGGGTTTTGATAACTTGAAATCCATGAATGGTCTGCCAGGTCCACCTCTGTAGACCTGCACTTAGTGGGTGCCATTAACTTGACTCAAGTGGTAGGTCTTCTAGTGCCATATCATTGGCTCAAAAATGGACTCAGAGTTCCTTTCTCCACCAACTATTGACATCTTATGGCCCACGGATTTCCCAAGCTGCAGTGGTAGTTTTTATGCCTTCTTGATTGCAAGTCCCACAGCAGCTGTCAGTTTCCCAAGGATTACCTGTCTCTTGCGTGGAACCAGTTCGGAGCTTTGAGTTTGTCCAAGCATGTCTGCCATCAGCCTCCTCTCTGCCGGAAAAGGAGCTAAATTCTTAAGAAGTTGTGTGTGTTATAGTGGATGGAACCAAATTTCCATTATCTAATTTCAGAACATTTGCATCATCCTTCAAACCCATTAGCAGTTACTCCCCAATCTCCCCTCCCACCAGTCCCTGGCCTTTTCCAGATCTTTCATATAAATGGACTAATACAGTCAGCGGTCTTTTGTGACTGACTTTTCCCCCTTAGCATAATGTTTTTGGGGTTCATCCAAGGTGTCAGGATTTTCGTTTCTTGTCGCCAAATGACATTCCAGTGCGTGGGGAGACCACATTTTATGTATCTGCTCATCAGTTGATGGGTATTTGGGTTGTTTTGACTTTTTGGTGATCATGAATAGTGCTGCTGTATACAGTTTTTTTTTTGTATACAGGTTCTGTATGACACAAGTTTTCAAATCTCTTGAATATATAAACCTGGATGTGGAATGGCTGGGTCCTGTGTTAACTCTGTGTTTAACATTTTGAAACCTGGTTAACTGTTTTTCATAGCAGCTACACCAGCTGCTTCCCATCATCAGTATGTAAGGGCTCCGACTTCTCCACATCCTTGCCAACACTTGTTATTGTGTCTTGTTCTGGTTACGGTCATCCCAGTGGGTGTTAAGTGCTAGCTCATTCATATTTATTTTTAATGGTCAGTTTTAAAAATTTTGTGTCAAATATGAAAACTGCCTCCAGCTCTTTTTTTTTTTTAAATTGTGGTGAAATATACATAACATAAAAGCTACCATTTTAACCATTTAAAAAAATTTTTAAAAATGTTTATTTATTTTTGAGAGAGAGAGAGAGCGCACACAAGCAGGGGAGGAGCAGACGCAGAATCTGAAATAGGCTCCAGGCTCTGAGGTGTCAGCACAGAGCCCGACGCGGGACTCGAACTCACAAACCGTGAGATCGTGACCTGAGCCGAAGCCGGACGCTCAACCGACTGAGCCACCCAGGCACCCTCATTTTAACCATTTTTAAGCGGACAACTCAGTAGCATTAAGTACATTCACAGTGTTGTGCGACCATCACCACTATCCATTTCCAGAACTGTTTGTCATCCTAAACTGAAACTCAGTGCCCATTAAATAACTCCACATTCCTCCACTGGGGATGGAATTCTATTCTACTTTCTGTGTGAATTAGCCTGTCCTAGGTACCTCATATAAAGAGAGTTATACAATAACTGTCCTTTTGTGTCTGGCTTATTTTACTTATTGTAATGTCTTTAAGGTTCATCTATGTTGTAGTATTTGCCAGAATTTCAACCTTTTTATTCATACTCTTTTGTAAGCAAATCTGGAAAAATTTTACATATTAAGCTAATAAAGACAAAGTGCCTCACACTCTACATCCTCCAATAATGGTACTCTGACATGTTTATAAACTATAACTGCCTTAAGACATGTTTGCCCAGCATGTATGCTTAGCAAAGTCTATATAACTGGGATGAATTCCATTCTTTATTCATAAAAAAGTTATTAAGTGAATTTCATTGACTTCTAGTTTATCTTGTTGATACAATTTTCCTAGATGAATACAAAAGAAATTATTGGCATTCTCTTAACTTCTTAGATTAAAACTTTGGAACAGACCAAAGCCATTGAAGACCTAAATAAATCCAGAGACAAACTTGAGAAGATGAAGGAGAAAGCTGAGAAAAAACTAATGTCTGTCAAGTCAGAACTGGATTCTACAGAGCATGAGGCTAAGGAGGATAAAGAGAGAGCCAGGAACATGGTAGAAGCGGTAACCAGTGAAATGAAGACACTAAAAAAATCTCTGGAAGAAGCAGAAAAGAGAGAAAAGCAGGTGGGTAGAAATCTGGTGGTAAAATCTTGTTTAGGAAAGATAGGACAATTCAAAAGCTTGAAAATTATTCATATGCTTCTTCAAAAACAATTTACAAAGCTTTCTATATCATTTCAATGTATCTGTCTACCCTCTAGCATCTTTTTGGCACTAAAATAACCATAATGATTTACTCTGCTAAGAACAATAATTGACATTTTCATGGCATGAATTGTAGAAAAGAAAAAAGACGTTCTTATCAAAGCAGCGGAAAGCCTGTGAAATGCCAGTTTCTGGTTGTGGAGAGGTTTTTATTATGTGCACTGATTGCCTCTGAAGTTTGCATCATCCCAGGCTTCAGCCTCAGGAGGGAAGGCTTATCTCCAGCAGAGATCAGTGGCAGGAAACAGTCCCAACTCTCAAACAGTGGCACCCAGACTCGATGGCCAATCTAGCCCAGATGGAAGCCATAAAACAGTCCTCACTCGCTGGCTGTTGCAAGGAGGAGAGTTTTATCTGGCGAGCACATCAGGAGGTCACGCACAAAGAACTGTACTGGGCAGCCTGACCCCCATTGCTTTTGGGTTTCATCTCCCTCTCTTTCTGAAGCTCAAAAGGGCAGAGAGTGGACTCTCGTCCTAGGATATTTTTTCTCTTTGGCTGCCTCTGCTCTGGCTCATGTGTCAGGCCGAGCCGAGGAAGGCCAAACTATAAACTGCGTGTTCTCAGAGGAAACCCTCTCAGGAATTAAGAGCTTTGACCATATTTGAAAGGGGAGAAAAGTTTGAGGGAAACTTTCTCACCAGGGACACTAGGGGGGAGAGGGTATTATGTTCCCCAAATTGGACTCAGCATAGGAAGGAGGTTGGGATGTGAATGAACACGTGGTGAGAATGTTCGGAAGGCAGTTTTCCTGGAGGCAACATCTGTCTTCAGGTTGGAGTGCGTCTTTTCCAAAATGGAAGGTACCTCTAGCAAGGGGTTGGCCCGATCTCCCTGAGGTATCTGCTCCTGCTTTAGCGCAGAATCACAGTTGATGAGAATGTGAAGGACTATGAGACATCTTTTCATCCATTTTCTCCAAGCTCGTCACCTCTCCATGTTTCTTTTTGTGATCGACAGAGAGTAGTCCCGGAGGGTCCGATGTTATGGTTTGTGAGGAGGCTGTTTATGTGATGTCATCTGGTCATTATTTAGAGCTCCTTCTCTTTTCATCAGCTCATACTTTCTTGCCCTTTGTTCTTCCTTTAGTTTAAGTGGTTCCATGCCCACTTAAACTTCCACGTACTTATCAACGGTGTGCACAACCACAGCATTTGTAAAGCACTTCCTAGTATACAGAAAACATACACATTCATTGTTTCATTTGATCCGAATTCCAGAACAGCTCTGGGAAGTAGGCATATGGTTATTTCCCTCAGGAAGTGAGAACATGGGTCTCATTCGTGGTTGCTTTTCGCTGAGATTCTTGACTTGGTAGCCAATGCCACACTAACTGGCATGAAATGCCACCCTAAGTGGCTGTGAAATCACTGACAGTTGGTGCCCGGAAGGACCGTAGGGGGAATTGAGTAGATTCGCCTTCTTATTTTATAAATGAGAGGACTAAGATAAAAGACAGTAAGTAATTTGCCTACCTCATGTACCTCTGGGTTTTCCACAGGGTTTTGTTTGTTTGGTTGGTTGCATTCAGACCAACAGTAGTCAGCATGTTTTGTTCTCGCCCTTAATGTGTGTGTTTGATATTGCAGCTGGTGGACTTCAGGGAAGTGGTTTCCCAGAAGCTGGGCTTGAACATGACCAGTCTTGCACTTCCCGACTGTGAAATCATCAAATGTCTTGAAAGACTGATCCATTTACATCGGCATCACTTTGTCACCTGTGCCTGCCTCAAAGATGTGACGCTTGGGTGAGACAGGCACCCCCAAAGCCACTTTAAAACTCCTTCATTGAATACCATGTCTCTTGAAGGAGGTAGAGCTAAGTGATGGCACACAATTCTCGATCTCACTAATTCCTGAAACCTTTGAAATTTGATCAGTATGTGAATACCATATACTTTGATGATAGAGTGAGGATCCGTCATTTGCAAAAAAAGGATCTCAGAGGTGCCAGCTGTAGGGAAATGTCTGACACTAAAAACACCTATTTTTTTATTTACTAGCACTTTGGGACCCAGAAGAGTTCCAGTAGATTGTAAACCTAGAATGGGCAATGGTGGTAGGGAATTTACATTTATGGGACTCCTTTTATGACTTGGGGGCTTTCCTACCCAATTTAATTCTCATAATAGCCATGTGGAGAAGGTTTAGTGTTTGATTTTACAACCTCTCTGGGGCTCAGAGAGGGTGTTACCTACCCAAGATTGCAATTGGTTAGCAACTGAACCAGAAGTCTTACCATGCTGGCTCTGGGTCAAAGGCTGTACCTTCTCTGTTACATCACACTCCTCCAGTTTCTCCTGAATTCCTGTGGTCCTGGTGAAAATTGCCCCCATAAAGAAAGGCAGACATTCATAGAATCAAGAATTGAAGCCCCCAAAGTAACAGATTTATGAATGTTACCCATATGATTTCTTTAAAAGGCAATATACCAAATTATTTGGTAAAACATACACAGGGTCCAAGGTCCTGTAAGAAATTTACCTGTTTTAAATGTGGCTGCCAGATCACATTTGGTGGCAATTTTTCATGTTGGAGCAGGGTTGATCTCAGTCCTTGAAAAGTTAAACCTTTAATATGAAACCTGTCACATGAAATCCTGTACAGTTTTATTCACCAGTTTATCAGATGCACTGACAGCAGGGGTACTTTTTTCAGATTGGGATTTTATTATGACTTTCTGTCATTTTCTGCCTTCTTTTTAAATTTGTATTTCACAGATATTTTTCAGGAAGCCATATTCTTAACTTTATTGAGAGAAACTTTTACTTTTTTGGTCGATTACCTTATTTTTGCCATATGTAATTTTCTAAACAGTTTCTGAAAAAAGTGTTGGTGTCTCATTAAAGGAGAGGGGAAACACAGATTACATCCGAACATTAAGAGAAAAAGCATATTCTGAGGGGCACATGGGTAGCTTAGTTGGTTAAGCCTCTGACTCTTGAGTTTGGCTCAGGCCATGATCTCACAGTTCCTGAGATCGAGCCCCAAGTCAGGCTCTGCGCTGACAGCGAGGAGCCTGCCTGGGATTCTTGCTCTCCCTCCCTCTCTCTCCCTCTCCCTGGCTCAAGCGTATGCGTGCTCTCTTACTCTCAAAATAAATAAATTTTAGAAAAAGAGAGAAAAAGCAAATTCTAGAGGAAAGGAAATGAGTTGGACACTTACTGATGACAGATCACACAGAGGAAGAGGAAGCAAGGATGTCCTCTGGGAGATGGGTCATGGTCGCCTGGCTTTCTCCCTTGTGTGCAAGGATAGTATAAAGTACCTTTTGCAACTGAACACACTAAACACACCTTCGCAGCCCTGACTGAGGACACGAGCTAGGTCTGCAACAGGCCGGAGAGGCAGAATTGTATTTTCCCCGCAGAAATCGTCTCTGAAGATCCCCTCACATGCTCCGTAGAGACAGTGGCTGCTGTTCTGGACCCATACGCATTCAGACTGAAGGAGGCAACCTTACTGTCTGGGTCTCTGGAGGACTGAATTGCTGAGTGGCTTTGCTTCAGCCATGCCATAGAAAGGTGGGGGGTGTTCAGAGATGGAGGGGTTGTTTTTATACCCCTGTTTTATATCTCTGTTCTCATTTTCCAAATACAGTCTTTAATGAACTTCGTTTATTTTCTCTGTGAAGTTATTTTCAACACTATTCGATGTCACTTTAAAAGCATAAACTCATAAAAATATTTCTCCATTTCGTGACATAAGAAAAATAAGTTCTATCTATGTAGATGGTCCATATGCACGTTAACTATTTGTCATTTAGACAAATTGAAATCCCTTAATAAAGCCATTTTCCTCCTTGTTGAAACGCCAGTTGGTTGTTGGCTTTCCCTCCATGGCATTCATTCTAGAGCTGGCAGACCAACCTCACATTTTTGTGTTAGATTCTGTTCTTCTATAATATCCATGTATATTTTATGTTGGCCAATAAAACGTGTTATGTTGATGAGATTTTCTAACTAGGGTTTTAAAATATTTAACACTAACTCTTCTACCAAATACACTTGAGTGATAATTGCCTTTGAGATTATTATTCTGGTCATTGTCTGGGACATTTAAATGCGTGCATAAAATATCTCCATTAGGAAAAAAAAAGAATTAAACCCAGTCAGTTCTACCTTATAGTCTGTCTGTCTTACAGATGAACGGGGGGTGATTCCAGGTCAAGGGGTGGTGGGCTGGAAAGTGGTTAAAGAATGTCTATATTATTTATATTGTAATAATACTTGGGACTTGGACGTGGAGTTTAATTTTCACTGGGAAGCATTTCATGGCTACATAACCTTTGATCGGGAAGGCTCTTGCCCACTCTATGCAATAGTGATTTTATCCACATTATTGTACAACCCCACTTAGCTTCTCCTCAGTAAGTGGAGTCTGTATGCTTCCCTCTCCTCTATGCTGCCTCCATACTGTTATGCCCGTGTCTTTGTATAAAAATCATTGCTCATTTGAGGCTCCTTGCTAACTGAATATAACTTTTCTCTTGGTCCTCATTGCAGTTACCTGTTAACATCCTGTATGTCTTCCTACTTAAGATGGTTCATAGTGGGGCTCCTGGGTGGCTCAGTCACTTGAGCATCCAGCTTTGACTCAGGTCATGATCTCACGGTTCGTAGGTTCAAGCCCCACATTGAGCTCTGTGATCTGTTTTGGATCCTCAGTCTCCCTCTGTCTCTGCCCTTCACCTGTCTTCTCTCTCTCTCTCTCTCTCTCAAAAATAAATAAACATTAAAAAAAAAAAAGATGGTTCATAGGTGTCTTCTCCAGCCACATTAAGTGCTGCCTTCTTCTCGGGTGACTTTAGTGCCCATAAGGAAAATTCATACAACGTTTTATCTTTAGTTTCTTGGCCTTCTTGACCTTCATACTTTTACCTCCTTTTGTTTCAGCTGTTTAAACCTTAGATTGCAGTTTATAGCAATCCAATTGAAACTCCTGTAAGTCAAAGAGAATTTGGGGGGGGGTACTCATTTGAAAGATTCAGGAGTAGACTAGCTTCAGCACGGCTAGATGCAGGGATTTAAAATTGTTATTTGGATTCTTTTTGCTTCTACCCATCTTCCTTTTCTCCTTGGTTTGCTTGTCTTTGCATGTTGGTCTCCCTTTCTCCTTCTGGTGATGGGTTTCTCCATGCTGCCAGCAAAGATGATAACCAGCAGCTACATGGTGTTTTCAACTCATGAGCTGAGAAAATGAGACACTCTCTGCCTCCAAAACTCATGGAAGGAGTGTCAGGGAAGAAGAGTCTGATCATGTCTTCTTGGCCACGCACTCCTTCCGAACGAAGCATTGTGGCCAAGGGATGAACTCACTGGCCTGCATCCCATGAATCCAACTGGACTGCAGTGAGGTGGGGTGGGGTGAGGTTCCAAGGTGATCTGTTCAACCAGAACCACACGTAATGACAGAAGGAAAGCTGGACAGGCACACAGCACACATCTATGACCCTTGGTCAAATTTAGGATCTTCTAATCACCTGCAACTTCTCCACCTCTAAAATCTTACAATCTCCATAAACTCTTATCATTGCAGACCTCTATCTCTTACCCCTACGTAAGTGCTCTTTGGGTTTCCTTGGTTCTCATATTTTCTCCCTGCTAGCCTTGCCATCTGGGGTCAGCCTAGATACTCTGGTTCCTTTTTATAGTCATTCTTTTCCCAACACCTTCAATTCCTTGTGCCCTTGCCCCTCATCCCTCAGATTTGAATTAGTCCCAACTAACAATGTTTCTGCTGCTTTTCCTGCCCCACTGGATGAGACTGGAGGAAATCACAGGTGGCCTGGCAAATTCTCACCTGAGCCCTCTGGGCTAACTGGTAATCCTTCCCAGTTCCCCAGTTCGAGCTCGCTGCCATTTTCCAAAATGACTGTTGCAAATATTCTACTCTTCCTCAAGGCTTTTAACCTGTCTTCTTTCTCCACTGTCAGCAGATAATCTTGTCTCCTCTTACACCCACAAAGTAGAAGCCATTACAGGACATATCTTCAATATCAGACCCTAGAATAGCCTGATATGTGTGCATATATCGTGGCCCCCTTCCCTCTTCTTGCCTCGGGTTATTTCCTCCGCCTGGCCGCTTGTGTCCTCACTAACTTCATCCTATCAATTGTCCTCTGTCTCGAAAGCGTTTTCAACCTCGCTTTCCTTTGTGGCTTCTTTCCCTCAGCATTAAATACGTTCATGTTAAATCAGTCCCTCTACTCCCCAACAACTTCTCCGTAGGGCCTTATTTCCCTCTGTCTTTCTGGTCTCACCTCCTCTTCACACCATCTTCCTGTGGCAACCTGGCTTTGGTCTCCACTCACCCGGTTCTCACATTTTTGTTAGCAAACCTCTGTTAGTTTTTCTAAATTAATCAATTAATCTATTCATTTAGAGAGAGAGAGAGCAAGCCTGAGTGGAGGAGGGGCAGAGAGAGAGAGAGAGAGAGAGAGAGAGAGAGAGAGAGAGAGAGGGAGAGAATCTCAAGCAGGTTTTGCACTGTCATCATAGACCTGACATGGGGCTTGATCCCATGACCCTGAGATCGTGACCTGAGCAAAAATCAGGAGTCAGACACTTAATGGGCCAAGCCACCCAGGTGCCCCAAACCTCTATTAGTTTTGAAGTGTTCATCCTACTAGATCTTTCTGTAACATTTGATACAATTGACCATTTCCTTCTTGAATTATTCTTTTCCATTAGCTTCCATGATGTGACATTCAGCTCATTTCCCCCCCTCCCCCCCCCCCCCCCAGCCTCTCTGGGTTCTTGAGTCAGATTATTTTAAGGTTATAGGAAACAAAAGTGAAATCAGAGGTTAATGTAAGGATGAGTATGGATATGAGTGTTGGTGTGAATCTTGACCTCCCAGTCGGAAGTCAGTGAGGAACAGTTATACATCACAGAAACCAGAATGTGGTTGATAGTCCAACAATTGGAATGCCAGATGCATGGTACAGGGTGGCTCTCATGGCCAGGTGCTCTTACTGGTCCTATGCTTGCTGGTTTCCTTTGATGTCATGAGGACTCAACTTCCCTCTGTCTCTGTTTCTACTGCTTCAGCTGGTGTCTCAGACGTCTGGCCTCCAGAACTGTGAGACAATATGTTGTTTAAACCACTCAGTTTGTGGACTGAAGATGGGGAAATCATGCCCCATTTTACAAGATTACTGTCAGGATTAAATAATGCAGAGCATTTAGAAAATATCCTGGCATGTGGGGAGTACGCAATGCATGTTAGCGAACAACATTGTTATTGTAAATATTGCTAACTAGTTCCATCTATTCTTGTGGCTTTAATTACCATCTATGCAATGATGATGCCAACCGTTGTCTCTCTAGATCAGACTCCTGTCCTGATCTCGCTGGTGCCGGATGGTGTGGAGAGGACACCTGTAGGAATTGAGCAAAATAGACTTGGGTTCAAATATAAGCTCTGCTGAGTGACTTGGGCTGTTTGATTAACCACTTTGAAAACCCATGTGCTTCAGGACTAAAATAGGAATCACAAGACTAGTTTCCTCACAGAGTCTTTATATAAAGATTCAATGAGTCAATGTATATAAGGTTTGCAGCTTAGGACATGGATGTCACAAGTGCTCAATGAATGTTGTTATATCCTATAGGAATCTTAAACTCAGCATATGCAATGTTGAATTTTATCTGTCTGTCTATCTATCTATCTATCTATCTATCTATCTATCTATCTATATAGAGAGAGCAAGAATGGAAGAGAGGGGTGGGAGGAGAGAGAAAAAGAGAGAGAGAGGCAGGATCTTAAGTAGGCTGTCTGTTCCCTGAGGAACCAAATGCAGGGCTTGATCCCACGACCTTGGGATCATGACCTGAGCTGAAATCAAGAGTCAGATGTTCAGCCGACTGAGCCACCCAGATGCCCCATTTTTTAAAATTTATTTTAATTAGTTTATTTTTTTTGCAATGTTGAATTTATAACTTCTGACTCCCATCATCTTCTCGCCAATAGCCTTTTTCTCTTCTGGGCTCCCTGCCCCAGCCAATGGCCTGACATCTGCTCAAGTGTCCAAGACAGAGTTTGGGGAGGGAACTCTGACTTGTTCCTCTTCCTCCTCCCATATCGGATAAATCACAAAGCCCTGTCCGCTCTACCTCCTGTCTTCTCTCTTATCTATCTACACTTTCCTTCCACATTAACATCACAGCAGCTTATACCCCATTATCTCTTGCTCGCTCAGACTTCTCTGAGTGCTGAGCAGATGCTGTGATTCACCACCCAGGTCCTCCCTTTAGGACTGAAGCACTCCTTGAGCTGCCCAGAGCTGTTGGCTCTTGACAATCTATAGCTGAGTTCCTTGCAAGGACTTGCCCTTGGCTGAAGGGAGTGACCTCATCCTGGGTCACAGACTTTTCCCAAAGGCACTTTGTATCTAGTGACTGGTCAGTGTGGGAGTACAAAGACCTGGCCTTCTTTCCTCAATTCAAGACCACTCTGAAGGGTCATGTCATATTCAGAACTACACCAGCCGGTAAGACCAGCCAAATCCTCTGTTGCAAGTGCGTTATACTTCAACTGCTTCCTCTGCCCAGTCTGCTTTCTTACTTGCCTACAGGTTTTGTTCTAACTGCAATTCAACAAAACTTCTGCCTCCAAATTCCCATCTCGGGGTCTTTCCAGGACCCTTTTTTAGGGTCTTAGGTCTGTCTGACAGATTAATTCATTCTTCTTGTAGCTAGTTATGAAACTATGAAGCCATTTGATGTTTTCCATCATGTAGTTTTATCAATGAATACGTGTTTGTTGATCACTTGGTGGTATAGGATCCACAAAAACTAGACCAAAAACAAAAAAGCCCCCAAATATCAATGACTTAAATTACTTGGTTATCTCCTTCTCTTCAGAATTCTCTATAGCGATTCATAACTAGGTTCCAGTATAGTGTTGAGTACCAAGAGATTTTATTCTATATTTCCATTTCCTCTTGGTTTTAACGGTGTAGAGTACAGAATGGACACTACTCCAAGTAGCTTAACCAAGAAAGGATTTATTAGAGGGTATTAAGTGGCTTGCAGAATCATGTGAGGGCTGAAGAATAGACTTGAAGTTGAAGTTTCCTTAGCAATTCCCAAAGGTACACCACAGAATGAGACTACCAAAAGCCGCTGCTACTTCCGTAGTCAGAAAGCCAGAGGATCCAGAATCTCATTGATACTACCAAGATCTGGAAGCTACCACTTTTACGGTGCCTCCTCTCCTGCTGCTCGCTCCATTTCCTGCTGCCACCTGGGCCAGAAGGAAATGGGCGCCTTGTGCCTCATCTCTCAGAATCAAGCACCTTGTGACTCTCTGCTAATGAAGACGCAGAAAACCAAGAGTGTTTCTTCTGCCTGCCAAAAGAAATAGCTGTAGCAGTAGAGGTGTGACTACTGTCATCTTCCAGGTCTCACATTTGGGCATCTAGCTGGCAAAACCCAAATTATATCTGGAATCTTTTCTGAAGGGATTCTGGGAAACACAGTATTTGGCTTCCCAATATCAGAAGTGCAGAAAGGCATACTGGAACAATGTTTTTCAAACTTTATGATAAACTTTACTCTAAAATTCAACACACACACACCACACACACACACACACACACACACACAGTCACAGTCATGTCTGCCTGAAATAAAAGATTCACAAGACAATGGGATGCCCTGACAGATTCTATTCTGGTCTCTGCTGTGCAATTCTGTACTCCTGTAGGCTATGCCACTTCATGAAGAAATGCCCGTCTTGACCCCCTAAGTTGACTTCATGACCAACTAATGGATGGCAATGGCAGTTTGAAAAAAAAATACTCTAAGAAGGGAGAAGTGGATGTTGAGTGCTAATCCACGATATCCACTCTACTATATTGTTCCCTCTCCTGCCTCTGGATTAACAAAAATGATTTAAGTCTGCTCAGAGAGGGACTTAGTGATGTGACAGTGTGCAGTGGCCAGGGAATCAGGAGAATGGGTTCCAGTCCTTCCGGTAGCTGTCTCTCCTTCCATAGAGCGTTGGGGTAGCTCGGTGTGCTAATGACCTAACTGACCCATACCTGGAAAAATTGAGAGAGCGGATAATTGGGATCTTGTGATTTTTTGTTTGTTTGTTTGTAGAGGACGGATTAAGCCCACAAGGCCATCTTAGCAGCAAATACACTTGTGCATCAACTATTGTACTCCTTAAAAAATTAGTTGGCTTCAATTCAGTTCCTGGTTATGTACATAGGCGTAAAATCTAATGATTCATTCTCAAATTATGATGGTATGTATTGAATGTGAACTGTACGATTAGTTCACCTGCTCCATGTTTGGAAGGTGATTGTTAATTTTTCTGTTAAGGTTTGCAAAGAATTTAATCCCTTAATGTAGCACTTTTAGGTAAAAGCTTATATTTGCCAATGACTAAGGCTTTTAATAAGGACTTTTCTCCTAATTTGCTGTAGGTTTGAAGGTAATTGGTGTTAAGAAAGAAAAGCCTACTGAGAAAGCAGAACAAAATAAACATTTAACAAATGCCTATTCTGTGCCAAATGGTGTACCAAGCATTTTCATCTATGATGACTCATCTAATCCTCACATTAATTCTTTTTTTCTAAAATGTTTATTTATTTTTGAGAGGGAGAGAGACAGACAGAGCACTAGCGGGGGAGGGGCAGAGAAAGAGAGGGAGACACAGAATCTGAAGCAGGCTCCAGGCTCCGTGACAGAGCCCGACGCGGGGCTCAAACTCACAAACCACAGATCATGACCTGAGTCGAAGTCAGATGCTTAACTGACTGAGCCACGCAGGCACCCTATCCCCAGATGAATTCTTAAAGGAAGAATTAGAATTCTCATTTTTGCAGATGAGGGGGAAAAGGGTTAAAGTGATTAAAAGGGACTTGCTCTTGGTCGTTAAATGAACAGGTGGAAGAATCTGGGATTTGCACCCAGTTCTGGCAGACTCAGCTCTCGCTTTTCCTCCTGTACCACGGTGTCCCTACTGCTTTCATTATTTGTTCAAGGTGACTGAAAGTGGAAAAGAGTACTCAAAACAGGCGTCATCAAGAAGACTGGAATTTTCATGTGTTAGAAAAAGAGACGTTTGAATGGATACTTACTTAAAAGTTTCCTAAGCCACCTCAGCTCTTTAGAGGACCCTGATATCTATAAGCAACAGGGAATTGTGAAGATTATCTTGTGGGCTTTACTTTGGTTTCATATCTTTCATGGTTTCCTTTTGCTTGCGATAGTATTTAAAGGGACCAGAAGAGTTTGTAAGTAATTATAAAATACTTCCCCATTTTGTAACCTTAACTCAATGACCTGTCATCCATGTGGAACTTTAGTTGTTCACGGTTGTTGCAATGTGAGGAATGCTAAACTTGTAAAATACATGGCAAAAAAAACCCCTACAAAGTGTTTATGCCTCTTTTAAGGACTCATTAGACTCTTAGCTCAGTGTTTGTGTTTGAATTTTTCTTTTTTTAGTGAGTATACATAAAATTAAGTAAAACATTAGATTTAAAAGAACACATTTCAACGTGATTCTTCACCCATGCAATTTGATTTCATTACCCTCAGTACAGAGGTTGAGCTGACATAGAAACGGACGGGATATATATAATAGATGACTTTGGGAAACACGGTTCACATAGTTTTGAGAACCACGTTGCCTTTTTTCCCCCTGGCCAAGTCAAGTGGCTTCTTTAAAACTTTTCCTTGATTATTTCTTATAAGTAAGCTAACATACAGTCTACGTGGCTCTGCTGATTGTCCTCAGAAAGTTCCTCCACTGGAGGAAGCCCTTGGGATGCTTCTCACAGAATATATGACTGGCAAGGAAAAGACAGTTTCCAAAGAAGTTCTGAAAAGCCTTTAATCTTAATAATAATAGTTACCATTTATTTTATTTACCAGAGACTGCAGTGGAGCTCCTTGTAAGCTGTATCTAGTTTAGTCTTCTCCTAGGCTCTTGAGGCAGACACTGTTATTAGCCTCTTTTTAAAGCTGAAGAAACGTGGGGTGCCCGGTGGCTCAGTCGGTTGGGCGTCCGACCTCAGCTCAGGTCACGATCTCACGGTTTGTGGGTTCAAGTCCCGCATCCGGCTCTGTGCTGACAGCTCAGAGCCTGGAACCTGCTTTGGATTCTGTGTCTCCCTCTCTTTCTCTGCCCCTCCCCCACTTGTGCTTGGTCTCTCTCTCTGTGTCTCCAAAATAAATGTAAAAAAAAAATTGTTTTTAAGCTGAAGAAACGGTCTAAGGGAGGTTAAGGTTAAGTCTGGTGTCAGATCACGCTGCTGGGTGGTCTGCTTGGTGCGTTTCCTTCCGTCCTATTCCACCTCCTCCACAGAGGAGCCCACTGCCAGGCCCCGAAGAGGGGGTGCCTGGACAGGTCGTGTTCTGTCCTGTATGAGAGGGACCTGTATCTGTGCATGTGTGTTAGCCAGAAGTCTGGGTGAATTGGACGAGGAGGAAAGAAGTCTGCTCAGCAGAGAGGTGTGTTGACAGCAGGATATTCTGACTCGCTAGTTTGGGAACCAGGATGATTGCCTTCAGTTTAATGGTAAAGGTTAATTTTTAAAGACCTGCCACTACAGTGGGGACCTCTATGCCACTTGTTTAGAAGTACGATAACATGGGGATTAAGAGCATGAACTTTGGAGTTGTGTTCACTGGACTTTCACCCGAACCCTACATTTTCCCGTGGGCTTCCGTATCTGGGCGTTGGTTCTGTCATCTACAAAATGAGGATTTCTAATGGTACCCATCTTGGACAGCTGGTATGAGGGTTAAGTGGAGTAATGAGTATGAAATGTTCAGTCTAATGCCTGGCATATCATAACTGTCAGTTTATGTATTAGTTATTATTGGTATTAGGACCTTATATGCCCAACAATTATGTTTTCATATTTAATACCTTTGTTCTGAAACTAAATGACTTCAACCAGACAGTTATAGTTATGTTTTCCTCCTTCTGGGTAGACTGTTACATGGATGGACACCAATGGATCACACGTCCCGGTATTGCTACTCTTGTACAACCCTTCCCTACTTCACAGTGATTCTGGGCTTGGCCATATGACTTGCTTTGGACAATGGGACATCAGCAGGTGTGATGAAAGCAGAGGTTTGACGAGCACTTGTACACTGGGACTTGCCCTCGCGCAACACAGATGTGCAAGAAAGACCAGGTCTGGCTGGTCTTTGAGAGAGATCCTAAGATCACGCAGAGAGAGAGTCATAACCATCCCAGTGTTCTGGTTGAGCCCAACCCTGAGCCAGATTTTCCTCTGAATGCAGCTATATGGGGGATGCCAGTAATGCATGGAAGGACTGCCCAGACAACCCATACAATCATGAGAAGTAATAAATTAGTATTGTTTTAAGTCACTGATTTTGGGGGGGGAGTGGTTTGCTATGTAGCAATGGATGATTGAGACACCCTCTGTGATACACAGAGGATAATATTGTGAAACATAACCATTTACCAAACCTGTGGTAATAAAAACACAGCAGAAATACTATAATCCCAATGGATTTGTATTTCTGTGGAGAAAGAGATGAGTTTTCAAGGAAATTAAAGTAGCACATCTGCATCCTGGGCCCATGTCCTGTTGCCAAGAAGTCGATCAGGAAGCATCAGTTGCCAGGACTTCTGCTCGGTGGGAAAGCCATCGCCGTGGCCGTCAGCCTGTGGAAATATGACAAAAACCCACAGGCGCTCCAACCGCCTTGCCACAATAATTGCAACTCATATTTCCATTTGCCAACAAAACCGGTGCTTACAACAGAAAAATAAGACAATTTATATTTTCAGAAATAAATTGTTTTATTTGGAAAATGTCAGGGTCGGTTGCACCCCATTGGTATTTTTCCAAAACGTGGTTAGTAAGAAGAGTAGAGGAAGGACTTGGCCATTTCCAGAGAGCCCTGAGAGGTTGACTAAATAATATTGGACGTTATTGTATTTGAAGGGACAAGAGCCTGTTTGCCCTGTGGCTGCCTAATAGATGTGACCTGTGACTTAATCTTGCTACGTGGACCGGCTCAGGTACATGCACTGGACGTTACTCGTCTCAGTGATTCAGATTCCCTTTCTGGAACTGCTTTTATTCACTGCATTTAGCTGAAGTAAATTGAGTGGTTTGGACACTGGAGAGGATTATGAATCCTTAGGGAGAAGATACATTTAAACCGTGACTAGGATAGAATAAACAAAACAAAATCCATTTTGAATCAACAGGATGTTTTTTTTTTTAAATAGACTTTACGTTTTAGAGAAGTTTTAGGTTCACAGCAAAACTGAGTGAAAAAGGTATAGAGCTTTCTCACATACTCTCTCCTCCCCTCCTCCCCACCTCTAGCCTCCCCCACTATCAAAATCTCACTCCAGAGTGGTACATTTGTCACAGTCAATGAACCTACCTTGACATACCATTATCACCCAAAGTCTGTAGTTTACATTAGGGTTCTCTCTTGCTTTTGTGCATTCTGTGAAGTTTTGACAATGACATAATGACACGTACCTATCATTATAGTAGCATACAGTGTAGTTTCATTGCCCTACAAGTCTTCTGTGTTCTACCTACTCATCCCTCCCTCCCCTCAAACCCTGAAAACCATTGATCTGTTTGTTTTTTTTTTACTGTCTCCGTAGGTTTGCTTCTTCCAGAATGTCCTATAGTTGGAGTCATACAGTATGTAACCTTTTCAGACTGACTTTTTTCACTTAGAAATATACATTTAAGATGATTCTGTGTCTTTTGATGGCTGGGTAGGCTTATTTCTTTTTAGCACTGAATAATATTGCATTATCTGGATTACCAAAGTTTCTTCATTCATTCACCTACTCATAAAACATCTTGGTTGCTCCAAGTTTTAGCAGTTATGAATAACGGTGCTATAAACATCTGTGTGCAGGTTTTCGTGTGGACGTGTTTTCACGGGTAAACACTAAGAATCATGGTTGCTGGCTCATGTGGTGAGAGCATATGTAGTTTTGTAAGAAACTGCCAATCTGTCGTCCAAAGGAGCTGTACCATTTTGTATCCCAACCAGCAATGAATGAGCTCCTCCTACTCCACGTCCTTGCCAGCATCTTGCCAGCATTTAGTGTTGTTAGTATTCCAGATTTTGGTTACTCTCATAGGTGTATGGTGGTATCTCATTGTTGTTTTGATTTATAATTCCCTAATTTTGCACAAGTTGAAATGTTACGTGGGGCATCTTTTCGTATATTTATTTGCCATCTGTATATCTTTTTTCGGTGAGGTGTCTGTTCAGATCTTTTGCCCATTTTTAATTTTTTTAAATGCTTATTTATTTTTGAGAGAGAGACAGAGCATGAGCTGGGGAGGAGCAGAGACAGGAGACACAGAATCTGAAGCAGGCTTCAGGCTGTGAGCTGTCAGCACAGAGCCCGATGCGGAGCTTGAACTCACAAACCATGAGGTCATGACCTGAGCCAAAGTCAGATGCTTAACTGACTAAGCCACCCAGGCACCCCTGAGACTACAGAATGTCTTAAATTAGTATACATTCATGCATACATTTGTTCACTCCAGAAAGATGAATTGAAGGTCTGCTCTGTCTCATCACAGATGCAGCAAAGATTCAACTATCAGGAAGATATTATATATCAGGGGCTCACGGTCTGGCAGAGGAGACAGACACACACACCATAATCCAATGAGATAGAAGCAAAGCAATGGAAATATACCCCCAAGTTGCCTCTGCTCAACAGATTTCCCCTGTGTCTCAGCCTTTACTGGATTATTTTTTGATAATTTTCATAACTACGTTTTTGCATCTCACAAAGAATTGTTATATATCCTCACCTTCATGGTCTTGCTGTTCTCGAGTCCAAGCCTCAGGTCGGGCTCTGTGCTGACAGCTCAGAGCCTGGAGCCTGTTTCAGATTCTGTGTCTCCCTCTCTCCCTGCCCCTCCGCTGCTTGCACTCTGTCTCTGTCTCCCTCTCTCAAGAATAAATAAACATAAAAAAATTTTTTTAAAAATTATGTAGTCTCTATGAAATTGGATCTGTCAGAAACAATCTTAAATGTTATTTGATGACCAGCCTGGGGTACTAACACAATTGGAGACCCTACTATATAGTGGTTAAGGGCTTGGACTTTGAAATCAGAGAGATCCAACTCTGAGTTCTGATTCACCACTTTCAAGCTGTTCTTGGGTAAAGTATCTTTCTTTCTTTCCCTTTTTTTAAAGTTTATTTATTTATTTTGAGAGAGACAGAGACAGTGTGAGTTGGGGAAGGGCAGAGAGAGAGGGAGACAGAGAATCCCAAGCAGGCTCTGAACTGTCAGCACGGAGCCTGATACAGGGCTCGAACTCATGAAACCATGAGATCATGACCTGAGCCAAAACCAAGAGTCGAATGCTTAACTGACTTAGCCACCGAGGCGCCCCTGGGTAAACTATCTTTCTTATCCTCAGCAGTAAAGTGGGACCAAAAGTAATGCCTGTCTTTTGGGGTGGTTGTGAGGGTTATGTAAGAACACTGGTGGAAAGTGCCTAGTCTATGGTAGGAGCTCAACAGTTGTTGGTCATTATTGTGTTATAAATAAAATAGACTAACTGATGCATTAGCAATAATAAAATTGTGTTTGCACAAGTTGAAGGAGGAACGCCAAGTCTCACTGGCAGGGGCAGGCATACCCCTGGTAGGGACAGGAATTCAAAGGTACAGTTAGAATAGGACAAAATGCTAGGAGGCATGAGTGAACCTTGCCTTGGTACAGGGTATACTGGGTGAGCATATCTTTCTGCTGATATTCTTTCTCTATACTGTAGTTGACTTTAGGCCAAGGACACTGCGCGTTGGGATTCCAGTGGCACAGGCATATTCTGACTAGGCAGGGTGGGAGTGGGTAGAGGGACAACATTATGAGCCAACTTCGCTCCTAGAAGTCACTGCCAGCCTGAAGTGACTCACTAGTCTTGATAGACCCTACAAGGCTCCTACAGAACCTTGAGTTTCCAACTCCTGGGGTTCAGATCAATTCATAACAACCAAGGATCTCTTAGTTTGCTATCAACAGTCATAAAACCCCAATCACTAAGAAAACATTGTTGCTTACATGGTTTTCAATCCTGCTCCACAGTTTACTCTGTGGCCTAATATGGAAGAGAGGGATGAGGGTGACAAGAAGTTAACTATTAGAGTTATTGATGTTTTTACAGAGGAAGCCAAAATATGTGCTCTTGCTGCTATTAGGAATTGATGTCCCGCTCATGTAGTATTAAAAGGTTTCACTGGAGAGATAATAGGGGCAGATGGAGAACTGTGGGCAGATAAATAGATGATCTCATCTCCAGTAAATGAGTCTCATGAAAGTAAGGCTGCTTAGATAGAAAAAGAACCAGCATACAGTCTGGGTAGCGTTCTGTGGTTCCCGGTTTATTCTTCACAACATACTTCGTCTAGCTTTGAGTCTCAAGGACAGAAGCATTTGCCACATTCAAAGAATGACAGCCAGCGGTTCTTACAGATCCTGACCTGTCAGGTTTTTCTATCTGATGCTTAGTCTGGGTCACAAGGACTACAAATTACAAACAATAGTGTAATGTATATTTTGATTTATCTAGATAATTATTGACTATGTGTGTTTCTTCTTATCTGTCTTTTACATGTCTATCTATCCACCTATCTACTTATCTTGAATAAGTGCTCTCTTTTATAAAGTTTGTTGGAAGTAGGAGCTCTAGGGATTCTTCTTTGATAACCATGCAGTGTTTTTCTGTTGAATTAGTAGACACAGAACTCTTAGATAATGTGATTTCTTTGCAACCTTGACCTTTGGACGAGTTTCTAGACCCTGCATATGTAATATATGCCATTACACGCAGTGCTTATGAAGCCTCAGGGATTGCCCAGCACTCCATAGAGAGAAAGAAGAATTGCTATCACTTGAATTAAAAAAAACACATATATTTTTCCATGAAAATCTTCTTGTGAAGATTAGAAAAATATCAAGTAAAGTAAAATTTCCATTACCACCCCTGGTTCTATTCCTCTACCTAAATATGATCACTGATACCAATTTGCAAATGTGTGTGTGTGTGTGTGTGTGTGTGTGTGTGTGTGACAGAGAGAGAGAGAGAGAGAGAGAGAGAGAGAGAGAGAGAGAGAGAGATTTTAGTGTATCGTAAACATAAATGGTATTACATAGTATGTATTACTCTACATCTTACTTTTATCACTTAATAGGATGTGCTGTAGATCTCTCAATACATATAGATGTACCTCCCTTCTCATGGTATCCTGCAGGGTATCTCATTACATAGACATTTCATAACTTGTATAATCATACCATTGGATATTCCCAGTTTTTCATGATTACCAACAATGTTGCAATGAAACACCTTATGTATGCTTATTGTAAATATTTCAAGTATTTCTCTAGGACAGTTATGGAGATGCAGAATGGCTGGGTTAACATGTGCTCTCACTTCTCAAGTTGCTTTCTTACGTGGCCGAACCGGTTTACTTCCAGAAGAGTATGAGAAAATCCATTTCTCCACAGTCACCAACAATTGACAGGATCTAATTTAGAAAATTTTGCTAGTCTGAGTGAGTGAAAAGTAGTGTGTTGGTTGTTTTATTTTGCATTTCCCTGATGCAGGAGTAATGAGGGGTAGGAATTTTTACATGCTATGCTAGTTCTGGTCCTCTGAGAAGCAGAAACCAAGGCTAGATCAGATGTGCAAGAGGTTTATTAGGGAAAATCCTTTGGAGGAGAAAGGAGGAGAGAGCAAACGCGGTAGTCAGACCACAATGCAGGTCTAGGCCCGCAAAAGAGAGAGGTGGAGGAGGAGAGCGAAGAAGAGGGAAGGTGGGTGAGGTAGGCAGTCTCTCAGACTACACTGTGGTTCTAAGAACACCTCACCCAAGCTGATGTGGAGCTCTTGAGCTGAAGTCACCTGTCGGAGGAATCTCGTGCCTGTACCTTGCAGGAAATCTGTTCCTAGGAGCCCTGCCTAGTTGCTTAGTCACTGGTTTGAAGCAGTTCAAGGGGATCGTGGCCTCGGTATGAACACAGCAATGGATTCGGCCACAGCAGCCAGGATGTCTATCAGTTATGCCCCCCACAGCAGAAGATCTGAGTGGTGCATTTTCATGGCCAGCACATATGTTTATTGACCATTGGATTCCCTTCCTCTAGGTAAAGTTTTCTAGAAAGAGTCACATGGCAAGTATTTCAGGCTTCTCCCTTTGTAGCAGTAAAGCAGCCATAGCCTTTGTACAAAATGACTGCATATGTCTGTGTACTGATAAAACTTTATTTACAAAAAGCAGGTGACAGGCCAACATATGCTGTAATTTCCTGACCATTGGTTATATTTACAGTACCCATTACTTGAGAATTTTGTAGAATTTGTCTGTAACACTATTCAGACACGGTGCTTTTCTTAGGAGATAGAATTTGACTAACTTTCTAATTTATTCTATAATTACTGGTATGTTTAAATTTATTTACTCAGGTATCAAAATTGATAATTCTTTTTTTTTGAAGTTTAACCATATTACATTGTTTCACTTTTCTTGCTACCAATTTTTACCTAGTGTGCTCTTACTTTTCAAAATCTCTATATATACTGCATTTTTTATTCCACTTTTTAAAAACTGATGTTTAATTTTGGATAACCTACATGAATTTTTTAAAAAAGCCTCTGTTACAAACAACTATAAATCAAAATTTATGTATAGAACTCAAGGTGTGATCAATTCATTGTCTAAATCTTGATTTTCTGTGGATAAAGAAAGCAATAAACAATTATGATGACATTTTATAGGTCAAATTTGTTGATATTTTTCTTTTTTTTTACATGTTTTTATTTGTATTTGAGAGAGGGGGGTACAGTGCGTGAGGGGGACAGGCAGAGAGAGAGGGAGACAGAATCTGAAGCAGGCTCCAGGCTCTGAGCTGTCAGCACAGAGCCTGATGTGGGGCTCGAACCCACCAGCCATGATACCATGACCTGAGCCAAAGTTGGATGCTCAAATGACTGAGCCAACCAGGTGCCCTGATACTTTCCTTTTTTAAAACTCTCCATAAATAAAATCATTTACTGAAGTAAAGTGTTCTACTGCCATTTGGATTCATATCTGTTGTTGCTTTTTAAATTACCAGGGTTATTTAGAGTGGCTAAGAGCTCTGATTCTGGAGCTAGAGGCTTGCATTGGAGTCCTGGCTCTACCATTTACTAGCATTGTGACGTCGTGCAAATAAACTAAACGCTCTGCCCCAGATTCTTATTTGTAAAACGGAGAGAATCGTAGTATTTATATTGCCATACTGTGCCAATTAAATGAGTGAATGCATGCAAAGAACTTAAAACGGTGTCCGGAACAGGTAAGTTCTACCTGTTGTAGTTCTGCTTGTAGAGGTTGTCCTCTGTATGGCTTTGTTTCCTTGAGTTGGTCTTGATTAACTTTATGCAATCGTTGATGTGCTTTTTGTAAGATCCCCTTGTGAAATTCAGCAACTGCTGGTTCATCATTACGCCAATACCAGAGATCACCTTGATATCAGTTGTTCTGCCCTCAGAACTTCAGCGGAGGTGTCTCAAAGTGAGGGCTCAAAGTGAGGGCTCATCAGTGGTCCCCGCCATCCCGCCGACTGTCTTTGCTCTCTCCTCTTGGCGGTACACTTTCACAGCCTTCGGGATGGTGTGATGTCGGAGAACTTTCCACTGGCTGAGGTGGTTTCCACGAACGTCATTGGAGATGGTAGTGGAAGAGGATGGATGCTGCTTTTGCAGGGTTGGGAGAGGGGTGCGTTGTGTGAGGAGGTGGTTTGGGGAGAGCGTTGCAGTGAGAGTATAGGAAATAAGCAAGTCCTAAGAGAGCACCTCTTCATATTCTGATGCCTATCTTACCGTCTTCTTCAAAGAAAAGAAAGAGAAAAAAACCTGTATTACTGATTAGCAATTTAAAAATTAACTGTGTGGTTTTATTTGTTGATTTATTGATTTCTGCATTTCTATTCATTTATTCTACCTTTTTTGGGAAGGTATTTTGTTCTTTAATTTTTTTTTTTTAATTTTAATGTTTATTTATTTTTGAGAGAGAGAGAGAGAGAGAGAGAGAGAGAGAGAGAGAGGAAGAGAGAGAACGACTGGGGGAGGGGCAAAGAGAGAGGGAGTCACAGAATCTGAAGCAGGCTCCAGGCTCTGAGCTGTCAGCACAGCCCTTCTTGGAGCCCAAACCCAAGAACCATGAGATCGTGACCTGAGCTGAAGTCTGATGCTTAACCTACTGAGCCACCCAGGTGCCCCAATTGTTCTTTAACTTCTTGAATTGAAGGTTTACCTAATTTATTTTTAGTCTTTTTGGTTTTCTTTCTTTCTCTCCCTCTTCCTTCCCTCTCCATCCCTTCCCCGTTCTCCCTCCCTCCCCCCCTTCCTTCCTTCCTTCCTTCCTTCTTTTCTTTCTTTCTTTCTTTCTTTCTTTCTTTCTTTCTTTCTTTCTTTCTTTCTCTCTCTCTCTCTCTCTCTCTCTCTCTCTCTCTTCTTTTTCTTTCTTTCTTTCTTTCCTTCCTTCCACTTTTTGGTTTTCTAATGAATACATTTAAGGCACTGACTTTTCCCCTGAATACTGTTTTAGTGGGACACCCTTGGCTTTCCCCTCTTCACAGCTTATTGTTATCCTTTTCAACCTATACCGATGCTCATAACACTATCTATAAAGTATCTAGTTATTTAAAAAACAGCATTATTGAGAAAAATTCATATAATATACAGTTTACCAACTTATCCATTTAAAATGTGTTATTCAATGTTTTTAGCATATTCACAGTATGTACAACCAACACCACAATCTAATTTTAGAATATTTTTGTCTCCTCTGAAAGAAACCCCATTCCCTCTCTCCTTTTCACTTCCCCGCCCCCCTAAGCCATCACTAATCTATTTTTTGTCTTTATATATTTGCCTATTCAGGATGATTCATATAAATGGGATATTATAATGTGTGGTCTTTTATAACCGGCTTCTTTCACTTAGAATAACGTTTTTAAGGTTCATCCGTGTTGTAACATGCATAAGTACTTCATTCCTTTTTATGGCCAAATATTATTCAATTGCATGGATAATATGATACATTTTATTTATTTTATTTTATTTTTTAATATAATTTATTGTCAAATTGGCTTACATACAACACCCAGTGCTCACCCCAATAAGTGCCCTCCTCAATACCCATAATCCATTTCCCTCTACCCACCCACTCCCCCCGCCCCACCGTCCACCTTCAGTTTGTTCTCTGTATTTGATAGTTTCTTGTGGTTTGCCTCCCTCCCTCTCTGTTTGTAACTATTTTTCTCCCTTCCCTTCCCCCATGGTCTTCTGTTAAGTTTCTCAAGATCCACATATGAGTGAAAACATAGCTGTCCTTCTCTGACTGACTTATTTCACTCAGCATAATACCTTCCTGTTCCATCCACATTGCTACAAATGGCCAGATTTCATTCTTTCTCATAGCCAAGTAGTATTCCGTTGTATATATAAACCACATCTTCTTTACTCATTCATCAGTTGGACCTATGGGCCCTTTCATAATTTGGCTATTGTTGAAAGCGCTGCTATAAACATTGGGGTACATGTGCCCCTTGCATCAGCGCTCCTATATCCCTTGGGTAAATTCCTAGCAGTGCTATTGCTGGGTCATGGGCTAGTTCTATTTTTAATTTTTTTGAGGAACCTCCATACTGTTTTCCAGAATGACTGCACCAGTTTGCATTCCCACCAACAGTGCAGGAGGGTTCCCGTTTCTCCACATCTTCACCAGCAAGTGTAGTTTCCTGATTTGTTCATTTTAGCCACTCTGACTGGTGTGAGGTGGTATCTCAGGGTGGCTTTGATTTGTATTTCCCCGATGATGAGTGATGTTGAGCATCTTTTCATGTGTCTGCTGGCCATCTGAATGTCTTCTTTGGAAAAGTGTCTATTCATGTCTTCTGCCCAGTTCTTCACTGGATTATTTGTTTTTCAGGTGTTGAGTTTGGTAAGTTCTTTATAGATTTTGGATACTAACCCTTTATCCAATATGTCATTTGCAAATTCTTCTCACATTCCACCGGTTGCCTTTTAGTTTTGTTGACTGTTTCCTTTGCAGTGCAGAAGCTTTTAATCTTGATGAGGTCCCAATAGTTCATTTTTTCTTTTAGTTCCTTTGCCTTAGTAGATGTGTTGGACAAGAAATTGCTGAAGGTGAGGTCAAAGAGGTTGTTGCCTGCTTTCTCCTCTAGGGTTTTGATGGCTTCCTGTCTCACATTTAGGTCTTTCATCCATTTTGAGTTTATTTTTGTGTATGGTGTAAGAAAGTGGTCTAGTTTCATTCTTCTGCATGTTGCTGTCCAGTTCTCCCAGCACCTTTTGCTAAAGAGACTGTCTTTTTTCCATTGGATGCTCTTTCCAACTTTGTCAAAGATTAGTTGGCCATACATTGTGGGTCCAATTCTGGGTTCTCTGTTCTATTCCATTGGTCTATGTATCTGTTTTTGTGCCAGTACCATACTGTCTTGATGATTACAGCTTTGTAGTAGAGGCTAAAGTCTGGGATTGTGATGCCTCCTGCTTTGGTTTTGCTCTTCAATATCACTTTGTCTATTTGGGGTCTTTTGTGGTTCCATAGACATTTTAGAATTGTTTGTTCTAGCTTTGAGAAGAATGCCGGTGCAATTTTGATTGGGATTGCATTGAATGTGTAGATTGCTTTGGGTAGTATTGACATTTTAACAGTATTTCCTCTTCTTATCCATGAGGATGGAATGTTTTTCCATTTCTTTGTGTCTTCTTCAATTTCCTTCATAAGATTTCTATAATTTTCAGCATACAGATCTTTTACATTGTTGGTCAGGTTTATTTCTAGGTATTTTATGGTTCTTGGTGCAATTGAAATTGGGTTCAGTTTCTTTAATTCTGTTGCTTCATTATTGGTGTATAAAGATGCAACTGATTTCTGTACGTTGATTTCATACCCTGCGACTTTGTTGAAATCAGTTCTGGCAGTCTTTTGGTGGAGTCTGTCAGGTTTTCCATGTAGAGTATCATGTCATCCACGAAAAGTGAAAGTTTGACTTCTTCTTTGCCAATTTTGATGTCTTTGATTTCATTTTGTTGTCTGATTGCTGAGGCTAGGACTTCCAACACTATGTTAAACAACAGTGGTGAGAGTGGACATCCCTGTCGTGTTCCTGATCTCAGGGAAAAAGCTCTCAGTTTTTCCCCGTTGAGGATGATATTAGCTGTGGGCTTTTCATATATGGCTTTTATGACGTTGAAGTATGTTCCTTCTATCCTGACTTTCTTGAGGGCTTTTATTAAGAAAGGATGCTGAATTTTGTCAAATGCTTTTTCTGCATCGATTGACAGGATCATATGGTTCTTATCTTTTCTTTTATTAATGTGATGTATCACACTGATTGATTTGCAAATATCGAACCAGCCTTGCATCCCAGGAATGAATGCCACTTGATCGTGGTGAATAATTCTTTTCATATGCTGTCGAATTTGATTTGCTAGTATCTTGTTGAGAATTTTTGCATCCATGTTCATCAGGGATATTGGCCTGTAATTCTCCTTTTTTGTAGGGTCTCTGTCTGGTTTGGAAATCAAGGTAATGCTGGCTTCACAGAATGAGTCCAGAAGTTTTCCTTCCCTTTCTATTTTTTGGAACAGCTTAAGAAGGATAGAGAAGGATAAGGTATTATCTCTGCCT
Organism: Panthera pardus; assembly: GCF_024362965.1. Classification (NCBI taxonomy): domain Eukaryota; kingdom Metazoa; phylum Chordata; class Mammalia; order Carnivora; family Felidae; genus Panthera; species Panthera pardus. Next base: position 15,588,972 of record NW_026526732.1, on the reverse strand, counting down.
TAAATGTCTGGTAGAATTCCCCAGGGAAGCATCTGGTCCAGGACTCTTATTTGTTGGGAGATTTTTGGTAACTGATTCAATTTCTTCACTAGTTATGGGTCTGTTCAAATTTTCCATTTCTTCCTGTTTGAGTTTTGGTAGTGTATGGGTGTCTGGGAATTTGTCCATTTCTTCCAGGTTGTCCAGTTTGTTGGTGTATAATTTTTCATAGTATTCACTGATAATTGCTTGTATTTCTGAATGATTGGTTGTGATAAACCCATTTTAATTCATGATTTTATTTATTGGGGTCCTCTCTTTTTTCTTTTTTGAGAAGTCTGGCTAGGGGTTTAACAATTTTGTTTATTTTTTCACAAAACCACCTCTTAGTTTCATTGATATGTTCTACTGTTTTTTTGGATTCTATATTGTTTATTTCTGCTCTGATCTTTATTATTGTATTTCGGCTGGGTTTGGGGTTTCTTTGTTGTTCTGCTTCTAGTTCCTTTAGGTGTGCTGTTAAATTTTGTATTTGGGATTTTTCTTGTTTCTTGAGATAGGCCTGGATTGCAATGTATTTTCCTCTTAGGACTGCCTTCACTGCATCCCAAAGGGTTTGGATTGTTGTGTTTTCCTTTTGTTTCCATATATTTTTAAATTTCTTCTTTAATTGCCTAGTTGACCCATTTGTTCCTTAGTAGGATGTTCTTTAACCTCCATGCATTTGAAGGTTTCCCAAACTTTTTCTTGTGGTTGATTTCAAGTTTCATAGCATTGTGATCTGAAAGTGTGCATGGTATGATCTCAATTCTTTTATGTTTATTGAGGGCTGTTTTGTGACCCAGTATGTGATCTATCTTGGAGAATGTTCCCTGTGCATTTGAGAAGAATGTGCATTCTGCTGTTTTAAGATGAAAAGTTCTAAATATATCTGTCAAGTCCATCTGGTCCAGTGTATGATTCAAGGCCATTGTTTCTTACTGATTTTCTGTCTATATGATTCTGTCCGTTGTTGTAAGTGGAATATCAAAGTCCCCTGCAGTTACCATATTCTCACCAATTAGATTGCTTATGTTTGTGATTAATTGTTTTATATATTTGGGTGCTTCCAAATTTGATATATATATATTTTAATATTTTAAATTTCACATTAAATTTTTTAAACTTATTTTTTTAAATTTTTTTAGATTTATATCCAAATTAATTAGCATATAGTGCAACAATGATTTCAGGAGTAGATTCCTTAGTGCCCCTTACCCATTCAGCCCATCTCCCCTCCCACAACCCCTCCAGTAACCTTCAGTTTGTTCTCCATATTTATGAGTCTCTTCTGTTTTGTTCCCCTCCCTGTTTTTATATTATTTTTGTTTCCCTTCCCTTATGTTCATCTCTTTTGTCTCTTGAAGTCCTCATATGAGTGAAGTCATATGATTTTTGTCTACCTCTGTCTGAATAATTTCACTTAGGATAATACCCTCCAGTTTCATCCACATAGTTGCAAATGGCAAGATTTCATTCTTTTTGATTGCTGAGTAATACTCCATTGTATATATATACCACCTCTTCTTTTTCCATTCATCCATCGATGGACATTTGGGCTTTTTCCATACTTTGGCTATTGTTGATAGTGCTGCTATAAACATCGGAGTGCATGTGTCCCTTTGAAACAGCATACCAGTATCCCGTGGACAAATGCCTAGTAGTGCAATTGCTGGGTCGTAGGGTAGTTCTATTTTTAGTTTTTTGAGGAAGCTCCATCCTGTTTTCCAGAGTGGCTGCACCAGCTTGCATTCTCACCAACAATGCAAAAGAGATCCTCTTTCTCCGCATCCTCACCAACATCTGTTGTTGCCTGAGTTGTTAATGTTAGCCATTCTGACAGGTGTGAGGTGGTATTCTCATTGTGGTTTTGATTTGTATTTCTCTGATGATGAGTGATGTGGAGCATTTTTTTGTGTGTCGGTTGGCCATCTGGATGTCTTCTTTGGAGAAGTGACTATTCATGTCTTTTGCCCATTTCTCCACTGGATTATTTGTTATTTGGGTGTTGAGTTTGAGAAGTTCTTTGTAGATTTTGGTTACTAACCCTTTATCTGATATGTTGTTTGGAAATACCTTCTCCCATTCTGTTGGTTGCCTTTTAGTTTTGCTGATTGTTTCCTTCGCTGTGCAGAAGCTTTTTATTTTGATGGGGTTCCAATAGTTCATTTTTGCTTTTGTTTCCCTTGCCTCTGGAGATGTGTTGAGTAAGAAGTTGCTGCACCCAAGATCAAAGAGGTTTTTGCCTGCTTTCTCCTCAAGGATTTTGATGGCTTCCTGTCTTACGGTTAGGTCTTTCATCCATTTTGTGTATCTTTTTGTGTCTGGTGTAAGAAAGTGGTCCAGGTTCATTCTTCTGCATGCCACTGTCCAGTTTTCCCAGCACCACTTGCTGAAGAGACTGTCTTTATTCCATTGGATATTCTCTCCTGCTTTGTCAAAGATTAGTTGGCCATATGTTTGTGGGTCCATTTCTGGGTTCTGTATTCTGTTCCATTGATCTGAGTGTCTGTTCTTGTGCCAGTACCATACTGTCTTGATGGTTACAGCTTTGTGGTATAGCTTGAGGTCTGGGATTGTGATGCCTCTTGCTTTTTTTTTTTTTTTTTTTTTTAAGATAGTTTTGGCTATTCGGGGTCTTTTCTGGTTCCATATGAATTTTAGGATTATTTGTTCTAGCTCTGTGAAGAATGCTGGTGCTATTTTGATAGGGATCACATTGAATATGTAGATTGCTTTGGGTAGTATCGACACTTTAACAATATTTGTTCTTCCTATCCAGGAGCATGGAATCTTTTTCCATTTTTTGGTGTCTTCTTCAGTTTCTTTCATAAGCTTTCTATAGTTTTCAGTGTATAGATTTTTCACCTCTTTGGTTAGATTTATTTCTAGGTATTTTATGTTTTTTTGTGCCACTGTAAATGGGATCGACTCCTTGATTTCTCTTTCTGTTGCTTCATTGTTGGTGTATAGGAATGCAAGCGATTTCTGTGCATTGATTTTATATCCTGCAACTTTGCTGAATTCATGAATCAATTCTAGCAGTATTTTGGTGGAATCTTTTGGGTTTTCCATATAGAGTATCATGTCGTCTGCAAAGAGTGAAAGTTTGACCTCCTCCTGGCTGATTTGGATGCCTTTTATTTCTTTGTGTTGTCTGATTGCAGAGGCTAGACTTTCAGTACTATGTTGAATAACAGTAGTGAGAGTGGACATCGCTGTCTTGTTCCTGATCTTAGGGGGAAAGCTCTCAGTTTTTCCCCGTTGAGGATGATATTAGCATTGGGTCATTCATATATGGTTTTATGGTCTCGAGATATGCTCCTTTTATCCCTACTTTCTTGAGGGTTTGTATCAAGAAAGGATGCTGTATTTTGTCAAATGCTTTCTCTGCATCTATTGAGAGGATCATATGGTTCTTGTCCTTTCTTTTATTGATGTGATGAATTACGTTAATTGTTTTGTGGATAGTGAACCAGTCCCGCATCCCAGGTATAAATCCTACTTGGTCATAGTGAGTAATTTTTTTAATGTGTTGTTGGAGCCGGTTGGCTAATATCTGGTTGAGGATTTTTGCATCCATGTTCATCAGGGAAATTGGTCTATAGTTCTCCTTTTTAGTGGGGTCTCTGTCTGGTTTTGGAATCAAGGTAATGCTGGCTTCATAGAAAGAGTTTGGAAGTTTTCCTTCCATTTCCATTTTTTGGAACAGCTTCAAGAGAATAGGTGTTAACTCTTCCTTAAATGTTTGGTAGAATTCCCCTGGAAGGCCATGTGGCCCTGGACTCTTGTTTTTTGGCAGATTTTTGATTACTAATTCGATTTCCTTCCTGGTTATGGGTCTGTTCAAATTTTCTGTTTCTTCCTGTTTCAGTTTTGGTAGTGTATATGTTTCTAGGAATTTGTCCATTTCTTCCAGATTGCCCATTTTATTGGCATATAATTGCTCATAATATTCTCTTATTATTATTTTTATGTCTGCTGTGTTGGTTGTGAACTCTCCTCCTTCATTATTGATTTTATTTACTTGGGTCCTTTACTTTTTCTTTTTGATAAACTGGCTAGTGGTTTATCAATTTTGTTAATTCTTTCAAAGAACCAGCTTCTGGTTTCCTTAATCTGTTCTACTGTTTTTTGTTTTTGTTTTTTTTTTTTGTTTGTATGTTTGTTTTTTGTTTTGTTTTGTTTTGTTTTTGATAGTATTAATTTCTGCTCTAATCTTTATTATTTCCTGTCTTCTGCTGGTTTTGGGTTTTATTCACTGTTCTTTTTCCAGCTCCTTAAGGTGTAAGGTTATGTTGTGTATCTGAGATCTTTCTTCCTTCTTTAGGAAGGGCTGGATTGCTATAACCTTTCCTCTTATGACCGCCTTTACTGAGTCCCAGAGGTTTTGGGTTGTGGTGTTATCATTTTCATTGACTTCCATATACTTTTTAATTTCCTCTTTAACTGCTTGGTTAGCCCATTAATTCTTTAGTAGCATATTCTTCAGTCTCCAAGTATTTGTTACCTTTCCAATTTTTTTCTTGTGGTTGATTTCGAGTTTCATATTGTTGTGGTCTGAAAATATGCATGGTAGGATCTCAATCTTTTGGTACTTACTTAGGGCTTATTTGTATCCCAGTATATGGTCTATTCTGGAGAACGTTCCATGTGCACTGGGGAAGAAAGTATATTCTGCTGCTTGAGGATGAAGTGTTCTGAATATATCTGTTAAGTCCATCTGGTCCAGTGTGTCATTCAAAGCCATTGTTTCCTTGTTGATTTTTTGATTAGATGATCTGTCCATTGCTGTGAGTGGGGTGTTGAAGTCCCCTACTATTATGGTATTACTATTGATGAGTTTCTTTATATTTGTGATTAATTGATTTATATATTTGGTTTTCCCACGTTTGATGCATAAATGTTTACAATTGTTAGGGCTTCTTGGTGGATAGACCCCTTGATTATGATGTAATGCCCTTCTGCATCTCTTGATACAGTCTTTATTTTAACATCTAGATTATCTGATATAAGTATGGCTACTCTGGCTTTCTTTTGTTGACCATTAGCATGATAGATGGTTCTCTATCCCCTTATTTTCAATCTGAAGGTGTCTTTAGGTCTAAAATGTGTCTCTTGTAAACAGCATATAGATGGATCTTGTTTTCTTATCCATTTTGTTACCCTATGTCTTTTGATTGGAGCATTGAGTCCATTGAGGTTTAGAGTGAGTACTGAAAGAAATGAATTTATTGCCATTAGGGTGCTTGTAGAGTTGGAGTTTCTGGAGATGTTCTCTGGGCCTTTTTAATCTTTGTTGCTTTTGGTGTTTATTTATTTATTTATTTCTCTCTTTACATATATTTATTTTCATCTTTTCTCCCCTCAGAGAGTCCCCCTTAAAATTCCTTGCTGGGCTGGTTTAGTGGTCACAAACTCCTTTAATTTTCATTTGTCTGGGAAACTTTTTTATCTCTCCTTCTATTTTGAAAGACAGCCTTGCTGGGTAGAGAATTCATGGCTGCATATTTTTCTGATTCAGTGCTTTGAATATATCCTGCCACTCCTTTCTGGCCTGCCAAATTTCTGTGGATAGGTCTGCTGCAAACCTGATCTGTCTTCCCTTGTAGGTTAGGGACTTTTTTTCCCTTGCTGATTTCATGATTCTCTCCTTGCCTATTTTGTGAATTTGACTATGATATGCCTTGTTGATGGTCGTTTTTTGTTCAGTCTAATGGAGGTCCTCTGTGCTTCCTGAATTTTGATGTCTGTGTCTTTCCCCAGGTTAGGAAATTTTTCCATTCTGATTTGCTCACATAACCCTTCTACCCCCATTTCTCTCTCTTCCTCTTCTGGGACCCCTATGATTCTGATGTTGTTCCTTTTTAATGGGTCACTGATTTCTCTAATTCTTAAATCTTGCTCTTTTGCCTTAATCTCCCTCTCTTTTTCTGCTTCATTATTCTCTATAAGTTTGTCCTGTGTATCACTGATTCTCTGTTCTGCCTCATCCATCCTTGCTGCCACTGCATCCATCCGTGATTGCAGATCAGTTACAGCATTTTTAATTTCATTCTATTTTTTACTCCTTTTATCTCTGCAGAAAGGGATTCTAATCTATTTTTGACTCCAGCTAGTATTCTTATTATCGTGATTCTAAATTCTGGTTCAGATATCTTCCTTGTATCTGTGTTGGTTAAATCCCTGGTTGTCATTTCTTCATGCTCTTTCTTTTGGGGTGAATACCTTCGTTTTGTCATTTTGAAGGGAGAAAAGGAATTAATGAGGTAGAAAAATTAAAATTAAAAAAATATTAAAATTAAAAAATTAACCACACACACACACAAATCGAAGAAATGATGCTAGATCCTATGTGTGTTTTGGTCTGGGTGTTGAAAGTGGTTTGACAGGGGCGCCTGGGTGGCTCAGTCGGTTAAGCATCCGACTTTGGCTCAGGTCATGATCTCGCGGTCTGTGAGTTCGAGCCCCGCGTCGGGCTCTGTGCTGACAGCTCAGAGCCTGGAGCCTGTTTCAGATTCTGTGTCTCCCTCTCTCTGACCCTCCCCTGTTCATGCTCTGTCTCTCTCTGTCTCAAAAATAAATAAAACGTTAAAAAAAAAAAATTAAAAAAAAAAAAAGAAAGAAAGTGGTTTGACAGATTAGAGAAAAAAAGGGGGGGGGGGAGGGAAATCGTGAGAATTTGAGATAATGAATACACTGATGTAGACTAAAATGAGATGATTGGAGTAAAATATAATTTGAAAAAATTTACACATAATTAACGAATATAGTAGAAAAAATGAAATAAAGGTATTTTTAATAAAAATTAAAAATAAAAATGAATTTTTTCTCTTTCTGTATTCAAGAAAAAGAAAAGTAGTGTAAAAGAGGAAAAAAAAGAAAGACAATTGAATAGATGGACCTACTAACAGATTGAAATTACTTCATTTTCCCCTAGAAGTCAGACTATGTAGTGCTTTATAGTCCATAAACTAAGTAGGTGGTGAGACTTGTGTTTTGAAGAGCGAGGTTGGCTCAGTTGGTCAGGGCTCAGTGTAACGGCTCCGTTCTCCACTAGATGGCGCTGCTAGCCTACTGGGGTGGATTGTTGCGGTGCTCGTAGGTGCGTATGCTCATGCACGGGAGCGGTGAAAATGGCGCCACCCAGCTACCTAGTCTCTAGTATTGGAACTCCGTTCTCCCCGATCAGCAATCGTGCACCTGTTCTCTGTTTTCAGCTTTCCTCCACTCCCCATTTCTTCACTGTCTGTGACCAAGCCCCAGGTGCTGCCTCTATCCCGAGTTTTGTCTCAGATGTGGCTGTTTTCCCCGGCCCCTTACTTCCGAAGGACTGCGGCTTTGACTCCTTCCACCCCTCTGCGGGAGGGAGTCAGCAAGCAATAGCCAAATGCCGGCTGTACCCAGGAGCGCCTGCTGGACCCTGCTACTGCCGGTGCCCCGAGACTGTGGCCAGGTGCCAGCCCACCCCAGAAAAAGTTCGCGAGATAGTGTAGCAGCAGCGTTTCAGGGATTATGGAAAATCACAACACGCATCTGGCACCAGTCTTCACCCTTAACGACCTTGTTCCAGCACCAGCCAATGTGGCCGTTTTCTGGGGTCTGCTGGGACCAGGTGGCTTCAACAGTCTCCACCAAATGTGCTTCCAGCAGTGGAGCTGCTTTTCCCTGTGTGGCCCGAGAACCTCCCGGACACCACTCTGTTCCTGGGGATTCGCCCTTCCCACCAGAGCACCGCCAGGTATCGAGCTGCAGAGTTGCAGACTTTGTGCTTCCCTTGTTTACAGTCTTAATGGAATTTAAACCCTCTCCTTTCTCCTTTCTCCCTTTTTAGTTTAGTCCCTGCGGCTGTTTCCAATTTTCCACTTTCTCTCCAGCTGCTTTTGGGGAGGGGTGTTTTTCCCGCATTCTCCCCTCCCCCCGCCCCCACCAGTCTCTGTCCTCTCTCTGCCTGCAAAAGTGGTTCCTCGCCCACCGCTGGCTTCTCTGTCCCCAAGTTCACCTCTCCATGCCATGTACCTGCTGAATTCTGTGGTTCAGGTTGTGCAGATTGTTGTGTTAATCTCCAATCAGTTTTATAGGTGTGTAGGGTGGTTTAGTGTTGGTCTGGCTGTATTTCATGGACATGAGACACACAAAAAACTTCCATGCTGTTCCCGGTGCATAGACATTTATAATTGTTAGCTTTTTTTGATGGATAGACCCCATAATTATGATATAGTGCCCTTCTTTGTTACAGCCTTTAGTTTAAAATCTAGTTTGATATAAGTATGGCTACTCCAGCTTTCTTTTGACTTCCAGTAGCATGATATATGGTTCTCCATCTCCTCACTTTCAATCTGAAGGTGTCCTCGGGTCTAAAATGGGTCTCTAGTAGACAAAAAATAGATGGATCTTGTTTTTTTTTAACCCATTCTGATACCCTATGGCTTTTGATTGGAGCATTTAGTCCATTTACATTCAGTGTTATTATTGAAAGATACGGGTTTAGAGTCATTGTGTTATCTATAGGTTTCATGCTTGTAGTGATGTCTCTGGTCCTTTGTGGTCCTTGCAACATTTCACTCACAGAATCCCCCTTAGGATCTCTTGTAGGGCTTGTTTACTGGTTAATTCCTTCAGTTTTTGTTTGTTTGGGAAAACCTTTATCTCTTCTTCTATTCTGAATGATAGGCTTGCTGGATAAAGGATTCTTGGCTGCATATATTTCCTGTTCATCACATTGAAAATTTCCTGTCACTACTTTCTGGCCTGCCAAATTTCAGTAAATAGGTTTCTTACTACCCTTATGTGTCTACCCTTGTAGGTTAAGGCCCATTTATCCCGAGCTGCTTTCAGAATTCTCTCTTTATCTTTGTATTTAGCCAGTTTCACTGTGATATGTCGTGCAGAAGATCGATTCAAGTTATGTCTGAAGGGAGTTCTCTGTGCCTGTTGGATTTCAATGCCTGTTTCCTTCCCCAGATCAGGGAAGTTCTCAGCTATGATTTGTTCAAGTACACCTTTGGCCCCTTTCTCTCTCTCTTCTTTTTCTCGAACTCCTATGATATGGATATCATTCCATTTCATTGAATCACTTAGTTCTCCAATTTTTCCCTCATGATCCAGAATTTTATCTTTTTCTCAGCTTCCTCTTTTTCCATAATTTTATCTTCTATTTCACCTATTCTCCCTTCTGCCTCTTCAATCCTTACTGTCACCACCTCTAGTTTATTTTGCACCTCATTTACAGCATTTTTCAATTCATCATGACTATTTTTCAGTTCCTTGATCTCTGCAGCAGTAGATTCTCTGCTGTCTTCTGTGCTTTTTTTCAAGCCCAGCAATTAATCTTATGACTATTATTCTAAATTCTTATTCAGTTATATTGTTTATATCTGTTTTGAGCAATTCTTTCGCTGTCATTTCTTCCTGGAATTTCTTTCGAGGAAAATTCTTCCGTGTTGTCATTTTGGCTAGTTTTCTGTCCCTGATGTGTTTTAAAAGCTTGTTGTGTGTCCTGCTCCTGTGAGCACTGCTATATTAAAGAGGGGTCACACACTGTCCAGGGTCTGGCCCTTCAGAGGGTGTCTTTTGGAGAGTGTTACTTGCTCTCTGTTGTTATGACTCTGGTTACTTTATCTCCCTACTTGTGGTGATGTTTTGGACCCTTCACCAGTTGTGCTTTGATTTGTTCATTGAAGTAGCCCTGGAAAAGAAAACAAACAGACAAACAAATAGAAAATAAAAACATGCAAACACATAAACCAAAAAACCCAGGAACAAAAACCAGGAAACACCAGCTACAAGTAAAAAAACAGGGTGGAGGCGGTGCTCATGGAAGAGGCCTTATCCCATACAAAGAGAGAAATGACAGGGGGCAGGGGAAAAAGAAAAAATCGAAATTGGCCAGGCAGAAAAACTACATGGCTTAATCCAGAGAGAGAGAAAGGAAAATAAGGAAGGAGGTGTAGAACATGTATCAAGAGAATGGATTGCATATGTCTGCTTAAACAAACCAACAACCAGAGTAACCAGACTAGAGGAGAGATAAGAAGAAGAAAAGGAAGGAGGAATATATCTATATAATAAGAATGTTCCGAGAGTTAAACCAGGCAATGCAACAGTGCTGGTCTGGAGGAAGGGCTGTCTTCGTTCATCAGTGTCAATCCGACTCCAGTAGATAACGCAGCTACCAGGCCTGGAGGGGTGTGGCTTGGTGTAGACAGGCCCCGCCTCCACTGTGGGCCGGCTGTCAACTCTCTGAAGCCGCCTCTCTGAAGTCGCCCCACCTATGGCCCGTCAGGTTGTCCTGTGGGTCCCTGGAAGCAACTCTGCCTCTTTTCCTCCTGGACTCTTGGGGTTCAAAGTCCTTTGGCCTCAACACGGCTTTGTTTGAGACACCAAGGAACTTCGGATCCTGCTACTTCTCTGCCATGTTGATCCTTCCCTCCAACCCCTCCCTCCTGAGGAACCATGGCTTTGACCAGCTCAGATCCTCTGGGAGAGGGTTTTACTGAGCAGTGGCTGGGTGCCGGCCTGCTGCCCGGAACGTTTGTGCGACCGCGCTGCTGCTCGTGCCCAGAGACTGTGGCTGGGTGCCAGCCCACCCCAGAAAAAGTTCGTGTGATCTTTTAGCAGCAGCGTTTCAGGGTTTATGGAAATTCACAACACACATCTATCACCAGGCCTCCCCCTTAACTTTCTTGTTCCAACACCAGCAAATGTGGTTGTTCTCCGGGATCCACTGGGATCTTTGCCTGTGGGGTGGCTGCACAGCCTCTACCAAATGTCCTGCCAGCAGGGGAACTGCCACTCCCCATGTGGCTGTGGACTCCTCGGACCTCGCTCTCCTCTCCACTCCTGGGGATTCGCCCTTCCCACCGGAGCACTGCCAGGTATTGAGCTGCGGAGTTTTAGACTCTCCCTCTGTTTATAGAGTCTTAATGGAATTTAAACAGCTCTCCTTCCTCCTTTCTCCCTATTTTGTTCAGTCCCTGTGGCTGTTTCCACTTTTCCACTTTCTCTCCAGTCACCCCACACTCCCCCCAAGTCTCCGTCCTCTCTCCACAAGCGAAAAACAGTTCCCTGCCCTCCTCGGTTTCTCTCTCCCCCAGTTTACCTCTCCGTGCTGGGTACCCGCTGAGTTTTGTGGTTCAGGTTGTGCAGATTGTTGTGTTAATCCTCTGTTCAGTTTTCTAGGTGTGCAAGTTGGTTCAGTGTTGGTCTGGCTGCATTTCAGGGATGAGAGAGGCAAAAAAACCCTTCCATGCTGTTCCACCATCTTGGTCCCTCCTCAGTATGATACATTTTAAATCTGTTTGTTGGTGAACATATGGATTACTTTAACTCTTTGGTTATTGTGAATAATGCTGCTCTAGCATTTTACACAAGTTTTTGCGTAGATATTTGTTGTCATTTCTCCTGTTTATATACCTAGGAATGGAATTGCTGGGTCATATGATAACTCTATGTGTATCTTTTTGAGAAACTGCCAAACGGTCGTCCAATGCCACTGCACTGTCCTACATTCCCACCAGCAATGCATGAGGGAATTTCTCCGTATCGTCTCCAATATCTGCGGTTGTCTATCTTGTTGATTATAGTTACCTTCGTGAGTGTGAAGTAATACCTCATTGTGGTTTTGATTTGAATTTCTCTACAGACTTGTGATATTGGCCATATTTCAGGTGCTCATTGGCCATGTGTATAGCTTCCTTAGAGATACTGTTCAGATCTTTAGCCATTTAGAAAATTGGGTTATATGTCTTTTTATTATTGAGTTGTAGCTCTTTAGATACAAATCTGTTATCAGATGTATGGTTTGAAAATATTTTCTATCATTCTTTGTGTTTTCATTTTCTTCGTAGCATCCTTTGAATTCAAAGGTTTTAATTTTGGTGAAGTCCAAATGATCATTATTTTTAATTTTATTGTTTGCTTTTGATGTCGTATCTAAGAAAGCATACTCAAAGGCATGAAGATTTACACCTCTGACTTATTTTTAGAGTTTTATGATTTTAGGTTTTACATTTCGATATTTTATCTGTTTTGGGTTAATTTTTTTGTATATTGGGTAAGGTAGTTGTCCAATTTCATTCTTTTGTATGTTACTATCTAGTGGTGCCCCATTGAAAAGACTCTTTTTTTTCCTCACTGAATTATTTTGGTACCTTTATCAAAATCAGCTGACCATAAATGCGTGTGTTTATTTCTGGACTTTCAGTTCTATTCCATTGGTCTATATCTCTCATTATACTCATCATCATTGCTTTTTGCTCTCACATCTCTGTCTTGGGTTAATTTTTTTTCTTTAAAACATCTCCAGTAATGCTTTATATTTTTATTAAAATTTTTTCTTAATGTTTGTTTATTTTTTGAAAGGGAGATGGGGGGGGGGGGGGAACAGGCAGAGAGAGAGGGAGACACAGAATCCGAAGCAGGTTCCAGGCTCTGAGCCGTCAGCACAGAGCCCAATGGGGGACTCAAATCCATGAACCTCGAGATCATGACCTGAGCTGAAGTCAGACGCTTAACCAACTGAGCTACCCAGGTGTCCTTCCAGTAATGCTTTAAGTGATAGTTTGTGGCTCATGAATTTTTGTGACCCCACGAGTGTGATAATGTGTTTATTTGCTCTTACACCTTGGTTGGGTTTAGAAATATTTGTATTCTGACCTTTGAAATGTCTACTTCACTGTCATCTTTCATTCACAGTTACTAAAGAAAAGTCCAATGTCCATATGATTCTGTTTCTTAGTTGATGATCTGTTTTTATTTTTTCTCTCTTTTTGAAAGACATCAGGATTTTCTCTGTGCATTTGGTGTACTGAAATTTTTACAGTAATGTGAAGTGAGATTCATTTTTTATTCACTTTTAGTCTGAGGGTTTTTTGTTTGTTTGTTTGTTTGTTCTGGAATATTTCTTTTTACAACTGCATTGAGTGTTTTCTCTCTTCCATTCTCTCTCTTCTCTCTTTCAGGCACTCTCATTTTCAAATATTTGAATTTTTCGATCTGGCCTAAAAATGAAATTAAAAAAATTAACCAATAGCCATGCTAGAAATAGAAGGGACAACCTTGGTAGGCCAAGAGCTATGAGAAAGCCCAGACATACCAAACAGATGTTCTGAGATGAACATATAGGAGGAAAATACTGCCCAAGACATGTATAGGGGAAGAGTGCTAGCAAGGCAGAAGTGGCTCTAGATGTGTCCCTAATCAGAGGGGTGACTGAGAAGACACAGGAGAGGGTACTAGGTTGAGAAACAGCTCCAAGAAGAGGCAGGAAGCAGTCAAGTAGCAAATGACAAAATTGTTATCCTCCAGAAGAAACTGTGAATGTGGAGGCTTGGCTCAGACTGGCATGAAGTCCCCTGGCAGTCATCCATCACCTAAGAGTAACAGGGAGCTTCATGCACCAAACTAGTAATGGCTTTACCTATGGCAGTATATTCCACTCTCTGATGTCTCTAAGAAGAGGTTTTGACAAAAAGATAAATCATTTCACAGACAAACTAGTGACAAAGCTCAAAGTAGGAAACCAACACTAAACGTTTAGGGGAGAAATCACCAACAAAGAAAAAGGCTTCTAACTCTATCAACAGAGTGAATAGAACAAATAGAACCAGACTTTACAATAAGTTCTATCACATATCTTTAAGCACTTCAGGGAGACGTGAATGATACCATGTCCATAAGAGAGAAAAAATAAAGACTTTAGAAAATACAAATGTGATGTTGGGAAACAAAAGACTTCAATAGATGAGAAGAATAACAGAATCCAAGACCAGATGAGGGGTAAGCTGGTGAACTAGAAAATCAGGTCAAAGCATTTTCTCAGAATGTAGCCCAAAGGACATTAAAAAAAAAAAAGTAGAACTGGACTTTACCTTTTTCCCCCCTCGTTTTTGTGATATGCAGTTGGGAGGAGGCAGTTCATTCCACAATCTTGTTTCCCTCCAATCTAACTGAAAAACCTGTTCTGGGGGACACAGAGATTTTCCCTGAGATCAAAAAGAAAAATCATCAGAGAATTATGTAGTAATGTGAACTATGGAAATAAGATATATTCTATTCAATCTGACTACATAATTTCCAAAAATAACACACCAATTTAACAGATAGTTGTTGACTGCCTTCTGTGTGCCACATGCTGTGATAGGTTTCCTGGAAATAATGGTGAATAAGAAAATCTTGGCATTTTTGGAACTCTCAGCAGAATCCAATGGTTTGAGAAAACAGTAAGATATTTCCATCACTCAGCGTCCTATTACTAACAACCAACATTTGCATGGAAATTTATAGATTATAAAGTGCTTTTTAATACAAGAGCATTTTGGTTAATTCTCACTACAACCTAAGATATAGGAATATTTTTGTGGTTTTTCATCTTTATACCATTTTACTATGAGAAAACAGTTGGACTATTTTCCCCCAAGTGCCAAAATATAAATTATTACAGATTATATCTAGATTATTAAACAACACATGAAAGGTGGTATAAGAGGCATAAGGCAGAGACACAACTCAAATTCCAGAGTCCAAATCTTGAAATCTTCCCACCATTTTACTGGTCTGGATTTATGTTACCTTGCAAAGTTAACTGAACCTCTCCGATCTTCAGATTCCTGATCTAAAAATGGAGGAGGGGGATGATGGCTATAGTCATAATCCTTAATATTTATTCAAATCTAACATTTTATGAGCCTACCTTGAATTGTGCCTCCATTGATAGATTAACTTTTGATAAATACTCCAGACTCTTACTTGTATTATTGAAATTGTGATGAGAGCCAGCTATTCTATGGTCTATGTCTTCTTTTATTGCCGTACTTTATTGCAATGATACATTTGCTAGAATGATCTTGCTTTTCCTACCCCAAGTGGGATATTATTGAAATCACAAAATACAAAATATGGAGACATAATTTTTTATGAGGCCATCTTTTCTCTAACAGAGGAGCACTAAGAAGTCAGGTTTTGTTCTGGCCTGATTTGATAGCTGGTATAGCTCAGAAGGATATGTCACATAATATACCATATAATTATGTCCTTTAGGTAACATAATCTGAAATATTTTCTATATAATTGTCCCAATTTTATGACTAGACGAGGGGATGATTTTAGTATCTATTACTTTTATACAAATATAAAACTTTTTTTTTTTACACACATAGCCAAAGAGATTGTTCAAGTTACAGTACCAGTGATAGTTATATTCTGATATTTGACATGGGAGTAGGATATTTTTGAACTAGATGGTTGTAGGTGCGTAAAAAGTAGTTGTTCTAACAAAATGTGGACCCAGGGGCACCTGGGTGGTTCAGTGGGTTGAGTGTCTGACTTTGACTCTGGTCATGATCTCACAATTCATGAGTTCAATCACCCATCAGGCTCTGTGCTGACAGCTTGGAGCCTGGGGCCTGCTTCGTATTCTGTGTCTCCCTCTCCTGCCCCTCCCCCACTTGTGCTCGCTCTCTCTCTCTCTCTCTCTCTCTCTCAAAAAATAAATAAATAAATAAATAAATAAATAAATAAACCTAAAAATTTTTTAAAAAGGGAAAATAGATCCAACTGCATATACTGATTTGTTAAAAAAAATTTTTTTTTCTTTTGAGTAATCCCTACACCCCACGTGGGACTTGAGCTCATGACCCTAAGATCAAAAGTCATGTGGTCTACCAATCAGGTAGAGCCAGCCAGGTGTCCCTGGAAACTCTTATTTAATACTCCAAATAATCCACAAGAAAATGATATTACCTTTAGTTTTTGAAGAAGGAAACAGAAGCTCAAAGAGGTCGGGTCTGTTGCCCAAGCTCTGAATACCAGTACGCAGTAACTGATGACAGTGTCCGATCAGGTCTGTTGGATTCCAAAGTCTGTCTTCCTACTTGCGATCAATTTATTGATTTCCTTTGCTTAAATAAAGTGCCAGAGGATTGTGCAGAAATCTTGAAGTTTTTTAGTTTTGATAGAGAATTTTCCTGAGGTGAAACCAAGATCTTCAGGTGTCTGACCCAATAATTGACCTGGCAGGCAAAACTGCTTCGTGAAAGTCTCAGTCTGGAGACCCAAGAGACGCAAATGATAAGGATCTGCTGTTCATTTTTGACAGAGATGAAAATATTTTAATTTAAGTTTTCATTCAAAGAAATGAGACTTTGTGACCAACTGTCCCTTAAATGGAAGGGAGCTCACAGGAGGACCAGTTCCCTTAACTCTTTATTTAAAATAAGCCTGGATAAGACGCCATTTATTCAATTATAGTTCTTTGTTTCCCACTTCTGCTAACTCAAGCAAGAGGGAATATACTGGAAAAATGCTCAGTAGATCACAGGGTAACAAGCCATTGGAAGACCAGGGCAACAAGCCCTTTGTGGGCACCTAGGAATGAATGACCTCTGACCGTCTTTCCTTTGTTGCATCACTGACCAAGTTGAAAAGCCCTTGGAGAGTCTGATTAGACCGGCTTGGGTCATGTCCCTAGGACTTGGCTCTGAGAGGAATTTTCTTTCTTTCTTTCTTTTTTAAATTAATAATTAATTTGTTAAGAAAAAAACTTTTTACATTTATTTATTTTTGAGAGACAGAGGCAGAGCACAAGTCAGGGAGGGGCAGAGAGAGGAGACACAGAATCTGAAGGAGGCTCCAGGCTCTGAGCTGTCAGCACAGAGCCCAACACGGGGCCAGAACCCACAAACTGTGACATCATGACCTGAGCCGAAGTCGGACACTTAACCAACTGAGCCACCCAGGTGCCCCAATAAAATTTATTTATTTTTTAATTTACATCCAAGTTGGTTAGCATATAGTGCAACAATGATTTCAGGAGGACATTCCTTAATGCCCTTTACCCATTTAGCCCATCCCCCATCCCACAACCCCTCCAACAACCCTCTGTTTGTTCTCCATATTTAAGAGTCTCTTATGTTTTGTCCCCCTCCCTGAGACATTATTTTTGCTTCCCTCCCCTTCATCTGTTTTGTAGCTGAGAGGAATTTTCTTGCTGAAGTCATATGTGATGGACAATATAGATGCATTAGGCTTGGAAGTATAAAAGCTCCTTTATTTAGAATCCCATGGTCTGTGTGCAGTGGGGGAATATTTATACCATTTTTCTCTAAAAGGAAATCAAGGGGCACCTGGGTGGCTCAGTCGGTTGAGTGTCCGACTTCAGCTCAGGTCACGATCCCACGGTCTGTGAGTTCGAGCCCCGTGTGGGGCTCTGGGCTGATGGCCCAGAGCCTGGAGCCTGCTTCCGATTCTGTGTCTCCCTCTCTCTCTGCTCCTCCCCCGTTCATGCTCTGTCTCTCTCTGTCTCAAAAATAAATAAACGTTAAAAAAAATTAAAAAAAAATAAAATAAAAGGAAATCAAATGATCTCAGAAAGAAGGGATGGTCGACTAAGTAGGCCTCCCCCTGCCCTCCCCAAAGGTCTATTACAATGTATACTTCTAAAATTTTTTTCTTTTAGAATAAGTTTAGATAAGTTTTTTTTTTTTTTTTTTGTAAAAAAGTTATAAAAACAGTACAGAGAGTTCCCCTGTAATATTTATCTGGCTTCCCTCAATGCTAATATCCCATAGAACCATAGCACATCATTATAGTAAGGAAATTGCCGTTGGTAAAATAGTGTTAAATGAACTACAGGCATTATTCTGGTCTTGCCAGTTTTTACATGTCCCAATTTCCTCTTCCTATAAGGACCCCAGTCATTATTGGATTAGGGTGCACCCTAATGACTCATTTTAATTCAATCACCTATTCAAAGAGTTTATTCCCCAAATAATCAACATTCTGAGGTACATATGAATTTTGGGTAGACGCATTTGGTCCCAACTTGTAATTTGGTCTCATTAATGAACTGTCTTTCACTGCATCAATCTTAGTTTTCAAATAATGCTTGCCAATAACTTGTGGGGTAACCCTCTTCTTATTTCTTTTCATATATGTTTAGGCTATTTTCATGTGTCTATTCCTCAATTTAGAAACTAATTTTGGAAATATGGTTACATTTATAATATTAGGTTTCTGAGTCTGTAACATTATATATTTTTAGAGACTTTATCTATGTATATAATGGATTTTTTTTGCTTTTATGAATGAAGTATACTTTCAATTATATTATTCTGAAATGTAGATGAGACAATAGGAAAGCTTTTTCTTTCTTTCAGTGTGTTGAGATTTTGAGTTGAAGTCAGTTCTTTCTAGGAAGGCTGTAACAACTTGTGCTTCCACTGGTAGTGTTTCAAAGTGCCTATTTCCCAACATCAGACCATAAATGTGGAGGGCTCAAGCTCACGAAACATGAGATCATGACCTGAGCTGAAGTTGGATGCTTCACCGGCTGAGCCACGCAGGCGCCCCTCTCATGTTCTATTTTTAAAATAGATTTTAAAGAGCTCTTTAGCTATTAAGAATATTAACCCATTGTCCATTTTAAGTAGTATTTTGCAGCACCTCTTTCCTCAGTACAGGTTTTCACCTCTGAGGCTCAGAATGAAAGCTATTTGCTCCTCGCAACTCCGCTTTTGTCACTAGCTCGTGGTGTCTCTACCATGAACTCCAGTGGCAGTTAGCACACCCCTTCCCTATGAATAGCATGTTTGCCATCTTTTGGGAAAAAAAGTTACTGATGTTTTTTGAGATAGTTGTCCTGTGCTCTCTTTTAGTAAACAAAATTTATCTCAAAGCAGAAATGAATCTCCCGGGCAAGTTATCAATGCTTAAATAAACAGCGTTAGCTTTGTCCAAAAAAAACATTTGGTTTATAGATCTTATTTTGGTATGTTCTAAGGTTCTGAGCAGTCAGATAAATGAACATGTAGCTTCAAATATCTTCAGAGTCTGATGCCAATCCATTCGATTACGAATTATATTCTCTAGCTCTCAAAGAAGGTAAGTTTTAGGTTTTTTTTCTATGTTATTAAATTTACGTCAGATAATCTAACGTTACAATGGCTAGGAAAAGATGTAATCAGACCAGTGCCTCACATATGTGTTAAAATTACATAAAGTGAAAGAACATTTGTCTCTTATGAAATGATGTTGAGCCATGAATGTGGGATATATTGTGTGCATAGTGGTTGGTGTCTTCAAGGACTTGATATGTGGCTCCTAGATTTTCAGAGCTCGTAAATTATGATGACAATCTTTCACAGTAGGAGAATTTTTAGATTATCGAGGGATGATAGCCAAGCAACTCTTTAACTATATTAAATAAGTCAATATCTTATCTACATTTTGTTTGTTTATTTGCTTTAATTTTTCTTTGTTTATTCAGGTAAGGTTATCACATGTCATTCTTAAAAACTCAGATTTTAGATTTATGGTTGTAAATAACTTAATGTTGTGTGGGAATTTAAAATTGTTTTGAAAATACGTAACAAGATGTAGATGAGTTTTGGCTTTTAAGATTCACTGCACCATGAAAAAAAGGGATATTAGTCAAATTGGACAACTTCTAAAGATACGAACCTTTAAAAATAAAACTTTTTCCGTTATATGACATTGAAACGATTTACTATCTATTGTGAAGTTATATATTTGGGATGGCAATTATATTCCACAAGTGTTCACAATCTGCATAATCTTCAAAGCAAAGCAAATTCTTTTGAGGGGATATTATTCTTAAATTTGATTGTTAGAGAATATCACTGTACTAACAAGGTTTACTGGGGTGGATCTCCCATGGGCATTTAAGTTTTTGTCCCTTATGAAATGTGTTGGGTGAAATTTTTCTGCATCACTGATTAACTCTTGATGCTAGTTTTTTAATCCCTGAGTTTAAACATTAAGTAATTTTTTTTCTTCCCAAATTTCCCTCATATCTGAAAAGGCTCCAGAAGAAATAAGCAGGACTTTAGAGTAGATAGATTATAAGTATTAAACATAGACCAATACTTATTTGACTTAAAAAAAATGACTCACTGAAACAAAGGCTGAACCATATAAATTTCATTCCCATGCTTAAAAAAACGGTTGAAACTGGCATTTTCATATCATTCGATCTAAAATCTTTGTGAGGTTATTGACAAAAAATTTGTGATAGAGAATTGTGTAGTCTTCCCCTTATCTTAAGATCTATGTTTTAAAATATTTTTTCTATGTTACAGTAATATAGGCACCTTCTAAAAAACATTGCAAAATTTTGCAAGCTGTTTTTTTCCATAAAAGTTTTTTACAGATTTATTTTTATGCTCTGTCCTGTCTCCCCAAATTAGATTGTAATTATTTAAGCTATACCTTATTGTCTAGGTCTTAGTAATTCTCCAAATCATTTGACCGTAAATATGGCCCACACTGCTGTGTCTGGAGTGCAGTAGGCACTCAGTTAATATTTGTTGATGGTCCTGATTATGGTTTGATGACATATGGTAAAGCTAACTTAAGCTTTTGTCAATAAAATTTGGGTTCAGGTTACTTTGACCTTTTTAGTTTTTCTAAATATTCTCTTTGATGTAGATGAAATGACCCACAGAAACACTTCTTGACCCTGAAGGCTTTTTCCCTTTCTGCATTTCTGAACTCTAAATTTAAGAAGTATTTTACAATCCTTACATGCAGACATAATCCGTGCTTTTGGTTTTTGCTTTGATTAAATTTGTGCCCACAAATATTCCTTCTTTAATAAAAATAGGTAACCCCCAGTATTGAACAAAGCTCTATATCAAAACAATTTTTTTAAATGTTTATTTGTTATTTTGAGAGAGAGACAGAGTGTGAGCAGGGGAGGGGCAGAGAGAGAGGGAGACACAGACTCTGAAGCAGGCTCCAGGCTCTGAGCTGTCAGCACAGAGCCCAGCGCGGGGCTCGACTCATGAACTGTGAGATCGTGACCTGAGCCTAAATCGGTTGCTTAACTGACTGAGCCACCCAGGTGCCCCTATGTATTTTTTAGTGTTTATTTATTTTTGAGAGACAGAGAGGGAGGAGGAGGGGCAGAGAGAGAGGGGCCAGAATTCGAAGTAGGCTCCAAGCTCCAAGCTGCCAGCACAGAGCCTGACATGGGGCTCAAACTCATGAACCTCGAGATCATGACCTGAGCCAAAGTCGGACGCTTAACCGACTGAGCTACCCAGGTGCCCCCCACAAAGCTCTCTTCTAAAGACTGTTGTTCATTTCAACGAGCAGATAACATTGCTTCGTTTTCCCTTCCATGAAGAAGTTAGATGCCAATATTAGATATTTTAAATAATATATGCTTCTATTTAAAAATTGTTTTTAAAAATAATAGTAGATGTCATATAGTAAGCCCCTACTACGTCATGGGCACTGTACTAAGTGCATTAAAATTATTGTCTCATTTAATCCTCATATAATCCTGAAAGGAAGGAATATTATTTTCACTTTACACATAAGGAAACCAGGCTTAAAGCACTTATGTCTAACTAAGATCACAGAGTTAGAAAAGCAGCCATGCCTGCATCTAAATCCAGTTCAAATGTGCATAGACAAGCCAGCAAAAGCTTTCCTGAAGATAGCCAGCTCAGGGCTTACCACGGAGAAGCCTAAGGAACATGAACTAGGAAATGCTAAGCCAAACATTGACCAGTAAATGGGGATACCAGAACCCCAGACCCTTTCAGTCCCAGTGGCAAGCCTCTCCTACATAGAATCAGCCAGCAACTCCCCCTTTTTCTGGTTCCATTGTTGATCCTGCAAACTTCCATTCATAAGGTTTCCTATTGGGTTTTCCCAATGCAATTGTCCTAGACCTTTTTACCATTGAGTTTTTCTCATGGCTAAGGAATAAATTGGTATTTGGGTTTATCTGTAGGACTCGGTGAATCAGCCTGTGAAAGAAGGCTCCAATCCCTAGCTGTAGGCAAGATCTGGGGGTTAGAACCTTGATAGGAGTAATTCATCAAAACAAATGTCTTGACCAACACTCCAACTTCACCAAGAACTTCTATTCAAGAAAAACAGTCTGTAGGTTTATAGTATGAATCTCAACTAAGTTAAAAAAAAAGAATAGAAAAGAATGTATATGATATATACATAGGTCATAATGTTTACTCCTGAAATTTATAGCAGATTATAGCTGATAATCAAACCAAATTAAGGAGGCAACAGATAGAAAACAAACAGGAATTATTAGGCATAATTTGCCTTTAAAGTAACACATTACTATTCACAGTTGCTTGTGGGAAAAACTTATCTAATATGGTAAAAAGGTAAGAGAATTGCTAGCATTTATCTATATACAGTAAAACCTTGGTTTGCGAGCATGATTTGTTCTGGAAACATGCTTGTAATCCAAAACACTTATATATCACAGCGAATTTCACCATAAGAAATAATGGAAACTCAGATGATTCATTCAACAACCCAAAAGTATTCATATAAAAATGATTACAATACTGTAATATAATACAAAATAATAAAGAAAATACAAAATATAAAAAATAAACAAATTAACCTGCACTTAGCTTTGAAAACCTTTGTGGTTGGTGTGAGAGAGACAAGAGAGAAGAGGGTTATTGTGTAGGATGATTTTCACTATCACTAACAGAACACTGCTATCTGTTGGCTCAATGGAATATTTTTCTGCACAGGGACCATTGTATATACTTGCACGGATGTTGACTACAGTACAGTATTAATAAACTCTTGTCATATACTATATTTAATATGACTGGAACTAAGGCAGCAGAGGAAAGGGTCTATATCTGCAGGCAGTCTGATCTAGAATGAGGCAAAGCATTCCTAAGCTTACTCTTGTATGGAAAAGCAAAGGACTGTCCATAAGTGCTTTGAAGTGACAAAAAATACACGAGAGCCAGTTGTGGGCACCTCCCAATGTTCTGAAAAATCACTGATTTCTGTCTGAGACCCAACATCTGAGCATGGCAGACAATCACCCACAATCCGGCAGAGAGAGAGAGAGAGAGAGAGAGAGAGAGAGAGAGAGAGGAACCATTGGTTCAGTTGTGATCATGTGATGCTCAGCATTGCACACTACTTGTATTGCAATGCATTTCTGGTTTATCAAATTAAGTTATTAGAAATTTTTGCTTGTCTTATGAAACACAGATCCAAGGTTATACTGTACAATAGATCCATCTTATAATAGACATGTCTATATCGCCATCAGTTTAGCACTTTAAAGTTCAATAATTCCAAAGAAATCAGAATGGATATCAGTCCTATACACTTGCCTTGTAGGTGAAATGAACACATCTGTTCTAAGGGAAGATGTAAAATTCCCAAAATTCTGCACAGGACTTTATGACTTCCTCTGGCAATTTCAGTGAACATAGCATAGCTTAGACATGGTGAAATAGCATAATTTGTGTTTGTGTTTCTAACTCTTTGTGTTTCTAACTCTTAATTTTGTTATTCATGATTTTGTGGCAAGTTCAGTACAATGATGAGCCACTGTATGGTTCAATGGCCAAGCTTCGAGGTGGACAGATCTATGTTCTGACTCCATTTCTGCTACTGTTAGAGTGGGGCTTTGGTCAGAGTACTTGCCCTTTCAAGCCTGGGTTTTCTTATCTACAATAACTCATTTATGGGGTTGTTGAGGGCGTTAAATGAAAAACATAAAATTCATCAGAACATAATTTTGAACAAAATTAGTAAGGCACAGGAGAATGTATGCAGTGGGAAATCAGTTATAAAAAATTGAAAACAGGTAGAGGTAAACAATATTTTGTTTAGAAATGCAAAATCTATGAAAAAAAATAAAGAAAAAAAGCAAAGGATAGAAGCAAAATTCTGGGTAGTGGTTACCTGGCCAGCGAGGAACAAAATAGGGGAACAAAAAAATAGGCTTTGCGTATTTTGGAAATGTTTCAGTTCTTTAGCTGAGTGGACTCAATAAGTTTCGTATTTTGGGTTATCTTTTTACTGTTTTAAGTTAAAAAACATACATATAATTTGGATCTTTTGTATGTATATTTCACTCACAATAAATATTTATAAATACAACTGAGACGGATAGAACACACACACACACACACACACACACACACACACACACACACACACACACACTGGTAAGCCCCAATACTCTGCTTCATTTCTGAATGCTATTTCTAGCGGTTTGTAGGACAGTGGTTTTAAATCTTGGCTGCACATTAGATACTCCTGGGGAGCTTTAACATATCTACTAATGCTCGGGTTCCACCCCCAAATATTCTGATTTAATTGATTTGGGTTTGGGCCCAGGCATCGATATTTTGTACAAAAGCTTCCCAGGTGATTCTAATGTGAAATTAAAATGAACCAATAGTGGAATTACTTTATAAGAATTGGTGCAATAGACACTAATTAAACTAGCTCAATTTTTGAGATTAAAAAAGAAAGCACCCATGTAGATATCATGGGAAAAACCATAACTTCGTTGGACTTTCTTATAAAGATTTTGCAGCTTAGTGTTGCTTCTGTTTTGAAGTATATATTCTGGGGATTGGGGTGGCAAGTGGAGAGATGCTGTATAATGAGACCATGCCTTGCAACAGTGTCTCCAGATGAAAGATAAGTGCAGGCTAAAGTCTAGCTGGCTCCCCAAAATGTGTCTCCCCAATGTGTGTCTCCTGGTGTGGGGTTGCTTCCACTGGGAGGAAGTAGTGCTTTTTCCTATTAGCACAAAGGTTCCAAAGGTGCTTACTTTGGTCCCATAGGCATGGCTTTCATTTTAGTCCTTAAAGTTACTGCTGAATGTCACAAAATATTCCTTGAGACACAAATAAATATTCAAAATAGGTATGGACACAGCCTGTAGGGTGTAGGTACCAACCAACTAGCAGGGATGTGGCCAGTGGCCCATGAGCAGGGTCCAGGGTATCTCCCCCACCACCCATCTACCACCCTGTTAGCAGGGTGCCAGGTGCTAACCCTTTAGCGGTTGGGTGGAGTTAGATGGGAGGGGCCACGGCGGCCCTGTGCCTGGGGTGGCACAAAAGGGCACTAAAGGGGCTTGAGTTCATGGTTCTTCAACAACCGGTGTGGATTTATTTTGATATTTTAACAACCTACATGGCCTTCCTGGTGTGTACAGGGTAGTTATTAGCTCTGCCTACTACTCGTCACAGAACTCCCAAGTTATACCATTGCTTTCACCATTAGAATACAGTTTATGGGCAACAACACTGCTTTACCTCCAGTTCTGGGAAATAATAGTCATAGTGAACACTTCTTGAGAACCGATTGTTTCATTTCATCCTCATACCAACCCTTGGGATAAGCACAATTTTAAAAAAAAAAAATGTTTATTTATTTTGAGAGAGAGAGAGATAGAGAGTGAGGGGGGGTGGGCAGAGAGAGAGGGAATGAGAGAATTCCAAGCAGGCTCCACAATGTCAGGGCAGAGACCAATGGGGGACTTGAACCTATGAACTGTGAGATCATGACCTGAGCCGAAACCAAGAGTTGGGCGCTTCATGGACTGAGCCACTCAGGCACCCCTGGAGCATGACTTTGAAGAGGGAGGAAGCAGATAAATAACTTGCCCCCAATCTACAGTTAGGAAGTGAAAGACCCAGACTTCAAACCCTGATCTGTCTGAGTCTTGAGCTGAGCTTGGAGTTGGTGCCATATTGTTTAGGAATGCTGCTGCCAGTTGTCCCTGCCTGCTCATCTTTCGCTTCTGCATCAGTGAATCCACGGGTCCTGAGGTGAAATGCAGACAGAGAAGGCTGCAGGTGAGTGAGGCGACAGCAGCCAGTACTTGGAGAAATTCTACTCCCTCCTCAGTGGAGCGGCCCTTGGTACTCAGGGTACAGGAAATAGAAATGAGTAACAATGGCAACACTTCTCAGTTTCTGTTCAAAATTAGTTGCAAAGAATAGATTTAAAAGTCTTTAGCATGTATTTGGAAAACAAAGACTTTTGTTTATGAGAAAAAAATGTGGAGTGTTCCCATCCTTCTCTGGAAAATTCTTGTTAAACTTTTGTGCAGCTAGTAAATGAAGTCATTGTTTATTCTATGTGATGGAAAGCATGCCTGAAGTGTGAGTCAGGAAACCTGGTGTTAGGAATGGTTCAGTCCCCAATTCACCGACACCGGCCAAGTCTCAAACTACCTGAACCTCATGATTCTCCTCCATTAAACACAGAGTTTGGGCTGGTCTACTGGCAAGGCAACCAGACTGCATGCTCTTGGGCACATTCTCTCACCTATTTGAGCTTCAGTTTCCTTTTCGGTGATTTATTCAATTACAATTCAATTTATTCAATGTTGCAACACAACGAGAGCATTTTATACCGTGTTTGGGACACATGGGGCCCAAATTGTGTCTCTACTACAGGAAGGAGTTGCTTTAGAAATTAATTTTAGTTAATTAATGAAGAGCCTGTGGCTCATCACATGGGTTGGGTACTTCAAAATTAGAATAAATACATTCCTATTTATCTACTCGTCACTTTTATTTCAAGACCTTCCCTTCTGTTGTGACGGAGAGTTCTGGACAATAGTCTATGTCAGCACTTTCTTGGCTCAGGAGGATCAGTAAGAACTGGACTAATACAGACTTACACTCTGCTCCCTCCAAAGGGTCGGTGCCTTTGATTTCCAGTTTTTTCACATTAACTGCACATAATGACTGAAGCATTAGTGCAGTTTCTTTGGGTTATTAATCATTGACAGGAAAATTAGGTTTGTTCTCCTTTGTTCAGTTCCTTTCATTTCCTGTTAGAGCTTTCACTGTGTCCCTGGAACGGTGTGAGGTGCTAAGAGTGGCCTCAAAAAGTATGGTCTTATATCCAAGGGGATGGCAATCTTGTGGGAACAAAAAGCCTTCCACGTGGAACAATTAGGGAAGAAGAACAGATGACAAAAGAGCAAAATATAACAGAAGTTTGGGCTGTATGTGCTTTATGACTGTGGTCTAAAACAAATCACCAATTCTTCCAGATGGTGAAGAAGTAAGACTCTGAAAGAATAGGCGACCTAAAAGTGAAACGAATGAAAAGGGAACGCGGAGCATGTAAATTTTCATTGACACCCTTTCGTTTAGTGTGGACTTCTCTTTGTTGGTGGTTGCCTCAGACACTGATTTTTAGAGATGTCCTCTCTGAGAAGCATCCCGAATGCGTTTTAGCGGTTTCCCCACTGCCCTTTGGTTTAGATTCTTTGATACCATGCCATTCGCATCACACTCTTGATAGGTGAGCAAAGGTAAGCATAATTTAAAGGTCAACCCCCCCAACCCCCCGCCTCCTCCCCACCGGGAGATTAAAATGGTGATTTAGAATGGAGGGAATATAGATCCCATGGAGAAGACCGTGTTTATTTTAGACTGTAGGCCACGCTGAAAACTCACATTACCACCAGATGAGGTGAACACTGCTTTAACCAATTACTGGGAGAAGATCAGTCTTCTGTATGAGCGAAAACAAGGACACCATTACCATAGTTTCAAGTAAATCAACTTAGAGAACTTAAGTAGTACTGATATCGTCATGGTTTCTGAATGATCTACTATTAAACCCAGTAGCTTATTGGAAAATGATCACCAAGAAGGAACTATTACAAATGTATCAGGTTATGAGAAGGACAAAGCTTTAGATAACATGAGAAGGTAATGTTTCTTTAGGCAGAAAAGTGCCAGGCACATATTTATCTTTGACAGCCTGACCTGCTCAAATCCTTGCTCTCCAGCCCATCTGATAAAGGTCAACGACTGAACACCCAAACAAGTTCATACAACACAGCACCTGCCTGACAAAAACAGTGAAATTCTTTTTCTCAACCCACATTGCACCATTTTCTTAATGTTTGGAAAACAATAAGCTGAATTTCTCTCTCCTGTGTATAATTTTTTTCTTTTCTTCATATTAGAGACCAATCGGTGTTCTGAGCATCACTGAAGATGAATGTGATACGCCTAGTTTTTTCTGCCTTCAACCTTTTCTTTCAAACACCTCTAGCAAAACTCTCTCATTTCTAAGTTAAGAAGAAAATAGGAAAGGAAAACTATGAATTGTCTTTAAAATGGTCTTAGGAAGAAAAGGGATACCTCTCATGATTGTTTTATTATTACGAAGAGTTTGAGTTTACAAAGTAATAAGCATTTCCCAAATCACTGCCTTCCACTGGAAAATAGGTACAATTTTAGGTAGAAAACATGCCAAATCTAACTGCTAAAAGACTTGGAGTCTTGAAAATGTTTTTTTGTAGCATTACTATTGTTATTATGAACAGAAATAGCAGTGATAAAAATCAAATCAAGTTTTGTGAACACCCACAATTCCATTTGTGTGAGTGTGTGGGGGTAGTTTAGAAGGAGCAGAATTAATGTTCTTCCCTGCTCACAGCTGTGTCCTGCACAGTTGCTCTCATGATCTCATTTTCCTGGCTGGGAGCCCCCTCTATTAAACAAGAAAACGAGGTGTGTGTGTGTATGGGAGGCGGGGTGGTCAGAGACATAGCAGGGTAGCAGGGAATTGGACATGAACTCAAGCGTCTTCCAGTCCGCTGATTTTTTAAGTGGCTTGTTTTTTAGAAGTTTCGTTCATGACATAAATCACTGTTAACATCATCATTAAACTGGCCTCAGAGAGATTTTGTGTTAAACGGACAATGCGGTTAGAAAATCCTGAGTTCTGAACTGGGAAGCACAGGACTCCAGAGCCAGAAGCCACAGGACTCCAGAGCCGGAAGGTGGCCGGAAGCCACCTGCGCAGGCGCAGCTCCCCATGGTTGGGGCCCGGGGTTTGCCTGCTGTTTGAGTGGTCCGCTCCCGTCAGCACAGCGGTTTACTCATGGCAGCTCTTGCCTCTTCTCGCTCCTCTCTCAGTCTGCCTCGAGCTTACTGGGAGTAAATATTGACAGTTTATTTTATATTCAGGGTGAACTTTGCTTTTTTTTGGCAATCAAATATTTGGCAATCAAATATTGATCTAGTGCCCCTTCTTTTTATCGACGCAGTAGTTGGAGGTGAAGGGGCTGGGGAGGGG
Source organism: Panthera pardus (assembly GCF_024362965.1). NCBI lineage: Eukaryota > Metazoa > Chordata > Mammalia > Carnivora > Felidae > Panthera > Panthera pardus. Next base: position 15,560,067 of record NW_026526732.1, on the reverse strand, counting down.
GTGACGGCCAGCTGGTCACAGTGACAGGGATGGCTAGCCCCACCGTCATCTCAGCAGGCCAGCTCTAGTTTTTCCACCATTCCGTGCAGCTATTAAAATGCCTTCTTTTTAAAAATACGTCTTCCCTCCCTTTTCCAGTGGCAAGACTTAAAAGGTTTCACCTACTTCAAAAATAAATGATTCCCAAATCACCGCGGACCACTAACATAAAATGTTTTATCACATTTCCAAAAGCAGAATGGCATATTAAGAAGTGATTTCATTCTTATCCACATTCTCTTTTAGGGATATGGAGACATTATCTCAAATTATCACTCCAAAGAGGAAGAGGCAAGAATTTTACACCATCTCACTTCTCAGATCATTTTAGTTATTTTATTTCAATTCCTCCAAATCTCTTGGACAGTTATTTCCTTCTATATTTTCCCCATATCACTTAAAAATTATATTTTACTTTGTCAGAGTCTAAAGAATTGCATTGAAAAACTAAGAAATTATTGAAAAAGAATTCCATTAGCACAACTATAGTGATCAGAAGAAATTGGCTAATTTCACTGTCTTTCTTTGGGCTTTTCATAGAAAATTGTTGAAATGTATCAGCCCTAAGCAACTGGCATTCTGAAATTGATTTCAAGTTGTAGAGGGGAAGAATAGCTACATCGAAAAAAATTAAATCTTAGGTTTGGAGATACTAAAAAAAAGAAAAAAAAAGTCCCATGCCCAGATGATCCCAAATACAGGCCCTCTGGTTCAGAAGTGAGATAAAGAAACCACAAAGCTGATGTGGAGGGAGAGACACATTCTTCCTTTAACTGTTATTTTATTGACGCTTTTTGGTTGAGAGTATTTTTGGGTTAATAATCTCAACTATTTCTGTAGAGAAAAGTGCATGTTCCTGCTCTCCTGAGGAAGCAATAATCACGTTCCCAGTGGATGAGTATGACAGAGGCACACACTGCCCCTGGACAACTTGTCTCCCGCATCCGACCTCTGCTGGCCTTGCCAAGCCTACTGCAGTCTTCAACCTAATCTAGCTCTATAATCTTTGAGTTCCTTGAAAGTGCTGGGACTCCTGGTCTTCACACATCTATTTCTTTGGCTAGAACATGTCCACTGTGAAGCTGACCTTCACTTGGCCATTCCCACCCAGTCTGATGAGGTCTTCACCTCTCCCCCCCGCAAGAGACACGTGTTTGGCGGTGTTTGTGGAGTGGTTGTTGCGCGTGCTGGAGGAAGAAGGCTCCGTTATTCCTCGCTGTGTACCTCAACTCAGCAAAGTGTCTTTAACTCTTTGTGTAAGGATTGCAATGTGCTCATGGGAATACATGGAGGCTGGATGGGACAGGCTGGGGGAAAGGCAGGAAAGGAGGAAGGGAGTAGAAGACAGGCGGAAAAGATGGAAGAGTAGTTGGAGTGTCATAGGAATTCAGAGGTAGAAGAGATTTAGAGGGTGGGAAATGGAACTAGAGTCAGAAACTGTGTGGAAGACAAAAGTTCATGGAATTGCTACCTGGCCCACATCTCACTAGCTAGCTAGAACCTTCCCCCCTCCCTTTTGCTGACTTGTCTCTGCTCACCCTTTACTTCCACATGCTTTTCTTTCTCAAGGAGGCTGTATGTTCTCATAGAAATCTCTGATTCGTATATCAGAACACTTGTCAACATTTTATTGAAATTGCTTTTTGTTAGCTTTCCTGTTAGACAACGTCATGAAGGGTCCATCTTTTTTTTTTTTCATGATGACACTAGCACTTAGTATAGTAATGGCTGTCCATAATAAATAACTAAATATTTGTTGAAAGTCTAGCATTTTGGGCTAGACTTTGGGCTAGTCATTTCAGGTATCTGGGCTGTAGGATCCTCATCTGCACTATGAAGGACTTGGTCAGGTTGATACATAAACGCCCTAGCCCAGCGCTAGTCTACTATGACTTTGCACCTACATGGCACCCAAGGAGACAGGGATGTTGTCTGTGAAGACCCAGAAGATCTTATAATGCAAACTGTGACTGCCTGGGAGACTGTTTATACAGGCAGGACCTTGGACTGGGCCAGGGCGGGGGTTGTTCAGAATGAAGGGTAGGACCAGTTCTCATTATGAGAGAGAGGAAGAGAGCAATGAGCCATTTCTATGGAAAGACCAAGTTGTCCATACATCTATCGTGGACGTGAAGATATGTTGATGAGCCTTGGCAAGTTTACTGCAAAGACAAGCCTGATCCTACAGTGGTAAGAGAGAATGATCCAGAAAAGGAGAGAGCAATGGATTATATCCACACACATCTATTACTGTATGTATATAGTCATTTGGCGAGCAAATATTATTGAATGTATTCTTGGGCAAGGTGCTAAGGGGATAAAGATAAATCAGACTTCAAGGATGATGAAGAAAGGATGGGGAAGAAAGGCATATGCACACTGAAAATACAGCAAAGAAGATATTAACTGGAATAAGATAGGTACTCCACTTTTCTGCAAGTCTTCCCCACTTGGTTTTCCTGTGTACTAAGGATTCAAAAGGAAAGAAATGTTACTTCCTGCCCCACGGTACTCCTGCCATAGAAGAAGTGATATTTGAGCTTGGCCTTTGAGAATGGCAGGATTTGGGTATTTAGAGATTGGAGGTAGCATCCCAAGTGGAGAGAAGACCAAGGACAGTGGAAAAGCACCTGGCATGTCTGGGAATGGTGAGAGTTCCATTCGGCTCTAGCAGGCTACATGAAGCTGTCTCATGGCAAATTGGTTTGGAAAGACAGGTTGTGACCAGGCTGAAGTCATTTGGACTTGGATCTGTGGAAAGTGTGGGATCAGAGCAGATATCTGAGCAGGGTGTTGGCGGCAGCCGGGCCTCAGATTCACAGCAGTGGTGGGTAAGCTGGGGCTGAGATGGGACCTGTGTGAAACAATTACACTGAGCTCTGGGTGGGGGTGCCGACTTCTGGAAATGGGGCCATGCTGGTGGAGAGGGAAAGGAGAATGGTTAAATGTGGGCTGCAGAGGAACCACAGGAGGAGTGAGTCCTACCATGGAGAAAGTATTCGCCAATATGAAATTGACAGAGGACTTGAGGAAGGTAGAGAAGAAGAGGAACATGACATCCCTGAGAAGATTGCTTGAGGAACTTGAGACAGAAGTCTGACTCCAGAGAGAGGAGGGACACTTGGCAAATCCCGGGGCACCGAGTCTGGACTAAGAGGGAAGACTTCCACACTAGGATGTTTGGGTTGGGATGCTGGGTTGCCACTTGATAGCTGTGAACTTGGGCAAGTTCTTAACTACTTTTGCCTCAGTTTCTTTATCTGTAAGATAGGGATAACAATAGTAACCACCTGATGGGGTTATTGTGAGGCTTAAATGAGTTAATAAACATAAAGCTTTTGAAACAGAGCTTGGCCTGTAATAAGCACTGTCTGTGTTTGTCATCATTAGGACGCTTGTTAAAAAGTTTAGTGAAGACAAGTATAAATGGGACTGGTTGGAGTGAGTAGCAGAATTGAGGGAACATTATTTCTTTTAATTCGTGGGAGATCTTTAAGCATGTTTAAAGTTGAGGGGAAGGACACATGGGAGAGGGAAGAAATGGGAGCGAGAGAAGAGGGTTTGCTGGAGGTAAATTAGAGTCAGTACGTGGGGGTAAACTTAGTCCCAGAGGGACGACAAATGGCTTTGCTTTGCATTTGGAATAAAATCTAGGCTCTTTACCTGGGCCTCTGAAGCCCCCTAGGAATTGCCTCCTATGTGCTTTCCGGCTACAATTGCTTTGTTCTCCCTGCAGGAACCTCCCTTAGGGGCAGTTTCCCTTTCCAGTTTCAGTTACCTGGGTCAACTGCAGTCTGATCCGGAAGCAGATGACCCTCCTCCTGACCAGGTGTCAGGTCAATAGCTGCGTCACAACACCTATGTCATTTCCTGACATCATGTCACATCGTAGACATTTTATCATGTATCCTCGCAAGAAGAAGGGAGAGTGCAGTACAATAAGATAACGGTGAGAGAGAGAGAGAGAGACCACATTCACAGAACTTTTATTTTGGTATATTGTTATAATTGTTCTATTTCACTATGAATGATCATTGTTAATCTCTTACTTTATAAACTTTACCATAGGAATTTAAGTATAAGATAGACTATTTAATGTTTGGTAATATGCGTGGTTTCCAGCATCTTCTGGGGGTTTTGGAAAGTATCCCCGCCGATACAGGGGATAGCTGTATTGCCTTTTACATTTCTTGCATTTTCTCAGCCCTGCAGAGATTGTTCTCAGCTGTCTCAGTGCTCCAGCTAATTTATTTCTGCACAGTAACCTTCCTTTGAATCCTTACTTGGTGGCTGCTCTGTTATCGTTAGCTCTCTCTCTCTATTTAGTTATTTATTAATTATTTTTTTAATTTGTTTTTAAAATTTACATCCAAGTTAGTTAGCATATAGTGCAACAATGAATTCAGGGGTAGATTCCTTAATGCCCCTACCCATTTAGCCCATCCCCCCCACAACCCCTCCAGTAACCCTCTGTTTGTTCTCCATATTTTTTTTTTTTTTAATTTTTTTTTTCAACGTTTTTTTTTTTTTTTTTTTTTTTTTAATTTATTTTTGGGACAGAGAGAGACAGAGCATGAACGGGGGAGGGGCAGAGAGAGAGGGAGACACAGAATCGGAAACAGGCTCCAGGCTCCGAGCCATCAGCCCAGAGCCTGACGCGGGGCTCGAACTCACAGACCGCGACATCGTGACCTGGCTGAAGTCGGACGCTTAACCGACTGCGCCACCCAGGCGCCCCTGTTCTCCATATTTAAGAGTCTCTTCAGTTTTATCCCCCCTCATGTTTTTATATTATTTTTGCTTCTCTTCCCTGTGTTCATTTGTTTTGTATCTTAAAGTCCTCATATGAGCAAATCATATGATATCTGTCTTTCTCCGACTGACCAATTTCGTTTAGCATTATACCCTCTAGTTCCATCCATGTAGTTGCAAATGGCAAGATTTCATTCTTTTTGATTGGCGAGTAATACTCCATTATATATATATATATACCACATCTTCCATTCATCCATCAGTGGACATTTGGGCTCTTTCCATACTTTGGCTATTGTTGATAGTGCTGCTATTTATAGCATGGACCCCCATGCTATAAAGGGGGTATATATGCCCCTTTGAAAGTACACCTGTATCTCTTGGATAAATACCTAGTAGGCAATTGCTGGGTCATAGGGTCGTTCTTTTTTTAATTTTTTGAGGAACCTCCATACTGTTTTCCAGAGTGGCTGCACCAGTTTGCATTCCTACCATCAATACAAAAGATCCTCTTTTTCTACATCCTCGCCAACATCTGTCGTTGCCTGATTTGTTAATGTCAGCCATTCTGACTGATGTGAGGTGGTATCTCATGGTGGTTTTGATTTGTATTTCCCTGATGATGAGTGATGTGGAGCATTTTTTCATGTGTCGGTTGGCCATCTGGACGTCTTCTTTGGAGAAGTGTCTATTCATGTCTTTTGCCCATTTCTTCACTGGATTATTTGTTTTTTCGGTGTTGAGTTTGATAAGTCTTTACAGATTTTGGATACTAACGCTTTATCTGATATGTCATTTGCAAATATCTTCTCCCATTCTGTTGGTTGCCTTTTAGTTTTGCTGATTGTTTCCTTCACTGTGCAGAAGCTTTTTATTTTGATGAGGTCCCAATAGTTCATTTTTGCTTTTGTTTTCCTTGCCTCTGAAGAGGTGTTGAGTAAGAAGTTGCTGTGGCCAAGATCAAAGAGGTTTTTGCCTGCTTTCTCCTCGAGGATTTTGATGGCTTCCTGTCTTACGGTTAGGTCTTTCATCCATTTTGAGTTTCTTTTTGTGTATGGTGTAAGAAAGTGGTCCAGATTCATTTTTCTGCATGTTGCTGTCCAGTTTTCCCAGCACCACTTGCTGAAGAGACTGTCTTTATTCCATTGGATATTCTTTCCTGCTTTGTCAAAGATTAGTTGGCCATACGTTTGTGGGTCCATTTCTGGGTTCTGTATTTTGTTCCATTGATTTGAGTGTTTGTTCTTGTGCCAGTACCATACTGTCTTGATGATTATAGCTTTGTAATACAGCTTGAAGTCTGGGTTAGCTCTCTCTTTAAATTTGTGAAGACCTTTCCTAAGCATCCAATCCAGAGCAGCCATCCAGTGCCTATCCCATTACTCATTTTCCATCTCTACATTGAGTTTATCACCACTTGATGTTTTCCTGTTTATTTATTTATGGGTTCATTGTCTGCTGTCTGCACTGGGTATGGGCTTTGCTGGGGAAGGACCCCTTACATTTTGTCATGATGACTTTCTTCTATACACGATGAAAACACAACGAAGTGTTTGTCAAATGAATGAATAAATATTTCTCTAATATATGAGAAAAATGGGAAGCAAGTGTAGGTGAAGAGGACATCTTTTGAAGTAGAGAGAGAGGAAGTTGAGGAAATGGAGCCATATTACCTTTCTTTGTCTCTAATCATGAAGTAAAATAATACGTAGAAAAGAGGGGGGTGAGACTGAGGCTCCAAGCTCAGAATAGATCTCAGAAGAATATCTTAAGGAATCAAGAGGTTATGGAGTGATTCATGGAGAGAAAGTTATGGGACAGCTATGTGCCCAGCAGGTGGAGAAGAAAGTTCTTGGAGAGGAGGACTGGGAACTCCCAGTTCTAAATGGGTGAGCAGGAGTTAGAAGTTCCTGCTCTTGATGATAGCTATTTTCTTTTTGCTTTTTGTTCTCTCTTTTATTTTTGTAGTTTTCTTGGCCTAATTGAAGTAACAATGATGGTTAACACTTTTGAGCATCTACCATGTGTTTGACATGTTGGTAAATCTTTGCATGCATGCATTTCTTGCTCATTTCATTAACACAGGAAACCCTGAAGTAGGTGCCATGATTATTCCCATTTTATGGCTGAGAAAATTGAGGCTTACAGTGGTTAAATAGCTCGTCAGTGGGAATGCCAGGAACCAATCCCAGGCCTGACTCCAGCACGTACTGTCTTATTAACCACTCTGCTCTACCAACTATCTGCACTTTTCAAACACTGGTCAGGGCAGGGTTTCCAAGGCTGCTGCTCACACAGGCCTGGCTTCAAGCTTAATTGTTGGTTTGGACCCACAAAGTAAATGTGCAAACGAAGAGGGGGTGTTTTCTGGCTCTAGTCTCACCAGACCTTCTGCCCCTGGACAAGGGAGAACCTGACCAGGGCACTTAGGGAATGAAGGTTTTCTCATATCAGTCTTTCCTTTATGTGTTACATAGGACTCAGCTGCGATCCCATTAGGTCATAGACTTGTTTGCAAGGACAGCACTCTATAACCTTTCCCATGACTGCTCTATGATAATCGATCTACTCCCCTTTCCCACAATTGCTTGGGTCAATTTAAGTAATTTAAATTTTTCTGGGGAGATTTGCCAGTAGGTTTTTGATCGCCTTATGTTTGCATGTGGAATTCTTTTAAGTGTGACTGTTTTTTTCACTCTTAGTTTTGATATTTTCATTGTTTTATTTCTGTTGTTTTTTTTAATATGAAATTTATTGTCAAATTGGTTTCCATACAACACCCAGTGCTCATCCCAACAGGTGCCCTCCTCAATACCCATCACCCACCCACCCCTTCCTCCCACCCCCATAAACCCTCAGTTCTCAGTTTTTAAGAGTCTCTTATGTTAAGAGTGTCTTATGTTTGCTCCCTCCCTCTCTAACCATTTTTTTTCCTTCCCCTCTCCCATGGTCTTCTGTTAAGTTTCTCAGGATCCACAAAGGAGTGAAAACATATGGAATCTGTCCTTCTCTGTATGACTTATTTCACTTAGCCTAACACTCTTCAGTTTTATCCACGTTGCTACAAAAGGCCATATTTCATTCTTTCTCATTGCCACATAGTATTCCATTGTGTATATAAACCACAATTTCTTTATCCATTTGTCAGTTGATGGACATTAAGGCTCTTTCCATAATTTAGTTATTGTTGAGAGTGTTGCTATAAGCATTGGGGTACATGTGCCCCTATGCATCAGTACTCCTGTATCCCTTGGGTAAATTCCTAGCAGTGCTACTGCTGGGTCATAGGGTAGATCTATTTTTAATTTTTTGAGGAACCTCCAGACTGTTTTCCAGAGTGGCTGCACCAGTTTGCATTCCCACCAACAGTGCAAGAGGGTTCCCCTTTCTCCACATCCTCTCCAGCATCTATAGTCTCCTGATTTGTTCATTTTGGCCACTCTGACTGGCATGAGTTGATATCTGAGTGTGGTTTTGATTTGTATTTCCCTGATGAGGAGTGACGTTGAGCATCTTTTCATGTGCCTGTTGGCCATCCGGATGTCTTCTTTACAGAAGTGTCTATTCATGTTCTCTGCCCATTTCTTCACTGGATTATTTGTTTTTCGGGTGTGGAGTTTGGTGAGCTCTTTATAGATTTTGGATACTAGCCTTTTATCCGATATGTCATTTGCGAATATATTTTCCCATTCCATTGGTTGCCTTTTAGTTTTGTTGATTGTTTCCTTTGCTGTGCAGAAGATTTTATCTTCATAAGGTCCCGATAGTTGATTTTTGCTTTTAATTCCCTTGCCTTTGGGGATGTGTCAAGTAAGAAATTGCTGCTGCTGAGGTCAGAGAAGTTTTTCCCCTGCTTTCTCCTCTAGGGTTTTTATGGTTTCCTGTCTCACATTCAGGTCCTTTATCCATTTTGAGTTTGTTTTTGTGAATGGTGTAAGAAAGTGGTCTAGTTTTATCCTTCTGCATGTTGCTCTCCAGTTCTCCCAGCACCATTTGTTAAAGAGACTGTCTTTTTTCCATTGGATATTCTTTCCTGCTTTGTCAAAGATTAGTTGGCCATACTTTTGTAGGTCTAGTTCTGGGGTTTCTATTCTATTCCGTTGGTCTATGTGTCTGTTTTTGTGCCAATACCATGCTGTCTAGATGATTACAGCTTTGTAGTGGAGGCTAAAGTCTGGGATTGTGATACCTCTTGCTTTGGTCTTCTTCTTCAAAATTACTTTGGGTATTCGGGGCCTTTTGTGTTCCATACAAATTTTAGGATTGCTTGTTCCCACTTTGAGAAGAATGCTGGTGGAATTTTGATTGGGATTGCATTGAATGTGTAGATAGCTTTGGGTAGTATTGACATTTTAACAATATTTATTCTTCCAGTCCATGAGCACGGAATGTTTTTCCATTTCTTTATATCTTCTTCCATTTCCTTCATAAGCTTTCTATAGTTTTCAGCATACAGTTCTTCTACATCTTTGGTTAGATTTATTCCTAGGTATTTTATGCTTCTTGGTGCAATTGTGAATGGGATCAGTTTCTTTATTTGTCTTTCTGTTGCTTCATTATTAGTGTATAAGAATGCAACTGATTTTTGTACATTGATTTTTGTATCCTATGACTTTGCTGAATTCATGTATCAGTTCTAGCAGACTTTTGGTGGAGTCTATCGGGTTTTCCATGTATAATATCACGTCATCTGCAAAAGTGAAAGCTTAACTTCATCTTTGCCAATTTTGATGCCTTTGATTTCCTTTTGTGGTCTGATTGCTGATGCTAGAACTTCCAACACTATGTTAAACAACAGCGGTGAGAGTGGACATCCCTGTCGTGTTCCTGATCTCAGGGAGAAAGCTCTCAGTTTTTCCCCATTGAGGATGATACTAGCTGTGAGCTTTTCATAAATGGCTTTTATGATGTTTAAGTATGTTCCTTCTATCCTGACTTTCTCGAGCGTTTTTATTAAGAAAGGATGCTGAATTTTGTCAAATGCTTTTTCTGCATCGATTGACAGGATCATATGGTTCTTATCTTTTCTTTTATTAATGTGATGTATCACATTGATTGATTCACGAATATTGAACCAGCCCTGCATCCCAGGAACAAATCCCACTTGACCATGGTGAATAATTCTTTTCATATGTTATTGAATTTGATTTGCTAGTATCTTGTTGAGAATTTTTGCATCCATGTTCATCAGGGATATTGGCCTGTAATTCTCCTTTTTTGTAGAGTGTCTGTCTCGTTTGGAAATCAAGGTAATGCTGGCTTCATAGAATAAGTCCAGAAGTTTTCCTTCCCTTTCTATTTTTTGGAACAGCTTGAGAAGGATAGGGAAGGATAGGTATTATTTCTGCCTTAAATGTCTGGTAGAATTCCCCAGGGAAGCATCTGGTCCAGGACTCTTATTCGTTGGGAGATTTTTGATAACTGATTCAATATCTTCACTGGTTATGGATCTTTTCAAGCTTTCTGTTTCTTCCTATTTGAGTTTTGGAAGTGTGTGGGTTTAGGAATTTGTCCATTTTCCAGGTTGTCCAGTTTGTTGGCATATAATTTTTCATAGTATTCCCTGATAATTGCTTGTATTTCAGAGGGATTGGTTGTAATCATTCCATTTTCATTCATGATTTTATCTATTTGGGTCATCTCCCTTTTCTTTTTGAGAAAGAGGCTAGAGGTTTGTCAATTTTGTTTATTTTTTCAAAAACCAACTCTTGGTTTCATTGATCTGCTCTACAGTTTTTTTATTCCATATTGTTTATTTCTGCTCTGATCTTTATTATCTCTCTTCTTCTGCTGGGTTTGGGGTATCTTTGCTGTTCTGCTTCTATTTCCTTTAGGTGTGCTGTTAGATTTTGTATTTGGGATTTTTCTTGTTTCTTGAGATAGGTCTGGATTGCAATGTATTTTCCTCTCAGGACTGCCTTTGCTGCATCCCAAAGCATTTGAATTGTTGTATTTTCATTTTCATTTGTTTCCATATACTTTTAAATTTCTTCTCTAATTGCCTGGTTGGCCGATTCATTCTTTAGTAGGGTGTTCTTTAACCTCCATGCTTTTGGAGGTTTTCCAGACTTTTTCCTGTGGTTGATTTCAAGCTTCATCGCATTGTGGTCTGAAAGTATGCATGGTATGATCTCAATTCTTGTATACTTATGAAGGGCTGCTTTGTGACCCAGTATGTGATCTATCTTGGAGAAGGTTCCATGTGCACTCGAGAAGAAAGTATATTCTGTTGTTTTGGGATGCAGAGTTCTAAATATATCTGTCAAGTCCATCTGATCCAGTGTATCATTCAGGGCCCTTGTTTCTTTATTGATCCTGTGTCTAGATGATCTACCCAATGTTGTAAGTGGAGTATTAAAGTTCCCTGCAATTACCACATTCTTATCAATAAGGTTGCTTATGTTTGTGATTAATTGTTTTATATATTTGGGGGCTCCCGTATTCGGCGCATAGACATTTGTAATTGTTAGCTCTTCCTGATGGATAGACAGTGTAATTATTATATAATGCCCTTCTTCATCTCTTGTTACAGCCTTTAATTTAGAGTCTAGTTTGTCTGATATAAGTATGGCTACTTCAGCTTTCTTTTGACTTCCGGTAGTATGATAGATAGTTCTCCATCCCCTCACTTTCAATTTGAATGTGTCCTCAGGTCTAAAATGAGTCTCTTGTAGACAGAAAATAGATGGGTCTTGTTTTTTTTTTATCCATTCTGATACCCTATGTCTTTTGGTTGGAGCATTTAGTCCATTTACATTCAGTGTTATTATTGAAAGATATGGGTTTAGAGTCATTGTGATGTCTGTAGGTTTCATGCTTGTAGTGATGTCTCTGGTACCTTGTCTCACAGGATCCTCCTTAGGATCTCTTGTAGGGCTGGTTTAGTGGTGATGAATTCCTTCAGTTTTTGTTTTTTGGGGAAGACCTTTATCTCTCCTTCTATTCTAAATGACAGACTTGCTGTATAAAGGATTCTTGGCTGCATATTTTTTCTGTTCATCACATTGAAGATTTCCTGCCATTCCTTTCTGGCCTGCCAAGTTTCAGTAGACAGATCCAACACGAGTCTTATTGGTCTCCCTTTATATGTTAGAGCATGTTTATCCCTAGCTGCTTTCAGAATTCTCTCTTTATCCTTGTATTTTGCCAGTTTCACTATGATATGTTGTGCAGAAGATCAATTCAAGTTACGTCTGAAGGGAGTTCTCTGTGCCTCTTTGATTTCAATGCCTTTTTCCTTTCCCAGTTCAGGGAAGTTCTCAGCTATGATTTCTTCAAGTACACCTTCAGCACCTTTCCCTCTCTCTTCCTCCTCTGGAATCCCAGTTATGCGTATATTATATTGTTTAATTATGTCACTTAGTTCTCTAATTCTCCCCTCATACTCCTGGATTTTTTTATCTCCCTTTTTCTCAGCTTCCTCTTTTTCCATAGTTTTATCTTCTAATTCACCTATTCTCTCCTCTGCCTCTTCAGTCCGAACTGTGGTCACCTCCATTTTATTTTGCAACTCATTTATAGCATTTTTTAGCTCCTCATGACTATTTCTTAGTCCCTTGATCTCTGTAGTAATAGATTCTCTTCTGTCCTCTATACTTTTTTCAAGCCCAGCGATTAGTTTTATGACTATTATTTTAAATTCATTTTCTGCTATATTGCTTAAATCGTTTTTGATCAGTTCGTTAGCTGCCGCTACTTCCTGGAGTTTCTTTTGAGGAGAATTCTGCCGTTTCATCATTTTGAATAGTCCCTGGGGTGGCGTGGAACTGCAGGGCTCTTCCCCTGTGCTTTCTGGAGCGACTTGCGTTGGTGGGCGGGGCCGCAGTCAGACCCGATGTCTGTCCCCAGCCCACCGCTGGGGCCACAGTCAGACTGGTGTGTACCTTATCTTCCCCTCTCCCAGGGGCAGGACTCACTGTGGAGTGGTGTGGCCTCTGTCTGGGCTACTTGCACACTGCCAGTCTTGTGGTACTACTTCGATGGGATCTGGGGTATTAGCCGGGGTGGATCTGCAAGGTGCACAGGGGCGGGAGGGGCAGGCTCAGCTCGCTTTGCCTTCAGTGGTCTGCTTCGGTAGGGGCCCTGAGGCACCAGGAGGGAGGCAGGCAGACCCGTCGGAAGGATGGATCCACAGAAGCACAACGTTGGGTGTTTGCGCAGTGCAAGCAAGTTTGTGACGGGAACTGGTTCCCTTTGGGATTTTGGCTGGGGGATGGGCGAGGGAGATGGCGCTTCCCAGCACCTTTGTTCCCTGCCAAGCTGAGCTCTGTCCTCCGGGCCTCAACAACTCTCATTCCCGTTGTCCTTTAGCCCTCCCGCTCTCCAAGCAGAGCTGTTGACTTATAACATTCCAGATGTTAAGTCCCACTGGCTGTCAACACACTCCTTCCGGCCCCTCCACTTTTGCAAGCCAGACTCGGGGGTTCTGCCTTGCAGGGTGGGCTTGCTGCTCCTCCGCCACGCTGGTTCCCTCCTGCCAGTCCGTGTAGCGCACACCGCCTCTCCGCCCTTCCTACCCTCTTCTGTGGGCCTCTCGTCTATGCTTGGCTCTGGAGAGTCCATTCTGCTAGTCTTCTGGTGGTTTTCTGGGTAAATTAGGCAGATGTGGGTGGAATCTAAGTGATCAGCAGGACGCGGTGAGCCCAGCGTCCTCCTATGCCACCATGTTCCTCTGTCTCTGTTGGGTTTTTAAGTTTATTTTATTGGCCTTTTCAAAGAAACTGCTTTCAGATTATTCTATTTTTTTTGTTTTTTTTTTCTAATTTTTAAATTTTATTTAAATCCAAGTTAGTTAACATATAGTGTAATAATGATTTCAGGAGTAGAATTTGATGATTCATCACTTACATATAACTCCCAGTGCTTATCCCAACAAGTGTCCTCCTTAATGCCCATCACCCATTTAACCCAATCCCAACCCAACACCCCTCCAGCAACCCTCAGTTTGTTCTCTGTAATTAAGAGTTTCTTATAGTTTGCCTCCCTCTCTCTTTTTATCTTCTTTTTCTTTCCCTTCACCTATGATCATATGTTTTGTTTCTTAAATTCCACATGTGAGTGAAATCATATGATATTTATGTTTCTCTGACTGAATTATTCTGCTTAGTGTAATACACTCTAGTTCCATCCGCATTGTTGCAAATGGCAAGATTTCATTCTTTTTGATCACTGAGTAATATTCCATTGTTTGTATATGTGTGTGTGTGTGTGTGTGTGTGTGTGTGTGTGTGTGCACCACATCTTCTTTATCCTTATCCTTATGTTAGTTGATGGACATTGGGCTCTTTCCATAATTTGGCTATTGTTGATAATGCTGCTATAAACATTGGGGGGCATGTGCCCCTTTGAATCAGCATTTTTGTGTCCTTTGGATAAATACCTAGTTGTGCAATTGCTGGGTTGCAGGGTATTTCTATTTTTACTTTTTTTTTTAATTTTATTTTTTATTTTTTAAAATTTACATCCAAATTAGTTAGCATCTAGTGCAACAGTGATTTCAGGAGTAGATTCCTTAGTGCCCCTGACCCATTTAGCCCATCCCCCCTCCCACAACCCCTCCAGCAACCCTCAGTTTGTTCTCCATATTTATGAGTCTCTTCTGTTTTGTCCCTTTCCCTGTTTTTATATTATTTTTGTTTCCCTTCCCTTATGTTCATCTGTTTTGTCTCTTAAAGTCTTCATATGAGTGAAGTCATATGATTTTTGTCTTTCTCTGACCGAATAATTTCACTTAGCATAATACCCTCCAGTTCCATCCACGTAGTTGCAAATGTCCAGTTCCATCCACGTAGTTGCAAATGGCAAAATTTCATTCTTTTTGATTGCCAAGTAATACTCCATTGTGTGTGTGTGTGTGTGTGTGTGTGTGTGTGTGTGTGTGTGTGTGTATGCCACATCTTCTTCATCCATTCATCCATCGGTGGACATTTGGGCTCTTTCCATACGTTGGCTATTGTTGATAGTGCTGCTATAAACATGGGGGTGCATGTGTCCCTTCAAAACAGCACCCCTGTATCCCATGGATAAATGCCTAGTAGTGCAATTGCTGGGTTGTAGGGTAGTTCTATTTTTAGTTTTTTGAGGAAACTCTGTACTGTATTCCAGAGTGGCTGTACCAGTTTCCATTCCCACCAGCAGTGCAAAAGGGTTCCCCTTTTTTCCACATCCTTGCCAACATCTGTTGTTGCCTGAGTTGTTAATTTTAGCCATTTGGACAGGTGTGAGGTGGTATCTCATGGTGGTTTTGATTTGTATTTCCCTGATGATGAGTGATGTTGAGCATCTTTTCATGTGTCTGTTAGTCATCTGGATGTCTTCTTTTGAAAAGTGTCTGTTCATGTCTTTTGCCCATTTGTTCACTGCAAAAATTCTCAACAAGATATTAGCAAACCGAATCCAACAATACATTAAAAGGATTATTCAGTATGGTCAAGTAAGATTTATTCCTGGGCTGCAGGGCTGGTTCAGTATCCACAAATCAACCAATGTATACATCACCTTAATAAAAGAAAGGGTAAAAACCACATGATCCTCTCAATAGATGTTGTTAGCTTTGGGTTCTAATTTTTCCTATTTTTTGGATTTACTTTGCTAATTTCCTATTTCTTAAAATGATTATTAAACCACACACACACATATATATAATATATATATATATATATAACTATATCTGTGTAATTATATCTATAATCATATACTATTACATGTAAATATATATTATATTACATATAATTATTTTATATATACAATAAAACCTTGGATTGTGAGTAACTTGTTCTGTGAGTGTTGTGCAAGACAAGCAAACATTTCTAATAAATTTTAATTTGATAAACAAGCGATGTCTTGCAATGCAAGTGGTATGTAACACCAAATGTCACATGATCACAACTGAGTCAATGGTTCTTGAAATTCACTTTGATATACAAGCGCTTTGGATTATAAGCATCTTTCCAGAATGAATTATGCCCACAAACCAAGGTTTTACTGTAATATATCGTGATACACAATATAACACGTAATGTAATATATTATTCTATGTAACATATATAAAATTATATGTGTAATATTATATAATTTATATGATATATTATGTGTATTATAGACTGTTTTATACTATTATATATCATATACATAATATATATCTATATACTTATCTAAATAGATATCATTATAATTACATGTATTGTATATATTATATTTTATATAAAACTTCATTTAAGTCAGTTTCTTTTGTGACCCCTAGATTTTGGTCCGAAGCATCTTTTTCATTGCCTTCAAAACAGTTTGAATAGAACCTTTGATTTCTTCAATTTTAAAGGTTAGTTAAGTATATATACCCTACTTTTCATGTGAAGAGTGTTTACCTCTTTTTATTGAGCTTTTATTAAATTATTATCAGATCTTTTGTCAGGTAAACCTATATTTATTTTGAAAAATTCTAAACATATTCTTGGTGCCCAAATTCATGATCATATTTTGATGATGAAGTTAGTG
The DNA here is from genome assembly GCF_024362965.1 of Panthera pardus. NCBI lineage: Eukaryota > Metazoa > Chordata > Mammalia > Carnivora > Felidae > Panthera > Panthera pardus. The sequence continues at coordinate 15,543,783 of NW_026526732.1, read as the reverse complement.
GCTTCAGGTACTGGAATTTATTGTAACAAGTTTCTGAATTGCTTCAAAAACCAAGTGTTTCTTCCCCCTCTGCTTTCTTCCTCCCACCTCCTTTATTATTACTACTCTAGGAAATTTGGAATAGAAGGCAAGAAATAAATTATTTTTTCTTCTGTAACTCTTATAATGATACTTTAATTGGTTGCTTCTGCTACTTTTAAAAAAATATAATTTATTGTCAAATTGGCTTACATACAACACCCAGTGCTCATCCCAACAAGTGCCCTCCTCGATGCCCATCACCCACTTTCCCCTCTCCTGCCATCCACCCTCAGTTTGTTCTCTGTATTTACGAGTCTCTTGTGGTTTGCCTCCCTCCCTCTCTGTTTGTAACTATTTTTTTCTCCTTCTCTTCCCCCATGGACTTCTGTTAAGTTTCTCAAGATCCACATGAGTGAAAACATGTAATATCTGTCCTTCTCTTACTGATTTATTTTACTCAGCATAGTACCTTCCAATTCCATCCATGTTGCTGCAAAAGGCATGATTTCATTCTTTCTCATTTCCAAGTAGTATTCCATTGTATATATAAACCACATCTTCTTTATCCATTCATCAGTTGATGGACATTTGGGCTCTTTCCATAATTTGGCTATTGTTGAAAGCGCTGCTATAAACATTGGGGTACATGTGCCCCTATGCATCAGCTCTCCTGTATCCCTTGGGTAAATTCCTAGTTGTGCTATTGCTGCATCATAGGGTAGTTCTATTTTTAATTTTTTGAGGAACCTCCAGACTGTTTTCCAGAGCGGCTGCACCAGTTTGCATTCCCACCAACAGCGCAAGAGGGTTCCCGTAGAAATAAATTAATGTTACATAAATGGCTGCTTTTTGGAATAACTCTACATTTATATAGTGTGTCCTAGTGACTTTTTAAAAAGCTGTCATTTTAGGCTGGACCTTTCAGAATGCTTGCCACACTACCACTGTTCTTCTGCACTTACCTTAAAAAATAAAATGCTTTCCTTAAAGTAGCTCATTTACCCATTCGCATAACTCCTTACCCACAAGCATAGCTTGGCTATTAAAAATGAAGAATTTTTTGGAACCCACACATTAAGTCAGGCTACAGTGAAACAAAATTAGCAACACTCGAGTTGTTGCCAGAAATCAGGTGAAGCTGCGTTGGATTTAAGGGCTAGTTTGTCAGATTACCATCTGTGGATGCTGCCATGGACCAGGTGGGGGCAGCAGAGAGCTGCCTCCCCTGGGATCCCAGGGTACAGGTGGAGGTGGCAATGAGTTAGGGAGTAGAGTCAAGGTTCTAAGACTCTGTATTTGAGAGAAAGGGGGCAAAGCAAGAGTGTTAGAACTATCACAAAGATCAGAATGCAAGGGAAGCAAGGATTGAAGTAGGACTGATGTAAGTCCAAGAGCTGGGTGGCAAAAGCAAAGTGAGCAGGAGAAACAGGAAGGCCAGTATGGGTGGGTAGACAGGAGGAACCAGGAAGAAGGCAGCCTGCCTCTCGAGCATTTCTCCCAGTGCCCTCCCTGCAGAGTGGCCAGGGTCCTCCTGCTTGGTCCTGCTTCGTCTTGCAAGGGCAGTGGTTCTTACTGAATAGAGATATGGGAGGTGTCAACCCTGTATCTCCTTTGAGCTGAGAATGTAATTAAAGTTCTTATTTTATGAACAAGTATTGAAACAAGTTGAGAAAACTCAGGATGATTTGGTAGTGATCAGGGTGTGGTGATGCAATTCGGCCTGGGCTCTTCCTTCTGGTTGCTCCAAAGAACTGAAGCCCTCAGCATCCTCCTGTCCATCTTTTAGAAGATTTCTCGCAACCGCCCAGGAAATACACTTCAATACTCCTGTTTACTTACTGGTCTACTCCACTTGAAACATCATGCTCTCCCCGTGTGGTCTTGTCATAATTATCTTCAGAAATGGTGCTAATTAACAGGGCCAACGCATGGGCACCATGCCCTTCCCTGCTTTGGCATCCTCGCACACTGCATTTAGCATTCCTTGTGGGAAGGCATTCTGGAGATGCCTTATCTGTACCCTCTCCATCTACCCCTTACCACTCAAGTAAGCTGCCTCACTAGAGAATCCGTCATCCAATAAACAACACTACCAAGTCCTAGCAGATGGCTGCTTATCTCAAGACACAGATAGTCACCAAAATCCTAGCAGTGAAAAGAGTTTTCTATAGTCCCATAGAGCTAATTATAACAGAGTTGGAATCATGGAAGGCAATTTGGAAATGGAGGCCGAGCATGGAGAAAGAAAGACAAAGGCAGAATACAAGACAGTTCTTATGAAGGAAGGAGAATTTGGGTTAGGCTGTAGATGTAAAACTGTACTTGAGAGAATGGATGGGCATTTTCTGGGTAGCGAGACACCAACAAACAGAGACAGGCGCTTACTCTTAGCTGTGCCAGAGACGGCCTGGCTGCCACTTTATCCCTCAGAGTAGTTAACCTTTTCCTGTCTTTATCTCCCTCTTTGTAAAATGGATACTCAAGTGCTTGCCGACAATGTTTCTAAAAACTTTCCTTAAGGTAAGATAGAGACTGTTATTGACAGCCCAGTGGTTCTCTGAGTGAGGGTTACTGTGCAAAGAGAACATTCCATTAATGAAGTTCAGGGTGTCCAGTTTTTCTTTCGAGGGTAAACACAGGCCCAGTGGTATTGACTCATTTTGCATTGTTCTGTCGCATTGTTTGTAAATCTTTTTAATTATTACCCTGTATTTGTTCTCTATTGTTTGAAAGATGCTTTTAAAAGCTGGATATAGAACTTCAGTCCCTGCTGGTTTTGTTCTTTTCCACTTGGCAAAGGTTGATTGATTTTATTTTTCTTTTGGCCTGTGTCTCTTGGTGGCTTGAAATGAGCGCGGCTTTTTTGTTTTGTTTTGTTTATTCCTTTACCCACACTGTCAACAACAGAACCACTCTGGGAATGGGGTGCACACAGTAATTTCTGCAGCAGGGTTTCCAAAGGGAGGAGGGCTTGGTGTAAATTTGGAATATTGTATTGTTTTAGTTTTATTTTCTCAGATGCTGCAACTGTTTCTTGGGAGTTATTCTTTTTCACAAATGAACATTCACTTATTCTCTCAAGTGGTACTCTAAGCCATGTTAAACCTGTTAACAAATCAATATAAAATGTTAAAGCAAATGGGGCCTCCTGGGTGGCTCAGTTGATTAAGCGTCCGACTTCAGCTCAGGTCATGATCTCATGGCTCTTGAGTTCGAGCCCCGCCTCAGGCTCTGTGCTGACGGCTCAGAGCCTGGAGCCTGCTTTGGATTCTCTGTCTCCCTCTCTCTCTGCCCCTCCCCCACTTGCACGCTGTCTCTCCTTCTCTTTCAAAAACAAACAATTAAAAATGTTAAGGCAAATGTAATGAAAGAAGCAAGAGTAAGCATATAGAAATGGTAAATTGGGGAACTGGCTCTGTTGTGGCCTGGTTGGATTATACGTGTGTGAGGTTCATGAATAGGCTTGAATAGGACAGATTTATAGAAATGGAGAGGAAAGATCTGTCCTTCTTAACTCTCACTGCACATTAGAATCACTTGGAGATTAAAAAAATGATGCTCAGGTCTCTCCCCTGAAATCAGAATGTCTTAGGGTGTGATTTAGGCACAGACATTTGTGTGTGTTTGTGTTTGTGTGTGTGTGTGTGTGTGTGTATGTGTGTGTGTGTTTTAGAGAGAGAGAGAGAGAGGGTGCAAGTGAGCAAGGGAGAGATAGAGAGAAAGAGAGAAGCAGGGCTCATGCAAAGTGGGACTCATGCTTCACCCAATGTGGGACTCACACTCATGAACTTGAGATCATGACCTGAGCCAAAGTCAGATGCTTACGACTGAGTCAGTGAGGCACCCTAGGCACAGACATTTGTAAAGACTCCTCAGTTGACAGCCAGGATTGAGAACTACTGATGACCAATAGAAAACCACCTCTCAGAAGTGTCTCCAGGCTGGAGGTCTTCGCCTTGCACCAGGTACCTGTCTGGGCCAACATACACTTGTGGATTTTACCTAGCTCTGAACAGACCTCCTCTTCTGGCACTGCTCCTGTGCTATCTGGCTCTTCTTGAACTTTCAAAAGTTCAGTTGACCTCTTGGAGCACTTAGGATACGGTGAAAATGATGCATCAAATAATATTGGTGGCCTTTATTGAAACTGTAATGGAGGAGCACCTGGGTGGCTCAGTCGGTGAAGTGTTCGACTCTTGGTCTCAGCTGAGGTCTTGATCTCAGGTTCATGAGTTAAAGTCCCATGTTGGGCTCCGCGCTGGGCATGTGAAGTCTACTTAAAAAATAAAGGTCCTGATCCAAATGTGGAAAGACTGTTTTTTGAACGTGGATTGTATGTATATTTTGTACATTAAAGGCAACGCCTTCAGTCTGTCTTGTCCCATGCAATTTAAAAGATGCCACACGTCCCAAAGGTGAACTGCTTCCTTCCCTTGATGTGGCCTAGAAGTCCCCTATTTAAAAGAACTCATGTTAGCTTGGAAAGGCAATTTATAGACATCTAGACCCATTAATTTAGTTTCTATCTGTTAGTCTGTTATACCCAAAGAAGAGCTCTCTGAGAGAATGGGACTCAGAAAAGGTAAATGTGTTTGGGGTAAAGTGGGAGGTAAGAGCCAGGAGCAGGGCAAGCAAACCCCAGCGAAGCCAGATCACAGGGGCATAGACAACCTGAGAATAGGGAGGGCAAGGTCTCTAAGAGGCTGACCAGAAGAAAAGTGATTCCCACGTTCAGGGCCACCAATCTGGAATCATAGTTGCCAAAGTTTTAAATACCATATATACCGATGGCTTCCAAATTTATATTTCCATCCAATCCCTTTCCCTTGACCTTCAGTTGACAGACTGCCATATCCATTTTGCTTTCTAAATTGGCATCTCAGATTTAACCTGCCTAAAACTGGACTCTGGAACCCTGTCTTCCCTCAGATCTTTACCAGCTGGGGTCTTCCTATCTTGGCAAATGATAGCTCCGTGCCAAGATTCTGGAGGCCAGCATCCTGGGAGCCTCGCTTCCCCTCGCCTCTTTCTCTCACTACTGGAACATCACATATATAAGTGAATATGTTGGCTCTACCTTTCAAGTACACTGAAAACATAACTCCTGATGTGAGCAACGTCGGTTGTCACCTGAATTGTGGCCGTGGCTTCCTCATTGATCCCTGCCTCTCCCACCTCCCCACCCACACTCCAGTCTATACTGATCAGTTTTTTTTTAAGTTTATTTATTTGAGAGAGAGCAAGAGTGCAAGAGGGGGAGGGGCAGAGAGAGAGGGAGAAAGAGAATCCCAGGCAAGCCCTGTGCTATGAGCATGGAGCCTGATGTGGGGCTTGAGCCCATGAACCATGAGATCATGACCTGAGCAGAAACCAAGAGCCTGATGAGCCAGCTGAGCCACACAGGCGCCCCTATATTAATCCGTGGTAGCGAGACTTCTAGAACATGAGTCAGATGATGTCAGTCCTGCTCAGAAGCCCCCAGTGGTTTTCCATTGTACTCTGAGTAAAAGTCTATCCCTCATTGGATGGCCTGAGAGGTCCTACCCAACTTGGTGCTCCTTCATTTTTCCCCTCCCCTCCCTTCCCCTCCTTCCTCTCCCTTGTGGAGTTAATTCAGCCACTCTCACTGCTTTCCTGTTCCTGGGTGTGCCCAGGACAATACTATCTTGGCACTGGCTGCTGTTTGGGGCTGCCGCGTGCCTAGAATGCTCCTCCCCCAGACAGCTGCTTGTGTCCTCACTGTCTTCAGGTGTTTGTTCGATGTCATCTCATGTCGCCCTGTCGGATCACCCTCCTCAAAAGTTCAACCCTTGCCTGGGTGGCTTAGTCGGTTAAGCTTCTGCCTTCGGCTCAGGTCATGATCTTGTGGGTTTGCGGGTTTGAGCCCTGTGTCGGTCTCTGTGCTGACAGCTTGGAGCCTGGACCCTGCTTCAGATAGATTCTGTGTCTCCCTCTCTCTCTGTCCCAACCCCCTCACGCTCTGTCTCTCTTTCTCTCTCTCTCAAAAGTAAATAAACATTAAAAAAAAATTTTTTTTTTAAAAGTTCAACCCTTGCCCTTGTACGTGTCTCCTTCCAGGCTTTACTTCGCCTCTGTCCTTGTCCCTGTTTGGCTTTCTCTGTATATTGTATTTATTGCTTATTGTTTATTCCTCCACTTTCTGCACTAGAATATCAACTTCACGGGGTCAGGGATTTTTGTCTCTTTTGTTTGCTACTATGTCCCCAACACCTGGAACTTTGCAGGTACTCAGTAAAGAATTACTACATGAAAAAAATGAACTGGTGTCCAGGATAAGCTCGACAATCCCGTCCAAGTGACTGGGTTTGCCTTGCTCGTCTGTGGACCCAGTCTTGGCCGTATGCCCTTGTCTCTGGGAGGAAGGACTTCCCAGCCTGAGACCTGAGGCTCCCGGGCCTGTTGTGCCACCCCCTCACCTGTCCTGTCCCCGCTGGAGCTCTGCCAACCGCCTGAGCCCGTTGGGGTCCTGGCTCGGAGCCTTCACTCGTAGCACTGAGCTCCATGTGCCTCGGGCTCTCTGCACCCACCCCTGGCTGAGACCCTGCTTGCACTCGTATTCTTACTTCTTACTTAAACAAGCGCCCCTTTCCCTCACCAGCTGCTCCTCTCCATGTTTGTTGGTTTGTTTGTTTATTGAGAGAGAGGGTGAGCGTGTGCAAGCACGGGAGGGGCAGAGAGTAGGGGACAGAGGATCCGGAGCAGGCTCTGCAGGGACAGCAGCAAGCCTGATGAGGGGCTCGAGCTCTCGAGCCCTGAGATCGTGGCCTGAGCCGAAGTGGGACGCTCCACCGACCCAGCCACCCAGCCACCAATCTCCTGGAGTTTTTGATATATTGGTCAACCCCAGTCCTGCCTGAGCATCCATTTTAATAATTTTTAGGTAGACTTCAATTGGTTCCTCCCGGCAGACCGCATGAAACGTGATTCTTTCTAAGGATGCATTCTTGAGAAGGTGGAAAATGTGCTTCAGGATCATCCGAACGTCGTTGCTCTGACACCCGCATGAACGGTGTGTGGCCAAACTCCTTACGGCCTCGACAGGGTCTCCTGGGGGAGGACACCGCGGTAGGGGTCGGGGGAGGGCCCTGCGCCTGCCATTTGTCTTGTGGCTTCCTCTAGCTCTAACACTAACCCCAGAGCCCGGGGCTCACAGAAGCTTCTGAGGGCAGCAGTGACTCTGGAAACTGGAGGTTGTCCTAGACTATTTCACAACACTTCTCTCCAGTAAAAAAAGAAAAAAAAAAAAAAAAAAAAGGAAAAAGAAACAAGCCAGCCTCATTCTCTTCAGCCTCAGTGTTACATAATCTAACATTTCCCTTGCTGGTTGAAATGAATATCCTTTCTCTGCCTGGATAAATAGGACACCGACTCTTCGGATAGGCTGCTTCCTCTGTTTAAGCGCTTCTGAGGGATCTGGCTGCTTTTGTTGGGTTGGTGGTGGCCCGCGGCTCGCAGCAGCTGGGCCTGGGCCAGGTCTTGCCTCAGGGCTCCTTCTTGGAGGGTGGATTCTGCCAAAACACCTTTTAAATGTCTCAAGGAGCAGCGCACAAAGACCCACTGTGGCGGTTGTGGTGCCTGGAAGATGGCTCACTCGATGTGCTGGGACCGAGCTCTGGCCGTTCACAGCCGGAAATCTCCTGTTGCTCCTTACACACCTCCCTGGAGGGTAGAAAACCCCCTAGAAAAGGCACTGGAAACGGAGAGTTTAATAAATCCGGAGTTACAAACACAGCCGTATCAGCCGTCTGCCCTGCCTTCACTGGACAACTGTTTACTTGATAACTTGGCACAGATCTTCCTCTACTTACCTGGTTTATGTCTCAATAAACCCATCCTAGGTTGAAAATATTCTAAGTCAAACATGCATTTAACACACTGGTACACCTTTCGTTTCCTTACAGACTAAGCGTTACTGGCGTAAAGGGTAGAGTTGGATCTCTTTGGGGGTGATGTCCGGGTGTTACTCATTCTAAATTCTAGGAGCTGCTTTGTATAACAGGTGGACACGGCTGGAGAGACCTCAAGTTTGGAAAATCAAGATCTCTTTGGAGTTTTACAAGGAAAATGTTCAAAAACGAGAAACTGACTGTCCCAATTTGTTTTAGAAGAAAAGTACAAGTTGTAAAACTTTATTAATCTGGTAAAGGGCACTGATTTTCAAAAGGAAAACGAATCATTTAGGCGGTGTTAAAATGTCACAGAAACAATTATGTGGTAGCATAGTAAACATTCCATTTACAATGATAAGCCTGTTCCTTCGGTAGTTCTTAATCTTGTTTGGGCTTCTTAAAGAATCAGATGAAGTTTCCAGAGTGTTCTCAGCAAAATGCAGATGTGTTTATGTGTTCAAAAGATTGGATACGGTTTCAGGGCCTTCGTGGATCTTTGCTTTAGAGAGTGGAGTTAGCAAACCAGAAAAGGCTGGAATGTCTTTATGAAAGAGATATATGAATGTACAGTAATCAACCAAAATTTAGTTATGAGGAAAATGATGTTAAAGACATTACTTGCCAAGTAATGGCATGAAATTATGTTTCTGTTATTATCTATTTTAAGCATACTTTACATTTATGGTGACCTCACACTTGCTCTTTATATGCTATTATCTTCCCATTGAACTTAATGCCCAAACTGTGCAATTAATTATGTTGTGTCCTGTCTCTGATGTAATTCTCTAGTTTGGTTCCTTGATTCCTACGTTTTATCTTTTACTCCTTGTCCCTATTTTAAGAACCTTGAAGGTATTGGAGCTTGGGGAAAAATAGTTTCCAGTATAGATTTTGACATTGCAGAGGAAGCTTTCCAAACCCAGACAGGGATGCACTTGGGGCTATTCAGCGCCCATAAATGGTCAAGCTCTGCTATTCTGTTGCTCAGAGAGCACGGTGAAGGTAGGTGTCTCGGCCATTGGAGATGACAGAGTGATGTGGACTGGAGATGAACAGGTCTTTCTGTTCTATTGAAGTTCTATTCAGGTTGAAATTTGTTTGAATGAAAAGAAGAATCTGTCTTCCAGGCACTGTGTGAATTACCGTCGTGAATCTGGATGGGGTGAGATGCATTCCTAATCCACTGCCGTCATTGGAGGTAGGAGATGCGGCAGATACACAGATAACTGGGGCTAGACTGAATTTGCCATTTATCTGAGAGTGTTATCAAGTGTCCAGTAAAAGTATGTGTCCGTTCTGATGCATCAGTTACCAGGGTGTCATACAATTCATCTGTTGAAGTATCGATCTCCCTTCCCAGATGCAAGCTCTTCCGGGTCAGGTCTGTTCATCTTTGTCTGGCAGAGGAGATGCTTCCTAAGTACTTGTTGCCAGAAGGGAGAGGCGTAAGCAATGTGCTGTGGGGACTCAGGTGGATGAGAACAGGGCGATGTTGAACAATCACGAAAGGCTGCATGGAGAAGGCGATCTTTGAGATGGACCTGGATGAAGTGGTAGGATCATAACTGACCTGGACGGGGAAGAGGCAAAAGAAACTAGAGACCAAGGCATAGGATACTGGAGGTGGGGAGGCTGGGCCCAGATTAGCAGGGAGGAGGTGGGTGGTTTGTACTACGTTTGTCAGGAGGGTGACCTGGTGAAGGTGTGTTCAATTGGTTAGAAATGGGAGAGACCAGTCAAGCACCCCTGCACGGTCCATCCAAGAGCTGAAGAAGTGCGATATGGACAAGGCAACAGAAGGGACGGAGGCTGGAGATACTTTGGAGGTGGAGTCTGAGGTCCTTGCAATCCACAGTTCCCTAGGATAAGCCAGCCCGGGGCAAAAATAGGAAGAAAGCAACAAAATGAAGTACTATTTTTCTCGCTTTGCTCTCCATCAACGGTTCTACAATCTGCAGCCCTTTCAAAATCTTCCTCCTTGTGGTGCCTGGCAAGTAAGCAGGTGCTGGAGAACTTGTCACGAGTGCTGAGCCTCACTGCAGGCCTGAGGAAGCCACAGGGTTGGCCAAGGTTGTTGCTGCCAGTGCCCATTAGAGGAGCCAACATGGGCAGGACCCACTTGCTGCTAAGGTGGCTGGCCATATCCTCAAGTGCGGAGTATTCCTCACTCCTAATTGTTATCTAGTTGAGGCATCGAGGCTTCCCTTTGCACTCCATGTCTTACAGAGATCTTTTTCAGCTTTTAATGGCAATCTCCCCTTTTGCTATGATTCAGGCATTTGTGCTGATTGGGCAGCTGATGAACTTAGTGACCGATCCTGTGCTGTACTTAAAAATCGTTGTTCTCTGGCCCTGGCTCCTTGAACTTGGATGAAATTTGTGGAGTTCTCTTTTCTCCTTAGAAGTACGCTTTAGTAGTCGATGAAAATAAACTACTGGAAAGGGCTACCACTCTCTGAATCCTGGCTGAGACTTTGCTTCTGAGGAGGAGTATGAGAGTTTGTGTATCTATCTGGCTACTGAGTCGGGTGGTGGCTAGAAACTGGTATTTGGGGAGAAGAAGAACTAAGGGGCAGGATATTTTGGGGAGCAGGAAGGGTCAGAGAGCTATTTTCTGTGCTCAGTAGAGTGAATAGCTTTTCCATTTAAAATCATCGTATTCCTCAGATGTGACCTCTTTTGTCGCCTCGATAAATATGAAAGCCCCCTTCTAGTAGAATTTTTTTCAATAGTTATTTCTTCACATGGGATGTTTGTGGCTTGATATATATCTTTTTCTATATAAAGAAGAGGCATGTGATTTAGGAAGGCAGGTTTTAAGTCTTCCTAAAGATGAAGTATAAAGTTTCATTGAATTTGTTGATTTTTCTCCATAAGTTTCTTCTGTTTGAACTTGTTATCTTAAGAAAGATAGTTCTTATGTATGTATGTATGTATGTATGTATGTATGTATGTATTTGTTGGAAGAGACTGTCTTTATCCCTATCAACTTCAACTACAGGGCATCGATGTTGATTAAATGACAGGAGAAAGAGTCATCAGGCATTGTCATATGACTAATATGTTTTCAAATATCCCGGACCTGTATGTACATTACACACAGGACTGTTGGGTTTTGCACCTTCTGCTACAAAAACTGGCACCTGCAGTCCAGGATGAATGTTTTAGTTACACTCTTGATGGGAAGGAACAGAGACTCCCCTGGATGCCTGGTGATAAGGGTTAGCAGAGAATTTGTATGACGTCCACAATCTCACTAGTGACCAATGCATCTATAGCCAGACCCTGCCATGTGCTCAGGGCCTCAGTGCCCCATATTTGCTCATATTGACACCCTGGGTTTCTCTGTTCCCACATAACTTTACTTGCTAAGGGCTTTTGCTTACTGTGGTCTCCAGTCTACCCCAAAACATTCTTCCTGCCCGTGTGCCTCACTAGCTCAGTCTAGGTTTCCAAAATTCATACTCCAGAGAGCTTGAATACAATTGGTCAAGTTCATCTTTTCACAGTAGGTCATGTCCTTGGTCACTGCCTATCTTGGTTAGTTTCCTATCCCTGGCCCATTTAGCTGTAACCTGAGGTGAGAGCTGAGGGTCATCTGGATGTGAGCTGGTTGTTTCAGAAACAGGATGGGGGAAGGACTGGGCAATTTACCTTAGAAAGACGAGTGAGTGGATACTCAGGTACTAACTGGTGTTTCAAGGCAAGCAGAGTTTCAATTTTGGTTGCTTTTCATGAGGAAAACCAGAAGTTCAAAGCTGCTTTTATACTGTGATGGAATTCAGATAAGTGTTTAGAGCAGTGCCCAATGGAAACATGTTTGCTAATGAGGACAAGTGAAGAATTTGGGCCATTATCTATGTAGCTGAGTCCCAGTTGAGTCTGCTGTCATCTGGGCTGTTAGACAAAAACACACACTACAAATCAAAAAACCTGATTTTTATTTTAACCCGAATCACCCGGATCACAGCAGGATTTTGCTTGAATGACCCAGACAGATTGCATCAATTTTCTGCTTTACTTTGCTTGTGGAGACCAGGCTGTTAGTGGTTACTTCTGGAATGAGAAAATGTATTAAAAAAAGGTTGGAACCTGGAAAGATTTCTAGAATAGTATTATACTGTTTTACTTGTTCTTTTCTTCTTACTTGTTTTTTTCATTATTCAGCCTAATCTAGTAATCTAGTATTCAGTCTAATCTAGTAATCTAATTTAATTAGAAAATTGTCCTCAAGAGAGGTTTTTTTTTTTCCTATAAGAAAGCACAGGATATTTTAAAACAGTGTTAGTCTAAGCCGACATTTTAATTTTTTAGTGAGCTTTTTAGAATGATAAACTTTAAGATGATTCATAATAACATTTCAATATCAATCTATAGAAACTATTCTTAGCCATCCACTGATAAACTTGGGTGCTTATGTCCTGAGTTTGAATGCTGACTCCAGCTCTAACATCTTGGCATCCTATGGTTTCCTCCTCTGTATGATGGGTTTGTGGTAGTACTTACCTCACTGGGTTGTTGTAAAAGTGCTTAGAACAGTATGTGACTTCTTGTATGTGTCCAGAGACATTTGCTACTCTTTTTTCTTCCCCACTTGAGAAAGCACATGTTGGAATGTAAATAAATGCCAATCATGGTCTTTTAAAGATAATTAATCTAATTTGTATTTTATAGGAATTTTACAGTCTACATTTATATTTTCCAATGAGAAGAAAGTAATCTATAACCTTCAGTTTAGAACCCACCAGCTATCCTATTTTGAGAACTGTTGCTGTAAGTGATTTTCTTCTCTGTATTGATGGGTACATTGGATTTTAACAGGTAGCTAAATGGTATTTGGAAAGCATAGTTCATCCATTCTGGCAAATAAAATAATTGAAGGATTTCATGAACTTAGACAAAGATATTTTGCTTTTAAAATGTTTAAACTGTTCAAAACATCTTACTGAAGAACTTACCTTTCTCCAGAAACCCTGATAAAAATAATTAAAAGCTAATAAAACCCCGATGTTGCACTAGTACGCATGATTGTTCTTTTTGTAAGTGGATCTTGTTGAAATTTGTGTTTCTTAAACCAAAATTAAATACTGGACATATTAGCTAAGATGTTCTGCTCTACATATTCTGGAGAAATTCATCTCAGATTGATTTGCATATTCAAATTATATTATGGGTTAACTCACATGTATAGAGGAGACTGAAGACAGTTAAGATCCTTTATTTCAAAATGTTTTAAAGTGTTGATTATGAGAATTTTGATTTTCTTTCTATCCTAAGACAGATTAGAGCTGCATCCCCTGCCCTACAGATGTCAACCTGCTCTTGGAGGTTCTAGAAAGCCCAGTGGCAAGATAGGCTCCTTCATCGTCTCCTCTACCATTTCTCACTTCCAGAAAACCTAACCTTCCTAAGACCTTGAAGAGTAGAAACATCTACCATATTTTTAAAAATCCTTTAAAATAAATACTATGTGAAGCACAGCCGGCTTTATAAGCTATTACCATTTTAACATTATTTCTTTAACTTCAATATACTTCTTAGCCCATTTTCTATTTCAGGATGTTTATCTCCGTGTAAACAAAATGAAACACCGCACAAACTCTTAAATGGCTGCGGGAAATGCCAGACAGTTTATGGAAAGATCAAATGACAGAAGGAATGGCCTAAGAGTTGGCGAGAAGCTGAGTCCCTGCAGGTTACTGAAGTCAGGAACCTAATTAATCAGTGACAAGAATGCAGTGGGTTGTTGAGTCAATGGCTGAATGGGAAAGTTATAAAAATGCTCGCAGAAGACATGTCCTCACTCCTGCGCTGAGCTGTAACTAATTTTGGATTAACAAAATTTATGTGCTGAATGAATGCTTTCTTTTTTTTCCCCCCAACTTGACATGCCCGTCTAGACTTCAAACTTTATTAGTAGTGAAGAGAAAAATCAACTGGATTACTGAAAAAAAAATTCAGGCAGATTAACAGATTACTTACCCTTTGTTGAACGTCTCTCTTGCCTGAAGTGCTAAGAAAGTGAGGGTCAGGTCTTGTGTGGAGAAAGGAAGACCGCCCCCTCCTCTGTTCTGTACGGGAGAGTTTCCACTCCTAGTCAAATGGTGGTGCTGGTTCTCTATTTTTGAGTTGCTGCGTTTCCTAATTTCATGGTCATAACAGCCTCCTGTCTACTGCTTCAGAACGGATTTCACCAAAACTGAAAATGCAGTCTCCATGCTCAGAAGCTTCTTAACGGGCTTGAAAGGTTAGTGTTCCTTTCTCTTGCCCATTCTGTAGCATAAGAAGACAGTCTTTGAGTGACATTCTTCTCCTCGAGTAGGTACTCCCATTTCTTTTCCTCAATGTAAGTTTTTTCTTCTTGCTATATGTGCTACTATTTACAAGCGTGATGTAACTTTAGAGCTTCCCTCTCATGTTAAAAGATGTTCATTTTTTCCTTCTTAATGCTCCAGGGATATTTGCGCAGTTGCTGGCAAGCATGACTATGGCATTAAAATGTTGAATCTAAACTTGGTACAAAGTGGAAACTCACTTTTGGAATAATATTCAGCTGAGTCAGAGGGCAACACAGCTACCCTTTTCTCAGGCTGTCTGCCTGCCTCAGATAACGTACACTTACTGGATCCAGTCCTAGCTCTGAGTACTGTATTGTAGAAAAGGGCTGGACTTTTAGAAGTTCTTAATCGGGCTGATCACAGGCTAGCACGAACACGCTACCTGTTTTCTTAAACTTTGGTGGCGTAATTTACGTTGAGCTTGAAGTCAGCAATCTGAATAAGCCATTATTGGTTTCCCGTCGCAGCCAAGGTTTCTGAAAAGCTACGCAATCTAGCAATACAAAAGCGAGACAGCCCGCCTTTAAATTGCCCTGCGATTTTCGGCAAGTTCATTTGAGTCTTGCTGCCCCAGTCTGCTCTCATGTGAAAGAACTAGTGGTCATTTTTGTTTTCGGCGGGATGGTGTGTGCATCAGTTCCTCCCCCACGTATGGCAGCGTGCTACTTGAGTAATGATGTGGCAGTCACAAAAGACAGGGCAGGATACTTTCATTTTGGTTAGAGGAATGCCACACGTTTCAGGAAATGTGCGTTAAGTTGTAAGTTTCAGGCTTTGTCAAGAGGGTAGCTGGTTTCAGACATGCTCACAGAAGCCAACGTGATTTTTTTTCTTTTTTTTAAATAAGGGTTGGGCTTTATCGAGACTTGGGATCATCGTACTGATTCCTGTTCAAATTTCTGTTGGCTTTATGGGCCAGATCTAACAGGCTTGCAGAGCAACTCCTAACATGATGTTGCTGGGAAAGTCCTCTGGTTTTGGATGTGGCATATATTAATGTTATGTATGATGTATCTTAGTGTTGAGCATGAACTTATGAATATGAGATAGAAGTCTTTGAATTTTATCTTAAAAAGCTCAGAGCGCCAAAAGAAATGAAATTGGATGGGAACTTCTGAGACCAAGGGTTCAGAGCCCATTTCTACTCCATACAACTCCTTTGTGTTTCTCAAAAGCAAATATTTACTCCCATTTTGTTACGATCCTATGGAGACCTCGGCACGCATGGCTATAAGACTTCAGAGGTTAGATGCAATGCTGCAGAGCTTGTTAAGTTTTCAAGGAAGCTCGGAATAAGTATAAGGTAGGTATCAGAGACACAACCTGTCTTTAAAAAGTGCAAAATTTTGATTATAAATATAAGGGTCACATTTACCAGCAGGATATTTTTCTTAGGCCCTTGCAAATACTTGTTTTGTTTTATTGCTGATGACACTCGAGGAAAGGGATAAAGCTCATGTGTCTTAAACTTGCTGCAAGGACAGTAAAAAAAAAAAATTATCTTCCATGTAGATTAACTCTGACTTTTCATTCAGCCGTGGATTTAGAGCTAGCTACCGCCACCTCCCCGCCAACACTCTCCTTAGCCCCCTGTAAACATAAATATTCACACTGGGTGTCTGCTACACAGTTATCTGTGGGTTCTTTGAGTATCTGTCCATGTTCGTTCAGCCCAGTTGGTCAGAGCAACCGCTTGGGCTGAGGGCCCGGTGGTTGGGCTTCAGTTTGCTTTGAACAGTGGATAGTTGTGCTCCATGGTAGCAGTTTGGCTACAAAGAAAAATAGGCACGAATGGGAGTAACCAGCTCGGAGTAGACCATCCACATTGTAAAACAGTCCTAACATATGTTTCATCGATGTTGGTTGAGACGCGGTCCTGCCCACCTGTCTTTATCAAGGCTGTGTCTCCCTTGTTAATCCCCTGTGAAGCTCCCTACAGTGCTATGTTTTAAGGCAGGTGCTTTACAGGTGGCTTTTGGGGATGGTGGGGGGTTTGCCTTTTGGGCGACACCCCAGTAGACTCCCTCTGAATCATTCCCACGGACCACAATTGCAAAACCTTGCACATCAGTGAGTTTTATGGCTCTTTCTAAGGAGCATAACATTTTTTTTTCTCTGAAAGCATGTGACTTTGTTAGAGGATGAAGAGGCTTACATTGTCTATTCACCCATGAAAACATTTGCCAGAAAGCTTATACTTCTGCTTAGGTCTTCCATAGCAGTAACTCTATGGTGAGGGTTCGGACATTAGGTAGTTCAATTCACCAATCCACAAGAGATGGCTGAGTCCAAGCCATACGGGGCCCCACCCCCCCACCCCAATCTGTGTGGTTCACCTCTGGCCTCAAATGCCTCACTTGCAAAGTAGGGATAATGAAAGTAGCTACGGATGTAATTGTATGGAATAAGTGAGATTGAACCACTCATTAAATGACTTGTCTTCAGGTGTTAGAAACTCACATAGGACAGAGTCATTTTTATTGCAAGCATGTACAGTGCCTGATAATAAGTGTTGGTAGAATAAATGACCAAACTCATGGTCAACACCATCGCTGTTAGGAATGTGTATTCATCTGATTGTAGCCAGGAACTTGATCTGAAAAAAGAGGGCAATCAATCCAGTCAGCTAAGCGTGGCACCTATAGAAATGCCACCGCTTTTGTAATGAGCACGAAGTGTTGGAAGAAACACAGACGCCTCTAACATCCCTCCCTCCCTCCCTTATTCCTTTCCTTTGTGCCTGTGGGGACAGCTACTTTCCTTTGTGATGAGAAGAGTAGCAAAGAAAATGGGCAAGTTCTTGCTGAGACAAGTATGTCAAAAACTTGTTGCAAATGCTTCACATCCATTTTGATGTGTCAAAAGAAGCATTTTCCTTGTTTGTTGGACAAGGCCTGAGTCTGTTCACACGTAGAGTTGTATGCTAACTTCTAATTCAGTGTAACACCCAAGACCTGAGTTAGTCTCTCACTCAACAGCTCTGTAACAAATACTTAGTGCCCATGAGACGGTAGTAATAGCAATTATATTAGCATCTGAGGTTTAGGGAGGTCTTCACGTAATACTTTTTATAGGTATTATTGCATTTAATCCTTATAACAACTCCAGATGGTAAACAGTATTATGATTCCAATTTTACAAGTGAGCAAAGTAAGGCTTTGCAAAGTTGGGTACTGTGTCCAACGTTAGAAAGCTTTATAAATGACAGTCCTAAGACTTGAAGATAAGCCTATCCTTTTGCAAAGTTCATGCTCTCAGCCGTGACTTGATGCGATTTTCTGAAGGTTTAGATCAGTGTGGTCCTTGCCTTGGTGAAGCAAGGTGAACATCTGGGGCTGGCAAGAGATAATGGTAGATTTCTCTATGCTGCAGTGTCTTCATCTGTAAAGGGAGAAAAATAAATAATAAATCTGACCTATAGAAGCTTTATGGCTACTGGTAAGGATTAAATTATATATATATAATATATATATAATACTTGTAAGAGCTTTGTAAAATATTCAGTTTTATAAAAGATAAGTTTTTCTATGGAACGCATACATTATTACTTAGTTACCTGCAAAATCTTGTCACTAAGTGTATGAGAGTAGCCTTGGTGTGGTGCTATGAAAAGCCATGAGAGGTGGGTCAACTTCTGTCCTAAAGAACTGAGTGTGTGCACGGTGGTGAAAGTGTGGCTGGCCAAGTGTGTGAGTGTGGCGGGCAGGATGGGTGGGGTTTTGGAGGGAGAGAGGCAGACAGAGCCAGCATGTTACTTCTCTCAGTAATTCTCTTCCTGGGACCTCCCTGGAGTCTTCGAGATTCTCTCCGACTTCTTCGAGAAGACAAGTGCCTAGAAGCTGTCCTAACCTTTCTGTTGTAAAAACCACAATGATTTGTATTGGTTATACACCCGGAGCTCCATTTTCCTAAGCCCAGCCTTCAGGAGCTTAATCTGACTTTACTCTCCTGTTTGTAGCTGTCACTAACCCTCAGTTCTTTGGGGTTTCTTGCTAAGAATGGATACAAATGAGGCACAACCCCTTTTTTGCTGCCTGGAAGATGATAGGCCCTTTATGGGCACTGCCAGTCACAAGGGGGAAGAGGTAGGCCACAACAAAATGACAATCCTGGGGAAGACGAACAGTGTAGGGTTCCTGCCCTTTGCTGGCCATGGTATGTTGCCATTGGGCTTTTCGCATTTCTTTTTCCTCTGTTCTCACCAAACTCTTCTCTTATCACGTGGCCAGCAGCTAGCTGAGCTTTCTAAATGAACCTCTTCCCCTAGGTTGGTTCAGAGGAAGCCCTTGAAACCCTTTTACAAATAGGCGGTCAGCAGTTCTGAGACCCTTCTTCCCTCTGTGGTTCCTAGAAATGATCGCATCGGGCTATTTCCTTAAAGAATTTTGATAAAGACGCCAAGAAATCCAAAGAAAATTTGTTTATCTCACAGAAAACATTTGTCTTTTGTATTCTCGTTTTTATTTACTACAGCCAATCATTTGTCAAGATTCATTTTCATAAAATGATTTACAGAAAGGTATCTGATAAAGATGATCACAATATATATAATAATCCACTTAAATATATTTCTCTTTAAAACCATGTGACAGGGGCGCCTGGGTGGCTCGGTCAGTTGAGGGTCTGACTCTTGGTTTTGGCTCAGGTCATGATCCCAGGGTTGCGGGACGAGCCCTGTGATGGGCTCCATGCTGAGCTTAGAGCCTGCTTGGGATTCTCTCTCTTTCCCTCTGCCCCTTTCCCCTGCTTGTGCTCTTTCTGTCTCTCTCAAACAAAACAAAACAAAACAAAACAAAAACAACTATGTGAAAAGTGCAGATATCCATTTTTTATATGGAGTTTTGAAAATCCTACTTGCTTCGAGTTTATAAAAGATATTTAGAGATTAGGGGTATTCAGAATCCGGTATAGTTTAACTTGACACACACTGTTAAATTCTCTATCTGATTTTATTTAAGGAAGGAGTAGTATTTTAAGGGCCCTGTTGTAGTTTATTAAGGTCTGTCCCAGAGTCTCTGCTCCTACACAAACCAAAAGAAACTCAAGTGCAAAGATGGGTTTGTTTGTTTGTTTCAAATTTTTATTTAAATTCTTGTTAGTTAACATACAGTGTAATATTGTTTTTAGGAGTATAATTCAGTGATTCATCACTTACATATAAGTCCCAGTGCTCATCAAAACAAGTGCGATCCTTAATGCCCATCACCCATTTAGCCCATTCCCCCACCGACCTCCCCTCCATCAACTCAGTTTTTACTTGAAAGTTTATTTATTTATTTTAGAGAGACAGCATGCATGAATCGTAGAGGGGAAGAGAGAGAGGGAGGGAGAGAGAGAGAATCTCAGGCAGGCTTCACACTGTCAGTGCGGAACCTGATGCGGGGCTCGAACCCATGAACCGTGTGATCATAACTTGAGCTGAAGTCAGACGCTTAACTGACTGAGCCACCCAGGCACCCCAACCCTCCATTTGTTCTCTACAATTAAGAGTCTTTTCTGGTTTGCTTCCCTTTCTCTCTCTCTCTCTTTTTCCTCCCCCTATGTTCATCTGTTTTGTTTCCTCAATTCCATATGTGAGTGAAATCATATGGTATTTGTCTTTCTTTGACTGACTCATTTCACTTAGCATAATACATTCTAGTTCCATCCACAACATTGCAAAAGATAAGATTTCATTCTTTTTGATGGCTGAGTGATATTCTATTATATGTATATATTACAACAAAGATGGGTTTTTTTTTCAGGCTTGCACTCCTGTCCCTTGGAACGCATCGGGATACACCAGAGGCTTGGGACGTATTTGCTGTGTTCAGTAGGGCCTGACATGTGCTTTGACATTGACTGTCAGTTACGGTCAGTAAGGCACATAATATGATATACGACTATTACCTAATAAGTGTAGTGGGTGCTACACAGTGTAATGTTACAGAAGTAATGCAGTGCAGTAGAATGTGATGGGTGCTTTAAGAGTGATGAGCACCAAGATGTGTGAAAGCACAGAGACGGGAGATTATTTCTGGTTGAGGGGGGTGGAGGACGGGCTGGGGAGAGAAGTGAGATGGACAGGAGGTGCTTAAGGATGGCTTCGTGCAGGAAGTTTCATATAGACATGTGTCCATGAGCTTTCAGGATGTGTGATGTTTGTGCAGGAAGATGTAAGGAAAGGGAAGAACATACGCAAAGGCACGGGGAGAAAGGGGTTGGGGAATCATCCACCAACCTGTGAAACAGAAGTGAGATTCGTGCTGGGAGGCTGTGTGAGATAATTTAGGACCACACCTTTGGACTTGATTGTGTAGACATTAAAGATTTTCGGGTAGGGCTGGGATGAGATAAAAACGTAATCTTAGGGAAATATTGTGTAGATTGACATTTTCAGATGAAGAGTGAATACATCCATTTGGAGGTGATTGGAATAGTTCAAGAGAGGTGTAATAAAGCTTAAAAAATCTTTCAGGATGTGCTTTTTGAAATCATGCTTGTTTTTGGGTGTAAAGAAGATTTTGTTCCAAAAGTGACCAGCAGAGAAAGAAGGGTGGAGGTCAAAATATATTACTATGCCACCAATGTGCTGAGTTACCTTAGTTAACAACTTGCATGCTCAGTGCTCTATTTTCCCAACTGTACAATGGGCATGGTAATTATAAACTCCTATCAAAGGTCCCATTAGTGATACAATGCAGGTTAAGTGATGGAACTTTGAAAAATTACACACCTCATATTTGTGTAAAATGCTGTTAACTTGGAATACTGTTAGAGCAAAATTATTTTATTTGGACAAGACATAGATTCAGAAGAAAATAGTTCATATTTCTATAAGATTAGATTATGATTATTATAATTTGTTTCTAGTTACTCAATAGGTACTTTATATTGGGTACTGAACAAATCTTTAGAAAAATTTAATTGTAGTGAGAATAGTCAATGTGGGATCTATTCTCTTAACAAATTTTAAGTGTACAATACATTATTGTTGGCTATAGGTCCAATGTTGTACAGCAGCTCTCTAGAACTTATTCATCTTACTTAACTGAAACTTTATGTCTGTTGATTAATAAGTCCTATTTCCTCCTCCTCTAGCCTTTGGTAACCACCATGCCAATCTTTGATTTTAGGAATTTGACGATTTTAGATACTTTATATAAGTGGAATAATGCAATACTTGCTTTTCTGTGTCTGGCTTTTTTTACTTAGCATGCTGTCCTTAAGGTCTATTGCTGTTGCATATTGTGGAATGCCCTTCTTTTTTAAGGCTAAATAGTATTCCGTTGTGTGTATATACCACATTTTCTTGATCAGCTCATCTGTTGATGGATAGTTAGGTTGTTTTTGTATCAAACAGACTATTTTGAACAGGGCTGCAAGGAACAGGGGAGTGATTATAGCTCTTCAGTTTCCTGATTTCAATTCTTTTGGATATATACCCAGAAGTAGGGTTGCTGGATCGTATGGTGGCTCTATTTTTAATTTTTTGAAGATGGTGCATCATGGCTGCAGCATTTTTCATTTTCACAGACAGTGTGCAAGGGTTCCAATTTCTTCCTTACTCATACTTGTCTTTTGTTTTTTTGGTGATAGCCATCTTGACAGGTATGAGATGATATCTTGCTGTGGTTTTGATTTGCATCTCCCTGATCATTAGTGATGATGAGCACTTTTTAATACACCAGATGACCATTTGTATGTCTTCTTTGGAGAAATGTCTAGTCAAGTCTTTAGCTTATTTTTAATCAGTTTATTAGTTTTTCTGTTATTGAGTTGCACAGTTCCTTATGTATTTTGGAAATAACCCCATATTACATATAGTTTGCAAATATTTTCTCCCATTATGTAGTTGTCTTTTCCCTCTGTTGATTGTTTTTGCTGCACAGATACTTTTTAGTTTGGTATAGTCCCGCTTGTGTTTTTTAAATTTTAATTTTGTTGTTGTTTCTGTGCTTTTGGTCATATACATGAAATCGTTGCCAAGTCCAATGTCATGAAGCTTGTCCTCTTTTCTTCTAGGAGTTTTACAGTTCCAGGTCTTACCTTTAAGTCTAATTCATTTGGAGTTGATTTTTGTGTGCAGTGTAAGGGACATCAAATTGTAGTTTTTTACATGTGGATATCTCGTTTTTCCAACAGCATTTGTTGAAGAGATTATCCTTTTCCTATTGTGTATTCTTGGCATTCTTGTTGAAGATCAATAGACTGTATACATGTGGACTCATGTTGGGCTCTCTACTCTGTTCCATTGGTCTATATGTCTGTCTTGGCCAATACCTTACTGTTTTGATTATTGTAGCTTCATAATATATTTTTAAATCAGGAAGTGTGATGCCACCAGCTTTGCTTGAATAAATCTTACAATTTTGAGGCCTCTTTTCTCACCAGTTGAATGAGGCATTGGATGTGAAGAGCTGTATGGTTCCTGTGGTCATACCTATGATTCTATAATTCTTGCTTTCAGCAACCTCCATTTAGAACAGTGGGTTGAGATTCCATCATAAGTACCATCCAAACCACAGGCATCTATACTGAGAATAAAAGAAAGATATGTCATCATTCCATTGATTTAGCACTCTAGTTGGAAAAGAAGATAGTGATTTCTCTTGCAACTGACCAAAATGCTCTATGCTAATGACAATGGGGGAGCTGAATCCAGTGATTTGAGGATAGAGGGAAGCAGGCAGATTGTGTTTTCTATTTGCCTCCTTTTCCTTTTCTTCTAGGGATAATAAAAGGCAAGGATGCCAATTAAAAGAAAAGGCAAAGACTTACTGGGGTATGGGGCAGGGTGGTGGGGAGAAAGGCCAAACACACTAAATAAGTTAATTTGAATTGCAATAAATCTCAAGTGATGATATTACCCTCCTGAGAATATTCCATGGTGGGCAATGCCTGGGCTTTGAATTTCAAGCACGGAAGTTCAGGGAGAGGATGACATCATAATATTCAGCATGAAGAATATTGTTCATATTAGTTTGTTGGTCTATACTTCCATGTCATTTAGGCTTCATAAATCAAACAAAGAGGCACTTCATATCTAGTTTGTGAAGGCAAAGACTCCTAGAAAAATGTTTTCTAGGAAAGGAAAAAGTAGAAAGCAAAAGGTCTCCTGCTTGTGGCATTCATGTTGCCTAAATAATATTAATGTTGAATATTAATCATTTGGGCCAGTTTGCAAATTCTTCACATGCAGACTATGCAGGGCCCTTGCTTTACTCTCTCCTCACCATCTGGATTCTATCCATTTTACTCCTCCCTCAGCACTTGGAATAGAAATGAGATTTAAATGTGCCAATTTTCTACTTGTTAGCAGCCATGGTAATATGTTAAGTGGGAGAGGGATTTATACTGTTAAATAGAAGGAGGGTTTTGGATAGCTTAAGGCTTTAATTTGTTGATGGGATTCCTAGAATCCACTACCATCCATACTTGAGAATTGAGTACATTAGACAAGTTTGTAGAATCACAAAAGTGTAGCTAATGAGGGCTGCACTTGATTTTCTTATCCAGCTCTTTAGTTCTAAATTTATTGCCAATTTTATTTATCAGACTTATTCTCAGAGGAGTAGTATTTTCTGTGGCCACAAAGAAACATCTGTGAGCTTAAACCTTAGAGGCAGTTAGCCAGTTAGAACATTTGGCATGTGAGGCTTTGATTGCAGAAGAGAAAAATTAATCAAGTCGATCCTTAAAAATATTGAGAAGGCAACTAAGAAAAATGTCTTATCACTGACACACTGAAGTATTGAGTTCATGTTAATTAAGAAATGTCAGAATACATAATGAATCAACGAGGAGTGTCATATTATGGCAAGTTTGGAGGTTGATGTCAATCTCTACTGCCAGGATTTATGGTAGATTATATAATGGAATCCTGCGTTCTAAGAGATCAAAGGAAAATGCTGGCTCTTTCTCCCTCCATTCTCTTAGGTCAAGCCTACCCAGCAAGAAGCCAAGTGGAGAGTTGAGCAATTATCTGGAGTGGGCAGTAGAGACAGCCAAAACCAGATAACGCACAACCAGAAAGTCACCATGGAGGGAAAATGTGGACTGAAAATAGAAGGGATGGGGGTAGAATGTCAAACAGTTTGGTCAGTGTCCACTGTTCATATTCACTGGATAACAGCCAATTCCTTCATATAATTATTTAGAACGAGTCTAAAAGACTGGGTTAAAAAAAAAACGAGTTCATTACCAAGGTTGTTGCATGTTTGTGCAAATTCTCTCTGTATCTGTATTTACTATCTGTGACATGTCTAGTTCGGAGTATTTCCAGGGATTGCATTTTACTATTTTTGGATTACTGGGTTGAGGTGGCTGAAGAAGCCTGTATTATCTGTAGGTTCACAAGCAGAAAAATTTTCTTTTATAGATTAATTGACTATTATATTTAATTAGCTCCCACCCCAAGCATATGCTTATGAATTTCCCATTGAAAACTCTGGTATTCTCCTATTTTATCATTCCCTCATGTGGCAATTTCTGTATCTCCTTGATTTTAGTAGAACGTATTAATGAAGCATACAAGCGCCCTGTAACAGGATTTGCATTATTTTTGGTTAAGAAAAAAACTACCAAAGTCTTAGATTACTGTGTTTTTTTCCTCTTATTTGATGTGGAAATCATAAACTACTTATTCTGAGCAGATGTTTTCTAGACCAAAAATATACTTATCAGTCCATTGGCCCCTATAAATCTGTCATTATACACCTGTTAATCCTGAAGACTCCTTAATTCAATGTTAAACTTTCCATTTTTTGTTTTTTAGTTGAGAAAATATTCATAGATTGGGTTCACTGATGCTTAGAATTAGGAAAAAGCACAGTCATGTGAGTATTTCAGATGGCAAAACAAAGTTAAGTCAAAAAACTATTTTTTTTCACTCTCTCATATCCTGTACATTTGAAACTGTTGTATAGCATTTTAGAAACAACAAAAAATAACCCAGGGCCTTTTATCAATAGCTAGGTCTGATGTTTGAAATGCACAGTGAAAATCGCCCAAGGAATATTTTTGAAGCACTCCAAGGGAATCTACTTGAATATCTTATAGTAAGATAAAAATTTAGGAAGAATTTTACTCGCAAGTAAGGATTAAGAAAGCTGTTTTATAAGTAAAAACGTAAAAGAATGTATTCAGTGGCATTGCTAAATTCCTCACTTGCTCTGCACAGTGACCGTTCTTCCCATTATATAGCAACGGCTGAATCTGTGGTAAACCCATACCACATAGCCACAGCAGGTGCGCCTCTGCTGCTGAACACATACTTGAGATACTGTGGGTCAAGACTTTTTGCTCTAATGGCAAAACCCATCTACAGAAGTGGAAGTGATCTTACGGACCTGAGTTGGTATAGCCGATGGTGGTATATGCATTCTCTATAAATGCTTGCTAATGGCGTCAATGGTGAAAAGCTTATGCCCTGCTCAGCTTTTTAAAAGAATATGATCAAGGTGCCTGGGTGGCTCAGTCGGCTAAGTGTCCCCACTCTTGAATTTGGATCAGGTCATGATCTCATGGTTTGAGGGATCGAGCCCTACATCGGGCTCTGTGCTGACAGTGTGGAGCCTACTTGGGATTCTCTCTCTCTCTCTCTCTCTCTCTCTCCCCCTCTCTCTCTCTCTCTCTCTGCCCCTCCTCCAGCTCCCACCGGCACGTGTGTGCTCTCTCTCTCTCAACACAACCATTAAAAACAAAGATTATGATCAAGGAATTTGAACTGGACAAGTGAAACATCAATTCTTTAGCGTCTATTGATGAGTGAGACCGCTCTGATCTTTAACTACCTTGTTTCACTTTAGTGAGAAATCAAACCAGCTTTAACTAAGGAAATCTTCAGAAACCACCGATAGCCTCCTTTCACTCCCAGTTAAAAACAAAATGGAGAAGAAAACCAGAAAGACTCAGGCACAAAAACTTCTGCATATTGTCCAGGACTGTAATACCTAATCTTAGCGCAGCTCTTTTCGAGAAAGGATGTAGATATGAATCTGAATTTTGAATCACCACTGAGGTATGTGTGGATATATTCGTTTCCTCTTTCTCTCTCCTGACTTCTTCCACGAATGCATAAGATCTAATTTGGCTGTTCAGTTTGGAAAATGATTTTTCTTTAATTTCTGTGATTATAAGTACACTTCTAATCTGTGATTATAAGTACACTGGGGTCTATGAACACTCCATGTGTGTTTCTTGAGTTGAAGTGAAGGATACAGTCTATAAGCTACCACCATTTAAAAATATCCCTTGCCTACAGTGTGTGGGTGAAGTTTCCTTACCTGTCATCAGGAAGGTTAACAAATTTATCTACAGTATTCGATAGTCCATTCACCATACAGAAGACCCAAACTGAAAAAAAAAACCTCTTTTATTTAATTCTTTTTCTCTCAGAGCTCTGCCATAGCTGCCAGTAAGTGAAAACATTTCCTGATTTGAATTGCACAACCTCCTTCTCTTGCCAGTTGTACGGTGCTAATAAGAAGCAAAATGTGTGTCTAACTTAACCCTAAAATAGAACATCTTCAGAATATAGACTTTGTATATTCAGTTACCCACCCCAAAATAGAGACACGACTCTTATATTCTCAGTCATTGAGATATTTCTATTGAATTTAATTATTCAAAATGACAAGTGGCAGTTTCATAAGGAAAAAAAAGCCTATTCGGTGGAGAGGTGACCGTTTCACTTGTATTTGTGATCGCCAAGTAATCACATCGGTTTTTATTTAAACGTAAAAGAATAACTTACTGACTTTCAAGTCCATTTCTCATTTCCTCCACAGAACATTTCTAAGCTCGTAAGCAAACCTCTTAAAAAGACGTGCATATATTACAATGAGAGAATCAGTTGTCAGCATTGTCTGGAAGTCAACTAGAGGGGCTGTGTGTTAATTTAGCAATTTGCAAACCCAGTGCCGGGCGTGTGACAGAAAAGATTAAAAGCCTCTCTTATTTGTAAATACCATGCCATCCTTCAAAATGGCCTAAAAGCACAGGAAGTCTGAGTCAGGGAGTAGTACCATAAGGTTTATTTTTATGGAACCTGCCTGAATTGCGAGGGAGGGCTGGGAGTGGGACACAGGTCTGTCTGCCAATCAGCTGGAGATGCCAGTGGCCTACACCTGATTTCACTAAGGACCGAACAGGCCCGTATTGTTCGGGGCGTGGGGAGGGGGTACCTTCCTCATTGTAGAACTGGCCGGTTTTAATGAATTATTTCAGGAAACTTTTGTTTGGACCTTGTCTATCCTGCTGTACAGGAAATGAAGTTTTCTAGGCAAAGCCTTTACTTAGTGACTAACCAAAATGTTTAATAACATCACCAATTCCGGGCTTTACCACTGTCCACAAAAGTGCAGTGGGACTGGTCGGGCCGGTCTTCCAAGGGTGGGGACGCACGACTGTTTCTGGGCACGCGGAACTGTCAGCCTCATCTGCAAAGGCACGGCTGACGGCAGGCTGCTAGCAGCACCGCAAAAACCTCCTCTGCCTTAGGAATTGTGACTACTGATAGTTTTATTCCTGCTAGTCGGAGTCTGAGCGGCTGTGAACGAACTCTCATGTGAATCGCAGAACCGCCGGCAAGGTGAACTGCCGTAGTTTGTAGGTTCGGCTTCCAAGGAGACAGTGCCTGTAGCTATTTGCCAGCTCAGTGCAGACGGTTAGTTTGGAGAGCAAGGAGGGAGACAGTGAAGAAAGAGGAAGGAAGGGAAGGTTTTTAACAAATAAAAGTCCTCTACCCCAGTGGGGCTGAAGACGGTAGAAGGAGTGCAAATCACTGGGAGTTTGGGTCCCCACAGCTTTCAATATTCTGCTTCCTTTCTTAATTTTGCGTACTTGTACACACTTGTCAGTCTCCGGGTGGTCTGCAGTTTCTCTTCTCACCTCAAGGTTCTGCATTCAAAATAGAGTTTTCTGGAGTGGCCTGGGGTTGTGCCGTTGCTGGGACTTTGATAAAGGTCTGGAACGAAACCGTTGGGATTCCCGGCGCCATTGAACCTGGGGCTCGTCGTGCGTCTCTCTGAATAATTATGTCACTTAGGCAATAACACCAGACGCATATCCCCCCATTTTTATTGCCTTTCCATTTATTAACGGCACATAACATCAGTGTTTCTCCCACTCTGAAAGATAATTGGCTCTCTTAATATTAAGTGTTGTCCTAGGTAGAAAGAATCTGAGGGCTAAAGAATAAAATACATAAAATATACGTTAGTAGGTTAGTGTGGTACTCACATGTGGGCATTGATATGTGCGTGCATTCTTTCTTCCTTTCTTTCTCCTTCCTTCCTTTCTCCCCTCTCTTTCTTTTCTTTTCTCTTCTTTTCTTTCTCTCTCTCTCTAACTACAAAAATCAATTCTGTTAAGTTCTATTTCTCTTATGATCTACTTTGCTCATTTCTGGAGTCAGTCAGTTCAGTCAAATAATTAATGTAAGGTCAGTAATACTACCTGTATATTTACTGATCATATTTTTCTGCTATACATGGTGCTTTGTGCCTTACAGAGAACAGCTTATTTAGTCATCATGACATCTCTAGGAGTAGATATTGTTATACCCACTTTCTAGGGAAGCAAGCCCAGGCTTAGGGAAATCAAATAATTTACTCAAGTTCATCCATCTGATAAATGGTATAATAAGGTTTGAACTTAGAACAGTAAATTCAAGATCTTGGCCACTATAAATGTGGGTTTTTTCAGGTTATATTTGCAAGCAAAGAGCTTAGCTGCTGAAGGACATACAGAAGCAGTATAAAGAGGAAAAGTCTCTGGCCTTGAGCTCCTCTAGAATGAAGAGCTCAAATTTCCACTGTGAAATGGTATTTGTGTTCCATTGCATGGGACAAATTCTTCTGATTTTCTTTTTACTGGTTGGAATTCATCCACTCAAGTCAAAAACTCTGAGTCTAAGCCTTTAGAAGGTATGGGCAGTGACTTTCCTTTTTCATTATCATAAGAGTACATTTTCTGGCCTATAAATGACATTTAATAGAGTTGACTGATCATATCTGGATGAATTTTACTTAGCAAAAAGACAACAGGCAAGGTTTAGCTGACGGATGTCTTGATTTATCAAGTTCAATTCCCATTCTGACTTCTCTCCCTAATGAAAATGTGTCACCAGATTCGATCTCAAACTAGAGAGGCGGAGGGGTTTTTTGACCAGTAAACTAGAGCCAGAACAGTCATATTTGCTTTGCTAATCAAATTTGACATAGATGAATGGTAAACATTATTTTGGACACGTATGACGTAGAGATGGCAAGAGATGGCTCAGATGCAAAAAGACTGGCGGAGGGAAGGATAATCCACAAAATTGGTAAATCACTCACGAATCATCAAGAACTGAATACAATATGACAATATGTGTTCCTCTGTATTAATAAAGAAGCTACCATTATGCTCTCTTCACTCTCCATTTAGGTCAGATTACTTCTCTGCTATATTTCCATTCTTACTGGTACTTCTTTGCTGTGATTTCTCCCAGTTTTGACTCTATCTTGTGGCTCTACTCTTGTCTCTAGGTAAATTGCAACCCAGTAAATATGTTCCAGTATGGTTTATTGTAATTCTCGCCTTTATGCCAGGTGTCAAGAGAAAAGGCGTCTTTTATTAATTTCTTTGTCTGGATGTGTGCTAATAGGAGCCCTAATACACACTTAGATTATGGTTGGTTGAGTCTAACAGATTCAGTTTTGTTCGTTCACTTGGCCTGTCTACAGAACAGTGCCACGCAGCTAATTGCAGTAGTTTTCTACTCATCTTCTTGACCGGACACATCGTAGTAAATAAGATGGACTAGAATTCTCTATCCAGTCTGAAGCTACATGTACACAACAACAATGCATTCTCATGAGAAGTGAAAATCTTAGTTATCTGGAAGTTTGGGGTCCATGATGCCAAAGAGAGCCAGACACCAGGAGCTAGAATCAACTGGGGACATGCATGCACATATTCGCGTCTACATTTTCTTCCCACTGCAGCATGAGGCCATCGTTTTGGCACTAATGTAAACATGCCCTTCAAAGCGTAAGTCGTATTTTGTTACTAGTTGAGTATTAGAAAGCTTTTCAGAATGGTTTTATGACTTTTACTCAACTCACACATGCAGAACACATTTTTTTCCACTTACTTTGCTAACAGGAGAGATTGGCCAGTGTGTTTTGAAGAAATCTGTTCATGTTTCTGTTGATCTTTCCTCAATCCTCCTGGAACAAGATGTAGTGTGGGGAATCCTTGTTGCGTCAACCGCAAAGCAAAAGACCTTCCAAGGGATGAGTGGGAAGGAAGGTGGGAGGAGAGAAGCATGGCTCATAGGGTTCATGTTTATCTTGTTGGCTTGTCGGATCCTCTCATGGAGGATTTTCTGGGACAAGAACAAAGCTCATTGGTCGTCCTTGCTGTGCCATGAGACTTCACCAGCTCCCTTCACTGCAGGCTTGTTTTTCTCTTCGCACATTAGTGCCTTTGCCTTGTGTTTCAGCTGAAACCCTTTCTACCCAGGAGGAGACCCAAGGGAGAAAATGGAGCAAGTGTTTTTAATTTTGAGACCTCAGCCCAAACTATAGAAATCTGCTCTAACTGGAAATCTGAAGAAATAAATTATGAATGTTGTTCAGTAGAGGTAATAGAAAAAACGGCTTTGCTGGTTTGCATGGGAAGGCTGTCCGTGTAGCCTCCCTGACACCTGACTACCTGAGAGATTCATCCTGGAAACTTGAGGATATGTATGATACGGAAGGGATATTTATCAGTCTAGGGGATTCTGTGCTTCAGCTTTTGTCTGTGCTGTAGACACAGGTTTGCATTGTGAGAGCCCCGGCACCCAGCTTTCTGAAGTTGAAGGAGCCTTGGAGGAAATGATGCTTCTGAACATTTAAAATTGAACAATTTTTGTTTTCAAATGAATCCATTACCTCTCTTATGCTTCCATTTTGAAATAGTTACTGTGCTTTTGCATAATGTAGACTTCATAGTAATTTCAACAAATTTGGAAAAGAATAAAGATGTAGAGAGAGATCACCTATATACTAACCAGTCATAGATAATTACTAATAATATTTTAGTATGTTTTCTTGTAGTCATTTCCTTAATATGTATGTATGCACATTAAGTAAAATGAAAAAAATTTCTACAATATAATGTTAACAAAACTAAAAATACAACATAATTTCCATGTGCAAAATACACATATATATACAAAATATGTATTTTAAAAATTGAAATTTTAGTGTACCTTGGGTTTTCACTAATATTACATAGTATATATGTATAACATAGTATAAAATACACACCTGTGTATATGTGTATATATGTGTATACACAGGTGTGTATTTTGCAAATTGAAATAATGTATCTTATAGAATTCATTTAACATAATTACTTAGGTGTTTTAATAAGCATTGTTATCCACATATCTGTTTACTTCCTTATGGGGCGCCTGGGTGGCGCAGTCGGTTAAGCGTCCGACTTCAGCCAGGTCACGATCTCGCAGTCCGTAAGTTCGAGCCCCGCGTCAGGCTCTGGGCTGATGGCTCGGAGCCTGGAGCCTGTTTCCGATTCTGTGTCTCCCTCTCTCTCTGCCCCTCCCCCGTTCATGCTCTGTCTCTCTCTGTCCCAAAAATAAATAAAAAACGTTGAAAAAAAAAAATTAAAAAAAAAAAAATTCCTAGGGGTGCCTCGGTGGCTCAGTCGGTTGAGCGTCCGACTTCGGCTCAGGTCACGATCTTGCGGTCCGTGAGTTCGAGCCCCGCGTCAGGCTCTGGGCTGATGGCCCAGAGCCTGGAGCCTGGAGCCTGCTTCCGAGTCTGTGTCTCACTCTCTCTCTGCCCCTCCCCCGTTCATGCTCTGTCTCTCTCTGTCTCAAAAATAAATAAATGTTAAAAAAAAAAAATTCCTAAAAGTAGAAATACAGTGTCAAGGACAAAGTCAATTTCAAGGTTCTTGAGGGAATATTGCCAGATTTCTCTCTCTTTCCTTTTTTTTTCTCAATGCTTTCCTCCTCATTTCTTTCTACTTTTATTCTTTAAAATTTTTTTTTTTAATTTTGTTTTTTATTTTTTTAAATTTACATCCAAATTAGTTAGCATCTAGTGCAACAATGATTTCAGGAGTAGATTCCTTAGTGCCCCTGACCCATTTAGCCCATCCCCCCTCCCACAACCCCTCCAGTTACCCTCAGTTTGTTCTCCATATTTATGAGTCTCTTCTGTTTTGTCCCCCTTCCTGTTTTTATATTTTTTTTGTTTCCCTTCCCTTATGTTGATCTGTTTTGTCTCTTAAAGTCCTCATACGAGTGAAGTCATATGATTTTTGTCTTTCTCTGACTGAATAATTTCACTTAACATAATATCCTCCAGTTCCATCCACGTAGTCGCAAATGGCAAGATTTCATTCTTTTTGATTGCCGAGTAATACTCCATTGTGTGGGTGTATATATATATATATATATATATATATATATATATATATATATACCATATCTTCTTTATGCATTCATTCATTGATGGACATTTGGGCTCTTTCCATACTTTGGCTATTGTCGATAGTGCTGTTATAAACATGGGGGTGCATGCGTGCCTTCGAAACAGCACACATGCATCCCGTGGACAAATGCCTAGTAGTGCAATTTTATGGGTCGTAGGGTAGTTCTATTTCTAGTTTTTTGAGGAACCTCCATCCTGTTTTCCAGAGTGGCTGCACCAGCTTGCATTCCCACCAACAATGCAAAAGAGATCCTCTTTCTCCGCATCCTCACCAACATCTGTTGTTGCCTGAGTTGTTAATGTTCTCCATTCTGACAGGTGTGAGGTGGCATCTCATGGTGGTTTTGATTTGTGTTTCCCTGATGATGAGTGATGTGGAGCATTTTTTCATGTGTCGGTTGGCCATCTGGATGTCTTCTTTGGAGAAGTGACTATTCATGTCTTTTGCCCATTTCTTCACTGGATTATTTGTTTTTTGAGTGTTGAGTTTGATAAGTTCTTTGTAGATTTTGGATATTAACCCTTTATTTGATATGTCAGTTGCAAATATCTTCTCCTATTCTGTCGGTTGCCTTTTAGTTTTGCTGATTATTTCCTTCTCTGTGCAGAAAGTTTTATTTTGATGAGGTTCTAATAGTTCATTTTTGCTTTTGTTTCCCTTGCCTCTGGAGATGTGTTGAGTAAGAAGTTGCTGTGGCCAAGATCAAAGAGGTTTTTGCCTGCTTTCTCCTCAAGGATTTTGATGGCTTTCTGCCTTACATTTAGGTGTTTCATCCATTTTGAGTTTCTTTTTGTGTCTGGTGTAAGAAAGTGGTCCAGGTTCATTCTTCTGCATGCCACTGTCCAGTTTTCCCAGCACCACTTGCTGAAGAGACTGTCTTTATTCCATTGGATATTCTCTCCTGCTTTGTCAAAGATTAGTTGGCCATACGTTTGTGGGTCCATTTCTGGGTTCTGTATTCTGTTCCATTGATCTGAGTGTCTGTTCTTGTGCCAGTACCGTACTGTCTTGATGGTTACAGCTTTGTGGTATAGCTTGGAAGTCTGGGATTGTGATGCCTCTTGTTGTTGTTGTTGTTGTTGTTTTCAAGATTGTTTTGGATATTTGGGGTCTTTTCTGGTTCCATACAAATTTTAGGATTATTTGTTCTAGCTCTGTGAAGAATGCTGGTGTTATTTTGATAGGGATCACATTGAATATGTAGATAGATTGCTTTGGGTAGTATCAACATTTTAACAATATTTGTTCTTCCTATCCAGGAGCATGGAATCTTTTTCCAGTTTTTGGTGTCTTCTTCAATTTCTTTCATAAGCTTTCTATAGTTTTCAGTGTATAGATTTTTCACCTGTTTGTTGAGATATATTCCTAGGTATTTTATGTTTTTTTTGTGCCCCTGTAAATGGGATTGATTCCTTGATTTCTCTTTCTGTCGCTTCCTTGTTGGTGTATAGGAACGCAACCGATTTCTGTGCGTTGATTGTATATCCTGCAACTTTACTGAATTCATGAATCAATTCTAGCAGTTTTTTGGTGGAATCTTTTGGGTTTTCCATATAGAGTATCATGTCCTCTGCAAAGAGTGAAAGTTTGACCTCCTCCTGGCTGATTTGGATGCCTTTTATTTCTTTGTGGTCTGATTGCTGAGGCTAAGACTTCCAATACTATGTTGAATAGCAGTGGTGAGAGTGGACATCCCTGTTTTGTTCCTGACCTTAGGGGGAAAGCTCTCAGTTTTTCCCCATTGAGGATGATATTAGCATTGGGTCATTCATATATAGCTTTTATGATCTCAAGGTATGCTCCTTCTATCCCTACTTTCTTGAGGGTTTGTTATCAAGAAAGGATGCTGTATTTTGTCAAATGCTTTCTCTGCATCTATTGAGAGGATCATATGGTTCTTGTCCTTTCTTTTATTGATGTGATGAATCACGTTAATTGTTTTGTGGATAGTGAACCAGCCCCGCATCCCAGGTGTAAATCCCACTTGGTCATAGTGAGTAATTTTTTTAATGTATTGTTGGAGCCGGTTGGCTAATATCTGGTTGAGGATTTTTGCATCCATGTTCATCAGGGAAATTGGTCTGTAGTTCTCCTTTTTAGTGGGGTCTCTGTCTGGTTTTGGAATCAAGGTAATGCTGGCTTCATAGAAAGAGTTTGGAAGTTTTCCTTCCATTTCCATTTTTTGGAACAGCTTCAAGAGAATAGGTGTTAACTCTTCCTTAAATGTTTGGTAGAATTCCCCTGGAAAGCCATGTGGCCCTGGACTCTTGTTTTTTGGCAGATTTTTGATTACTAATTCGATTTCCTTCCTGGTTATGGGTCTGTTCAAATTTTCTGTTTCTTCCTGTTTCAGTTTTGGTAGTGTATATGTTTCTAGGAATTTGTCCATTTCTTCCAGATTGCCCATTTTATTGGCATATAATTGCTCATAATATTCTCTTATTATTATTTTTATGTCTGCTGTGTTGGTTGTGAACTTTCCTCTTTCAGTCTTGATTTTATTTGGGTCCTTTCCTTTTTGTTTTTGATCAAACTGGCTAGTGGTTTATCAATTTTGTTAATTCTTTCAAAGAACCAGCTTCTGGTTTCCTTAATCTGTTCTACTGGTTTTTTTTTTTTTTTTTGGTTTTGATAGCATTAATTTCTGCTCTAATCTTTGTTATTTTCTGTCTTCTGCTGGTTTTGGGTTCTTCTCTTTCCTTTTAAAACATAACTATATTGCAAAAACCCTCTTTCAAGCTTCCAAGCAAAAATTATCTACAATTCCATCTGGAAATCACTATTTTGGGCCAGGTCACCTGTGGTCCTTGTCCATGAACTTATTCTGTTATTATTTCCATTAATATAATGGATAGAATTTTTTGTACTTTTTTTTTGTTATCGCACTATGCATAGTTTCTATTATGCTATAGCGTTTGTCTTTCTTCCTTCTCCTTCCTTCTTTTTGCCTTGCCTGTACACCTTTAGAGAAATCAATGAACACTGTTTGATGTGTGTCCTCTACCTCTTTCGCTGTGCGCACACAACCTGATACAGACACATATACCCCTATCCAGGGGAGCGGACCTTACTTATCTTAAAATGTGCTATCAGGTTATACACATAGTATATTGTGTGTGTGTGTGTGTGTGTGTGTGTGTGTGTGTGTATTACTCTGTATCTTGGTTTTCTCACTTTGAAATACATCTTGGAGACTGAAAAATATAGATCTATTTTCTTCTTTTCAGTAGTGGTGTGAGGTACGAATTTGCTACAATTTATTCAAGTATTCTTCTATCAGTAGGCATTCTGTTGTGAAAAAAGTTTTCAACACGTAAAAAAGTGCTGTCGCTACAAATATTTGTAGACACATATTCTTAGCTATTGGTGGTTTTATTTTTATGGTTTAATTCCCAGAAATAGAATTGCTGGTTCAAAGGGTATGTGTATTTTTAAGTTTTAATGGGTTTTCCCATATTATTCTCTAAAAATATAGCAAGTCACATTCCCACCAGCAGCAATGTTGAAGAATATTATTTTCCTCACATCTTCACTAGGGCTTCTGTTTGTTCACTTTATAATTTTTGCTAACCTGATGAGTAACTTGCCCTATTAATTTAATTTTAATTTTCTTAACTTTCAATGAGATTGAGTGTCTGTTCATATTATTGTTGTTCCTCTGGATTTCCTTATCTGTTAATTACCTGTAAGTATCCTTGGCCCACTTTTCCTAATATAGTTGCTTTTTCCTTATTCATTTGTAAAATCTCTTTGAATATTATAGATTATTTTTGTCACGTTAGTTGCTGTATCTTTTACCGCCAACAATTTGTTCTTTGATTTTATTTTTGTAATTTTCTGCCACAAAATTAAAAAAGAGAGTCTTGTGATATCATATCTCTCTCTCTTCCTTTACAAAATCTGGGTTTCCTGACTTACATTAAAAGGTCTTCCCATCTATTTTCTTAAATTTTCTTCTAATTTAAATTCTAATTAGTATTTTTTTCTCTTTTGAACATTTCGATATTTTTTTCCATCTGGAATTTGCTTTTATGCAAAGGTAGAGGGTCCTGCTGTATTGTCTTCTAGATGGATAGCCAATTGTTTAAGCATTATGTATTTAATCAACTATCTTTTCTCTAGTAAGTTAAATTTCTCCATATACTACTAGTGTCTGTTTTTTAAATCCTTTTCTCTAGTCCACTGTTCTATTTTTATAGTTTCAGGCCTGGACATATTGCTTTGCTTATAATAGCTGTGGAGTATATTTTAATGTTTGTC
Organism: Panthera pardus; assembly: GCF_024362965.1. Lineage (NCBI taxonomy): Eukaryota > Metazoa > Chordata > Mammalia > Carnivora > Felidae > Panthera > Panthera pardus. Next base: position 15,506,780 of record NW_026526732.1, on the reverse strand, counting down.
AAGTTGATGCCTCTCCTTCTTCTTCTTCCTAGTTTTGGTCTAGTTTACAACATCTAGACTTCCATATGAAAACTAAAGAAATGTTATTAAAAAATCAAATAAGAGGAAAGCATATTGGATTTATGATTGTAATTAACTTACATGTATGTTCTAATTTTCAGTGGTTTGACAGCTTTGTGTCTTTACAGTTGTTTAGACTTTGTGTTAGATTCTTCCATAGGGTTAATCATCTTCTTCATATTGGTCTTGTATCTTTCTTGTTATGTTTCCGTTTAGAGTAAAAGTAATCCAGTAAGAGGAATAAAACTGGAAGAAGATATATCAAACCATTAACATTAGCTGGCCCTGGTGGTATGATTATGAATGATTTATTTCTGTTTCTTCCACTTTCCGTATTCTCCAACTTTTCTATAGTGATCTTGTATTATTTTTATAATGGTAGGAAGTTAATAAAGTTTATTTTATTTATTAAAAAATGTTTTTAATGTTTCTTTATTTTTGAGAGAGAGAGAGAGAGAGAGAGACAGAGTGTGAGCAGGGGAGGGGCAGAAAGAGGGAGGGAGACACAGAATTTGAAACAGGCTCCAGGCTCTGAGCTGTCAACACAGAGTCCAACGTGGGGCTCGAACTCTGGAACGGTGAGATCATGACCTAAGATGAAGTCAGATGCTTAAACCAACTGAGCCACCCAGGTGCCCCAATAAAGTTTATTTTTTAAATGAAATGGGAATAATAATGTCTTGGAAAATTATATATACAATAGTTTCTCATGGACTTCTGTTATTTCCCTGGATCTTTGATTTTCAAGAGGAAAGGTGGTAGGACATAGGGAGAAAATCTTTGTTCATATTATGTATGCAGTTTAAGACAACATTTTCTTTATTATTCACCATTTTAACCTAGGACTTAGCTGGTATCTAGGAGCACTCTGGACATTTGATGAATGAACGAGTGTTATAAAACATTTTTAACAAAAATTTTTAATATTTTATATTTGGAAAACAAAGAAAATCTAGTGTTTTCTTAATGTGAAATAAGAAATTGGAATTGAATAAAAATATCTTGTTGGTTGGTGAGAATATATGAAAGATACACATTTTCTTCTGTGTATCAGTAATAAGAAGTTGTACTAAGGAAGCCAATTCTGCCCCAAGGGTTCTATCTGGAGGGGGAACATGAGATTCATCTATTTATACGAAGGATGAGAAACACTGCTGTGTTTCAAAACATTGATGGAATTACAATGAAGAGTCACATCTTGTTATCTTAGTATCTAGCACAGAGAGTAGCACTGAATAAGTACTCTAGGCGGATTGGTAAACTAATTAAAAATATTTTAAAATAATTAAAAACTAATCAAAAATAATTAAAAAGTTATTTTGGGTGACCAAAGAATTGAGTATTTTTTTAGGCTTCTCATTTTTTAAACACGCAACGGATTTCTGCATTTCTACCTATTATTGAAATATTATACCAGTGAGAAAAATTATACGAGGACTGGGAGAAAAAAATTCACATCTGTCCTTGCCAAGGGGCTGAATGCAGAGGTGATGGAGTGGTTTTACTACCTAAATGACTGCAAAACAGGTGATGGTGCCCCAAGGAAGTCCTTGGTGCTTGCTGATAATTAGTAGTGTTTGTTTAAATCATGCTGTTTTATTGGGCCTTAAAAATGTCTTTCCGTTAGTTTCCACTCCAGCAAGAGAAGCGAGGAGCTGAAGAGGGTGGGATGCTGCTCACCGTTTTGCTAGAAGGTTTAAACTTCCTTCCGCCTCTTTTCGGATGAGTGTCCTTTGCAGTTCTTCCTCTTTTTATCATCTTAGTATTTTACTCCCCTCTTGTTCCCTTCCTCACCATCTCTGGGATTCCCAGAAACAGCCTGAATCAGGAAGAGTCAGGGAAAGAAGAAAAGAAGTCATCTTGCTGGTTCTTCATCCCTCCCTCTGCGACCTCTCTTTCAGCAAGCTCTGCCTTCATCTGCAAGCCGAGGTGTCCGTACTCCAGCAAACAGTAAGCTTAACGAGCAGGGACAGAGGTCATTACCGTAGATGACAGGTGCTCCAGCAAAGAGCAAGGGTAGAGCACGGAAAGGTGGAGCGCTGTGCCAGTGTGGAGGGAGGATGGAGCTGGACGGCTAAGGCAAACCTCACTCAGAAGGGGGGCAGTTGAGCAGAGACATGAATGAGGTGAGGTGAGGCACTGGATACTCGGGGAAGGAATTTCCTGGCAGAGGGAAGGCTCGGTGCTCTATGCCTTGGGGTAGAAGCATCCCTCCCAGGAGGCAGTGTGCTTGGAGCCCGGCAAGGGAGAGGGTGGAGGGGTCAGGGAAGAGCCAGGGTCAGTGCACTGCCTTTTCACTGGGGAGTCCAAAAGGGAATGCTTTGAGTAAGTTTAAGTGGAAACTTTCTCAAATTTGTTTTCACACTGTTTATAAAGCTCACTTTCAGGTGAAAACTTGATTGGCAAGCAGACTGCTATGTGGCTAACCTTCCCTCAGAGTTCTAGCTAAATTTTGTTTTGTAAATTTTTCTTCCTTTCTCAATTCACCAGTAGGGAAAAGAATTAGAAGGGAGCCCCAGAAAAAATAAAGCAGACTCGTCCCAGAACTACTGAGATAGAAATATACTGGAGTTGGAGACGGCAGCATACTGGAGTGATCCGTGAAATTCTAGAATGTGGAAAGCTGATGGGTGACTGGTGACCAACTAAGCAGACCAGTTCAGGTGAAACCGAGGCCCGTGGGGTAGGGAGAGCCATTGAAAAGCAATTCCATGAAGCTATGGAACTCCAGAGAGGCTTGGCATTTAGAGGCAATGGTTGCCTCCCAAGGCTAAGGTTGGGAGGCAACTGAAAATAGAAGAATTGGTTGAAAGTCTTTTCTTTTAAAGTTTTTTTACTTTGAGAGAGAGATGGAGTGAGAGAGAGAGAGAGCGAGCAAGCAGGGGAAGGGCAGTGAGAGAGGGAGAGAGAGAATCCCAAGCAGGCTCTGCCCTGTCAGCACGGAGCCTGATGTGGGGCTCAAACTCATGAACCGTGAGATCATGACAGCTGAAACCAAGAGTTGGGTGTGCGACCGACTGAGCCACCGAGCTGCTTCTGAAAATCTTTAAAAGGAACAACCAGAGCCACAGATACCTCCTGATTTCAGAATCCTCTATAGTTCAGTGGGAAGTGGTAAATGTCTTCTTGAAAGTAGAGAGATTGAGTAAAGGCTGTCACGCTGAATTGGAGGCCCCCCAGCACCTGCCACCTCAATACTTGCTCAATACAGCAAGGCTTGGATCATCCAGGCAGGAGTTGGAGTGGTGTCTGAGAAAAAGAACTAACCAGTCCAAGAGAGAGGACCCTCAGAAACTGACAGTTAATGGTCTCTCAATGAGATGACTAGGTTCCCACCTGATTACTCTAGAGGTTCACACACAGAAATGTTCTTGGAGAACCAAGGATCACCAGATAATACTGGCAACGAAAGATAGACACCCACGCCCACACGCTTAAGTTCTGTTTGAGAAACTATATAGGATGAAGAACATCTTGTATCTTCCTTGAGCTACTATTTGCCAAAAGGAATGATTGCAAGTGTTTGCGGCTAAGCTCGCTCCACCCTTCAGACAGATGTTTGTGAGGCAGAAAAAATCTGCTTGGTGTTAGCAGCAACAGTGTTTGTCCTGGGTCCATCCTGGTCCCTGTCCCTGCTCTTTCTCATTTGCAGATTTAAATCCAGACTTATTACAGATTATAACACCTAGAACAAATGTATGAATCTGTTTTCATAATTCATCTTCTAGGAATATCAGGTAACCTAGGAAATATTCTTTTGCTTAGTCATTTTAAGAGCTAAGTTCTTGGAGTGTAAGTATTTTATCCTATAGTGTCAGCAAAATGAGATTCGGGAACTCATTTGCTGTGATTCTATGCATTTTGCCTCATATTTCATATTCAGTGTGAAGGATTTAGAAAGATAAGAACTTTCATTTCATGTGTGATTCCATGGAGGGCTTTTCTGCCATAGATTTATTATAATTCTCCCACCTCTGGCCTCAGATCAAGAAATTGCAGACTCTTCTCCATGACAACTCATTAAATCCATGTTTTTCTCCCCTTAGGGCAATTGGTCCATTCTAAGTAGTTTTGTTGATTGGGGCTTTAACTTTTGTGTTTGTTGAACAGCCATTCATGTGTTTTGAGGTCATGTGGGGGTGGTATGTTTAATTGTGTCCCTCTAGTATTGTAAAACTCCATGAACACAGAATTTATTTAATAGAGTCTTGAGTTTTTGTTTGCTTTTCCAGGAAATTTTACAGCTATGTTCTTTGATTTGGGGCTATAGAGTTTCTGGGTAAAGTCTCCAATTCTTAGTTTTCTGGGTAAATTCTTAGGAATTGGTAAGGCTCCCAAGATGATTGTTTGTCATACTGTTCAAATTAATAGAGAAAAAGCCATATAAATCTTAGGTTTCTAAGATATTGGGCTATTGCATCTACTTGTGTTGGAAGCAATGTGTTGTCTAGCTCTTATCCAGTAATTGTAGCCACATATTGCATATAAAACAAATCTCAGTTGTACATGTGTATTGAGTATTTCCTATGTGGAAGGCATTATGCAGAAGTGAAGCAAAGAAATATAAGGTCTGAGTATTTTTTTTCTTGGAGTTAGCATTCTAGTTGGGGATATGAGTTGTGAAAAGTTGAATAACAAATATTTACATAGCAGATGCTATAAGAATTTTTAAACATTATTAAGACTATATGTCAAAAATTATAGAACTCAGGGCAAGTGAAAGGAAGTTAAATTGAGTTGCAAAAGGAAGAACTTATTAAAAAGTGGAATTGTGTTTGAGGAGTGGATTTGGGCAGAAAGAGAAGAAAAAGAGTAAAAATGAAGAGGTGGAAAATCACAGGGCATATCTGATTGAGAGAAGGAAATTGGATGTATGGGGGAGGGACACCGTCAATTCAAAACCTCTGGACCAGTCAGGGTACTTGGGATGTAATGAGCTCAAGCCAACTTTGACTCACTTAGGCAGAAAAAGAATTTATAATGTTGGGTCTTCTAATCCATGAACATGATATATCCCTCCATTTCTTTAAGCCTCACTTAATTTCTCTTTATTTTTTTACAAGTTGAATAATTTTCTGGGTAGAAGACTTACAAATCTTTTATTCCAATTGTTCCTAGAGAGTTGATACCTTTGTTATTGTCAAAGATATTTTAAAAAATATTTTAATTTCTGTTGATGCTACATAGAAATACAATAGATTTTTGCATATTGTCCTTTTGTCCAGCAAATTTGCTAATTTAGCTTATTAATTATAATAATTTTGTCCATAGATTCTTCTGAATTTTCCAAGTGTTCAATCATAGCATGTATGACTAGTGATGTTTTACTTTCTTTTTACTGACATTATAACTTTAGTCTTTTTTTCTTGCCTTATTGCACAGACTATGACCTTTAAAAATAATGTGAATAGAAGGTGATGGTGGGCATTCTTTTTTCATTTCTGATCTCAGAGGGACAGCTTTTAACATTTTATCATTAAGAATGATGTTTATCTACAGGTGTTTGTAGATACTTAAAAAAAATCAGGTTAAAGTAGTTAACCAGTTGGGTAACAGTTAATTTTAAGGTCATAAGTTAATATAAAATTTAATTAACAAATTAATTTATTGTTATAATATTAATATGTTATTAATTAAAATAAATTTTATCAAATGTTTTTTCTGTATCGAGTGATCATATGAATATTGTCCTGTACTCTGTTAATATGAGGAATATGATGAATTACATTAGTTGCTTTTTAAATGAATTTTTCCTTTCTGAACTACATCCAACTTGACTGTGAAATATTTTCTTTTCTGAAAGTTGACGAATCAAACTCAGAAAAAAATAGGACTTAGGACAGGGGAAGACAGAGTCCCTCGATTAGCAGTCTTCAGTGGAAGAAGGATTTCCCTCAAGGTCAAATCAGGAGGCAGCATAGCTTTGTGACTAAGCATAAGTTCTGGACTCGGATTGCTGGTTCGAAATGCCAGTTTTACATCTTACTTGGTTTGTGATCTTAGTTCTTTTTTTTAAAATTTTTTTTTAACGTTTATTTATTTGTTTTTATTTTATTTTTATTTATTTATTTTTAACATTTATTTATTTTTGAGACAGAGAGAGACAGAGCATGAACAGGGGAGGGGCAGAGAGAGAGGGAGACACAGAATCAGAAGCAGGCTCCAGGCTCTGAGCCATCAGCCCAGAGCCCGATGTGGGGCTCGAACTCACGGACCGCGAGATCGTGACCTGGGCTGAAGTCGGACGTCTAACCGACTGAGCCACCCAGGCACCCCTTGTGATCTTAGTTCTAAGGGCTCTTCTCTGTAAATCAGGATGATGTTCTGTTTCCCTCATAGGTTTGTACTGAGGACCAAATGGCACAACACATTAAAGTGTATAGGTCATTCCAGACAATAGTGAGTGATTTAATTCCAGCTACTATTATTGTTTATTATGATTAGAAAAAAATCTCACCTGACAGTCTATAAAGAGAAAGTTCAACTGAATACTGAGAAATCTTTAAATGTATTTACCAGAAAAATTTTCATCGGCTGAAAACACTGAGTAGTTGTTTGATGTGTTGACTTGATCCAAAGCCCTGAATAATTTTCAAAACTAATTTATAATATCTGGACTTTTCGATGACTTCCAACCTTTAAATTTTTAAAACAGCTTTATTGAGGTATCATTGACACACAATAAACTGTGCATATTGAAATTGTACAATTCGGTAAGTTTTGACATATATGTTTATACTTAAAAAAGCATCTCTGTGATCAAGATAAAAAACTTATCCCTCATCCCAGAAGCACCTCCCTTACTCCCCTACCGGCCCCCAAGAAATGGCTGCTGGTGCTCTGGGGCAGTGTGATCCTGCCTTGAAAACCCCATAGAGAAAGACAGAAAAAGTGCTTCCCCACTCTGGAGTTCTGGCTTTTTATGGACATAGATGTAGTTTGAGACATATACACCCAGTGCTAAAATACAGGACTTTTCCAGAAAGGCGATGCTAAAAAGGCATGCAGACGTAAGCGTGTATTTGTTTGATTTCCAGCGAGTAAGGCGAGGCTAGGTCTTCCGGGATGGACAATCACTTTTATATTCCACGACCATTGTACGATCCTTTCACTGTCCATTTGCTGCCGCTTGGATAACCATGGAAGATATGGGCCTATGTGTCCCTGGCATTGGGGCAGAACTAGGCAAGATACACGGGGGAATGAATAAGGCTTGGACTTATCTTTAAGAAACTTAGAGTTTAGTGGGACTAAGGTGAAAAGACTACTAGTGTCAAGGAAAGTAAGAATATTTGATCTGCCATGTGCTAGATGCCGTGCTGATACGGTTTGCCCACCTTGTCTTATTTAAACTTCTCCCCAGGTCTATGGGATAGGTCCTATTACCTATTTATAGATGGGGAAACCGAGGATCAGAGAGGTTAAGTAACTTGTCCAAGGTTCAGAGTCATCGGTGTCAAGGTTGAAAGTGTCAAAGGGGAATTAAGAGAGTTTGGGGTCATTCGTTCTGTGACTCAGCATCACACGCATCTTGTTGCTATCCTTGCTCTGAATTATACCTTACACCCGGTAGCTAATTCCTTCTTGGTGTCTGCTGTAAGCCTCCGCCTTGTTCCTAGGTCCAGTTTTTATACACACCAATCTGAGAATTTCTGAGGCTCCTGTCTTGCCCTTCTTCTTTTTCCTAAGGCCAGAGCCAGGCATCTGGGTCCCTAGTGCACTCACTGGGGTTTCCCTTCCTGTGGCCTTTAAAACCCCGATGTGACCATCTTCTGGCTCTACCCCGCATCCTGCGTACTTCCCCCTGCCTCATCTCAAACTCTGTGTACCCATGATTCTTGATGGGAACTCCCAACCTGGCCTTGTTGCCTGGGTCTGGCCCATTCCTAGGTCCTGCTGTCTCTAACCTTCTTCTTTTGGTCTGGGCCAGCCTTCCATTTTCTACCACTGACCTATCTTTAAGTGCTGCTCCTTCTCAGAGGGGCTCAGGTTTTGCTTGTTCAAGTCCCATGGCCAACAGACACCTGGGTCTCACCTGTCTCGTTTGACTTTGCCACTACTTTCTTTTTGGAAGTTCTTTCCTTTTTTTTTTTTTTATTGATCTAGCTTTGGCCTTGCTGCATGAGTCATTAACAAACAAATATGTGTCTTCTTCACAATTAATCACTTCCAGTTTGGAGTTCTCTCCGGTCCACTAGGTTCGAGGAAGCAATATCTCATATTGAATGACTTGACATCACCAAGAGGAACTAGGTTACCTGTGTTTCACGGACATGTGATGATGTGATGGTCAAAAGCATAAAGCATAGCACTGCAGGCATCCCTACAAGTGTTCCCTGGTGAGACGCTCATCCTGATTTGTCCTTTTATCTCTGAGACCATGCTCACACAATTTTTAATAGGTCATTAAATTAAATAGATTCAATTTTCTCTGTCTAGCCAAACTGCAGTGAGAAGAATCTTTGTATAAAAAGAATCATAAAAGACATTTTACTTGCCTCTTTTCTCCAGAAAGTCACCTGCTGAGTCACCCAAGGGTGAGGGCCACACTTGTTCCTTGTGCCTTTTTCCTCTGCTCCTAAGCAATTGGTTAGCAGGCAGAAACGTGGGTGCATACGTGGTTTTTGAAAAAAGGTTTTACAATTTAAGTCCTTAGAAGGATTGGGCTTGGCTGGCCAGGCACCTAGAGCAGTGTGGACAATGGAACAGCTGCTTGTAGGGTCCGCGGGGAGGCCTAGCACAGGGAAGCCACATGGGAAGAGGTTTGAGACATCACGGGTCTCTGTGACTTCTTGCCAATGCTTGCTCCCCACATAAGTTTTTTTTTTAATTTTTAATTTTGAGAGAGTTTGTGTGAGCAGGAGAGGGGCAGAGAGAGAGGGAGAGAGACAATCCCAAGCAGGCTCCACACAGTCAGCATGGAGTCTGACGTGGGGCTCCAACCCATGAACAATGAGATCATGACCTGAGCTGAAATCAAGAGGTCGACACGCAACTGACTGAGCCACCCAGGAGCTTCCCCCAACCCGCCCCGCATGAGTTTTTGTACAAGACTTCTATAAAATTCTCTAAGAGTTTACACCAATCCCATGGCTCGGCCATGGCTTGCCTGTAATGGAATACTGATTAAATTTCATCCTGACCTCGTGGAATAATAGCCAGGGAATCACAGTGAGATTAAGTTGCAGGGCCTTTGAGTTCTACTAACCTTCATAATCCTCCTCCTTCCCTCATTAGGGAGACAAAAGAAGGTGTCTACATCGCCACTTTCATTATGCAGTTGTAAGAACCAGATAGAGGTTAAATCTCTGGTTATGTCTTGATAGACTGCAGCGGGTACCAACATTAGTAGGAAATTCTGTTTCCCACTAATCGGAAAAAGAAATTGCATGTCATAATTAAATGGGCCCACTGTGAATGGAAGGTAAGAAACAAACCGGGTATGTGGAATTATGAGGAGGGACAGAAGATGCCCAGAACTGCCCTCTCCACCTTATATATTACATCCCTGTTATTCACTGCTGCAGTTTACTCTGAAAGTCTGTTCACAGTTTTCTTTTTTTAAGAAAGATAAAATCTGAAAATGTAAGTTTCTTCAAGGTATAATAAGTAACTTTTTAAATAAGATTTTATAAAGCTATGCTTCTTTTCTTCCAGGATTACATTTTTATTTCAATTATAAAATTGCTTCCATAAATAGCCAGCTCAAGTTCATAGGGTAGTAGCCTTATCAGGGCAGTTAATTTATATTGTAAAAAAAGTATGAGTCATTAAATTAAAAAAGTAATGGATATGTTGTTGTCACAGATTGCGTATGATTTTTTTCTGTTGGAATAGGATCAAGATTTCATAGTCTTGACAATAGAATTCCAAAGCACTAAGAACTTGCTTGTATTTGCTAATTGAAGTCATTCTGGTTATGAGTAAGAAACCATGGTTATTTCTTTGATAAAAATTAAAAATAATTTTTACTTTCAGGATTACCATATAGGGTTTCCTTGATTTTGTCTGTGTATATGTGATTATATGGGATGTATATAACAAGTAACATTCAGGTGTGGAGCACTTGCCATAGCCTGTGGACTGTTCTAGGTACTTTACATGTACTGATTCTTTCAGTCTTCGTAACAACCCAATGAGATAAGTTCTCTTACATCCCCGTTTTACAGTTGAGGAAACTGAGGCATTAAGAGACTAAGTGACTTGTTCCAAATAACATGGTTTTCAAGGAATGGAGCCAAGATTTGGACCAGGCAGTCCAACTCAAGAACCCATGGCATTGGCCATCACATTGTCCTGCACCTTGAACCCAAATCAAATGTATGGCACCATCACATAGTATAAATACTCAGTGCATGTCTGTCTCTTCTGCTTAATTTTATGTTACCTGTGATGAGACATATATGCCGTTTCCAGCACCTGGGACTACACATAGCAGGTGCCCTATGACAGTTAATTATTGTCACCGTCACTGTCATCGTCATCATCATCATCATCTCCCACATCTTAGGCACATTCATGTGTCAGGCACACTTCACATAGTTAGATTTAATTCTAATAATTGTTTAATGAGGCTCACGTTATCCCCATTTTATAGTTCAAAGACCTTGCATTTAGGAAGTGGTAGAATGGGAATTTGAGACCCTTGTCATTGGGTTCTGAATCTTTTCCCTTAACCACTGTCCATTACATGCTAAATTAATTAAGACAAAAGGAACTGAGTAGGTGAAAAAAAAACCCAAAACAATGACATGATAAGTTTTGCTCTCCCATGTGTTAGGATTTCTTTCTTCTTCATATTATATTCTAGAATGCTCAGGTCATGTGTAGCTGTCTCCACCAAGTGATGGCATGTTCATCCTGGTTTTCTTGGAGTCACAAGGATACCTCTGTCCTCTGCTGGATGCCTCCCCCTTACATAACTATTTTCTTCTACACATTCTGTTTATTATATATTCATTTGGGATAATTGGGTTATCCCTCCCATTTTAAAACAGAGACCGTTTACTTAATTTCCAACTTAGCATGAAGCTTTTGAATCAGATTGTTTTGCTCGTAGCACACCAGCTTCTATCAGTGCAGGAATGGGAATTTTAAATGGCTGTAGAACTGAGAAGTTATTTTGGAGCATAGGGATACTTTAGGAAAGACAAACTTGTGTTGAAATAGTGAAGCATTTCCCTGGCCTTCCTTGGACAGCCAGCTGGCCATGTAAGAAGGGTTGTGAGGGGTTATTATGTATAAGGGAGATGCAGAAAAAGAAGTAGGCATAATCCAGTGTTAATTCCATCTTCATGATTTGCCAAGACCAGAGTGGCAGCTAAGATTCCAAGGGTCACCGTAAGGCATTTCCCCTTGAGCTGTCTTTGGAGACGGTCCCAATGCCTTCAAATGCCAAGTTGTGACCACCTCAGCTGCTATAACAAGGTTAATTTAGGAAAACTTCAAAGGAACTGCAGCTTGCTGCTTCCTGGCACCTGACCCAGTTCATCACTCCTGATCCCCTGGGGTGGGGGCCTTACAACCTGGGCCAGAAGGTTCAAGAATTGTTGTTGCACTTTTGGGCAGTTTGCTGCTTTCTATACAGAGGCAAAGCCAAGCCCCAAAAGAAACAAAGAAAGTGTAAACCGAAATGAATTCCGGGCTCTAATGGGCCATTGGACCATTTAAACCTTGACTAAAATAAAACATTTAAAAAGCAGGCTGTGAGCAAATTATATACTTTGGCCATTCCTTCACCAGACAAAAGCCTTGTCTTTCGTGATTGTGTTATTTGGGAGATAGATGATAGCTAATGAAACATCTGCAGGTTTTTTCATGGTCCTGAACTGGGTTTCTTAGCATAATGTATTGTCGTGATCCTCATGGGCTGTGATTCTTTTTGCCAAGCCTACTTCATCAGTCCCCTGTTGTCCTGCAGATTTTTGAGACATTGGAATCCTAGCAACAGATTTCTCATTTAAGTAGGATTGTCCTGATCACGGTCTCCCACAGGTTGGTAAAAGTTTTTTGTTGTTTCTTTTCACTTATAGAACATCCCTAGAGCATTTCGTTTTTGTTTTTGTTTTTTGAGCCTGCTCTCCCACCAGTTAAATAGAAAAACATACCTTGCTTGTGAATCTGTGATTGGGTGTCCAAATGAGAAGGTTCTCTCTTAGGAGATCCTATTGCAGAAGCCTCATCTCAGCTTGTTTGTTTGATTTTGTTTAAGGGCGTGAATAATATAAAGGCTCTTTAAACCTCTTGAATTTGAAAGGCCAAATTAATAGCAGTCATTCCACTGCAAGATTCCTCTATTAAATATATTTTTTCATTCATTGTTCTCTAAAACTTACACATTTTTTTTATTCTTAGCCACATGATATAAAGTAAAAGTTGAAATGTATCATAGATCATAAACTTGAGTTTTTGAAAGATTTCCCACCTAATTCTAAAAGAAACAGCAACACTAGTAGATGCTATATTCTAGGTACTCTCCTAAGCGGTATGCTTCTATTAACCCCTTGAACTCACAGGAGCCCTTTGAGGTAGTAAGTATTATTACCCCATTTCACAGATGGGAAAGTGAAGCATAGTAATGGAGGCACAGAAGGGTTGTGTAACTTGCACAAAGTAGCAAGTAGCAGCATAGGCTTTTGAATCCCAGCAGCCTGACTTCTAAGCCCAGCCTCCTAACAATTGTACTGCATTTAATGCAGAGAAGTGCAAGAACATGGGGAAAGTAAGAGAAAAACTTCCCATCTCCCCATCATTCAACAATACCTGTTAAAGGAAACAATTAAAACTTAGCTACGTATACCTGTATGAAATCATCCCATTGTACACTTTCAACTTACACAATGTTAGATGTCAATTACATCTCAGTAGAGCTGGGGAAGAGAACTTAGTTACCTGCATTTTCTGAATTTTCGTGTGCGTATAAACTTTTACAAAATAAAATGATAGTTCATTTGCACATATCATTTTGGAGTTTTGTACTTTGTCTTGTCCCATTATTCTTCTCCACCATGATTTTTGGCTGCATAAAGCTCTACTGTATGTAGAAGCACATGATTTACAAAATTAAATTTCTTATTAAAAGGCATTTATGTTGTTTCTAAATCTGTAATAAATGTCATGCCACCTTAGTTTCAGACACGTGTTTGGTTATTTCCTAAAGACAAATTCCTAGGATCTGAATGATTGAGGCCAAGGCAGAGGATATGCACATTAAAAAAAAATTTTTTTAATGTTTATTCATTTTTTGAGAGAGAGAGAGAGAGAGCATGAGTGGGGAAGGGGCAGAGAGAGAGGTAGGGGCAGAGAGAGAGGGAGACACAGAATCTGAGGCAGGCTTCAGGCTCTGAGCTGTCAGCACAGAGCCTGATGCAGGACTTGAACCCACAAACAGCAAGATCATGACCTGAGCCAAAGTCAGATGCCATCCAGGCGCCCCAAGGGTGTACACACTTTAAGCCCTTCATTTATCTAGCCAGTTGTCCTCCAGAAGGATTGTCTCAAGTTACATGAGTGCTAGCTGTGGACAAGAGTGCCTATTTGCCTGGATACTGGATGCCTCTGGGTTATTATTCTTCCTACTATTTTTATTAAAAAGACAGAATGAAAGAAAAAAAATTCTCAGTTCAATGTGCATCTTTTTGATTTGCAAGAGCTACGAAAATTAACAAAAATTTATTTATTTATTTATGCCTTGAATAAGTATACATGGTTCAAAATGTTAAAGAAACAAAATCTTATACAGTGAAAATTATATGTACCTCCGATACCTGCTTCCCAGACATCCACCAGTAACTCTTAGAAGGCAACCACTGGATGTTACCATTTTTTCTAGTGGTCTTCCTAAAATAATTATTCATATACATGCAAGGATGCAGGTGAACAAACACGTGTGTGTCTACGCATGTGCATGCATGTGTGCACACACGTGTGCTTATTTTTCTTTCACAAACAGAAGCATGCTGTACATCTTGTTTGGCTCCTTGCTTTTTTCACTTCTCGACATATCTTGTAGATTATTACGTATCAGTAAAGAAAGAACTATCTTATTTTAATATCGGCATACTATTTTTTAAAAAAATGTTTATTTATGGGGCGCCTGGGTGGCTCAGTCGGTTGGGCGGCCGACTTCGGCTCAGGTCATGATCTCGCGGTCCGTGAGTTCGAGCCCCGCGTCGGGCTCTGTGCTGATGGCTCTGTGCTGATGGCTCGGAGCCTGGAGCCTGTTTCCGATTCTGTGTCTCCCTCTCTCTGACCCTCCCCTGTTCATGCTCTGTCTCTCTTTGTCTCAAAAATAAATACACGTTAAAAAAAAATTAAAAAAAAATGTTTATTTATTTTGAGAGAGAGAGCGAGAGCATGCATGAGTGGGGGAAGGGCTGAGAAAAAGGGAGAGAGAAAATCTTAACCAGTTTCCACGCTCAGAGTGGAGCCCAATGTAGGGCTCTATTCCACGACTGTGAGATCACGACCTGAGCCTAAATCAAGAGTTGGACGCTTAGCCGACTGAGCCACCCAGGTGCCCCAATATCTGCATACCATTGCGTTAGAAGGAAATGGTTGCAAATATGAACATTTATTTATTGGCTATGGGCGTTCTTCTTTTGTGATTTCCCGTCAGTGTTTTTTGAGTCTTTTTAAAAATTGTGGATTTAATTTTTTTTTGTTATCATCGGTGATTTGTAAAACTGTTGTGCAATGAGGTTACCAGGCCATTTGTGTTAAATGAATGCAAATTTTATTTTGTATTTCATTGCTGGCTTTTTAATCTTGTTTGCGGTAGTAGTTTTTGTTTGGTTTGTTTTGGTGTGGATATGGAGAAGATTTTTTATGTAACGAAAACTGTCAGTCTTTTTGGTTTGGTTTGTGAATGATTTTCCTGGATGATCAAAGGTTACCACTGTCTCTGTTTACTTGAATTCTTTTGACATAGAATCATGGGATTTGGACTAGAAAGATCTTAGAGTTAATGGACGAAAACTTTCCGGTCAGGGAAAAATCCCATATAACAAATGCTGATAGATACAGGTCTTCCTTTGCTTGAATGAATCTGTGACCAGGAGCTTACTAACTTAAAACCCATTCTGTTGGCCAGGTCTGGTTTCCCGAAAGCCTTTTACTGAATAAACCTTAACCCAACTCCTTGACTCTTCTGTCTAGCTTTGGCTTCCTAATAAACACAAAACAGATTTGTTTTCTCTTCTATGGACAGTCATTCAATTTTTAAAAATATTTTTTTCCTTTTTCATTCCTCCTTGACCTCCAGCAATTCATAGTTTAGATGTATTCCTTAAAATCTCTAAGACAATGTTACAAAACAAAACAAAGCAAAACAAAACAAAACAAAACAAAACAAAAAACAACCCCAAACAGTATGGAAGCTTTACCTTACGGTGATGTGTGTGCGTGCCTTTGATGTCTTAGCCATTTTGAAGCATACGGTTCACTATTTTTAAGCACATGCACGTTGTTGTGCCACACATCCCTGGAACTTTTCATCTCACAAAACTGAGACTCATGAAATAGCTTACCATTTTCCCTCTCCATTCAGTGCCTGGCAAGCAGCATTCTACTTTCTTTTTTATGGATTTGACTACTTTGGATATGTTGTATAAGTGGAATCATATGGGAGCTGTCATTTTGGGATTAGCTTATTTCATTTGGCATCATGCCTTTCAGGGGCGGCACGTGACCGGATTTCCTTCATGTTAAGGCCACGTGATATTCCATTATGTGTATATGTCACGCCAGTTTATCCAGTCACCTGTTGATGGATATTTGGGTGGCTTCCACCTCTTGGCTAGGGTGAATAATGCTGTTATGCACATGGTGGTGCAAATACCTCTTCGAGGCATTGCTTTAAAGTCCTTTGGATACACACACAGAAATGGAATTACTGGTTCACATGGTAATTTTATTTTTAAGTTTTGGAGGAATCTCCGTACTGTCTTCCACAGTGGTTGTACCACCTTACAATCTCACCGACAGTCACTTAGAATTTTGATTTCTTCACAAGCTGGCCAACACTTGATATTTTCTGTTTTTCTAATTAAAAAAATTTTTTTTAAATGTTTATTTATTTTTGGGACAGAGAGAGACAGAGCATGAGTAGAGCTGGGGTAGAGAGAGAGAGGGAAACAGAATCTTAAGCAGGCTCCAGGCTCTGAGCTGTCAGCACAGAGCCCGACGCGGGGCTCGAACTCACGAGCTGTGAGATCATAATCTGAGCTGAAGTCAGACACCCAACAAACTGAACCACCCAGGTGCCCCTAATTTTTAATTTTTTAATGTTTATTTATTTTTGAGAGAGAGAGAGAGAGAGAACGAGCGAGCGAGCAGGGGAGGGGCAGGGAGATAGGGAGACACAGAATCTGAAACAGGCTCCGGGCTCTGAGCTGTCAGCACAGCAGGGCTCGAACCCATGAACCACAAGATCATGACCTGAGCCGAAGGCGGACGCTTAACCGACTGAGCCACCCAGGCGCTACAGTATTGTCTGGGTTTTTGATAGAAGCCATCATAATGGATGTGAGAATCAACAGTTTTGAATATAACATTTCTCAAATGGTTTCTAAGTGACATCCTTCCAGTTTCACATATTCCAGAAAAGCAATATCATAAGTTACAGTGAGTCCATGAGAACTTATAGTTGGAAGGCTTTTGTCTCTTATGGATTAGTTTGATTTTATGTATGCCTCATTTATAAAATTATTTCTAATGAGCATAAAACTGAAATTCAATGTCTGTGGTCATAGTGGGCTTGAGTTTGAATTGAAGTTGGTTAAGATGAAATGACTGATTAGCTTTATATTGACTTGGGAGTTGGTGGTGGTGATATGTCCACTAAAGGAGGACAATGTTGAGACCTTGTTTACCTCCATTCCTGCTTCTGTTCGCTTGGAATATTGGGCCTGCTTTCAGCACTCAGCAGGTGTTGCCTAGTGACTGAAGGCAGCAGGATGCTTGCTGCCATGTTTCACGCCATGGAATGTGAGCTATTGGTAGAGTTTTCTCTATCCTGAGTGTCTTTTAATATTTTATACTTTATCTTATTCATAAGATGAGGGACCATTTTGGCTTGAGCGAGGTAACTCAGGGTCAGCTTTCTTAATCTTTCTGCTTGGTAATCTTGGTAATTGTTAGATATCTAACTTTTAAAACAGGGACAGTAATACTAGTACCTACCTCACAGAATTGCCGTGAGGGCGAAATGAGCGAAGGCATGAAAAGCAATGTAGCAAAGTCCCTGGCGTAGAGGTGTTATCTAACGTAGTGGGTGTTGATGTTGTTATATTTTGTAGTCCTGAGCTGAAGCCAATCAGATTTTATTTATTATTCCAGATACTGAAGATGTAGGTCTAAAACCATGGCATGGCTTTCTTTTTCTTTTTTTTTTTTTTTAATTTTTAATGTTTATATTTGAGAGAGAGAGAGAGAGAGAGTGAGAGAGAGAGAGAGAGTGAGCAGGGGAGGGGCAGAGAGAGAGGGAGACACAGAATCTGAAGCAGGTTCCAGGCTCTGAGCTATCAGCACAGAACCCGATGTGGGGCTCGAACTCGCAAACGGTGAGATCATGACCTGAGCTGAAGTCGGACGCTCAACCCACTGAGCCACCCAGGCGCCCCAGCATGGCTTTCTTTCTAGAATTTTACTAACACCAGATATCTTCTGTTTATGTTCAGTATAGCTTGTCTTCCTTCCTTCCTTCCTTCCTTCCTTCCTTCCTTCCTTCCTTCCTTCCTTCCCTCCTTCCTTTCTTCTCATGAACATGAGGGAATGCCAAGTCCGGTTTTGACTGCATGTTATCAAACAAAGTGAAAAAACAGTGGTTGTCAGGAATGTAAAAGTCTTTAGCATGTTGTGTGTAATACATTTCAAGGCCATCTACTCTCAAGTGACAAGAAGTTCCTATGGGATGTAACTCCAAACCTCTTTGATCCCATTTCCAAAATAAGGCCATGCCATTGATTAAATTGTTTTATTCACCTTGTTGTTCAAACTCTGAGTTGATTTTGAACTTCTTTCCTAATACATAGGCATCATACTTCAACTTCTTCAGCAGAAGTTTTTTCCTTCTTACCTTTTAGTTTTATCTCTTAGCAATCTACCCGCGATCATCTCCTGTATGGTCCTCATTGCTGTCTCTTCCCTCCCTTTCTCCCTCTTTCCCTTCATCCCTCCTTCCATCCATTTTTGTCCATTCTCCATCCACAAATGTTCAGTGAGAATCTACTGTGTGAAAAGCACTGAACTCCTTAAGATCAGGACCACACATGGTTTTGTCACTGAGGATTAACCGATCAGTTGAGATTTATGGCTATATTATCACAAGAATCCTTCTATCTCCTATGCATGTTGCAACCAAGGTTCTCTGAAGATCTTTGCCTTTTTCTGCTACTTATGAATGGACTGGTATTCGAGCTGCTTGCCAGGTCCTTAGTCCACTGTGGAATCTGTAGCTGAAAAAATGTCTCTCACCTTGGCCTCCACCTCTGTCTTGAGCCTC
The DNA here is from genome assembly GCF_024362965.1 of Panthera pardus. Classification (NCBI taxonomy): domain Eukaryota; kingdom Metazoa; phylum Chordata; class Mammalia; order Carnivora; family Felidae; genus Panthera; species Panthera pardus. The sequence continues at coordinate 15,488,218 of NW_026526732.1, read as the reverse complement.
TCTTGTTATTCTCCACAAACATTTTCCACATTTTCTTGGAGCTTCCTTCGTTGTTTTTTTTTTTTTTTGGTAAGTATTTTGTCCTCTCTCCCTCTCTCTCTTTATGTTTAAACTAAGACTATTTCAAGAACTTGTTTCTGGCATGCATGTCTGTGTCTGGGTTGACACTTCTTTGAATCTCCTGGCCAATTATTCAGAGTGTGGTTCACTCTGAAAATTTCTCTTTATTCATTTGTTTGGCATTTCGACCTCTTCCCCTTAAACCCTAGGCTTTTATTTAACGAATTTCAGGGCAGATGTTGCATTCTTCAGGTGGGCGAGTGTGGCCCAAGGACCACCGATGCCTCAGCAGCAGGCTTTGCGCCATTTCTACTCCCCATGACCACCTGTGGCTTCCTCAGGGCTGATGGAGGCAGCGGTAGGGTTCCTGCCACTGGCAGCCGGGCTCCTACTGGGGAGAAAATTGCTCCCCCTCTGACTGGGGCCTGAGACGTGGGTCTGGTGCTCACGGCTGCTCCCCGGCAGTCCCCAACGATGCTGATTTTCCATTCTTCTTCTATCCCTGGTGGCAATCCTTCCAGTCTCATCACCATTTCCTTCTCTTCTCCCCTGTCTCTTCTTCCTACTTCTTCTTCTCTCCTTCCTCTCTTTCCTCCTGGCTCCTTTATGTTTCTCCCTCTCCTCCAAGGCTGACCTTAAATGTTTCTTATCATGAAGCCACGTATTTTAAAATAAAATTAATTGAATCCTCCTCTGTGCTTCTCTGGCTATTTCTGTGTTGCAGCACTTACCATTTCAGATTATAACTCTCTCTTCCCTGCTAACCCCTGAGCTCATACAGGATAAGTACAGGGTATTATTAATATCATTTTCCCTTAAGCTTAGCAGAGTATTCCTGTGGAACAAACACAGTAGAGAAGTCACGAGTGCAGACTCTGGAACGAGCCTGCTGATGTTCTTATCTTGGCCTCGCCAGTCCTTAACTGTGTAATCTTGGGTAACTGGCTTAACTTCTCTGTGCCTCAGTTTTTTCTCTTGCAACTTATAATGATGCTGAGAACAGTTTAGGCCATATAATAAGTGCTATTTAAGCTTTTATTATAATGTGTTGAATCCAGTTTAACAGAATCATTATAATCAAATTCACCATGCATTCATTTGGTGAAGAAGCATATTTTGTACAATGATCGTTGTTATACCTAAATGGGACTGAGGATGTAGAAGGATTCAACCAATAGTTTTGAATGAACGTGTGAATGACTGTGTTGGGTACTACAGATACAAAGACATGCAAGTCCTGATTTCCTTCCTTCAGACCTCACGGGCTGATTGGGAACACAGAAGGGAGATAGGAGGATATCTGAGTGCACATGGATGCACTATTCATTTGGCTGTGTTTACCTAAGTTGCTTCCACCTCTTGGCTGTTGTGAATGACGCTGCAATAAACAAGAGTGTGCTGCTACCTCAGCGACACGCTGATTTCAGTGCTTCTGGGAATATAGGCAATCAATGGGATTGCTAGATCGTATGATGGTTATAGTCTTAATTTTTTGAGGAAATTCCATGTTTTACATAGTGGTCACATCATTTTATAATGCCACCAACGCTGTGCAAGGAGAGTCATTAATTCTCCAGTTGATCTTAAAGGAAGCGTAGTAAGTTACGTTTTTGTCTCTAGTGTTACCTGTGTGCCGCCAGTGTCTTTATAGCTTTAAGAGGTATGTTCCCTATAGGAAACTGTCAAACCACACTTTTCCACCTTTATACATTTGTAAGGATTGCATATACCAAGATGACTATCAAAGAAAATAGCTTTCTATTTCTTTATGTTGAACATTTGGAACCAACTCTATGGATCATTAAAATGAAGGCAATCTATTTTCCTCTGGATTCTCTGGGCTCACAGTTAGCAATTTCTGAAACTCACCAAATAATCAAATGATTCTCAACCAGTGACTCCTATTTCTTGATTTAGGCTTTTCATTGTTTTTTAGACATTTTATCTCTATATTTTGCTTCTTTTAAGACATACCGCATTAGGGTACCTATGGACAAGTTACTATGTGAATGCCACCTGCCTATGCTTTCTTTTTCAAACAGTGCAAGTGCTAAAGTTAACCAAACTTTCAGACCTTAAAATATAAGCAGATAAATTACTTTTTTTTTTTTTTTTACCACTGGGCTATTGACTAGCTCTATGTTACTCCAAGAAGACATTTTGCAATTCATGGACAAATATCTCATCTTAATGAAAAAAGAACAATGAGTTCCATTCTCTCTCCTTTTTAAAGAAGTATGCAGCCCCAATGTCTCAATATTTTGTCTATTTAAGTCTACCTTCGTCTCTGTAGAATTGTGAGGATTCAATCATTTTTAGACATAGTGCCTAAAGAGGATGATTATTTAAAACTGTTCCTGTAAAAACTAGAAGGGATTTCAGTAATTTTTGTGTTTTTATAACATACCCTATGTACTTTAACCTCAGAGGTATACTTTTTAATATTCCAAATTTATTTTCCATCAAAATACAGAGCACAGATACTTATTCAAGCCTTCTAGCTCACAGATAACATGGCCGTGATTACACTTGCTATGGTGGTTGAAAGTGAAGTGCTATATGCAATATGAGTGAATCCGATTGAGGAAGACGAAGATAGATGGAAGGTAAAATCAGGGTGGCTATATGCATTTGATTTTAAGCTTTATTTTCATTAAAAATATTATTAGAGAAAAAATAATGCATTGTCTCTTTTCCATGTCAGACTGGGATTTCAATAAGGAGCGGGTAGAGTAGATCAAGGGCAGGGATTCCAGAATCGGTGTTCGGTACCAATCCAGTCTCTGCCACTTGTTAGCTGTGAGACACTGGACAAGCTACTCAGAGCCTCACGTTCTCATCTGCAAACTACAGTTAGTAATGGGTTGCTATGGCATTTAGATAAATTAGCATATGTAACTTTCTAGAACGATGACTATTAGGGAGGATGTGCCATATAAGATTTTGCTATTGATTTTCTAGCACCAGCCGCAAATTCTTAGATGGTTCTACATTCCTTGAATCATCCCGGGCATCAATGTTGTTATCATCTGCAAAAAATAGAATTTTCTTCTTTCTGAATGGTTCTAAAAATCTGGACTAACCGAAGTTCTAAAATCCCTTTCCTTTTAGTCAATTAGTAGTGTGTAAGTTGAAAGAATGATGGATTGAACATTTTGTACCCCCAAAGCTCTTAGATTGTGAATGTACGGGGAACACCTAGAGATTCAGTGAGTGCATCACAAATATTTTCTGGGTAATTGTGAGAGTCTTTAATGAATGAATCACTAAATAGGCAGATGGGCTGTGGGAGGCAAACCCCTAGTAAATTTTTTCGTGTACTATAGAAATATTTCTGAGCAGGAAATGCCCACTCTTCATGACTATAGACATTCTTTGATTTTAAAGTAATTGCTGTTTTTCTCTTCTGTGTTTTGTCATATCTTATCTGCATTTCACAGCCGTTTTTCCTCAGGACAAATATAACGATTGAATGAGATAATGTATGTGATAGTACTTTAAAAACCATTTTTAACAGCCTTATTGAGATATGTTGCATATAACATAGAATTCACCCATTTAAACTATATAAAGTTCAGGAGTTTTTAGTGTATTCACAGTATTATGCAACTAATACCATAATCTAGTTTCTGAACATTTTCAACTTCTTTATGTTTCTATGGAGACCTATTCTGCATATTTTACATGAATGAGAACAGTATAATATCTGGCTTTCTGTGTCTGGCTTTTTCACTTAACATAATATTTTCCAGGGTCATCCATGTTGTAGCAGGTGCCAGGGTTTTATGCTTTTTATTGCCAAGTTATGACTCTGTTGTAGGGATAGACCCCGTTTTGTTTTTCCATTCATCAGTTGATGGGCATTTGGGTTTCCACTTTTTGCCTCTTCTGACTAGTGCTGCTATGAGTGTTTGCGTACAGGTTTTTGTGTGGACGTGGTTTTGATTCTCCCGGATATATACTTAGGAACGGAATTGCTGACTCATATGGTAACTCTATGCTTAGCATTTTGAGGAGCTTGTGCAATTTTGTGTCCCCACTGTATGAGGGTTCCAATTTCTCCACAGCCTGGCCAACACTTGTTATTGTCTGCTTTTTTGATTTTAGCCATTGCAACTGGTAAGAAGTGGTGAAAATGCTTAGTTTCAAATTTAAAAAAGTGGTATAGAGTAAAAGTAAAGTGTAAATAGTACAGAAAATACTGTCCAGGTCCAGCCTACCTCCCAGAGTTGTAATGTTTTCTGTAGTCCTCCAAAGTGGCCTGTGCATATACTATATATCCTTAGATATATCATTTGAAAAGAACATATCCGGGAGTATGCCCTTTTGTATTATTCTTTTTCACTTAATAATCTATTTTAGAGCAATTTCTGTAGAAGAATGTATTGATCTACCTCAATGTTCTTACTGTCAGCAGAGTATTCCTTTTTGAGGATATAAACAATTCACAGAAACAGCTTTTCTATTGAAGGACGTCTGCATTGTTTCCAGTATTTTGCTGTTACAGTAATGCTCCCCTCAGCATCCTTGTGCAGTTGTCTTTGAGTACATTCGTGAAGAAACTCACAAAAAGTAAATGATGCTGCTTCATGTTCCTACCCATAGGGGATGAGAGTGCCTGTCGGCCCATGGTCTCTCCAACAGTTGAAACCCATGACTCTATGTTAAAAATAAAGCATGAAGGAATATCCCCCAAAGTAGGCATTACTTTACATAATACCATATCAAATATACCTTAAGCGCCATCAGATTTTCCCACTGTGGCCATTGTGGTAGGTGAAAAATAGCTTAATAAAAGTGAATTTGACCTACGATAGTGAATTAAATGTATATTTTTATAAAGTTTGAAGTTAAGCCTTCCAAACGTATTGAAGTTGAACCCCAGATAATATGGTTAAGCTTTCAAATTTCTGAAATAAATTCAGGCATAGAGAAGAGTCTAAATTTACCTTAATAATTAGTTAAACCCATGCTAGATGAAACAGTGTACTGGTCCGTTTATCTATTCAGTTGACATTTATTCAGCTATTACTATATGCCAGGCAGAACTTTCAGTCTAGAGAGTGGAAGGACGGTGAGAAACACATATTGCTTCCAAGGAATATATGGTCTACTAAGGGAGACACATATAGGCCAGTCCTCCTAAAAGATATGAAACAGAGGCAGGTACAATTATATGTAAGCTGTGTGTTATTAGGCCACAGGCTAAACTACTGTTTTAAAAAAAAGGACCCCAGATACTTGGGGGATTGCTTTTGGGAAGGGATGAAACAAGCTTGTGGAAAAGAGGAAAGAATGGTTATGGACGGTGTGCTATTTTTTTTTTTTTTTAACGTTTATTTATTTTTGAGACAGAGAGAGACAGAGCATGAATGGGGGAGGGTCAGAGAGAGAGGGAGACACAGAATCGGAAGCAGGCTCCAGGCTCCGAGCTGTCAGCACAGAGCCCGACGTGGGGCTCGAACTCACGGACTGTGAGATCATGACCTGAGCCGAAGTCGGACGCTCAACCGATTGAGCCACTCAGGCACCCCAGGACGGTGTGCTATTTTGAACAAGAAACTTAGAAGTTGTTCACACTGCTTCTCAAAATCCACTGGCAAGCGACTTCTGGTTGCAAGGCAGGCTGGGAAAACAAACCCTAGCTGGGTGACCCCATGCCTCCATATTCACCTGGAGGAAGGGGAGGTTGGATCTAGGCTCCACAGTCTGGGAGGCAGAGAGAGGGGCAGCTACTGTGCCACTGTGATGTTTTGACGCTCTGGGAGAAAAGAGTATTAGCACACACTATATTTTATATCTCTCTAGTAGCACTGTCGTAATGAGCTCATGACTTTAAAACCATGTTGCAGAAAACTCTGAACCAAGCATTAGAATCATTTTGTTTAAAATATGGAAGAAGACTAATTATTATTATTTTACCTTAATTACTTCCATTGTGGACAATAAAAATTAACTGCATTTAAAAATTAGAGTCATATTTCATGTATTCAAGATTATTTACATATAATTTCCCACGTAATTGAAATCTAACCCCTATGTACCACATTTATTTTTAATTTTTAATTCTTTTAGATGGAAAACATTTGTGCCACATTGCCTAGTCCCCTGACTTCAAATCAAATTATAACTAACAGATTTATACAGTGCTTAAACAGTTCCTTGTCGACACAGAGCTTGTGGTCTCATAGCATAACAAGTCACAGAAACCCCACGTGATTCATCAACAAGATTATTCTATGTAAAATCTTATGGTGATATAATAAATGTGATTCACAGGATCATATAACAAATGCTATGTAACAGGATTTATGTAAAATGCCAGGTTGTGAAATGCATGCTTAAATATAAAAGGAATGAGGGAGGGAGAGATGGGTATGAATTGGTGCCATCCAGAAACGACCCTTAAGATATGTTTGGTTGTTAGGGGTGTCTGGGCGGCTCAGTTGGTTAAGCGGCTGACTTTGGCTCAGGTCATGATCTTGCAGTCCGTGAGTTTGAGCCCCGCATCAGGCTCTGTGCTGACAGCTCGGAGCCTGGAGCCTACTTCAGATTCTGTGTCTCCTTCTCTCTGACCCTCCCCTATTCATGCTCTGTCTCTGTCTCAAAAATAAATAAATGTTAAAAAAAATTTTTTAAAGATACATCTGATTATGTTATGTCAACTAATACCTAAGGCTATTTCTTCATGCCTCATTTTTAAATGCAGAATCATGGGTTTCTATATTCAAAACTCTCCATGAAAAACATGGCTATGATTCTTTATATCCGCCTTTATTGGGGATTAAATTTTGGGGTGTGTGTGCATTTATGAGTGTATTTTTCCTACAGCAAAAGTTTTCCAGAGAGCCACAGTTACCCGTGTAGCCAATCCTGGTCATCGAGTAGTTTGATGATTTTGTAATTCTAAGCTGTGGCAGTTAGGACTTTGATGGACAGTTGATGGCTAGTAATCTGTAGAGCATATTTAGTGGGACAGTGGGCGAGGAGGAGAAATGCTGTTTGGTTTCTTCTCCCCACCTTCTTCCCAGATTTGGGTCAATGCTCCCTAACGACACTGATGAGCAAAAAGTGTTCAGTGTTCTAGGTAAGGATTGCCTTATTTCTAGGTATTTAAAATTTTTTTTTCAACGTTTTTTATTTATTTTTGGGACAGAGAGAGACAGAGCATGAACGGGGGAGGGGCAGAGAGAGAGGGAGACACAGAATCGGAAACAGGCTCCAGGCTCCGAGCCATCAGCCCAGAGCCTGACGCGGGGCTCGAACTCACGGACCGCGAGATGGTGACCTGGCTGAAGTCGGATGCTTAACCAACT